>NC_060233.1:7837036-12637036 GCF_021155775.2 Neodiprion pinetum | reverse complement strand
GGTCTCTTCGTATCGGTGCAGCATATTTGGGAAATTTTTTCCCTGGCCATAAGGATATTTATTTACCAGCGCCAACGTGGGGCAATCACATACCACTGTTCAAACATTCTGGTTTGAATGTCAAGACCTATCGATACTATGAGCCAAAAACTTGCGGGTTTGATTTCCAGGGTGCCATAGAAGATATATCTGTAAGTTGAATAAAAAATTTATGCAGATACTGGGATCTGTGGCGCGGGCCTGGTTAGCAGATAATGGTGTCGCGCCTGGTAATCAAACGATCGTTTTGGATCGGTTTTACAGGAATATTGGGGAACAGAAAATACAATGCAATTTATTTTCCATGCGGACGTTTATAAGTTAATCTACGGTAAAATCAAGGATAAAAACGACTTTTATAATTACATACAAAGACCCAGTTGTTGTCGTTACTGCAAGATGCTGCCTTCTGAATTAAAGAATCCCAATCTATATCATCATTCGATATTTAAGAGGATGATAAAGTCAGCCCTTACCAACTGCGTTGAATGTCACGTATTTTGACTATTATCAGACCTTACGCATCACTGATGTGAAAATACCGCAGTCAGTGCAATTCTACATACAATGCCGAATATAACGAACTAAAAAAGTTTGGTTTTATGCAACTGTAAGGGTAACAAATGTATTCCTATAATTGAATTACCACTTACTGCAGAAATACATTTCCTAGGGGCATTTGCACAGGAATCCAAAAAGCTTTTAGGCAGTTTCGTTCGGCATTGCATGTAAAATTGCACCAACTGTGAAATTTTTGCATCAGTGTTGCATAGGCTAGGATAATAGTCACAAAATAAGTAACATTTTACTCATTCGGTAAAGATTGACTATAACATCCTCTTAATACTACCAACTGTTGGGAGTGGATAAAGATTGCGTTTCTGAATAAAGTTTAAAATATTAGTTTGTGTATCAGGGGCGGAAAGAAGGTGATTAGCAGTATGATGCGAAGGTGGTGGTCAGACGAGTGAAATCACCTTCCGTCCGTGATGCACACGATTTTACTTGTCCTAGTTCCTTCAGAAATTGCCGTTCGACGCGTTTGAATCGGGCTGACGAAATTGGCGAATTTGCACCTACTCCACATTAGTGAAATGCAGTTTTCCGAGGGGGGGGGTCATACAGAAAATAATAATCACTTTTGTATGCAACCGTTTCTTTACAGAAAATTCCGGAGAAATCGATAATCCTGTTCCACGCGTGTGCTCATAATCCAACCGGTGTTGACCCTAACCCTGAACAATGGGCTGAGATTTCGCAAGTCGTTCAGAAAAAAAATCTTTTCCCGTATTTCGACATGGCTTATCAAGGTTTTGCTTCCGGTAAGAATACAGCAAAATATTCCTACCCATACACAGTGCTCTGTATCTTTTAGTGTATTTAAGTACAAAATTTGTGCAACGTGTTAATTCTATTTGGATTTCTAGGTGATGTTGACAGAGACGCTCATTCCTTGAGGCTGTTCATCAAGGATGGACACAACCTTTGTATATCTCAATCGTATGCCAAGAATATGGGATTGTATGGTGGGCATCTTGTTAAATTTTCACAGTCTCACGGGAATTTCACAATGCAGATTTTAGCATTTCCTGCTTACATTTTCAGGCGAACGTGTGGGTGCATTTTCGTTGATTACGTCGAGCAAAGATGAAGCCGCGCGCACGATGTCGCAAATTAAGATTTTAATCAGACCGATGTACTCGAATCCGCCAATACATGGTGCTCGCATCGCTACTACGATTTTGGGCGACCCAAGTCTAAAAAAACAGTGGCTTGTCGAATTGAAGGGCATGGCCGACCGAATTATTTCAGTGCGTACGCAGCTCCGTGATAATCTTAAAAAAGAAGGTTCTACGCGTGACTGGTCGCATATCACAAATCAAATTGGAATGTTCTGTTTCACGGGACTCACGCCACCTCAGGTTATTATTAATTTTCATCGAGGTCGACTCCTGATATTATGAGAGATAAACAAATTGACAAATTAATAACAATGTATTTATTTCCCAGGTTGAAAATCTTACCAAGAATTTCAGTATCTACCTGACGAAGGATGGCAGAATATCCATGGCTGGTGTTACCTCCAAGAATGTGGAATATCTTGCACATGGCATCCACGAAGTTACAAAGTGAAGCGTAACGTGCGCTTTGTAACTTGCTGCTGATGTTTGAGAAGAGATTAAAAATTTAGAGAATTTAACTTTTTTTTTCTTTTACCATCAATTCCTCGTAGATCAAGGTGAACATGATAAAGATTCCAATTCATCACACTTACTCTACGATGATGATGTGCATTTTATGATGAAAATAAAGCATTTATATCCATTTCGAACGAATTTCAAAATATCAACTGCAGGCAGTTTGGTGAAGACTAAAAGTAATTTCTATATTCGATCGTGTAACACATACATGCAATGTGTAGAATAAAGTTGTCATATTTTAATTGCTTTTTCTTCAAAATCTTTCAGTTATCAATTTCAATCCCATCAATAGTTCACTCTATATTTTTCACACAACTGCCATACGGACAGCAATGTCCTTGGACAACAAACAGTTTTGAAACGAGACCTCATCCCGGAAGCCAAGTTATATTCAGTAATATCTTGCTTTGCCTTACCTCGAACGATAAAAAAAAGATCCGTCGGTAAGCCCGTTTTCGCCGAATGGTATCCAGTACCGTTCAGCGGTAGCGTAGGGCTTATTATTTGAGTACTTTGATTATCCTACTCGGGGCATAAAACAGACCGACTCTTGCAGTGAGTAAAATTCCACGTTACAGCATCACTTTCATGTAATATAGTATTTTATATCTGCTATACTTGCAGAAGAATTTTTACTGCAAAGTAAAATGTGTACAATATAAAAATGACTCGGTGGGTAAGCTCGTTCAAATTATTGATAGGGTAGAATCAGTATCTGTTCGTCGTGTGATACATATATCATGTAGGTATATATATAGGCCATAGCCTGCGAAATAAGCAAACTTATTATAGTGGGTTATGAAACTAGTCGTTGTCCGCATTCCAATAAAAGCATCCGACTACCGGGACTGTTTAACATTAGGTTTTATGTTTGGCTGCTGGTACACCTACCTTCATTGGAAATAGCATTGCGGAAACGAGTAAATCCGGTCAAGCTGAGTCAGGGTAAAAATACTTCTGTGCAAATTTCTGTCGGTAACTCTCGACAAAACTCTGAAAAGTATGTCGGAAAAAATCTGTGAAATGGGAAGAAATTCTTTGTGAATGACCGAGTTACTGTAACTTAAAACTGTACGACTTTAATCAAGAAATTTATAGAAACAATGAAGAATAACTCGTCTAATTTCACAGAAATGTAGTAGAACTTTATAGTGACAAGTCAGAAAACTTTATTCAGCGAAAGCTGCGTTAATATTTTGAATTTTTAATAATCGACAGGTGAGGCGAAGAATAAGGAACTGTAGTTTCTCTGAATTGCTTACTTGATTTACGTTAAATCTCATCGGAGTTTTATTCCGTTGAAAATAGTCTTATAATCAGCACGTACAGGTATTTAACTTTTTCTTGAATTAGTCTTTTCGCTACGTTAAATCAATATTTGTTCAGAAATGTAAATTACATAGATCGAATATTCATCGAGAGTTTTTTTTTATCGTCAAATAAACTGTCAGTTGAACAGGAAATCATGAGAAAATGTTATTAATTGAACCCTTTAAAGTGGAACCTGCCCCAGTAGTGGTCGAATCATAAACTTTGTTTACATTCAGGCTTTCATCCGTCACTTTCTAAGATGAGTAAATCGGCTGTTAATTTCACTACTTTTAGTAATTTGTTATATCGAATGAGTGACTGCTAACGCAGAATTCATGGTAAAAAAATATTCCTTGAAAGTTGAGAATCTTCCTCTACATTAATACTGTTCATTATAACAGTCTCAGTAGTAAAATTATCGTCAGAACGTCTTTAAGATAGCGAATTTGGGCGAAATTGATTTTGTGAACAAATGACGAACGTCTGTGCGCTTGATTGGATAAAAACATTTTCTGGGACTCGCGTAGCGGACGGTTATAACAAAGAGACGCTGTCGTTCTGGAGGCGAGCTTTGATGATAATAAATATAAAGGGTGGAAGCACGTATTCGAACGCATGGTTCGTGCCTTGCGGCAGCATTGGCGGTGCCTCCAGATCAGCCACACGGCACGATTTCGTCTAATTGAAGTAACCACAAGGCACAGAGCACCGCGGTGCCATGGAAGAGACGGTAACAGTCAGCGAGCGACCGGACGATCTTCCGTAGCAATTCCTTCAAATGACTGCCTCTGGTTCTTCTTGGGCGCAACTAACCACTCCCTTTGTCCTAACCCTTCGCCTCGGCGTTTCTGCGATCCGCACGTGCCGTCCGACGCGATTTTATGAAAAAAATAGTGAAGGAACGATTCCTCATTCTTGTTCATGTCTAATGATAACTCAATTGTACATTCCTATCACTTTAATGCGATATTCTTGATGAAAATTCAATGCTACAACGCCTACAATACTTAAAAGAGTTCTCTTATGCAGTTTTCAGTGATCTACAGATCGTTTTGGACCGTTAATGAAATCAGTAGTGATCGCTTGACACTGGTATTTAATAGTAACAGATTATTTTTGTGGTAAAGTATCGAAATCAACCTAATTTAATTCTTGCGATCGATAAGAAATTGAGTGAAAAAGAAGGTTAGCTGTGATTCATCGAAATTAAAATTTATCGACAACAAACTCGTAATGTGTAGCCCAATGACAGACATATTAGGCAATAGTATATTCTGTAACAAGTGCAGAAAAGTCGATGCTGTCATCATACGAGTCAAATATAGCCTATTCGACGTGTCATACACGATGTCATTTGCAACATCTGCGTGGAAAGTTTAACTTCGAAGCACCATTGAAGGCGTGTAAAGTTGAGGTGATGTAACTTATACTCAACGACACAATGCGTAAAATTGAGTTATTTGAAACTGCACATGCGCAAATTAAATCCTTAGTGTGAAAAAAATATATCATATCAGTTATGTCCATGTGCGGACATCGCTTTTCAATACTGTTCAGAAATCGGGGAACTTTACGCACACCCCGCAAAGCTTCGAAAGTCAAAGCACAATTGAAATGCTTTTTTTCACATTTTCGTTTGCGCATGTGCACTTTCGAATAACTCAATTCTACGCACTGCGTCGTTGAGCTTAAATTACGTAATATCAACTTCGCGGGCTCTCAGTGGCACGTTCAATTCTTCTCGAATTAATCTTTCCCCGTAGGTGTTGTAAAAAAATGTCGTTCTTCTTAGGTGCGGATAGGCGATATCTGACTCGTGTGACGGCAGCATTCGCCTTCGGTTCCTGCCGAACGCCGCGCTTGTTCAGATATCGCCTATTTTTAGCACGTATCACACAATATACTATTTCGTCTCCAGGAAATACTTTTGTGATTATATTCAAGCTGATATGTCCAAAATTTTATTTGATAGTAATCACATATTCGGGTGAATACATTGACTAAAAAACTTGAGCGCATCTACGTTGTGTATATGTACTCTATGCTCTTCGTTATTAGACATCACCATCTTGGCTGTTGTATCTTTGGCAGTAAATAAAGCATTAAATGTAGTTATAACACAGAATAGCGAGATTTCACTTGTGTCTAAAATCAGGACGTTCAGTTGTAATTTTCTTTCGGAGGATATCGTATATCGGGTTATATAACAATGTAGAAATAGGTAGCAGAGATCACTCGGCGAGGTGAAGAATCTGAATCGGTGATTTGAGTCGCGGCGAGATATTTGGGCGATTATATGATTGAGATTAACCTTCCTCTGCGACGTATAGACGCACGGATAAGTACATTCGATGGTTCGTGAATCTGTGTAGAGTTCGCTCAGAAGCACCCCGCCGCGAGTTGTATAGGCGCGAAGCATCCTGTTGCACAAAACCACGGCGCATAGGTTCGAGCAACAATAAGAAAGGTTGCATTATAAAGCAACCCATGCCCACCTGGAGACATCTAGACGGGGGGTCGGCCGATCCGTTGACACAACTCATTTTTACGCGGTGTCCCACGCACGATGGGCGGCCGGCCACTCTAGCTGGTCACACCAGCCTCGAGTGTTTATACAACCGGACTGACTGAGTAATGGTGTGAGATCTGTGGCATGTCATAGGGGGCGCTGTATCGCTCTGTACCATCTGAGTCGCCCGCGGTGCGACTCCTCACTAAACTCAAGAGGGGGGAAACCCTCCGAAGGACATCTTCTGGCCCACACATTGCCTTAGCATTCTATTAGGATGCTTCAACGGTTTATTTCACGTATATAATGCATCTATTTATGGCGCGTCCTGCGCCTTCTTCTCGTTATCCCATGACGCCTGCACTCAAAATGCTGTCGGGCGAGTTTCTTCTGTCAAGACGATTTCGGATTTGCCTGTTTTACCAACAAAATCAGCATATCGTATTTTACCCTTTTGACTCCTAAGTAACGAAGGATCTTCAAAGTTTGAAAACTATGTCATACTGCTTCGTGGTTATCAAAAAGAGTTGGAAGATTGTCTTTGTGAGGTACTAGCAGGCTGCTATTTTCGTAAATTCCTCGAACTTTTCTTTGATGACTAAAAGCGCGGGATCATAAACCGGCCGAGTTTTAGAAATCTAGGACGACTTTTGCTGAATTGTGTCGTTCAACTTGTGGGTTCGATATTCTACTAACGGACGAATTCGTACTCTAACCTTACAGATGCATTAGTCTCATCTGATTATAGTTACATAACACCACCTTGCACGAAAAATGAACCTCTGACATACAATGCATCAACTCAAATGAAACAATCAAACCGATGCAAAAATGGAAACGTACATATAATCGTACAATAATTGTACATGCATTTAATAGCTCTATGGATGGGGCTCTGATGAATGGTCAACGGGGAGAAACTTTAGGGGTTACGGAGTCCCCCCGGAAGCCATAACAATTCAATTAATTCGGTGAGTGGGTATATACCAGCGTTTGTATATTATTGCTTCCGCGACGTAAATACGGTCGCATTTAAACCAATCGTGTTGTTGCTCTTTGCTGAACGACCAGCAGCTTCTCTTATCGTTTAATTACTGTTAATCAACATCGTCTGGGTATTTATAAAGCGAGTTGCAGCTTTTGAAATCAAGTTACTAGATGAGACGAAGGCTCTCTGGGTCCTGCGCAAGAAACTCGAAAGGACCGCTTCAAACATACATTTTGTAGTTTAAATAACATTATCCACAAAGTTACCGCTTTAAACTTGCACACGTAGAATAACGACAACTGTACTTTCCAAATTTATCGTTGCAGTATTTTTTGTATTTAGACGAGTTCAAGAAAATTGAAGACTTGCTGTATTACTTGTCACTCATCATTCAGAATGTTTCCTTTCCGTGAAATGATGAGTGGTGTTAAAATCGGAGTATTTGAGACGTAAGCGTTCCTGAAATCTCCAGATTCACGTCACCGCGACAAGCCCACAGACAGAGGGAGACAGAATATATCCTTCAATGATGTTTAGGCGGCGAGATAACTCGCCGGGGGAGAGACAGACGGGCAGGCAAGCAGGCAGTCAGGCAGGCAGGCAGGCAGGCAGGCAGGCAGGCTGGCTGGCGGATGGACAGATACACTCGTCTACGTGGTTGTAAAGCCTTAACTGGTGGGATGGGTGTGCTGCAGTTCTTGGTACCGCCGACACTGTCGCCAGTTTGATAAGCGAAGTAGGCAGTAGGTAGCTGGCTAGCTGTAAGTGGCACGTGTCCTGTATCTCCTTGTTCATAGAGCTCAGTGGCTCCTCTTTTGAACTTGGCCTCATAAGTGCGGTCGGTTAGATAAATAGGAGACGTCAACCAGTAGCGAGTCTGCCATCTTCTTCACGATAGCTTCACGGGCACACTTTTCATTCCCGGCTTTCTCAAGAGCAAGGATTACCTCAAGCATTTTGTTACATGCACTGAACGATACTCCCACGGCGATTATGAGTCAGAACTTGCCAGTCAAGTGTAGTTCTTCCAACGAAAAGCTTCGCTCTCAGAACAGATCGCAAACTCTGATAAATGTTCGGAATTCACTAGAGGTCATTGTTTTCAGGTCTAGAGAATCAACTCCGACAAACTTCGGGTATTCGTATGGATATGTGTGTACGATCAAGGTTCTGTTCGGTGATATTCCAAAAATGAATCGCCGGAATTCGACGGCCTTTGTTTCAAATGTTGCAGTTCCTTTTAACACGGAACCGATTAGATTTTGACCAAAATCAACGCAGTTATCCCCAAGTTATTTACAAAATTAAAATAAAGTTCTAGGACTGGTCCGTTCGGGCTATCCAATTTATCTTCCTTAGTTTCTTTGCTGTTCTACTTCCAGATCGAATTTGAAACATCCTTCGTTGCTTAAAGTCATAAAATTTTATAGTAGTTGTGAATTTCAAGAAACCTCGCAATATGTTCGAGAGTCATATTTCACGTTCACCGATTACAGAGATCATGGTAATACTAGTCTTAGGTATGATGCTTAAGAAATCTACAGATAACAAGCGTTAGCGTAGGAACAAACTCATGCACAGTGGCAACGTGGGTGGCTGGATTTCGGCTGCTGATCAAATTCTAGTTACTAATGCCATTGTGGGAAGTTGTTCGTCGGTGGTTCGAAGGTGATCGATCACACGTACTCACGCGGCCATTTAGGAGAACACGAACACGAATGCGCGCAATGCGGTATCTTCATCCATTGAGACTGTACAGACGAGTTTTGTTTGGTGTGGGTGTCCACAAGCGGTCGAGGGACGAACGATGCACAATACTGAATACAGTGGTAGGTACCTGCGCCGTCAGAAAATGCCAGATCGGCTAACGATGATCTGACAGATCGACATCAGCCTCGCTACGTCCAGCTTGCAGGCACTGAATTCTCAACCCTGATGGGCAACCGAGTGCGCGACAAGTAATGACGTGATTGGGATACTTTCAGATTCGACAAACTCATTCGACAACCCGGGAATTGAATTTTGTCTGCTCACCGTGGTCAGGTAGATTTCATCGACAAATGAAACAAATGATTTTTTTTGCGTCTCGAATTCGTAAACAAACTTAAGTGTCGTGTGGTAAACGCAATCACATTGGATTCGATTCTGCATTCTCGTTTCATCGCAAATTTTGTCCGATAGTAAATTTTCTGCAAAATAAAGTTTCTAGTTTAATTTTAAACGATGGAAAAAAAAAACTTTGATTACTTCCAACACATTCTCGCTTCAGATTGACCGAAGGGTCTTGAAAAAAATGTTTAGTTGTAACGAGTAATTTTTTTCCTTTCATTGTGAGTGTATAGGATCAAACCATTTGTGTAGAACGTATTGCTATTGGCCTCACTGCAGTTACCTTGTCGAGTGCAGAGTGCTTCTGAAGAGGATATTTACACACGTTGGAATTTATGCTAATAAGCTTCTTTGCGTGGAAATTCTCTCTCGAGAAGCCTTCATGTTCCGACTGAGTTTTCAAGAATTCTTCCGGTACGGTGGATTGTCTTCTTTCTTGCGTATTTACCGCCCCTAAAACTTTTAATGCATGACAGAGACAAATAAAATTGCATTGGAGTGTTTAATAGTGGTTCCTTGCATGTTCTGACATTCGAGAGCATATTGGACGTTACGAGAGAACTCCGAAGCGTCGGTTACATTATCGCTGGTACTTATTCTCCATACAACATTTTGGAATTGCTCATTTTAATCCAAATTGTGCGGTCGCGCAGCGAAGAGGCCACATGTTGTGGTGATCCCCGGTCGTCATTACCAGCCCTTGGCATGGCGTCATATGGCGCCCCCGAAACGCACCGGCTAGTAGCTTGTCCTTATTCCTTTCACTGCAGCGTTACGACACTGTCACTACACCCTGTACAAGCCTATAGGTTATACCCACATAAAGCCCTTCTGATAAACCCGTCTCTCAGCCCCTCGCGTGGTCTCATCAACCTGATAACCCTCTCGAAGCGCGTGTCGCCCACTCACAGTGATTGCCTCGCTCCTTTTCCTCATCCCGCCTTCTTGTTCTTCTCCAAACGCACCCTCTTTCACCTTTTGACCGCTTAAGGGGTTGTTGGACCCTGAACCTTCAGCGACGAATTTGGAAAATCGTATCGTTAGTCACTTCCACATTTTCCGCGAGATAATGTTATTGCCTCGGTGAACTTAAATATAATGTCAAACACGATTTGCTGAATCCGTAGGTAAGACGGAAAGCTTTGACATGTCTTCCGATTATCGATCGAGAAGTTTTTTCATAATTCTAAAGGAATCTCGAGATTACAGGTCATATGTATAATATAATGAGGATTCTAATGGTGCGTTCTGGCACTATTTTCACCGAATATTAAGACCAGAGAAAGATTCACATTCACAGGCAAAATATTGCCAGATCACGATGATTATTTGCTAACGCACTTACAGTTGCAATTGAAGGAAAATATCTCGTACTTCTATTGCCGACACAAGGACGGGGTCCGGGAGCAAGAGCGAGAGTTAAAACGCGATCCAATTTCTCAGACCATTGACTGCGGCGACTGCCATCTGTCTAGTCACGCCGTGGCCCCCAGGCTTTTTACAGGCGAACCGTGAAATGCGCAAACAGAGGGTGTATGGTGAGAGGCAGACAGGCTCCTTTACATTTTAATCAAATCATTTCTGTATTACGCGCATCAGGCGCACCGCGGAGGCAGGAAGGTTCTCTCCGGCTGAAGGGTTAATTCCTCTGATGAAACGGAGCCGCAATCCATCACCTTGTACGCCTTTCCGACGATATCAACCCTTCGTTAACATACACTATTTAACACGAGTGCATTACTCATGGCTTGTAAAACAATTAGGTTTGAGTATCAATTTAACGCATTCTTGGTTCGATCATATCATAGATGATCAACAACGTCGTCCAGTACCGTCATGACAAGTTTCGAAAATTGATTCAACACCATGCCACATTTCCACCCCCGCAGCTTCGGGTTTTGATTCTCTTCCTCGTACGTCACGTCGCTTCTTTACGTCAGCCATACGACTTCTGTTTCTGATTTATTGGAGAGATGTAAAACAAGAAGATACGTCACGAATTTTCGGTTTCTACAGCAGTCGTAAGATTTTTGTCCCCTTTTCATCGTCACTTTGCGACCCAACCAGAACCTTCGGTGTGCACAGTTATGAAATGAGAAGGTGCAAAAGCTATTGTACTGAGTCCTGAATTGAACATATTTTCTGAGGGAGGAAGGCATAGAAATTATTCATTGCTCGTCAGGTTTTTCAAGTCATTCGGAATCTACCGACTGATCAAATTGCTTGAAAAATGAATGGTAACACAACTTCGACTGACCACTTAACGCTGGTTTCATTTTTATCCGTCTAGCCTTTGGTCAGTTTTGGGCCACCAAACAATTTCACCTGATCTCCGTCCAATTTAGCATTCGGATTTCAGAAGCCAGTGTATCTTTAGGCCATGATACTTTGTTAAAGCCAGTGAGCCGGGTGCTTGACAGATTTAAGCTCCGCTGTCTGATTACGGAACGCAAGTATGTTACTGCCGAGCAAACGAAGAAGGCGGTTTATGCCCGAGATCTAGGTGGCTCGAGATCAATCAGATTAAAATATCGACGCATGGATGACTCCATTTAATTTCATATTCTTTTAATTTCATGGGATGAACATCGGAAGCTATTTCATATCAAATCTCCGGATCGAATCTTCTGTTTGGTCAGACAATAAGGGTTGTGCCCCTTCTTATACTTGGTAAGTTTATAGCCGCTGAAGAAATGCAATTTAGATCTTATGAAATTTTAGAAATCAAAGATATAGTTCCTGATGAGTTTGCGAGGGGTTTTCAAACAGTCAATCGAATTTCAAAACACCGATACGTAGCGTGATTTTCAAATGACGGAGAGTAACTTGTTACTGCGGTGTTTGAAAGTGAGGTAAAGGAAGATGTTTGTTCCGTTTCCACGAAATGTTCTCTCAACTCTCTAATTTAAAGTCACCAACCATTGGGCTGATAAATAATCGCGTCCAACGAGTATACAGTAGAACGCCTAGCCTAGTGGCTTCCTTCAACTTCTCAATAACAACTTAATTGTGTTTATATTACACCGCATGTTTATTAAAGGGTAAACTCGGATAGATGCGAGTATCCCCCAAAGACTTTTCCTTCCACGGAAAGGAATCGCATCACATCATCCAGCATCTTTGAAGTCCTGTATTATAGACTTCACGTTTTTTTCCCATTTATTTCAAGCATTTGATTCTCGAGATGGTAGTTGTCAAAACACCACAATAAAATCTAGTTTACAGATTCAAGTTGTACCTTATTGCATGATACTTGTAAGTTATCTTTACGAGTGTTCTCAAAAACGACAGACTCAGTTACACAAAGCCAAAACAAAAAACGGACATCCGTTACAAGATTAACAAAATCTTGTAGTTATTATATAAAAATGTACCAAAGTAGTTCTCTTCGCCATTTTTTTCAGGATTAATATTCAATTCGCAATACAATTTTCTACTGTACATTGTGTTTCCTACCCCCAACCCCAAACACCCGCGTAGAATTTTTCACCAAAGAAGTTAGAGATTGTAATATTTCCGACTAATTTCATTGAATTCTGTGATTCCTTATCCGAAAACCTTTGGTTTTAAAGTAACGTAAAAAGAGTTAGAAAGTTTTTCAGGGAATTTCTAAGAAATCTCGATGGGTTCTCAATCAGGGGTTTCAAGCAAAAAAAAATCAACTACCTGTATCAGGGAATTGGAGTGAGATAGGATAAGTAATAAACAACTGCGGTTGAATCTAAATTAACTGACTTGATTTTCTGCGAGTAACGAGTGAAGCTTGATTTGCGACTGTGACACGGGATAAGTAAATAATGTCGATGAATATCCGTAGTATTAGATTTTCTACTTTAGTCGTTCCTCAGCGCGAGTATCTACTAAAGAGAATAAAATGGAGAGGGTGTGAGTAACAGATAGAGGAGAGCCCCGGGAGCAGTGGAAGGGGGCTTAAAGGTAGTGCGGGGGTGGCGGGGTGGCCGCTAGTTCCGCCGAGGAGCGCTTAGCGAGAGCGGTAGGCAAGGCGTGGGGAACAGCGGGCGCGGGGAGAAAAGGTCGAGTAGGAGAACGGGGGGTCGATAAAGTAGCGATCGCGCACGGGACTCAATTACACGCTCCGGCGCGCTCCCCTTTCACCCCCTTTCCAGTCACCATTCAACCTGCTCCCCCATGGGATCACTAAAAGAACGACTGAGGCTTGCCCCCGCCTGACTGCTTTCTGCGAGGGTGGTAACAGCGGGTGGGTCGTGGAGCATTCGAGGGCAAAGGGGGCAGCAGAGGAGGAGGTATACCAGCAGGCAGACAACCCGCGCAACACGGGCCGCGTCGAGAGACCGTCACCGACGCGATGCTTGGGCGTTGAGGGCGCCGCCTTTCCCTCCGCGCATCTCCTACGCTACCGAGAAGGGCTTCCAGTTCCAGCTCCAGCTTTGGGCTCGGCTACGATTCCAGCTCCGCCACTCCACTTCTGTTACACTCTAACCGCTATGCGAGTCAATTTATTATTATTATCAGGATGAGGAGATGGGTAGATACGGAGAGCGAGAGAATGAGAGCGCGGGGATTGAGGTGGAGGACACGGTTAGCTCTGTGGTTAGTGCTGTTGGGCACCGAGAGATGGAGACACCGTTCCTGCAGGCGGAAGCTTTCGTTCCGGAGGCTATGCGCGCGTACCTCTTAGCGGCAATTGTTAACCTCCGCGGCTACGTCCGTCGGGCGAAAGTGGAACTCTGGGAGTCGATAAATGGAATACAGGGAAAAGACGTTTGGTGTAATTAAAACGTTGTCTTGAAGACTCCTTATCCTCGCGACAGCCGCGAGATTTGGACGGAAAGTTTTAAGCTGAAAGGTCGTAAAAAGACGGGTAAATCGAACTGAACACTGTATTGTACACGGACTTTGTGTGAAGAGACAAATGACTTCTAATGAAGCACAACAATGTCTCCGGGCATTCTTTGAAATAGACAAGAGAAGTTTTATCGAATAAAAGGAGTTTATGATTTTTTATAGATATCTAAAAGACGGCTGTTGGACAATTTTTAGGTGCAAAGTGGCAGTAAGACGTAAGATGAAACATGGAACGGTGTCTTGAAAAGTTATAGAAAACTCTCAATTCGAAAATGGTGATGGGACTAAGCCGTGTCTTGAAGAACTTTTCTAAGTAACCAGCATACATACGTATAATAGAAATAAACGGCGTCTCGAATTTTTTCCCAAACGGCCAAAAGTTGTCCAATGAAGCGAAAGGTGTCCTAAACCTTTATAAATAGTCAACAGAAATTTTTACATAATCTTTAGGCCAAAAACTAGCAGAAAGACATACATGCATAAAATACATACTCACAGTTGCGGACATTTTTCGGCTAAATATCTGTCGTCTAGACGTCTTTTGGCTGGCAAAAATATCTTCAATGAGTAATTTAGAAACTAAGAAACATTCTTTTGACTCCCTGATCTATGATCAAAGTAATAACGATCATTAATTCCTTTCCGTACTTGAATGCTTTAGAAAGGCAAACGCATAATGCTGTTTAGTTTTGTATAACTAATCACGCCTCGAAAAAGATCCGACATCTATATTCGAATACTTCTCTTAAAAATATGATTACGGTGTTTGCAATAAACAAATTTGACGATTCAGAATGACTGAAGTGAGCTCGGATTCCAAATCCTTTGAAATCTCTTTCAAAGCAGTTTTCAGCCATTAGCCACGTGAAATTGATACGTGGGAAAAAACTGTAACGACCATTCGTTGAATAATAAACAAACAGACTTCCGGCAGTGGCCGTTATGACTGGATAACATATGAAAGAGAAACGGTAGCACGATAGTAAAATGAAACTAAAAGTGAACAGAAGCTTTTTCCGCCCGCAAGATAATGGTATTCCGTCCCGAAAAGTCGACTCCGAATGCTCGAGTCGTTTCATCAAAGATGCAGCTGAAGGGGACCAGGGAACGAACTAACGAGTGACCGAATGAATGAATAAACTCGGTGTATCCAAACCACCGGATGGGAGGCTGCAGGAAAAGGTGAATCAAGTAGTCCGGAGGCTTTAAAATGCATTAGAAAGATCCTCAGAGCCTCGGCAGCGTCCGTCTCTCTCCCCCTTTAAAAATTGAACGCATGAAACGAGGCGGACAATAATATTTCACGTGCAGCGAGGCTAATTGAATGCTACCATGGTAGTAGTTCCCATCCTTAAGAGCTCCGGGGTAGGAGGACAATAATTAACCGGCTGTTAGTTTACGTCGCCCCCCGCGGTTCGAGGAACACAGCACCATGCACCACCACCGCAAAGAGAGGAGTTCAACCAGCTACGCGAAGTGTCTTCGAAATGCATAAATATCAAGCGGGCTTCACGGCCCCTCAGTGTGGGGGTCACACCTTCTTATAATTATTAAAAGGACAAATGGCCCTCTGTCAGGTATATACCAACGGGTTTTCGGCCGCCTAATACTGCGGTTCGAGGAAGAAGAATAATTCGAACCATAAGGAGTGACGAAGATACACGTTAAGATCATTCGACTGGTTGTTCGGATGTACACGCAGCCGGCCGACGAATCATCATTCATGATTCAATAACGTATGCTTTGTACCGTCGAAATTCTTTGGTTCTAAAAAGCATCGAATTATTGATCAAGACATCGCGACTATAGGTTGTTGTTCAAGACATTTATGAGCTCTACGATTTTTCGCCCGATATGCAAATGAACGAAAGGTTATTAACGGAAACTGTCATCTGTTGGTTTTCTACGAGGAAGAGTACGCTACCGTTCCGCCTTAAATATGGTTCCACTGTGATTTATATTTTGGAAACGGAGAATCTTTCGAACCTTTATGTTTCACCGACGGATTCAACAAATCTTTGGGAAACAATATGGTTTATGATCGCGCTTTCGCGTGCATGGTCATCAGCAGGATTCGAAATTGACGGGAAACAGGGGATGTTTTAACCTGTTTTAACGTTAGAGCACGCTTACTATAAAGCACTGATTAATCGAATGAAATTTTTCACTTTCCTCAGCGACGATTACAGCTTATCATTTTCTACAGTTCAAGAGAAGACAAGATAGACTAAAGAATTGCAATGTACGACTTGCTGAATTTATTAGTAAAATTGAAGCTCCGACATCCCCCAAAGCATATGTCACACTCTGTGCAGTATAAGTGTCAAGAAAAATGACGGATGTGTTCGCTTTTAATCGCCATGCGGGCCGAAGCCGACCGTGAATATCAGTGTCCTGCTCAACCGAATCCTGAGGGACCATTCAATAAGACGTGTATATTACTGCACACCGAGAACGCAACTTCCACACATGCAATTTCACCGGGTTTCGGTGGTACGTCAAATCCATGTTGAACATCGTAAGTTTGCGGTACGAGCGTTGCGTTCTTCGAGTACAGGTACCATTGTTATTATTATATCATCAATATTATTAATTTTCTCTAAGAAACTGCGTTTATTTGCGTCCTTAATGCCGTCGTAAACCAACCCTAACCGAGAGTGAATATACGGCTAAGGGGGTGAATAGGGAGAAAGAGGTTCGCGCACGCTCTACAGGGGGGCACGTCAGTGTCCTTTCCTCCTCTTCTCCCTCCTTCCAGGGCAGCAGCAGCAGACGCGCCTCACCGAGCCTGCCGGTCACCGCATTCCTGATTCCCCTCCGTTCTCCCGCCCGCAGACTTTAGCCATCCTGACACTCGTATATATACAGTGTATAGTATCATCGTAGTTGGCTGCTTCAGCTTTTATCCTGCCCCATGGAGATAACATCGCACTTAGAATAAGGGGAGTCCCTACTGAGCGAGCACCGCGGTGGGCATTCTGGATACAACCTGCCACTCGTCAGGCCACCCTCGTATAACCAGATTCCTTCAGCTACCAGTGACTCTGCTATCATTCGGACATTAGGAGGATACCTACACGCCTATATGTACATTGTAGGATGTAAGGGTATAGCTTCAGATTTGGTTTAACATCACGGGTCCTGGTAGCCAGATAGAAATATGTACGCTCAGGTATGTACGTACTGACATACCTGGCATTCAGAGTATGTCTACATACGTTACGTGTTAGAACCAACGTGCTTTATTGCCGATCCAACGGTGGTCAAGATTATGTTCGAACTCCTTCCGCTTTTATCGATAGGTCATGTCAATTCTATCACACACTGCGTTTTTCTCCCTTTCTGCGAGGGAATTTGAAAAGAAAGCGTACAGTAAAGAAACTACCGAATCGGCAAGGGCCAGGATTACTACATGCCCTTACCGTATCACGGTGATATATTAGTCCGATAATATTTATAAGAATTGGAAATAAACTTTTTCAGTCTTGAAAAGAAAAGAAATACAACTTGTCACGATAAATGTTGGGTTTTATCTGATTAACAATCTGCGCGTATCTTTGAGGAATTTCGTACCTTCTTGTTTTAACGAGGGATTGAACAAAGCGCATTTTATACCAAGTGTCTTCCATCTGAGAAACAAAGTTTTTCCCTCAAAGTTCGGGAAATAATTGGGTTTAACACCACGGTTGTGTGACCACTGTTGTAAAGAAGGTTTAGGAAATTGATAAATAAATAGTGAATTTAGCTGTACAGTAGCATGTCGTAATTTCGAAGCGCGTCAAAATTATTAACTGTAAATTACATATCCGCATCGTTACCGTCAATTTTCTGAACTTTTCTTCATTATCACAAATGCACGATAATTAACTTCCCAAAGTTTGTCGACAAACATCATTACTGGGGAAAAAGAGAAAAGTGCAGTAATTAACTACGAATCGCCGAGTCTGCTGGTGAAGTTGAATAAGTATGCGGAAAGCTGTTAATCCATGTATAAAATCGACAATAATCTTAAGAGGGAACATCGATCTTGAGGGTTTGAGATTTGAACAATCCGTCATGGTTTGGACGATCGAAAGAAATCGATACTGGCAGTTCAATTTTCGGCCCTGTTCTTCGACCCAGCGATCGAAGGCGTACCGATTACGGATGTTCCTTCGATTGTTAAGCTTGACTTGAATTCGCGATGTGATCGGGTCTGTAAGTAGCCACCTGTGCCAGGGTGCATCATGCACGGGCAGGGAATGAATGTCTAACGTGGTGTGTTGATCAGGGGGAGATTAACAAATCAGAGGAATCTTTCTAATTATTGGTTATTCGAAGGCGAGATCTTAATCGAGAATAATACCAGGAGGCCAGGATCGAAAAACGCACGCTAGCACCCAAACGCCGTTTGACGCTCGGAGCTACGCCGCGGATGCCAAGGCAGTAATATACTTGTGTAGAACGGGGCGCGGCGCTAAATCTGCACCTATCGACGTAAGTATTAGGCGGCAAACCGTGTAATGACCCATCAGGAAAGATGTGAAGAAGTGGTAGTCGACGGAGTCGAAGTATAAGAATTGGTGGGTAGGGAAGTGGGAATTGGGCTTCGATACCGCCGAGATGCAATTACCCGCTATTAGGGAACTAATTTGAATCAATTTACTTTGGCGGCGCGTTCTCTCATGCATTCTCTTGTAACGTCCACGTTTAAGCCGCTTCGGATATGACCGATATGACCTGCCTTGACTGGTAGATCGGACCTCCTAGAGATACCGCGAAAATTTTACACTGTGCGCGATTTTACTGATTGCGCAAGACTAAGATCACAGACCGGCGTCGAGAAGAGTTGGAAAGTTGACGGAAACAGTGTATAAAGTAATTGTGTAAAAAATCGTTCCTTGATAAAGGTAAAAACGAAGCTTTTAATGATTTTTCAACATCGCCTCGGTGAACAACCGTAAGACCTGTTTCTTATTGTTAGCTTTCGGAATTCCCTTCCCGTGCGAATGCTGTCAAGTTTGAAGATGATTGGCCTGGTTGACCGAAACGTCACAATGTTGAAAAATCGATCAAAGCTTCCCTTGGGCCATCATCGATGAACGATTTTTATTAAACCACCATGGTTACGAAGAAGAACTTTTAGGTCATGGCTATTACTGTACAGCTGAATTCTAGAATTTCCGTGTTACGTCATTCCGACTTAACGTTCGAAATTGAAAAAAAGGAAACTTTTCCAGCGTAGGATGCTTCGGGTGTCTTCGAATCTATAGAGTGTGAATTTTGAGAAAGACACCGTTGTTCCAGCCACATCGCTCGATAACCATTAACTGTCTTCTTTCTCACATACGAATTGCATGACATGTACCATTACTAGTTTTTGTTTTTCGAGTATTTTCTCGCGACAGCTTCGACTAAACTGAATCCTCGATTCGATGCGGATCGGTCTAGTCGTTACAGCGCATCGTCTGCGATATGATAATATAATCGATGTGCAAAGTTAAGGGTGAACTGTAAATCCGGAATGACAAAGCTACTGCGCGATAAATCAGCCGTTCTTTACGCTGATTGTCACAGTGCGCAGTACTTATCTTTGAACCCCGGTGGCGCGACGAATCGAGGAAGTGCAGTGCGCCAGGTTTCGTAGGGCTACACGTGCAGTACGATTTGGTGAGAGTGGTCACTCTAGGCGACTTCGATTCAAGGGTGTCACCCCCAACGGGATAACGGGCTGAATTCTCCACGGGGATCGAGTCCCTCAGTCCCCGTGCTCCTCGTAAATCAAGGATTAAAACGCGAGCCGTGTAATTCACTGCAGTTTTAACCGTAAACAGTTTTAATCCTTTTGTGATTTTGAATCGGTGGTGTCACAACAACGAATATTAACCCTTACGGGGAGCCCCATGCCCGGGAGTTCCTGAGAGTTTCAATTAGCATCGTTGGCTTAGATCCGTGCACAAGGATTCAGTCAGAATGGCAGACGCATCGTGTGGAAGAACGTTAGAAATCCGTTTCCCGGATAACAAACGCATCGTAAGGTCATGTTTCAAACACCCGTTTGAAGACAATTTTCATTCAAACCAGGTATAATACGCCCTGCAGACGTTCTTCTATGACGCTGTTTTAAATAAAACTGATCTCGCGATGCGCAGCAGATGTGCACACTAAAGCCACAGAAGTGTGTCTGAGGATGTCGTCCATTCGATACATTTCGAAATCTATTCTACAGCGATCTCGAAATTATTTAAGAACAAAATGAGAAGGAGATTAGCGTGCGCCTCTTTCAATAAACACCAAGGCGTTTTGATTATACTGTCATTATTCACTGGCTATATTGGTACACCTAAATTTAACGAATTTGTATAGCCTTGACCGAGTAAATAAATTGCTGCAACACAAAGGAATTGTCTTTCAAACAGGCATCTTGGAGATATCTTTAAGCCGTCCAACAAAAGATGTAAATCCTTGAAATGTCTCGTGTACCGCCTAAAAGGCATGAGAAAATATCGCATTCTGCGTACGTATTGTTTGGACATATTTTCGGTGCATTTTAGCTAAGATTGAAAGTCGATATTCTGAAACTAACGACGACCTCCGGACGTCATTCGGGAATTAAGAAGGTCTTTTAGACGTCCCGTGTGCCGTCTCGACCTTGGACGCCTTGGACGCTGATTCGAACCAAGAATGACCTTCCGCGGTCTCATCGGGATCTTCCGTTTGACCGGGACAGGTCATTGCCAACCTGGTCCCTGATGTGGACAGTTTTCTGCAGTCTGTGTTTTCGGAATCGTCCTAGGATCTGCGGCCCTTAGTTTTGCAATGCGCAGGAGCGAACTCTCCTCGCCCACATAATGCGGGACGTTAACATTCGTGCGGCACACACCGCCAGACGCTACCGACTCGCAACAGCTTGGCTGGACCCTGTTCTACGGAATATATGGATCGGATCCCGAAGGGTGGGCGGATTGTACCTGCCTAGCTGCCGGCTGTATTACGCTCGTGTCACCGACTCCCATATCCCGTCTTTTAGTTGATCTACATTCATACTTATCCCTCGACCTCTACCGAATATTGCTTTCGAAGACAATCTGTAAACCAAAGGACGCCGTATCGGATCTGTACAATATGAATACACCCATGCAATACGAACGACTCTGGGGGACACTTTTCTAATATGCTAAGCTAATCTCCAAACTTTATTTCGAAATTTTCCGCATAAACTTTGGAAACTTTTAGACGTACATACTTCAACTCAATATTTTGATCCGAATTTTGTTACTCGGGAGGTTTTGGGGTCGCTGATCACGAATCCGATGTCGGAATTTGATCATTTCTTGATTCAAGATAGTGGATTCGATATAGCGGATGTAAAATTTTTAAAACTATCCAAATTCGATGATTCTGGACGAAACTTGTTACTCGGGGGTTTTTGGTGTTGTACGAAGTAACAAAGATCATTTGAAGTTCTAAATAAACTGCGATAAGGCTAGGACGTGGACATTTTTGGGGTAGGACGCTGAGCATCTCACTGCGACTGAAAGGGTTAATCAAAGGTCAAGAAAATTTTGGCAAAATCTCGTAGCAATTCAGCGTAAGTGAGAAAGCCGCAAAGTGCTGAAATAATTTCTAAATTTACGTACTCCAAAATTAAAAGAGAAAAACGTAATTTTACTTCATATATTGTGAAAGATTCCGCGAATTGGAACATGCTAGAAATTCGTTTAAAGAAATTCGATTGGCGAACTATTCGAGATGGTTAGTCATCTTGTATAATAGTTCATTGTAATTCCTGACCAGTGCAAAATTTTGATTATTTGTTGGAAATATTTCTGATTTGATATATCGACTTTGTGGTCAAAACGTGAATTGACGATTGACCGGCACATCCGAAGGAATTCCACGTTATTGTACTGCCGGTAATTTTCAGCATCTGACACAGGAAAGCTGTAACGTTTTCCCTTAGATAAAATCCGAGGAGTAGATATTGCTGCGAACCGTTTCCCAACAACCGAATCGGCTATAAATATGCGAAGCACGGTGCAGATTTCCTTGTAAAACGGAATCCGAATTTGACGACGGAGATTGTCGATGTATATAGGGAAGTTTCAAGATGCCGATGGGATTGCGCTGCCGTCATATTCCACGAAAATTCCACCGTCGTTACATCGAAAGTCCTACTTGGGTTCACTCTCTATAAATTTTCAGTATTCAACTTGTTGCAAAATATTTTGCACAATATTGGGCATTATTTTGAATACAAATGTTTATACGGTTAAAAGGAGGAATGGAGAAAAGATAAGACCGTAATATGCGCAATTACAAATAATGGTAAAAGTAGTTACGCTGCTTCTCTGCGGCACGGCTAAAATGGCAGTAAAGAAAAGAATCATGAGCGAGTCACGGTTGAACGGAGTTGAACAGTTTTTGCTCGGCTTCTTCGAACCGGTTAATTTTGTCGAAAAATTAACAGTTTCCTGCACATGTACCATATAATGGCCTGTAATTTGAGAGCTCAACACCTCTCTAAACTGCAGTGCATCGGAAATTTCAGCCAATAAGTTAAACCGCGTCTCTATAAAAGAACAACTCCAGATATTCCGTAGAAATTTCGCTCAAGAAAGAACTCTTGTAATTTATACTGGAAATTTTTGATCGACAAATGTTTTTCGATTCCTTTGGAACAATTTTAGAGATAATTTTTATACCAGGCTCAGAATATAAAAATTTGTCTAAAATATAAATATGTGTATGATATATTAGAGTGGTTCACGAGAAAAAATAATTTTTTTTTCACTAGGGATTTCTTGTAAACAGTTGTTTAGGATGAAAAAAAAAAAAAAAATTCACTGCAAATTTGAGCTCGATCGGATAAGCTTTAGACGTCTCGTTTTCGAGCTTTCGTTTTTACATTGAAATAACGCGTAAACAAAAATGCTTACCTTAACTTATTATCGATTTCGCGCGAAGATATAGATGGAAAGGAAAAATGTCAAGAGACCTTTTTTGTAGGCAACAATATTTTGTTAAATGAAAATGATGAAGACTTTTATTTTCTCTGAATTTAATAACATTATTTTCGTCACAAACAAGAGTTTTATGAGGAGTCCGCACTGAATAAAAATTCTTTTTTTTTCGTGAACCAGTCTAATATAACATATATATATATATATGTAACATATGTATATATTCTATATATATATTACCACCGATGTGACGTAGCTTTTGGTAGTTCCGGATACATTTATAGTACGATGTTTTGCCTATTATTTGAAACGTAAGACATAAATGCGCGGGAAATAAAACTTCGACGGTAATATATGTTTGGTTCATTTTAGGTTTAGAAGTTTTCCGTAGGGCCGACCGTGAAACGTGTTTAGGGTATATTAGAGACTAGCCGTTCGGATGAAAATAATAGCAGCAAGGTTTACCTCACGGACGCATTTGCAACTGCGGTATTTACGTTATCGTAAAATTACAGGGTGTTCGATGAAGTTTCATCAAACGATCAAGCGTAATTATAATACATGCAGCACAGAAGTATACGAAATAAAGTGTACAAATCATTCTCGGCTGTCAGGAATAAAGAATAACGAATCACTAATTACAGACGCGCGAAAACGAAATAACGGTATAGGTACCTAATAAGCGGGGACTGAATTCACTCAACTTTCCTCACAATAGATTTTAGTATTATAACACCGTGAACGAAAGTTTTTACCGCAAAACTAGCATCGCTCACTGTGCAGTTTATAGCCAACGAAAAGTTATTCGACGATTTCGTTGCAAAATAAGAAGAGTAGTGGTAACATGTGAAAAAATTGCGTTGTCGCTGTGTGTCATTGCAAATGGCGGATAGCCTGTGTTCCAACAAAATTTATTCTTCGGTAGAATGGTGCAGTGTTAGTAACTAAAAAGGTATCTTCTTTTCAACTCGCAAGAAAGAGTATCGGACCTCCGGATAACGGATTCTGCTCAAACTTCTAGAGATATTTTTTTACCTTAAAATATGGAGCTTCCGATTTGTAGTTTCGTACATTTGAATTTGCTTAGGTTGAAATTTAATTGAATGACATGATTTTATAACAGTTGAAATGCTTGATAAAAAAAAAAGAAGAAAAACCCATAATATTTTGCGATAAGTCTGGTATTTTCGTTGTTAATCTCGAAAAAAGTGAATTTATACATTATTTCAACTTTAACCTTGAATAACTTTTGAAACTGTTTAGTCATCAATAAATCGTAAGAGACCGTTTTTTGGAGAGCGTTAAATTCCCTGTGAAAATACGCGTCGGAAATTTATGCGCATTGCCTCGTTATCGAGCTACAAATTTTAGAAACAACTGTGACTATATCCTCAGGTTAATTAGATGGAAAATGGAAAATTGCGTTCAGGAATCACTAAATATTGATTACAACTACAACTATTAAGCATGTTACATTGAAATAGAAAAAATTCAATTTTTTTTTAACCAGTATAGTGTTTACATGTATCTGTTATGTTATATATTACCATTTTATTATATACATACAATGCGAACTTGTCGGTTAGTAATTGGGAGCACTTAAAAAAATGTCGTTTGGTCGCGGTTTGGGGGCCCGGAAATATTCATTTTCTGTATAATAATGTGGTCACGACCCGACATTCGGCCGTTGAAGAGCTGATAAAGACGACGAAAAAAAAAGCATTTCAAACCAATAATATATATATATAATATGTTTAACGATATGTCGCACAGTGCGGTGAGTAGAATAGAAGAAATTCTTTCCGCATTACGCTTCAATTTCACACTGCATCATTTCTTACTATCGGACTTCGCGCGTCAAACATTCCCTGCAGGACGCCATCTTGTATACGCATTTAAAAGTGTGGTATCACCCGGAGAAAATGAAGCGCTACCTGTTTGAACGGTATTTCAAACTATTTGGAAACAGATATTCCAAAAGATTCTCGAAATTCAGTAAAATTTCAATTTTAATTTCAATTTTTTGATTCAACAACTACCTCAAGCATCTAAAAATCTTATGTTAAATATCCTCTGGCTACAGTTCGGCCACATTTTTCGGACTCGCTCAAACGGTCACGTTTTAAATATTACTTGTAAATTGTCTGTGTGAATTTTTTCAGAATTTTAAATCAACACTGTTAAGCGATGGATTTTTGTGAATAATTCATCGGATCGGGTAAGTCTGACAACAAAGTTGCTAACACGGTAAATACCGTTTTCCACTGAGATTTGGAATACAATAAATTTTGTATTTTTCTTACGACTGAAAGACGTCGAATTTGCGCAGTATCTTCGATATAGGATACAATAATTCCTGTCAAAATCGACCAGTGAATAATGTTTATCTGAAAACTGAAAAGGAAATGGCGATTAATAAAATATTTACGATTATTCTGTTACTACGTGTTGCGTTTCGGTCTCCACGATCTCAACATCCAATTTTCTGTTAAAGATCTGCGAAGAACGATTGGCTGAATTAATTTTAACACCCACTTGACAACAATAATGGAATTACGAAAAAGTATTCAAGGCGTTCGAACCTCTGCGAGGCTTTAGAATTACGATGTTTGTTACAGCGAATTTCAAATGCGAATTTATTCGTTTAAGTAATGCAATACATGCGATATCTGACGGCACAAGCATCGATAATCATATTTTTATCGACTTTCATGTAAACTTCTAGTATTCATCTATGCACTTTTCACTCGTGAGGTATTGGACAGTTCTGTGCGATCAACTAATTCAAGTATGTTAAAATTACAAAATGAAGTGTTAAATTTGGTCAACTGCCCTCGACGTAAACGGTGTGTTGCGAATGGACATATAAATTTTACAGTGAATCTCCACCAACAATAAGTTGATATTTAATTGTAATACAATAAAAAAAAAAAAAATGTAGGCAACTAAAGCAACAGATTTAATGTAACGATAGGTAGAATATATAATATTGCCAACAAAAATCACACAATACGGCTACCTGTACAATACATTTTTTCGTAATCCAAGAAGAATGTAAACCGTCATTATATACGTGAACCGATCCGTATGTCCGAAAAATCGGCAAAAACACGTGTTTCGCACAGAGTTCGATTCCCATACGAGCTACCTTCGATAATCGCCGATACTGGCTTATACGCGATGTAATTAATTACAAGATGAAAAGGACCGAGTCTTCAACGCCGCCTTAATTTCAATTAAGCGACTCCGCAGATGGTCGCAGCTAAATATCAGGCTCACAAGCCGAGCGGGTCTAAACGGTCAGAGAGAAAAAAAGAAAATTGAAAAACACATACCGCAGGGGCAGGGTTGATAGCAAAAGCCAACCTCCGACATGGGCTGCTATATACACCTGCGGGCGAGTGCAGACATTCGATCTATCGCTCGCCATTATGCGATAGGGACTATTATACTTTCGCGGTTGTACACTGGACGAGAAGTCGTAGTCCGTAGTCAGGAAATCTTACCCTCCTCCCCTCGTCTTTCCCCTTTCCGAACCGTTCCTCTTATAAGCACGACTCAGCTTCGCCGCCCTGTAATCATCGCAGGAGGTGGCGGTGGCTGCTAATTATGTTTCATAACACTTCTTGCCCCCGCCCCTAGGTAGCCGACATCCATCCTCGCCCCCAAGGGCACCTCCTCATTGATTTACATCGTGTATTCATCCGCAGGATGCGCACATGCAGCGGGGCTCGATGCGAAAACAAAAAATTTTTTTTTTTTTTTATCTTCTCCTCCCTTACATTCGCATAGTAGATTTTGTCGCGCATTATTCAGCGGAACGAAAACACGAGCGGACTATCAAAACCTAGGGACACGATCGGTCCGAGGTGTAATTTTCAACTCGTTTGAGTTCTCTCCGTGGTTCCTTAGGACACGTCGGCAATAAAGAGCGCAAAGCTTTTTTCGGTGCATAGCTGCATAAAGCTGACGATATTTAAGCTGCGCGTCGTGAAGATGTATTCGTTTTCGTAACACGAATGGAAATTTAATAAACGAGTTACGCGTATAATGGGACCCAATTTGCTCATCCGAATTCTAGAATTACATCTATTTATACGAGCTCGATTCAGACGTGCAAAAATCAAGTGGAGGTAGAGTGTAAACGTGAGGGAACGAGGCCTCGCAGTTTTTTGCACGTCAACTATTACGCTCATCATTCGATGGAGGGGAAAGTATAATTTCGAGGTATAATTCCACCATATTGTGGAGCTAATATAGCCATTAGCGCAAAGAGCTGTTTGAGAGAATTTGTTGGTTCAGAAGGAACTTCAAGTGGCTTCAAATTTAAAAAATTGCTTCTGGTTAGAACGCCAGGACGTTCATAAGTGACGTTGAACCTGAGTTGGCGATGCTTTGCATATAATGCAGTAGGTATATACTTTTGACTGTTGATCGACTCGTCGTTCATCAAAGGATTGAGATGTCAGGACGGTAAGGAGACTGTAGTAACAGAAATTTGTATATCAACGATTACGCGCCATGTCATGGGACATACAGAGTAAAATCAGTTGAAACGTGACCAACGGTAGAATCGAAGCTCACCGATTAGCTGGTCATGAAAAACATGACGCTTGCACAATGCGTCGAATTTACTCATACCGTTTGTTCATTTGGGGATCAATCTGGTTGGCAACGATTATAGAACAAAGATTATCTCGTCTGGGGGAAAAACCTGTTGCAGTATTCCTGCGAGTCAAGTCTGATGTGCCAACGGATGCGAGGATGATGCCGGTGATCGTAATGCAAACCGTGCCAATGTTTCGTGAAAAGCAGTGCGAAGCGCCGCCGGCCTTAAAAAAGAGAGAAACAGGAATCCGTTCAGACTCCTGATGCAGGCTGCACGTATGCGAAGTCATTATACCGCATCGCTCATGTCTCACGGTAATTCATCCTGTTCTTTGTCCGAGCTTTACGCTATTGGTATAATACAATCCGTTGCTGTTCTAAGAATTGCTCTATAAATTTCTTGGGCGGATGGCACGCTTTCCGCTTCGCAATCCGCCACTGCTTTTCAATTTCTCCAACCTGAGATCATCTTCAGCGGTTCTAGCTACTGCCAAATATTGTCTAACGGCTACACGCGGTAAAACCTTGTGTCGAACTTTGGGTTAATATCAACCTTGTACCGACTGCACTGAAAAAAGAAACTGCATACGGTAGTATTATTATTCTTGATGAATTGTACAGGCAATCTAGTCGAGAAGTATGATTTCATTAAAAAAATGGCATAGTTTCGGTCAAAGACGCTTCTTCCTATTAACGGTTACAATTCTAGCCGCTAAGGTAGATTGCTGATTTACCGACCGTGTATAGCTGGCTGAATTGGAAAAATTTCGTTAACATATTCGTGCAACTTTCTACAAAAATTATATTATCGTACAACCGTTCCGGATTCGATTCCTTTCGAATGCGGCGATTTTCGTAGGATTGAAAAGACGTTGTTCTACCATTGTCGTTCAATGATAAGTTATTCGAGACTCAAGTACGTGTAATAATTAAATATCAACCATTTTTTCAATCTTTCCGTTCACGCAATTGAGTTACCTGAAAATGCAAAAAAAAAAAATAAACATATTTCGCATGAAATATAAAAGAAATTACAACAAAAGGGTGCGACTATATAGTGAATTGTGTGATTGAAAAGGTTAAACCAGCACATAATAGAAGCAATTTATATACCTAACGATTGTCTTACGATGCACGGATGGTTTATATTACCCCATATCAAATACCATAAATTTATTTTTTAAGGATAAAATATAGTGTAAGGCTTCCTCAGTCCCCGATTTTAAAGTTAAAATGTGGTAAAATCGACTACCCATACCTAAATTGTTCGCCGAGTGAAAAAAGTTCCAAATCGGGTCAAGTAAAACTAAAATGGGTTAAGTATTTTTTCGTTACGAATCGCCGGAAGTTGCAATACAATCTGAAGTGCAACGCAGCAAGTTAGAGATTTTGAAATACCGCATCTTCTGGGCTTTGCATCTTCAGAAAACGCAGAATATTTTGTTGGACTACCAAAGAATTGTTTAATTTCTCGAACCATTTTGTGACTGAAAATGCAGGTTTGCAGAAATCTGCAATACAAAAAAAAAGAAAAGCTTTATTACGTTAAACTTTTTTATTACGTTAAAGCGTCTCGTCCGTCATTTCAAGTGTCCACTATCGAAACAGGACACATCGCAACGAATACCCGCACGTATTTTTGGTGTGTAAAATATATTGGCGAAATTTGCAAAACTTTTGAGCGTATAGCATATTCTACGAACACTCCACGCGGTGGGGAGACGGATGACTTACAAAAGCCATGGCGCTGTGCGAAGAGAAACAAGAATTCTGCAGAAGAACGGTTTTACGAGTGTGAGGAAAGTTTCACGTCCGTTTGTGGCTTTGAGTTGCTGGATTCGCCGGTAGAGAATGTAAATAATTTTATTTCAGTGTAATAATTTTGTTTGGAATTTATCGAAGCGGTACCAAAATTTTGAACGCGTTATTCTAGAAGTCATGATTTCCAAATTTGTACCCGTGACGTTTCAGCAACCAGCTGACCAATTGAATCAAGCTTGTGCACAGAGGAAAATTTTCGTTTGTCACAGTAAATAGAAAAATTTAGTAAAACAGGTGTCGTTGAAAAAAACTGTTTCAATATTGTTGGAATTACGAAAAACGACGTACGCGTAATCATTTTGCGCTATTGTCGATCCTTTTTTGGTAATTACAACGCAAAATCAGTTTCTGAGGTTTACTCTACTTTTTTAGTTAAATAAGGCTTTAACATCAATTTATTCTTGCACAGGCATTGAATTTTCGCAAAGGTTACACAAAAAAATCTAGTAACAGTGATCGTAATGAGAAAGTAACAGTAACGGATACTAGACTTTCCGGTAACAGCAACAAATCTACCGGTACTAAAAATTTCTCTCATTGTCAGTGTACGTGCATAAGTATATGGGCAAGACTGTGGTTCGAAGATTCCAATGTATTTTTGATTAAAAAAATTTGCAAAAAAAGCAAAAACATTTGATTGCAAAACCGGAATACCCTCTGAAAAAGTTTCGTCGTTTTCGGCATTGAGGATCACCTTGTCTCGTTCCTACCACCATTTGAGTTCCAAGTTGAAAGTACGACTACCTAGGCTAGGTCGACATTAATAATGATTGAGGTGCGAGTCGTTGTGGAGTAAGGTCCAGGCGACTGCGGTCCATCGAAAGATTGAAAAGTTGCAGGCTATCCCCCCGACGCCTCCCTTACTCTCCCTCTCTCTCTCTCTCTCTCTCTCTCTCTCTCTCTCTCTATGAGCACCGAAGACGAGGCAGAGCGGCGCGATGCAGGGTGTGGCCGCTGTAGCGTAAACCAAAACATAATATCACCTAACAAAGGTGGACCTTCTCTGGTTCTGCCGAGTGATTGACAGCCGCCGTTTGGACGTCACTCAGGACTCTGGAAGCGATGCTGTAGGTACCATGTGTGTGTATTCTGTATACGTAGGCGAATAGGTGAACAAATATACTTGCGCAGAGGTAGGTACGTGGATATGCGTGTGTACCTATCCATGATTACATCTGTGTTTCTATACGTATATCACAAATCGCTCCGAGTTGACGTATGGGTGCGATGCGATGATCCTTTTTCTTATCCACAAGTCGGTACAGCCGTGCAATGACACTAAAAGAATTTCTAGACTCTTCCCTGACTTATTCAACTCGAAATACAAGCGATGCTACTTTCATAAGTTATCCGAAGAAAATGAGCGTACCAATAGAACGAGATTCAAGAAAATTGTGAGGCAGATGTACAGATTTCGTCATCTTGGTACTAGTTTGAGCCACGTTCATTGTCCGTGATCGAAGATTACGGCCGCAAATCGTACAAAGATGCTTTGATACGCTGGAACGGAAATTGTCAAACGATTATAAAGTGTTTAAAGTGTTGAAAATGGAAGCAGGAGAAAAGTTTGTCGAGAAACGGATTTCGGTGATGAATTGAGTAATCAAATAGATTTGAAGTTACGTCGGTGAATGCAGAATTTCGGACAAGTGGCCACAAGTGGTGCATTCACTCTTTATGAGAATGATCAAAACGTAGGTATACAGTGGAATTTGGTGCTGAACAATCGGACTGGATTACCCAGTTATTTTCAACCGAGTGGACCACAGTGGCCTCATTATATCGACTGGAACGTTTCACCTGGGTTTGGTATTTGGAAAATAAGAAGGAACGAGAGAAAGAAGTAAAATAAGGATCAACTATAATATAGGCCACAAAGGTAAACAGGTCGCGTGACGGGCGAGCACATAACGCAGGCCTTTGAAGAGGCCGCGTTGTATTCAGAAAAATAACACCCCGTGTTACTTGTGCATGGGGTATGCATAAGGGAGTCTCAAATACGGGGGAAGAACGCGTCTGCAATAAGGTGGAGGCGTCGGATCGTGGAACGTGGCGGGAGAGTCAGAGTCCTGGCAGTAATAGTGCCGAATGGGTGCCGAGTCAGGGCGCAGCTTTTGCCCGGAGTTTAGCGCAGACCGATTTGAACATCGGTTGGCCTGCAGTTTGCGATATGTAAACACGATTCAGCGATACGAGCGCAGTGCGCGCGGCTTCGACGTTGTCAAAACTCCCGTGATGAATCGGTCATTACTCGCGCTGTTTCGCGTTTCAGTAAGGCATGAGTTGGGTATAAAACCACCGTAAATCGGCGGCCTCTTCCACTTGCCCCCGGAATGATCGAATCCCGCTTCCAGCGTACATGCCGATACATATGTAGCTGCGTGTGCGTACGTCGCTAATCGCGAGTACATAACCCGCGGCTATATACTCGTTTACATAACAATCTAGCACGAATCTTGACGATTGCGTATTACCTACACCCGCATCGGTTTGTACTCGTTACGAATCTGTGTATGCGCATGTACACGGGTGCTGTTATTACGATTGTCCGCTTTATTGGGAGCTGCGCAACTTCTACGTTTGCGATCGAAATACTGCATGCGTTCTTTAGGGATATGTTAGTAGGTCAATAGTGGGAAAAATTGTACGAAACACACCATTTTCAATTCACGTCGAGTTACTTCAAGTCATTCGTATTCGATCAGTCTCCTGACTTCGTCAAGTCGCTTGAATTCAATCGAAGTATTTTGATTCCATGAAACCACAGTGACTTCGTAATGTCACTTATTCCAGTGAATTCACGTGAAGTTAGTTGCATTCAACCGAAGTAATTTGATTTCTTGAAGTCTCTTGAAATCAGATCAATTCAACCTTTGAACAGTCGATTACTTAGACAAGCAGAGTATCGGACTTTCCGAAAATATGGGGCTTCACATGCGTAGTTTTATCTATTGGGCCATTCTTCACTTCGATTAAAATTCAGTTAATACAGTAGCAGTTTAACGAGTGGAATACCCTAATGAACGAAACCTGTTGTATATTTTTGCCTGAAACATTAATTTTCATCGTCCTCTCTTGAAGATTCGATGACAGGCATTCGTCATTATTCCAGAGCCATAGTAACGTACAAAACTGCGTTTTGTCGGTAACCTGATGTAATGCAAATGGAGCGAAATAAGGCCGAATGAATGCAACTACGCATCTGAAGTTCCATATTTTGAGCCAAAGAAACATCTCTGAAAGTTTCAGGAGAATCTGTGATTCGGAGATCCGTTACTCTTTCTGTAACTGCATCCTTACACAAGGGTGATTGAACGACGATATGAAAAAATATTCTCTCTATCCAGAGAGGAAAATAGCTGTTTTGAAGAAATTGAAGCGGCCGTTGCGTCTCTTCCCCGATTTTCCACACGGTATACGTAACGTCGGGGAATTTTTCTGGGCTACGAGTCTGATTTCTTCGAGTGTCCGAACCCTCGTGTTTGGATTGTCCTCATCCTCCGTTCGAACATAGAAAATAATCGCTGCGTAACCGAACGGCAATTTGTCCGGATCAGCGTCAGGCTAAGCAGATTATGGGTAAGCCGAAACGAACAGCGAGGCAGAAGCGATGGTCATCAGGGGTGACGTGTAATATTTCTGACGAACTGCAACGCGACATCATCCGACGTACGCAGCGTCAAGTGCGATACAGAAATAAATCATTATGTACATACACGAGTAAGATAATCGTCTTGTCTAGCTGCTAGCTGTGCAGGCTGTACTAACAATTACCGTGTCGATATGATAATAAACCCGACGGTATTTCGCGTTCAAGTCGCGTAACTTTTTACTCGGTGTACGTGAATTCTTCTCTGAAAAGTTTCTTATTCCAAGAGACACAAGGAATATAGAAATTAATATGTTAAACAATCAAGCCTTGCCCAGTTGCACTACTTTCGAATAAACAGCAAAATTAATATTTTCGACGGATGAATAGAAGATGAATAACTTGTAGAGAAATTATCATCGTTTTTTTTTTTTTTTTTTCTGTTCGCATACCATGAAGCCGTGCAATATAGCTAAGTAAGAGAGAAAAATTATTCTCAAGATCCAGTTTGTAGAAGGCATCCATTTTCTGCCAGTGCAGTGCCACGGCAACAGAAACGCCCATATCTTTGGGTTAGTACGTTTAATTCCCGTGTCGTACATGTTTTTGCAGAAAAGCTGACGGAACACTTGTGCATATGTACGAATGGGCAGGGCATCGCATATGGACAGGTGTTCTGCTTCTAAGCAAATTACAGTTTTCCCCTCTCCAAGAGCCACAAGACGGTCCCTCCCATTCGAGTGAATTTCTAACTGTTGCCTACTAGACGCAGCGCGAGGTATTTTTCAGTCCGCGATTCTTTGATTCAATTTTATTTGACTCGAAAAAAACTTGATTCGAAGAAATTGTTCGTTAGGTAAGAAAAGTTGAAAATTCTCGGCTTTTCTCGGTACCACGCTACTTTTTTCCAGCTCATTTATTCGATTAAATTTCAGCAATAAAATGCAGACTCGTAGTAACTCAACGGAAAAAAATTGTTATTTGGATCTTACATCTGTTGCGATGAATATATGGACAGAACTTTTTTGGAGTCAGATCTACATCAATTCTGGTAGATCTGCCCAAGCATATTGTAACTCTTCCTATTGCTTTTTTAACTCTTACTATCGGATTTGTAAATATTGCTATGATGTAGATTCAACTCCAAAAAAATACTGTCCGTATATTAAACACGGGAGATGTAGGATTTGCAATGTTTCTTTCCGTGTATGTATGAAAATTTATTTCTTGATCGATGATGTGCAAGTAGGTAGAATGTATTTTATAGGTGAGCCGACAGCTTGAACGGCTTCCGAAGACCATAATGTAGAAGTTTCCCCGCTAATCGCATGAATAAAACACGTTTAATGTTGTGACGATTAGGAGTCCATTATTTTCATTTTTATCATTGAGAAATTCGGACTATTGCGGCCCCGGGCTACTTCGGATAACACGGACTAAAAAAATTATAATGAATTTTTGAGTGATAACGAACGTATTATACTTTTCTTTTTAAACAAACAGTCCTATGTGTTTGCATTAACTCAAATACGTTAAAAAACGACGAGAAATACAAGTATACACATGTGGTCAAGATAAACAAGTCTAACTGCAATGGACGTATGTACTAGAAGCAAAAAAAAACAGACATTTTTGCATTTCACAGACGCGACAAGTAAAACTCGGATGAAGCGGGCTTGGATAGGCGAGGTTCAACCGTGCTGTGAAAGTTTTAGAAAAGTTCCCGGATAGTGGCCGAATTTTCAGCTTTTTCTCCACTTTTTCCGGTAGCAAAAGGATTCCGGCTCATTCGCAGCGAATGGCCAGTCTGTCTGAAATTGTTGAAAAAAGTTTGACTGGTTCTTTGCCTAGCGTATATTTATTCATGTCTCAACACGAGGTCAGGAAAATTCTTTCACGTTATCCACTCATCTACGTGAAAATGTTGATTTCAAACCAATCTAATTCTGCTAACGATGATAGGAATTCTGAACGATCGTTATAAATGAGTCGGATTTCATCAGCCAGGAGCTTCAAGCCTCTGAATGGTCGAGTTCCGAAGCGATGAAAAGTCAGCGTGGTTCTGATTTTCAAAAGTTTTTACGTGAATCTTTCGAACTCCTGAGTTTATTGCAATTGCAATGAGAATTGTTGAAAAATTTGGATTCTTCGGTAAATCGAACTATTCGAAACGGATGAAATTCGACTAAACGGACAGTCCGTATGCTGATTCGTTTGGACTCCGACCCGCAGCCGAATTCCCGTCACTCTGGTAATAAGACGAACAATTCATCAGAGAGTAGAATAATATTTTTGTTGCATTTTCACCGCGTTTTCCTTGCAGGACAAGACCTTAGCGATGTAACAGTGAATAGGTTAGGCCTGGGGGTAATGCGAGAGTCTTTTTGACTTGGTAATAAACGAGAGGTAGTCAAACGAGGAACAGTTTAATTCGAAAGTACCCGACAGGCTTTGTCAAAGGAAAGCCGCCGCCACTTCCGGTCGTCTAACGTCTTCTTTCAGGTTTAGTTCATCCCTGCCCGCCGACTCGCTACCGAAAGTCTGCACCGAGAACCACAAACGTCTCTGTATCTGCTTGTTGCTCTGTCACGTGTCCATTATTGTTATAATTATCATTCCCTGTATTACTATCAGCCTAGCTACAGGCGGATTAACGTTCGCAGACAAACAGGACGATGAAGCCACTTCAAAGAGGCTTTTATACTATACTTACAAGCCCGAGATTGTCGGTCGGTTATATGTCTCTACTCCCAGAGCTTCGGCACAACTTCCATAAAACATAAATGTGTGCACGCAGACTCGTATTTAGTCAAGACTCACATGGCCTTTGCCGTGGTAACCAGACTCGAATCTTCCTTACTTTCGGAATTGTGACAATACTTCAGACATCCGTCTGGGCACAACTGCGGTTTTATTCCAATTCCCTCGGTTCTTCGTTCGCAACTGGCTACTTTCGTTAAAAGGGCAAAAAGTAAAAGCAACAACCCGGTGATTGCAGCTTGGATAATTTTTTTATTTAATTAAATATTCGTCGATTGTAGGAATGCTTTACTGTTCTAGATCGCGTTTACCGCATCGATTTACAAACTTCGTACCTCGCATGCAATCGTGCACGATTTTGTAGAAAAACTGTGCTGAAATATACATAGAATACATTTCTTTTCGCGTATATAGGTACACCTGATTTATTCCCTAGCGGAAGAAATATGTTGTGGTATACTGTTTTCCGTGGGAAATTTGAATTTTATTTTTTGGCACAGTGCCCATCCGGTGTTGTAGGTAGATATATCGAGAGAGCTGACCACGCGTGCAAGTTGCATGAATTTATATCTAGCCGCGTCTTCTCGTGGGTCAAAAGGTATTATACTGCGCTGCCATTCACAAAAATTCAGCCACGAGCTGACATTGACTGCATTAAATTAACGTTGTTCCCACCCGATATCGATATCGCGAAATTCAATTGCCTCTCAGTCACTTTCATCAAAACACGATAATTTTTTTCCTTTTTTTTTTTTTGACGAACGCGATAGAACTTCGTAGTCCTACGGAAAATAAACATACTTCTTTTTCTCATCCACCCACTATTGATCTTACCTCGATAGAATTTAGACTTGTTTTTATCTGCTGTATGATATTTTTTACTTTCATCGGGTAAACGTTCAACTTCTTAAACACATCAACGCGGTCTAGACAGACGAAGAAATATTTCTTCAGTAATGCGTCGATAAACATGTTCATTTACATGTTCGCGAGTGTTTGCTATTTTTCATTATTCCCCAGTGCTTATATAATCTGACCCCAGGAATTCACATTGTGTTGCTCATTTTGCTCATCTTCGTGAAATCTTGGTCAAATCTTGGTCACAGTTAGGTGCCGGACAGCATATTACATCGCGGTATTTGTCATGTGGTAATTTCCAAACTCGGCAGGCATCTTCGAAGCCACACTGTGAAACCCGGTATGATTATTGGCCTGTCGAGATGTTCCCGATCTCGTCGCAGTTCTTCTCTCGACTCGTGCAGTCGGATACGCCGATCCACAAAAACTAGCGAAGCGGCATTACGTGTACTGGTTAATTTTTCTCCTTGCGAGAGAATCCAGCCGAGATGAAAAATAGTGATCGAAGATGGCGAATGTCGGTATATTATCAACGAGGTACAAGGCAACATCACTATTGGCGATGTGATCGGCGATGATTCTCTGCGAATAGCGTATAATGGTGAGGAAGTGAAGAGTATAGCCGGTGTCTCGGTTGAACCTGGAACTGCGGTATTATAAAGAAAACATGTCGGCTCGAGGTATGCGGAGCGCTAACGCATGCGCGGTACTGGATGCATAAATAAGGACAATCATAATATCCATAAAAATAGTAATAAGACGAATAATAACATAATTGCTCCAAGTGGTAGGTAGGTGGATAGGGTATACATTGCGATTCCCAGGGGAGTGGGGGACCGCCGGGTGGCACCGGGTTTGGACCCCTCCCATCGAGTGCAGAGAACGGCGTCACCGACGCCCCTGAATAAGAAGAGGAAGAAGAATAATAACAAGTAGACGAACACGCCTGCGACTCGCTCGCTCGCACGCAGCGTAGCAAAAGCGTTTTAAACTCCGACAGCGTAAAACAATAAATTGGTGCTCACCGGGCGCTCGGGCGAAGGGAAGGAAAGCGGTCGCTGTCAGCAATTGCCTTCCCCCCTCCTCCTGCTCCACCTCTACCTCCCCCTCCTCCGCCACCCGACCCCTCCCTCTTTGATATAAGAAAAAATGGCAGCTGCTGGTAGCGGCTGAATCAGGCTTAGTTATAAGACGCAGGCGCAGCTCCCGTTCCTCTTTCTACCGAGAGGGGAAAATTACGCGGGGGGGTTCGGGTACCGAGCGTGCCACGCCGCGCGTTTCTTCCGCGCAGAATCCCCGGCTATTGGCCGATCACCGCGTCCCGATGGGCGGAGTCGAGCAGCCCCGAAAGGCGGGGCCTCCGTTCGATTCAAGGCCACGCCCCTCCGACCGGGACGCAGAGGACGCAGAGCGAAGGGAGGAGGCCCAACCAACGACCATCCTGCCGAAGTGAGGTCAGTCTACCAGGCACTAGGTCTGTTACGAGGAGCGTCCGCGCGTGCTTTTCACCGCTGATTCGGATTCCTGACCACCCGTCAAAAACCGGCCGCTGTTGAAACGTTCGCGTTCCGGGTTTAATACAAGCCGACGTCGTGTCCGTGCGGAGGATACTGGGAGCCCGCAGACGGAGTCGCTTCAACAGCGTTCAAAGGACGTTATTTATTTAACAGTGGTGACGGAGACTCGGTGGTTTGATTGTTCTTATCTGTATGTCGGCGCGATCATGTGCTCCTGAAGTATTGTGCCGAAAAACGTAATATGAATTTGTGCCCATATCGTTGTCTCGCATCGGTGCATACGACATGCAGCGTGACCATGTTTGACCGAGTGAGCGTGACCGTCGCCGTCGCAGCCGCAGCGCGTCTTCTCAAGGGATCCTTCCGTGCTCCTTCGGCGACCGACACTTGAGTCCTGGCGGAGCGTCTTAAGCGAGGGAACTGGAAGCAACGGGCCGTCTACAAGGGAGGGAATGTTGCTGGAGTCGCGTACCTTCGCCGGCTGCAGGAAGAGACACGGACTGACGGTCAGGACTGAGACCCGGGGCGGTGGCGCTGCAGAAGAGGAATCCTCCTGCTCGCGCCTCCTCGGTAAAATGCAGAGCGAGTCTACGACTACCACGGTTAATTCTGCTGGAATACCGCGGTGCAACCGAGACGACGGCGACGAGAGCTCGAGCCCTTCGCCCAACAGCAGCATACCTGGGCTGCTCAACAACCTCAGCAACAATTGCAACTCCAATCGGCCATGCGCCACGGACTTCAGCATAGCGGCCATCATGGCACGGAGAGATTCACGCAACCAGCAGCAGCAGCATCATCATAACCGGAACTCGCAGCAACAAGCCGTCGGTGGAGGAAAACTCCATCAACACGGTGAGTACGCGAGTTATTTCTACCAATTCGGATCGTTGACAGTTGGATCAAAGAGTTCGTTGTCGAAGCTTTACGTCCGATGTTCGCAGTCGGTTTTTAATTTTAATTAGGTACATTTTAGATCCTTTCCCGAGACAGTTTAAGAAATATGAAGCGAACATGGACGGTATTTCAAACATCCATCGAGAAGTGAGGGCTCCGTTGGGCACGGATTAGATATTCTGAAATTGTTTGGGTGCAACAATCGTCGTATGAGACAGAACAATAATACCCAGCTTCGACAAAAGTTGGCGAAAATTTTTACGCGGTTCAGGCAATTTTCCAAGACGGCAATATTTCGCTAGATCGCGATGGTGATAGACTGATTAAAATATTCAGTGATAGCAGGTCTCGCATTCTCTTTCTGCGCAGTCTCATTATACCGACATTACGTTACTCGAACAGCATAATTTTCAGGAGATGAATAAGATTAAGCGACCATTAACTGTGTAATTAATTGCACTCGAGTCGCAAAAAGATTTGTAATACCTCTTGTGAGTTCAATATTCAATTTGCAACGAATATAAGGATAGGTGAGCTCGAAATAAATCATCGGAGAAATGATCTCCACAAATTGAAGTGTTATAAATGAAAACTCACCATTCAATGTCACTGTTTCTTCGCTTTGATTTGCAAGAGTTGTCTAAACCGCTTTCAACCGACAACACTATCGATCTGAAACAAAAATTTGAGAATAAGTGATGTAAAAATGATCTAATTTCGAGAAGCGAAATACTCGTTGCTCGTTCAGATCATTTTTCTGAGGAAATGTAGATGGAAAAATTCATCTCGGAAGATTTGCAAACTATTCGTTTACGACGAAACTATAATATCAATGATTAATAACTTGAAATTGCAGAGTGAGCGTTAGATTTTTAATTTGAAAAAAATTGCAATAACGTATTAGATCCAAAATAATTGATGATCGGGATTATGCGGCGTTTAAAAATATTTTCTATTGTAAAGAAAAACCGGTTTAGATAAATTCCTATAATTTGATTTTAGTCACAGATTCCAAGCATTCGATTTACCAAATTTTTGTTTCGGTACTTTCGTGTTTAGAATGTGCACACGATACATCCTTAAAATCACCATGAAACTTCAGTCGAATGACTCGTACGACGCGAAGGAAATTTGAGTGCCTTCGAAATGTCCGACCTCGATTAAAATAATTGCAAGAAAATGAACTGCGGACAAAATACAACATCAATTAGCATCTACGTGTCCGATTTTCGCAAACCAGTGAAGTAAACGACCGAAACACAAACAAGCAATTCGCATCGATTCTGACACATAAATTTAACTGTTTCGATACTTGCGTGTTCGAGACTGCGCAAGAGTCGCCAGATCGTTATAAGAAGAAACAATTGTTGGATACTTGGGATTAAAACGGCAAGAAATTTGATGTTGATTGAATTACGCGCGGCAAGGAAGAGAAACTTACAATAAATGCTTCGCGTGTCCGAACCACAATTATTGAGGTATCGCAACTTTGGCAAGAATTCAGTTGGATTTTCCTTGGAACAGAGTAGATTTGACGTGGTAGTTTGCCAACGTCGGTGACCGCGAGGAAACGATTCCAGTCCTGCGTGATTCGACGCAGACGTTGCCGTCGAAACGCGGGACCAGGTGCGGACCATAAAGACATTTAAGCGATCGGGATGGCCGAGCGGTGGTAGGGCAAAGGGAGATATCTCGAGACGAGGGATCCGTGGGTGCCCGTAGGTGCTAACCAACAAGCTAGCAGCCGGCCTAACTACTGTTGGAATGAGCCCTATCTCCCCCGGCATCGAAAACCCACTGGTTCGTTGTTTACAAAACATAACAATTTACGCGGGGACCGAACACGCACGCAAAGCGACCATTAATTTATCACCGAGCTCGGCGATCCGTGCCTCGAAGACTGACTTTGGGCCCGCCAGAATCTTCTTCCTTCTTTTCCTCCGTCTTTCTCTTCCTTTCGACGTTGAGAACTTTCTGCAGTCAGGCTTCCTGCATCCTTGACTTTACCTACTGCATACATCCTGACAAAATTTGTGCATAGAATACACAGACGCTATGGAACACGTTTGCTTCGGTTCGCCGAGGTCTGAAGCATGTACAGTCTGGTCATAAAAGCCTCGCAACAATGGCTCAAAAAGTTAAGATGCAAGTTTAATCGAAATGAAAAAAACTCTTCGTGATCCGGGAAAAAATTTGTGAAAATTTCAAACCTGAACTTAATTTTAACCGTACGCATTTTCATAGATCAGTTTCGCACAGACTTTTGCAACCTTTGCTTTACCGACATTTTTTCTTATATTTTCTTGACCTGACTGTACATCCCATAATTCCTTAATAGAGCTGTGCCTCTGTTTGGTGTCGTCTCGGAGCTGATAGCCTTTAAACTTTTAATTTAAGGCCTGATGAGGCAAGATGCCGCTTAGCTCTTAATCATATACACCCGCAGTTTACACCCATACCACGTGGCTTCACTCATCGTACAAACCCTGCAGTCAGAACGCCGAATATTCCCAAGTCTATAAAACGTAACCAGGGTTGTTCGCGACGGCAAAAATCTCTGTCAAAATCAATGCGAATCATTTTGCGTCCTTATTTTTATTTCAGTTTATAATCGAATGTTTCCTTACGATTATAGTCAAGAAACCGAATGTGTGACTGAAAGTTATTCTTGCATTGCGCTCGGCTTTTTTTTCACAATGTGCGTGTGATTGAGGGGTAAAAATTAGACGTCCATTAAATTTCATCCACTTTACACAAGTAATTTGCTATCGAGAGAATTGAAAGAAAAAAAAAAAATTTTCGTCAAAAGTTGAGAAGGTACGACTAAAGTTAGCCAAGCTGAAATTAGTTTAAACAAACACCCAATTAGTATAACAAGTATTTTTAACCCCGCAATTTTTTAGTGTAAAAGCCGGTCTATTAGGCATTTTAGAGTAATCTACTTTGTGAATAGATATCGTTGATTACCAAAATGATGAAAGTAGCAGCACAAGTAATTTCGACGCTTATTAGAATTGTTGATGTATAAAAAAAAAAAAATAAGAAAAAAAAAAGAAAAACTTGACCCTGGAACTCCAACATTGGATCATTTGTATGTATGAGAAATATTTCAACAGTGAGTAAAATGGCTACATGTATTTGAGTCTTGCAGACAATCATGATTAAATAGCATTTTTTCGGCAAGGTAAAAATTTCGTCATTTATTTAAGAGTTCAAAGAAGACGCACATTATAACGTAGCCAAATAAGCGACCAGTGGGAACGATTCGTTGTTAGGGTTTACGGGTGCCATGCTGATAATTACGTTGAGATTTTACGGTCAAGATTTAGGGAGAATATGTTGAAATTTTGTTAGAAGATCAATGAAGCAATCAAAAAGTATTATAAGACTGTGTGTAATTTTTTTCATCCGTTGATTCACTATATACACCACATTTACTTTACTGATAATAATCACTTTTTGTTGTAATAACTGAAGTAATCAGTAAGAATGGTGAATTTTTATGGATAAATTATGGGCACTCATGAGATAACATGAACTTATAATAACAGCAAGATAATATTATATTAAAAGATATAATGTAATCTTTGATCGAATTGAGAGTTGCAGCCCGAAAACAAGAGTTTGACTCCGTGTAGTAGACTGAAGCAGTGAGAATGGAGGAGCAGTATGAAGAATAGGAAATATTTGTGGTACAATAATAGGAGATGAGGTATTCCGAGTTCTTTTATCAGGCGCATACTCTGTCAGAAAAATAAGAAGCGCTGGCTGAAAGACGTAAGTTTTGGTTCAGAGGTACTGAATGGAGCTGTTCAAATAGAGAAAAAATATGTAAAGTAATAGATTTTCACTAAAAAAAGCTTTAAGAATAAGTAAGTTATTACAGTTGCTTTTTCCATAAGCGAAAGATCAAAGTTATTGGTTCGGCATTTTAGGCTAGATCGATTTGGATGAAAGAAAAACACTTCAAGTTCAATATGAACCAAAAAATGGACTACATTGAAGTGGATCATTTATATATACTCAATCTGGGGGTATTTGCAGCTTGTAAGAGAATCGGTAAAAAAAAAATCGCTTCGAAAAAAAAAAAACAAATTTGCAAGGCTCTTTCATTTAGATGTTACTTATTGTTCGTAAATTATACGAGTATCTGAATAGTTCGATATTCTGTCGTGAAAAGCGTAACAACTATTTCGAGAGCAGTAGAGACGCAGTTTTTGAAACATTGCTTGCCGTACTGACAAAAAATAAATTTTATCATTAAAGAGGATTGAATTGAAAAAGTTCTTCACAAACATCTACCATAGATTATTTATTGTAGGTCAAACTCGAACAACTTTTTTAACAAATGTTTCGAAAACTTTTTGTCTTCCCTACCCTAGAAATAATTCCTGCATACCTACTCCGACGAAAAAGATGTTTTGAGAAACGACTTTTGAAACACTTTTACGTGAAGAAATTTACGCGATTATGGATGTAAATATCTCAGTTATATCAGAGTTTTTATCCGTAGTATTCCATAAGCCGGAGTTTCTCAAAAAAGTTTCTTAGAACATTTTTAGAGCATTTTGCCGCAGTAGGGTACGAGTAATTGTTAAATGGCGGGTTTCATTATTCAACCCACCGTTGGAAAAAATAGATTTTTTCCCCATTGTTAATCAAATTACACGTAATTCCTTCGCAAACGTTTGATAACATGGAAATACAAAATTGCAATAATAACGCGTTAAATAGACCAAGCAAAAACTATGCAGCACAAATGGCGCATCGAACAACGTCGCAATATATGACAAGATTTGGGAGCGTAATGATGCATGTTAATTCGCACCTTTATGAATTTTCGAAATTTATTAAACCATTATAAACAAAATATACACTAATTCTGAAAGGCCAACTCATTGAAAATCATTCTAAAATTGCCCAATAACAATGTTTTCTCCCGACGTATCGTTACGTTAACGTTACCAACTTCAGTCTCATGAAAATCGGTCACTGATTCACGCATGCGCAAACTCTCACGCACGTCGTCGCAAGCTTTCGACGCGATGCGAAAGATACGGGACAGTAACAAGATTCTCACCCCACGCAAGACCCCTGAGAGCTCAATAATCTGCAGTGAGGTAAACATAAGTTTATCGGTGAAACAAATTCTACCAGCAGAAAAACACGGAGAATGTCGCGAACTGGCAAGAAGCTTGGCGGCCAATGGCCGCTGATCTGTTGTCACTAGGTTGCTAAATTTCGTGATAACAATGGGAAGGAAACAATCGACAAGCCTCCCGAAGGGTCGCGAGGTACGATGCTTCGCTCATTTGAGCTATCAAACAAGAAATTAGTTAAAGATACTACTCACGGAGACACAGAGCGAGGATACGGCACGTTGAGTCAGGATGCTAACTGAAGAAAGAGACACGCAATCACAATGATCACACGATCACAACGGATTCTCACCGATAACTCTACAGAAGTAAGGCGCACGAACTTGACGACTCCTGCGACGCGTTACTTATGTTCCTGATGGGACCCGCGGCGCTCGCGTTCACTTGTTTCGTCGTGTTTCCGAGCCTCGTTGTAGGATGGCGCTGGTGGCGAGAAGGTTGAGCGTCGCTGCCGCGAGTACAATCTGGACATTGGCCATCGGATGAAGATGCGTAAAGTAGGCTACGGTCTGAATAGAGTAACAACCGCTACTGTCAGCAATCTCGTATCTTTCTTGCACTTTTTGGCACCGGTCTATCTTTGTTCTAGGGACTTTTCAGCCGTGACAATTTGTTCCGAAATCGTAAAAAGCCCGAGTAAGTTTGTCTCGTGTAACTTCACTTGTGTCCTGTAACAATCAGTTTCAGAAACTTGGAGATATTTGTGTGAATTCACTTGCAACATAAATTCCTGACAGTATGGCAGCTTTCTGAAAAAAAACTCTGAGGATATAAAAGACGTATAATTTAATTAACGCCAAAATACTGCTTGACCAGTGTAATTTCTAGTAACTGTATAGAAATATCTCAATTTGATTGCTGAAATTTCGGCAGATTTATGGAAAAAGTTTCGTAGCTTGTCAAAATTTCCGCAAACTTGTCATCATTTTAGTTTTACTGAAAATATTTTTCTACAATATGTGCAGGATTTTTTAGCTGCATTTAAAAAAAATTGATTTCTATTGTTTCCAAAATGTTTCCACTTTCGCTCAGAAGTCTATCTAGTTTTTCAAAACACGCCACCGACAGAAGACACACCAAAACACTATATTTCAATACATAAATCAATATTTTTTAGATGTGTGACGCACTGATAGAATTTGGTATATTATGTGGCGAGGGACGAAAGTCGGCGATTGCGACGAGTGTGAAGCTTGCGCCTGAATAAAGCGAGGACGGCAATTACACGAGTTGCGATCGCCAACTTTTGGCCCGAGTCACACACGATAGTTTTTATAATAAGTGAATGAAAAGTGGTGAGTTAGTTTTGTGGAACGTAAGTGGGCAATTTCTTCTCCCTACGGTCAAAAGTGAAGAAATTGTGGACTGCGGATGCGCGAACCTACCTTTACAACACACTGAGATGAAGTTGGTTACCTACTTTCTTTCCGCTAAACTGCTACGCGATCCCCCAATTTTTATGCACGTTTGATAAAAAATGAAATTGCTGAACGTGTGATGGCAGAACAGTATTTACGTTCACGTTTCGAATCGTACTAACCCTGTAACTGCATTTCATGCATGTTTCATGATACGAACTTACTTTGGGAAACTTGTTTATCTCGGATGCATATTGTTTGATGTTGACTTGCTTGGAAAATGTGGAAAAATTTAGGAGTTTGAACTCTCTACTGTATAATTCGGTTTTGGTCGTATCGATCATAGCCTTACACTTTTTTCGTGTGAAAAACGAATGGAGAACGGTTTAATTAGACAAGAATGAACGCAATATGCAGTTCTAATTCGTCTATTGACTTACTTACAAGAATGTTTTTATCTCTTTTACTTTACACAGTTCCTAACTGAATCTCATACAGCGAAAAACAAATTTATTTGCAAGGTTGGAATGTTTTGCTCTTGAACTGAATATGACTTCAATGCGAACTCTGATAAAATGGGTTGACTCTTGAGAAGACGTAAAAGAACCATAAGCGAACAGAAGCATATACATCTAAACGGATGTAGGTATATAATTGTCGTCCGTAATGACTGAAGTATTTTTAAATACTTGCTCTACCTTGACGTATAAATCTTGTAACGTACTACTTGCATTGAGTAAGTCACGAAGCATTAAGTGGCATGTAAATTTAGACGCCTTAATTAAGCCAATTAGATACATATTTCTATTACGGACGTACATATAAACACACACGCGTATCGTTATTTTTGTAGATTATCGTGAAATAGGATGTATGCACATATACCTAATGTATTGTATATTCCCGAACTGAGACAGATAATTATTTCCAATTAGTGGAACAGACGGTACTAAAATTCGAGCCCTATATTTTTCTCTTCACTTTTTGTAATGACGAATCGATGCATGATTAGAAAAATATCGAAAAAATATAGGATACAGCTATCGTCCGTTACACTAGTTTCATTTTTCAGTTCAAATATCGAAGAAACGAAACACGTTCATTCGTTATAAAGTGTTCAGAAATTTTCCGGAAAATAACATGTGTAAATTGGTTTTCATATTTAGTGATCAAGTATCTGAAAGTAAAAATAATTTTCATTACTTTTCTTCACAAATTTTTAAACATTATCGAAAAAACTCTTGAAAATTGTTATTTTTCTGTTGCTTATCGAATCTTGGAATGGAAATTCTGACACTTCTAAAAATTATCTGGTAAATCTTTAGACAATACTCGAAAAGTATTGGGATTTCGAGGCCCTTTTAAAATACGCTGTAAATGTGTAGTATTTTTAATGGTGCGGTTTTCCGAGTTCTTTATTCGTAAGATATTTGAAGAAAATAGTCAAATCAATATGTTTCCACCAGAGTTACATGATTTATCGAAATATTAAAATTGAAAAGTGTGTGAACTTGTACCCAGAGAATTTAATTTACGTTGTTACTCCGTTCCTGCGTCTGTCTGTCGTCTGTCAACACTCAGACGTAGAGTTTCCGACCGTTTTGAATGAACAATATCTCCGACAGGTCGCGGAGCAAGAAAGCATCGGGAACAGAGCGCCGCCATTCTTATAAATAGCATCTTATTTCCTCTTTAAAGAATTCCTGTCGAGGCATGGCATCTGTGCTCTGACGCCACGACCACTTCAGAAGCAAAACGCATCAATTGAAATATCACCCTTGTCGTAGCTGTGTGCGAGCGTCTAGACGAACAGCGGAGTGTGTTTTGTCCTCCGTTAGTCGTAACTCCACGCTGACACATTTCAAATTTCTACAATCAGAGTCATTGTGAACAAGCGCTGGTAAAGCAGTCGCCTAATTTTTGCTCTTGGTGGTCAAAATTCAGTAAAACCGACAACGTGAATCGCTTTTTTCAGAAAGGGAACCGGGTGGCTCAGGCGTTTCAAGGGGAAGACCGCCGCCTTTGGATAATGTTGACACGGAGGAAGAACCGGAAAATGATGACGCCGGAAGCACGAGTGGCAAGGCTGCGTCACCCGCAAATCCTCTGCTCCAGGAGCGGTCGAATTGCGAAGAACTCAGGCACGTCGTTTGCCATTTGGAGACCAAGGAGCTCTGGGACAAGTTCAACAAGCTGGGTACGGAGATGATCATCACTAAAACGGGACGGTTCGTATATGAAATTTATGAATCTTAAGAATATTAGAATTCAGGTATGCAATAGACTCGAAAAGTGTTGACGTGAAAAATTTGAGAAACGAAGGTTTAGAATCAATAATTGAATCAAGTACTTACGAGTTTTTCGGAGAACTATCCCATTGCTGCGTAAAAGAAGAATTGAAGACTGCAAATTCAGATCTAAATAGTTCATTGATTATCAATCAGAAATGAGTTATACTGTCGAGCACACATTCACCCATACCAAATTCGTATAGTTTATTCAAATTCAATAAATATTAGCTCAGTTTTGTTGAAATTGGGTAAGTTTTAGATCATAAACCATTTTGCAAACAAAATAAGTTGCGATGATCAAATTAGAGTACCGATTGCCTGTCTGAAAAAAATGGAATAGTATATTGCTGCCTAAAAAGTTGTTGATAGCTGAGTTCTAGGATTGCAAATCCGTTCGGTTTTTCCCACATATACTGCGGAAACATTGTTATGACCTAATTCAACTTTATTAACCTCAGTCGCACTTGTTCAGTTCTTATTTAAAATTTTTGTCGTTAATAAATAGGCGAATTTTTCTCACAGTGTATTAATGATAATGATAGTTAAAATGATAACAACAACAACAGCAACGATAAGAATATAAATAATGTTAATAATAGTAATGATAATAGTAACCACTGCCGTCAAATCCGAAAGGGTATGTCCCCATGACGTATTGCCAGCTTATGGGGGGCAAGCGAAGAACGATCAGTAACCATCATTACGCGGAGGACTAGTAAAATAGCGAATTCACTGAAACCTGTTAAATTCCAATAATAAACCGAACAGTCGATAAATTCGACAATCATTTTTGAAAGACGAGTCGCTTAATGAAAATCGCAACCTAAGATCGAGACGACATTAAACAGCATGTCGCCAGTTCAAGTTGCTTATACCAAACCCCGTAAGAATTTGTCTTCTCGACGTTTTCCTAGCTGCCGGTCTTGTCCGGTAGCCAGATTAGATTTCCCTCGAAGTTGATGGTAGCCAAGAGATACGGATTTACGTCCGTGTGATCGCGGTGCATCTTCGAAGGTGCGAAGGAGTACCGTACCATTCATCCAAGGAGTATAAATAACCGAGGACAAGAGCCATCGGTCAGCTCGAGCGCCGATCGCGGGTTACGCGTTATTTGATCAAAGAATCGAGAGTCGGGTAAAGCCGTATCTGCATGTGTTTAAAAGGTAGAAACGGATGGTGCTGCTCACCGCGGTAGCGGCGCGAACCTCGACTTAGCGCATCGCTGCGCCACCCTTTAACCGTGGTCCGAGAATCCAAGAGGGGAACATTAATACAACGTCGCGCCCCCTGCTGGGCGCGCACTAAACCAACCACGGGGACACCCGCCGATCTTATCTCGACTTCGATCTCGCGACCGGTGCATCGTCGTCTCCGAGTCGAGTAGGCGACTCGGTATGCATTCATCCCGGTCGAGCCTCGGGGTCGTGAGTAATGCTTTTATTTATCAACCCGTCCTTTGTTAATGAATTGAGCGTGCCGCAGGCGTTGGGCTGAGGGGTTGCTGCAGGTACCTAGTATCCTATCTCTTCCCACGTGGGAAACCCGGGACTTTGTAACACAGGAAGACAGGTTTTCGATGGGGAGAATTGGGAGGGAGTTGAGGAAGAAGGAAGCGAGCAGGCGCGCAACGGCGAACCGGAGACAAAGGAAAACCGACTGATGGGGCGGGACACGTAAGTTGACGGGTGAAGGGAGCGACGACCAGCGTCGCGACGCGGATCTAATTACCAAGGCGCTGGCGGACGACGCGCTGCGGAACTGCTCGCGTTTCCCCCTCGCGGGGGATCAACGCTTGGTGAGCGCTAGGGCGTGGAGACCGTGCGGCGGGCAATTAGGTACCCACCCGTCGCCGTAGACGCCCGTTCTTACCCTAGGATTTTCTTCCTCCATTTCCCTCCATTTTACAACAATTAAGTGGAGGGGAAACTTCGGTGCATCCTTCAAAGTCCCAAAGGCTGTGATTTATTTTTCAAATTTGTTAATATAATTTATATCGAATATCGTAAACGAGAGATTATTCGAAATGCTTATCTGCAGCTCTGCTGCAGGTGAAAAGATATTCCGTTCCTGTTACGCGAACAATCGTGATGAGAATTATTGGAGTTTGAAATTTTTTTTTAAAAACGAAGTCTACGCCAAGTCGGGTCTAAGCGCGGATTCCTCTTGCAAAAGCAAACAACCTCCCTGTGTTGAAATCTATCCAGTTTTCTTGAATTCCGGGGGAAGTGCAGAAATACCGAATGAAGTATTGAAGCATGTTGATCGGGTCGCATACTTAATTATAAAAGTAACTTTTAGCCCAATATTTTACTCTTTATCAATTTAATATCGCGAAACTGAATTGTAACCGTTTGCGCGAAGTTGTCTGTCTCTTTATAATCGCAGAATTCAGTTAAAACGGAGGTTCAAACGATCAACTGATTACGCTATATTGCTCTGGTCATACAAGCATTAAACAATAAATTTAGAAATACCAATCGAAAAGTTGAACAAAAACTTTAGATAGTTGAACGTAAACTGAGCTTATCGCTGATAACGAGATACTACAGTGTGCGAATATTTGTGATTGACAATATAGTTATAATGAAGTTACAGGATACGAACAGTTTTCAAACGACAGGCCCGCAATGATTGGAATAAAAGTTAGACCATGATGCTTGCGAACAGCGTCCAAGATGGACGCTGCGTTTTTATTCCTCGAATGTGAAAAAAGGAAAAATCGCAATGGTAACGCCTGCCTCGTTTAACTCTTCGCAGGCGAATGTTCCCGACTTGTCGGGTGTCCTTTAGTGGCCTGAGGGCGGAGGGTCGCTATGCAGTACTGATGGACATCGTCCCCGTGGACAACAAGAGGTATCGATACGCCTACCACAGGAGTTCCTGGCTCGTAGCCGGAAAAGCTGATCCACCCGCGCCTGCCCGTCTCTACCTTCACCCCGACTCTCCCTTTACCGGGGAACAGCTGCGCAAGCAGGTCGTCTCCTTCGAGAAGGTCAAGCTGACCAACAACGATTTGGATAAGCTCGGACACGTGAGTCTTCATCGCTGTTATTATTATTACGCTTCCTTTTTTCCATTCGTTCACCGCAATTCTCCACATCTATGGACATCTAATCGCTGTTACAATCTAATTGCTCATGTGTCGAGCAATTTTTCTACTAAAGTTCATTCGATGTTTCGATAAAACTCACTAGTCGTTTCAAACAGAATGCGCTACTACCGTTTTTCCCCTCTAATTTCTTGTTACCATCACAATGATTTAGTTCGGGTAATTAGTGAAGAGTGATGAATGGATGGGCATCCGTCAACTTTTCAACCCGAATTGATCTGATATGTCAAGGAGATATTTTAGCTAAATAAAAAAAATAAAAAATGTGTTGCCACTTTTCATCTCATAATTTCTTGTGACTGTTGCAATGATTTAGATCAATTAATTCAAAGTGACGGATGCATCGATAGGCCGAAGTGAGAAAGCTCAGCAACAGCGAAAGCCACCAAGTTAAAATGGTTCGTTTGAATTTCAGCTTGTGCTTAATTCGATGCACAAATATCAGCCCCGCATTCACCTTGTGATACGTCCCGACTCCGGCGCTGGAGGACCGATTTTGGATCTCGAGCAGGAACCTTACAAAACGTTCGTCTTCCCGGAGGCCATTTTTACAGCCGTAACCGCCTACCAAAATCAACTTGTAAGTCGCTTAGTTCTATCTTTCTACTTGCCGAGGGAGAGGCACGGAAACATTTGTAATTGAGTCGCGTTTTTGTCTAAACGGAAAAAAAAAAAAATAAAGGAAATGCAACAGTGTTTATAGTTAGGGAGAAATGCAAACAGCCAAACGGGATCTTAAATTACAAGTAGCGGGTGTTTTCGGTAAATTGACGTCTGCGGTAAAGCTTCAAATCCTGAAAAACAGAAAACAAATCGTACTTGCTTAGGTACGTCGGAGGAAAGAAGAGTCAAACCCCTCGGAGGAACATACATATTGTCAGCTGAGTCGAGGAATGGTTAAATTTTGCTGTGACAGAGTGTCAAAACTTACGCCCCAGGCTTACTTGTGATCCTAAATCTCGCCGCGATGGTTACAGTGGCGCAAACAACCAAGATTTGGTTTCAAATACCTCCGCTGATGGAATGAGCAGCGAAAACTTCCGCTGTGCGTTTCACGCTGTTCTTGCAAATACACGTTAGATTGGCCGGGATCATATAATGTGGAATTCCTCGACAAATTTACCTTCACTGAAGCTTTACGATCGCGTTGTTTATACACATACGTTTGGATTAAACGCGATGGAAAAGTTTCTTCGCCTCAGACGTCTTGCGCTGCTGCACCGTTAAGCGGAAGATTAAGACTGATAAATGAACCTGGAATTCGAACGAAACTTTAAGAAGTAGGCTGGATATTAATTATCCGTGCACTTACGCCATCGCGTAAGTCTTATTATGAGTAGTTAGTACTCGCTATCGTCGACTTCCGTTATTGATTATTCGATAGTCATTCTCAAATTAGGTTCATGCCCAATGCATCTGTACAGTATTTCAAGATCCGCCGAAGTTCGAATCAAATATTACCCGAATATAAGCTATCCATAAAGTTTTTGTTCGCAGAGTGATGGTTACTTGATCTATTATATAGATGATCAAAATGACCGTTATTGAACTAGTTCATATTCGAAAATAATGAACATTCGACTACTGTGCAATTCTTGACATTAATTTGAGGTTATGCCAAGTTCTTCAATAGATCATCACTTCATCAATGGTCGAAAACATTTTTGTAGAAAATTTTTACAGATTTCACAAATTTTGAATGTTTTTCATTATATTCAGCCTATCCCCACGTAACTTATCCCATCTAACAATTTCACAGACTCCATGTATAGGTTTTGTAAAAAGTTTACAAACATTTGCACAGATTTGAGATAAAATACAAAATTTTTTAAAGTTTCACAACTTTTTTCAAAATGTCTTTTTATAAAAATGTTCACACAGTGCCGGTAAAAATACTTTTACCCTCCGTCGACCCGGTTGATTGACTTTCGAAAAAATTTTGTGCAATGTAATTTCAATGAATTTTTCTCAAAACACACCTCAATTTGTGATTTCTTGATTGAAGTTATCCGACATTGTCTAAAAAAAAAGTGTACGAGATATTTAAAAGTATTCGAATATGATTAACCCTTTGAAAACACGCCTATTTTTTGAATCATGCAAAATTGCTGGGTCAAAATGACCCGCCTGTTCCACTTTTCATGTCATACCATTTAAAACGTACGAGTCCGATCTACCTGAAAAAATCCATGGGTATAATTTCATTATCATAGAATATGACAAGTCACAAGTAAGAAAAAAAAAGTATATGTAAAAAGAGAAATTTTTCACGAATTACTGTTTCAGGAGAAAAACATGGGCCAGAATGACCCGGTACGGTCTCGATGGGTTAATTGGAAATAAGTAGAGTTTACAATAAAGTCGCTGGCATTTTCGAAATACTTGTTTAAAAATAGTAGGAAACGTTTTGTGCCCGAAGGATCAAGGCGTATGACTTTACGAGCTTAGGTATAGAGGCTCGAAGGCAAGACCGAATTCCGGGAATCCCAGCGGAAACGCACCTGCGAAAAACGAGCCCACGCGTCGCGGTCAGCTCTTATAACAACGAGCCGGGTTGTGAGCACGTAGGATATTGTAGGTTTACCGAGGGCTGCGGATCTGCATTATCGTATTTCACGGGCGTCGTTTAGAGCGCGCGTGTGGTCCAAGCAGCCGCCGACGTCGCCGACGCATTCTCGGCCGTCGCGGCGCTCCCGCCGCTTTCTCCGCGTTCCCCGTTCCGGAGTTTCCTTCCACCGTTAGGTTAGGATCGCCCGCTTTGAGACCTCCGCGCTCGCCGTCCGCACGCGACGTCTCGCGATCACCGGAATCTGGTGCACCTCTGATCTCGTCGAAGTGACAATAGACGAACGGACGGCATTCCTTATTCCTCCGCTCCGCTGACTTTCCGCAGTGACGCAACGTTGACTCGTAAGAGCTCTCCATGCTGCACTTCGCTTCGCGAGCTTCGCGAGCTTCGCGAGCTTCACGAGAGAGAGAGAGAGAAAGAGAGAGAGCGGCGCGTGTGCGAGCGGGTGGTCCAGCTACCGTCTTCTCCGGCGTCCCAGCCGCGACGACTCGGCCCAACTGTTGATGACGATGATGAGGTGCGAAGAGATTGCTCCGGCAATTACCTACGCGCAGTTCTTCGTTCATCACTCCGAATTCTTTCGACCACGTCACGTCGAGATGTATCAGATTCGTTCCTTCCTGGCAGCCTCCGACTCTTCGAGACGTCTTCCCGGATCTCGTTATCCTCTCTACTGTCACCTACTGTACCGTTTCTCCTGTTTTCACAAATTCTCTCGTCACACCTAAGTTTCTTTTCTTTTTTTCTTTTTGCGACACACTCCCTGTTCGGTACGGCGTGAATATTGCAACAAACAAACTCATTTCCGATCTTAGTCTTCGTCGATTTTAAAGCAGTAGTGATTATTCTTCGTCATCAGCTGTTTCACGTTCAACCTCTTCTCTATACCTTATTGAATTATATTCCATTTGCACGGTTCCGTCATCGTTCCTAGAGATTCATAACTTTATTTTACGGAGGTTCTATCTTGCCTTATTTCCCCCTATCACATCGGTATTGTTTTGTTTCGAGTTTATCTAAAACTTCAAACACGGTACACGAATCGTGAGTAATTGAATCAAGTTACCGAAAAACTTGCTTTCGACAAGTTTACCGAGATTTCCTGGAGGTGAAAACTCGTCAGTTTACAGGTTATATAGTTCTGCTGATTTCTAAATAAGCACAGTCTATTTTTATTATACCCTTGCCACGTGTTGTGCTCGCATGTGTATAATGTAAGACTGATTCACGAATCTGTTTAGCTAATCGTGCGTTGACTAACATCATAAAACGAAATGACTAAGTCTCCATTCCACCTAAAATCTAGTTTTTAAGACTCCTGAAGCGACAACCCTTTGGGCGAATTTTTGTCCAACACTTTTGCGATTGCTCAATTCTTTCCGTAAAATCTTGCTTAACCATGCGAAGAAGATATATCGTCAGTGTCATACTGTATGTGCGGATGTTTCACTAGAAATTCATTGCACGCAATCGGGTTTTCAAAATATATGAATACATTTTACTATTTGAAAACTTATTTCAACAAAATAAAGGTGTAACTGCTTGTACGAAGTTTCCTTCCACATTATACTTTTACGATTCAACTGAAACAATCAGCTGATCTACAAATGCGACGCCATATTGCTTCAAATCAGCCATATTACTTTCGATCCCAGTTACAGCGCATCGAGAATTCATTACACTATTTCTAAATAAGGGATACAAAAAAGAGGTGACTTGTTTAAGTAAACTTTGTTGAGCTTAACTTTTGATTTGTGCAAATTTTGAAAACGTTGCACCGGCGCTGTGGAAAAATTTGGTATCTCATCCGAAGACCGTACCAAAGCTTTTACTAGAACACGTAGAACCTGTTAAATTGTATCAAACAATGCTTGACGGAAGTTGACGAGAGCTCTCCGGCGTCCGTCACTTCCCGAGGTCCCAAACTGCATCACGTTTAACCGATGCGTCGTGTTAGTTTTTAACTTGCCGGTTCGTATATTTCCTCGTCTAACCCTCGGACTTCTTTGCGGTAGGCTGGGATCGGTGGTTCCTGTCCCCTCCCTCGACTCTTCGCTCTCGTCTCCGTTTAACAGGATTTTTTTATTTTTATTTTTTTTTCCCCCCCCTGCTTTTTCTCCACCGACTTCCCGTAGCTGCTGGCAAGTCGCATCACGCTGCGCCGGTCGCGCCGAAGTCATTTCACTTTTTGCCCCCCATCTCCGACTTCACTTCTCGACGTTCTCGTAATGACCTTACGAGCGTTTCGCATCCAACGTCCTTCTCACTCACACGTCATAATTCATAACTTAACTGCCTCGCTTTCCCCTTGAATTCCCCTCGATCCCTAGCGCATGACTATTTGTCTCTCTTTCTCCGACCATTCTTCAGAGACACACTGTCATCGGAGTGATGCGTTGCCACCGCATTCCAGAGTTATTCAAAATGACACGTACGTTGCTCGCAATCTAATCATCCATAAAAGAGAGACGAGTTTTCAAATCAATTTATACACCCGTTGGTTGGTATTCACGTTCGATTTAAACGACTGCCAGCGTTACGTCGGGTAACGGCTGTATTCAAAAATTTTCTCATTCGAGAGGTACTTAATTATTCCTGCCTCTTGAAATTATTTCTAAAGACTGCCAATATCTCTTCAACACCATTGAATGCTTCTTTTACTTGTTTGATTCTACGATGAGATTCGAATACACTTTTAAAATTTTTTCTAACTTAAAATTTCATCTGATCAGAATTCTGATTTGAATACCAACGGTAAATTAAGAAGATCGTAGGAGCATCGATCAATATTTATCCTCAAGTTACTCAGACTCTTAATTTTATTCAGAAGACATTTTCTTTACAACTCCAATAAAATACTTTTCCTCTGCATCACATTGGTATCGGTAAAAATATAATTTCTCACGATTGCACCAACGTAGATTTTTATCAGGAAAATAGCAACGCGTGCAGGTGGGAGATCGGCTGATTCTACCCGAAATTTTGGCATTTCAAGGCTTGTAATTTGATAAACTCCAAATTAAGTTGATTATCGCTTCGAGATAATAGCGTCGTCTGCTAATCGTGAAACAATCAATGCCTAGCCTCACCTAATTTCCAATGATAACCAAGCTGGTTGAAATCGGTAGTGTGGTTAAATTTCGGCGATATTAGCCTCCCCCCCCTGCCCCTCGCCCATCTTTTGCTTACACTTTACGCGGTACGTGGCGCGTGGGTGGGGGTCAAAGAAGGAGGCGATGGTTTTAGTGGCTGCAGGCGTCGCCGTCGGCGGCTGAGCGAAAGAAAACATAAATAATCGGGCTCAAATGAGACAGCAGCTCGAAGCCACACACGGCGGTATCAGCAGCGTCGGTGGCGTCGGCGACGGCAGCTCGGTCTCTCTCTCTCTCTCTCTCTCTCTCCCTCTCTCTCTCTTTCTCTCTTGCTTTGCGAGAGAGCCACGAAGAGAGACGGTCACCAAGTTACGGTATGGTATAATGACTCAGAGCGCTCCGCGCGAGACGCTTTTCAATGAGTGTATCTCTATTAAATATATAAATAGACACGCCTTTACCTACGTGCAAAGATTCAGACCCTCTCACCCTCTTTCTCTCTCTCTCTCTCTCTCTCTCTTTCTATCTCTCTCTCTTTCTCTTCCTCTTCCTCTTTCCCGACGGTCGCGTTACAACTCAATTTAACAAAAGTCGATCGCCGACCGAAGTTGGCCATCATTGTTGTCAACACCGCTGACGGTTAAGTTATGTTGATTAGTTTTATAGCCCATTTTTAATTTTTTTAATCAATCCACTTATATATGAATCTCAGATGTGTAAGAAAAAAATTAGTTATGTAATCCTTTGCGATGCATATCGGATGTTCTCGTTACTTTATTCATGAGCCAACCCGATTCGATTTTACTAAATAATAATAACAACAACAACTGAAAATCATTGTTGTAGTCGGCTTTGCTCAGAAATTTTTTATCCGCAAAAAAATCTGTGCTATACCCAAACTAAATATCAGGGTTCCTAAGGTTTTGTCCAAATGGCCATTGTTCTGAAGTTCTTAGAAGCTTGAAATTTATGCGAAAGAACTGTTGGGTAAAGTAGCACAACTATTTAGTACATAAATAACACCGGAAAGAATATGTAAGTCACGTGGTTAATCGCATATGTAAAAGCACTGCCAGTTTCGAAGTAAGAGATATCGGAAATCATTTCTTTTAACCACCATTCTATCGTGATGTCAGTGTTCAGTATATTTGAATGAAGGTGATGCTCCGGTCGATTTCGACGTTGACGTACACATCTCCACATATCCAACAAGTCCACGCAAATGCAAACGTGGAAAAACGCTTAACAAGCGATTATGTATGTAATTCTGAACAAAAACACTGTAATTAGATGTTTGGAGATGCGTATGTCAACATCGGAAACCACCAGGACACCACTTTAACCTCACTTTACTGTTCTGACCTACAAAATCTTAATTTTGATACATTGACATGCCGGAATCGTAAATAATTATATTACGCGAATGTCGCATTGAAAAGGCATTTCACAACCAGTTCTTGTGATTATCTACAGCTACATTTAATCATTTTTGTCAATAAATTTCACATATAAAGCAGATAATCGTTACCGATTTCCGAATCGGGGTTTTCGTAAATGTAATTGGTGAGAATTGTTTAAAAATTTTTCCCTCGGACAACTCAGTCCTTATTTCGTAAATCATTTGGACTTCACCGGTTGCACATTATATTTGACAAACAACATTTTGGGACTTGGTATGCACACCTAGAAAACAAATGTAATCGGTAAAGGGCAGCTTCAGGATACATTGAAGTGAATTTAGCGGAAATCAATTTATGCAAATCGTTGAATTTCCAAAAGTCGAGACTTCCGTTTTAGATTTGTACTTCGACCATGACGTACACCGTTTCCTGTGCATTTATATTTATACCTATATACTCGTATCAGCCTTGGAAATGCGAAAAAAATGTTAAAGTGTCGAGGATCAGGGAACGGGGAAGCGGTCCAGATGTTTGGCTAATGATGTCAACGGATTCGTTACTGTGTGTCCAGAAGAGGACCCGGACGAAAGAGTCTTATTACCCTGGCCTAAGGCTTCACTTGCCTTACTACGACCCGGCGAAAGCCGGGGCTGCACGTGGTGCTTGTGCCGCGCGAACACCCAGTCTAATTGGACCACCCACATGCTTCACTTCGCTATACCAACCTACTTCACTTCGGCATGCCATGCCCTTCTGGATTTTCGGTCTCTTTTTCTCTCTCCCCGCGTTGTAACGCCGTTCGTTTCTCTTGTTCGTGTTATTTTTCACCTAGGCACCTTACGCAACACGATTGAATACATGCAGCGATCTCATCAAGAGCTTGAGAGATTTTTTGAACGATGCCCATCTTTTTCTAATTATCACACAAGCACGACCGTGAATCTCATCATTTCTTGGCATTTGATAAGACTCCGTTTTTCCGTAGGAAGGTAAAGTGTAAAATTCGAATTGCTAAAATTGTCGACAAAACGGAATAGTGACAAATCAACTGAGCGAACTACATTCTACACTTACTCTATCCTGAGTAGTAGGATCGTTTCCAACCTTGGCAAATGATGGAGTTTGCAATTGTGTTTGTGTGGTGATTAAAAAAAGTTTGGAAAATCAACGAAATCTCAATAATTTTGTCGTTATAATATCCTAATGCATAAATGATTGTTAACCCTAGATATTTTTGTACTCATTCGTCAATTTTTTAAACTCTTCTTGGTGGGCACTGAAACTGGATCGTAAACCGTATGATTCCCAAGAATTTGAAAAGATTTCATCACCTTGGTAAATAAAAAAAGTTTAAACTACGGTTTTCCCAACCTGTCGGTGAAACATTGGAGTCCCACCATCCCTTTAGGGCGCGAAGCATCTTTACGGATAGTTAATACTGCTTACAGAGTAATAAAACCGATGAAACAACGCGAGGCTGTTGAAACCCACATCGACAGTAACTTCCCTGTCTGTTACATTTCGGGTTGAACCGAGCATTAACCGCTCGTTTATCAATCTACGAAGCAAACCAGGGGTATTGAACATTGCTGAATAGTTCAAAGAAAATGTATTTTTTTAACGACTCGACCAAATAAATAATTCGCTAACCGTTGGCGATGACGTTGCGTGACGGGAAATGGAAATCTACAAGAAACGTCAAGTTCGGTGGATCGCAGTGTATAATTCTAGCAAAGTCCGGCCAAGTTTCGAATCTTCTTAGAGGTAATTCGAACGTTTTAAATCCTGTCTTATGCCGATTAGCATCAAGTTCACTGTAAAATTTGTCCTTTGGCAGTGGATTCATTGACAGAGCTCAGATGGCTTCTGCAATAAACGACCACCGTGTCGGTGTATTTAAAACCTGTCGACATCTGGGTGCGTGCGAACAACACGCGGATCTTTTTTCAAGCAAAAGGATAAGCGTGGCTCGATCGCATCTGGGAGAAGCTTCTCTTTGTTTCGGTTAATCACAGGCGAGGGTTTTGGCACAAGGTTGTTTAAAATTAATAATTGTGAATGTTGGAGAAATTTGTTAGGAGTAAATTTTTATGGGACTATTAAATTACCCTTTTAAAATTAATTGTTACACAATCTCAGTAGAAAGTCGGGAGTCTCGATCAAATGAATTAAACTGGTGTTCAAAAACGATTCACTTTGATTTCAGATTACGAAACTGAAGATTGACAGCAATCCCTTCGCCAAAGGTTTCAGAGATTCTTCTCGACTAACCGAATTCGAGAGGTGAGTGTATAACATGATCCGAAGAATTTTCGTCACACTTTGGTTACAATGCGCCTTGCGAAAGCAAGTAATGAGCTCTCGTACCTTGCTGCATATTGAACATATTCATTATGAATTGCGCAAGTCGATTTCGTTCAATTTCAAACCGAGTGACACGCGAAAGTAATAACGGTGTCTGATTCGAAAAGTGTGAGCCTCGGTTGCTCGATTGTATAATCTGCATATTTATTCGGAAACGTGTACTTTACGAAAGAATTTAAATTCTTGAAGCACGCGCGTAAAAAAGAAAAACAGATTTTCACAATTAATCGTAATGCATGCAGCAATTCAACAACTGGTTATATAATTATGAAAAATATAACCAATTTTTTGCACAACGGATTTTCAGTTCTATTTTCATTCTAATTCCGTCACAATCGTGATTTATTCAGCAAATAGAATGCATTTTTATGAAACTGTACACAACAATGCAAATTTCTCGTTCGGAGTTTCTTTTGTCGTCAGGTTCGCAAGCTTGACGAAAGGAAGCTTGCGAGATTATCTTCAACTTCAAACCAATATATTATTTGTTGAACAATATTAGAATTTAACTAGTTATTGGAAATAGCGTCAATCCACTTGATAAAAAATTGCTGTTTCCCGCGAAATTGAATCAACCAGTCACAACTCGTCATAACTTCAAGCACTTACAAATGTGTACGAAACGAGCCAGGATCTAATTAGACGAAATTGGTTAGTCTGCTAGAGTAAGCGATAAAAAATTAGCGCACTCGCACTTCAGCCAACAATTTCTTGATATTGTTACGATAGAATCTATACTTTGGCAAAAAAAAAAAAACACTCGGAAACAGAAACATAGCTCAAATCGTATTTTCGGCTCTTGCCGGACTCTGATTTTTCCTCCCCCCGTTTCAAAACCCACCCATGAAATTCCACCGAAACCGTACCGACCATCGGGAAATCCCAAAGACGCTCCGACGACTTTTCGTCACACGTGCGTGCAATAAAACGAGAAAAAAAACAAAAAAAATCAACCATCCACGAGTGTTCACTTGAAAGGGGATGTTTCGTTTAAAATTGCAGAGAGACGATGGAGTCAATGCTGGCGGAGCAGCAATACCTGCGATCGCCGTTGCGGCTCTCCTACGAAATGGAGCAGCTCCAGGCGGCGGGAACCACGAGCAACCTAAGCCTCGAGGAGAAGGCCCTCCTGGCAGCTCGATCTCAGCTCTTCCTGCGGGCGGCGGCAGCCGCGGCGGTTGGGCCTTACACACCCCTTGTTAACCCAGCGTTGATGTACTCCGGTGTCGCCGCGGCAGCTTCCTCGAGTCACCACCACCACCAGCAGCAACAGCAGCAGCAGCAGCAACAGCAACAACAGCAGCAGCAGCTCTGGTGGGCCTCGTCGATCGGGCCCACTCTATTCGCGGCGGCGCATCATCACCATCAGCAACAGATCGCGGCCTCGAACGCGCAGCAACAGGCCGCAACTGGACCAGCGGCGCCCCGCCCACTTTACCCTTCCGCCCTGGCCTTGGCCCATCACCGTTTCTCTCCGTATCACACGGCTAACCCTGTCTCGGCAGTCACATCCTCCGCACCCTCGCCCTCGCCATCCAGGAGGGCTACACCCTCACCGACCGACAGTCTTTGCTGCGAAGCCCAGGACCTCTCGCCCTCCTAGTCCGACGCCGCCTTTCCTCTTCCTCTTACTCCGCGTAAATGTCATCGGTATTTTCAACCCCCTCGATCGCTAAGCCCGGTCTCCTCCTCACCGACCGCTCTGCCCCACCTCTGAGCATCCGTTTGGCCTCGATTCACACTGAAATGTTAATCGCTATGCGGTACGAGTGAAAATTTTTATCAATTTGACAGAATTTTGTCTGAGAGACAATTTTTTTTCGTTAGTACTCTCACGGTAATCAAACCCTGATACTAAATATCCACAAGAAAGAAGTTGAGGGTGCGAATTTACGCCCAAGTTGAGGGATTCTTTTTTTTTTTTTTTCGTCAGGGTAAGTGAAACAAACTCGTACGAATTATGAGAAATATTTTTGTTTTCGTCGTATTTGGTGACTTCGTAAATTATTTTTTGTGTGTATGCGAATGTTTTAAAACTCGCAGTGTTCGTGATAGTGTAGAATTTTCCTTGTGGGAATATTTCTATGTAAAAAATCGTCGAAGTTTAGGAAAAGTCGGAAGATATCAAAATTGTTACAACATTTAATTTTGGTGATTATTTCTTATCATTTATCGGTATTTCTCACCTGTGAAATTTGGTAATTTGAAATTTATTTGAAAAACTCGTCAAATTCTCGGAGACTCGTTGTCGGAAAAATTTTGTGAATTGCCGATATATTTGAAGAAAATCAAAAAACCGTCAATGTCTTCTGCGGTGAAAATTGAGAGCACTGTACGTGCTAATTTTTTTTTTTTTCAACATTTGTGAATACAGTGTAATTTTTTAGAGGAAGATTTTCAGTAAGGCATCATCATAGCAAGAAAATAATTCCATCACTTGAAATGATACCGAGTGCATGTTTCAGTGAACAGTAAGGTACGAAATTTTCCACTCGATGAAATTTGCTACCTACAGCAGATTTCAAAAAGCTGCCGCTTAGCTTCCTATCAAGAAAACGGAGATGTCGTTTAATAGAAAATACAAAACCTGGCAGTAAGTCTTGTCTTGTGAGATCACTGTTACAGCTGTTCGAGAACACTTCGATAAAGGCACGAGAGAAAGGTATTCTTGTAAATAAATTTCTGGAGGAAAACATTATAACTGTAACCTGGCTACCCTCGAAAGATGTACGACATTGTATCGAGTACTACTATGTAAATATCAACTATAGGTTATCCGCCTCTACTACTGTAATATAAGCTGTATATTTCGTATCATGACTTATTGTTATTGTTATTTATGTTTTAACGGCTATTCATTGCCATTGTTAAAAAAAGTACAGGATACGTTGTCTCCGTAGTTGATATTCATTGAAGATGAACCACAGGCGAGATATATCTAAATTTGTAAGAAAGAAACCTAAGAGTGCAGAAGTTAGAGAAACAGATCCCCAGAGTTCAGTTTTTAAAGATTATAATACATTTGGGAGTGATTAACCACTTTCACGGGATGTGTACTTTTATTTTTCAAAGATTGTCATAACGTCAGAGCCTCGGAAAACTATACACCGAAACGCGTATGCGCCAGCTTTTTTTCGTTTGCTGAAGCAGGTTGACCAACTTGGTCTGATTGGATCCCAGCTCGATTTGTCCGGATTTGTAAATGCTTGAGGTTAGGATGAATTGTAAGGTGGACTCATTGTGAGTTACGGAATAGTCTATTCAATTTCACAAGGAAATGAAATTTCGAAGTTGAGTGGATTAACGTGACGGACAATAAATAATCAAATCGTAGCAGGTATTCTTGATCAACCAAGGCAAGTTGGTTAATATTGAAATTTAAATATCTTAATCCAGTTTTTATCCGGTTGGCGAGCCTGACGAGCAGACGAAACTTGAAGCGTGATTTGGTCCGATCATCCAATGAAATCGAATTATTTGGCACATTCACATTAGGGTGTGCAGTTTCTTAAAATTGTCTCACCATTTGCACTTCCAGAAATATAATGTATTTTGTACTATTTTTACAATTACACCATAATAATATGATTATTACTGCTACCATGATTAGTATTAGCATATAGCGAACGTTAAATTGTTAATGCTTGTGTTGTGAGAACGCCTACCTATCACCGTGCAAGTTGTCCCTTGTAAATATACCCTATAATAAACTCTTGTACTGAATCGTTTCATCATCTTCACTTTCCACGTATCTTCACAATTTTCATTAATAATTATCCTTTCTATTGCTATATTCGAGTTCCCCCGGATTATACATGCCTAATAGTCCTCAGAGCCTCAAATGTGAAAATTTACGGAGAGTCCGTTGTTTCAGGTTTTGACCCACAAGAATTAAAGGTATGTCACGAAAGAATGGAATACGAGTAAGCTCTCTTAGCTTATACTCTTAGCAAAAAAAGTATCGTCTAACGACCTAAAAAATGATATCGAAAATTACGTAACTTTATCATTAGAACTAGAACTCCGATATCAATCAATTTACTGATTTAAGATTTATTATATCTCATTCTGGAACATTCAGCATTGAAAAACATACCTGCACTCATCTTGAACTAAGAACTTATTTCATCCGAAAATATATCACGATCATAACGTACCGCAAGCCTGCAATTCCAATACTCCATAATTTATTAATAGGCACTGTAGGTACTCACCAATTTTCTTTCGTTTTAGAAGTGCAGAATTTCAGACTGTAGAAGATTTAATTACTATTTCGATCAACTGTTTGCAAGTGAAACTGAAATCGAGGAATTTTCGACCTCCCAGTCTTATCGACAGATTCAGCAAATGGTATTTTACTATTTCTTCTTCTTCAGAGTACGGAGATTTGTTTGAAAAACTATAAACACGCTTGGACTTGATTTTCAATCGCTTCGAGATTATGGCGCACTACTGTGTGACTGAATCCCGCATTTTTTCAAAAAGTTTCTAAATTTCCTTCAGTGGCCACACAATCGCGATCATAGACCCTGTAATTTCCTACCTTCCAATGCGATTTAATGGCTCAGGAGAAGACGAGTAAAATACGACCTGCTGACTTAGTCGGTAAAACAGGAAGTTCCAAAATTTCCCTAATAGAGTTAATTTCATGTTGCAGGTACAACGTCCGTTTGAAACGATCTCACTATATATTGGTAAGGTAATTACGATTAGTAGATGAAAATTGACGCCAGAGGTGTTTCTTCTGTAACGTACAACACTGGAGTTAGCCCGCGTATTAAATCGAAAAACCTTTCGGTTCTCGGGGACGGTGTAATTCCAGGGTGAAAATGAACCGAAGATGAGCTAAAACGAATACCGCGTATTTCACCGAGGAGCCATCCATCATCCGAAGGGCTGCTGGCGAGCCCGAAGGCCTCAGAGGCACTAAATGCCCCCATTACCGACGCGATCCCAATTCCCATAAGCCCATCTATATTGTAATTTGCTAAATGCTCACGCTCTGACCTCCAGCTTCTTTCAAATCATTGATCGCCCCCCTCATCACCACGTATTTTCCAGGCACATGGCATTGTAAGACATAATTCTAGAAGTGTTCCTTATCATACAAATGATGCAATTTAATTTGCCATTGCAGAAAATAAATTTCGAAAAATTACTTCCTACTACTACATAGTATGACAACAATGTTTTACACGTTCAATTTACTAAAAAAAAATTACAGAGGTAATTGGTAAAGTACATATAAGCTATCAGAAGACCAGACTTGTGACGTCACTATTTGCTGGAATGGTCATCCAACGAAAATTTCGAGAAAAAGTGACCATTTTAAATGCTTCTGACTTTCGTAACGGAAGTATACAGTTCACGTATGGGATGTTTCATATCTCTCGGATTGGGTCAGCAATTTTTCACATAATTTTCCTGTCTCTCATTTGGATTATCTATTGCAATTTTTTTAAACGAATGCATGTTGATTAACGGAATCTAAAAATGTAGAATAATTCTGCAAAAAACCTGAGTCAGATATTGAAATAACAAGCCATAGGGCAGAGCGGGCCGGTGATTCCGTTTTATTATTTTCGAAAGGAATAACAATAAAAATTTCAAAAACAATTTTAAGTAAGAGGCAGCTTACTAACGCGGCTGCTTTCAAGTATTTTTACATGTAACATGTGATTTTTTATATTTTTTTAGGATTTCCAAAACTAATTCATTGAAAAAAATTACTTGGGAATGATCTGTAAAATTTTCGGAAAGCCTGAAGTGTTACGTATAAAGATGATTGAGCAGCCACTCTTGGTGGGCTGGATCTTCCTCCGAACTTTTTTCAATATTTGATTCGAAAAACACTTGAAAAAAATAAGCAGGGAACATCGGCCAAATCAAAGTCGAAGCTTGAAGACTTTGATGTGTTACACGCGATTTGTCAGGATTATAATAGATTTTTAAAGTGTGTTGATCAATATGTTCCAATTGTGTGTTATCAATTGTAGACCATTCCAATCGCGAAAACAGCCTCTGCCTTTGAGACTTATAAATTCATTTAAAAAATGGCTGGTCTAATCTGAGAGGTCAAGGGTCAGATCCAGGTTGATATGGAATGCCCAATATGCAATAGAACGATGTCATATTTTCAAATTTCAGTATTTACAAATTATTTCACCGTTTAAGAGTAGGTATGAAAAAACGTGTCATGGCAAACTCAATCCCCAAAATGATTTTTCGCTTAATCGCCGCCACTCTCACTGCAATCGAAACATATGGGTTTCCTGATGGGGTTGTTTTCAGCGGTCTGCTCAATACGGTGCTAGGGTTGGAACCAGTCAGCTTAGGTATTCTCATGGGAGAAGAAGACATTAGAGCACGGTAAAAAGCTCGCTTTAATTCATTCCCCAACGCATGATGGTAATGGCTTTATAGGTTTTTCCCTAGCATCAAACCAACCGTTGCTCCTGAAGTGGGCATTGACAAATTTCCTTAACATACCCTTCAATCTAATTTGGATCCGTAAAAGAATCACGTGGAGTGAAGAAAATGAATTGATTAATCAATTTCGATGTATTAAATTTATTCTAAATTTCTTTGACAATCATAACTGCCGGTGTTTCAATGAGTTATTACAATTAGGATATATCTTCAAGATGAAAATAGAACGATGGGCACACTCGACTAGTCAATTTTTGATTAGACAGGCAAAAAATTAGTCAATATCTAAATACACTGAGAAAAATTCAGTAAAACAGGTATCGTTAAAAAAACTGTTTGAATACTTTTGGAATTACGAAAAACGAGGTACGCCTAACCGTTTTGCGCTATTGTCGATCCTTTTTTTGATAATTGCAACGCAAATTCAGTTTGTTCGGTTTACTGTACTTTTTTAGTTAAATAAGGCTTTCACATCAATTTATTGTTGCATAAGCATTAAATTTTCGCAACGGCTACAAGAAAATCTAGCAACATTGATCGTAATGAGAAAGAATAGTAACGGATACCAGACTTTCCGGTAACAGCTATAAAACTAATTTTCATTTTCTACCTAGAACTGTATTTTTCGATAGTGGTAAAAAGTGAAAATAGTCAAGGACTGAGCGGTAACCGGAACTAAAAATATCTCTCAGCGTAGAATGATTTCCTGGTTTAAACTATACGAAAAAGGTGAGATGTGTGAATCGAGAATTATGAGTGTGGGGATTTTGACACAGCATTAAGACGACGATCAGGGGGCAATTTTCGCGTCGGGATAGCACCAAAAGAAGGTAAAAGGGAGCCTCAAGGGCTGAGTATTTGTTGGGTGAGAAATTAGCGGAGTTTTAATGCGAAATAAAGGCATTATAAACCCATTAAGAAGGCTGCTACCTCGCGTGCAAGAGTCGACGCCCGTTCTCTCAAGTCTCTACCTATAATGCTCTTTATTTGAATACACAAAACATCAACGGCTAAGACCGCGCCGCTGTCTTTTTTACCCCGAAGGATGGCGAGCGAAGGCGGCGGCTCTAACGGCCACGAGTTGCCGAGTATGCGGGGTAATAACAACTTGGATAAACTGATGTGTGTGCACCGCCTTAGGACCGATACTCGTGCACCGTGTCTGTTAAATCGTTAATTACCCCGGGAAGGAGAGAACCGAGTGATCTGAAGCCGCTACGCCGGTGAACTGACCGCCACTCGACGGCGGCCAACGCAAAACGCCTACTTCCGGTCGCTTGCGCCTTTCCGTGTCTTACAGGTTAGACGAGGTTGTGTTAAGCTAGGTTTCGTCGGATTACATTATCCCACGGACTTACTTAGAGGACAGACAACTCCCGGCAATATCACTCCCCCCCTCCTTTATTGTCTGCTAGTAGGTGCCTTCACCGTTGTGGCGCTGGTAGTCTTTGCGTCTGTCTTTTATTGCTTTCTTTCCTTCGATTTTTCAATCTGCTAAGGTGCCCACAACCGATTCTTCTGAAATGAGAACTCAAATAACCACAGTGTTGACCGTATTTTAAAGATCGAACGTATTTTGATATCTCTTTGTTTCACTTGTTTATACCGTTTGCACGGTTATGTTTATCATTCAGGCTAAATGACTGCTAGCGCACCACAGTCTGAACGAAGATACAACGCGGGACTAGCCGACGATAAGGGGGACCGATTATAACGCGGTTGGGATAGGAGAGATGCCAGTCCTCTGATATCCCATCTGAGTCACTATATTCGAGGAACATTATTGTGGTTGTAGAGCAATATGGCGGTGTGTTGGCTGATCAGCTGGCCGTTTTAGGCCATTTTATGAATGTTAAGGCATAGAGAACGTCGTGCAGGCTGTTAGGGTCTCATTTTATGATGTCGAATCGATATAGAGTAAAATATGCTACTTAAAACAGCTTTTATTATTAAATACGGGTTTCAGTTGGCAATGTAGTATATTTAGTGCCGCCGTACGGCGTGTTCCCGATACAGGGATCCTAATATAATCAAGCGATATATGGTAGATCCAACAAAATCAACGGGCTAATCACGATAATGCAAGATTTTTTCGACGTGAATCAATGGATCGTATGCTTTTCGTCCGTGATTTCATATGTTTATTATTAATTCAAAGTGAGCGAGAATCAGTTAATTGTCTGGCCCTATTTTCATGACCACACAAGAGGGATGACAAACCTTATTACTTCCAAAAAAATTGAAGTTTTTCCTACTCGGCAGACGAATAAAGTGTAAATTCTGATTGTCTGAATCTGTTGGTGAAACAGGGAAGGGAAGTTGATGCGTGATTTCTACGTTTCGACAACAAACATGCCAATAATGGTTTATAGTATTAGGTATGGCGTTTTTTAGTGACTGCACCTTGTGCACACTGAGTACGATTTTTTTACGATTTCACTTCTGCTGTTGGCTGAAAATTGGAGAAATCTTACTTAGTGCGCATCGAGTGCAGGCAGTGAAAAACGCTATTATTTCTTTGTTTTCTCGCAGACTAAGCCTTTATAAGACGCGTCGCTATTGTGAGCCTAATTTGGGACCTGCTCAAGCCTGTCGGGACAGAACCCACCCAAAATGAGTCTGCCACAACATACGAGGTGCAGGCACAAACGATTCATATTATCCTCGACCAGTTGGTCATGCCCTCAAGGACAAATAATTAGTCGCACGAATACACCTGTTCGAACAATACAACCAAGGCATCCCCCCCTCCCTCATGGCGTGTGCATCTCGCCAATTACGTTGATCTCAATGCATTACGTACCGCTTCCTAAAGATACTTGTACGCCGTAAATATATGTTGTTTAACGATAATCCTGGTTCTTTATAACTGTCAAAGAATTTATCATGAAAGTGTGAGATGTTCATCAGCCAAATCGCAAGCCATTGATTGAACGGTGGTCGAGTCTGCAATTTTTTTTTCTCTCCGCGTGACAGTCAATTATCACAGCTATCAACTTACCGAATCCATGGTACCAATAGAAACCCTCCTGTCAAAGTGGATTACATGATTTACGGATAGTCCCAAGACGGCTAAATTCGATTTCGACTTCGCGTTGTCCATCCATTCTAATTTGTGCCCAACAATAACTGTATCCAGTGTTTGTTTGTTTTTTTTTTTAAAGATTGCTGTCGATATTATACACGTGTAAACATGTTTTCACAAATTTGAATGTACGTAAAGAAATCAGAACCCCTTTTCATTTTTTGAATATTCACATAATTCAAATTAATTTTAATAATACTGTCAGCTGTTGAAACGATTGCATTCGCGTAATTACGCTGCAAGTATAATATTTTGTGCATGACGCTGGCACGAAGCGGTCTTTTTTGTTTTTTTAGGCGACATTTCTCCCCGAGCTACACACCCTTGTAGAATTATCCAGCGGCAGTGGGTTTGGTTATTTTAAGATGGCAAGGAGTGCTTCTTCACTTCTGACAGACTGCTTATGAAACCCAACAAACTTCTTTCGTTAAGCACCATATGTCACACACTGTAGCTTGACTTCAGATGGTGTGAAACCGAATTTTCCTGCGAGTGAACTGAAGCTGATTGGCGCTGTTTTCGGGGGAAATAAAATGATGAGATCTTCTCAAGCTTGCAAACTTGATTTAAAATACAGTTTATTACTCTCGGAAATCTCCCTTTCATCAGGGGACAATTGAAAACAACCGATGATAACGAAGTGTTCCTATTCGAATAAGTCACTAGAATATCTTTCAAACGTAACGATTTGTCAGATAATTTTTCAGAATGAATTGAAAATTGTGTAGAGGGTTTCAAAAGGATTCACAATAGCCGAATATCAGTTTGTTCATGAAACGAGTCTGTTTGAAATTTTTTTGATTAATTGGAAGCTGGGGGGTATTCAAATTTTGAATTAAGTGGAAACTTGCAAAAATTCAAATTACACCTCGAAGCTCTGGCCTTAAAACTTAAATGTCCTTCATCGTAACCTTGCTATCACACAAAAAAACTTTTGTTGACTTCACCAAGTACGGGGAACAATACGGTTTTTTATTCGATGTAGTGGGACCAATAACTTGTGTTACCAAACGAAACCGCATTCATTTAACTGTAGAAATAACAACGACTGACATGTTTCACTGCTTAATTTGATAAATTGGACAAAGTTTATTCTAGTTCCATGTGGCGAAACATGGCGATAGAAACATTGGCAAACCTTTTCGTGAATCCAGCTCCGCATCAGCTCTATGACGAAGACGTAGTGAAAATGGTGAAAATTTCATCAAGTGGCGAAGCTTAATGACAAAACGGAACATCCGAAGTCAGAGCGGAGAGAGGCGTCAAAATCAGACACGCCCCGTAGGAAAGCGCGGAGCTATTTAGCAGCCCTTAGCGGTGATTTAGTGGGGTTGTGGTACATGGTTCGGTTGTGTAGTAACCTTGTCAAGGCGTGTATGGCCGAGGTTAACTAAGCAAGGGAGAGCTTCGCTCCTGCAGCGCAATGGCTCCGACCTACCGAGTTTGCTCAGGGTGGCCTAGGCCACCCACGCTGCGGGGGTGCAGCCTGTATTAATGATGATTTTATTCCACACCGCCTGCTCCCGGTTCCAAGGGATGAGCCCAAGTGTCACCCTGGATCGGGGATTATCTACACCCACGAAAGTTTTGATAACGCGCTCCACAGCCTGGCCTTTTTTCTAGTGACCAATGAAGAACCCCCGGATTATCTTTAGTCGTCCAATACCGTTTCTGAGAGGGTCGACAAATACTTTTACGATCAATCTTTCCCGCTCCCCGCCTCCTGGATATTATGTTATACCTCTGCAGGCCGGTGAACGCGTTTAGGGTGTAATTTTGAATAGGGTAATAAGGTCCCACCAAACAATCGTCGTGAAGTAACAATCCCTGATGATTGAACCTGTTTCCGCGGAAAATCAACGCTCTTATGGAGTGGTAGTGAATATGTTTTTCAGAGGAAAGTTGAGTTGAAAGTTTAAGCGTAAAAGTACGAATACGAACAACTGTTCTAAGAAAAAAAAAAAAAATTCCAACTAACAGAAGGTATTTAAAAATATTTAGGTAATTTCTCAATCTAGGTTGTGTTCCGAAATTAGCTCCCAGTCTGTCAAAAATCTTGGTATCTCTTTTGCGCTACCGAGTTCGTTGGTAGCTCTACCTCTGTCCTAGGAAGTTTTTAGCGGTGCCAACTAATTTCGAAAATAACGTAAGACATCAGGAATCGTACAAAACGACGTAAGCCTTGACTACATAATTTTTAAAATTGCAGCAGTGAATTTCTAACGATTTCCGTGTGAGAATGCAGGTGTGAAATATCGCGTCGTATTATATTATAATTCTAAAAGTTCACTAAGCCGTAAATTTTTCGAGACGTTAAGTAAAAGTTCTGCGTCTGTAACAACCGAAAGATACTCGACAGTCTGGATCGGCGACCACAGATGTCTCATGAGGCGGTGCGCAGCGAAACGGAAGCGGGAAAATCCCTGTATACGAGTATAAGAGCTAGCGGTTTAATTCAGAGTTAGTTAACTGCGAGAAACTGAACCAGATGCGCCCGTTACACGCTCGCCACCAATTATCGTCTGTATCGGTTTGAGGTTAGGTTCCCATGGACCATCGGCGCACGTACTCGCCGAGAGTTTCCCGATTTCTGGGCAACCTGATACCCATGCGAAGGGCCGTGAAATCAAGATATATAGCCAGCCGGAGTCCTGGAGGGTGGCTAAGCGCGCTTCGCTCGCCCTCTTCGCTCTCTTTCCCCCATTGCGCGCAGAAGGGAGCTAATAAATATCGCCATGACGGAATATTCTCGCTCGCGCCCCTCGATCCGTTTATAAGGTACAGATAGCTTCGACCCAGGCACGTGCACACCGGACCCTCAAATGACTAGATTTTATTGGCAGTAATGTCGCGGGTGCGAGAGCGATCGCCTTTTTTACGATTAGCACAATCTCGAGATACCATTTATTGAATCATTTTTTTGCTTTGCCTCAATTACACCGCTTAAACTTACAATCAGAGAACTTGCTTAAACTGGTTTCTTCAATTTCACGATGGCTTGTACACACGAAGAGCAGATTCAATTAGGATTATTTACATTGACACTGGTTTTAAGAATAATAATTATTAAAAATGTATAAATTTTTTCGCCATTTTAAATCCTCACGTATCGACCTTCGTCGAATCCATCTATCATAATTTCACACATTTCAGAAGTTTTCTGCTAACAGCGGTTGTATACAGCTCCATGGTTGACTTACCGGAATGTGAGGTTATGTTATGATATGATCTTCATGATCTGAATTTGCTGATAATTAAAACCATGCATTTTTTTCTTCGAATTTCAAGAGAAATCCTTTAAACTGTCATATAATACTTGAGGTCATAAATAAATCTCAGTGGCATGTATATCAATGCTTTTTACACACATAAAATCCTATATCCACGTACAAATATTCTTAGTTTGCCGGGCGACCGATAGAGCTGATATTCGGTTAAACTTCTACAAAGTTAACTCTTACTCAAATGAGACCGATTTTTAAGTTTTATTTTCTACGAAAAATGTTGTCTTCAAAAGTGTTTCTCGGTTATTGATTATTCAATTCGTAATTCGAAATAAATGAGTCATCAAAATTTATGAAAATTTTTTTATTGGGTACAGTTACTTTCCCCATAGAGATAATTCAATTTAAATCTATAAGTTCGCAAGACTTATGTTCAAGGATAAGGATCTATGGAGAGGCTAACACTAAGGTTTGATGGGAGCAATGAGGTTTGGTTTTGAATGATGTATAGTAAAGATTTAGTAATAAGATATAATGTACAAGTATTTGGATTGAAATAAGCTGTAAGAGAATTTCTAGCATATTCGTTTACGGGATTGACGGAAAAAAGAAGCTGGAACTCGGATCATTTTACACGTAAACTTATAAGATGTCGGCAAATCAACGTGATCAGACACTTGAAACTTTATTTCGGCCTAAGGATCGTTTTCCGCGCTCGATATTTGAGCAAGCGATATTTCACGCCAAAGAATATGACGGCAAGGGTTGCTGGAGTAAAATTCCGCGTTTAACTTAGTCTTGAAAACTGAAAACTCAGCTGACAAAATTCAGTTAACCTGATTTAGCGGAATGTCAGTGAAAGAAAAAATACACAAATGGGGAAGTTTCAGGGTGGCGGGACAGGTAATTAGCCGTTCGATTCGGTAAATGAGGAGGAACTACTTGGGCCTTCGGTGAAGCAGGGTGAGAAAGCGTTGCCACGTTCAAGAGTCAGAGACACATAGACATTAGTAGATACGCGAGCATATGTATGCAAGGTTTGGTACGGCATGGCTGCCGTGGAGCCGACAGATGGCCCCCACGCACCTTGATTTGTGGTCGAGCATTTTTCAAGCCATTTGGCTCGCCTATAATTTCGGCCCTTCGCGTGTTTTTCTGCCTTCTGTTTATTTTCTTAACGCTTCTCCACGCGCTTGCGGGTACCTACTGTAATACTTGCACGCTGCCGGAGTCACGGCTCTCTTCCGAAAGGCTCTCGTGCTTTTGATCGAACAATGCAACGGACTAGCGGCAAGCCCGAAATCAGATCGTCTGATCCCCGCACTCGGTTATACGTGATGACAACCCGCTCTAGTTCCAAGTACATGCATACCACCACTACAGTCGACTTGGACTTGACTTATCTCAAGCGGAAAATACTGCGGATTGATTTAATTGTAAGACAACTTAAGGGGGCGTATTTGAGGTAGTATAGACACAAAATCAATCGTGAAAGAAAAATTTAAAACCACCTATACTATACTAGCAGAGTTTTTAAGTGCTATTGAAAGCCATATTTATGTTACAGATGACAGGATTTATCCGAAAACACCCGGTGTATTCCATATATTATGTACAACAAATCGTCAAGTCATCTACTTTAGCAAAGAGTTTTCTATGACGAAGAGGTTGGGATTTCCCTTCAGCCAGTTATTTATCCATTTCACCAAACTTTACTTTGATTATTTGATCGTTATCAATGCATAAACAGAAGCGTGTTTTACATGGCAGTTTCACGGAACTCGCAAAAGTCAAACCTTTCTAATCCAGCCATCTTGTGATTTTTCGAATTATTCTACATAATATTGGGAATATTCTTGGACTTATTTTACAGATATAATAAGATTGACCCGGCTTTAACTACTTGAGGTTTATAGTGGATCTTGGATGAATTTTTTCTATTCTGTCAGTACCGTTAGCTTTGAGTACTCGAATGACGTGTAACCATAGTCGGCGCAACGTTTTCCCTGTCCCTTCTTCCAACCTCTTGTTAGGTAGTTCTGAATAACCTCAGGGATCCCGAGACTGAGGACACGAGGCGCGCTTGACCGCTAGAACAGCTTAAAAAAGGGTGCAGGCAGCGCTTCGGGACAGAATTATAATAAAACGGAATATTGCAAACGTGTATGAGAGACCATAATTGGAACTGCAAGTCTCGCCGACAACCTGCTGTTGCTGCATTAGCCGACGCCGTTACAGCGATCTGTAAATGCGACCAGCATGACCATGAAGTGGGCCATTACGCTGTAATTTTTCTAAAATCATTCGTAGCACTAATACAGAAAATTGCTTGATACACTGGTCAAATGTTTTCCTCATATCAGCTGACACTCCCAACTCCTCCAAATCGAAAATGAGCATCTTATACCGTAAAACGTATAACGCTATACAAACATACGTGTATACTTGAACGTGATAATCTGAGATCCGTTTTATTCCAAGTTTTTCGTATTAATTGAGTGTAAATCTTGGTCGGATGAGTTGGAGGCTTTGAATAACGTGGCACTTCGGTCAGGTGAAGCCTGGATGAACGAGGTTCTACTGTACATGTTTCCGAAGATTATAATTTTAACTGATTGTTATCAATCTGTACGAAATTATATTAGTTTTTATATAGTAATTGTTTCACTCATTTCTTGTCGACTAATTGATAAGGAAAATTACGAAGTGTGAAATAGGATTTTCCAGACTCGTCTGTGAAACAGAAAGATTCGAATCTTGATCGCTGCAGTTGGGGAAGTCATCGCATTTTTTTTCTCTGTGGGACTGTTTATGATCAAAAGATAAATCGGAGGGGCTATTCACTTAGACCTTCAGTGTACAAGTGATTTCGCATGATTTCAGATGGTCCTGAATGATTTCATCATGATTTCGAAGCCATATTCATAATATCTATTCCAACCGTTTCTAGTTCATTCCAGCTTTCACGTACGATATACCGTAATTCCTCTCTCGTTTCGAGCGTTTCCAAGGGTGAACAGCCTCTCGTATACATCTGGATTCCTGACCTTGGTGGTGAATCGTTCAAGGTTTGTCCGTAATGTGAAAAAATGAGGATATTTCGCCAGGTAAGAAGGGCATCTCCGAGGGCGTTGAGTCATCGGCAAGAGCTCGGAGACCACACCGAGACCCCGGATAGCGAGCGACGACGCGACCCGTAACCCGTAATCCGGGATCTCGGCGTAGCGAAGGGCATGACTCGCATTATGCTGCGAGTATTTGAGTGGTGGCGTCGGACACGCCCGGCGCGTGGCAGCACGACGGCTGTCCCTAATAGTATTAAGTGTACGAAGTGTTCCAAGTTGTAACGAGATTGCACATACGAGCCCCTCGCGGAGAAGATCCGGGGCGCATCTCTTTCAGACAAATTGTTGGGGCTGGGCTGGGATTAGGGCTGTCACGGTGCGTGGCGAACACGCGCGACGAGAGCGAGACGCAGGTTAGTTAGCCCGCCACAATAGAGCGACACTTGCCGCGCGCCGCCTTCCTCGTTGCATTGTATTTATCTCTGAGCGGTTATTCACGCGTGCGACCCCCGCCTTCACGTTTCGACGCTTTTCCCCGCCGCGGCGCCACCATCGCTATGGCAACACCGGCGCAACCTCGCGTCAAGGGATCGAGCCACGCGCCACTCGCCAACACGCGCCCTCCAAATTTCATCGCAGCCGCGGCAGTGAAACCGAAACTCTCCGACTACGGCGAAATGTAAGTACGATGAGGGTGAAACGACGCCGACGCCGCGCTTCTCATCTTCACCGAGTCAATCGAGGGATCGGGTTACTCGGGTCGCACCGCGTCACCCTGCCAGGGGCAAAGGTTGTAATCACATCTCAGTCAATTGAGCGGGTGACCAACCCCCGAGTAATTGGGCCAGACGTCAAGTGGATGATATTCCTTCGGATTCGGATCACGATTTCTGTTGAGAATTTTTCTCTAAACGTTTTCTGAGGAACTCTGAAATTAAATGTTTGTCGCAAATTTGCCAGTATCAGTTCACCCAATACTTCAACATTTTTATTAGATGGCGCCAGGTTACGTGAAATTCTGGGTAAAATTGACTCCACTGCTTTTCAGACGAACAAAAGTTTTAAGTTTTGTCCCGTACGATGTTTCATGTTGCTGATTCTACGATTTTCAGATTTTAACGAAACACTAAAATTTTTTCGTCATTACGGCAAGTCACAATGTGCCTAATTTTTCAGAGTTATGAAAAGAATCCCAGAGAAAACTTGGGAATTTTCATTTCATTGAATTCAGTCTTGCGTTCAGGGCACGTGTATCAGTCCAACCCTTACCGACCGAATAATTTTTGTAGCTGTAACCTTAGGAGCGTACCTAAGATCTGAAATAAAAGTACTTTCGAATGTGAAAATACTTCTGACAAATACTTTATGTAACGCGAGCATATCTTACGCGTATTTTCCGTGCGCAAAGTATCCGTTTCTATTACGGTAGAGTGAGCCTGCGAATGCGCATGTGCGCAGTACAGAAAAGACCACTTTTAACCCCAAGGAGTTTTTCTTTCGCCTTTGGGTCGTCGGCGTGCTCACCTTCGACTCATATTGCAAACTTACGCTCTGCTCGACAGAGTTTGCCTTTTTGTTACAGAATATACTATGTCACTTTAAAATTTCGTCAAATTTAGAAGAATGTGTATAACCGGCTTGATCCTTATACTTTTTCCGATATCTCGAGCATCTGGACCAGATTCAATAAGCGAAAGTGATGCTCTTATTTAAATCATTCAAGTACTTGAACGGAAGTCAATGGTTGACCACCTTGCGTGTAAGCAATAGCATTATTTCCATTAATTCTTGTAATTTATTGTCCCAAAGCAACTGGTTATACGTAGTTTGTTTGTAGAAAATTGTTCGAAACGCCAATTATTAGTGACTGTCGAGTACGCGGTATACAATTAGTTCGTTGAATGAAAAATTCCGAAAAGTTCAATTAAGTCTGTCAGACACAACAACGAAAAATAATTGTCACGTATTTTTTATTTTTTCAATTCAATGTTTATTAACAATTGAATTTTCTTTACGTCATAATATTCACATTGCAGTATAACTACATATATGCACATTGCGACGTCACGCGTCAATTTGAAACTGCTATATCATTGTTGATAAGCATCGAATTGAAAAAAGAAAAAAAAAATACGTGTACATTATTTTTCCACGTTTTATCCGACGGGCCAAATGGGATTTTTGATTCAATTGTGGAGTGTTTTTTTTTTTTGTTGTTTTTCCCTCGCTACCATCTAACGGTGGCCAATTCTCACGTCTTGAAGGAGAGTTTCGGGATGACGTTTAGCGGCCCTTGTTCTCCAAGCCGGCAGGCACCTCGCGTCTCCTCATTCAAGGAGATTAGACCCGGTCGGCCGTTTGTAGATCTTGTCAGGATACGCTGATGGCTCACTTGTTCATCGCTGCGCTTGAGGGCCGAGACCTGCAGTTCGTCAGCGACCACTTCCGGGCTCCGTGGCCGGCGCGCATATTCACTTAAGTGCGTCTGCCGCACTGGCGCGGTAATGCATGCCGTCAAAAAACCACGGATCGCAACAATAATGTGAGCGAGACACGCGATGCTGCAGAAAACCAGTACGGTAATACGAGGCGTCAAAGGAACTTCACTTTCCTGCAGACCCTCGTGCGTTACGAGTGTTCATTTCGCACATGCATAACCTGTTGCAAAACCGCCAATATACAGTTACTCGAGCCATTAATGTTATGAGGATTCCTATATGTGAGGGCACTTGCGTATTTTTGTTCCCAAAAGTTTCATCAATCTGTAAGTGTAATGCGGATGCACCACTTATTTTGTTTCCATTGGTTGATTGAACCAATAGCCATTGCATTTTTGAATGCACATTAGGCTCGCCAACTTTATCAAACACGCAAGTGATTGTATGTAGGGTTATGCTGTATTAAGGTAATTTACTGTCCGAGACCATCGATTTGGTCAAGATATTCAACTTTGAGACTTGGTAGATCAACGTATTGTATCGGACAAAGTTAAATCGTAATACAATTGGTTCAGAAATATAGTGATTATACATCAAAACATCACTGATGTCTCGTTATATTTCTTAGTGACTAATATTATAGTGCTCATCTACCGAACGCTTTAGAAATTACATTACTTCACGAAATTGAATAAACCAGTTGCTCACTTAGTTCACATTATAATTCAACATAAGCTTCTTCAAGCGTACAACTGGGCAAAGTTGGTCAACCTGGTTCAACGCGAGAAAGAAAAAAAAATTGTCGCTTGCGGAAGTCGGCGTAAAGTTTCCCGAGATTGTCATGCTAAGAACCTAAAAACGAAATGTGCAGAACAATTTGAAAGCTTCTGAGTATTATCTTAACATAACGATTCTCTGGAAGTAATAAATTATCATATATTTTCAAATTACTTATACAGACAGATTTGTTAAGGTTCTTTCTGTTTCGACGATATCATTTTGTAGAGTGACATTCTTTGGTTAATTCGTGATGCAATACCAACGTCAGTAATTTTTGTGTCTGGTCCTATAGTTTATCACATATATATGCAAATCATGTATGAATAGATAAATAAAAATTTTTGTTGTCTACCTTATCATAGAGGTTTGCATCTCATTATTTATGCTGTTTCGATTTTGTCTATTAAGTCACGTGACAATATGACGAAATGGAGAAAGGAAAGGAAACGGGAGATGTATTCTTCACGACGGAACCATATCTTAATGCTCACGATAATATATAGTCAGTGGCTTACGCCCTCTCAGTTTCACCCCTCGATAGTAGAGCCTAATTTATCCCACTGGATTACATAATGTATAATAATTTTTGTCGTCAGACAGGAAAAAGGGAATGTATGCGGTTCGAGTGACAGGCGCGGCGGCAGTTATGGCCTATTGTTATATTTTATTATTATCCTGTATATTTTTTCATTCTCCTTCTTCTTCCGCATAATGGTTCGTTAAAACGGTCAAACACAATCTCGAGACAATCCTGACTCGTTATATACAGACTGCAAGTATTTAGTGGTCAAAATAGACTTTCAACTTTGTAATGTTTCCATTAATTTTATTGGAATCAGAAGTGCTCAAGAAATACTGCGGGAATATGTTCACATGACCAATGATTTAAAAAAAATTAGGTTATCAGGTATACCGAGAGCTCTTCTTGGAAGGACTCGCTCGTAGCGCGCGCGATTCAACTTGCTTAATTTTGATTGGCTCACATCCGTACTCGCAGCCTGAATCAAACCTTCACCGACAAGATCAAATTCCCTAGAATTGACTGGTTGACAAGTGCCGTCGACCATAACCTCTCGCCTATTAAGAATCGCCGCGTCACGGCACCGCCGCGTTCAAGCACGCGTCGGTCACTCTGCTTACCAAACTGGTAATATTTTTACGAAGTTGGTTACGCTTATAAACTAGACGATTTGCAATTGTCGAGCAGGCTCTCTCAAAAATAACTCTTGGTAGAATGGTCCAATCGGCAACCCGTACGGAATGGTTTTACGTGAAGTTTTTCCTGCTATTGGTACCTTTAAATTCATCAGACGTCACTTACGGTGGAAATGAAGTAACTGTATACCAACTGAGTCTCATATTTAATTATAAAGGTGATTTTTTTAATCGCATATTGTACGATACATCGACTTCATGTCACAAAATGGGACTTTAACGGCTTGGACGATGTTTCATGCGCTCTAACATCAGGGGAAAGACTGAAACGATCAGCTGATTAACCATCGTGACACCATATTGTTGAAAACTACAGAGATTTCGTGCCGCGAAGGGATTAAGGAAGCAAGTGGAAGAAGATGGCTGAGGAAGAAAGTGAGAGGGGAGTCGATGTGTCCGTGGTAATTGAGGATAGGGGTCACGGGGGTCGGCAGAATGACGAGTCACGAACGATCAGTGGCCGTGAACAATGCGCCGCAAGTCTGGTTCTTTTGCAGCGCGGGCTTTTTCCCGAGCCCCGAGCCTCAGGCCACTGCACCGATATCTCGATATTGTAACGTTGGGCATCAGCTCGACTATTGCGCCGGAGTCGCATCGCCTCTGTATAATGCTTATTAGATATGATCGGAGGCTCAGATTAACACTGAAACAAACGTTATTTACGAAGAAGTCATTACGAAACGGCGTTTGATGACCCCCGATATTCGTTTCGAGGGGTCGAGGCCCGCCGCTCTTCGGCTTTGAAGCGGAAGAAAGAGAGGGAAGAGAGAAGCGGCGCGATATCCTCTCTGCCCCCACCGCCAAAGTCTCCCACGCCACGGGCCCCAACGGGGCAATCGAAGACAAATTAGCCTTGCGTGATGCGCGCTGATCCTCCGATAGCGGAACACAACAGACACGTTACGTCGTGTCCTTACGTACAACGTGGCCACGGGCCACTGCTATAAACGAGACAACAGAGACACGGAGAGGAATTGCACCCTAGATACCATCTAGCCGGTACCCTCTGGGATATTTGCCCTCTCTCTGGACCCCCTTTTCATGGTTTCGGTACTTAACACGATTACATACCCGTATTTAATCCAACCATTCTTTGGGTTCGATTCTCATCCTGCCGCAACGCTGCGCTGACGATTGGTAAAACATTGTATCTGAATTTTGGCGTCCGTTATACCTACTCACTGTATTCCCAAAGTTCATTCTGTTTGCGTCGGTTCACTTTCAATTTGAATGAAAGTTCAACTGTCTCGTTTATTGAAAAATTCACAGTATTGGAAAGATTTTTCTGACCCCGGATCTGATGTAGAATATATAGAATACTCGTAAACATCGTTTTAAGACACGTCAAACAATGATTTTGATTTCTTTGATCTGTTTTCAAGCATGTTAATTAAAAGAAAAAAAAAAAAAAATCACTTGCCATGAGATAAATAAGTGTCAAGCTTAAGTTTATAAAAGGCATATAATTCATTTCGAGAGTTCAACGTTACCAAAATACGAGCGTAAATAAATAGTATTCAATCACAAGTTTAGCACCTCAATGATTCGAAAACAGCTGGTCATTTCTGCTAGGAAATTATTAGAGAGAAAGGATAAAGACAGGCTGGTTAGTAGCAAAAATTCAACACACATACCTGATTGCTGATAGTCCTTCCTGTTGATTTCAGAACACTGAATTATAATGCAACTGAAACGTTCACTGCATGGCGCGGTATAAGGCTGGCTTTCAGTCGAGAGAGATATCTTGGAAGCGAAGTGCCGTCTCTCTCGCACCGGGACAGTCTTTTAAAAAGCTTATACACCCCTTTTGCACGCGTTTACTCCACTTAAATCACTGTTATAACATTTTGGCTTAGACTGTTCCACGCATAAGCAGTAACAAATAGAAAGAGAGAGCACTTCACCTCCAACCTATCTCTTTCGGCTGAAGCCCCACCGCCGCAGTAAGCGTTCCAGATCTATTGTAGTTCAGTGTTCGAACCGTAGCCTACGTCACGCATCCCCATCCGATCGTCGCAGCTCTGATCCGATCTACGGCAGCGACGCTCAATCTTCTTACTCGCAACCACTGATCTCCGTACTAACTGGATGACTGACTTCTATGCTTCTATCACACGGCAGGTTGTTCCGATTACAAACCCCAAAAACGACACCAGCGCCGTGATACCCGAAGTAGAACTAACGGGTCACGTGGGTGATATCCTATCAGAAACAGATTTATTCACATGGTACAGCGTGGGAAAGTTTGAATGCATGTGCCTCGTGAATAAAATGACGATGTTTTTCTCTTTTTCGTTAAATACTTACTTGAGGAAATGCTCTAACGAATGTATTTTCTCTATTTTCTAACAGAAACAACAAAACCTGGTTTCCGTAGGAACGTTTACGTGCTGTCAGTTCTGGTGAGCCACGTGATTCGTTAGTTCCATTCAGGCATTAGACTTTGTTATATGGAGTATGGAGGTTATGGAGATACCTCCACCTTCCATTTATGAATTAATATGGCTAGAGTTTGTGGTGTAAAAAGTTGCGCTTTATGAATAAGAAATTTTATTACAAATTTTACTCTTTGAATAAATATTTCAGTTCTGGTTTTCAAACTTTTGTAGCGATAGATTTAATAAATGGCACAAATAACTTGAAATGCAGAATACAACTTAAATGCAGAATATAATTACAATATTTCATTTATATTCAATACTCAAACGGATTGCGAGATATACGGGAAAATAATTGTCTGTCTCTCGGGTCCGCGGCGATTGGGTGCAGACGAAATCTGTCTCGCGTAACGAAAGGACAGTCCATTAAAAAATAATCAATTTCTTCCGAAGCGTTGGTGTCGGAGGAAGGAATACATGTATATATACCTACATGACGTATACGTTCATCCGTTACATATACATATCTATATGTTAAGGCGCCTCGGGCACTCGCAGCACCAGTATAATTACAGAGCGTGTTACCCCTTAGTGTTAAGAAATTACCCCTTCAAAAAATAAATCACTTTTGCCCACAGGCTGTCACTTGTACCTGCTACATAACATGTACCTAAGCTGAATATATAAACGCCTATATACAACTCGTGTAGTGGAGCAAGTATAAAAATAATTGCCGCAAGCGAAGGGGTGTGAAGTATAAAATCATTACTGGAAACCATAGAGCGGAAGTAATCTACCGAAAAATGTACTCCTTGAGTTTTCCGTTTTCCTGTAATTTGAATTTACTCTTTTACTTCAACCGTATGATGTAAAGTGCAGTGAAACGGAACACATTGGTGAATTAGCGAATGGTAAGCAAAGAAAAGAACAGTTTTAGAACTTTGTAAATAACTTGAGAACAGCTTGACCGATGTCGCTAAAAATTTGGTCAGTTCCAAGTTAATCGAGCCGAAAGCCATTGAAATCCGTTCATTTCTTCGCGAGATATAGTCGGACTAAGAATTGATCACACAAAGAGCTGTCCGTCCATTTCAATGAGATCGAAACGTGAAGTTCGATTAAGAATATTGAATTTGTACTCCCTGAGTGATTAAAGTAACTTCTCCTCTTATCAGAAAACAGAGAAACGAGATGTTGAAAAAACCTACATGTAGAATTAAATATCCGTCTGGCAAGTGAAGTGTATACATCTATCTTGGCCATGCCTTTTCTCAGTCATAAATCAAAGACCATAGTGAACATCATAGACCTGCCATCGCTGCAATAAAAACACACCGTTGACCGCGTGGGGGGGCTCGACTCCGGTTATGCAAGGCAATTAACTCAATTGCCCTAATGGAGCGTGCCAAGACGTCTTTTGACAATTGAGTTGGCAAGATTCACGACCGACTGTTTAGACAACCTCATAGTATAATCCCGCATCATTTACCAGCGTGTAATTTAATCAGTAAATAGATTTTCTCTAATCTATTACGAGCTACGGCTCTAATTTATCCACTTGATTCTCATCACGATTACCGCATTCATATTACACGACCAGCGTCTTCATTCTCGAGATAAGTTTTTGAGTATTGTAGGTTCGTGACGTTTTGGTTGCAATTGGTTACGACAAATTCAAGAATGTTGAAGGAAAAAATCCGAAATACGTAAAGATGACGTCTTTCAGATGTCTCATTGGCGTCTTTTGGTCTTCTCTACCAGATGAAAGACCGTTGATTATCAAACCTCGCAGTCTGCCTGTCAAGAGTCTATCATTATGAACGAGTAGTGTCCATTAGGAAATATCGGTTATGATCGCGGGTTGTTAACGCGTTGAGAGTTGATCACACCCTCAACTAATAGGGGATTCCCCTCAACTGTAGGCCAGACCTTCAAGTGAAGAGTCAAACCTCAGCTCGACTATACTAACTAATTCACCCTTCAAATTTGGGGGTTACTCGCACGGTTCCAAAGGTGAATTTTCGGTCATCATTTCATGAACGGTGCTTGACTGTAGAACGTGTCATTAACCATTCTCTCATAGCTTCTGTATTTCTTAAGTTTTGTCAGCGAATCAAACGAATAGCATTTTACATTTCACTCTTTTCCCGAGTGACGAAATCTCTTTAAACTTTGTAAAATGACAGAATTGTGAGAAAAGTATTGAAAACCGATGAAGGAGTGGAGAAAAACGTAGGATCCATAGTTTTTTCATCGATTTTCCAACCCTCTCCAAACTCTAAAGATTTCATTACTCGGTAAAACGAGCAAGTGGTAAAATGAGTTGCGTGGCGTTATTCAACTTGACAGAAGCTTGATGCGACTCAAAGAAATTGCTTGTTATATTCTGCAAGGTATTAGTAAATAATTTCATGCGATCAGTGAAATTCTCATAATTTTAAATAAAATCAAACACCTTTTCAGAATCAAAGAACCATGTTTATGGGCGGTTTCTTAAGTATCTTCCCGGGTTTATGATTTGACGATTTTGTCGGTGAAACGGGAAGATTCGACACACCCAAGGCTGAGCATTTGAAAGGCGGCAATGCCCCTGATGGAAGTCGGACGCAAGTTTCTCGTGACTCGAGTCACCGTTTGTGAGTCAGTCAGTCATGCCAGTCACGGCTGTCGGTTGACTTTGGTTTCGCGTCTACTTGGTGAGGTGATGGAGCGAAGACGGTAAGGTTTGCCCGTCGGTTCGCCTTGCCAGCAGCCGCCGCTCGTCGCACAATGAGATCAATATCCCGCTGTGGGATCAACCCTTAATCCTCGCATCTGTAGGCCACCTGCGGGCGCGTGTTTCGTCACGGCTACTTCCCCGATGGCTGGTCTTGACGCCTCTGAAGTCGAGCCTCTCGACCCAAAGTTCCGTGACAAGTTGTCATCCGCTTTCGCATCGCGCGATTTCAAATATTTAGACAACCGTGGGCTGTTTGGTTCTTTGTCAAAAAGTGCCAAAACTTTGGCACGTTACCATTCACCGATTTGATCGATCGGGTTTTCCGTTTCGTCTTATTCGCTTATTCTCTACTCAGACCCACGAATTTCTTTCATGTTTTTCACAGTCCAACGGACCACCCGGATTGATCAAGTGCTTGTTACAAGCATCGATCCACTTCACTCCGTAGAACGTCAAATTCTCTGAATGACAATACCGTGTCGAACAGCCTATTTTCTACAGGATTTATCTGAAAATACTTATCCATGTACCTCTTTCTCTATCAAGTACAATTCTCAGACTCACCGAATGTTCCGTGAACAATAGATGTCGATAAGGTACCGTCACGGTATTATTTTATGCATTCTAGACAGGCATGTGGGCTTAGCATTCGTTCCTCCTCGCTCTCCTCAGTGAAACATTGATCCGAATCTGTGAACGGTTTCTAATTAGTGAAGGAAAATCCGTCGGACAAACGACAGGCAAGTAATCGACATTGGAATAAATTATTCAACTTGTTAGTTCTGTTAGTTCTCTAGTTGGTTTTTCACCGGACAGCTCGTCTTTCCGCACGTCAGGGTAACTTGACATTTCGCGGCTACAACAGTTCGTTGGCCTCGTATAAAGATCATCGGTTTAATTACACAAATTATGGTCCATCTTTCCAAATGCTGCAACTTTCAAAGATTTACTCGTGTAATCGCTTACGATGATTGCCTTGCGACTTCCCATTATCGAAATATGTCCGAAGTACTGGAATCTTCTAAGCCCAAGTCTTCATTCAGGAGTGTGAAAACTTGGAGTACAGAATCCGTTTACCTTATAAAATGATCGCCTCGAGCCGCTTCGAACCTTACGACGTTTGCATTTGTCATATTCTCGCTGAGATCCATAATCAGATCGCATTTCTGACTCCAGTTAACGATTGCGTTAGATTTAAAGCCTGTATGAAACGTGCAACTGGGCCTGAAGGAAAAAAAACCCCTTGTTAAGTTAATCTTGGATGATATTTGATCCAGACGGTTGGATCGACCGCCGTGCAGTAACAGCGATACCGACGTCCTCCTCTCCCTCCGAGAGTCCAGCACCACTTCTTCAAATCCCGTAGAACTGCACAACCTCGCCTGCCTGTCGGGCACACGAGGGTAACCCGAATCCTGGAGACTTGAGCTGGCCTCGACGAAGTTCTCTCATTTAGTCGCGTGCGCGACCTCCCGCATGTTTCTTAATCCCGATTTACAGTTGAGCCGAGTCAGCTGTACGGTATCCAATCGAACTTAGGTACTTGACATTCCGAGTTACACTTACACGCTCCGGTTTCTATTCCCCCAATTTATACCATGCGATTGGGGTTCGAGTACAGCCTGTGCTAAGCAATTTGACACTCTTGCCCTTCTGTATGTATGTACACACTTTGTACGCGAAATGTTTACGTATACGCGAGTGCTGAAAGCAATTTTGGCAACATATTTTATGAAAATAATTCTCTGACACACCAGTTCACTTGGCATCTTTTCAGTATGGACAAAGAATTGAACATCTTTGAGATCTGTCTACGAAAATTATGAAGTCGCGTAAACTTTACCGAAATAATGAGAGATATATTCAATTTCCTTGAGGTCTTACCAAATCTTGAGTAATTTTGTAGAATATCATTGGTAGCGTGTGTAATCTTTGAAATCCAATGTAAAACTTAGGAAACCCTGTCAATTTATTTGAAACACGTTGAAATCTTACATGGAATCTTGAGAAATCTTGTGAAATAATTCGATACCTCCGGATTCTTTTAAATTTTTGCGAGGACTTGTAAAACAATTTGATGAAACGAAATGTGTGATCTTGAAATCTGGATGGTATACACACAAAGTGAGGAGCGAGTAATTTTTCGACTATGATTTAGCTAACTGTAAGCTACCACGGTCAAAATTACGTATCACAGAAAACCGAGTTTGTCAATCAAGGTATTAGGTACACGGTGAAAAATTTCATTTGTTACAGTACCTAGAAAAATTGAGTAAAACAGGTATCGTTAAAAAACTGTTTGAATATTGTTGAAATTACGAAAAACGAGGTACGCGTAACCATTTTGCGTTATTGTCGATCCTTTTTTGGTAATTGCAACGCAAAATCAGCTTCTTCGGTTTACTCTACTTGTTTAGTTAAACAATGCTTTCACGTCAATTTATCGTTGCACGAGCATTAAATTTTAGCAACAGTTACAAGAAAATCTAGCGACAGTGATCGTAATGAGAAAGATCAGCAACGGATACCAGACTTTCCGGTAACAGCTATAAAACTTATTTTCATTTTCTACCTAGAACAATATTTTTCGATTGTGGTAAAAAATGAAAATAGTCAAGGACCGAGCGGTAACTGGAAGGAAAAATTTCTCTCGGTATACAGTGTCTATAATATCACGTGCCCTTAATAAACACATATATTTGCATAAACTATTTCACAATCTATTACTCGACAAAGTCGATTTGACGAACGGTAAAAGGTGGTCGGTTGAAAAGATAATCCCGCCGGCCGAGCCTGGAAGAGCTGGAGGCAGTCTCGGAGGGCCCCAATTTGAAGAGGACGGACCCAGCGTCCGTACCAGAGATCGGGCATGTACGCTTATACACATACGTATGCATCCATCGAGAGGCACGGGGTATATTCCCAGGCAGAAATCAATTTGTAGTTAATTCCACAGTGCGGTGTCTACGCTCGCAACAACAAAAACACGTCATCGTCCGACGGTGTGCGGCAGCCATCAGACTATTCCGGTACCAACACGCACGTATATACGCGGTACAATTCTCGCCAGGCTGCACCAACATGCACGCGCAGAAATCGCGCAGCCCAGGTTTCTTGTCGACCCGGTATTGGCCAGGGCAGCATCTTGACGCCGACAAAGCTGAAGATTTCCCGGCTAATTACTAGGAGACTAATTGAATACTGCTGGCTCGCTCGCTCGCCCGCTCTTAGCTCTCGTCTCATTCATATTCATGCCGGCGTAATAGTCTCTCCCTGCAGCAGCCTCCCTCCCTCCCTCTCGACCCTTCCTCTCTCGTCGGTTGGCCGCCCTGCCGGACGTTGCCTCACTTTCTTACGCGCAAGGCATAACCCTGCGCACCTTTTACTTTCAACTTATCGGGGTCTGCCGCACTTGCCTCGAGCCAATCAGGTTTTGTTTCGACCGATAGTTTTCGCTCAGACATCAACGGACATCCGACCGCACCGTCTTCGCAAAATTTTTCGCAACGCGGATCAAGCATCGATTTCTTCGAGGTTGAGTTCCGATATGTTATTCTTTTCGAAGTTTAACTCGGACGAGCGTTTGGTTTCAGCTTGAACTGACATTCAACCAAGGTGATATGCTTCATCTACGCTCAATGTTCACCAAGGCTTTGATCTAATGCTGTCCAAAACTGTGCTGCAGGAATTGCACGGTTAAATAATCGTAGTGTTACCAAAACAAAAATTAAAAAACAACAAGAAAACAAATACCGATTACTCGTAAAAATAGCTATTCAATGGAACGAAATTTTAATTTACTTAGCGGTAGTTCAGTTACATTAACCGACTAAGTATAGGAACAGGTGGGTGCAAAATGAGTTTATTGCTACAATGAAGTCAACTGATGTTTCGACCGGTATTCTGCACCGCACACCGCAGGTACTGCAATTCAGATTTTATTGCGCCAATACACTTACAATTGGTTGCAAAGTAGGGTGTCTTTGCGGGGTTGAAGGAACATCGTTAACCTATCTGAATCCAGAATATCGTAAAACCCCTGCGATTTTGATAAAATTAGCTAACATGCCGAGCAGACGACAATTTGAACATGAAGTAAGGCTCGAGCGACCAATGAAATGAAATTATTTAGGGCGTGCGTAATTGGATGTGAATTTTTGAGACGATTAACAATAAAGAGCCTCATTGGAACCTTCGTTTATTTCGTGATATGTCACGCGTTTACATCTGTCCATAATTCGGTTAAGCCCCTCGAAGAAATTAACCGGTCGTAACACGCCCCCCATTGAAATTTAAGGGCAGTAGGTACGTGCAGGTATATAAATGACGGGATGCTGCGCAACGACGATGGGGGTCCTGGGGGGCCTTCGCAGAGCGGTTCGAGGAGACCCTTGGAATACATACGTATTCGGATGTCACGCTGCGGCGTCGCAGCCAGCAGCATGAACCCCGCGAAATCTCGTCCGACCGTGAAGTTGTCCGTGAAAAGAGCATTTTCGGGATGTAAACACCGAAATGAAGATCGAAAAAGGCCCGCTCGTTCTACGCCCATTTACATCGAGTTAACGGTCCCCGTTTCCTCAATGGACGCGGCTCTCCTATTTTACACTTTATTTTCGGAAAGAAACACAACGGGGCTCCCTTCGTCACGGGAAAACCTTCGCCAACCCTCCCTCGGCGTAACCTGGGGGCCTATGGAGAGGGAAAGAGAGAGTCGAGTGTCCCCGGGGTGCATTGCGAATCGAGGGGTCGCCTTTGTCGATCTTACCACAGCGAAAGTCAACACGACACGACGCAGCGGGTGACGTCCGGATATTGTGCTGCGATACCGGCATTCAAGCCACCCCGAATCCGGCTGCGAGGTTGTCTCGACCGTAAACGTGTTTCAACGTTTAAAAGTTGACTTTGGATCATAGCTTACGGATATTCGGATCGCGTCGATCATCCCCGACTCCCGAATTACTTTTCGCGCAATGTCGCTTTCCATCAAGACTTCTTGTAATGACGCAACTTTCTTCGTTGTCGAAATCGCGGTGAATTGTTAGTGTGCCAATTGCTGGGACCATGTAGCTTTCCAATTCGTTTCACACTCGTGGCATCGATCCATTTTCAACTATCTCCAACGTCAGTTTGAAAAATAATTATAGCCACCATTGGAGGATTGTAACGTAAATTTTCATCTTTGCTCATAATTTGTTTGTTTTTTTTTCAACATTTTATGTAATCATTTGAAATCGAAGTCTTTGAAATCACATGAATTCTTCTGAAGTGCTTGAAACTTGTAAAAACCTTTCCAAGCCTTGAAGTCCTGGAAAATCTTGAGGACTTTACGAACTTATAATATTTGAAATCTTAATCTTTGCAGTTCAGTTAAATCCTCCGAAACTCTTACAATCGTGCGAAATTATTTTTAAATCTAAACTATGCACAAAAATTAATGAGTAATGAGTAATTAATTCTGAAACACTAAAACAATCTTATCCGTTGAACTATAACTAATTTCAATTTTCACAGACACATAAGAATACTTTTCACTTCCGTCTGGGCCCTAACGATCGTACAGCTTTCAGGGCGGATCATATCTCGAGGGTAAGCTACAGCTGTTTCTCTTTTCAAGTAAGCTGGGTATTTCTTGTTTGCCTCGCGCCCAACCAAAAGTCGAAATATTTGCCGGACCCCGGGTGTCGAGCGCACGGGTCACCGGACAAAAGTTACTACCGACAATACGTTTCCACGCCTGACAGATTCTCGACCAACAAATATTTTCCGCCAATTCTTTGCGGACGTTAGATGAGAACGAGAATCCCGCGCGAAGATCACCACGCTCGAGCTGGCTAAACCGAACGCTGCTTCAAACACTCGTTTATGTATAAATGTCAAAAGAACGGGGTAAGATTATTCCAATACGCACTAATCGCGGTCAGAAGAAGATTGTTGATATTAATCAACTTAAGGATGTACTGGCTATACATTAGCAACCAAAAGTGAGTCTCAAAATCAACCACAATGAAGACGAAAAGAAAATTTAGTTTGTATAATAATAATGCTTAAAATTTATCAATAAATCGTTTAAACGAAACATTGTTTAACAAATTTTTAGAGAATATTTACTTTTTTTTTTTTTCTTTGTCGTGTGAAACGAAACGGTCGATTATTTTGAATATACATGAATTTTTAAATAATTACCTCAGTATTTTGAAATTTCCGTTTTCGAAATTTGTATAAGCTGTATTTACGAAACTATTTGTTCAATGACTCGGAAACTTCTTAATTGTAATGTATAACGTTTTTACGAACACATATCCAATATTCACGATTTTTCTTACATTTTTTTGAATTTCAAAATTTTGAAAAACCGTTGTTTTCAAAAAATTCATGTGTACTCAGAATAATCAACGGATTCATTTCATATGACAAAAGAAAAACATTCCCTGAAAACTTTTTAAGCAATGTTTTATTTAAACAATTTATTGATAACTTTTTAGCATTGTTATTATTGAAATTGAATTTTCTTATCGTCTTTATTGTGGTTGTTTTTTTTCCGATTTTTATCTTATCACAAAGTATTCAGTATTGTCGACGAGACTCACTTTTGGTTGAGAATTTATAGCTAATTTGTATCCTTAAATTTTTGCCAAAATCGGTCCAACTGCACGTCAGTTATTTACATCAAGAAATTTTCTTGCTCCGGGCATAACTTGCAAACTGATGAAACAATTCAGACGGAGTTCGGTCCATTGTTCGATTTTATTCAACTCAGAATTGATTCGATTCTGAGCAAAATCGACCAGTCTCAGGTCCCGAGAGACTTAACGCAACGATTTGTATCGACTAAATGCACCCCAATCACTCGACTGACAGTGACAGGACCCTGACGGACTGACACCACTGCCGATGCAATTAGACAAGGCACCATTGTTTGCTCAAGAGTTTAAAGTTCCTTCGCGCCTATTCTCACGTGCAAAGTCGCGTGCCTGGACCGTGCAATTTGCAACCACTCCCGTATCCTGTTTCCGGTTAATCTCCACTCACCGATAAGTAAAAGGGTTCTGGTTCTACACGACGTCGAAAGGAACTGACGAGGTTCCGTCGATATACAGCCGGAATCTGCCAAACACGGAGAATAATGAATAAGAGCTACAGTGAACGAACCTCAACTCAATCACCGTATTCGAATGAATAAATTTTAGTTATTTAGTAAAAGGCGATGGTACGTTTTTGTAGAACATAAGAAACGGCAAAGTAATGTGATCGTTCTGTATAATATTCGAAGACTGAGCTGTTTTCAAATTAGTTGCAGTAATCAGAGTGTTTCAGAATTTTTTATTTGAGACGAAAGCGTCGGATTAGTTGAACTCAACTTTATCGAGGTCAGTAGGATAATCTTAATCTCGTTACAAGTTCACAAACTTCCATTTCGATTCATCGTCGAATAAAAACAATTTCTTAAAAATTACCTGTGGCAATAGGTAGTTCATTCGACTATTCGTCATTCTTACAGTTGATTTGACCATCCTGCACAGAATTTTTTTCCAGCCATTTTGAACTCTCAGTAACTTCAGAGGAGATTCGAGACTTGTTTCGAGTTCGATTTATGCGCGCGTTGAGTTTCGTCGATAGTTTCTAGCCTTGGAGAAGCCTTAGGGTGAAATTCTCAGTACATTAGGTCACCGTGCTGTAAATAAGGAGAGGCACGGGTATTACGCGAGGATAAAAAGAAGAATTTATGGTGAAAATATTTGAACGTTTTTCTCGCAGTAGGAATCGGGCTATGGAGCCCTTAACAAGGGTGTGGCGCATTGACAGTTTTGTTGAAAGTTTTGACCATAAATCGCCGCTCATATTGTCGGGGCTTCAAGTGGAAACCCGCAACGCATTGTGTCGCACCTCCACGACTGTTGTAAATAATGGTTCCACCCATACCCTGCAGGACCCAGGTCAGGAGGAGGATCCCGGACTTCGTCTCTGCGTCCGAGTTCGTGACATAGAAGCTAGTTAACCGAGCAGAAGAGGAGACCGTGAATGATACTTACTGCCCTGGGAAGCTTAAGGCGTCCAACCTGTTGAGTTTAAATCCTATAAGCATCCATAAATCTGTCCGGTAAGTTAAGCGCATTATTCGTTGCCTCCGAGCCTTGCGTCATTTCAACCGCGATCCATGATTATACCCCGTTCACCCAGATTTCGTAGCGCGGCTATCAGTAGCAACATTAACGATACCTGGTGTCTTCCTCATTTCGGTCCAAGGATCGTTTAATCCGATTCCTGACCAAGGGAATTACGGAGCTGAACGTCGATACTTCTTCGTATTTATCGCGTTCGTAAGATTTCATGATTTCCCTGATATGCTAGAAATTAAAAATAATCGAATTACAGACCAGAACTTACGCATCGATATTTTGCTATAAATCATTTCGCAACAGCGGGAAGTTTTTCTACTTCACTCTACGATTACTTACCCATATTATTTATACAACTGTTGTCTATAATGCCAACGAGCCAGTTTTTTTACCGTGTTGGAGTCGCAGAATGTTCAAGTTTTCAATATTGCGCTCATATCGAGTGTTGTCAACTAATGAGAATATTGAACTGACTATCGGTAAAAAAATCGAACCGGTTCCCCAATGAATTTGTGAAAATTAGACGGTGAGAAAAAAAATTTCCTAACAGTTCCACTAAAATATGTGGGTTGATTTAACAATTTCTTAATCCATTACCAAGTGAAAAAAAGTAAAAATTACAAACTGAACGTTGATATGACAATTTCAATGTTAAAATTACAAAAATATCTGCCATATTCATTAATAGAAATGTAACAAATATCACAAATATAAAGTGGACCTGTTGTCACATTATCTTTAGTTGAATTTTTCCAACAGTGTAGTTTTGTCGGTAAAACCAGCCATGGTAGTATGAAACCGAGTGAAGAAGGTTTGTTGTCATACCTCCGTTTTCAATTAATTCTTCCATCATTTTTGGTGTGAAAGGGTCAGTTTAAAAATCTTCCAAAGAACGGCTGGAGTCAGTTCTACGAAGTGGGGAAAATAGCTCGAGTCCCTTTTTTTAAGTAACATAATTATTTCCGTGTGTAATTTTCAGCTACTGCTCGCTGCAATAATGTCGCTTTTATAACAGAAGCTCACATCCGGCGACGTGCATTTAAACGTTTAATGTTACTGTTTACGCACATTCTCACGCTCAATAATTTCTCATTATTGTATGGATAGAGTCATTAACGCCCAGCTAGCTACCTGTCCGTATCCCTAATCGACCGTTTGGTACCGTGCAATAAAAAGTTTCCCTACTCCGTAATAATTTTCTTCACGAAAACATTCCGCCGTCCTCCTGCCGTAACAGCATAATGCTTCTGTCACGGTGCCTTTTGGGCAATAACTTCAATTCCCACAAAATTATATCTTGACGTCATTGTTTTTGCAAAGCCGAAGATCGTTGACAGCCCAAAAAAATTTCTAATCGCTTCCGGCGAGAGTTGTTTTAAGTCGCATCTGTTCTATCCTTGATCATTTTTACTGGCGAGATGCCACCAGAAATACCAGATCCACGTTAGTCTTGTTCCGGTATGAAGATTCAAGATCTTCAAACTGGCCAAATGGTCATGGATGTGTAGACTGTCAATTAATTGCATTCTCAATCCAAGAAATCGACAAAATATCATGTTTAGATATTTGAATCACTTGGTCTTTCTTTGAAGACACTGAATAATTAACAAAGTCCCAGAATAAAATACCCATATCGATAGGTACTATCTTGACTACGGAAGCGATATTTTAACATTCAGTCATGGTCCGAAACGTTTTGATGTGTATTTTGAATCGTTTTTGAAACGCTTAGTAGTTGGTTTTCGGCATCAGACGCGTCATTTCCGTTTCCTAGTCGATACTTTGTATCCGGTAATACCTAAATCACCGAGCTGCCGATAGGGTGTGCTGTTATCAGTGAAAATGCTGCGATCAGCACAAGTAATGACAAAATTGGATGGACGAGGATCGACGGAGACTTTGTTCGAACTTGAAGACAACCGTGAAGTGTGAAGAGAAGGTTGCGACTCGAACGGATTTCCAAGTTCATGCGTAAGTTTGATTATTTAGTCGAAGCCCACTTTAAGTGGATTCGATGAAATCCGAGGCGACTATACGGGAGGCTGCCTCGACGGATGTGATGAGTTTCCGACCACACGACGCGTTCGGTTTGTAATTGGACGAATTTCACGGTTCCTTTTTACTGCTGGTGTGCTACAACTTGAGATGCGTAGGCCCCGCAGTCCCACAAACGCGTGTGTGCGTGCCAGCGGTGGCAACAGAGAAAAGGAAAGAGAGAAGGAGATGAAGGAACTGGGAGAGAGGCTGCGAGAGAACCGGCAGCAGCCACCCACGGTGACCCAGCAGCCCAACCGGCCCGTCTCGCGCCTCGCTACTTACTGATATTTATTGCGCCCAGAAATGTGTATGGGACTCATAAATCTCCGCATTCACACGGAGTTTCTAATTTACATATTCCACTCGCCTTCTACGCGCCTTCGCTACCACTGTGCTACCCCATTGCCTACCCCCGGATGATCAGACGCAACGCATCCAGCTTCTCGCCGATCAATCTTGACCGCTGTCCTTACCTCCGATTTCGCTCACTCCGCTCTCCGGATCGCGTAGATCTCGTATCACTTACACGCCTTCACGTCTTGCCGTGTTCACTATGTCGCATGACGGTTGACTATATTTCTATGGATCCAGCATTGCCGGACTTACGTGAGACGTTCAGGTAAATACGTCGATTGCTTCTTAATCTATTGCCCTAACATCCGTTTAGGGAAATTTAATTCCAAAATAGTTGAATCATGATTCTTCGACGGAGTGGAACTCACATTCGTTAAGCGAAGTCGTTGTACGATAGTTTATCGCTTGTAGATGTTGTAGATCAACTCAACCCGTTGTCGAAGATGTCCTTACTCTGGCCTATGGTTAATGGAGGGTAGAGGTAAGTAAAGTCGAGGCAAATTAAGATGGCGTTGCTGCAGCAAAAGTTCCACAAAGCGTCAATCAGATTGGTACCCTTATTGCTTATGTGCGACATCGTGGTCTCTTTTTGAACTCCTATTTGCTGGTCTTGGCGGACACTTTTTCAGATTATAACCCATATGAGATACTTCTCCTTACCTCTACCCTCCATACCTGTGATACAAATTGTTATAACGACTCGAGTATTTCCACGGATCTGATTAATTCTTCGTCTGGATTACGGACAGCTATGCTTACGTATGATAATTACTAATAAACACTGGATGGTGGACATTGAATCGATCGATTCGTCATTCGCGTACTGCAGTTTCAATAATTTTCTCCCACGTTAGATTTCACATTTGTAATCGTAATATTACGATGACGATCAGTTTCAGGGTCAGGTTCCTTTGATTTACTTCTCCACTGATGCGAGTGGAACAAAATTTAGTGTAGAGAATGCTTCAGCTGAGTGTGATAAATATGATATTCACTCCAGCCTCGCATATGCTGACCAACTAATATCACTCTACTCTCATCTGTTGCTCCCTACCGCGTGCCAGATTTCGCCCAGTAGCGCGCACTCCCTTCGAATTCATTACAGCCAGTCAGGAGATTTGGTGCCGTGATATTAATGGGCCGAGTTACGCATGTTTCGACTTCCGTTTTCTTGAAACAACATTTCTCCATCTTAAGGATCCAGTTACCTAAGAAATATTCATCTGATGTTTACGAAACTGTTTGTTCGTCACGTTGGAAAATTGCTTCTACAATGGGGGTACTCGCTAGGCTGGAGACCGTAAACAAGGATTCTGTCAGAGATGTCATACGAAAATGACCGCGCTATGATTGGTCGAGTGCCTGTCCCACCAGTCGGCCAATGATCAGCCACCAGTCAGCCGGCTTGTCATCTCTAGATCGACTTTGTGTGCGATAAATACAAATGTCGGTTTATTCTGCTGTGAGGATTCCTGTTGAATGCAGTAAAGTAAGGTCGAATTTTGCTACAATTATGAATTCACATTACGGTATTTCGCCATCTGCGGGTGATAACGATCGAAACCATCAAGTCTGTCGATTTCGTGTCGTCGTTAAGGGGAAATTATCGATACTGCATGGATCGATATCGATCTGCATGGGATGCAACACGCTTCACTGCGTTTCATCGGGATAGATATACGTGGATGTTCCTTGTTTATTAATAAAATATAAAAATATTTGATGTTGTGTTTGTCTTGAACGTTCGATTCTGTTACCAGTGTATAATACAATAAATATGTCTGTGTCCTGGTTATTAATAAATTCAATGCAATCTAGTGTGATGTTTATTTTATACCTTTGTAACTACCTCCAACACCATGTGTAACATCTGTAGAATCTTGCAATTGTTTATACTTGCATATATTCTCTGGGAAATTCAGTAAAAGGCAAATTGTGGCTCTGCAATTTTGGGTCTAATTATAATAAACCATATTGATATGCAATCGTCGCCTTCGTCTGAATATCCGACGTGAAAATGAGGTTGGATTTTCAGTTCGAATAGCATCGCGTCAACTTGTGTACAGTACCGTTTGACAGCAGTTCGTTGAGTTTAAGTGCGGAAGTAAATGAGAGTGTTTTCACGCTAACTCGACTCCGGGGGATTATCGTTGCAGAGATAACTTTCACGCCTACCTTATTGATTCAAATCGCCTATTTGCGTGCAGGTGTGCGCATACATATGTGAACACGTTCATTATGTACATAGCAGAGAAATACGATGCAAATTTGCCACTAAATTGGTAGAGCGTTTAAAGTCGCTGCATTCTCCGTTACGATTAGCGAATTTTTCTTCTTCCGTCATTTCTTCATACGGAAGTCATTTCGATAATTACGATTAAATAGTGGCTGGATAAGTTACACCATATTTTTTATAAATTTGACGTTGGGACGAAGTCAAGCTTGCAAATCACTTCGAAATATTTAATTTTTTCTAAAAAAGCTCAGTTTACGAATAGTGTCAACACGCACTTGTTTAATCCGCCTTTATCGCAAGGAATAGTCGAAATTGTCAAAGAACATTTCTGAGACACGGAGGTCTGAAAGATTTCTTCCAACTTGGACGAGGGTATAGCAGGAGAGAGCAATTGTCTGGAATTGTGGAGAAAAATGAATAATAGGGGAAAAAGAGAGAGAGAGAGAGACAGAGAGAGAAGATAGATTTTCAACCTAAATTGGAATTGGGATATCCTCTCGCTCTTTTCTCCGCCTCTTCGTTCAACGGGGTTGACAGATGGTTGCCTTCTATAATACCTTATTTCTCCTCCGCGCTTTCCTGAAAGCCACCCGTTTTAGAAACACCACTTCTGACACCTAGACTCCGTAATTACCAGTTCCTTTTTGGATCTGGCCACCGAACAATCTCTCCTTCTTTATTCTCAGGTTTCGTCTAAGTCACAAAAAGATTCATTTCCATTAATCTGGAAGTAACGAAGAAAGGATACATATTTTTTAAAACGCATAGTTGATGACTTTGGAGAAATGGAAACATTTCTCGCGAGAAACTACGAGATCACAAAAGACTTATCATTAAGACAATGTTGGAATTTTCTGTTTTTTCAACAGAGAACCCAATTTTTTTTGTTTTTTGTATCGATTCGTCAGTTTTCCAAATATTTCTCAATGACCATACAACCGCCATGATAAATCGTATAATTTTCCAAAGTTTAAACCGAAGCATAATTCATCTCGCGGGGGGATTAAAAAGTGAGTAAAACCAGACGCTGTATTCGACGGTAAAGAAAACACGGTTAATTTTTTTTTTTTTCTCAAGCTCAACGTTCTTTGCAAGTAGGTAAATTCCGTAAAAATCGACCACCGCTAAATTGTAATTCTGCACAAAGAAGTTCATAACATTCATTTTGGAAACTGGTTCCGCGACCTCGACCGCAACCGTCGGATCTTCATCGCACCTTCAAGTGCCGTGTAATTCTGTTATACTTGTATGAAATGAAATAAATTCATTTCACGCCCTGTCAGCGCGCAATTATTTTAGATGCAGCAATTTCAAAGTTTCGTTCCATGACTAACACCTCGACCCCTCGGTCTCGGGTGGAACTCTTTGGACCGCAGGTCCGACGATGAGCGTGATGGACAGTGGTCTTTTGCACAAGGAAATCGGATAATCGCAACCTCCGAAACACCTTTGCGGTCCTCGACCAGCCCTCACGGTGAAAATGGTTCTCCACCTTGATTCAAGGTCGATGTCGATATTAGCAACAATGAAAATTTTCAGAACTCCTCGTACTTCGAAAGAGTCAAACCACGAATCGACTTCGATTGGATATTTTTCTCCTGCGATATCCGCAGGTAAGGATCACTCGGGAAGTGCTGCTTCGAATCCCTCGACGGTGTGGCGGGATGTCGGATAGTTGTGATGGGAGGAGCAGAGTGTGACGAGGGACAGAGGACGCGGCGCGGGCTTCACAATACACGTGTAAACACATACCGCTGGCAAGGATGTGTGCCCGGGTATGGGAGCAGAAGAAGGCCGGCTTCCGAGCTTGTAATTACGTTGATACGAATGATCTTTGGGGCCGTCGTTGGCACAGCCTCCAGCGGTGCTCACCGTCTGCTCCTTCGGCCCGGACCCGGGCCGCTTTAAGACCGTAGCGAAACCAGTTTAAGTGGTTAAGTGTAGATGTAATTGATTTCCATTTTATGAGCCCCCGCCGCACCGAGGAGGATGCGCCCTGACTTCTCTCTCTACTCTCAGAATGCATGATGCCGTACTGACCGTGATCGTTTGACAGTCTGCGATATAGATCGTGCGAAACTCGGCAAGGTCATTTATTCCTAAACTTGTATTCTCCGCTTGCTGAGATGTCGCAGCGGCTGTTGGAGTATAATTACAAAAAAGTGAGCAGATCGTATTCCACACCCTTTTTTTTTCACTTTTGGATAAAGATATCGTCTCGAACTTTGGGAGTTTGCAATTGTGCATTTGGGATGTTAAACTTCAAGGAGGTTTTGCAATTTTCTGTATCACCGGTTGTTTTTTTTTTTTTTTTTTTTTTAAGTCCTGAGCGATGAAATCGTATCGAAATTTGAGAAATTCTAAAGTTTGTGATTTTGCTTGAATGATGATTGAAGAAAATTTGGAATACGGATGGTAACTTTATAAATATACTTACAGTCGATTGTTTTCAAGTTGTGGCATGCTACACTGAGAAAAAAAATTTGTTGGATTTGATAAATATTAATTGGATCCAAATAATCCAGGCGTTTGCATAGTCCTGAGAGCACATTTATTCAAGGCGACAATTTATGTATTTTTCAATTTAAAAAATCCGTGTTTAAGATCAATAAAAAATAATTTAAGTGAATTGAATAGAGATTAGGCTGCGTAACTCACTCAGTTGCTCTTCTAGTTTGATATTTTCATCCAAACGCTGCATGCTGCTTGTCAAAACAAATTGTCACTTCACTCAAATAATGTTTACAAGGACCAATGGGATACTCTTCCGATCAAAGAAGATAAATATGGCATTTTGCAGTAAAAACTGAAACTACACCGACTAACCCCGTATTTGAATTTAAATGTACTTAAATAATTCAATGATTCCTTTAGTATTTGAGTATTATGCCAGTTCTGCGAACATGTAATGTATTGCTTCAAATTAGTTATTGGAGACATGGTTGGATCACAACCATAACCCAACATATCGCGTAACGTATAGTTGGCAGATTCGTACGAATCTGTATTAAGGCAATGCGAAGCATTCGAGTATATAAGCGTCTTTGAAGCTACTTTTCAAGCGGGAAAGCTTGCCGTCTAGTGACCGAAATTTGTACTACTTTGAATGAATAATCATTTCGGTTGAAAAACGTGAAACATGCGCGTCACAAAATCAGAAGATTATCGAAACAACAAAAATTTTATTTCAGTGAAATAATGTTCATTTCGTAGAAACAATGATTCATTTATAGCAAGCGCGCATGCACTAGTATCGAGAGTTCTTGAAATCGATTTCAAGTATATGTTTGGCAATTTTCAACTACACATGATTGTTTAAAATTGAGAAGAGTTATATTTCACTATATTGGTCAATAACTTGAATTAAATGTGGTACATATAGCAACTCAAGAACTCTTTCTTGGTTTCACTTCAAACATATCCTCATTTACTTGAATGGATTTTTTTTTTTTGTTCAGAGTAGTTATATAATCTAATGAACAAAATAATTTCCTTAAGTCAAAACCTGTCTTGTGAAACAAATTTTTGTTTCAAGTAAAAAGTGGTTGTTCTGAGTGAGAAATTGTTCGAACCAAATAAGCTGGAATAGTCAAAAAGTTAGTTGTTTGGTTTAATAACTTTTTTTTCTCAGTGATCGGTCATACACGCGCGATCATAGATCCTACCTTTGTTAAAAGTTTAAAGCAATTTCATCGTGTAGGAGAGCGAAAAAGAATAAAATACGATTTTCTGAATCTGTCGGTAAAACAGAAAGGCCTAGCATACTCTTAACTTGAAAACTTGCAGATTCTACCTGAGACTGAATCTAACATTTCTTTGCTGTTCTGGACTCGGAATGTTTTCTCTGAGATCCTATCAATTTTGAGCAGCAATATCAGAAGTCGCTGTAAATCAGAACTACACACTTGAAGTGACTGTAGAAATCAGCCGCACTTGTTAGTTGCGTTGAATTTACTCTGTTCGCAATTTGTTGAAAAAGGTAATTTCTGAAAATCACTCACACAGATAAATAGGACGCTACTACGGAAACTATTAGCTATAGTCACGCTATCGCAATGCCAATGATACCGATGTACCTCCTAAATATACACTAAAATTGTAGAGTAGCTAACAATTTCAATTTTATTATTCGGTATAACGTGCCGTGATAATAGCAATGAATTTTTTGTCTTCGCTGTTACATCAGTCCGTTGTAAAATTACAAGCGATTGAGAAATATTATAAGTCCTACCTTTCAACTCGCTTGGCACACTAACGTTCGGTGTTACTTCGTTATAGTTTACCGAAAAATGTAGCGTCAATAACAATGATCGCTAATTGGAATTACATCAGCCTTCAACGCTTAGCTTTCTCGCAGATAAAGTAACACGATACAATTTAACAGGTTAAAATTTTTGCCCCGTTTGGCATATCTGTATACATGATATCAGGTTTCAGCACCTTGTACGTGGAAATTACCTCGAGCGTTCTGTTCGACCGATCTACCTGTAGATTACCGATTTTTTCTAATTTAATGCTCTTCTTGTTTTTCTTCTTGTCATATTTTTGGTAATGCCGCAACATAGCTGTACAAAATTCGGCACATTTTGAAAATACGACAAAAATCCAAAGTAGTGCTCGTGATAGCATAAACATGATTTGGAATTAAAAAGTAGAATATTTCTACATGAACTCGTTGCATTGTGTTTCTCATAAAATTGTAGTCAGCAGTGCAATAAATTTTCAACCACAATAATGATGCCACAAGTACGTGTTATTATACCTTTTACGATAGTTACTTGTGATTGCAGTATATGATGGTAGAACTGGAATTTCTGTAGAAACTCTTTTTTAACCCTAATTCATTGGTTAAAATGGTTTAAGTATCGAATGAAAGAATTGCAAGATATCTTCGTTAATAAGATGCTTTTCTTTCCGTCCGTCCGATTTGTAATAAAATTACTCCACCAATTCACAATCGATCGTGAATCAAAGGTTCGGTGAGTTCAAAGGATCGGTGGAGCGGTTATACGCCTGATATCTTTTCGAATCATGAGATTAGATCTTCGTCAATCGGCACCGAAGCCAAAGGTCAATTACATACTGCCGCTACAATCATATACATTCGCAGAGATAAACTTGATATTAATTGGTGCTGAGCAAGACGATTAAACAAGAATTACAGCTCGATCTTTAAGCTTTAATAACCGCTCCAGGAAAAAACCCTGGACAATATATTATATTCACGGTGTTTCGATCATTCGTGGTGATTAGATCTCGTTCCATTTTCACGCCGGAATTGTCCACCAGCTTACATATTTCAATGAACAAACGAATCTTCGTTTTGTTAAAGGAATTATAAACTGCAGTTTTCGTTATCACAGTATCAGAAAAATTTCCGCTAAATGGATTGACGGAGTAATAATTGAAAATAACACATGAAATTCTAGCACCTTACGATAATTGAATGGACCTTGCGGCGAATACGAAATGAAATGTAAGTCGATCGAGTATAAGGTGAACGTAGTAGCTGGGCATGAAACCTGATGCTGGATAGTGGCTTTTGACCAATCCCAATCGCAGAAGGTGTCGGTTAATTAGAACTGTTCAGCTACTGGTGCGTTGAACCTAATCTCGATACCAGAGTGCAAAATGAAGTGCGGGGGAATAAAGGATCAGAGGAGATACTTTGGGCGAAGGATTCAGCATCGTGGTTATGCGACCATCACGGTTTATTTAAAGATCATTCATTTTTCACTACGCCTATACAATTAAAGTACGGAATTAAATCTATAGACGCGCTACAGTCGGATATCTATATTTATTATATTTACAAATTTTCACCGCCTTTGACAAGGTCGAGTTAATACTATTATGGTATGATACAACTATTTCAATATTACACAAACGTGCAAACGTTAACTCACTGACACATTCGTCCACCCTCCGATTGGCGTACAAGTCTAAATTATATACATGCACTCACATAGTATATGTACACATACTCATATTTTTAAAACTATTATAAATATATATAATATATATACATATGCATATATATATATATATATATATATATATATATATATATATATATAGAGAAATCACACCCAGTTAATTATAACAATGTAATCGTCATTACTGTGTTATTATTTTATGCACTACGATGACGTACGCTCCGGGAAATTATCCTTAAATGGCAATGAAATATTCTCTTTCCATTCGTATTATTCTTTTATTGAAATCGAGGTGTTGGAGAAAAAATTTGACATTTAGATTTTGGCGGACTGGCCTAACTTACTTTATTTGGCACCAATTAGAGAACAGCAATACACTAATGCGCCGTGGATGAGTTATACCTAAATTGTTTGACTGAGTTTGGAATTTCTACTACGTTCCAATCACAATTACAAATTGATATGTAATTAACTTCGAAGTATCGAACATCGCGATCTTCGAAAAAATGAGCGGCAATCATTTGTAATTGCGGATTCACCTGACGCAGCAGCGTTGGTGTGAATGATTATGCCGTTTGAGAATAATTTCGCCGTATGCGTAGAGATTTTTCGAAATCAACAGATAGCGCTACATCAACATGGCCGCTCTTGAGCCACTTCGGATTTTGTTTCGGCTCAACGATGACTTTCGGTAACGTACAGCCTTAAAGCGATATTTTGCGGCGATATAACCGATGGCAAGAGTAACTAAATTATGATTTAAGCGCCGAATGAATCCTAGAAGCAAAGATTCACTGCGCGCGAATTTACTCGTCCGTCTGCGAAGGCAAAAAACTAGTCGCTTATGGTTCCCTCTTACGAGTACTCCTGGCGGAGAGAATTTACACTCCGTGGGAAATACCGATCGTCACGCGAAAATACGCGGGCGCCGTATCCGAAAGCCGTTGACGTTGTTATTATTACTATCATCGTAGAATTGAGAACACGGCAAATACCATCTGGCTCGCGCAGCATTTCTTGTGTCTTTTATTATCGGATGATTATATTTTCAACTCTGTACACACGCTATAACGCTATACTGACACACATTCTCTCTCTCTCTTTCTCTCTCGCTCGCTCTCTTGTGGGTTTTTTCTTTGGCTCCTCGGGGTACGCAGTTCAAGGGGATATCGGACGTTCGTGTTTCAAAGACGAATTCAACAAATTTTATTCCGAACTATCTTTCCCACCCGTAGCGAAAAAATGATTAGGGATTATGATTGCACTTGTGACCGTGGATTTCCTTGATGAAATAAGTCCACGTGTGCAGTCCGCATTTCGTATATAATGTACTGTACACATTTCTGTACTGCGTTGTTCGATATATGAATTCGTATTTTCAAAATGTAAGCAAAAATGACAGAGTCTATGATTTTCACAAGTTCGATAAGATTTGATTTGATTTTGGCGTGAAATGAAAAATTCTGAAACAGTATGAAAGCCGAATTTTTCTACGAAACCGGAAATCCCGTGATCCCCTCGAGCATCGCCGACGAATATTATTTATCTACCACTATTATACAACTAGACAGTATATACTTAGAGGCTATACACGGGGGGTTGGGCGCAAGGGGCGAAGAGAATAAGCGGAGTTCCGGGGCTAATTGGGGGTGGCTGGGCGTGGCGGACGCAGCGGCGGCGGCGTCGATGCCGAGGGTGGATACGGAGCGTACCTTATCCCCGTCGTCGTCGAGGAGGGCGAGGGTCGTCGGGGCAGCATGGGCCACGGGAGGCTCGTCGTGGTGGGGGTAGGAAACGCCGCGAAGTGTGTCGCGAACGGGGAGGGAATCCCCCCCCGTCCATGAGCCTGCGCCACCCCTCCGTAAACGAGGGCGGAGGCGGGAGGGAGCCAAGGTGCCAGAGGGTGAGTTCCGCCGTGTTGTCCGCTTCCGTCGTGTTGGACGCCTCCTCCTAACCCCGAGGACGACATGGCGAGGTGCTCGTAGAGTCGAAGCGGCGGCACGCCGCATCGCACCAACTGTTGTTCCATCAGCTCCATCGGATCTCTGAAAGCATCGTCAAAGAAAATGGTCGTGAGTCTCAATTCCCAAGGTAACCAAACGCGAGCGAATCTAACTCGAGCTGACGTTATGTAACCTAACCGGAGTACATTCACACCGAGAGGACATCTAGGCCGGTACATTGAGAGAAATTTTTAGTTACGGTTACCGGTGGAGTAAAAAAATTAAGGAGAGTTGTCGAGAAGCTCCAGCAGCGGAGCACGAATCAATATATTTCTGTTCATAAATTGAAAAAAATATCACTGAGCGGATATCCGGATAACATCCAATGAGTTATGAAGGTATTTACAATATGCCAAAGACGGAGCTTATATTTTGGGTTCTCTGGTGGAGTTCTAAGAAGTTTCGAAAAATAGAATGTTGATAAATGGTCTTCAGTACATCCAACAGTATTTTTCGTTCCACGCTACGGTGGTCCTGACCATGGTTTTTCACCCCTATCCATTTAAAACTGGCACCCACGGGGACCATCCCGCATTGTTCGCAACGCTTTCTCTTTTTCGAACATTGCGAATCCCATCCGCGCAGCGGGATTACCGGCCTTAAAAGCCACAGGCTAGAAACTCTTATCACGTGTACAAGGAAGTACCGGCTAAGCAAGAAGAGTAAATCTTGCACTCACCGTCATCGTCAAGTGTGATAGCCTTCGAGTCTGTCTAAAAAAAAACTGATTCGCGTTATGAACCGAATGCCTTTGGCTCTGGATCTGACTCGAAATCGTGCGAATATGGCGGTCCATGCCAGAGTAGAACAATGGATTCTGCATATGGGCACGCGTGGCGACTGCACAAGAAGGACGATGGCGTTTGTTTTTTGTCTCGTTCCTCAGGCCCTTCCGACCCTTCTACACTGCTTAGCGAGTAACACGACACCTTGTGCACGGGCATGCATACCGAGCCAAGGGTATGCACACCGTCAGAGGCATACTGAGCCAGGACCCAGCCGACGTAGGCCAGAGGGATTAAGGCCCTGAAGCTAATCGTCAGCGTGCTCGGACTGCCCGGACGTGCTGGACCACACACGGCAGCGTCCGCTTCCATTCATTCTCCTCGTTGTCGTAAAACATCGCTGTCAAGACCCAAACTCTATTGAACCACTATTTGCACTCGTCTGTCTGTACCCGAAAAAAATTACCTTTTTCACGCATTGGGAAAAATATCATTGTTTCACAGTTACCGCGAAATTTGTTATTGTAAAATAGATTTTCTCGGAGTAGCGTGTAGAATGAATAGGTAGAAAATGCGACAGGTACCGAAGTTAGTTTTTACTGTAACTATGGTTTCGAACACTACATTTTCGGAGAACCGCGACATCAGTCTTGATATGATTTTATGGTTGCATCAACATATGTGAACCGAAGTACTGTACCGACTGTATAAAAAAAAAAAAATACTGCGTGTTAAATTTTCGATTTATACTTAAGAAACGCATTTTCATTCGGCTTTACCGTAAACTACGTTTCTCGATGACAGTAAACGATAAATATATTTGAGAATTCGTTGGGGGTTGGTTCATGGACGTTGGTCACAGGGGACGATTAACTCAAATACATGATATTTATGTGAGTATTGTTGAGTGTTATTCACACGAGTATATTGAGTCGTATTCATTCAATAGCAATTGGATTAGGCAGAGATATATTTAAATCCTACTATTTCGAAAACGTCAATACTTAAATTAATACCGAAAATGGCTACCAGCATTTCTAGGTCCTTCCGTACCTGTTGGTTCATCCGTGCCTGGAGTTCGTACAATGGCTACGGCTAGAAATTATTCTCCGTGCAGATGATGTGCAGTACCTGTTAGTTTTTATAAATACCTGAAATGCACATTCGTGCAGTTTGGCTTTCACACTGTAATCGAGTACCTGGGCGCAAAAAATATCTAACGCAACCTAGCACGTGATTGCTTCCAGTTTGATTTCATCGTTGCCTAACACCTCAGCCTCGATCTTCCTCATCTTTAAAGCTTGTTCGTGTCTTATTTCAATATGAGGTATTATTTCTGTACCGCAGAACGCGTATCGAGCATGCAACACTCAATTTTTCACTTAACTTTTTACCGTATTTGTGGGTCAAAAGTACTATTCGTGTTACCGTGAGTTTTATGAATATTTCTTCGCTTTCACAGCCTTTTGCAACAATATCAGAGTGGTTCTCAAAGAAACGAAGACATGTAGAAGTAATTTGTGTAGCACAGAGGATAAACTCGTAAGTCTGGCCCTTGAGCAAGGACTGTAACAATAAACTAGAAAAACTACTTAATATCAAGTTTGCAAGATCCCTGGTAGACGTCAGGTGAGAAGGCTCAACCAGTCTTTGGAGTATTTTTGCCCGCAGGGACTGTTTAAGAATTCTCGTCGGGGAAACTAATCACTGAGTGTTGTGATTTACAGCCAGAGTAAAGATGAAAGATGAGGCGTGAGGCGTGAGGAAAAGGAACTTACTTCACAATGTTAACCTTCTTTTTCGAAAAATAGCTATCCTTGGTTACGTGACAAGAAAAAAATAAAAAAAAAAATAAAAAAATAATACAATAGCATTAATCACTATTGCTTCGACGATAGTATAACGATTTAATAGATTCTTGCGCACGAGTCCCAGAACTGAAATTTCTCAAAAACCAATCGGCCGCCTATATATCAATCCAGCGTAACCTGAATTACTACTCCAGTTTTATCAACTTGTCGAACCTAACCAGTAAACGAAAATCCGATTGAACTACAGTTGGGTCTACAGTTTTTTCAGACCGTCACAAGGAAAAGGACAGTTTTCTGCCTACTTCCCACTTCTAATTCACTTTTCCCTAAAAGGACAAGGTGTACAGTGTCGGGGGTTATTCAAAGGTTCGCCTATAGGTATAACTACTGAGTGCGTAGCGTGTGATCGTCCGCATCCCATGATACGCCTTTGAATAATTCAGCGCGGTGTGCTCGGGGCGTTGGATATATGTATTACATGTGTGTGCCTGCGTGTGTGTGTACGTGTAAAATATATATGTATATACATACATATATATATATATATATATATATATATATATATATATAAAAATACACCAGTCAGACGACAGGGAATATATTCTCAATATATTTTACTCCTCGAGAGCACACGATATCTTTAAGTATTTCAGACGTTTGAGAACAGTGAAATTATTGTTTGATAATCTCGTGGCTAGAACGGACAATAAGATGAATTCCACCGAACGGCGAGGCCCGGTTATTCCGCTGCCTGATACAAGCGTTAGGTAAGTGGTAGGATAATGATAGGTTACACCCGTTGATGGTCAAAGGTAGTCTATCGAATGACTCTCCTCCTCTTACCTCACGCTCCACGATCGCTCCTCGAAGCGGCTACTCAAGCCGCACACAAGTAGACAAGGGTGGTCTGAAAATACGAGCTTTGAAACGTCAGCTTACAAGAAGAGAGTCGCAGATACGCGCCATAAATGACAGAAGGACTTTTGTCATGTCGAGGAAAACTTAATACTTTATCACAAATTATTTGGACGCGTTCGCGCCAGCGAATTTTTGCACTCCCTCGGGATGGAGGTGAAAAAAACTTGATTTCAAGGTCACCGGGATACAGAGAAAATAATTTATTCATCTGTGGGGAAAAAGACTGGGGTCGCAACGTAGAACTCTGTAGAACCATGGCTAAAGAGAATCCTGTACCGTTAGGACTCTCGACGACCTTATTTCCATCAGATAAATTGGAGAAAAATTGAATTTGGAAGCCTTGAACAATTGGCAGAGATCTGGTGAACAGTATGATACTAACAAGGAGATTCGAGTATCAGAACTACGGATCATGGATTTTGCTGAAACTTCTAACGGTGTTTCTTGGAACCGAAATATGGAACTTCTGATGCATGATTCTATCTACCGGACCTTTCTTCGCGCAATTTACAATAGATCAGTCTTAAATTCACCGGTTATACTTCACTGTAGCTCTAAAGTATTAATATATCCGTTTATATTTCAATCTGTAAAATATTGTCATCGAAACTTCGGCGGAGAAAAAGGAAAATTTATATTTAAGGTAAAATACACGACAGGTTTTATTTGTCATCAAATTTATTTTATTCATCAAATTGCTGATAATACCAATTTTACACAAAGAGAATTGAGACCTGTGAGATGTTATTACATATCGTGCAGGCTTCATATCTTAAGCCAAAGAACCGATTCTAAAAGTTTGAGCAGAATCCATGATCTGCTTAGGTGTCATACTCTCCTTATAAGGCTATTTATAATCGGAGGTTAGTTAGCTGAACAAAGCACTGTGAACGAATCGTATCGGAAATGCTATAGAGAAATTGAAGTGGCTTTAAGTCGAAGATACGTGGTGAGTAAAAGAAAGAGACAGATATAGAAAGAAGAGGTTTAAGGCGGTGGTGGAGAGACAGGCAAGGTATAACAGCGAAGAAATTAATAGCCATAAAATATGAATAGAAATTAGCGGGTTTGGGTTGGCGTGACGCGCTCGCTCGCTCGCTCGCTCATTTCCTTTCGGCGCGTTGAAAAACAACAAAACAACAAAATACGGTCGAGCCTGTAATTTAGACGGCTGCCGCCGACCGCGCCGAGAGCACGAACAAGCAGGTAGTGGTGTATGAGCATGAAGTAGGTATGTACGTGCATCCGAGAGAAATGCATGTTGGTAGGGTTCCTCTGACAATGAGGAGGATCGGGGTGTGAACGAAGCACGCGAGTGTAGTGGAAGGTTGGTAGGTGAAAAAGAGGAAGAAGCGGTATGCCTATGGTTCCCGGACGCTATGGCCCATCGCCCAACGTCGCACGGTAGGGTCTGCTAGGTAATGATCCGCGATAATGACCCTAACGCCTTCGTCCCGCCGACACTGACGACGTCAGCGTTGCACTGCGTCGACTTTTTCCGTTCTTCTTCATAAAATGGTGGATTTAATGACTTTTTCGCACCGCTGCATGGTTTGTACCATTCGAAAGCTGAGAGTTATCGATACAAATTTCTGTCATTAAAATTTACGAGCATCTGCAGGATTATGCAAAATTTACTTGATCGATTATTGGTATTGACGACGCCTGGTCTCTGATCAGAAGCTATTTTCAGGAGTCCGACACTAATTCGATACCAGTTTTTGGTGTTACTGTTAGATACATTGTTTGGTTAATCGCACAGTTGAGCGTAACTTTTTTTAAAAGTGAATCATTTTTAACTTTTTTATTTGGTCATTGGTAATTCCAGTAGAATTTACTGATGTTTGCATCGATAATCACTAATCATACACAACTTTTTCCGGCCCATTGGTTTGATCTGCTTATACAATTAGTTACGCAACTGAATTTCTTCTCGGGATCGAGGGAACCAGCCAGCATATCTCCACTCATCGTGAGCATGACCCCAAACGGTAATTACGAGTATTAACCGAAGTTGACGAAACTGACAAGCAGATGATAATCCGAGCGCCATTTGGTCCGATCGACTAATATAATAAAATCATTTGAAATCTGATAGTTGAAAGAAACAATATCACCAGCAATAATCACTATTTCTTCGTCAATAGTATTACACTGAGAGAAATTCATTTGTTATAGTAATTAGAAAAATTGAGTAAAAGAGGTATCGTTAAAAAAAACTGTTTAAATATTGTTGGAATTACGAAAAACGAGGTGCGCGTAACCATTTTGCGCTATTGTCGATCCTTTTTTGGTAATTGCAACGAAAAATCAGTTTCTTCGGTTTACTCTACTTTTTTAGTTAAATAAGGCTTTAACGTCAATTTATCGTTGCACGAGCATTAAATTTTCGCAACAGTCGCAAGAAAATATTGTAACAGTGATCGTCGCGAGAAAGAATAGTAACGAATACTAGACTTTCCGGTAACGGCTAAAAAGACTAATTTTCATTTTCTACCTAGGACTATATTTTTCGATTGTGGTAAAAAAATGAGCTAAGGACTGAGCGGTAACCGGAACAAAAAAAGTCATTCTTCTCGTTGCGCATCAGTTTCAGAATCGATCCAGCGAGTCTTACCAAGTTGGCGAACCTGACAAGCAGACGATAATACGAGCGCGGTTCGGTCCAATCAACGCATGGAATCGACTTGTTTGGCGCATGCGCACTTGAATTTGCGGTTTCCTAAGATTGCGGCGGTGCACCGTAGCCCATAACGCAGTCAGGTATAGGAGAAGAATATACGAGAAGGATGAGGAGGAGGAGGAGGATCCTTTCTCTCTCTCTTTCTCTCTCTCTTCCTCCGTTTCTCGGGGAATCGAACCCGGCTCGGAACAGCACCGAAGATCGATTCGGGCGGCGTTGTTTTTGCGTTTTAAACGGCAGTTATTAGCTCTGCATTGCTGCTGGGTGCCGGGGCTCGCCGCGCCGCAGCCGCCAGGCTTGCACCTCGAGGTTTCTCTCCCTCTCGGTAATGCAGCAGGCCGCTAATGGGCCAACGCGTTGGGACGCTGGCGTGCCGGGTGGGGGCAGCGCGGCGGCGGTAATGACAGGCCGCCCGCTCTCGGAGCTAATATAGATGAATGCCTTACCCTCCCTGCCCTCCCTTCCGTCCCCCGGGCCGGAGGGAAGGAGACAAGGCGCGCTGCACTCGCTCGCTTCATCGCTCGATCGCCGAGGGGAAAAAGGGAAACGGCCGGAGAGTTGGAGAGAGAGAGAGAGCGGGGAAACCCAATGAGCGAGAGAACCAGAAACCCCCAGGGCCATCTATCTATCAGCGCCGGCGTGAAGTGGGCGGGTGCTCGCGCTCTGTTGCGGTGAACGGCCCGCTCTCTCATTAAGCCGGTGCCGCCGCGCGCATGCTCGATGGCCCTTCCGCATTATCGGCTCCGCAGCCGGATTTCTATCCTATGTGCTATTCCAGCCCCCCCCCCCCCCCCCCCCCCGGCGTACGTCTGTCGAGGGGTACGCGACAAAATCGCTAGCGATACGCGTCGACTTAAACTCTTGAAATTTTCTGCAAGGGGGCTCGTTGTCGAGGCACTTTGTGGAGGGAGTCGAACCGCGGGAACGAAGGTTAAAAAATTCGACTATCGGTGCTTGGGAATAAACTTGAGAGACTTGACTCGACGGGAGAAGAATGTAAATAAGATTCTTTGAAAACGATCGATTCCGAAACAACTTGAGTCAAGATTTATTAGGACGCTGTTTACATGGTCGGAATGAAGTTGTATTGTAGTACTTCGACGAAGCATTGAAATACGAAAGAACGGATATTATATGTACATTAGGGTGGTCCTCATTTAGAATGTTGACGAATTTATTCCGGATCACCCCACCAAATCAACTATAAATAATTTAAAAACAATTCACAATTTTTTTCAGATTTTTATATCAACTGTAACCCGTGACTGTAAGAGGAAGGATTTCCCAATTTAAAATACACATGTTTCGGACACGTTCTTAGTATATATTTTACTGTAAGAGTAATAATGTTCGAAAAAATCCATAAATGTGAGGTTCTAGTGAGCATTAGTGCTACTATCTGAGAAAAAATTCACATCATCATAACAGGTAATATAGACAATTGCATTTCTTATAAATAAAAAGAAAAAGTCAAATTTCTAGGGTGTGCAATTCGTCGAGATTGGTTGGTATGATGATGTGAATTTTTTCTCAGATAGTAGTACTAATACTCACTAAATCTTCGCAATTACAGATTGACTCGAACATCGTCACTCTTACAATAAATTATATGCTGAGAATGTATCTGAAACAGGTGTATTTTAAATGGTGATATCCATCCATTTACAGGCACGGGTTAGAATTGATATAAAAATCTGAAAGAATTAGGAAATTGTTTTTGAATTATTTATAGTTGATTTGGGGGGTGGTCTGAAAAAAAAATCATCAACACCCTAAGTACGGATCACCCTAATATACATGAAATATATCAATAATGGTGGGTTGAACGTTTATTTTACGTATTTATTCATGGAAACAAAAGTATTGCAACGTTTGAAAAGCGTTCGACAACTCCGTACTTCAAGCTTATGCTCGGGCAGTTATGACCCGTGATAGAGACACCTAAGGAGTCGAAATTCTGAAATTATTCCACTTCTCTCCCGGTAGCGTACAGAAGAAAATTTGACATTTAATTTCCAATCTGATCCTCGACCATCAAACTATGTCACTTATTTACAAAGGGAAGTTGAAATGATGAAAAGACGGGGTAATGAATATCTTTCAGTTCAATGTCAACAATATTTGAAAAACTAAATTTCTCTTACTCGTCAAACTTTTTGAATTTGAAATTTATCTGAATATTGTAAATGACAAATAAGTAGCATAATTTGATGTAGATAATTATTAAATTGCAAATTGAATGCCAACTTTTATTTTACACTACCAGGAAAGCTACATAATTATTTAAAATTATTGTGGAAAAAAGTATTCTCAAGCACTCTGATTTTTCACGTCACTCGTCATTCTAACCAATATCTAGGAACTTACTGAGTACAATTAATCCAAACAGATACGAGAATAATTGTAAATTTTACAAAAATTCATTGATAATTAGAATTTTTTATTTAATCAAAACAATTGGAATTACACTCGTGTCCCCTTAACGTGCGAACCTTGAGGTTTACCAATTTCCACACGTTTTGAAGCATTTTCTTTTTACACGGGCATGTACGCGTTAATTTGTGTACAGGATTTAGGCAAAAAAAAAATAAAATAATAATAATAATAATAATATTTTTGATTAAAAAAAATCGAGCTTATAAGGTATAAGTTTGGTCATGCAAGTTCTTCATACAATGCATTATGCATTATACTCTAACCTATACAGTATACAAGTACAGCTAATAGATCCGCACGTTATAAAAATATGACATTAACTTATAGCAGCTAGACTTGACGCGGCGCATCTGACTATTTCAGTGTCTGTATGTATAATGACTTGGTTTTTTTTTTCAACGGTAATCTCTTAAAATCCGTATATTTGAACTATTCCCGATAAATTATCTCCATCATAAATAAAACCTCATCGCAGTCGGTTGAGCGGTGTCGGAGATTTTCATCGTGGGTAACATAAATAAAACGGTAAATCTACATTATGGAAGAACAGAAAAGAAGGGATAAAAGGATGGTGAATAGTTTCCTCTCCTCGATTTTTTTTCAATTTGAAGAACAGTTTTTTTAACTTGTCAAATTGCGAAATGTGATGCATGCAAAAATCTGTCAAACTAATTTTTCTAACCGTTTCACCGGTAGAAGTTTGTCGGCCTGCTTTAATGAACGAAAAAATTTACATGTCGGTATTTCAGCGAACAGTTAATTAAATATTCGAGCAAGCAGAATGCGTTTTCGGAAAAAATCGTGAATTGACATCGAGCCAGCTAGTTTCCCGTTTATTGAACACGCCGACTTTTTACCCGCTGCTCGACAAACGCCCCAAACCTTTGGCCTGCCTCGGGCCTATGTTGATTATACGGTTTCGACTCGTGTTAAGGAAATATTTATGCATATATCTCGTATAGCAAACGGTGGTTTCACTCTTGCCCCGAGCCTAACATATCCAGGACGCAACATTCAAATATCGGAAATAAAGATTTCGAGACTTTTCCTGAGAAATCACGTCCGCACAGTCTAAACATAAACTGATTGTAGCATTTTTCAAAATCGGTCTGGATTTGTCGATAATTTTTATGCATCTCACTCTTCCAAATTCCAGACTTTCTAGATTTTATTGTACACAGTAGACGGTAGGAATGTGTAAGTGCTGCGTTTAACTCGTATCAAAATGTTCATCGTACACAGTCCGGAAATCATTTTCCGAAAAAAGCAATCCTAGCACCCAATGTTGAGTTCTATCTGATTGTCAGTAATACCTAGAAAATCGACCGAATCCCCAAGTCCTTTTGGGCGTGAGGGTAATTCGTTTGTCGCCTCTTCCAACCTAGCCAGCTCATCTGTCGCAGGCAATCTACAATCTCCTAGTTTCGGGGTGCGCGTCGTCGCAACACGCTTGACTCGGAAGAATGGAACTTAAAATGCTGCTAGTTCATCTCGGGTGTGAGTTTCCTGAAGGGCCACTGTACACGGCTGGTAAATTTATAGACCAACACCTTTTGCACGAATTCCAGCTAGAATATACCTGCTGAGTACCTGTGCGAAGACGTACAATAGCGCTTAAGAACATCGAAGCTTTGTCGTTGGTAAAATATTTCGACGTTCGATCGAAGCTCACTTCCAAATTACACGGAGATAAGTATAGCTTGTGTGCGGGGCAGGTGCTGAGGCTGAGAAATGGAAGGAAAAAGGGATCGCATTTAATACCTACCTGTGCTTTTAGATTCGATTAAGAGGGTTCACTAAGAAATTTAAAAGATGTGTTTCCGAAATTTGAACAAACTTTAGTTTGAATTATGTACCTCTATCTAGGCATTCCTTGTTCGTGGCAATAAAAGTAAATTATTTTTTCAAACATATCACTCTATTACCATTCCTACTCCTGCATCTTCTAATTATTTTGTAGTCACGCTTAATTACAGGCATTATTCAAAATTGAGAAATACAGACAAACAATCTTGATCGGTTGCTTTTCAAGTGTTCCGAATATCTATAATATGAAATACTACTCGAACCATTAAACCTAAATCGTACAACCTGAATAAAACGAATTATTTCCTACAAACGTGTATCGACTCGTTTTACACCAACGCGAATTATAATGCATCCGATAATGCGTCCTGACTTCCAATATTAGCCATAATTATAATTGATTTATGGATATATTTTGTATCACTAGATATTTGTAATAATCGGATTTTTTCAATTAAGCGCAAAATCCGTGTTTATAATCACATTCACAGTCGGCGCTTATTCAAATTGTTTTACCTGTGTAAAAAATATTAACTTGTACGCATAAGTATTATACGTAAGAGACAAAAACATATTACTTACCGGTCAAAATCCGTCAGCCTGGATGAATCGCGAAAACCCTTAGCAAACGGATTGCTGTCAATTTTCAACTTGGTTATCTGAAAGAAAAGTAGATATATAATAATAATCCTTAGGCGTTGAAACGAATGCGAGTTGCGTTGAATAAAACGAGTTCGCTAAAATATAAGGCGATGTCATTCTTGAAAATCATCATCTCTTTTTTGAATGTAACATCATATCAATAATGTAATACTGCAAATGTATAATAAGCTTAAGATTGCGTACCAGCTGATTCTGATATGCCGTAACCGCAGTAAATATGGCTTCCGGAAAGATGAAAGTCTTGTGTTCCTCATGCTGAAGGTCCGTAATCGGGCTGTTGTCCTCCGGCGAACGACATCGAACCAAGTGTATTCTTGGCTGGTATCGGTGCATAGAGTTCAAGATAATCTGCAAAAAAAAAGAAAAAACATACAAGTCGAACACAGTGGGTTAAATTTTATTACCAATTGCCAATATATTGCTTTATCATGAATCAAATCCACAAAAAGGACAACATTTGTTTTCCAATTGCTTGACTTGAGATTTTTGTTCCTTCCGCTTCGAGTGCTCAAATTTAAGGGGGCGTTAAAATTTTTTGTTTCATCGACGAACACTGCAAATCGTATTCTACACTTTTATCTCGTCCTGAGGAACGAAATCTCTTCAAACTGGTAACTAAACGTTTGGAAGATTAATCAGAACACTGATGTAAATATACTTCGAGTTTCGAGGTTACGAATTTTTTTCATAGCGCCTCGACAAGCACAATCATTATGTTTTCAATAATCCCATCTGCGAGGAGCGGAAGAAGGTGTAAAATAGGCATTGTGGAATTCGTCGGTAAAGCAGGAGTTCCCTTAACCGGCTGAATAACGTTTGAATGATGAGTGACTATAAAATGATGGGATTCATTGTTCATCGTCGAGACTAGAGGATACGTAGAACTCCCAAGAAGATATCGCGCGATAACTAGTCGGGCATGAAGCACGAAGCAAGTAGAATGTAGATTGGATAGATATGGCAGAATGGATATACGAAAGCTGTGCCCGCCGAGCGAGAGATCGAGCCGCGTCGTGAACCGGTATCATACGCGACACGATTAGTCAAAGAGTATCCTACGCGTGTAGCGATTAGCCCCCTGCAGCGGACGCCGAGACTTTCTTTATTTTTCGGTCACGAGACAGTCGGCCCGGCTAGGACCAATCGCGTTTCATAACCTCATACTCATGTGAAATGATGAGTGAGAGCTAAACTGTTTTCCGAAGTTGTTTAATGTAAGGTAACCTTCAAGTGTTTTCACTACGGAGTCACATGACCGGTTCAAGAGTATTTACGAGAATCAGTCTGATATTTTCACAAAACTTCTAATTGATTTGAAACTTTTTGCAAAATGATCGTGCTGTTGTTAGCAAGTGCGCTAAGGTCAGCTAAGGCTAAATAAATATCGTACAGATTTTTAAACTATTTGTTTCACTGTGAGACGAGCTTCTAGGTTAGTTTTTGCAAATTATTCTATGATCGATTTATATGATAATTTATCGACCGATGATATCGCAAGATATTTTTAATCGACTAATGTTCGAAAAACTTAAATGGGATCGATTCTCGTGAACATATTCCTTAAATCAGTAACGCGGCTCGGGGCTCAACAAAGTTTAACGATGAATCGAAATTTAGGAAAAAAGAAACACTCTGCTAGGAAGTCTTCGGCAGTGTTATATGCACGGCAATATTCTTTAAGAATGCCTTAACCTTTCGGCTAACTTGATTTCGGTTCGAACCAAAATGCGAGTTCGATTATATACAAATTATGTGACAATCACTTCCATTCTCGCACGTCGGCCGCATCGCCAGTCATTTATATACCGAGTAAATGTAATTATCGATGAACATCTTTGACACCACATTTACACCGATCTATTCTTATCCAATCTGGAGACAGCTAGTTGTAAAACGATTTTCCAGACGATCTCTGGCGATTTCTATAGCGAATAAGCCCAATATATATAAATCGGGTAAAAAAACACCTGCAGAGTTGAAACATTTTGAAGCATCTAGTTATAAAACCTCTTCCCACATTGTTGACGTGCAGGAGTGATTTTTATTACGCGGTAGAAATGTTGTTTCAACCGTGTTCACCATCATTGGCGCAAATAACATTACCGGAGATTTTATGTTTGTTCTTTTTTTATTTAGTTTACGTAACTTCTTATTCAGACGATCCAACATATCAATGCTTGAGTTGGCTAGATTGAGTAGCCTAAATAAGAAAAGAAAAAAACGAAACTAGAATTGTTAGGGAATTTCGAATTCACATTTTGGTTACGTTACATAGGGACTCTTGGTTTCTTTCCCATATGTGTATAATTATAAAACACTGCGTTTAAAACAGAGAATAATTATTTGCTTTTTGCACGCGAGAAGCGAGCCGGGTACGAAGTTTACGAGGAGCTGGTTTCAAATAAAATAAAATTCACAATAAAAACGAACTGTGAAACGAATGCACGCGAGCGCGTAAGCACTTAGAATTCTAACCTCCGGTCATCGCCGTACCAGTCCAAAGAACCCACGGTAAAGGTGTACGAAATGTATAAAAAGGACTTGTGCCACTTGGTTTGATAATTACGTAGTTTATTGAGCACGTGATAAGCGCTGACCGGACAGCCCGGCAGGTAGGCTACGTCGTTAGCATACGTCTGTCTGACCGTCTAACCGTGTGCATATGCATACGAGTACCAACGTGCATGACCGTAGAGGGGAGAGGGGTAGAGTGGAATCAGACTTATATTATAGCTAATATGAAATATGGAGGCGGCTGCGTCCTCGCAACTGTTGAAACCCACCTAACGGCTGCAGGTGGCCCGGTGGACATGAGGATATCCTTCGCTCTCCCTCTCCTTCTCTCTCTCTCTCTCTCTCTCTCTTTCTTTACCTCCCTCCCTTCCCTCTTTCCTTTTTCCCCGGCCTCTATCACATTTTACTTCATCTCTCTGTGTGCAGAGCCTCTCTCTGTATAAATGATGTATATGTACACATGCATATGTATGCACGTACACAACTGTGGTCAAAGTGTCAGACTGTTGAACAGTCTCATGCGGACACGTTGGATATAGGTTGTAATAAATACGGAGCGTACATTTCAGTTTATAACGCATTGAAGATCAGATAAGGCGAGGAGGCCAGGAAATCGAAAGATATAACTTTGGTAAGAAATGAACGTTAACGTTTCTTTTTTTCTTTATTTCATTTTTTTTTTTTTTTTTTTTCTCATTTAACCATTTATGTTATGTTCAGCTACTTTATGTACCTACGTTATACGTTCGACACGTGTGACTGGAGCCCGTATAACGTTAAATTGAGATTGAAGTAAAATTACTGCGGTAGTCGACGAACAAATTCCTGTATCCAAGAAGCTACAGGACAGCTGGTTATCATCGTGTTCATGCGCACACCTTATTATACATAATTCGTTTATTTTCCACTATTTTGTATCCTGCACGGTGTATGGTAGATGTACCGTGATGATATCAAGAAACTGTTCAACTAGTTTGAATAATTTAACTCTTCGAACAATTTCAATTTTTGAATTATTTTCACACCTCTGTATCATATGAAGTATCCTGAGGTTGACGTTGAGGTTACACTGATCGTGAGAGAAATTTTTAGTTCCGGTTACCGCTCAGTCCCTGACTATTTTCATTTTTTACCACAATCGAAAAATATAATTATAGGTGCAAAATTAAAATTAGATTTGTAGCTGTTACCAGAAAGTCTAGTATCGGTTACTATTCTTTCTCATTACGATCACTGTTCCTATATTTCCTTGTAACTGTTGCGAAAATTTAATGCTTGTGCAAGAATAAATTGTAGTTAAAGCCTTGTTTAACTAAAAAAGTAGAGTAAACCTCAGAAACTGATTTTGCGTTGCAATTACCAAAAAATGATCGACAATAGCGCAAAATGGTTGCGCGTGCCTCGTTTTTCGTAATTCCAACAATATTCAAACAATTTTTTTAACGATACCTGTTTTACTGAATTTTTCTAGTTACTATAACAAATGAAATTTTTCTCAGTGTATGTTGAATATTGAAATAGCCCGACAATGAGTCACTTACTGCTTCATTTGGTTCCGCAATAAAATGCAATTTCGACAGCGAATGGATCAATTAGTGAACATGAATAGTACTGCTGGGATGAGTTCAATCAGAGACCCTAGAGATGTTTGCATCAATTATAATCACTATTCACTAGTAAATAGTACAACGTTGCAACGGTTTCTTGTCGATCGAGTTGAACTACTTCGTTCCAAAATCCAATTTCATTACGAGATGAAAAAAATAATCACCTCGCCGTTTGACGAAGGTGGCGAATCTGCAAGCGGAAGAAAACCTGAGCGTGATTGATCCAGTCAACCAGTATGAAATAAAATTATTCGAAACATGTGAATTCGGATACTCAGTTTCCTCAGAATATCACAGTACATACATAAATATATGCATAAATGTGTGTTGCGTTCCCGCGCAATATTGAGCGCCATTCAGCGTATACTTATACAGCAATACGTTGATCTATGTATAAAGCAATGCCTACTGTAACCCCATCGCGTGTCTACATCAAATTACTACAGAACATGATTGGGATGACGTCTTAGTAATTCCAACAGTGGCTGTTATGTATTGAGGATGATGTCTTGAGGAAACCGAGGCGTATTTTCAGTTTTTTCGAGTACTGTTTGCTCGGCATGAAAATCTTTGCATGGATGGTGTTTTGTAAACTCGGGGCAGTACAAACTATGCATGTGCATACCTGCAAATTAATGGCTATTCTCTAAACGTAGGAATCGAGTACTTGAACTTTCGCGTGCGCTTTATTCCAAGAACGAGAAGAAAGAGAGAAACCGAGAGACGCGATGAGCAAGTCGCTGGGCTCAGAACAGACCCATTAATGTGCAGGTCTGTACTTACCGTAGAGAATGATCCCTATCAAGAAACCAAACCAAGATTTTTGTGCATATCCTTCCATCCGCGTTCATTTCAGGCGACCGAATCAAAGCCTCCGTGATTGTTACAGTACTTCGACGTGGGGCAGTTGACGTACAAACCATCACCCATATCTCTCATCTCGTTAGGTAGCAGCAAAAATTAATCACGCAACTTTGTTGAATAACTGACATATGCGTTAGGTGCTCGATCATGACTTGGAAAGTGATCATGTGAAAGATTTAACAACACGTTTATCGTGAAATAATTATACCTACGTCAACTGACATTCGTTGGTAGGATGCGGTCATGCGCCCCTGTGGAGCCTCCTGGGTGAAATTCACCTCCGTGACATTAGCTATACAAAGTCGCTACATGACGCCAGTCGTGTAAAACAACTCCGCGTGCTGGAGGCGCGGCTAATTGTACAGGAGGGCGCAAAAGGTGTTTTTTCCTTTAAATTGAATAGTTGCTTGTCAAGTCCTGCCACCGACCTTTAAATGCTCGGCAACTATCGCGCAACACCAAAAAATCAACATTTCCTCACACCTGTGGTTTTACAAATCTACCTTACCAGTCAAAGTATCATTGTTATCATGTTCCTCTGTCATCCGTTTACATAACCTCAACAACAATAAATCGCAATTCAATTCTCACCCAATACACTGAGAGTGTACGTTATAATGTTTTCTAGTCTACTTGCATTCACTGTTTTACGATATTTAGATTTTGAATTCTGTTTCAGGGAAGATTGCGGAAGATGGAGGGTGGTATTAAGAAGATGGCAGTGTTGCCAAATTATAGAGCCGTAAAAAAAGGTTTAGGAAATTGTTAAAAAATACGAGGAATTCATGGTTCAGTTGTAGAGTATTATGCAATAACCTTAAAGCGAATGAGAATACAGCTACGAGTATATAATTATATTGTTTCCGTCGATATTCCAATTTTTTCCTAACGATTACACAGGATTAGCGATTGTAAATCCTGTGATAATTTCTCGGAATTTGAAGTGATGTTATAATTAAACAGAGGAAAATAAGTATCAAATGCCATTTGCCGAGTATATGGGTAAACCGTGAACATTCGACAATTACGTATCAACCCGACGATCAGGGAGTGAAATTTTCATTTGGAAACACCCTGTACACATACTATACTAACAATATTTGCCCGGCATACGTAGTAGGCTCGCTGTAGCTATTGTTGGCGGCCATAGCACCGGAGATTGAAAGTGATTTCAGCGGAGTCCACGTTTGTTGAAAATGACAGAATAAAAGATGTGAAAAATATCCAGAGCGGAACGATAAGACAATGATACTAGTTGAATCGAAAATGCATATCAGACGGCGAATGCTCGTAGCGTCGCTTTTGGACCACCCTGTAGACCGAGCAGTCACAGGCGGGGGTCTTATAATATCGCGTCATACGAAACGATGAAATAGTGCCCGTGGCCAAGGAATGTTCCCTACCACTTGAGTCCTGAGTTCCGAGTCGTCGAGTTGACTGGCGTCCGGACGACGATGGTGCGTGTGCAGCGAGAAAGACGAAGTGAGAGGCCTATTCCCCACTTGCACACTAGCAGGCAACTCACAGCGAAACGCCACGAAGGAGGTGGGTGTGGGTGAGCTATTCCCGTTGAAGAAGGAAGGACGGTGTTCGTGTGCTTGTGCATACGACGTCGATGGAAGGGAAGAGGGCTAGACTACCCAGCGGGTAAAGAGCGCGGGCGTAGGCTACTGCCCGTAATCATCATGACAAAAGGTCCGGGCAAACATTCGAACAATTTATTAGCCTATACGAAGTCATCGTTACCCCTGACCGTTGTCAAGTGTGCGTAACAGCTACGAGGAAAGGGAGTCAGTCGCGTCCGTACCTCCACCCACGGAGCGAATGTATCCAACGCTTCCTAAACCTCGTCGCGGTATTAAATACCGCTTGGATAACTCCACCATGTCAGGTAGCTGCTTTACGCGGAGAGACTATCCGCGATGCCTCGCTAAGGAGATGAGATGACATGTGAGAAGGCTGGACAAGACTTACGGATAGTAATTCAACTCGTGGCAAAATCGCGGTAGCTCAAGTCCAACAATAAGTGGGTTTATCAGTTCAGTGGTACCATTACTCTGAACTCAGTCTTTGTGTATTTCAAGTGTTACACGTTAAGTAATTCATACAGTCCATATGAATATCTGAATAGAACGTCCAAAGATGACTTACTAAGGTAAAAAAGGAAATAGACACCTAAGAATGTTTTACATTCCACGGAAAATAATTCCATCCGTGATAAAATTGCGGTAGCTGATGTCGTTTAGGTAGGCATACCAATTTCATCGTACCATTACCCTAATTGTAAGCTCAATCTACGCGCCTTTCAACTGTACGGTAAGTGGGTCAAAAGTTACATCTCAGTTTTGACTGCTCAGAGACTGACGGTCATTTTTTATGCAGCCTCTCAGGGCTGAAAATTTTTGAGTTGATGGCCAGCTACTGCAACGTGAATTCATTCTGATCGACATGACGATACATTCTTCGGAGCTTGTATCATAAATCCAACCGCACATTATTACCCAAAAAACGTCACGCACAACACATACATCAAATAGAGTCAAGATGTCCTTAACGTATGCAATGATAAGATAATATTACAATGTTTTCATTTAATATAACAATCGTTTTGTCGAAACCGCGGATTAAACGACAAAGGGAAGTACAACTGTATTTGTGAACTTAATCAAAAAAAAAGTTTAGTCATTTAACCTGCTTCTCAGCAATACTTTGAACTATAAGTATGGTTTACTCCAGTGTTTTGAACCGAATCCTCTCTCGATCAACTCCATTTACTTCCGGATGGGGCAGGGTTGGAAGGAACGCGTAAAAACGGCGATGAAATTTTGTTCAATTTCACTGACAGCTATATCGCAGGATAAAGGAACCGGTGAAAAGAAAAGCCTGTCTGCATATTATTGTGAAATCTGTATTAACGACCTACGGCTACGTGTGTGGCTCGAACACAGATTGTGTGGTGTAAGGTACGAGCTTCTGTAATTGAACAGAGTGGCAGAAAGTCTTGTTCGCGACGGATATACTGGTAGCCTGGTCTCCTAATAGAATCAAGTGGCGAAATAGGTGTGCACGCACAAATTGCGTTTCTGTGGTCCCTGTATATGCGTACATTGTGACGTGGATATATATTCCTACATTTCACCAGCTCGCCTGCGGATCGATCGGACGAAGTGGCGGGCAGCTAATATAGTGCCAAGTAAAGAGTTTATTCACGACTGAACAAAGTTGATATGCCAGAGCGTGACTTATAAAGGAATAGCACCTCGCTTCTTGGCGATAGCTCGTCTGTAATTTGGGAAAGTAGCACGGATTACAGACCGACAACTATCTGCATACGTGATATTGTGTGTCATGGATAATTATCTTGAATCTACTCCGTCGCTATTCGCACTGGCGCTAAAAGCAGTCACAAAACGTAAGATTTAGGAAACGAAAAGTCCGATCACGCGAATGACGAATAAAAAATAGTGCGAAGAACAGCCGTGCGTGAAAGGAATGGTCCTAAAATTATCTCGACTTCACTAAATGCGTTTGTTTATCGTGGCAAGAACCTCAGGAATGGTGAGACTAATTCTGCTAAAAATTTAGTCAATTTTAAGTTAGGAAGCACCGCGTCGATTGAGACCAAAATCGGAAAAATCTCATCATTCGTTCTCGAAAGATACGTGATCAAAAAATTGATCGAAGATATTTTCAAAATGCCTAAAGACGTGGAGTTCTAGTGAGACCTGGACTTTCAAAAATCACATTTCCTCTTCTTTGTCGACAGAATAGCGGAAAATGAGAGGCGATAAAAAGAAACGTACTGTAACCCCATTCATCGTCTGAGAAAATAGTTGTTCTCCGGTTATTCCGATATGCCTAGTAAGACATTTCAGTGCTTGTGGATGCTGATGTAAAGTGAAAGAAGTAACGCGAAGCGTGAATGATTGCTTACCTGGCCCTGCTCATCATTCTCGTTGTTGGTCAACTTCACCTTCTCGAAGGAGACGACCTGCTTGCGCAGCTGCTCCCCGGTGAAGGGCGAGTCGGGGTGAAGGTAGAGGCGGGCCGGTGCCGGGGGATCTGCCTTCCCGGCGACTAGCCACGAGCTCCTGTGGTAGGCGTATCGGTACCTCTTGTTGTCCACAGGCACAATGTCCATCAGCACTGCGTACCGGCCCTCCGATCTCAGGCCATTGAACGACACTCGACAGGTCGGGAACATCCGTCTGTCGGATCGATACAAGCGATAGTGTGAATTACTGATCAGCGTAGAGGAGAACATAGGATACAGGCATGAAATAACAGCAGTAAAATTCAAGCTACTATGCTGCCTGGAGTTGAACAGGTTTAATTAAGCATTGGCTAAAAGTTCTTCATCTTGAACTTTGATCGTACACGGATTTATGATTTCCTTCTAACGACACTGTCATTGCAATTACACTCTCACCGGTAAGTCTGTAATTTATACCATAATTACCAGGGGTATATTACCGAGACCAAGACCAGAAGTAAATACTCGTTTATCATTTGATTTCAATGTAATCTTACACTAGTCAACGCGTCGGAAAAAGACGAATCCTGAATTCCTAACATGGAAATGCAAACGACGTATGTAATTTTGATGTGTAAATGTCCCTCAGGTTTCACCTCGGACTTTGACTATTCGATATGTAATCGTTATGTATTCAGTGATGTAATGCATTGGACGTCACTCATACCTTCAAAGATGACTTGTTGAGAAATGAGAATAATTCCACATGGAGGAGAATAACTCCTTCCGTGGACCAACTAAAGTCAACTGTGAATCTCCTGGCGAATATTGATGTGCGCATCTTTGGACACCGTGAACATGGTCGATAAAACGAGGCCAGCAATTGTTTAATCGAAAAATAACAACATGTTCAGATCATCAAAATACGTATACTGACGTACACGTTGAATTTTGAGATTAAAGTTCGCCAGCTATGGCGTCATGAAAATCCTTTCGCTGCATAAACACAGCTGTGATGACCACAGGGCGGTTTTTTGCGAAGAAGAAAAGTAACTGAAAATTGGAGGCACGAGAGAGAGTTCTGTCAACTAGAAAGTTATTCGATGGATGATGATGTTATGAATTTACAAAGTAACTGGGATCTGAATTCGAAGGAACTAAAATACCGTACTTATTTCGGAACAATTACATTCATAAGAAGTTAGTAAGTCTTCGACCCTTTTCAGTGACAGAATTCTTGAATTCTTCGGTCATGAAAGAATTAACGTTATTCTGTCATTATTACATTTTACAGCCCTGCTTTGAATTTTTTTCGTAACACATGACTCGAAGAAAATGTCTGATTGTGTAATCGTATGAACAAATGATCTTCAGCATACTAAAAAAAGTTTTCAAATTTTCCCTGCAGTTTTCAACGTCCAAATTATACCCACACGATGACAAAAAGTCTCGATACAACCTTTTCAGGTATTCAGCATTTGAACTGTAACCAAGAAGAAACAAAGGACCGAATCACGCTTTGATAAGATGCCATTTCTCTGCAGCGAGTATAAAAATTTACCGCCTCGAGGAAAGAGCGTATTGTGTCAAGGGTCGTGCAATTCCCCGGATTCGCAAGATGTCGACATCAATGCAAATTTGGCACAAATCCCGCAGTCTCGAGGTTTGAACAACTCGAGTGTCAATCGCGACGCTTGTCAAATGAACATGGCACGTTTCAGCCTAGGCTTCGATGTCCGAACTAATCAAGCTCTGACTTCATCGGTCCCAGTCAAACGAGAAGCGTGCCTAAGGACGAACATAAGAAGCTCTGACAGGACGACGAGCTGCGCCAAATACGCTCAAGCGTTATTTTGCTTCATCACTCTGAACCTTCTGCTTGGCGTATTTTTAGGGACCAAACCCATCATGCCACTGTTCTTCGCCAACCAATTTTGTGGCGCTATGACAATCATCTACTGGAGATTAACTGGCACTCTGCCTGTTTAAGAAACATCGTTTAACCGTAATGCACAATATGTTGATCTGAGGAATTGCACATCTCAACGATTGTTTGAAATATAAATTTTTGATGATTAGAAATAAAGTCATTGTCATAAGTCAAAGAAGTTTACAAACTGTTGTTTATACAAATCGAAGCTTAGAACAGTTTGGCACGGAACGTAAATCGCGGTTACGAAACGAAACTTGGGTCTTCGCACAAGTTTAATCTACTCCGTGTTCAGCCCCATTGAGTCGCAATTCACTTGAATAAACACTCATCGCTAATTGTAAGTTGCTGATAACGACCACCCGGTGCAATATGAATACAACCATAGCCTCATCGACTATGAACAGTTTCTACGGAGCCTCAGAATATTTGCATAACCGGTTTTTCGTAAAATTCAAAAGCCCATAATTTATCTTCAAATTGCCTTACGGGATGTACCGATGAAATCACGGTGTGGTATGGAGAAAAGCAAGCAGGACATATTTCAGAAATAGTATTTGAAGTTTGAACTTCTGTGCTTTCGTTATAACATTTTTGATTTCCAACGCATTGAGCACTCTTAAATAAACTTATAATTAGCCGAGCTTGACTCCAATGTTTTTAAAACTGAAGTGAATATCTGCCTGAAACAGTAATTCCAAAATTTACTTTTGATAGGTTCTCCTTATTTTCGAAACTAGATACAAACGACAGGTTCTACCAAATTCCGTTGCCTCCTGAAGTAACCCACAGATGGCTTCGCCGATTTCGCTACTCAATCAATATGCTCAATGTCACCCGAATAGTTGCACCCGTTTTCGATTTATTGTCGGTAAACAACATTTTCATTTTTGGATATAGCTCAAGGATGTCTCCACGACTTTTGTTCGAAATTCAACCAGTTATGGATCCAAGATAACCGCATCGGTTGAGACTAGAGTCATCAATGTCCATTTGATCGCGATCGTTGAAAATTGATGACATCTAGAAATCCAACTGAAAATTATCAAAATAATTCTCTAGACCTGAAAACGTATGGGTTCAGTGAAGAGATTCAACTTTTCATTTCATGGTGATTATAATAAGATTCCCTCTGCTCCGAAAATAGAAGAGCGGAAAATTAAGGAGATGAAAAAGTATGCAGTAGGTAACTACATTCTGGGCGACTATCCCCAGTTCCATTTGGGTAAGTTTTACCATGCAGATGATGCGTGCGATATACTTCGACCCCTGTCGAAATCATCACCTCGAAGAATTCTTACCTGAAATCTTTGTTCAGTGACTCTTTGAGTCTGATAGATATATCGTCTCTCGCACCTTTGACACCCCTGGGTTCATGGTGGCTCAAGATTTTTATCCGACTCTAAACTTTTCAACCGGAATATATTATTGTCCTTGTGTTCACGATACCTTGTGCCAAGCAACCACGAAGAATACAGAAAAGAGTTTCACAATATGAATTGTTCAATATTGTCGATATCTTTGCTTATTGGATCCCGTATGTTAAGGACAAGCGAATTGGTTTATCTTGTTGATTTCGTCGAGGGTACGGAATGATTTTCAAAACAACTAGACCAGACGAAGAGGATTTAGACGAACTTAATTGCCTTCACGATAGTGGACTAGAGTGAAATACGCGAATCTGGAAAAAAAGTCTGGACCATGAAATCCGAACGATCTGGACAAAACACCGTAGTCAGAGCGATCCTGCAGAAGTCGGTCAATTAAACCGAAACAAACGGCCCTCTTTGCTTCTAACGAGCCTATAATCGCGACCCCCCTCCCTGCCCCTCTTCCTTCATCCACCCTCGCAAAGCAATCCTCGAGCAAAACCACCCGGAGCGACCCGGGCGGCCCGGGAGCTCGTCAGCAACTCGGGCCGAGAGGGTCGAACAAATGGATTACGGAAGCAGTGGATATTATAGCGATCTAAGTTACTCAACTGTTTGCCGAGTTAACGACTCTACCGCGCTGCCAGGTGGTGTCACTATTGTAATTATGTCTGCGGGTATCGCGTCCATACCCACACAACATTAACCGACTCGGCTCTCTTAGCGCGTCACATGTATCTGGACTCTGGCGCACAGCATATTGTGTGCAGACTGCCGCCACGGCAAGCCTTCATGTCGCACAACCCTAACACAAAGGTAGACGCGCACAGCGCCTACCGATCCTACCTTCCTACCTCTGGGACGCCAAGTGGGTGAGACGCCACTGATGAACAGTTCGCGTGACAGCCCATAGACACATCCTGCCTGGCTTATACACTCACGGGAACACACGCACTGACCTCGCAGTCAGTCGATAGCCAAGCCACGTGGCGGCGCCACCGTCGAGTCTCAGATTCTCGCTTGTAAAGACTCTCTATTAAGCTGTTATTGCCTTCGTGCTTTTCGCAGATCCGCTGCATCTAGCATTTTTACACTCTCACCGTCGTGCGGGTTGATAAAATTAGTCCTTGATACCTGGTGAGGGAGGGAAGATTCTGAAGGATGAAACACAAAATCCGTTTCTCAGAAACTTGACGATTTCTTATTTCATCCCATGATCAATGCTCGCGTGAGCAAGGAAACCCGCCGGTACTTTTGGCTCGTTGTGAAAGCTTTTGAAATTACTCGTGGAGCCGTTATTCGTCGAGTTAACGTCGCGTTGGAAAAGTGTGATATAATGTACGTATAATGAACGGGTGAGTAAAAACAGGCAGTTTTTGGCGGTTCAGCGATTTCTGCCGCAGGACTACGATGCGGTGTTTTGTGAGCTTATCGCTCTGAAGCTATGTAATCTATGAAGACCACTTCACTCGAAGCTTATAGATGGGTTTATATCACACATTTACCTGCATTCGTATGTATATAATGAACTCTGGCAGGTGATCCTCCGGCGCTGTATGATTACGATGCGCATCGCAGCAGTGCGGCCAGTCGGATAATTATATGAAAATTGCATCTCGCTTACCGAAATCTAAAACGCTTTGATTGCTCGATCGCAAAAACTGATAGAAGAAATTTCTAACCATATTTTTTTTTTGTTCATCATTTTTCTCATTTAGTATTTTTCATTTTAACAACTATCATGACATCTGCCGTTCAGCGATTAGAGTGTTTTTGTGTCTTTTGCGTTTTTTGCTTCTTCAAGAGTCAGCAGATGCTGTTACATTTCTATGCATATCTCAACAACATCTGGTTTCCGCTATTACCGATATGAAGTAAAAAATACTTTATCGATGTGTCACATGCAGCTGTCGAACGAATGTATATGACATACTCACTTTTTGATTATGTTTATATAATGTTAGGAATGCAAACGCTTAATCAAAAAATAAATGTTACCAGAATAAAATAAAAACATCGATTCGGATGGGTTGTTTGTTTCACCTCTACTCAACAATGATTTCTCGAGTTATGAAAAGAAATGCGAAGAGAACATTTTCTTTTTACCCAAAATCTTAAACTCAAGCAAGCGTTGCGGTTTTTACTTTTTAATTGTATAGTTTTGTCCCCTTCCTCGTTGATTCTGACATTATTTAAATACATACGCAAATAGGTGCAACTGCCGTTGCAAGAAAAACTTTACGGCGAGGTTGAATTAGCGCGGTGCCAAGCGTGGGAAAGGATCAACGAGAAGCTGACTGAGAAAGAGCAGCGAAGGTGAACAGGGACGATGCAGTGGTGAGGGACCGCCTGTTGCGATCCACAATTCCACCTGATTGGTCTGAATTTGGAATTGTTGCCGAGACTGACACGTTTGTTAAACGGGTCTTGTACAACTTAAAAAGTTTTTAGGTAATGCTGAGTTAGGTGGCTGGATACCGGTAACCTTTTCCGATACCATAGCTATGCTAGTCACCTAAATACGAACAATAAAACATTTCGATTCGGAAAAATATTCCAAAACTTAGTAACGATGTTTTCTTTGAGTTCTTACAGATTTTTGTATTTCGTAATGCAGAATACCAAACATCAAACTAATTCCTCTTTGATTAAATCCCGCCAAAAGAATTGAAACTTGTAAAATCGTGTTGTACCACCATATTTGTTACGGTCGATATATGCCGATACAACTGAAAACAGCAGCTATTAGCGCTCTGTGATTACCTAACAAGTAAAATCGATAATCCTTGACCCTGCAAAATATCCGTAGAAAAAAAATTCCACGCATAGAATAAACTAAAAGTGTCCAGTGGGAATAAATGGCACGTTTATTTAACGTTGGGGAATCGAATTGGAATGGTGAATTATAACGAACGTACATTACCAGTTTTCGTTTTAAATGGAACTGATCAAAACCCATCAAGATAAAATTTATTCTCATTGTAGTGAACTGCATATAATTGCAATTTGCCCGCAAAATTCGACCTCAAAAAAGCATCCAATTTCCCGGTTGTAAACGCGATCAGGATTTGTCTCAGCACGGAACGTTGAAGTCGAAACGGCGAATTCGGATTCAAACTTACCGGCCCGTTTTGGTGATGATCATTTCGGTCCCAAGGTCGTTGAACTTGTCCCAAAGCTCCTTGGTCTCCAAGTGACATTCGACGTCCCGCAATTCGTCGGAATTGCAGCTCGTCCGTCGGCGGTGTCTCCGTTCAACGTCACCGTCAAGCTTGGCTGAGACTTGTTCTTCGAGTAGGCTCGGCGACGTGTCTTCGACGCTGCTGCACTCCTCGACGTCGACGTCGACCTCCTGCTCCTCGTCATTGGTCGATCTCTCCGCGTCCTCACTCTCACCTTCACCGACCCCGTCTTCACCCTCGTCATCGTCGTCCAGGACTTCTTCGGCCACGGCAGTCGCAGCGGCAACAAGATCCGCTGGCGTCGTTTGAACGCCTGGTAAACAGAAAGAAAACTCGGCGTCAGGAATTTTTGAAGCACTTCTCCTCGGTTGAAAAAACTCGATACTCACGATCGAGACGCAAATGGAACTGTTCAAATTTTAGATTTTACACTTTCGTTTGTCTATCCTGAGTGACGAAGTATCTTTAATGATTGCAAATTTGCACTTGGACAGATCCGAAAAGTGGATGAAAATTACAAGACGTGCAAGCTGTCGTAACCTCAAACTCAACGAAAACCAGCGTATAAGTGCTTTCGACAATTTCTCGCGATCATACAACCTATCATTTCCCACAATTTGCAGAGATTCTATTAATAGAAGGTGGAAAATAGGTAAAAAGGATTTTCGTAATTGGTCGTTGAACCATAAAGGTCCAACGTCCCGTGAGCTTTTAATAAATCCAAATTTAAGAAGACGGAATTACAGAAGCTCGGTGTCTTCGCTAAGCATCGCACAAACAAGTGCAGATCAATCTCAACAAACACTAATTGACACAGCTGTGAGTTATCTTGGCAATCAAAATTGCGAAAAAGAACACTTTGAACACGCTCGTAACGACATTTTCTTTAACGAATACTTGATTTGAAAATTAGTTTTAGACAATTTGAATTGTCACGAAGATTTACACAAGTTCTAGCATCCTTTCCGATCTTTGCACGCCTCGACTTTGCGAGAGAACAAAAAAAAAATTAAAGAAAATCTGAAAATATTTGTAACTAAGACCGTTCAGGGTTGCCCTGAATTCGTTAACGTGATTCCGCGACAAGCTGAAACGCTATAAGTGTGCTTTTATCATTATTATTAGCTATTTCTGCCGCTGATGCTACTAAAGAATTTGTAGAAACAAATAAGAAAGATATGAATTGCGTTGAAGCATGAGGCAACGCTCGAGTTGCCACGAGTGCGAAAGCACCGCTTGAAGAGAACCTCAACAATATACTAGGTATATACGTATCGTTCACACATGCATCTGCGCATAGGTATACGTATACGCATACCGAGAGGAAAGTTACGTCTTGACATACTGTATAAGTGTAAAATTTTACACGAATAACCCACGCTAATCACTGCTCGAATGCGTTGCAGAGAAGGAATTACCGTAACTCGTGAAAGTCGCGGCATGAGCTGCACGTCGGCGGTAAGCGGATCATTGCGGATGAAACGACGCGATTCGCTTAGAACCAGGCACTAATTATCCTTGTGACAAATATAATTAATATCTCGATGAGACAAGGCCGTGACACACCTTGGAAATGTTGGTTCAAGAAATTGCATCGGACGTAGGCTGTAAAAGATGTTGGCGATAAAATTAAACAAAATTAGCGGTGTTAACTGCTTAGCATAAAACAATTTATGTGGCAAATTCGAAAATTTAACATCAAATCGTTTTATACTGATAACAAATTAATTATAGTTTATAGAAGCTGTCCACACCGCATTTTTATTACAGTGTACAGGTTGGACAAGAAATTGTGGAGACTAACCGAATGGCTAATCCAAAGTTTGGGAGTTCGGGCTAAATTCAATGAAGTTGAATTTTTCCAAAACGACGTATCTCTGATACACAGTTAGAAATATGTCAACTTACCAATTTCGACTTGCGGGAAATTTTACAGGCAAATTCTCTACTAATTTTCCTGCAAAGTTAAATTAAGTTCTTTAGGTTTTCATTCAATCGCGAAAACGTTGCGTGTAAAATTATTTTATAAGTCGTAATTCGCGAACTTGTATGCTTCATCATAAAATACATAAACGTTTAAATCAACATTCGTTTCAGGTGAACTATAAAGTACCAATTATCAAACAAAATGAGACCTGATCCATCGTAATTCGGTAAAGAACAGAATTTTCTAACAATTTTTCAATGATAAACAGCTAAACGTTATTTATACTTGAATTAAGGATTTGGAATTTTGTATCACTTTGGGAAGAATGATTCTTTGAATGAAATTCGACCCAATCGACTCGAGCTTACAAATTCCTTGTTCGATTATAGTTCTCTCGCGTGACGGTACCGCTGAACTGGACAAACATTTTCGATCCATGTTTTCATTGCTCACGGTTAATTTAATATTTTTTACTGTTCGGGGCAAGTATAATATTAGATCCAAATTGCACTCAACTTGAAGCGCTCGCCGCTTTAATTGGACATTGCATGGGATAATTAATTACGAAGACCGCATGTTGAGTGGAAAAAACACTTTCCTTTGCCCAGCTGCTTCTGGCGCTAGCCACGTTTACTTCCTATATCTTTTCCTACCGTCTAAGGACCCCGACAACGATTTCGTGACACTTAAAACGCACTTAAAACGTGGGTAATGAACAGATATGAGACCAATTCATCATCAATGCAGGCAAAGGAATATTGTACGCGAACTCTCAGGATACATTTTGAGTCGTGCGCATAAATTGTTATGGGACAAAATCTTTCGCTGTACCTACTTCAAGACGGATTTTATCAATCATACTAATTTGAATTGCGAACATGAAGATCGCGTGCAAAGCAAATTAATTCGCAATCGCGTTGGCATCGTATATAATAATAAAACTTGGCACACCACAAGTAAAGGCGGGTAAATAATAAGCGCCATGATTAAATGTGGAGTTGAATATTCCGAGTGACGTTCGCTCAACATTTTAATTGGGTTTACTAAATAAAATTTCTCCGTATTTCTCCGATTAAGTCTGTTGAAATAAAATGACATCGCGAAAATAAATCTTCTACACGTTTAATTCATTGATATAAATAACGAAAAGTAACTATAGAATTCATTCACGAGAGCTGAAACGTGTTTTGAATGCGTGCCATACTTGTGACATCATTATCCGGTATTTCAGCACGACAAGGTATCAAAATCCAAGCTTCATAGGTCAGAATAGTAGTGCGAGGATTAATTTGTGTACATTTATAATACTGAATAGTGTTTTCACAAAAATCGCAGACAGAAGAGAAAAGTTCCAACACTTCGGACCTTCAAATCATCGATATATTTTAGAAATGCATACACGGAGAAAAGGGTAGCTGTACTAAGTATTCACGTGCGACATAATAAGCGTTGAATTTACCGTCGCAGAACGAGGATGAGTTTTATACTGTGTATAGTAAGAATTGTGTTACAGAATCTGAATAATCGTCGTATTGCGACGGTAAACCAACTGCTACTTTACCATATGTAAAGTTTTCCTATACTCGTTTCTCTGTGTAATATTTCAACGTTAAATAGATTTTCAATTATTATTTGAGATCTGTAAAATCGTTTGAAAGTATAAACAAGATGTCGCATGAACGTGTTATACCTAATCTTAATTACCCGTAAGCGCCTCGAAATTTTACCTAAACCTCATTTGGACCTCGGGAAAATTTCGATTTTTTTTTACACTAAAGTGAAACTTTCTCAGATAGGAAACCCCTGAGTAAAAAATAAGTCAAAAAGTTCTTATTCCGATGTTTCAAAGTTATAATCAGCACCAAAATTGGGACCCATTTGACCCTAGAAAGACTCAAATGCAATATTCTTGGTTTGGACGTCAAATAATCCTTGCGGTTTTCTTTTCTCGAGTTCTGCAGATACCAGGTTCAATTTCGATCTACAGTTTTTAAGAACTTCGAGTCTCTGTTGAGTAAAACTCGGCTGTGAGGTTTACGGAAGATGTAAATCAGACCGAAATTTGAGTTAGCATATCTGAACTACAAGTATATAGTAACCCTCAAACCTCAAAGAGGTTCAAACAAGTTATAATGTTGCGGCTCGGGTTCCGTTGCCAAGTTTCTCACTGGTAAAAAACGCGGGAGATTCGGTATATAATCATAGAATCCCGAGTCAAGTACATCGGAACGTTTCAGAATGAACAACAGCTTCAAGCAAAATGAAATATTCTTCAAATATAATAAAATATAGACGCGTTTCCGAAAAAATCGAGCGTTACCTGATACATAATGTTTCAATACTGAAGTAGTAATACGCGACATCTGTCTTCTTGTATGTACAATTATTTGCACTGAGTATTTAATTTTGTTCATTCAATATTTGCTTTATTACTCGTAACCCTATTTTAGGAAGGACATATGCATGCAGTCGACGCCATTTACGACGCCAGGTGCTGCAGAAGAAACACGTCGACAAAGATCCTGCATTAACGGATCAATCCACCTCCCATATAATTGCGAAAAATTTTCGATGAATCGATCGAAGATGTCGTGAAGCAAATTTAGCGCTAATTCGTCGTCAACGATGAGGCCGAATTTCGAAACGTCGTTCAGATCCCGATATACCTAATATTCGGCACATTTCGTATTCATTGGAGAAAAATTCGTACATCAAGACTGACTAAGATCTAGTCAAACAGTCCAGCTGCAGCTGTTTGAATATTACACCTAGCACTAGAATATGGCACGTTAATAACCAGATTACAACTTGCGAAACTTGAAAAGTACACGCCTATTGGCTGCGATTAAACCTGTCAATGCGATTCGAAAGTGATTACAGTGTCCCGTGTGTAAATTCATCCAACTGTCGAATTATTTGATTAGTATCATCGAGCTACGACCTAAAGGCGTAAGAAAGTTGAGCTAGTGAAGAACACGACGGAAACTACAGTGTTCCAACATACATAAACGAATAACGTTAATTGTCCAAAATCGCTCCGAATACTCTAACGCAATTCGTATAAGAATTCACAGTTCATAGACCTCAAGGAATTTGACAAGAATCATTTACAAAGATCATTTTATGCGCGAACTCGAACACGGAAGACCAGAAATATGGCAAAAGAATTTTGGATATGTCGAATTTTCCGTGCTCGTTATACCGTCTTGTTGCACGAGCATTGGTGAACCGTGAAAGTGAAACCCGCACCCCGCTGTGAGCCAGTGAAAATAGAGGGTGGAACGGACCTCTGGGTTACAGGTAAAGCGGGCATAAGGTCTGCAAGCCAAGAAGAAGTATCGCGCTCTGTACTAGATGACTATCGCGTTTTTTGGAACTCCCGGAAATCTTGCGGGTGGTCCGAGCGCGTTAGGGCAAGGCCGAATTTGTCATACCATTGGTGGTGCCGTTGGCGAGACCCTGCAGGTGGTAATGTCCAAACGAAGGACCTCTGGGCGCCATGATGGCCGCTATGCTGAAGTCCGTCGCCTTGCCCCTCTCCCCCTTGGCGGGCATTCTTGCGTCGCACAACACTAGGGTATCCGGCACTCCCTCACTTAGCGCGCGCCTTGTCCGTGCAGCGCTCAGCACCGTTCAAGAAAACGTTGATATAGCGATAATCCCACACATGAATTAGCCGGTTGAAAATCCGGAATCGCCACACGCGCACCGCTCGGTTGCGAGATGATACGCGTTCGTTCAGCTGCGTTTTCGCGGCACACAACGCGTCTGCGCCAGCCGACTTCCCGATCCTCACTGACCTCCGCTCCTCCTCCCCAGTCTTCTCCCCTCCACAGCTAGCGCGAGCGATAAGACGCTGCGCGCGCAACGCCGCGCTCGCTCCGCCCACACCGCCAATGACCAATCCGAGCCCGGTGGGCGGGGCGTAGAGTGATTGCAACGGGATCGGAGGCGTGGACTTAGGCGCTTAAGGGAGAGGATCGCCGCTTTTCACTCCCGAACACTCAGCGCTCGAACAGATCGATTGGGATAGTAACATGTTTGTTCACCGGGCGTCGCGCTCCGCCGGCCACGCCGAAGGCACACCTACCGTAGAACGTCGCAGCAGAAAAATCAAACTGTGCTGCTGGTCTGGTTACGGCCACCGGATCCCCGTTTCGCACCGCATGTGACGTGATACACAAGAGAACCGCCATTAAAGAATCACCACAAAGGATCTTGGTGCGAGGACCTTACACTACCTCTCTGGCGTTTTGTCCAGTTGGGTATGTGCGTGTGTTTTTTAGTACCGTCGATTTCAGTTCAACACCACTTCGATTATAGGTATACAATCAAGATTACAACCAAAAGGCACAATATTCGTAATGCAGGACAAAATGTATGTTTCACTTGGAACAGGCGCTAAGTCGGCAAATGGTGACTTATATTCACCCGTAACGAGGTGGAGCAATTATGGTCAATAAACCTAAAGCCCAAGCTGTTTGGATAATCCGAAGATTCGTTCATTGTGAAAGGATATTTCCAACTATATTTAAGTAAATACTCCAAAATTCTATAGTGCGCCAAAACGTAATTGGAACACTTTAGATATTCAACGAATGATTTTACAGAAAAAAAAATCAGGATTCTTTGGGAGCTTGCGTGATAAAAAAGAAAATACAACGTGTAGAGTTTTTACGAAAAATTGATATTGAAATCTATTCCAAAATTGTATCGTAATCCATTGACAATACCGCAGATTTTTCACTAACTTTTCGAATTCTGGTAAAAAAAAAAACGTACACGATGTATTTTTTAACTAGGGCAGAAATTGTCATTTACGAGTACATAGATATACACTGAGGAAAATTTCATTAGTTATAGTAACTAGAAAAATTCAGTAAAACAGATATCGTTAAAAAAAAATGTTTGAGCCATTGTGGGAATTATGAAAAACGAGGTACGCGTAATTATTTTGCGCTATTGTCGATACTTTTTTGATAATTGCAACGCAAAATCAGTTTCTGAGGTTTACTCTACTTTCTTCAGTTAAAAAAGGCTTTAACGTCAATTTATTCTTGCACAAGCATTAAAGTTTCGCAACAGTTGCACGAAAATATAGCAACAATGATCGTAATGAGAAAGAATAGTGATGGATACTAGACTTTCTAGTTTTTGACTACTAGATTGTGGTAAAAAATGAAAGTAACCGGAACTAAAAATTTCTCTCGGTGTACTGTTCTGTATACTCGATAGTTGCGGGGTCAGTTTTTTTTTGAAATATTGTGCTGGTCACAGGTTGAGTGGTGAGAAAATTTGAAGAAAATATATCATGCACACTCGCGGAAAGTTGAAACCCAGCACAGAAGTCGAACAACGCATTATCTGTAAGTCGACTTGAAAGCTGGCGAAAGACAGATACGCATCTGCCGGCAGGATGCAAGCCTCGCATATACGAGACGTTTGTGAGCGAGCAGCACAACGGTACGAATTAATACAGGCAAGACGTTCAGGTGAAGGGAGGCCTATTGTGATTATAATATTTTTTTGGGGCACGTCAAAATATCGCATTTGCCATCTGAATCGCATCTGAAACGCTGGCTGGTCGTCGTGCCCACGAAGTAAACCACAAAGGATTTCCCGTTTAATACGAACAGCCGAAACCTCCTTCAGGTAGCCGAGCTGCCGCTAAGCGGCTTGTAAAATCAGCCACAAAATAGACCCTTGGTTTGGCTCTCCCTCTTTCGCTCTGTCTCTCTCTTTCGCTTTGAGTAGGCACTTACATGCATTTCTATATACGTATAGTGTATACGTTACGCGTCGTTAAGATCACCGACAGATATGTACACATATTAACAATACGTAAGTATGTGTATGTATGTACACATAAGTTGTAAGTACACAAAACACGAGTCAATCGGCAATCGGATTTAGACAAAATCTCAGCTCAACTCGCTACGTGAAAAAGTTCTCCGCTTTGCTTCATCATCGCTATAATCCCAAAAGAAAACAAGTTCTACACAACTACAAACCTGTACTGGCAATTCGTTCGGTTATTATTCACGTATTATTATGTCTTGTTACGTCGTGACAGTATCAGGTAACTACACCTCAAGGTGTGCATGCACCAATTTTTTTTCGTCGCGATAAAACATGCCTGCCAACTTCGTCTGATCCGGATTTTTTAATTAGGTATCAAATTGCAAATTACAATTGTATTTTTAATTGCAAAGCAACGTCTGCGAGCATTCATTCTAATTGTCATTTGCATGAATCAGATTGCGCGCATCGTAAAATCTTACAGGTTATGCAACTTGCTGAAAATTTCCGTATCAACGGCTCTGACTCGAAAACTTCCTGGCCAATAATATTTGTTCACTTTGGCATCGGCGACACATCGAAGTCAACTAGCACATGCACCGAAACAAAAGACGACTATCCTTGTGGTGTTGAATGGTTCGGTGATTGTGGGATTAAGTTGGACTGGTTTCGAAGCTGGTAGCCCGGATGCAAATCGCAACGAGATCCAGGCCCGAGTTGGATGAGAAGGGAGTCAACGCGCAGTCATTCATCATCCGAAGGGACGAAACGCCTCTGAGTGGGAGTAAAGGAACGATTCCGGGCCACCCACGCGGAATGCGGCCCCCTGTGCCCTAAGTTTTTCTGCATCAGACCATGGCCAGACTTGCCGAAGGAACCTCGTCGCAGGACTCGCCGTGTCGTCCTTCCTTCCTACCTAACAAAACGTAACGACATGGTTGACACAAATTTCAACAGTGCAACGAAGAGTTCATCTCTTCAACTGCGGCTCGCGTTTTGCTGACCGATAAAAACTAAAGTGCCTGACATTTCACTTACAATCAGTTTATAGCATACAGTGTACATGTAAAGTCGTCGCTACTGTGCTGTACAGTCCGTGATTGTGTTCACTTTTTAGTACAGCCGGAAAATATGATGAGCCTGGGTACAAAATGAGAATTACTTTTGCTACCAGAATTAACCAGAAAACCTTAGGATCTTTTTTTTTATATATAAAAGTAACAAATTCTGTTTATTTTATAATTTGATGTCGATGCATCAATTATAAAGTGTCCTTGTGTTCATAATAAACGTAGTGAACTGAATGAACAGGCTTGATGCTTAAAGTAGCAAAAAATTCATGATATTTACCAGTATATGATCAGACGACGAATATAGTTACTTGCAAGGTATTCTCTTTTAATTCCGATAATATCTGGAACGCCGTTGTAATGATATATTTCCATTTTACTGTAATTTCCTAGTAACTTTAGAAACTGAATTTCATTTCAGTGTGTTATTCAGTTATTCTCTATAAGCAATTAATTGAATCCCTAATTAACAAAATGAAAAAAATATACGATGTTCGTCTAATCACAAGACGTTGACTGTTTCCACTACGTATAATTCCTATACACCGACAAAATTATTTCGTCACACGGATATTGTTCTGTATCGAAAATTAACAAGTTCCGTCTACCTGCAAATAATTCAACACAATTATCTAACGTGTATCCAGAGTTGAGTTGTTTAAATATTGTAGTAACACCAAAATTTGGTTGGCATGGCTCCAACAGTATAACTTGCACGTTACTATTATACATATTACATATATAGAACGATAGCTATACGGCTGAAGATGGAATTTTTCTCAATGGAAATTCCTTTTAACCTAAGGTAACTTTTTATGCTCGAGTATATTTTTAGCCTGATCAACTGAACGTCAGTATTTTGTACACTCGAAGAAAAAGTAAAACAGCCGAGTGGTTGAAACAGTGATCATGAGGCGTACGTTTCCGACTGCAAAGTTCAATCTCACGAAAATGTTGTATACGGTATACGTTTCATGGAGAGATATTTATAGAAGAGAGAAACTTGACTGCAGGCGTCAACTGACGTTTCAGGTAGTGTGATAAGTGGGACCGTATAATTCTTTTATACCTGAACCAAGATGCGAGGAAACCGTATTAAATTATTCAACGGAAGGTGCAGTTACAAGACCCGCAGGGAGACATTTCCCTTCCAGCTTCCGTTTCTATGTTATGTGCGTAGACGTGGACTCTTAGTTGTTTCCTGCTTCCAAAATAAGCAATGGGGTTGCAGGTCGGCCGTCATACTAATTCACCCTATGGGGTTCGCGACGCAGAATTCCACATCAAAATGAATTTTCCGCGAACGTAGGAATTAGTTGATCTTTCCATTCTCTTTACCTTTTGCACGTTAAATAATCCGCGCTTTACAGAAATATTTTATTTGCAATTCTCTGGAATTATTTTTTGATTTAGGAAATTGTTTTCAATCGACGCGAAGCATAAGCCTGTAACTTCTTTTCTAAAGAAATCCAACAGAATTCTAAAAGTATCTGTGGAGTGGAAATTTTTAGGGTAATCGCAGATTACCAGCGAAACAATTTTCTAGTTATAATTGAGGAATTATAATCGGTAAACCATAGAATACCGAAGAACCACAATTTCAACCAAAGTGAATATTATTTAAAGTGTGACTTCGATGTTGCGAAATAAACAGAGAAATTGATCTTAGCGTCATGAAAAAAATCATTCAATTTTTCTAAAAACCTCTATAATTGATATATATTCCGAATTTCACTTCAAATGCTGATATATTAGCGAAAAATTCCGAATCATGCAGTGAGTTGTGAGTTGTGACAAGATTTCACTATAATTTGGTTGAAAGTTCGATTTTAGTATTTCCCATTAGAATCTACAGCTGCAGAAGTATGAACATACTTGATAAAATATATTCGATATGATTGAAAATAAAACCGAATATAGACATTATACGTAAGCTAAGAAGTAAAAAAGAGTAATAATAACGCAATTCGGTTGTTGAAAAAGATGATTGCTCCGAAAAATGAATAATAAAAATATGCCTGAAGTTTGTATATTTTGATCGAAGTTCGTTGTTCCGATAGTTAATGATTGTCTAACATTATTCAGTAACCTGCAACGAAAAACGCATGCTGAAATTTTGAAAACTTAACCCCTCCAGAGTAATTCCAATGCCGCAAATGGTGAGTGTTTTTTAGCGTTTCGTTATACGTAATCGTTACTAACATGAATCGCATTCTGTACTATACGTACAGGCCCCGTATAATCTGTAAAGTGAAAAACATGCGTGAACAGATAAAGATACGTGTAAAACGATGCCTAAGACGAATATGTACCACATATATGCTTGTGTCTGCATACATCGTATACATACATGTACGTATAGATGTATAATGTATGTTATATGCAATATGCAGCATGTATAAGAAAGACCGAAGTTATACAGCGAACTGACGGACGTGTGTACCCATAAATATTAAAACGATGGTTCAGCACTTTCGTTCTACTCTTATAGCGACTGTCTACCTGCTATAAGTATAATCCCTCCACCCTGCGCCCTTCCACCCTGACGATCATTAAGCAGCGACGTCCATTCCGACAGTTTATACTGCATCAATGCAGTGTGTATACCTCCAATTCCTCTCCTCGAGTTTGTATAAGTGGATGCGCGGCGCTCGCTCGACATGCCTTATTCATGGGCAGCCCTCCTTCCTCGTCACTCCGCTCCCAGCCCCCCCTCCCGTCCCACACGCCCCAACACATGTTCTAACACCAAGCGTAACACACCTACCAACCTACGTAACCACCTATCTATCCCGCTGCCTACCTTCTTCAATCGGCCGCGACCCACGCCTGCAGCTCGGTCGGTACACGTGTCACTGCATGCCTCCGTTTTCAAGGGTGTGGCGCCATCGCGGGCTAGACGCCCTCGAGAACTTAGCTCTCTGACTTTTATACCTTGCATTATATGTATACACTCATATTTAGCCTCCAGCAGCCTTTCAGACGCGTCTCCGTATATTCTTTTTTTTTTTTTCATCTTCTCTCTATCTCGCTTTATCTTCACTGTATGTATACATCCGCCATACGCATGTTGCAGCACATACTTTTTGTATATACATATATGTACACATATATACACATGCAATATATCTATACGTACACGGTTATATCGCATTGTATAAGCCACGTTGCACCTAGTCGTGATTTTCAAGTGGAACCACTCAGCGTGCAGTTTGTCGTCGTTTACTCTGGGCACACTCGACCCACTCGATTCGGGCAACCCTCTCGAGTAGCTCGTGCCGTCCGAACTGAATCTCGAGTCGCAGTTATACAGTAGCTAGTGAGCCTGAAAGCTACGAGAATCGGAATGATTCGATCGAGAAGGGTTTCGAAGGTGTTGTTTGCACTCGCAGACGCCATCTAGCGGAAGAAAATTTACATTACACTCCTTTTTGCATACGGGTCGTGTTTGATCATAAAATTCATTTTATGACCTGCGTTTTAATATTTTCTCAGTCAATTTTACAAGACAATAGTCCAACAGCTTGCTGCACGACATTTTTTCTGGCAGGATATTCTAAATATTTGACTGAAAACAATCAGCTGATTGCTCAGTGCGACGCCATATTGATCTACGCAGACTTCTGCACTTTATTGACGATTCTATGGCGTACCAAATACCTGGATTTTCTTCATCTTTTTTTACACCTGAGGAGTTCAAGATGTTGTTGCTATAACCTTGCGTTCGTTTTGGCTCGTTACTGGCGATTGACTCTTTTTAGTATTCAACAGCAGTGGCAGGCTTCTCTTTGTTTATGACGACCCATGGTGGTTAAGGGGAAAAAAGAGAGCGATTAGGACTTGGGGTCTGAAATTGCCAACGCGATCTCGCAAAGAATCCTGAGCGAGAAGCGAAACCTCAAGTCGCACACCCCACTTTACTTTTTCAGCGGTTATTCCGGCCTAGGTGGAACGCTAAACGGCCGCTCTGGGACTGCAATCGAAATTAGTTTTTTAATTGAACGACTTATTTAGTGATTAAGGAGGGGCAATGCGAAAGAATGATGGATGCACATTTACGTTCAAACCACCACCATCTGCCTATCCTCCTGCTGTATACCCACTTTTATTTCATCGTCTTAAACACAGTAGAGCCAACCGGTGCAGATTGCCTCGCTAAGAGTTCAGTTCTAATTTTGAAAGAAGCTTATCTCACCCCGCCGCCCGGTTATCAACTCTACTTCAAAAGTTCAGCATCCGCGCTGTTACACATCTTCAAGAGACTACTTGCGACACCTCCGCACTCGTTAGAAGTCGATTGTTCTGTGAAATGGCTTAGTCCATTCTAGTCGTCAAAATGCATAGAGATAACCGTGTCGTAAATAATTTTAAAAGTTACTTTTCAACATGTATTTCGCTCTGTCCTTTTGTATTTGTATTATTCACGATCAGTGGAAACTGAAACCAAAACGATCAGCTGATCACTCAATACGGCGCCATCTTGCTTGGAGTACAAATTGTCGGTCGTAAATAAATCTTATCCTCACAATTGCAAATGTTGTTTCAAAATTTTCTGCTGACTCTTGCCAGCAAAATATGAAATGTAATCTGATAGAGTATTTTATTTATTTACTTACTAAGGGCTGTATGTCTGCGCGCTTCGCGCCTCACTCATATTTGTGGATGTTGTGGCCTAATTTATTCTAGCCATTGAAGCACCGCAGATCACTTGAAACGTAGCTTATTCTGGGCTAACAATTAGTGATGGTACAATAACCTTCCGCATTTGGACTAGACTTTGTGTCGTATAATGTGCATAATCTTTAGGTGATTCAATTGATACGTTATGGAATTCATCGCCTATGATGTGAGTCTGTAATTCTCAAAGGCATACCAAAAACGTATATTACGTTTGCCATAATTTCTGGTTTTACCGTCCCCTGTTTTTCGTCTATCTTGAACAATCGACAGGGTAATACCATGAACAGACAATTTCCATCAAACATCATCTTCGTAATAATTCCGTTCTTTTTTGGTCAGAGCTAATAATAAGAGCTATGTACTGCCTTTCTGTCACTTGAACACCAACTACATGCACATGATTCGTATATTTTCTGAGATAACTTCGCATTACGCTATTGTTAGATTGATTGTTAAAAGTGTTCGATTTATTCTTAGATTATATTGTTAGAGTTGAAAACAGTTTTACGATGTAGAGAGATTTTTTTACCACGGAATTGGAAGCACACTCAAAATTTGAACGTGGCATCTTCGTGCACGCGGGCCTCTGCATAAATTTATGTATCCACACTCTGAGGGAGGGAGATCTCAAGCATAACGCGTACATATATAATCGTAGATATGAGTATGACTAATCGTAAATCCATGGGTATAAATAAACAACGCCGCTTGAGCTCGCTAGCATCTTGCTTATACTATACCTACCTGAAGCATTTAACAGCCGAGAGAACGAGCGTATTGCAGGAAAGCGAGCAAACGAGCGAATAAGATACAAGTATTGAATTAATTGCCGCGATTTAAGAAGTTAAGCGACTGTAATGTGCACTTGGCCTGCATGCCAGACACTGCACTAATTCACCCAAGGCATCTCAGGCGTGTTATGTAGGTATGTACACTTGGGGACAATCAATCTGAGACGTATAATTTTTTCTACTAGACAGTTACGTTGGCAACACGGAGAAACCTACAGCGCCATAGTCGGCCAAGCGCAAAACAAACTCAATCTCAGTAAACATAACCTAACCCATGACCGTCGAATCTAACCTTAGAATACGTGTGAATCTAACAAGTCATTATCCCCGCGGTATTTTAAGGTTAGATTCGACGGTCATGGGTTGTGTTATGTTTATTGAGATTGAGTTTGTTTCGCGCTCGGCCGACTATGGCGCTGTAGGTTTCTCTGTGCTGCCAACATAACTGCCTAATGTAAAAAATTAGCCGTCTCAGACTCATTGTCCCCAAGTGTACATATATGCCATAGCCCACACACAAGTATACCTACATATAAAAATAAAATACTCGTATCTTATGATGGAAAGTCGGGAAAATGAACTCCCTTGCCCGAGGAAATGATATAAGGATCGTGGATTCTGAAAGGTAATAAAGATAAAATGATTACAACTTGCGGATCGTGGATAAAAAGTAAGATGCAATTGGAAAGTAGATTAAGGGATTTCGGACTCGTTTGTTATACCATGAGGTTCACGTTTAATCTCACCTAGATTCTGGTTCCTCGATGATTTCTATGCAGACCGATCAATAATCGCTTTGGAGATGATTCAGGGACCTGGATGGACACATTGTGGTTGACAGTGACAACGGCGTACGCGGCCAGTCATCGTTCTTCTCTGTTCCCGAATGGGGGAACGTGTGGTCGAAGTCAGTTCAGAGCACAAGACGCGCAGGTGTTTCAAGAAAATGTTAGGTATACACTATCATACGTCTATGATCGGGCTGCGAAGGGGGCCGAATCCTCCGAAACGCTGTGCCGCGCCGCCGTTTGTATTCTATCTTGAGGGACGACTGTTCGAAAGAGAATAATGCATTCTGAACAAGGGTAGACAACTGACCACTCTCTCTCTGTATAGATGTCCTATCCGCAGGGGGATTAGCTCAGTCTGCAGGTTCTGCTCTTCATATTTTGTCAGGTCAGGGAACGATGGAATCGTATATAAGTGGTTTATTTTTTTTCTTATCTATCGCTACATCGCTCTGTCAAGTCAAACCAATTTCAAAAGGTATATAGAATTTCATTTTTTATTACAACAATTTTGTCAGTACTGTTACAGAAATTCTGAATCAGTCGTTAGAATGTCGTAACGACTGTAATTATTTCATCAAAACATATGTTTGGAGGAAAATTTTCGGGCTATGAAGGGGGCACAAAATCGCTGTATATGTATTATGTAGTTGGTTTATGAAGTTAACGAATTTCGAGAAACGAATACTTTTATTTTAGGTTCTTGAGACAATTAACTAATTGTGACTCAATTTTGAGGTTGATTACAACTCTGAAGTCCGATATTGGTCTTTTTTTTTTTTTAACAGAAAATTGCATTTGCCTTTACGACCCTCAAATTCTATTTTCTTCGAACTTTGGAGCGCTTTGACTAAACCAAAAATCATCCGAGTAACAAAATTCAGACCACCCTGCAGCTCTATGGATAAAGATTTGAGAAAACTTGCTTGGTCGGTTGATATAAGATGGTGAAAGAAACAAGTGTTTATAGATTCTAATATAAAATCAATACCTATACAGATATATAGCAAGAACTTCTGTACAATATCTAATCAGTTAAATGGTGAAAGGAAATTCTATTTCATTGGCCCGTTCGAGGGTAATAAAAAAAACCTACAATCACGCAGGTACTTTAGCCGAGTACTTAATCGCGCTAACTGAAAGTCTGAATGCGCGGTAAAATTCGAGAATTCAGATGCGTTCGACATCGCGAGTCGTTTTGATCCTACTATCTGAACATGGGCTAGCATACGCTCGCTTAAATACCGGGTTTGCGTAGGAAAACAATAACGGGGGTCGTGGCTAGAAGACAGACACAAACGTAAAGCGAGAGGGTGCCGGTCGTATTTGCTCTCGTCGCTATAGTCTGCCGACACCTTGTACAAACAAACACTAGATCTTTCTGGATGCGTGCGTGTACAGTGTATACATATGCAGATAGAGGTATGACGTACTACAATTCCAGGCAGGAGGTGCAGCGCCATCCGCCCGACGTGGGGTTGGCGTTCCTGACTCCGCGCCACACTCGGGCTCATTACGCATGCACCCCGAACGACGGGCAACGCGGTGACTGACTGACTGCCCGAAGCTCCTCCCGGGTTGACAATCCCCGCCTGCCGCAAGTCCGCTCACCCGGGGAGACTCTCTTCTGCAAACCCAACTTCGTATCCCTCGATCCCTTCCTCGATTCCCCCTCCTACCCCCATAGGACAGCTCTTTTGCGTATTGGGTTATGTGATCTGCAAGCCCTGTTTGCATGCCCGTGGCTCTGTTTGCACATGGGTTAGAGCGTGAGCGCCAACCCCGATCGTTGTGTAGTTACTTTACCATAATCTCTCGACTAATATGCTTACTACGATTAGGGAGCGAGGGATGAGAGCGCATGGGGCATTCTAAGGTGAATAGACCAGCTTTTGACCATCGGGTGCCAATCGACAGGGAGTGCTCGTATCAATCCGTTTAAAAGAAATAACCTTTTTTTCTATCACGTCGGACTTTGGAGATATCGAAATTAATGTTTCATCGAAAGTCGGAATATAATTGTAAACATGTCACCTACACACTAATATTCTATAATTGTGCTCTGAAGAGGCGCATTTCTTAACACATTAATGGTTTAACTTCGAAATTGCTCCTCGTACAGCGCCATTTTCATGCAATTTACCCTCCCCTTCCGGTAATCGACCTACAATCCTTTCTGTTCGAAAACCCATAAGCAATAATTGAATTACGTCGGTGCAGATACAACTTTAACGATCCAAAAAGGAAGACAATGAACGATGTTTTCGAAAAGCTTGTGTACCCCTCGAAGGTTTATAGCACGATATTCTTACGATGTTTATCATGTTCCCCCGGTGTCAAAACATTATAGGCGCCATCAAATTATATGACAATTGTGGGAAAAAGAATTTCTCTACCCAAATTTGGCCATATCAGTTGGAAATCCGATAGCGTTAATTCGGGACTACTTGTTACGCGTAGCACAATTCTGGTGATATTCTCACCTCCTGGTTTGCTCAACGTATTGTACCATTCTTGTGATTGAAACATCGAGAAAAACCGACTGATCTAATATTGCACGCTATTCTCATTTCTTGTGAAAATAAAAATCTTGTCAGAAATATTCAATTCCGTAAATAATTAGAAAAATAATCAGAATAGCGAAAAGTTCTAAATAACTTTTTTCAGCTTATTGTTAATCGATTTTATTTAACGCGAGCATGTTTTGCGCGTTTTTTCATGCATGTTTTTCGTACACAAAGTATCTGTTTCTATGACGGTAGAGTGCGTCCGCGAATGCGTATGCACGGAGTACAGTAAAGACCACTTTCAAGTCCTAGGAGTTAAAAGTGGTCTTTTCTATATTGCGCGCATGCGCTGTCGCAAACAAATCTGATATTACGCGACCCTGCCCTCAATTTTGTGCTTTTCGACAAAACGCGTAACATATTCTTGTTGTGGAAATAATCGTGTGCAACAAGGAGGCAACGGTTTTATCGCTGCACGTTATTTGCAATATTCGTCATCGGCTCACCTACGATTCATATTGCAAACTTAAAAGACCGAGTTTGTCTCCTCGTGACACGATGTGCTATTCTTACTCGTACTCGCGTCAGTGATCAAAAAACAAAAGCCGATGACGATTTCTTGGTCGTAGAATTCTGGCTTCTCTTCATCCAAGTTTCTAAACGTAAAATCGTACAGCGCAAACAAAGGCGTATACGTAGGAACTAAGCACATCTCATGACTGCAGTGTAACCGTGCTCAAGGTACACCATAACTTGTTTAGAAAGAAGGTTTAGAAAGTCCCGAGGGAGAGATTCGGTTCGAGCTTGACATCGAAATCCCGTGACGTATCTAATTGGAGCCACTTTAGCGGCAGGGCGGGCGGATTGGATAAGCCATAAGCCACCCGGACCCGCTGCAGGAGATCACCCCGGGGCTTACACAACTGCCGGGGAGAATCTCGTGCCTACCCACCAACCTAATTTGACTCGGGCGCCCGGCCCGCGTGTATCTGCGAGTGGATCCGGCGTAAATAATGCCGATTATCCCCCCGGCAATTGTTTTATCGACCGAGCACGCCGCTCAAGGGGCGACTGCTGCGAGTCCGCCTCCCTCCCTCGCAGGACATTGCGAGGATACGTGTGTGCGTCCTTGTCTCTGCTCGCTCCCGGGCGGAACCGGGAAAGGAGGAAAAATGAAGTAAATAGAAGGGGCCGGGCTTCCTTTAAGGACGCTGGGGAGGCCTTTTCCACTCCGCGCAAATCTCCTTCTTCACCGTCCGTTGCCCGGTAACAAGGGGTAATTCGATAACGGGAATTAGCGAGAATTGATTGTCGGACCTCGACGGGATTTAAGGATCATTCGCGCGGTTAATAAAACTTTCCGTTTTTCGAGCTCAGCACTTGAGCACAGCCCCGGTGTCACGGTACAGACGAAGAAAGCAAATTGCATTTTATAATTTTACTCTTCCCTGAGCAATGAGATCTCTTAAAACTACGAGAAATTGTCTAGTTTTCAATTGTCGTAGTGTGGTCACAAAGAAGACCTTCGAGAATGGGGATTTCCACGCCAACTCGATAAACGATTGACCGTAACATTGTTTAATTCCATCAAGGATATTTTCCACTTTAGTAAGACCCCTGAAAAGCTTCAAGGAATTTTTTCAAATTTTTTAAGCCACTTGTCTTTGCGCTGTAATTTTTTAAACCTATCTCAAAAATACCCAAATTGATTTTTATGAAACAAGTAAAAAACAATTGATTTCCGAAATTTAACATTTTCACGCAAGATTCAGAGCGGAACTTCGTTTTTACCTACTTTTTATTTTTTTTCTCATTTTTACTATTTTATTGATCCTTTTTTTTTTCTATTTCCATACCTGTTAGAAGTCTATTATAACACGTACGGCATCTTCCACTTGATTACTGATATTTTAAATTGTTTCTCCAGTTCTACAAAAACGTGAGTGCGTTTCAGAGCTGGAGACACAATTTAAAAAACAAGTAATCAAATCGGAGATGCGGTATGTATTGTAATAGAAACATGTAAAAAAAAAAATGAGATCCCACCCTGAATCTTGCGTGAAAATGTTTCATTTCGGAAACCAAGTGGTTTTTTTTTCTTTCCTGTTTCACAAAAATCAATTTGGGTGTTTTTGAGATAGGTTTAAAAAATCATAGGGTAAAAACGAATGAAGTTTAGATTCTTTGAAGTTTACTACGTAAGCGTGATCGCGAATCTTATCATTTCTCAAAGTTGGAAGCGATTCTGTAGCAATGCCATAACATACCTTAATAAACCGAACAATTTATTCAATTATGTTCACACGATACTTTCGGCTGGATTTCTTGCTTGTAACGAACGAAATGGTCCATGTCACCTGAAACTAATTCACTTCTGGGAACACAAGAGCTTAATTAACGCAATCCGAAATAAGAATCTGGCGGAATTGACGTGCCAGTTGAACCTGTGCAAGAACACTGCAGAAAGAGCTTATGTAGGCGCCATCTGTTGGAAAATATACCGAGTCAAGTTCTGCCGATAGGAATACCGTTCGTTTTCAACTGGCTATATTGTAATCTGCAGAACCAACAGATTTGATCGATTTTCACGGTTCCAAATTCAGTTGATCAAATATAAATGTTCTTCCCTTGAAAAAATTGTTGATGATACCGGAACACCGATCTCGGAAGACTTGACAAAGACGAATTTCTTCCAGTTCCTTTCTTTCCACGGTGTACAAAATCTAATTATAAAGACCTAAAGCCCCGAGGGTGAGTAGTTAACTTTTTGTTGTTAGAGTGCTCGATTTCGGACGAATACCAGACAGCCGATCAGTCCGAGGAGTGTAGGACCATCCGCGGCACAGCGTGATTTTAAAAAAAGCATCATAGTGAACCGAGTTCACGCGGATACCCAGCCGCATCTGTGCTCACAATACATCATCATCTGTGAAATTAATGTTGAAATATGCTCAGCGTCAGTGATAAGGTACCTCGGGACTGAGCCAGGTAGGCCTCGGTGAGATATGTCTAAATACATAAACGTGACGGCTGATGGACGGGTGGCGGACCCTGAGGCCTGTCCGCGGGGGTCCGGAGCCTCGGGCCCGGCGTGATTCGGCCGCGGCACCCTGCTACGCGCCATGCATCAACACCCAAGATCCCATTATAGCTCATCAAAATAACAAACACGCCCTCCTCACTAAACCAACATTCTTTGTTCGCTTCAAATCCCAATATTCATCAAAATTACCTTGACACAGGGCAAATAGGCTGCTCGCTCGGGGGCCTGTCTCGGAATTTCATTCTCGCTATACATCCGCAAATCATGATTTTCACCCACCTGGAGAGTGTTTGATCAACTTGTTGAACATCCGCAATCACGACAGTCGAATAATAAATACCTATTGATAAAATACAAATCTTCTGTATTTCCCATCACTCCAAAAGATATTTCCAAAATACACCAAAAACTTCACACATATTGTACACATACTCACAATTTATGCTCAATTGAGTTGATCATCGTAAACAATGGAAACCAAATTATGAAAATATGCAAACTGGTCGGATGAATTATACGCTGGCTTTGTAATATTTAAATATACCTCATTCTGCGATTCATCCTATTTCATTCTTAATCGACTTAGAGGGTTACCCTACTGTGGAATTTTCAGTTTTTTCACCCTTGTACATACAGTTTCGATAATTAAGAATAATATGTAATAATATGTAATAATAATAATAAAAATACTAATAAGGTTTATGTCGATATTTAAAATATTTTTTGAGTCAAATCATTTGACATGAGGTAATTTTTTCACTCACGATACACTCTTTTGAAAAAAATCGTGTAATCGATGTCTTGAGTTGTAATCGACCAATCGACTTGAAATTTAGTACACATATTCAAAACAATAGTATTTTTTGGCTCAAGGATCATTTCATTGTTTCCATTTTTTGTACAATAATTATACTAATAATAATAAAACGTATCCTTTAGCAAAAAATTTTCTAAGTTTCAGTTTTCTAAATCTCAAAAAGTTTTTTTCTTTACCAAACAGGAAAAAAGAGCTCCGTCAACCGAAAGCTAATACAATGTAGTTAATAAGCATATTTTTTTTGCGACAGACTATCGATACTTACAATATCATGTACACAGACCGACAGCGCAGAAAACTATCGAAAGGTTCAAAGATCTTTATCAAATTATATGTCTTTCCAATAATGTTCAAACACACTCCTTAACGTGTACATGAGTTGATATAAAAAAATCATTGATATTGCACCAGGTTTTCCGAAATTAATTTCTAAAAATCAGCGTGTTTCGAAATCGGTCATGCAGTAGGGTAACCATTAAAACAACCAAACATGAATTTAACCGCTTGAATGGAGTTCTCCATTCCTTCACATTTATGCAGTTCTGCTAAAACCATCAGCTCATTATCTGGTACTGCGACACCATATGGCTCCAAGCATGCTCATATGTTGGATCCCAATAGGCATGGAACAGACGAATTCACCGTGAGGTATGAAAATAATGGTACGAATATAAAAAAAATTAAGCGTCTTCGTGTTAGAGAAATTTACACCAATAGTTACGGTAGTAAAACCAGTTTTTTTGGCAGCTGCACGATACAGGTCCGGTGCGCCTGTTTGTAGGCAATTAAAATTATCGTCCTATAACCGTAACACCGGTAGCTTATGTGTAGGCGATTTCTAGTTTGTACCGTAAGCTACTCTACTTATCGTTATCACGGTATTTATCATCGATTCTTGTTTGTATAATTACTTTCAGAATAACTCACAAAAACAAGTAAATCTAGTGTTATTCGGTCTATGCAAACTGACAGTTCAACTGTGTCACCCTATTCACCAATCACCATTTGGATTTTAAATTCTTGAGAAAGTAGCACACCACGATACGGGTGTGCAAAGTAGGTGATTTTCGCACGAGCGGAGTTTGTCGTACGAGCACAGCGAGGGCGACAGAAGATCGAGTGTGGGTACACCTACACAGCGTACGAGTATCGTATACTATTTTTCCTATTAAGTTGCGCAAAGTTCGACCCATATAATTATTATAAAAGGTTGTGATGCATAGAGTGGTGGCGCAGGGGCGCATGGAAAGGGGGGAGGGGGGGTAAGCCCCCCTGACCACAAAAAAGTAAATTAAAAAAACTAATATAAATTTATTAGATTGAAAAAAAATTTCACTTCTACACGTTATATATTTACACGAACTTTGTACACTATTCATTTTTATCAGCTCTCACTTGACGGTGTTCTTTCGAAAGAGCGTATGCGAAGCGACTGATAACTTTCGCGTTCTTTGAAAAAATACAGAACGTAGAACGCACGTTTCGACAGGTCTACCAAAGAAGACAAATACGGCGGGATGTAAACAAACCGGCGCTCCAGCCAGCGGCCTTCGCGCAATGAATGTGTGTACTACATTCCCGCACGCTCTTCTCAGCATATGGGAAAGTGGCACTTTGCGAATGCAAATGAGTGCGCAAAATCAAACTTTGCGCACGATAATAGGAAAACATTTGTTTTCAATTTCTTTTTTTTCTTTTCAAGTGAGTGCTGTCTCTGCAAACTTTCCAATTTTCCTATACTTTGAGATGTATACATAAGGATATTTATTCAAGTGAAAATTACACAAAGGAGAGTTTTATTTGTAGATTTTCACGAAATTGAGTTTTATACATAATTTAATTCATTTTTGTGCAGTCTATACATATTGCGAATATTGAATGCCAGATCTTAAGGAATGAGAAAAGAAAAAGGGTCAAATGAGAATTATCTTTTCTTTTCTCAGTTTTTTTCGACGTCGCATTCTGGTAATTATGAATGTTTGGAGGAAAAACAATTTTGAGATCACGAACCAAGTGTAGCTCAGATGTCGTGTATTTTGATATATGACTGTGTTGAAATTTGTATTCTTCCTCACATCTAGACTTTCACGCGTTTATTACGCTCGTTACATCAGTTTGCTCTAAGGCCAGTATATATTAGCAAAATATTTCAAACACAGATACATACACTGTCTAAGACTCGCACACTCGTCATGCGTGCATAGAAGCAATATACAATATTATTATCATATTATAATAATCATAAAATGTATTATTAAATAATGTAAATTACTATTAACGATAATGTATGTGGGTATTATTATTATCATATACCGTTAAAATTTCGACTTGTATGAATGAAAATACTCCTTGAACAATTTGACGCAATTATATTAATTATTTTTATACGTTATCATATGACTATCATAAACTATGAGAAAGGCACTCCGCGTGTAGAAGAACACAATATGTTGTTTGTCATACGTATTTCCAACGTAGTTTAATTGCTAATCTACTAATATTATTAACAGAAGTGATAATAATAGTAACGATAGTAATATTTATTTGTAAGGCATAAAATCAAATTCAAGTTTGGTTCAAGAGGGTTTTAAGTCCTTATATTTTCCACCTCTCCTTGTTACTTATAGTGTGATAATTAAAAGGCACTTTAATCAGTTCTTATGCGAATTGTAAACAGTCAATAAACTACTGATGCTATACTCTCGTATTTCTTTTCACCTTGTTAGCCGGCATTGGGATATTTCGAAATAAAAAAAGGGGAGGTATAATTTGAGATTCTTCGCATAAATATTCTTTGATTGACTAATCAATCATGAGCTCAAAGTGCACAGCTCCCATTCCAGAAACACGATCATGTTTTATGTTGCGAGCCCACGCCTTGCACTCAACATTTATTAAAATTCCAGCTGTAAATACAAAGAAAAAAAAATTAATGGAATGTTGTTCGTACGTGCCGAGTTATTTTATGAAAATTTGGACCAATTTACCATGGTGTAATTGGTCAAAATCCACCAGCATTTATGCAATTTAAGATAAATACCAAGATCCGCCTACATTTCAGCAACTGAAAGTACAGTTTACCGGTAGATATTTCTCACAGCGGTCCAGATTGACAGACTTCTTATTTCGTCCAATCGTGACCAATGAAACAATTTCGAACGGTAAAATTTTCTCCAAATTGTACGAATGCAGACTAATTTATCCTATGTTGAATTATCCATGTAACATTTCCACGAAACAACCCGATGTAAAATTGCTAAATTTATACTCACTTCGAGGTCTTTCGAAGTGGATGGCAACCAGAGGGCTGAGGTATCCTTCGGAATTCTCAAAAGGATAAAAGTAACCCGGAAATCCACGTCTCGGTAGAACTTTAACCGGGCCAATATTCTCCATGTCGGCGGGATTTTCACCTTCGCAGCTTACCCAAATTGTATTTAATTCGAGTGCATTTTTCTTTTCCAAGTCAACTATATGTTCTTTTAGGTCACGTGGCATTTTCTCAGGCAGTGATTTAGTGTCGTTGTAATAATCCGGCCTCCATCCGTAAATCTGGAACGGATATCGAATTCTGTGAAATTATGAACAAGTTTCAGCAGCTGGCTTTTAATTTTTCGATCACAAAGCCGCCAATATTGACCTTGTTCAGCTTCAAGAAAACACACGGAGCCGATTTGTGGTAGTTGTAATTGTTCTCCTTCGTGCAGGGGTCCCAATTTTTTATATCAACGTCGCATACTTGCCCCGGTGACGGAAGTTGATCAAAATCGCAGTTGTGGATATTGGCACCTCTACCGGGAGTCAAACCAGGCTTCCTGTAAACTGAGGTAAGCATCCGTTACACTAATTCGTCTTTAAGGACGTGCCTATAGTCAGTTCTTACCGACTGCATTAAATGTCTTTCATTTTGATCATCATCAGAGACTATGCATCGCAATGCGAAACAGGGTATGCGAGCTGTATTCTATATGCAATTCTGAACAGGAACACACTAAATACAAAAATAAAGAAATACCATGAAAAATAAGAAATCACGATCACGGTCTGTACTTTTCATGCTGTATTTTTATTTTTACTTAAAGTCGAAATATATCAGTATGTTCTTGTTCAGAAATGCACAAAGAATTCGGCTATTATGTCCTTTTTTTGCATTGTGACGTATAGCCTCTAATATTAACAAAAATAGCACTTTTTAACTCTCACATTATCACTTCAAACGTTCCGAAAATACAGAATTTATGTTCTCGGTCCTGTCGTCACTGAAAATAGATCGGTAATTCTATGAAATATATTAGACATATAAGTTTCAATTGTATAGGTATACAGTACCTCACATCAAAATGAGAAGAATTCAGGTGCGAATACGTGAGTATGCCCATTAATTTTCTAAACTTTTTCTCATTAATACACAAGCGTGATGATAAATCCTATCATGATCCAGAATTTGAAAAAATTTCATTGCATAGGAGACGAAAAAAGTATATAATACGATCATATGATCTTGAAGGTAAAACAGGAGGATCCAATACATCTCTTTAAACTCGACTATCCATTTTTTCATTTCATGTAAGAACCTTGAACAAATAACATTTGCGACATACTCGTCATAAAATATGACGTATCGCAAATTTTCTAGGATATAAAAAAACAGGTGGAGATGGCAGCAGATTTAATGAAAACCAGTATTTCAAACTGGTTAGATCAAACAACGTAATTCAGTCGTTCTTCTAATGTTTCAACCAACAAAACCAGAAAACAAACAAGTCTGCGTTGTTGGAAGAAACGTAACACATGATAAGTAAAACGAAACCCTCTTTGAAGATATAAGACAAAAATACAAATGAGTAATTTTGTTGACCTCGATGAGCCAGCCTAAGAACTTTCCGCTCGGATCCGTTCAAACTCATAAAACATTAACAAATTTAATATTCCATTTTTTTGCTTGATTTTGTCATTTCAATATGAGACGCGTCTGTCTAGACCTTAAAACGTTGTAATCTAGTGACAACTCAACTTTCTAGTTTTGCGGTGAGTCTAACAATTTCCCTTATTCACTTTCTTCTGATTGTGAGAAAAGGAAGAGCGAGGAGTTGACAGGAAGAAAAAACGTTACGCCTGTTGGGATAATGAATAATGAATAAACACTAAAGCAGATGATTTCGATGTCTTACCTTCCAAAAATTGTTCCAACGAGTCCACCCAGTGAGCATAATTGCTGCGATCCGTTCCCTTGTACCATATCAACGTACTTTCAACGTTCTCACTTGGTGGCATTGGTCTGAAGCCTAGGCCTGAAATATAGGAAAAATGTAGTGTTTCACCGACACATATATATTAGTTATAAGGATGATTGATAATCAGAGGAAGGAAAAAAAAAAAAAACTGTTTTGATTTTTCCTTTTTTTCCTTAAGGAAAAATTATTGTACTACTGACACCAAAAAGATCACAAGTTCAACTTTTATTTTGAAAACGAAAATAGGTATCTATCGGATCTGGACATGGAAACAAGTCATCTCAGCGCCTACACATAGGCAACCCGAGTTACAATTTGCTATCTCAAGGTCGAAAATGTAACGCCCGGTTGCCTATCTGTAGGCGCTGAGGTACCTCGTTTCCACTTTCCACCCGATGTAGGTATGTGAATTTTTACTGATCCCTTCACCTTAGGGATTCAATCGTGGTATTAATTATGTTATGATTAAATTATGATACCTAAGCTTTCGCAATATTTATTCAGATGTAATCTCACGCTGGTGAATTTACATTATTATGATAACGAATGAATCGTTTGTACATTCTTTAATTAATGTGATAAAGGATGATTATCAAAGCGGCGTTTTACAGTCTATAATTGCTGTGACGAGCAACAAGCTTTGGTAAATTACATCTGTGTGTGCAATTGACCATGAAATCTTGTCGCCAACGTTACGAACGAGACTTTTACGCATTCCGATAGTCAAGCTTCATTCAAATTCATTGCGATTATTTAATGTAACAATCTTTCTTTAATTACGTAATTTGCTTCAACATCTAAAATGTGGGCATACGCCTCCCGAGGGCAGAATATTGGTCGCGCTAACCGTGTCGTATTTAATTTTAAAAGTCGTTTTTAACTCACATTTCACTCTTTAGTGATGCAATGTAGCAAAATAAAAGAGTAATTGTTGGCACAAAGTTATCTGTTCAGTCATGTTCAGTTTAGCTAAAAGCGAAGCTTAAGCGATCAGCTTTATTACTCAGCGCAAAGCCATTTTGTGAGAACCATGTTCACAGTTTGGTTGTCAAAAGTCTCTACAGCGTGTAAATTTTGGAATAAATATTTCTGTTGATTTAGTTTACATGTTTACATAATGTTTATAGGCACAAGAACCGCTGATAAGATATCAGATTTGTGTGAGATGTTTCAAAATATTTTGAAATGTTTCGAAACGTTGTTACTATAGTTTGAACGGTAATATGACGGGATGGACGTCAATTTTTGCGTTCATGTTGAAAATATCTGAAAAGCTTTTGATGCTGCACGGCGATACTGGCTTACCTGGATTTGTGCCAATTATGGATCTATCCAACTGCCATGTCGGTATTCTCGGGTCCAAGGTTTGAAAGAAGACCCAAAAGCAGATCGCAACCAGAGCAGCAAGGACACCGTAGAATATCAAATAGAAGAGACCAATCTTTCCTGAAATGAATCAGCCAAATCATCAGTTTTGCCGTCTAAAGTTATGCGCTAGAAAAGTAGCATTGACAATTCGAAAGGTTCGTGTAAGGTCCCAAAACCTTTCCCAGATGTTATGGGACCTGACGTAATTTCGCAAGAGTACAGAAAACTTCGAAATTTGACGCACATTGCATTCAAAAAAATGTCGCAAAATTGAAAATTTCCCAAAGTTTGCAAGACTTTGTAGGACCTCAAGTCACCGCATAAGTTTTCAGGGGGTTGTTCTCCTAATGATAACCACATGAAAGTCTAATTCCTTAGACTTTAAGAACTTTAACGAATTGTTTGAAACTCCTTGGAAGTTCAAGGGATGTCACGGAGTACTTAATAACATTTAATAAGAGTTTGCCAAAATTTCACAGTATTTTATAATATTTCATACATGACTTCACGGGACTTGACGATATTTCACAAAACTTCGGGATTTACAAAATGTCACTCGAAACTCAAAGGATTTCGCAGGACTTCAAGCACCCGTATTACACAGCCAACTATACGAGACGGATGATCGCTCTCTAAATGAGAATGCAACTAGCAAGGAAGGTATCCAGGGTTGATTTCTCCGATTTGATTTCTTTTGTAATATGTCATAATAGACTAAAAACTAAGCGACACGTATTTTTTTTTATCTGCCATTAAACACTTTTAACGGGGTGAAACCACCCTCCAAAGTAAAGCATGTCAAGGGTCGCTTTGGCAGTTTCACCCACAGAACATAATATTTTTTAACCAATCCAACTGGAAAAATTTTCTCTAGTATAAAAAAAAAAAAAAAAAAACTGCCAAACCACCGCTTGACATGTCTCACTTTGGCGGGTGGTTTCACCCCGTTAAAAGTGTTTAATGGCAGATAAAAAAAAATACGTGTCGCTTAGTTTTTAGTCTACTACAACATATTACAAAAGAAATGAAATCGGTGGGATCGACCTGGGATACCTTCGATGTAAGTGCAAAAATACACTGAATAAATATCGACCAATCGAAAAACTGCAGATTCCAGTTTAGAAGTACGATGCTACCGAATTTCACAACACCCTGTACATCTTCCGTTGAATGGTAATTGTTGAACTTCCCTTCATAGAAACGTGTACATCGAGGTCAATTGGTTGTAAATTGAAGGATTACCGTATTACGCAACTTGGGACCTATCCACAGACCACGGAATATAACGCATACTTCATACACCGACGTGTAAGAGGCTTGTGTAGAACAATGTAGAAAAGGCAGAGCGACCCACGCAACAGAGGGACTCTAAATTTCTGATCTCACCTACACCGCGAAGCTGAAGAGCGTCACACTCTGAACACTGTTCGCAGTGATGACCATAGATATAATATAAGTGTTATACCTGTAGCTTTGACAATACCAGAACGGAACGAAAGATACCCGGTTGGGTTAATTGTTAAGCCCGAAGCCTCGGCGATGCAAAATCTGGAAAAATCCAGCCGGTTTAAAGAGCTGCGCAAATCCAACTGCGGGGAATTAGAGTTAGATACAGATATAGGCCGAATACCAAGCGGTGTTTTTTCCTTCGTTATGCCGTTGAATGCTCAAAATAAGAGAATACGGAATTTTAATTTTTTGTAATTGGTAACTTTAGTCCAGTTTCTATCGCTGACAATAAGTGAAGTTCGGAAAGTAGTCTGTGATTCTGTCAATTCTAATTATACTATTACAAATCAACTCACACATATAGTGAAATGTTACAATTGGGTACCGCATATCTCCATGAAAAAAAAATTATGACTTTAATTTGTAGAATACTAGAGGAATTATACACGATAAAAGAAATCTAAATTATTTTGCAACATCTCTATCGATTTATTTTATAAACTTTGAGTGAAACTCGTCATTTTTCGATATTTTTTTGTACAACCGTCATTTTTAATTTTTCGTTTCGACTTTATATAGATCGAAAGATTGAGGCTGCATGTACAGCAGCGAAGTTTTTTTTTTTATATATATATAATGATTGTTTTACTGTCAGAAATAAATTCAAAATCGCGAACAAGAAAAAATACCGATTTATAAAATCAATCAATTGTTATTGTCGATCAATTACGATGTGATCTGTGATCTACGATAGTCATTGTTACTTCTTCTGGCTTATAACGATGGAAAACAGAAGCGGCGGAAGATTTTCAAATTTTCAATTCAACTTTTAAATACGAGTAACTTTCATTGACTAGCGTTAAATTGATCAGAAATTCCATTGCAATAAACGAAAGCAGTTACAAGGAAGATAATTTCCAGTAGATTTCGAATAGCCTGATTTTTCCTCGCACTGTCCTTGTTTCTTCCTGTGAGTTACGAACTTTTTGTTCGTGCTCGATATACGCTATTCTGCCACCTGGTATACAGGTATACATGTGTAACATGCCTTGATAGTGGGCGCACAACACAATAAAAAAACACCGCACCCTCTGATTATTTACTGCGGGAAGCGACACGCCTAGCACGCTTTATAGTCTTCCCAACGGTTTCTATTGATGCTCTGATGCATTTATACTTAGCTTATATCGTATTGAAGTTAGTAACGTTATCGTAACGATACATGCCGAAGAAAAACCGTTATTTCGCAATTTTGGAATTGTTTGGAATTCAATAAATCGTAATAAAACAAAACACACTCGTATTTCGAAATCTTAGTTCCTTCGATATCATTGTAAAATTAAGAAAACAGTGGTTTTTTCCCCAATGTTTCGTTAGGGTAACGTCACTAACTTCAACCTCGTTAGCTTGTACAATTTGTACATTCGTTAGAGGCGCGAGAAATGCAATCTTCGTGGAAAGTGACGTTATATTGAAAATCAGCTTCACCATCCTCCCGATCTCAAGTCACCAAATTTTTTTTACCTTTGTTATTTTTTTAAACTACGCGCAAGTACCTCCGCTAATAATTTCCAAGAGTTTTTCGGGTTCAGTTTCGGAGTTTTCAACAAACAAAACGCGGCATGTTTTGAGTTTAAGAATTTTTACTCGATATCTTGAAATTAAAACATCGTGTTGATTTTTATTGAATCTGACTTGAGGTAAAAAAAATTAAAAATTTTCAATCACGCATAGAGAAATGTCAATATTTTGAAAAGTTCAACATTCTTAAATTTCTTGATTTTTTTTTTTTTTAGGGTCTACTTGAAAAAGCAAAAAATGTGAAACTCTTACTTAAGAGATACATTTTACAGGGAGTAAAAACGTCATGATTTCTTGCTGAGAATTTCAGCTGATGAATGTTGTATCGTTTTTTTCATATTTTTCATTCAGTACGGTACGGCTTTTTGACTGGTGAGCAGATTCAATTCTATTTCATCAAAATTGGGATTGCTGGAAACTCCGAAACCCAGACCCGAATATTTATTTTTTTAAATCAGCTAGGATACTCTTGCATAGTATAAGAAAACCACACAAAGAAAAAAAATCAAAGGTGTGAGGTCTGGAAGGTAGTCGAGTTGAGCTAGACCCCCTTCGTATATAATGTAATATTCCGGGGTGAAAATATCAGTCTTAACAGTGGGTTAAAAACAAAAATAAATATTGCTACACTTCATATGGGTGAGGTTAGAGAAATACGAAGCCACAAATCGCGTTCAATTGTTCGTTTTAGACGAATTTAAAAAACATCCAAGCATGGAATACGTTGTGCAAGCTGTTGAACATCTATTATGTAATATTAGGTCAATGTAGATAAACATACGGGAGGAAAAGCCACTTTATTAATTGCCGAATTGCAGTGCTATGAATATTTTTTTGTATTCGCTCTGAGAATAGCTGCAGGTTGCGCATAATGGTTACGGGAATGAAACGAGTCTTACAGGAAACTGAAGGGCGTTGGATATCGCTTGCAAAGCTTAAGGCAAGCCCGAATACCGTATTTTTTATTCGTCGAGTGAAAAATATATGGTATGTATACATAATTATGTATACATAATTACATATACATACACTTAATCTCATTTGACACCAACATATACTTTGCTCCGAACACGCCGATGTCACGTTTAAATTAGTTAACCCCAATCTATCGTCGATGGTCAATTTTTTAAGAAAGATTTGAGTCGATTGAATCTTAACTTAATCTTTGAACACTTTTCACATGGTTCATTTCTCTAAGAACCTTTATGAATTGATAGTTTTCTCGAGATATTACTAAAATTTCTGAATTAAACGGGAAATGTGTTTTTGAAAAAATTTAATGCATACTATATATGTTTCTACTACAGGAGTGCGTTATAAAAAAAATTAATAATCAATAAATTGTTTTCTAAAGAAGGTGTTATTTTATTCATATTTTTAAATTTCATAACTTTATCGTATTTAAGAAAAGCGTTCGAAATTACTGGAATAAATTTTTTCACTATGGGCAATGCCTGCACATAGATTTTGCGCTATACATTCTCGAAAACCGTTACATGGAACGTCCTAACAAATTCAGTTTCATAATAAGTTTGAAAAGTTAATGGTGCCGTGAAAACAACGAGACATAACTAAGCGCAAGAAATTCTTTGTTTTCAATTATTGAAAGTTATTTAATGGAAAAGCGTGCATCGCTACTCAAGCAACAAATCTTTTTTGATAAATTTGTAAAAATTTTATCATTTCAGTGGCACAATTGATTTTTTAAATTGAATTGGATAACAATTACTATTTGCTTTATGTTGTCTGAATAGAAGGAAGGAAAAGAATATACCAGAAATATAAAAGAAATTAAACATGTTTGCCGAAAACTTGGCGTCTGCAGTTCCTATACTAGAAAAATACTTCACCCTACTTTTGAATAAATATCTGCAAGATTCTGATAAATTCAGTATCAACTCTGATCATTTATGATTTTATTTTGATTATTTACATGACATTGGATTCCCATTTTTACATAAAATTTGCAGATATTTTCCGGAGCAAGATATCGGAATCAAAACAGAACTCTGTGTGATAATATGGAACAAGCTACATATAAGACAGACAAAAGTTGCTGTTTACCGAAATTTTCGTAGAACCCGTCCATTAATATTTGAAAACTATTTCTAAAATTTCCACCAAATATCAGTGATAGCATTTTAGATAACGTGCAAAATAATCAGAGTTTATAAAATTTTTTGGAATTCCATCAGATTAAATAAAATCTTTGAGAATTTCGGAAAGGAGAAAACTGTCAGAAGTATAGGTAAAATGTTTCTCCTACGATTACATAAAATGGCACTATTTTAGTGCAATTCGGTTACAGTTGGTACGACTGGTAATGCCCTGGCCTGCCGCTCAACCAGTAAAACAGGCAGATTTGTATGGCTATGGTGTAGAATACGCGACAGTGATATTGGTGAGCAATGCGGTTACACCCATGTCTCAGGTTGCATTCACAGCAAGTTGAGCCTGTGAAAGTTACCCGCGTAAATAAGAATAGCTGAGAAATATCGTAAGACGCAGAAGCTAAAAGGGTGCCAAAATGGTAAATCACGCTCACTTACCCCAGCTGCTGGCCGTCCTGCCCATAACTGCGCCTGTTGTTCGATTATACAAAAATGTTTTGATCGACTGGCCGGTCGAGAGACTCGGCGGCCTTTCGTAAAGATTCGTCGACTCGGTATTGACATGTTTTGTGTCTTTCATAGTCATTTTTGACTCGATTACTCTTCACCTCGGCGCGGTTTGAGATTATTACTAGTACCGTTCTTACCTACCGATGTATAACAACTTATTTACGAATTTCAAACAATTGATACACTCGCGTCCCGTACGTCGCCCGTCTCTACGACAACTGGCGATCACACCAAGAATGAACTCTGACTGGCACGACGGTTACTCGCTAGGCTCACTGGCTACGCCGTTCTAACAGTGCCGTATTCGCCCACCGAAAACCTTACGCTGTGCCGTGTGCGCTGGGCTATGGAATTACAGGGGCGTGACAAGGCTGGGACAACGGGGGTAATGCCCTGGGGCCCCCGAGACAGGGGTAAAAAATGAAGTCGTAATGAGTGTTGCCAACACGGACTATGATTACGGAATCTCGTATCATATATTGATATAGCGTACCACGTACTACAGTACATGTACACTCGGGGACAATTAATCTGAGACGGCTAATTTTTTACATTAGACAGTTATGTTGGTAACACAGAGAAACCTACAGCGCCATAGTGGGCCAAGCGCGAAACTAACTCAATCTATATAAACAACATAACCCATGACCGGCGAATCTAACCTTAGAATTGACATGTCAATCCAACAAGTCATCATCCCCGCGGTAATCTAAGCATAATCTAAGGCATTGTCACCAAGTGTACCATACTCCGTAGGTGTATTATAATTTGACAATTTGACAATCAATCCTACATTTTGTACCATGATTTTGATGTTTAGAAACGGTATTTAGATTTTTTTCAGAATATTTTTTATTCACAAGAATTTACAACCCTGATTCCATAATACTATCGAAAGATGTTTGCAACGCTGATCGTAACATTTCATTCGGTTTCATAATCGTGATGTTTCGCTCTTTTGTTTTCGTATTGTAATTTCAGATGCATTCCGCAAGGTTTGGTTATTAGTTTATTAGTTTACCATCAGATGCCAGCATGTCATTTTAGCCAATCTAACAGCTTGTTAGCGTGCAAATTCCTAGTTACACCCCTGTCTAAAAATGTTCGAATACCGTTCGTCGCCAAGGCGCCACTCGGGTTTCCGAAATTTCGATACGTATCCAAGGTGAATGGAATTCTTAGAAATTTTTTAGAATCTTATTGAAAAATTTCTCGGAAATTAATATGTTTTTGGATCCATCTGAGGAAAACTTTTCCAAATATTATTTCTGCCCAAAAGTTTAAATTATTCTGATAGTGTGTGAGAGATTTCAAGAAATTGTAAAGATTCTTCGAAAAGAACTCGCATTCTTTCGCAATTTCATTATGTCTATTAAAAATTTGAAAGGTTTAAAAATATTTGTCTTTTTGATCATTTCCGACCAAGTCGAGTTGAAGGTGAAAATCGGAATAATTTTTATAGAAAACTCATATTTTTTCAGAACTTCTTTTTGTACTACAATTATGAAAAAAAATCGAGTTCTGGTCCTTCTGCGTATTTTTCACGGTGCTGTCTCGAGTAAAATTGGGATCGATTTCTGAATGAAGATTTTTAGGAAACAGTTGAAATTAATTTTTCAGGTACAGCTGCAGAAATGTGTATAAATCTGTCAAAGAATAAAAGACTATTTTAAATGAACCTATAAGGATGAAAACTTGTCAGACGATGTCAATATGCATCAACGTTTTTATAAATATACCGTCATTCATTTTCTACGAGGAAATTGAGATGTATAAATTCGCAGAAATGTCGGAAAGTTTCTCAAACTAATTTTCGCATCGGATAACATCAACAACGCAAACAATTCAAACATACATTAAAAACAAATCTATTCCATCCAATTATTACACCACGATAAATATCACAAAACATGTTTCAGATCTCTGTAATTTAACTTCGTTGCATTCATTTCACGAATTAATGCTTCTCGACTAAAATTCGAGACCCTGAGCTTCTGGATATTCGATGCCGCGGGCCCCCGTTCTTCTAAGCGCGGCACTGCTTCTATTGGCAGTCACTTCTCGCCTTCTTTCGGTCATTTGCCTCATCGATGCTTCTAAGCCTAGGCTTCTGTTGATATCCTCTCCTTTCCATCTTTCATGTCACATAGTATACAGCATGTGTTTACATTCTGCTAACTGTGTCAGTATTTCACCAGTTGTTTCTTCCAGAACCGGGAGTCTGGCGGTAATTTTTCGAAATTCGATCAAAGTACGCTGTAATTTAAATTTTCATACTCACTTCACTAATGTTGCGTGATTAATTTTGAAACGTTCCGATTCACGGAGTTTCTTAGAATTTCTGAGAGAATTTTTAAAGAAAACTTGGGGAAATTTTATAGCGTATTAAGTAAAAAAAAAAAAAAATCTACTACAGAAGGATTGGTACATCTTTGTACAATATCTCTGTTAAATTTGATTCTTTCAAGATTCTAAAGTGATACATTTTCAACTAAATATTCTGTGGCTATTATCTTTCATGTTGAAGTACCATATTTTGAAATCATTTATTGAAGAAATATATTCCGCTTGATTTCACGAAAATTAAAATGCTTTCGAATAACATTTATATCGTTTTCAACCTGAAAATTTTTCATAATTAACGCGGAGCGGGGTGATTGATCGAGTTGAATCCACTACTTAAAATTTGACCGGTGAAAATGATGAGGATAGACTAGCCTTTGAAGTGAAACCAGACTAAAGCAGTTCCAACGGAAGGGAAAGACGCTGTAGACTTCCTCAATTAGATTCTTAGAGATCCTTTCATACAATTCAGACATCTAGATTGCATTTGCGAATGTCATCGTTGAGTTATGTTTAAAAGTATATTATTCAAATCAAAACCAAATTTTTTTTTAAAGCTTTTCATAATTTCCCAGCATTATGCGATACCATATATCATTAATGCAATTATCGAAATTGATAACGGAAAGCGTTGTTCTCGTTTTTCTACAACAATCCCCCAGAAAAATGTATTACAAATAGTATTCTTTTGGTCAAGTTTAATTACATTCGGTTTATTTGACTGTCCGGATTTTGTAACAAGGACAAATATTTAAGAACCTGTAGCTTGATTTTCGATTGTCGTAATGAAAAGAGCTACTCCTGCTTTTCCATAATATTGCCAAAGAGAGAACATACTGCAAATATTCTTTTAATCTAGTATAATTATGTTCGACATTTCTGACTGGTTTTTTTGCGTTTGAGAACTGTGGTATACGCATGATATTAAGGGCTAAGGTCACACGCCTTAAACTTTGTAAATAACACTTGTACGGTCGTGATACTTTAGCAAGATTCATATGATACGGTTACACGAGGCCTGCCATTCTGTCATGAGTCACTATGCGACGTTCTTCTGAATTAGCTACATCCTGTCGTCATCTCACGTCACATATTATAGTTTCAGTGTCACGTTTAAAGGGAAGTGTTAAGCCTTACCAGACTGAGGATTTCGTAAAATTTATGTAAAGACATTTTTATAATAATTTCTAGCACTCAAGAGCAGTTCGAATTGTATAACATTTAGAAGATGCGCACATCCAACCTTAAAAGCTGTTTATTGAATGTAACCGCAGATTTGGAAGGCGCCATCTGCCGGGAGAAAATTAATTCCACCCAAAAACGGTCCTTGTCAATCGACCAAATATTTTTCATACCTATTTATCTGCAGGAATGATCCAGGGGCAGTAATCAGACTGAGTGAGTCTACGAGGGCTTGCGCAAAATTTTTTTCATTCGGATATTCTGCAAAACTAACCTAAAATGATTGGCTGTTCCTTAGCCGCCATATTGTTTATTGTTTGCCAAATTTCCAAAAACAACCTGAACGTTTTACACCGACTATCTATCTATTTAATTATTAATAATGAATATTAGACGATGTGATGAAAGAAAAAATATTGTATTTGCAACAGCGTATATTTTTAATTCGAATCACGGAACGGTCAGTAACAAAAATTTACGCCAACGTGTGAGATTCTTTTTTTTTTCTTCTTGTCTAATGCGTAAAAACTTTCAGTAAAATTATAATAATCAATTGTTATAATATGTAATAATACTATAAACATTTCGTGCAAAATACGTTTGGATACTTTAATTAAGCCTTTTTTAATCTAGTATATTACATCTATTTGGATATATATCTATACATATATATATCTATATATATATATATAATATTTATGTATGTATACATACACAAATATCATTTACTTTTAAAAACAAATGTATTCCATCTAATGCGTTTTAGCCATCTACGTCATTTGCATCTCACAGTCATAGTATTATGTGAATTTCTATATAATATATTGTGTATATATAATATATATATATATATATACACACACACACACAATATATATATATATACATATATATATATATAATAAACATCCGCATAGATATATACATACGTATACATACGTATAGGGTGGTCCCTGTTTAAGATGTTGACGAATTTTATCCATTCCACACCGCCCCCAAATCGCATCCAATGAAAAATATAACCATGTGTACAGCTGATACAGAATGCCCCATGTTAATGACGTTCCATATTATCACCAAGTTACCAAATATTATTAATTTCGCAGGATTGCAAATTTCATTGCAAAACAGTAGTCCCGTGAAAAAATATATACCGCAAGTAGAGTAAAAACGTATGTATCTCAAATGACTTCAATTCACGGCTCTCTGCGTAACGGGCATGGAGTTGAGATAAAAGGCTGAAGTTTCAGGATTTTTTTCAAATTATTTCAAGTCGATTTGGAGGGCGGCTCGGACCAAATTCGTCAATAACCCGAATAAGGACAACGCTAATATACATACGTGCTTATATATAGTTATATATTATGGATTATTCGACGGGAAAAACAGTTTTAGAAACCGTATGAAAAAAAATATCATTCAAACGATTTTCTTTAGAACAAATTCTACGTGTGTGTTAATTAATTATCATCATTATTATTAGCATCGTTATTATTTTTGTTGTTGTTGTTGTTGTTGTTGTTGTTGTTGTTATTATTATTATTATTATCAACGCGTTCAAGGTAAACATAATCAATTATACAGCAATTATAAGAGACATATCTGTATATATACAGTGGAACAATCATTTAATTGTTCACCCGAATCTCGTCGGTGATGCCAAAGAAAATTATTATTAGGATTATTGTTATTGTTGTTGTTGTTGTTGTTGTTGTTGTTGTTGTTGTTGTTATTGGCATTATTATTTCCGTTCGTGTTTGTGTAGTTCCTGTAAATTTCAACGGTTCGTTTGAAATTATTGTTATTATACTTCTATTATAGATTTCTACATCCACACAATATACACGTATATTGTCCGTATATTGCGATACGTATTGTATATTGATTGCTACAGTTTTTTAAGTATGCGAATCATCCTAAGTGCATGCAGCTAACGTCAATATGTTAAACATCTAAGGTACGACGGTGTTCTGTTTTCAGCTTTTCTTACTTATGCTCCCGTACGTAGCTTTAGCATTCCTCGTCATCTACTCGTGGCATTCGTCACATCTTCAACATCTTTCAATGAATAACGCAAATAATTTTCATCCTCCGTTCAAATCCGACATGAAATTTTATTTTATCTCTGTCAATTTCATTATTCGAATGCTTGGAATCGAATTAAGATTGATTACATTCTAAGCGTGATCATAAATATGATAATATAAATTAAGTATTATATTATTTTGTTGTTACTGTTGTTGTTGTTACCGTTGTTGTCGTCATAATATTACTTATCTAGTTACAACTACTTTTAATAGTAGTATATTCTTAATATTATTATTATTATTATTATTACTGTTATCGTTATCTTATTATTATTGTGATCATATATCTTGTTAAAGTTATTATTTCACTTATTAATATTATTATTATTTTCTTTCTTTTTCCTCATCCCTTCGGTATCTTTATTTCACTTCATCGACCAACAACATTGTAAAGTATACATTAGAAACGGTTTCGTTATACAGTTTCAAATGATAACAGTATTTGTCATTTAATCGATTACAGATAAATATACATAACATAATAATATTAATAATAACAACAATGACAATAACAATGATGATAATAATAATAATAATATTAGCAATAACAGCAACATTTAATTAAATAACTAATTAATTTTGTATATTATTATATTATATTTGTATCGCCAGAATTAAAGCAATTTATGTAATATATTATTTCGTACTTTGCGGAAAGAAGAATAAACGATATAAATAGAGAAGTGAATTGATAATTAAATAAATAAATAAATGAACAAATAAGCAAGGTTAGATAAATTAACTTCGTAATGTAAGTCAATTTTGTATAACATCGATAAAAATAAACATTATGCAAACGATAAAGAGCAATATAATTGTAATATATATATATATATGTATATATAATATATATGTATAATTTAATAATTTAATGCAATTCGGTAACAATATAAATATATACATGTGTTGTGTTTACATACATACAATATGCGTTTTCATTTTTGAGCGCCTGCAGTGCGTGTAAATTCACATATTATTAGACACACTTTTTCAATATTGTCGAGTTCTTGTTTACGCGCGCTCCAATTATATCTGTGTGTGTGTGTGTGTGTGTGTGCTGTGTTATGTGTTAATATTATATATAATATCAAATGCGTACATATATTTATTTAGCTCTATACTCATTTCCATAGTAATGGCAGACATAATATAAACGTTTATTTTTATCGATTTATACCATTATTCGACAAGCACAAGCTTGCGACTCTTTTGCAATCTGCACATTTTAACACAATTTTTATATCATACTGCGAAGCTTCCAAAACAATTGCAATATATATGTATATATATATATATATATGTATATGTATATTATATATATATACAGATATATATATATTTATGTTTCTAGATCCTATTTTTTTAACCTACCGACTAAGTAATCACGATATCGAATTTACAATATTCTAATATCGCATCATTATATTGTAAATTATCATACTTAATTATTATTTTATGTTGTATAATAATATCTCGCTGCCGTTTAGTATAATTATAATTAATGTATTATAATACGAGTATATAGGTGACTTTGTCTAATTTGTTTATTCTCATATAATTATATTATTATAATATATTTCATCATTATTAATAATAATAATACTAATAATAATAATAATAGTAATAACAACAACAATAATAATAATTTAATACTTATTTCTCTTATTATATTATTATTATCATTGAAACAAATTACTTTTTTCTTTTTTTTTTTTCACCTACTCATCATCGAATAACAGGCTGTATTATTATATAATATAATATATCATCACTTGTTCCGTTAACTTTTTTCTCCTGCTTCCGAATATCTTAGCTTCGGTAAATAGCGAAACTCTGGATAATTCTTTTTACCTGATAGTCGGTCTTTTCCCATTTATGCTATCCACATTCATTCGACCTGATCCTCGCACGCTCAAATAGATATTATTATTATTATCCTCTATACGTTACACGACAGTAATGATGACTATAATTTTAATGTATTTTAATTTTAAGTATGTATTTAAGTAGCTCTTACACTTTGGTAAGGTTAAGTAGGAGCTGCAAGTTTTTTTTCTGTGAATGTTGATAAAAATTAGTGAAAATTTTCGCTCACGCTGATTTTCGGTTTTGTGTTGAATAACTTTAAATTAGTAATCGTGTGTTTAGTCTGCTGCTTACTTAAGTTTCAACCTTTTGCCACGGGTAATACATGCAATCGCCCACACAGGGAACAATAATAATAACAATAATAATAACAATAATCCATCCACGAATCGATGTCCAATTTTTATTACAAAGTTGAGTAAACAATGGACATGTCTAGGAAATCCAGATTCCGAGATTAGCAAAGTATGTGAAATTTTTTTTGTGAATTCATGAGCCAATTTTTTTCGACTCCGTTGAACTTTCCCAAAATTTGCGCCAATTGAATTGACTTACTCTGTGGATTATTTAAAATTTGTAAATTCAACCCTTTGTAAAATGTTGTAATATTTTTGGTTAAACGTAGCTTGACATTGCAGTAAAAAATGCAAATGCTGAAAATTTTTTGTTTTTTACAAAATTTTAAATATTATTCTCGTATTCATATCAACCCTGTAAATTGATTCCTCGTCGAAGCACATACGAAATATTTTCTCATCAAATCTATACAACTGCCCGAAGAACCTATAACTTGGCAAGAAGATATAAACTTGATGAAAACAAATTTGGAGTCTAACGTCTTTCGACGACAAAATCATGTTTATTAGATGCAGATATAAATACGATGATATATTCCACAGATATGGATAGAAGGAAAAAACATTGAATGATGACAGAAAATTGTAACTTTTTTCCGCTTTCTGTATTTGTAAAAGTACGTTTAACTGAAAAAATTTGAAAGCATTTGGAAAATAATCGGTTTTCCAAAATCTAAACCACTCTACAGGTAGTATTTTTAAGTAGCGCAGCTGCAAACTGGCAATATTTCAAAAAATTCCGCGGAATCAACAAAGAAAACTTGGCTGAATTCACAGCACGGCAGGTTTTCCTCTATCTCGGAAAATTGTTTCAAAAACTTGGTAAATTTAACGTCGAATAGACGATAATTCGAAAGATTAATTTTCTGTTGATTATTTATTTCATACTAGTTTTTCTAAAACTGAATTTTCGACAGCCAAACTTGGGGAGATTTTGTCATTCTAAATCTAGGTCATCGAATTTCTTACAAGGCTTATCGAAAATATTGGTATTTTTATTAATATTGCTATGACGTTTGTGGTCAAAATCAACTTGATGTTTTAGTTTCTGCGTGGGCGGTTCGTTCTAATGTCTGTTTGTCTATTTAAAGCAAGATATAGACGATGTAACATTTCAAGGCAAAAAAAAAAAAAAAAAAACCTGCAATACAGAAAGTATCGAAAATATTTAACCCGCGAATAATAATGAATTAAATATTTGTCCGCACATATTTCTTGCCGTGTTTTTTATTTCGTTTTATACTTATAATTTTTGGCGAATTTGAAAATATTTCACGGAATACATTAAGGCTGAAAAATGAAAATTGAATATCGGGTATATGAAAGAAAATGACACGTGGATAAATGTAAACACGGCGGAACGCTTGCCCGGTGATCGAGGGCTCGAGGATTTTGCCGGCGGTTGGCAGTGGTCTTTGATTATTTATTAATTCGGAGCTTAATCCACCATCAGCTCGAAGTGCACCGATCCACGTCGCTCAAATCTATCGTGATGAATGTTTTGAGCCCACGCCTTGCACTCGATGTTGATCAGGACGCCACCTGGTGAAAATAATTCACATTCAATGAAATACGGAATACGGAGTTCTCATAGAATTTATTCCAGTTGGTTGGAAAAGTATTTCTGATACTTTTCAAGCAACAGAAATCTGGAAATTTTCCGGAGATGTGATACAAAATGAAGGACTGATAATAAAAGTTTTTGAATTTCCTCCTGAAATTGGTGTCGATTTTAACCTATAACTTGACTTTCTTCGAAATGATCAGAACCTTGAAATCTCAGAGCTTAATAAACTTTCGACAGAAAATGAAACATCGAACAGGAATCAGACAATGAGTTTTTTCCCGAAATTCTCGAGAATATCTTCAGATCCCTTAGACATTATCAAGATAATTATGAAACACACCTGCTTCCGTTGAATTTCTAAATATCATGAGAGATTTTTGAGAATTTTTTCGTCTGCAAGGTTCTAATACAACAAAATTTCTATTCCCCAGAAACTTCGTAAAATTTCCATCACGTCTTTTTTGAGAGCGTTCGAACCACGTGGAGAATAATGATTTGGCGTTTGTAAGATTTTTCAGATGTCTTGCAAGAGTTTGCGTCACCTGCTTTCGGAATTGTGCTGCAAGAAATAGCGTGGAATATTTTTGAAAATTTTCACGAATTACTCACGCTTCGGTGCCTCGAACAGCACGGCAACCAGCGGGCTCAGGTAGCCTGGAGTGTTGGTGAAGGGGAAATAATACCCGGGGAATCCTCGCTGTGGGATATACTGTATCGGCCCGATGTTTTCAACATCCGCAGGACTCTCTCCCTCGCACGATACCCAAACAGTGTTGACCGTCTTCCGGTTCTGCGACTGCTCGTTCGCGATGTGAGATTTCAGATCGTCCGGCATGTTGCTCGGAAGTTTGCTCGTGTCGTTGTAGATTTGCGGCATCCATCCGAAGATCTGAATTTTTCAAAAATCGATCCTCATTATCGATTCGCTTGAAATTAATCTCTTCCATTTTTTGTCTTTCATGCCGACTAAATAATTTCTTCGCTTATTCGCGGCTCGTACGAAAAAATTCTTCAATTCGAATAAACGCGTTTTTATCGTAATATATGACATCGAAGCGAACAATCAGCTGATCGGTTCAGCTCAATTTTGCGAATATCAAGGCACAGAAAACGTTGCGCCGCAGCTTTTGGACTCTCATTTTGTGACATTGAATCGTTAGATATTTATTGAAAGATGCGAGAAAAAAGACAATTCTGTAAATAAATCCGAGTAATTTCTCCGCAAATACGAATCAGTGCTCGACACATTGCTAGTAGAATATAAATAATAACCGAACCTTGTTCAACTTGAGGAAAATGCATGGTGCGGATTTCTGATAATTGTAACTATTGTTTTGATTGCAGGAATGCCACGACTCGATGTCGGGGAGGCAGACTTTTCCTGGTAGGGGAGGTTTGTCGTAGTCGCAAGGCATCCTCGTGTCAGCGACGCCATGTTTCGCCGGAGTTTTCCTGTAATCTATAATCGCAAAGTCAGTCATTTACTATTAGACGTTTGCTGAAATATTGGCAGAAACGTCTAGAAAATCACGGCGTAAAGATGAGTTTCCGAAATTTTCTGCCGCCACTTTTTGCATAGCTTGCCTAAGAATTAATTATGGCATCCAAGATGCTCCCGCAAACAGAGAAAACTCCTTCTGCACTTCCTTTTGTGAAGGATCATTCACCGCAAGGCACCAACGGCGAGTCCGTGAGCGTAAGTGTTAATCAATACCTGAGTTCACCTGTATCTTACATAAGCGAGTCTCTACGCGCAAGCGTCGCGTCTTAGATTGGTGGTAAAATAAGTTCTAGGGATGTCGTATTTGTGATACCCATAATTCCCGTCACGCGACGTCATCGAGCGGGAGGCAAATGAATACACGTCCCCTTAATCCACGAAATTGATCATGAGGAAAAAAAAAAATCTTATTCAAGTTCATCGAGGTCGAGGAATATTTTCTCACGTATGTAAATTTTCGGTCCAGGATATCGAATCGATAAAAAAGAAAAAATATCCGAAATGGAAGTTTTAACAGAGCGTTTTATGTGATCACTGTTGTTGGATTAATGTATTTGTATAATGAAGATATTTCTAGACGATATAATATGTTGAAAAACAAACGGGACATTCTACAGTTAGTTACCAACTTTATCAAACAGATATGCAAGGTCGAAAATAATTTTTCTATGATAAAGAGGTTAGGATATTAATCAGAACTCTGTACTTTCGTTAAAATGGTTGCCTCACATATTTAGATGAATGACTACGTCACATTCTTCCATATTGTAAACATTATTGATTCTGTTCTTTATATTTAAAAAATTTCCCGTACACGTTTCATTGATTCGAAGGTTAGATATATCAGAATTATGACGTCGAATCCGCTATGGTGACATTGCAGTGAATAAATATAACGCCTGAGAGCTTTTGTAATTTTGATCTGTTCGAAACGAACGAAAAGAAAATTCCACTGACGAGATCGACTAGCATCTAAAACATGTAATTATCTTATTGCATGAAAAAGTTAATTAAATTTCACGGAATTAGATTTTGCAACTGACATATTTGTCTATTATAATACTGGCAACCGCAGCCCAATCGGTAAAAAAGATCTTCAATTAACAGCCGCAACGATAATTATTAAAATATTCAAAATTGCAAGAACGTCACAGCGTTTCATCCCATTGTTGCATTCCGGGAAAAGAAGTTCGTCACTGATCCCTGTAATACTGTTATAAATGTTGATGCATAATTGAATTCCCAATAAACGCATGCGCCATGATGAATTCCCAAACAATTTAAAAATTTACGAGCAACACTTTTCGCCCAAGTCAGCTCACTTACGAGCAAGGAAAGCATCCAGTTCCTTGGTCCAGTAACCATAGTTTCCCACGTTACTAGCCTTGTACCAAATCAAAGTGCTGTCGACGTTGCTCTCTGGTGGCATCGGCCGAAAACCAAGTCCGGGATTGGTGCCGATTAGCGAGCCTTCCAGTTGCCATTTAGGAACGTTCGGATCCAACGTTTGGTAGAACACGGCCAACATTGCTCCGAAGAATCCGCAAAGGACTGCGTAGAATATCACGTAGAAGAGCAAAATCTTCGCTGCAACATTATTCAAAAATGTTCACAGGTTTGGACAAGCTCGACGGAATTTTTCAACGTCGAATGTTCAACGGTTAATTTGAAATTCGAACTCTTATCAGTTGTGTGTGAATTACATCCCAGAATTCAGTTTACCGGTTCACCTTGTAAAACCGGATGTTGTCGATGTTTAAAAAATAATATCCACTGTCAAGTTTTAGTGGAACAAATTTCAAATTTTAAGTTTTAATTCATTCATTTCATTGATCTAAGTCTGGAAATATTATAAGGTTTGAAAACTGGAGAATTTCAAAAAAAATAAATTCAAACGTTTTGTTCTCCGTATATTATCACGGTAAAAACTTAACTCCATCGAAAACAATATCTGAAAGTTTTCAGTCATTGACAAAAGTGAATTAAACTAATGAAAAAATCGCGAGAGCTGAAGCGCGTTTTTGAACACGTTCTATTCTCGTGACGTCATTATTCAGTGATTTAAATTAGTCAGATGGGGTTAGGTTACGTTAGGTAAGCTGAACAGAGAAGTAACGACAGTGGCGGTTAAAAAGAGCGTTTCACACATTTTCGAATTTTAAGTTGGGAGTATATCGTAGATCTATATCTACGAGAGACAATCGTGCTGTATATACGTTATAAATCGATATTTATAAACAGAGTCATCTATTGAACACATGAAAAAATTTCATGATAAACTCAATTTGATTAAAAAAAAAAAAAAAAGAAAAGAACAACTAAACTACAACGCGTTAGATCATTTCTGAATATTCTTTGTACAAAGGTTTTGCATTCGCAATTAGATTTTTTAAGGCATATTGCACTACTAAACAGTACAACTGTTACAATTACGAACCGAAAGCTAATTGAACTGAATTGGTATTAACTTGTCGCACACTGACATCGATGAACTTATCTACATACTTCACAATGTCGTCTTAACAATAAGCGACTAATATACATATGTAATACATAATGCAGAGAAATGCTCGAGGACAATTCGCAGCATCGCATATAAATAATCGTCGAGTTTGATTTACAACAGAATGAGTATCTCCATATTACCGTTGAATACGTTATTCAACTGTTTCAATCTCTGTTCTGGTAATTTTAAATCTCAAAAAATTAGCCGTTTATTCATCTTCGCTGAATTAACGTACGTCACAGAAAAGTTCTATTCTCATCTCGTGATAATTACACGGAAGCTGTCAGCCTCGTTAAAATAACTGTATCCTATTATAACAGGGTTGCTGTTATATTTGGCATATAAGAAAAGCTATATGCACGTCTATACATGTATATGTACATGTATATAGGTCATCGATATCTCATTATCCATAACGAAAACTGTACCAATTTCTACTACGTACATATATGCAGATAATACAAGTTTGTAAATATGAATTTAAATACTGCACAGAAGGAAAATTAACAGATATACTCAATTAGCTTCCGTTATACTATAAAGGGAAAATCATAGTTTAAACTATAGAATATATAAATAAACGAATATAATATTTTTTAAAGATATTCAAGACTTGTTTGAATAAAGTTCCGGAGACTACGGACAAACTGTAATTGTGGGATGTATACGGCTTGGGGATGAACTGTAGTAAGGACATAGGTAGTCTATTGATCCCTGCAAGGTTCGCAGTCAGCGCTCAATGCTGCACAAATGTCCGCATTGTTCCGCCGTAAGGAATTAATGTTATACGTAAAAAAAGTCTCATTTATTTGTTTATTTGTTCTTTCAAATAGTCTTACTAAAAAATTTATTCCTACCGTTTAAATGGTATAAAATATCCTGTCAACACGCAATATTTATCCGTTAGATTATTAAACTGTATGTTGTTTCAGTCCAAAAGAAAAAAAATACACGCAAAAGATTTTCTCGGTGCAGTTGAAAAAAAAATCTTTTCGATTTGAAATTGTTAAACAATGAAGATCATCGTTATTAATTATGGCTGCATAGTAGCTAAAATTATTTATTTATTTATTTCTTTTTCTTTTCTTTTTTTTACAGTAAAATGCAAATAATTTGCATGAAGTGTCAATTCAGAATGGAACAGAAAAAAGAAAAGTATCAGGACGGATTTTTAATATCAATTTCGAAATCGCTAATTAAAAACGATTAATCGTCCGAAAAGGTATAAAACTCAAAGTCTCATCAGGTCGAGTATTATATTTTAAGAAGTGGGAAAACATGTGTGAATACATGATCATTTTGAGAGCCTAAAGATTGTAATTAAACATCCAGAATCGTATTCACCTGTTCCAGGATACCTATAAATATAACAGCAGAAAATATGGCTTTGCATTCGGTAGGAGGGGGACTTCGGGTAAGGGTATACTTTAACAGAAAATCAATTCCACCGTGTCGACTACGCCTCAAATTTCGTTGGGTTTGGGATCTGATTTACAGCGAATCCCAATAAGTCGTGAAATGATCTCCATGGGCGTAAAAACTACACCATTTTGCGTTCGTTTTCCATACAGTTCGTTTGGTGGAATGGAAAGTCGTTGGATCATCTGGCAATGATTAAAATTTAGGGAATCATTAATCGAATTATCGGATCACACGAGTATAAGTGATTGAATAAAATGCAGAGATGGTAAAAAACGAAGTATGAAGCTGGGAGCGGAAGCATCGATTTTTCAAGCGTCCGTGGTGATAAGCACTCGACGAAATGGCTGCACCGATACATCCGCATCCTTATTACATTAAGTTTAAATTTCTGAGATTCGTTTTAGTATTCCCGGAGCGAAAAACGCCCTACATTAACAGTCAAGCCGTCCAATTCGAGTATCGATTCGAGGGAAGGACGTCACCCAATTACGAAAGCTTCGCTCGAAAATCTCGTTTTTCATTTGTCTCGCGATTACCGAATCGCGGCGAGGGATGAAATGCGGTTTCGCAGGTAATCCCAAGCCCGTAGCGATTGGAAAAGAGCGTTAAAAAGTTCGCCCTTGAAACGACCGTGACGGATTAACGAAACCGATCTCCTTACCAAAAAAGACCCGTCAAACGAGACTCGCGCCGCAGAGTGATAATAACGGGGAGTGTAGAAAATTTGAATGGAACGAGGGGACGGAATATGAAACCGAAAATCTTACCCCAACTTGCGCCGGTACGCCCCATAAACTGGCCGGTCTCCGAATTCCATAAAAAGATCCTGAATCCCTCCCATTTTCCAAGCTGCGGCGGCGGCGAGTAATACTGCTCGACTTTCTTGTCCTCCATCGTCCTGTTCGAGGGCTAACGGTTCTCCCGGTATGACGGAGAGCCCTGCGGCGGCAACAACGTCGAATTCGCAAAGAAGGGTTGTTCCGGAATTGGATCCTGCGCTCCCACTGCACGGTTGGCGACCAAAGCGATATTGAGCGACGCGCTTCGGCGTCGCTGGCCTGGTTTGCCCGGTTTCCACCCCTGCTTGCGCAAGCTCTCTTGGCACCGTCCGGCTTCTCTTTTCCTCCGGCTCCTCTTGCTCTTACGGAACATGCGTTCTTTTACGCGACCTTCGATCGACTCTTGCCAGCTGCAGATGCGGCGACGCTTCGAACTAAATTCCGAGGCACCGATCGAATCTTTGCAGCTCTGTCTCCCATTCCTCCCCGATCGTCATTATCATCCAGTTACATAACTTGATTTGCTCGTTATCGATAATTTCGTCCACGCCAAAGGACGGCGTAACTTTCTAAGCGTTATACGGAGAAAAGTTTCGTTACTTTTTTTTAACTAGAAAAATTCAGGAAAAACTCTCTCTCTCTCTCGGTTACGAAAATTTCCTCGCTGTGGAACAACGGAAATATACACTGAGAAAAATTTCATTTGATATAGTAACGAGAAAAATTGAGTAAAACAGGTATCGTTAAAAAACCTGTTTTAATATCGTTGGGATTAGGAAAAACGAGGTACGGGTAACCATTTTGCGCTATCGGCGATCCTTTTTTGGTAATTCCTACGCAAAATCAGTTTCTGAGGTTTACTCTACTTTTTTAGTAAAATAAAGCTTCGACGTCAATTTATTCTTGCACAAGCATTGAATTTTCCCAACAGTTACAAGAAAATATAGCAACAGCGATCGCAATGAGAAAAAACAGTCACGAATACCAGACTTTGTGGTAACAGCTACAAAACTAATTTTCATTTTTTACCTAGAATTATATTTTTCGATTGCGGTAAAATATGAAAATAGTCAGGGACTAAGCGGTAACCGGAACTAAAAATTTCTCTCAGCACACCGGTGAAAATAACTATCGAAACACTTTTTTCAGCCGTATGTCTCAGAAATACACCATGATTTCGAATTGTTCTCGAAAAATAAATCGGGATTATTTTTCAAAAAGTTTAACAACTATTCCGATAATATCTCAGGGATCTCAAGAAATTCTAGAGACTTTCTGAAAAGCGCTCGCGAGTTTTTAAATTTCGTTCATTAAATTTAAATATAAATATAAATCGACAATAACAACAACAAAAAAGCAAGAAGGTTAATCGGGAACTTTTAGCATTGTCTCAATATAATAAAAAAAAAGTAAAAAAAATAGACGAAGAAAAGTTCCACACTGTCTGACGAGTCGCCGAAGGCCAAGTCCGACATTTAATCTGTGCATATTACAGAAGAAGGTTATATTTAATGTTATTTGATAACTCTCCATCTGTTACGCATCAAGTTACTTTTCTTACTTATCGGGGACCATTGGCGAACTACGTCAGCACGTCTGGAGGAGAAGGGGGGAATTTTTTAACAGTTTCTAATTCCACGTACTGTTCTTATTGTTATTGTTATTTATTCCTGTTTCAACTTTGTTAATATCTATTATTATTACAAGTAATTTGTAATGGAATTATTGCAAAAGAAAAAGGGTCAATTTTACTTCAGACTTGTGACTCGCTGAAGATTTAATATTGTAACGTTTTAAGACGTTGCAAAATAAATATGGATTCGCGATTTTATTTAGTGAGTCAAATTAAAGGCGCAAATAAAATGTTATGGAAAAGCTTTAATAGCAGAGAACGTGTTTCTAGTTTAAAGTCTGAAACGAGACTGTTTTTACAATAATGTTGGTTGACGCAGCAACCTTATTCTTTTTAAATACATAAGAGGTTTATAAACTTCTTTTATCTACGATGACTATTAGAACATTAAAAAGGGGGTAAGACGGGTGATTTCACCCTTTGTAATTATATTTATGAATTTATTCAAAACACATGTTTCGTTTATTACTTGTGATAATATTAGACTGGTGAAAACCTGGTATATTCAAAGATTACTGAGTGTCAGAAAGTCGTCATTTTGCATCTCATCTTTTCATTTGCACTTAAAAATCTTAAGTAAAAATCAGTCCAGGAGAGGGAATATTATGTACCTATAATAATAATTTTGGAATGGCTCCTTTAAAACCTAGAATTAAGGCTGCCGACTTGACCGCATATTCAGCTTGATAATGATGAGAAAGGTTATATTTAGCCTTTGTATAACAAATTGAAATTGTCAATCTAGCAACTACGAAGTCGATATAAACAAGTCAATTACTTTAATTAAGCATGCGTTTCTACAAACTCATTTTTCATTGATAAAGACAAAAAAAAAAAAAAAAAAATTGAATATGATTTCAATTTCGATGTATTTATTATTTAACTAATAAAAAATTTAACTTACGTATGAGTACTAAAAAACGACGGCACGGAAGGAGATTAATTATATTATTCCGAAAGTTGATACAATTTTGGTTGGTAACGTTTTTTATTAAATATTTTATTACAGGAGGTTAAAATATTCATAATAATGCATTCAGTTAACAGAATTTACAAATATATCTCAATATTTTCATATACAGACACACGCACTCACACTCATGTATGTATGTATGTACATATATACACGTATATATGTACATACATTGTGTATAATACACATCACATGTTTGTATTTAAATCGTTAATTTGTTTTTATTATTTTTTTATTATTTTATTTTTTTTTTTTTATTTTTTTCCGCTTTATATATTCATAATCTAGACGACCCCAACTGGCAGAAAACCGTTCCGTTCGTATTTCTAATTTGTTTTTTTGAAATTCTCATTTGCTGCTCTATTTAATAATAATCATGGTCACGCCAATCTTGTTACAATTTTTTTTCGATCTCTTTACTCATCTTACTTATTTGAAAACGCATTATACAGACATACCCTGAATTACTTGTTTGCTACATGTTTTACTCACATTTTCCTGACGAGCGTGTCTTATCTACTTTATTTATAATTTTTTTTTTTTTTTTTTTATTGTTTTCTTATTATATCTAACCGCTTTCACTTCAATTACCTTGTTTTAAGTAATTTATTATTATCACTATTACTATTGTTACAATTATTATTATTATTGTTGTTGTTGTTATTGTTGTTATTATTATTGACATTACTTTTACTACGTCTTGGTGCGTTCTAATTCATATTACTAATTATTCCTTTGAATTTCGTTCTCTCCTCTTTATATAACTTCACTCCTTCTGAATATTTCGCAATTACATATGTACAGACACTATATATTGTACATGCAGTTGTACAGATTATCGTCATACTTATAGGCAAGTAACTCTGACAACGATACTTGCTTTTTCTCCCTCCTTTTATACACGTTGACGCACAGATTATATATATATATATACATATATGTATATATATATATATATATATATATATGTAACGAAGACCCGTATCAAAGAATCTAAATATTTATTCCCATTTATGTAAGTATTTGCTTTTTATTTTCATCGCTGCTTCGCGGTCAACACGATTTTCTTTGCGCTTTTGCCGATATACTTATTTAGCCTTGAATAATTTCGGTAACTATTTTTTTTTTTTTTTTGTCGTCTTTTGTGTTTTCATTGCTTTTCTAGGTAATTTATGTAGAACATTGTCCTTCCGAATATTTTAATAAATTATTATTATTATTATTATTGGCGTAGATATTAGTAATTATTAACATCATTATCATTGATGTTCTTTATTTTAGTAGAAGAAAATTCACTACACATATAGATAATAAAATGCCCAATAATAATGATAATAATAATAATATTAACAATAATCGTCATCATTATCATAGCTATAACGGCGTTGAAGTCTGTGATAACAATAATATTGGAACCGCACAGTTATCTTTACAGAAAATAAGTAACACTGCCTATTTTATTGAATATGTTTTCGTTTGAAACGTCTTCATTTATTCCCCCTGTTGATTATCACAAATGCAACTGCCAGACACTAAAGAATAGGTGTTCTTGTATTTTGATAGTTCATCACAGTGGGGGCAATATAGCATCGCGTTGGGTGATCACCTTTATTGTTTTATGCCATTTAGCACGTATTGTGGGGCGAAGAACATCGTGCAATATGTTGAACTTTTATTTTGTGACAGTTAGCCGATTTGGATTAGAATATGCAGTGAAAATTTACTTTTATAATTAAATACGACTGCCGTCACAGTCAGTGCATGACATACATACATATATATATATATATATATATATATATATACATATATTGCTACAATATGGCGTCTTCTCAGTTGACAGAAAAAATTAATGACGAAAATCAAATATTCTGTTGTGTCGAGAAGTTGTGCAGTAAAGTAATAATCGGCGGAATTTCTGATACACGTATTTTTTATGTCTCGTCGTAAATGAAGATCAACTACACTTTCGCAGAATTTTATGAATTAATTCGAAAATATTTCAAGTCAAGGGTAAGTAAGATATGCTAATATTCCAAAGATCTGACCATTTAGTGCTCGATAATAATAATAATAATAATTCAGAAGAGAATTCAACTGGAAACGAAAAAGACGAAATGATCGGCTGAATTAAAAACCTTTCAACGAAGCCCCCCGTTTCTTGGCAAGGTAAAACAAAGATCCTAGATCGAGACAAGTTCCATGTTCCAAAACATTTTTATGAGAAAAACCTCCTGTAGGTAGTAATTTTATGGACTGTGTCAGACGTGCATTAGTTGAAAGATTGCGCTGGGAATGATCGAAGGAGAAAAAGAAAGAGAAAAAAAAATGGCAGTATGCGCGTTCGAATTTAGAAATGCAATGTAGCTAATAGCAGAGGACAATGCTTCCAGAAGCCAAACTGACGATAACTGAGCGTTGCATCCCTAAATTTGAAATGTTCGTTACAATATTTTACTTGACTCTTGACTAGCTGCACAGTGGAATAAATTAAAAACAAATAATTTAGCGTCGTTAGAGAACATGCGTGCACTATAAGTGCGTGTCAGCAAGCGGATGAGTGGGCCTTACCGTCCGAATCAAAAGTTGGGAAAAGAAGTAAAAACCGTTTTAAAAAACCTCCAGCACTGTTATTTGTACTAATGACATAGTAAACACTGATGAAACAATATCCCAAATATCTAACAGAAATAATCCTCGACGAATTACAATTACACAAGCTAAGACATCGAGGATTTGAGGAAAGATTTTATAATTTTAACGCTCGAAATTATTAAAATCTGGTGTTTTCGATGCAATTCAGACGTTTTCGGGCTCATCTTCCTCCCTGGCCAGATCCCCACGAATAGCATAAGAACTGTATTTTTATCCACTGTGGAGATAACTGCTTGTAAAATTATTTTAAAGGAAAATAAAGAAAAAAAAAAAAACCAAAAACATTCGAATTCGATGGAAAACATCAGGGCTCAATTATTTTTAACATTTTAATTCTAAGATCTTTTGCCAAATTGTTTATATTACGGCTAATTTTGTTCGGGTTTGCTCTGCATCGTTTCTATTACGCAGTACGGATGTTGTTTCATTCGTGTTCACCATCGTAGAAACAATTAAAACTGCGAGATGATATTTTGAACTGTTATGTTCAGCGGTACGGCCTACTCATTCTTAAAGTTGTCACATCAAACTGCTTGTATGTCACCTATACAATGCATCATTCGCTAAGATAATGCGTAGTTTCAACAATACACTTATTTTCTATTCGTACATACTATGTATACATAGGCTACTTTTATAATTATTTTATAAGTTATAATTATATCTATATATATATATATATTCAATGTTGAAATGTATATTAGCTAAAGCTTAATGATAACAGTAATAGTAATAATAATAACAATAACAACAACATGCCCAACACAAACAGGATATCTACTTTGATAATTTTAATTAGTATTCGCCTCTATACGTAATATAGCGCACATCTATGTATATTTTTTGTATTTTTCATGTATTTAATTCCTAACATAATTATATTACGACACGTCCTATACTTACAAAAAAGATCCGGGCAATGATTCATAAACTGGTATAAAATTGCTTAAGATGCATGTGATTGCCTATCTATTATAGAAAGGATGAAAATTATAGAATACATCGATATTCATAGTTGTATACCTACATAGTTGTATATATATACATATATATATATAAAAAAAAAATATATATATATATATATATATACACACACACACACATAATATATCTAGGTGACCAATAAAGATAATTTAATTGAATGAGCAGTGAGCAGCATTTAGTGTATTAATTTTTTTCCAGTTTTTCTTTGTTCTTTTTTTTTTTTTTTAAGTTTAGACACACAGGAGCGCAACGGCAGCTTCATATAATATAATGTAAGAGATGATCGAACACTTATGGTTTTCACACAAACAATTGTCTCGAGAAATTTTTTATACATATAATAGAAGTATACTAAGCGTAGAGAAACGTTAATTTGTGTTACGGAAAGTTTAATAGAAGAAGTATCGCAGCAATTTGTGATAATCACAATGTGTACTCTACTCCGCAGCCAGGGAAGAGAAAGAGAGAAAAAAAAAAAAACACACTGTCGGAGAGATTGTTTAACGCTAGTCACTAGAAAATGTTTTCCAAGACTTTTTGTTCACCCAATTAGTTATTATTTTGTTGATGAAATCGTCGCGCAAGTGCGCGTCTTCAATACAATTATACCTACGCGAGGAATCATTGATATACGTGAAAAGAGAAAAAGCTACTACCCCTTAAAATATATTAAAAAACATGGACTATAAGAATAATGTGCTATTGCTTTGTACACAATGCTATATTGATACAATAATGTTTATTAATAATAATAATAATAATTACTATCATAAATAATAATAACTTGTAAAAATAGTACGGGGTAAAGCAAACTGGGAATCTGTGAGCTTAAAAAAAGTCTTATCTTGGATAAAGATGAAGTCTACAAAATTTACCGAAAATTGGCGTAATTGGGAACAGTAGCCGTATTTTGATTGATTGTAGTAGGGCCGGATTATTATGTCAATAGGGTTTTGGCGGGTAGTAAAATCGTGGCCCTTGACAGAGGATCACTTGTCGGAACTCGGACACTCTGCAGGTTGTTTCAGTATCGTGTAGTCAAGTCGATACTGGGCTGAAATACACAATCGGTACACGTTCGGTATGAGATTTTAATCATGAGAGGGGGAATACAAAAAGAGTGCTGGACACGTCGGTTGAGGCATGGGTGATATATTAATTGCAAGTTGGATTTTTCAGGTTTCCAAGAATATATTGCCACCGTTGCACAGATGTGGTTATCAACTCGACTATGCATTTGACCACCATCATCCAAACAATTGGGATCCAATATGGCGTCGCAATGAGCAATCCAGGTTATTGTTTTACTCTCAGTTCCAGCCGAATTGTGTGAACGTAAACCGACAGAAAACCCCGTGCAAGCTGCTACACTACACTTTTGTTACGTTGAGTTGGTAAAGAGTGAAACATACGACAATGAAGAACTTTTAGAATTAAATACGATCCGGTTAACGGCACACTTTTTCTACCGCCAAATGGCGTTGTTCGGTACTTTGGATCCCAATTGCATGTTCACATCAATTTTCATTTTGTATAAAAATGTGTTGCCGTTATTCAGATACGACAAATGTTGATGGTGCATGAATATTTTGCGATTTCAATCGATAGGCGACAGAATATGTGTACCAAAGTTGGTATATTATCACTGCCCGCTTCTGCCACTATTACATCGCATTTCTACATGCACTATATTTTGAATTTCTAACATGTGTGTTACACTATGTATGACTTCTATATTGCTTCACGTGTTGGGCATGCAGAAAGTATCTGTGCCCTTATAACCAAAATTTCAGAATTGAATGATACTGAAGTTGCTAGGTAAAAATAGTCAAGGTGAAATAGTGTTTGCGTTCACAAACACGATACGACTTCTTTCAAAGATCTATTTCTTTGAAATATGTCGAACTTCGTACATACACAGGTATCTATATCTAAATCTGATCTAGGATCAAGGGAGTCGGTTACGTAATTTCACTTTTGACATTTCCCACCATTCAAGCATTATGATTGGTTGACTAAACTTTGCAAACTAATTAGAATGCTTGGATGGTGAGAAATGTGCAAAAGTGAAATTACGTAATCGACCCCCATTTCTCCTTGTAACTGGATCAAAGAATCGATCACTCGGTTTCAGTCCATTCGAAATTTTGGCTCCCACGAGCCTGTATGCTGGGTTCACTTCAGACTTGCATAAATTATGAATAATTTTTTTATTTGTGGTGCAAAAAAAATTTGTGGTTTGGAAAATAATTAATCTAAATAGACTTTTGCCATTTTGTGCAAAATTATGACTATACGGATATTGATCCAGAACTTGTGCAGCTAATGCGACTACCAAAGTCTCAGTTCGTCATATTTCGGCTCAAGAATAAATGGGCCCCACAATCTAAATCAAAAGTTAGGAAAAGAGACAAACCCGTCAAAACATCCCTAGTAGTTTTAAGTTGTGTCAATGATGGTGAACACGAATGACATAACGTCTCTACTATGTAGAAGAAACGATTCTAAGAACATTCGATTAAGACAACCTAAGAAAACTACAGTTTGAGAAAAGGTTTAATAATTGGATTGCTCAAAATGATTAAACTCTCGTGGTTTAGAATGCGATTTGAATGTTTTTGAGCTTGTTGCTCATAGAGAATTCTAGAGAACTCCTGAAAAAATTTCGACAGATAATTATCTCCAGAATGAAGAAACAAGATTTGGCTAAGTACGGTGTATCAAACGATCGTTTACATTGCCACGAATAACTGTACTGTTACATAAGATTTCTTGAATGATTTTCAGGCAACTTGTGACGGTCAGGCCAGATAGCAAAATGAACCCAGAAACATTGAAATAGGATTGGAAGAAAAAGACGAGAGTTTAATCACCTTGAACGTTCTAATTATAAAATCTTTTCTTAAATTATTGATCTTTTAGCTTGTGTTATTCGAATTTGCTTAGATTCTTTTGTATCACATAGTAGGCATGCTGTTTCATTCGTTTTACAGTTCTCTACCTCCAACGTAAAAACGGAAACCTTATAGGATCACTTCATTTTCCGCCCGTCTGTATGTCTGTTAATACCCTGTTTCTCAGGAAAGGGTAGAGGTATCAAATTGAAATCGTTATCAAATACTAAGGTCTATGGTCCCTTGGGGATGTAAGAAATTTAAGCTTCTAAGTCAACGCAATCAAAAGATGCGGCCATTTATGTCACATAGCTTTACACTCGCAAACTCACGCATCAAAACCAATAGGGTACTTCCCGTTGACCTAGAATTATAAAATTTGGAGAGAAGCAGAATACAGTACAAGTAACGGAAAAAATACGAAAATAATTAATTTGTAGTTATATCACGTTAAAAAAAATCATTAAGTTTGTACGGGTCCCTCAGGGCGCGAGTTCTACTCGCAATTGTCCGGTCGTTTTTCTATTTTTCTAACTTCTAATTCAAATGGTCCAACCGATTCACCCGTAATGGATCGCATTTTGATGCACATGCAAGGAATTTGACAAAATTTGTATAAATAAATTACCTGACAAATGAGTTTATAAGATCGTTGTTACATTGCATATTAGCTTCATATCTGAGGAGAAATGAAAACATACTGTAGATGATGGAAATTAGTTTATTTCTAACTTAAGACAGCGACAAAAAATTAATGATTTCAGGAGTTATGTTATTGTCTCCTGGACTTACAACGTTCCACTGATACTTAAATTTAGTCAGCCCGCGATGTGAAAACTTTTTCCTTACGCTATGAACTGTAGTTATATCTTCTTTTTGAGCTTAAAAGGTTGCAAAAAAATTTATGTAACAAGCAGGCGAATATTGCTGCACTAATTCAACTGCTAAGAATTTTTCATTTCTTCTTCTAATGGTCAATTCCATGTCAAATCGAGAAAACCGGACCTCGTATTTTTTTAATCGAAGGAAACTTTTTTGACGCCAAGTATACGTGAAAAGAGAAAGCATGTATGTTTTTATTCGTCCGAAATGGTTTTTCCTCAAAAAATGACGGAATATTCAATTGCGTTAAAAAATGAACGCATGGTCTAACTTGCCAATTAACATTTCTGGTTGTATCCACCATAAAAGAATGGACTTACGCTCATTTTGGAACGGAGAGAAGTGAATTTCTACCTAAATAATGAATAAACAATCTGATGAACGACTCGAGACAAAATTTTGTGTGCTTAATATACATGATTCGATATAGTATTACCTGAATCGTGTGAATGAAGAATTTTTATATGCTAATATTTTTTCATTCTTTAATTGTATAATCTTTTATTTTAAGAAGTGTGCGACTCACTTGCTGCTATATGGTAAGAAATTAATATAATTTTCAATTGGAAATTATCTAGATTAGAAGAAAGCAGCCCTATTATTTTCATGTAGAGGCGGTAGCAGCAGCAGAAGATAGGTAGAAGAGTCTCGCGTCTTCCCACGCTCAGTCGCAGATATCCAGCACTCTGTCATAGTTTATTCTTTCGTTTACCCAACTCTCGACAAATATAGAGATAGAAAGAAGAAACGAGAGAGAGAAATAGAGGGGGAGGGGAATAAACCGGTAAGTTAGGCCGCAAAAAAAAAAATCCCAGATTCTAGGTGTTCCGCGACTGCTGTGACCTACCTCCCTTGGTGAGGTCCTCCATAGTTTGGTCCTTGCAATCAGCCGCGTGATGAGTGCTGCTCCCGCAATTGTAGCAGGATACCTTAGGCGGCGGTACGACGGTGGAATAAGTCACGACCGGTGTCGGCGGCAAGTATGACGTCTGAGAAAGAGGCTGTGCGACTGGCGGCGGTGTTCCACCTGAGCCAGGATGGTGACCCAGGTGGTTAGCCTGGTAATGATATACGACCTCCCCGTTGGGCTGGTAAATCGGATACGTGGGCCGGGCATAGGCTGGCTGAGAAATGTGGTTTGAGTAGATCCCGGCGGCCGGTCTCAAGGATGGAAAATGCCCACCGTGCTGGAGATAAGTGATTTGTGAATGGGAAGCTTGCGGTGGGAATGGAAGACAGTGAGGGATACTTGGTGGTCCGCCGTTCATCATGTGGTGTTGGTTTTTATGACGTACGTAATGACCAGGGTTCTTTCTACTGTTTCTTTGCTGCTTTTCCGACACTTGAGGCAAATTTATCCCCTGTTGGAGACCTGCCTGGTGGTGGTTCGACAACACTGGCGTCGTGCTCGTCGGGTGGGAAGAAGTTAGCCCTGGATTCGTGTGATCCAGTGACGGATTGTTCGGTACCGACGATTCTCCGACTCCTCCAACGGCCCAAGGCACTGCTGGTGGTGTTTCCGGTGGAGATCGACTGCCTGTACTCTCTGAACTACTGCTGTGCGAAAAATGCCGACTACTCTCGGGGTCCGTCCGTAAGCCTTCTAGGTGTGCCAGGCAGCATACTTGCTGTGCGTTGTACCTAGAAATGGTCGAATACGCATTAACGACAATAGCACGAATTTCAAATAAGGTGTGACTCGGATGAGTAGAGGGTAGTGATCTAACGAAAGTTGACAAATTACGTCTAACAATTATTAACCAACTTGAATTAGATCCATCTCTGATATGGAAATTGTCATGAGTTAGTAAGAAAAATAGTTACTTCGTCTATTTGAACTCAAGTAAGCCAATTGAATTTATTTCAAGTTCAAAAAAGTTACTTGCAGTCAGTTACAGTCGTTTGAATTTAATCGCAGTCTTTAGAATTTGTGAAGTCGTTTGAAATCATGAAATTTCAAAATCCAGTGCGTAAATAATTTATTTACTTTCGGTTATTTAGTAAATTCACACTCTTTTCAAACTATTTTTCATACTTTCTATTAATTCTTGCACTTGCTCTAGTATCAACTATCGTTTAATTTGATTCTGAATCATAGGATTCTGTGCATGAACAGGTTAGATTTTTGTCAGTTTGGCAATAACTATGTCTGATCAAACCCTCCATTCGATTAAAGCAGATAAAGACTGCGTTTACCTTGGATATCGATTCTGCATCCCATTGACCGGCATTGTTAGGCACGCGTAGCATGGAGTATTTTGAGCAGCATAGACAGGAGGTGGAGGCGGATATATCTGCATAGGGGATGGATCCATGGGTGAGATGGTTGGATATCGTTTGACACTTGAGCTGGCGAGATTGTGGTGGTGGTGATGCAAAATTTGCTGTTGTTGCTGATGTAACGGGATGCATTTTGTGCCAGTGCCAGTCTCGCTTGTTCTAATCATCTGTACAATAACATAAGTTTTGTTAGATAATGATGAATCCTCGTATCACAATAAAATAGAAAATCGTCTCAGTTCGAATAACTTGATAATTATCTGAGATGAAAATCCTAATTGCAGGGATTTCTAAGAGGTTGAAAGTTTACCTCGTTTTCAACGTGATCTAAAAGAGGATGAGTAATAGTGTTGGTTAAACTCTCAAATTTCTTGTCGGATGGAAGCAGATTTAAACCGTTGGAAGTTTGCCCTTTCACGATGCTACGTAGCTGACCAACGGCATTCGATGGCAACCCCAAGTCCCTTAACTCGTCATCCCCCATTCTTCTTATCTAGGATCACCAAAACAAGTTAAAGGGTAAAAGAAAAGTTTGAATTGTAAAATACAATCTAATTAACAATCGACTGATTTAGGCAAAATTCACAACTGTAATTTTGATTAAAAATATTTGTAGCTAATCGAAAATCAAGTCCAATGTAATTTTAGTTTAAAAAAAAAAATTGATTGAATGCATTTGCACAAGTTTCAAATATTATTCTGGGTTGGCTCTTGGGAATTAGGCATCCTGTTACTGAGATCCACAAATTAAGAAGACGCCATCTAACGGCAACTACACAAACTATGTCGTATTTAATTATACAAATATTTTGTAATCGATTATTTTACCCTGCATCAACTTAACATCAATAATCGAAAATTCCACGGTTTCCACGATATTTTCTATATCTTAGTATTTGTAGAATTTGCTGAAACCGATTAGCGGATTACCCTATAACCATGCCCATATTAAGGATCCCAATGTATCCATTGCCATCAAATATCAGACAACAATTATATTCTTATTTTTTTGCCAGAACAGAGTACACATTTACATTTACCTTGAAGAAAAATTGACCAAAATCGGTTTGAATCAAGAGTAGATATGAAAAAAAAAAAACCGTTTAAAAATTCTCCAGCATCCTTTCAACAGAATATCATCCTTACTATGCAGCAGAAATTAATCCGCGCGACTTTCAATAACATAAGCCGAGGTATCAAACACTTTAGGAAAGTTTTATGATTAGAAATTTCAAGATGGTTAAACTCTGCTGTTTTTCACCTAATACTAAGGTTATTGGGCTCCTTTTGCCTACTGACTAGATTTCCACAGATTCTCTGGAAAACATTAGAAAAATCTTACATTTTAGTATAATTATAGCGCGTAAATGTTACCTTTGTGATCGTCTGTTGTACGGTACTGACACAAATTTATTTTTCTCCATTCTGGAGATGTCTATGTATAAAAAAAAATACAAGTAATCCTTGGAAATTGTTATGATGAATCCAAAAACATTAGAGTTGGATTAAAAACACGAGGGTTTAATTACTTTAACGTTTTGAACGTATAAACCTAAGTAAGATTTTTCAGTTTTCAGATTGACTCTTGATATCTTTGCTTGTAATTGCTCAGAATAATTTTTATTACACAGTAGGGATGTTGTTCCATTCGTGTTTACCATTCTTCTCACAAATAACACTGTTGAAGCATTTTCATATGATATTGTCTGTTTTCTCGACATTTGATTCAGATAGTGCTGTTCAACCACCTTCAACTATGGCATGAATTTTTACTTTCAAAAATATGTATTGATTCATGAGCGCAATCTTACCACATACGAACGCAATCAACACATTTTTCACTTACCTGCTAATTTGAGAAATGTTCTGTACATATAAAGTTGCATTGAAAATTAATTAATTACTAACCATTTCTCATGTAAGGGCAATAGTTAAACATACTATAAATTTTTGCAAGGTGAGGTGAATAATAACTGAAAGTTGATCAATAACCTTGGCAAAGGTTTAGAGCTCTCTAATGTGAGACAAAATGGAAATAAAATAGTACATTAAATCTTGACGAAAATTGTGCCTTTACAGATCTCTTACCTCGTCGATAGAAAAATTCTGAAGACTATTCTTAAAACTGGGCATTTCCTTGCCGAGTGTTTCTCGTAAAGAATCAGCAGAAGCTGTTGATCGTATCCGAGCAGAGGATGCAGATGTCTGTTTAGATGTTGTAACTGAGGTCTGAGCTGTCGACAATCCCTCGGTGTTACCATGCCTCGAATTTCCGAGAGAAGAAGTTGCACTGACTGCTGTGGGGGGAGGAACGGACCACTGAGGAAGCGGCAATGAGGATTGACTCTTGCTGCAGCTCACAGTTACAGTGCTGCTGAGAGCTTGCAGAGATGGCAGCGAAGTTGAGGTGCTGGTTTGACTGCTGCCGGTGCTTGCAGATGTCGTTACGGCGCTAGCAGCGCAGTGCGTTATCTGGGTTGAGGAAGTACGAGGGGGAGGATTGCGACTGCGATTGTTCATCGGGGAGTTACTTCGACTAGGAGATCTCGACTGGGAAGGGGATGACTGGTGGCTGACTAAAGGGGAAGAGGAATAAGCTAGTGTGTCTCCGGCTTGATGGTACATCATCGGATTGCTCAGCATGACCTGACCTGCCCATGGCGGCATGTGATTCATTGAGGGGAAACCAAGCTGCAAGTACTGCGCTGCCGCATTTGAGGCTATCGACATCTGCTCCGGAGCTGGAAAACACGGACCGGGTGGTGGCATTGTTAGGCCAGGAGGCAATCCAGTCAATAATGCGTTGCTGCGTGCTGACATGTCACCTGAAATCCATTAAGAGTTCGTTATGTCTGTCGGACTTGACAGTTTGACAGACTATGAATGCTCAAAGAGCATAAAGAAATTATAGCACTAACGTATGGATTGAGCTAACATTGTTGAACCATTTAATAACTTGAAAATACACCAATTAACGAAAATTATTTTTAGAAACTTTCAAAAATTTTGACGATTTTACTCAGGTGTATTTCGGACAGTTCATCAGTTTATATGAAAAATCTTTATGACATTACAATAATTTCTGGGTATTTTGTAGAAATATTTCAGTTCCTATGCAAAAATTGAAAATCTGATTCTTACCTCAAGCTTGACTAATTTGTCAGAAATAGTTAGAAAGAAAACTCTCGAGTTTTTATAATTTTCAATAGAAAAAAAAGTTCTGAAAGACTTTGAGTTCTTTGCAGAAACTCTCTAGAGTTTCTTGAATTCCCTCAGATACTATTAGAATAATATAAACATTTCCATAAATAATAGATCTTTTCACAAGAGCATTGTACAATAATACATTATGCAACAAGGGAATAAAGTGAAAGATTATTCCCACAGGCGAGTTTACTGCCAGAGCAAAACTACCTTTCTCCTGCAGATGAGGTAAAAACTATACGAGGGAATCACATGCAACTTTTCTCCCGCTCGTCAGATCAAAAAAATTAACATTATCGTTGAGTTAGGAATAAAAGAATTTATCGTTTTGATTTACTTGGGAAATGGGGATTCCACGCTGATATTTACATACCATGAAATGGCTGCATTGGTGGAGGAGGCACCAAGCAATTTGTCAGAAGTTCATTGTCCATCACTTTTTCATTGGAAGTGACACACGGAGCAGATCCCTGTATAATGTGTAAAATTCATTACAAATTTAATAAAAAATATACGATAATTCATATCATTATAGTTATTAGAATTCTGTGATTTAAAACTTTCTAATAAGGTAAACGATAGTCCTAGATCAATTATTCACTAACTTGCAATTACAAGGTGTGTTAAACTGGGTTGTCAAATACCAAAAAATGAATTGAAAAATAACTTTTGCACGTATTTTGGGTCTCGATACAGTCAGCAGCGACATCTTTCAACTTCGATGGCAGTCATTGATATTTCGTAGGAATTGATCGGTCAAAACGCAAATCCACTCTATTTCCACATACAAACTGTATGTCATTGCCTTAGCGACCGTTTACATATTCCGAAATTTGGACGTGAATGTGTGATGAAAAAAAAACAAACAATTTTTTGTACTATCATGCTCGATCAGTCACAGGTCACTAAAGTGTAAACAAAGAGTCTGGAACTAGAAATCCGAGTTTATTCGAAACTCGTGCAGTAAATCGGATCCATACAATCATCATTTTATCGGTTAAAACAATGGAGTTTTGCAGCTAATGATTGTAATGGCCAGCCGTATCTTTTAAGAAACTATCTAACACAAAACCTCACTATAATTTTCTGGAAAAACGTACGAAATTATACAATGTGAAATTAATAAGTTAGTGAATAATTAACCAGTTCCATTAAAAATTCAAAATTTTCACAGTCATTATTACAAGATTAATTTTGTTACAGTAATATGAAATGGTGAAAATGAAAGGATTGATACAAATACGGAAGATTGAACTGAAATCATTAAAAAGCTTTCTACATATATCAGCCAGTGATGACGAATGTTACAGTACTGAACAGCTTCATACTGATTCAATCAAACCAAAGATAATTTTTCATAAACCAAATATTTTTTCATACTTTATCGATGAATTACATGTAATCAATACATTCCTCGACAATTTCGAATCAGTTTGAAAAGCAGTATTTTTAAAGAATGGAATCATTGCATTATACAATTTTTTTTCTGTACACGCAGATAAATATTATACATGAATTTCATAATTACTGCAATAACATGAAAAATCACCACTGGAAGTACGTTTTTAGTAGAAAGATTCCAATTATTGTTTTTATTCTCATTTTTATAAAAGTTGCCCTATTTCCTCCAAAGCGTGATTGGAATCCCATCCGGGATATACTCATTTTCCAAAACTATATTTACCGTACTTTTTAAGAATAGATCGAAATACTTGCAGAGCAAGAAGACTTTTCTTTGATATATCTGTAGTTCATTTCTGATCAGCCATTCACTCAAAGTACTCATTCTGAAAGTTCAATCAATGTTTATCACAACAATTCCAGTCATGAGAGTATTCACACTATTTACGATTTTTTTAACAAAATCATTGCAAGACCATTCACAGGATTTTAAAAAAAGAAACACGTTAGCCATTGCTGGTGACCATGAGAAACTTTGCAACAATTTAATCTGCATAGCGAAAAGCATCAGCTTAACAGCTTTTAAGGCAAATTTAAAAGCCAATATCCCAACAGTTAATCATTCCTTGCAATATTTGTCGAGTATAACAATCTGTTTGTGATTTTGTTAGGAAATTTATCTTTACGTAAAGAACAACTTTCTGAGAAGATTTCAAATTGCAAATTTAAAAATTAGTATAATCTTTGTTAATTTTATTATAGAACTTTAATCAAATGCGATGAATCCAATCATAAGCTGCAATGGTTTTGTTGCAAATGCAAGAAAAACAAATCGAATGAACTGTTTTTTAGATTCTAGAAGTTTGGAAACGTGAAGATTCGTTGAAATTAAAAAAAATTTTTTTGGCCCAAACCAATACTTTTCCTGTATCACCAAAAGTGATGAAAATTAAAACGTGAGTTATCAGATTCAGAATGAAAAATCGATGTCTAAATAACTCTTGTGCATAATTTCAAGATTTATATTCTTGCACTTTAATTTTAAGAAAATCATCATGTATTGCAAATATATTTATTCGATGAATACTGAATGCATGATTATCTTGTAATAAAATTAATAAAGAGAACTGTAATAATGAATGCGTTTTATTAAGGTCACCAATGGTTATTCCCCTTTCCAGCTGTCAGTCGAAATGGGAAATCACAAAGCTACACCCATCAACTGCTATTGCTTGTCGACAAGTGACAAAGATGATTAGATAAGCATTGCAGATATAAAGCGGCAGAAATTCAAGATGAAATAAATACCAGAAAAAAAATTTGCAATAAAATGTAGTGCAGAATACTAGGAATGTGAAAACCAGAAAAAAAAACAATACTCTTTTGTCGTAATGCATGCACAATATGAAATAATTAAAAGACTATCGGCTTTTGCTGCGTTTGAAATGACAAGAAAAATATATTCATTGATAGATTTAAAAGTTAATGAAAGACAACATGAATATTGGCCTTGGGATTTGTAATGAGTATATAAGTAAACTTTTTTGTCTTGAAAAAGCGGATTATACAATAAGGCAGTAAATATTACTTGTGCGGATCTGAAGGAAAGGTTTATAGCTGCCTTCGGAGGATTGAGTCTGACTTCTTCCTCCTGCAGTTTGGCATAAATATTTCCAAAAACGGATTTCTGCTCGTAAGTGAAGGCCGGATGATTTAGAGCCATCGTATAAAGTAGCAGAAGTTCATCAAGGGTCTGATCATCCTGTATGAAAGTCGCCCCGTTCAGGAGATTGACTATTTCTTGAAAATCTACGTTCGAGAGATTATTGTACAGAATAACAGCGCAGGCGTAATTGCATGAATGCAAAAGCGCCATATATAGCGAGAGTTTCCTGCGTGTTCTTTTGTCGGTAACACCGAGAGAAGTGAGTTCCGCTAAGTCCGACGCATTGTTGGCTTTATGTTCCGTGTCACGGAGATCGTTGTAATCCCGTTTACCAAGATCCTCGACACACGTGCCAAGGTACCTCACTTCAAACGGTAAACACATATTCAGCAGCGTACACATCACATCGATACGTTTATAACTGTGGAGAAGCAAAACAATAAAGAAAAATGTTAGAGATCAGTTTCAAGTTATTATTGTACTGGTAATGAAAAATTGAAATACAAGTCAGTGTCTGGTAATTTAAGAATAACTTTCATGGATTTAATTTTTTAACATCTGAGTACATCTGCTTTGTTACGTTATACTGAATAACAAAAACAATTGAAGTTGAGAAATAACGATTATCACAAAAAATGCATTATTACGGTATTTTAATTTCGTCTACTACCATGAAACTTGGCAGAACTTTCGTACTATTAATTAAATTATTCAAATGGCTAAATGTCCAGACATGATTTTTCCGATGACTTCTGACGAAATAATGAAATTCGATCAAAATTTGAAAAAACTTGATTGTTCGGACAATAAAACAGAGATAATAGCAACTATTTGCAGATTTTGATCATCATACGAAGTAAGGCCCATTCTATAATATCTAAACAATTGTACGATGAAAGGAAATGTTTTATTGATCTGTTCGTGAAAAATCCTAAAACCTGTAATCATAGTAATTTGCTGCAGCATAGCTTCGGTTTATAAGAATGCTATAATCAATTGTTATCGAACAAGTGAAATGTTGCTTATTTGCACCATTATCAGAGTCTACACGCTACTGATATAGAAATACTACAGATTGTGCAATTCTAAATACAATATCGAACAAATACCTGAAAACGTTTTTTCATGCACAAATGAACCAAATAAATGTATTCTTGCAATTAGTAGTAATTTCTTAATAGGAATACATTTTCTGCCATCAGTCTTGGATAAAACAAAACTTTTATGGGTCAATGATACACAAACTTTAATAATAGCCAAAATAAGTGATATTCAACACGATCAGTAAAGACTTTTCATAACATCCTCCTTACATCAGTTTTAGCTGGATTTGTGCTAAAGTTCGTCTTGAAAGTTTTTTGTTCAAGTTTACATTGTCGCTATTGTTCAGATGAATAATGAAAATAAAAAAAAATTAAAGATACGAGTTTAAAAGGGAAGTTTCCTAGATGAAGAAAAGAGAACGAAAAAGGCATAAAGATGATACAAAAAATATGCGTAGTATTATAATGAAGAATATATGACTGAAAAAGGAGATGAGGGAGGGAGGGAAAATTGGGGGTGGTAAATAAGGTGGTATTATTACCTGGACAGATTTCCAAACCATGATACCACGTTCTCTTTACACACCATTGCCAGACAACATTGATACCACTTGGGTTGAATAAAGACCGCCGCTGATAGCTTAAGCCGTCTTCAAGTTAACACAACAAGATGTTGGGTTATTATTTTCTGGTGTAATTAAGCGCGGCGGTCGGCATAGACGAACTTGTCCTAGGTATACGGCCGTTTGGTCTTTGTCTTTTTGAATGCAGATGAATGGGAGAAATTAGAACGACCTTAGACGGCGACGACGGCGGCGACGACAGGCAATCGGAATCATGTAGATCACATAAAGCTGGCTCGCAGCATCCGACGACGTTTCAGAGACAAGTATATATCACCTTGATACAATCGTTCGACCGTTGCCTCAATATATTCAACTTGAAATTACTTAATCAGTCGACGCACATTATTCACTTCGAACTATTCACACTTGGATTGGGATTGGTAAAATTTATTTTTACAAACTTTCCAGCCAAAATCGGAGCCCCACAGGTTTTTCGAGGTCTGTTCTCTCACATGCTCCGGTTAAAAAAATCGTCAACTGTTTTCCCCACCCGAAACGGCTTTCACGGTGTTCCTCAATTTATACACTCTCACCAATCACGTCACTATAAATTTCCCTAGTTTTCGATTCATAACAACACCGCTGAAAACATCGACATATTATATAGACTACGCTTAGGCCAGTAGAATACGGCCAGCTGGAGGGAAGAGATAGCCACTGGTGACGATCAGCCTCTGTCTCTTTCTATTCAGGACCCTAGCAATATGATAGAGAGAGAAAGCAATTGATCTCCACCTCGTTCCCTCTGTCTAAGTCTAGCGGACACTTTTCGAAGGCCTTCATGTTGGGATTGCATAGCGGCAGTATATATCAGTGAGCAGCAGTTCCCGGAAACTCCAGTTGTTAGCCACTGGAATCCGTTGATGGAAACGCAGCTAGACACACAGTCAGTAGTTTTGGGTCACCAAATACCGATTACACATTGAAAGGCGGTGGGCAACTCGGTTCAATCGCTTACTGATAAACCCGGATATACCGGGATTAATTCCATAATTATTAATAAAAAATTAATAATTATACTTGCTTACCTTCTAGTCTTATAGACCGGATGAGATGTTCCTCTATCGAGATGATGGAGCAGGATTTCACGTATAATTAGTTATAAGTTAGGATGGAGAAATTGCTGGATGTTCAGTCAGAACTATGTTCTAAACAAAATGAAGTATTTAGTTGCGCGGCAAAGAATACTAGTTGAGAATTGCTATAACATCTTTTGAACACATAGCGTAATATGCAAATGCACAGTGCCGAAAGACTAGGGGAAGTCAATTAAGTCTACCGATCAGACCTGAGGCACGAGCCAAAAGTAACATTTTATGACATTGAAGTTTTATAACTGGTAACAAAGACATTTTGAATGCAAGAGAGCAAAAAGATTATGCCACGAAACTGCATTGAGAACAAGATGTCCAGTCTGGGGATACGAGCCGAGAGCGCGACTTGACGGTCGGTACCCGAGATCAGTGATTTGTTGGCTGAGGATATATATCAACGGTTCATTTAGTGTTGCGTTAGTCTTATTTTGTAGCGTAGGATTTCTCAAGATCGCTGGGCCTCAGCTGTTTGAATTTTAGAATATTCTTACGAGTTTACGGAGGTGTAATTGAATATTTGTATGTTTTATCAAGTAACTGTAAATACAATGACTTATCTATGGGATAAAATTGTTGCCTAATCAATATTCCAAAATTGCATTATTGCAATTTTTACAATGGTAGTTTAGTTACAATTCTCATGACAATCATTATTGCTATCTGGATAAAAGAGTTACGTGTTAAATATTGAATGATCATTCTTCTCGGATTTATTCGTGTGTGTACACGGATTTGCAATAATAATAATACTTCTTTATTAATCACAATTATATGTGCAATATAAGGGAGGAAGAATGGTATATAGCATAGGTTGGCAGTGGCAGTAGAAACACCCGCATCGGCACGAGAGACAAGGAAACTGCCGAAAACTTTGTCCAGCCTCCATGAAGGAACCCGAACCCGAATCCAAAGTACTGACCAGCCACCCAGCGCCTGAACGACGTGACCTGTCTTACATTCTTACAGAGTTGCCGTTCCGGATCTAATTGACAGGCTGGGGATATGAACGCAAGTCCCTCCGCTCCGTAGCTCGAGTGTTAGCACAGCCACTACGGTCGGAATAGTTCTTTTTTACAATCAGTATTACTCGTTCGAATTATTGGCCTTAGGAGATTTCTGAAGATCATTTCAGTGAGTTGGTTACTGGCTATACAGCGTTGCCACGTATGCGATTTAAGTTACCTCTTTGGGTATTTTACCGGCGTTGTAAAAACTTGATGAACAGGGTTTAACGTTATTATAATGATGTATTCATGATTGTACTTGTTCTATACTTTTATCCCATTATTGTGGTATCGCTTTGGTAGATGAGACTCCTAATTTTTAGAGAAACTGAGCATTTACATCGCACAGTCTATCTGTGAAATTCTCTATTGCCAACGTAATCGATTAGGGAGAACAATTGGCTGCGCAGAATCAATTTCCCACGGCCGACCCACTCGCAGCCATGTTTCGTCACAATCGTGATTAAGGCGGGTAAACTAGGTATTTTCAGTTTACCTTCTAAATCGTTCGCAATTACAAACGTAAATTTAAAGCTTGAACCGTACAGAACGACGTTTCTGGAGAATCCTAAGCAGACGTTATCTGGCTCAAGAATTATTCTAAAATGACTGGGTGTTGTGTGCCTGAATGTCATAATTCTACTAGAAAAAATTATTTCCTGAAAGTTCTACCTCGTGATCCCATACGACGAACGAATTGGGTGAAAAATATTGGACTCGTTAATTTGATGCGAAAAGAGCGCACGTACTTGTGTGAAGTAAGTCGATTACCAGATATGCGATAATATCTTTGACAATGAATGCTGCTAAAGTAATTCTACTTCACTCATGGGATTTTGAACCATACATGTGGGAAAAACTCAGAGTGGATGATAAGAGAATTTTTGAGGTCCGATGTAGTGCCCACAATTTTTTGGTTACGCATGCGCTAGCAAAAGATTGAAAATAAAATATCAACTAAGAATGTGTTCTTCAAGCTATACTGAGTAACTTGTCCTTTACTCAATGCACACGCTTTTACTTCCAAGACAACTGATGGTGTACAAATCTGCAAACATGAAAACAATTCCGAAGGCAACAAGTCAGTGTTAAATACTGTAAACTGGACTATGTCACTCACAATTGAAGTGCATAGAAACGAACTGGTAAATGTAATGAAACTGACGAAAGTATATTCTTGAATTGAGTCTGAATTTCATTTTCTATACTAAACAATATCCTATAATTTCAGCGTCAAGGTGAAGTAGAAATCATATCAGAAAGTGATAAAGATATTGAGCAACAAAACTTAATTGATAATGAAGCATTGAAACTTGAAGAATATGGTGAGTCATTGAATAAGAGTCAAAGAAAAGAAAAATTACCACAGACCAATAAAGTCATTATAAATACAGATCCTAAGGAAGAGTTGTCTCGATTGAAGCAACTGGTATTTAAAAAAACGCACATGGTTAATATTTACAAGAAAAAACTGAAAAGTACTAGGCGTGATCTTGGATATGTTGATAATGCACCAAATGATAGGTACAAAGCTGCATTGCAAAGTATATTTAACAGTGATCAAATCTAATATTTAGTAACAACTCAAACAAAAAACACGCAAATTAAATGTTGGTCAAATGTCACGATTAAGAATGCCTTATAATTAAAATTCGCTTGTGGAACGAGCGGATATCAAAAACTTTTACGACGAGAGTTTCCACTCCCATCTTTCTGAAACCTGAGAGAAAGGATGGAAGGCTTCATTCCCTGACGGAATATTAGACCAAATATTAGAGATTTTACAAAGCAGGTTCAGAGAATTCAGAGTTGAGGTGGACAACCAACGCGACCAATTAGATGAATTGAACAATAATGAATAAAGACGAATGATTTGATTTGTCTACACCAATATTCTAAACATCGTTCTTTTACATTATAAGAAAAAAAGTCTGAGAAATTATTTTTGTTTATTTCAATTGCCTTAAAGAATAAATAAAAAAGTATATAATCGTGACACGTTTCTTTAGATTACCGCAACGTACAGTTTCTTATTGGAATAAAACATGCTTAATTCGGCAACCTAAAGAAACGGGATCCATAATTCTGTTAATCGTTCCGTTTCCATTCTTTTTCAGTTGTTGGCTTATGTACAGTAATTTATGCTAGAATACAACGCTTATCCTTTGCGACTTTTCTGCTTTCTTTCGTAAGTACCTCTGGAGTACAGGTATAAAAAATAGCATGAGGCCACTAATCGCAATCATCGACCCAGCAACCCAAAAGCCTGGATCATAGCTTCCCAATCCATCATGCAGCCACCCTGAAAATAAATATAAGAGAATGAGAATTCAGATAGAGATGAATATCCAGTGGCCGAGTGTAAAATCAAGGGAAACTAATTTTTACCAGCAATTGGTGGACCCAGCAGAGATGCAAGTCCTTGAAAAAGTAAAAGAAGTCCAAAGGCATTTGTCAGGCGATCCAAGCCCAGTAAATCTACTAGAATCACAGATGTAAGACCAACGTATGCTCCAGCCGTAACTCCGAACACAACCGAGTAGAAAGCAAACGCAGTAAAAGTCGTGCAAAGAGAACTGAATCCAGTAGCTTGAATAGAATAAAGAAAAACATTGAATAAGGTTCGACAGATCTGGTATAGTCTTAGGCGCTATTCAAATGCATTTTGCAAACAATTAAATTCTAAATAGAATATACGTAGTGCAGCGTTATTATTTTAGTCGAGTTTTGAAAGTCTTTCATCAATGACATTATACCTTTCAGGAACTTGTCGATAATTTTGCGATGTTCAGAACCGTTCACTGTTTGTCAGAAAATTTTTAATCGATGAACAGGCTGTACTGTTGGAATAAAAAGTAAGGAGGAGAGAATATAATCGTTCAACAAATCTCCAACAGTAGTTATATGCGGCCATGATGCTGATAAATGATACGAATGAAATAATAGTCCCACTGTGTGATAGTAATTATTCTAAGCAAATTCGAATAGTATAAGCTAAAGTATCAACTATTTCAGAAAAGATTTTACAAATAAAATGTTCAAAATGATTAATCATCATCATGAAAAGGGAAGAGTCTGTGTAAACTCGGAAAAACGTAATCGCTTCTGTAGAGAAAGCAATGAGGAGGAAAAGGTATAGGTTTCGATTTATTTCCAGTAAAACCGGCAGTTCAAATTATACCGAACATGGCAATTTTTCATGCCCATAATTTGATTGTAAAATCTGACAGACTGACATTTTTCGAAAAATCTGTCTTTCGGATTATGAAGGCTCCGACACGTAAGGATTGTTTGAAATCAGAAAAAGTGATTTTCAACGGAAACCAATACTTTTCTTATATCACCAAAGGTAATGAAAAGTAAATGGACAAAGTTTTTCCATCCTATAATATTTTGAACTACGAATGAAATTTGGCGCTCACAATCCACCTCATGCCGTTACACTTGGTTCATGCGTGTAATATAGAACTGGAAGCGTGAAAGAGACCAGTTTGCAAAAACTTAAATTCTTATTACTTACCGATACCGCAGATAGTGAGACATGAGTTGTAGACTATAAGACGGTTGATCCAGGTTTTGTCGGATATGTAACCGAGAATAATACGGCCCAAAGTGTTTGCTATCCCAATAATGCCCAGTAACCAGCTAGCGTCTTCCGCGGGGATTCCTCGCTCCTCAGCTTGAGCCTAGGGATTAGTTTTGATAATTGCAATGAGCTATCTGATATGTCAAAAAAACAGCCAATTATTTTAAACAAGTTTGACAAATAAAAGATACAAAAATATTCGTGTAAGTTGTTTTGATTTCGTTTTGTCTCATTCACTTAATCGAAAAGTTGCAAGAAAAGTACTTGAAAAAGTAAATACGACTGTTTTCGACTTATACATTTTTTGTCACCAGATAGCGTTTAAACAAATATTTGATGATGAAGATACATAATTCCACCACTTTATTTACTCACCGCTAAATACACGTAGGGAACATTAAACCCAATACTGGTGCAGAAGTTGGAAAGTGTGAACAGTACAAATACAGGATCCTTCAATAGTGAGAATTCCAACATCTCACAAAATATGTCTACATTCTCTTCAGCGTTTGAAGGACTTTCATAGTTATCGGAATGTTTTGTATTCCCATTCGGTAAGCTGCGCAACGACGAGTGCATTCTCACATTTTCAACACTGTTCTCCAGAGATCCGCTGTATGCGTGAGCAAGTAGAAAAAAAAGTGAAACAGAAATTTAAAACACGAAAATAATTGAGACTTGTAATATTTTGCCTCAACTCCTTGCGTAATGGAATTTTTCTTTCGACTCAAGACAGCAATTCGTATGGGAGAATTTTTTCTGAAAAACTCGGCAATTCCTGAATTTCTTCAGAGAAAAATTAGTAAAAATCACACACTTGCGTAAAATTTTATTTAAAATCAAAAACGTTGAATCTATACGTCCTCAGTTTCTTTTGCGAATCGTGAAATAAGTTTGAGCAACCGTAGACGGAAAACCAGGGAACCATTCAAATATTAGCTTACGCTAAAACAGGGGTAGGCCACTCAGTGGGACGTCGTCAAATGTTACCCTACAGCAGTAAGCACTCCAAGTAAGCGTTAGTTGACATAGAAAATTCAAAGTGCGCGCTCAAAGCAAATACATCGCCAGCTTAAGAATAATAAAAAAATTTCCATAAAAGGCGGTGTCGATAATGCAAGCATTGCTTGATGATAATATCTTAGCAAATTAAAGGTTTCTTGTGTATTAATAATTAATAATAGTTAATATTTAATAAAGTAGGAATTTCTACCATTCCCAGGCAACGAATCGATATGCCAATAAACTTTTCAAAAAAGCGTTAGCTAACGTTAAAAAAAAAAGAAACTAGTAAGCAAAACAAGCAACTGTTACCAATCGTTATCATTAGCGGTGAGATACAAAAATTTGCAACAACCGCGTCAGCTAATACTTGAATGACCGCTAGTGAGAATTTCTCATGCGTATTAGTTAATCAAACTTACTAATAACTCCGCATTCTCATTTCAGTATTGTCAGATACGTACGATTTAGCTCGAACGTTATCTAAACTTCCTTGGTAAAATATGTCCCGCCGATTCATTATCGAGCTACCGTATGATCGGGTCATGGTTTGGGTGTGATGGCCAAGACTTTTTGTCAACAGAATCGGCTGGCTCAATGCTGCACGCAAATTATTACCAACATCGTCTTCCATTTTAACCGCGGTGTACTTTACTTGACGTTCGTTACTCTTGTTCCGATCTTTGCCACCAGTCGCTTGTAACGCTTTCTGTTCATTTTCACCAGCGACTTTGACGATAGATCCATTCTCTTTGAAATGTAAACTCTGCAAATTAAATTGTAGTTCATGATGTATAAACCAGAGTGTTTGACCAGAACTTTTTTCTTTCGTGGTTTCATTTCGACCGACCTGCAGTGGAATATCCTTCTTTGGTGCTTCCAGTGGCCTAATAAGCACACCGAGTATTATACAGTTTAAAACCAATGCTGATATAATTAACGTCGCGCCACGCCATCCGTATGTTGTTATCAAAAGTCCTGTCAAAGGCGCGAACACGAGAGTACCCAAACCGGAACCACACACCGCTATTCCTGTTGCCAGGGAACGATACTTTTCGAAGTAACAGGTCACGCTGACAATGGCTGGTAAGTATATCAGCCCGAAGCCGATACCTGCGTAAATAAAAATCACCTGTTCATCGGCCCGCTCCGTATAACATAAACTAGCAGGGACCCTGATGAAAAAAATTCTCAGATCTCCGTTATGTTTAATTAAAAATTTCTCAAAAATATACCATATTTTCAGACAGTGCTGAAAAAGTTTCAATTATTCAGTTTATACTTGAGAGATTTGAAAAAATTCTGATACCTTTCCGTAAAAAACTCATATTATTTTGGTAGATTTTCTATTAAAAATATAAATAACTCGAAATTTTTGGTTTTCTCATTATTCCTGCGCCAGTTAAGAAAGGGAAGAAAATTTGTGTCAGTAAATCCTTGCCCTTCGCAGCCTCTGACATGAGGAATTCAATTTATTACTTGCCTGTGCCAATTCCTATTGTAAAATATAACGTCAAGATATTTTGAGCGAAAACGCTAGCCAGTAGAGAAGTGCTGGCAAGTATGGTTCCAGCGATAGTAACTGTCCTGCATCCGTATTTGTTTACGAAAGAGCTGGATATGGGTCCTGAAATAATTTAAAAAATAGTGTTTGATCGCACTAAAGGAACGTTGAGTTTTATATAATAACAATAATATATATGCCAGTGCATTACCTGAACAATACGTGATGCCGACGAGGAGCGACGCGATCCAAGACGTCTTGCCTTTTCCTTCCTCGAAGTAATCGAGAAATGCGATGTAAAATAATCCAAAGGAATACGTAACTCCGTCAGCTGTAAATTAAAATACGGTTACCTGTTTTTGTGGTGAAATTACTTTGTTGTTAAAACACATTTTACGGATGGACACGACTGTGGTTCGACAATACGGAAAACAGACTATTCCTTTTTCCTTCTTTTGTTACCAATATCGCGCTGCTCGATTAGGTCAAATTTTCACAACATCTAGGCAGAAAGTATAATTGTAACAAGTATTTGATTTTCACTTCCGCCAGATAGCGTCTTCGAAACTTGAGGATCTGAATTTATTACGTCATAAGTCAGGAATTAAAAAATCTTAGACTATAACTAGCACACGTCAGTCTGGAGTAAAAGATTGTTTGGTTTATCAAGATAATGGTAACAGGCAAAAAGGGACGAATAATTTGTAGCTATATGATTTCGTCAACACAATACAAAATAATATTGTAATAAAATAACATTTTTCGTAGATTTCTGTAAAGAAAGTTCTCTAAAGTACCTGTAGAAATTTATTTCGTTATACATTAGCAATAATCACCGATATGTAATTGAATAATGGTACGAGTGTAAATAGTTAATATGTGTCGAAAGATCATGATGCATGTGCGTGCACAAAGTTTAATCAAATGTATCGTAGTGTTTGAAATGTTTGAAATGAGCAGATTGCATTTACAGCATTATAATGCACTTTACTACATGAAATTTAGGAACAACGATAAATAAGTTTCGATTCGTGTCTGTTATCTAGAAATAATCGCTTGTTAAGCTTATGCCTCCAAACTTGTTTCTGTATTGTTTTTTTCATAGTAAGCAATATTTTTTTTGCCAAAAACGATTTTTCACACGAAGTGAAATGATTCGCGTAATTTGTAATTGAGAATTTCCGAAAAAATAGCAAAAAAAAAAAATGTCTACTTGAAATTATAACGCTAGATTTGGGGGGGTTTACAAAAAGGTTTTCAATTCAAAGCGAGGCAAAGCACACAGTTTCCATATTAATTAACAAGGTGTGGTGAATGTTGTTATACAACTCGTTTGTCATTTGAACAATAATAATTTCGGAAGCAAATTAGCTAAGCGACTCCATCAAGCGATTAAAACGAAAGACGGTGATCTGTTTTATCATACACTCATGATTTATTGGCGATCGTTTGTTACTCTGACTGCTTGATTAAGCCTGGCAGCCGGCACAAAGAGAATGTTATCGATCTTATTTCTAGACAACCGATCGGTTCATCCACGAGACTTTGTAATCACGCTGCAGCCGCCTGCGGGATAAGAATCTAAATTTATCCGATACGCTTACAGCGCACCTCGGTACTTGGCAAATTATTTATTTGAATGCCGTATCAAATTATCGACGGTTGAGCGCGAGATCAGCAAAGGCGCAGGTTTCTTTCTACGCCAAAACAAAAATTCGCGTTTTGTTACGATGTAGAAAATACTCGAAAAAATGCAGGATTTACTGTGCGCGATAAAATTCATCGCTCTAATAGTAGCTCGATTATCGCCATGAAATCGTACGTACGGTAATTTTAAGCCAGCCTGCAAGGAATGGTCATTTCTCACAATAAGTTGCAAAGAATGCTTTGTCTAATAACTCGATTTTCCGAGTTATGCGTAATCTCGCTATTGTCTATATGCATAAATACAAGTATCGATAGGACCATTCCAAAGTATGAAGCATCGGTAAATATTATCGTAAATCGAAGCGAGAATTGTGTGAACAATAGAAGGAAAAATGCTTCAAACCTTAGACTTTGAATGTTGATAATCAACTCGTAAAAGATTCTAACGTCTGAAATCATTCGGGCCAGTCGAACAACAAGTTTGTCATGAAACTCAAAGGAAAGTAACCATGCTACAATAACTGGTCATACTTAGATAATCGTAAAAACGATTTCTTGGTCCGTATTTTCATCTGTACAACTCAATTTTACGATTTTAGAGTCCAGTAGCTTCCTATGCCTTGATATTTTGACAATTAGTCTGAAACAATGGATCAGATGATCGTCTGTTGCGATGCCATGTTGATCTAACCACGCCTATGCTAAAAATCCAAATACAAGAGATGAAAATACTACAGAAGCTACGTGCCGACTTCTTTACACGTCTGTTATCGCGACTATTTCAAGTTTGATGCCTTGAAATACACGCTGCTCGAGTGGAACGAGATTAAAATTCGCTCGATAAGCCGTAATCCTGATCTTTAAGTGCATTACAGTAAATCCCGCACGCATTGACACAGCAAAAAGTAGTACTAGAGAAAAATTTGGCCAAGGGTCTAAGAGGAAAAACATCGTTTGAATGCTGGTGAAAAGAAGTTGATCTGCGAATTTGGAGAACCATAAGAAAACTGAAAATGATAACAGAAATTGATTGATAAACATATAGAGGTAAATTGAGAATCTCCTGAGAATCTGTATCCAGAGATGAAATTTTATTCCTGAAAATAAAAAAAAAGCAACGTGGTTTCTTTTATTTTATTATTGATATCTCGGTAGAGAACAACCGATGCTTCACCGATTTACGTAAAACGTGTTCGTGAACACGCGTAATACGTCATTGGATTGTATAAACAACGGACCACGAGTTGACTCATGATAAAAATATCAGCGGGTTACGCCCCTTAAACACCCGAGATAACACAATCGTCTCAAGACGTCTCAACAAGGTGTCAATTTTTGCACAGATGATCTAGCCAAAAACTGTCAAAAGGGCGTTAACTGGGGTGTAGAACCAAAGTGAATACAATTTTTTAAATCACAATGAAAAATGATTTGTAAACATTCCTATGTTACGAATGTGAACATTCAGAATAGTTGTCGAGGTGCACGCTGGGAAGCACATGTGGAGCCTTTTATTCAGTACGGTACTGGCAACAAGTGTGTGGACTCGTCGGCATTGACATAGTTGATTTACAAAGAAAAACTAGGTCACAGCATGGAAAAAAGTTTGATCCCAGCTAGCGAAATGACGGAAATTTGCCATGAATTAAACCTAGCGATTTACGAAAGATCTGTATTTATAGCCTGTCAATTCTCTATACTCGTAATTATATCATAATTCAAATATATAGATCAATGATTTTCCAATTGAACGATACAATTAGCTACTGAGTTTGTTTCTCATAATTGCCTCAGCAGTGCTGCTTATGATGAAAAAATTACCGGGTTGGTAAGAATACGACTTCTTAATTCACTCGCGAGAACTGTGCAGTCTCTGGCGGTGATTCGTGACCTATTAAGTTTAGCCGCGGAATTCGACTTTTCTTAGACAATTCTGTACATGGACACTACGCAGAGTTTAGCATATTTAGTTAGTGAGAAGTTATGTCAGGTTTGGCCTATTCATTCAACCCGACGCAGATTCTGTGAATGAAATAGACCAAAGAGAGCAAAAGTGACTGAAAAAGAAAAGAAACAAATGGAAAGAAATGTTTCTTACGTGTATAGAAATTAGTTTACATAACTGGCACTTATCGTTAATGCATGTGAGAAACGCAATCGGTGAAAGAACATAAATTATTATCCTATTGCACAAGCGTTTAAAACTGTTGGTGAATACCAAGAGATTCGACCGATTATTTCACAACTTAAGCGTAAAAAAAATAAAATGTGTAACTGCAAAAATTGAATTTCGGCTCGGTGTATATCACGAAGTTTCAGTTATGAAGCAAATATGTTATAAATGTATGTGATGAACAGTTATCTTTTTAGTCTTAATATCCGAGATACACTTTCGTTCTTATCCGCACAAAACACATTCGAAATGAATGGTCATGAATGATGCGTTATAAATAATTTTTTATCAAAAACACCTATTTCGTAACTATATGTATACAATAACGAAAGAGCACTAGTCGGTCGTCTCTTATTTACGTACAAGTTTGACGTGAGGTTCTTGCATAATTTGCACATCATCGTTTTGCAAGATACAGTGTATTCAGTGTCGGCTACCAATATAATTTTATCGAAATTTTAGCCAACTTTCATTTTGTTCAGGCACGTAAGGCGTACACGACCTAAAGGATAAGGTGAAAAACAAACGACTACAACGATAATAATAAAAATCAATGATATATACTTTGAAATTAATAATAATAATTATTATTATTATTATTATTATTATTATTATTATTATACCGGATAAACGTATCCGTTTACTAACAAATAATAATATGATTGTCATTTAAGAACATCAAAATTATTATTTAATTGAGTAATTAATTGAACGAAAGTGATTCATTAAAAAAGTTTTATCCAAAAGCAGACACAAAAATTCGCTAATATTAGACTTAATGTTGTTCTAATTTCACTTTTCGAAATTTCAGTTTCTTTCTTTCTTTTTTCGTTCGTTCATTTATTGGTATAAAAGGGAAAATTCAACTCACTGATGACGTGTATCATAAACGATGCAAATACGATGACCCATCCCCACCCGCCGTCCGGCGGTGTAATTGCTTCGTCCTCTTTGTCGATTTCTGATTTTCGGCAATTTTCCACTACCATGTTTTTTTTTATCCTGTTCTTTACCGGCTCGTGTGCCATTTTGCGATCGCCGTTTGTTATTTATTTATATTTATATTCGAACAGGAAAATATTTGTGTCAAAAAAAAAAAATAAATAAAACGAACAGCGACGTGAAGATAAAAAAATACACTTTAAAGTAGTTATTGAGATCCGAGAATAGATAAATAACAATAAAGACACTCACACGAATATAGTTTAAAAAATCACATAAAGTCCGATTACATCACAATTAACTATTCTTCCCTATTTATCGATAAAAATAAATAAAAATAAAATTTTCCGTTCACCTAAATATTTCCATTAAAAATATTGTCCCCATAGGTTATTCCGTTGGCCGATACAGGATCTCATTATAGTTGTTCTCGAAAGGGCAAAAACTTTGGATGAAATGATCGATGGACTGAAAATCAATACCGCATGAGGTTCTGTCCGCTTGGAATTTGTTAATGTAATACCGATTACAATGAATAAAACTAAGTAGTCAGCAGCAGCCACTTTCCAAGATAAGAAATCCACGCACTGTAGAGTATCAAGCAGAATTACGGTTCGTGTCCTAAGTGTGCAAAAAAATGTCCATAATCCCTTTGAAGCCAGAGTTCAAGGATCGGGATTCACCACTCAAGGTTAACACCAAACCGCACCATGTTCAAACTATTTTTCGTGAATTATTCGCATCGACATAGCTATAAGTACAATACTGTTACAACACTGCTTGTAGCCACAACCAGCACGTGGTTGTAGTGGCAAAATGTTGGACTACCCCGCACCGCACAAGCAGCCGCGGTGATTTGATACTGACTGACTGACTGACTGACTGACTCACTAACTGTTGGCAGTAGGGAAAAGGCTGCACATTGACGGCTTTGCTCCGAATTCTCTCTTTCTGTATCTGTACAGGCTGTAATCAGTATTTGCGAAACGCTCCGCGCGAGATCCTCTTCGGAGCAAACCCATCATCGACTTGCAGACTTGTACACAATAATGTGCTGAACCGCTTATTATGTTTGGCGTAAACATCGTTATCTTCGTAGTGCTCATTTTTTTTCTACAAGGAGAGGGGGGTCTTTGTTTATAATGGAAACATGTACCTCAGTTTATTCTATACACTTGAGGAAATAGAAATTGTGCATAATTGTTACAAGATTGCGAATACACTGTATCAAAAATATTATATACAACCTGTCCCTAAAATCTTGCATACAAATGATTTGTTTGCATACAGTATACATATTTGGCCATACCCGCGATTATGTTTACATCTAATCCTTGAGTGCTTTGTTATATCGAGGTTGTTGATCCGTTACAGTTTAACTCTTTTTACTCGGCATATTACGTCAAATACGTGTAAACCAGTTCAGCTGCTTAGAACGTATACCTATATATTTTTTTCACTTTCACCATTTTCTTCTCATCGCGTTCCAATTTATTCACCAACGTGCAGAGTTGTTGTGTTTCTGCATTGTCGAAAATTATCGGTATTTCCTTATCATATCGTTTCCCTGTTTAGAAGGGTTTTTCACTTGGATATACTTTTTAATTCCATGGTATATTTCGACTAGTTATGACTGATAAATTCGTTTTTGCGACAGATATCAATCAGAATTTTAAAAAGCCTACTTGCTCTGTCAGTAAAACGTTGTAAAAAGCAATTTTTTTCTGAATCTGCCCAATTTATAAATCGGTGAATGATTAAGAAAAAATTATACTACATGGCTGACAAGATCTATAATAATCCTGAAACTTACAACCCCGGTAATTGTCCCAAATAGAGCATCGTCTTGCGGTTGATTGATTTCCTACTAACGAGGAATGAGTTTTATCGTAATCTTTTTAGGTTACATTATCACAGCTAAAACAATCAACTGAACTAAATTTCATATTTTTTTGTCAAGTAGTAGCATATTATTGAAAAAAAATTTGAACGTTTTTTTCTTTTAGAAAATGATATTTTGAAATATTATAAAAAAAGCTGAGAAGATTAATTCCAATTGGAAATGTTGTTGACAGAATAAAAATGATTTATACAAAAATTAGCGTACAGTTGATGATTCGCTCTTTGATCAAATCCGCGACTGCATTAACGATCAGGGGCCGTGCCGATAAGTTAGCACGTTGCGTTTGTTCTTTTTCTGCTATAAAATGAACCATTTGAATCCGAAGATCAGAAGTTTCGGCCGAATTATATCAACGGGCCAAAAATAGAAATTAAGATATGTGACGTTCTGCGGTGAGATACGATACGTTTAATTAAATTAAAAAATTATGTACTTATAATTTCAGGAAGACCACTGGGAAAATCAACAAAAACACACGCATTGAATTATTATTGAAGAACAATGTATAGAGGAAAATTTGGACTGTTGATCGTGAAATTTACGGAGATGCCGAATAAGAGAGAAGAGAAATCCTTGCGCCGGTCACACGCGGCTTGCAGTGCTAAAAATAAGTGGCATAAATGCTTGGCATTTTACTTTGCAAGCAATTCCCCCTCCGCCCCGTTTCGCCGGCACTTGTTTCCTCTCTCTATGCTAATTATACGTGCGTATAATACCGCGAGTTTCCCATGTGCAATAAAATTTACAGATAGTAGTGACATCTACATAGCTTCGTAAAAATGCAAAGCAAACTAAGCGTTTGTGACCTGATAAAGCAGTAGACCTGTTGGATACTATACGGACGGATGAAACCGGAGGCCGCGATGAAAAAAATCGGAAAAACTCAAACGAGAATCGCCGCCGACTTCAATTCAACACCGATTACCGGAATTGTTAATTTTCAGTAAAACTTAATTGGCTGATAACTATTTTTGTAACACTTGTTTCGACTACAGCCACACACAAATTTCGTGGTGTTACAATGTTTCAGATATTCAGCTTCAATTCAGACCTCGGCATTAACGCAAATTTTCTTCTGATAATAGAATTATTTACTCAGAATCATTAGATTAGTTGATGATAGTAACAATGATATCGATAAATGTTTACGCCGAACATGATAAAATATTGAGCGGCACATTTTTGAGTTTGATACATATAAGGTATTAATGATCTAATTAACGATCGCGAAAAATAACCTCATTATTCTTCGAATGACAGTAAATAATTGAAGAACTTACGATGGTGATTTTCGATCATCGATCAACATTTGAAAATTATTCTAGATTGGCAAAAAACAGAAAATAAAACAGAAAGAAAAATAGAAACTAATAAAATCGATTCATCACCGAAACCAGACGTGACCGAAACACGATGTTAAAGTTCAGTGCAACATGACAAGAGGAACGAGGAACATGTTGTTTGTACTCCTACTTTAAAACTGACACGTGAACGCTTTGTTCAGAGAAGTTAAACACTGGCAGAGTCAACGTTGAGTCGTCGAACAAAGAGAGAACGAAAGGAATAAAGAAATGCGGCAAAGAATTGCAAGCGGAGAGAGAAGACATAGGCGGTTAGAATTTCGATTAGCGCAGTAATATGACTGGCTGTTTTGCAGAGATCTCAGATCTATATCCCGATTTACACGTTTCGTTGAAAATAAACTAGTAAACAACACACTGCTAGGTCGCTGGACATTTTGTCGCGCATTCTATTTCAGGGGCTCGAATGTTGAACCCGCATAACAGATTATGCAGTTCTAGGTTTAGTTTTTCTTTGCCAGAATCAGAAACAAATTCAATTCGATAACTTTTTCGTCCATACATTTCATCTGTTCAAACCTGATCACATCATGCACGATGCTTTATTAGAAAAAAATTTACTATCGAACATTATTAAAAGTACCTCGACAGCTTCTGAAGTTGAAATGCGCGCCATTTTTGTGACGTCACATTCCCAGTATGGCAAGGCATCACAATACAGGTTAGAATCATCGGCATGTGGCATGTATTTCTCATTCCCTCATACTATAATGTGTATGATACGCTCAGTAAAAAAGACAGAACGCATGTGCGGCCAATCTTAAGCTCTCTCAATTTCTTACGCCTGCAGGTAAAAAAAAGATAGACAATTGACACAGATTATAGATTTGTAGACATATGTAGACCGCGCGGTCTGTCTACCAAGCTCATACCAAGCTGAAGCCGTGATTACAAAGAGAGAGCCACGCTGGAACCGGACCTCTCATTCTAATCGGTGACTTGGTGGGGGAGACACATAGTTCATACAAATATACCTCTCCGCTTGCCTTATTGTTTTCCCCGTCTGGCAGCTGCTCCCCACTCCATTGATCGTGCAACAGAGAGGTCCGGCTCCAGCTGTGCTCTCTCTTTCTAACTACGGCTTCAACTCCGTGCACAGACTGGGCAGTTTATTTCTATGGCGCAGAAACGTTCTATCTACTAAACTCTATCTGTCTTCTTTTGTGGCGAACACAGTTTTTGTATTTACATTTTATAAAACATATAATTGACGGTTAGAATAATGGTGCGAGATTATATCAGGTATATCGGATAGTAACATCACGAAAATAATGGGCAAAATAACCAATTTCAACAGCTTCAGACTTTTGAATCTATAGCTGAACGTTTTACGCGTGAGATGTATAATATTTTGTCATCTGAGTTGTCGTTTGAGAAAATCCGAAGAAAAAAATATTGTAGCATCCTATATTAATATGTTGAATTATTATCAGAGGACTGTATCTGCGAAATACATGAACAAAACCGTGAAACGGGCTCATCGACCCCTATTCTATACGCAATTGAAGATAAAAACACCGCAATACATTTTCATTTGACGCAGATATAAAGAAATGGCATGCATTCTACGAAATCGCAACAGTAAAGTCGTGGGATGCATACCATTTCTTTATTTCTGTGTCAATTGAAAATGTTTTGGGGTCGATATTTGGAGGTATATACAACGCCGAAATCGATTACCGTATCCCCTTAACTTTCCGGCTAACTTATTTTCGGTCCGAACAAAATGTGACTTCGAATCTAAACGAATTATGTGACAAGGCCTCACATTTTCTCACGTCAGCTGTATTGTCAGTCATTGTCACATGATTCATATAGAATTAAACTAGCATTTTATTTCGGACTGAACATAAGTTAGCCGGAAAGTTAAGGTATTTATGCATTTTACTGTAGAGTACAATACTTATATGAGCTAATATCTGCGGAAAAATTGGCAATGATTGATGGAAATCACACGTAACGTGTGTTTGAATTTAATATGATTGGTTGCCAGTTTTTCGGAAATGTCAAATAATGTCATTTTCGACGTGAACTTTTAATAATTATAAGACAGAAATAATATGATTGGTAATCAGTGGATGGGTCAAAGATTAATTGATGTAATTAGTTCAATGCCATGTGGGTAGCTCAATTGATAATTAAAATAACACAGGGTCGCATTAACCCCACATTCTTTATTAGCAGTAATAGATGTGTAGATAATTTAATTGAATAAAGTACCGTAAAATCGAAAAATCAATTCATAATCTTACTCTTTCAAATCTTGAATATAAGATCCGAATCCAACCCGTCAGTTGATTGTTTAATAAGATTTATTTCAAGTTTTATAAAAAAAAGTACAAGTTTAGATGAAAAAATTGCGTTTTTGTATGGTAAATAATGGCGGTTGTTATAATTAATTTAAGTAATGATCACATAGTTGTAGTATTTGTTAGAGGTTATTGCGAATATCATTATTAACGTGATCAGTGTACATGTTTGGTCACAGTGTGTTCTTGAGTAAGGTGATCAGAAATTTGCGGCCGTGATTCGTAGGTGCATATCGTGACACCGTGATGGTGCCCTTCAGTCCATTCACCTTTCATTCCTATGTAATTGATGCGCGTTCTTTCTGCCCCGTGATTACCAGTAAAATATAAGGTTAAATGGTAGACGGATGAAAACTTAACCACCCTGTCAACAAATTAGTTAAAATCACAACCCTCGTGAAAGAAATTCTGGAAAAATACTCATAATTTTTTTCAGAATATTCTCTCTATTTGGCCAGTTATGGGAAAAGCTCTGCATTATTTTTGTAAAACGTTTGAATTATTGTGATGTCTGATAACGTTTTCAATTGTTTGTACTCGTCGTGCTCTACAAGTAATTTTACCAGTTTTCAATTAATAACAAAAATAACATCCTAGGGAAACTACATTCAGTACATATGCACTGCAGTCAGCTTAAAACGCCATTAGTAATTTCAAGAAATGCTAGAGGTTCTGGAAACAATTTATATTTTTTTCGAACTTCTTTTCATGTTGAAGATCAGAGAAACTCCAAGTTTTCGTCCTTCCGACTATTTCTGACCAAATAGTCGGATGCAAGATAAAAATCGGACTAATATCAGAGAAAATTCATATTCTTTCAAAAACTTGATATCTGAAAATATCTGAGCTATGGTGTTTCAGTGTACATTTTTTAATTGTACCATGTAACGAAAAATTGGTATGGATTTCTGAGAAAATTGAGATAATTTCAGAGAACGTTTGAAATAAGTTTTTTGAAATGCAGCTGGATAAATCTGCACATATATGGAAGATTCCTAGAAATTATCACAATTGGTTAGATTTCTGCCAGAAAAATTGTAAAACTATCAGAAATTCAACTTCAGAGTGAATTCTTAGAAACTGAAAATTTCTGAAAATAATTTTTGACAAAGTAATTTATCCGTTTGTCTATTTACTACGAGCATAACCAACTAGTGTAAACAATAATCGATACCAAATTGATTTGGACTGTAACGGGCATTATGGTTCAATTGTTTTATGGGAATGAATTGAGATTAGAATTGAATTTTTTATGCTTCTATGCTGATGACATACACATACCTTATCGGATACTCGTGAATGCCATACAGATCTCTTGACAATTCGAATTCCTGATCGGCTTCTATTCCTGTATCGTCGAACACCATGTGCGGACGATTTTTAAACCTATTGGAACAGTGGTAATGTTAATATTCAGTACGCAAGTGCGCACGCACATAAAAATCAGAATAAATGATGCGAAATTTCACTCACAGCTTGACTTTTAAAGGATAAGAATTATCCTGGTTTCCCGTGACAATCAATCCCTTCAGCTTCACGTTGCCTGTAAATCTAAAAACGTAGTGAAGAAACAGATTGATCTTTTTTAATTTTTTCAGAATTTATCAAAATAGTAAATCTAAATTGCAATATACAACTGAATATTCCATGTATACATCAAATAGTAGAGTGCATTTCTTTAGCATCATCATTTGTGATGTGAATGATGGATCATAAAATTTGAAATATTTTTATTCGAAAAATTGGATTCAAGATGAATCCAACAACGATCGTGTTATTTTGGATACAGCATTCCATATCCACGATAACATCAATCCAACGTTTTCGGAATTCATGAGTTGTCAAATTATTATTTTTGAGAACCCTGGAACAGGAACCCATAGAACCTCAAAAAAAATTATGAATGAACTTTCACATAGCGTAACAGAATCTTAAAAGGAAACAAAAACCACAGGTGTTGAGATGACCCAATTTACATCGAATGACTCAGACACCGATTTTTTTGGTCCTGACCCTGACCTGATCTAACCTGAGTTTTAACTATTTGAGGTAAGACTCGGGTATCTGTGGTTCTGTTTGAGGGTTCACCAAATTCAGGGCGAAAGTTGAAGTAAAATTTGGCTATCAGAAAACGGTAAGACAGTACATAAGTCTCTGAAAATGTTTTGACAATTGAACGCCCAATTTTTAAAAAATAGTAACTAAAATATATCATTTGGAAGGTAACTAATGTCAGTAATGTTATTCTGGGATATGAAGGTCGAGACATCAGAACTCTTTTTTATTGTGTTAACGTTTCAGCCCTGATTGGGGCCCTCCTCAGAAACGTTACGGGCTGAAACGTTAACACAATAGAAAAGTGTTTTGATGTCTCGACCTTCATATCCAAGAATAACATTACTCAACAATTCACCAAGATCAAGTGAAAAATCGTCTTCATCGTAACTAAAGTCAGTTGACTAAATGAATATACAGAAATAAATGTATAGAATCTTCTTTCGTTGCGATGAACCATAAACACATAGTGCATACTTACGGTATATTAAACAGCAGCTCGTCATCTGCATCGCTCTCCACATACTACGAGCAAAAGATAAAAAGAAAAAGTAATCATGAATCTTTTTGAATCACTTTTAATATGTTCATTAATTTGTTGTGATGGGTCTGGTAGATACACATGAAAAAAAAATTCTGTTTGAGGTTAGTATTATACTTGAACTGATTGCCGAGAAATTTTGGAACTTTCAGTAATCTATACTGTTCAGGGTGAAACGGCACCTGGCTAGGCTCTTGAAATAACGACAGGGATGACATGTAATTGAGTTGTTAAATGATGGTGCTATTTATAATTATTATACCTTCTCACGATTCAGTCGGTCTTCCCATGGTTTGAAAACTTTCACTCCAGAACCTTCTTCATATTCATTAAGACATTCAATGTTATCTTTGTCTATTTTCTGAAATAAATTGTACTGCAAACCAAGTTCAGCTTCGTTATGTGAACTGCCGCAATCGCAGCGATGTTCCATTGCTCAATCTGTAAGAAAACAACTGCACAATTCAATTAGGATGAACGAAATCTGAAAAAAGTAAAAAACTATTGATAATATATAATTATATGAATTTAAGTAAACAAATAAACGATTTGTATAAAATATTTATCAGTCAAGTTCATTTAAATTTTAGATAAATTATAATTAGTACGCCTTTATGTGCTCTAAAAACGTTGCCGGTAAATTAATTGAACTGAATAGTTTTCCGCTTTTTTTAAATTATTTGTGAAAGAAGTACTAGAGATGCTTTTTTTAAAATCAAGCTCTACTTGGATAGAAAATGAAAAATAATATTAACTTTCTCAGGATGAATTTTAGCCATAAACTAGAAAATAATCTAATTATCTAAGGACAGAACAAGGTGCGTTAATATTTCTGATCAAAAATCTCGCACTGTTTTTAGATTAATAAAATAGAGTATCTATCAAGATAATTTTGTGAAAATTATTCACCTGACAAAAATTCTATTTTCCTCAATATCTTGGTCGTTTCTGATATACGGGTATAATTATTTTCAGATGTAATTATCTAATGAATAAGCACTTTTTTGGTTAAGTCGGAACTTATGCCGTTTGTCGATGGAGTACCCAATTTATAGTTATTTATCGGCTCGGGCAAGCGCAAATCGCTAAAACCAACGGGTGACAGTGTGAACAGCCCAGCAAAGTGAGGGATGTAAAATTCTGTCAGTGTTGCCAACAAAAATTTGAATGTCATCAACCAGAGTTTAAAGGAGAAACGCGCGAAATTTCGTGATGTCTTTAACTCTGTGTCAGAGTAATCGGATTGATAACTATTTTTTTTCACACTGTCTAACCGTAAGCCCAGAATGTCCGAACTGTGAACTTGTTGATCGTTCTGTTTGCTGAACTTTGGTAATCATGGCAAGTAAGTATTCCTCTAAATTCAGCATAACATAACCTACCAATTCACCTGCAACAACTATCTTGCAAAAAATTACTATAATAGACACAATAGTTTCGGAAATTGAGAACTTTCACAACTTTAAAATCAACATTCTGGAGAAAATCATTTCTGAAAAGGTTCTCAAATCTATTTCTTTTTCAGACAATGCGAAATACTCAGAAGACGAAATAGAGCGCAAAAGATTATCAGCTTTGTGTCGTAAAGAGCTGTCTCGAAAGTTAACAGGTAGTCAGGGAAATTCGTCAAATCTCAATTCCCTGTCAATTAATAATGGGAGTTCAGGAAATGTCTCAACAGTTTCCCCATGTAGGGAACAAAGATCAGGGAATTCCTTCGTCATGCATTCGCCAAGCCGGCAGAACCATCGATACAATCCTCTCAAGAGCAAAGATCCACAAAACTTTTCATCCAAATCTTCCACAATTCAGATTAAGTTCGTCATGATCAGTGACGAAAGATTTTCTGTCATAATCTCAGAATTTCAAGAACAAATCATCAGCATTTTCAAAACTATTCCGAGTAGATCTTACGGTAATTACATTCAATGGCAAACTTCACTTACATTGAACATTGCTCAGATAAGTAGAAGAGAATCTCATGTATATCCATTGCAAAAAATGTTGAGACAAAAGTCTTGGCATTTAATTGAGCAATCCAAGGAACACCATTTCTTCTTTGTTCTATCTGTTTTGTTTTAAAAATATTCTAAATCCAGAACCTTTATTAGCAAGAATAAATAACATCACTGAAATGTTTGATGACACTTTTCTACTGCGTTGATTCACTGCAAAATGATTTTATTACCATGTAGCTTTACGTTGTGTGCATATATTTAAGTATTCAAATGACATCAAAGTAATCAGAATATACTGAGAAATCACGACAGTTTGTAAAAATTTTCAAAATATGTACAAAAATAGTTGGAATTATTGTTTTACCCGAGTTGGAAAGAATGTTTACTAGTTTTGGACATAGAACATTCTAAATGGAAAACAAAAATTATTACAGATTTAAAAACCAAAACTTGGGATTTTCACGTGAAGGATTACAACGATCTCGTAAAAAAATTATCTCAGTTAAAACCTAGAGTATCTATCGAGAACTTGCCACCCAGCATACTTCAGGTATGAGTATAATCAAAACAACAAATGACTCCCTAAATTATGAAAATGTTCATTGTAAGAAAATAGGATCAGTCCATTTTGATGAAACACTTTTGAGCAATGAAAATATGACAGTAACAATTATTCTCTTCATATTTCACAACACAGTTGAAAATTAAACAAAATGCGCCATATGTCACACTTATCTAAATTCCTTTGAATAATTCATTGTGCTAGAAATGTAGATACGTCAGAAGAACAACAGTGCTACGATTTACTGAAAACTCATTTTCCAGGTATTCAAAAAAGAAGTAAACACCGATTACAATTCCGTAGATTTGACAAGTATTGATAAAAAATTGGTGGAAAGTTTGATGCCGTTTCAACGAGAAGGTGTTTGGTAATGATTAGTCAAAAACAGCATAACATATTACCAGGGATTCGAGCCAGCATTAAAAAAAATTACAGAAGCATCACTATTTTACAATTGATAAACTAATTTTGGATCGATTTAGTTACATATAAAATGTGATTAGTTAATGTGTTACATTTTCTTCTAATAAGATGCATTGTAATTGCAGATTCAATAGAATGGCTCGTATCCCTGAGTGTTACTAGTGCAAAAACAATACTTAAGTTGCGTGACAGTGCTAAAAACACGTTGAGATATTTTTTTTATTGCAGTTATGGGATTTTGAAAAATGGTCGCTGCATTATCGCAGATGAGATGGGACTCGGTAAAACGATACAAGCATTAGGAATTGTTCATTATTATAGAAATGATTGGCCGCTTCTCATCGTCAGCCCATCGTCTGTTAGGTAATTAGCAATAACAGATTGAGAGCAGAAAATACTCATAGCTGACGTAGTTACTCTCGTTACGTAGTTCTCAATTGTAAAATTGCAGTGTAAGATTTTTTCGAATTTCAGGTATCAATGGTCAGAAGCTATTTATACGTTCTTACCTTCTGTGCCGACACATTACGTGCATCATTATACAACCGCTAAAGACACTTTCGGCGATGCTAAAATCGTCATAATGTCTTACGATATCCTGAAGCGGACGATTAGCTCACTCGAAAGACATGTGTTCGGCGCAGTTATATTCGTAAGTATTTTCTGTTTTGACAGTACAGAGATTACTCGCTAACAGTACCCCATTAGAAATAATTCTTGGAAATTGCTCAGAAGTATACCATTTTTTCAATGAATTGTGAACAAAATATTATATTATTTCTGGTAAAGTTTCATATATTCAAATGATGTCTAAGAGATTTAGAGAAACTCTAGAAATTTTCTGAAAGGAACTAGTGTTCATTTGGAACTTCATTTTCTATTGACAATCTAAATTCCAAGTCTTCATCTGTCTGATTGTTCTTGAAATTTTTGGGAACAATTCAAATCTTCATATCTCCATATTTTTGATAGGCTAATCCATGGATGCACATCAGCTATTGCTCTGTGCGTCTTTCGGCCATTCGCGTCACTTTGGCAATTCGTTTCCTACTTCCTAAGGATGCTCTTTCTTGTTCTTTGACCTTCAAGCTGTTGCTTTAATTTCTCTTTTGTTCAATCCGTTTTCACTCTTTTCCTCAAAGAACAACCCTCTTGCTATATACCTTTTAATTTCCAACTCATCCGCCTAGATTTTCACTCGATGAAGCAGAAATGAGTGACAAACACCTGTCAGAATCATTTCTTTCCTAGTCCTGGCGCCTGATGTCTTGGGCATTAATTTTCATGATGCTGCCACCAAGTGGGCAGTTTTGCTTGTGCCTCTTTTAATGTGCATTGCGAAACCTGTGCATCTTGTCGATTATAACACCCAGGTTTAAATCACCTTCTTTGCCTTGTTGGTTTATCCTACAATTTCAACGTTAAGTAGTTAGTTAAAGGTTCTCTGCCTCGTTATATCCATCGCTTCAGATCTTAAATGAAACGAGTTCCAGTTCACATTCGAATAGCCAGTCACTATGGGCTTGGACTGGTGTTCTGGCCGTGATCCCGGCCACTGTATCGTCAACATATCCAAAGACCTTGGCACCTTCTGGTGGTTGTAGCCATCTGAGTAGATCGTCGTAGATAATGCCTTAACTTTGACAGTTCGCTAAGGATCAATGGTGTTGACGTTTTCTATGACACAGAGAGTAGTTCATAACTCTTTTTAGGTGAGCCAGTACCTTGAAGTTCTCGAGCGCTTGTAGTATGTCAGCCCACCTTGATGCGTTGAACACGTTCTTGACATCAAGGCTTGGTGAATAGCAAGGAAAGTATCAATCTTTCGGATTATGAGTTCTGCTGAAATTATTTATAGGGTCTTCCATTTTCCTAAATATGAAGCTCCTTGTGTGCAGTTTCACAGAATCTGCCTGTTTTTGCTCAATTTAGAATACCATAGATGAAGTTGTCCAAAATTCGTAATTAGTTCACTATTGCTCTCGCCCATCGGACCGCTTATACAATCAACCGTACTTGAAGCCAAGGAAAGGATCCTAGAAGTTTCAGAAGATTTCATGGTTCAGAGACCTGATACTCGTTTAATTGTAAAACGTCTTTCGTGGCAGATCCACACGTTGCACCCTGTTGTCTGTCTTTGGCCATTGTTTCGATAGCTCCGCCTTTTGTGGGTCTTTTTTAAGCTTCCAACCAGTTCTGCTGGTTGTCTCATATTTATTCTTCTTCGTTGATCGACTGTGCTGTATTGGACTAAGTGTTCCACACTGTTCCCTTTTCCTCTTTGGAGTGTTTGTTCATGTCTGAGCGCTTACCGCGAGTCTGTTGCAATCTGCGTTAATCATTACTGCCTGTAGTTCCAAAGCCTGTTCCACTTTCTCGAGACTCTCCTCGATCTCTTTCTGCGTTTTTTTATTCTGCAGAACCGTATCATGCCTCTTCTTATTCGCAATCAGCCCCGAACTCTTTGATCCTGTTTACCAGGATGATCTCCATTCCCTCATCTACCTGGGCACCATTGGTAACATTGCTTGTCATGTTAGATGCTACACCAATCTTCCACCACTGTGGCCGTTGCATGGTACCGATATCTCGGAACCTGCTCATTCACTTCTGATAGGCGCCAGTTTTCATGGCTTAGCCCCTGCAACGTAATCCTTCTTCCCAGTCACTCGTAATCTAGATTTTTTACGTGGTGTACATGCGTGTAGTCCGCTTTCTGTGATTGCTTATTACTAATTCAAAATCGGGTGTTTCGCAACTAAGTGGCATCCACTAGTTTCTGTGTGTATGGGTCTACTAAGGTGGTACTTATTTAAAATCCTGACGAATTTTTTCCGGACCGCCCCCTAAATCAACTTTAAAGAATTCAAAAACAATTCTCAGATTTTTTTAGATTTTCATCACAACTCTAACCCGTGCATGTAAGAGGGAGGGTTTCCCCATTTAAAATACACCTATTTCGGACACATTCTCAGTGTATAATATACTATAATATATATTAAACTATCTGAGAAAAAATTGACATTATCATACCTGGTAATTTCGACAAATTGCATCTCCTCTAAATGAAAAAAGTCAAACTTCGAGGGTGTGCGATTCGGCGATATTGCATGGTACGATAATGTCAATTTGTTTTCAGATAGCAGCACTAATGCCCACTAAAACCTCGCAGTTGCAGATTTTTTTGAAAATTATTACTCTTACAAAAAAATATATGCTGAGAATGTGTCCGAAAGACGTGTATTTTAAATGGGGAAATCCACTACTATTGGTACTTTTACTACGCTGTTACTTCCACTCTTACTACTTTCACTCCTACTACTACTGCTACTACCATCACTACTATTACAATCGCCAAGTATGATTAAATATGATACGATTTGTTTGTACAGGATGAATCTCATTTCTTGAAGAGTCCAAAATCTGCACGTTCAGTGGCCGCATCTGTCGTAGCTTCTCAAGCGCGAAGAGTTGTGTTGCTTAGCGGTACACCAGCCCTTTCACGCCCTAAGGAATTGTATTTTCAAATCAACCTTGTTATGCAGAAATTTCTTGGGTGTGTTGAAAGTCTTTTTGATTATTTTGTCGCAGAGCAATCATGTATATTATTGCGCGCACAAGTTATTCAGATATTTTTTTTATCGAGGTGTACTGAAAGTTTCTAATTCGAATTGTTATCTTTAAATTTAAAAGACGCCATTTGTTGGCGGTAAATTACTGTATGATCAACCGAATCGTATGTATTTATAAAAGTGTTTTTTCATTACATTTTTCATTCTGCACCGAATGATTGTCAGTGTCACTGAATTAGAATTCAACAGCCTACACATTGTTCTTCGGGCGTTGTTATTCGGAAAATTGATTAAAATGTTGGGTCAACTGATTGCCACTTTCATCGACATGTTAGCTTAATCTGTGAACCCTGATTAAGAATACCAATACAACCGTTAAACCGTTATCTCCTTGTTCAGATTTCACGAATTCGGCATTAGATATTGTGCTGGCACTTTCGGCAAATTTGGCTGGGAATACGGGGGTTCTTCAAACATGCAAGAGCTGCAGCTACTATTGAACCGCTGTTGTCTAATTAGACGTATAAAATCTGAAGTACTGACCCAGTTGCCGTCCAAAATACGGTAAGTTGCGTTACGTACCCTGCAATGTTTTTTGATCTATCAGATCGTTTTTGCAATTCCAGAGAAGTTGTAATTTTGGATCCAAAGTTGATTAAAACAGAAACACAAAAAATGAAGAAAATCGCCGAGGCCGTACAACGCGAAAGTTTTAGGAACTCCGAAGGAAACACCGCGTTACTGCAGCATTATAGAGAAACGGCTGAGGTGAAAACAAAAGCGATATGGTAATTGAATTGAATGCGAGAGAATTTATTTCTTTTCAAAAATGTAATTTTATCCTGCAATTTTTCATCATTGCATTTTTCTAGCAATTACGTCAATGACTTGCTGGAAAGTGATACGAAGTTTTTGATATTCGCTCACCATTTGACGGTACTTAATGAAATATGCAAGACCATCTCATCGAAAAATGTTAGGTAAATTGAAGCACCGCGTTTATTTTTTTAGACAATTGTTTCTTCACTGATCATTTCATTTCTATGGTATACGGTGGGTAATTGATAAATTTGAAGCGAGGTTCTATATGCGTATGAGGTGTATGTTGAAATTGTGCACTATTATCTGTTTCCGAAAAAAAACTTTAGCTATATTAGAATCGACGGATCAACAAAATCCGAGGAGCGAAAAGTGCGATGCGACATGTTCCAAGAACAAGACGACTGTTTGGTTGCTGTTCTTTCTATAACAGCGGCAAGCACAGGCATCACTTTGACTGCCGCGCAGCGCGTTGTGTTTGCCGAACTGTATTGGAATCCCGGAGTAATTATTTCATTCATGTATCTACTGGTTAATTCTAAGTTCCGAAATAAAGCGGTGAAAATACTGTTGCACTATTGTTTCTATTAGCTAAATGACGACTGTAACTTTTTGTGAAAATTTGTAGATTTTGTGCCAAGCCGAAGATAGAGTGCACAGAATCGGTCAACAAGGAAGCGTGCTGATCCAATTTCTTATCGCTAAAAACACGGCTGATGACCATTTGTGGAAATTGATGCAAACGAAACTCAATGTTCTGAATAAAGCTGGGCTTGGGCAGAATTTTGCGGTGGAAAAATCGACTGAGGCCAAACGAGGTAACGAAACTCCGTCCAATCAGTCAAACTTGCACTCGTTCTTCGCAAAAGCAAGTGTTCAACAGGATTCCGCAGCACATCGCGAGAAAATTGAAGATGTTCATCAGTTACTCGAAGAAGATGACGATGCGCTGATCACGCTTAATTTAGACGGACTCGATGAGGATTGTTGAGATATATCAAATTTTAGTTACATTAATTTTGTATAAAAACTACGTATTTGTGAGATTGATACTTGATTTTCATACAGATTAAAAAAAACGAAATATCGCAATATCTTACACGGAGTGTTTTTTAAAGTATCAATCCGATTAACTTATCTCCCTAACGACTCGCCTCATTTTTGCGCAAATAAGACTGCCAGTTAGTATCATGTTTCTTAAGTCTGAACGGAAAAGCAACAAGCATTGATATCACGCACAATTTCCAAGTAATGATCATTTCAACTTACTGATGTCTTGTTGTATTTCAGAGAAACATGATATAAAGAATTTTTCATATGATGCTTTCGCGAATAAATAGGTATCATCTGTTATTGGGTGAGTAAACAAAATTAAAAAAAAAAATGAAAATATTTATATTAGTATTGAAAAAAATTTATATAAAAATTCGACAAAAGTTTCAAAAAACATCATTTTAGAGGTGAATATACTAATTAATAAATGGTTGTCGTATTTAATCACGAATGTCGAATTTTACCGCTAATTTTGCTGGACATCGACTCGATCTCACAAAATATCGACTTTAACGGTTTGTACAATGTGTTCTGTGCTTTGATAATTCATAAATTTACCCAGAAAGCTGGATCGGCTGATCGTTCGATTCAACTCCATGCTGTTTCAAACTAAATTACATCGAGTACGATCGTTAACTCATTTCAGGATAATCAGATTGTTAAGATCATCTGAAATTAGTAGTATTCAACCACGTGTAATTTTGTCAGCTTTACAGAGATTCAACGTTTTTTTAAGCTCGATCGTGGGTTTGTTAAATTTGAAACTAACGCAAACAAACTTAAACGTAAAAAATATGTTGTATTTATTTATTTTGTTAATACATCATTTTTATAATCAAAAATATATAAAATTCATATGAATTTCGTCTCGAATCCTTTGCTGTTATGTTCGGCGACCCAAAGATGAGGAAAAAACCGTTTTATTAAGCATTTTGATATGCGCTAGATATTGTTTTATAGTGATAATCTACAAACGGTAAAGAATTAGATAAGGATTGACTTTTTCAATGACCCTGTGCACAAATTTTTTCCGTATTCTCCTCTCCTTCATTGACGCGTATTTCGCAGAATATTAGTGTACTTGACAAGCGCAACGGATAATTGAAATTTGTAGAATGCTGCAAGAGAAGATAATTCTGGAGACGCCGTGGTGGGGTGAATCTATAAAGCTGGATCCAACGTGAACCTGCGTTGTTTTTAATTTAGTTTTCGCAGAAGCACATTTCTTTATTGCGAGGGAAATACGTGCCTACAGTTCTATAGCGAAATGTCTCACAGTGTCTAGTGCAAAAAATAAAATTGAAAGAGAATTGGTGCGACATTTAACTCGAGAATAAAAAAAAAAAACGGCTTTGCTGTGACAGTAAGGTCATTCAATATAATTAATGTTTGAAATATCCAAATTACTCGTTGTTAACGCGGATACAATATTAACTTGAGGCAGTTCGTCTTCGTACAGTCTTAGTTTTGCACCAGGAAATCAGACGTTGTAAATAATGCCGGGAATGAAAAGGTCACAAGGCTCGTTGCGATGCGCTGGAATATTTGCTCTGATTGGTTGTGCTTTGAACGCTTACGCAGCACCCGTTGTATTCGAAAATGAAGCAGAAGTGAGTAATCAGAAAAACTAACAGAAAGGTTTTAACAGTGTTGCAAAGGTCTCAATATTCCTTCGAATTTACAGCCGAACCACACGATGCCATTGAAGTCTTCTATTTTTCCAATCTTCATCGACAAAGTTCGAACATCCATAGGGAGATCGAAGAGATATACTCTTCAAGGTACGGCTTCTCAAATTTTATAATTTTATCGCAACCGACTACGTCACGAGGTGAAAAATACGCAGAGAAAATAACTGAGAAATCGCGAACCTGCTAACTAGGGTCGTTTATCAAAAAGTCATAAGTATGCGATTAAGGGGTCATTAGAATTTCTGTTTTACTGATTATTTCATGAGTCATATTTCATACCCCTGGTTGAAATGAAGTATAAATCCCGTTAATTAAGACTGAAAACCACATTAAAATAAGAACAGCAAAAATTTTCGTAAAAATTTTTGCGTTTCAATAGTATTTTATGAATTTTCTATCGGAGTCTATTATATCTACGAAATTTTATACAGGGACGATTTTCGTCTCTTGCACAGCGAACTCACTTGACAATTTTCCGGGTTTATAATCGCTAATCTTGTGTGATTATTGAAGTATTGGAACATTGATGGAAAAGCTGTAAATATAGTTGCAGCTTATTTTTATTCGCTATGAGATTATGGCACAACTCGAATCCGAAATTTTCCAAGTGAGGTAAGACAAACGCGATCATAATCCTAAACATTTTTCAAAGTGTGACGCTATTTTATCACCCAGGATGAGAAGAAAGTGTGGGATTCGATTAGCTGAAATTGTCACTGAAGCAAGAAAATTCAATATTTCCTTAGAATACATTGACCGGTACAAAAACCTCTCAATAACACACGATACAATGTTTCTCAGGGACCAAATGGATGCACAAAAATTTAACATACAGAATAAACAATTACCCCGAAAATCTGAATAAAACGGATGTTGATAATGAAATCGCCAGGGCATTTGCTGTGTGGTCAAATTATACAGACCTGAAATTCGCAATAGGAAGTGGAAAGGTAAGTAATCTTTAGATCCGAAAATATCAACACTCTCAGGTATTTTTCTTTTCCTCTTTGACTCCCTCACTTTTTGTTTCAAATCAAAACCGAGGCTGAAACTATAAACCATATCGGCATATTTGCACGACTTCAAGTAGATTCAATTGCTGGTACTATAACATTTAATCTAAACTCTAATATCGGGCAATGACTATCATTTTATTGCGATTTAGGTCGACATCGACATCAGCTTCCACCGCGGAGATCACGGATCCAACTGCGAACCGTTCAGTGGAACGTCGAAAATGACGGCGCACGCTTTTTACCCGGGGACTCGATTCACTGGGGATGCCCATTTCGACCTGTCTCGAAATTGGACTATCAGAAACAACTCCGGTATCGATCTCTTTCAGACAGCAGTGCATGAGTTCGGTCATTCCCTCGGTCTTGATCACAGCAACTTTCAGACCGCTGCCATGTGGCCGGTCATCAGGAGTTACTCTCCTAATTACCAGTTGGACAATGATGACATTACTGGGATACAAGTGAGTCACTATTATAAAGAAAGTTGAAAAGTATCATTAAAGACATTTGTAGTTAGATACTTTGGATTGTGTAGGAAAATCAGGTCAGCTGTAACATTTCTTTTATAGCGACGTTTTGGCCTATTAAGCTCGATTTGAGGTAGCTCAGATTTGAAATCTATATCTATATGTATACATATAAAAAAGAAGATACGTACGCAACTAATATAGATGATCCCCGTTATTTTTACAATTAGCTATAGAATGCGTGAAAAATAACAGGATATTATTTTTCGCACAGAAAATCTACGGAACAAAAACTGAAGGTACAAAAAATAGCACGAAGGATCAGGACGCTTCGCATAGAGAAGGAATCCTTTTTTCAGTTACTACAGAGTCTCCACCACTAGTATCGAATAAAACAATGTCTGAAACCAATAAAATTCATGTAAGTTAAACTAGTCAAAATGAATTCGCGTCTCTATCGACAAAGAGCCGATAACTCTTTTGAAACAGAAAATTAAATGATTTTTTCACATAGCAAACTGCCATTGGATTGTGCAAATAAAAAATATCCAAATTCGTATAATAAGAATGTTTTAAACTTGCATAATCCCAAATTAGTCCAATAAACAAAAGCTCTTCTGACAATAATCTCTCCAGGTGATAAACAAACATTTGCTGTTATTACGATGACCAATCGCAAGGCGGCAATAACCTGTCGTGAAAAAATCCCGTCGACCTTTTCTCCTTGATCTGATCCACAGGTGTGGCTGGAAGTATCGTTGCGAGATGTATCAAATTTTAGTTACATTAATTTTGTATAAAAACTACGTATTTGTGAGATTGATACTTGATTTTCATACAGATTAAAAAAAACGAAATATCGCAATATCTTACACGGAGTGTTTTTTAAAGTATCAATCCGATTAACTTATCTCCCTAACGACTCGCCTCATTTTTGCGCAAATAAGACTGCCAGTTAGTATCATGTTTCTTAAGTCTGAACGGAAAAGCAACAAGCATTGATATCACGCACAATTTCCAAGTAATGATCATTTCAACTTACTGATGTCTTGTTGTATTTCAGAGAAACATGATATAAAGAATTTTTCATATGATGCTTTCGCGAATAAATAGGTATCATCTGTTATTGGGTGAGTAAACAAAATTAAAAAAAAAAATGAAAATATTTATATTAGTATTGAAAAAAATTTATATAAAAATTCGACAAAAGTTTCAAAAAACATCATTTTAGAGGTGAATATACTAATTAATAAATGGTTGTCGTATTTAATCACGAATGTCGAATTTTACCGCTAATTTTGCTGGACATCGACTCGATCTCACAAAATATCGACTTTAACGGTTTGTACAATGTGTTCTGTGCTTTGATAATTCATAAATTTACCCAAAAAGCTGGATCGGCTGATCGTTCGATTCAACTCCATGCTGTTTCAAACTAAATTACATCGAGTATGATCGTTAACTCATTTCAGGATAATAAGATTGTTAAGATCATCTGAAATTAGTAGTATTCAACCACGTGTAATTTCGTCAACTTTACAGAGATTCAACGTTTTTTTAAGCTCGATCGTGGGTTTGTTAAATTTGAAACTAACGCAAACAAACTTAAACGTAAAAAATATGTTGTATTTATTTATTTTGTTAATACATCATTTTTATAATCAAAAATATATAAAATTCATATGAATTTCGTCTCGAATCCTTTGCTGTTATGTTCGGCGACCCAAAGATGAGGAAAAAACCGTTTTATTAAGCATTTTGATATGCGCTAGATATTGTTTTATAGTGATAATCTACAAACGGTAAAGAATTAGATAAGGATTGACTTTTACAATGACCCTGTGCACAAATTTTTCCCGTATTTTCCTCTCCTTCATTAACGCATATTTCGCAGAATATTAGTGTACTTGACAAGCGCAACGGATAATTGAAATTTGTAGAATGCTGCAAGAGAAGATAATTCTGGAGACGCCGTGGTGGGGTGAATCTATAAAGCTGGATCCAACGTGAACCTGCGTTGTTTTTAATTTAGTTTTCGCAGAAGCACATTTCTTTATTGCGAGGGAAATACGTGCCTACAGTTCTATAGCGAAATGTCTCACAGTGTCTAGTGCAAAAAATAAAATTGAAAGAGAATTGGTGCGACATTTAACTCGAGAATAAAAAAAAAAAACGGCTTTGCTGTGACAGTAAGGTCATTCAATATAATTAATGTTTGAAATATCCAAATTACTCGTTGTTAACGCGGATACAATATTAACTTGAGGCAGTTCGTCTTCGTACAGTCTTAGTTTTGCACCAGGAAATCAGACGTTGTAAATAATGCCGGGAATGAAAAGGTCACAAGGCTCGTTGCGATGCGCTGGAATATTTGCTCTGATTGGTTGTGCTTTGAACGCTTACGCAGCACCCGTTGTATTCGAAAATGAAGCAGAAGTGAGTAATCAGAAAAACTAACAGAAAGGTTTTAACAGAGTTGCAAAGGTTTCAATATTCCTTCGAATTTTTTAGCCGAACCACACGATGCCATTGAAGTCTTCTATTTTTCCAATCTTCATCGACAAAGTTCGAACATCCATAGGGAGATCGAAGAGATATACTCTTCAAGGTACGGCTTCTCAAATTTTATAATTTTATCGCAACCGACTACGTCACGAGGTAAAAAATACGCAGAGAAAATAACTGATAAATCGCGAACCTGCTAACTAGGGTCGTTTATCAGAAGGTCATAAGTATGCGATTAAGGGGTCATTAGAATTTCTGTTTTACTGATTATTTCATGAGTCATATTTCATACCCCTGGTTGAAATGAAGTATAAATCCCGTTAATTAAGACTGAAAACCACATTAAAATAAGAACAGCAAAAATTTTCGTAAAAATTTTTGCGTTTCAATAGTATTTTATGAATTTTCTATCGGAGTCTATTATATCTACGAAATTTTATACAGGGACGATTTTCGTCTCTTGCACAGCGAACTCACTTGACAATTTTCCGGGTTTATAATCGCTAATCTTGTGTGATTATTGAAGTATTGGAACATTGATGGAAAAGCTGTAAATATAGTTGCAGCTTATTTTTATTCGCTATGAGATTATGGCACAACTCGAATCCGAAATTTTCCAAGTGAGGAAAGACAAACGCGATCATAAACCTAAACATTTTTCAAAGTGTGACGCTATTTTATCACCCAGGATGAGAAGAAAGTGTGGGATTCGATTAGCTGAAATTGTCACTGAAGCAAGAAGATTCAATATTTCCTTAGAATACATTGACCGGTACAAAAACCTCTCGAATAACACACGATACAATGTTTCTCAGGGACCAAATGGATGCACAAAAATTTAACATACAGAATAAACAATTACCCCGAAAATCTGAATAAAACGGATGTTGATAATGAAATCGCCAGGGCATTTGCTGTGTGGTCAAATTATACAGACCTGAAATTCGCAGTAGGAAGTGGAAAGGTAAGTAATCTTTAGATCCTAAAATATCAACACTCTCAGGTATTTTTCTTTTCCTCTTTGACTCCCTCACTTTTTGTTTCAAATCAAAACCGAGGCTGAAACTATAAACCATATCGGCATATTTGCACGACTTCAAGTAGATTCAATTGCTGGTACTATAACATTTAATCTAAACTCTAATATCGGGCAATGACTATCATTTTATTGCGATTTAGGTCGACATCGACATCAGCTTCCACCGCGGAGATCACGGATCCAACTGCAAACCGTTCAGAGGAACGTTGGATATGACGGCGCACGCTTTTTTCCCGGCGAGTCTACTCACTGGGGATGCCCATTTCGACCTGTCTCAAAATTGGACTATCAGAAACAACTCCGGTCTCGATCTCTTTCAGACAGCAGTGCATGAGTTCGGTCATTCCCTCGGTCTTGATCACAGCAACTTTCAGACCGCTGCCATGTGGCCGGTCGTCAGGAGATATTCTCCTAATTACCAGTTGGACAATGATGACATTACTGGGATACAAGTGAGTCACTATTATAAAGAAAGTTGAAAAGTATCATTAAAGACATTTGTAGTTAGATACTTTGGATTGTGTAAGAAAATCAGGTCAGCTGTAACATTTCTTTTATAGCTACGTTTTGGCCTATTAAGCTCGATTTGAGGTAGCTCAGATTTGAAATCGATATCTATATGTATACATATAAAAAAGAAAATCCGTACGTAACTAATATAGATGATCACCGATATTTTTACAATTAGCTATAGAATGCGTGAAAAATAACAGGATATTATTTTTCGCACAGAAAATCTACGGAACAAAAACTGAAGGTACAAAAAATAGCACGAAGGATCAGGACGCTTCGCATAGAGAAGGAATCCTTTTTTCAGTTACTACAGAGTCTCTACCACCAGTATCGAATAAAACAATGTCTGAAACCAATAAAATTCATGTAAGTTAAACTAGTCAAAATGAATTCGCGTCTCTATCGACAAAGAGCAGATAACTCTTTTGAAACAGAAAATTAAGTGATTTTTTCACATAGCAAACTGCCATTGGATTGTGCAAATAAAAAATATCCAAATTCGTATAATAAGAATGTTTTAAACTTGCATAATCCCAAATTAGTCCAATAAACAAAAGCTCTTCTGACAATAATCTCTCCAGGTGATAAACAAACATTTGCTGTTATTACGATGACCAATCGCAAGGCGGCAATAACCTGTCGTGAAAAAATCCCGTCGACCTTTTCTCCTTGATCTGATCCACAGGTGTGGCTGGAAGTATCGTTGCGGTCTCGTTTTATTCATTGACTTATTCATGCATTCATATTGATTCACCCTTCGTCTTCGTCTTCTTTTCTCTTTTCTTGCCCAGCCCTGCGGGCGTAACGCATAACCAACCGATTTTATTTCCTTTCTTTGGCATTCTTAACGCGGTCCTGTGGTCTTTGTACTTTCTCTGACGAGACGTAGACACGTAGGTGTGCGAAGCAGACTGATCGCAGAATACCTTCGTACGAAATGGAAAAAAAGGAATATTGGAAGGGGGGCAGCTGTCGCGCCCTCACCCAATTTAAATATAATAGAATGACTCTTTCAGGAATGCGCAGAACGACTAGGAGGGTTCAGTCAAAATTTCAAAAGGTCAGCAGCCTGAGGCAATTCAAAAGTCGTTACATCGTTGCTGCAAACCTTAGAATTGCATCATTCAATATAGCTGACGCGACACATAATACAAAGTTGAATTATTAATTTTACTGGATTCTTATTGAATTACGTGCGTAAAAAAGTATACCGAATACTAGTAAGTGTGAAAAATTCATGCAATTCAATATGACAGACATGAACAGCTGCAAATTTCATCATAAACCATATTCGATTCACCGTTTCGAATAAGTTCTGTGTTCCAGCACTTGGCTTGAATTTTATTTCCGTTACAAAAACCGCTTAATTCGAATATAACCATCTATGGTATGTATAATTCATATTATGCACAAAAAATACACCGTTACCGGCTGAAGGCTGTGAGTAATGCAGATGTTTTCTTTATCGAGCGCTGTCACACGAACAAGAAATACTCTTGATTTAGTGGGCATTCCATGTGAATTACACAATTAGCACGATTGTATATACCAGCGAGTAAGTACAGAGACTTAGATTCTGACACGTTCGATATCCTCAGGAATTGTACGACCCACCGTGTTCGATGAGCACCGTTTGCACTACCAGCCGCGCGTTTACGGCCGAACAAGAAACAAAAAAGAGTCTACGGCGGGCGGCCGGCAATTCAAAAGGGTGCTCATCCAACGCCGTGGGTCGTAAAATTCCTATGGATATTGAAAGTGTCAGAATCTGTCTAAATCTCGTACCAACTACTCAATACTAGTATAATTTAATACGGGTAAAATAGTACTTGGAATTGTTACCAAAAGACGCCATTCCTTAGGTTAATCAGTGGCGCCGCCGCACAACATTTTCGCAAGCTGCTAAAACCAAACTGATCAACCGGTTGCATATGTGTAGGCGGCATGGAACGTTGAACCATTATAAATAAATTTTTGAACGAAAAAGTTACTTTTTAGTAATCAGGATGATTGTTTTACTGTTTTCTTTGTTAAATAGTGTAGGCACTTTAAGGAATTAACTCTCTGAAACATGAATTGTAAATTATCCCTACCAAGTAGAAAAGGTCTAGAAAAGTTTTTCATGAGCTAATAGGAGACGTTGGACTGTTCAAAAGTACAACGAACCAAATCCAAGGCCATGAGTAATTATCGATAAATCTAGAATTTATTCATCGGCAATTTGGGAAATGTTAAAACACCGCATTGCTGGCAAGGAAAATCCGTGAAGAGAGTTGACAAACTTGTATATAATAAATGTGTATATACGGTATACACATTTATTTTGATGTTGTAGAGTTTTCGGAATTTGAATTATTCATGGAAGCGTCTTGTCGGCTGGTTAACGCGCTCTTAAGACAATGCACTGCAACGTGAAGAGATAGAAGGATAAAAAGACGGCAACCGGTTTCGAATGATTTGCTGCATATCGCTAGCGAAATTTAGCGGAGAGTTGATGCGTCATCGGAATTCGCAAGCCGACTAAATTGCACTGAAGTTGAAATTGGCATTGGTTTCATTGTAGTTTTGGCGCTATTATGTTATAATCGATTGTTCGGTTTCGAACAACTCAAGTGGGAACTTGTGACCACATTAAAAAAAAAAAAAACACTCTTTCGACAAACGATCTTTCCGACTAGATTTCAGCATTCGCAACAACCACGTTTTGACCTTGTCTCTGCCGGGAAATCGCTTGCATTATTCATTCTTGCAATGGGTGAGCACATTATACCCGCCTTTCTACGTCTCCCAGTTGCATCTAAGGCGTATCAACCGAATTTCAATCCGACAAACGGCTGCTCTCGTCTTTCGACAATTCTTTCATTCGCCTATGCACAAGTCACAGACTACTTTTCCACCGAGGGTAGAAATCGGGTGAGATGACGGCACAGGGTGATGACCCAAGTCAGAATTAAGGCCTGTCAGACCTTCCTGTTTTACCGAAGAATCCTGTATGGAATATTTTCTTTTTTCGAATATCCTATTTATTAATAAAAGTGCGGATTTTGCACCTCACATTTAACTCGATATCGAATCAACGTGTCTAAATGAAGGTCCGACAATCTAAACGGCGCAGTTTGAGCCTTGTTATTTCCCAAATTGATCTAAAACGTTGGATTAATTGGCTCCCCAACACGATACCATGTTGCCAAAAGAACGCTCACATCCAGAATTCCATTGGCTTCAGTTGTGGCCAATCGAAGCTTGACATTCGAACCGTTTCTGGATCAACTTGCAATCGGAGTCCATCCAGCCAATATTCAACCACATTGTGTCCCAATGTTGGTTCGGCGTTGGTAACCAACCTTGGCTCTGATGCAACTACTTATCGGTATTTATTCAAAACAATTAATATCTAACGGAGTTGACTGACGTTGGCACAGCGTTACGTACTCGAACAAGTGTCCCAATTCAATCCTGAGTATCATTTATTTCACTTCGAAATACATCGATACAACATAATCCTTGTGCTAAGATCCCGTGTTATAGCAATATTTCATTACTAAATACAATTTTCGTTTTTATTTCCATAAAAGATCCGAAAACGTATTATTCCGTTTGGTTCAACACTTATTTGAACGAATAACAATATATGTAGCCAGCATGACGTCGATTATTGGATCAGTCAATCGGTTCAGCTTCGGTTTTGCCCAGATTGGACAGGTATAAAAAGATGAAAAACTGCGTTCCAGCTGTTACACTTTTCTTTTAATGTTAGATTGAATTGATAAAAAAATTAAATATGCGTTAAAAATCAATTTTTTCCATTTAAACAAGTACCGGTCATACTCGTATTTTCTCGTCGGACTTTTTTCTCCGTTTGTAATGGTGCTGCTAGCGGAACTGATTGTAAGACAAAATGAAATGGAATTCGTCGTAGAGGTAATTTGTATGGTCAGCAGCGATTTATTTCGATACTTGGCAATCATCGCATTTTTACGAGGACTAATGTCATTCTTACGGAGGACAAAATCAAGTAGGCTGTGCGTTGCTCATCCGGGAAGAGGAACGAGCTGCGTCCTTCCGGACCAAGGCAACTCGATCTGGATCCAGATATCATCGTGGATCGAATCCCAATCCCACCAGCTTCACGCCAACGCAAGGTGAATAAAGATCGAAGAAACTCGGAAGCGGAGCGTGAAATAGAGGTCCGAACACAGCGGACACAGGCGTGGAATGGAAACAAGAATTGTCTCATCGTGAGTCGCTGTGTCAACATCGGGAGTTGGAAAGCGGTTGATTAGAAGATGTCGCAACCCGTTTCGATTCACACCCGATTGACTACGCGTTCCTAAATCTGCTCAAATATTATTTATTCAGTCTCCGATCGATTATCTCACATCTGCGGAAAGGTTTCCCATCATAAAAAACTTTACGTAGGGTCAAAGATCTCATTTGGTACTTATACGAGATTGATAATTATCCATCGCGGTTACTTAACCGTGTTCCATTATCGGTTACAACATTTCAATTCTCCTCGTTTGGCTGTTTCCCGTTCTGATTCAGTAAAACAGGAAAACTAATGAGGTTTCTACGATCTGATTGTATACTGTAAATGACTGAGTATGATCGTTCGTCAGCGACGGAAGTTTACATCTTGCCTTATGGCTTGCGTTTTCTTACCCTGTGTACAAGTATGCGTATATATGAAATATTCTCCTCAAGTTGACGGATATTGTGTCAGATGAATGACTCTTAGCTCTGATAAATAAAACTGTATTTTACATCGTTGGAGATTCTGGATTTGGAAATTAGTTCACATCTGGTAAAGATATGTGCTAACGATGAAACGGACTACTGGGCGTGCAAACGGAAGTTATTGAATAAAATCGAATAAGGAATGAGAAGAGTACACAAAAAAGTTTCAGCCGACATACAGCCTGAGGCGAAGTGACTCAACTGTGTGACTCCCGCGCGATTCTCCGTTACTGTCGCCTTTTACCTAGAAGTTTCCTTTGTGAATCATTCAGTCAAGTTCTGCTCTTATCAAATTAGTTATAATTATCCGCAGAGACGCGGCAGCGGTTACATGTGTTTTTACGCGCGTTCAAACTCTGACGACTACATTTCGAACACGTCCCAAAATTCAACATGACTTATCGTTTGCACCAATGTTATTGTAATTCATGCAGTTATGAAACTTATTACAATGCTGTTTATTCACAGACGATTATCCAATATTGAAGTGCAATGTACCAAAAAATCAGGTACATCGGTGGCTATCATTGCCATATTCGGATAAAAACTGAGACGTGATCTACAGACACGAGAAATTAACACGGAAAAAATTCACCACATGATATATTACATAACTTGTGTTTATTTCATGATTTTTATATTCATTATGCACCGAAAGAAGAAGGAAAAATTCCTATGTCCCGTTTAAAGTTTGCTTTGGTAGTAGTTATAATATTAATATAGATTTTTGAGTTATTATAGGAACATTCAATAATTTTGGTGTATTTGACCACAGCGTGCAAAAAGGAGAGGTATTGTTTCCTTTGCGCGGTATCTCCGAATGGCGCTTGAGTAAAAAATAACAATTAAGTGTTTTGTACAAGTCGCAAAAAGGTTAAAATGTCATCGAGAAATCGTAAACATTATGCTGGTGCATTTTTTTATGTGTGTGACAAATTTATTAAAGTACGAAGTATGAAATTTGAGTAGAACAAAAGTGAGAAGCTACGTGATTTTAACAAAATTACCTATTTTCTAGAAAGTTTATTGTAAGTAACAAATAAACATACTTCAATTCCGCATTTAAGTCTCTTTTCAAAAATTTAAATGCGAACCTGTAGTTTGTTTAATTGTCATTTACAATAAATGTCTCGGAAGATAGGTAACTTTTCATACAATCCGAAAAATCGTTCTTGTTTCTATACAGAAACAAACTACATTTAATAAAACTATTCTTTCTTGCATTAGTTAGGTGGAAGAAATCAAAATTTTATATCTAGAACCTAGACTCGAAATTCGTGTTGACCTGTGTTTATAGAACGTTTTTCTCTGGCGGTTGACGTAATTTTGATAAACGTCACAAACAACTGCTGTTTTTATCTACCCCCAAATGAACAATCTCGATGACGAAATTTCAGAAGGAAAGTGGAACCTCTTTCACGGAGTTTTCTACCCGTTTACCTTCGTGCAATTTAAGTAAAATTGACGCTTAAACGATCAGCTGATCGACAAGTGTAACGCCATATTGCCCTGACTGTCTTAGAGCAGTTGCTAGCTGTTAATATTCTGAACTTCGTTTGTACAGGTTAGTAAATTTGTTCCGTTCGCAAGTAAGAATGATTCATTTACTGTTTTTCGGCATCGTCGCGCATAATCAAAAAGTGACGTACTTCTTGGAGGAAATTGACGACACGCGCAGTTTACATAGACAAAAATTCCTGTTGTGCCTCATCGCAAATAATTCCCCCGTGAATTATCCGTAAAATAATGCATAATGCATGTGCTTTGTTGTGTTTTAACAAATCCCATTGTTTCGTCAGAAGACGAGATTCAGGTTAGGAAAAATCGAATTTTACCGGTTCGCAGTTAATCGTAAACGCTACGCTCATCTTCCCAGTAAAACAAAACTATTTTCGCTCCCACCCCCTTGTTAAAAAAAAAAAATCAAAAAAAAAGCACACAATCCGAGGTCAACAAATATTGACCCCAAAAAACGTTCCCAAACAATTGCAATGCGTATAGGTAAATTTAAATTCACCCGATTCCTACGGATTTCGAATTTCAATGTAAAGTCTGCATTCCAACCGTTTATCGTCGATGCGAGAATTCACGAAACACGCTGCACGTTCGCCTAATATATCCTTGCATTCGCGATTACTCCGAATTCTTCTCATCGGCGATTAAAACGAGTGGATACGTGATATCCGTCAAAATATCCGCTCACCGATGCTCGGCGAAAAATAATACGTATGTACGTACAATGCAATTCAAGACCTTGTAGTTAAAGGATTCACAGCACGCGGTCATCGTCCGTTTCAAAATATTCCACTGTTTCAGTTTCGGGGAATATGATTACCAATAAATATTTTTGCGAAAATATTTATGGGAAATACCGTAGATAATATGTAGAGGGATTTTGTATTATAATGATTCAAAAAATCCGTGGCGTCGGGTAATCGACAATGATTTCACCAATTGAGTATTTGAGTGAAATTGTTTTTTTCCATTCTTAGGGGTGCATAATGCAGTGCAAGCAAAAATAATGAGGACGTATTTTTTGTTTTTCGATAAAAATGATAATTTTTCATGTCATAGGTGATTGAATTTCACTGATTTTAATATATATAGATATATATCAACATGGGTGACGTCGCAATGTTATAGTTTTCAATCTGTTATATTGGTGGCAATTTTGATTCAATCGAAAAAATAAAAAATATGTCCAAAATATTTTTTTCCAATCTAGAAGAATATGAAATAAACAAATTTCATTCAAATACTCAATTCACTGGTAAGACCGAGATGTCGGAAATTCTCTTGGCCGACGTAATATTCGACGATTAGATCAAAAATTTGTCAACTATCAATACCCCGCGCTTCTAAAAATAATCGCTGCATCGATTAATCGAGTCCAGAAAAATAATCGAATAAGACTCGATTGAATCGGTAAGAATGAATCAATTAATCGAATATTTCGTATTTTTTTTCAAACAGTGCATATGACACCAAAATTTGATAAATTTCAGTATGTAGTCTTAATGGCAGAAAAGTTTTTTGATGATCTATAGTTTCATTAAAAATATTTTTCAACTTGAGGTAAAAATATTTATTTATCTTTCACTTATTCATATGAAATAGATACTTAGTTAGTAAGACAATGATAATAATTGATACTGTAATCACATAAATTGATATTGTATTGCGTAATTCATGGGAGTTAAAAACCAGATATTGATTGCGAGTGAAAATAATCGAGTCGGTAGATTTAGCGAGTTTGGGAAATAATCGATTTAATCAAAATGTGATGTGAAAAGTTGCTGTTGTAATTAGGTACGAGACACGAAATGGCGTCTTCTGAATTTGAGTATTACGACAGAAACGCAAATGTGCTTAGCGCGATCTCTTGTATTGATATAATTTAATTTACAATTAAAGTCTTGTCATCTTTTCTTCTCATTCTTCTACGCGTTGCCAGATTCATTCCGCGATACAATTCGGGCTACTGAAAAAAGAATTCATCGAGAAACTTGTCGACCGTGAATTGGCGGAGAAAATTCACAGTCACCGACGTATTTATTAAGGAGGACTGGTAATACACATGTAAACGTTCGTTACGACGGTCGTTTTGTTATCACCGAATTTCAAACCATTGTGTACAATTTTTGTAATCTCGAAATCAAAGAATCGGCCAGTTGATTGATGAAAAACGGATGTAAATCGAGCCTTGTAGAATTAAAAGTATGCAAAGCAAAATGGCAGCAAACTGAGTGATCAGCTGATCATCTTAGCCTTGTTTTAGCCAATTTACCCGAATACGAATGGATAGAAAATTTCGTGCAAGTGATTACACATTCCTTATTCGTTGGATTGAATCGACGAAGATATAAATTTATGGGTTAAAAAAGTAGAGGTTTATAATTAGCTGGCACCCTGCGCTAAATTGCGTTTTTCGACAATATTTTTGGAATGTTTTTAAATACTCGGTTAGATTGTTCGATCGTTTTCTAGATTCGACGCGTGCCGAACGGAGAAAGGTTGCAAAAATTTAGTGTTAGTCATTTCATTGTCTTACGATTCCGATTATCCTTATACAGAGAAAAAGTGAAGTATTCATCGAGAGAGTGAGTTGCACTCCAAAACGATGCATACGCTGCTTACTATACCCGTAACATGTACCCATCCATGTATGTGCGATAAATATACCATATAATATCGTATACAAAAATTGTCAGCCAAAACAAAAGGCATTCCCAGGCATGGGATGTGGTTGAATTGTTGTGATTCACCCATGGTCAATAGACTCGCGGGGTTTTTGATCACAGTTGATATTTCATCGCCTTCCTCCGGTGACACGTATTATGACTACTCCGTATGTAATAAAGAAATAATTCAATCACGGCATTGTGGCTTTGCGGCAATATCGCGAGGGATGAGAAATGCGAAATGAATCTCGACGAACGTTACATCTTTACGAGGTAAACGTCCACAGCTTGATGAGTCGGAAATCAACACTATGAGCATTTATCAACATTAACGTATTCGGAAGAAACGATGTTTCCTCTCAAAATGCAGAATGATAAATACTAGAGTAAACGTTAGTTCGGGTATTGATTTTTCTCTTCGAATTGATTCAAAGTTACGAAAAATATAGCAGATTTGTTTGATTTCATTTTACGATCATTGGTAACGAATATTGATATTTTTCGATCAACGTTAATGTCAATTCAATTTTGGAAAATTCGATATTCAATCGACTTGGAACCAAAAATCAACATTTTTTTTTCATTTCCAAGGAAACTATGGAAGCCTAGGAATATATTAATTTGCTAAATTAACAAAAAGTTTAATTGATTTTCAACTCACTAACATTCGTCAAAAATGAAGCCTCAAATTTTCCAACTCCTCAACGATTTGATCGGATAAATGAATTACATAATCGTACCGTTCAACAACTAACGCATAACGCTCCTAAATCGAATACTACCTGACAGTGCCAAAATTTAGTTATAATTCTCACGTAACTTTATTTTTCAGTTGGATGCTTTATTCAGCATTTGGCGTAAAAATTGAGAAGACATTCGACTGTTGTATTGTGACGATTGTGAGTAATACGTGCGATGTAATAATTGAAAAGAAAAAGGGAACAGTTTATACGTGATGTAAACCTTGTGCTTGTATGATTCCATGAAAAATGTTCACAAAGGAACTTTAGTAATTCTGGAGCAATGAGATTCGTATCATTCGACAAGAAGTGTGAAAATTCATCGGTCGACATTTAGAGACTACATTCAACCACATCCTACGAATGAGTAATGTATCCTCAATTTATTCACGTACAAACGTGCACAATACGAGTAAATGTGACTCACGAATTATTAATCCTCGATACGAGATTCTAAATAATCTCCGCCTCGTATAAACAAAAGCTCCACAGGATTTCTTAGCGGTAAAACATTCATCAACGGATGTCTTTCCTAGAAAAAAAAACAACTTTATTGTACGAGTTTTAATTTATTGAAAAGCTGTTTAGTAACTAATTATTTATTTGTTCTTCTCTTCCAGAGAAATAAATCAAGGATGTTTCTGGTCTGTTTCTACTTTTTAATTCGAATAACGAGTGATGAAAAAATTATATTTTTGATCGTATATTTTCGTGGTTTCAGTAATAATAAATATTAGGATGTGACAAGAAAACAAATTTTCTTTTCCTTGTTTACAGGTTCGAAAGTTTCATTCAGGAATAAAAATACGCCTGTTTAAATTTCAGCTCTTAATATTAACTCTAAGAGGTTGCCCATCACATTTTTCTATTTTTCATAAGAATAACACGAGAAAAATGGTTTTTGCTCCTTCTGATTATTATAACTAGCTAACGATGCGAATTTTTGTAAAAAAAAATTTATTTACACACCTAAATAAATATGGTGATAATTAAAATATAAAAACAATATTGAGGGTGAAATGCAACATGAATTTACGTCTGAAAATCCTATGAGAATTAGAAAGAAATTGATTTTTAGTGAAATTATTGAAAGTGTGACGAAAAAAAAATAGTTAAAAGCACGAAGATTTAACAATAGTGTTTTATTTACGAAATGTGTAATGATTCGTTGAAAACGTCGACTTGTTGGTGGGTCAAGGCTGGTAAACTCCCTTAGTCTACAAGCTGTTATTCCATGACTGTTCAGAACTTGCGAACCATTCGATTTATTTGAGTAAATATTGCGAAATTTATAAAGAGCAGGGAAAGAGAAAAAGATACCATGAGACGTGTGTGCGGCCAAAATTGTTGTAAAAAAATCATTCAAAAAGCAATACTTGAGCCAATGGTAGAATAATACATCTGGCGTAATCCCAATGCAGAATAAAAATTAAAAAAAAAAAAGATATCTGGATCCGAATAAACTGGATAGGAATTTAGCTCAACACAGTAAAATCGTATGATTGTACCGTTTTCTGTTTTCTCAGCTCATTTCATCTGAATCAAATCCTTTCAAGTAGATTTTTTCATACGCCTAATGCAATTATTTTATGATTGATCTATAAGAAATCTGTCTTATTGATAAATCTGCCAGAAGTTATACCATTATTTACAAAAAAAAAGTTATCATAAATTCACAGTTGATTAAAAAATACGTCATTGTCATTGCAATTATTTACTTGTTTGAGAAAATAAATTTGAAATTGTTTCAAATTCCTGTTGAAGAGAAAAAAAATTATACAATTGAGAAATTTTTCACTACTCAAATAATACGAATAACTTAATAAATTCGTAGTTACGAAAAAAATACTTTATCGTAGAAGTTATAATGAGCTTTTTCGTCTGTTGGAAGAAAAAAAATTTGGAACCATTTTGAACCTAGTAAAAGAACAAAATCTGCTGATCACAAAATTTTCTCATCAGTGCGACGGTGTACCAAATTATTTGAAATATTACGACTCGGCACAAAAATGTACCACGTTTACTATTCAGAATCAATTTTTAAAGGATTCTTTGACAAAGCAAAAAAAGAAAAAAATGACAAAAAAAAACCAACTAGATTGTACGCGTATTTTTTCTTCAAGGTTTCCCGATAGCAAAACATCGATAAACTTTATTTTATTTCATTCCGTTCCTTGCGATAGTTTGCAGTCAATATTTACCGAAGATAGGAAACAATATCTGTTAACACGTCGTTATAGAACACGGACAAATGTCACAAGTCGCGTGAACCTTTTTCCAACTCCACCCAATCCACCAAGATAATAGTTGTTACAATCTGACTGCGATCTCTGTATGCGGAAAGAAAATCACCTGGACAACTCATATTATGTGAGAAAGTCGTCTTTTAGACGTCTTTTGGACAAGCAAAAAGACATCGTGAAGCTCGGATCTCGGACAATCTTGAGACATAGATTTTAATACATCGAAAAGATGTCTTAAGGCCGTCTTTTTTGTACGACATTTCACCGTCAGATGGATCTGCATCTCAAATAAAATAGATCCTGTAACGCGCATGCGCATTACGTTGTAGCAGACGACGGACCATTTGGCCGTTAGATAATCACTCTTTATGACGCCGATAGCGATTAAACCATGCGCATATCGTTATTGCTACGGGTAAAAGCTTCATATACAAGCGTATGGTTGGATAACAAAAAGCCGTAGAACAGCAACATTAATAAAACTATCATTCGTTAGGTGACCAATGCGCTGATGACCGTGGGTATATATCATGGTTACGCGTTGTGTGCTGCAATTTTTTCATTGCACAGGTAGCATCGCTAAAATTCTCGATTAACAAATTATGCTCATTGTTATCATTCGGCTACAAATCAGCGACTTGACTTACTATTTAGCCGATAGGATGCAACGACCGTGTAGAAAATACCGTTGCAGATTTTTTCTTAAAGAGCATGCGACCACAAACTTTGTTAGACTTATTTAAATATCGTTTTCCTGAAACTGAGTTGGCTAACTAAGCAGTATAATTATACGGAAGAAAATATTTCCTCATTATCCCTTATATAGTAATTCACAAACCAGAGTCGTATCACTGACAAATCCCACTTTTTCCCTATGAACGATAAAGGAAATTCGTTTCAGCGATTAGACAAAAAATCAATCCAACGATTCAGGTATACAGGTATGTACCTATATACATATACATGTGTACACAAGTTTACAAGCCAGAAAAACTGGGTCACAGCTGATTGATACGGACTGATGTAAGTGAGTTAAAAGTACAAGCAAGGAAAATGGGGGCAAAACGGACACCAAGGTTGAAATTTTACAATTTTGTCGGAATAAGTTTCTCGAATTATTCGAAAGTGTTTTTCTTTGCTTATTTCTATCAGAACTTTACGAGTTCTCATTTAATTTTTTAATTTCAATTATACCGAATGATTTTTGTTCGCGTTTACTGTTTGCGTTTGTGAACATCGAAGTAACTGTCGAAAGTTAGTGAGGCTAAACCAAAATATGACCAAATTAACAGAAATTTGCTCTGTCGTGTTTTTTCCATAACATTTTCTTTACTTGAGGTTAATTAATTTCCAGCCTTTTTCATCCTTCACTTGTTTCATTTCTTCTATTTTGCGACTCGATGCTAAAATTTTATAAAACATTGCTAACATTGCAAGTTGTTGCGCTGCTCGTTGCTGGTGCTGCACAGTGAAAACGACTGCGGGGTCATTCGGTATATACTATAATATATAATACATTCTTTGCACAATTTTTGTTCACTCAAGCATTTCGATAATTTATTCACCGGGGTGGTGTGATGTGTCAAATATATCAAGGGCCAATGAATTATAATGAAACCGAGATAGCCAAACCGTATTTAGAACTACACGTAAAGAAATGGTCCGATACTAGATGATATCAGAAGAGAGTTCTCGAAATGTAGGGAAAAACCAGAGAGAAATGAATGGAGTAAATAAAGGAGTGAAAAATTTTGATTACTTTATTGACAGGTTTCGGGAAGGGAATAAAAATTTTTTCTTATTAATATTTGTGGTCGTATATATACTTTATTGTGTTTTTTTTTTTTTTAATTTGTTTGCAGAATTTATATATTTCCAAGCTTACACGATTTTTTTAATACTGCGGAAAAAAAATTTGTACGGTTATATACATAATAAACGTATTCTCTAATTTGTACATCGGTTTCTTATTCAGAAAAACTTTTTGTTTCGTCACGTTTGTACCGTTAAATATTTGATTTTTTATCGTCGCGCTGACAACAAATTTTCATCAACAGAAAGTGTATTGAACTCGCTTCTGAATAAAAAAAACAATAAAAAAAAAAAATAAAAAAAAAAATACATGTTTCAGAGACTGCTGTTATAAATAGTTTTCTAATCGTAATACGAGCCTGATTAGCGTCCGCGATATTTCTCAATCAGAATGAAAAATCGATATTGTTTGTGATTTTAAAATGTGAATAAAAGTTTCATGGATTATCAAGTTCGTTAAGACGTTCGTTTTCCATTTCTAATTCAGCTGGAAATAAAATGACGAATATATAATTTCGCTACATATGCATAGAACGATATACAACACATTTGTATAATTTCAATAGCCGCAACTTTGAGCCATTGTTAGAACTGAGGATTAATACCAGCGTAAGGGAGATTCATTCGAATCGAGAGAAGGGGAAATTCAGGCTAATCGTACGGTGGGGGGCCACCTGTAAGCATAAAACCAGATGACTGGCAGGCCGTGAGTCAGAGTGGCGGCGGAATTCGATAGGCCAGCTCGCGATCGCGCCTTTTTTCATTTATTAAACACCAGAAGAAAGCACATTTCTCATTTTATTACAGACAAATAAATACGTTCGTATATAGTTGCTACTTCACATTTCACAACTGCTAGTCCATACAGATAACGGGAATCGGAAATAAGTGCATCATATATATGTATGTGTACATACACATACGTATGTGATATATACATAAGTGTGTTGAAGTATCGTTTTTATTTGCGTATCGTAACAGGCTTGTATAAATTTATCGTTAAACAATATTAATAAACGTTCGAGAATCGTTCGAAATACATTTAGATAAATAAATAAACAAATAAACCAAGTCTGGAAGAAGGGAATGATAAATTAATTAAAATAGAACCGGTGCTTCTAACTCTGTAGTAAATTCTTTTTTCTGTATTAAGCAGACGGGTGTAACATTATTAACGATAACGGTATTAATGATAATAAATAAATAAATAATGCTTCTTATTGTATTGAACGTGAAGAGTGGTTAGTGCTATATTAATATACAGTAATAGTAGAACCGAGCGATCGTATCGCGAGTGGCAGTAATCGTAATGAAAATAAAGATTTTTTTACTTCGTTGACTGCTCAGTTTTTGAGAGATCGATTAAAAAAAAAAAAAAATAACTCACCAAAGGAAAGAGGAAGCGATTGTCTTTCGTGTCAACAGAAAAGTAAATTAAAGCGGTAGTAAATATAACGCAACAACTTGATATTGAAATATACAAATTCGTAAAAAAAAAAAGTCGAGATAAATTGAGGGAAAGATAATGACGAACGGACGTGAAATGTCAGCGTCACTTCGTACCCTCCGGCTTGCCGGAACGCTGATTATCATGCTGGTTTGTTGCACTGCCCTTTGTAATGCCGAAGCGGAAGCTGCACCTGTTGTATCGGAAACTGGAGCCATGGTAAGTTGATGATGAACCGTAAAAAAACCATTTCGAAAAAAGTAAACCAGACTAAACTGACAGAGAAAGAGTAATGATTGAAAAATGCTGGCGCTCACGTGTAGCAGTGTTATATACGTAATATGTATCAAACATGTTTCTATATTCATATTTTGAAAAAGACTTTCTTTCAGAAAGACGAAGTACATGAAATTTTCACCGAATTGTTCGATCGCAAAATCGCCTTTTTTCAATTTCTTCAAAGTATAGAAAAGGCAAATAATTCTTACCACCTTGAGGAATATGTCAAATTTTTGAAATTTTGTTCCTGATAAATTAACAATTTTAAAACAGCTAATTAATAATATTTTTAATGAATCAAAACAAAATATTGTTTATTTTGTATCGATTGTACCATTATAGGAGGTTCAGTTAATTAAGAATGTTTAAAAGTTGTAAAATCATGAGAGAAAATAATTCTTAACCATGTTTTATGGGGTCTGGAGACATTTGTCACTCTTCAAAGAGTTTGATACACACGATTGCAAGAAAATATTGTTTCTCAATCTATCTTGTTATCGACTCGTTAAATTCGTCAAAATGCTGGTTTAACGACAGGGAAAAAATATAAGTACTTTTTTTTTACAAGGCGCGATCAAATTTCGAACAAACTTGATTTATGGTTCAATCTGACTGTGAATGTTTTTTTTAAACGAGCCAATTATTACGGATGCCATACCTGAGATTTTGAATCTACGGTAAAATGGAACCAAGCCCGTAAATCAGGAAACTGAAAAAACACGTGTCAACCTATTTTCGTTGATAAAAAGAGCAGGGTAATATGTGCGATATGAAAAGTTTAATACAGAGTTCAGACTTGTATATCCCAAGTGGAATAGTTGTAAAAATTGCGTCGAGTTTAGGCGTCGAAGTAAATTCCTTGCGGATGACGTTCCTCGTCTACTTTCCGCTGATAAAAGGCACGTTAACTACATTACAAAGATACGGTGTTGACGTTACTCAATCTAATTGAATTATATACTTGCTTACCAAATGTGTAGATAGATGAATATCGGGTATTCTTATCTCAATAACTGTGTACTTATTTCACTTAGTCGTCATTTATTATTTGTATGATTGTTATTATTTTTTGTTTAAAGGTAAATCTGAAATCGTTCTTGACATTTACAGTTATATAAAATAAGAAAACTTAGTGTTGACGAATTTTCATAGTCAGAGAGTGTAAATGTACCCGAACAAACGTACTTCCGAGTGAAAAAGGCCACTGAATTGAGTGAGTAGTAGTAGTTATGTAGTTAAAAATTCTCGAAGTTAAGACGCATTTCGATAGTTTTTGCTTTGATGTAAAATGAAATAACAACGCTTGTTATAGGTGAAATTCTATAAATAATTCTCTCAATTTACTATACTAAACGTACTTTCGCTTGGAAGAAGAACCGATCGAATTGGGTGGGCAATTATCGACGTAAAAATTGTCAAATTTAAAGCATTTTTTCTTATTATTCTTTACTCGGTGGAAAATCGCTGTAGTGTAAAAACGAACCATGGAAGATATGAATGTGATCGAGAGATTATTTTACTACACTGATTGTGAGTTGGTAAGTGAGACCGGTTATTTCCATATGACGTAACGAGAGATTCCACCTCGTAACGTCACTCACCTTCACCGAGGCTGTGCTCGGGTATCTCAATGACTAACTACCGGAAGACGGCTGTCCGTATGATCACAAAATGAACGATCTAAGACGCAACCGCAAGCGATTTAACCGAACGTGATAACTTTACAACGGATTGTAAGATACGCGGAAAGCGATAAGGCAACAAGTCGAGTGGAAAGTTGCCAATGAATTGTCACGCTTCTGGCTGCATCTGAAAATCACGCAACGCGTATGAGAAAACAATCTCGGCGAACTCGGCCATTTTTTTTTTGCTGACCACGTGACGTTGTCCTGAAACTTTTTCCGCAGTTTTTATTGCTGTATCAGTTTCACGCGGCAATGGTAACAGAATTTATGGTCAGCTTTTGGGATCTTGTGTAGGTACACTTATCGAAACATAAAATCTGGTCAGATAAAACAAATTCTACTCGAAAAAGACCGCATTTGATATTGAAGGTATTTTTTTGTTTTCTGTATTTATAACGCAAGGGAATCGTAACAGCTGCACAATCTATTCTGTATCTTGATAACTGTGAAATTAACCTGGAACAATCAGCTGATTATTCACTTCGGCGCCATGCTACTTAGCCATGGAGACGAAGTAATCAATCTTAGCAGTGGGAACATCGATACTTGACCTGATACTATGTATGCGCTCGCTGCATTCTTAGTTAGAACTATTTTCTTGTATTAATTCCTTTTATCACTCAGCAGTTAATATAACCTGACAAATTTGCAGTCACTTTTTTTATTGTTAGACAAAGAAAACAATATCTCACATTAAATTTGAATTTAGTAGCTATTCCAGTACGTAATTTTGTCTGGTTTGTAAGATCAAACATATCGAAATACGCCATCTGGTGTTAGAATACATTGTGCCCTATCATAGCTTGATTTAATTTAATCTAACCTAGCCTAGCGTGAAAAACAGTTGTATTTAATCTGAAAAGTTTTTTCCATCCCCTTTTATGACTAAAATCAACTTAATATGATAAAACGGAATGGTAACACATTGCGCAAGGTCTTTCGTGCCTTGACCTCGGTGAAGTGAACCTCAAACGGTCAGCTGATTATCGACTTTGACGCCATGCTGCTTGAGCAAAGCTAGGCGAAGTAGCGAAGCGCTGCAGTAGGCCGCCAAGCAGTGGAAACATCGATACGCAGTCAGACTCGACGGCTTACTATACTTACACGCGTGTTACACCGCCAGGGAAGGATAATGATAATAACAATAATAGCCAGGTTGATAAAACGCTTCACCCGGGCAAGGTCTGCGCCGTCGAGTCACGCGATTCTTTGTCTCGTCATAACGCGCCTGCCTGCACTGATGACAAAAACAGTTAATTGCACGCAGCAGCGACGAGTAAGTCACCAGACGACCAAAACCGACCAAAACGTCACAAGTCAGAATCGATCAGAGATTCGAGAAACGTTTGCACACTCCGCCGACTGGATAAAGGTCGCTTCCGCTATTGCGCACACATTCGATTTTAACCGTCTGTTATTCACAATGCAAAACGGAACTCGAAAGCGACTATCGATTTGCACATTTTAATATCGAATATTGTCGGTCAGTAAATTTATCTGCTCGAATTTACACTCTGCTTATAAATTTCAACCTCAATTCGAATATCTCGAACTTTGCAACCTTGAGGTAAATAAATTTGTCGAACATTAACGATGACCTTAGCATCGATATTTTCAAACCCTATATGGTGATCTCGAAACGTATTATTTATTATTCATTATAACCGAACTTAAACTGCGGGGGAGGAAAGATCTTGAACTGAAAACTCAAAAAAATTAAATATTCTGCTATTTTCTACCATTGCGAGAAAGAACGCTTCAATTTTTCTCTGTTAGGTGGAATTGAGAACCTTTTCTTGGGTACAAGAATTGCTCTAGATTGAAGCAAATACTCTTTGTAATAATTTTTTTTTCATCGTTGAATATTTCGGTGCACACAAACACCTTTTATAATTTTTGGTCCAGCAATTTAAATATCTCTATAACAAGATGTAGAGCAGCTGTTTGACATCTTATATGAATACAAAGTGCAGTCTCTCGCTTACCTTGACTTACGTACGTTAGCGGTTTACAATGTCTGTGACTGCAACCGTAACCGCTTTAGTAAACGTTTCAATTCCCGTAAAAATTCAAAGGCTCATCTACAATCTCCGTACTGTACAACCTTGTTATTGGTTGCATCTACAACGAATACCCAGACATATGGTAAATATCTACAATCTGATTGGCTATCCGTAGAAACGCTTCAGTACAAAGTTAAAATTTGGTTAGATTCGACGGAAACAGATTCTACGAAACAGTCACCAGTTGGCATTGTAAACTTCCTACTGAAGGGGTTACGGTTACGGTAACGGACATTGTAAACCGTCATTTAGTTGAAATATGTCGATGGTTGAGGTCAATGATAGTCTAAAACCGGAAGCGAGTAGTTTTTCGATTGCTGGAGCAAGTGGAGAATCACGATGGTCAAATTCTATGATTATACGCACGCAAGCATACGTGCAAACCAGTGCGTAAATCACGTATCTAATATGCTTAAGAAATCCGCGCATTATCTCATTGTAAGTCGAACTCGATCATGACGAGAATAACATTTTTGAAACAGCTGAAAATCGCGCCCTCGTTCTTCCGCCTCAGTGGCAATGAGACGCGACTTGAATTATATACATTACTTTTATACATTTATTATATACATATATATTTAGTAATTTGCTATAAAACGTTGTTGCTTCTGAAAATTATACTTTTCTGTTCTTCCGAGTAATGTATTATGTATCCTCAAACTTTGAAAAATGTTAGGGTTTACATTCGCGGGATCATTATGATAAGTTCAAAAAATTGAGGGAAACACTCGCTAGTTGGAGGTTATGGCATATTTTGCGTATCTTCTCATCAATTTATCGAACTCTTCTCAGCGGCGAAACAAGTGCAACGATAAACTATGTATTTGGGAAAATTTGAAGCGACTTCGTGTGCGTTCCGAAACTAGCTGGCAGCGCTAAAAATTCCCTAGGACAGAGGCAGAGCTAGTCACAAACTCGACAGCGCAGAAGAGATAAAAGGCAGTCGACAGCACTGGGAGCTAATTTCTAGACGCACCCTTCGTCGCTCGGTAGAAGAAGAAAGAGCAACACTCGATTTGTTGAATCTGATGGTAAAACAGAAGGTATCCCGGAATCCCTTGAAAAAGATCGTCTCGTATCGTAGTAGGAAATTGTTAATGATGTATGTGACTTGACGCGGAAATAGATGGAGATCATCGTTGTCTTCGTGGAGGCAGCGGCCTTCGTGTGAGAAGATCCCACAGTCCGAACACGAATGAGCTGTCATTGGAATATTAAGAGTGAGGCGAGCGAGCCTGAAGCAAATGCGGCATATGACACGTGTAAAATCCCTGTTTACGATATTATTTTCACTCTATTTCTTGTTGTTTGAACAAAAACGTGCAACGCATAGTTTGCCAGGATTTCTGCCCTCTTCGCATCAACACGCGGTAGGAAAATTCCTATTCAAATCTCCTCTTCGTGTTTATCAAGATTAAATTCCATATTGGAATAGAAGAAGACTGCATGCGTGGATTCGATTAAATTGCGACGTGTCGCCAATTCAGTGCGCCGCACGTGCCGCTATCCTGAATCACCGTGGATTCGAAAACAAGTGAGAAACTCCACAATTCAGATGCAATCAGAGCTTTGCGTCGCGTTTCGCACTCTCTTAGAATACTACCGCAGAATATAAAAACTGTGTCTTCAGACCGAGATAGCGCGAAGATTGTGATTGTCTTCGCACGAGCTTTCGAGCTCGTTGCAAACGATAAATTATCTCGTATCTTCTGAACGTGCCAAACTTGTCCACAAATCTAATTATGTATACCTAATGTAACTATCTCAGTAAAACGAAAGAATGCCATCAGCTTCGGATCATCGCATGCGGTTCTCTTGTGATTAAAAGTTTTATTAATAGCAAGAAACTCAACAGATCGGGAAAAAAGTTAAATCGGTAGCATTCAAAAGTAATTTTTAGTTTCAATTCGTGGATTTCGAATGAATCTAACTGGATTGACTTTAGTGGCAGGTTCTGAACCTTCGGTTTAAAATTGAAAGTCAGCTAAAGATTTTGCTTTCTTTGCACACGGGAAGGTACATAGCGAGAAACCGATGCAGAAGTGCGACGAGGAGATTGAGAGAAAAAGAGAAGAAGTCAGCAGCGGAGAAACATGTGCCTAACAGATAGGACAAAGACTCTTTTATATTCAGTACTTGACTCGAAGATGCGAGGTTCTGTGGAATACTGATGCGTTCGATCGCATTGACAAAGACCTCTCACTCAAGGCCGGGCCGCCCACCGAAATTTGAATAATCATAAAAGAATGCAAAACAAAGAGGAGATCTACGCAAACCAGAGACACGCTAAAAAGACAGGAAAGAAGAAAGAGTCAACATAAAGACTTTCGTTATCAACTCTATTACCTTTCAGTTTCTGTCTTTGATGCTGAGCGATCAATTATGCATTGGGCGTACATTCCGGTAACAACAACGTGCAAACGATAGAGTTTATACAAAATGAGGATGGAACAAGTACAACTTAAGTTGATTTAAGTCGAATTAGGTGAAAACAATGTCATCGCCCTCTTTTTACAATAAAGTAATTGAACTTAAACTCTTGATCAGATCTCCGCGGATTGGCCGGAAAAACAACTTGGATGAAACGAACATGAGGGTTGATTATAATAAACTAATACTTGTCAGAATCATCAACATATAGAAAACGCACGTCGTCGGGTAATTTGTGCGGAATTCATTCGCCAACGAAATGAGCTATTGTTCTTTGATATCGGACAAGCTATAAGAATTTGACATCGATAATTGATCGTCGATGATACAAAGCGTCCCAGATTACTAATCACTGATCTGTTTTGATCAGAATACAGTTTTCAATCTTTTTTTATACCCAGGTAATAGTTTTTTGATAAAAGTTATCAGAACTCAATTCAGTTGTTGATTCTAAACCTCTGTTTCTTGATTTTTCGTTTTCAACACTTTTTGACTGGACTGTACAACAGGTCTGTTTACCTGTTGCGATTACTCGTTTGCTATCTCCATGGAGGGATCGATTCATATTAAAATCGCGTCTGCAACGCCGCAAATGACTCGCATGATATCAGTTCGTTGCAGTGATAATAATGAGAAAAGATACGGATGCCAGCAGCGTCCGAGCGATTAGTCTTCTCAGGAATAATCGCACGTGTCATTTCGCCTCGTGGCATGGAACTTGCGGCCTGATGATAATTTTTTCTACAGTGAATCGTCGAGGAGCGCGCAGGCTGCACCTTTCGTTTACACTACACAATCAGTCATGCAACATATTTGTTTAATGAATCCCCACGCCTTATACCAGGGCAACATTAAACGCGTATCTACAATGCCTACAGAAACGCCTTGGTACAAATTATATCTGTGATAAGGAGGCAGAGATATGAGATACGCACTCGCCAAAGATTATTTCGTTTTACTTACACATCGTCGCTGAAGGTTCGTTTTTTTTTAAATTCTTCGGATAAAGAGCTACGGAAGTGAAATAACGAGTCTGGAAAGCTTATGGAGCTGAAAGACATTACACTTTCTTCACAAATTTAATCCCAAGAAAGGACAATCTTAATTAAGGGGATGCTTTAGTTAGTAATTACCGACCGTGTCAAATGCTATTCATTGTGACTGTTAGTAACGCCTATAATGCATTATTTATGCAAATATGTCACAGTCGGTACAATACTACATGCAAAGCCGATTGCGATTATCAACGAACAAAATATCATTTCTTTTTTCAAACAACGATGCCAAGAAATGCTTCCCGCGCGAAACGAAAAATATTTTGGATATTTTAGTTTGGCATTCCGCATAGAATATCATTGACTGCGGCACTTCTACATCAGTAGTGTGAGTACGCTTTGATAATATTATAATTAAGTAATATTTTGCTCAGTCGGTAAAGAATTACTATAGCATGCTTTTAAACGATGAAGAATACGTATCAAAGTTCGAAAAATTGGCGAAATCACATTTGCAATCCATTTTCTCTCACTTTGTGGTAATGGCATATTACTATCATACAACCGAATCCCATATGTTCGAATTTTTCCACCAATTTCCGACACGTTTCTAAGTGATATCATTTCCCAAAGTTCTAAGCTACATCTCATTTACAATCAGGCAAAGAAAGAAACTGTGAAATACGAATTTCTGAGTTCTTTAGTAAAACGGGAACATTCGAAAGAGCACAAGTTTAGTAAGAAACGACTATTCGATAAATGTGATTAAAAAATATGTTCTTGATCAATTTGCATTCGTCTCGATCATCGATGACGCAACTTGTAATTGGGTAAAGCGATTTTCGTCCGTTTTTCTCCAACACTTTCGTTTCGTATTGCAACGCGGTGTTAATTGTATTCGTCGTATCGATACCTGTTACGTTAAGTATAAGTCATTGATGATTCACACCAGAAGTTATTCGAATACTCGCCTCCGGGGATAGTCTAATCGACGAACTTGCAGGTAGTGGATAATTTTTACTTGGAAGTAACGCCTTGATATTGAACGACAATCTTGCGGAAATTCAAAGAAACTGATTTATCAGAATTCAAGCGTAATTACACCTTCGGCAATAAATGAACCAACCGAAGACTGATGAATGAACGTATTCATAGTCTGACGTACTACGCGCAGGTGAAAGATGAGAAGGCGCCGTTTCAAGGCCAAATCCAAGAACCAGAGCTGTCAAACTTTCCCGATTTTTTTTTTTTTAACAATTTTCTCCGATGATGTTCTTTTTTTTATTCTACCCAGTAGTCATGAATTTGCATGTTTCTATAATAATCCCTATGATTATTATTTCTTTTTCATTATTACCATGAAATTACTAAATTAGATCACATCAACCACATATTAATGTGGTTAGTTTTGTATGATTTTCATTTGTGTAAACAATATTGTCTATATAGTTACAAAACTATCCAAGGAGTTTATAGAAAAGGGGTGGGGGATCGGTGACGAAATATTAACTGTACAATTTTAGCACGCCATAGATCAAGATATATTGCTTATTGTATACGTGAATATCTATAATGCTTGATTAAGCACACGTCCATTAAATAACGGTTGTTTATATCAATCCCGCCATTACATAAGCTAAAATTGCGGCATTAGTCAGTTCGGTTCGATTATTAATCGTTTTATCTCTTTCTGCAATCGTTGTGAAAGCAAAATGACGCCAATGATGCATGTTTTTCCAATTTTTTGAGAAATTTTTTTCAAGGTAAAGGAAATGAAAAAAAAAAAAAAAAAAATAAGCAACGACTACTCCTTTGTACTGTATGCGTGATTTATTATATTATTTTTATCTTGGATACAATTTTAAGAATCGAGCTTAACCACATTGTTATTTATACAATCCACTGTTTACGGTGAATTGACTTCCTTAATTCTGGCTTCACATCGTCTTCTTTGTCCTACTCTGAGAATTAAGCTGCATCTATATATAAACTTTTACACAATTGAGTACAGGAAATACCGCGAATCAATCGCGATGCGACCTGTGCAACAGTTTCGATTAAGGATCCACACTTACTAGGAAAAAAACTCACGCACACATATAATACATAATATGTATAACTCGACTTTTTATATCAGATTCGTAGATTCGAAAAGTCTCTCTGTTCAAATAGGAGTCATCGTTTTTATCGAATTCAACTTCGTTCACCTTACATTGGTCACAACTTCTGAAATTTCAATTTTACGTTTCTTTGTTTCTTTCTACTTTCTTGTTCAGACTGTACACCCTATGTATCCTCAATTTAAGTGTCAGTGCCAGACGGTGCAACAAACCGCACAAGAATGCGTAAAACGTTTTATTCGTTCATGCAATTGTGCTACGTGACACAATATTGTAATCGTTTGGAACTATAATCGCACTTCCTTTGCAGTCATAACTGATAATACATATTGTATAGAAAATTTTTTACCCTAAAATAATTTTTCTCTCGTTCCTGCTTCCTTTTCTTGACAAGTTCACTTTATTTTTCTTCTTCTTGATATTGATGAAACAAGTTTTTCCTTCAGCCTCCTGCTTTTCTGTTTTCAAAAATATCTCGGCAACAAATAGACTGATTCAATGAATGCGGTTTTTTAATCTTTTGAGATTATGAGCTAAAAGTGATCGAGCCTTTACCGAGTTATTTGCGAAAACTCGAATTCTCTTCGTTCGGTCAGCTGTATGTCTAGAGAAGAAAAAATGGATTTTGATGGTTTCAACCTGAATCGATACGCTACACTATAAAAAATATGCTTCGCTGACGAGTAATAATATCATTCTAATTTTAGTTTCTTTTCTCTGATTACAGCGGTACCTGTCCCAGTTTGGGTATCTCCCGCCAGTGAATCCAGCCAGCGGAGGAATTATATCCGAGGATACCCTCGCCAAAGCTATTGCTGAATTTCAATCCTTTGCCGGGATAAATATAACCGGTAAGTTTAATATACCTACACTTCTTCGTATTTCGTACAAGAAACCCGCGACAGTGTAACGCAGCTAAAATACCGTATGGATCGAAACTTTTGAATCAAAAGTATCAATTTACAAATTTTTATTTTTATTTTGTTTTGTTACAAGGCCGGTGGTCGCGAGTGTTTTACCGTCTAGTCTAGTCAAACGTCAATAAGGTCCCAACAAGGCGGGTTAATTGCGGTAGATGTACAACGGTAAATGATAGGTCGGATACGAAAAAGGAAAAGGAAAATTCGGATCGGTTTTGCAATTGTAATACGAAAGGAATTCGCCGAAAGCCTGCCCTAGCATAAAGAATTATGAGAATGGCTTGTTTGCTGGTGGGTTTGTCTGCAGCTTGTTGAACAATTCGCCCGGGCAAGACGTTCACTGCCAAGGATAACATCTCGGTGCACTCCGACTGTATATAGATATAATATGTATATATGTACAGCGGACAAGAAACTCCTCTCGGCAAGGCTATGCCTAACTCCGAGTTGCAGCGAGAATCTCCAATAACCGGCGTCTTTTACCGTAAAAGACATAAATAAACATTTGTAATGCATACGAAGCTTATAAACACGACAAAAGACCTTAAGAAACATCGTAATTATGATTATATACCTATATGTATGTAATTATTGTTTTTCATCTTAAATTGCTCCAAGTAATTTGATTTCATTTTTACAAAGGCTTGGCTTAAACCCTTTCACTAACATTGGGATGCTCGGTGTCCCACCTTAAAAATTTTTATATCCTGACCTTATCACATTTTTGTTTACAACTTCAAATGATCTTTGTTGCTTCGTATGACTGTTAAAATACGGAAAAGTCTAATTTGATTGTTTTTTAGATCCTACATCCGCCATGTTGGTTTCGCCATTTTGGATTCATAAATTATCAAATTCTGGTTTCAGATTCGTGATCAGCTACAACCCAAAAACCCCCAAAATATTGAATTGATAAATGTGTTACTGAAACGGTTAAATTCACGCTCAAAATATTGCAACGTTGAATGCCACTCAAATGAAAGCGGAAAATAAAAACACGTTATGCCGTAAATTTTTGTTAGCAAAAAGCAGTTGAAAAGATATGTTTATTTATGAAAAAGGGGTGAAAGCATCGCGTTCGACTATTTTTATTCAACGCGGTTTTAAGACATCTGAAGGATTATTTTTAAGAACAGACGTTGATGAAATAACGACAAATTTAAAGGAAAGTGACGTCAAAGTGACAATTTTCAAGGAAGTAATTACAAATTTTAACGAAACAGACGTTAAGCTGACATTTTTTCGATGATTTCAAAAGGTTTAAGCGGCTATTTGTGAAGAAATCGGCGCTATGAATGAAAAATTCAAAGAAAACGACGACTTCGCGGCGATTGTTTTTACTTCCATAAGACGTTATCAATTCGACTTTACGGCGTCTTTTGCTTCTAATACCACGCGACAACAGTTTCAGGTCACTGGACTGATGCACCGGAACGAAGCAGCGCATAAAACGCATGAATATATGATTTACGATATCCAGGATGGCACACAAGACGTCGCGACGTGTCAGCCCATGTATCAAACGTTACTAATTCTGCAGTCCGCACTATCTTCCGGCTACAATATCTCCTGATGATTCACTCTCGGCTATTAATCCGGGAACGCGAATTTAAATTTCAACCAGAGTCCACAGAATACGTTGTAGATGCACATATAATGGGGATTCCATGCCAAATCACCGGGATTTAGTTCGAAATATTTAATATTCTTTGCTCAAAGAAGCTGTTGTTCAAACGTTTTTGAAATCGTCTTGCAGATAAATCAAAAATAGTGTCAGGAAACGCTGTCAGCTTTTTTTTGTAGGCAAATACGTCTGACCGACCATATTGAAAAAAATTTTTATTTTTTTTTTACAAGTCTCACGCCGTGAAATGTTCTCCTTTTTGTATTCAATTTGTTTGTCGTCATATACGAACCGTTACAGTCAACGTTGTGGTATTTTTAGTACATACATCCAAGCAAAATATTTATAAAAATATCATTGAGTTTTCTTAGAGAATATATTGAAAATTTGGAAAAAATTTGCATACTCATAACTCAAACACGCAGCATAAAATGAGCAAAAGAAAAGAATATATATAAATTTTGAGCGTTCTGGAGGGGCTTTACAATTGCTTAAAAATATTTCAACGAGGCTGAAAATTGTGAGGTCAAAAAGGGGTGGGGATATTGTCACAGAATTTCCTATATATTTTTTATGCAATTGCGAAAACTGTACCTATTTTTACAGACAGTGCATCACCGCGGCGCTTCGACAGAAATAATGGTATACTCATTGTCAGTAATATTTTTACAAACTAGTCGCGGTCCAAGGTTGAACTGGTAAATATGTACGTACATGCATTTACGTTACATGCATGTAATTATTCAACCTTTCCTCGCGTGGCGTTACATGCAAATAAATCCGTTTCCCGTTCTTCTCATCGTCATTGCCGTAGCTCGCGGAAGGGGAATTGGTTCCGCATTTTATATGCTCCCTAATTAACTTATACACATCATCAATGCCTAGTCAGAGGCCGGATTATACGATCAGAATTCACTGAGCTAGCTGATCTTTTTCTAGTTCTTCCCTTTCTCTTTCTCCGTTCGTACAGCTCGGGGTGTACAGGATGATTTCACCAGAGTGTGAATCAGTTGTCACTGAACGGACTTTTTCTTTTTATTCGGTTCTGGTCCTGCGGTTCCCAGGGATTTCCTCGCTCACAGGAAAAGTATACCCACGGCCTCTGGTTTATGGATTCAGCACATCGTCAAACTTGCCGGTTTGTTTCTAATAGGCCTCTTTTCACTACCAATCACTTCGGTCAAAGTTCATTATATCAGCAGTTTGACGAGGAAAATACCTCGGCAAACAAAACCTGTTGTGTGTTTTTTCCTTCGATATGTTTCATCGTCCTCTAATGAAGTTTCAATGATAGAGACTAATAGATCCAAGTGTGAACGGATACACTAATTCAGAACAATAGAGAAGTAACTACAAATAATTATCGGTGAAGTAATCTGTTTTAAATTGAATGGAAGAAGGCCGATTTGATGAAACTACGTATCAGGATTTTCACATTTTTAGCTCCATAAACATCCGTAGAAGTTTGACCAAAATCCTTGATCCGGAGGCTTGGTACTTTTCTCATTCACTCTGCGTGTGGAGCTGCAGCTTATACCTGCAATGCAGGAAAGGACTCGGTTTCGCTAAATCGAGCAATTGTTTGCGGTTACTTGTCGGTGACCAACTTTCTGCATAAAGTTATTGTATAAAAATCGGTTGCGGAGGAATTCATCTCGCGGATTGGAAACCAGCTACTTGGGGCGAAGCCGCCGACGTGACTCGGTTGGTGTTTTATGGTTGTATATACCTATGTATACATATATGTACAAGTTGCAGAATCAAAATTCCAACCGCGGCGTCGACTCGCCGCCTCGTCGCGTTGCAGATCATTGAACTGCAGGACTTTGCATTCGCTCTGATGATCCTGGGCTTGATACGTGTTCACGTGACTCACCCGATTCGTTAACTTGAGTCATCTCGCTTCGTTTAACAAGCCGAGGTTCATCATCTCCGTAGAATCATTCCCGCCGTGAATCATGTTCCCACACGCATTTTGCACCCTGTATTACACATTAATCGGAGAGACCTTCATTCGCTCTACCCGGTTCCCCATCTCAACTCATTATTCACTTTTTCGTCATTTCAGAACTCACCGCTCCTCCCTCTGCTAGAGAAGAGTGGATCTGCAAGCGTTGAAAATATTCCAAAGCCAATTTTTCATGTATTCTTAATTGTTGGACCCATGATATATTGAAAACCAATGAAAAGATTTTGTTGATTCTCGACTTGACGGAGCGCTTCTTCTTCACCCCGAACAGGTTAAATTTTAAGAAAAATAGATCCAGTCATTTACCTGAGCCATTGCCAAAAATTGAATGGTTTTTAGTTTCAGCATTAACTCGAGAACGAATCAACCAATTTAACACCAGAATTACCGAGGCAAAATGTAACATGATGTACGAGTCTTAAAATGAAATTGTAATACCGGTCATTTTGACTGGTCTGGTAGTTCGAGTGTTAGATAAAATTTGGTGCATTGGGTTGGCTTGATTCGACTTAGAAGTGATCAGATTTCGAACAATGTCGGTCGAGCGATTCCTGAGTGATTTGCGAGAATAAGAATCTTCCTACCCAAGATCTTGTATATTTTTTTTTATAGAGTTCACGTAAGATCTCGTCGTTATTTACATTATACATTCATTAATAGTGTACGAGAATAATTGGGTGTAATTCTATACCATAAAAAAGTACCTGCCATGTTTCCGAGATGAAATAACACTCGTGCATTTATTTCCCGCAGGTAACTTGGACGGTGAAACAGCTCATCTAATGTCCTTGCCGCGTTGTGGCGTAAAGGATAAAGTTGGTCCAAGCACAGACGGCAGGTCAAAGAGATACGCTCTTCAAGGTACGTTAAGCAGAATTATACTGAAAACCGGTTAATTATCCTATACGTCAATTCAATTCTTTCTTGAATTATTTTAAGGACATTATACATAACTCAGTCTTAAGCCGCACGTATAATCGTAGCAAGGATAGTTGTAAAGAAGTAAACAAGCTGTCCTGTGTTTATTCCTTCCAAATTCAAGGTCTCCGTGATTGAACGTGGAATGCGCTTCTGACTAAAACTCAAACTAGCTAACTAGTGGGCTCACAGTAACGGTAAATGACCTGTCGTTAGAAATTTTACCGGCCGTAGGTTTAGTCACTCGACAATGTTACCTAACCCAAAGTAATAGTAACAGATATTGAATTCTGAGTGGCAAACGACGATTATTGAGTTACCCGCGTCATAGGGTGAGCGAGTAAAACCGAGGCAAAAAGAAAAAATCGATTTGTATGCTAGACTCACGCTATTCTAAACCGGCTGAGCCACCGCCTGACTGACAACTCTGTAACAACTTCGTCGTTCACTTCCTGTCTCTGCTTAGCACGCGCCTCGCGGCAATTATTATTTATTCGCTCGCTAAGCCTGAGCCGTGTTAAATATCGAGTCAACAATTTGCACCTGACTTTGAAAGGGGCCTAGTAATAATGACAATAATAACAACGCCAAACTAAACAAAAATAATAATCACTCGAGCGTGTCTCCTCCTCCACATCGAAAACTGGACATCGCTTGTTTAAAGTCTGAATAACGAAGTTCATATTGAAATGCAAATGTCTACAGTGTTGGGCGAACATTTCTATCGTTTCACCAGCCCTTTTCTCTGCATCAGTTTTTTTCTCGGAACCTCGAATTCAGAAGCTGCCGTTTTGAAGCAGTAAATATCGGATATTATTATAAAAGCGGTTTTTCTCATATTTTACTAGAAATTGACTCAATGTCATGAAACAATAGTCTCATAGCTTGGACGATGTTTTTTCGGTATTGATGTTCGAAGAATTTGCCAAATACGTTCGATCAGCTGATTGCTCACAGCGACGCCATATTGCATTTTTTGGGTAAATTTGTTTGCGACGTGTGCAATACGGCGGGATCAGATTCCAAGTGTCCATTTAATGACAAAAAATCCTGAGAAACCGATAGAACGAAATCTAGGAGCCTCGAGAACTGTGGTAAACCTGCCGAAAGTTATGTTTGGCATCGATAACCGTGACGACTGAAAATTGCAACAAGCTGAAAGTGGCCGGTATTCCTGGGATCCCTCCACAGTTTTTCTGCCCGGCCACGTAGCTCGGTTACATAAGTACGCAATAGTTAAATCAGCGGTAATAATTATCAATAGTGCCTGGAAAGTTACGTAAATTAATAAACTTTTTATGCAGGGTAACTGTAACGCAATCTGCGGTATGAAATCTTGGTGAAAATATTGTTGGATAAGAGGTGTAATAAACGGAGAAATGAAACAGTGTATTCTGTTCTAAGCGACAGCCAAAAAATTGCAACGATTTCACACCGACTGCGAAACTGTGCGATTGTTTCTACTGAATGTGACTCGGGCCGTGGAGTCAAGCTGTGAAACAGCGGCCTTGACTCTGTCGGACGGTGCAGGACGTTGACCACTGTGTTTTAAATTGAATTCTACGCGTACGCGATTTTATCTCTTCGAATTTATCGCGTGATGAGCGTTCTTCTTTTTCTCCTTCTTCGTTTTCACTTTTTCTCTCTTGTTTTCACACCGAGCGTTGATCGGTTGGAATTTTTCCGAGGTGTGAAATAACTTGAACATCGTGTTTTTGTGAGAAACAAACCTGTTATTTTATTTCACTTTCTTCTTCCATTCGTCAATCTGACATTTATTTCTTCTGTTTATGCTATTTTTACACTTATTTTACTTTTTAAAAATAATATATATATGTACATACTGCTGAATAATTCAATGATATAGAAATGTATGCATTCAAAATTTACTATGTGTACATTGTAAGAGCATATAAGAACACGACCAGCGCATCGAATTGCTAAGACAACGGTAATCAGTCATACACTTATCTAGCTCATTTCTTTTCTAAGTAATCACTCGGTCGGATAATAGTCGTATGAATACTCGGAAAAAAGATCAATGGTAAAATAAATTATCTGATCTACGACAAGGTTTGGAATTTTTCTGACTCGTCGGATATCGTTATAATACAACGGAAATACTCGAAAGCATTAATTGACGTTAAAAGCGATCGCGAAGCTCTTAGGCCTTCTGCAGTCGCACTTCAGTCTTTTCCGAGTCTTTTTCGGAAATCTCTTCCTGGGCAGTAACGAACTTCTCTTTATCGTAAATGACTTTGATGACGAGCGAGCAGGACGGACACGTGGCATCTTCCTCGCCATTGACAAGGTCCGCTTTGGATATTTGAAATTGGTCTCCACACGGGCAAGGATAGTAGTACATTTCCTCGTCCTCGTCGTACTCAAAGTCCTCGATCTCAACTTCGTCGTGGTAAACCGGCATTATGAGAAATTTCTCAGACCCTGAAACAGACCGAAAAGTTCAGTTCAAATATTTGCAGTTGAAACTAATGTCTTACGCATGTATTAATGAGGATTACTGCGATCTTCAGGGTCCAGATGGAAGGTTAAGCGACTGTCATACAAGATCAGCAAGTACCCTAGACTCCTTGACAGAACGGCCGTGGACAAAGAAATCGCTAAGGCATTTTCTGTGTGGTCCGAATACACAGACTTGACATTCGTGCCGAAAAGCGGACAGGTAAGAGATTCTAAAATCGTTAATTTTTCGACCTCCTGAAGCCATTTCAACTCTTCCGAATTGACAAAGTTATTTGAATTGGAATGAAATATTTTGGCATCATAAAGTTACCTGAAGTTACTTAAAGTCATTTGAATACTCAATTCAAAACTTTTAAACCATTGGAGAAAACTATTCAGGTCATTTCAATTCACCAAGTTACGTAAAGTCACTCTTAGTCACTTTAACTCAAATTAAGTTTTTCAACTTCACGAAGTTTTTCCAAGTCAGGTGAACGCCGATACTCGACTAATTGAACTGTGTGCGTTGGAACTTTGTTCGGACGAGTCCAAAAAACGATTCTTCAAAGAAACTGAGGCCGGACAACCGCGAATGGTGCAATTAACTGTGTGACAATATTCCGGCAGGTGCACATCGAGATCAGGTTTGAGCGTGGAGAGCACGGTGACGGAGATCCTTTCGATGGTCCTGGAGGCACCCTGGCCCACGCCTACTTCCCGGTTTACGGAGGAGACGCTCACTTCGACGACTCCGAACACTGGAGCATTGACAGCTACCGCGGGACAAACCTCTTCCAAGTTGCGGCCCACGAATTCGGCCATTCCTTAGGCCTCAGCCACAGTGACATCAAGTCAGCCCTCATGGCACCCTTCTACAGAGGATACGACCCTCACTTCATGCTCGACAGCGATGACATCCAAGGCATACAGGTGAATCAAAAGAATTCTACAAGTTTTTCAACATCATGAAGTCACTGGACGTCTTTGAATTCAGTTGAACTCTTTTGACTTCGTAAAGTCGCTTGAAATCGGCTCAAGTCTTTTAAAATTTGTATACGGTAATTTGTTGTAGCGGTTGATTGGAATCGAGTTGGATTCCCGATTGTCTCTTTGACTCACAGCAGCGGATATTTATCAGCATTGATTTGACACAGTTTTCTTCTGTAACCTACTTTAGGCTCTCTACGGAACGAAAACTGAGGACTCGGGAAGCGGGACAAAGCATCACCACACGACGATTGCTCCACCGGGAGAAGAAGACCCTCAACTATGCACGGATCCCCAGATCGATACGATGTTCAATTCCGCAGAAGGCCACACTTACGCGTTCAAAGGTGAGAAGCATCCGTCGTTTTGCTAACAATAAGTTCCGATCAAACAAACGCTTGTGACGAGTTCTAATGACCGATTTTTGTAAACAGGTGAGCATTACTGGAAGCTGACGAGCGACGGAATCGCAGCTGGGTATCCAAAACTCATCAGCACAACCTGGCGGGGTCTTCCGGGCAACATTGACGCTGCCTTTACGTACAAAAATGGCAAGACATACTTCTTCAAGGTGAGACACGAGATCGATCACGACAAAAAAAAATGTACACTTCAGGGAATATCAAATTTGAAGAATAATTCTTATGCGTATAATGTTTCACACCTAATCATTGGCCTAATCAGCAAGAAAAATGTCTAAGTACGTTTTTTTAATACGCAAGTTCGAAAATGTTTTTCTTCGATAAAAAAAAAGTTGAGTTGTCCCGACTGTAGCACACCAAAAGATTAACAAATTCTCATTTAGGTTCGTACACATGCGGAAATTGATTTTGCGACAGCTAATTTTTCTCCCTAGCCAGTTAAGTTGGCAATGGAGAATTATCTGTCACAGAATAAATTTCCGCACGTGTACAAGTAATTCTGTTCATGAAATTTGTTCGATAACTTGATCATTACAAATGGTAATACAACAGAATACAAATGACTTTCGGAGTGGCTCAGACATTACGCAAAGCGTAAAAAATTTGATGAAAGTGAAACGATTCAATCTTCCATCAGGGCTCCAAGTATTGGAGGTACGTGGGGAGGCGAATGGACGGAGCTTACCCGAAAGAAATAAGCGAAGGCTTTACCGGAATTCCGGATAACATTGACGCGGCTACAGTTTGGACCGGAAATGGAAAGATTTACTTCTACAAGGGTACGAAATTCTGGAGATTCGACCCGGCCCAAAAACCTCCGGTGAAGAGCACGTATCCGAAATTGATTTCGAACTGGGAAGGTCTTCCGGACAATATAGATGCCGCTCTTGCATATCACGGCTATACATACTTTTTCAAAGGTGGCGCTTACTACCGATTCAACGATCGGACATTCTCGGTAAGCCTTAATTGCGGTTCTAAAAATACAAGAAATTCACCAGGCAGCGTTGACGCTGAATTTTCACCTCACGGCTAATCTGGCGATTAGTCTATATGATCTAAAAGCGTTCTTAACCTCTTTGGCGGAAAAATCTTTGTAATTTAGTGGAAGTTGATGCTGTATCGGGCACATCATTTGTTTCGGAATAAGGTTCGGCAATTTCTATGAAATTTGACGACTAAAGATTATTCGATTCGCTGATGACGAATTTGAGGTTAGATTAACAAAATTCGAAATAGCTAAGCAAAGATATGTCTGTTGCAAATAGCAAACGGGATCACAAAAGTTGGTACCTGGGATTGCATCAAAATCTTAATACGCCATTTGCAAAACCTAGAGGCACCAGTGTTCGTCGAAAAAAAAAAAAAAAAAAAACTACAATTTTGGAATTTCTGCATGCCGCCGAAACTGTTGAAGAATTCTTCGGATTTGTTCGACTTCTTTTGTTTTCCAGGTGGATCAGGCGGATCCGGCTTTCCCGCGGGCGAACGGATATTGGTGGTTCGGGTGCCGGTCGGCGAGCAAAGGGACGCTAGGTAATGTGCAGTGGTTAGGGGAAACCCCTTCCGTATTAACCAATGGCAACCTGGAGGAGGTCGGTGGCGACCTTCTCGGCGATGAGGACGTCCACGGAGACGTCGGTGACATCATTTTAGACGCAGGTACTTTGTCTGAGTCGAAAAAAATACCGAAATGATTTGTTAAGATTTTCATGACGGTAAAGAATCGAAAGGAAAAAAACCACTATCGCCAACCACCCAGAATTTCGTTTATTCGCCTTTCTGAGCAATTGACGTTTCATTCAAAAAGATCGGTGATATGAAAAACAATAATTTTTTACCCGCTTTGGTCACGAGATAGTGGCGCATTGAGTATTTATCAAATTAATTAGGTGGACTCCAAGCTTGAGCGTCGGGAAAAAGGCGATTCGAAAATCCCAAACGAGAGATTGTTCAATATATTTTTCTAGTCTATTGTAAAGATATTTAGTTTGGAAGATGAATAATTGCAAGAGACGGGCAGTTTTTGAAAAATTTGTTTTACTTTTAAAACAATGCACCTCTTTCTATAATTTTTCAACCGAAAGATTTGAAGATTTTTTTTTTTTTGTCTCATCGTATAGTAATTTCAGTATTCCATTCTTTTACCAATGTGGACATCGAAGTCAATTTGAAAATTTAAATGTTTTTGGTGTTTTTTTAAAACACCAAAGTAACCACAAAAAATGTCTTAATGGAATTACAGAGTGAAACCGAATATACTAGATTTTTACAACTTTAAAATATAAAATTGTTATCTCAGTTCTCGTTTAAAACTCCATGTATATCTTTTTTCTTCCATTTTTGGGTAAATCATCTGATGAGAAAAGTGAATATGAATTATCTAAATATTCAATGTGCGAATATCCAGTGAAAGAAGATGAAAGAAATTGTTGATTTTCAACTAACCAACCTCCTTGATTCTCATAAGTGTATTTTTCGTTCTACAGTCGATTAACGATGGTGTTTCATACACCTGGCAAATACTAGGGCTAGATGCAGCAGCGAAATGAACGCATGCACGTTAACATATCCCATAAAATAGTATAAAATGAGCAAAACAAAGTCATCATGCCAAAATCAAAGACAAAAGCAAAGTGGATACGTTTGTTTCGCTGCGCAAAATTTTACAACGTATAAAAAAAAAAGTGACAAAAAAAAAGAAAATAATCAATGGTGATGGTAAATTTGACGCTTTATAAAAAGATGTTATGAATATTGCTTCACAAGATTTTAACGCATTAGAAAACAAATAATAATCATCGTCTTAATCAGCATCGTTATCCCAGAGCGACGATAATAACCAACTAAAAACTCATACTAATGAATTAAACGATCAATTTTTGTATTATCTTATTTCCTTTTGTCTTCTGTATTTTTTTTTTTTTTCATCTATTTGTGTCAATTCAAAACCGAAATTATTGATACAATCATTTTCGTGTGGAGTTTCGTTAGTAACATATAAGGTTTTTTTTTTCTTTTTGTATTAAAATTTTTACTTCTACAAATTGAAGAGTAGAAGAATTTTTTTTTTTATCATGGTCACAGTATTCACTTACCATTAGGGTTATTCTGCAGTCGTTAAGTACTTTAAATTATCCCCCGGCCCCCTTCGTATTTAGTTAGAATAGATCTATACTGTTTCTCATCTAGCCCAAAAGTATTTTAGCCAGGCGCTGTGGACGCCACGCGATCATTAAACAAATTTTTTTAAAAACAACAGCAGAGAGAGATATTTAAAAAAATAATTATTAAACGTAACTCTGTTAAATGTGATCTGTTTTTTATATACTTTACAAAACAATGAGGCAATTATTACTATTATACATATAGTAATGTTATAATAATGTGTCACCAAGACGTCACCGTCGCCGTCGCCAAATCCAGAGTTGATCCAGAGTCAATTTTTTTAATACAATCGAAATGTTTTACATAATTTTTAAGTACCTTAAAAAAAATAAGTCGTATCTTTTTTTATTTCAAATTTCAAATTTGTGCAGTATATGCTTGCGATATCAAGCTTTATCATCGTACAAAATTCTAGTTTTTTCTCTATTGTCTTTTGTTATTGATTTTCAAATTTTTATTACTTAGTTTTTTTATTTATCTGTTTCAATATTTCGTTGCTAAAGGAATGAAAAAAATGGTGTAGGAAAAGTAGATTCCGCTTCCCACCAGTAATTTACCTGCATGATTATATCTCTTTCTGTATTTCACATAGACCTTCAATTTTCTATCTATCTCTATCACTCTTCAATATGATAGCGGTTTTGAACGTATTATTATTGCTATTATACTGCGAAGCATCGCACGAAAATGCATTTCACAATAATATGTAATTTGGTATGGAATTGACACTGCAGCCGTTTATTATATAATGTTATATACCTGCCGATGAAGATACTAATAATAATTTTTTTAAAATCAGCGGAAAATGTGGTGCATGGTAAGAGAGACTTGGCAAATTGCAATTGGCGGTTGCTGCGTTGTTTGGAACTCTGATCTAATCGAATGAGTATTTTGTGTCTGTAATCCTGCTAACCAGTAAATCCCGTAAAAACGCTCTCGTAATTCCTGATCCCCGTATTGATTAGCGCTCTCTAAAAATCCACCGGAATCTCTTTGTTAGCAACAATTAACGCACGTTCAATTATTATTTAGCCTTTACTACTTTGATATCATCTTGTTATCATTATATATTTTAAATTTAAGTTACTCCCTGCACGATGTAGTCTGTATCATTATCTTGTATTCTCTTTATCACTTTTGGCACGTAATGCAACTTCAGTATTCTATCTTTTATATACGTTTGACATTATATTCGTTACATCGATTATAATTTTCACCTTCATCTATCTATTATCTATCTGTCTACATGACTATCTCTATATTACTACAAATTGCAATCCACGGAGTTTGCTTCAAACGGGGGCGGTTTTTTTTTTTTTTTGCCGTCTACTCGCTGATCCATTGGCCAACGATTTACGATTTGCAGTTGCATCCGAAAAATTGGGTTTGCCAAAGGAAAACAACGATCGATCTCTTATTTTTCAACTCTCATTTCTTAAGATCAATTCAAGCAACGAAAACCATATTTTACATGTTCAATAATAGCTTCAGTCGCAAGAGTTGAAACACATTTTGAAGCGCACTATTTTTCTAACGTCATTGTTTAGTGGCTTAAAATATTAGCGCAAGATTAGGTTAGAAATACTGGATAGTGACGTTGAGAGAATTATGTGCAAAAAAAACAAAAAAACAGTCTCAAACACCTCTGACTTCAAATCTATCGGTACCTACATTTTGCAACATCATATAATAGTGTAACGATTTAAAAAGATTTTAATTCACAAACTGAATGAACGTTTAGGGTAAACTAAACATGTTGCGGCAAACCCAATTCCTCGTAATTGTTGACTTCTAAAGTGATGACAAAAGTCAAAAAAATTCCCCGTAAACAGATTAATGATGATAATGATAACAATAATGATAAAAAAAATACGTATCATGTAAAGCTTCTCTGCCAGAATACATGCCTTGGTGCAAATAATTAGCTTGGCCTTGTAATAGTGTGAATATTGACCAATTTCGAAAACTGAACTCCCATATAAAGAAAATTATTCAACCTTTATAGGAGCGTATTTTAAAACGATTTCACCGTAATACCAGTTTTTTCACATAACACTTCAGCAATCAGAAATCGAATACGGACGAAAATTTAAAGATTGTACAAATTTTTTTAATTGAAAAACATGAAGTAAGCTTGAACGAAAGAAAATATTGCTTTAGTAGAAACTTGAAAAAGGAGAAACAGAGAACTTAATTTCGATTTTTTTTTAGTTTAAACAAGTTTAAGTTTGTAAAAATTCAAAGATGCTGCATGAGTCCGAGAATCAAATATCTTACAATAGGTTCACTAGCTTATCGAGATCTTTTCTGTTACTATTCAAGACTAGGAAACTTGAAATCTCCATACGTCAAAATTCCTATACATAAGATTGTGAGAATTTAGTTAAATAGGAAAAACAACCGTTGAATTCTAATTTCACGTGTGCAGAACGACTACAAGAAATTTACAGCTTAGAATCGAACCCGATTTGCGTTTGAACTGAAATACTGACGAAATCAGTTACATACAAAATTAGGTACAATACCGATCGAAAAGCGCTCCAATGACTTTTTACCGACGGAGACGAACATGAAGGAGTTTGTTTCCAGGCAATGGTATGTGAGTTCAATTGACGGTAAAAGTCGCCACCGTGAATGTAACATTAAGAATGTAACAGCGAAACGACTCAAGGTTAGGGTTTTAAGGTTATGTTGAACCGTTCTGATGCTTGTTAACAAAGAGATGCAATGTATTCCCCTAATTTTCCGCGAGTTACTAACAAGGACGAGTGGTCAATGAATTAACGAGATGTTTCACCTGGTATTTCCAGAGGAGCCAAACTTTCGATTCGGGTTTTACGGATTCGAAAGAAAATGAAAAACCAAATCACGACGCGGCAACTAGTTACCGCAATGTGATTAATCAGCCAAATAAGTTCCAAACAACACTCGCCTGCCCCGTGTGTGTTGCCTAACGTCAAAGGGAAAGATCTAGAGGACCCCAGAAGTCACAAACGGAAGGATAAGACGTGAAAAACGGCAACACAAATTCAAACTCATTCGCAAACATAAACGGAACTAAAAAAAAAAACTCTTACCACGTGCCACAACCGCCACACGTGTCGCCTCTCTTCGCCGTAAAACTCCGGCGAGAATGCAGTGTTTCGCGTCAATTTTCCGCCAATCGAACAAACTCGAACAATGTTGGTAATATTCTCAGGAGGAACCGACGAGGAACTAGCGACGTCATCGAATCAGGACTCGGCGAGTTCGTCGGCTCCGGGGGGCGGCCATCTTGTAAACGGAAATCCAACATGGCGGGGAGCAACCGCGCTCGCAGTAGTTCTCATCGCAAAGTTTTTGACCGGTTCATAGCTTCCAGCGTGGTAGAATTCGTTCTTCGTATAACGTTGTGCGGAGTGAAGAAGAATCGAAATAACTTACGATCTCAACTTGGACTAGAGATGTGTGACAAAGTGAGATGTCTAGCCAACATCCCAATAACGACCGTTGACGGGACCAAGACAGTTTGAATTTCGAATTTCAAATTCAAAATGCGCGGTATATCGACGTCGATACCATTGTAACCCAGAAACGCAGGTTGCAGGAACCGCAAGGTAAATATAAAAAACCGAAAATCGATATTGGTGCAAAGATTCTTAGAAATTAATCGTAAACAAGTTCAGACGTTCCTCAAAAATATACCATGATTTCGGACAGTTCTCAGGAAGAATGAATTCTAACTGAAAAAATCTGGACATACCTGTAATAAAGAAAACTTTCGTAAGTTTTCAGAAAATATCAGCGTTTTCTCGTAAATCTGGTGAAGTTATTTTTTTTTCCTACAAAAATTGATATACTTCTACAAAATTCCTAGGAATTATCAGGATTTGTCCAAAAATTTATCAGAAAAACTGGGAAACTGTTGGAAATTCACATTTTGAGTAAATTTGAAGACATTTGCGAATGTTTTGAAAAATAATTTTTGGCAGGCTCGATCGAAATCGAAAATCAAACGTTAGATAAATCTTCTATCCTTGAATCGCACAACAATTTCATCTTATTTCAAAGAATCATCAAATTCCAGAAAACAAACAATTATACTCATTGTGATGAAGTAATTAGCTTCTGTTTCCAGTCGATTAGCACATTACAGTAACGAACTTTGCTCTGTTCAATACTGCCAAGAAGCTGTGTGAGTCGAAAAAAATTGGTTATAAACTATTCAAATTATATGTACTAGTAGACGAATCTCGCGGTGGTAAAAATAATAACAAAAACATTATACTACAATGAACTACTAACTTTGCGGTTCGAGCATGAAATTTCAGTTTCTGTATTATACAATTCAAACTACATAAGCTATGTACATATTGCTCAGTCAGTGATATTTTTATGTAACATATTACAATGTCATGTCATAGAACTATAATTATATAACAATTATCAAATGAATATAGGATACGAGATAGGATATCAATTATCATTACCTATATTATAGTGATAGATGATTATTCAATGAATGAGATTATACCGACGTATAGTATATTTAATATTATTAAACCCTGTTTTTACCACATTCATAATAATATAAAAGAACGTCAATCATTTTAATATCAGTGACATAGTAATAACAACACCAACTAAAACAATAATAATGATAATAAAAATAACAACAGTAACAGTACAAACATCTTCTCTCAATGATGGAATCGTATATAGATTTTTCCATAGGTAGTGTTATAAACTTTGTTTGATTCAATCTACCGAAATTCAGGGTTTCTACTGCGTTACACTGTTGTGACGATTTTTATTATTATTATTATCATCAGGATCATTATCGTTACTATTTTCATATCATATGGTATATAACCAGAGATTTCGAGCTGATTTATAATTGGAGAGAATAATGGAATGGTTTCAACTTCTTTACATAATATACTATAAAGTTCTGGAAAACAAATTATCTTGCCAAAGTTATGGTAAAAAAATAATCAAGGGTATTATTGATGATCAGATTTGGAAATAATGGTCAGCGTTGAAGGGGAAATGTACGTATAACGATGCATTTCGATTAGTTCCATACTTGAATGTTTTACTTTTTGTTTTGTTGATACAGACTTGAAAGGACGCAAATTACTATTATCAGACTTATTTGAATTACTGCGGTTAAATATTTTTAAGCCTTCTTCGCCGTCGTCGAAAAACCATCCCTTCTGTATTACGCACAATCCACTCAATTCAAGATACACACGCAAAGGTGCTAGAGCAACGTTGCGACATGACAATTACCTATATTGTACATATATCATGTGTTTGGATGCGCGACGTGGAATTATTTGTATCGTTACACACATGAATCGTTGGAAGATGAATAATTATGATTGTACCAACGTAGTTAGATTTTATCATGAACTATTTTTAATTGGGATAATTACTAAGGTATTTTGTTTCGAGGCAAAAGTTCGTCTTTTTGTATTTTTTTGTCGTTTTTACGTACAGCTGAAAATTTTGTTGCTTAAGGCGAAAAAAAGATTAGCGCTGAAGAATATCTTTCAAATCCAATATTAAAAGGTCGCTCTCGGATTTTGCAGTTCTTTTATTTCACGCATTATCGTTTAATCACGTGTAGGTGTCAGTTTCTTCATATTTTTACACCTCAACTGCATTCCATGATATAGATGTGATCATAGAGACATTTTATAGAGAATCCAATTCTTTATTATTGAGAGCTATTGAGTTTAAACCAAAAATTCACATTATAATTTTTTAGAGAGCTTAATTCTGTACAAAATATTCCCAGGATTGAGTTTATATCATTAAATGTGCAAAAGTCGTAGCATTTCAACAGGAAAATGACATCTCGTCCTGTAATTGAAATGCGGAAAAAGTCGAATTCTAAGAGCAACCAATTAAAATTTGATCTTGAGAGATATCCTGCCACAAGTATGTTTTTTTTTATGTACAAAAATTTGTTCAGGTTCCAGCAAAAAAAAAATGTTTCTTCCAAACGAAACACCTTATTATTTACGTGTTATGAATTGTTGAGAATGAACCTCGGGCTAATAAATCACGATAGAGTTCTCAACTTAAAGAATTTAAAGTCAGTGGAAAATATTCATCCAAGGATCAATCTCGATGTAATTATTATATTATATTATAGTGTATCTATACGCCTTTGTATCATGTGCCTTTAGAGTATATTTTTTCACTGATTAAGTCGAGTCTTGAGCTCGTTGCTCCGCGACTCTCCAAATAAAATATAAATAATGTAATATTATTATATACTAGAAAACTTACCAATGAGAAAAAAGATGCAATGATTATTACAAGCAACACACGGCAACATCGAACCACGTTGTGCAGCTCTGTCGCGTTTATATTATTATGAACCAAACATCCTTGTATAATTACATTAAAGAACCTAACGAGATTATTCTTAAAATTTACTGGGAACATTTATAATAAATATGGTTCATTTGAGAATTGAAATATTTCATCAAAATTTTTAGCAATCACTAGTATTTGTCACATATTTTACATGAAAACTAGGAGATTGTCGGAAATTCACATATTGAATAAATTCGTAGAAATTTATGAAAGTTTCCAGAGATAGTTTTCTTCGGAGAGGCCTTTCAGCAAAATTTGACGAGTCGCTGCTCGTTTTTTTTCACTTGCTTGTTGATCATTTGTAATGTATTACGTTATAATATTCTTCTATTTGACTCTAGAATATTATTTACCATTCCTCTTATATATCGAATTATATAATTTTTAATTAATTGTACTTATACATGATTGTAAACGCTATTAGGTACTTCATTGTTCAAGATTTTACTCATCATGTAATTATATGTACTGGTAACGGCAACGCTGTTATTACAGGTGCCTCGACGAGTCTTATCTTGAACTACATTATATATTATATAGCATATACATATATATATGTGTGTATATATATACATATATATATATATATTAAACCAGTATTTATTATTAATAAATTCTTTAATTGTTTCCGTGCAAGAAATATAAACGGTTTTCTCTTGTTATTTCCTTCCTCAAATCAATTATTCATATTATCACTTCATCACGATTATAGTTATAAACGAATGAGAATAAACAAAAAACGCAAGTATAAAAATAGGTAGTTTATTGTGTATACAATTCATAGTATATAACACTACTTCTGCTCAATTTCTATCAGTCTTTTATCCAAAACAGGCTTGTAAGTCAAGAGCTTAACATATCTCTTGAGCAAAGATTTCCAAAAACATGTGACATCTTCCATTCTCAGATGATTCCACACGAAATTTCTACCTTGATCTGCGATTTTGTGGGCTATATCATCATTTTCCTTAGCAAAAAGTATCAGTTCCCTAAAAACAGAATTGTTGTACACATTTGGTTTACTACTTATACTAAACAGGAATATTTCTTTCCTCGATATAAAATGATAAAAGGCGAATCTCTTTAAAATTTATCATAAAAACGAATAGTAATAAATCTCTCCTTGGAGGATACAAGTGAACGAAGTGTAAGTTTTGCAGGGAATATTTATAATAGTTGATTTTCAAATTCCAGAATAAATAAATGTGTGCCAAATACGAATCAGACAATACTATACTTATTTTTTCACTTACTGCAGAGTTTCTTGGCTTGCATCTGTCGGAACAGGAATGTAATGGTGCCATGGTTTCATGGCTGTATAGTAAAACTCTGTCCATTCCTCTCCAACATGAAATACTAGAGATCGGCATAAAAACAGATGCTTGTGCCTAAATGATGCAGCAACACCTCTGAAGTTAAAGAGATATTTAAAATCACAGTGAGACTCGAGAGGTGTTTCTTGAGCAGGGGGCATATGCAGGGTGTCCTGAAATAGTCCATAAGATGATCAAGTTTTATACCGTTATTAACGATGAATGGACTGTACTGTCTGAATTAGAAGTCAGAAAAAGAGATAAACCGTTTAAATAGTCTCTAGCAATGTTATTTGCGCGAATAATTGTTAATGCAGATGAAACAACATTCCTACCATATGATGAAAATGGATCGGTGCAAATTCGAACCCCACATGAAGATTTCAACAATTGGGGAAAACTTTTACGATTATAATGTTCAAAATGATTGACCTCTGGCATTTTTCATCTGATTCTGTTTTCGGATCATTTTTATCACTGGCCAGTTCAGCGCAACTTGTTTGGAAAACATTCAAGAAATCTTACATAATATTATAGTTATTCGTGCAAATCTAATTGATAATGAATATTTGTTGCATCATACTTAAACAAATCTATTCCTTACCATTCTGGAGATAATTATTTTCAACCTTGTTTTCAACCAATATGTGTAAATCTTTAAGGTAAGCAAAGTAAAAACAAAAATATTAATATTGCATTGAAAAAACAAAAATTTAATAATTTTGAACGTTCTTACTGTCAAACCTTTTCTCAAAGTGTCAATATCTCATTTATATTAGGAATGTTATTTCATTCATCTTCATCATTATTGGCACAGATAATGTCACTGGAGATTTTTTAAACGGTTTTACTCTTTACTAATATTTGTTTCTGACAGTATGGTCCAATTATCCTAAAGAAACCTGAAACTGCCTATCGTCAAGGAGAAACTGACGCTAACTCAAGCTTAAATTGCACCAAAAACAGATCTCGTTACCGCTTCAGATTTCCAAGCCTGGTTTTTGGTATAGCGAGCATCGACAAAGTCTGGCTGCCTCCGGCTGAGTAAAACCAAATTATCTCTCTCAGAGCTGGTTCGAGAGCCACGGAAAAAGGCCTTGTCCTGCTTGTCATGCCATGGCTTTTTTTCACTTGCTCTGTCCAATGATATTCTGTGCAGATCCCAACGTCCCAAACCGCGTGGATAGAGCGAAATCGCTGGACCTCCTTCCCAGAAACTCCAAGCTGGATAAGTTATATCGAAGTAATCAGGAGTCTGGAAAATGAGATTCTGTATTGATTTCTTTGGCCTTGTTCAGTGTCATTCAAGAAGCGCTGGAAATGATTTTTAAAATGTAGAGCGTCACTGGAGCTTGACATTATTATACTTGCATTTTCACCTTGCTAAATGAGAAAACAGGCAACGGTTCGCCAAAATGTTTGCTAGATTGGGGGTAATCTCTGGTATTGATGACTAATTCCATGTCAGGTAAATCCCAGATTATGGATAAAATAAAATGCTCAATCCCTGCACACCTTGAAGGAAACATGCAATCTTTTTCTCTGTAGAGCCTGCCATTGATTATTTGGTAAAGCGTCCCTCTGAAACAAGAACATTAATAATAATAATGATAATAATTCAAATTACTGTCCTGGAACATATCGATTCTTTTTCAACACTGGACAACACGATGAGCCATTGAATTGTGCTTTGGATTATAGTAATATAACTATTACAAGTATTGAAATTTTACTTGCCTGGATTTGGCTAACGTTATAGATTCTTCTGAGATTCCAGTTTTCTTGAAAACTTTTAAATCATGTATGATAACGTTTTTATAACAAGCACAGCCTCGATGACTAAATTCATCGCCGGAGGCAGTTTGATTCTCTGCATTGCGGATCGCATTCAAATACTTCTCGTACCTTCTGTTTGACTCTAAAATTGTTATAGTTGAAAATAATTATTTTATTTTGAGTGGTATGACCAATACGAATTTTTTTTTCACTTGATGCTTCTAATTATTGAATTGATCATATTTCACGCTTGTGACTGTTACCTTTTGAATATTTATCGAGAGATTCGTTTCTTGCCTCACAATCATCTTTGCTGTTTGCCGCGCAGAATTCTTCCGCCTGTCCAATTTTAGTTAACAATACCGAGAAAACAAGACAATACATGAAATGCATACTGAAATTTAAGGAATGCCGGGAATCGACGTTAAGTATCAGAAATTATCCTTAAGAATTACATAGTCACGGTATTGCCGTTCGGAGCGTTGCGATGCAATAAAGATTCGAGAATTATGGGTAATTGGTCTGTTCAAGCGTCGATTTTTGACGGAAGAACTTAATGACGATTACCCCATGGGCTCCGTGGCCAAATTTCACTGACCTGTAAATAGTATATAAATCAGTGGCAAATGTTGTGACCAGTTCTCTGCGAACAAGTGGGCCTGGGTGGATCTGGGCCACAAGAAACCGCGTTATCGATCGAGCATCTTCTTTATCAGCGGGAGTGCTTAGGCAAGTGAGTGGCACCTGTGCTTCTAGCGCATGCGTAAATGCATCGGTAAACAAGGACGAATAAAAGCTCACGCCCTCAACTATCTCTCCGTTCAATACGCGCGACCTTTCCACTTATGCTACCCCTACATCTTGCCTAATCTGTTTATAATATCGCTATATATAAGGCACACAAATCTCCTTTAGTATAACCACAGACAGAAACCTTAGAGCCCACGTTTGCATTTTTCGGATTCCTTAGCATTCACAATTTCGTAACGCCCTCTGACACGAAATAGGTTTATGGAACTAAAAATATACTAGAATCGAATGGTGGCTGGTATGGAACTTTTGAACTTTTATTTTGAAAACCCCGCTTCTTCTGACGGTAAGGTAGCTATAAAGGGCAACATTTTGCGGATTATAATATCTTAATCGTTGAATAGTAGAACGAAATTCTGTTTCATTTCTCTGTTAAGAGCTGAAGCCGGGTGAGGGGAAATGCCAAATCCTGCTATGCTGACTGTATTTTACATTGGGATCTTAAAGGCGGGTCGGTAAGTGCAGGGTAATAGATCCCAGACCCACTGGGACTCACCCAGCCGCAGGAAATATTAGCCCAGAGCTGTTGTTATCTTTATCGTTAGTCAACGAATACAGTTTGTCCACAGTTCGTCTGGTCAACCAAGTCACGCCTCGCCGGTCGTAATGGTTGTAAGGTAATCTGAAAGTTTCAATATCGTGCTGAAGACATGAAGCTCAACTCTTGATACACTGAAATAAGCCAATACTACTGCGACGATACACTGAAAGAAAACCAATGCTAGTACTTTTTGTAGCCAAACCGAATAGATAAACTGTATTTACTTTAGCCAATTTGTACGGATAGTCATTAACAAGTTGTACGATATTATCTTGCCAACTCACCAGGTACATTACCTAGTCTACGCGTATTACCTACAATTTTTTTATCCCTTTCCCCTCATTCACCGCCGCGCGAGGAGCGTTGGTACCGTTAGTACCGTCAGTACTGAAGTTTTGACTCCAGAATGCTTCTGATATCAAATAAGGGTCGGAGGGCCAGAGCCCAAGAGTAAGGTTCCCACTTGGTTCCCACTTTGATATTACTTGGCGGCAACACTCGCGCGCTATCTAGCATCGATGGAATATCTTCAAGCTGGAATGGCGGTTCTTTGAAATCTGAACTTGTGATCTACGCCAATGCCATGTTCATAATCTCTAACTTCAGGTAAAACAAGCAAAATATACGTTTATTTACATACACAACTATAAATTTGGTCCATACGTTTTTCGGAAGAAAATGTGCTGTGTAGAAAAAATGAAGCACCGACGAAACACCTTGATTGTGATTGTTTTAACAATTTCTTATCGCTATAATAATCCTCAGAGTTCATAAAAATACGTACTATGTTTGGATAATTTATCGAAAATATTTTTTAAAGAGTGTATTATTTTGTTGACTCAACTATTAGAACAGTAACATGCTAGAGTGATAATTACTAGAGTATCTTCTTAAGTTTACGTCTTTCAATCAATCCGGTGATCTGTATAAGTTTAAACAGATGAATCTGATAAATTTGAAATTGTGTATTACATAATACGTTCATTCACGGAAAATTGCGAGGCTAAAGCAACATGGCGTCGCATCAGGTAACCAGCTGATCTTTTCGGAGTCGGTTTTAGCTTAAATTACGAAAATATGAATAGCCGTAAAATTTTATTTAAGTGGTTGCGCTTTTGTTTAGTTACATTGAACTCATAAATAGTAAAATACACGTCAGAAAATGGCTTTAATAATTTCTACACAACAAAGTCAGTTAGCGTGGTGAAGTTGCTGCCGCCAAATATACCTCTCTAGGTATCTTCCACCCGTCATCGAATTCAGTATTTTGGGAAGTTTCCCTTTACGATCTTGAGACAAGTCAATGTTCGAGTGAACCAGTTACTAATGGACACCTTGTAGATGCGTGTAACCCTTCATTGTCACTCGCCTAAAGTTCCACGCGTGTGTTAAACCCCGGCCTGCTAAGCTGCAGACACGACGAGTCTTATCGTGGTGTTAGGTTCGTCCGGTCGCGTATGCGCCTCCCAATATGTGTGAGCTACTTCCTGATGGCGCAATGGCTCGCTTCCTCTATGCTCCTCTAAACCATATCCCGCCTCACTGAGCCCTCAGGAACGTCTCCAACAAAGGTATGAACCCCTTGTCATTAATTTTTCAACATACCTACTTCCTAGATTTTACTTCATATACCTAACGAAAGAATCTATCTTCGGTTTTGAATTCTTCGTTATGGTATGAAACGAAACGAAAAACTTATCTGTGTAGTCATATTTTCAAAATACTTTTTTCCAGATTAATACATTTGCATATTTGTTTGGTATTAAAAAATTTAAATCCCCCAGCTTGGATTTTTATTTTTATAAATAGCCAGAGTAATTTGAACATTTTTTTACATAATAGTAATTCATGAAACGAACTATACACGTTCTTGTGTTCCAATAAATCGTACATTCATTTCATACAAACTTCGCTGGATATTTCCTTGGTCCAAGTTTCCAATTCGAATGAACTTCCTGTGAGTAATTTTTCACTTTTTCATGAATTGTTACTGGATCGAGAAGGAAGTTTGTGGGAAAATCACAGAAACGGGGAATCGCTGGACTGCAGACAAGTTGAACGGGCACATCTGCCTTTAAAATTAGCGAGGAAAAATGATTAATATTCTTGCGTCAATCAATTTATCTAATAGTAACTGGTCAAATGCTTTAAATGAGGCTGTTGGAGACTTTCAAATTGAAAATCAAAAGATGTCACGTAAATGATTTTTTTTCTAATGGCTGAAACGAAATTGCTGAAACAAGTGAAACTTCTTAGTTCAGCTATGACAATAAGTGTGCAAATGCTGATATTTTAAACCTGACCAAAGAAGTTTGCAGAAAAAAAATCATCGTTTTCCAGTATTTTTCCATGACATAATTATAACATTTCATTCTGTGTGATAATAAAAAATGATTATCCTGTTACAATTACATGGTATGCTGTTTTTTTTTCCTTCTTACTGACTTTACGACTCCGCCGTTACCACATCCATCTGCGGTGAACAACGTGTAGACCTTCATTCCATTCAGGCTGCACTATGCCAATTGAAAATTTTATGAGATAAACCGTTTGCCTGTTGGAATGACGTGTAGCATATAGGATAAAGTCATTGATTAAAATACAACGGAAAAACCTAAGAACCCGTGCATATTAATCACACTTATTTGTTCACTGGGGCAAAAGAATCGATTTTCCGGGAGAATTTACCCTTCAGCCGATAAGGCTATGCAAACACAAATTTTATCGGATGTTCGCACTTTCAAGACGGCTATTGAGATCTACAAGTTCAAAAATCGTATTTTTTTGATAGCATTAATTATGAATAAATGCTGTTCTCTGGCTGGTGGGAAACTGTGGAAAAGTGCGGTGGCAGCAAAAATACCTCCGCGTTGCTCAATCACAGTCTTCATGGGATGGGAGCGGGTTATACAATAGAAATTAATAATATCTTACTACGAAGACTAATTCCCAAAAAAGAAGTAAATTTTCTAAACTTAGCATACATTAACAAAAATCTGTGTTACATTAATATTGGTATATATTTATTTCCACATGTTTAACACGCATTATCGAATGTTATACCTTTTTTTTTGTAATTCGTAAGCTTTATTATTTCGGTACACATTTCGTGAGCTATCGGCTGTTACTTACGCTTAGAAATATATTGTAAGCGATAATGGAACTTGATAGCATACAAATTAGTGGTAATTCTGATAAAACTGATTCATCATCTGATTTGAGAGTGTGTGTACTATACAAGATAAGAAATTATCATCTCTAAAAAGTGGTTAGAGATGAAATTGCTGAGATTTTCTAAATATCAATCAACTCATTCTGATACAAAGCCAATTCAAAAATAATACTTTAATTTTTTTTATCCGCTGTAGCTATTTACAAATTTCTTTACACTGGTGATAAAATAAAACTATAGTAATCACGCTCTTTCCGGACTATTCGTACGCATTCGTACATACAGCGTGTTCATAAAGTACAAATTTCACAGTTTGAGTAAAAAAAATTGTCATCGAAAAAAGATGAACCTGCATTTCAATATGAAAGCACAAAATGCCGACGAAACATGCCGTGCGCCAGTCGTCTTTAAACATTTCCTTCATTAATATTTCCAAAATCTAGTTGAAGAACTACGTGGCAACCATGAAATGACGCGAAAAAGGGTTAAAAAGTTGAAGGATTTAATACAAGGTTGAATTGATTAATATCGAAAGCCTAGTATTGGCTTGGATAAATCGATAGGACATGTCACCGGGTAATCAGCTGATCATTTAAGCCTTGATTGTAGATCAATTATTATAAACGAATATAAATGGACATAAAACTTTGTGCAAGCGGTCAGACATTTATTTTGTTACGATGATTTGATGAAGAGTAAAGTATAGAACATAAAATGATTTTTATAATCAAATACGACCCGATTACCGTGCTAAATTTTTAGCTGCCGGGAGGCATTCGACGGATCCGTATATTTCCCAGAGGATTATTTGCAGGAAAGAAACGAACAAATGATAAATTGTTACTCAATGGTGTACCTAATTCGAAGACCGTGGGAAATTATTTAAGGCGAGTGGTTAAATTTTGCGCTTGATTTTTAAAGCTGTCGAAGGGATTCCGATATCTATCTTCACCCATTAAATTCTTAATAATTAGGAAATATTGTAATCACTTATTCGGTGAAAATGATACCTTCGATACGACCATTATAGGTGAAATAGTCGTAGTTGGCCACAAATGAGCCTAAACTTAGAATAAAATGTTGATAAGATAGCCTTTGAACAGCTGACACACGGGTGTACATATTGACGCAATAAACGTGGCTGCTACCCGATATGAATGAAATCATAAAGGAAAATGGAATTAAAAAAAAGATTGAATATAATTGGTATCCAAAGTATGGGTGTGGATAAAACAATATGGCATCGCACTAAATGATCAGCTGATCGTTCAAGCATCTGTTTTAGCTGAATAACGCGCAAATAAATGGACAGAAGATTTTGTGCAAAAGATTAAGCGTCTGTTTTATAAAAATATGTTGCTGAAGACTGAAAGATAGTCATAAAAATAAGTCTTACAACTAAATATGAACGGATCAGCATAGTAAATCTTCTGTCGCCAGATGGCATCCTTCGATACTTTGGATTTCAATACCGAAGGCGGGAATATTTACAGCAAAGTAAAAAAAAAAAAAATTAATAAACGATGAGTTGTGTTTCATTAGCGTCCTGAGTTGTAAAATGATTGAATATTATTTTAAGGACACCCGGTAGATGTCGGCACGTGAATATAGCCACAAATGCATGGAAAAGCGAGTGAGTGTCTCGTACGCACGAGGAGCGAACGAAAAACGGACTGAGCGCCGGGGGGCAGGCAACACGTACAGTCAGAGGATGGCGAGCCGACGGCGAGCCCGGACGTAGTGTGGGAGAGACAGCCTACTTCGGTGGGGGGGGGGGGGGGGGGGGAGGGAGGGAGAGAGAAGAGGGAGAGCCGCGTCCCCCGACTGCTGAGAATCGCTACTTCGGTCGTTTCCTTCCCCTGACCCTTCGTCACGAAGGCCCCACAGTTCTCTCTACCCATTCACAGAACTGTTTCGTCCGTGTGGTGTCATGGAGGTATCATGGCTGAGGAGACGCGCCTAGTTCGCGTTGAAGAGCGGCTAAAGATAAAAATTGGTACGGAAATAAAGAGCCTTAGGATAGAATAAGAGAGATAATATTCGGACGGATTTAACACGCTTAAACAACGACAGTAACAACGACAAGGAGCCGCACAAGTTCGCGAGATATTTTCGGTGCAGTTGATACGTTTATACTGGTTCTTATTCCTATACCCAGTGTCGAGTTGACGGGTCGGGGAGATAGAAGGAGGGAGTGAGAGAGAAAGAGAGAGAGAGAGAGAGAGAGAGAGAGAGAGAGAGAGAGAGAGAGAGAGAGAGAGAGAGAGAGAGAGAGAGAGAGAGAGAGGGAAAACGAGAAAATCGACAATAAATATAAATATTTAACGTAAAGTGAAAAATGTGCGGTGATACGGATTCCGTTCCACGATTTTACCAACGGCCGCAACACAGCGAAAAGGAACGCTGCGATGTCATCGTGAACCGTCGTCATGGTCAATCGTGGCTGCAGAGACTCCCACGAAAGTCTCACTCACTTACCGTGCAAGAACCGCTGCTGCAGAACCTCGGGTTAAAAGATCTTTCCTCGGTTTCAATCCCCCTGGAAACTTCAGGGATGCGCGAAGTCTCTGCGTCTGTTAACGCGGCTAAAACGAACGCAATTTCGAATAAAATGTCACTTATTTTTACCACTATCAAGCCTACGCATAACTGACATGTAACCGCGGCAGCGAGCGCGATTCTCAGTAATGTTCAAGCCGAACAAAAATATCCAAAAAGTTTAAATTTTTCACGTGTAAGAATGACGCTATGAAAAAATGTATTCCTACAATTTACAGTGCATATTTCAATTACGGGAATAAATTTTCTAGCGCTTTCGTTGCGTCAAAGAAAAATTTTCTTTGCGTACATTTGTGTTGCCGCGAGGTTTAACGAACCGTCAACGATGCATGGGATATAACGATAGCAGAAATAAGTGACATTTTCCTCTGTCGGTAAAATGACTGAGAGTATAGCATCCTCGTAAAACTCTAAAATTTTTAAAACTGATCCTAGAGACACATTCGCGATTACCTGTGTCAGGAATTATCTATGATTTGACGTCCGTTTTTCCCGGGATGCACGTCTCGTAGCAATGTGCCGGAAGGCGAATAAATAGAGGCGGAACGTGCGCGATTTGTGACCTCGATTAAGCTACGTGCTTGCCGCACCGCGAAACTTTTATCAATGGGACCCGACGGCGCCCGCGCCTCCTCCTGATTTGAACCGCTCTAGGCCGGCCTGTGTCACAACCGCACATACGCACAGACCCATGCCCGCGTTTACTATATCTGTTATACCTATGTATGGATCACCCAGGAGACTCCCTGTCGCCTCGTTCGACTCGCCGCTGCATCGCTCTTAAATCAACACCAATCGTCACACTCGCGCCGAATGATAAAGATCGCGTTTAATTTTTTAAATTTACAGTACGCTACAAGTATCCGAATTGTAGCGAAACATCCAAACGATTTGAAACCTACCTTTTCACACGCTGCGTTTGGGCGGGCCTACGAGTATCTTACAATTCCTAAAATGACAAACTCTCTTCTCTAAATCTCACGCAATTTCATTAACTTCAGCAAAAATTATTTAACTCTCTGTTAAAGATAAGACAATCAAAAATGTCAATTTTTAAAACTTGGACTTTACGAGTATTCGAATTTTAGAAAAACGTTTAAATGAATGGAAACTACTTGCTCCCACCTCTATGCCTTGTGTAGCTGGTCTCTAAACGCTCTGCTATTCATAAAATATCATCATCCGGTCTAGAAATATCATGTTATTTCGTAAACTTTGGGAAAATTTGTCACACTCGAATAAAGATGAGGCTTTCATTCGAAATATGGACTTGTCCATTTTTTAAATGCATACGTTATGAATATTTGAACTGTGGACGAACGGACAAACATTTAAAAAATCGTATTCGCGTTTTGTTTTACACTATAATTTATTACAGGTCTTCAAAATGTCCAAAAACATGGTAAACTTCGTAAAAACCTTGAAAACGCCAATCAAATGACTTCAATATGCCATTAAACGCGATTAAACATATACCTTTCACATTCGACGGATTTACTCATTTCGATTAAATAGATGAATGAATTCTTACATTTGCAACTGGAATGCTTGTCGTGGCAGACGGGATAGCAAATTCATTTGAATACCGTCCAGGAGATATCTTTTTAACAAATATTTATACAGATGTAGGATTAATAGGATAATTTATAACCAAGAATCAGCATGGGCAGAATAAATAATACATCAAAATTCAAATGTTAACATCATAAAAAAACATTACCAGAAATATTTATTGAATTCTGAGTAAGATTGTGGCAGAGAATATTCTTTACTGTATGTATTGAAGACCGAACGAAAAAATACTATTCTTTCAAGAATACGAAAAATCTATTGATTGAACCTTTCAATCGCCACCGTTTATCATTTTTTTAAAATATCGTTTCAAATTAATTTTGATTATTTGCTTATTTGTACTATTGTTTTGCTTTTCTTGGGCTTCTAATTGACATCTACTTAATAGATTATTAATTTTTCATTACTGTTTTTTTGTTCGGTGATTATAGGCGAGGCAAAAAATTTACAAAGCAGAAGCCATGGATCTCCTGGCACAAGAGATGTCTACTGTGCATTGTCCCTCGACCAGGAAGAGATTTTCCGCACTACAACGATGGAACGGACGCTCAAGTATGACAACTTTTTTCAACCCATAAACTAGGTTTCATTCTCATGTGCGCGAGACTTCTTTTCATATGAAAAATCAGATTTTTAGACTGTTCAGGATTGTTAGAATATATTTTGAAAAATTTTTCAGTATTCATGACTCGAACATCATATAATAAGAATCGAAAATCCTCAGTGCAATTTCATTGATTTCGTTGCTGCGATTTTAATTATTCAATTTGTGTTTTCTACAGGTGCTCAAATAGTTTGATAAAGATGTTGATCATCTCATTATTTTCAGCCCATTTTTTGGCGAGGAGTTCCAGTTTGAGGTACCTAGAAAGTTCCGTTACCTTAGCATATATGTTTACGATAGAGACCGGCATCTAAAACAGGACAAGATACTTGGGAAAGTGGCAATAAAACGTGAAGACTTGGCTACCTACCATAACAAGGAACACTGGTTCCAGCTGAGGCCTGTAGATGCGGATTCCGAGGTGCAGGGTAAAGCGCATCTAGAATTGGCACTGCAGCCGCAGATCGGACAGTTCCATCCAAAGTTAACAGTTAGGTGAGTTTTGGGAAAAAGAAGGCCTTGCAGCTTTTGTTGAAGACAGAAAATTGGGGAAATTCTGTGTCGAAGGAGCACTAAGTGTTTCTTGCTTGCACTCTTCTTAGTTCTTATGTTTACCATTGAAAATTAAATCCGTCGTTTTTGAAATCAATGACATAGTTTTATTATGAACCTGGGGTGTCGCCAGACCTTTTTTACTTCTAAAGGGGTCGCGAATTCAAGAAGGTTGAAAAACACTGCCATAATTGAAAGTAGCTCATCTTTATCCAGCAGTGAAAAGTTCTGACTAATTGAACTGTATTAGCATAAAATTAATTCGCTTGATAAACCTGTTTAGCTCTGTGACTGCTGGGGCATAATTTCCCACCATTGTTACAATGCTTTTGTAATTAATGTGCTGCTTATTCATCTATCGTGCCCTCGTTTCATTATTGCCTCTTCATTTCTTACTACGCTTTGAAAGGCGGACAGTTCCCATGAAACTTACTTTGCTAATCCTGAGTCGATTATTACTCTCATTAAAAATTTTACGGTGGCTCAAATAATGATTATTAGTTAGCAGGGCAGCAATGATTTAAAATTCACCAGAAAAACAATATGTTTCATTCAATCCAGGATTGTTTTTGATTTTCTTGCTGTTTTTAGTGGGTTTTTTTTCTCTTTTATTTCCAGAATTATAGAGTGCAGTGAATTGACGATTAAAAACGGGGGCTGTGATCCGTTCGCAACTGTCACTGTGACCTACAGTAACGGAAAGCAAATATCGAAGCGTACCAAAGTCAAGAAGAAGACAGTATCGCCTCGGTTCAATGAAACGTTTGTATTTGAGGTATAAAAGTCACTTCTCTTCTCACGATAACGAATTATATTCTCAATTCGATCCTGCAACATTCCAGATATTAAAATACCTATAAATCATTAATGAGAAGATGTTCAGCAAATTTTATATCAAGCTTCATGAAAATAGAAAGACAATCATGCAGTAATAACCAATTTTGTATTCCAATTTAGAAAGTCAGTGTAAGATAATAATAAGATTTGTAGTCTTGGGGCAAATTGCAATCACGGACTTGAAAACGAATCGGCGACGAAAAGTCTGATTCAAGAGTTAGGAGAAGATAAAAAACAACTTTTAAAATAGCCCCAACGGTGTTATTTGTGTCAAGGATGGTGAAAATCGATAAAACAACATTCCTGCTATCTAATCAAATGAATTCTGAGAAAACTTGAATAACATAAGTTAAAAGACTACTAGCATTGAAAAAAAGGTTTTATAAGTGAAATTTTCAAAGTTATTAAAGTTTTTATCGGATTGTAAGATTTTCACCAATTGTTACATTTGCATCTTATAAATACATTATAATGTAAGATTTCTTCAATGTTTTTAGACAATTTGTGGGGATTTCATCAGCAAGCGAAATGAACCCAAAAACATTAGAATCTTAAACTCATTTTAACGTCATAATTATAAAACCTTTTCTCAAAATGTTGATACTATAGCTTTTGAAATACAAATCTGTTTAGAATGATTTCTATCACATAGTAAGGATGTTATTTTACTCATATTCATCATCATTGACACAAATATCATTGCTAGAGACTTCTTGAACGTTTCTTTCCATCTTTTCCTATCTTTGCTCCTAATTGATCTTGATTTTACCTCTAGATGTTATTAGATTCGACCAATTAATTTTACACAATATTTCGTACTCTATCTGCTTATATCACAGAGCGAAGTAGTGTATCTTCACAAATGCAACTGCGCTGAACTTTGATTATAAGTGTCTTTGATCGAAATCCAAAGAAAAACGTTTGCTGTACCGTTCCAAGGACTGTGATGGCTTTTACATACAGTTGTTCATGCTTTTCATTGTCCTGTACTATCGTTAAAAGCTTGTTTCTGTCATTTCCGTACGAAAAACAACGTTAGTTTAAAACAGCAAGCATGATTTGAAACAATGAGCATCACCACTGTTTTCTTTCTCTCAGCCCGAGTTGACTGAATCCAAGGACAAGGATGTCTCCCATTATTCGATCGATGGGGGCGAAGTTGGGGAAGTTATTGTCGCCGTCTGGCATGCTTCGTCTGGCATGGGTGAACAGCCAGCTTTCCTTGGCGAAGTTCGAGTTATGCTGCGCGGTTTGCAAAAACAACCGACAAGCCCCACAACGGCTTGGTGAGTCAGAATTAAATTCTCACATGGGATTTGTATATTGCGCATTATGCGAACGTGTTGTGCGTCAAAAATGCTTTTATTGATTCCGATCATTCTATATTTAGGTTTATGTAAATGTAATCGTCTCATTATCATTCGACAATTCAGGTATTTTCTCCAGCCGAGGTCAGCAAAGCACAGACCGAGCAAGATTCCCAACAATTCTACACTGCCGGGGACGATACCATGCATAGGATCTCTGAGGCTGAAGATTCACTACACAGCTGACCATGTCTTCCCTTCCGAGATGTACAAAAGACTGGAGAGTTTGCTGCTACAGAGTGTTACTGTTCATCCCATCACTTCCTCAGCTGTTTACATACTTGGTGAGATTGTCGCCAGTAAGATGGAGGCTGCGCAACCACTTGTTCGTGTCCTTGTGCATCATGAACAGCTTGTTTCAGTCATGAGGGCACTTGCCAGCTACGAGATTTCCAAACTGACGTAAGCTTAGCTTTTATCCCACACATTTACGACATCGAATCATGATCTGAAATAATTTTTATCCACAGAATCGAAATCGAAATTGGATAATTTGAAAAATAGTTGAAATATTTTTATTTACCTATTCAAACCTCAGATATTAGTACTTATCCTGTGATATTGAGTGTTACACATCGTTATTTATCCGTGAAATCATACAGAAGTAAACTTCAGTGATGCTTTAAAATTGTTTTCAGAGATCCTACGACAATTTTTCGAGGTAATACTCTAGTCAGTAAAATGATGGACGAAGGAATGCGGCTGGCTGGACTTCATTATTTACATTGTACTCTTCGACCAGCTATGGAACAAGTATTTCTGGAGAGAAAACCTTGCGAAATAGACCCAACCCGAGTAAAGGATGCCAACACTATCCAAGCGAATTTGGCGAACCTCAAGGTAAGAACAGCGTTATTGAGTTGAACATCAAGCCTAATTGTTTCAATTCCATATACTGTCTGTTCTCAATGTGTTGATGTTAAGAAAACTCGTTAGTAGTGTATCAACAACAAAGTTTTTACTCCAACTTGTATAGTTTTAATTTTTTTGTTTTCATTTAACACTAAAGATATTCTATTGCGCCGATTATTTCATTCCGCAACTCGTATCTGCAGGAGTATGTTCAACGAGTGTTTACCGCGATAACAACATCAGGTGTCCGGTGCCCGCCATTAATGTGCGAGATGTTTTGGAGCCTGCGAGAATTGGCTGTGACACATTTTCCCTACAATAAAGAAGTGAGGTACTCTGTCATCAGTGGCTTCATATTTCTCAGGTTCTTCGCGCCGGCGATACTTGGACCAAAATTATTCGACATTACCACTGAGCAAATAGTAAGACAAGAAAAAATTATTATTGCAATTACTATTTCTTCTTCCCCACTTTCATCTGTCTCTATATTCTTTTTCGCATACTGAAACAAAGATTAAATATTTCCTGATGAAAAAAATTTTCATAATTTGGCATAACGTAATTCACATTCTGAGTGAATTCGTGAAAATTTCTACGAGTTACTGAAAACACTTTCCACCAGGGTTTCATCTTTTCCCTACCAAAGGCATCGAAAACAATATGACTTGGTATTTCAGGATTCCCAGACATATAGAACGCTGACACTAATTTCAAAAACGATTCAAAGCTTAGGAAATTTGGTTAGCTGTCGAGGTGGGGCAGGCAGTGTTTGTAAAGAAGAATATATGGAGTGTGTGTACAGGTAAATTTCATTTTGCACATTCCTCAGCGCAAAAATATAGTGGAGTGTCATTATGAGCTTGATAGAGCTCAACTTGCAGAGTTAAAACTCTCCTGTACTTAATTTATAGGGAATTTTATACAGAGAAGCACATTCAGGCTGTGAAACAATTCTTAGAACTGATATCAACTAGCAGTGGAAGTGGAACTATCAAAGAGAGACCCGCAGCTTTCCAGGAAGAGCCTGTGGTACTGAAGGAAGGGTACGTTCTGCTGATATTCCTCTAGAGACATTTTTCCTTGATTTTTGGAAAATCATATGCTCAATATTCATTAGTTAGTCATATAATTTACAAAATAAATTCCTCATTCTTTCTTTCTAATAGAATATATTCTCTTTTTGTGCCTACCGCTGACTGTGGCAAGAGGTTTGTAAATCATGTCACTTTTTTATGCTTTTTCATAATAACTGTCACTGTACATATTTTGAACTTCCTAATCTGTTGGGATCCAAAGTATCGATAATCACCATATCATGGCAGAAAATGTTACGCCTAGTTTGATTCGCATTCAAATATAAAAGTCGCTTTTTAACGCATTTTTTACTCTTTACTAGCTCAATGTCACAAGACAGAATTACGACAGCTTGCACAGCACTTTCTTTCCCTTTACTTTCTTGTAATTCAGCTAAAACCAAAGCCGAAAAAATCAGTTGATCACTTTGTTCGACGCCATATTGCTTCAAACATGTTTGTAAATTGGATCTCAACCTAAATTATACTTTACACATATTGTGTGTCTCAATTTCGTAATACGAACGCCCTTTTGCAGAGTTATGATCAAAAGAGCGCAGGGCAGAAAGAGATTTGGGAGGAAAAACTTCAAGCAAAGATATTTCAGACTGACTACACAAGATTTGACTTATTCCAAGAACAAAGGTAAGGACACAAAGAAGTTTTGTACTGAAATTAAACTCTCACTCTGCAATCAACCAGCAGTGATGTAAAAGTTCTGATTCGTGTATGTATTATCTAATACACTGTATCTTCTACCTTGTGACAAGTTTTGTTTACATTTTCAACAGGAAAGGAACCGCTGTGTAAAATACCATTAAGAGAAATTCTTGCTGTAGAAAGACTTCATGAGGATTCATTCAAGATGAAAAATATGTTCCAAATCGTCCAAAAACAAAGAGCGTTGTATGTTCAAGCCAGTAATTGCGTTGAAGAAAAAGAATGGATTGATATTCTTACAAAAATTTGTCAGACGAATAGTAATAGACTAGAAAAATACCATCCGAGTGCCTACATCAATGGACATTGGCTGTGGTACGCATATTCAATGCTTTTTCGAATTCATAGTATCTTTACTTCTGATTACAAAAACAGTCGTCGTATTTAATTTTTATTTTTATAGAGGGTGTTGTAAGTGTTCAAATCAAGGCTTCGAAGGATAAAATTTCCACAAATCGGAGTGCCCCAAGTTTGTTCTCAATTATAACATCTGATGATGAAAATTTGTTTCAGTTGTCGAGCAGCACTTGTAAGTGCTCCGGGCTGCAGCGAAGTTTCACCTGGGCTGGAGGCTGGTTTGAAAATGTCGTTGGATCCAGACCGTGATTTGCAGAGGATTCACTCTCTGATTTTCACAAATATGCCGCGCCTCGAAACCTTAATAAGTGCCTGTGAATGCCAAGCTGTTTATGGGGCAAACAAAGTCTGCGTATTACCAGGAGATGGACCGCCTATAGAGGATGTTCCGTCCTGCTTCAAGACCCTTGCCTCACTTCGAGAAATTGCTTTCACCCTGCAACAGGAGCATCGAGCTTATTCAAGGAAATTGGCACGTGAAACAAAATATGGAAGCAAGTAAGCAGCAAACTAAAAAATTCAATCACCGAAGGAGCAATGAGCAGATTGCAATTACACTACACAACGATTATTCTTAGTTATAGAAGATTTCATGAAATTTTCGTGAAAAACGAACTGAGAAAAAATTAGATCGAACTTCAAGAAGCTTTATAAAGGAATTGAGGGCACGGAGGGTTACGGAAACTGAGTATTATAGGGAGGAAATATCATTTTTTCCGAGCACTATCAATATTGGTGATTTTGGAAAATTTTTGTTTTATGTTTACTGTTTAAACATCGAAAACAATATTTTCTATCACCAATTAACAGGTAATACATTGGTCAGGACATGGGATCATTAACCAGAAAAGCCAGTTCGTTTTACGCATGGTTGAAGGTACACCGTAGCTCAATTTGACTTTATAAGGCAACGTTTGCTCCAAAAGATATTTTATTTCCGTTTGAGTTCGGGAATTCACAGAATGAAAATTAAGTACAGGAAATATCGTCTGTTGACACTTTGAAGAAAAGTGAAAGAAATCAAAGTGTCGTTATTTTGTACACTATTTAGCCAAAATTGAAGAGCAAGAAAATCTCCGTAGTTAAGCGAAATGTATTCTGAAGAGATTAGTGTTGTGCGAACTCAAGTTGATGTAACAGTGTCCCTTCATTCAACCTTATAAAAACTGATTGGTTTTGCTGAAAAATAAACCTATGAGCTGACAGTGTTGACCAATGTACTGTCTGGGAAATAATGACATAAAATGTATTTTTTGATATTGAAACAGAAAACATCAACTAAAAATTTTTGAACATCTCTAAAAGCTCCTACATGTAAATTGTATTTATATTATTGAAACTTTTCTTTCTATTCAATGCTTTTGTCTTTTTTGTAAAAATGTAGGGTACGCTTTGCTCCTAATTACGACTTAATTTTTTCTGTCCAATAGACAAGCTCCAATCGGGGATGACAATTATCTCCACTTGGCTGCAGGGCCGGGCTTAGATGCATCGTTGGCAAAGTGTGCATACGAGGCAGAGAGTCCGGGTCGCGGGCACACAGATGGGAGTGTAACATCGCGGAGGATCGAGGATTCACAAAGAAAATGTGTGGACTCTGTGGACGGTCGATACGAAATCAATGACGGATGGTTGAGGCATTGTGAAGCAAACAATACCAGCAGAATAAGAGGCATTGAAACCGATCTCATTCGATTTGACAACAGCTTGACGAAGCACGGAACTCTTCGATCGGAGAAACTGGCGGAGAGGAATGGAAACGAGAATTTGGAGAATCCATGGTGAAAATTATTTTCCGATTTTCGTTAAAAAAAAACTTTACCACGTATATAAACAGTTTTAAGAAATGTTATGTATTATTTCTGGTAAAGATCGAATTATTCTAATCATGTCTGAGGAATTTCAAAAAATTCGAGAGTTTCTGGAAGGAACTCGTATTCTTCCAAACTTTATTTGATATTAAAAATTTTCATAACTCCGAGTAATTAAGTTTTGGACTATTTCTGACAAATTAGTCGAGTCAGCAACGAAAATTAGACCAATTTATAGAGAAAACTCAAAGTTTTTCAGAGCTCCGACAGAATGGACCTATTTTTCTGTGTAGAAATTAAGATACACCTACGAATTTTCGACGAATTATTGCAATTTGTTAGAAGTTTTTCAGGGAAATTAAGGAACATTATAAACTCACATTCTGGCTACATTTGTAGCAATCTTTTAAAGTTTCAGAAATTTTCTGTCATCAGGAATCACAGAAGGCTGCAGGACACGTCGAGCCTTTTGAAAATGGATGGCATTAGTTTGTCAGGAAGTTTGTCGCGAAAACTCAGCAATTATGACAACACTAGGAAATTGGACGAGGGCACTTTGACTAGGCGCATCAAGGACGACGCGTCCGATATTTCTTCAAATTCACTGAGTGGTCGTGGTAATCACTGATATTTCACCTTTCGTTAAGGATTTTGTAAATAGTGTAATAATAACTACTAACACGGAGAATTTTATTATCGTCACTTCGTCGTTAATAATTCGCTTTGTCTTGTCAAAGATCGTGGATTTTTGAAACAACTCTCAATGGTGGAAAAACATTTCTTACCCCTTTTTTCAACTTAATCCTGAAAGATTCTAACAACTCTGATAAACTGATTATTTTTTGTTATATTTCGATTATTTTATACCCTGTTTGAACACTTTCCGAGATTTTATACCGACTTTATCAAATGTTTTCAGATATTTGTAGAGAATTTTTGAGAAATTTCAGAAAGGTTACAACATTTGATCGTTCGAAATCTTTCTCCAAACAATCTCTTAAAATTTTACGTGCCAAATTTTTTAAATATTTGCATCATCTATTAATTCTCGTTGGTTAATTGTAAGAAAATTTTTAGACGAATTTTTTATTTCTGTATCCACATAAAATTTTCACCTTAAATTTTGATTTCTTCTTCAAGCTCTAAAAAAATTTACAGTAAAAAATGTTTGTATTGCACGAAAATATTTAGAATAAAATCAGAGATAAACAGAGTTGGAAACAAGTTTGTAGAATCCTTCAGATAATTTATCAATGACAGTTGGAAATATTTTTTTACCAGAGATATAAGCCACACCTACAAACCAACTGTACAGTAATCGAAATAATAATTAATTAATTATGATGCGTAGAGTTTAAATCGGTACTAAAATAGGTAGTAATAATATATTGTACAGTGTACAGAAATCTCAGTTAATCGTCATGTTATTTTTATTATCATTATTTTTAGAAATTGTTTTTTTAGGATAAAAATGGAAAGTGGAAATCGTAAGTTCTTAACAATGGTAAGGTTAATTCCATGAGGACGCTCCTAGCACCATAGGAATAGAATAACACCAAACAAATAGCATTAAATTATAATTTGAAAACTAAACAATCTTAATAATGAAAAACGGACAATTTCATTAAATCGTATTTTTCAAATGTAAACATATCTCTAAAGAAGGCATTGGTCTATTTATATTTTCACCGCTTATACTTATTACCACTAACATCATTATTATTATTGTTATTATTAAAGTCGTGGCGGTATTCGCTTTACCAATGGTCGATTAAAATTCATATACCAATAATATTCTGCAATATTGGATCCACAGAGTATTGAAAAGGAAAAATGATAAACCAAATACATGATCTTTGATTTTAGCGCTTACGCGAACTACATTGGCGAAAATACATTTGGATTCATTTTACAGTTCTCAAAACGTACAGTCAAACATGTAATGATAGTGTTCGCCAAATATTGGAATTTTTTCTTTCGAAACAATCTCTTCATTTCATTATCTCGAATGAAAAGATTCCGATTATGTTTACATTACTCCATGGGTAAATTCCATTGATAAATACGAGCTAAGTAATAATATACGAATCTTAATCTGTACCCTAATAACTGTTGTTTCTCAAATTTCAACGATGATTTTGAAGTTATAAATACTATAAGTGTCTGTATTTTAAGTTGCGCGTGTAAATGATCTGAGTTCCCCTTCATACATTATTACTATTATTATTATTATTATTGTTATTGTTATTATTATTACATTCAGGGCTGTTTGTTCCACGTTTGAGGTGTAATTTACCTCCAAGTTGGGTGTCGAACTCACAATTTGAGCGGCATAGTTAAAGCTAAATCGGCCAGACCGTCTCAATCAAAAGTTCAGGCAAAAAAAAAAAACCATTCAAAAGATGTCTATTAATGTTACTTGGGACAATGATGGTAAATAAGAATGAAGAAACATCTCGATCATGTGCTAGACATGAATCTTGATAAATTCGAATATCAAAATTTAACATATGAACAATTGAAGAAAAGTTTTTATAATGAGAACGCTCAAACTGATTAAACTCTGCAGATGTTTTTGGTTCCATTCTATCGTTTTTGGGCTCATTTCGTTCATCATACAGATCTCCAGAGATTGTCTGAAAAAATATGCATAAACAGTTTTCTTTAGACTGAATAGGAATAGATTTGTGTAAGTATGTTACGACAGATGTTTGTCAGTTGATATATCCGTGTATTATAAGTCTACTATAATTTGAGATTTCTTGAATTTGCTCAGATTCGTTTCTGCCACAAAATAAGCAACATTGTTCCATTTGTGTTCATTATTATTGCCACAAGTGACATTGCTAGAGATTTCTTGAAAGTTTTTTTTTTTTTTCATATCCTAATGATTCATTTCAGATGGTATGGCCACCGATTTATCCTTAAGGTGTTGTATCAAATTATCAAAGTTAATGAGCGTTAGATTTCTTAGTCATTTTTTAATATTGATATTTTGATTGAAATCTTGACTTGTGACTTGTCTAGAAAATGAATAATAGGAATATTTGTTTTTAAAATACACCCTGTCAGGGAGAATTTTATCCCGGATGTGGAATAACTAGTTCTCAACGACTCATAGCTTGTAACTATGTGCAAGAGCAGATGTAAGTCAGAAAATTTAACCGCTTGTAAACTTCCTTCCTTGGTTGAATGGTAAAAATTCAACCTCGATCGGATATTATTCTACAATTCTCTCTCAGGCCCATTGAAATTAATATACCTAATTGCGCCAGGTGACTATTATATATATTATATATTTAAATATTTTTTAACGAAATTGAAAATTTTCGCTATAGATAGTTGTACAATCATTGTTCAGCCCAACATTTTATTGCGTTTATTTTAACGAATATTTATATACGAACTTGAAATTAACGGAAGTTCTCTCAATAAGACGAATATTCAATACGTATAACATAAGTCTATATGATAAAAACATTTACGCGAGTTAACATTTCACTTTTTTTTAATATTCAGAATCTGTGTTGTTTTTTTTTTCCTTTTTTTTTCTCATCGCAACAGACAATCAATACATTTCTCAATATATATCATATTATATGTATAAAAAGGCTTTTGCCAATCTGTGGGACAAATTTTTCTTTTTTTTGTTTCTTTCACTTTTTTCATACAACTTTTTTGTACTGAAATAAACTTCTTTTTCATAAAAATATTAATTTCGACATTTGAAATCAAACCAAATAACATGTAATTATTTTTAATTGAATCGATTTGTGAGTCACAACTGTTGATAATATTTTTTGAATGCCAGAACGGATATAATACTTTTACCAATTTTTTCCCGTTATAACAATCATTTGTGTGCATTTTTAGTGGTGTTGAAATTTTGTGTTTAACAAGATATTGGAATCATCTGGTTAAAATTCATTCACCGAAGTTTTATATAAAATTATTATGATGTATCGGAAATTCTGATCGATTCATAGAACTGTTTCTGCATACACAAACAAGTTTAAAGTTCTTATCTGTAGCTGAAAAACTAATATCAGGGAGCTAGTACAAAAAAATATTGCAAAACCATACATTTAAAAGCTTTTGGCAGTATAAAAATTGAAAATAAAATATCGTGTTTTGTAATTATTAATGTGAATTACAATCATAATTATATCCTATAGTTTCAGTCAGCATATCATGCATTATAATAAAGTGTAATGCATGTTTTCCATCATTTGCATAAACAAACAGAATAATTCTACTTATTAACGGTATGATTTATATCATTGTTGTTGTATTATACCATCACGATTATGATTATTATGGTTGTTATTATCAATTTCTGAGTGAAAATTTTTCTCTTTAATTTCTTCAAATGTTCTATGTTGCCAGACATTTGTGAGAAATGATTTGTATTATTTCTGGAAAAGTTTGAACTATTCTGATGACGTTAAAAGGATTTTAAGAAATTTTAAAGACTTGCTACAAGACTCATATTTTTTCGGAATTTTATTCTTTACTGGCAGCCCATCCCGGTTTCGCACGAGCATATAATAATATAATAAAAGAAAATACACAATGTTTACAGTAAGTTGTCCTGAAAAATTGTAATACATCATTTTGTTCTATCATTAATAGTTTTCGCAGCGCACGCGATTGAAGGAAGTTTTTTGTTTATTTTTTTACAACCAGGGTTAGATTATTCAAGTTTTAGTAAGCATCCCTAATTTTTTTGAAAATGAAACATAGCCTATGTCACTCGGGAATAGTGTAGCTTGCCAACGGTGAAAGAATTTTTTAAATCGGTCCAGTAGTTTCGGAGCCTATTCATTTCAAACAAACAAATAAACAAACAAAACATCAAATCTTTCCTCTTTATAATATTAGTGTAGATAGATATAGATAACATTTTTTGAAAAACTTCGAGTTTCATCCCTTCTGATGATTTCTGGTCAAGTCGAGTTAGATGTAAAAATCGGACGAATTTCTGAGAGAAATTCAATTTTTCAGAAGATCGTTTTGCATCACAAATATGTTATAAACTGTGTTCTGGTACTTCTGGGTGTTTTCTGATGATATAGTATTATGGAAAACTGGGTCAGACTTTTGAGAGAAGTTGTGACTTATTAAGAAATGGTTGAAATTAATTTTGCTGAAGTGCCGCTAGGAAAATTTGGACGCATTGATCAAAGAATATTTTCAATAAAACTGGAGATACGAAAACTTTTCTGGAATCGCGGATAAATTTTGAGGTTTTTCGATCAATCTGCATCAAAATTGAGGTACATCTATAACATTCTTATAAATTAACAGAGTTTGTCAGATTTTTTGATAATTATTAAGAAACCGTCAGAAATCACATTCTGAGTTAATTCTTGGTATCTTCTGAAAGTTTCTAAAAAAAAGATTATCACTAAGATTTACTGTAATACTGTAACCGAACCGTTACGATTTTTATTGTAGAGATGCTGTAATTGAATTGTGCTCGGTAGGTGAAATTGGGACACCTACATCCCCTTAAGTCTCGATCCAGGTTGTTTATTGCTTAAAAGGTAAGAAAACTTAGTCGATAACCGACTGAAGTACCAACATCTAATCTTGAGCGAACGAAAATAGTTTTGTAATAATTCCATCTCTTTCCTTTTCTCTTTATTCTTCAATCCGTTGATCCAATCCCGTGATTTCCCGACCAATTTCACCTTGTTGAATTCATCAGTGGAGATATTTAGAATTGAGACAAGTTTGAAAAGTGTCAAATTTAAACATAACACAGATTCAGATCGATTGAGCGTTAAATAAATTTGGCTGAAGTTATGTCAGGGGATGTTCAGCCCAGGCGTCGGAAAGATAAGAGACGTAAAAAAGGTAAAGTACTCATGGTTATAGTTTATTAAAACTCATTTTATCAGCTTACAGCCTTTGCCCCTTGCTTTTTATGATTTTGACTACTGTCATTCTGTATAAAATAATTCTTTGCAAATTTATCACACATCTCTCAATTAAATGTAATTCATGAGAAATTCTGATCTCAGCTGCACATAACCTTAAAAACCTTCCTGGAGATTGATGAAGCTCCTGATCTGTCTGTATTAATTTTTATGGATCGAGCGAGCGACCCTCCAAATATTGTCAAGTTGAAAATCCTGTTCAGACAAGATAGCAAAGTTCATTTTAGCAAATTGGAGTAGAGAGAAATATCATGGGACATTTTCTCTATAAACGGAGAAAAGGAGCCAGCAAGCTAGACTAAAATTTATTTTCCTGCCTGGCAAAGAGAAAAATTCTCGATCATTGCGTTGTAAAAATTATCAAGAGCGAGTAATGAAGAGATGTCAAATATTTGCTACACAAATCAATGTTTGACAAGATTAACTGTGATTTAGATTACTGGAATAACTGGAGACAGAATTTTCCTTCAATGTCTGTTCGAGGCTTCAACAAACTGAAACTCGATCGATAACTCAATTCGCTACTAATTCTGAGTTCCAATGATATATTTTTGAAGAATAAATGAAGCCTGATCAACCATTTGGAATAATAAATGGTGAAATTATTGACAAATATTACATATTGCTCTGTTCGTTTATCATTCTTTAGAAAACTATTAGATCAAGCAAAATTCGAAGTAATTCTCTTCCTTGTGGAAAAGTGATCCTGAAGTTGAGATAAGTGCTGATTTTTCTAGTCTCTCAAGTAATAAGGAAGTACTATTCAGAAATCAGTAAGGCTTTTCCATCTATTTTAGATATTTTAACTATAGTGTCAGAATTCCCTGGTCCAACTAGCTTGCTGCCTTTCTATCTTTACCAAAATAGATCAAAGTGTATCATCTATTTCAAAAGCATTCGTTCGTATATTATATTTAAACTCTGTATAAATTTTTCAAAATTGTAATCATTATTACTTTTTCATTTCATCAATCTCATTTTTACATTTTTATACACATGTTTTTGCTTGTTCTCTATTTTGAATTGGCAATTTGCAGTTTTTGATATTGACCCGAAAGCTTGTGTTCAGGGTTTTTATTCTTTATTCCTTGTTTTCATTGTGTAGTGCAATTAGAAACGGTGTACCCTCTGGTGTACCTTAACATTGGCACATTTTATTTTTGATTAGCAAAAAAAAAAAAAAAAAGACCACATGTTTCAACTTTAAGAGGATGCTGTATAGTCAGTCCTTACCAACCGAGTAAAATCTCACCATTTTTGACTGCTATCAAACACTATGCAGCACTGATCTGGAAATGCTGCAGTCAGCTGAACAAAAATATCATAAAACTTTCTTCTCTTATGGGAGAATAAGGCCATGAAATGTATCCCTACAATAAGTGATAATTTAATTACAGGAATATATTTTTTGGCATTGTTGTCAGATAGAATGAAACTTTGTTTCAAATATTACTAGTCGGCAGTGCATGTAGAATTGCGCAGATTACAGCTTTTTCACATCTGTGATAATTCCTGCGCTAAAACACTATTTTTTTAATATTCCATAACATTAACCTTACAAACTATTCATATACATTTGATTTACATACAATATATAAAATATTTCACAGGCTATTATACATTTGAGTTTGATTTTTCGTAACTCAAAACATTGCCAAAAAAAAAAAACGATATTTTACCACCTTTAAATCGGTTTGCAATTTTTGCAGCTGCAAAATTAGTATATCGTGCCTTATCGAAGTCCTTATTTGAGGTTCACTGCATTTCTGACAAATTTGATGTTTCCCAACAACGTTTTTTGAACGAAGTTCTATTATGTTACTGTTACAAACTCAACGATTCTGATATTTTATTCAAATACTTGAAATGTCCAGCGATGAAATTCTTCCACTGGTTTTGTAAAAATTTGACCCTAAATCAAATCGAACGTATTTCCCTTTATGAAATTTATCATTAATTTAAAAAAAAACCATTGGTGTTCTAGAAGAAGATGACATCGGAACTCCCCCACCGAATCTTGTGAGTCCATCCGCAGATCCAACTGCAGAAAACTTAACAATCCACGTGCATAAAGAGGGAGGAACTGGAGGGCACTGGTGCGCCAGGATAATATTTTTCTCACTGCTCGCCATTCTCGTTGGATTAATCGGTGTTATTCTAATCGAGCACAGAGGAGCTGCTGATGGTGAGTTAAAAATTTTTTTTGCCACCTCGTAAGTATGATGTTCTCCTGAATGTCGGTGGCCCAATATTGAAGTTTTCTAATGTGGCAAGGCAACTCTATTCATCCAAAAGCATCATTATCGAAATTATTTTCTGTTGGAATTAGGATTCTTATACCTCAACTCTTTGGATTAGGGCTGTTTGATTAATCAATTACTCGTAGACTTCAATATCAATTACTCGAAGACTACGAGTAATTGTTGTTTCTGATCAATGAATTAATCGTTTTTCCAATTACTTGGTTAATCAACATTCCTGATGTTCCGAATAATCAAGCATTCTTCATTCATCGATCAATTGGGGTTTACCAATTAATTTTTTGTAATTAATTGACTAATCGGCCTTTTCAATCAACCGTTTTTAAAATTAATCAATTAATCAATTCATTGAAAAAAACATTATTCAAAGTCTACATTCAATTGATTAATTGTACAGCCCTACTTTGGACTGACTTGTCACATTTTGTGATCGGTTAAAAAAACCAAAGAGCGACACCTCAGACGAAATTTCCACCTTTTAGTTGATACGCCAATCACTGAATCGCGATGGGCAACTGTGTTCGATGGCTGGATTGATGACGTCCAAGTTTCACATGACAAGCCAAAACCTGTTACTAAAGACAACAGTCACAATGACCCAGAGCCAACAGATGAAGCGAGTGAGGAAGCTTCGGATGAGGCAGTTCCCCAAGAGAACGAAGCTCCTGGAGAGAGTAAGGAAGAAGACACAGGCGAGGATGTGTCTAATGGGAACAACGAAACTGAGGGAGACGACGATGAACAAGAATTAGATTCTTATCAAGAGCCAGGTGAAAGCGAAGAAGAGCAAGCTTCCATTGAACGTGACAAGAAAAATCTCTCTGAGGAAAATGGTGAGTAAAATTGATTATATTAGCAGGTTGAGAAGTGAAATGTCTTGACAAAAAGAACATGTGCAGTATTACTGCCGTGAATATTAATTTTCATCACCCTCTGATGAGGTTTCAGTAATCGGATCTCATAAATTCAAGTGTAAATATTATTTTGGAGAAATCGTGAAGTAACTGCGAATTTTTCATGAACTGATCTATTGTAAACTAATTCTAAGCAAAGAAGGCCCATTAGATGAAATTACACTTCAGAAGCTCCATATTCTGGGCCGAAGAAATATGCCAAAAAGTGTCAGCAGAATTCATAATCAGTTATCTTTTTTTTTATCATTCAAAAGATATAAATTATTAAAGATCAATGCATGTCATAACAGCATAACCCCTGAATTCATGAACATCCGTTAAATATTTAACGGGCGTAATATATAACGGTCCGTTAGAGGCATGATGACTTTTTTTCCATGCGAATCTTGATGATGACCGACTTCCAAATTTTTCCAAGGTATGCACTATCATCAGGAAAACATGCGAAATTTCAAAGTATATCAACCAAGAAAACAATTATTGATAAAAATAGGTCTTGGACAGTTTTGTCGGGCGGCTCCTCAAACGTGTTCAAACTATCATTATCTAGAATAACTGTAAAGTACTGTCGACAATCAACAAATGACTAGCCGAGCACTAACAACAAAGATAAGAAAAATGTATTTTTATCAGTAACTATTCACTGCCAACTAATTATCATTCAATATTTGTTTAATAACAGAGCAAGAGGACAGTAAAGAAGTGGAAAACAACTATAGCGAAGAAAACTTTCAGCAAGCGGATAGTGAGGATGATGATGACGATGATGGAAATGATGAAAACACAGCATTGGAAGAAGTAGAGGAAAATACAAGTGGAGAAGAACTTCAGCCGATAGAGAGCAAAGAAGACGACTTAATAAATGATTCTGACAATGAACTTGCTACCAGCATAGAAGGCGTTGATGCAACGGAAGGAAAGTTTAATGGCGACGATGATAAAACAGACGATGACGATGTGTCTTCCGAATTCTTAGGAATACCGGGAGTTAACGAAATCGACGAAGACAGTGCTGAACCTTTGGAAGAAGTGAGTATCATTTTAGTCACATTTGTAATTTCCTGGATAATACTTAAGAAAAGTATTCTATCCCGTTGTCAACGTCTTACCATTGCCGATTAACGTCTCTAAAAATAGCTACTCATTAGCATAAGCGATCCGTCCAAATATGTTCCTCAAATTTATGGCAAACAAATCATTTCATCAGGTAGACGACGAAGAACCAGAAGAAATTCCGAACGAGCTGGAGATTGAACCAGTGGTTGAAGAAGTCGAGGAAGAATCTAGCAGTGGTAAGCAATTGCTTTATTTGTAATCTCATCTTCTGGTGGGGTAACACTCCCATGATAATCAATCATCTTTTTACCTGTGCAGGGTGTCCCGTAATTCGCGCATATTCCAATACCCAAGTGTGCATGCGCCACATTTTATGTCTGTTAGGCAAGCTTTCTTAAGATTATTTTGACTTGAATACCGACCCGTCATATTTTGGCTATCCTGAATTTTCAACGCAGTGTAAACTTGAGTTGCCTGCGAATTTTTATAAATAGTCTCTTTGGCTGTAACTGAGTTGGTCTACTTAACGAGTAGATGAAATACTCGACTCGAATAAGTAGAATCTACTAATGAAATCACGTGATTCGACACATGCGCAGTTGGGTTTTCAAATTTCCTGAGACACTCTCGGTGTTAAGACCCCAGAGATATTGTGCATGAAAAATGAGGATAGTAAAGTTAGGTGAAATTTCTCAATTACGCGTATTGACGAAGCTATGCTATTGAGACATGCATTATTTTACACTTCTCATTGATTCAAAATTTGAAATCTACGATTTCAAGGTCGCTGGTTACGTGTCTGAACTCAAACTTTGGGAATTTAAAATGGCATATCTGATATAGTGGTGGAAAATCCGCGAAATTACTCAATTTGGATCAAACTTTTGTACTCGGAGGTTTGTGAGTACTCTGTTACAGGCTCGATCTAACTTAAAAAAATTTAAATGGAAGGCCCAAAGAGTGTGGAAATTGTCTGGGTTGGCCCTGTTACAACAAGTTAGTTCAGTGGGTGCTAGCTGGGCAATTATGCCTAACTAGGTGCTGACTGGAAGCTACTCGCACAATTATTTTGTGAAAATACTTAGCGGGTCAGACCAAGAACTGATTGGGCATCATATTGGAAGATGGCGTATCTTAAGTCCCAAAATTTAGAACTCAGAGTGGTAATCAGCGACCTTAAAAACCACTGATTTTCAATTTCATATTAATGAGGGGTGAAGAAAAATTTATGTCCGGAATGGTTGAATAGCATCTAATTGTTGCATCACAGCTTCGTTGATACGTGCAATATAGAAGATTCGGGACATTTTGTATACTGTAACGTTATGCATAGGCACTTTGAGCATTCTCCACGTTCCAATTCTTTACCCATGGTTTAATTTATTTGGTCAAACTCCAAAGCTATGATACAAGATAACGAATGGTCTGCGTTTTTAACCAATGTGGTTTTACGTGGTTAACTGTATATTGTCCCCCTGTTGTTGAGTCTTTGGTGCTCGAATAACGAGCATTACATGGATAATGATTATGCAAAATAGTGAGAAATAAAGTATGGTGGTTCCAGTGGCAGTCAAGTTTGGAGTTGGCGTTGCACTAGTTGTGGCAGCGCATTTCGTTCTCGTTAGACGATGGAATAATGGTAAAGATCCGACAATACTATCTCTTGCGCACCTAACATCTGTCACACTGTGTCTTACCTAATCGTAGATTTTACCCATAATCTGTGATCCGGTTTATAAACCTGGGTGAAAAACATTCAAAGAAATTTTTCAGAAATGTACTACGTTTTTGGACAATTCTGAGAAATACTCTATACATGATTTCCGAAAGAGCTTGAATTATTCGGATAATTTCTAAGGGATTTTAAGAAATTCTGGAAACTTTCTGGAAAGAACTCAATAAATATCGAGGTTTCTCAATAAATCTATCATTCTTATTTCTTGCATATAAATTGAGACATTTTTTATGAAATTCATAGAAATTATTATGATTTTTTAGAAGCTGTCGGAAATTGACTGCTGTAAATTCAAGCTTTTGAGTAAATTTATAGAAATTTATGAAAGTTTCTGAATATAATTTTCGCCAGGAAATTACGTTCGTCTAATATTTCACGTGTATAATTGCAATACACATACAATTTTTACGTCGTAATTTCGCAAAGGCGTTGCTTGATTGTTTAGTGCGCTTGAGTAAACAGTTTTAATATTGGCATGCTGTATGCTAGAGCATTGTTAACCGATGACTAACTATCGTTGTCCAATTCACGACCAGCAAACAAGTGTAAACTCGTTGTTTATCGTGTTATCGTCACACAATCAAGTGCACACATATTTTTCAAATTCTTTCGAGATTTTCTGTCATAAGGTAAGTGGGTATAATTATTTTTCAAAATACGAGGTGTCGTTCAATTGGCTAAAATCTGACTACACGGTTGTAGAAAATGTACTTTTCACCTTTGCGAGTACTGTTTTATTGCAGCAGAATTCGAGATGAGGCAGAATTTCACTTAGTATCAATTCGGCACAATTGAAATCCGTTATTTCTTTACTCTCACGAATTTAAAATTAAGAAATTGGGACATGCTCCAAATATATAAGTAATTGCATGGGATTTTGTACAATTGTTCAAAAAAACCTTTAACTTTTTTATGTTTTAAAGTATACTCGTTCAGCTTCAGAACGCACGGTGTGAAACTGACTGTAACTTGGTGAAATAACATTCTCATCGGTAATACATTTTGAGCAACTTACTTCCCGCCATCATTTCTTTCATAGACGAAAACAACGCCTCGCGAGGGGTGATCGAAGGTAGAGAAACGCCAGATTTGTCAAGGCGGAACACAATTGTTCCTCCGCCGCGGCCCCAGCAGATAATTCCGACACTCGATCCGGAAGAAGGTAAAGAATACGAGGTGATAAAGGCGGAGAATTATGAGAGCCTGAGGAGCAAGTATAAAAAGCTTGAAACTGACGACGAAGAGCGATTGATTCAAACAACGAAGCGAGCGGATGACGGAAGAGATGAAGAGGCATTTGACACCTCAGACGGTGAGCGAATATCGGTTACAGAAGATGACGAAGAGGAAGAAGTGGAGGAGGAGGAAGATGAGGAGGAAGAGGAAGAAAACGAAGAGGAAGAAGAAGAGGATGGTATCGACGACAGCGATCTAGTAGCCAAGCTGGAAGCCAAATATGGGAAACTTCGCACACCGCCAGACAGTGAAGAGGACGAAGATGAGGAAGAAGAAGATGAAGAAGAGAATGAGGACGAGGATGACAACGAAGATGACGAAGATATACAAGGCTGGAAACGTAAATGATGGATCAAAATTGATTCGTTTGAACTTTAAGGGGTCATGCTCGGTCAGGAGGGTGAAAAGTACGAGATTATTGGGAATCATTTTTTATTCAAAAACTACAAGTCATATACCAAGAAATGTTCGTGTATTTAAAAACGTATATTTTAATCAAGTTTACATCATTTTTTCAATAAATAATTTTCGTAAATAATAATGACATCACCATTCTCCTGCAGGCCCTCCGAAAAAGATGTTCGGTAATGTATTACTGCTACTCGGATTCGGATCACCTAAAGTCAAAAAATGAGAAAGATTTATTCAATACTGTATACTAAGCAGTCTTCGAATGATCAATTTTTCGAAATATTTATTTCAGACAAAGTGGTGGACGGTCCAAGTTCAAGTTTCAATTTTCGATGCCAAAATTATTCGTTTTAGTGACCAAAGAAAAAACCACGCGACGAGAAAAAAATCTTTCGTTTAAGGATTAGATGTTTTTTTTTTTTCTTCTTCAATGAGTCTGCAAAATTCGAAGTGAATTGATGCAGCAGTTTTCAAAATATTTTAAACACCGATTTCGGTTTTCCATAAATCTTATCAATCTTATTCGGTCGTGCATGAAATTTTCAAAGAATATTTTTGAGATGTTATACTCATCGAAAGTGCCAGAATTTAAAAATCGTATTTTTCAACCTACTGACTGAATATTTATTTCTCAAACGTATCGAATTATGAATAATAAAGTTAGTTCACTCCAATGTCAACTTAATCTTTAAATGAAGGCCATTCTGTCTAGTCAAAACAATCCTGACACATTCTACAATGATTATTTATCGCAAAATATATTGTTTCATGACGTAACTCACCATATTCAGAACTTGTCTTGAGAAAAAAAAAAAAAGAACTGGAGAACTTGGAGAATTTTTCATGCGAGTATTCCGTTTTTCTTTTTCCTTACAATTTCATACTATTCTCCTTTTTCAATATAAAAGGGGTAAAATATGTTATTTTCTCTGTAATTTACAAGTCTCGTAGCGTTAGATATGAAATATTGTTTCACAAAAGCGGTGAGTTGTGAATCTCTTAGACTTGTTCAATTTTCACGTCTCTTTGCACGTTGTAACAGAACCTAGCTCGAACATTTTTACCCAAGAAATCATGTAATGAAAATTATTTTGATCCACTTTTTTAAGTGAATAAAACAATGTTTTGTGTAGGAATAAAGCCGATTCGGGCAGCCCCAACGACCTCCTCTGCTGAACGCAAATCGGAATCTCGACCTGTTTCGTCTCGAGAAAAACCTGCAACAAATCCAGGCGGTGCTAGAGACTACGAACATCACGATATTACAAACTCGGAAGATGCGCTTATTCGTGAAGAACTTGACGTAGTTCAAGGCGAGGTTTGTATGAAAGCCAAAACAAGTTATTTTCGCACAATTTTTACGGATTTCGAACGTTAATAGAAATTGTCCGTGAGATTTTATCTCTGAATCACAAATCTGTGATTTTAGAAAATGCGATAAGAATTTTGACCATACGGGGCCATCCATAAATTACGTCACACAAATTTCATGGTTTCTGACCCCCCCCCCCCCCCTCCTGACGTGACGTCACTCATGTAGTAATCATTAATTTAGAACTTGTTCAAAACAACACTTTTAACGTTATTAGTATTTTTGAATATTTTCAAATAAAGTAACAATTTGTACGTTCTTAGACGATAGAAAGGTATTCAAAATCAGTAGAAAAAAATGAGGTATCCTTATATTGTTTTTGGCTTAAAAAAAATTAATTATCCTGTATCCATAGACCTTCAAACGCTTCCTTTACAATATCCATTACTGACATAGTACTCGCTTCGTTATGTTTTTGAATGGCGATCGGAAAATTGGTAGTGTCAACATCTTCTTCATCCAACCGTAGAGAACCGTCATCGTTGTTTATCAAACAGAGTCTTATATAATTTGTTTATTTTTAATGAAAAATAAATAACAGAACTAAAGAAAGAAAAAAAAATACCATCCAAGAGCTAAAGTAAACATCGAACGAAGGCGTTATCGGTATTACGATATATGAATATTAAAAAACGACTGATGAGTCGGTCCGTGATTTGTTGGATGAAGTTACGCGTGTCGAAAGAGTATAAACAATTTTAAACTCCAAAATAACATACTTATGTAACAATCATTTCGCCTGTGACCATATTCAGTTGTATTAATATTTTAGATTAGATGTGACGTCACGAAGCTTATGACCCCCCCTCCCCCCCGTCACGTCTTGTGACGTAATTAATGGATGACCGCTGTTGTCTAAATCAAAATTTAAGAAAAAAGAAAACACCGTTCAAAAAATCTTCAGCAGTATTATCTGTGCTAATGATAGTGAGCACAAATAAACCAACATTCGTACTATGTTATCGAAATGAATCGAAGCAAACTCGAATAACACAAGCTAATATATGAATAATTTGAGAAGTGGCTTGAACTCTGGTGTTTTTGATACGATTCTAAAGTTTTTAGCTCATTTTGCTCAGTGCTCAGATTCTTACGAATTGTTTGAAAAACTTTCAAAAAAATTACATCATAGTGTAGGTATAACGTGAAAATTTAATTTTTGACGAACGTCTGTTGCAACGTAATTATGCAAATCTGTACTATAAGAATCCAATGTAAAGACGAATATTTTGCTTTTTAACTTTAGGTGATCTTTGGAGATCTCTGTAATGGACAAAATGAGCTCCAAAACATGGTAATGGGATCAAAAGTACCAGAGCTCAATAATATTTATGGTCCTAATTAAAAAGCCTCTTCTCAAAATATGGATATCTTAACGTGTGTTACTCCAGTTTGCTTATATTCATTTTTATCACATATTCATGCTCATTGTCGCAAACAACATCGCGGTGATTTTTTTAAACGGATTTTCTTATTTTTTCTTCAACTTTTGATTGAAACAATCAACTCTGTTCATCTCAAAAGTACCCCTAATATTTCTATAAAGTTTCATCAGTTTACAAGTTTCTTTTTATACTTGTCATTACCATTGATTCAAGAAACGAACTTTTTGTCAAAAGCTTTGGTATACGATGAAACTTTGACGAATTTCCTGTGGAATATCAAAAAAACTTTTTTGATACGCTAATTGACATTTCGCCGACATCTTGAAACTTTTGTCACAATATGGGAGAGCATATCTGAAAAAAGCACAACAGCCTCTAATTATAATAGTGGTAGAACTTCTGAATAATTCACAAGTATGATCATCATGTCTCTAGGGTTTCTCAAACTAACTTTATCACTCATTTAACGCTTTCCACTCTATCCACGTTACCTTGAAGATAGTCACTTATTTGTGTTTATTTTCATTCACTTATCACTTATCAATATGCCAACTCTAGAGTTTCTTTTTCTTTCACTAATATAACGATTGTTTCATTGATTTAAATGAACTCGTAACTTTTAATTGACCCAAACAATCTTGGAATGAATTGTTTGACTAGCTTGACATTAAAAATGCTGTCGATGTGACTGCAACATATTAATCATTCATTGTGCATGTTCTTCTGCACATAATATGTGTGAAATGTGTGAGTGTGTGATATTACTTTTATTATTTTTGAAGTTCCACATCATTGAAATTGGAGAAATTTTATGCCCACATTCTTTACACCCACATTTACCAACTTGAAGACTGTGGGCACAAAATGTAGCAATTTCAATTTTTGTTTATAGCTATTCTCAATATAACTCACAAGTTTGTTAGTGTATTTTAATCATGACCCATCCTTTTCGCGTTCTAGATAGTTTGAATAACCCCTTGTATACACAACAGTGAAATTGCTTAACACATTTCCGTTGGAATTAGAAATATTTCTGTTGGATCTCGGGTTGATTCCGTTGGAACTGATGTATAATCCGACGGTTTAAACAACCTTTTCTTTCTAACCGTGCTGGTATTGAACCGAAATGCATATTTCTTGTGCTTGTTATTGAATTCGATTGAAAACTTTGTTCTCATCACCAGTTCACTGAAAAATTGTCCGATTCTTGGTTCGGAATAATTCGAAACCATAATTGAAGGGCCGTACCATAAAAGTGCCTAGTTCTCTGTCAAAATGAAACTGAAATTTTCAGAGAGCGAAAAAACGTTCGCAGAACCGAATGCTTCGAAAAAATAGGGTTTATTATACTAGTTGAATCAAGTTGAATCGCGGAAAGAAAAGTAAAACAAGCTTACTCACCAAGAAAGTATCAAGCCTCTGGATCATAGGTTCTGTTTAATCTTCGAGAGCTGTTTCCTTGATCTATAATGAAGAAGCTGTGATATGTAGTTTCATGTAATAAGCCTCTCTTCTCTTCGGTCACAATTGCTCATATTAGCAGACGGATGAGTGAAATGCCGTAATAAACGAAATCTGTATACCATTTTCACCTTAAATATTAATTTTGACTGTCCTGTGATGAGATTTCATGCCTAGATTCAAATGCGAACGTCTATAAGTTTATTTATTGAAACAGAATCATTGCAGTGTTTGAAATTCCGTATAAAACTGTTTCGAGCTTAAATTCAAGAACTTATGACACGTGAATGTATTTTTGCCGTGCAAACCTCGTGGATGAACAGAATTCTAATTTTTTTTTTGTTAACCCCGGGTTAGGAGACAGAAAACACGGGGTGGAAAATTGAAAATACTTGAGCCCATAGCCGGCTTTCGGTAAAAAAAAAAAGAATTAAGGCTCTGGTACTTTCACTGTGCAGCCCTTCAATCACAATAATCTTGTTTGGCTTCGCCTAACATACACGATGCGAAACTTGTCAATGCTGTATTAACTCATCGATGTACGACCTGCTGGATATTTTCATTTGTCTAATCGCATCTTATGAATTCCCGTCGTCACAAATTCCGATATCCCATCCAAAATTCCACACCAAGACAGCAGAAAAACGGTTCGGGTATTTCACCACCTTGGTGTCGATTCATCCTGCCTCACCCAGAGTGCGATACGAGCTGGCTCGAAGTCTGGACAACTTGGCAGAGGAAAAAAAGGACAATACATATCTGAGGAAAGCTATCGCTGCGTATGAAAAAGTTCTGGAATTGGGAACTCGGGTACCACCAAAACTTTTCCGAATCGTTGGAGAGCGATGCATCGACAGACTCAGGTTCAGCGGTAAGTTTAGATAATAATTTACTTCTTATTAAGATTGTGTGATTAATCGATTAATCGTAGACTTCAATTTATTATTCCTGCAATTAATCGATTAATGGATTGACTGAGAAAATGATTGATTAATTAAATAGGGCTGAGTAATTGAGTTATAGGAAAAACGATTATTTGAAAGAGCCGATTAATCAGTTAATACTTGAAACAATTGTTTGATTGAAAGCAACAAAGGCAAACAACTATTAATCAGAGAGCTCTGTTTCGCATAAATTAATATAAAGGGTTCTACATATAATAGATTTTACTGGTGTTCAAAAAGCAGCGATGCGATTTTGTTTCAGGGCAATACAGTGGAGCTGAAAAAGTCCACAAGAATTTGATATCAAGATTCTCCGACGAACCCCGCTTGAGGAATCAGTTGGCCGTCACTTACCTCATACAGAATAAGTATGAAATAAAAAAATATTCCGTTGTAGGTCGTTCCATTCTCTTAGTTTTATTACAATTACGGCTGAATCGTAATAGGAGCATTTGCCAAGTTTGGTAGATATTCTGTTATAAATATCTTTAAATGATTTGTACAAACAGGATTTTTTGTTCACTTTTATCTCGTCAATTTGCAGCTTTTCTTCTCCGTTACAATAATTGATGATCTTTATACATGGTTCTGCAATAGTAGCCAAGCTATATTGCAAAATCATAAATCCAATATTCCTGACAGATTGATGGAGAATATTTTTACGGAACCTTGACGATATGTGCAAATAAGTATTTACAAATACATGTAAAAAATACGGTTTATAGATTCGTAAACTTCTTTGAATTTGAATCGAACTTTCATTATATTACAAATTGAAAACTGATTTCTTCCTCAATTCTATCGAGTCGAAAAGTGACAATTTCAAAGACCATTAAGGACGTTTTGCTATGTTTTCAGGAATCTACTCGAATAATATGTCCAAAAAATTTTTATGCAACGTTATCTTGGTTTTTGGTATAAAATTACTGGGTTATAAAAAAAGAGATAAATTGAATACATCAACATTATTTCCTAATTATAGTTGAATTTAATTAATTAGATTATCGGAAGCTAGAAAAGTTTTGCAAGAAACACTGGGCCGGTGGCCAAACGACGGGTTTGCTTTGGTACATTATGGTTTTATTTTAAAAACTGGGGACGGAAATATGGTCGATGCTATTATGTACCTGAAAGCTGGTATAGAGACTGGCGATGAGGGTACCATCGATGGTAGATTTTTCTTCCATCTTGGCGACGCTCTAGTCAGATTAGGCAGAACCGAAGAAGCCCAGAAGGTTAGTCGCAAGCACTTTGAAGAAAAACAGCCCACGAAGAGATATGGAGAAATATATTTCTTATTCGAACTAAAATCCGCTATTGTAACAGGAGAACAGAGAGCGATTCTTATATTTAATTCGTTGATTAAATTATTCTGTATTTTATTGTTTGTTGATCCTTTGATTTTTTTTCTTTTTTTTTGTTTTACTGTATTTACTACTTTTTAAAATATTATTCCGTTTGAAAATTCTTTAATATTTCTTAATTCCAGATTTACCAAAGTGGTGCAAAAAACGGACTGTTCCCGTCTGTCAGTCAGCGATCTCTTTACAATGTCAATCATTTGACGGCTCGTCCTTGGTGGACGCTGGAGGAAACTGGTTACAAAGAGTTTTTTGTCACTCTTGAAAATAATTGGCAGATTATCAGAGCTGAAGGATTAGGAGCACTGGGCAAAAATGGACATTTTAAAAACGAAGCTGAAAATTTGAGAGACAAAGGCAAATGGCAGCAATTCGAATTATATGTTAGAGGTAGGTTCAAACCAAATACATTACATATTAGGTATTTTTACGCGGACGAGGATTAAAGCAAGCGGTGGTGACTGAACGAATCCAATATGGTGTCGCGCTGGGCGATCAGCTAATCTTTGCATCCTCGAGTTTGACCAGATCTCTGGCACAGAATCTCAGACAATGGGAACAAAAATGGGGGTGTGGGTAAGCAATATGGTGTCGCGAACTGGGCTCTCAGCAAGGTGTTTTAAGTCAATTACGCTAATACGAAAGTACATAAAACTCAGTGCAAGCTGGGAAGCTTTAGTTATTTCGTAAAGAATCGGGATACCGCAAAGAATCCGACGAGACAGGTCTTTTAAAATTAAATATAGTCCATTCAGACTAATGCATTTTCAGAAAAACTGACAAACAGTCAGAAGTTGGGGTTCCGAGTAAATTAGTAAAAAAGTTTGAATCTTTCTGACACGAATTCTATCAAAATGGACACCCAAAGTATCGATTTCGAATAAATAAAGGTATTTGGTTGAGCGTGACTTCCATTTATCAAAATACTTCCGTATTTCAGGTCGCCAAATATCAGCCCACTGTACTAAGACGCCGCGAACTTGTTCTTTGATAGAAGGATTCCCTGCAGCGGCAGGTTGTCGCAGAGGACAAATAAAGTTCTCTGTTATGTACCCTGGAACACATGTTTGGCCTCATTGTGGGCCTACAAATTGCCGCTTGAGAGCTCATCTGGGTCTTTCGGGGACCGAGGGGACATTTATAAGGGTTGGAAACGAGACGAGGTAATAATGTGTCCTGAGTCCTGAATACGAGTGTTCGAAAAGCGCTAAAATGAGTCAAGAATCCGGTTCGAAAACAATGTAAAGAAGTTTCATATTTGTTACAGGACCTGGCGAGAGGGGAGCGTAATGATCTTCGATGACAGTTTCGAACACGAAGTTTGGCACAATGGAACTTTTACTAGGCTGGTGCTGATAGTTGACGTATGGCATCCGGAATTGAAAGAAAGTGAGAGACATGCTTTGCCCGCGATATGAAAATCGGAAGGGATTACAGCCAGATTAATTATAAGAAAAACTAATTGGGATTCGAAATATCCAAACATATCATTTAACAGCAGAAAGGTAGATGCTTATCGTCTCGTATTTCGTTATGAAATTAGTTTTTCAATGTATATGTCATTCTCTAGCAACTCAACACCAACCAAAGGTTTAATCTCTTGTATAGTCTTCTGTTCCATTATATTCGTATAATTTAACGGAAACCTATCTTTCTAAAGCTACGCCCGTACTTTGGGTTTCAAAATTGATGTCTTCTGTAGGTTTTTAACATCAGATCACCAGTGTAATAATATTACTACGTAAGTGTAGATCGTGCAAGATTCACTTGCATGTGTGTGCATGTGTGTGTGGGTCTGTGTGTGGGTATATCTAATGATATGAAACAAAAAAACAAATCGGAAAGTTTGCTTAGAATCTCCACAACTTGTTTGGAAAATAAGAATTTCAGCTGTACACGCGCAAATGCCTTTATGCATGTATAAAATTATGATAAACTTAACGAATGGAAAATTATTTCGTTGTTATTAGAACTGTCCCTATACTCCACACTGCTTGAAAACGTGACTGAAGAGAAAAGTGATTGTTCATGTAGGGTAATTCCGGGTGAGATGGCCATAGGTATGAAATGGCCTGCAGTATAGTTCAATACAGTAAAGTACATGAGAAACTACTGTGGACCATCTTTTATATATGGCCATTTCATACGGATATAATCCTAAGCTAGAAAAATTGTAGACTTTGTATCACCAAGTTCGACAAAACCCCGAGTATGTATTTTATTCGAGTAAATAATTTACATCGAAATTAATTTATTTCGTAATATTGTAGCGTTATTATAATTACACATAACTATATACACATATCATAAACAGAAATGATTATTTCTTGAGATATTCGTAGGCTCTAGAAATTGATTAGGTCCATTTCTCTGGTCAGTTTTAGAGTTATTTCTAGAGTCGACGAGTCGGTGTGCCATTTGGCGGTAGAATTGTGCGGATCAGTCGTATGCGGAGTTGGCAAATGTAGACGATACCTTGAAAGAAAAGAGCAAACGAAGTTGAACGAATGTTCATATTTTAATTTCACGTTTCATGAATAGATTTGTTCATTTTATGCGCACAATTAGTTCATGCACGCATATTGAAGTCTTATTGAGGAATCAGCCCTGTCTTTCACCTTGGGCTCCGGATGTCAATGAGCTCTGATTCGACGCTCAATTCTACCTTTTCTCGCGGTTCGCCGGGTAGTTTGACGATGACCGTTAACCATTCACAAGAAGCCGTTCCCGGAGTCTTGCCGTTCATCTGAAAGATAAATAGATTCGTTATTACTTCTTCGATAAAATTCTAGAATTACGTGTTATGTGATCCAACAGATTAAAAAATGCTGTTTAGCGGCCGAAAATATACCACGCTAACTGAGTCATGTTGAAAAAAAAGTTCTTTTTCCCGCATATTTTACGTTTTAACAACTTGACGTGATAGAAATAAAGGTTGATCGTCCAGCGCGACCCCATATAGCATGAAGACTATAAGGGGATTGAACTCCATGTAAACAAATAGCTGTCTGAAATAAGATATTACTGGTGGTCCGTATGCACCGATAACAGTGGAGGGAGTATAACGTTGTACAGATCATATTCCAAGATCACCCCCTTATACACCAATACCAAAATCATGGAATGAACTCTATCTTATTTTGTTGCGAGACACTTACCCCGAGAAAAACGTCTTCCGTGGATACAGCCTGCTTGAACTTCATTTCGTACTCTGGAACTTCGCGAGGATCGAAAATTTCAGCGGCAGCTGGGGCTGCGGCAACTTCTGAGGAATGCCAGATATTATCACCTTCCCCCTTTAGCGCGGCATGAGGCCCACTATGTTCGAGGTTCCCCGATTCTCTTTTACCAATATCTCCGGGCCCTGTAAATCCGTAGTTATTTTTATTGTTCCGCAGTTTTATCTTCTCATCGGGCGGATCGAATTCCCTTTTTACCGTAAGACTAAAAATTATTCCACTGCGGGTGATGAACGATTCGTGCATTGTTTGAATAAAATTTAACGCGTGTAAAAGCCGAGAATTTTAAGTCGACTTGATAATACTTGGAAGATATCGATGGATTTTTGTCAGGCTGCTCGCGTATCTTCTATCGATAAACAGCCCATGGTCAGACGATTGATGAAAAAATCTTGCAATCTCGGTGCAAAAAATGTATTCTAGAGTACGTTAAAATTGATACTGTGCACCGATTAGCTGTTTCGGAATTCCATGCAGGATATATCAACGGTTCGAAATCGTATCTATAAGCTCTTGTGACAATTAAAATTCACCCTAATTACCCAATTTCCGAGCACCAGCTTGTGGTAAATCGTCTTCTGAATCGGAGTCATTGTTTGTGGGGGGTGCAATGAGTTGTTGTAAGGACTTGATGTCGTTAAAAGAGAAGCAGCCGTCCATCGTGTAAGCCTTTATTAAGATGTTGACTTGCGAGCCGTTCTATGTGACGAGCTGAATAAAACTCTCATACTATCTAGGAAATTTGATCAATAAAAGCATGTTGCTATGGTAACTTAATATTTAGCCCATTGAGATTGAATTTTCACCATGTAAATGGCTGGATTTTCACGGGTCAAATTGATGCAGCAGCGCTACACCATCGGCGCCAAAAAGACGCTCATGAAAATTGGTACCGATGGAACGGCAAAAGGCCGCGAGTCTGAGCTACGTAGTTGAGTCAGTAATTCTCAGTAGCGTTTTCATCCTAGGAATTGAAAAAAAATAGGATTGTTAATCGGAAGTATGAACAAATGGTGAAAATAAAAAAATGAGAAAGAAATCGAAAACGATAGAATTTTTTCGAGGTAAAAAAATAATATAATTCATTCTCAGTAATCGAGAATCGTGCACTCGTGCCTAATTGAGATACCTTTTCGTACGTTTATTACCGCATAGTCCGTACTGAAAATATTGCGGTGTGTCCAGCGCCTTTTTTCTGAACAATTAACGAAAATAAAAATCATATCAATACTTGATTCATTTCAATGCTCGTTTCAATGCAGTACATGTATGACGATTCTAGAATAATGAGAATGCATTAGATTATTTTCTTATATCTCGAACAGCTACTCATAGAGCTTATAGGTGAACTTCGTGGAATACGCTGCGAGCAACGTATCAAGCGTTATAGCGGAAAAACGTAAGATTCCGTCCATAAATCCTCTGCTCTTGGTCTTACGCTCTTTTTGATGTCTTTTTTGTATTCCTGAGAGTCCAATTAGTCAGAAAAGAATTCTTCAAATCGATTACGAGATGGATATTTTTCAGGCACCAAATATCAGTAGAAAAGTAACCAATAATTATGTAATTATAGTCAGGCCGCAAGAAATTCCTGAAGTGTCGGGACTAGACTTGATGAAAATCAGGTGTTCGATAATTCACGATATTGTAATAATAGATGTGAAGGGCGAACTCCTAAATCTCTGTATAAGACTTGTCATACTTCCTTCGGAACCGTAGACTTTATTTCGTAGATTCATTTAAAACCAGTTCAAAAGTTTACTGTTCGCATATATATTTAGGTAATTCAGCTCTGGTAACCCGACTCACCCTCTGATAAATAACTTGCGGCCCACATCCTGCAGGATCTCGTGCATTGGGTTTAATTTCTCAATAATGGGATAACTCGCCATTCAGTTAAAGTATTTAACGATGATTGTTGCTAGGAATGGGTGTTTAAAATAAAAAAAAAAAAAATGCTCTACAACTTGGCGTAAAAAAATATCATTTCAAAAACGTCATTTGTTTTACAAAAACTATACCTAATGTAACAGTGCTTGAGAGAACTATTTATGTTATAAGTTATCGGATTAAATTGGTACTTGAAGTTGAACCTATATATACTTACTATTTACTATCAGAATATTGTAATGCCTTAAACATACGAACTATACATAGATTTGAAGTAAACGTCCAGTGACCCAAAACTAAAATGGTGAAGCGTCCAAAACTAGAAATTAACATAGGTATATAAATAATCGTAGCGCGCGGATTCGTAGAATATCTCGTAACGAATGAAACCTTCTCCCCGTAGTTGTGCTTTTCTTTTTGACGGGAAGTGCACGTTTTTCAATTGTCTTCGGGATCCCTCTCTTCTTGAATTACCTGCCGACAGAAAACAGTGAAATGAGTCATGATGATTGAATAAAGTGCACAACGCAAATATGATCACGCGTTGAAAATGATATTTTCTGAAGTTGTACATTTTTGAATGATTCGATATGCGTGACGTCACTGTTCATATCTAACTCTGAAATCCATATTCGACACCATGTTATGACGTCACAATAACGGGACGCATTCAAACTGCGTTTTACTGTTTGTGGCTTTCTAGGTACTGTTAATGACTTTTAGCAGTAAATTAACAATATCAAACGTTTATTTTCGTTGTGTGAATCGTTGTGTGAATCCATGTTAATATAGGTATAAGAAAAAATGTATTTTTGCTTTCTTGCAAGTCCAATTCGCGATATTGCAGCTGTGCAATTGACCTACCCGGTTGCGACGTTCTCCGAATTTTGACCAGAAGGTTACTTTGCAGGCCGTTCGCTGTCCTGTTTGCTTGTTGAACACCGAACACGTCGTAAACGGTGGTGAGTATAAGTGGAGGGATACCGCAGGATTCACGGTACTGGGATTTTCGACACGATGTAATCCAAGAGAATCTGAAAGTATTTTTTAAGAATATGAGTAACACAGGTGAAAAAAGTCTAACTGAAAGTCATGAAGTCACATCTATTTCCAAAAAAATTCTTCGATGCAAGAAAAAAGTTTCTACTTTAAATTCGAACTATATACACATAATCATTGTGAACAGAATACGGAGAAATCGTCTTGTTCCGCCATTCCGTTCACGATAAAATCTATATTGTTCATCCAATTCTGATGAACAATGCCTTATTTTATTTATAGATGAATTCCCCATAAATCTTCCGAGTTAGATCGACAACGATTTTATACATCATATTACGTGGCACCTTGGGTACTTCTCAAACCAAACTTTCCTTCACAGGTGTTACAAAAACCAGCGTGTGTTACACGTGCAGATAGGCAATATCTGACGCGTATGATATGATTTCTAATATAGTGGTTGTATTTAATTATACAAGTAATTGTTCACCGCTAATTTATTTTGGTCTGTATCAACTTGATGGCACAAAATCACAGCTCAACAGCTTATACAACCTCTTCTGTGCCTTGATATTTGAGAAATACATCGGCAATGTTCGATCAGCTGATCACCGACTGCGACGCCATATTGGCTTTAGGACACCTGCACTAAGGACCCGATAACCCAAACCATAAGTAACCCAATCATCCAAAAGTGGAAATCATAATGGAATACGTACCGTTAATGTAACAGATAGAGTTTTGGCCAAATGTGTTTCTTTCGATCTCATAAATAGCCGATGGCTCTTTGGTCGGGTTGTTAGCATCGAGTTGCTTTTCGTGCGGCCAGGCGTATCGTACCTGAAATAAAATATTTCGTTACATTTTGCTTTATAGATCTCATAACGACGGATCGTTCATTTTTGTACTGAGGTAAACTGAATGTAAACAACCAATCTTCATTAGTTACCTCGGCTAGTTCGCCCTGAAGAACTTTCATCACACAATGAGCATTCGCGTGGTCGTGAATGGCGGATCCATGGCCTTCGCCCCAACAGAGGACGATGAGGTTGAATTTCCCATTTCCTGCGTCAACTAAGTTTCTTGTATACCTTAAAAATGTCAAGTTGTATTTCAAGTTCTGTTTGATACAATATCGGAGATTTATGGCGAAAGATGGGGCTGAGAATTGGATCCCACTTATTTCTACACGTAAATAATGCGTAAACAATAGTTCCGAAACCACCCATTTCTTCTTGATAAAGTGTTCGCGACCACGAAGCTTAACAATCAAATCCTACCCGTAAAATTAGAATGAGCTTGACCGAAGTGTTTCTGAATTATTAAGAGCCAAAGGTAAAAAAATTCATCTTCAACTTTTTCGTTTTCCTTTTCAACCAAGATTTCAGCTGTTCCGATAAACGTATTGGCTTGAAATTCGGAAGGAAATTACTTGTACTCAAAATCTCGGTCTCCATAAATTTTTGTTAAAAACCGACAACAGGAAAGAAAGCTATGAATAATTTTGTAAACATGGTAACGACCACGATTTTAGTCGAACAGTTGGACCTAAATTTTTGAAAGATGGAAAGTACGTTTTTGGTAACGAAATTTCGATTCACATCAATTATGATAAAAAACGAGCAATGGATAAGCAAGGTATTACTGATTTTTTTTATATCATATCTACCACGATCACATCCGAACAGCTAGACATAAATCATTAAAATTTGGAGTGATGGTTCTGGTTGGAATATCAAACTTTATCAATTTTCATTTACATGGAACATTGGATAAGAAAGTTGTTGCTTATTCTGTAAAAATGGTAACCGATCTTGATTTCAGTCTAATAGCCGGGCCTCAATTTTCGGAATTTCGGAACAGATATATACTGACGCTAATTAACTTCTTCTCATAACAGACTGAATTGACTTTTCACCATGATATTTACAGAAAAATATTTCCAAATGAATTGAAATAATGAATTAAAATGATCTAAGTTGTCTTTTTGGAGGAAGCTGCACAAAAAATAAGTAAAAAAACAGATATTCACGTAAAGTAAACTAATATGTTTGTTGTAGCAAGGCTTCCTTATCTATAATTGTTTAGTTGGAAACAGGGGTCAACGTTGCAATAATATAGCATGATAGGAAATATTCCAATCGCAAGTTGAATAAATCGAGAGCTGTCCTTACCTTCGATTTTTCTCGACGCTCCGCTAATAAAAGCATTAAGAATGTCTCAGAACTTTCGCCAAAGGCTTGCGATGTTTGAAAGAAAAACAGGCATCTAAAAGCCGTAATCGGTTGCGTTTAACAGATATTTGCATGACGAATGAACGCGACCTCGAACGGTCTTGCAGGTATAATTGCATGTAGCCGAGATTGGTCAAAAAGCCTTGCAACTAGGAATTATAACAACACCTGCAATGAGTCGTTGAGCTAGAACCGCACTTGCCCATGATTCAGAAATAAGAGTACGACTGTTACAGCAATTATTATTGTCGGTTAGCTAGAACTTTCATTCACAAATACCAAACCCAGTTTAATAATCAAGCTGCGTTATTACTTTATCGGGTACACAATAAGTCTGAACTTTACACTCATGGCCCGTAAATATTATACAGTTTCACAATTCACGCACACATATAATATAAAAATCCACAGCTTGCCACCATACCATCTCAGATAGTGTTTTGTTTTGTTTGTTGCTGTTTGCATTGAGAAATTTATCATTATATTAAATTTGCGCAAATTCTGTTTGATACCGCGACTTATACGCCCCTGATATCAGATCTGCTTTGAATTGTTAATAACATAATAATTTGTTTACTTGGTTTTCTCAAAATTTCCATACTGTAAACTTACTTTTATCTTTTTATGAATACTTCAAAACTTGTCAAACCTGGAACCGGTGCTCATACGTCACAAGAATACAGGTACATAGAAAGTTTCACCGATATTAAGCTTTTCGATAAAATTGTACATCGTTCACAAACACGAATTTTCACCATTCAAGTGATTTCTATTTCGATAATTGTCGCCGGCCATTAACCAATTGCCTGTTTTCTTGTTCTAACGGTCTCGTTATTATTTCACATTCACATTACAAGGAATGCGCTGTACGTAACTATTTTAACGTGCGGAAAGTCGAGGCAACGGTGTCAATTACACGTTTAAGTACGCATACAGTTGTGCGACAGGTAGACAGTCATTTGTCACTTCCCGCTACTTTGCTTTAGTCCACCATTTCACTGTGCTCGAAGGTTTTAGTCGTACTAGCGGTAAAAATGTCAAAGTAAAAATATTATTTACTGTTGTGGATAAAAACGAACATTCGAATTTATTGTTACTATTTACACGTAATTTTAGCACTTTTTGAGATTTTACAAAATTTTTTAGGTATATTTAGAGGTTGGATTCGTAAGAAAGTAAAACTCAATGTCCATTTTATAGAGGAATTGAATTTGGAATTTTATATACTTCTCGCAAAAATTAAGGGAACAACAAAATTTTCGCAATTTTTTGGTGATTTTCAACAGGCTGTATTTCAGTGAAAAATGGTCGTGGAAGAAATGAAAAAACAAAGCTTTTGAAGCTTGAAGACTCTAGTTTTTGAATTTTTTGGTTAAAAATTTTTCGAAGCACTATTAGCCATGCAATCCTTGGATAAAGCACGAAGAAAAAATTTTCAAAATTTTTTACGTTTTTTCTTTCGCTCTACGGGCATGGAAAAATTTTTCCGAGCTGAACCAATGCATAGGTCGCATAGCCTGTTTATTCAGCTTCAAGATGCTTTTTTTTAAACCTCGATACGACCATTTGTTTTCGAGATATCGAATTTTGAATGCCAAAGGATCCTTTTTCACTCAACTGCCGATATCTCTTGAACTACTGGTCGCACAGCGAGCCGAAGGGCAGTTTCTTTTTCTGCAGAAAATTTCCTACAAAAATCTGTCAAGGTTAATGTCAAAAAAATTTTTTTTCCACCTGTAGCGTTAACGTGAAAAAAGAGCAAAAAAATGCCATTTTGCCTTTTTTTGGATAATTGACTGTATCTTCGTCAATATTGGGGGGAAAGCTTAGGTTAGAAGAAAATTTTACAGCCTAATGTACCCCAAAGGTCCCCCTAAATCGGTAGATCGATCGGTTCAGCGGTTTTCCTGGACCGATTGATTGAAATTTTGAAAAAATTAAGGGAACAAGGTTTTTGGTTCTTAAAGAATTTTTGGATAATCGACTGTATCTTCGTCAATATTGGGGGGAAAGCTTAGGTTAGAAGAAAATTTTGCAGCCTAATGTACCCCAAAGGTCCCCCTAAATCGGTAGATTGATCGGTTCAGCGGTTTTCCTGGACCGATTGATTGAAATTTTAAAAAAATCAAGGGAACAAGGTTTTTGTTTCTTAAGGAATCTTGTTCTCTTAATTTTGTCAAAATTTCAATCAATCGGTCCAGGAAAACCGCTGAACCGATCGATCTACCGATTTGGGGGGACCTTTGGGGTACATTAGGCTGTAAAATTTTCTTCTAACCTAAGCTTTCCCCCCAATATTGACGAAGATACAGTCAATTATCCAAAAAAAGGCAAAATGGCATTTTTTTGCTCTTTTTTCACGTTAACGCTACAGGTGGAAAAAAATTTTTTTTGACATCAACCTTGACAGATTTTTGTAGGAAATTTTCTGCAGAAAAAGAAACTGCCCTTCGGTTCGCTGTGCGACCAGTAGTTCCAGAGATATCAGCAGTTGAGTGAAAAAGGATGCTTTGGCATTCAAAATTCGATATCTCGAAGACAAATGGTCGTATCGAGGTTTAAAAAAAAGCATCTTGAAGCTGAATAAACAGGCTATGCGACCTATGCATTGGTTCAGCTCGGAAAAATTTTTCCATGCCCGTAGAGCGAAAGAAAAAACGTAAAAAATTTTGAAAATTTTTTCTTCGTGCTTTATCCAAGGATTGCATGGCTAATAGTGCTTCGAAAAATTTTAAACCAAAAAATTCAAAAACTAGAGTCTTCAAGCTTCAAAAGCTTTTTTTTTTTATTTTTTGTACGACCATTTTTCACTGAAATACAGCCTGTTGAAAATCACCAAAAAATTTCGAAAATTTCGTTGTTCCCTTAATTTTTGCGAGAAGTGTATAAACATTTTTTTGAAATCGATTACAAGACACCAATAGATCAATGCTAACAATCTTTCAAAAATTTTACAAAAAATTTTGAAAACGTATTGTGAAAAACTTCTACGGCATTTAAAAAGTTACCGGTTTCCTTTCGAAATTTTTTTTGATACAATCTCAACATCGAATCTCTGAAAGTGCATTTCATATCACCTAAGAGTACTGAGAATAAATATAAAGAGAATTTATTAGACATTTTCAGTATTTTTCAAACTATTTAAGATGTATCGAAATTTTTTTCGGGAATATTAAGAAATATTCATTGTTCGAATGTAATCATAGTTTTTCTCCGACTAGTTGAACAAGTTTGCATAACAGTATAAGAAATAGAGACTGTGCCGCAACTCCAAATATACAGACACTTTTGACCTCTCCGAAAATGATTTCGAGACTCTGAAATTTAATATTTCAGAAAAATTTTACCGATCTCCTTAATTGACAGAATTCTTCCCGGTTTAACGATGCATTCCGGAGAAAAGTTTCAAGATTTTTATCGGATTTGGGAAAAATTATTTTCCACATGATTCGCTTGCTCTTCTGCAATCTTTTCTGACAACATCTCGACTGTTTGATCTACTTCGCGGCGGCATAATAATGACGGACGTATATAGAAAAGTGAAGATGATAAACCGGCCGATAACCTCATTGACCTGTGTTGATATGCCTTCGTGTAGTGATTTTCACCCAACCTCTCGAATATGTTGATGAAATACAATAATTGATGTTACGAAAAACGAAAAATTCGGTACTTGAATTCAACTTGCGAGGGTGAAATTTTGTGCCTACCTCACATCAAAAGTCAAGTCAGAAATTTTTAAATTAATAACTCGATAGGAATCGTTCACAGGTTCACCAATTTTGCTTCCGTACGATTCATCACATAATTATAAATACTACATTGAATTACACATATTATTATAAAGGGATGTAGCAAAAATAAATGAGAAGTTATTTTGAGAATTTCACACACTTGGAGCAAAAAAGATTTTTTTTCATCGACTTAAAAAGAAATTGCGAATTTTTATCTTCTCAAAAGTTGTATTTTTCAAACGAGTGTTCGAAGGCACCGAAAAAATTTGGACTATTTTTTCGTGACAACCGTGAAATTTGCAACAGGTTTACTCCCGTTCATTTTGACCGTTAACTCAGTCATTTTCAAGTTACCACGTCTGTTCGAACGAGTGAATTCCAGACGGCAAAACCACGAACTTGAACCTGCCGTTAAACGGAACCAAGCGAGCAAATCGCTACACAAAAAACTACGTATCTTCTTATTTTAGGTATAGAAGAAGAAAAAACCGTGTTGATGGTTGAAATACGTGAATTTCAAGTGAAATTACCGATGCTCGCCTGTTTCGTCAATAATGAATTCTAATCGGGTTGTCTACTGCATGTAATTCGAAGTCAAAATTTCCTGAGAAATTTTTGCGGGTATTTTATAAAACATCTCGATGCAGCGCGTGGTTTTTTTTTTTTTTTTGAGAAGATCTTGTTCAAAATTTGAAGAAAATTTCATTTGCGGTAGTCATGCCAATGGTGTTTTTTCTCAATTACAATACTTTCCGAAGAAATTCCGCAACTGACCCCGAAAATTCCAAGTTTTTCCATGAGACGAGAAATGCCCTGAGAATTCCAGATTTTTTTCAGATAATTTAGAAATTATTCTAGGTGTATAAATTTGGGAGAATAATTTTTCTTTCTATGGTTACGTTGTGTAATTTTAAAGTAAGTACATCTATCGATAAAAGTACCCTGATTCATCCCAAAAGTCGTAGACTTTTTTTAGGAGACGAAAGAATTCCTAGGAATAGCTAAATTTCATCCAGAAACCTTTACCTGTGTCTATCGAATTTAGCATATCTCCGCCAGTCCGCAGGATTGCTTTTGTACGAAGCCATCAGTTCCTGGACATGATCGATGTCCACAAGATCGGTGGCGAAGGCTTGATGCAACTCGCCGATGAGTTCTTGAAGAGTCAAAACTTGGTGTTTCGGTGATTTTGTAAACATTGAAAAGTGCGACTCCTGATTCGCCCTGCCTTTGGCGATCTGCAGTTGCTGGTTATTGTTGATCTCCACAGCGGCAACGCCGATTCTCAAAGGTTCCTGCACCGCTTGCATTTTAAGAACTTAAGTGAAAAGTAATATCGAATAATGATATTTTCCGAGGTGCTAATCACGGTCAGATTCACTTTGCACTTAACACGGGGCTTCACTCTGCGTGCAAAATCGGTCTGGTTATACTGTCAAACGCACCGACAACTGACACACCAGAAGCTTCAAGACACATTAGCTCAAGAACTGCGGCACAACGGCATCTTATACGCGTTGAGGGCCCCCTTCCCCTCGGTCACTCGCCACGCGTCTGATCCGAACTTGAGACTTTTGTAAACCTAATGCTAAGTTCGTCATGTGGAAAAACAGCCACGCCGTCTAGGCCAACAAGGTGGACTGAAGACTGCGCCTGTAGGTGGGGCTGAAAATCATGGTGAAAAATATTCTCAGACATTTCCTATCATTTGATTTAGACGTTTGTTTAAAATTTAGTTATATTTTTCTTCATTTTTCGTTCACCAGTTGTGGAAATCATTGTTGATATTTTTTTTTTAAATGCTATGAAAACACAGCGAAGTACCCTGGCATGTTATCCATAAAGTAGAAACTTCGGAATAGTTAAAGATTTTCGATAATAGCAGTTCAGGAGAAAAAAGGTAACGATTACAAAATGCCAGAAAACGTCTGTGACAATATTAAATGTTATCCGAAACAGAGAATCTTTGAAGTTTGTATTGTCTCGCACGACACTTTAGCAGAACGGGGGTATTTAATTGAGGAATTGGAAAAACTAACTATATATTTACATGTTGGGTATAAGAAATTCGGTTACAAGATTGCAAGTAATATTGTTCGTAGTAGTTTATAAAATTGAGTCGTTAGAGTAGCGATGCCGATATTGTCTATTAATTTATTTGTTGAATTCGTGATAATTCGAAGTAGTTGTTTATTAGGTAGATTCATAATTCAAGTTCGTTGACTTGATAGTTAGTTTGGTTTATATACTTGGTTGATACTTGAATTTGTCAGACAGTTGTTATTGGTTTGAGGATTTGACCTTTTGATGATGATCGAAAACAGAATTTAAAAGATTTTGGAAAAGCGGAGGGTCTAGGAGTTTTTTTGATTGATCGATTCTTCGTATTGGTCGATTATTGTGATTGGTTAAGATTTAGGATGGGTCAAGAATTTATGTCGGAAATGACGTTTGCAGGAATGGAAATTTTATACATAGGAGGAAAATGGGAACATATATGCAGGTACTTCTGTAAAAGTTAAATACGCGACCCTTCCGCGCTTTCGCGTACCTACAGTCCAGGTAGGCCAGCGTTCACATCTGGCAATTAACTGAGAATTGTAAATGGGTAAAACCCATGGATAATAAAGAGAAACAAGCCGCGTTGAAGGACATGTACGACCTTTGACTATTTAGTTATTTGTTTGGCGTGATTTTCTTGTTTATTCCCAACTCAACCATAATGTTAACTTTGTTGAACTGAAAAGCGGGACGAAAGTGGCATATTATTCCCTCTTAACTTTTTTCCCTCATCTGCAGGGAAAAACGTACCACTTTTCTCCCGCATTTGCGAGAGAAATATGTGGTCATATGTCTCGAATATTGATGTGTAACATCTTAGCTCTCGGTATGTGACATTTGGTGGGACTCATTTCGTAAATGCGACGAAAATGTGTAACAGGAAGTTGGGAGAGGCACACGATATTCAATTTATTCAATTTATTTAATTTACTATAATATGATTCTTCGGTGCGGCCTACAGTTGGCATTTGTGCTGCAGTGTGTTGGCGAGCAGAGTGACCACTAAATTTTCTTTCCATAAGGTTTGAAAAGAGAGAGAGAGAGTGCAAGAGAGAGAGAGAGAGAGAGAGAGAGAGAGAGAGAGAGAGAGAGAGAGAGCAAGAGAAAGGGAGAAAGAAAAAGAAGACAGCTGTCAACCGTTCGTTCTGCTCGTGGTTCTGATAACCTTAGTCTTGAACAACGTAAGCATTGCCATGCACGACTCCAGCTCCCTGGTACTCGGCCCAAAATCTTGTCCATTAGTGAAGCCAGCCACTACGTGGCGCTGACAGTATTCCGCGTCGCCGGCAAGGGATGTTGGGCCGTGAAAGGGAGAGGGGGAGATCATTCCTGCGCCACGCGGTACCAATTAAATGGGGCGATCATAAACGAACATAGTTCCCTATTAGATATGAAACATACAGGAATGCCAGGGACCTGTACGACTCTAATATTTTCACAAAAATTTTGGTCGTTACCGAGGTTACATGTTGCACTAAATCGGCGGCAACTTTAAGACTTCCTGCTCAAGTTTTCTGGTTTTCTCTTTGTCTTTTCCATTTTGAACTATATCTCTCGGTATTGTAATTGATCATCATGTGAATTGTTGATGTTGCGGATATAGAATAAATGCCACAGAATAATATTTATTGTATATTCAAGATTTTTTCAAATTTTATTTTATTTTTAAAAAGTATATTTTTTAAGTGGGGGTCTTCGTCCCCTACAGCCCCTCCAAAGCCTGTAGCCCTGGACCCACTCGCGCACTTTCACTCCCGCCGACCTATATCCATGTACTACTTGTATGCGGTTCTTAGATTTTCCCTTCTTTTCTTTTCAAGTCAATAATGTGGCCAAAGTTGAGTCGGATATAATATATGTAACGCAGGAACAAAAGCTGATTATTCGCTTGTTACATAATGTACTATCATATTCGTAGTTTCTTCAGCGCGGTGTTTTCTTGCCAGATGTGGAACTCTCGCGTTTTCTAGACAACATTGACCTGGCTTGGGATTTTCCTGCAAGACTTTCTTTATAGCAATCTTATCTTTATAAATTTTTCACTTTTCTAGTCTACAACTAAATATCTATTCCACTTGTGTCAATATGAATTTCACCGAATAAAATTTCAACATTCTATGTCAGAGGGCATTGTCGCACAAAAATTTAAGAAAACATTTATCATAAACAAGATATATCCAGAGAAAAAAACATGATAAAACTGTTAAGTATAAAATCACTCGAGATTCGCCGACAAATAATAAATTCTTAGAGTAACTTCAACAATTATAGAAAAATAACAATATGTTTAAGCAGAACGCAAGGCCATGTGGTACGATTGTTTTGATGCGCCGTAGACGTTTCGTAATTCGCTTTCGTTGTGCTGAATTTGTGTGAGCGTTTGATAATGCGCACAGTGTATGATACAGTTACGTAATTAATTAATCAAATCACATGATGATAATTTCTAGTCGTTGAGAAACAATATTTATTCATGGATTATGAATATATGTATTTTATAATCTGCAAGCTCCCACTTCGATTTTTTTGACTTTATTTTGTTTTTTATTAATCACGCATTATGTACAAGATAAAAAAAATTAATAGGAAATAAAATGCACTAGAAACAAAGGACTTTTATTTAAATTGGAATTGTTTTTTCGATAACGTAACTTTTTAAGGTTCTAAACGACGAAGACACTGGCAGTTTTCGTGTGCTGTACAGATAACAATAATAACTCGAAAACCTTTCGGCACGTGATTTAGAACTGCAAGTACTTCATGAAACGAGATATACTAGCCGCGTCGCCTCTCTTGACTTTTGTTAGGCAGTGCTGATTCACAGCTGGGCTTGCCACAACTGCAGCATCGACAACCCCGAGAAATTCTACCGGGACTTCTTGCGGACGCTTGGGCAGCGGTTTTTGATAGAAATCGGGATGGAGAGCCGCTGCATTTACAGACTTTGGGTAGTTTCGTCTTGCTTAATTCGCATCTATGGAGCAAATCGTACGATTTAAAATAAGTTTTTTTCAGATTAAGTAGTCAATTACGATTTTTCAATGCCTGCTTTGGAGTTAAACGATTGCCACGAGATTGTTTTCGAGGGAGCCATCTGCTGGTAGTAAATATAGGTATCATGCAAACTGTCATGGCCGTTGTATTTGATAATGAAAGTGTCTTTCCTCTGCATATTTCACTCTGAATCGATTCAGTGTCACAAAATAACAGTACAACAGCTTGCACGGCATGTTTGGTGCCTTGGTGTTTCTGAAATTCATCTAAAATAATCAGCTGATTGTCCGAAACATCGCCATGTTGCCCTAATCAGGAATACAAATGTTACAAGCAATATGATGCCATGTATAATGTATGCATGTATGTTTGTGAGTGTGTCATAGAGGTGTAAGAATGAGCTGAGGAATTAGGAGGTCAGTCGTGATATGAGTATCGTCAGAGTAATTACTCTTGTACCACAACAACTCTGTATATAGTTCGATTTCTATGGCACCTTGAATACACCCAAATCAAGTTCAGTTTGTGTATTAATTTTCTGCTTCTACACCCTTGGTCGTAGCTGCATTAGTTGCAACAACAAATGATTGAAGTGATTTACCTACACGGCGAAGATTTGCAGTAGTAGCATTTCGCTTGTGGTTTTCTCTGAGTCGATCTACTTCTCCTGCATCTACACGGTGTTGTTCTACATCGGTCGCAAATTTTTAACAGAGGTGTTTTCCGCCCGCCGCATTTACACGGCCCAACGTCGAGGTAATCACGACAGAGCGGCGATCTGCTCCGGGATTTTCTGTGCTTCGATTGGTATGTTAGCTTATCTTCGGTTGCTGAGCTAATAAATATTAAAGGTCAAGGCATGATTGAAAATTAATGTTTCTAAATTTTTTTGAAGGAATTTTTTAATTCAATCCGTTTTAACTTTCCGGTTTTTTAATCGTTCTTGTGTTATTTAGATAGCAATAATTAATGATAACAAAATTTCTTTTAACATTTTCTAAACTCGAAATGCATCCGAGCGGAAAGATTGTAAAGTGACCCATGAAGATCAGCCGTATTAATTACTTTTTCTTTCCATTCCGAGTGATTTTTCCACTTCTTTAACCAAATTTCAGCGATGTCTTTCTCTTTGAAAACCGAATAAAGAAAATAATTTTACTGTTTCTTTACCCTTCAAGCCACGCAGCAGCAGCTATACTTAAAGTAAAAGCCCATAACTGTAAAAGTGTACATCGAACCTTGAGTGATTGTTAAGTTCTTGTATATAACAGCGGCAGGGTATTTTCCCGCACCGATTACAGCCCGGGAGTTCGTTCATTTTTTGTTGCAGCTCGGTCATCACGTCAGAAAAGACGCTTAACCTCTGATAGGGCAGATTGTCAGATCCATAAGGACGGATATTGTCGCAGCAAGAACAATCGGCGTAGCCACCTTCCCGCGGATTTTTTGAAAAATACTTTCTCGCGTCTCGTTTCGGCTTCCAGGCGGTGACGCTGATGCTCTGATCGCCACCGTCGGGGTTCTGAATGACATGACCGACGCATTGACACGCGTTTTCGCCGTAACTGGAATCATCGCACGTCGCGGTGTAGACGCGTTGGCAGTTGCAGATGTCAACCGGCATCCGGCAACAGCTGCACTTCTTCATTGCTGCTTGGCAGACGCAATTTTCTCGGCGTTTTTCACAATAAACACAAATTTGCGATTTCCTATCCTCGCTGTACGATATGTTTGATGGAAATTTCGACTGTCGACAATTTTCTCTTTCGGAATTGCACCGGCAATCATTCTCTGCTCTGCAGCACAGCGTGCAGACTCGAAATCCGCCATCTTCTGGTGATGGTTGGTACAGTTTTTGCTCATTTTTTGAACTGGTGCAATTGCACAGCTGAATCGCTTCTCGAATCCCTAGTTTCCGATTCTCACACTCACAGTCATCTTGGGTTTTGTTACAGTGAGACTGCAATGAATTCTTTGTCTCCATAATTAAGCTGCCTATCTTTGAACAGGACGGTTGGGTCCTGTTATTCCCGTCAGCTGATTTCTTGAACCTGTCCTGATCGACAACTGAGCTCTTTATCAACACCAAACTGTTTGTACAGTCAACTGCACAGTCTTTAAATATGGTAGATTGCAACTCTTTATCGCCATTACTTTCTCCGTGGGTTGAAAGGGTTCCATTTTTAGTGGTCTTCGCAAGTAACTCGTTGTTTGCACTCGACAAATCTCTCTTCGAAACGCATACTGGACTTTTACTCTTCTTAGATTCGGCAGACGTGCTTCTTCGCCTGAGAAGGCTTTTAGCCTTGTTCAATGACCATCTTAGACGAGATTCTGTAGTGGCTTCCTTTTTGGGACACTCTATCGGTTCCACACTTGTTTTGGCACAGGAAACAAGCGACTCAACGTTGCAGCAAGTTTCAACGTCAGTCGAAAGTGATTTCACAACCTCGACGACCGAGATTCTTGTGGCAACAGATCGAACCGTCGGAGTTCGGCCACATTTGTTTATTTCACGATCGGTACTCTCTCTCCCGCAAACGTTGCCAACGCGCTCCTCATCTTCTTCTACGATGCAGAAATTCGAACACCTCGAAGGCTGTTGCTTCTTGCCGCCGCACATTGAACTTCTGATACTGTCGCTGGCTTTGATAGAATGGTCCTTCTTCAGAGGCTGACAGTTATTTTCGCAGCAGACGTCACTCTGCCGGTTGCCGAAGTTCAAGCTCTCCTTTTTGTACTCGTAACAAGTGCAACCCTCCTTGTCTCTGCTACTTTGCGGTGCGTAAGATTTGCTGCTAACCTCACAACAGCTGTATTTACTTTCGCCGTAACTCGAAAAAGACGCGTCGCCATTGCCAGTTGGATTTTTTTCGATGCCAGGTGACCCGTTGTCAGTGTCAAACTTTCGTCGAGTATGACGGAATTGGGGTTGTGAATTACGATTATTATTCTCAGTCCAAGCTTGTGTGTTGTATTTTGGCTGAGTTTCGTTAGGTGGATTCAGACTAGAGATGCTGCAGAGACAGAAAGCATCGCTGTCATCGTTGTTGGAAGGTGCTTGGAGGCACTCGCAATCCAGCGGCAGTTCTTCTTCACTAAAGGCCCGTTTCAAGCTGACATTTATTGGATTTTTTTTCTCTGGTAACAAGTCCTGGATCGTTTTAGAAGACTCGTCACTTGACGAATACGCGTAGCTGGTGTTCGTTACTACGGTTGAATTGTCTGCGCTCGATTCGGAGGTTTTCTTCTTTTGGCCACTGACCTCGTTTCCCTCAGAGCAAATGTAGATGTTGACATTGCCCGTCATTCTTCGATTATCGGTGTTCAGATGCTTGCTAGGTTTTCGAGGCTTGCTTGTCTTCTTCGCTCTCCGAGGCTTTTCCGACTGATTATCAGCCGCATGAACAATTCGAGGCCACATAACATCCTTTTCACCTTTGCAGATTACCGAACTGACCGTGCTAGACTCCGAAAGAGGCATGCGACCCCTGGTGAAAATTATTTTCAAAATCTTTGAAATATTCGTACGAATTTCCGAAAAAATCTAATAACTTCCGAGAACTTTGTAGAAATATGGTTATTTCAACGCAGAAAATTAATTTCCGCAGATTTGAGGTAAAAATTTGATATTTATTTTCGTCACAGATAATGTGCCCATATTTTTTTCGTTGTTTTTTATACAAATAAAGTTCAATTTACAAATTTCGAATTTCTATGAAAAGTCCATCACAGTTTTTCATAACGTGTTACCGTAAGAAAATACGCATAAATACCAAAATTCAAAGTTATCGTCAGTTTTGTGATAAAAAATGAAGTTCTGAGAAAATATAAGTTTTCAATAGAAATTTATACGATTTTCACTTCTGACTCAATTTGGTTAGAAAAAGTAAGAAAGATAGAAACGGAAGAATATAAGTTCTATTTCTCGAACATTATCAGATTAATCCAAATTTTTCCAAAAATGGTACTGAATATTTCCCAAAACTATCCGAAAATATGGTACATTTGTGAAAACATGAAAAATAATTTTTTTTTTACCACGGATACGTTTCTTGCAATTTATGCAGCGTTGATCTTTGCTGGGAATCGCAGCTTCTCTTCCAATTTTTCAGACTTGCGTTGTCTCCACAAGGGCGGCAGACACTTCCGGAACCATTCACAGGCTTAACGGAAGGCATCGCCTGTTCAGAGTATTGAGTCGAGCTGGTAAGGATCTCTTTATTCGTTGCCAAGGGTTCAGGAGGTTTTTGATTTTCCTGCTGCTTTACAATGGCCAAATTTTGTACGACCGCTTTTATTGACTTGCTTATCATTTCGGTCAGTTTGTCGGGATCCGGAAAAGCGTGATCCTTGCATTGGACTGTGGAATCAGTCTGCGAACAGCTGCACAGCTGCAATGTCACACCCTCTTGGTTCTCGATTTTGTCGCCACGAGTTCCGGCACATTGCGATAAAACATCGCTGGAACTGCTGGCGATGCTTCTTTTTGGTGATTTTTGCGGGCAGCACAAATTTTCGTTGCTCGACACCTTTGATTTTATTTCTCGATCGCACTTTACCAACGATTCGGAAAGTGGCGAGTTAGCCAATTCTCCCGAGGTCTTATCTTGCTTTGATTTTTCTCCACATACTTGTTTGCTGTTGGTACTTTGGCGACAGAAACTTTTGCAACACTTGAACAGCTTGTCCAATCTCAATTGCCTCGGCGCTAAGTTGGCAGACATTTTATCCCGTTGCTTCTAGGCTTATGAGCTTATTGACGATACTCTTAGGATTTTCCAGCTACGTGACGTTTTCGTCCACCATGTTTAGACACTTGTTTTCGCTACAATGAAAAATACGGATCGTAGAGAACGATATGATGTGACCTAATTGTTGCTACCAATTGAATGTACGTATGCTTAACTATCAATATACGTAGTTAATTGAATAAATTAAATTCTTTATACACCAAAATGTTTTACAAATTCTTTTTATTCAGCATTTATTTGTTAATTCAGTAATGCAACCAATTTTAACAATCGCTGGGTACTTGAGCACATTCTTCTACTTCGTAAAACATTGAACCTCACGCAAAAGTCAAGTTGGTTGCATTTTACACCAATAAACCCAAAAACAAAAAATAATAACTAAAAAGAAATGAAAATGTATAAATGATAAGTTGTCAAACCTTCGTGAATTCATAACAGGTTGTAAATATGGCAAAATTGAAGGAGATTTTGATCGACGACTTCACTCAATGTTGTCATCCGTTTCGTTCTTCGCGCCGTTTGCGATATATTACAAGGTTCGTGTTTGGTACTCTTTTGTGGGTTGGAATGAAACGACGACACATTGACTTTCAGGCTATGTTACGTTCTTCTGGATTTCATTACCGCAAATAATAATCGTGATTTACTTTTCAAACGGTAGATAAGTGTAACCTCAATGTAGGTATTGAGTCAATCTTACTTATACAATTTTGATCAAAAGCAAGTTGACTTTTTTTTTGTGTGTTTAATAATTTTTTTACGTTAGAGATCGGCCATCTTTACAAAACGGTATCGAAACAACGACAAACGACTGTTTACTTATGGTACTATTAGAATTTCTTCGCGGTAAGAAATTGGCAATTATATAATGTGTGTACTTTGTTTTTAGGTATAAATTTCGCACCAATTTTAGCGTTGGATTTTTCCAAAAATGTTCTCCCCATTAATGGAATGACTCGAGAAAATTTGTCGGCGCTGAAGAATACATGCAACAAGTTTGATAAGGATTTTTTAGAGTATACTGTAACCGTATTTTACCATGCTGACCCAGAAAAGCGTCTTTTATCAGGCAAACGACTCCACGATGGCTGAAAACTAGATCGAATAATAAAATTGACACAGAATATTACGCGTTAGACGTATTTCGGTGCGCGTTCGAATGCTTTGCAGTAGGTATTCCACGAATTTCATTTCACAATCAACTAATATTAACCGGATCAGAGAGTCTAATTACCTCGCGATTAGTGGAGCGTCGAAATATTGTGGCCAAAACGGTGTTCGCCGCTTTAGCGAAGTTCCTCAGGACCGGAGGTGGTGAAATTCCCGCATCCGTTCTGTTTTCACGATTTGTTTCCGGCTCGCTTTTCCTTTCGGCTTTCTGCACCAAACACAATGCAACAAGAACGTAAATGCCTACATCGACAATTATAAAGTGCATAAAATTTTCCTACACAAATGTGATGCTGATGTCTTCTATTCACTCTCTCAGTACTCTGCAACCGATTGCAGCAGTCACATTTACTTTTCTTCCTGTGACGATTGCGCTGTAGAGAGCATGGATCTCGTTCCTGATATGGAGTTGATTGAAGTAAATTTGGTTCGTATCTAGAAGTGACATGAAAAACAAAAATCAACGCTACATGATACGACTTTAATAATAAATTATTTCTAGATCCACTGTAAGTGATCTGACCTGGACAGATAACGAAAACATGGCGCAAGCTGAGATAAATCAAGGAGGTCAAACTTGAGGTTAAGAATTGTCTTTCGGGATTGCTATTGCAAAAATCCAAGACATTAAAAGACGCAATAGAACGTGTACAACACCAACCAGCTCATTTTCAATTGCAAAAGCGTTTTTCTTCAGACCCATATTCCACTCTTCGTCAACTTAATATAACAAAATAGTAAACGGTAAACTGTAACTACTTGCACGGAATTTTCCGTCACTTTTTAATAGTCCAATTCGGGTGAAATCCAGGCCAAGACGATTAACTGATCGCGTAATAGGACACCGTATTATACACGCCAAAATTTTGGATCCAAATATCGCGTATATGAATTCAAATTATTTGAATTATTATTGTTTCTTGTTATACTTTCTGCGTAAGATGGCTGCTATTATTCGTGAACGACGCTCTCGGCGTAATCTGAGAATTACTGCTTTCTACATGAGTATCGTAAAAAATTGCACAATCTGGTAACTCCACAATAATCAGTATATATAAAGCTTTAAATCGTGAATGAGATGTGACTGTCTATTATATGGTAGGCACCTTGATCAATTATTCGTGAATCCCGAAATAAGATTAATAAACTTATCGTAAAATGGAGATGTAAAATTAACCTGAACTAACAGGGCCGTATTTAATTTCAAAAGTCGATTTTGACTGATAGTTCAATTCAGCTTGAAGCTGTTATGGTACATTGCACGATATACGATTAAATATTTTCCCGAAGACTTTACCTGGTGTCAGAAAACGTAACCTGTTTGATATAAGCCTGAAAGAAGTTTTTTGCCCTATTTATCTTTCATGTCATCTCAGCAGACTACAAACAGAATGTAAGCGTTGGACGGAGTTTTCCACTTCTTGATATACATGCGATCTAACTAAAACCGAGGCTAATGCAATCAGCTGATCGCGGAACTCGACGCCATATTGCTCTACCCAGTTTGGAACCTAATGAAAATATTTAAAAACAGAAAAGTTAAGATGTCGAACCTAGGTGAGATTCCCTGGCTGACGGTGCCACAGACTGGAATTGTCCTGTGACAGTATTGTCCCTGGGCCAAACTGCAATCATCAAGAATAACGAGCATTGAACGATGTATCGTGAAAATATATTATCAGCTGGATTGAGTTTCACCTTAGCGTGGATCCATTTTGTCCGTACATGACAAGGCCACAACAAGCGAGATTTGCATGTGGATACAAACATTGCTCTATGTCTTGGTCGTGATAAACGTGATCAACTCCTCGGAATGACGGGCTCATGAAGCTGCAACGACTCGTGTTAGCCTCGAATGACAGCCTAGCAGAAAGGTCTCTCTCTGGCGGCGAATGTTCTCGATTTGAGCATTGACGGGTAGGTGAATCCCGGCCCACAAAACCCTCCAAATTCCCATCAAACCAAGTGGTGCTTTTCAAGCTTCTGGAAGATGTACCTTGAGAGTAAAAACAGCACGTTTCAGATTTAAAATTTCTCAATGCTATTCGACGATCGTACAAGCATTGCTGAAGCATTCCTGATTCCAACTTCGCTGACGGTCTACATTTTGGGCCTTCGACTTCCGCTGATATCGCTTCTTCTCGTCTTCTCCGTACTGTTTTAAAATATTACCTGCTTCGGACCCAAAATAGCGGCTGTGGTCCAAGAATTCACGCTCGTAGAATGTTTTGCGACTGCAACTGTCGACGTCGTTTTCTTTCATTGTATTTTGGACAAATTCTTCATTCCTGAAGGACGAATTTTCTTTCTGTCTTGCACATTTGCAGTTTTTGCAGATGTTTGATGCGGAAGAAGCTGCTGACCCATACATGGCTTCGGTCACGTGGGATCTTGCATTTACGGTATGTAATTCCAACAGATTCTGACTCTTATCACGTTGATCTAATTTAAGATGGGGAACTTTTTCCCTTGTGCTCGGTTTGACAGAAGATAATTCCCGCTCACTTGATTCTCCGACAATATTGGAATCCTCTTTCTCTTCCTCTCTTTTCACCATTTCAGCTATAATTTGGTCATTAAAACTCAACTTTGTGCTGTGTTGCTTCAATTGTTTTACTATCATATTTGTAAAGAGCTTGCAATCAACGTCCGTCTCAAATCGATATCTGAAAATAATATCGAATAGTACTTCATAGCACTTTATGTCACAGAGAGAAACGAGTGAAACTGTTTTCGCTGTACCTTAGCAAAGTTTCTTCAAGCTTGGCCAAAACTTCGTCAAAGCTCGGCGTACTATTGAAACTTTTATTGACTGGTAGTGAAGTTTTCTCTTTAACTGTACAATCAGTTATTTTGTCCTTAGATTCTGTTTCACCTGTGCGCTGTTCATCTTTCCTAATAGAACACATATTCGTTGTCGATGAAATTAGCTGTCTGGGACTTAATATTTCCTGAGCACTATAAGCCATTCTTCTGTTTGACTCTTGTTCTTCTCTTGCAGAGTCTGTTACAGCGGCAGCTGAATTTTCTGGACATTCCTTCAAATTGGTGGATTCTTTAGCTTCTACATTTGCACTGACAGAGATTTGTGATGTTGGATACACACTGACGGTGGGTTGCAGAGAGCTGTTACGTCTTATCCTCCTCACAATGTCAACTAAAAATGAGAGTCTCTTCTTCTTTTTCTTGTTTATTTTTAGTGGATCTGTAGTCAAATTAACAGAAATTTGACTTTGTAACCGAGAGTTGGAATCCATATTCGCATTTTTCAGATCATTCTGAAAGTCTTGAAATGGACCTTCGTCTTGAACATGATCGATTAAATGGATTGGCTTTCCATCACAGTTGATTCGAAAATCAGCGTCCATACAACCGTGAGGTGTTAAAAAATTCTGTCTATACTCGGAGCCAGAAATTTGACGCTGGTTATTTTCGATTTGATTGTTGTTGTTCTGGTTCTGCGATTCAGATGACTGGATCTTGAATTGATTGGCGTTTAAACTGAAAGAGCGTAATAATTCAACGTCACCTATGAGTTACACAACTTATATTCCAGACTTTGGGCTAGCTTGACTTGCTTTGCAATCTGTTTGCGGTGATACTCTTCTGGGAAATAAGGCAAGTAGGAGTCAGCTAATCGATTTTCCCTCGGGTTACGATTTCTTCGAAAAAGTCCCGCGCTGCTTCGAGGGGTTCGCAATAATTTCGTCGGTGAATAAACTGGTAAGCTGAGTTGCGGAATGGATTTCGACAAGTTTTCAACTAGGATGGGAACCTGCTGTACAGGAAGTGATTCGGTGCAGTAAATATTGTAGACTTGTGGAGGAGTGGTGAAGTATTGGTGTTTTTTCATCTTACGGCGCTCAGCGAGATTCGGCATGATAGCCACGCCTAAAACGAGAATAAATTTCAGATTAAAGCGGCGTGAAAACGTAAATACTGTACAGTTTTTCTCCGCGATTGGGATTGGGACAACATGGCGTTGCCTTGGGCACCCGGCTGATAGTTTTAGGTCTATTTTATGCATACCACAGCATAGAAAACTTCGTGTAAGCTGTTGGATGTCCATTTTATGACATTGACTTGGTGTAGTGTAAAATATGCGATGAAAACATTTTCAAAATCAAATACGAGACTCAGTCATTAACTTATATATTCACTGGCACTATAACAGATCAGTTTTTACCTACTCTACCTCCTTCAGTGTGATGTTTCGTTATTATCCGTGGTATCTTCCTCGTCTTCTTCACTAGCGATGAATTTACGGCGTCGATTTTTTCTTCGATAACGATTTGAATCGACAGAGGACATTTCGGTCTGAGAATTTTGAGGTTGTGTTCTCTGATTTCGACTCGATTTCGGTACTATAATATCGTCCCTTCGCTTACGACCTTGCTTCGTCCTTTTCTTTTTAACATTGTCGCAAATTGGATTTTTACATGGTTCTACCCATATCTGTGAATGTCCGCTGGCCCGTGGAGCAGAACTTGCTTTAGACTTATTCTTCTTTGGCTGACAAGAAACGTACGTTTAATGCTTAGCGTTCAAGATCTTCAGTCGCAAAGTAAAAACGATGCAGCGTAGCTAAGATCTGGTTGACTAATAAAACGGTCTATTAAAAATGCATTCGGAAATATCAAAGCCGTGAGACACCTCAAGCAGGGGTTCACTAAAATTTTTTAATACGTATAAAACAAACGCAAGATCTGAAACAACTTCACTTATTAGTATAATTCAAATACTGATGACTGATACCGAGTGGCGAATTTTTTTAACCACCTACTTTTGAACCGAAGTTGTTAGCGAGATTTCTCGTCATTTTTGCAATAGCATCACTTTTTCGTCTTCTGGGAGGGTGAAGCTCAATCACATCAACTAATGAGTCGGTCTGCTGTGAGGCAACATTCGTGTTTCGTTGACCACAAATTCTTTTCTTGACCTTCTTTGGTCCTTTCGATAGTCTGCGTTGTCCGTACTCGTTCAAGACTTGGTTGAAAACCTCTGTTGTTTGATGTGGCAGTTTATTATTCGACTGTGAAAAATTATTGTTACGGCTAGAATTCTTATTTGGACACAGACAAGAGCCCTGCCAAGCGAAGAACACGGCTTATTGATGACCATTTCATAGTGCAGATAGTTTTCTGTTCAATCCTAACCTTTCAACCTCTTTTTGCGTTAAGAACGCCATTTTCCAACAGGGCATATGCATAAAATTTTGAGTTTGAATTAGCTTTTTTCAAAAATTGTGAAAAAATAATGTTCTAAATTTCATATGATAATGACCAAGTAGAATATCAAAATTTTTCGTTATATGTACCAATATCGAACCATCTCACTTGCGATCACCTTAATGCTAAAGTTTATAACAGTTTAGAGATTGAGAGACTGTATTTCAGGTTTTTAAAAAAAATGACCACGTTACTCACATTTTCCGTAGGGTTGTCTCCGCTTCGTTGTGATCGACCACAAGTGGAGGGCACAGAAGTTTCGGAAAGTTGTGTGTTTTCGACAGATCGACCCGTGGCTTCTCTCTCTCGGATCAACCTGATCCTATTGTGTTCTTTGAGCTCGAATGTCAGTTCCGGCTTTTTGGAGATGGGCAGGAACCTTCTCAAAATTGGTAACCCCATAAAACCCCTTCGGTTATTGTTATTCGGACCTTCCCATTCAGTCTTGCGTGTATCTTCAGCCACTGGGTGCTCATAAGACTGGGACTGCGGCAAGCTGTGCCATTGATCGATCTCTTCACTGCAAGTTGTATCCATCCTCGGTTCCGGCGCGTATTGCAGAGGTTGTTCAGGTCGAGAAAAATGTTCGATATTGGAAATGTAGGGGTTGGGACTGAATAACGATATACCGTAATACGGATCCACTCCGTCGGGATAATTTCTGGGACTCGGATACCTTTGAGGATATCTAAACATCCAAAACAGGCGGTTAGACAGCACACTATAAAATACTGTTCGTAAGAAATGAAAAATAGATAAATAATTTTTTTTCTGTGGTGTGAAACAGAAGAATTGAAAATATCATTTCCAAATTGTACTACAGGCGTTGAAAACGATGGTGGTATTGGGCAGAACATGTTTGAGTGGAATGAATCAGACTCTGTATGAATAAACACCAGAAGGAATGTAGGTAGAACCGGAGAAAAACGGCGAATCCTCGCTTTACGCTCAAAAAAATTCACACACAACTCGTTTTTTATAACTTTGTTTCGGGGGTCTGTTTCGTCCCTAAGTCCCATTTTGCCCCAAGAACTTATTTTATTCCCGGATTCCGTTTTTCCCCGGGGTTCCATTCCCCAAATAATCGTTCAGTTCTAAGGTCCCATTTTGCTTTGTCATTCCTTACGATCCCGATGTCTTCACACACAGTTATACTTCAATACACTCCGCCTACGCTGGCAAATTTGAACTGACCTCGCAATCGTTCCTGCCCCAAGTAAATTCCTTGTATCGTAAGGTGGAGGAGATGATGGATCATACATGGTCACTTGGTTCATCGGTTGATCTCTATAATCGAGCGTGCGATCAACGTTTTGATAGTGATTATCGTCCTGTTCCTGATCTTCTCTCTCCTCACAATCATATCCTCTGATATTCACTCGTTGCCTTTGTTCACTTTCTGGGCTCAGTCGACGAGGCATCAAGTTGTATTCCTCCTCAATACCGCGCCAACGTCTACTAACGGTATGAAATCTGTCTTCACACGCAGGAGGCATTCTTCTTTCCATACTGTACCCATCTTCGCAGTGAGCAGAATCTCCAGAAGCAGAATAACCGCCTGGTCTGTAACCTGGAGAAGACTGTCCTGGAGTTTCCGGTGAACTATATTCTCCACTTCGGTAATTTCTGTGTCTCTTCACTAGTTGCCTAAGGTATTTTGGAGATCCTGAAGTGTCGCCATGGTCGTGAATTGAGCTACTTGTATGTGTCGCTTGTCTGCGTTCACTGGCGAATATTCTACGGGGACTCGTCTCCTCGTCGCTGACGGCACTTCGGTAGGATTCAGGACCTCTTCTTCGCGAGCTGTCTTCAGCATCAGTGTAATAAGAGCCAAAACGCTTCTGCCGTTCTTTTTCGAGCTTTTGAGGTGACTTTCGATGCCGATGAGGCTTAGAATTGTATTTATACTTATTCCCACGCGAGTCAAGTTGCCGCAATGTTTCATAAACCATTGTTAATTCATCCGTGGTCGGTAATTCGCTAGTGCTTGTGTCGGGTTTGGGGTTTTTAGGAACGTCAATTAGTGACTCTGGTCTTGCCTCACAAAGGTTTGAATAATCTGTTTGAATTTTACTTGTCACCGCCTCTTGCAGATCGGTGTCCTTTTCATTTTCTACAAATTTCGTTGAAGCTTTTTCTTGGATGCAAATTTTATCACCGGAAAAATCAAAAAACTTCATTAAATTAGAGTGTTCTTCTTTATTGATTATCTCCTTTGATTCTTCCATCTTCTTTTTCTCTGTCTCAATTTCAATTTTACGCTGTCTTTTTCCTGCCTCTTCGACCTCCATACGGATCTTCGGAGTTTCCAAATGTTTTTTGAACATCAACTCAGGCTGCTTACCAAATGACTGAAGTCCACCTAATGGATCGTACAATTTTTTTGGCGGTTTCTGACTGACACTTTGACTTCGTTTCCTTCTTTTCCTCTTTCTTCGAAACGTACCGCGATCAACATTTGTCGTTATTGTTTCTTCCATTGTTTCCACGTCTATTATAGTCGAACTAGGCGAAGTCCCTAGCCTTCCCTCTTCCACTTCCGGTCTACTTGGACTCCAAGGTCTTTTCATAGCCGACATCTTTTCTACCTTATCGTCAGACATACAAACGTCTATTACTCGCCTGAATCTTTTTGAGTTTGATTTCGAAGACCATTCATCTTCATCTGTTGTTACTAATCGCTTCATACTCTTCTTCGCCTTGACTGTATAAAACCACAACGAAAAATTTAATCACTGCAGTTTGGCCAGAAGTGAGTTTGGTCTAAATTGTTCACAAAGAATTTCTGAAAAGGTTCTTTTCGTTTCAGACGGTTTCAGAACGTTTTTTCAGGACAAAAGAAAAGAAACTGTCTCACTTTTATCTTCCCCGTTCAGGTTCACTTCAAAAGTTTCGGAAGACAGGCCGGTAATGTCGACGAACTCGTCGCTTTCCACTTGTGGAGGTTCTGTAAAAACTTCGTTACTTCCTTCCTCAATTGTGGTCATATCAAATTCATGTTTTTTATTTGAACTTCGGGGAACAACATCCAAAGTGGAAAGAGAAGATCCTCGCGAACAAATGCAAATATCCTGAAACAAAAAATAATGGGAAAGTTAATTAAAGTTCATCAAATATTTTGCTCTCTCGGATAAATCTGCCTACGCATTCGTCGTCAGTTCCTCTTATATTCCAAGTATTCCGTGCATTCGATGTCGTTGAGATTGTCTTCGTGCCACTCAGTTTGTTGGTGTAATTCCTATCGGTACCTTCGGTTCTCCGTGTTGGTCCATAAATTGCCATTTCATTGATTTCGTTGTATTTAGTTTTCTCGACGACAGGCTTCAAATATCTGTATTTCATCAATCATAGTTTTTTGGAGTTTGGAGATATTCGTTATGTTTTTAGCTAAAAAGATTCAAAATTACCTTGGCAACTCTTTCGTTTCAAACTTCTTTTCATGTGGATATTTCGTGAACGATTCACCTTGAATTGTTTTCCTCATATTGCGTTTCTTGCCAGTTTTTGAACCAACCTTCTTCCATTTCCTGCGATGATAGTTGTTGCTCCTATAGTTGGCTCCGGCAGAGGCTGAGTCTTCTTCAAAGTGTTGGACCTTTTGCATCCGGTCCATTTCAGGTAACCAGATTTCACTCACGGTTGACGCGTATTTCCTCGGACTTAAATTAAGTTCCACCAAATCGTTAGAATCCGACAGTTTTAGCAACGGTTTGCAAGTTTGACTCTTTTCAGGTCGTCTGAAGGCTGCTACTGGAAATCTCGGCCTCGTATGCATCACGTTTACAATCTTGTCAAATATCGATGACCTCCTCTTCTCGATGCTAAGTCCAGCACATCGCGGATCACACTGCGAATATTTGGGTATATAAAGCCTTAGATAACAGTTATGGAAAACACCAATTGATGAAAAATTTTCAAGAATACGATAAAGATCTTCGACGCAGACTTACTCCTTTCCTTGAAAATGGTCTCGACAAAATGGCGACGATTTTCCTGACGCGATTGCGCTTTTTATTCCTTTTCTTCCGTTTTTTAGGCAATAAGCTCTCTTCCTCGTGTCCTTCGCTGACTTCTTCTTGTATGATTTCCTCCTCGTCAACCTCTTCGGTCGGTAGGGATTCAGTGTCGGCTATGGAAGCTGATGAAGTAGACTCGACATCGATAGGTTTTTCCTTTACTCGCGAATCCTGCAAGTCTTCATTCACAGGACTTTCCTCGTCCGTCGACGAATCGTTAAAAACCTACCGTTGTGATACAATATAGGCGGAGAATAGACAATTTACATTTAAACATTTGACGGTTCACAGTACAGTATACAAATCGAATTCTGTACTTTACGGACTAGAGATAAATCAGCAGGAATAACGAGCAGAACTACCTGCAGAGTGACATCATCCCTAACTTTCTGAGCCTCGATATCTTTGTACGGTTTTCGTTGTTGCGTGACGTCGACATCTCCTGGTGACTCGTCTTGGTAGGCTTTGGATAAAAGACAAGGAAATTGAAATCGACGTGAATCTAAAACAGGGATTAATATGCATTTACAGTAACTGTAATCCGTCGAAGATGAGCTACAGCTTTCCGACTCGTCGAGCTGTTTTTCTTCTCTCGCTTTCTTTACCAGAGGGTCTGTTTTTCTTTTACGCTTTTTGTGGTCGGGTACTTCTTCTTCCTCCTCAAGTTCTACCTCGTCTGCAACATCGTCTGCATCTTCTTCTTCCTCTTCGAATTCTTCATCATCTGCAACATCGTCTACATCTTCTTCTTCCTCTTCAAGTTCTTCGTCATCTTCAACATCGTCTGCATTTTCGTCTTCTTTTTCGTACTCTTCTTCATTGACTTCATCATATCCTTCTTCGCCTCCGTCTAAGAAAGCTTTCTCTTCTTCGTCTCCGTCTAAGAGAGCTTTCTCTTCTTCATCAATCACTTTTTTCTGATCCTTTTTCATCTCTTTTTCAAGCTTAGCCTTGACGTATTCTTCTCCTTTTCCATCATGTTCTTCTGCTTCTTCTTCATCTTCTTCTTCTTCTTCTTCTTCTTCTTCTTCTTCTTCTCCTTCTTCTTCTTCTTCTTCTTCTTCTTCTTCTTCTTCTTCTTCTTCTTCTTCTTCTTCTTCTTCTTCTTCTCCTTCTCCTTCTCCTTCTTCTCCTTCTCCTTCTCCTTCTCCTTCTTCTTCTTCTTCTTCTTCTTCTTTTTCGTCTTCGCCTTCGTCTTCTTCTTCACCCTTAAATTGTTCCCTTTTCAAAGCATCTTCTCTCAACTTTTCGATCAGCTTTTGTCCACAAGGTAGCGGTTCCTGGCCATCTGAAGAATCTCTGTATCGACATGAGCAACGAGCAAGTTATTTTTAGTGTCAGCATCACGAGGCACTGATAAATTGATCTTATACCTTTCCTCGCTTATGTCGGAGAGATCACCGTAATCGATTGGTTCCATGCAAATAGTGCAGCGGTTTTGTAAATCTGCAAAACACTGGACACAGAATAAGCCTATGCAGGTTGGCTTTGAACATTTTATCAGAGATTGATCCTCCCGCTCAACGGCTCCGCACAAAAGGCACGCGGCCTTCTCTGCTCCGCAACAATGCCGCAAGATCGGACAAATCGCCACCAGTCGTTCCCGGAGGGTCACTCTCTCAGTCTTCATCTTGTCGGACTTGGTGAATTTTCTTCGCAGTTGTCGCCTTGCATATTTCATGAAACTACCACGTGATCTGGAGGTGGAGCACGGTGAATTTTTGTGAAAAGAAATGAAAAAGGTGCGCAACAAAACTTTCGGTAATAGACAAATCTTGGACCACGTTTTTATTTTACCCACGGATGCAGAAAATTGTATTTCACGCGTTTTTCTTCGCCTTGACAAAGAAACTCTTTCAAATTTTAAGAAATTATAGATTTTATGATCGTATTTTGGAAAAGTTGATAAAATGTACAAATCATATGAGATTTTTTCGTAACTTGCGGTAAACTAATCATCAGTCAGTCTGTGTTCAAAGATTTTAGTGTATCCAAAGTATCTCGTAGGATATAACAAGATTCCGTGAGGTTGACGATAATTTCGAAGGATTTCGACAGATGTCGGAGGTTTTTGGGGAACTTAGGGATTTCATATGATTTCAATGATTTTAGGTGATTTCTCAGAATTCTACAAGATTTTATGTGATATCAAAAGATTTTTTTATATTACATGAAAAATCCCCTGCGCTTCATGGATTTAGAACTCAGGTGCCCGAAACCCCGAATGCAAAAGGTAATTGCGTCCCAAACGTAATTGGGTTTTTGTAAAACATTTATATTTTCTACTAAAAACAATATATCATATAATACTATACCATATTATAAACAAACCGAACAATACTTACTTTAACAAATACTACCATGTTTACAAAAATATTGAATCAAGTGCAAAGGATAGACATCAATTATAATAGACACCAAAAGCTTAAAACAACAGAAACCTTTGAAACTGAACCCAAACCAACCCAAATCTAGTCGTTGGACACCCATTATCTGAACGTCCCATAGTCTATGTCACCCTGAAGCTAAACTTATATAAAAGATGTTTTTTTCACCTGACTCATCCACCTTTTTAGACGAATACTAGAACTAGCATTCCCCGTTTCACGAAGCACAATCGGCTCTTTTTGGTGCCAATCGCTTCACACCACAATGAACCCCTGCCAGTCCGGCCAGTTTGTTTTTATAACAATTTCACGAGATTTCACGAGTAGTGTACATTAGTTTAGTCAATTTCAAAATCAAATGAGCCGCTGACGCAAGTATATATTCAAAATGTTTCTGTCAAATTTCCAAACTTTTCTTGATAGTCAGCATAAGTGCGATCGTAAACACCTTCATAAACCAAACTTTAAAGTTGTTTTTTTGCTCGAGAGAAAAAGAGAAGCCAAATACGACTGGATGGATGTGTGAGTAAGATAAGAATTTGAACCAGGAAACCACATACCTGATTATGTGATTGTACAGCCAAACGGCCCTTTGCCTGGCGCGATCTGGGTGATAGTAGCACATTACAACGTGCCTCAGCCTCAGTCCGTAGGGCTCGAAAACGGCCATGATCCAGCAAAGAAATATCAGTGATACGATTTGCGTGTATCTGTCTAAATCGGGGGGAATCGGGTCTGGCAAGCACGGCATGGTGTCCATGTTGACCTCAGTCCCCTTGGGCGAAAACGCTCGCACAATACTTCGATACAAATCCGCCAGAAATCCGGTTCCCGACACGTACACTCCCACAGAATTCGGTGTTTCGACCTGCAGATTTTAATGACGTGATTTTAGGGCAATATGGCGTCACATCGAACAATCAGCTGATCGTTTTAGGCTAATTTAATAAAGACCGTAGCACAGAATACTTCGTGCAATCTGGTAGACTCCCGTTTTATGACATCGATGGATGCAGGATGAAATACGCAGTGAAGAATAGTATATTATGTGACAAGTGCGAAAAGTAGGCGATGTCTGAACGAGGGTAGCTCGCGGTACGAGCCGAAAGCGAGTACTATAATCGCACAGGTCAGATATCACTTATCCAGAAGTGTCACACATGATATTTATGATAACACCTGCACGTAAAGCTTATTTCGAAAAATACCGAAGGAGCCACTAACAGCATGTAAAATTAAGGTTAGGTAACGCGCCCTCACTGACACAGTCACTAACGGTGGGTGATATTGAGTTATTTGCAAATGCGGATACGCTAAAAATAGCCCTAGAACAGAAAGTAGAACATTTCTAACGCGTGCATGCGCCACCTTTTTATTTCCGGATATCAAACTTTCCAAGCAGGTGTTGCAAAAATACTTAAAATTCAATACTCGACCAAAATAGTGTGTGAAATAGGTAAATTACTTCCCCACATTACTTACCTTCGACTCGAATCGACCGTGATATCGTATTGTGCTGAGAACCCAGTATAAACTGTAGTCCGCTACCATGTGGATTCCGAGTTTGAAGGTCATGAGGCACAAAAAAACTGCAGACTTGGTAAGCTTGATCTTTTCACTCTTAATTAGAATTATGGATGTCAAAGGTATGTACTTGTTTTTTTCTCTTCGATTTAACGGCAGTACCGTTTCTTTATCAAGCCTCGCTCTTCTCAGATCTATTTCTCGTAGGTCATCAGTCAGATAGCGATTGTCAAATCTCTCATTTGTCAACCACTTGTTTCGATAATATATTACTCTATAAAAACAAATAAACATTCTGCCACATCGTGATAAAACGATTTCTCAGAATAATTATGAAGCTTCATAATGATTATGCTTCAGAAAATATTAAAATATTGCAAGTTTCAGAAACGTTTTAGACAATTCCGACCTTCGAGAAAAATAATCAAACTTAATTTTAGAATTTCTTCAACTATCAGAGAAAACTCATGCATTTCTTTCATATTGGAACAGGGTCACTGAAACTTTCGGCAATTTTCTAAAGATTAATTTGGCATCCTTAAAAATTCCCCGATGGTCTGAAATTTCTGCAAATTCTAAAATTGTCGATCATCACAAATTTTTGTAGGAATTTCGTACTCTTTTATTAAAATTCATGGAGATTATGAAAAGTTATACTTTTAAACGAGACTCATAGAATACGCCGCGAAAAAAAATGTATGTTGTCTGGGTGCGAAATTATAATTACTTTCATAGAAAATTGTCCGTCATCTTAATTTTTTGTGGAAACCAGTAGTTTCTTACGTCGTTCCACGAGTTTGTACGAATGAATTTATTTTTTCTGTGTCGAAAATTGGAATTATTTTCTATTGAAAATTGTATATTTCTATAATTTCTCGTAGAAATTTGTAATTTTTTATGAAAAATACTACGGTTGTCGACGATTTTCCACTACGTTTTACGCTTTTTGTCGATTTCCTACAATTTTCGAACATTTCCTACAATTTGAAACGAATTGCATTTTATTGTAGTTTAGCGTAGAAATTATTTTCACCAGGGCATGCCCGCATTAAAGATCCCAATATCAAAACTCATTTTCCTTCGTGGTAAACTTAGATATTCTTTAAGAAGTATACAGAGATTTATAAAAGTTGTACTATATTACCTAAGCATCATGAACAGGAAAAACAAACTCGTTACGACAGTCATCCAATCAAAAACGGTCAAGAATCTATCTGTTCTGGATCTTATCTCCGTCACAATTCCCGTAGCAACTTCAGAGATACTCTTACTCTGGTTTGTCTCAAAATGGAAGGAGTGTGAAAATTTAACCTTCACATAAAACATCGCCTTTACATGCTTCGTAAACTTGTTGATTTCTGAAAAGATACAGTTCTGGATTATTTACAGGAAATATTTTTGATAAAGCAAATATTTCCTATTTTAAATACAATTTTCTACATAACATGTGGAGCGAAAAAATGTGCAATTACTTTTCCTCACGACATCGATGATGCTATCCGAGATAAACGACACCAGCATGCAGATTATGTCAAAGGGTTTTACTATCCAGCATAGCAGACCTGCAATGTATGCCAAGTTGCATATCGCGCCAAAAAAAGGTCCAAGCGAAGCTTTACAATCAGCCACAGCTCCGTCAAACACCTTTTCGCATCGCTCAAAAGGTGTGCCCAGTTTCTTGTTGCATATATTCATTATGCTGCCGAGCCATTGAAACACGGCTTTAATCACCTTAACTGAAATCAGATGATCATTGAATTTTTGTTATTACATTCTAAAACATTTATTTGAACGCTTTTCCCCTAGATTCTATCAAGCAAATGAATGAATAAATTTTCACAAAACCATATCGACTTTCCCTCTGACTTCGATATATTTTTACAAATTTTTAAATTCAGAAACACAGGAAAAATCTTGAACAAAAATTTCTTTGAGAGGATTCGCTATTGGTAAATGGAAATTTATGATTAGTTTTTCTGCCTGATCTGAAATAAGTCGATTTACACAAAGTAACAGCATTGAAACTCACGTATGCTTAGCACGATTCTTTTTACAGCTAATAACGTCCGTTTAATTTTCTTTATGACTTTTTTTAAGGATTTCATGACCTTAGCTATCGCATCTCGTAGAGCATAGAATGGCTCTTTAATCAGATCGACGATAGCTCTTACCGCAGCTTTCAGTTGTTCCTAAAAAAACATACACAACTGAGAAAAATTCTGTGGAGTCTTTTTTTTTTTATATTGCATGCATTTCGAAAACAGTACGGGAATTATTCTTTTCTTTTCACTATTTTTCCCCGTTCTTCGGTAAAACAAGTTGTGTAAGTAATTTAAAACTATAATTATTATTGATTACTTGTCCGCAAGCCAGCGATTCCGATAATACACCCATGTTGTTTAACGTATTTTTTGCTGGACCAGTTAATGCCAGTATGAAAGCGTAGGCCATAAGGGCTTGGCGTCCACGTTTCGAGAAGAATTGCGGCAGGAGTAGGAACACTACACATCTGTTATAAACGGTGGGTTTCAACGTTAAATTGTAGTTCGAAACGTCAAGAAGCTGAGTTCTATAGCGTGTTCATACTATCCTTTGATCATTTATCAAAGTGATAATGATCTTTACTTTTAATTTTCTAACTGGAAAATATTTGGAACAGCGAAATTCTGTAAAATTTGTATCAAATTACCAAAAGTATTCGAATCATATGACAGTAATCGGAATAAAATCATAGATTATAAAAGATTACAAGAGACTTCGTGGGATTTCAGAGAATTTTTTCAAAGGAAAATCTCCGAAGTTTCAACAGATTTCAAGAGTGATTAACCCTGCGGCCAGCATCAAATATCCCAATACCACGAGAAAAAATATAGTTCGAATACCTGACACGGTTGGAAAACGCCAAGCCGATGGTTAGAATAATCCCCAAAAATGAGCTGAACAGCGTTGCGGATGACAGGGTGAAGTTCAATTGGAATATGAAAAACATGAAGAACATGTAGGTGAGGAATATTCCACCAAGAAATCCGAGAACGCTTTTGAGGACGTAATTTTCAAACGTTCCATCCGTTCGCAGTAAAACTGCCTTTTCGTGAAACCAAGAATCCTTTGGACAAGATGCCAAACTTTTCAGCCAATTTTTGAATCTTAATATCAGGCTAGAAACCAGAAAAAAGAAATTACCGATTCCTATCGAAAGTATGCAAATTTGTTTTTGCACAGATTTCGTTAGCTGAATGCTAATGAATTGGATTTGTGCAGGGAAAAAATACATTTCTGAGGCGGGAAGAACATTTTTTTAAATTTGCTATCGTCGCAATAGATCATAGCAGCAGGGTTAAAGTCCAATAAATCGACAAAAAAATGCATTGACCGAGGAAGCATTGGAAAAGCAGCTGGAGATTCCGCCGTTTTTTTTTTTAACATTTTTGACGAACCCACGACGAATTGACTTTGAATCAGAGTGGATAATTTCGTAAAACGGCGGTTTCCAATGCAAAGCAACTGGTAACTCTGCTTCCAAAAATCATATATACATATAACAATGAAGAAGAGCTGCTTGATCACAGTAAAGTCCAAGCTGTCCAATGATCCCTCTTTCTGTCTGGGTTTTTTTCCTACCGATGTCTTGGACTTTAATCTCGAGTGACTCAATTTCTTGGGACGATTGACAAATCGTGACTAATAAAAATAACCAAATATTTACTAGGCATATTAGACTTGATAACATACAGTTTCTTTTTGTAACGAATCTTCTGCCTAAATGTGTAATGGATCTTGGCTCCTTTAGAAACTTCTATAGATCTCATTTTCTCGTCCTGATACAGAAGTTTCATTTGCTCAAGCCGCCTAGCTTTCAAAGTCAATTGAAAGAAAGCCATTTTTCAAGTCACACGATTCACTTCCAATACGTATTTATCTATTATACAATTCACTATTGCTCAGACATGATTTTATCCGATTATTACTGCTAGGAAATTAACTGAAGTGAGGTTAATCAATGACATTTAATGAATTATACACCTGTAAATCAGATCCACTCTACTCTATTTCGATGAACAATTGCCATCATATTCTCGGTTATTTTATTCATCATTGCGTGTGTACCTATTTAACATTTATAATATCGAGATGTAGGTATGAAACGTGTAATGAATCGCGTTCAAGTTTGTCAATAAAAAAACAAATTGAATATTGACACGAAAGATGTTTTGGTTGCAGCTTAGTGATTATTGTATATTGTAGACAAAAGTTGAGTTAATCAAGTTAGTCGGTAAAATTTTCTTTCCTTCATTTTTTGATCGCTCGAAAATTGCTATTATTGGGATATTCGGTTTAGAACAATATGGCGTCGCGTCGAGCGATCAGCTGATAATTTGCGGCTAATTAAACGGAGCGCAGAAAACGTCGTTTAAGTTGTTCGACTCTGATTTTAAGTCGCTAAATCGACGTAGAGAAAGACATACGGTGAAAAAACACTTTCAAATACACTAATTACGACACCATCACAATTAGTGTTGCATATTCACTGCCACCAAATGACACCTTATTTCCGAAGTAACATGATACATAGGTATGTCCAGGATTGTCGAAAATAAAAAAATGTCGAATAAAAATGAGAAAGAACAGAACGAAATGTGTGATGAAAATACGCAACAAAGAAAAGTTTTCGTGCTAATCGTATCTTGTAAGAATACTTCGACAGATTCCTGCATTTTCCTGCACCAATGCAAGTCGATACACCCAACGTCTGTTGTCGCTGGAGTCCATATCGACGCGTTCTGGACCCAATCGACTTCGGCAGAGTCAAAACAGATCGCGACACCTGTCGCTGTAGATAGGTTCATCACCTGTGTGAAACCAGGCTACTGTGGGGGGGGGATAAGGAAAGGAGAGGAATGGAGGAAGTGGGGAGAGCATGAGGCGTACAATGCCAACCGATAGTAAGCCACAAGCCCAGCTGTGAGTCGCAAGCCATCCGAAGGCTGATAGTGAGTCGCGATAGAATCGGTGTCGATTTTGTACGTGTTAAAGTACTCGGAACGAAACCTTCGCGCTCCAAAATGTTGTGACGCTCTTTACGCGCAGGATACACAAGGGATTAATGGAATTTAGTGAAAATCAGCAACGGAAATTGGACTCTTATCCATCGCCACCATGACGACAAGGGAATTATACGTTAAGGTAAACGGTGGATCGAATTCGCGGATGCAAAATTAATCGATCAATTCATATATTTCTTAGGTTTCTCGTTGTTCGCTTGTTTCTCATCGCATTCGCACACGCCCGTACACTTTCATCCTCGACTTTTGAACACGATTTTCGGAATATGAGAAAAACAAATTCGTCTTGTCGACACGATCGACTGACGCGTTTAACTCTCGCAGTCTCCGTGGAACAACAGAAATAAAACCGGAACCGGTCGAAAGACAGAAAATTCGAATTTGCACACACAGCTGGCCGGCCGAATTATACTCCCGCATATTATGACGAGATGTTTACCTAGGTGCAATTCGCGAGGAAAGCTGCGATATCGATTTGCTCCGAAATTATTTTCTCTACACGCTTATTGTTGTTATCGTTTATAATTCTGAGTTAGGCTCAATTGGGCGATCCATATTTCCGCTCATCGTCCACCGATTGGAAAATAATATATCGCTCGCAATTAGTCATTGTATTGATATGTTCTGACCAATGCCTTGATTACGCAGCTGGTCGATTCAATTGCAGCTTGAGAATATTTGAAATCTATTTCATACTATATTTTAACAAGGATCTGATTCATTCTTGCATTTTTGTGGTGTTCAATTAATTTCCATTGTCCAGGATCCGAAATACGGTGTAAATTTTTTCAAGAAATTGGAATTGGAATTTGTACTAAAAATATCTACGGAATCAATTTACAATACCCATTGATGATGTTAAAGTATTATAACGAATTTTGACAAAAATGTCAAGGTAGGTTTTTGAAGAAGCTTGCTTTTTATAAAACTACAGAGTGTTTGGAAAAGTGATCAATTTTTAATACAAAAATGCATAATTGTGAAATGAAATTCAGCAGTTTTAATAGGTAGTAAATAAATGTTTGAAAAGGAGAGGACAAAAGATATGGCTAACATTTATTTCATTACATTTTTCTCCTGCTTCTTTTTACAATAAATTTATTTCTATACTTCGAAAAACATAACTGCAACCTTATAGATAGTTATCATTAAATCTCGTTTTCTTCCACCAACTATTTCCACGAAATTAAAGAGGAAAGTGTGACCCAGATGAGTTATTGACGTTTTTGACGCGAGAGCTTTTTCGTCCATTCAGAGCTTTGGTATTCTGGAATCTAGGATGAAGAATAAATAAACCAGTCTTACACCGATGTCGAACATGGTTATTTTAACCGTCTTCAAATTTGATGCAAAACATTATCATTTAAATTTCGCAAACGCGTATTCTGCGAAATGCATTCAATGTCAGGTTAACAATAATTGTATAGACGTAATTGGGACATCCAAACTTATTTAGCTGTGTTTGAAAATTTCCGACGATTTGAAGCAATCCCCTAGTAAAAATGTTTTTTCAACAATCTTTGTCAACAATTGGTAAATGATTCGATAAACTCACAAAACTTTCATCACTTCGAAATATATTTCAAACGATCCTAAAAATTAAAAGAATATTTCTTTGCGGTATTATCAGAAATTTAATTCAGAAGATTTTCATATATGTATAAATTGTAAATAATTTTATTTTAAAGACGCATAAAATATTCGTAAATTATTTAAAATTCTGAAGTGAGCACAGTTGATTCTGCAAATTTTCCATAAAAATAATGTCCATCATCGCACGTGACGTATTATAATCAGTGTTATATTTTTTTATGAAAAAAAAAAAAAACCAAAACATTTTCTCTTTCAAATCTTATTTTGAAAGGCTGAAAATGTATGAAAACGTTCGGAAAGGTATCTGATTATTACTGTGCGCACGAAGTGTTCGAATGCTGGTAATTTTTTGGAATACACTTAAGATTAATAATCCAAACTGAGAGAATTCCGTTTTTTTTTTTTGTTTTTTTTTTCTAATCTGTAGGAAATAATCAGACGAATATTTTGAATCTCGAACTTATATCGTAAAGAAAAAACGTGAAGATCATGATATCCGTATTCGTAGATAGACGCATAGAAAACTTGACCTCGATCTGTTCCTCCGCGAATTTTCAACGGGGGTTGCGCCCGCACCGGCGACTAAGGGATGGATTCACGGGACTATCGATCCCTGCTTGAACAACTGAGCGAGCCTATTTTCCGACGATCCCAGACGAATCCTAGGTTTGTTCTTTCGTCGGCATGCTCTAACACGCGCACAATTAAAAAAATTAAGGGACTACGTACAGTAATATTCGTCGATGCCTCAACTTTCCGGCTAACTTGTTTTCGGTCCGAAAAAAAATGCGAGTTCGTTTCTATACGAATTATGTGACAATGACTGGCGATGCCGCCGACGCGAGTGATTGGGAGTCATTGTCACGTAAGTCGTGTAGAATCGAAATCGCAGTTTTGTTTCGGATCGAAAACAAGTTAGCCGGGAGGTTAAGGCATTGATGAATGTTACTGCTGGCTCACTATTTATTTGGAATGAAAATTTAAACGAGTTTTCTTTCTATATAAGTTTTAAGTTTTGCCTCATCGGTCATTGGCACGTAAATTTGTCTAGAAAGTAAAACTTGTTCAATTTTTTTTTTACCAAAAAAAAAAAAAATAGTGAGCCGCGCGTAACCAATCGTTGAACATTACTACACCTAGAACAATTTAAAGCAGAGTCAATTTTGACAATTTTTTATTCGATGGTGATTATTTTGTGCGTAAAAAGTTATTAGGCACAAACTATGTTATACAGTTTGTCTATTCAGTTTAGTCGAACCCTACGTTACAGAATGCGAAATTTTTTCAAAATCTTTCTATACAATCTCTGAAGTATTTGTATATTAGGTTGTCAGCTTCGTCGATTGATTTTCAAGAAGTTTCTAGTCAGACATTTTTACCAAGTCTTTATAATAAGCCCGTTAAGTTTTGATGAAGAAATTTTTTTTTTCTAAAATTGATAAAAATTGCCAATGATTTTCTTAATTTGAATAAAACATTTACCGAATAATTAAATATTAAGGAAAAAGTGGAAGCATAAAATTATTTCAACGTAAATAAAGACGAGCAATTGCGAATTGAATTCAATCGACGTCATTGTTCAAATATCATGTTCAATACTGTCTGTTTATTATTTTGATAATTGTAAAGGCCTGAACGTCATCAGGCTGTATAGACCGATAATAACAAAACGTGTCGGCAATTAGATAATCACCGAACAATTCTTTTTTATCTTATCAAAACACGATACTTTCGACTCTGTCTATAACTCCCCTTATTGTACGCCTTTGAACATATGACAGCACATGAATGTATGTATCATATATAGTATGAATGCACATATACATATAAATTTCGTACAGTGTACGTTGAAAATCAAAAATTCCATAATTTGTGCAAAAAGTTTCCGCGAAAAACTGAAATTAGAAATATCACTGAAATTTTGTGATTCATTAGAAAAATTCCGAATTTCGAATTTTTTAAAAGTAAAGTGAAATAAGTGTGCTAGAATTTATAATTGAGACTTGGGCTTCCACAATTCTTAAATATACTATACATGTAATACATTATAGATATAATCTATAGTGTATGCGTAAGCGTGACGTGGAGAATTTTATCCTTCATATTAACGGTACATTAATAAATACGTACATCATGTATATAATACGTAAAATAGGCGTGCAAATGCGTGTAAATGAGTCAGTGGATCCGGACGTCAGGAATTCTCCACTTTTTATCGCCGGAAAAGATTGATATATACGTATGTGTACGTATAACGATGATAAGATTATGATATGTCCTGAATAATTAGCTAAGTTCGTTGGATGAATCTAGCTTTTTGAGACGATATTAAAAAAACAGAAAAATTATGATCAACGTACTTTTGTATTTTATTTTTATTTTATCAGACCGAAACGCAAATTAATGTTCATATTGTTTCTTTATCAACTCGATCTTATCGAAAAATGTATTATTGCATTAAAAAAAGGAATAAAAAACGTTTGTCATATATACATAGGTATATATATATATATAAATTACTGTTTTCATAATTTTACAATGATTTTAAAGCAAGTAAGATTTCGAAACATGAGTTTGTTTCGTTTTATTACGGGTTACTGAATTTCAAACAGTTCGAAAATCGCGAAATAACGGTTTTTCCTCAGCGTGAATCGTTACGATAACGTTACTAACTTCAATATGATTTTTGAGTAGACAAATTTTTCGTGGTTTATGTTAAATATATCTATCAATTTCGATACGAACGCGATTCGTCATCGTCAAAACAAACGTTGCGTAAATTTCTCGTATATTGTTTCGCTTTTTCAAGTGAGTTGTGAGTTTTTGTGAGATTAGCGATGAATCAGTCTACAAGTACAACTGATTGGAGTGTATCTTAGTACATACAATAGTAACAAATAAGCGTACAAGAAACAATTATATTCTGAGATTATAGTATACTTATATTTAGATTATTATGTATAAATTTCATTCATTATTTGTGAATTTTAATTTCGACATTTTTGTAATATGCATTGCCATTGAATAAACTAAAACTAAGCATGAAACGTTGATGTATTATTAACACAAGTTCTCTCCGAAAACGACTCAGTTGCATCTCTTTATTTACTATTATTTAAACTATTAATTGAACTTTTTTTTACATTTTTTTTTTTAACAACGTTAATGTACAGACAATAATCTGCTACGAATTGAGTTTAGACATCAATGCTTCAATTAAGATGCAACTAATTGATTACTTTATACGCATTATTTTTTTGTTCACTTTTCTCGCCAAAACTTGACTCAAATTAAGTTGTTACTGCATCCAACGCCTCATACGTTATGTATTAAAAATACTGCAGCGTGTAAGTAATTATTTCACTTACCGAAGCGTGACTGTATTTAAATACTGTGCAGATCCAAATTCGTTGTGGCAATCGAAGCATGACTCCTTATTATGAGTTCTCAGGTTCCACGCATAGTTGACTGTTTGACTGATTGTGAGACTCGTAGGTATACTTTAAAACTCGTGTGATCCCCGAATTCCAATGGAACAAACTCGGTTATTAATAATTTTAAAGCCATTACATTACTGTATCATTTTTTTTTTTTATAATTTATTTTACTAATTGAGAAGGACTTTTTTTGATATTTGTTGGACCGATTTCCGCTGTTATGGATTATTTTGCTAGCGAATGAACTCCCTAAAAATTTCCGTCCATCGGTGATGTTTTTCAACTTCCCTTTTCTCTGTTTTCAAAAAAAAAAAAGAAGAAGTTATTGTAATAATTTAATCACCCCGAGTATGAAAAATTGAGCTTTTACTAGATCTCGAAATGTCGGAAAACTGACCTAGTGCTAAAAATTTATATTCTGAGTAAATTAGTTGAAAATTTGAAAAGTTTCTGAAAACAATTTTATCCAGAGCCCTAATAATAATAGTAAAAATATTCCAAGTAACTGTAAACTTGCGTACGATGTTATTACTCGATTCAAATGAGAATTGTACCCATAGAAGTTGGGCTGCAACGGTAAATTCCGTCTTGAATCTCGGATTGTTGATTCCTGATTCTCGCACGAATGAATTGTGAGCAGACAAAAACATCGTGGGAATTTAATCGTTGAGTTTCCATGAGAGCCACGCGCTAACGCAAATTGTAATTACCTGTCTGCTATATGTATAAATTATACCACATTACGATGTTCGCAAACCGTAGAAAGCTTGAGAACCGTTTGATTTAAAAAAAGAAAAAACCTACGATTTCGGTCCTGCATCATTCATGCACCTTATCATTCATTAAACATTTTCTCCGTGAACTCAGCCAATTTTTATTGCTGCTCCTTTCGTTAGAATTTTCCAAAAGTTTGTCCGATTAAAAAGACTTTCTGTAAATTTTTACCGATTTTTGAATCTCAAATCCACTCGAAAACGGTCGATTTTTATTACTTTTTTCTTTGCGTAAACGTAACACAAAAATATAAGTTACAGTTGTTTTCTATCATTGTTTCAACGGATTTTATTGCGCAATTGCATCGACCTTGTCAAGTTAATTTTTTATCGAAAAACATGAAAACTATTCATTGTTTTTACTGCAGGAACGTTGTGTATAAGATTTTGTGACAAAATTGTCAGAAAAGCTGCCATTCGACTTCTGGAGTAAAAAAATGAAATGACAATCGAAAAAAATTGTACGCAACCGATCACACGATTCGCTTTTCCTTTGTTTCTTAGTCGCGGATGCTTCAGAATATCTCAAGTTTAATTCATTTTTCAGTAGACACAGTAAAAAACAAGCTGACATGTTGTTAGGTTCTACGCGAGAAAAATATTTTGTATCTTGGTTTTTGATTTCGACCGAAAAAATTCGGGGGAAAAAACGAGTAGGTCAGTTTAACAATTTCACAATTTATTTCCACGACAAAATTCATCGTCATTTTCTTGTTGTTGTCGTTGTTTTTTTTTTCCCCCTACATTCGAAAACGAAATTTTTCAGTTCAACCTTTCAAGCGAGGCTTGTCGAGTCTTTTTATACCATGATTTTGAAACGATAGTCATTTTATTATGCAGGCAAAAACTACTTAAACATCTTGGCTACGTGCACAAAACGCAAAGTGAATGAGTTTCTTATCTACAGCATACCTGCCTTGTTACAGTCAGTTGAGATTACGGACGTGTGGATATAACGGACATAATATTACACGTGGAATTGCAGAACCTCCGATTCCACTCACTTGCAGCTGGTAAATCTCTCTGCCGGCGAAAGCTCGCGATTGTAATTTTTATACCTGTTTAATACGTAAACACACATGTATGTATTCCATTCCACTACGATTATATCTTAATCGCTGCAAATTACTTATATTTTATTAAAGCAAAATTGAGGAAAGTTCGATATTTTCGCCGATTTCGTTTTTTTTTTCCATAGTTTCAGATAGAAGAGATAAAAAATGGTGAGATAAAAAGTTGTTGAATTCATTGTGAGTATGACTAAATTACGTGATTTCTGTGTAAACCAATAATATTCAAAGTATTAGTTCTTGAATGCATGATTTTCTTTTCTTTTTTTTCTTCTTCACAATATTTGCTAGTTTATAACAAAAAAAAAAAAATATATTTTTGCATTCAAATGCAAAGCAAACGACGTATGTATAGAAATATTATTAATTTATGTAGAATGACTGTGAAAAAATTTTCACAAATTTCAACAAGCTATAATTAACGACCACTTTTACTTCCGTTTCTGGTAAAACCGAACGGAAGATGAAATTCGGAGGGTTACGAAATTTAGGTAAATTGTTTTTCATTTAGCAAAACGATTAACTTGAATTGAATTTGAAAAACAACAATTCCCCTCCGACACACGAATTCTTGCAAAAGTTCTACTGTCGTTTTGGTTTTAATTTTGAAGCTGAAGATCTAAAGTAACGGGACATTTAAAGCCGTAGGTGAAGAAGGATTAAAACCAGAATCCTCTCGATTTCAAATCAACGTAATCACTGCAGGCCGGTTTTAGAGATGCTCACTTTTCAGTGTGAGACTTTCATTTTCTGCACACTAACCGTGAAGTAATAAATGTAAATCTTGACTTCACGCGCTTCTGATTTCCATCGGTAATATTTAACCCCCCCTTGAAAAAGATGAAAGGAAGAGAAAAAATCCGACAAATACGGTACTTTTTTCGTCAACTCAGAATCACGCGCAAAGAGTTCAAATTGGACTCGCTTTGAATAGCAAACAGGTAAACTGGATGACGTCACTTACCGTTACACGCCAGTGGAGAAGCGGTTAAAAAGACTCGCTTAATTCAATGGGCAGTTTAAAGGCGCGCCTAAATCCTATCGTCTTGTTTATGGTATGTACACGTAGTAGACCCGATCAAGTGTAAACAAACTAAATGATAACTGAGTTGTTAGATAGTGATTAAAACAATGTGTAACGTTGTTATGTTAGGTACGTAGAATTTAACGAGTATTTGAAAATCAGAACTGTTTGAAACGCGCCATTTTTCGCGCCGTTTTCGTGACGTCACCGTTAGCCGTATCTACCTGTAGGTTTTAATCCGTGGTATTAATACTAGGTTATGCTGGTATATCCAACAATAACGTCACGAACATGGCGCGGAATCGTAATGACCCTTGATCAATGATAGACAAAATTATATTTTGTTAATTACGTGATGAAATGAGACGATATTAAAATGAAAATTATACTTGTAAGTTGTAATCGGAGGCGAATAAAATACAAAATGCATTTATATTTTGTGTTTTGGGCGGAATGGAATACAAATTACAATTGTAAATAATAATTAATTCCGTTATAATTAGCGGTCGCCCGATACTGGTTTTAACTCTATTGATTTTAGAAATGGTTCGAATTTTGTTTCTTTCTGGCAAATACAATTATATACCCAGCACAATGAATACATACATGTAACTCGACTTTCTGCTAATTGAATTAATTGACTTATTATCACCATTCGTATTAGCCAATTTGTTTGAAAATGAAATTCTCAAATATGATGGTGAAATTTTGAATACTATTAATATTTAATATTTATACATTCAATTTTTGCACAAAATCGACGGTTGTCTTTTGTCCGAACAAGCATAAACTACTCCTCTATTATTAAGACTTGAATTCGAACTAATTACCCAATAACGCTGACCCGCAGCGGTTGTAACTCCTGACCTTATCAAACAGCGTCGTTTTGACACATGACACTTGGAGAAAATTTCATCCCTGTCAGACGTAGGCGTCGATTGTGAAACCTTACAACACAACTTGTTTGCCGTACTTTGTTTGCCAACGTACTCGAATAATGTTACACATGTTTGTTTATTATCGATACAGCGTATAATGTGTAACTTGTGTCTGTATGTAAAAGTTTTTTATGCATATTATTAACGTAATTTTTAATAAACATCAAGAAAGGCATTTAAAAAATTTTAAACACGTTATAATTATATCGTATTCTTACGTAAAGACAAAAAAATGGACGATATGCAGCGTCAAAAGGAATGATGTTATCCATAATACGTGTTATTATCAATACTTTGAAGCATTATTGAGACACTTATACAACTCTGTTATGTCTTCAATGCCACATCAATTATTTTGGGAATTTATTCATTGGTATAGTGAGAATTCAATTGTTTCACTGTGGAATGTATTAATTTCAAAATCATGAAGCGAACTGTAGGCGACTTGAAAGCGACGATTTGTGCCGTTTGGAAGTCCACAACTCTAGGTAATATTATCGCGATAAACAGATAATGAATTGTTCATTCTCTTATGCGAAAACACTTCTCAGGTTTTTTGTAACAACATTTTGAAAAATTCTGCCAACTCAAACGAATCTTAAGAGGGGAGAAAAAAAAGAAGGTTACGCGAACTCTGATCATTTTTCAATAATTTCACGGAATCGGAATACTTTTGACATCAAAGTTTTGAAAAAGTTTTTCACTATTCATAATTTCAATAAATAATAGTTAAAATATTTTTGCACGAAGTTTCAGAATGATGAAAAAATTCGTGGGGCTTAGTTAAGAACTAATTTTTGTTGGAAACGAGTTCAAAATTTCACAAAATGGTCGATCTGGTATTCAATTCTTTCGAACTACAATCTACGGGCAAATCATTGAACCTGTAATAAATATTGGATGGAAAAAGGGAAATTACGTTACTGCGAGTGTCAAACGCTGTTAGCAAGCGGTCTTCCCGGTATAATCTCATTATAAACTGAGTATCTAACTTTTCAGTCGAGATTATCACGGTGATTCATTCTCTTCAAGAGAATTCTTCCTGACCGTTTAATTTCGAAAGCGAGCTTGACCTTTTATCCAAACCGAAACAACAATACGTTTATACTGCAACTTTTACTCACGTAATTGATGTTAGTAAAAATTATGTCTACTCGATAAATCGGCAATTAAAAAAAAAAAAACGCAAGAATAACAAATGTCTGAAACAGGCTCCAAGTTTTGAACAATAGGCGAAGAGACTGGAGTAAAAAGGACGCGAAGTGGATCCAGTAGAAAGCCCAAATGCCCAACCGGCGAAAGGCCACGAGTGTATTTACATGGTGTTAGTTTCGAACATGAATCTCAAATGCAAGCCATCGTAGGTAAGAGAAGGGATTTGTCGATTACACCGAGTTGTGCAGAATCGGGTCAGTCATGAGATCCCGAGGTCAGGTGCTCCGTATGATTGCTCTGAGGACGCCATCTGTCGATAGAAAATATACCACGTGTAATATTCGATAGTAAAAGTAGTTTTTGATCTATGTTTTATTGATAATAAACTCGTCGTGACAACGCAAAGTCGCAATCGCTTGAAAGGAGTTTTCTACCCCGTAATATTCGCATGATTCAGCTATGTAATACCGTACAGCTTTAACGATCAACGATTGCCCGATGCGACGCCATATTGCTTCATCCGCGCATGCTAGTTTCTGTATCATTTCTATAAAAACGTCCATCCAGTTTATTGAAATTTATGATCGAACTATCAAAGCTCGAATAAGACTTCTCGATCAAATATTCTGACTAATAAAAAGTCATGTTGTCCATTTCGTCGAATTTCATCAATTCATACAGTCTAAAACACCAAATGTTTTGAATTGCGGATAATATAATAAATACTCGGAATAGTTCGAATTTCGAATAATTCGAACTACTAACGGAACGTTTCATAAGGCGTTCAGAAAATTTAGCACAGAAACTTTTGGAAACTAGAATTGCTTTGGATTTTGACCGTTCGAAGTTTCGACTATCCGGAAATTCGAAAAATTCGAAATTCTGAATCCTTGAGCTGATGAAATCCTGCCTAACGGTCATTCTGGTTTTTTACCATTCGGAATTCAGTTCCAGATTTCAATGATTCTGATATGTTTACTCTGTTTTCATGATTTTTCAGAATAGTAAAGTATGGGTTCCACATCCGGACAAGGTTTGGGAAACGGCAGTGCTTTTGGAGGATTACAAAGCGGGTAGCTCGAGGCTGCAAGTGAGAACCGAGGAGTCAAACCAGACGAAGCTGGTAGAAATTAAGTCGGATGCTGATTTACCACCCTTGAGAAACCCGGATATTCTTATTGGGGAGAAGAATTTAACTTCTCTATCATTTCTTCACGAGCCAGCCGTTCTGTACAACCTTCAAATCCGATTTCAAAGGCACTCTATATACACTTACTGCGGAATTGTCCTCGTCGCTTTCAACCCCTACAATGAATTGCCCATTTATGGAAATGACACGATATGGACCTACCGCGGTCAAGCCATGGGTGACCTCGAACCGCACATTTTCGCTGTTGCTGAAGAGGCTTACACTAAATTGGAACGGTATGGTTCATTGCAACGTATCCAAGATTGAAGAAATATCAGACCTTTCTGTTTTATCGACAAATTCGGCAAATCAATTTTAATACTTTTTTCTTCTTCCGAAATATAAAATCGTCCCAAAATAGGGAAATCAAAAAAGTTGTAAACTCGCTTGCATAGCCACTAAGAAAATTAGAATACAAATCAATGAGAAAATACACAAAATACGATTGTAAGGTTCCGTAAATTTGTCAAACATTTGTTAATATGTCCACAAGATTAAGAGAAAAAAAAAGGTTCAAAATATTATTTACTCAATTTGTCGGTAAAACAGAAAGATCCAGTATTCATATTAATTTCACCCTGGTAGCTGAAAATGCAACAAAGTCCAAATATAACAATAGGTACGTCTTTGTCACAAATTAATGCGTATTATAACTTTTGTATAGGGAAAATCATGACCAGTCGATTATTGTTTCCGGAGAATCTGGAGCAGGTAAAACCGTATCTGCGAAATACGCGATGCGGTATTTCGCGACGGTGGGCGGCTCGTCGACGGAAACTCAGGTAGAAAAAAAAGTTCTAGCTTCGTCGCCGATAATGGAGGCGATTGGTAACGCGAAGACTACACGCAATGACAACTCGTCGAGGTTTGGTAAATTCATTGAAATCCAGTTCAACAAACATTATCACATCACCGGAGCGAGCATGAGAACTTATTTACTGGAGAAATCCCGAGTCGTTTTCCAAGTAAGTTCGAAGCTGTCGTGATCATGTACTTGGTTCAAAATATTGGCATTCTTAGATTCAGAACACGCCATCTGGCGGCAGGAAACTTACCTATCATATTTAATTATGAAAGTCGTTTTACAATGTATTTTCAACTTTTTATTTACTTAATATCACAAGTTGAAAGTGTAACCGCTTACAGAAAGTTTTCTATCTCTTTTTATTTGCGTGATTCAGCCAAAACCGGGGTTGAAACGATCAGCTGAACACTCAGGACGACGCCATTTTGCTCTAGCTACGCCAATATTTTGGACCCAGTGCTTTGCATGCAGTTGAATGAAAAATTCTTATTTAAATATGATATGATATGAAAACAACTAATCATCGTTATATCACGAATAGGCGAATGAGGAAAGAAATTATCACATATTCTACCAAATGTGCGGAGCTTCGAACCAGCTGCCGCATTTGCATCTGGAATTTCAAAACAAGTTCCATTACCTAAATCAAGGAAACAATCCCCGAATAGAAGGAGTTGACGATGGCAAGTCCTTTGACGAAACAATCACTGCTCTGACGATGCTGGGCTTCTCATCCAGACAACAAGACGATATGCTCCGCATTCTAGCTGCCATATTGCATTTAGGAAATTTAAATATCGTTGACTGCGAAGCAGACGATAGCACCGATAATGATACTGAAGGAAGCACAATTTCCGTAAGCATTCGAATCTCGCTGAAATTCAATCACTTTTTTCATTTACTCGATAAAGTACCTTTCAAACTTTGATAAGTGATAAATTAGCTATCAACAAAACTCTACTGAACTGTGCTTATCGTGTTAACTCTAGTCAATGACGTGGGGTCCAGTTTACCCCGGAACTGACTTTCACGTAAAATTTTAAAGTCAGCGGGTTTGAATCAGAGTTGTTTGTGCAAGTAAAATGAAGAATGATTGAAAAAACTTTGGGGTCTCAGATTGGAGTCTATTTCTGAATTGTTAAATTTTGTCTCAGAATTTTTATCAAGTCCAAACTGTGCATAGCATAATATTGTGTACAGTAATAACGTTCCAAAGTTGGCTGGCGTTTAAATAACCCCGTGCAAGTAATAAGGAAGTTTTTATAGGTGTAAGTGACCAGGGTTAAATATATTAAAATAAAGAGTTTCCTTGTACTTTGTTTCCTCAGCCGTCAGACAGACACCTCCTCATAATCTCGGAACTATTAGGCATCGACGTGAACTCGATGCGAAAGTGGTTGTGCCATAGGAAAATCGTATCGATGCGAGAAGTCTTTCTGAAGCCTATGAACGTCGAGCAAGCGATCGGGGCTCGCGACGCCTTGGCGAAGCACATCTATGCCGAGCTGTTCAACTGGATTGTGGCCGGCATAAACGAGTCGCTACAAACTCAGAGCAAATCCCAAAGCTTCATAGGCGTCCTAGATATTTATGGTTTCGAAACATTCGAGATTAACTCCTTTGAACAATTCTGCATCAACTATGCGAACGAAAAACTGCAGCAACAGTTCAATCAACACGTATTCAAACTCGAACAGGAGGAGTACCTGAGAGAGGAAATCGAGTGGACCTTTATCGACTTTTACGACAATCAACCTTGCATTGACCTTATTGAAACCAAACTCGGAATTCTAGATCTGCTCGATGAGGAATGCAGAGTAAGTACCAAAATAAGTAGCATACAACGTTTCAAAGTACAATTTGGAAATCAGAGAAAAAAAAGCAAAACTTTTGGCGTCATTTTGTGTTTTTTACTTACTTAATATCCGTGAAATGTATACCGTTTGTTGTTTTAATTGTTAGAAATTTGACAATCTAGATGCCGAAGGGTTCGGACGGTTCGTGGGCGGAGAAGCTTTACTCAAAATGCGGCAAGTCGAAACATTTTGAAAAACCGAGATTCGGTACGACTGCCTTTCTTATCCACCATTTTGCCGATCGAGTTCAGTACGAAACTACTGGATTTTTAGAAAAGAACCGAGACACGGTGATCGAAGAACAAATCGACGTGCTGAAAGATGGGAGCGTAAGTGAATTATACTTATCTCAACGCATAACTATCAACAAAGAAATCGAAATTTTGAAACGATTACTATTGAGAAAAAATCGGACCGTCCTATTTTACCGACAGATTCAGAAAATCGTGTTTTACACTTTTTTTTACTTCTCCTTAGTAATAAAATCTCACTTCAAAATTCAAGAAATGGTTCGCTTTATTATTACACTTGTGTAGTAACCATAAAACTTCGAACATTAATGGATAATGAGTTAAAGAGTATATGTAGACTGTAGTATGAGATATAATAGGATGCGATAATCTCAAAGCGATTGAGAATCGGCTGCAAGTGTATTTGTAGTATTTGCACGTATTTTTCGGACATTTTTCATTGTTCGATACGACCAATGATGGTACTTAACTCCATTATTTTCCAAAGTTTGAAAAGTCAGTTAAACTCAGGAGAAAGAAGTGCAAAATACGATTTTCTGGATCTGTCGGTAAAACAGAAAGGACATTCCTTTGGGAATTTAGAACTATGTACAAGGAATTAGATAACTGAATCGATGATCAATTTTTTTTAGAATAAATTGTTGAAGAAGCTCTTCAGCGGTGCCGATGATCAGAAACTTGGAGTACCTAATGTAAGAGTGAAAATATCTGCTCAGAAACCAAATATCAACACACCAAAACAGAACAAAAAAACGGTGAGACAAGATCTTTGTTTAACTTTGAACTTGCTCTGTGAAAGATAAAATCACATCTCTCATTATGCCTCAAAAAGATAAAAGTCGATCAATTCTTTGTGACAGTCAAGTGATTTTGGATTTTTCACCTACGAGTAAATGATCCTAATAAAAATACCACCACTTGCAATCAGATCATGGTAATCAATTTTTGTGAATATTTCATGGTTGTAAGTCGAATATCTGGGAAGAGTAAGGAAAATAATGGTTCACTTTGCGAAAACTTGTAATAATTTCAAGTTAAATAAAACACAAATTTATTATTATCTAGTGAATATATTTCAGGTTGGCTCCCAGTTCCGGGATTCGTTGAACATGCTAATGTCGACGTTAAATGCAACAACGCCGCACTACGTAAGGTGTATAAAGCCAAACGACACGAAAGAGGCCTTCGAGTACAACCCGGTAAGAGCAGTGCAGCAGCTCCGAGCATGTGGAGTGTTGGAAACAATAAGAATATCAGCAGCGGGTTATCCGAGTCAAAGAACCTACGGAGAGTTCTTCCAGCGGTACAGAGGGCTGTGCAAATTCTCCGAAATCGACAGAGACGATTTGAGAGAAACCTGCCGCCGAATACTCTTTAGGTACATAAAAGACGAAGACAAGTTTAAGTTCGGGAAGACGAAGGTCCTCTTTAGAGCCGGTCAGGTCGCCTACCTCGAGAAGTTGCGTGGTGATAAGCAGCGCGACGCCTGCGTCACGATTCAGAAGGCAGTGCGTGGATTCTTATGCCGTAACAGGTACGGCAGGATGCGAAGGGCTATTCTGGGTTTGCAGCGCTGTGCCAGAGGTTGGCTAGCGCGCCAGAGGGCACAGAAAATACGGGAATACAGAGCAGCCGTTAAACTGCAAGCGCGAATCCGTGGCTGGGTGAAGCGTTCGCAGTTTTTGCGCGTCAAGCACGCGGTTCTCGGTCTCCAGGCGCACGGTAGAGGCTTTTTGGCCCGCAAGAAGTACCAGTTGATGCGAGATAACGCCGCCGCCATTTTGGTACAGAGGCTCGCCAGGGGCTACTTGGCCAGAAAAGCCTACAAGAAGAAGTTGCATGATATTGTCATCGTTCAGTCTTGCGTCAGGCGGTATTTGGCCCGGAAAGAACTCAAGCGGCTCAAGACTGAAGCCCGCAGCGTCGAACACGTAAAATCTCTCAACAAGGGCCTCGAGAATAAGATCATCTCCATGCAGCACAAGATCAATGAGCTTGTGAGTTTCGTAATTCACGTGTCGTCGCGCCGTGTACTCTCAACGCGGGGTTTCGGACCTGCCTGTTTTACCGATGGGTCCACCACATAGTATTTGACACTCATTTTCTTGACTACTACTTTCTTAAAATTTACCGGAATAATAGCCTTTATGATCGCTGACTGGATAAAATCATTTCGATAAATTCGGAAAATTGAGCGAAACTTTGTAAATACACTTAAAGCTCATTATCACTCAGTTTAAGGTTACGGTACATTATTGTGCAGCTAAGACTGATTTTTTTTTGTGTACTTTCATAAGTTTTACGAACTTGCTTAGTTGACAAAGAAACGCGATCGTGAACTCTATCACTCTCCAAAGATCGAAACGATTTTATCGCTTGGTTTGTAAAAAAAAAAGTATGTAATATAATTTACTGAATCTGTCGATACAACAGGAAGTTCGAATCCCCTGAAGCTTAACGAAACCAGGATTCTTACACATTTCCATTTCCAGAATTCAATAATTTCTCATGTTGAAAATTGATCTTTTTCACACGATTCATCGATCATTTTTTCGAGGAACAAAAATTGTTGAACCAGAAATTTGTTCAAGTTGAATTTCAGGACCAAAATCTACACACTCTGCTATTTAAAAAATATCAATTCTACATTCAGAATTGTAGGGTTTTGAAAAAACTCCCTGACTTTTCAACGAGTGACTAGAAAACATAAATTCCGAGTTTTTACCGGCTCGTTGAGAGTATGGCGCGTTTGCATGCTTATCTGCACGAATTCAAACTATTGGTAATTTTTCCAAAGTCAATAAAACTATGTCCGTTTTGCAGACGAAGGAAAACCACCAGCTCAAAACGGCGCAGCAGGAAGTGGTGGAGCTGAAGTCCAAGCTCGAAGGTCTGAAGGCCATAGAAATGGAAAACAAAAAACTGACCACTCTGTCTGTCGAGAAGGATAAGGAAATAGAAAAGTTACAAAATACTCTGAAACTGGAGAGAGATGAGAGGATGGATCTATTGCAGGTAGGCCTAATTCACAAAACGATGTATCTAAGTTTAGCCACTTTTCAATTTGTTTGTAGGCCAGATTCCAAGATAATACGATTCTAAGAGTTCAGAAATTCCAAGTTATTTCATGTTCAAAATTTTCTAAAATCTCACTGCATCTAAAAGACTTCAAAGAACTTCACAATATTTGAGGAATCTCATAAAATTTCGTAAATTAGGTATACCAGGTATCAAGTATGCCCAACCCCTGAGCTAAACGTACCTTGGTAGCAAAAACTTTTCTTATATTTCAGGACAAGGAAAGAGACACGAAGCAAAGCGACCAAGAAAACGAAAGCCTGCGGGCTGAGAACGAACGACTACGGCTTGAGCTGTCGGCGGCAAACGAGAAGCTGAAAACAAACCAACATGTCGCGGAAGAGACACTGAAACATCGGTTCGAACAGGAGAAGGATCTACTACTGCTCGATCAAGACCAAGACCGCGGCGCATACCAAAGACTGCTCAAGGAGTTCCACGAATTGGAACAGCATGCCGAAATGTTGGAGCAACAACTAGCCAGACATGTTCCCGCGCATTCTAGATCCCTTAGCGACGCCTCGAGCTCGAGCGGTCATATTGCAGCCACGGATCTACCGCAGGACGATCAAAATACCGTAAATTTTATAGTCTTTATGTTTCTTCAAAAATTGCGGCAACCAATTGTGGCTTTAGTGCACATTAAAAATATGTCTGGCAATTATTCGAATTGCGTATAACGAATTTGCTACACGACATTTTGTGGCAACTTTACTAATGGTATCATTTTTAATTATAAAAGTAGTGTTTTATCGCGTATTTTACTCGAGATCGACTTAACGTCACCAAATGAAATTTCAACAGCCATCTCGACGGTTTGTGTAGCCTTCGTAATTGCAAAATTTGATTGAAACGATCAGCTGATTATCAATTCCGATGCCATATTCCTCCAATCACGTGACTTTTTTACTGTCGTGCAGATTCCAAAAGTTTACTGTACATGTGCATTTAAAAAAAAATTTCTTCGGGCTGCTGTGCCGTGACAGAATATTTTATTGACACGTTCTTTCGGCAACAGATTCCTGGTGCAAAATTTCTCCCACAATTTCTCAACGGAATTTTAACAGATTATACAAACTCGGTCAAACTCTGAGAACGTTTTGTAAACTCTGATTACTTCTCATTATATTCCGATGATTTTTAGGTGATTTAAACACTTTCAAAGATCTGATGAGAATTTTATAAAGAGTTTTAAGATACAGACACGGAGTTGCAGAAAAAATTCAGAACGATAAATATTTCTAGGTCTCAACATTATTTCGAACCATCTCTTTCAAAATTTCCCCATGAAATCTATGAAGTATTCTCCATCACCTATCGGCCTTTTCAACAAGCTCTACGTTAAATATCTATCAAAACTGCAGTGTTCGAATTACGTGGGATTAATCAGAATAGAACTAGACAGAATCAAATTTTACCACATATATATCAGAATTTCTACCGAGATTTATTCGAAAATAGTCGGAGATGTTTCCCCGCCAAGTATTTCAGAATAAAATGAATAGAATTCTTAGCTTTTTTCAATTTATTGAAAATAATGTTACTTTGGAACGTAGACTAAAGGATTAAGTCGATGAAAAGTTTCATTCCAAGACCGCAGCCTGATGAAAATCGAATTCTTAATTGAATAAACAAGCTATTTTTGGCACGCAAACAGGACTTTGGGTATGGATCTGTGCGCTCGACGGCCTCATCTGTGCAGACTCATTCTCGAGTAGAAACGATCGACTGGAATCAACGTCGGTCGGACAGTCCGCCAGACGGTGAAGTAAACCCTCTTAAGACCTCCAAATCGCCAGACGCGACACAAGCTTCGGTAGATGTCGGTCTTGTGTTGAAGCTTCAACAAAAGTTGAAGGACGTCGAAAAGGAAAATCGGAGACTTATCAGGATGCTGGAGGACTCCGAAGGAGACACTAGCGAAGAGGTCTCAAGGACGGAGGACAGCTTCAGGGTACGAATACAATCCTCATTATTTCATTTTGGGATGAGCTAGATTTTCGCATTTGGAGTACATTGTAATTACGGGTTGCCTGATTTTCACTGAATGGAAATGCCAGCAATCTATTTAATAAGAAAACCACACGGAAGCAAATATTTAAACTCATCATCATTTCGTCCCGTGTTGTTTCCAAATTTTTTATCCATTCTCTTTTATTCAATATGAATCAGGGTTGATAGTTTGTGCAAATCTTTCTTTTCTCACCATTGTATCAGAAATATTCATGAATCAAACACACTTTTTAAAAACGGATATTCCATGATATTCCTGTTGTATGGATAGGTTCAGCAAACCGCACTTTAACCTTTTTTCTTCTCCTTTGGTGAAAAAAGCATACCAAACTTTGGGAAGTAACAGAATTTACGACCGCGATTATGTAGTCACTAAGAAAGATTCCGAAAATCGATGAAAAAATTAAAAAGACACGGAATTTAGCCACACACTGACGTGCCATAGTCACTCAATACTCAAATTTTAAACAGATTTCGATTCGCGGGAAGTAAAGAGTCTGGAATACGGTTTGCTCCATCAATCGGTTCAACGTATGTTTTAAACAAGTCGAGCACCACTATTAAGACTGGACATGATTTATAAAACTGTTTTACAGCTCCAAGAACTGGAAATGGAAAACGACAAGCTCAAAACGGACCTTGGCTCACTTCGGAAAACCGTTTCCGATTCGAACGCTACAACTGCTCAAAGTACTCTACTAGGTAAGTCTGTACAGAATTCAATGGTAATATTGAAATTAAGAGTTAGTTTGAAAAAAAGAATCTTTATACCACAGACAAAAAATCTGCACGGTATACGAATTCGTGCATCAATGTGGGAAGTGATTAATAAATGGCAACTGACTTAAATCTTAAATCTCATCGCATCTCTTACACACGATAATTAGTGAACATCTAGTATCTAATTAGTGCGATCTTAACGTCATAAACTAATGACTGCAAGCTACAAAGTATATCCACTAAACCGACGATAAGGAATGAACAAAAATTACCTTCTGAGAGATTAGATAACTGCCGGTTTATATCTGAGTTAGGGACCGGCTCAGTCTTACTCAAACCGCCATACCTTCAATATATTGGGACTAATATTAATCACTCAACGACCCCGTTAATAGCATAATGCAAACACTTTAGAAAGAGATATTATATTTTACAATCCAACGTATCTTGTCGATAAATTTTTTTTACGACGTATACCAATTTGCAAAAGTTGATGAGAATTCACGGGTATTGCTTGAATTATATTTTTTTCACCTAAAAGCCTTACCATATCATCTTTGACCTTTAATCCTTGAACTTTGTTTTTCTCTTGATCAAAAAGTCATAGCTTGCGTGTGAAGAGTATTATTTCGAGTTTGCACCTATGGAAAAAACGACTGAATGAAAGGTTACTGATTAATGATCTGGTAACGACGGAAATGTTTTGTTTTCATGAGAGTTTAGTAATCGCCTCAAGCAAAGTAGTACCTTAAAACGTTCAACTTTTCAGATCAATTTGACGTTCTTCAAGAAGAACTGAAGCGTCGACGTGATGAATGCATCCAACTGCGCAGCGTATTGGCCGATCAGACCCGGAAGATGAAAAGTCTCGGATCTAATTACGGACGCGATGTCGACATTATCAACGAGGATGGCGAGCTGGTATTGGCCTTTGAGGCCCAGAAAAAGATAAACAGGTGAATCATATAATTCGCTCTCAAGCATTGCCAGGCTGTTGTCTCTTTTCTCATCCACGATATGATCAGTATGTTTCAAAATTATTTTCATACTTTGTGTTAAAGAGTCATCCTTGGAGTGAACTTTTTTTTACGGAAAGTTTGCCTAAAAGAAACTGAAATTGCACTAAAATTATGTGACTTTTACTGAATACTCCCAGATCCACTTAATTTTTCAAAATTCTTGTGGGAATTTCCGAAAAGAAAAATTACCTAGGGTAAAATTTCTGTGATATTTCTGCACAGTTGTAATAAAAAGCGAAAAAATAATTATAACTCCGAGCAGTTTATTCAGATATGGTTTTCTTTTAATTCGCAGACAATTGGAAGATGAGCTCCAAGCGAAGGAAAAGGGCTGGAGGTCTCAACGGGATGAATGGCGCGCGGAAATCGATAGGCTGCAGGAAGAAATTCAGCGTCAGCAAAAACTCCTTTCCGTAAACTTGAGCAAAACGCCTCAAACGCAAACCGAAGCATACATGCAACATGAAATAACGAGGTTGACATCAGAAAATTTGGTAAGTAGTAACGCACATAACTATGATACGGTAAATTTCATTGAGTGTCCACCGAAGACGCCATCTTGTGACAGAAAACATGCAGCATGACCGTAGTATTCAATTATAAAAGCTCTTTTTCATCACAGATTTTTATACCCCACATTGATTTAAAGCATTTGCCAAATTTGCCGAAAACGATCTGCCGATCACCCGATGCAGCGCCATATTTCTCCAACCACGCGCATATCCGGAATTCCAGTATACGAAATTTTTCGTCAAATACATCGATTTTATTTTTGTTTCCGCAGGATCTGCAAGAAAAGTATGACCAAATATCAGAGGAATGTAGAAAGATTAAGAAGCAATGCAAAATACTTGCAAAACGTCTTAAGGATGCCGGATGTGAGTACAGTAATGTGTTATTAGAAAATTGTTATTTGATATAACTTTTCGAATGTCAGACCCAGATTCAGTTGAAGAAAATGATTCCCTTCAACTGGTAATCATTTTTCTCGATCAAAAAATTTATGGAAGTCATCTTTTTAATTTTTGCTGCTTCACTAATAAGCCTCTTACTGTATTTCCGATTTCAAAACAATTTTTTGAACTGTAATATTTTTACAGAGTTGTTTTATCAGAATTAATGCATACATTGGAAAAAAGCCATTTTCTCAACGTGATAGCTAAACGAACTGTAAAGTCTTTCAAACTTTGCTATCATTAAGACTATAAATTTTAATATAAACGTATCTGCTAATTTTCTAATGCTTGCAAAGACGACGGTGATGATTTAAGGGATACAAAGGACAGTAACGATCGATTTTACGATTCTAAAGATATTGGTGAGTGGGCAATTTGTGAACCATCCTTACATGAAGGAGTATAGCACGAACCTGAAAATTCCACTTAGTTCGTCATCAACCAGATAGCCCTTGACTAAATTTTTTTATCTAGAACTGTTCACTAGCAGTAACACACAAACATACGATAGAGCGCAACAAGCTATTAGATGAAAAGTATGTCAAAACGATAAAAAGAAATACCTCAAGAATTGAACTTCACTTTTTAAGAGTACATATAATGCAGCACTAGAATAAAACTACAAAATTCGACCACGAAGTTAGTCATTCGAATAAATTATTGACACACTTTTTATTTGGTGTATTTCATCTTGTACACTAGTATGTAAAATCCAAAATGGTTTGTTTGCTTATTCGCTCGAATCTGGAGAACCACTGAACCAATTTTTACGAGATTTTCACCAAGGCTTCCAGGAGTACCATAAACTGGATAAGTTTTACGGGAAACCCTCAAATTTTTCGGGAAGAATAGAAATTCTTTTTTTTTTCAATTCATTTGTTACGAACAGTATGTTCATTTGTTTCATTTTCAAATCACCGACAAGTCCTTGACCTTTTCTTGTCTCTTTTGTTGTGTTACACGCGATTATCATCGCTCACAAATTCATCACACACCTGTAGTAAATTCACAATTCACCCGTCGTAATACACTGTAAATTCCCGCAGTACCAGATAGCGTGGAATCCACAAACGACTCGTCAGCAGTTTTGGCAACGAATCATCTATCGACCGAAGCTGGACGCAATATGCCTGTCATTAGAAAGAAGGAAAGAGATTACGAAGGATTGTTCGAATTCAGAAAAGAAGACATTGGAGTTATAATCCGACACCTTGTCATAGGTATGAGCTTACAATTGATGACAAATGCCCATTAATATGGAATCCTTCAATTCGACAGACGCAATTTGGCAGTCGTATTTTACGAAAGTGCCCTTTTACCCCGTATCTTTCTGCACATTGATACTGTTTAAATTGATTGACGTCATATTAATCTTTTAGCTTTCCATATTTTTACCTTTCTAGGTTTCAACTTTTTGTACTTTAAAATTTTAGGAATCAGATTTACTAATTATTGAGAATTCGATGTTGGGACCGTTCTATTTTATGATGATTCTAACTATTGACCCGCGCCCAATATCCTTTGTAAAGTTCTAATTTTTATTGATTATGCTCGCGAGTTTCTGACGTTTAACAAGTTTATCTGCAATTGTTTAGAGTTGAAGCCACGCGTAGCTGTGACGCTGCTTCCTGGGCTGCCGGCTTACATACTGTTCATGTGCATAAGACACACGGACTTTGTGAACGACGATGATAAAGTGAAATCTTTGCTGACGGCTTACCTGAACGGTGTGAAGCGAGTCATAAAGAAGCGGGAAGACTTCGAGTACAGCGTGTTGTGGCTTAGCAACACGCTGCGGCTGCTCCACAACATGAAACAATATTCCGGCGAGAAGCCGTTTCAGATTGAAAACACGCCGAGACAGAACGACCAATGTCTAAGGAACTTCGACCTCGCCGAGTACCGCGTCATTCTGGGGAACGTAACAGTGTGGATCTTCAACAAGATCGTCACGTATCTGAAGGAACGGATCCAAGCGCTAACAGTTCCTGCGCTCCTCGAACACGAGGCAATTTCTGGTCTGAGCTCCAACAACGCCGGCAGAGCTCGGTCGTCCAGTGTCGGTGAACAGCCAGAATCGACGCAGCAAAAATTGGACAAGCTTTTGGCCGAGCTGAGCTCCGTCAACAAGGCTCTTCAGTACCATGGCGTCGATCCCGAAATCGTCGTTCAGCTATTCAAGCAGTTATTTTACTTCATGTGCGCGAGCGCACTCAACAATCTTCTCCTTAGGAACGAACTCTGCCAATGGACAAAGGGCATGCAAATAAGGTGCGAGGCTCCGCCAGACAATTGAAATTTGACGATTACCTTCTTTTTTCATCTTTTTGATTCTGGGGCTTATCACAGGCCAAATCACCCAGCCCGTGACCCTCGCCACTAAATTTTTTCTTCAACTTCCCATTCCTCTATTTTCAGAAAAAAAAAGAACGTAAAAGAAGTTATTGTAATCACTCCGAAAATGAATCGTTAAGTTATTCACTAGATCTCCAGGTTTCGAGATCTATAACATCAAGTCACGCCGTTTTCAAACCGATGTACATGCTTGTGGTCTTGATTGACTGCTGCTTTTCGCTATTTAAAACTGGTTAGATTTTGCATCTCATCAGTCCACGTATTTTCACGTTATTTGAATAACAATATTTGAAAAAAAAAATTTAATGAAATAACGTTTACTTAGCTCGAAGTACAGCCGAGCAGAAAATTCGTAAGTTAGTCCATCAAGGTCAACCAGATTGAATAGTTGTTTTTGTATGCAAGTGTTAACCCTGAAAAATAGAAAAACAGGCTTTTTAAAACCTTTTTTTTAGTTTTCAAATAGCATGAGCAATCTCAAAAACGATAGATTTTATTTTTGAGAAAATTAATAAAAATTTCCTTGTGTCGAATGACGATTTTAAAATGAATTCGGAAGTGGAATAGCATCTTTTCCAGAGAAATTAAAACTTTTCATGTCAAAAATTTCGACAGAATTAAAGGTACGGATTTTTTTTTTTTGCAGCATATTATTTATTTAATCTTCAATAATCCTAAAAAAACAAAAGTCGCGACAGAAGGATCCTATAACTCATTTTATACGTCGAAATTATTGATATAAAAAGTTTGAATCCATGTGAGAAAAACAGAAAGAACTGGAATCCCCATCATCCCGTTTCGGTCTTAAAACCATCAAAAAATTTGTTTAAATTTTATTGAAGGTTAAATCATTATTCTTTCCGAGGTAGATGTTTCATAATTTGTTTAAACAAAAAAAAGTTTGTTGTGAATCATATATTTTGTTTCGTAGATTTAGAGGACTGTTACATAGGGAAAAAGACAAGCAGAAAAACATCCAAATGGTTGAGATAACAGACTAGATGATTTATCATCGAATATTCCATATCCTTTTTTTGATTTTAGATATAACTTAAGCCACCTTGAGCAATGGGCAAGAGATCAGCGGCTATCACCAGCTGCTGAAGCACTCCAACCAATAATTCAAGCTGCGCAACTTCTGCAGGCCCGAAAAACTGATGAGGATGTTAACTCGATCTGTGAAATGTGTAACAAACTGACGGCCAATCAAGTGGTCAAGATTTTGAATCAATACACGCCAGCCGACGATTTCGAAACCAGAGTTCCGGTTTCGTTCATAAGAAAGGTGCAAATCAAACTTGAAGAACGCGGGGAAAAGAACGAACAGGTTTGTGAAATACTCAGTTTTTAGAATATGTCATTCATTGAATTCCCAGAATCTTCGCACCGTGTTTGCAGTTTTCCATGTAATCATTTAAAAAGAGCTGGAGGAGCGTTTTATTTCAAGACTAAGACTGTACGGGCAATCGATGAATCGAAATGCCGATTCATCTTTTTTCCGGTCAATCCTACTTTTTTCAATAATCGATTAATCGGCTCTTTCAGTTGCTCCTTTTTTCGATAAAGCGACAACAGAGAAACCAATTATTTGAAATCTACGGTGAATCGATTAATCCCTCAGCCCTAGTAAAAACAAATATATTTTAAACCATCATTCTTCAGTTTTTCGGAAAAAAAATTACGTCTTACATTCCTGAATCAAGACGTATTACAAAAGCTTTTTTGGTTGAGCCCTTATTTTTTAATTTTATCCTGTAATTCCTTCCTAAAATTTTCTTCGTGTTAGCCATATATTTTTAGAAGAAAAAATTGTTTTATTCGAACACGTGGTAATTTAAAAAATTTGATTCTTATTTTTATATTGGAAGCAAATTGTAATCCAAACACGCTTGGATTTCTAAAAACATTTTTGATTATAAGTCAATTGCAAATTGAACATTTCATGTCTGCGGTACTTTTTTCTTAGAATAAGATTGATGAAAAAAGTATTAAACTTCTGACGATTGTAAACGAGGCAAATGTTGAGAAATGTAGAATTAAAACAGGATCGGGGTAGGAAAATAACGTCAGGTATTTTGTAACAGGTATGTGTAAATCGACAATCCGATAACGTAGTAAATTTATTCTTTTTTCGTTTTCAGCTTTTAAAGGATCTGAATTTCACGTACGCTGTGACCTTCCCGTTCAATCCATCGAACATTCGCCTCGAAGACATCGAGGTTCCGGAAGTATTGCATTTACCAATGCTCAAGAAGATCTAAGCCACGTAAAAAAATCAGCTACACTTATAATTATGTAATTAAATGTATAATAAGGAATTTAGTTTTAAATAGATTAATTTATTTATGGAGAAAATCAGCGTACTAATGGCCTAAAAAATTAATCATTTTAATAATTGATAATATTACGCGTACCTCCTATTATTTCGTACTTATTAAAGTAGCTTCAAATTCTTGCAAAAAAATCCAAGCAAGGCAAAAATTACTCCGAGGCCATGATAATGTATATCATTTTACGCAAAATTAATCTCTTCTCGGCCATCGTTACATATTTGGAACGGACACGTGAAAAATTCGGCCGGGAAGAGGTTAATATAATTCGTACTATTCATTTAAGTAGCATATCTTTATGACAGAAAAAAAATTTGTCAGTTAAAAGCTTGTTGTCAAGTATTTTGAGCTTCGATATAGTGGTTGATTAAACTTATATATCAAATTTCATGCATTTTGACTTAGCGTGGGACGGTCACCATTTCCAATTATATTTCAACTTTAGTATATGCGTAGTACCTCGAATGCGGATTACATTCCAAACATGGAATCCATTGAATTTCGAGCTTTTAGGCCACTTTTCAAAATCTGAAAAAAGTTACAGAAAATTTTCCGCAACATCACAAAAATTGTGACACCTTGCAGAAACTCGCACTTTTCATTGGCTTGGAAATTGTGAAAATCTGAAGAAAAATTTTCTAAGATTCTAAAGAAAATTGGTAAGATTTTAGAACTCTACCAAAGTGGTTTTTCCATTTCTTCAAATCTTTGTAGTTTCATAGAGCCTTCTCTAAAATCTACAACAATAAAGTGACTCACAACTATAGCAAATAATTCGGAACTTCCAAGCTAATCAAGATACAACTTTCTTCAAGGTCTTGAAATTAATGTAATTTTGGGTACGATTTTTGGTAGTTTTTCAAATTTTTAAATGTGACCCAAAAATTTGAAATTACGTTTTCTAACTTCGGGACGGCAAGTGACCTCGAGAAACAAAAAAATACGGGTGATTGTATTCGAAATTACTACGATATATTGAAGTTACAACAAAATTGAAAGCAGTGACTGTTCGACGCCAGGTGAAATTGCATAGAATTCTCCATTTATTCTGGTTCTGTAAAAAGATATAAAATTTAAGAGTATATTAAAAATCGTTGATGACATTAGATTTGAGATCAGAGTCTATTATGCAGTGTATTCAAATTACTTTATAGTCTTACTGATTTCCTTAGTTTTTTAAGAATTAGAGATGTGTTTAGTAATTGAAAGGAAAGAAACAAGTAAGCAAAAAATGGAAGAGAAAACTAAAACAATAATTACATATATTACGTACAAACAAATAGATTATTTATTATGAAAAAATTGCCATTGTGTATGATCATGATGATGTTGATGATGATGTAAAAAGGAATCAGAGTATGTTGGTCGAGTCTAGATATCCGTGTTTTTAGCATTGAAGCTGGCGTAAACTGTATATTTTGTGATACGAGGATGATTTTTGTGGACTGAGGCCGCGATTAGGCCGATGAAAATGGTAAATAATTGAAGAGACGAATTACAAAAGGTTGTAAATGCCTGCAACCAGAAATTAAACAAGTACGAAGAAAAACACCTTGCTCCGCTGCACAGTTATTTATTAGTTGATTATTTGGTTATTTTTTTATTTTTTATTTTTAAATGGCACTGACAGCCTTTTCTAATTCTCTTCTTCAATTACTATACACTACTTGAATAGAATAATTTAATTCAACTTAATTCAATCACAGTACGCGCGGCTTATACCACACTCCTCAACTCTCCTCTCGCGATTCCTTGCCCCACTACCTGCCAACTAATGTTTCCTTCTCTTTCTCGTGCGCGCTGTGTCCATGGCTGTGTCTTTCTCTATCTCCACTATCAAAATAGCTACACGGGGCTTCGGTGAATGCCTACCGCAGAATGGGGGACTCGCTGTATATCACAATCAATACCCCTACACCCCTGAGTAGTGTAATATAACCCGCGTGTACTGTATACGTATGTACTATAATTTAGTGCCATTTTATATATTATTAATATTACTTTTATTAATATTACTATTGCAATAAGAGAAAAGATGGAATTACGTTTGTACGTCTACGACTTAATTTTTCGATTATTGTGTACGTAAATTATTAACTTGTGTTTGTTGATGATGATATGGATCATGATCATGATGATATCAGGCATTTCATTGTTCGCGGAGGGTTTGATACAATCCCATGAAGTTATTAATTCCATAGTATAATTGAATGATTATTTATTTCTTTGTAAATTGAATAAACAGTGCACTGTTTCAACCAGACGAAAATGTACAATTTTGCATATTGTTTTAAATAATAATTTATTATTTTACCTACAGAAAAACAATTACATATATCACAGTACTAGGTTGGAAATAAGCGGAAATTTATGTATTTCTTGATAGGAACTCGACTCGGGCAATTCATCTCTGATCAACTCACCTCTGATCAACTTTCACAACTCGTCTATGTATATAAAATTTTGGAATACTGATAAACGCAGACGCTATTTTCGACTGAGTTTTCTTATGTACTCCAACACAATCGCATTAATCTCTCGTCGATCTGAAAAACAATAATGCGATTCAGTACACCAATGCATTTTACCCGGTAATCAGCTTTCTCAGTTCTTCTACTTCTTATGAACAAAATTAAAGCAGATCAGGAATTTCATGCGACAATAAACCTAGAGATGAGTCATTGATTCTTGAGAAAAGTTTCACTCCACAGACTGATTAAAAATTTTTTAAACTCAGTGTGAAATTAAGTTTAGGGTTTTCCGGAAAAATTATCATTTTCTCTAAAATCCTTAGATAAGATTAGATTTTGTTCCTTTACAATTTACAATTCTATAGATTATGCCTCGAATAATGAATTTCATTTCGCTGAGAATGTTTTCTTTTGTTTTTTCTGTCTATTGTCTAACGATTGTCTCAAATCTCTTGAATTATTCTGAAATTTTATTGAAATTCTCTGATTTCTCTGATGATTCTGAAAATACTGGCAGATTTTTCTGGAGGTATGTTATCACTCGAACAAAAATTCAGAATAAAATTAACCTCAGTTTTTCATAACAATCACTATTTTACCCGAAACACCTAAATTTTGTCTGTTCATTTTACAATTTCTACGTTCAGATAATATTTAATTTTCCTGTGATTGTTATTTTTTTACGAGGCTGAAATTAGCAACCAGAATTAGCAGCCAAACTTTCTACTACTCGTTAGAACAAGATAGTGAAGTCCAGAAATCAAAATTTTGTCAAGCACCTTGAACCTGCATTGCATTTTTCTACTTCCCAAAGGTTAAATACGTTTGGCTGCTAGATCGGGCTGCTAGTTTCAGCTTCACATTTTTTATCTGTATCTTAATGATTTTCTGACGTTTTCTGAATTACCGTGAAATTTCACTGATATTCTCTGACCACTTCGAAAATATTCACTGCATATTTCAGTTTCTCAAGGTTTCAGAGACGAATAAATATATTTGTAATCCAATCCACTCTAATAATGTAAACTTACCATAAGTGCGATTACTTTTCAAATTCGTATGAATAATTTTCGCAATTGTTTTGAAGGTTTCTCTGTCCCGGATGAACTGATCTTTGTAATAAGGGTTCAGTGCGCTTTTGATCGATGAAAGTAGATCTTCGCAGTTTTTAGCATGACTCTCTCCTCTGCATTTATCCACTGGATGCTTATGAATCGCTGTTGATTTTCTGTGGGATTTCCGTCTTTCAGGCACATCGATGTCCGATACTTTTTCTGTCGATACCGACGTGCTTTTGCTTACTGCATTTGGCCCTGAAAACCTTGCCTTGTTTTCCAATTTTTGTACAACACTATCCTTAGATACAGAAACACTATTGGATGATGAACTGCTGTCTTTTACTTTGCCGTCAAAATTCCTGAAATTACTTTTACAGTCATGCCTATCAATTTTTTGATCATTTAACGGTTTTCTACAATCAACATCGAGCACGTCGAGCTCATCTGTTTGATTTTTGGATAAATGCACGTTTTCTTCGACTATTTCATTAGTTTCCAATTTCATTTTCTTCGAACTGTTAGACGCCAAGTCAATTATTGATATTGCATCAGATTTTCGCTTTTTGCTAACATCCTTGTCACTCGTTTCACTGGAGTGATGAGTTTTCAAATCTTTGGTAATCTCCGAAGGAGTTTTAGATTCGTTTTCGTGTTTGATTTTCGACTCATCCACTTTTGGATCACTCAATTTGATCATGAAATCAGATATACTCGGATTTTTGTTAGACTTGTTCTTGTTGTCCAGTTGTTTGGAATTATTGTAAAGGTCTTTTGCAAGTACAAAGCCATTGGAGGAACACAAAGCTTCTTGTTTGCCTAGTTTTGGTTTATTCGATACTTGGTAGGCTGAAATGTTAGTTGCATTTGGCTCATAGTGTTCCAAATTAGCGTCAAGTACCTGTGCACGGTTTGACGTTGTCAATGTACAAACCTAAATTCACAAACGAAGAAAGAGACCGATAAGTAGTGTTTCGTGACTTTGAAGTCAGTACGATGAAATAATAAAACTTTACTCCAGTCTGATAATTTGCAAGTGAAATAAAAGCGTTAAACTTTACAGAACACTTACCAATTTTGCAATGTTAACTTTGTAGACATTGACGGCGGTCGTGCGGCAAAAAATTGAATATTCAAGATTTTTCGCCAAGGAATTAATATCGTTTTCGCTGAGCGAAATCAACGCTTGGTGATTTTTAAAAAGTTTCCAATTTTTCATCAATTCTTCTGTCAATAACTTGTAAAAATGTTCCCGCAACTGCAAGAAGCATATGTGTGATCTTTTGAAACTTGTTTCCACAATTTTACTCTTCTCAAAAAGTTAAGAGAAACTTGTAGTGGTAAAAATTAATTTCAAAAACTTGCAGAAATTTCTACAAATACAATATCGTTTTTTAACCGTTACTAATTTTTTCTGGTAAATATTTCATAAATTGGAAGCATGTTTAGAAACTTTGTAGATGTATCTAAATTTGTATGCAGAAAATCAGTTTCAAGAGATTTGTGGAAAGACTTATTGAAAATCTGTGAGAGTTTTTCATAATTTTACCTTCATTGGAAACATTCTTTTACAAATAAGTAGAGATTTTTTCAGCAGTATTTCTGAAAAATTGATTTCAACTTTTTTCTAAAAATATCTAATTTTTCTCAGAAGTACAAATGTTTTTCAGATTTGGGATACGAAATGAATTTCTAAAAGAATATAACTTTTTCCTTAAAATTGGCATTTCTGAAAATTTTTTCTCCAGAGTTGTTTTAATGGTTTAAAAGCTTACCTCAATTGTTAAGCCCTTCACTTTAACAGCAGTCGCATCAGCGGATTGGACATTTGATTTTAACAAAGTCAAAGTGCTCTGTTTTTTCGCCTTTATGAGATCAAAATTCATTATTCATAACTACTCACAAATAAGCATTGATATTAGAAGAATTTTACTTGAAGTATTTTCAAGAGAAAATTTCAAGTGTAAGTATTATCTTCAAGTAAGATTTTCTCATAATCACAACCACTACAAAGGTAATTTAACCCATTAACAGGATCATTATAGCTTTACCGTAACAGATTTTTGTTTCCCTCTACGCAAGGCAAATTGTTGCTGAATCAATTCTCTAGCTTCACGTTTCTCTTGCGCCGTGATTGCATCGCTGGATGTTCCATCACCATCGGAATCAGTATCTGCTTGGCTGTAGAAAATATTATCACTTCATAATTATCGCGGATTTCTTTGCAAACTTGTGCTTATCAAGATGTTTCAAAAAAAGCAAAACTCCTAATACTTTTTGGGAAAACAGAGATTATATTTCGATAGCAGTATGTTCATAATCGTAAAATATCTCTAGCTACATTTTATCTATACAATCTCTTCTTCCCTTTTAATTCATTTTTATATCGGAAATACCACGATCTTAGGAAGCTGAAAATGGTATTGAAAGACTCTCTCAGTGTTTAAATACTCGCTTCATTGAATTCTTGCTTAGAAACTCGCACTGGCTATTTGCTCTAATGCTTGACAATAAAGTATTATGAAATAATATAATTTAGTAAAATCAACAATGCGCCACTTACAAGGTGTCGTACTTAGCAAGACCGAAACCATCGTTGGCCTGATTTGTCATTGGCTTTCGAACATTGGAACTGCAGTTTACGAACTGATCAATACGTTGCTCCACTATCTTTCGATTTTCACAGCAATCACATTGGCTTACACAAGCTGGTGGCTTGTCACCAAAATGTTTTGAAAACACAGCATGACGACATCTTAAAAATAAATTTACTGTCACAACTCTCATTGCGTTGATTGCGATAAAAAATGTATTCAAGTAGAGAGAGTTCTTACTTTGCCTCCGTGCAGTAAGAAACCATTTTTTCAAAGCTCTTCCACTTAGAAACTGCTAATTGAGTATTTTCGTCCTTGGCATTACGTAGGATGAAGCTGATCACGCCATTTTCAACTTTACTGAAATAAACCCGACAGAACGCCGGTTTTCCGTCTCTTCCCGCCCTTCCGGACTCCTGATAATAGCTGCCAACTGTTTGAGGAACCGTCCAATGCACAACGAACCTGTTAGTTGCAATTTTATACCACTTAAAAAGTTAGTAGACATAATGTCTCATGCATAAATGGGCCGTGCCATGTAGAAAAATCTCCAAAAATGTCATTTGCACCAATAATAGTGAAGTTAAACAAAACAACATCTCTAGTATGTAATAGAACTGAATATAAGGAAATTCGAATAACACATAACTAGCATATCAACATTTTGATAAAAACTTTTATAATTAAAACATTCAAAATTATTAAACGTTGCTATTTTTTAACAGATTTTAATGCTTTTGGGATCATTGTGCAGAGTGGCCAGATCCCCAAAAATTGTCTGGAAAACATTCAAGAAATCATGCATTATAGTATAGTTACAACATATGAACCCAAAAACATTAAAATCAGAACAAAAACATCAAAGTTTTATCATTTGGAACATTCTAATTATAAAATCTTTCCTCAAATTGTTAATATCTTAGGTTGCAATGATTGAATTTCCTCAGATTCATTTCTATTACATGGAAATGATGTAGTTTCACTCATGTTCACCATAATGAGCTCAAGTAACACTGCTGAAGATTTTCTTAACGCCTGTTTGTTTTTCGTTACTTTTGATTGAGTCATTACGGCCCATTCATCCTTAAAGCTACTTGTAGGGCTGTATTTGGATAGTAACTTTTCGATCTCTTGAAAATCGTTGTGTAATTCAAAAATTCAACCTGACAGATCCCTTGTCGACTCCCATTCCAAAACTGCAAGTTGCTGCGATAACTGGCACTTCTCCAACAGTCCACCTATTCTGAGTTGCATTACGGACTTTAGTTGTTAGTCCTGGAAATTTATATCGCCATAAAATCACAGTATTTCACAAGGTTAGAAGAGAGTACAACCAACTTGCATTTGATCGGATATATTTTACTAATCAGTACCTGCATGATAAGCCAAAGTTGTGATGCCCATTGAACTTAATTTCTCAGCCAAAAGTTCAGTGTCATCTTTCTTGCGGCAATAAATTATGCCGCAGTTTCTCTTTTCCTGAAATAATTAATATCAGCATGTTCAAAGAAAATCGATTTACTTTGTCCGTGATAATAAAATTCGAAACTCTGGCATACTTTTGGAACCGACTCATTCAACGGCCCTAATGCATCTATTATGAAGTTTTTCAAATGCACATATGGATTAGCCAAGGGCTCAATGAACCAGACGTCGTAATAAAGATTTTGGCGAAATACCGGAAGTGTAAAATTGAGTGGATCCTTCATTTTTAACGTTCTAAATATGTCTTCAACAACCTGGAATAATTTATAATATCAATGGAATTTCATGTACCTCAAGTTTCATACTTTTTTAATCTTGAGTACAAGAAGTAAATCATTTGCACAGCGTTACCTCTTTGTCAGCCGTTGCTGTTAGAGCTATCATGGGAATATCGGAACATATTTCTCTGTATCGTCCCAATTGCCTATAAGCGGGTCGAAAATCGTGACCCCACTGACTCAAACAGTGAGCTTCGTCAATCACGATGTATGAAATTACTTTAGAGTTTTGTAATTCCATTACCACATTCTGTAAGAAGATTCTATTACAAACGAAAAAAAAATGAAAAATACAAGCAGAATGGGTATTTTTTATACAACATATTTTAGCCCAAGAATTTGTATAACATGATGAAGATGATATTGATGAACAAAATATAAATCAATGTTTGATATAAAACAGTTTTTAATCAAAATCGTTCTTTAAGTTCGTTGAAAAACTTTTTCAAAGTTTAAAGCCAATATTCTACATATACATGAAATTCTAACGAATATAAAAAAAATTACCATTTTCGAACATTAAAATAAATTTAAATATGCAATGTATTTGGCAATCACAAACAAAGAAAACGAAAAAGTCGCATAAATCTTATATGTTTTCCAATTTGATTTTAGAAAACGAGCAGTTTGCTGTAAAAAAAATTGAGGTAATAATACATTCCATTTCGATGCACCAAAGATTATGAAGATTTGATTTTTAAGAAGATGAATAAGCTTAACGATGAAAAATGTAATCACAATGCAGTAGAACTCTTCTCGAATTATATCCGTTGCAATTGAAATACAAATAAAAGTACCTCAAATGTGCGTGTAGCACCCATTTCCGGTGTGATGTACAACATCTTGATTTTAGGTTTTTTTGACTGCAAATCTTTCAATATTGCAGCTTTTTCTTCCAGAGGTGTCTTGGAATTGAGACATTTAGCATTGATTTTCAAAGACTGTAAAATGTCGACTTGATTCTGTATTGCAAGAAAAAAAATAAAAATCATGAATGAAACATTCGATCAGTATGTAGGAGTATTTGAAATATCTGTGATGTTGCAAAGTTAGAGGTGATAATAATATTCACCTTTATCAAAGCTATCAATGGAGAAAAGATTAGTGCAACTTTATTCTCCTGGAGAACTGCTGGCAGTTGAAAGCACAACGACTTTCCTGACCCTGTCGGCATACAGATGTACACATCTTTCTTCCCTAAAATAAAAAAAGTTTAGATTTCTCTTTGTTGACGCGATTGAAGATTTACGATTTGTATGAAATCAACAATTCCATGATAAAACGCAACAAACGAGAATAGATAAAAAAAAACGAAGCGTGTCGACCACAAGGGATACAGGATAAATTTCCGAGTTTTTATCTTTCAGTTTATTTAGTTACCGTAGAGATCTTCAAAGATCAGCTGAAATTTTTTTTAGCAATATTTATTCCCGTAATGGATATAGACTTTGAAACGATATAACAGATGTTCATCAACAATGACATTTGTGCGTTATAATCAAGCTGTAATGTAAGATTTTTTAGCTTCTAAAATGAGCCCAAAACATTTGAATCGTATAAAAAACATTTGCAGAGCAGTATCATTTTGAATTTTCTAATTATAAAAGGTTTCCTGAAATTTATTTATTGATTTCTGAAGTTGTTTAATGTGAGTTGCCTCAGATTCATTTGTCATACTGTAGGTGTATCATTTCATTCATGTTTACTAACATTGCTAGAGATTTTTTGAATGGTTATATCTTTTTTCCAAACTTTTCATTAAAATGGTAGGACCGATTCAAACTCAAAATACCATGTGTAGCACGGCTGCAATTATCGATTAAAAATATTACGAATATCATCACATTACAGATAAAGAATCATGTGATTTTCTCTATGGATTTTACAGAGTAAGAAGCGATTGACAATAACGAAACGCCCAAAAATTTAGCAAATAACCATGAAATTTATCAACCAAGATATGAAATTCGTTTCATGATTATGAACTCAAACTTTTTTCACGATTGTTAATCACACGATTTTTGTACAATTGTTGGAGATGAAAATTTATCAAAATTTTTTCAAACTTCCAGGTTTTAAGTTTCCTTATTGAAAATTAATTATTTTTAAAAATTTAAATGGAAAACTCTAAAACTGAATACATAGGAAATAAAATTATAATTCAATGAAATTCATTTGTTGCAAACATCCATAAGTCACAGAATTTTCCAGTTTGTTCAACTTCAACGTTATCATAATTCTTGGTTTCACAACAATCCGTAAATTTTTAGTTTTTGTTTAATCACAGACATTATTCGCAAATCTTGTCTTGACAAAGACAAATGAAGCATCAATCGCTGTGAATATTGACACGCCAGTTACATTGGCCATCAAATTTCATGGTTTCAAGAAAAAGTCCTCGAAACATTCTTTGTGCACGCATTTTCATTGAAAACTGATGTCTGGTTTGACATATTATTCAAGTGATGTTTCAATTCAACCCATAGTGTCAATAAGATCAAATCTATGACATTGTTGGTCAAATTAACGTGAATTAATAGACATGAGGTGGTAAAAGTGCCACAGAAAAAATTTTCAAACTCAAGTGACAATAATGTAAACATTGTATAGAAATTTTCGCCGACGTTGAAAACGTATTTGGATGATCATAATACGTACTTTGGTAAACAGCAAGAGTTGCACGTTTTTGGGTGTCACTTTTAAAATCATCGTGACCGAATAATTTCTTAAGGCTATTTTTCAACAAAATTCCAGACATATCGATAACGTTAAAAATGTTTGATTTAGATTACATTAATAAGTATATAAGGCGCGAAATCGCGGTAGTGCTACATGGAGCATGGATTAGTACCATGGAATAAAAAATATAAGTGATGCCATAAATGTACGATTTTCTTGCTAAATTATTGTCACATGGTATTGGTTTACTTCCTGTCGCTCTAGGACATGGTCTTACATACAGTTACATATAGGCTGGAAACTCTAGTGGTGGGGGCTGAACGCTTGAGAAATATTCATCGCTAGAGGCGGGGCGGTAGAGTAAGGTTGTTTGGGAAAGAGATAGATACAGGTGTATCATCTCTGTCTGACCGTATTATCGATTCAAATGAATTGGAATAAAATTTTATGAAAATTTAGAGGTTGCGTTTGCGAACATTACCTTACGACCCGTGCTTACGACAGTGCGAACTACCGGCAGCGACGAAAAACAAAAAATGCAGCGTGAGCGTATTTCCCCCACTACGCAAATTTCGATGAGTTTCAGGACCTGTATGTAAGACCGTGCTCTAGGATGTGCTTCATACAGCTCTTCATAGGTAACTCTAGGGTACGTCATAGACTTATAGAGAGAGACTGTGACTGCGCGCACTGTGCTCCGAGCTGGAGCCGTGAGAAGACAGAGGGAACGAGCGCTACAGGCATTTTTCTCACTCTAATCGTTGACTTGGAGGGTCCGTGCTTGAAGGCATCTTAGCTGTAAAGTGGGGCAAACCCCTTTTTCGAACTGCAGATAGAGCTAAACAGCCTGTGTCGATCGTTTTCCTTATATCTAAGCTATTTTGCAAAAGGTGATTACAGCAAAATTCCTGTGTCATTGTCAACATTTTATTATATTAAAAATCCATATGATAGTCGTTATATTACAATAAATATCAGTAATCTCTAGTTAAGAAAATGCTGTAGTCAGTCTTTATTGACTGACAGCTAGTTTTGCGAAATTTTGTGGACTACCGCGAAAAAGCGATACGAAATAGATTAATCTGATTATTTATGAAAAATAGATTCGAGCTAGCAGCGAAAGCGTCACTGAAATCGATAAAAAAATGCTTATTTTGATTCGCGAAATGTAGGCGTGTCAATTGTCTTGACTATTATCCGGTAAAATTGCGTTGGCTACAGCTTTTTTCTATCAGTTATATGTAGGACTGGATAAAAGTCAACATAGGTGACACCCCCGCATTTCACGATGTAAAAGAAATCAATTTTAACCGATTTTAGTGAATTTCAGGTACTAGTTTCATTTTGATGGATCTATTTTATATCGCTGTTGTAGGATCATTTTTGTAAAATTTCAAAAAATGATAGCAACGTCTTAAAATAAATATAACTAGCACCGTTTGCATCGTTATTTTGATCGATAAAAGCCCGAAATAAATCTTATTATTTGCAGAATTTATTTTGAGCTGACTAAACAATTTAGCATCGTCATTAAAACCTTCGAACCAGTATCGAAATTACTAAATATCGTCATTAATACCCCAGAACCATTGTCACCTTGGTATCCTCCAGAGCCCCATTGTTCCTTGATTGACAAACGTCGGATTTTAAAATGCTCAATATGAACGCAAAGTCGTTTCATTCCTCCCTATTATCAACATGTCCTGAACATAAATTGGTAATGGAATAGTCAGAACACGACGCTGCACTAATTTCTTTATCATGCCTGGTATGTAAGTGCTGTGAAATTCCCACCTATAAATTAGAATTAATCATAATGAATACATAATGTTCTAAAATACTTACTTCCAGGGAAATTTTATTCTGAACTCGTTACAGGCCAACAGGGACTTTTCAAAATGAAGGGTAGTGAATACACTACCAAGTGGATAAAGTTCAAACTGTCTTATCTTGAGCAACACATTAAGCATCTAGTTTTTCAATAGTTTACACTAAATGTTTTTTCCATTTTCATGTTAAACGAAGCTCAACAAACCAAATATGCAAAGTGCAGTTGGGAAAGAGCTTCTGTTATGAATGTGTCTAAATCTTTTGAAATACATTACGTCACAAGTATAATAGATTCACCATATTGTAAAATCAACAATAAACAAATCAGAACTTTTAGAAGATAAAATTCAACATTCAAAAGTTTTATACAGGATGATGGCGCTGCCATACAAAGATGATTTGGGATTGGAAATTAAAAATGTGATGTACTCTAAAATGTTGTTTACTCACTTGCAAATGCCAGATTCTCCCTCCATTTCAGGAACTAACTCCGGACAGTCCCACACTTCAGAAGCAATATTAACAGCCAGCATCTCAGTTTTCGGGGCCTCAGTCCCAAAACATTTATCTATGTATTCCCCTCTTTGTTTTGATTCAGTAAAGTCTATACCTGTACTTCTGCAAGGGTAAATAATAAGCTTGAGCAATTGTGGGAAATTATTTTCATAAAATAATAGAAATTTCTACGACTCGACGCACGATGTGAATTTATCAGAATGTGACAGTATCGCATCTCTTTTTAAAAATCTCTGATACATTCTATTAATTTCTAGAAAGTTTGTAGAAACAACACAATTCCATGCGCAAACTGAATTTCGGCAGATTTACGGATAAACCTTGATATTACCATAAAATTTCTGAACAGACATCATAATTCTAATGTTACTGAAAGTATGCTTTTGCAGATATGTTTAAAACTTTACAATTCCATTTCAGAAAAATTATTTCAACTGTTTCTTGGAAATTTCTAAATAATGCAGTAATATCAAGAAAAATGCAGCAACTCTAGACCAGATATTTTTCAGGTTTATGATACATGATTAAGTTTAAATAACAAAATACGAATTTTCTCCAGAAATTGATTCGATTTACACCTCTATTTTGATTTGGTCAGAAATAGTCAGGAAGAAGAAAGTTCAGAGTTTTTAAGGTTATCAATGTAAGAAGAAGTTTGAAAAAATGCAAATTGTTTCCAAAACATCTTTAGATTTTGTTCAAATTCGAAATTAATAGATTAGTTTAAACCCATCCAGAAACAGTATAGAATTTTTGTCAGAACTATTCAAAAAAATAATACATTTCTGAGATTTTTTTACTAGGAAAGTCTGTTCATCACGAAAATGATCGTGAAATTGAAGTGGAATCGAACAGCAGATCTTACCGAACTACAGGCTGCAACCCTGGATAGACAGGAGGAACAGATATATTTTCGCTGTTCATCGCTCCTTGCTGTTTCGCCCTAAGCAGCTTTATCAGCGATTTCAAATCTCTACCTGACAGTTTGCCAGGCTTTGTATTGGTATAGCCCAAGCCTTGCGCCATAGCCAGTAAATAATTTTTGCCCACATTTTTCTTCCCACTGAAGAAATATTTTTCTCCTTTACAAAAGGCAAAATATAAAGTTTCAACATTTTTGACTCGTCGACTTGTAGATCTTTTGCTTGATCGTAGCGTCAAAAAAGTTATCCCATTGTATGACGTAATTTGCACTTCCATATTCTGCACACTTCTCAAAAATTCTTTTGCAACTCTATCTCGAATTTCGCTGTCTGATTGAGAACCAGACATTGTCATGGTCTCGCCACGCAATTCGTGACATGTCCAAATTCTTTGATTCGAATGCCGACTCACCTCTGTGAAAAAAATTGAAATCTGACAGTTAATCATCAGATACCTTAACAGTTTGTGATATTTTTGTCACTTAATTTCAACGCTATACCTATCACTTCTAGGATTGATAGTCTATCTCTTAAGTCATTGTTTCCAATTCTTGCAGTCTATAAGAAAATATGTACATCAATTATTATTTTAAAGGCACAGAAATACTGATATTTGTAAAAATGTTAAAAATTAGTTCGATATTCTATTTCTGTAATATCCATACATACTGTTATAATTTGTTCGATGATGCTAATAGATGCACGAGTTGTAAAATTTTGATGATGCTTCATCAACAACGACCTCAACTTGTTCCACGTCAATTCAGGAAAAATGGGTAGCACTGCTAATTCTAATTCTTCAAACTTAAATCGTGCAATCAGTCGCTGCAGTTGACGACGCACGCTCTGCGAAGCTATAGTATCAAACCAATTATAGTTCATTAATTTCCTTTCGTGGAATAAACACCAACCGCACACCCATTATGAATAAAAATATCAAATAGTACCTAATTAAAGTTAACCTTACTTACTGCGCGACATTTCTTTCAAATAATTTCTTATTTTCTGTGAAATATCAGGCACAACACGTTAAAATACGCACAAATAGACAAGTAACATTCAAACCATTGAGACTACACAAGGAGCACATATTCAAATGGGTGAAGTGACAAACTTGTAGAGTAATCGTTTATATCAGGTTTATTTTTTGTACGACTTGGCGTCGCTAGTGTTCCCTTTGTACGAAAGAGTCACTGGCTACAGGGATGCTCAAGATCGACTAATCGACGATCTTGCAATGCGATTCGTAGAAGGTTTTTACAGGAAACACCAATGCCGTCTTATTTCAGGCAGCTATTTGTTTACATGGGTAACCGACAAGAACAACGAACCATTAAGGAATTTTATAATTGTTTTCAAATTCATAAATTTCCCAAATATCATCCAGTAGATAAAACATGGAGCTACGAAACTGCTAGACTTCGCAAATTCCATAGACTTCTAATAACAACAGACCGGCGAGCGCGTTTACACTATCGGTTTATACACATAAAGGTAGTATCCCAGTGCTCACGTGCGTGACTGGCTGAAGGCAGAGCTAAAGATTAAAATCGAGCTTGAATTTTGTTCCGGACCGAAAATAAATTAGCCGGAAGTTTAAGGCATCATTGAATATTACCACCACGCGTCGATTTTTCCTTATCGCGAGCGGTAAAAACTCCCTAGGAGCGAGACATAACCGAGCGACAATCCGGCAGAGCGGATGGGACGGAAAACAGTTCTGATCGAATATCGGAACCAGGTGGATCTCGATCGCAACAGAATTGCGCCGAACTCTCGTACCGACTGAACCGAATAACCAAACTGTCAGAGTGTCAGTCACTCCCCTGACGTCGTTAACGTCGCACGTGTAGTATTTATGATCCGTCCGGAGAACGCGCTACGTACGTAAATAATATCCATCCAAACAACAGATGAATTTAAATGTTCAATTTGGATACATTTAATGAATTTACGCGTGTAAACGAAATCCTAATTGAAGTGATTAGTTGATTATTAATCGTGTGCAACTAGTTATTCTAACGAAGAAAAAACGCTCGCTATTTTAATAACTGCCTGCCTGTACAGAACGCTGTTGCCAGATACGTATTTTTTTTTTTTCTTGCTCTACTTGTGTAATTTCGATATAAATATTCATTGTGAACATGAATACAAGCGAAAGGTGAACAGTGGATGCCGTACCGGAACGCAGTAAGTGTTTAATTTCTTAACCAGTACAACGTGTGTGTTATTTCAGTTTTCAATTACCAGTTACAGAATGTAGTGCCGTAATATAGCAGAGTGTTGGTGTACCGCAGTGCGCACACCGCATTTCTACATATATATATATGATACACGTAATGTATGGGCGCATGCTGGATACGGACGATGCGGACGAAGTGTACTTTTAGCGAGAGTCTGGTGTGCAAGTAACGTAAACTAGACGTTATTACATTTTGATATCGATGCCAGACGCTCGCGAAAAACCTAAAGCGTAACTCTGGGCGATATTTCTTCCCACATTTCAAGTTTCGTTTCCCTGTGCCGCACACACACTTTTTTTTCACGTATTCAGCAGAGTGACGTAATACGTTCTACGCTTAGGAGGTGATTCTCTCTGCGCGTTATTTGAAATTGATTTTATTCGACGTCGCATGATCTCATTCACTCGGGAAAAATCATTTTCAGCGGTCATTATAATTATACGTACGTGTTTCAGTTGGTTGATTGACCTCGATTCATTGATACAGTGACACATGCGTATTATGCCTACTGTGTATTATACACGCTTACTTGTAGTCAATAAAGCTATCAAAGTTAACAGCGCTCCTGTCAATGTGCGCTGTTTACGTTCAAAATATTGATTAATCATTATCTCGAAAGGGTGTGAATCTTCCCGTGAATTTATTCGCATTCAAATATACGTTTATCCTCTATTATACTTTCATTTTCGTGTGCCGAAATTGATTTTTCGTCAGGACAATAATAAGCTGGTCATATATATTGTCAATGTAAGTTTGTTGGAATATCGAGAGGAATAAAATTCGCATTTGGTTTCACCACTGAAATTTATAGACGAAATTATTTGAACAAACTCCAAGAGGACAATTTGTAGCTACTGGTTGTTTCGTGTCAAATGGATGCATTGATCGATGACATGTAATTGACTAATTGAATCGGACATCAATATTTCGCAAGCCAACATTACGTCAATAGCGGTAAAAAATATTCAACTTTCCGATTTCGGCGTTATTTAGGCATCGTTTCGGCTCAAAGTTGGTATTTTGAAAACTTGTGTCGAAAATATGAACCGCGAAAAATACTAAATCTTTGAACTTTATTTACGTCGAAACGGCGTCGAACCCGTTTTAGACTCTGACTATTATTGGAATAATTATCAATTCAACAATATTGCTGTTAAATTTTCGTTATTGTGTAATTTATTCTTCTTTCGGTTTTGCCGATATTATTTTTTCTAGGTTACACGTTATCTAAGCAAAGTAATCCAACCAATATGTGATTATCTATTTTTGATAGTCAAATTCAGTACTCAAGATTCGTTTTTCCGTGTTTTCACCGCTGATTCCTCTCCAGTCTAGAAAATGAAGCTCAATGTTCGGCAAATAACAGACAGTAGTTATAATTCTGAAATTCGAATATGGCAGTAACTTTGTAAATTTCACATATATATTATATATCAGACTTCAAGGTCATGGATTTTACAAAAAACCATGTCTTTCGTCTTAAATATGGATCCCCTGATGTGCAGGTTCATCTAATGTACTTTCTCTAGTTGAATTTATATATTCGTAATTACTTCACTATTGCTCTGAAATAATCTATCTTTTCACATCGAATCTATAATCTCTCATTATTGAAACTTGATTCGACGCTGATGAAAATTAATATTTGACGCAAAGATATGAAAGGAGATTTAATTTCTTACGGCATTTCACTCATCCAATTACTAGCTGTATGAATAATTGTAACCGGAGTGAAGAGAAGCCTGTTAGATGAAATTACATATCACAAGCTCTATATTTAAGGTCAAGGAAAAGACCCTGGAAGTTTGAGCAGAACCAATAATCCGAAGATCTGATGCTCGCTTTGTTAGCTTCAGTTTTCATATCGCATGGATAGAATTCTGGAATTTGTTCTAACGCAAAGCTTGTATGATGCATAATTCAAGTCGTATGATAAATACACAACTATCCGATGCTGCTACTCTGTATTTAAAGGCGATCCGACGTAAAAATGACTGGGTCATATTCTGCTTGTCATTACTCGACTCTCCAGTAGTTATTACTGCCAACTACCATGTTCTGCATGATTTCAAATATTACATGCAATAGTTATTCACATCAGCGGATCAAATTGGATGTATTTACATCTCTAATGTGTATTCGTTAAATTGAACTAACAGCACAAAAATGTATGTATGTATATGTTTGTTTTTATTATATTGCAGTAATAAAAAAATGAGTTCACAACCAATCATGGTGCCTGGTGGAGAACGTCGAACACAATCTGAATCTTATTCTGTCTCAGTAGGAAATCCTTCTGAGCCATTCAAAACTATGACCCCACCTAACGTCAGTCGTTCGCTTAGCAGTCGTGAGTATTATAAGTGCGATTTAAACAGTAATTGGTGGTATTCTATGTTGTCTATTTGAAAAATGTTTAATTCCCTTTAGAGATAAATGTTATCGCCATCTTATTTCATCTACTTACATATACGTGTTACATCTATTCCTATCTTAACACGCATGGATGAAAATTCAACGGTTGAGAAAGTAATTCCTGTTAATAGTTGAAGTTGAATTTCATACCATTTGCGACATTTAATTGAACAAAAAAGCCATTTGATTCGGAAGATTTAGAACTACTTGTCAAACAAATATTTTAGAGTTTTTCGGATTCAATGGTCGGCATTCATTCAATTGCGGTCTTTGTTACATCGTATAACAATACTTGAAGTGCTTGATACTATAGCTCAACTTCTTACGAAGCGAATTCAATGCAAGTTTTGTCGTAGATATCTAACACTAAATTGAAAATATGTCTCGCTTCGCGTGCCTCTTGAATGTTTCATCTGCAAATCGTATCTCATTTTTGATAAGTAGATGCACGGTTTTTAATGTTACCTGAAATGTTTGTATATTTATACAAGTGATAGATTGTTGTCATTAAACGCCCAAGCACAAATAGAACATGACAGGATTCTGCAGGCCAATTGCAATCGGCACTCCTTGGTGGAAAAATGTTTTTGTATATTTCTAAACAATTGTACCTGAAAACTTTTGACAAGAGTCTCGGATATTAGTCTGGTTACTTACACATTTAAACACTTACGGATATGGTACAAGGTTTTGTAAATGATTTCTGGTTTCCAATACAGAAGTGAAAATTCAGTATCAATTTTTTAGTCAGTAAAATTAAAACATCTTTCAACGAAAAAAAATCGATTGATAATAAAAATACATCTGAGATTGTAGAGGAGAATTTTGAAATAGATATCTTTTAAAAATTTCTGGAGCATTACAAAAACTCTGCTGTATACGTGAAAATTTTGTAAAACACTGTGCCGGTATCTGATAATTGTGAAAACGTTCGAACCTTGTGAAAATAATAAGAATTTGCTAAAACTTGAGCAGAATTTCTTCTTTTTTTTTTAAAATATACAGAAGCATTTCTCAACCAAGGTTGTCATGATAAATTCATATATAGCTCTGATGTATTATTCAATCATCGATGTACTTAGTATAATTCATAGCAATCAATATTACTAGTGATTTTGTTACCTTTTCACTGTCTTATTTATCGAAACTCCGAGGCCAAATTAACCTGCTTCAAATCTTGCAGCTTCAAAATCTCCCAGATTAAATGTGCAGAGTTGAGAGCCAAATTCATTTTCCTACAATGTTACATTAGACCTGTCCTTAAGAAGGGCAAAATCGAATTTTTAACAAAATTTTGCAAAAAGGTAACGTAACTGTCAACATTTTCTGAGAATTTGCGATTTTTTAGCTGATAATTACGGCAGCGGTAAAAAAGCCATAAAAAATCCCGAAAAACCAATGCTTTTCTTATGTGAAAAAGTAAGGCTTCCTAGGCGTGGGTAAACATCGAGGGAAATTTTTTTAAAAATTCGGACATTTTTTTTTGAATTATTTCGAACCAATTTGGGGGGTGAGACCATTAAAATTCGATTTTGCCCTTCTTAAGGACAGGTCTAATGTTACATGTTGCTTATAATTCCTAACCGTTGCTCTAACTACCCTTTGAATAACACATATCTCTCAAGAGCTGCTTATTCACTGAGCAATTTTATTTGGCTTGTTATTCATACGTAATAAGAGAATTTATTATGAGTTATTCAAATATAAGAGCAGATTTCTAGCATCTCCTATATATCTGAAAAAGATTTGAATGCTGTTAGCAGATAAAGTTATTTTCAAAGATACAATGACAAAGTACAAATAATTCGAATTGACTGGATAAAATTGAGAGAATTCAAAATTCCTTGTAATAGAGTTGGTCAATGTTTTAGAAGCAGGCCACAATAGTTAATACATCAAGCGTATTCCTGTACCTTTTACCATCTGATTTAAAAACATTTTTAACTCTTGTGTTTTGAATCATATTTCTGAAATTTATTGTCGATTTGCTTCTTTCTTCATAAAATATGTAGTTTGGAGCACTTGTGTTACGTATATATAGACATGAGTATCAGGGTGTTACGACTGGAAGCAACGTTTTGTTTTCTCACTTCCACCTGATAAACTTGTTTTATGAAAAAAATCCACGGCGTAGTATATTTCAATAACCTAATTTTAAAAGATCGCTCTTTGGAGTTGGAAGTTTTTTCATTTAAATAACATGTGTAAGATGTAGTCTTCTTTTCAAATTGTTGCTACTCAGTCACATTTGATGACGTGGGCTCGATCCTGGGAGCATTTTGTAGAGAATTAAATTCTCTAAAGAAGTGTCCGGTAAACAAGAATTCGTATCTCAAACGGTGCAAGGTTATGAGTCTCGAAATAAAATTTTATGTAAAAATTTATCCTTAACCGTCTTTGGTAGCTAAACTATTGACTTTGTTTCAAAAATTCAAATGGCAATTTTATAAAGAATTTCATTATCTTCAAAATACTTGTAGAATCATGCTCGTACCCTATCGTTAGACGTAGCTCAGTGATAAAAGTTAGAAAAAAAACTGGATCTTGCCCATGTTATTTACATGTGAAGATTTTATATTGCAGGAGCAACCTTTTATAATAACAATTAAAAAATATTTACGAGCGAGGACTTGTTTTTCTTGATGTGTATATGTTTTTCAGGGAGGAACTAAAAATAAAAGTTTTGCTTCCAAATGAAACGACTCAATGTGTATTAGGGTAAAAGGGTAAAAGGGCAAATGGTCATTTTTGAATTTCGACTCTTTCACATTCCGAATCTATTCCAAATAATTCAAATCTAATTCCCTAATTATTTCAGATTTTTATCTCAATTCATCCGTTCCGCCAGAGGCTTGATGTCCCCATTAAACCCTTTTCAAAGGAACAGTAAATCTACCAAATGGATTTCGATAAGATTTCATACAGAGAGGTATCTTGGGTCGCTGATTACGAATCTGGAGTACAAAGTTTGAAATTTAAAACGGTGGATCCAATATGCCGAACAAAAATCCCAAAAGTTCATTCGTATTGCCATATTGGCTCTGATATTTTCAATTAAAAAGTTTTGAGTCCAGCTTCGTAATCAGCGACCGAAGAAACGCCCCAAAATATCAAATCTCATCGAAATCCATTTGGCGAATTTACTGTTCCTTTGAAAAGGGTTAAATGAGGAAATCAACCCTCTGGCGGCACGGGTTAGACTTGAAATAAGAATCTGAAAATATTCGGGAATTATTTTTGAATGATTCGTATCCGATTTGGGAGGTGAGACAGTCGAAATTCAAAAATGACCTTTTTGAGGTGCATATATATTTTCTACAGTATGTTATGAGTGTTACTGTATTTGGCTGAAAGCTTGTAGTAGAATTGGCTAGTCCCTGAACAAATATCACTTTTTCTAACTTTTTTTTTTTTTTTGAGTTGAATATATTTTAGTGCAGTACGATATGGACCATACGATTACGCTGAATCCCGAGCTCTAGCCAATCTCACGTTAAATTCTGGAATATCGAACGATGTTCGTCGTCTCCAAACTTTGTCTACAGAATAATATGAATATCATTTATTGGAAAAGGTACTAATCACCTCTTGTCACATAAAATGAGGTCCGCATATGGTCTATATAATTTTATATTGTCGTTTATTTGCACTCCTAATCACTTTGAATTTGGTGTTTTTAAACCTTGCATGCATTTAGATTTACAATAATCATATTTTTTCATGTCCAATGCATGGCACACAAGATTTCACACAGTTACTGAATTTGTAGTAGAAAACTTTCTTCGCTCGTTGTATTTCATTTTTTCTTTCGATGGAACAGTTTTAGCAATGGAACACTTGGATAGAGATATTTTTGTGCAACTACTATTACAACTGTTAATCCTTGAATCTGCAGACCGTGCGAAATGTAGCAAGAATGGATATTCAAATAGGTTCTTTCAATAACTTCGTAATGGTTTTCTTGCTCACGATTCAGCTTTGGACGATTTTTGTAGCCCAAATGGTGGTCAAAGGACAGAAAAATTAAATAGGTACACGCATCTCGATATTTACGATAGTGTAGAATTTTTTATTCAACCTAGTGACTTGATAAAACCTCAGTAATTCAAATCATCCAAGTTACAAAGTTGAGAAAAATACAATATAAATTTGAACAGTTTTTTGATTTTGGTCTTTCAGGTATTAAACTATTCAGAGTAGGTGCCTCAGTGGAACAGAGGACGTTTTATGCGATCAAAATTCGAAAGCGAACAGTTACATTTTTCATTATTTCTGCTGATCTCTCAATTATAATAAAGAACTGTATGATTTGTGTATTTGTACATTGCTTGTTACATTTGCATGTGTATTTAAAGAAATGCCTCTCCAAATTGATGTTTAATATTTTCAACCTGGTAAGGTGGTTACAGCTGTCGTTAGTAAGCGTTCACTGACCGTAGAAAAAATTTTATATAATTATATTAGATGCCTTTCGATTAGAGTTAAAATCATGCAAATCAATTACGTGGCGCTTGTATTGGTGAAAATATATGCGTCAAGAAGAATACCGCAGAGTGGAAGCGTTGAATTGTTAAATGTATGTTTCATGAGCTGTTTGAAAAATAATTTAACGACGCCTATAGCGCCTTTCTCTAACTGTTATTTAATACATAAGAACATAACTTGACATCAATGAAGTAGTCAGTCCGACTCCAGTGTTTTTATGAGTATAGTGCCTCTTCAGCAATCGTACAGAGTGTTTGTTTCTCTCGATCGTTACACGAGCTTCTTTCTCAATTAAAACAGTGAACATTATTTGAAATTACCGCACAGGGACATGAAGAGTATAAAATACGACATTTCAATTGAAGTGGGAGAATTATTGACGGTAAAATGATTAGCGTGACGTAATTTTTAAAAGACCAACAAGATAACTTGGGTTTATTAAAATTGAATCATAGCGGCTGGAGATGATAGACAACCTCGACAAGGCGGTGTTCAAGCTGGATCAACACCGCTGCCAAAACTACCGTCATTAGAATCACTCTCGACAAGTACAATTATTTCTACTTGTGCTCCACCATCCTCAACAGGTAATATTTATACAAAAATTTATACAAAGTCTTCGCAGTGCTTCGGTGATAAAAATTATTGGATAACTCTCACAACCTGTTTTTCGAAATTTGTCAGATATACCGTATTATTTTTGAAAAGATTTAAGTTCATTCTAATAATTTCGGATTTTAACAAATTTTTAAGAATTTCCAGAAGGAACTCAATATTTTTTCGGAACTTCGTTTTCTGCAAAACTCCTGGAAATGATTAGAATTTGTCAGAGATTTGCCAGAACAAATTTGCAGTATTCGTAGAAATTCCTGACAACTTCTGAAATTAATTTTTTACCAATGATGGAAAGTAAATTTAATTCGTTATTGCAAAAGTGCCAAATGGATGGTGTGATAGTAGCGAAATGAATATTTTATCTGTTACGTATACTTTGAGACGATTTTCACTTTCTCATTGACCACTATTTGTGCTTAACTACTAGGTCAAATTCCTATTAGCACCTGCTCCGAACATCCTTCAACTATTCGTAACTGGTACTGAGCGTGTGAATACCTGTTGTACATACTAGAAACGATCACGATTCAGTATGCTTGTGAATGATCAAAGTTAGCAGCAATTATGAACACCACCTGTTCAAATTTATATCAGCTGAATTATCCACACATGTCTTGTTCGTTTTTTTTTCTTCTTGTGTTTACTCCATCGTCGAAACATTATATCAGAATCTGAGATTACTGTGTGACTACTTGATCTTCGCATATCCCTAATTTATCTAAACCGAGTAATGGAACACAATTTTAAATTTACATATCGTCTTGTCATTAATAAAATACTATTTGTTAGACTGCTAAGAAATGAGTTTTAATAAGATCAGCCTGGTTAGAAAATTAGATTTCTGGCCCAAATGGCTAAACTGATAGCCATGATGGAAACGGTAATCAAATAAATTTATAGACAACGTGTTTAAGATCACACCTAGTGTCCGAACAAAAGTGAACAATATTCTGTCTGACCCTCATAGAATCAATCATCCAGTTTTCTCAATTGGTCTGCTCTAAATTACTATTGAAAAATCTTTTCTCGTTTTTTTTCATTCCTCACCTGTTATTTTACAAATATTTACATCGCAGCTTTTCATCAATTCTCTAACAAAACTGAACATTTTTCGTTGATAATGCGTGTAATTACCCAGTAAATAATAATAATAATAATAATAATAATAATAATAATAATAATAATAATAATAATAATAATACAAAAAAATATGTCCACAAAAGCTACGAATATTGTATATTCATTTATTTTGGCACCTAATGGTCATATATGGTTTGTGTAATTTAAAATTTGCATGGTAGAACGTTAAATTCTTAATTTTCAAGTCGATTGAAATGGTCTAGCTTCTCACATTTGTCGTGTATTGATTGTAACTACTCGGTTAAATGATAGATGCCTCCGGTATACCTACATATATATATATATAATATATATGAATGTGTGTGTGTGCTCTACACTCAAAGCCTGCAGGTGACCTCTGACTCAGCGTATAATGTTTTATTTATTTTTTCCCTGTGCAAATGATTTATTCAAATATTCTATTGCTAACAATGAATATAAAATTGCCTTCTCGATCTATAAATATATGTACCTTTTACGCTTTATCATTGTTTCAAAATCAAACCGTTACCACAATGTGTTTCTAACAAGGAGTGACTGGAATTCTTTTTATCAACTGTCAACGCTCTTTGTGGCTGTAGTCAACATTTCAGTAATATGAGTGACATTTAACAAAAGTAAAAAACTCAAGTTCTTGTTATTACAAATTACCTAAAGTACACAAAAAATGTTGCTAGAGCAACATTTTTTTCTATCTCTTTCTGGATATCTTGCACCGTTTTTGAAATCCTTCTTTCCGAATTATTGATTGTCAATATTCTTTTTCTTTCTTGTGAAAAAATTGGGAATCCTGTGACACGTCGAAATGTGAAAACTATGACCTTTCTAGAATATTTGTGAAGGAAGACCCTCTTCGATTTTTTATTTGGGTCTTTGATGGTTTTTGAGTAAATATGTGTTTAATTTTCAAAAAACTACCTCCATTTTGTTGAACATCGAAACCCATTTGAATTCTTCAATGAATTTTCAAAGAACTTGAGAACGCAATCTGAATCAGTGAAAATCGATGAAAAATGCAGATTATTTCGAAAACAATTTTCATTCTGGATTTTTGACATCCTTTAGGATTTTCTAACTTTGCTATGAGTAAAAAAACACACACATTTATCAAGTTTTATACTTCAGCCACCATTTGGGCATCGCATCACGATAGAATATTATTTTCAACGAATGCCGAATTCGAGAAAGCTTGAATAATTAAAAATTTTCAACTTACGGTCTGTTTGAAGTTCACGGCTACGGATTTGGCTTTTGAACTTCTTGCCCTACAATGTGATCGTGCAACAATGAACGGAACTATGTACTCTGAAAATGGTTTTCTTCAGTCTAATCATAATACGGGAAGCACTCTGATGGACAGCTGATAACAGCTAGAGAATGATTAGATATTGTATCTCTTACAATATATTTGAAAGCAGTTAGCAGTGCGATATTTTTACTTCCGTAGTGCACAACTTCTTATTTACCACTAATGCTGAAATTGCTTATGAATATAAATGTAATACAAATTCAAAAATGAAATTTCCAAAACGTTTCTCAAATGTATTTCACAGCACACCTGATTTGCGCACATCGACAACAAGTAAGATTATAACAAATGAATACAAAATTGAACTTTCTTAGGCACCACAGTGTTCCGTTTTAACTCCATCATGAAAAATATCCCTCAACCATTTCTCATAGACACTTTATTCATCAATGTTTATTCAAACGTGTCTCTAATTTTGAGTTTTATAGGGAACGGGTCGTTTGAACGTGAGCTAATCCTAAAGTTCTGACACTTCTGGTTTTTTTTTTCCGTAAAAAAGTGTTCCCTAAATATTAAGAACACTTTTTTTTTAAATCGGATAACAAACCGTTCCAACTTGCACGCTATATTTTGAAAATCAAATAGTCTTTTTGAGGCAATACATTTTCTGGTGGAGAGTTAATACGTTTTTGGACGGAACATTAATCTAGGGCAGTGAAGAACATCAGGAGAATGGTATCGATCAGTAGAAAATTGAAAAAAACAAAGTCGCCAGATCTTTCTGGTTAGTCCGCGTTTCAAACGACCCGTGACGAAAATCTGGTGTAAGGTTCTTGCTGCAAATTCTTTTCTTAAGGGTTCATGAACCCCACTCTTTGAATCAAAAGTTGGCAGAAGAGAAAAAACGGTTTCAAAAATCTCCAGCAGTATTATTTGTGCCAATGGTTGTGAATATAAATGAATCAACATACCTACTGCTACGTGATAGAAATGAATCCAAAACTCGCATTAATAAATGTTTACAGTCGTGCCCAGAGTGAATAAATATAGATTTCTGTAAGTTTTTTACTTACAATCTTTATATAAATGATGTAAACAGTGATGTAAAATTTGTTGAATGTTTTACAGACATTTTGTAAGGATTTAGTCAGTGAGAAAAATAAATCCAAGAATATTAGAATTGGATAAAAAAACACCCAAGCTTAATTAATCGTGTTCTCAATATATTAATATCTTAGTTTCTATTATTTGAATTTTTTTAGATTCATTATTATCACGTAATAAACATAATGTTTTATTTGTGCCCACTATTATTGGCGCCAAAAACATTGCTAGAAATTTTCTGAACAATCCTTTGCTCATTTCCTAATATTTTATTAAGGAAGTCGGCCTCATTCATGCTTACGAACTGCTTCCCGGATATGATGTTCAAAATTTGCTTGTCCCAGTTCTCAAGTTTTAATTTCATCCACCGGACAAGCAATATGTTAAAATCCAATAATCTATCACACGTACGCGAGAAGCCTTACCTACTGTAAGTTTACGGCTTCATTTCTTGGTCATTCAACGGCAATAATACTCATCACTATTGAAATTTCCGGGAAATTAGAGCATAGCTTTTAATGCTCAAACTGTTTCACTGCTTTCAGGTCCAGCAGCGATGGGTGAAAGCTGTCCAAAGCTGGCTGACAATTCGTCAGAAAAGGTGAGTCGAGTCGCGCGTCCAAAAACTCTTTCAATAGCTCAATTATGCACGCATCATTTTCCAGTCTGGCGATGCTGGCAAATTGACTCGCAAAGAGTCCTACAAAGCACAGAGGAAAAATTATCGGATGGAGAAAAAAAGAGTCGCCAATGAACTCCTCAGCTCCCTTAAAGACCCGACTGTTGTTGTCATGAGCGACTGGCTCAAGGTCCGTGGTACGCTCAAGAGTTGGACCAAGTTGTGGTGCATTTTGAAACCTGGATTGCTGCTGCTATACAAGAATCCGAAGATAAAGGTATCTTCATGATAAGGGATTCGAAAAATTTGAATTAATCGCGTAATACAATTTCTTTAGTCTTGATTCAATTTAATTGGTAATATTTCAACAATGAATCAATGAATTTCAATGATTTTGGTCAAAGCCGATGCGACTATTCTCAACTTCGAATTGATTAGATATTGGGTCTGATCGGTCCAGTAGTATTCAAATTATTCGAATTACTAACCGGATTAAGCACTTGCTTTTAATACTTTACAGAGTAACAACTGGGTGGGAACCATTCTACTCAATATATGTCAAGTAATAGAGAGACCGAGTAAAAAAGACGGGTTTTGCTTCAAACTGTTCCATCCGCTGGAGCAATCGATCTGGGCGCCACGAGGTCCTGAGAAAGAGGCTCTTGGTGAGTCGAAGTTCGAAATGATGTTCATGGTATACGGTCATGAGAGGAGTTAGGCAAAGAACTTTTGAGTATTCCTCTTTCAGGTGCTGTAGTCCAGCCTCTTCCCACGTCTTATCTGATCTTCAGAGCACCTTCTCAAGCTGCTGGCAAATGTTGGCTCGATGCATTAGAGCTCTCTCTCCGATGTTCTTCGCTTATCGTTCGCTCTAGTAGCGTTCTTCCTCGATCACCTCAACATGATGCGACAACCACTCATGAAACTCAGTGGAGTGAAGCAGACTACGAAAAACACTTCAATGATCATGGTAAGCTCAACAATCTAGCTTTTTCCTTTCCTAAACTGTGGTCAAATTGATTGGTTAAAAATACTTAACTTGAATGAATTTTGTATTTGTGTTTTGTATTGATTCTGTGAAATTCGTGTTATTCCTGCGATTGTCAACTATTTCTTGAAAATTAGGTGTCAACTGAATACAGAAACTGTAGTAATGTTGGTTATGGATACCAGGATGAAGAGAAACGGTACAAGTACATGTCTCATTCCCATCCCTGGTATAAAGTTTTCGATGAGAATCTCTGAAATCCAATATTTCAGAAAAACGTCATTTAAATTCTGTAAATTACTCTTCAATGGCTGATTAATTATTCACAGAATGCGTCAAAAATTTTCAGAGCACGTATGATTTTCTTTGAAACGATTATGTTTTTTCTTTTTGTTTTGGAATTTCCAAGTTTTTCTTCTCATAATATTTAATTTGTTGAAATCATTTTTCGTCAGAGTTTCTCAAAAAATTTCACTAGAGATATTTCAATTTTTTGAACATGACTGACAAGTTAAAATACATCTATTTTACTATGAAATTTTGAATAAGAAAACATAAGTTTGGGCCGTATTATAAACTTTACCCCCTTTTCAAACTTTCAACACGTTCTGAAAATTAAGGGAGAACGAATTAGGATACATAATTAAATGTGACTAAAGCAATATGGCATTGCACCGTGCGATCAACTGATGGCTTGGATCACTGTTTTAGCTAAATACATAATAGGAAAATAAAAGAACTGAGAGGTCCGTGTAAGTGGTTGCATTTCTCTTTTCATAGTTTGTGTATGTAAAGACTGAAATATGTGATATACGGGGACTTTTAAAATTGAATACGACAACCTGTAGTACATATTCTGCCACCAGATGGCATCATTCGATATTTTCAAGACTCGTAGCGTACTAAAAAGGGAAGAAATGAAATGAGAAACCGACCTTCGGTTCAACTCTGAGGCAAAGTCACTAACGCTGGCTGTTGTTCGTGCATTGCTGCTCTTCGCCGGCAATCTTCAGAACAATTTCTGCGTGCTCCACTGGTGACTCTGCGGGATTATGCTCCTCCCTCACCCAATACACCACAAAGACGCCTGCTGTCTTGCCCCCAGCCCTTATCTCCCAAAATGCTGCACATTCCAAAAAGCTTATGCCCATCTCCGACGCCGATGTTCCAGCAATTGTACCATGCCGTAGCTTATTGGGAGAAACAGCTGGACGCTAGACCCGTGACTCCTGCCACAGATCCCACATCAGCCATATCGAGGGAAGGCTCAGACACAGCCGAAGGCTTGTCTGCTCCTCCGTCGCCGATTTCTCGATCCAGTCAAATCGCCTTTTCCCGTCGCATGACCATTCCTTCTGTTCACGTCTTAGAGTATGAGACCCGACACGTAGTAAAGCTAGATCCTGTATTCGCTTCACACACAGACCTTGACGATGTCAGCCAGCCGGAGAATGGTGTAGTCGCAGATGCTGAAATCAGCGCCTCTGACAGCGAGTCGGAACCATCTGTCAAGGAAGAAGAACCTGATCAAATTCATGAAACACCTTACGCTGTTGTGGAGAACGAAGTTCTTGGATCGGTAAGAGTTGTTCAGGCACATAAACTTTGTTATTTTCATTACGAAATATTATTAGCTTCTTTTTGACAAGAGAAAACACACGCTTCGCTCACATTTCCTCAACAAACAAGAAATAAAATCATGCAAGCACTGCGAGCTACGAATACCAAAACACATGTTTTGTCACTAAAATGTTCCAAATAATCAAACTCCAGTGTTTTTGGGATCATTTTGCTCCCTGACGAGATCCCCACAAATTTTTCGAAAGATGTTTGAAAAATTTTGCATAATAGCATAGTCGTAACAGATAGATGTAATAGTTGTACCATATTTTCAAAATTCCAATTTTATCCACTCTGGACACGACTGTTGGCAGAATTTTTTCATCTGATATCTAATAATCTATATTATGTACAAAATAAGTACAGAACCATTAAAATTGCGTCACAAGCACCAGAATTCAATCATATTGAATTTTATAATCATAACAGTTTTTCTCAAGTTGTTCATATAACAACTTGTCTTATTCGAATTTACTTAGATTCATTCCTATTACGTATTAGGGATGTCAATGGTGTTTATCATGTTGGTTACCATTATTAGCACTAATAACAATGCTGGGGATTTTTTAAATGGTTATTTCTCCTTTTCTTTTCTTTTCTTTGAGACTGTACAAGCTATTCATTCTTTTATTTGCAAGTTTTTGACATTTCCTGAGGTAATTGTGGTAAGAAACTACAGTAAAAACAAATTTCTTAGCATTGAATATTCCTGTTTCTAAAAAAATATTCGAACTCTTCATTTCATCTCCTGCTTCTTATCACAAAATTATTGTTAAATAAAATCATGTTTCAAAAACAGGCTGGCGAAGTGGTTGCAGAATTACAAGATGAACAAAAATCTCTTATTTGGTTCCTGATGAAGCAGGTCCGGCCTGGGATGGACCTTTCCAAAGTTGTGCTGCCAACATTCATTCTGGAGCCCAGATCATTTCTGGAAAAACTGGCAGACTCGTACTATCACGCTGATCTTTTGTCGAAGTAAGTGCATCTTAGTTGCGAAATGTGAATCATTCAGTCTTGCCTCACTTTGTTGCAGATTCTTTTATTGTTTCAACTTATTTTAAAATTTTCAATTTATTCTTTTTACCGCCAATCGTTGAGTCTTGCGCAGCTTCTTCATATGTTGGTTAATTGTTTCCACTAGTTGTAAACTATTGTTATTCAATCCTTTCCCTGTGAATCATTGAACACCTTTTTTCTCAATTAGGGCTGTACTCGAAGATGACGCCTTCACACGCATGAAAGGTGTTGTAAAGTGGTATTTATCTGGATTTTACAAGAAACCCCAGGGCTTGAAAAAACCCTACAATCCACTGCTAGGAGAGACGTATCGCTGCTACTGGCAGCACCCCAATGGATCACGAACTTTCTATCTTGCTGAACAGGTATTACCTGTAATTGTGACTATCGATTACTAAAAGTTATTATTACAGGAATCATTAACGAATTTGTAATCCTCGTGTAAGTTTTTTTTCTAAAATACGATGAAAACCCCACAAAATTTCCGGAATATTTGTAGAGTGATCAAAGAATTTCATGAAAGTTCAGGAATTATCAGTTCATCATAAATGGCAATTTAAAAATTACAAAATAAGCAGATAAGATCATTGTTTCTCCAAACTTCTTATAGTGTACTTGCTTTGAATTTTAATTCAAACGGGATATTTATGTAATATTCTGAAACATTGGTCCATTGAGATTTTTCAGAATTTCAGTACAAATTGATTTTTCAGCAATGTTTTAGCAAAAAAATTTTATCTGGAAAACCAGAATTATGTGATGGTGACAATACTTAATACTTAATATTACATAGCTTATGATACTTGAAAATAATAATGGATAAGATAAAGTGTTTTTTTTCAGCTGTCTCATCATCCTCCAATCTCTGGATTCTATGTAACTAATCGCCAAGACGGCTTTACCATTAGCGCTACAATTATTGCCAAGTCTAAATTCTACGGTACGCATGATTGAATGATGGTTATAGGTATATTGTTTCATTACTGAAAACGATTTATAGATAGTAAACGATGAATAATTCCAATCGTTTGAATGGTTTTCGAAATTCTCTTTTCAGTATTTAAAAAAAGTTTAATTTAATATCTGTAAAGGAATGTTTTGGATAACACTAGAATTATGACAACTTTTCACTTGATGTCCTTAGGCAATTCAACATCGGCGGTATTAGACGGTGTGGCAGTATTGACAATGCTGCCAAGAGGAGAGGATTACACTATGACTATCCCATATGCTCATTGCAAAGGTATTTTGATGGGAACTTTGTCAATGGAGCTGGGTGGAAAGATTAACATCAACTGTGAGAAGACGGGATATCAGACGGAACTGGAGTTCAAACTGAAGGTGCAGGGAAATTTGTTTCTCCAGATTATTCTCTCTGAATTATTGAGGGTTTTGTAGTGTTTCTGTCAAAATCAATGGAAAATCAATCTGCTGTTTTTAAAATTAAAAACTTGTTAGCTTATGGCTGTGATCAAATATTCGACAAGTGCGTTCTCTTCTTTCAGCCATTTCTGGGTGGCGCGGAACACATGAATCAAGTTGTCGGTAGGATTCGACTTGGGAAGGAAACGCTTGCAACCATTTCAGGCTACTGGGATGGACAGATTACCATCACCGACAAACGGACAGGGGTAAACTATTCATAGTTTTTCAAATCCACTGTATAAGAAATTTACAGCAAGTTTTAATGAGTAGTTTTTGTGAGGAGAATCAAGAAAAGAACTGATTGTGAAACGGCCTGTATATAAAATTATACAATATCTAGAAATGATTATTTCAATCGCTAAACTATACTGGAAAAATATTTCGAAGTATTTTTCTAACAAAATCCAGTAAATCCTGCTTAATTTGGTGTAAACTTTGATTTTCGATCATTTCATTCTTATTACTCTTATGTAATTTGAATACTTTTTGCGATTTAATACAAAAATTTACAGGAAGTGTTTACGTGTCTTCAGAATTGCAATCCAAAAATCGAAATCCAAGGTAAATTCCGCAGAAAGGTTAAAACTAAAATTTGAACTTCTTAAAAAAATTTCTGAAGAAAATCAATTGATAAGGTATAAAAATTCAGGAGATATTGCGGAAATAGTTGATACTGATGTCTAATGTTTGTAAAACTTTGTCAATATTTGAGACATTTTCGGAAAATCTTCAACAAATCTGTGTTAGTATTCGAATCGTGTCAAAAGTAATCAGAATTTAATGAGAAATAATCACGATTTACAAGACTTTTTTAAAAATTGGAATTCTTTGTTAAAAAAAAACAACAATTTTTCTACCAGCAACTGAAGTAAATCCAGCGAAGTTGTCATTTTCATCTATCTTCCTGCAAGTAACTTTTCAGTAGCCGATTGGTGTCTATTTGTGATATTGTTCTTCCCAGACGGAGAGCGTTTTTTTCAACCCGACGGCAGAGATCCGCAAGAACAGATTGAAGAAATACACCGTACCGTTAGAACAACAGGGGGACTGGGAAAGTGAGAATCTGTGGCAAGCCGTCACTCAGGCAATTAATAACGATGATCAGGTAGCTGCAACAGAGGCCAAAACTGTTTTGGAAGAAGCTCAACGAGAGCGTGCACGCGAAAGAAAACTCCAAGGTCTAGAATGGGTTCCAAAATATTTTGTACAGGTTTGTTAAGCAATGATTTTATTAAAATCTTCCGATTGCTGATCACTGATTCACTTTCCTTTGCATTTCCTAAAAGAATATACTTTATGTACTGTTTTGAATACAATTTTTTACAGTTCGCCGTAGTGAAAAGATGTTTCTAAATTTTGTTTCGGTTCACAAAATTCTTGAAGATTCTAACAAACTCGTTAAAATTCGTATAAACTGTTATTATGAACCTCCTATTTTTCTGTTTTCCAGATCGAAAAAAAAGAATAGTCATTATAAGCATCCTGAAAATTTAAAGGAGTTTTTACTTGATCTGCACGGTTTGAGGTCTAGAGAATCACTTTCAGCCAACGGATGCTATGCCTGTGTGTGATCAATTCTTTATCCAATGATATCTTGAGAATGAATGAACAGATTTTGGTTGAGTTTGAAGTTCGTGACTGTGTTTATTGTATGATTAAATTTTCGTTGGTTGAAACAGTCAATGATGACAAGATGCAATTCACAGAGAATGATGCTTTTATTAATTTCGACGTTTCGGCAGGACCCCGCATGCCATCATCGGGTTTCGTAAAATTTTTAAAAATTGACAAATTTTACAATTAGAACTTTCAATTAAAATTATTATACATAAATGCCACTATTAAACAACATAAATGCAAATATATAGTTATTTATATGATTGTGATCACTTTTTACATAATACAAAAACTTTCAAAAGTTGATAGGGATTTTCTAAGAACTAATCTGATACCAGTACAGAATTATTAAAGAAATTTCAGGATTAGTATCAACTTTTTCAATGTTTCGCAACTTTTTCTTAAAAGATCTCCTAAATTATTGTACACAAATTGTGGAATATTTTTTTCATCTATTCGTCATTCCAATTGGTGGCCAAGTAATTTTTGAATGAAATTTTAATTTCACTTACCCTAAAAAGAAGCATTGAACTATGATTTTTTCGTTTTAATTTTGGAAAAATCACGTTATTGTCAATTATAATACTTCATTTTAATTGAATCTCTTAAAAAAAGATTCCAGTGAAGCCTGGTCTATATGCTACTGGATAAAACAAACCCCAATTGAAGTGAATTATTGGTTGCTGAGATATAAATTCGTAAAGCTCACCCAGTTTTTCAGCCGTTTACTTGTATACACCTCTCTTGTACTTTTTGAGGTGTTCCATCGGGTATAATTGTTTTATAAAAAATAGTTAGGAATATACCGTTTTCCACCACACTGTGTTTCGTGAACTCACTCGCTTACTTCTTCCGTACTATTTAAAAAATAGTAATCCCGTTTCTGTCAACAGGATATAATCTCAGGTAATTGGATGTACCGCCACGCTGATCTCCGTCCTTGGGATCCCCGAAATGACGTGGTTCAATACGAATATGACTACGTCGTCCGGACAAAAACAAAGCATAAAACGCCAATAATGCGGACCGGTAGCATCATTTCAGTTGAGCCACAAACTCAGGTACAGCGTTCCCAAAGATCTGCAACCACATCCTATTCAAAGACGTTATCTATATGCCAGAGAATTTTCTCTAAGAATAAGTAAAGTTGTCTTAATTAACTCAACTTTCCCAATTCCGTCGTAATATCACAGATAATTAATCACCTGCTAGCTTGACGTATAAGTTATTATGCTGTACCTGTATAGTAGATTAATTAGCCTGGATGGATTGTAAATGGTGTCAATATATGTAATAAATGTAATCATTCTTCTCGTTCGCGTTAAATTGACTATGTTCTCTTGTTTTCAAACTAAATAACTTATTTTAGTTACATATATTTTTACAATCTTTCCAGGTAAGTTACACGTTAATCAATCGATTTTTCAAGCGCTCTTCAAAATATACCTGCAAACTCAAGTCACCTGTTAAACATGGATATTAGGGTGTTTCGTTTCAAAGCAACATTTTATTCTTTGCTCGCACCTGAACAACTTGTACATAGCTAAAGTAAAATCCCCGCGAAAAGATAGCTCATAAATCCAATTTCAAAACGTCGTTTTTGGAACTCTCAATTTTCCCTCTTAAATAACACGGAAAAGATGTAATTTTTTGGAAATTATAACCACTCGACCACACTAAATAATGTGGACTGATCCTGACGGGATTTTGTAGAGAATTAATGTCTTCACAATATTGCCTAGTGAATTTTTTTAAAGTCAATAGCTTATTGTTAGTCACCGAAGTGGAATTAAAGATGAACTTTTTTATAAAATTGATTTTGAAATATTATAACTTGTGAATTATTGAAGCTACAAACTTTGTATCAAAGACATATTGAGAATCGAATTGTCTAGAAATTGTTATTTAAATCTTTCTTGTAAAGTCAATATTTGAGGCACATAAACCACGTAAATTTCCACATTGTTAACAGCAATAAGTAATTTAAACTTGACAAATACGAAATTAGAGACATTGTCCTGTGGTAAAATTTTTTATGAGATTTGAAAATCCTGTTTTCCAAGTATTACTTGTCATTGGATCTTGGTTCCGCAGACATAAACATTTTGCCATTTTTTTTCACCCTTATTCCAATGAACTTACTTTCCCCTATTTTTATTCAGACATGATTTAAGTCCACAGTTAAACCATGTTAAACGAAATCAGATTCGTAACTTACATTTTACCTTTATACAATTCTACTTACAATGATAAACAGCTTAATAAACTAAAATTGCAGATGCCACTGCTGCAAGCCGAGTCTAGATCGTCTTTGTCGGTACTGAAGTCTTCAAAAAGGCAATTGACGAACAACATGCCACTCGCTGAAGCGGCCCATGATTCAGGCAGCTCCTCTGCAGAGTTCCACTCTGATTCTAGTCAGTCAGTAGGCAAAAGGCGACGATCTACCGCTAAGTACGACCATCATTATCCAACACCAAAAAACTTATTTATAATAAGCTAACGCTTGTCTAACAAACAGAGTCGCAGGACAATACAGTTAGAGAAGATTTCTAATCATAATTTTGCTTGATTATTCTAAAATTGAACATTTTTCAAACTAAATGTGCCTCGATTCTGCGATTCATTCAAAATATTTCAGTATTTTACTCTGAAACGTCTAGATTTTGCGTCGTTATTTTTAAATTCCAAGTTACACTCCAGATAATAGTCAATTTTTCTAAAATTGTTTGACCATTCTAAAAAGACTCACCAAATATTTTAGAGTTCTTTGGGAAATTTCAGATAAATTTTCAAGGTTCTCATTTTGTTTCAGAAAAATGTTTCGTCACATCATTCACATTCATTAACATCAAAAAAATGTTAGGAATTTGAAAAACGTTGCAATGGAATGAAAATGACTTTAGTCTAGATTATTAAACATCAAAATTCAATACTTTTTTTGTTGCAGAATAATTGACGTTATAAAAGAGATGGATTCGCGATTACTTGATAATGGAGAAAAGCTAAACAGAATTCAGCATATCGTAGAGCAACTAGCTATCAAACAAAGGGAACAAAAGGCAAACGCGTCGGAAACAAGGATGTCGAGGAATTTGTTGGACACTGGTATTGTAATAGCCGTGATTTTCATCATACAGTATCTTCTCAATTTATGGAACAGCAGGTCGTTGGAAACAAAGGAGTGGTGAGTTCGCGGTTTAATATCTTTTTAAAATGAATGATTTACTGACTAAAAAAACTTCATCAAATAATCACACATTTCAAATAAAGTATTTCGTTTTGAAGTATCATTTTTTTTTTTTTTTTATTTGCTTCACTTGAAAAACTTACTTTGAAGCGGAATTAGAAAATCCTGGTGGAAGGATTTTTAAAGTTCGCTCTTAGAATTCGAAATTTTGATATTTGAATAACACAAGGAAGATGAACTTTGGTTCAATTGTTACCACTCACCTACATTTAATGATATGGACTTGATCCTGAAAGCATCTTGTAGAAAATTAAATCCTCTACAGAAGGGTCCATTAAGCAAAATCCTTAGCTCCAACGGTTCGAAATTTACAAGACTCGAAATTCAATTATATACAGAAATTCATCTTTAACCATCTTTAGTGGCTAAACTATTGACTTCACAATAAAAATTCTCTACCAGATGCTTTTGAGATCAGATCTGTATCAAGAAATGCGGCTGCATGGAAACAATATCATAAAAAAATTACATCTTTTCCAATTCTTATTTGAATGAGAAAACTTCAAGCTCTGATAACGACTTTTTAAAATTTTATCAATTTGATGAGATATCCTTGGGCGAGAAATAAATTTTTTTTTATGAGACCATTCAACAAAGATGTTACTTTTTTTGAGGACATTAGACAACTCGTAACCCCCAAAGTAATTTGAATCAAAATTTTTTTACTAAATGATAGGAAGTAATATAATATTTAATTTCACATTATTAGTTAAGTTGAAAAGAAAACAAAACAAAAACCGGTCCTAAGCTCAGACGACCTAAAATATATACGCAAACCAAACTGCATGTAATAAGTTTTTTAAGTGGAAGCAAAAAAAAAGTTACCTCTAAACAAACCATTCTAATTTCGATGTGCCATTTTTATACAGTAACAGATGAGGATCAGCAACGGAGTGATTACCATTATTAGGTGTTGCATCAAATGCTTGACAAGACAACAGAAGCGTATTCATCTAATCGGTGGATGAATGCACTGTACTAGAACTGCTGAAGGTGCATTCGAAACCAGCTAATTAAGCTCAAGCAGTGACTGCATCTTCTAATATCCAATTCCGATCACGATCTGAAAAATTTTCGCTACAATATTAAAATTATGATATTGAAATTCAAATATGACAATCATATCGAGCAGAGATGTATTGTTGAAATTATTCCGTTGATGTTGAGAAAATCTAAACGTTATACCAATGATTAAAAATATCGATAGTCGCTTTAATCAGATGCTGATGTTCTAATGAAATTCTACAAATAGCACAATCACGTGCACCTGCTAGTTAATATTACGAATACTTGAATTATGCACGTTTTTATCTTAGCAAATGAAAGTTTCCAGGAATAAGTCAAGATCTACTTTTGTAACTGGCACAATAAGGCGGAATTCATTCTTCTCTCGAGATTCTCAGTATGACCTGTAACCGTATTTATATCCAAAACAATTGCAAAAGACGCGAATTATCGGAAAAATAAAATATTTCACTGGTGTTGAACATCACTGAAGACATCTTCTGTACACATGTATACTAACACATGGTATGCTATGCACAGTGGAAATTCGTTTTATGAAATTCTCACCAGACTTTTGATTCTAAAATATAATTTTTTTGTGATTTGAGCTTGCCAATGTGCAGAGAATTCATAAATAATTTTGTCAGGGTATACAGTACGGTCTCGTTATAAGACGGTACAAAAACCTTATTTGTATAACGACGCCCTATCACACTGTGAAATACTACAATTATATATGTAACGAACTATATTTCACGTGACACTGTGAATCTGATTAGCATTATGATATCGAATCGATTTGAATGGCGTACATTTATTTAAAATTTATGGTTCTAGGTGAGAAAAAAATGTTGAATATTAAATTTATCAAAATGAAATAAGTAATGGTGAATCAGATTAAACCTGATTCCAATTGGTCACATTGATACCTACTCGCTATGAGTTAAAAGAAAACAATATATATTCCCCAAAATCATTCTTCTGCATGTAAAGTCAGCTAGTGATGTCGCAATACGGATATCCAGGATTTCAAGTACAGAACTATCGAGAAAAATGCTGTGATGAATGTCAGGCTACAAGGCAGAGCGATATTGCTCATATATTTCCTATTCGTCATATTTTTCCAAGCGAGTGCTTAAGTCGATTTAATAATCAAAAGTTTTACACCAAATCTATCTTCTTTTGGCGCAGGAACAATCCTTTGAATTTATTTATCTTTAATCAGAATTATAGGTATACTTGCAGCCCTGAAACATTATTATTTATATACTTCATTTGAAATCCTTGTGTTGAAAAACAGGATGAAAATCCTGAAAACTTCAGTGAAATTTCTTGAGATACTCGCGAAAAAGCTCTAAATTGGGAATTTTCATAACGAATCGCCAGATTTCAGTGAAATTTCATTACAAAAATTTCAATTTCAGATTGTTTCAGAACAATTTTTAGCTGAAAACATATAGAACAGTATAATATGTTTAATTTAAACCGTTCCTCTGTATAACTTAATATACATGTATAATAGTTTGACATTATTTTGCACGAGATTTCCCAATAAAAAACTATTTCCTCCTCTCACCACAGAGCTAGTGACCTGAAAGAAGAAAACATTATTTTTTTTGCTGTGTGGCACAACATTATAAGATACAATATCATTATTATACATATTTACAACTTGAATAATTTTATTCACCTATAAAATATATATATATAATATTATATATGAAAAACATATACATATATTATAATTATGTTGATAATAATACCTTTATAATATAGTTTGCAGACAAAGATGGGTGTATAGTATAATTAACTGGCCATTCGTACTTGTACATAAATGTTATCGCTGTTATGCTAATAGATAAGAATTATATATATATGATAACGCTCGCTTGTAGTTATAACACTAATTTCGAGTTCAGTACTTTTCTTTTTGGCATTAGTAATACGGATCCTAACTCATGGTAAAGAATATGTATGTAGACAACACAGGGATACTTACCACAAACGCTTGATTTAGATTAAGAGCAGTACATCTGTGAATTCATGTATGTGATGGAAAAATCCGATCGGGCTGGTGATTTTTTTTTACCACTGCTTTTCACGCCAAATGTAACGCAGAAAACCGCTGAAAAATAAAACTGGTAAAAATTGTCGGAATATCTGAGTTATTTTTCAGCGGTTTCCTGCGTTGCATTCAGCATGAAAAGAAGTAGCTGAAAAAAATCACCATCCCGATCGGACTTTTCCACCATATACATGAATTGACGGGTGTACCCTCCCCTTAATTATTAGAAAGATGAACAAAGACAAATAAGAAATCACTAACAATTGTTTAAATTGTTTAAGTTTCATGGCCTCTTTTTGTTCTTCTTCAACGATAATAATCCTAGGAGAATGTAAATTGAAGCTTAACTGAATTCATCGGTGTAGACATTTTTGGAACGTATATTGTCTGAATGGAACAAGTATTCGATGATCGGATTGCTGTAGAGTAATTCAATATTACTAGTTTGGAAGAAGTCGCGACAGTGCAATTGAGATAAATTTAGTTCGATTCAATTGCCACTATCCTTTGATCACAGAAAAATTTAATACCTTGGAATTTCGGCTGTAAGAGTCCAATTATTACTATTATTATTACTATTGTTGTTCAAATTTAGGCGTTTAGCTAGGCTTTATAAATATTTGTTATTCTCCTGCAACGGTTCGAAACTCGATTTTTCTAAATTGTAATCATTGAGGTTTATACAATGTAAATTGTAATTACTTAAATTTTACGGAAATATTTTTTTATTGATTTAGGAAATATTTTCTCTGGTTTTTCACACGAATTTTTCTCTGAGATTTTACGTGCCTCCGATTATGCGAGAGATTAATTTATGTGTAAAGATAATAATTGGTTACAGGAAATTGTCTCTCTAAAATTTTTAATCTATACAGGGTGTCCCTAAATTGCCTCCCACGGACTAGCCAGCATGATCCCTCGTTAAAATCCAACCGAGAATTCCTTTTCCGGAAGCTCGTCCGACGCATAGTTTTTGAATTATGAGCGATGGCGCTAGGCCAATCAGAGTGCACCATTTCATCTAGATTTGCCGCCACGGAAATTGCTGTTTTGTTCGTCTGGGTGAATTATTATTATTCGTTTACGAATCAAATATCGGCACCTCCCCTCTCTCGCTGCTGTATCCCTTATTCTTGAGGATGCGCTTCTGTTTACACACACAAGTGTGCGCCCATGGATGTGCAGCCGGCAGCGTGTGCCGCGGCAACAATACCGAGGTCGGTGCCCGAAAAGGGGTACAGCAGCGAGAGAGGGGAGGTGCCGATATTTAATTCGTAAACAAATAATAATAATTCACCTAGACGAACAAAACAGCAATTTCCGTGGCGGCAAATCTAGATGAAATGGTGCACTCTGATTGGCCTAGCGCTATCGCTCATAATTCAAAAACTATGCGTCGGACGAGCTTCCGGAAAAGAAATTCTCGGTTTGATTTTAACAAGGTATCATGCTGGCTAGTCCGTGGGAGGCAATTTAGGGACACCCTGTATATACGCATATTCTGCAGTAAATAAAAAAAAAACAGCCTCGTTATTCACTTATAGTATGCACAGTTTATTATTAGACTAAACATTCCAACAGGCGGCATTTGAATACTCTGAAGATACTTGAAAAATTAATAGTCGGATCACTCAGTGATCAAAGCTCGGTTTTACAATTAACTTAGCTATTTAAATATAGCGGCCGAAAATCATTGGCCTGCGACAAAAACATGTCGAGATAAATTAACAAATAAATAAATAAATACTTGCCCTTGTCATTATAGGAATATGCTAATATACGTTAAATTCAGTATCAATATGTTGTTAATATTATTACCGTTGTTTTTTCGAATTCAATATTTTCTGTAAATGGAAGTATAACAATTCAATATGTGTACATCTATTATGAACATGTAAATTTTTATATTATTTGTTGTTACGTAAACACATTTTTATTATATACATGTAATAAACTTACAGAGTTCTTTAACTTGAGCTTCAATTGGGGCTTTGATTTACGAGCGAACATTTTAGTTATTAATAAAAATGCAATAATTAATAAGTGTTCACGAAATCGATAGCGCAACGGTTTTCATCGGCGTGAAGGTAATCTTGCGAATTCCTACTTTGTATATTGATATAACTATTCATTATACAGGTTATCGAAAAACACGGAAGTCCTAAACAGATTATTTTCGTTAGTCTATTCATATATTTACATGATATAACAATATTCCGTGTATGTTAGTTTTTAATTATAAGTATTTATCTAGTTGCCTTACATATTTTCTTCAGTCCAATTTCGCATCTTCAGTGATACCGCACTTATTTTCTCGTAAGTGATACACAAGCTAATTTGGTACAATCCAGTGTAACAAATAAAATCGTGGTGGAATATTCATGAACGCTTATTCCTCATATAAATATGTCTGGTTTCGTTTTTATCGTCTTCTTATTCTTGAAGTATTTCTGTACGTGTTTATTCACATCGCTTTCTTCTGCAAAATGTAGAAAAATTAATAAGCATTAGATGAGACCTGTAAATAAATTTTAAAAGTGGGAAAAGTGAAAGAACTATTGGAAAATTCTACAGCAATGTTATTGGCGTCGATGACGAAGAATACCGTTGAAAGAACATGCCTTCTATTCTATGGCAATGATTCTCAGCAAATTCGAATAATGCAAGGTGTGATAAAAACAATTTGAGAATAAGTTGCATAGTTAGAACGTTGAAAATAATCAAACCTTTGTGTTTTTCATGCCATATTAACGTTTCAGGGCTTATTTTTTTACGATAGCAATTTCCAGGGTAGCCCAGAAATTATTTTGCAAATAGTTAACTAGAGTGGACCGGAAAAAATTAGTTATGGTACATAACAGATGTTTGACGACAATCAAATTAGCGGGTCATAACTAGATCATACTGTAAAATTTCATGAATGTTCTTCAGACAATTTGTAGAGGTCTGGTTGGTGAGGAAAATGCGCCCAGGAACTTCGGAATTGGAGCAGAAATACCAGACTTTAATCTAATTTATAATTTTTTAACCTAATAAATAATTGTAATTATGAAACAGTTTTAAAAATTTTTGATATATCAGCTTTTTTTACTCGAATTTTCTGAAATTCAATTCTATTACATAGTAGAAATATTGTTTCATTTGTGTTTATAAGACCAAATGACACTGCAGGAGACTTTTTATACGTTCTATCTCTTTCCCTAAGTTTCATTCAGACAGTATGGCATTCATCGTCAAGATCAGGAAATTCCTCTTGTTCGCGTAATGTTTACAATTTTAATAAAATAAAATCCTGCGTTTCACTCCATTTCAAAACAAATTTGTTACATCAAAACAGAAACAAAAACCTTCGAAATTTGCAAAAAAAAAACCCAATGCAAACGAGCAATTTTAATCATATGAAGTGTAATACTGGAAGAAAGAAAACTTACCAGGAAATGTATTTTCAATGATAAGCATATCAGCAACGTGTTTGGCAACGGTTTTGAATAATTTCCTATCTATGATCCGTTTTTTTTTATAAAAAGGCATTAAATGCTTGACAACCCAAGGAGCGATGCGTTCCTTACAAGCATTTAAATGTTCCTCAATACAAATCGGCGAATCAGGCATCATATCTTCGTCGTCAGACTCACCAAAGAGTTCTAAAAACTTTGCTTTTATTCTGCCGTGTCTGCGATAATTGCTGGTCGAAATCTCCATCATTTTTGCCTTCAACTTTGAGACTTGATGAATCCGTTCAACCAGCCAAACGCCGCTCGCTTTCCGTTTTTTCTTTTCGTCTGCAGTCTCTTCTGCCTTTGGAGAGGCGCATTCTTCACCCTTGCCTCGCTTCTTCATTTTTTTGTAACTCGAAAAGCTGAGTTTTCTCTTGTTTGCATGTACTTCTGATGATTCACCAGTATTATCTTTTCTTTTAGCAACAGGTGTAGTGATAAGCTTTGGAGCATTGATTTCAGGACACATTTTGCAGATTTCCATGTCAATATTGGCTTTGGAAATTCCGGAGTGCTTCTCTATCAGTGCCATCAGATCGGTGCTGTCGTTGCTCTCACAGAACATATCTTCCATGTGTTGCAGAATCGAGTCTTGCGAATCGTTATCGTTCTGCGCTTGAGCAATGTCGACTGTGTTCTCGTCGCCAAAAATTGCTTCAACGTCGTTGTGCACCTGCTCAGAGCTGCCGGTCTGCAGGCATGCAAAGTCTTTTATAGACTTGAATATGTCGCCAGATTTTAAATCCAAGTTACAGTCTGTTGCTTCAGACTCAGATACCTCCTGCGTGTCATTTTCAAATTTTACAATGGTGCTTTCGTCCTGAATGTCAACTTCCGACTTCAGAATCAACGATACTCTCTCGTCTAAACTGCATTTTCTCATTTCTATTGGTGGACTAACAACTGTGACTATGGACTCATCGTAGTTCGACGTTACTGATGAAATTTGAACATGGGGGTCCTTGATGGTTAAAGGAGTCGTTGTGTCTGGAGTTCGACTCTTTTCTATGTGCAATACTTCGTCTGTTTGAACACCAATGTCGATATATCTTTGCGGCGCTTTTAAAAAGAGGTTCAATTTGTTATGCACTTTCTTCACAGTCGTGTGCCCCTTCACATCTGAAATCTAATCGAGCATTTTAATATCAATGCCCTTTTAAATTAGTTGCAATAATTGTTCAATACCAATTTCGTTGATATCGGGTACATTTGTTGTATGAGCGTTGAAATTTGATCACTTCCTATCAGGAAATAGATGGTGTTAACTGTTGACTCATTACTTTCACTCAAACGCGATCGAAGTTGTAGTGCGAGATACGAGAAATTGATTCTAAGACAACTTAAAAAAAGTTTTCTCTAAATCTAAAAGCTGTAATTCGTGGCTTCATGAATATATAAAATTGATTGGAATTACGATTGAAGATCAAAGTGTTTTTTATAGCAATTATTGCAGTGCTCAAGCTTTATTCACATAAATGTATGAAACAGAAGTTTGTGGAAATCTATAGAGAAGCGTTTGCGCATTCACGATTTCAAGAATATTTTTGAATATGCTTAAAAGCTTCAGAGAGATTCAATGAAAAAATAAATCTTTTTGTTATATATTTTACATCATTTCAAGAATCAATAAGTAATATTATGGTTTCTTTGTGTTTATGTGTTTCTATCACTGCTAAAAAAGTCACGAAAAATTTATGGATTTATGGAATTATGTTGGAACTTGGTAATATTAACTAACTAATGCTAGTTAGTAGTTGCACATATTTTATAAATTGTGATGGGAAAGTGGTACTGGTAGAGTCACCTTAAAACACGCAGTGACTCTGTAAATGAAAATGACAATTTATAGTCCACAGATTTCAAATTTTCACATTGCTACGGATAATTGTATCATTACGGACAAATAAGTCATGTACTATGTGAATCGAAAGTTAGTATCTCAGCTTGTGTTATTCGATTTTGCTTAGGTCCAAGTCTAGTAAATAATAGGAATGTTATTACACATGTGTTTACCATCATTGGCATAAATAATATTGATCACAGTTTTTTCAACAGTCTCGTCTATTTTCCTAACTTTTGATTCCGATGGTACGGCTTATTTGTCCTTAAAATCCATCGTTGCCTGGACTATAAGCACTCTAAAATTAAGATAAAAAGAATTTGAGTAAGCATTGCTGCATTCTATTTTTCTACATGAAGAATGGACATAAATTAAGATACTTGGGATTAATGCATCGTCTCGAGTAGGTAAGAAACAGAGTGTGCTTACAGTTTAAAAAAACATTACCATTTTAAGCATTGCTTGTCTGTACAACGAAGCTTCCAAAGAAGCTCTAACAGCGTTAAGTTCCATCTGTCCGGCGCACTTTTTTAAATCTGGTTGAGAGATAGGAGTATGCTTCGTTTCGCAGCATACTAGGTAATTTGCGTACAAAGATTTATAAAGGTGCGAAGAATATACCTCTCTTACCTAAAAAAGTGACATGCACAATTTGAATACTATCGTCTGCGAGATTTGGTATCTCATTCGAGTATGAATAGGTAATTATGAGAGAAACGATACCATGGAAGTGAGGCGAAGGAATTCATTGTCTTGTTCATCATTGGCAATGAAATCATTGTCATGCATCTGAGGAATCGGCAATAGCAATGTGCTAACGGAATGATCGTCATCGTCGATATCTTCATCGGATTCCTGTTTTATTGAAGATATCCTGCTAAACTCCATTGGGATTTTAAGATGTGCTGAGAAATCACAACAGTATAGTATAAATGTCACTGAGAGTTTTAACTGGGATTCGTAAACATCTTCACTCGTTTTATTACATTATCAAAACTCTATTCTCAGCGATTTCACTCGAACTAAAGCACATGGCTTAATCAAATTGTTTAGCAGTGTTTAGTGGTTGAAAAAGATCGAAGCCGTGAAAATAAACAACTTTTGTATTTGTTTCGTAGTTCATAAAATTGCAGTGTCGGTGGGTGGCTCGGCGCTCTCTGGCGCTCTTAAGCTGTTTGACATTCTGAGCAGACGACGGAACAAATTGTCCAAGTTGCACAGAAATGTTCCATGGGGAATTTATTAGCTAATTACCTGTGGATTACCAGTCCTGATTGCCAACTACGTGGTGCGTTCCAAAACTAGCTGGCAGCGCTAAAAACTCCCTAGGACAGAGGCTTTACATGATATTTCATATACTTCCCTCTCTCTAAGTCTATGGGCGAGACAGACTGTTGTCTCAATGCAGCCAACAAAATAATACCGGAATGCGCTTATAGAATACAGACATTGTCACTTCATCGTTGTGTACAGCCGCAAGAGATTAAGTTGTAAGTAAACCGTCTGGAGTATGAGTTTGGTAATTGCGTGGAAGACACTGATTAAGACCTTGAGCAAGATTGATAGTGGCTGACAAAGGTCAAAAGTTCATTCGCTGGTTGTCAGTCGTCTAAGATTTCCAATACCGAGTTTTTAAGACTTACAATAATGGTTCGTGCATGGATAATGGATGAATTGGATACCGATCAACGTCTGGAACACTTCACTGATCCTCCGCAATTTTTATCGTTGTCAGAGCTGTTTGCCGCCACAGGTGTTGAATATTTCAAGGTAAGAACAATCCTGCTATTTGAGAAAACCACAAACTTGTTAAACCAAAAACTTCTCCAATAATATCTGAGATTTACTTTCTCAGGTTGACCATGACAACTACAAGTCAGACACGGTACTGAAACAGCTGAAAGAAAGTAGAGGGTATTCTTATGAGGATGAGATCATTTGCTCCAAAGAGTGTCTCCAGAACTATGAAGACAAGGTAATCCCTGAATACCTTGATTTTTCGTCGTTATACTTGTAATAGTTAATTACCTTCAACCCAGTATATTTATCTATATACCAACAATTACAGTTGAAACATTTCTTTACGGAACACTTGCACACAGACGAGGAAATTCGTCTCGTACTTGAGGGCTCTGGGTACTTTGATGTGAGAAACAGTGATGACCAATGGGTTCGCATTGAGGTTCTTCCCGGTGATTTGATCATCATACCTAGCGGAATATATCATCGATTTACATTAGACTCTAATGTAAGTATTCGCATTGATATGGTGTTTGTTGTAAATCAAAATTTGAAAAATTGCTTGCTCTGATGGTAAAATAGAGTGGATTCCCAACTTTTCACAAATTCTAATTCATATTATTAGCAGTAATTTTAGAATATCTAAGTGATTGAATTGTAAAAGAAAGTTCTATCTAATTGCTTTGTTCAAAATTCATTTAAAAATCCTTAACTAATTTTGCTTAGCATCACCTCAAAGACACCATGTATGATATGAAAATATGTTCTTTCAGAATTTTATCAAAGCAAAAAGATACTTTGTTGGTGTTCCTGTGTGGGAACCACACAACAGACCAGCTGATGACATGGAATGCCGACAAGAATATGTGCGACGTCTTCAACAAGGTTTTAAAGTTGCCACTAATTAGAATTGAAGAATCACGAATGAAGTTGACGTACAGTATATTGTATATCAATTGTTAACAGGTATTTTATGAATATTAATTACAGTTGGGTATTTACCCAGTCTGTAAAATTACAAACTGTTGAACTATTTGATGAGAAAACCAGGTTACTCTTAGTTTTTTTACCCTTATTGTTTGAGCTTGTGGTAACGATATTTTAGAAAGTTTATAGAATCTTTCACTATCTTTTGGCAGTTAATGTTCTGATCCAATCAAAATGAACGTCATATTTAATTATGGAATTAGTTATTTATCTCATATTTTACCATCCATCGATGTGTTCTCACAAAATAAAAGACTAGTAGCCTGCACGATGTTTACCGCTTCATATTTTTTAAATTCAACTGAAACGATCGGCTGATTACCTATCCCGACGCCATATTGCTCCAACCACACCCACATTAAAAATCTCATTTAGCAGTTTGTACATTATGTAATGAAACTAGAAATGTCCCCTCATCCGTGATGAAACTTTCAGCATCGCTGGTGATATTAAAGTTGAGGGTATCTAACTAGGAAACTCCAAGAATAATTATACCTACTATATTTATTTAATACCTATAGAAGTTGTAAAAACAGTTACAGCAATGTGGGTGTACACAAGTATGTAATTACATCAAGTAGGCAGGTGAGTGTGCTTACAATTCATACCTGTGCCGGTGGTTCATTTTATTGATAAGAATGCATTCGAAATAAAATAAATAAATAAAAATGTTTGTAACAATATAGGATCACATAGTTATAATCCGCATAGTTATGGAGGTCATCCTTATTTTTGTGGATGTCCATACATTTCTAACAATGCGAATAATAAATAATACATATATGTGCAAAAGGGTGGGTCGAAAAAATACGAAACTTTCATTCAGATCACTAATTGCACAGTTTTCGAGTGGCAGAAAGTGTTATCTTTATGCCAATATATGTGTCTTTATAGAAACGGAAGATACAATAATGGATTTTTTCGACCCGCCCTAAGGTGCAGGTACTTCGATTGACGTTCTACTTGACTAGATATTGAGAAAAAATTCAATTTTTTGTATTGATCAAAGACTCTCTCACCTGTGAGGGAAACGATTAAAAAATATGACATAGTCTTAGAGGGTGAATGAAGGTCAATGGATGAGTAATCGATACAAATATTTCATACACATGGAATACCACGATTAATATTACACTCAACCCTCATCATGATTAGATCATCATAGGAATTTATAAATTCGGGGTGAAAGTCGACGACGTGGCACTGCTTCTCGACAAGCTGTCCGTGCTTGACTGAGTTCCCTGGGTTCGACGCAGAGTACGTTTGTGGGGTTGAAGGTTCAATGGGGGCAAATTCGGGTTCTCAATTCTCGTTGGAGAACTCACACGTGGACGCAACGTCCCTCGTTGCAGTGTTAAGTTGCCTGAAAGTCACACAGTATTACATTTTCTACTGAAAATAATTCTGAGAAATCTCGTTGCAGTAAAAACAGCGTCGAGCATGGTTTGAGTAATATGGCGTCGCATCGAGTAACCAGCTTATTTTTTTAAGGCAATTTATCTAACTAATTTTAATAATAATGCTATTGGAGTTTCATTTTGTGTTAATGAATCGATTTCTTCTTATTTTTCCTTATGGCTATTATCCTTAGAGCATATAAGCTATTATCCCATGAGTGTGAGTGCTCCCAGGTAGCATTCTGCCGCAAGTTTACGTAATAACGGCCATCACTTGGGCGCAGGCATAACTCTGCTGGTAGACCACTAGTTGTCTGTTTCCGCAGTTGTAGAAAAGACTTGCATATGTGCGCTTCCGAATGAGGCTTGCTGCAGATTTACGGCAAATGACATATATGCTCTGCCGCAAAAAAGAATTGTTTTTCCGACAACCGAACCAATTCTACAACGTACACGTTCCGTTTGACGTGCAATCAACAACTTCTTGCTTTTTTCTCGTAGTTATTCACCGCGGTGCTGTTCTGATATACTTATTAATGCCTCAATTTAGCTTACACTTATATCACATTATAGTTTACGCATTTGCAAGAAATTCACAAGAAAGAATCATTGAATCGCCAACTGTATGTGGGAAAACGAAGTGTGTCAGTGATCAGACTCGTGCATGTCTTTCGATCGACCCACGCTACAGTAGCATGCAACAAGCATACCCAATTCTACCCTAAAGCGTTGCCGATCACAGACACATGCACGATCTGATGCTACAGGAAATGCTGGGCCGGAGTACTTTTGTTGAATCGATTTAAAGTCAAATATTGGCTAAAAAAAACTACTCACAAAATCAAATAAGACCATGATGATAATTAGTGTCGTGCATTTACTGTCGTAAGATGGAATTCGCTGAACTTACGGATCCCAATACTGACCTGAAAAATTTGGTTCCAAGACATCATCCAATTGATAATATTCAGTCCTCGCAGTAAGAGGTTCCTCGTAATCAACAAAAGCAGTGTTATCAAATGCCGACCCATCTTTTGGAAGAGTCTGCACTGGTGATGGTACGGGTGGTTCAGCGTATACCTAAGATAATTACACTCGTATAAAACATTTGTACAAATTTTATAATAGTATATTACATTACAGGTGCGAAAAGTGGGCGACTTCTGATGAATGTGAAATTTGCAGCGTGAGCCACAACGCACCAGTAGGGAAAGGTGGAGCAGCACGGGCCGTGGGGTCAGATTGGCCACCCAAAAAACGTTGGCTAACTGGCATTTCCACGTCCATGCGAGTAAGACAAAACGGTATGCAACCCAGTATACAAGGCTCCGCTGACAGCGATGAACAACCGAGAGCGTGGGCCAAAATCGTAAAAATTATGAAAATAAAAATTATAATTTTCGCTAGGTATACAATCCATGGTGTTGTTATTGCGTTAAACAAATACGTTTTGGTATATTTATGTTTGTCATTGCATCCGGAATGGAGCTTACTTGTTTGTTTTCTCGTGGGTATTGCGTAGACTTTGATATTAAACAGAATAAATTACACATCCGAATCTCGAAATGTTAAAAAAAGCTGATTTCTCCCTATTTCGGAAAATCTTCTCATACTTTTTTCTCATAATTCATCAAAATACCCATTCTACATTTATTTGCCCCATTCTACGGGCAATTATACGCCGAATTTTTAAAAAATTGCAAGTCGGTTGGTATAGACTGACTGAAATATCATCTTAAACCGACCCGTAAGTGAACTTATAAGAAAAAGTTTCTTTCTCACGTACTGCCGCACAGAATGACCGAAATGCGATTTTTTTGGAATGCGCCGAGCTAGTATTTTATCGATTCTTAGCGAAGACAAGTTGTTTTCGTCGGATCTTACTCACCTTCACGCAAAAATGCAATTTGTCCATTTATTTTCCTGGGTGGCCAATTTCGCTCTACCCTCCTGATTGTTTATCACTGTCAACTGAGCTACGTTTCATACTGTTTTGTATTACTCGTCTGGACGCGCAAATGCCAGTTGACCTATAATTTTATGGTGGCCGGTCTTGCCCCACCTTCCATTACTAGTGTGAACACAGCAAAAGTCAAGGCAAGCGCTGTAATCACACAGGTCAGATGTCGCCTATCTACATATGTGTGATACATGCCATTTTTTCCAATACCTGTGAAGAAAAGTTTGATTTGAAAAGCACCGAAGGTGCCACTGACAGTGTTTAAAATTGAGTTATTTGAAAATGCGCATGCGCCAAAGAAAACCCTAGTAAGTAAGGTTGCGCATTTCGATTATGCGCATGCGCCAACGTCGTTATAACCCACTGTTTGGAAATTGGGCACACTCCACAGGCTTTGAAAATCAAACTTCCCAAGCAGGTGTTGTAAGAAAAATATTTGGTGTGTTTCGAATTATTTAGACTGTAACGATTTTCCACGATAAAAGATCCGCCATTTATAATCTCAAGATTCTCAGGTCAGACTCGAATGTAGAGACAGAAAAGGTAAAGCACATGCAACGTAAATGGAAAAAGGTTGAAATTCTTACGTGCTCAGTTGGGGAAGCGGCAATAGTGCGCTTTGGAAATCGCGTGTTGTTTATGGTTTCGTAATGATGATCTTCTAAGTAATGGCGCGTCGTTCCGCGGGGAGTTAATGTCGCCCACATCACTCGGCTGTCCTGCAGGGTGTCTGCCGCACAGGGATAAAGAACTGCCTCGTTTGGAATCCTCCCCAACTTGGCCTGTACAGTCGAAGTTGCCACAGGTATTGACGAGACACCGGTCTTACCTCCGCTAGTTCTGCGTGTGCATATTATTCATCGTGACTTAACTTACGAAAGAGTTTTCATTACGTACATATGGGTGTGTATATTATATTGCGATATCTGCGTGTATAATATTATATTTACTGTATCTTCGTGGAGTTAACACATAAAAACGTCTGAAAAGATTAGTATCCGTAATGCGGGCTAAGGCAATATAGCGTCGTGAGTGTTAAAGAACTGATCGTTTTAGGTGAATTTCACAAATATCACTCAACAGAAAATGTCGTGCAATCTGTTGGACCTTCATTTTGTGAATATATCGGTCTGTGCCGAAGCAACTTGAATTACGATAATGCAGTGACTGAAAGCGTGGCTTTCTGTGCTTTTAGAGTATTATATTTTATTAAATTATACATTACTGAATTTGAATTTGACCTCAGCATTATTCGAAATTCAAAATGACGGATCCAATTCTATGTTATGATATATCGAACATTTTATCAGTGAAGCTGTTTTGTTTCACATTTATAGCAAGTAATAAATAGCGTGCCAATTTATTATACGGGTATGCAGATGGTATAGATCTGTATCGGTTTACTTACGACTTGCACTTGAGAAGTAGTACGGCAAGGATAATACCGACGAATATGACTCCTACACAGGACGACATAAGGACGAGTAGCCAAGTATCGTCGAAAACTGTTCCTGAAAATTGTTACAACTATTCATCGGCAACGAGTAGCTTTTTTTTTTATTAAAATAAGATTGCACAATTGCAAGGTGAAATCAGTTTGCTGAAAACTTTTCAAATTAGTAACATTAATTCAAGTATAATATACAATTCAGTACTAAAGAATCCATGTTGATTAAATTTCGAAAATTTTTTGCAGTTAAATACTCCATTTAAAAGTTGCAAAGTATAGTGACCAATGAGTAATTTTTATTCCAAAGGAATGAATGCATAGTTTTTGGGGAGGACTTTGAAATCTTCGTCGAAAAAGTGAATCTTCTTTGCGTTAAAACAAATTCTTCCTATATCTGGTAGTGAAAAACCTTTAGCGATGATATTGGCTGATTCACATTCTCAGTGATTATAAAAATATTAAGCTTTGTATCGAATTGTTTTTTTTTTCGAATTAATTATAAGATGTAATTCCACAATACATATTTCAATACGTATGCACCTTGTTGCGGGAGTTCAATGTACTGAACACCTTCCGACCTCCAATCGCAAAAATGTTTGCAAGGACTGTCGTTCAAATGCGTGGCGAACGATTGAACTTCGGAATTTAAATAAAATGATGAGATGTCAGAATTACGTTGAAGAAATGCTGGAATCGGCGGCGGTGGGAGGCGTAATATCATGTCTGGTGGTGGACCCAGTTTACACACGGTGCAGCTCGTGTTGTTCATCACTATTTTCTGCAAAACAGAAAAAACACGTTGAATTACAACGGAAGAGAAACTAGCGGGAGTTTCGAAGTGATCTTAATCAATAAATCCAACCTGACCAGCTCTTCCTTGGTAAAAATAATACGATTAGAAATTTCTCAGATATACGTACACCACGTTCGCTGACGTGTATGAGACAAATTCAGCATTATTTCTGAAGAAATTTGAACTGTTGTGATAATGTCTGAGAGAGACTCCGTGAAATTCTAAGGGATTTCTAAAAAAAATTCATATTCTTTCAGAATTTGGTTTTCTGCTGGAAATATGAAAAACTCCGAATTTTAACCTTCCTAACTGTTTTTCACCTAGTCGCGCTAGAGGTGTAAATCGAATCAATGCCTAGAGAAATGTCGTATTTTTTAAGAATTACGACTCATGTCACGCAGCTTCAAAAATCTAGGTTCTGGTGTTTATCCGTATTTTGTGACGGAATCGCGTTATGGAAAATTAGGAATCGATTGAGAGAAATTAGAATTTTTCTTCAGTTTAAATTGGATTTTCTGAAGTGTAGCTGGAAAAATATGAAAATACCTATAAATGAATATTTTCAATAAAACTAGAATTACGAAAATGAAACCGGTGTTTTCAAAAAATTTCAATGTCTGTTCACAAATGTACCGAAATTGCGTTATTTTTAAATAGTTACCACAAATTTTTGTATTTCGTGAGCAGTTTTTAAGAAAAAACTGAGGATTTGTGCGATTTCACATTCCGATTAAATTCGTAGAAGTGTTTATAAGGCTCTAAATATAATTCTCACCACGGATGTTAGCATATTACACTATTATTGTAAACGAAGGTTTAAAAATATTAAATTCACGTTTCGGAAGATACATCAAGGGTGCGGGTATTGAACGCACCTTCATGCGCAATAATAAACCAAATCTTACTTCAAGTAATTGTACAAAATGCAATAAAATAAGTTTGCGAGCGGTAATTGTCATTTTTATTTTTTTTTTCCCTTTAAATCACCTAAGCGAAAACACTGTGTCTGACCTCTAAAAAATGCCTACTTACCCTTCAGAACGAGACAATAAGTTGTTGACGCACTGACAGAATAGGACCTACTCCAGTTTTCCCGAAGATCGGCGCACGCGTCGCCTTATCGACCGAGACGCCAAACCAATACTTTCAAATATGCTCCATGCAATCTCAATCGCACTGACAACATCTGATATGTATTGCACATACAGAATTCAGAGTGTTTTGGTCAGTGCATTGACTCTTTATCTAGTGGAGGGTCAATTTTATATACATATAACTATACCGTCCTTTTTCTCTCGCAAAAATAATATTGCACTCAAATCATTCGATTGATGACATTATTGTAGGGTACATGGGACATCTGATAAAAAAAATTGTGTCGAAACGAGAGAAACGCAATAAATCAAGTTGCATCTAAGAATGCAATAAAAAAAAGAACAATGACCGAAATTTTCACTTTCCTAAATTTAGAAACTTCTAATTTCTTCACAAATTATAGGAATACAACGGGACAATTACACCTCTCCTGTGAGAAAAATAAACAATTTTAAATTAGTATTCGCCAAATTTTATTTGAAGAAAATTTTTCTAGCAAAGTAAATTACTAAAAGGGAATGTATTTTATAACCCCCCCGTCTTTCGACAATGGAATTTTCAGATTGATGACTCTATCTTGTAACAATAAATACATTGTATGGCTGTCACTCTGGTGGAAATGATTTCTACGATTTTCAGGCAAATTGGGACATTTCGTGCAAATTTATACAAAAAATTGATTTCTCTATGATAACTCTAAGATAGTCTGTTGTGTGATCGAAGTATCTTATGTCAATAACATTGGAAAAACTTTTTTCTCAGTATATATTTTATTGTGAGAGTAATAATGTTCCAAAAAATCTGTAAGTGCGAGGGTTTAGTGAGTATTAGTGTGGCTATCTGAAAAAAATACACATTATCGTACCAGGCAATATAGATGAATTGCACTTCTTCTAAATAAAAAAAGTCAGATTTTGAGGATGTGCAATTCGTCGAGATTGCCTGGGATGTGTATTTTTTTCAGATAATAGCACTAATGCCCACTAAAAACTCGCAGTTACAGATTTTTTGGAACATTATTACTTTTACAATAAAATATATACTGAGAAAAAAGTTTTTCCCATGTTATTTCCATAAGCTACTTTGACCATAAAGCGGACTATCTTAGAGTTGATGTGGACAGCTTAATTTTTTGGGAATTTTTTTTATTTTTTTGAAAGCGTTTAAGCCCCTGGGAGCATGAAAATTTAAAAACAATCTTATTAACCTTTGGACTGCCGAAAAATCTAGTCTCCGTCTGTGATTGGAATTTTACATATATGTTAGATATGAGGTACAGACAAAACATTTTGAGACTTTCTGAGAGGAATAAAGCTCTCAAAATCTCGGCAGTCTAAAAGTTAAGGACCACTAGTATTTCGTACATCAAGTCGTTAAATCGTTGACGGTCGTTGAAAATTCTTGATCGAACTGACTATTTTGACCTTGTTGGAAATACGACAGGTGGTATATTCCGGCTCTCTGTGCATTGATCGTATTGATATAAGGCTTAATGAAAGCGCTCAAAATCTATAAACGTATAAAACTTGTCAAATGGCGAATTTTATCGTGAGAGCAGAAATATATATGATGACATTTTCGGCAGATAAAAGATAGTGTGTCGGCTCATGCTAATGAACTTGGCGCGATCGGCGATCGTCGATCTCTATTAATACTTGACATAATCAATTATATTTTTCAGAGCTTACAAATTACGCGCAATAAATGAACATTTACACATGTAACTACTTCCAAAAAGATATATTTTTAATATTTACAGTATCAATACAGTTATACTATTTACATAGTTTAGAAAAGCACGTAATGTTGCAACACATTTCTTTGCAAACATTCAGTCGGGATGAAACTCATGACATTGGAAGACAATTTTTATTCTGTTCACAATTTATTGAACATATTGTTTATCCAATAACTTAGACGCCTATTGGTTAATACCGTTGGTAATTTCGGCAGATTTTCATCCAGATTTTGAATCGGTAAAACTGAATTGTTGATCCCGTCCCAAGTCTGCTACTATTTGCGGCAATTCTGCTGTTACCAGTGCATAATTTTCCGAGCTTCCGAGAAGAGCGTTTACACAAATCGGTATATTGTCATTACTGTAATTGTCATATGTATTCATGGCATTAGTGTCAGAATTTGATGACGACGAATCTGATGATGTCGAAGAAGTTGAAACGTCAGTGTTTTCTCCAAATGACTGAAGTTTGGCCGGCAATTCGGTTGGATTCGGTGATTCTCGTTTACCAATTTCGGCGACAACTTGTGGCAATTCGCTAGAATCTAATTCGCTGTACATGGTTCGAATGCCGTTACCAAGGTTTGCCACAAATGCCGGCAATTCGCTAGACTTCAATTCAAGCTGATCATAATCACTGACGGTAGTAAACTCATTAGCGCCATCATATGATGATTCGACACCGTTATTTGGTGCGCGAAAATCTTTATGCCCATGTTTCACGGAGCTTCGTTCTTGAACTTGTTTGAGTATAGACAGAGAACTATTTGTACTATCATGAACACTATTGCTACTGAATTGGATTAAATTGGACTCCGGGTCCACATTAAGATTTTGATGGCTATTTTTACACAACTTTGTACTGCTTACACTAAATTGCATTAAATCAGAATTCTTTAAAGTTTCGGTAACCAAGACTTTTGATTCTGTTGAATTTTGATAAGAAAGTTCACTAGGATAACTCATTCCGTCCAAGATTACATCCAAATTTTCTGGTGGCTCCGAAATTCGACACGTTAGCTTTTCATCGTGCTCCGAAGCTGTCTCATTCAACAACATTTCAATTTCTTCATCAGAAATAATCACTGGAGCAGCTGGGCCACTCAACGGTCTTTGCGGAGGTTGGCCTGAAAATGATGAACCACATTGCACTAATTACTAAGTTTGTACCTTTGATTTCGGATATGGTTTTAGCCAACACATTTGACATTGTGTGTAAAATATGTAATCTAAAAAGTTTGTAAAAATTACTGAAAAACCGGTCACGGTATGTAAATTCTTCATAAAATTGCACATAGACAACTTTCTTACCATGCAATAAATCAACTGCAATATAATCTGCAGCTTTAAACAATTGAGCCTTGACGAGAAGAGTCAAAGTGGACTGCAAAGTTGGCCTACGTTTTCCCATTGTGCTCCATTCTTCTAAAAATATTTCTGCCGCTGATTTTCGTTGTTGGCGACTGGCCTGTTCAATCAGTCTGACGAGCATTAAAAAAATGGTAAATATTCCTATTTGTACTAGAAATATTTTAAATTTATATTCAATGTATGTAACTCACTCAAAGTGTTCGGTACTGAATTTTGGAACATTTTCAGTTCCTTCCTTGGGCACAATCGCCATCAACATTTTCCATGAATCAGAGGCAGTCAATATTCTACCAAGTTTATACAGCTCTGCAGGCCTCAATTTACGTATCTCAGTATTGGCATCCATATCTGTGATTGCGTGGGTATATCAATTTAAGAGTACTGATCACCAAAAAAAATTGTGTTTTCGTTTATAAAGTTTTCACTCAAGTAAATATATCAAAACGTATGGATCAAGACTTGGATAGCTCGTTTGTTTAATAACAACATGGACGACACGTGAACTGTGGGACACGGCCTTCTATACCTTGTAACTCTAGTGGAGAGGGTGTCCCGCTTTACGGGCCTGTTTTCCATAGTTCTCACATTTACCGCTAGAGTCGCATGTTGAAAAGGGTTTTGCTAATGAACCTCACACAGCCTCACACAAGTGAAGGGCGCATGCAATTCAATGATCTTCGATCGCAACGACCTACGCGGTAATAGAACAAACTATTGAAAAAGAGCCCGTTAAGCGGGACACCCCCGCCACCATAAAACGGGCCGAGTCGCCAGACCTGTGTAAAAGACCGTGCTGTGGGGCATGTCGGTATGTATGTACTGTAGTCTGCACTACGTTATTTCCTTTGGATCCGTTCGATGCTTCGTCTCGCGGCCACGAGTAGAGCGCTGCGGACATTTTTAATATGACGAAATATTTTATGATAGACTTTTGTATTGCCGACATCACGGTCTTACATACCTATACAATCACCAGTCAGTTGACATAATTGCGAGAACACGAGCGCAGAGAGGGGCAAGGATGACTCTGTGCCTTAGGAACTTAATCATTTTATTATTCAATTTGTATTTATCAGTATCAGAAACTTTTGCCGAAGATATTTTGGGATGTGGCGGATTTATCAAAAGTCACGTGCCCATTGATTTTGCCAAAGTTCACATAAAATTGTAAGTATTCAAGTCTGTGACACACCTGGCACTAATTTTCAATTCCAATCATCAACCCTAACCTAATCTAGCCCTGACTTAACCTAACCTAATTTATGAATCTACTACATCATGGTTTGAAAACTTAGGTATACCAAGGCTGGAAGCCTGAAAGATGAAACAGAATGTGCTCCAAATAATGGGTACTACTTTTTACCTCTGTACGATAAAGGGGAATACGTACTGAAGGTGAGTGCTCAAATTGCAGTGTAGGTCGATATGATGAGAGACATGATAACCACCTTTTCTTGTGCTATTTTAGGTTGAGCCACCGAGAGGATGGAGTTTTGAACCAACGTCAGTCACTCTGCATGTTGACGGCTCTACAGATTTGTGTAGCGCAGGAAAAGACATAAACTTCACTTTCAAAGGCTTCGGAATCACAGGAAAGGTTCGATCTTTAAATAAACATGCGTCACTTATTGAATCAATAGCCAATAAATTCAGTTACCCATTAGCAGAATAGTTTTGATTTTTGGGCATGTTTTCGAAAAAAATTCATCTTTTTCATAATATACTAATACATAACTAGGTTACAAGCCATGGCACTAGTTCTGGACCGAAGGGAGTCACAGTCTCTTTATACACAGACAAAAACAGAGAATCTCCGGTTGACACAACAATAACTGCTCATGGAGGTACATTTTACTTCACACCAATTCAACCCGGCAAGTATGTTCTCATAGCATCGCATCCAAGGTAAGTTCTATCGATATGTATTCAAAAACAATTGAATATCAGCTAAACTCTACTATGTTCTTGATGTGCTTTTAATTTTGAAGGTGGATAATTGAGAAATCCAAACTTGATGTTACTGTTAGAGAGGGAAATACAGAACTGGCTGATAATAGCTTAGTAGTCGCTGGGTACGATGTAAGTGGACGAGTTACCAGTGAAGATGAACCAATGAAAGGAGTGTCTTTTATTCTGTTTGGGGTACGTAGAACGAATATTGAATATATTATGTAATTATTAACGCATCATTTATTTGTTTGGTAAGGTTTTTCCATAAAATGAAAAAAATCCTCATCCTGACTCATCTCTGTTGAACAGAATGGACAAGCGAGAAACTGCGAAACCACACCAATTAAAGGGTTTGAATCTAGCAAACCGCTATGCCATGTTCTCTCCGACAAAACTGGGCGTTTCACTTTTTCTTCTCTTGCCCCTGGAGAGTATCGTCTTGTGCCACACTATGCTGGTGCTCAAACAAAGTTTGATGTTCAGCCGATGGAATTAGCTTTCAAAGTTCACCACGAGAGCCTGATTCTCCCTCAAGACTTTAAGATAACTGGTTTCACGATAAGTGGGGCTGTATATGCGTCAATGCAAGGTGGCGGATTAGAGGGGGCTAAAATTTACTTAAACAAAAAACTCGCTGCAATAACAAACAAGGATGGCTCTTACAGAGTTGACAACATGAAGGCTGGACAGTATTCATTCAAAATTGAAGCAGGTACCTATAAACCACTAACCTAATATTTCACTGTTTAGTCATCACGCGTGTTAGCAATTGGTTTTTTCTAGATGATGTACAATTCGAGGAGAAAAATGTGAAGATATCACCAAACTCTACAGAATTACCGCCGTCAGCGCCTTCGTCTTACAAAGTTTGTGGGAGGGTGACTTTGTCGGCCAAAGATACGTTGCATCATCGGAAGGTTGCTGTACAAAAAGTTGCTTCCACATTCCACAGTGAAATTGAAACTAATCCTAAGACAGGAGAATTTTGCTTATATCTTGCCCGTGGCAAATATCAATTGAGTGTTTTTGTTAGCAACGATGAGAAGGCAAAAGGACTACAGTATGTATTATGAGTCAAGAGCCGTAAAATTACGGTATCCGATAATTATATTTAAAATTCTTATTCATTAGATTCTATCCTTTGCAACATGAGATTGATGTTTCATCTGAACCAATAAGAAACCTCGATTTTTTGCAATTGAAAGCCACGCTGATGGGAAAAGTTGAGTGTTTGCGGGATTCGGACTGCAGTCAAGCATCTGTTACTCTCAAAATTCTCGATGGAGCCACTGTTAAGACCATACAAACCAAAGGTAAGATGGAATGTAATGTTCAAACGTCAAAATTGACAATCCATCGGGTTGTTTCATGAAAATGTTACATGGCCGATTTAAAAAAAAAGATAAGCTCGCCTTCATTCGTGCAGTTCAGAGTACATTTAACTGGAATCGGTGTGCATTTCGGCATTTTGACAACTAATAGTACATTGTACCGATCAACATTTGCTTTATAGTTTACGATTTACTGAGTTTTCTCTGTTTGCAATTAACATGAACCACAAGACGAGTATCGATCAGTAAAATGCATCCTGAATTGCATAAACGCAAGTGAATTTATCATACGTCCAATCGCGTATGTAACATACCCATGAAATAATAGACTGCTTGTACCAACATAGCTAAATATGATTAATATTAGGAAATGGCTTTTCATCTGATTTTTAGATAGAAAATACAAATTCTCGAACATCTTGCCTGGTCAGTACGAAGTATTGATAGACACTGATGTATTCTGTTGGGAAAATCCAAGCCAGAGAATTTTTGTAACCTCTGAATTCGCTGAGGTGCCAACATTCAAGCAGATCGGCTTTTCAATAACTTTCATCTCTTCGCACGATACCGCTGTCGAGTTTTCTGACTTGAAGAGTTCACAGAAAGTTTTATTAAAACTTTCTAAGGGAAGTACAAGGCATTGTACATCGGCACCTGGTGAATACCGGTTTGTACCAAAAAGTTGTCACGTTTATCCAAGATCCGAATACACTTGGGATACGAACAGCTTGGCTCCTGTTATATTGTCATCGACAGAGCACAGTCACAAGGGGAACATCATTAGCACAGACGTAGTGGATGGGCTCAAGGTGAAAATCGAGCATGCTGAAGATCCGTTGATGTGAGTTTCATGTTACATATCAACTTCTTATTCACATTCCCTAACTTTTCCTACACAAATTTGCAGAACGTTGGATGTAAAAAATTGGATCAAAATGTATAATACGTATAAGTGATAGTAAACTGAAACATCCGGGTTCTACCACCTTGATTGGTTTTCTATTTAGAATAATAACTGCCATTACTTTTTTTTTACATGACAGTATCAATTTTCTTACAGTCTAGGACCTTTAAACTATGTTAAAGAAGGAAACAGTTATAAGTATGAATTTGAATTCAACGCAAATACTGATAATGAATACATCGTGACACCCTTGTCGGAAATTCTCCTGTTCAGCCCCTCGTCTTTAATTGTTACTGGAGAAAACGATTGCAGGGATAATGTTGCTTCATTTATTGGTGACATGGGAAAGGTAAGATTTTTTTTTTATCACCACTGTATGGTGATGAATTGATATGAATTACTTTTGAAGTCCGATAAGACTTTAAATTTTGCAAGGCCCTAAACATGCCTCGAATTTTTCCAATATCTCTTTAAATAGGAATTTTTCGAAAATTCATAATTCAGGCACGATTTGTCATGCCAATTTAAAAAAAAGTCATGAATGATCCATTTTGCTTAGCAAAATGAAATTAAAACACAAGTGAAGCATATAAAAAATATGACCAAATTTTATCTGATTTTAAAGATAATGTCCCATATTCAAGATTATAAATAATACTTGTTAGTGACTTACTAGGTAATAAGTGGCAGTATTCTACCACCGCTGGACGGAGTGAAAATTCAAATATTTGGTAAAGACAAAACTGCGCCAGTTCAAACGCTGGTTACACAATCGGATGGAAATTACAGAGTTGGTCCTCTTGACGGAAAAGTTGATTACAGGTAAAGAAAATTTCACAGAAGTATTACGCATGTCCAATGGAAGTATTTACCCCTAAACTGGGTCCAAAAAACCTTTGAAGGAAAATCGAGTACAACTTAATAAACGAATCATTCATTTGATAACTGATTCTTGTTTTTGATTAATTTTCTAGCGTTACTGCAGAAAAAGACGGCTATATTATTACAGGACCTGATGCAAGTGGCAAATTCATGGCCCATAAACTCGCTGAGGTGATTGTGTTTGTCTCAGATCAAGCCGACCATCAGCCATTGCAGGTAAAATAAGTTTTTGTAACTAAAGTTTATCCTCTATCATTCAAAGCCTATTGTTCGTTATTAAAAATATATTTAGACATTTCTTATTGCTATCGCTGCTGCAAATTCTTCTATGAAAAAATCTTTGAACTGGGGATTTTCAGAACGAATCCTAGAATTTCAGTGAAATTTTGCTGAAATATTCAATTTCAAAGCTTTTTAGCATAATTTTCAAACCAATTTGTAGAGTCATTTACGATTAAGTAATCTTTCTCGAATAATCACGAAAGAATTGTTGAACTTTAATTGATTGGCACTTAAAAAATCTCATTCATAAAAGGTTCTTTGGCTTGCAAATTTTCAGGGTGTGCTGTTATCGTTATCTGGGGGACAAAATTATCGTAAAAATAGTATAACAGGCGAAGAGGGACAATTAGTATTCAATTCATTGTCTCCTGGTGAATATTACCTGCGGCCAATGATGAAAGAATATCGATTTGATCCTCCGTCGAAGATGATTAATGTGGCAGAAGGAGCAACTGTCAAAGTTGAATTGTCTGGTAACAGAGTTGCATTTAGTGCCTATGGAGTTGTAACCTCTTTGAACGGACAACCAGAACAAGGCTTGCTGGTCGAAGCTGTTGGGCAGACGGACTGCGCCTCGTACCAGGAAGAAGCAACAACTGAGGAGAATGGAAAGTTTCGGATCAGGGGTCTTCAACCTTCTGTAAGTGTCTTGCCTCTAATCTCGACTGTAACAGTGCAGGATGGTCACTTGTTTCTAATTATAAAACCTTCTCTTGAATTATTAATCCATTACTAATAAATATTAGTGATGTTTTTTTTTTTTTTTTTTAAATTATATCCGTTCACTGACACTGTCGCTGGCAGAAGTACTACTGCGCGAGATTATTTTAACAGGTTTTACTGTCTTCCTAACTGCTGAACCAAAAATTTGTATCTGCTAGTACTTAGAACTTCTGCTTTCTATTGATGAACTGTTCAATTTCGACGTTTTTAAAAGTAAAAAATAAGTGTTGCAAAATGCGACCTGTGGAAGTAAGAATAAATGATAAAAGCGTAATTTCTGTCTGGAAAGTTCAGAAAAGTCAGTGATTTATAAAATATAAATCGAGTGGCCACACCGATAACAGAAGATCGTTGCTAAGCAAATGCCGTTTTTTATTTCTAGTGTATTTATGCGATTCGTTTGAAGCCCAATGTGGAAGCAAATCTTCACGTCCAGAGAGCCACGCCAAGCTCTGTGGCCGTTCAAGCTACAGAAGACATCCATGGTATACGTCTGATTGCTTTCCATCCAATTTTGCGGACGGATCTTTCGGTTCACATTGACGCTGCTCACCCGGAACACTATCGAACGCTGAGGGTGAAGCTGTGCAGAGAAGACATACCTGATTCACCGATACACGTTGTGAAATTGGACACTCAACATGCATCGAAATTGGGAAATAGTTACAGTGCAGGATTTCTCATTCATTTCCCCCCATTGCAAGCTGACAACAAGAAATACTTTGTACAGTTAGAATCGTCGTTGTCACAGACACTGCATAAATACAAGACCATACCAATATATTTTGAAGCGAATTCATCCTTCAAACACGTGAAGTTATCATTCCATGCTGAAAGAAAAGTCGACCAAGGTGATGTGAATCAAACCTCTGTAGTGGCATTGCCATTGATTATGCTGGTAGCACTGGCTTTTTTGAATCGTGAAAAATTGTGGAACAATCTCACCACGTTAGTTGAAAATTGGACCAAACCTGTGCCAATTTCTAGATCGCCGGTTCAAACTGTTCCCGTTGATCCAAGAGCTGATGATATCATCGTTGAGCAAATAATGAACATTAATAAAAGGAAAGTTAAACCACGGAAAATGTAACTTCAGTGAGAATTGTGATGTGTATATTTTGTGAATTTAAGTAAACTGAATCCAATGTAGATGAAGTGATGGTCAAAGTTCGTGTAAATGACACCTCACTCCTAGAATAAAATAGTAATATCAGTTAGGTACCATTTTTTCGCTATGTATACTTACTACATTGGTTACAGTTAACACTGCACCGAGAGAGAGTTTAGCGAAATGTTGAAACAGAATTCTCATGGCTTGTAACACAAGCACAGTACGCACAGCACTAATTCTAATTATTGGTCTTAGAATGCTAGGATAGAATTTTCAAATCTGAGTAAGGCTTTCAACTTCAAAATGACATTGAGAATTGATTAAGCAGATTAGACAACAGATGGCGTTGCTTGAATTTAAATACTTGTCATTAGCTCGATTTTGAAAATTTCTATTTCTTGCTCTTATTATCAAGTGGAAGGTGAAAGCCAGGTTATGGCTCTGCCAAAATTTACAAATTTTCGCTTCACATTCCAAATGAAATTCCGAGGTGTTGCACATATTTGCATTCTTACCTTGTGACAATATTGGTATTTTTAAATCCATAAGACGCCATCTGGCGCCAGAGAGCACGTAACACTAACTGTTATAGCTGGCACATTTAATTATAATATAGGCTTATTAAGTCTATGAATTATCAACGTGGTTTTTTATTGGATATTTTACCATACACTGACTAAATGTCACAAAATGACAGTCCAACAGCTTTCACGTTTTCTGTGACTGTATTCGTTACGGTATTCATGAAGTTAACCTCAATCTGTAAGCTGATTTTTACTGCCGATGCCATATTGCAAATACCATTCCGACCACGATCCCGGCAAACAGGCAACTACTGAACACTAAGTCGTATACAGAGCGAATTCCTAACGATTGCATGATTTGTCGTCAGATAAAATTTAATGCTCACGCATACAATCTCACAGCAGCTGTTTCCAGGGCGACAAACCACCGGCGATAAATCGAACCAAAAAAATTTTCACAGTTGTGCTTAAGACGGACGCCGTAAAAATTTTTCGATCGCGACGAGCTGTCGTCTAAATTTATGACGGTTGCCCAGGCAAACGGCCGCGCTCGGATTGGGGCGCTTATGCGTTAAATTTTAGCAAACAACGGATCATGCTGTCAAAGAATTCACTCTGTACAATGACTTTTTTTTTGCCAAGTGTGAAGTTGCAGCATGAGCCAAGGTGAGCATTATTATCACACTAGTCTGGAACTCTGTGGATCAGGTATCACCCATCCGTATGTATGATACACAGTATTTTTTCCAACATCTTCCTGAAGAAAAGTATCATTTAAGAAGCAACGAAAGTGCCACTGACAGCACGTGAAATTGTATTTAGACAACTTACGCTTAACGGCAATGCGTAAAATTAAGTTACTTCAAATGCGCATACATCAAAGTAAGGTTTACTATGTAAGATCGAGAATTTCAGTTGTGCGCATGCGCCAATGTTGTTTTACCACACTGTTCGGAAATTATGTTCTTTGCGCACAGACTTCAGGCTCCAAAAATCGAAGGTGTGAACCTTTTAATGTGTTTCCGAAATTGAGTCATTACATATCATTTCATTTGAAGTTTATGTATTGTTTCTCTGGCTCGCATGTTTGTTGACAGAAAAGATTAGGCACTTCAAATAAAATAAGTACATGAACCTACCCAACAAAAATTTTACATTAATTGAATGTCTTAATTTGTTGATTTAACTGGAGCTTGTTTGGCGTAACTGGTTGAATCACTTGCACCAATTTGTTTACAGACCAAAGAAACACCACATGCTTTGAAATAAATAGAGAATATAGTCATCGTAAACCTCAGTATACTAGTACTATAAACGGCCACTAGGCGGTAAACTCTCTCACTACGGATATAGTTTGAGATATTTGTAAAACTAGGTAGCCGTCTAAGAAATGAGATGTGGATAACATAATATAAAATTCTTTATTAGCCGTATTGCAAACGAAGAAAGCATAATAGTTTCGAGGCATCGATATTGATATTGACGACAAATGAACAAAAATTATTAACACATGTTCAATTTATCCTTCTACATATATAACAAATTGTCGGGTTTGACCCATTCAATAAACGGGTATCAAGTCACAAAATTATCAATGAGTTCATTCGACGAATACGTTTTGTGCGCTGAATGAGTAATATTTCAGTCTATGCAAAAGATTTTTGTAACAACAAATTACATTATCTTTTTCAACCATTGAACTCTTGACTCAACAAAATATAAATTAGAACAAGCTTAATTCGTTTTGATACAACAACTTCATAATTTTAATTGAGGTGCGTTCAATTAAATTTTTAGTCATATCAATTTACAGATTTTCTTGAAACAAAATTCACATTATTGCAAGGCACTCGTGCCGTGTTATCTTGAATAAATTAATAGTCAGCATGATCATTCAAAGGCTTGGTTCAATTCTATATTAAGTTGTCAACAAGTATTTCGTCCGACAAAAGTGTTTTGTTGATTTGGTTAAGTATTGTGTTCGCTACATTTGACTATAGCATTTAGTTGAATAAAACGAATGTCACTTGACTGAAATAACCCTTTCCCTTCGTGTATGCGTTCGTGGTCTTACCATTTTCCTCTTTGTCTTGACTTCGGTATGTCGGAACTTCGACGGCGTTGAGTTAAAAATATCTGAAATCTCTACTTCTTCAAATGTTGACGACATCTTTGGTTTCATTTTTCCAACAGACTGGACTCATCATTTCAAAGTGCCTGACATGCACTTTCAGTTTGAAGTACTCGGGTTGCCAATACCGTGAAAATTGTTGTGAAAACTTATATTATTTAAATTTTATTTTGAGAGTGAGAACACCCCTACAAAATTTCCGGCATGGATTCAGCGTATTCATTGCTCAATTCTCTTTAAAAAGTTTTAATGTTTCAAACGAAACTCAACCGGAAACTATTCAAAAATAGTGATTGATGATGATAGGCGGGTTATACAAATACATACATACATACAAGTTTTGAAAATGTTCCAAATCGATTTATTTCATTATACAGCATAATATTATCAATTTGTCATCCCTATGTGTACTGATATGCGTGACGTGATTTACTTGCAAACAAATGTCGTTGCCGTCTATTGTACTTTCTCATTCCACGTACGTGTTAATAGTTGATCAAAGTGCCTAGGAATGGAAACTCGCATCCCATTGGCGATTCAATGTCTGCCAACGGTGGTGGAGTTACCAGATCTTGGCACACTCGCCGATTACACGTGTAGCAGGAAGTAAGTTTCAGATCAGGCTCACAGCTCTCGTAGACCGTCAAAACTATGAAAAATGATAATAATACTTATTTATGTGCTCGATATTGAGATCCAAAGTATGGGTGGGTGAAAACAATATGGCGTCGCCCTGAGTGATCAGCTGATCATTTCAGCCTCGGTTTTAGCTAAATTATGCGATGACTTTTGCGATTAAATGCGAGCCGTCAACCGCGCAGCAAACCTTCTATCATTCGATGCCATATTTGCATATTTTTTTTTAACACCTTAAGAAAAATTTTGTCCATTTACGACTCAAGTGTAAAGAACCTATTCTGTAATGGTGGCGCATTACTATTAACAATGCGGACTATATTACCGACCACTCTGTATTCTTAAACAAATATTTGAAGAAAAACAGAAAAATAAGGATCAAAACGTATACAACAATGGAAATGTAGTTATTCCTTATCATTCAGATCAGGAAAATCAGTATATTGTATTAATGTTGAAGAATTAATGAGTGACAAATTGCAGCGAATTATATATTTTAGAATCATCCTGTGAAAAATATATCCAAATTACCTTGCACAAAACGGGCAGAAGGGAACGAATGCAAGCGATTGACTGTAGGATATAAGTATAACGAATCGCGTCGGGTAGAAAGGCATTAAAACGTGAAACAATGTGCGACCTTGACCGAGGTTCTGCGTCTGCGACTGCGGGATACACTGTCTGGCAAAGTTTAAGTAGATTATTTGCACATACCCTTGCTGTATGCACTCCATTTCATCGCGAAAATAAGGGCGATTGGAACGAGACTCGTTATTACCAAATATTTGCCCCTTTATCCCAATATCCTTACTTATAACTACATACTTATAATTGTATACATACATATCGTACACGTAAGCAATGAAATTATACACCCACGAATTTTTCACGGAGTTCTAAGTCTTAACACTATAGTTTTTTCTATTAATCTCTCTGCACTGTTGAATTAAAATACTTTCACTATGCAACTTTAAACTGATTACAAATTTCTGAAAAAAATATGAAGTTAATGTTCCTACATAAATTCAATGATGATAAAAATAATATAGCATTCATTAAGCGTCAAGTAGCTACATATATATATATATGACTTTGTCGTAGAATCAGTAAGATTTGTATGGAATTGAAAATATCAACGAATGATTTCTTCCATTTATTACTTACGAAAAATTTTTCATATATAATATGTATTTATAAATTTATTCATCGATTTTCAATCCATACAGAGAATCTAAGTACTATATCACATACTAATTTTTTTCTTCTAAAATGTCATAAAAACCACTGGAATAATTTCTATAAAATTCCCCAATTAATCTGAGAAATTCTGTAAATTGTGAATAGAGAGGCTAGAGAATTCCAGTGAAATTTCACATAATAAGTAATTTGAGGTAACATAAAAAAATATAAACTGCCTCGAAAAAATTTCAGTATAATCAAATGTGGGCCGACGCACAATTTAGAAATAGCAAATCATTATTTTGCCGAAGAGCTCAGCACTTAATTCAAGCCTGATTTTGTTTAAATCGGTATATGAGCGAGAAAAAGTCTAATATACCTTTTGAAATGGGAATTTTTTTTCTTGCATAACGGAATTTCAGTGAATTTTTTATGAGGTATTTAATTTTAGAGTCTCTTGCAGTTAAAATTTTTCGTCATGATAAGCATGAGACTCGAATTTAATTATAGCATTTACAGACGTGAAGCTACAGTATCTTATTTTTAGATTGATTGAAAAGGTGTATTAAAAAAACACATAAGCCTTAGACTCGGGTTGGTAAAATGGTGGTAAAAATAACAATTTTACAGCCAAATCTTAAACCGGATAACGATATATATCATAATTTATACGTTTTCGATGTAGCTCTAAAATATCAAAAAAGTGTCAATGCTCACCTGCACAGAAATGTTTTTTCCTTCCGGTGGGATAGTTCCGACAGTAGTTCCAAAAGAAACTTTGACCAAAAGCCAATCGTCGTCAAATTCATATAGCACTGGCTATTTCACTCGCACGAGGAGTCGGATATAGGTTTATAAAGTAACTAATCGGCGTGTCGCGCAGAACTAAAGGACGAATTTTCATTCGTCTTCAACATTTCTTTCGCCCTCGGGAATAAATGGTGAAAATTTAATTACGATCAGGTTAATATACATACAAATACTCTATGAATTAAGGGGCCGTGAAGGCGGAGACGAATTTAATTCCGAAGGCTGGTTTATCGCTATACGAGGAGCGACGCAACGCCCGACGGAAGGCGGCAAGAGGCAACAGGTGAATCAAGGACCCGTCCGTCTGTGGCTGCAGCGTCTCCGCATCCTGGAGTCGTCTACAATCCACAACCGGTGGGGCAGTAGCGCAGCGCGGGAATCGCCGACTATTAATCATAAAAGGATGTGGTCCTGAAGCCAACTTGCAGCCGTCGGCCCCCTGGCAAAAAACATTTCCAACAACTTTTAAAAAAAACTCCAATTCACGGAGAATGAGAATTTCATAAAGGCTTGCATAGTTTTTTTTTAACAAATCCCTTAGCAAATTTTGATAATTTGCTAGGAATCTTGTTATATACAAAAATAACTCAATTTTGAAGTGCACGAAATTAATTTCGGTTGATTAATGGATAAAGCTTGATATTTATCGAAAATTTTGGAAAACTTATCATCATGCTAGTTTCATTGGAAATGTTCTCTTACAAGCATTACGTCTACTTTCGAAAACTCCATCCCAGTTTTTGGAAACGTGATATCGTCAAAATATCAGCAGAAACACCAGAACACATATTCTTTCGGACTTATGATTCGAATTGAAGTTCTGAATGTGAATTTTCTAAAGACGTTGGTAAAATTTTTACTAATAACGACTATTTCGAAATAGTCAGAGATGAAAACTCTGAGTTTATTGTATTTGCAATAGGAACAGATGTTCGAAGAGAACACCTCATAGGAGTTATTCGCAAAAGTACGTTCGATTTTTATGTCGATCTCGACTTGGGTAGAAATAACGAAAAAGACGACAACTTGGGGTTTTTCATATTTATGTTCCGATAAATATTACTTCTTTTCAGAAGCTCTCTAGAGTTTCTCGGAATTCCTCTGAGTAATTGAAACTTTTCCACAAATAATGTAAATTTTTTATAATAACCGTTCGAAAAAGGGCGGTAATATGTTTCGTAGATATTTCGAAAAAAATGATGAGAAATTTCCGAGAATTCTTTTCATCAGGGCCGGCTTGACTGCAGGCGACATTGGCCACTGCCCAGTGCAGTTGTCCGACGGCTTTGGTCCATCGGAAAAATAGAAGATGCAGTCGAGGGGAAACCGGTTTCATGGGGGTAGACTGTTCTCCGCTCGAGTTATCTGTCTGCAGCCTACGTCCCGCGTCGAGACCCTGCTGCACTGCATCCAATACAGTCTCTTCAAACTTGGATTCAATCATTTGTTTTACAGAATTGTCACAATGCTTCTAATCGGTCGAATTGCTCACATTAGAGGCCACGGAAATGTCCCGGCATTTCTAAAGTTGAGTATTTTGGCTTATGATTCTGTAAACTTGGTAAAAATCCTGAAATCACTATAAGCGATTAATTGTGTATGCCATGAAATGCGATTTATAGATTACAAAATCGATCGAGTTGCTTGACTGTTTATGTTACAGCCCTCGGAAATGTCCTGGAATTCATGAAATTGTGTTCTCTGATCTTTGGAAACAATTACATGATCCGAAAATCGATAAGTGAATTCATTGAATAAGCCATAAAACGTGATTAAAGTTTTAACGTATGCATAAGATATTATTGCTGAAGGATTTCTGGATTGCTTTAAGATTACATGCAGAAAACTACGACAATGCAGCTGGAATAGCAATATCGAAATATCGTGGTAATATTTCTGAGAGTGGGTAACGCACATTGCAATCAAGGCTTGTTTCAATCTTTTATATGGGCGACCATATCGTGTAGCCGCGGTTCGTCGAGCTGTTGGAGTCGAGTTGGCTGGACGAGTGGTAAATTCTTCAGACCTGCTGAAAAAAATCTTGCTGTCTGTATACAGGGTGTCCCGTTAAAGGGGTTTCGTCCTCGCGACAAGGTCGTTCTTCGTTTTACACGTAGATACGGACTTATATGCCTCGTATGCACTGACAATGAGTCCGTAGTAATATTACGACCATTGCTGCGGTACTTGTTCTTGGAAATCAAGGCCACGGATTTGCAGTGCTGCTGTAATTATATTACACGTTATATGTAGTCACTTGGCTGCCCTTTTAGGACCTTTTACAACGATTTTCAATCTACCACTCAAGTAGGATCATCTTTTAAATTTTACTGTTCTTCTAGTGAGGAAATCTGCATACATTTCTATGAGTGTACTGAATGTAAACTCCCGACAGTATTTCAGTCTCCGAAAGACGTCTGACAAGTTCTAATAGTTTTTAGGTATACTTTGCAGCAATACCTCAATTCCTGCACAAAAAATTAATTTCAACTGTTACGCAAAAATTGTTTCATTTTCGTAGAAAGTACGCAGAAACAGGAGACCTTAAATTTTTCAAATATCTAATAAAGTAGGAAGTTCCAAAAAAATATACGCTTTTTCAAGAAATTCGTCCGAACTGCACATCTTCGATTTGGTTAAAAGGAGTCCGAAAGATGAAAAGTGGGAGGTTTTCAGAGTTTCTGTAGAAAATAAGTTTGAAAAGAATTTTAGCTTTGTCCAGCAACTCTATAATTTCTTGAAATCCTTCGGAATATCTTACCAGAATCCTTCGAACGATTTCTATTAAGAATAAAGACCTTTGTCATAACTGTTCGAATACACGGTATATGCGTGCAGAATTTCTAGAAAAAAAAAACAAATTTCTGTAAATTTTTCTCATCAAGGACAAAAGCCCGGAAATTTGCAAAAGTGCCGCAGAACGTTGAAAGCTTGAACAAATTTGTAAACTCGGATGAAATTCGTGAAGAATACATAGAGTGTATGATATGGACGTGTACGTCTCGGACACAATAAACAGCCATCAGAGGATGAACTGCCAGGAATCACGCATGATTCCACCATAAAAAAACAAAAATGTGCCAGTCAATCAGTGCCTAAGAACGCAAGTCACATGTAACAGAATAACTAGTAGACAGTGGCTCTAAAACTCGATGAGTTCGAATTTTTTTCTAGAAGTGTCAAAATTCAAAATGGCGGATTTAACACCAGACGTTCCACGCAGCTTTGAAATGGTGGCAACCATTTATCAGCATCCCATTGGCCTTTTCCAGTCAACTGCCAACTTAGGTTGGATAAGTACCTCGTCTCGAACGCGTGGAACTAAATCTAGCAAAAAGCATTCGCGGGATCAGACGCATTCCTACTTCAGTCACAAGTGGAGCCACAAGTCGGGTGACCGTTTTCCGTTTCATTTCAGAACAGTGGCGTGGCAAGGTGACGCCCTTGACTCAAAGGACAAGTCGAAGTCGACGCTGCTGAATCAAAGGCACAGGCAACCGATTCATGGCCGCCATACCTACCTTTTTATACATCTACTATACGGTAGTCGTTTACTTTATACTTATGCGAGGAGAATATTCTCATCAGTCTCACAACCTCGTCTTGTGCTTAGCGGCTCTGCAGGCAACCGACACCTGTAGCAGATTCCGTGACACGGAAAAGAAGATAATAGTCCAGCAGGAAGAATAATCCATAACACATTATCGACATAGATATCGAATTATCCCTGGTGAAAAAAATTATCAGCAATTTCTCAACGTTGTTTTTAGAAATTTTAAAAAATATACCATGTTTTCAGTCAACAGATATATTTACAAGATCGTCAATTATTGTGATAACGTTTGCGGCATTTCAAGATACTCGAGAGTTTCTGGAAAGAACACAGATTTCCGAATTTTTTCTGTTGAAAAGCACAATATCTTCGAGATTTTACGTTTCTTACTATTTCTGATTATATCGTAAGTCGAGTTCACGGGAAAACTAGATTAAACGTCTCGGAAACACTTATCGTTAGATCTTTTTCGAGCTTCTTTATCTGATCAAAACCTGGATATCTCTAAGTTTTCGGCTATCCGACTATATCTGACGGAGTCGCGCCAGAGGTAAAAATCGAATGAAATTTACCAGAACCCATATTTTTCAAGATTTCAATTTGTATCACCATACTGTGCGCTTTTTATTTCTTATTAGAATATCTAGTGGCGGTATTTTTTTTCTTTAATACCGTTGCAAAGTTTAAAAAAACTAATTTCGAGATGTTCTCTATCCTCTAATGACTAATAAAAAAAGTCAAGTGAAGTTTTGTTAGTCCCGGTTATCTAGTATCGCTTGATAATGAGACGTAAATCATTACGAAATATAATAGATATAATTTTTCTATACTCATAATAAGAATACAGGGTGTGTGGGTTAGCTCCAACTGGAATGGGAAAAAAGTAATCCGATTTTAATTAATCTAGCATTCTTCTATGGTAGAAATTTCTCGTGGTAACTTTCACAGTTTATCCAAAGCTACAGTGAAAGTACTACATAATTTAGCAAAAGACGGCTGACGTGTCGGCCATGAAAAAGTATCCACTATAATTGAACAAAGAACAAAGAAAGTTTGGTAAAACTTTGCCCTCAGAATGATTGTTCTGAAGTTTCAATTTACTGAAGTTCATGTTTGTAGATGCAAAAATCTTAAATGTCATTAAAATTAGGGCGAATAAGCCTCGGTAGGTTTTATAATATGCTTGAATTATAGGAAGCACGCCCCAGAGAATGGTCAACATAATTGATTTCTGGAAAGCACTAATTGTATCATAGTCAAATAATCACCGAATTTCAAAAGCCGCTGAATTCTTTTCAGTCACCATGGCACGGTCTTATTATTTGATAATACACCATCTGCTGGTAACTAGGTTTTCATGACATATTTTAAACTGCATTGACATCGTTTGAAAATAAAAACCCAGTAGATTTCACATTGTTTTCTGCGTTTTAATAGTTGTCAAATTTACAATAAATAACGATCAGTCGCAAAATTATATAAAATTAGTCGAAAATCGATTATTTTTGGTCATCCTTACCTCGACTGCAGTTTTTGCGAGGTTGACGGCACGAGTAACTAGAAATGTCAGTCGTCTATGGGTAGGCAACAAACCAGTATCTTTGCTTGCAGGTATACCATTGCTAGAGCAAGAGCAAGATACAGATGACAGAAGTCTACTGCAGAAGCATACTTATTGTTAGTATAAACACTAACCTTGCACGTGTTTACTTCACAGTTTACACCACCCAAAAATCGTGCAATGGATTGTTTTGAAGGCCTTTCGATTTTGACATCTAATGAAAAACGAAGTAAGTTATGATATAGATGAAATAATGTCATCAATTTTTAGATATTCATGAACTGTTGATGTAATCTGCTTTAGAAGTACCTTATTACCTAGAGAAAGATCTCAGAATAACCTCAAAAAAAAAAAAAAAAATTGAACTGATCTATTGAATGAATGATTATTTTTTATCAACAATCACAACGGTATTATTCTTTGTAGGTAGCGATGTTGATTTTGATGCTATGCTGAGCCACATCCTACAGGGGGTTTATCACCTTGTACCTGATGAAGTTGAATGCGATATCAAGAAAACCAGCAATGATGAAAACAAACCGAGGTACGGATTCAGTGAATCAAACAGTTTCAATAACTTCATTGCATGACTGAGTTAATGTTTGTGTCTGCGATGTATATCATCCTTCTTCAGAACCTTAAACAATTGCTATAATCATAATCAATTGGCTGAAGAGCTAATATGAGTCATTGAATTACTTCTTCATAATGTCATTAAATAGATTTCTCTATTAGCAATCAATCATAGCAACTTTTGGCAGGTTCTAATCATTGCTACTAGCAAATACCATTCTGTGACATCCAAATTATTTAATAGCGAGGAAAAATTTTATTTTATTGCTCCGATCGGGAGAATAATCCAAAAATGTGTCAGCATGGTAATTTACTCACGTGTAACACTGCCTTAAAGGCATGTAACAATCCTACCTTTAAGGACCGAGTCATTTTTGATTCATACACAGTTTTTAGGCATTAGTATCGAAGCATTAACACTAACTGTATTTAGCCCGGTTGAATGACCGGTGTCACTACAGTAAGAATAGGGATATGTAAAGTACCGGTACGTTTAGTATTGCGGAATCAAATTATATGTCACAGTCATATTCTTACTTCAAAATGGTACTACGATTTATCATTTCTCTCCTACATATTTCCAGAATCCCTGAAAGCCCCTCAACTGTGGAAATTATCGCCTAAAAATTGATGAAACACAAGATTGACTCGGTCGGTAAGGTACGACTGTATCTTTTTTATAAACTCAACGCTCCCATTCTGAATTCATTGAACTTCTGTGAATAAAAAAACCCCCTAGTCTTGCCTAATTTTTATATTTTTCTTACTACAGGGAAGCATTTCTCCAGGCAATTTTATATTTCCTCAATGAAATTCGAAATACCAAATATCTCGATGGAGACACCTCCCTTGGTGTGAAACAATTAAATTCACTTAAACGTGGGATTGAGATTGCAATTTCCATGATGATACCGTGCCTTCTACCAGGGGTTGGCGTAGGTATACAATACATGTGTCCGAGAGCAGCCCAGCTGCCTGCAGAACAGCTGACAGATTTTCAGGTACCTCATTTTCGTCCTGCGTAAAGAATATACGACTTCATTTCACAATAGTCCATCTCCCTCATAGGACCACTGTTCATTTTTGCCAATATATTGTATTTCACAATGCTCAACGAGCCTATATTTCATTTAATTACAGAAATACGAGCGTTTGTCAAATGTTGTAAAAACAATATTGAACTGTTTTGACGAATCTACAATGCGACCCACAATCTTACCGCAGATTGGGTCACTTTTGGCTGCCTTGATACAACTGTCAACTGTACCGTTGACGAAACCTTGCAACGAGAGTGAAAACAGTTCAGGGAATACATTTCGCATGACAGCAGTTATTTACGATCAGTTGAAAAGAGAGCAAGAACAATTTAGAGTAAGCCTTCTTTCATTGATTGACAAATTACCGCAGTCCATTGTTGTCAAAGAGTTGATGATCATTCTTGGAGTTCGACGTGCTCCGCGTTGGTTGCGGAGAGAAACTCAACGACTTCTGATCAGCAGAATAATGAAGCCTAACGGCATTGTAGCTTTAGTACTGTCAATGTGTGATGATGGCTTGGATTCAGGGGCTCATTGGGCAAAGCTAGATGTCATTGCAAAATTGATCGCCACTCCTCAAGGCACTGATCCAGATATTTACTACAATTCAATATGCTCTCAGGTTGGTTAGTTAATCCTTTAGTTTCGAAAGTTATTTAGAAATTTCTCGTTATTTTGTTTGAAAACTTGTTTTGTTTGAAAGCACCGCTCATGTCACATTCAAATAATTATTGAATTTTAAAACTACTCACAGCTGCTGAATCTTCTTGAGTCCAAAGGAAAAGATTCACTGATAGTAACCAGTTTATGCATGAACGCACTGTATGAGAGAAATCCAACAGTTTTTACTAAAAAAATTCTCAATCCGATTATGGAACCTCTGCTTATCACAGTTGGGAAATCTGAAACAATGGAAGTATTGAGGACTGAGATTGAAGTTACGAAGTGTGTCGAAAATCTTTCGAAATGTTTCACTTCGAATGGAGCTGAATTTAAATGCCTACCGAGCAAACTTCTCTGTGTGATTGCCGTTCCGTTGTTTCGCCTCTACACCAAAGCATATCGCACTGTTTACTTGCATCGAAAGAACTTGGAGCAATTAATGCTTCTGCTCTTGCGCGAGGAATCAATGCAAGCTGATCTTTTTGCCATATTGCTTGTACAGCACAGATCGAATCATGTCGAGCATGATTTTGGTAATAATTTGACGTTCCGATTTGGTCCTAACAGTGAATTTGAAGTAACGAATCAAGTTGAATATATTAGTTGTGACGAGTTTGGCGATTGCCTTCTGCACTTGGTACAGAATGATAAAATATTGTCATATAATTTATTCTGCTATTTGTTGGAATCACTGTCGAGATTGAATGAAAATTGTCATTGCAAAAATAAAGACATTGCGCACGACATGGAAGTAAAATTGGTGTATGCAAAGCTGTTATCCATTCTTGCTGATACTCATGCAATTCAAGAAGCATATATTAGAAATCCGCAGCACATTCTGCTGTTTGTAATATCATTAGTCGAAGACAAGTCAGCAAACGATAAGGAAAATGGAAATGAAATTGGCATAGAATTTGACGTTTTGTACATCAGTCTAATGCTTGTCAAATTCATCCTTGAGAATAAACGAAAATCCATAGATTGGAAGCCATTCGACAAATTGGCAACTGCCTTAGGCAAATTGAAAAGCTGTAGAACATCAACTGAACTATCCACGCTGGCCAAAGAAGTGACGAATCTTATAAAAACAAAGGGTGCATTAGCTCGACCTCGGTACCAAGATTTATCAGAATCAAATGAAAAGGTGACTGAATTCGATAAAGCTATTCACGATCTCGCCGACCCTCTGTTACCAGTCCGTGCGCACGGTTTGATGTTGCTAACAAAGCTTGTTGAACGTTCAGATCACGATGTAATTGCCCAGAAGGATATTGTCTTATGCCTTTTTCAAGTAAGTTTAGCAAATTCGTAGTCAAATTGTAGTTGAGAGCAAGAATTTCGTCTCAAATATCTTTCATTTGTAACAGGAAAATTTGAAACATGAAGATTCATTCATATACTTGAGCGCCATCAACGGACTCGCGGCGCTGGCCTCCGCTTATCCTGAAAAAGTAATCGAAGTGCTGGTGCACGAATTTATCGATATAACATCTGCCAGTAAAGAGAGCACAATTTCACCCGATACTCGGGCTAAGATAGGGGAGATCTTAGTCAAAGTAACAAGATCCCTTGGTGAGTAAAATGCTTCTATAATGGAAGATTCTTTGTGTTGTGATTAAAAAATTTCAGGAATTATGTTTATACCAAGTTTGGTTTTGAATTGCAGGCGAATTGGCACCTACTTATAAAAACATATTGATCAATGGATTTCTATGCGGTACACGCGATGTTGATCCTCTAGTGAGAACTTCCAGTTTATCCTGTCTCGGAGAACTTTGTAAAGTATTGGGTTACCGTTTAGGGAATATAATCGTTGAGGTACGCATTGATTCATAATTTATACTTACAATTAGACATTCAGTTGACTGGAAAACTATGTTTCTTAAAGTATTTTACTATTTTGTTTTGAAAACATACTTGTGCTTGTATTTACAGGTAATATTCTGCATTGGGAGCATAATAAAAACGGACAAAATAGCGGAATGCCGTAGGGCCGGTGTTATGGTGACCACATTGTTGCTTCAAGGCCTCGGAAAAGCTGCGCTAATCAGTCTCGGAAACGATTTAGTTCCGCTGTATCGAGCTCTGTTGAGTCTACAGCATGATGAAGATTCGGTACTGCGTCTTCACGCCCAACTTGCCCTTAACGAATTTGACGATATCGTGCGAGACTTTCTTTTCTCAAAGCCCAAGCTTGAAAAAAGCATATTTGTGTTGGAGCCAACAGTATGACGACAAGCAGAATTACATACATCAATCCGAATTCCAGCACCTCTGCATTAAATAAAAATTATGATCTTATCGATCTGACTGATATTTCACTCTAGGTGAAACAGTTTCTCTAAAAGTGGGAATAAACAAGTGATGAACGAGCGTCAATTTTGTACATATTTATCTCAAACAATAGAAAGTAACATTATTAACTTCAGATTAAAAATTATATTAAAAAAAAATCGTGTCTTCAGAGAAAAGCCCAGCCAATCGCAAGTGGTCGCGTTTCAAGGAGGCGTACAGACGCTGTGGATGAGGAGTTGATGTTCCTGAGGGACGAGGCGCAATAGCGCGTAGTATAAACTCTTTGCAAAACGGTGCTGGAAATTTTCCCACATTTCCACCATCTCGAGGGGAATCTGCATCAGAAATGTTCTTGACAGATGTCATCATGTGCGCTGCCTGTAAGATTAAAACAATTTCGTCAGTGGTAAACAACTGGTAGTATTTTTTCATTTTAAGAATGACGATTTAGGGTCGTAACGTCTGAATTAAAAGTTAGGCAAAGAGGAAACACATACAGCAATTTCCGGCAAAGTTTTTTCCGCCAATGATTGGTGAACACAAATGAAACAACATCCCTGCTATGTTATAGAAATGAATCTGAACAAATTCAAATAACCCAATCTAAAATATAACCAATTTGAGGAAAGTTTTCACAATTGAAATATTCTGAAAGATTAAACTCTGGCGTCTTTTTCATCTAATTCTGATGTTTTTGGGTACATTTTGCTCGCTGATGAGATCTCCGCAAATTGTCCAGGAAACATTCAAGAGATCTTACACTACAGTAGAGTTATAACGCCGCGTAACCGTTTTGTTCTAAATGGTGAACAAAATAAGCTCAAAAACATTGGAATCAGACCAAAAACATTAGATTTTGATTATTTTGCGCGTTCCAATGACAAAATCTTCTCTCAGATTTTTGATATCTTAGTTCGTGTTATTCAAAATCCCTTCTACATATCAGTTGTCTATTGTCGTTCGCTATCATTGGTACATAAAACACATCCAGAAATTCTATAACACTATTTTCTTGTTACCCAACTTTGATTCAGACGGTTATCTGCCCATTCATCCTTAAACACATATTATTCCCATAGTACCTTCTGAGCTTCGTAAAACATTGACGTTATTCGGGATCTGACATATTCCCATAATGCATCAGGAACTGGAACTTCTTTCTCGCGCATTAATTGCACCAAAAACCCGGTAAACTCTTTTGTTTGATTTAGACCGCCCAGCTTACGCTGCAATGAATTGGCCTGTGCAACCAAAGCTTCGATGCCTTCGATGTCATGTGCGATTTCCTGAAAACAATTCCAGGCAATTTTCATATAAGTAACAAGTGTTGACAAACAAGCGAGACTGAAACAAACCTCGTATGATTTTATTTTTTGGTGAATCGGCTTTGTGGCATACTGCAGCTTGCTCAAAATGCTCTGCACAACATCTGGAAGATTGCTCAAGGCTTCTTGTTTCTGAGAGTTTAGTGTGCTTAACCCTGCATGCATAAGAACTGGCAGCAACAATTGGGCGATCTGTCCAAGGCGTTGGGATGTCAAATAGTGTATTGCTTTCTCTGCTTCACGAGTATCATCGAACAAACGTTTTTGGCGATGGGCAGGCACCGGCTGTGACGATGTCCAAGCGTTTGACCAAGGGTTGTTTGGGATCATCATTCGAGGTGATAGATGGCCTGAAATACAGAAGATTCTTTATGCTATACATGGATGAATAAATTGAGGTCTGAAATATCGAAACATGGCATCTGGCACTACGCTAATCGAGTCATAGTTAATTTTAAAAGCCGCTTTCTGCCGTACATTTTACTCTTTGTCAACTCAATGTAGCTAAACTGAAGTCTAATCACTTGCACGTGGTTTGCTGTCGCTTAAAATTCGTTTAATTTAGTTGAAACCCAAACTGAACAGATCAGCTTATTGGCCAGTGTGACGCCATATTGCTCTGACCACGCCATTACTTTAGATCGGGTATTTTGTTCAATTCTGCCTTGAATGAAAAAGAAATAAACAGTACATAAAAATCGGATAAAATTGACTGTTGATGAAAAAATAACTTGTATCGATACCAACCATTTTTTTGTCCCCACTCGTCGAGACCCTCTTCTTCAATCCAATCACGAGGAGAGTACCAACGAATAAAATCTTCCAACACTGCGCCCGGATTTGCAGCCTTGAATCAATGACGAGTATAAGTTATGTGTTGGATGAATTTGAGTTTGGTAAGACGATTTCTCTATTACTGGGACAAATAACACTGGTGCTGTTTTTTAATAAAGTTTTTCCCTTTTCTTAACTTTGGTTCAGACAGTACAACCCATTCATACTTGACTCAAATTTTGCAAACCATTGATAATAACATAAAACATTACCTTGAAAGATTCCATATCGGACAGAAGTGAGGCGCTCATCAGTCTCGCCCTCATTTCTGAGGCACGTTGGTCTGTCCCAAGTTGCATCATAACTTCCGCATCCTCTTCCAATTGATCCTCTGTTTTTGGAACTGGTTCCTGTGTTACGGGAAGATAAAGAGATCCTCCAGTTTTTAAGAGCTTTAGGACGGGATGCTTCGCTAGGCGACCTGTTGGTCTGTTCCATAAAGAGTGCTTCACTTTTCGTTGTCGTTTTGTCCCTGTATCTTCGCTTTCAGTTGAATCTTCGTTTGTACATTCGAAAAATTCTTCATCTGAATCTAAAATCCGAACATGAAATATACAAGTATCAAATATCTAATCGGTACATGTCTGATCCTATTTTATGACAATATCGTGACTGTAGTGGTCGTTTATGGTAAAGTTACCAAATATCATGATGCAAAACACGTCGTGTTGTTGGACCTTCGTTTATTGACTTTTAATCAATGTGGAGTGAAAGATGCAAAAAAACTTTTACAATTAAAAACAATGGCCATGGCCGTTAGTGTAATATATTTACTATCGCAAGATTGTGTCTCCTGAATGTAACCCGAACATTGCACATCTTTTGTGTATAACACTGGTGTCACACCGCGGTTGCTGGAGACCCCACATCAAAAATCATTTCATGATATATCCGGAGATATCGATTCGCATAACATGAAAAAATTTTGGGATACTCTTTAACTACTATATATCAAGGCAAATTAGTTATCGTTAACAAAATGAAATTTTGAATATGAACAAAAAATTCATGACACAACGGAATACAGGAAAATGGATCATTCCACTCAAAAAATCATAACTCACTGAGTTTTCAATATTTTGAGCTAAAAATTTACTTAAGTAACTCTCAAGACACAGATATTTAAGAGCAAAAATATGCAGATACTGCGCGATTTAAAAAAGGTTATTTATCTGATTGAGTAAAGTTGAATTTTTGGAAAAAAATGAACTAACGGTTTTTCTGATATTTTATTATTTATCTTGGATCAAATCAGATTATTTTGGATGTTTTTTGTATGGAATTTATAATTCAGATGCTGTACTGTACAACGCGAAATATCGAAGAGAGCAAAAACTGGATAAAAATCGTGATTTAGCAATGGATATTATTTTTCTTCTGAATTTAAGGTTCCCAATTTCAGGAGTTTCATTCCAATTCAATATCGTGCTCATGTATTTGAACCTGTTATAGATGATGAAAAAGGATTGTCGAAAAATTTGAAGATTTATACGTGTTCTTCAGAGATCTAAAAAATCTGAGAAAAATGGCAGACAATCAACAAAATAAAATTACCAGAATCGGGATCGTCGATGTCCATACTTTGCGGTTTGTACAAAGATTCTTCGTTCACTTTTTTTCGCTCAATGCAACAGTTCAGCATCTATAAACATAAAAATGAGGTACAGACACGCTCAAACAGTAAATATTTATCATTTAACGATTTCTCAGTATTTTCCACTCTTGTATTAAAAAGTGGACATGTTTTTTCATGAATAATTTTTAGGAATATAGTTATGGGAACCAGAATCAGCCCTTTCGTTTCTCTTCCTTGAATGTAGCATAAATAGAAAGATGATTGTAGATACCTGAAGTTTTTGATGCAACAAACACGTGCGGACTGAGTCAGGAAAGCCAGATCCGATTCTGCAAAAGGCACGACAGTATAATTTTAACAATAATTATTCGTCGCGTGAGTGAGAAATGACGTAATAGACAGTATTGCGAGAGACGCAATGAAATAAAATTAAACATAATATTCGGCGTTATTTATCATGAAAAATTTCGAAACAAACATTTTGAAGGTAGAAATCGTCAGGGTTACACAACAGTTGAATTTTCATCCCCATTAAAATCAATAATCATGATTACTGTAAAGAATTAATGTCTTCTATTCCTTTTTGTCTCGTGCCTAGTAACGTTCAACAACCTTGCAACAGCCCATAAACTGTTTACGAGATTTGCCAATTTGATTCTGAGACAATCCTGGTGGCCGAACGTTTGTTTCTCACGTGCCGCAAGATTTGCTAATGTCTACTATTTTCATCCTAACAATCACTTCGTCAATTTTATTGCCACAGAGATATTGGTAAGCAGGTTTTGAGCTAAAACACCAAAAGTAGTCAAAAATTATCGCGGAAATCAAATACGAGAGTGTTCTGAAGTGGAACAGGGAAGCACAAGAAAACTGCATACCGGTAAAAAAAAAAAAAAAAAAACAGAGACAGTTGGAAAGAACGCAGGTCAATTCTACTCATAAATTGTTAAAGCTCAGATATTGGCAATTAAATTTATGTAGAAGTTTAGCGATTCAACGTTCAACATAGCAATCCTGGTGCCATGCAATTTACTGTTAATAATCTTCGTTTTTTTTTCCACAACCTCGATTGATGCCACCCGGTACATTTTTTTTTGTTGGGTTTAAACGACCGTCCAAAGAATTTCCTGATGTTTTTCAACAAAAAATCAACTTTACAACGTTGGTAAGAATATAACGAAAACCTTACCCAACGGCTCATAGAATACTATACGTTTTTGACCTGACAATGAGATATTTTGGCCTACAAGTTATAATTTTCAAAATACGTTTACTTGAAGGAAAATAGAGGACTCTTAAAACATTTGGAAACACAAAAATCTATAATTAACGTTTTATGTCGGGACCAAAAATACTAGCAATATGACGTTGCATAGAATGATCACCTAATCGTTTCAAGACGTTTGTTTAGTTACGATGCCTTGAGAAAAAGTGAAACAGATTTAAAAACGAATTTTTTTCTTAAATGCGACACGGTCAGGACTATTATTTTCCAACCCCCCGATGGCATCTTGTGATATTTTAGATCAAAATGCAAATCTGGACGGGGATTGAAGATTGTCAAGTTGAAATAAAGATGCAATTTTCATAAAAATCGTTATTTCGCAACGTTATAATTGCAGGAAATTCAGTAAGCCATGACAAAGCAAAACATCCTTTACAAAGTCAAAGTTGTTGAAATTCATACTCTCGCTGCAAAATAGTGATTTTTTTTCCATGTTTTGTTTTGTTAATATTACCAACTTCAACCTCATAAATCTGGGCACTGTACCAATCAATCTTGTACAGTAGGGTAGTCCTCAGTTTAGTAATTCTCAAATTTTCTTGCTCCCATGGGTTAAAATATGTCGAAATGTATTTTGTTAAATTTAGCCAAAACCGTAGCCCTATCTCGAATCCAAGTTTTACTCTAAAGCATTAGAATTTTCCCGTTCGAGCAACGCGGGGAAACTTAAAAAAATAAAAAAAAAATAAACTATTATCACGCGGCTGCATCTTAGAAGGATTTCAGAGAATTAAATTTAAATGTTCAGTGACCAAAACCGTTACAAAGTTATAAGCCTCGGCTCAAAAGTCAATTCTATGTAAAGGTTCATCTTTAAACGGTTGCAGTGGCTAAGCTATTGACTCGACAACAAAATTTTAATGACCGTCTTGACAGAGACAGTTTTATACAAAATTTAACCCTCTAAAATCTGTTCCCAAGACGACGTCCGTATTATTAATACACGGTCAAGTGGTAACAATTTAAAAACCGATGATACAATCCTTTTGTTATTCGATTATATGAGAAAACTTCGAATCCGGAGAGGGACTTTTTAAAATTAGATTCAAACTATATATCCTTCCGCAAGGATTTTTGTGACAAAGTTTCTCACTTGGAGGCTAAAAAAAAAAAAAACATTGTGGCTTTGAAACGAAACACCTTAGTGCTCATCCCGAGCATCTTCTCCTTCTCCTCTTCCGACTGAACAAGCAACAGGTGGGCGATGACCCCACGGTTAGCCGGAGGCTAAATTGCCCCATGCGTTCGTCTGTCTTTGGACGAAGGTAGATGCACACTGAGTACGGGAGAACTTGCCTTCGCCTTTACCACTGCCTATGCCTAGAATTTGCTCTACCGCGATCAGTCTTGAGTCGAGCTCAGCGTTCGGACGCCAGGCAAGCAGGTTCTTGCAGTCGTCCGACGAACACAAAACTCAAACGACGCGCTATCGCGACTTTGCGAAGGAAATAACGGTACTGATCCACACCATCGGTCAGGGCTATCATCTCGCTATTTTTGTCTGGAAGGAATATTACCCATCGCTGTGATAAAAGAAAAACAAAAAAAAAAAAAAATCGCGCAGAGAATACTCGAGCTCGTAATGTCACGATATAAATTTGTTAAAACGGTGAATGCATCAGAAAACGTATAAAAGAAACAAGTAAATAAAAGAAAGGAAATCACTCCTAGCACAGGAAACAACAATTAATCAACAGATAATCATCGATTCGATAACATTGTTATAATTTTACAATCAAGGATATATATATGCTTGTAGTGATAATTTTAATACACGTGATACAGTGAGGCGGGAAGAAATTTTATTCTGGATACAATAAAAAAGAAGGATAATAATTTTGTGAAACAATTAAATCGGAAAATTACTGCTGGTGAACCCATCAAATTTACATGTGATTAAACTGAACTACGATGTAACTATGAAGCACAGGTGTTCCTAAAAAATTTTATACCTTCGTCTTCTGTGAATAATGAGTAAGTATGTCCGCATTCCTTATAAACAGAGTTACGATCATTATCGTGACTTATTCACTTCTGCAAATTAATACGCTAATGAAATTTTAATAGAAAAAAAAAAACCGTATTATCCGCAATTAGCAATACCTAATCGTGCGCAATTTACGATAAATATATATTTTTTTTATCAGTTAAATTTATTTTGTTTTCACAATTACAATAACATATGCAGTGTTTTATTTTACGAGTGGCAATTTTACTATAACAGTATTAATAATAGCTGAGAAAAGAACATCTTGAAACACGAAGAGAACCGGTACTTTGTAATTCTTGTATGTTCCTGGAGTATGATATTAATTATAATATTCTGCATTGCACCGTTTTGCGAAATTGTTATTCCAAACACAGTTAACGAAAATCGTACTCGTGAAGACCGTAAACGTTATTACCGTTAAGAGGAAACTCTCGTCGAATCCACGATTTAAAATAACCGAACGTGTCTCGAGATAATTTAGTCACGAAATTGATTACGACAGAATAAAAATTCGTGCTTTAATACACGCAAGTTGAAAAGTATATTCACACGTCTGTAAAATTTCAGACCAGGTTATCGACCTACTAACTAGTACAAAAAAAATACAAAATCGAATTTTTAACGCAGGGTTTTATGGTACTGCTTTTCAAAGTGTTTGTTCGCGAAATAAACATGTTTCTGACGGACAGAATTTTGTTGAAAAACAAGCAATACACTCTGCAGTTGGCGATGATTCAAAACATCGCAACGAATTATAAGGACATTCACTTTATTACAAAGATATGCAAGATCGGAAGCGATTTCTCTACGATAAAGAGATTTATAGGATCTTCACGTTCAAAAGTTATGAAAACCTGAAACATGCCAATTAAAGTTAAGAAAATCTACTTAGGCAATTATTTATGCGAATAATACAGTTCAGTAAAACTTATTTCATGGTTTGATCATTATTAATTAACAACCAGAGACGTATTTCGCATGATGCTTCCGAGGTACCCAAAAAATACCGTTCTACGGGAATAAGTAACATTATTATCGAAAGGAATCGGTAACAGAAGCTGATCCTGATGCATATGAAACAGGTATTCCGCACCTCAATGACACACATTCAAAGCGAAATGCCACAAACGTGTTTTCATCCTCGGTAGGGATTCGCAAACTGTTAGATACGCGATAAAAATGTGTAAATGAAAGCACAACAGTTACCCGGTCCGACTTATCGAGGTATTTACTGGTGAGAAATGAAGCTTTGAAATACTTGGCTGTACTATTATTATCATTATTATTATTACTATTATTTTGGTACGCTGTATGTGACCAAAAGCGAGATCGGGAACCGGTACAATGAATTTATAATTTAATACACCATTATACAAGCACATAACATGTATCAGAGATATTTAATTACAAACTTTATACCTCCAAGCGCAATTTTAATTGTACATATAATCGTGAATAATTCTGCAGCTGTAAGAATACACATGTATATATATATACATGTATAGGCTGCATATCTAGACCCGAACGCGACTTTCCTTTCGTATTTATTATTTTATAATAAGGACGAGGAAATAATAGCAAGAGGTTACGTAAAATACGGAGTACATTATAATGAAGGTAATATTCTAACTACAAATGGAGAAAAGTTATAATATTTTACGATTCTTCACATTTTTCAAAAGAATCTCATTATGCCGTAATCTATTTCGTTGAAGATCCGCATTTATCTTATATCTAATCTAAGATAAAAATTGTAAAATTCGAAAATCGAACTTGAAATATTTTTGATTAAAAGCTCGCATCTGATTTTCTGGAATAAATTCTTTTCAACGGGTTTTCAAATCACTGCATTATAAGGAAAATGCAACGTATCACGAAATGAAAATACATTGAAACTTATAAGAATAACAGTAAATAACAGATTAGCAATCATCCGTACATTTGAGTTACAATTCACAAACTTTGAATTAGATTTTGCCCCGAGGCAAAAGGAAAGTCGAATTTTCTCGAAATTTAAACACAGTTTCGTCAGTGTTCGACCGTTTTGAACACTGCTGTTCAGCAGCAGCATGGTTGATGTCCCCGTCGTCACAGGTGCACAAACTATACGCTCTGCATGCCGTTCAATGCTGTGTAGAATGTACTGTTATAAGAACCACATGTTATGCATAATATGCATCAATGATTATATGGACCTGTAGGTTAGAGGAAGAAATCAAGAATATACGTATAGAAACTTCTTCGACGTATTTACATCACGTACGAAACACAATCGCCAATCTCTTTGTATCGTGGCGGAAAAACAATATATTCGTTTTTGCAATATCAATTTTTTAAATCAAGCATGACTTAAAAGTGAGAAGAAAGTTCGTTGCTTAGGGGGATTTTCGTTAAAGGCTCGGAACATGCGTAAGATGATTCTAATTCGTTGCGGTCGCTGCCGTACCTGAAACGCGGATACGTAGCGGCAATCAAAGACAATGAGTCTAACACTCCATGAATGAATTCATAAAAACACTGTTTGTACAGTTCACTTCACACTCCAGTAAACGACGATTGTGCGCGATTGGCCGATCACTTTGTATTCCTGATAATTGATCACGATTTATGACGTATACCTACTGATTCGCGCTTATCAACTTCAATCATCTTTGAAGGCAGTATATATGGCGCTAACTGTCATGGCCGTCGTATTTACTGATAAAAGTGTTTTTTTCCCAAGTTTATTGGTCTGCATCAAATTAATGTTACAAAATAGAGCACTGACAGCTTGCACGATGTTACCTGTTTTGCAAAATTACTTAAACTCTCCGAAAACGATCAACTGATTACGACTTCCAATGCGTTATTGCCCTAACCAAAAACATGACTAATTACAGCTCTGCCTGTATCGATTTTTGATTTAAAATATTGCACGAGTTATTGCGAGGTAAGCCGACCTAAATCTCAAGATCTTTGCGAAGACGGAGGGTAAATTAAGTTTGTTGCAAATGGGGCTGGTTCTTCATTTCCGCAACTGCTTCCTTGCTTCCGGCAAAGGCTGTGCCAGCCGTAATTGCAGTTCCAACCCATGGGTTGATATATAAGATAGTCGATTATCAACTTCGCCGACGCTTTCACTGAGATAGATCAAATCTTTCTTGACTACAGGGAAAAGTTGAACCGCATATCTACGCCTCGTTGATCGATTCCAGTCTGATTATTATACGTTATTTTATAAGTGGTAAAACTAGGCCTGCGTTTTTTTTTTTTTTTTTGAAATAACCGTTCTTCTTTTTCGTTGTGGTTATCTTTCTACACATTAATTTGTATCGGTTGCAAAAAACTAGATATTCCCACCCTACTTGAGCGCGTTTCGTAACAACAATTTTACTACGAGGTGTGTATGCCTTCAGTGAAACAGACGGATTGTGAGACACAAGGCAAATAGTTCGTATAAGTCGGTTCAACTGTACCTTGCGAAATCCGCTGGAGCACGGCGAAACATTCCGCGGTCCACGCAATGGACGGTGTGCAAACGCCCCGCAGAGGCGAAGGCAAAAACAGAGAGCGAGAGAGATCCTTTCACGTTCATACACGTAGCACAATGTCCCTTTCCGGCTCTCTTCGTTTTTCCCTTCAAACATGGTTTTACGATTTGACAGAATAAAGCTAGTTTCATTTTTTGCCAATTTCGGAACAATCGAATCGTAATTATTTTTTTGAGGCTTCCTTTGTGCCTATTCTTCTTTTTCTTCTATGAGGTCAATGAAATTTCGCATACATGAGAATAATCACTTTCTTCAGCTTTCATATATTAAAACATGAATATTTTTTTTCAGTCGTAATCGATTTCTGGTTACTCTAATTAGAATTCAAAGCATGAGTTTGGTTAGTCTAATATGGTGTCGCATTGGATAATCAGCTGATCGATTTAGTCTCGGTTTCCGTTAAATCACACGCATATAAAGAGACGGAAATCGTTGTGCAAACGATCACAGTATTTATTTCTTATATTTAGCTAAGAAAGAGTGAAATATAGGTCAATAAACTACTTTTATTATTAAATACGACACGGTTAACGTAGTCAACTTTGTGCCGCCAGATTGCATCTTTCGATATTTTGGATCTCAAGAGTTGTCCAATGAATCATACAGTAAAATGATTCAAGAAAATAACGTAGATGTATTCGATTACAAAATTGGGGTGATCAATGTATACATGTCATTCAGCTCAGAACATTCAGATTCTATCGAAGTTCCTAACACTATAATAATAATAATCAGCACCAACACCCGACATACACGATAGGGTATATCCTTATGAATCATTAGGATTGCGAGGGACAAGAGAGGGAATGGATTAGTAACCATCATTATTTGTAGATACAGAGATTGAAAATCCTCGTACATTCAGATCAAGTTTTTATGATAATTCATGAATATTCACTATCTTTTGGCCTTGGCCCGAAGTCCTAGTAGATTGGTTCGTATTCGATACATTATACATCTCATTTGAATATCGTGAAACATTAGAGAGGTTTTATATCGGGATTGCATAATCCTGAAACTATTTCAAAGTCGATCTTTTTATTAAAAATATTTTACTTAGGAATTTGAAACATCGAAAATTGGAAAAGGTCAAATTTGTTCTATTCTGCAATAATGTTTACGGTAATGATAACACACAACCTCCAAGTGCCATAATTACGAGCGTCTTTCAAGCTCAACGCGTGATAATTGGTAAATATCACATTTGACAAACGAGTTGCTGCCAAAGAAGGCCATTGACGGTCATTCGAGATCTTGTACAAATATTCCAAACATGTTTTCCAGTGGACGACGTAGAATTTTTTTTAAGTATTCTTGTTCTTTTTATTCTTTCTTCAGTAAGAATTCTTATATGATTATTGTTCAATATAATTCTCTGTAATGCCGCAGCCACTGAATTAAATTTACGTCTTCAGGTCACCGATGAGATCAGAGAGAAATCTCTCAGCAGCATTGGAATTCTTTTACTTGTGGGTATTCCCCGTAGTGTAAGTCAATGCCAAATAGTATGGGAGAGATCTTCAGTTCAGCACTGACATATCGGTAATGCTCGCTGTTCAATTTGTAACAATCCTTTTGACAGGAGGAATTCTGCGCCTCAATTTGAATGATATGGCGGTCTTGACTCGAATCGCATACTATAGGGAGAGAGTCAAAAGAGACCGAAAGTGAAAGGCTAGAGATTCCATTAGGCCGGTCGTCTCAGACGCGTTATTTCGTCTCTTACGTCGACATCTGCATGATGCTTGTGAAATAATTATGACTTTCAATTCGCCACGTTAGAACGCCCGGGTTGTTACCGAACCGGTAAAACTCGATGTTCGCGGAACAATTGTAACCCAGAAAAGTGCACTAGATAATAAGTAACGGAAGATGCGGTCATATTTAATTATAATAAAAGTTGTTTTTAACCTGTATTTCACTCTTCGTTCATTTAGTATAACAAAATAATAGAAGAATAGCGTTTTGTGTCCTTTTACAATCGAGAAATTTATAAGCCAATACCAGGGTTAAAACAATCAGCTGATCGTCAGGTGTGACGCCATGTTGCTGGAGCCGCGCCCGTATTTTTCGCAGTGATTTGTTACGCGTTTGAGATTTTTATCCTAGTTTTCTTCCCTCAATAATGGTTTCACTTAAGACTAAATAATGACCCGGGACCTTAAATATCATTCGCGACGGTTTCCAACGCAATCAATCGTTATTGATTTTGTGTATCGAAGTGATTACCACCAAGTTGTGGATCCCACTTTTGAAGGTTTCGTTCTTAGGAGAGGGGAAGATTTTATTATCACTCAAAAATGAAGAGTCAAGTTCTCAGTAAATTGTCGCGTTTTGAGATACATGTCCATCTGATTAAGTTTTCATCTAACCATATCTGGGAAACGATTGAACAGATTTTTATCGTTTTGGTCTCAATCAACGCAATAAATCGTTACTTAGAACTGGTTGAATTTTTAGGAAAATCGTTTGAGGTATAGTTGAGATTTGCGAAAATACGAATCCTTTTATACAAGATTTTATTTTGTTATTTTGTTGACATTCGTCGGTTCAGTTTTGCCGATGGCTGAGGGTATGAGAGAAATGTAGCCACGAAGTAAAAGGTTGGAAGAACCATATTATCCGACACTAATTACGGAGGTAAATTACGGGAAGTGTGTATCGCCACGCAGGCTCGGCACAACAATTTGTCGGTTACTGGAGCATCGTTAGCCGCACCGTCATGCAGTTGCAGTTGCACGCCATAGAAACCCACACTTATGGGTATGCCTACTACAGGAGTGAAATTGGACTTGGGATACTTGCGCCTCGATGGATGAATCGGTCCGACCGTGTTAATAAAAACGTAGGAAAAGAGAAAAACCGCCATAAAAATATTCCTCAATGTTATTTGCGTCAATGATGATGAACACGAATGATACAACATCACTAGCATGTGATAGAAATGAATCTGAGAAAACTCCAATAACACAAGCTAAGATGTGAACAATTTGACGAGAGGTATTATAATTAGAACATTGACAATCTTCATGTTTTTGGGCTCATTTTTTTCAGTGGTTTACTACTTTTCTCCTACCTGGAGATATCTGATTATAACAATTTTTTCGGACAGACTCTGGAGATCTCTATGGTGATTAAAACAGGTCCAAAACATGAGAATCGAATAAAAAATATCAGAGTTTAATCCTTACGAACTTTCTAATTATGAATCTGTTTCAGCAGCAAATTGTTGATATCTCAGCTTGAGGTATAGAAATTCGCTCAAATTCATTTCTACCATATAGTAGGGAGGTAGGACGTGTTTAGTTTGGTGTCCATCATCGTTGAAGTTGATAACATTGAAGGAGCTTTTTAAACGGTTTTTTTTTCTCTCCTCTTGCAACTTTAGATTCAGGCCGATTGATCCTTAATTGTAGGACCCGGTGAAACGGTCGAGTGTAAAGGCATTCTTATCACGGTGTCGGGAGTAGCGCTAGGCCGAGGACGTTGGAGTAGAACGCATGCCACGGTGGATGAGTGGCGTGAACGATGCCTCGTGCCCCGGTTAACAAGTGTTCCGCGTCCTACTGTAGCTGCCTTGACGCGATCAGCCAGCTAGTAGGGAAAAATTAATTGCCTGTACCGGTGCTTCAAGTACTATCAACTGTAACTAAAAACACCCACGTTTCACTAGCTTTAAAAATAATTATTACATACATGGGAATTTCATGCAATTTCACCCAGCGCCGTTTGGTCACATTTCCAAATTTGTTATAACTTAAGTTTATAATATTCTCAAATACAAACTTCTATATTTTTTGGTTCGACATACTACCCACAATTGACTGTAATAAGACAGGTCCTGTAATTAACTCAATGCTCAAGTCACTCGTCGTTTGGCAATGGTTTGACCTTTACTTTTCATACTTAGATAAAAAATTAAATAAACGTATCGATGCTTCATATTTTCATTTGAATGTTGATTAAGTGTTCAGCGGTGAAAGAGATGAGATACAAAAAGGCCAAGAACTTCACTGAATGAAGTTGCCTTTTACTTTTTACTCGTCAATCTAGTCTTGGTATACATATACAAGATAAATGGGAGTGTACGTATCAACAAATCATCATTATGACGGAGTACTGTAATCCTGTTCATTAACTGCTGCGTTTGTCTTCATGTAATTTGTTCGAATGACAAAATTATTTCATTTGCGTTAACTCTGTGATCATTGAATTGTTCTTTCTTCGTGTTTATTGTGCAAAATTATAGATATTTGTAGAACGTTCCAGTATTCGAAGTTGAGGGAAAGCTAATTACAGTTGTGTGAATTATGATATTGTTCGTGTCACTACAAAGTAAAATCGATTTTGTTACGCCGACTATCGTTGAAAAAATCAGTGCAGTTGGATCTGAAGTTCATTAAGGCGGAAAAAAAATTCTGGCGCATTAACTAAGATACCATTGCAGATATTAGAATTTTGTACCGTTAAATAACCTTCGTAAATGTTCTAAGAAATTTGAAACTAGAATCACCGGTTGCTATGTGTAAAGAAACGTAGTTTTAACATAATTTCTTACCGTAGCCCAACTTCAAAACACCACAATTCCAGACAAACGTTTTGAAAATATTGAAATCATTCCTAGACACACTCTGACGTTTTTGTAGTACGACGGTATTTCGAAAATTAAAATCCTTCGAAAATTGTGTAACTATCATAATTTTCGGTAAGCTGAAATTTTACAAGTACTTAAGTACTCTAAAAACCTCAAAAGTCAGGGGAAACATATGAAAATTTTCGGAACGTTTTTAATTAGCTGTGGCGCGTTGTAGTTTATTTACAGTGAAAAATTGCAGAAAAACTAGCAAATATCTCTAGTTCCAAATTTTGTAGAATAATGATTAAGGACTGCTTGAATGCGGAAAACTATAAACTTTCCAATGCTTTCTTGATAATACGCTAACAATTTTTTTCGTCGAGTTATGTGGCTTGAAACTCAACTGCCCCGATTTATTGGGACAATAATAGTCTCAAGAATATACCGTACAAACAAGCGGTCCATATTCAGTAACTTTCGAAATGAACTGCAAAAACGCTGATGTCAATGCGTAACAAAATGCGATTGGTAATCGCGGTATATATCTGAAGTAACATGGAGATGCGCCTTGTCAAGGGGCATTAACTCGTAACGGAATTCACTTGCCTCGTGGTATTCAGGGCCCATAGGCGCGGACATGCTGCTAGCTAACGCCCGTGTACAATCAAAGCACCGTAATAATTAAATTCAATTTCCATTTACACATTGAAATAGCTGGACTTGGCCAACGGCGCGTGTGTCCGATAGAAAAGAGACGGCGAAATATATGATATATCAGATATATGAAAATTCAAACTGTCGGCGATATTTTATCAGTACTGTACAGATATACATTAATGTCCACTAGCCGTTCGGTCGAGGAGAAAAACGCGAAAAACGGCTCTCCTGAAAGGACCAGACGTAGAACTTTTTGCTATTCCCGTAACTATTGCGAAAATAACGATCCTGAACAAAAATTTCTCATTTTCGCAAATAATTCAGCAATAGCTCGACCGACTTTACTCAAAACCTAATCAAGTCTCAGATGAAACGAACTGCATTGATTGAGACTAAAATCATTCAAATTGGTTCACTCGTTCTTGAGATATCGAACATTGAAAAAAATTACAATTATTGCAAATAACTCATTATCAGGACCAGTTTAACCGATGTTGCTCGAAATTTTACGAATTCGGAATTAGTTAAAACTGCATCAATTCAGTACGCAATCATCAAAATCGGTTCAGTCGTTCTTGATGTACCGTCGATCAACCAAATTTCCAATGTTAGCAAATAAATCAGAAATGGCTCGACCGATTTTGTTGAAAATGTAACCAGTTCTGAATTAGTCAGAACCGCATATATTGAGACCAAATCATGAGAATATGTTCGCTTGCTTTCGAGACACTGTCGGTTAAAATCTTGATCACATACGCTGATTGAAAGTGTCGATTCGAGAACAGTCTCAATGTGATTCTCTAGAGTTCAAAACGCAGAAATCTAGTGAAAAGCGGACTGTTTCCATTGCCAGGATGGTTATGTCTAACGACTTCCTGCCTTGCGTGGAAAAAACAAAAAATTAAATTGTGAGTTCACATTAATTAGTAACGTTAATTTTGTAAATTTGCAGATTACCCGGTGGTTGAGCTGCTGCTGTTTCTAGCAGGGACATTCTGCGCAGTAGCAGCAACTTCTCCGTGTCCATGGGGTGACAATGTTGCAGAACTACAGGGTTCATGTATCTGTGACTACAATCTAGCGAAAGAACTTTCCGTCCAGTGCGATGTCGTGGATTACGAAAAGTTGGTCGGAGCCCTGCACGAGTACGCCTCGAACATCGTGATAGAGTTGCTCTACGTCAACGACAGTTCAATCGGCGTACTTAAGAACGGTTCACTATCGACGTTGAACATTAACAACATCCAACTTTCGGGTTGTCACATCAAGACGATTGAGAGCGACGCCTTCAAGGGCCAGCAAAAGTCCCTGAAGAACTTGAACCTGAGAAATAACGAGTTAACGGAAGTTCCATCGCGCTCCGTAGAAGTTCTGAAAAATCTAACGGTCCTCGATTTATCGATGAACAAACTGACCAAGGTGCTCGACGATGCTTTTGCCAAACTGAATCTAATCACGCTGAAGCTATCCGACAATGAGGTGACCATTTCTCCGGGTGCGTTTAGGGGGTTGGACAAGACGCTCAAAAACTTGAATCTGAAGGGCACGAGGCAGAAGAAAATACCGGAAGCACTCAGGGGTCTGAAAACGCTAGCATTCCTCGATTTGTCTTACAATAGTCTGCGGGAACTTCCGGGGTCAGCTGGACGGCTGGCATTCGACGGACTCGACGCGCTGACTGGATTAAATTTGGAAAGAAACTTCATTCAAAACATCGAACCCGATGCTTTTTACGGGATTAAAAACACTTTGAGCTCACTCAGCCTGCTGAGCAATCTTATCCCCGACTTTCCCACCGCGGCTATCAACAGTGTTCATGATTTAAGAGTACGTATGTCATTTGTTGTGATTAGTCAGGCCATCGTTTTTTTATAATCAATTTTCAGGTTCTGGACATCGGGTTCAATCTGATCACCCTACTACCGGCAAACGCCTTCCAAGGTAATCCGTCCTTGACGCTACTTGCAATTGATGGCAATCCACTACCGACTGTGCCTGAAGCGGCGTTAATGCACCTCAACGGAACATTGCGCGGTTTGAGCTTTGGTGGACCATTTTTAAACTGTGACTGCAAGCTTCGCTGGATTATCGAATGGATACGCAACCAGGACCTGCAAGTTACCAGTCGAGAGAAACCCCAGTTTTGTGGTGGCCCAGGAAATCTGCAGAACAGAACGTTTTACAGCATCAAATCCGAAGGTGCGACAGTCTCTGCTTTGATTTTCATTCGTAGGGTTATTGTTTCAATATCTTAAAACTGCTATAAGTATTGGTATCCTTTATGCGGGCGTCTTTAGAACAATATGGCGACGAATCAGGTCATCAGCTGATCGTTTTTGGTCAACTTCATAAGTATCAAAATGCAAAAAACATCGAGAGAAAAACGCAGAGGCCTATTTAGTGTAGTAAATTCACTGCCACAAGATGGCATATACTGAAATTGGAGATTCCGATATTGTAAGACTGCTTATTACATTTGAAATATTATTAAGCGCAGATTCACCTGCCCTGAATTATTTGCTTCATATTCAATGGTGTTAAAATTGTTTTGGTACAAGCAGAAACGTTCTATAATCTGCTGAGACTATGTGAAAACCGACAACTATTAGAAAAACGTTGAGTTGTTAGCATATCAACTCTGGTGGAAACTTTTCCGAAATGCGATGAAACGCTCTAAAATTTCTCTAAAATCATAATATTTGAATGAAATTTCTTTGCAGTTTATGAACGAAAACTTTCTACCAGAAATACTCTGTGTGTCGAATATCAAGTATTTATAGAGATAACAATTTTAGAACTGGTCTGCCCTACTGGAGTGATTGCCGTTGGCACGGTAGAAAGTGTGGATACAAAAGATATCGTAGGTGATGTGGAAGAAGACACAGTACCAGCAGTGTTGCCACCGACTCGTACGTCAACAACTAGTACTCAACGGCCATCAACTGCACCCCCATCACCGTCATCATCCAGTACACATCGTTCGGTTGTTAATTTGGAAAAGATCACAGAAGACCCAGTTGTTTCTACGACAACATTGCGGACAACCAGCAGACCCTCCATGAGTAGAACCGGCAACGTTGTCATAACCAGAACGACAATATCGCCTCTGAAGCATCAGCAAGATCACAGTATCTTACAACAACACCAGCCCAAACCGCCACTGGTCCTCGGATCTCCTATTTACAAAATGACAAGGGGATCCGACAAGGGGATCATCGTCAAAGACGTTTTGAGGCAGGATAACACAGTCATCATCTACTGGGATACTGAAGGCCTGAACAGTATTGGATTCAAAGTAATTTACCGTCTCTTTGGTGAGACTAGTTTCAAGTCGGGTCCACCGCTTGGCAACAATGAGCGTGAATTCAAAATAAAGAACGTTCCCGCTCAGGTAAAAATGTGACATTCAACCGTCTACAATGTTTAAATCGTGTAATTCACGTATTCAGATCTTGATTTCAGGAGTGCATGATAGTCTGCGTTGTTTCGTCGGAAGAGACAGACATGAGCCCTGCGAATGTTCCGTATAACCAATGCAAGGAAGTGAGGACAGAGAATTCGCCGACCTCAAACATGGACAAAATAACGATTGCAGCCAGCGCTGCAATCTGTGCGACAATCGTCGTTGCCGTCGTGATCTTCGTCGTCGCGAATCGACGAAGAGCCAGGAAATTGCACACCCTCCATAATCTGGATCAAAATAAAATGGGTGGACCTATCGCAGGCTTACCGGTCAATTGTTGTTCAGGTATTGGGCCAACTCCAAGCCCGGGTGGACCGTTGTCTTCATTGGCGACTTTGAGCGCATTCAACAATCAAAAGGACTGGGACCAAGTATCAGCCTACAGCACTAGGAGCATCCCTAGGCCAAGAGTTTTCCCAATGGAACGCCAAGGTTGTATGATTTGCTCGATATTTTAAGCCAAGAAAATGATCCCAAGTTTCAGCACAACCCACGATCCAGAGGCATGATACTTTCTCTGTGAAGTCAAGTTATCACACTCTGATAATTATGGCTCGTTTGTACACTCAAATCGATGGAACGGTCAATTTTGATTCCATTCATTGGGATATTAATAATCTTTATTCGTTTCCTAATAGGTTCGATAAACAGAGCTGCATGTATCGATGAAATGAGGCCGCAAAGTCAACATTTTGGTGTCGGAAAAGTCTCGACTCGGTCAATTGCTGACGGACAGTCACAGCATAGTTTTTCGAACAATTCGACACGATATTTCGGGTCAAATCCCGTACCATCGAATCTTATCAGTTCACGACCAGGTGAGTTCAAAGTTCCACGCTTCACATTTTTCCTCCGATGAAAATTTGTTTGCTCCAAATCTCACGAAAATTTTGTGATTCAGAGTTCTGTTTATGGCATTTTATAAAAAAAATTTACACCAGGATCAGTATCCATCACTTATAGGCTTTTTTGTCAATAATTCTGCTTATAATTCAGAATTACGGCAGTCACGCCAGTCTCTCGCAGCGGCGTCGGACAGGCTTTCACGGGCCAGCTTCCCGACCAACCAGGCCCATCAGCCGCACACATCAGCTAGGCGACAGCGTCCGAGATCGCGTAATCGCACATTAGAACAAGACCCGCCTCGCCCAGGGAGTAGGTACAGTTTAGCAGACTCAAATCACACTCTGAAGAACTACGAGGAAAACAACTGGACGGATCATGACATGGATATTTATATGGCCAGAAACCCAACAACGAGGGGTGGTCTTGTACCATTATGATCTTAATGTGTATTCTTCATCATTCTGCTCAAACATATTAGAGAATCAATGGGCCCCACTATCTGAATCAAAAGTTTGGAAAAGAATATAGATCGTTTGACAAATTTCCAGTAATATTATTTGTACCGATGATAGTGCCCTACTATGTAATAGCAGTGAATCTGAATAAATTCCAGTACCATAAGCTAAGATGTCATCAACAATTTGTAAAAACTACTTTTAATTGAATAATTCAAAATCATTACATTTTGGTGTTTTAGATCCAATTCTAATGTTTTCAGGCTCATTATGTTCACTATAGAGGCTTTCAAAGATCACCTTAACAAAATTTTACAAACAGTTAACTCTAGATTGGATAAAGAATATATTTCTGTAAGTACGGTGCAAAGAATGTTAGTCAACAATTAGATTTTCACGTTATAACTATACTATGACATAAAATCGCTCGAGAATTTTCCAGGGTGTCTGATTAGTGAGTAAAATAAGCCCATATTAGAACCGATTCAAAAACACTAGATTTTAAGCGATTCAAACGTTCTAATTATAAAATTTGTTCTCAAATTGATGATATCTGAATTTGTATTATTCAAAGTCACACAGATTTATTTCTATCACATAATAGGAGAGCAGTTTTAATCGCATTCACTATCATTGGCACAAATAACATTTCTGTAATTTTTTTCAACAATTTCATCCTTTTTCCCAACTTTCGATTTTGGGTCCATAAATTCTTGAAATCGTTTAGCGTAAGTCAACTAAAAGTAGCTAGGTATTAATGTATCATACTCTACCGCTTAAGTTCGATTAAAAAAAAATTAGGTGTTGAAAATATTTTTACAAAAATAATGCTGCCAGACAGTTTTTACGTTTTTTTGAAGATAAATTAACGGTAAAACTGTCCTCACCACATTTTGTGTTGCGACAGGAATCGTTGATTATGTAGTACAAGAAAAGAAATCAAAGAAAAGAAACTTTGTTGACGATGTAGAGACAGTTTCCCAGATAATTAACTTGACTAAAGGTAATTAATCAGGCTAACATAAACGTGACTTGTAAAGGGAATGTTTAAAAAAAAGTCTAGGCATACGCACATGGAGAATATTATCAATTCAATTCTAGAAACAATGCAGTACTGCAGGCTTCAAGCGTTTGATGATGCACACTAATGAAAACTAACTTTCTACTTACCCTGGAATGAGGATATTTCTTTCCCAGCGAAATCTAATCTCTTGAACAAACTCGTGCCACAGATGCGCCAAAGCTGGTGCTCCACCAAGGTTGTGTGCACAATGAGCAGCGACAATAGACAACCTCCACACAAGACTGTCTACTGCAGCAGTTTTTACGCCTTTCCACTGGTCATCTTCAACATTATATGCATTTGCATTGGCATACGGTTGTTTCTGAAATTGTAAAACGTAAAGACTGTTATGATCATCGCGATAAATCAAATGTTTGTTTTGGTAAAAATTATTTTCAATAACGTTTAGAAATCTTGACAAATTTAGTAACAACGTGAATTTCCGACTGTTTCTCACTTTTTTTCTGTAAAATCTCTTTATAGAAAATCCTTGATATTTGTTGAAATCTCTTGAAAAAATTTCATAAACTAGTCTTATTGCAAATATTCTTTTCACAAATATATGTCTAGATATTTTCAAGTACATTTTAGAATTATTATATAATAATAATTTCAGAATAATTTCAACTGCTTCCTCAAAATTTTTAATTTTTCTCCAAAACCCATCCCAATTTTCCGTAACGCGGTTCCGTCGGAAAATACGTAGTAATACTAGAACTCTGAATTTTCAGTTTTATGATACAAAACAAAGTTCTGACAAAATAGCAATTTTCAATAAAAATTCAATTTTAATTTCGAACATGACCTGATCAGAAATAGCCATATATAGAAAAACTCAGAGTTTTTAAATTTGTCAATATAAAAATGTTGAAAACGCATCTGTAAGTTGTTTTGAGAAACCCATCCGATTTTATACCTCAAACTTGATTTGTTCAAAAATAGTCAAAAACTTAATAACTCGGATTTTTCCACATTGCTGGTAGAAAATGAAGTTCCTATCAAATATTAGTTCTTCCAAAAATTTTCTAGACTTTTGTGGATTCCCTCACATGTTATCAGAGTAATTTAAACTTTTCCAGTAGAGGTAATGCTGTTTCTCAGAACTATTCAAAAACATTGAATATTTCTGAAAAATTTTTACAAAAGGTCGTGTCAAATTTCTGAGAGTTATTTTCACCCCTGCTGTCACTGTAGAGAACCATTAATGCTCACCGGGTTATCTTCAGCATCTGGAAACAAGAAGTAAAGTATTGGTAAGAGTATATCTTCCGAAATTGGACCCTCAACTGGTTTTGTCTTCTTGATTGCCGCCTTGCTAACGACTGTTGAAAGTGCCGGTACTCTAGACTCCGTTAACGCATTAAAAGCGGAGCTCAAATTTTGACCATCACCTTCAGTATAACTTACAAAATCACCTAGCAATTCAAACAACGTCTTCTGGTTAGAACACAAGTGTATAAAGTCTATCAAATATTCGCCAAGCAAACAGGCTGGGGATGACGTCATTTTCACTTGAACAGACCATTCTGGGGCTTGTTGCGGCTCTAGATCTGTGTAACTTTCACTATCCACTACAACATTTTCGGGCATCTCTGGCCAAGTTGTGAAAAGGATTAGCTCTCTGAAAATGACACGAATGGGTATATTCAACATCAATCTATCATGATTCAATTGTTCCTTGCTTTGGAAGTGTATTATTGACTGAGTAAATTATAATTCCAATACATAAATGTACACTCTCACCCAACTGGATCAAATGTAGCGCCAAACGGAAGCTTGCCAAGTTCCGCGACTCCGAGTGTTTCACCATGCATGAAATCAAAATCTGGTGGATCCTGTGTCCATGTACTGCTGGTCCAATCTTTGAGCAAATATGTAAAACGAGCAGAGACCATAGCAGGATCCAAACGGATCCCACATCCCTCAGTAATTTTTTGTTTGAACAGTGTTAGTAAGCCTGTAATCAATAATTTGAAAAAACAAATACTGCTATTCAGCTATAAATTACTTCCCAAGTCATATTGCATCATTGAAAATAACTTGTTGTGAAAAATTTTGACAATTAAATATTCAATTATGAAGGATATCAGTCACATGTTTTTAAAAAATGTCATGGCTGACTCTAGGATTCAACATTTGGTTGTGGTGAAGCAATGTGGCGTCGAAGCAGTAATCAGCTGATTGTTTTAGGTTCATTTTACAATTGTTAGAGAACTAAAAAGTTTGTGCAAGTCGTTGTGCGTCTAGTTTATCCCATTTAGTTGATTCATGCTCAAAAATGAGAAAAAAATAGATTTATATGATTAAATGTGACTCTTTTCTAGCAGCAGTAGTAGGAGAGACTGCGGTAAAGTGGGTTGGTTACAAATTTTAGAATTTTTTTTTTCACATACTAAGAAGGTCCAAAAAAATACTTGTCGACAGTAAAGTGAAATAGTTGCGTTACCTATAGTTAACCAGCAATAGAAATATGACATACTAACAACCATAATAATTTTTCTTTCTCAAGTGGCCCACTTGGACGCATCTCTATCCTATATTATTTTGCCACAGTGTTAAATCCCAATCAAGCATGCAAGTACCATAGAAAAAGTAGTATATACACGGTCATATATTCGTTGCTAAACATAGATTCCGGGTGAGAGAGATCCACTTATGCAGACGCCAGGTAGAACAGTTGCGTCAGTTGCATTAGTATTCAGCAACGAATAAATAACCCTCTAGGTGACGTCACACTGATGAGACTAACCATTGAGGAATTTACAGTATGGAGGAACTTTCTTCAAGTGCACCATATCGAAATGGCTGCAGACTCCACGCCCCTCACTCACGCCTAGGTAAAATGATTGCCAAGGTTCTTGAACTTGTACAAACATAGGAACTTCGCTGCAAATACCATACGTTAAATTAAAGATACCCGAACAATATTCGACTGAGCTACCTTATATAGTGCAAAAGACATTGCCATTCACATTTTCTGTATGTCATTACATTTCACATCACAACTATTTGCATTACTTGTACATTCTGGGTGTAATATGCATCTCACCCTATTACAATTGATATATTGTTATTACATCTTCCAGATAATCAAGAATACAGAAATTGTTTTGGCGTGCCTCATTGCTTCTGCATGCATTGCAGTCTTTTCCCAATATACGAACCAATTTGAATTATTCGATGCAATTGTAATTGAACTGAGAAGGATTTTGATGCGAGTCTCATCAGTTATCGCAACTTCTTTGGCAGGACTAAGTATGATGAACTCTCTTATTCCATAATATTTTGTTAGATTGAGATGTTCCTGATCTAACGATGCAAAATCGTTCGTAGAATTCAGGGCATCCATTAGACATTGACTTCTCTTATCCTCACATTCTTCTATGGAACTTTGAATCGCTTCGTCACTTGGAGTTATCAAGTTGATATGTTTGAGAGAAAATTCTACATCTGAAAAAATGAATCACCAAAAAAGCTGATGCATTATTGCTAGTGTTGATGGAAGAAAAACAATGGCACAGAGTCATCTAGCGATAAAACGAATTTGTGTGGTATGTTTTTCATTGCAATTGCCAATCCAAAAAAATTGTTTAGAAAGAAATAACCTGCGCAGTAACTAACCAGCGAAATGTACATTTTCAGATGTTGCTTCCCACGAGAGGTTGATAAAATCTCCCTTTTTCAAAGGTGAACATATTTTGCTGCGGGGTAATTTCCATTCTCGAATTATCTCCTCTAAACGCGCAATAAATACTTCCCACTCGGAAGCTGTGGTGAAGTCGTGATGGTAAGTGTCTTCTATTTCAATATTATTCATATTGCAGCTATTCAAAGCTTCACATTCGGTTTGATACTTCAAAATTTCTAAACGTCAAATTTATAGCAGAAGACAGAATATGGAAGAGCGCTCACCGATGGTATATCATAAGCAGTTGGAGCTGAGTCGGTGTTAAAAACATGAAGCCTATGCATGAAACGCATTTCTGCGAAATCCCCAGTCGCGTTACGAAATCAAGTTGTGAGGGCTAAAACTTCCCTAGGAGTAGGGTAGAGTCGGCAGAGTCCATGAGGTGTTTCCTAGCGGACGCATTTGTCGCGTTCTGCGCAAACCATATTGGGTGCTTTTCATTTACTGACTCAAGTCGACTTGTGTCGCTATTTCTGGTGTATTCCTTCGCCCAGATTGGCCGGTTACACAAGAAATAGCGACACAAGTCGATTTGAGTCAGTAAATGGAAAGCACCCATTTGGCTCTCACCGAATAGATACCATTTTAAAAATAAACGACACTATACGTATACATACACGTGACATACACCATGCGCCCAACGCACCATGTGGAGATTTCCACACTTTTATAATGTACGCCAAATGATCTCGAATGCAATTGGTTGAGAATTCAAGATGGCCTTCATGCGGCGCAGAGTGCGATTGGTTCTTGACGGTTCTTGACCATGTGAATTGCTCCGAATTCCAATTTGCACTGATCGATTTGATCAGTAATAGTCAAAAAGTATAAAATCGGAGTTTTTTAGATTTTCAATCCAAAAAGTAATTCGGAGAGAATCTGAATTCTTTCCAGAACCTCTTTAGAATTTGAGTCATACCTGAGATATCGCAATAATTCTAAAATTCTCAAGATTTCTCAAGATTCAAGAAAATCTATTCTATTTTGTGACGCTAAATAATTGCTTTTATAATTAGTTTTATTTAGTGAAGTTTATACTTCTTACGGAGTAGCCCTGGTTTCGAAGTCCTTATTATATGAGTACGATTTCGACGCATCGACAAGTTGTGAATTTGTAACTTACGAACGCAACGAATGCTTGAGTAACTTATTTAATTTAAGAAATTTCATAACATGAACAGAGAGATAATCAGACATAAGATTCTTAAATATACCGCATTTTTTTCTTCAATTTTGTAATTTTGTTTATTCTATGTTCGTGATTCTTCTCTTATGTATTGACCAATAGCATCATCTTCTGCAGCAGGAATTATTGAGCTGTCGGTAAAATTTGAATCGGATTTTTCCGTTGTTTGCGATGGAGTCGGTTGATTATGTTTGATGATAATTTTCCATCTTAAAGTCGCTCCAGTCTTGTCCGCTCTCTTCTGATCATCAGAGGCGGAGGATGTAGCTGCAGTTGTAGATTCTTCGTTATCCGGTTCACGTAAATCTGTGTAATTTTTTGGCCGATTTGTGAAAGAAGATTCCGCTATTGGCTTAGTTGAACACTCATCAGGTGAAATATAGTGCACCTTAAACTGGGAATTCTTGATAGTAGATTTACCATTGGGATGTTGATCATTTTCTGAGAATTTATTCTGGTGATAAGTTGATTCACACTGTAATCCCTCCTTTCGTGCCTTTGAGGATTTTTTAAGGTGAGGAATGCAGGATGCGCTGCCTATTTTACGGGAAATGAGTGAACTGGCTTTGTTAATATTTTTATCCCGAGAAGGAATTTCTTCGTCAGCAAGAACGGTAGATATTTCTTTCGAAGTATTTGAAACTGTGATGTACGCATTACTTTCGTGTTTACTTCTCTCTTTTCCTTTTTTCGATCTTACGCTGGAACTCCTTTTGGTAGATCCAATTTCTGATATATTTTCAGCTAACGATCGTTTGCTTCGGGGTGGATTTAATGGTTGTGGATCTTTTGGCGGTCTTTCGGTCATTTTCAAGTCTGGATGTAGAGCTGAAAATTGATTCAAATAATCATTCTCTTCTTCTTTTCTAATTCGCGAAGACACGTTTCTGAAGTAATTTGAGGGACCAGCCTGCAAAGTGTCCTCATCCAACAGGTCTTCATCTCTGTTAAATCTCAAATTTTTGTTCGATGGTCTATTTGACAAATCGCCTCGTACTTTGTTTTTCAGGAAGTATAACGATGATCCCACTTCTGTCATTGCTGAATAGACTTGCTTTTCTCTCATCTCTTTACCAGCTAAGGGAGCATATGTTAGTTCTTTATGATTTTTTTCGTCGACGAATTCCTGATAATCTTCTGCCGTTGCATACAATGACAGAGGTACTCTTTTAATTACAAGTTTCTCAACAATGTAATCGCATTCGTTTGGGTTATATTCCTTCAAAGTCAACCTTCTCTCCCGCTTATGTCTTCGGCAGCAACTTAAAATTGAAGCCCAATTAGTGGATCCATGACTGGAGCATGAAATATCGTCGAATATTCTACTCCGTTTTGTGTTGCTGGCTGAGAACGTAGATTCCACTTCTTTAACTTTTTTTGCGCTCATAATAGTAGATCAAACGCTAAAGATTACATCACCGTCACTGCAGATTGTAACATACCTAATCAGACTTATAATTGCCATTGTACGTAATCATCTCGGTTTTTATTACGAGGCCAACTATGATGCAGCTCATCCCGCCGGCGTGGCGAACAGAATTATTAGATTAGAATATGTGTTGTAAAGAAACTAAATCTCAAATATCGGTTATCAAAATTTGGCGCGTAAATTGGTAATCAAACAAAATGTCACTAGGCGAATATGGTATTCTGAAATGCCGAAAATAGCTGATAACACGGAAAATTCTCTAGGAGTGAGATACAGCGGATACAGCATGGAGACTAGGCTAAAGAAGTCCCATCTCTGTACATACATTTGATCCGGCATCAAAAATCCATACACTAAGGTTTGCGCTGGCTGACGCTGAACAGCACTGAAATCGCAAATATCCAACGAATGGTGAAAAGACAGAAGTAATTTCATTTTGGTCACGATCGATGTATGTATATAGTCAATTCTTATCAACTTCACCTCGGAATATTACAATGACAGCGCTGTTCTTAATGAAATCTAAAACCACTAAACGACAAATTTTCGAGGACAAATTTTTCGCATGCTCCTCCATTAGAGATGGGTCTGCTTTTTACTCTAGTCTCCCTGGGGTACAGCCTTAGAATGCTCTGAGGGTACAGCATCAAAATACTACATGCTTCATGGAGTAAGAAAGGGAACATTATTGGAAGTGCTGCCAACTAAACCAGCGTACTGATTCATTTTACGAACCATCGGCAGGCTTGAAGGTCTTAAGATATTCTTAAATCCGCGATTGTAGGAACTGTCGAAGTCTGACAACTGTCAAATGATAATCATACAGGCGAGGTTACGACATTAAAAAAATTGAAATGGCAGCTGAAATTAAACCAGCACCGGGTGTAAACAACGAAAGATTTAGTACGACTCGAAAACCAATTCTATTATCGAAGCTAGAAGGTTGTAATGACGACGTGAATGGGGCGATAATCATACCCCGAGAAGACGGTGTTATCAGTATTTGCGATGACAGGTATGCCCCTTCAACCCCAAATATTACGCATTAATTATTCTGCATTGTACTGTACAGTTCAATCTGCTTCCGCACTGTATAATCGAAAATCTTGTAAGTGAAGATTCGAGTCTTTCCAGTCTTGATCTACATTATTCGTATTTCGAATGTATCAAGAAAAATTCGACTTTATCTGTACTTCAGCCTTTTCACATTCTTACTTACGTTTTCTCGAGTTGCCACATACAAATATTGTTAGGGTAGAGACATTTGCGCGTTCGACCAGTTCATTAAAGGCAAATAGTTGAGTCGCGTACGACCGTATTTTTTGTGTACCTAAATAGCGTCATGTCAAATACGTCCCTGTTTGTTCAATAATAATGATCAAATCATGAAATAATGCTGGTGACTAAATTACTCGTATAAATAACTGGCTACATGAGTCCTTTGTTCGTCTACTGGCGCGTTACGGCTCTGCCGAATTTGAAAATATGGACATCCTAACCTCTGACTAATCACAGAAAAATTACTTTTAATCTTGCATAGCTTATTAAGGAAACTAGTAACCCGATGATTTGTTACTATATTTTGAATCATCACAAACTTGAGAATACACCGCTTGTTTTTGATCAAATTCTGTGGTTAAGAAATACCTTTATTTTGCCAACAAAGCCTTTCAAAGCAATTCTTCCTTGTGTCCAAAACTCGATTTTCCATCCTTTTTATCCCTCTTAGGTTGATATTCTGTTCTGTAATTTTAGTGTATGAAAAAACATACTCTTCAACTTTGTTTACAAATTGTTATAAATCTTTGTTGTAAATTTTTTTTCTCATGTTTTGTGTCTTACCAGGAGCTACCTTAATATACGGCAATCCTGAGTGAAAATCATCGTTTTACAATGACAATTGCCTTGCATGAAAAAAAAAATAACTAAACACCATTTAATATAACAATAAGAATTAATGTAAAGCTCTTTTCGACTCACATAATCCAAAAGAATTTCAATTCATTGAATTTAATTACAGCTAAATAATCGTTACTTTGTTAATTTTTATTTTGAACACCAATTTTATTTTTGTCTCTAAATTGAATAATATTCTTCTATAGCAATTCCATTGATGTCCTTTTTCGTTCAAAAATATTGTTTATTGGATGTAATTATTTTTCCTAATTTTCGATTTCTGTGCAGGACCGTCAGAGTATGGCTAAAACGCGATTCAGGGCAATATTGGCCCAGCGTATGCCAATACATGGGTGCTGCTGCAACGGCAATGCATTATTGCGCAGAAACGAGACAGCTTTTTGTCGGCTTAGAAAACGGAGCTATTAACGTATGTAATTGAATTCCACAAACAATATGAACTCTATAAAAGTTTTCTCAACTAAACTGTCCAATCAGTTTATCTTCCAGAAAATATTGAATTAGTTCTGACGCTTAAATTTCATGGTATTTTCATGAAGAAGAATGAAATTCAAAAGAAAAACCTCAGATATTTAATACTTTAATCGATATCCTTGTGTCGCTTATTACAGTCCTTAAAAATATCCTTAAGAACAGAACTGAAATTCTTTAAAAGAATTTATTTATCAACTACGTGAAAATACCTTGAATACCAGGATTGTCTTGTGTTGTTTATTCCCTGGAATCCCAAGTTTGGGAATGAATTGTTCATATTCTTCAAAGGATTTTATATTGGAAACTGACTACAACCGCATGACTCCAATGAGAGAGTGCCTTTCTCATCAAGGTCGAGTTACTGGAATTATATTCGCTTTGAATTGTGAATGGGTACTCAGTATCGGCCGAGATAAGCTTTTTCAATTTCACTGCTCAGAAACCGGACATAGGCTTGGTTCTTTTCAAACAGATGCTTGGTTCACGGCATTGCAGTATCCTTTTGCATTGATTTTTTGATTATAAAGAACACGCGAATCGATTAAAATAAATTTGATCGGCAGTGCTCGAAGATCTGATGCAAAAACCTTGACGTAATCACAGATTTGCATCATTGACTAAACATGCTTTTGTCGGAGATTATTCGGGACAGATATCGATGCTCAAATTGGAGAGCACTGGTGCTACTCTAATCACCACTCTGAAAGGTCATACAGGAAGTATCCGCACGCTCGCCTGGAATTCTGAAAAAGATCTGTTATTTTCTGGGAGCTTTGACCAAAGTGTTATTGTTTGGGACATCGGAGGTTGCCAAGGCACTGCGTACGAACTTCAGGGGCATCAGTATGTATTTTTTATCAAACCAAATTATGCAGATCACAAAGATTATGAAATCACTGAAATTCTGTGAAATATTTGAAATTCCTAAAATATTGTGAAAACTGATGAAATCATTTGATATCTTCAAAATCTCTGAAAACGTATCAAATTCACCAAACTCGTCAAGTATACATTATTGATTAGATAAAGTTATTGTTTTTTCATTCCTTCAAAACGTCCTCTCTCTCTCAAGTGATTATTCACTCTTCTCTTGATAATAGTAGGGTAATGAAATGACTTGTTTTCCTTTAGCAATAAGGTAACAGCTTTGTGCTATGCAAGTGCAGAGCGCTTACTTCTTTCTGGCGGTGAAGACGGAGTGATAGTTGTTTGGGACATGTCCGCCAACAGGAAAGAAACTCCGGTTTGGGTTGAGTCTGACACATGCCAGGTAATAAAGTGTTGAATCTCCCTCATCATTGCACATTGTAATATTTTATGCATAGGAGTGATTCATTGCTACTTCCAGTCTTGCGGACGACCTTTCTTCTGGAATATCAAAGCTATGATGGATCAAAGACAACTTGGATTGAGGCAGCATCATTGCCGCCACTGTGGTCGTGCGCTTTGTGCTCGTTGCACAACTCAACGCATACCTATTCCTACCATGGGTTTTGAGTTTGAAGTACGAGTGTGTGATCCATGCCATACTCAACTAAAAGCTGATAAGTAAGTGGTGCCAAAAAACAAGCTTGAAAAATATCCTGAAATTCTTAGATCTTTTACAAACGCATACTCTGTCTTGAAAAAGTCCTGTCATTTTGTTAGTTTGCAAAAAATCATAAAATCGTCACGCAAATAAATTCTCTATCCCACCAAGCGTGAATAAAGATAAGGTTTTGCATTTGGAAGCTAAAGTATCCATAGATTTATAATTGAATTCCCTGTGCTGAAAAGTTGTTTTAATTATAATGTGTCTTTAGAAGTTTTGTGTCACATATTTGCCTTATACTTGGTTCCTCGTCACAATTTTATCTGGATCAGCGAAATTATTTGTTGCTGTTGTTGCAAATCTTAACAACATAAAACGATAGGAAACTAGAAAAACCTGTGAATCAATAACGAGAAAATTTATAGCTAATTACATTTAAAAATTTCATGAAAACTGTAAGACGGTCGTATAGCAATGATCGATTCTCTCTTCAAGTTTAAGTATTCACCATTTCCTAACCAAAGGTGGTAATAAGATTTAAAGAATCTAACGGCACATCACCAGGGAATCAAACTCAATCCATTTGGTTGTTTGAAAAAATTCCATCGTCATTTGGACATACTTATAATTATTCTTGTATTTAGAATGCCAAAAAGAATGCAAACTCTTCCAAAGATAACCTAAAACTTAATAATATCCTGGAATCTAAAAAAATTACGTCCAATTCACATACTATGTTCCGCTTTATGGTATGATAAAAATGAAATTTATTCACAGTCAAACGTCGTTAGCATCGTTTCACGATGCTAAACACAGCGTAGTTGGAATGGATTTAGATGCCCCGCGTCGCAGACTGCTAACCATCGGTCAAGATCGGGTTATTAAAATTTGGGACGTTAGCGCGCTCCTCCAATAAATTTTCTTGCAGAAATATGTAACTCACACACATTATTGTAAAAATGTTGATTCATTGTTCAATTAAAATTATCGTGTGATAACAATAATATCGCATATACTATGTACACGTGACGGTAACACACGCCTTTTCAAAATTTAGGCATACTATAGTCTCGAGAGTGCAGTTATTTTTTATCTTTGTAAAATATTAATAGCTATCAAGAAGTACTTCCATCGTGTTTAATCAAGTTTACCTGATCATAGGTATAGGGGTAAAGTGAGAAACAGCATCTAACATGGAATGTATCGGCCTTCCGGGTCATGAATTCTGCCGGAACTTTCAGGGGTGTTTTTTTGGCCCAAAATATGGAGCTCCTTATGTATGGTTTAATCTATTGAGCCTTCCTTTACTTTACAATAGGTCAGGTTGATCGGTAATTCGTAGTTACTTTACTAATGCTCTGAAATGATACAACCGTTCGCAACCCAATTTATCAGATGCTATAATCGCAACTTCATCGGAGGGCAATGAAAATTAATACATAAGACAAAAATACACGACATGTTTCGTTTGTTACTGCATTTCACTTATCAAACTGGTGATGTAATCAATTGTGAACAGCGTGTAGGAAAGCCTATCAGATGAAACTACACATAACAGGATTCATATTTAAGGCTATATTCATGTAGAATCCATGATTCAGAGGTGTGATACTCACCTTGCAAGTTTTATGCAGTTAGCCTGTTTTACTATTCAGTCTTCAGTAATCCATCATGTTTCATTTCTTTGTTGAATAAAAAAATGACAAATAAATCAGTCATCCGATTAAACTTGCACTGTACATTAGTATCACAGCAACAGTAACAATATATACCAAACCAATAATACCCCAGTCTTCAAAGTAGATATATTACAATAATTGCTTCATAGTGTTGTAAGGGCTTTGTAATCAAACTTAAGCAGTGAATGAAGAAATTTGACAGCAACTCATTGACTCAGATTACAAGGAAGTACAGAAAGATAATGGCGATCATTTAATCCTTCCTCGAGTCACAATTTGTTTCTTCTCCAATTGTGGTCAGAAGTTATAATTCGTAAATAGCTGCTAGTGTGTTGTTAAAAAAACACATTCTTTGAATTCAATTTTTCGACTGATTTGATGATGATTTAATTCAATTCTAAAATTGAAAATTTACATTTCTAAATCAATTGGTCACTTCAAGTTAAAACGTTTTATCACATGCTTTAAGTACACGAAACTCTATTACTCTATTACCTAACTCAATTATAAGAAGTGATTCCTGGACCAATTTTTAATACCATTAAACTATTTTTTCCATTACAGTAATTCCTATTACAGTAATTCTTACACAATGAAGTAGCTTCACAGTTTAGATATATTAAAGCGAATAATTCATTTTTTAAGTATAAGTGGCAATAGTCTAATACGGACTGGATAATGTCCCTTGAGTTTAGTAACGCATCATTATTCATTCCTCTTTACAATTTGCTATTATCTACTGATTTACCGTACTTTTATCATTATTACTCTATTTGTCATCATACAATGAACATGTAAATGAAAGTACTTTCTTTTTTTATAAAACTTAATTTCGGAATGGACATTATTGAATTGTGGATTCGATTCAGGTTTTACTTGTTTGCTACATACAATTATTATGAACATTGCCAAAATTGTGAGATAATTATGACTTTCCCTTTCTTTATCGAATGTTGTTAGAATCATAATTTAGGATGTTGAAGAATATGGTATTTTTTTGCATGACGATGTGTTGGACAGATTATATGCAATAGTGTTGTATTCGTGTGAGCACCATATATTTCCAAAGTTTCATTTCAGTGAGATTAATACCCATCATCGAAAAATAAACTTTTAATAATGTGGGTCAATTAATTTCCTTGCAACAGCTATACAGAAATCCATGAAACTTACTTCGATAGCTTATAAAAAAAAAAATATTAACGATAATAATAATATTGTAAATGTATTAATTATTTTAACACGGCAAAATTTATGTATAAACATTATAAAATATAATATTCTGTTAATTTAAGGCTGTTGAATAATGAAAATTATATCATTTTCTTATTGTTTCGTTTTCATTTTTCAATAATAACATATCTTTAATTTAAACTAGGAGATGGTCGAAGTGCCGACAGAGTGAGTTAATTGCATTAAAATTATAATCTTCTACTCCCCAGACCAATAGTTTTTCACTGATTTTAAAGTTATAGTACGCTACTGATATCCGAATTGCGCATTCTTCATATTTTCACATCAATTTTCAAAATTTTTCGAGCCAACATACAATTTCAAACACTATCATTTCTCGAAGTTTCAAACGATTTCGTTTCTCTGGAGAGGAGAGATTTGTAAAATACGATTTGTTTGCTTCGTTGGTACTCTAATGCTAATATAGTCCATCATCGCAAACCGAGTAAAATGTCACTTTCTTTGATTGTGATTAGTGCCTCCACAGCACTGATATGAAAATATCAAAGCGCAATTCTACGTGTAATATTGAACAAAAATATTCAAAAACTTTTTTGTTTCATGCTGTTGCAATGCCAGGAAATGTATTCCTGCAATAAGTAGTAGTCTAATTGCAGGAATGCATTTCTTGGCATCACTATGGCGTAAAACAAAGCTTTTTTTTCATATTTGTATAATTTGACATTGCATGTAGAATTAATTACGCTGGCTGATAATAATCAAAATAATTGAAATTAACGGCGTCAGTAAAAACTGATTATCCTCTTAAAATTGAATCCTAGGTATTAGGTAGTCTGCAAGATAGTGTAAAGTCAACTTCAATTATCTTATGAATTATGCGGAATCAGGTAAGTTGTATGTAATATTTCAGATAAAAGTTTTACAGATTATACCTACTCTGTGACATCTTAATTAATACATACCGTACAATTTTTTTTAAATGCCGTGATTTACTTGTCGATTTCAGCTACTTCTCGATGAAAACTGAAATCTGGTCATGCCAATATCGGTCATCTTGATTTTTCGCCAGTTTTTAAATCCTCCAATTAAATCCGTTTCGTTTTTTTGTTTCCGTATTAGCCGAGTCTAATATTCTTCAGCGTCACAGTATGCCAGAAAATGTTCCCTACCGACGATTCAAAAAATAAGTTGAAACAATACGGTATCAGTCGTGAATCTGCTGATCTTTTTTGGTGAATTCAACAAATATCAATGCACAGAAAACATCGTGCAATCTGTTGAACTCTCGTTTTGTGTCATAGAGTCAATTAAACGAAAAATGTGTCAGAAAAAATAACTTTTATAATTAAATATGGTAGCCATTTTAATATAATTGCTGCAAAACGGTGTCTTCGGAAATCAAGGATTTTCGCTGAGAAATCGATAAGCTTTGTGTTGATAAAAAATTCAATAACTTATCACTAAAATTTTAGCTGCTGCTGACGGTGATGATACGAATAAACATATTCACACAAATTGAAAAAGTCGAAATTAATTCTTACTTGTAATATACGACTGATAAAATTTGGACATATTACTAAGAGAATATTAATTTAACTAAAATTACGAACAGTTTCTAGGAGTTTTCCACAAATATCAACGTTTTTCCATAAATCTGCCTAAATTAATTTACTGCATAGAATTTTTTCAATTTCCACGAAATGTTTGAGAATTACTAAAATGTGTCAGAGATTTGACAAACCGTTGAAAAATTTTTGGAAATTTATGTTTTGAGTAACATAGAAGAAATTTCTGAAAGTTATTAAAAATAATTTTTCCCAAGAAACACTTTCATAATCCTTACTTTTAAGTTTCAATACGTTATATGCTGATCGATAGTCTTCGTTCCACATAGTTTTTGCATTACCATCTTGTCCTAATATCTATCACAAAGGCGCTGTGTAAGTGTCCTTTAATATCGCAGCTGTGTTAATCTATTAATGAATAGAAAGTCTCTATAATAGAAAGGTTTCAAGAGTTTTATTTGGCACAGATAATACATAAGTGTGATTTCAGTGTGTTTGACTAGTATATAAAATTACATCATGTTTCATATTGAATATTTATTAATTTTTTATTTACTGAAACCAAATCATATAAATGACATACAATATATGCAATACTTAGGAACTAGATATAACATACATTGCATCCTGATAAGACATCTAGCAATATAATTACTAGATCACTGTTTGTAAGATTGGTTAATATAAAGATGAAATTTAAAAAAAGAAAAGAAAATGATAGTAATAACAGTATATGACCTTGAAGCATAATTTGTTAGTGGATTCACAACTAAGTGCGTACTGATATACCAATTTATACAAAATCAATCATATATTCTTGTTTGATGAAATTATTATACAAAATTTAAAACGTTTTTTTCTTATTATAAGACAAATTGTTTAAGTCAACGTATAACTTATATGACAAAAGAACTGATATTGTTCTAATTATTATCATTAGCGTTAGCTTCGCATGTACTTTGCATCTAAAATTCGCGTTCTTCGATAGCAATTTTATCAATATTCAATATTTAAAAATAAGAACGCTAATCAAAATTTTTCGGTAAAATCACACGAGCGTGATATTTTTTTTAAGCCGAAGAAATGAACCCAAAGTTTGCGAAATTCGATTGACTGCACAATTTCTCTCCGACAAGTGGCATATTCAAATTATATTCTGCCGTCAACATGTTATGATTATCGTTGAATGCGAAGAATATATTATGTTGGGCCGATCTGTTCGTCTTTGCAGACTTCTGCCATATCGAACACAATCTGTAGTCGGCGTACTCTAGCGACACAATCACGAACCAGACATCTGCGATAATCATATCAAACCGTGTGATTTTTGGGGGGAGAGTTGGGGTCACGTTATCGTTTTCCTCATTAACGACAACGCGTAAAATAATGCGGATCAAAACAGACCGGGAGACCGAAGCGAACTTGAATAAATTTTTATCGACGGTTTTCCCCGGATGTGAGATAAGAAAAATAGTAAATTTCAAGGATGTCGTGTGCGAATTTGAAGAAGTAGGTATCATATTTCCAATCTTAATTCGCCACCACAGCAGTATATTGGCGATGTGCCGATTTCCGTTCTCGATACGTTACTGCAAAAGTGCATTGGTTTTTTTCACATTCACAAGTTACGATGATTTCCTTGATAATGCAAGAAAGAAGAGCAAAACCAAAATTCAACCAACACCTTAAATGTGGATTTATCAGTTTCGAATTGCTTAATTGACTGTAAGACGACTCATTTTATTCAGAACAGAATAAACTGCTATTCTCTGCAATCCCACACTAAGATGCATTATTTTGAATTAAAAAAAAAAATTCTGGTGCTCGTATCTTGAAATGCTTTATATTCTCGATATTGTCTTAATATTGACATAAGTATTGACGAATAAGTAGCAACATTGAATTGACTATGGAAACAGCAAAATCTGTTTCAATGGATTTCTAAGAAATAGTTTTCAAACAAACAAACACCGTAAATCAGATAGTTACCCGCCATTTTGAAGCGACTTGAAAAAAGAAAATCAACATATAAGCTTTTGTTTATAATTTGAGAAATTAATCATTGTATCTCACGAATATCTCAACTTGATAAATACTCAATGTGCGCACATGGTAAAAATTGTTTACAAAAATTTCCGAAGTTTCTACGAGTCATTCAGAATGTGTAGTTGGTATAGTTTCTCTGTTTTTCTGAAAAATATCTGATGAATTGTTATTTATCTTCAGGAATTTCATGGAAGTGTCTTAATTTCTATGCAGAAAATTAAATTTGTTAGATTTATGGCACAACCTTGATAATTTTTAAAAAATCTTAAGTTTTCATAACTTTAGTTCCATAAAAAATATCCGTTTACAGCTGTGTCCAGATATTTTCAGCTGCGTTTCAGAATAGTTATCTTCAACTGTATCCTAATCAATTCTAACTTTTGCGCAGTTTTCCAAACGCGGTACAATCACAAAACAAGCAGATTATTGATGCAAAATGAAGTACTGTAATTAGATGGACAAGAACTCGGAGTTTTTGTGATTTTCAATAGAAAGTGAACTTCTGAAAGAATGCGCGTTTTTTCAGAAATTCCATAAAAATTCATAATATCCCTGCGATATTGTGGCGGAATAATTCAAACTTTTCCTGCAGAAATTATGCAACGAAATTTTTTTTCAGGAATGTCCGAAAATATGACATATTTCTGAGAAATTAGATGAAAAAATTATGAATGTTTGTTGAAACCATCGTGATTGGCGATAAGAACGGTCCAGAGTCGCGAGAGATTTTAAATAGCGTAAAAAGTTGCGTAAAAAGGTTGCGGTAAACACACGGCTTGTTGTTTAGTCGTGGAAGAAGAAGCGCAGTTTGTGTTCGTTCGATCAGGGGAAGCAGCGGAAGCCTGCAGTGGACGTAGAACGGCATAGGCGTCGAAGCGAATTTCCGCAGTTCTGTATCCCGCTCTCGCGTTGGCCGCAAAAACGCTCCGTAAAGTCCGCGCCAGTGATCGAGGGATCTTTCCACGGCCGGGGTTCCATGCTCATCTTCAGTCTGCCACGCGGACGCCACGGTGAAGTTGAACTGCTGCGAACGAATTGTGAATTATACGTGTGCGGCTGCAACCGTGACTGTGGCATGCTCTGATTATGATCAAATATGAAACAGGGAGGCATTTTAACAACGCGGGAATAAATCCATCAATTTCATGCTAAGTCCTCGCTTATATCTCATCGAGTGATATTGAGTAATGCATTAATTCAAGCATGTGCCGCCGTTATTCGAGACCTTTACGGGATAATATAAAAATAGCAGTGATTACTCGGTATAAGACTGTAACACCGTATTATGACTGACGCTAGAAACCCGATATCTTTCTCCTAATTCCTATTTCCTGGTGTGCAAATATTTATCGCCACCTTGTAATTAAATTCTGTCACAGATTTTGAACGCACACTTACAGGCTTTGAAAAATTATTATAAACTCCGGTTATCCACTCCAAAAATATCGGAAACATATTTTGAATGAAGATATAATTTAGTAATCCCAGTTTTTCAACATAAGGTGTAAGGCATCTCTACTGCAATTTTTCTAAGAATCGGTTAATAAAAATTTCGATTTAAAGAGTATGTAATAGTCTCTCCTCTACCGGTCAAGTTGTGGTTTTTTCTGGTGTTAGTATTGCATGGAAGTAATTGCTGCGATAGTTCGTTTGACTCCGTATTCGTTCTAAACTCCCGGAAAGTTGCTTAGAAGAAACTTATACTTCAAGGCATGTTATATCGTTCTATTCTTACCGACCGAGACATTTTCGGTTTTTGACAATTATAGTATAATCCATAATCCAGAATATTTTCCGAATTCTATAAATAATAAAGATTGAAATGATTATTTATTGCATGCAATGCTCACACCATATATGCTCAACTAATGCATCTGCAATAGACAGGGATCATACAATACAAAAATGATTTCATAAGTAAGGGCAGAAAAGAAGTTGGATATGATTCCGTTATTTTCTTGTCCCGGTCAGATATGAAATCGTTTCAAAAGTCAAGGGAAATTAATAGGGTTTATGATCGCGCTAATGTCGTTGATAAAAGTTTTAAAAACTGATGCAAAAATACAACCAGTAGCAAGTGTATTTGTAGTGTTTCCATTGATTTTCCGAACATTCGTCACGCTTACACAGCGCGATCTTAAGCCCTGTAATTTCGCGTAGTTTTTCAGAGGTATAGTTGGTTTAGATAGGAAGGAGTGCGAAGTTTCTCTCTGTGCGAAGTACGATTTCCTGAATTTGTCGGTAAAACAGGAAGGTCCAACGTCACGTTTCTCCATAAAAGGGTTGGCAGGCAATTAGATAAAGCTCGCAAGCAGCAAAGAGTTATCCCGTGTGCAGACTCAGGTTCTTCGCGCCGTTTTAAGAGCTGGAACGTATAGCGAGGTTGCGGCGTCGCGCGTTCACTCTCGATTTGCAAGGTGCAATACGGTGGGAAGTGGCGAACACAGGCGCAGCGAGAGAGAGTGTGCAAGTGGCGGGGTATACGAACACAGATTTGGCCGGCTCATGGCGAGGTAAGCCGCGTGCACACGCGTATTAGTTAGGCGACGGCAAATGCGGAGAGGAGGGAGGCATTCGCTCGACAGTGTGTTTCTTCCGCTATATAGCCGTGAACACGCTTCTGCGATCGGGGAAGCTATTCACACAGAGGTGAAGCGACAGCCGTCCGGCTGACGACACAGCGCAACGAATTTCAGCCATACGGAGTCGGTGGCGATGGAAGACTAGACCGACCACGTGTTTACTCGAAGCCGCGCTGCAGACGAGGCAGGTGTTCGTCTCTACGTTTTTGACATACACAAGGCTGCTTGTAGAAGATTCATTATAAATGTGACGAAATCACCCGCGCTTATTGAACCAAATACCTAAAATACGAAACGCGAGACCCGCGAGCTTCGGAACGTTTGAATTTCAAATTTTCAACCGTTAAACTTTCGCCGATCGCTAAAATGCCGGACAAAGTTGGACCCGCGGAACAGCAACCGCTACGAAAAACCCCGAGTTCGGATGACGGAATCAGGTTAAAGAAGGACCTCGGATTGCTCGACGGTGTTGCCATAATCGTCGGGGTAATCGTTGGCGCGGGTATATTTGTTTCACCCAAATCGGTTCTCGAACACAGCGGAAGCGTTGGTCAAGCTTTGCTGATATGGATATCGTCTGGGTTCTTATGCCTCATTGGTGCATTATGTTATGCAGAATTGGGTGAGTTGCATTCCCTTCACTTTTTTACTATCATAAAAACTGTTTTACGTGTGGTCAAGGGCCGTAGGATATCTAATAACACATTTCCCCGTTTCGATGGGAATAGTTAAAATCGTCAAAACGTGCCGCGATAATTAATCGTCTGCTAGACGGTGAGAAAATTTTTTCAACTAGGCAACCCTGGATAGTTATACTCGTAAATAATTTTTCTTATGTAGAAACCATTAGAATTCATATTTTTTAAACAGTGAAATGCAATTGTCACGATGTGGAGAATACGATGGTATTGTCTCGGAGTGAATATTTCAATTTTCAAAAACTCAGTACAAGGCAATACAAAAAGAAATGTGAAAAATTAACAAAAATAATCTTTTTCTTTTTTAACGTCGGTTATTTATGCATTTCAAGTAATAAAACTCGATCCTAAAATATCTTGATCTAAAAATGTATTTCTACAAGACTGTATTGGTGGTTTCGCTACGTTTTTGAAGAATTAATTTTTTTATTCGTAGTGATTATATTTTTGGTCGCTCGATTTATCGTGGTAATCATCACATATTAACATTTTGAGGAATATAATTAGTGAAACGGAAAGCTTTCATTGTCAAGTTTTTATTACCTGTTAGTACATAATTTAATGAATAAATTCTATTGTTAAAAAATATACTTGGTGTGTTCAATAAATTCAAAAATATATAATCTTTGGTATTATATGTTTATTTTTCTGTTTTCAAAAATATTGCAGTACGCATACATGAAAACAAGAATATTAAATTCGTGTCTATAACAGTCACAATAATTAATTAATACTATAAAAGTTCATATTAAAATGACTTGATTTTAAATTGCATTTGTACAATAAACGTTATACGTAATATAGAGAGTATAGAGACGCTTATTTGTGTAGTGGAAAACGATGACCACCTTTTGCTTACCGTTCAGTTTTCTTCCTAATTTTTTCACGTCTAGTCAATGCCGAAAACAATTATTATATATATTCGTATAATATGTAAAATGTTAAACCCGTTTTCGACCTATTTATTAAAGCCAATTATTAAAGCATATAATCCCCGCCCTTCGAAAAAAGCCTTGGGTATTAGTGCTCAGGGTTACTTCCAGACGGTTAAACAATCTAACAAATCTGATCAATATCGATTTCGAATTTGAATTCTGCGTAAACTATGTGTAAAAAGAAATCAAATAAGGTAATTTGTCAAGAGGGTAAAAAGTTGCATACATTCACACTGGAGTAGCTCGAAGTTGTTCAGAATTAAAAAAAAAATTGTCATAATTTTAGATCAGGAATCTGAGGAGTGGAGGGGCAATTTTTTCGGCTGGAACTTGGAGAATCATCGGCAGCTGAGTTGTCGTGTCTCGAAAACTATCAGATTTAAGACAAAGTGTTACAAAAAAAACCTCAAACTTTTGTACTTGCTTTTTAACGCAAAATAAAAAATAGTCAATCGCGTCTCTCACCTCGTCTATACGAGTTTTTCGCTGTAAAAAAATGCGGTATTTGCGCTGACCAGACCATATTTATTATCTATACATTCATTTTTTCGTGATAATTAGATATGACATGCCTTGATTGCGTAAAGTAATAATAATGCTTCGTTTTTCAATACGAAGTTTTTATATTTGTTTTCAGTCAATTTTACACGTCGAAACTTTTCGTAACAGGAAATATTCAAACAAATTGTACCACGTACCATTCGCACGTACGATTGTCGAAACGTATTCAAAATATAATACTTTGCGTGACTTCGATACGATGTAAACAAAAACTCCAGACGATAAATAAAACAAACAGCTTAGTAAGCTTCACACTGAGTGTATAAAGGTGAACAATTGTTCTACACGAACCTGTCGATATTTTTTTTTCTTTTGTTCTAATCTCAACAGTGTTGTGTGCGAATATAACGTACGAACATTTCCAGCAACTGCGTGTTTCAATTTCTTTTCATTTTCCCGGCTCCGAAAAGTTTTCACGTGTAACAATGGCTAAATATAAAGAAATTCGTATTGAAAAACAAGCTATGATTATTACTTTACGAAATGAAGGCATGGCATATGGCAATATCGCAAAGACAATAAATATATCGATAAATATGTTCTGGTCGACGCAAATCCAATTTTTTTCTTTACAACGAAAAAGTCGTATAGATGAGGTGAGAGACGCGATTGACTATTTTTTTTTTGCGTTAAGAAGCTAGTTCAAAAGCTCCAAGTTTTTTCTTCTTAATACTCTGTCTTAAATCTGATAGTTTTCGAGACACAGCAACTCAACTGAAGGTGATTCTACAAGTTCCAACCGAAAAAAGAATTGCCCTTCCACTCCTCGGAGTCGCGATTCTGAAAAGACAATAATCTGAAAAGCTGTGAATTAATGTTAAAGAAAAAAAATTTATGGAATTGTCGCAGCAAATAACTTTGGAAAAATGGAAAATTTCGGTCAACCGTTTTGCTGAGAAAATAAAGACAAAAGAGCACTGAACTCCCTGGCATGTTTGATTTGCTTGACATGGAATTATCTGCTTTACAAATAGAGTTATAATTATGATCGGTGAAAATCCACATGACTCGTTTGCGTTATTAACAGATCGACTTATAAATGTTTGATGTCTGATTGCAGATGTAGTATTGATACAATTAGGTACACTAGCTACGGCTACGTATCTACGTGCAATGGGAACGATAAGAAAATGAAAACAAGCGAGCGCGGAGATAATTTTATTAATTTCGAAGAGAAATCCTGACTTTATCAGAATTTGTTTAAACTTGGTGGAATGTTAGTGCTAACTGTTGATAATTTGAGGAATGTCTTTCAAACTTTGAATGCGCAATATTTGAAGACCGAGGAAAGAATGAAATGAAAACTCGAAATTGATGAAATTTCAACGAATTTTTCCACTATCACGGGAAATTGAATCCCAAGTGTAATTTTCTTTTACCCTAAAAGTTGAAACCATTCAATCGATCACATTGTATACGTTACCCTAGCAAAAATTATTTTCAGAAACTTCAATAAATACACTCGGAACGTGAATTTCTAACAGTTTCTCGGTTTCCTCGAATGATCTCTGACAAATTCAAATAATTTCTAGGAACATTATTGTAGAAATATCTTATTTTAAATGCAGAAAGTTGATTCCTGCAGATTTGCGGAAATAAACCAGAACTCGAATTCTTTGACATTTTTGACACAAGATGAAATCCTGGAAAAATATGAGTACATTTAACGCAAATATGGTTTACGCGTCTTTTTTGACTGAGTAATAATTTCTGTGACAGTACAAAAGAAAAGCGTCAGAGTACGAAAAAGGGCAATGTTACATTCTAGTGCTACTTCATGAAAAAAAAACTTGTCAACTATACTTTTGTTACATAAAGTATCTTACGTACCATGGAGGCAAAGTCCTTTTCGTCACGCGTATTTGCAATATTTGCCTACGACTCGTATTGCAAACCTAACGCTGACGATGAGTGTAAAAAAACCTACTTAGCCTCTTTGATGCACAGTCTACTATTTCTTTAGAAATTCGTCCGATTTTACTTTGAATTAGACTTGGTCAAAAATAGTCGGAGGGACAAGTAATCGAACTTTTTATGATATTCAATAGAAATTGAACTTTCGAAATGCTGAATATTTTTTTTTTTTAAACTCTCCACAATTACTTAAAATCCCACAGATATTCTCAGAATACTTTAAACATTTTCAAAAATATTTTTTTAAATCTTTGGAATTGTCTGGATTCGTGATATGTTTCTGAGATTTTTTATTCGCTAGGGCGAAAATAATTCGCGATGAAAGACGCCGAAACTTTATATCTGCGGGTGACAAATAAGACGGAGGATTAGCTGTGGCGTATAAAGTGCAATAAAAACTAGCTGACACTAATTGTTTCAGAATGTGAGAGCAATTACAATTATTTAAGTTTTGTCTCATCACCACGAGGCTGAAGTTAATAACGTTCATGTATCGAAGCGTTGAAAGAAAAATTACTACGTTGCACCTTTGGAATACCTGTAGAAGTTGAATTTCCAAAATCTAAGTTTGTTGATGCTGTATTAACAGTTTATACTAAATTTCAAATAATCCTAAAATTACAAAATAACGACTTTATCCAAAGAGGCATCGTTACAATAACGTTACAAAATTCAGCCTGATTCTTCAGCACGTTAACGGCAGTGGAACTCCTAGCTTTCGAATGTCGCTTAACACGTCATAACGTTGTTTCAGGGACCATGATCCCAAAATCCGGGGGTGATTATGCCTACATCAGTGACGCCTTCGGACCTTTACCTGCATTTCTCTACCTTTGGGTGGCCCTATTTATTCTGGTTCCAACAGGCAATGCAATAACCGCACTCACTTTTGCGCAGTACATTTTGCAGCCCGTTTGGCCCGATTGTCCAGCTCCATATCTGGCAGTTCGACTTCTGGCCGCCGTCATAACATGTGAGTTCAAAAGTTAGCATTTCTATCGACGAGAAAATGCCCACGCTTTAAACCCTTTCAGTCACCCATATTTCAAATCAATGTTTTGGCATGAATTTTGATACTCGGGCGATTCTGGGGTCGCTGATCACGAATCTGAAGTCGGAATTTGATCATTTCTAAATCCAAGATGGCGGATCCAATATGGCGGATGTGAAATCGGAAAAAACTATCTAAATTCGATGATTCTGGTCGAAACTTGTTACTCGGGGGCTATTGGGGTTATAGGAAGTAACAAATATCATTTTAAGTTGTAAATAAACTGCGATAAGGTGAGGATATGGACATTTTTGAGGTAGGACGCTGAGCATCCCCCTGTGACTTGAAGGGTTAATCAGTACTAGACGGTAAAACAGATTAACACAATTTATAAGATGAACCTGAAGCTGGCAGCCAGAGTTCGCCGCCAATGGTGTTGAACTTTTTGGAAATAGAAAAATGCAGTTCGGTTTTATCCTCACAATTCTATAAAAGTATTTGGGGGTTCAAAGTATTTTGAAAAATGTTGCTTTTCAGACTTTGCTACCTTATTCGAATGAACATTAGAATGTTTGGCTGCTGATTCTGGCTGCTAGCTTCAGTCTCGTTTTGTAAGAACGATCGATGCAGAAGAAAATCAGACGCGAAACACGTGCCCTTGATTTATTTAAACATTTTTGCACTACCCCCAAATCTGACTGCCCCGCAAATCCGCTAATCAATTACTGGACCGACTTGAATTGATTCAACGAAATTTTCATCAATGCTAATTTAAGATTGGTACACCGAATTAGCCACTTCAATTTGTAACTGCTGCATCGTTACTTTTTATATATGTATATATACTTATTGTGCCGATAAAGAATGTCAAATGCCAGTCATTATTCCGTTATTTATTCAATAAAGGATTTAATGCCAGCCCTTTAAACGGGTCGAAATAAATTGTTTGTAATCGATTATGATAATTGAATCTCACAGCAATAGTACTCTGATCATTCGAGTGATTACTTTTGAAGATTTACGATCCAGTTGTAGCATATGGAATAAGTTGATGTTTCATTTGGTTCTTCTTCTTTCGAAAATATCTAATGAATAAACCAATCTTATTCAAAATTTAATCAGTTCTAAGTTGAGTAAAACCAAATTAGTTAACGAAGTCCCCTCAAAATAGGTTCATTCATTTTCGAGTTAGCGTGAGACAAAAACACTTCATTTTCATGAATGGATGAAGGACTCGACTGATTTTACTGGAAATTGAAACAATTCTAACAATAAACCGAATGAAGGCAAATTGGCGGATCACATCCGATCTAAATTGGTTCATTCGTTCTCGAATTATCGTGGAACAAAAAATATGTGACACACACACACACACACACACAGTTGCGCAAACATTTTGAATTGTAGATCAATTTCAATATTCGTGAGAAATAATGCTTTAGAAACAATCTAAACTGACGTTGGTATGTAGAACTGTTTTTGAAATGAGATTTTTTCTAAATGCACGGCCAAGGCTTACTGACAGCGATAAATTGCTACAACGTGAAATGGGCAACTCGGATTCAAGATATATTTACCGGAACGAAGATCTTCGCACTGCTCATCATAATCGTCGCTGGATTAGTGTGGCTTTGTATGGGAAATACTGAAAATTTTCGCCAACCGATGGCTGGAACCAACACTGATCCGGGGCACATCGCGTTAGCAGCTTACGCAGGATTGTTTTCCTACTCTGGATGGAATTACCTAAACTTTGTCACAGAGGAGCTCAAAGATCCATACAAGTAAATGCCCCATAATGATTCTAGAAATTTACTGCACGATTACGTCCTCAAATTTCTCATCATTTTTTCAAAGGGATTTCCTCAGAAATATAACCTACACGTTTCCGGATGTATCTGAGAAAAATTCTATTTTATTTCTGCATGAAAAATTCGAATCAATCTGATAATATCTGAAGAATTCCAGGAAATTTTATGTAGCTCATGAAATTTAGACATCTGTAGAAGAATATTTCCGATGAAACTGAAATTTTGAAAATTTTTCAAACGTTTTCAAGGAATATCAAGTTGAATAAAAAATTAAGAAACTATCGAGATTTACCTACTGAATAAGTTCGTAGAAAATTCTGAAAATTATTTTATTATAAATATTGTGGCCAGATAACCGACCACAACTTCAGTTATGTTAAGATTCGAGGGGCATTTCCATATATAATTTCTAATGAGAGTATATGACCGTTTTATCACGGTGAACGATTGTTTTTTTCTTTTCCAGGAATCTACCTAAGGCGATATGCATATCGTTGCCATTGATAACAATAATTTACGTCCTGGCAAACGTAGCCTATTTCGCAGTTCTGACCCAATCCGAAATTCTAGTATCGGATGCTGTCGCGGTGGTGAGTTTCATTTTTCCTCAAACTTTTGATGCGCAATAAGTGCATAGTCTACAATCTTTAGGTATGAATCAAGCCTCGTCAACGACCCTCAAATTATTATCGCATGTTTTAGAAATTTGGGAACAAATTGTTGGGTGTGATGTCTTGGATAATGCCATTCTTCGTAGCTTGTTCGACGTTTGGAGCCCTGAATGGCGCCATCTTTGCATCCTCTCGGTTATTTTTTGTCGGCGCACGAAACGGCCATCTTCCAACTGCCATTGCCCTCATCAACGTCAACAATTTGACACCCATGCCGTCTCTCATCTTTCTTGTAAGTATGGTTAATATGCGCATCAAAACTGAAAAATATCGAAATACGCCACCTGGTGTTAGAAATTTTCATATGCTAAGCAGGCCATATTTGATTATTGAAGTGGTTTTTTAACGTTTATTTCACTCTTTATCAACTAAATGTACCGAAACAAATGTTGGCAGCTTGCCGGACTTTTCTCTTCTTTTTTATTCGTTTAATTTAGTTAAAACTGGGGATCAACCGATCAGCTGATCACCCAGTGCGGCGCCATGTTGCTCTAGCCACGCTCATACTTTCGGTGTTGTGACGACAGTCGGCTGGAAAGAAATTTTTTTAAACTACCGTCGGTATCACCAGGCTAAATTTTTGTTCAATTTAAAGATATTATGTATGAGATTGCCAAAAATTAATTTACAAACAGAACCACGTGATACTGAAATGCGAAGGATTTTACTTAGGATCAAATTTCGCATACATAAATAAAGGCACTAAGTAGAAGAATTGACAAATAGGTGACAATCGTCATGATATTTGTCAGAAGTTTCTTTAAATTAGGTAAAATTATTTAAATCAGGTTAAATATTGACTACGAGTTAATTTTTATTAATCAAAGTTTTCAGGGCCGGTATGTCAAAATGAGACGGTTAACGTTTACAATTAGAAAAAAGTTACAGCTCCTTGCTTCTACTACAAGATGCAAAAAGATTTTTCGAATTATCGTCAATGGTTCTTGAAATAGAAAGCAGAATTTAGTACTAGGTGTAATCGTGTTTACCTGAACTGCACTATATTCACTAACGAAAACAAATATACGAGCGGAAGAGTTGATAATGAACTCCCCTAAAGAAAGTAGCACAGCGTATAATGTAAAAAAATTTCAGGAAATTGCATCACTAATTAGAATTTTTAGTTGATTATACATTCCAGTTAAAAATAAAATGTGGGCCAAATATATTGAAAATACGATTTGTATTTTGTAATCCCGATGAAACAAAATACCAATCACACCTTTATTTTTTGATTAAAAAAAAAACAAAGTTTTTTATTTTGTGATTGGAGCGGAATCAAATGTAAATTACACTTCTAATTAATGGCCAATTGCAGTTTTATCATAATATTTGCAAATAATTGTTGTCTTTATTCGGCTGGTAAAAATTTTCAAATATAATTCACATCTTCATTCGATTCAATTACAATTATTTGAAATAATCCATCATTGCATGAAATCTGAAACTTCTTGTGTTTGGTTATCTACGGAAATATGCGCATATGTACGACTGTATCTTAAGACGACTGCGGACGCACAATAACGGGTACCAACTCATCCTTCACTCTTATGAAGACATACCCAAAAGGGTATGGCGTGCTAGGTGGTTATTGTTATTAATAATCATAATAATAATGTTGAATACAAGTGTTGTTTTTTATTTATTTTGCTCACGTGTCAATTAAACAAAGTTCCACCAGATCTTATAATGATTGTCATCTATTTGTCTATTATTCTACTTAGTTTCATCACTGTCGCGTTCGAATTTTCATCCTAATTAGTGAAATCGTTTATATTTTATTATTGGTACAATCGTCGGTTGCGTTAAATATGGGTGGTTGCGATAGTTCTGTTAGTGAAATTGATTTTTCGTATTTTTACGTGATTCTTTGGATCACATGGACATTTCGGCATTTCTGCCGGCCAATTAAAAACTTTTCTTAAAAACTATTTAGCAATCATTGGCGGTAACATTGTCAACCAATTCCAACATCAGAGAAAGAAAATGATAGATGATCAATGAAAATTATCAGTTTCGCGTAAATATCGTCGCTGCATAGTGGCAATTATGTAACAGCGATTGGCGCATGAGAAGGTTTAATCCCAGGGGTTGATTACCCTTGGAATCTAACTGTACACCACTCACGAAATCTTTCGAAGCACCTGAAATCACCAGAAATCATGCAGTCATGTACACGCAAACCGATAATTGTTTAACCCTTCTATGGAACCAAATAAGATGTAGGCGACGATTTAATACATACAAAACTGCACGTATTGTATTGCATATGTTGAACGTCGATACCGTAAGAATTCTATGAAAGCATCAAGTTAATAGTATGGATCTTGACATGACGGGGTCCAGTAGATCAAGTTTATTGAATAATGAACCACTTGAAAGGACATGACCTCCGCCTTAAACTGCAAGAACGGTTCTTGCGTTAGAGCAATGACAACTTTAATACTCAGCAGTCTATGCAGATATTACACGCTCATTGTAACGTGAGATTAAATCACGTATGAGGTTTAGAGATAACTAACCACTGCGCAAGAATCTACTACACAAGCACGTGTCCACACGTAAACATTCTCGTGTTATGCAGGGTAAAAATTTCACAAGATCAAAAGAAACAATTTTGCAGAATTTTTCAAACTCTGCGTCTTATCGCTTGAATCTTTTAGCCTTGTCACTATTTTGGCGCACATGCGATTTGTCACTATTTTATTGTTTTCGTAAATATTACTTGGGTTAGGTTTGAGCAATATGGCGTCGTATCGAGCAATCAGCTGACCGATTTAGGTGAACTTCTCAGGTATTACGGCTCATAAAACAACGTGAAAGTTCTCGTGCTCTCATTTTATGAAATCGAGCCAATCTGCAATAAAATATGTAACATAAACCACATTTATAATTTAATAACGTCCTAAATATGACGAATTCTGAACCATCAGCTCCCAACTTACGTAAACCGAGTTGTAAAGTATTTTAATCCGTGTCGTTTTCATACCTGCGGACAGCTCATCATTGCATATACGTTATTTACAACATACTGATCAACCTAATTGTAAGAACATTACTGTTATAAATAATTTTGAATAATGACCGTGTTTTCTTATCTCGTATTTTTGCACATGTTTTTCGGATTTATAGTGCATCATAACATTGGTTCTCCTGGTTATCGAGAACGTTAGTTCACTGATCACCTACGTCAGTTTTGTGGAAGCTGTATTCACTACATTGTCAGTGTCTGGTCTTCTTTGGCTGAGACACAAGTGCCCCGATCTCCATCGTCCGATAAAGGTGAATCTTCAGACTTACCAACGTAACACATAAATAACTCAAAAAACCATCTACAGTAAAACTTTTCTTAACGGACACTTCCCAATAACAGATTCCGCTTTACAAGGCAGTCTAAAAATCTCCAGCAGCACAATTCACACGTTAATGTTGTTCTGAATAACGAACACTCTTCAATAACGGACAATATTTTCAGTTCCGAAAGTGTTCGCTGTTGGGAAATTTCGCTGTATCACATTTCAATCGCTGACTTGGCATCAAAACTCATTACACTCAACCACCGTGGTTAGTTTAGTGTGGAAAGAACATTTAATTTCACGAAATTTCGATACACGATCCAACTACAATTCCGTAACTGTCTAAGCACATGCAAGCGACGCAATACATGCTCTGATCAGTAGCATTTCGTCTCTAATTGCCCACATTTTATTAATATATTGCATGATTGACCAACTTTGACTTGAAATAGGCCAACTGCTATTTCAGGACTTTGCACACCTTCGCCATCACTGAAAAACTCATCATAGTTCACAGTTCGAAATTACAAAACTTCTGAAATACTGTAATTTATTTAAAAATATTTTCGATCCGAAACTATATGAATAATTTTAAAGATTGCTCTGAAATAATATATCCAGTCATACTTGTCAATCATATATCAAATTTGATCTTCAAACGTATGTAGTGACTAAACTATTGACTTTGCAATATAAATTCAAGCAATACACTTTTTTGAAAAATACAATTATTTACAAAATGTTTCCAGAATCGAGTTCGTATCATCAAACGTGGCTGAGTGATGTTATTTAAATGGAAAACATGCGAATCCCGAGAACGACTTATAAAAGTCCGATTTAAGAGATTCTTATGCGAGAATATTGTTTTTTATTTTATACGACAACATTGTTACATGGAAGTAAAAAAGTCTTGCTTCTAAACAAAATACCCCGGTGTGCATGTAGCTGTACATACAGTGAAACTTCCCAATAGCGTACACATTTGAGACTGAAAATATTGTCCATTATTGAAGAGTGTCTGTTATTCAGAACAACGTTAACGTGTAAATTGTGTTGCTGGAAATTTTTAGACTGTCCGTTGTCAAGAGGAATCCGTTATTGGGAGGTATCCGTTAAGAGAAGTTTCACTGTATGATCTTTTAAACAAAATTCTCGAAGATTCTAAAGTTCTCGGCATTTTTGGATTATAAGTGAAAATTGAATAAGAATCAAAGTGGACACAGTTGTAAAAATAAAATACCATTGATTTCAATATTATTCAGTATTTATAGTCAACTTGAATTCTGCAACATATACGTTAAGCAATTTTTCGATTTCCACGTCACAGGTTTACATTGCCTTGCCGATTGTATTCTTCATGATCTGTGTGTTCCTCGTTGTGCTGCCATGCTATGAATCGCCGTGGGAGGTTGGTGTGGGAACTGTACTGATACTATCGGGTATTCCGGTGTACCTGATTTTCATACAGTGGAAAAGAAAACCAAGATGGCTCGTCGCGGCGTCTCGTAAGTTTTCTTTTTTTTTTTTTTTTTTTTTTTTTCACCTATTTTTACGCAAAAATAAATAATTTTTCTCGTAACTATAGTGAAAATTCGGATAAAATTGTTGCAGATGAACTGAACATGACTTGTGCGAAGATGTTCATGTGCGTTCACGAGAGCAAAGCCGACTGACGAAAGGAGAACTAAGGTAATATTTATCGAGAATTTTTATTCCGGGTTCAAGGAGTATTTGTACCTGTTCACCTAACTGAAATACCATCAACTATACCGAATCAACGATCGGCAATCGCGAAAGTGCATCGCGAGCTACAAGATTTAATATGTGCCTATTAAAGAAAAAATGGTATTTCTGCTAGAATTAACTTGACCAATGAGTATTTTCACTCAGTGTGTAACAGAGATATTTCTTCGAAACTGTCACTCAAACGGCAGATTAGACAATCATCACAATTGTTATACAAAAGTCGATGCGGATACCATATTTGATCTGACAACGAGAGTATCAGATTTTCGGATTATGAATTCTACTCTAATTTCTAGGCCTCTCTTCACTCCAGCTATGATTGAGTATATGAGCAGCTAACCTTTTCAGTTACAGAAGCCACTATTGTGGCACACTGTTATTCTTTCTTTTTTTTTCATTATATATTCCAAGCAAAATCCTGAATTTGGTTATTATCTGAAAACTGAATTGCATGACTGAAAGGGTTAAATGACACGTGTCGTATATTGTGCCTTAAATATTAATTTTCGTTGGCCTCTGTTGACGTTTTCAATTATAGAATCTCATATATTCAAGTGTTTACGGATAGATTATTTTAGAACACCAGTGAAGTAACTATGAATTTTCGACGATCTGATCTATTGTAAATTGCTCGAACGAAGGCCCGTTAGGTGAAACTATACGTCAGGAGCTCTATATTTTGGGCCAAGGAAACACTCCTACAAGTTTAATCAGTATCCACGAACTGACTCTTTGTATTCCATTGCACGGTGAAGGAAATAACTCTGTATACCGGGGATATCAGACGGCGCCTTTTGGCCCATAAAGTGCTTTAATAATTTAAGTAACTGTCGAAATTAGTGCGAAGGTTTTTGCACATATTATTATACAAATGTGTATTATATATAAATAGGAACCCGCACAAGCAACGGGAAAATGCAAAATTCTAAATTCATGTATAAATTAACTTGTTAAATTACTGAATGAAAACGAAATGTTGTACAGAAATATAATATTGTTTTAAATAAATTTATAGAAGACGCAACGGGAATCGATATAGGAATAAACAACGTAAACTCTACCACCTTTTACTCTTACGGTGTTTGAGTACATTTTGCAATAAAATATATATTACCTATCAGTTTTTATTGGTTTGAAAGAACGATGTTCAAATGATTGAAATAATGATTATAATAATAATGCAGAGCAGAATCGTGAATGAATGAACAACGATTCAACTTTCCGGTTTTCATTCGGTCACGTATTTACTCTGTTCGTTTCGAGACGGGTATAATAATATTTATTTGGCACATATAGAACAGTGATATTTAGAGAAATATTACATGACTAGAGAGATTTATATAAACAGAGGTGCCTAAACATTTTCTTTAACAATTTATGTAACGGTTAAATACATATAAAAACAAGGAAAGCGTGCAATCGTTCGAAAACAATTGTTGCCACTTTCCAATTATCAATATTACATATTCGTGTGAATGTAATTTATACTTAAATATGTTTCCGAAGTACTATATTCCGAAATTTGTGTAACTGCGCTCGGGATCCCTAAATCCAAGAGACACGATCGTGTGACAGTAAATATGGCGTTCACCTTCATGGCCGTCGTATTTAATTATAAAAATGATTTTTTATCCCGAACTTTACCCTACACTAACTGCATATCACAAAATGAGAGTTGGAGAGTTCGCACGATGTCTTATGCGCCGTATTATTATTAAATTTACCTAAAACGATCAGCTGATTGACACTTCCGACGCCATATTTCCCTAACCGTGCCCATATTAAGGATCCCAATAATTATCATAGGAACGGGAACAGTTTCCTCTTGAGACGTAGTACGGAATCGGATTAGTAACGGACAACAGTCTACAATCTTGTAAAACATGTACCTTACTGTAGATATGATTTTTTAGTACATCGAAAATAATCTAGCGAAGAACCAAAACGGAAATCACAATGATGTGTAACTAGTAAAATGGATAAAGTTTTTGCCGTCTCTTCTTTTATCCACTGTATTGCATAATCTATGAATCATCATACATACTGCAATTTGCGTATTCATTATAATTATGAATTCACTTCACATAAGCATGTTGTAATAATTGAGTAAAAAAACGTATGAGATATGGAACGTAACAAAAATATTTCGCGATCACGATGTATTTGTACGGATTAGAAACGTTATGACAACTTCAAATTGAGCAGTATAAGACGAAGGATTTAGCCCTCGGCTAACGGAGGTGTAACCCAACCATATTTTTCATGTGTTTTAACAAGACTTCTGAAAGATTCCTCGGCCGATCTTCGGTTGAATTCTTTATGGCTTTTCGTCTTCCTTGCGATGCGCCCCTGCAACATTTAACATCGAGGAAGTTGAATTATTGCTTAATGTAATCATGGATCGTACACACAATTATTATTGATTAAAAAATTACATTGTCGTCATTTGAATGCACAATTATTAATTAATTGCGAATTACTACGTCGTCTTGAAAATCCTTCGAGGTGCTGGAAAAACAATATTTGAATAATCAAGGGCTTCAAGAAGGTCGAATAATTGTATGTAAGAGAAACTTAATTTCTATTTCACTCCAACCGTTTCAGCATTGTCGAAGATATATTTATTGCTCTTTTTACAGGGTATTTAATCGCGAGTGACTTTTAATATCTCTGAAAATATGACAGTTATGAATGTACAAAGTGAGACTTACGTTGCATAGTCTAGTTGTATATTTCTACTATTTCTAGTATTTTTTTTATGATGAACATTTTACGTCCGGCAGTGACCCGGAATGCTACTTTCATCTCTTGAGCATGTAACCTAATACTTCTCTTGATCTTCTATCTCTCACGTCTTCTTGGACGCGCAAATAGTAGGAATGTACTTGTTCAGCTATCTGCAACCCCGTATTTCTCTCAGGCCTCGTTTCAACCTCTCTCCTTTCGACAATCCACTCACACTTCAACCAACACTCTTCCACGAAATTTCTCATCAGACACGCTCCTAATCTTTATTCAATTACAACTATACACAACAAGCAATCTAACATTTCTCATTAAATTACATTTCATGGAATATCAATAATCAATCAGTATCTCGCCAAGATCCTCATCAAATTAAGATCAAACCTTCGCGTGTAAACGAGGTTTAAGCGAGAATTAATCCGAACAAAACCGATAATCCATAACGGACATAATAAGCGTGGAATAAAGTCTTTTCCCAAAGACTAGAAAAGTTATTCAATCAATCTAAAGCACCGCAACTGTCTGATTTTCAAAACTTTTGCAAATCATCACTTATCGAGATCCAGAGTGTGGTTGTCGATGTTGAGCTAATATGGCGCCGCATTGGGTGCGTAAATAAATTGATGGGCATATCAAGAGACAGAAAACGTCATGCAAAGTATTGGATCCTTATTTAGTGATATTGAGTCGATGTAGATTACAATATGGGATAAAAAAAACCACTTTTATCATTGATGCTACCAGATTCTGAATTTAAGAATCTCGCATCGCTGGGGCAACGAACATGAATGACTGATGAAAAAGATTCTCAGAAAATTAAAAATTATGATTTTTCTTTAGAAATTTATCAGTAATTTACCTGCATTTTTTCAGACAACATGTACTGAGGAAACTTCTATATTATTTCTGGAGGTTTAAATTATTCAAATGACATCTGAGAAACTTTCAGAAATTTTTGAGATTTTGTGGAAGAAAATATTAATGTTCCACTGAGATATCATTTTCATTGGAAATCTGAACAACCCCGAATTTTTGAGTGTTTGACTATTTCTCACCAAGTTGAGCTAGCAGTGAAACTCGCACCAATTTCTGAAGAAAAATCATATTTTGTTAGAAGACCATTTTGTATCTCGCATCTGAAAAAATTTGTGTTCCAATGTTTCTACATATTTGCAAAGGGAACTGCCTTATAAAAACAAGGATGGATCTCTGAAAAAAATTAGACAATTTTGGGAAACAGCCTGTAATTAATATTTCTGAAATACAGCTGGGAATATCCGGACAAACATATAAAAGAATATTTCTTCTTTAAAATAGAATTATGAAACTTTAAGATTTTTCTGAAAATTTTCGAGGTTTTTCCATATTTTTACGAAATTTCTAGAGATTGATAAAAATTGTCAGAGATTTTTTTTTAGAAAAACTGAGATATTGTCAGAAATTCACATTTTTAGTACTGTGCCAGGGATATAAACATGATTTTAGCATTTCTCTCCACATAGTCAAAAGGTAGAAGAAAACGAAAAAGAAGAATAGCACGATTTAAATATTCTCACCTGACCCTTAACGATACTAGCGGCAAACTGGGTGATTACAGCCTCTATGGTGTAGGCGCTGGCCCACCCTCGGGGAGTGAGAAGTTCCATACAAATGGCGCCTCCTTCCATGACAAATCCCTTGTCGATACGGGGTGAAATGACCCTCATGAAGGGTGGAGCGAACGGAAAGTTTTCGGGAAATATAACGTGGAGCAATATGTAGGGCACTTCAAGCTCACGCATATCTGCGGCCAATTCACTCTCGGGATCGACTTTGTGCAGCCTAACGTGCCACTCGAAGAGGTTGTCGTTCACCAGCTCAGCGCTGAAAGCGGCATCCCGTCGATGCTGAAGCCTCTGAACCTCGCTGAGCTCTTTCATCAGACGTCGCAACCGCACGCCACGTTCCGGAACGGCGGTAACTGCTGTCTGCGAGCAGCTAGCCCCAGACTTTTTCGCTTTGAAAAAATAGCTGCTCGAGTGGCTGCTGCAACCTGGCATCTCCTGCGGTCCCGAATTCGACGGCGTAACAACGTCCGGCCGATGATGGCGACTCAACAAGTGACGCGACGGGGAGTTTGTCGGACCGCCACTCGCCCCGTCCTGTTCACTGATCTTCTCTGAGGTGCGGAACAACTTCCTGAATGCTGCGACAACCTTGTCCTTCGATCTCGTCGTCATCGTTGTTCTGACGATTTAAAGTCTGGAATAAAAACCATTCAGTCAGGTATTCGCAACAATTGTTTCAATTTCTAGAGGGTCACTTGCTCGGATATCAGGACTCCCGTATACACTTCACGAATTTTAAAATCTTCAGAATACGCGGAACAACATTTTAGGCGACTTCGCGTTACTTGAAATCAAAAAAGAATTAGTAGGACGCAGTGTCTGTGTTGAAAAAAAAGTTGCGATAGGAGAAGAAACCGTTTAAAAAGGCCCCAACAGCGTTGGTGCAAATAATGACAAACACAAGTAAATAGCATGTTTATTTTGCAATAGGAATGGTTCCAAGCAAATTCGAATATCACAACTTAAAATATCAACAATTTAAGAAAACTTAATATAATTGGAACTTTCAAAATTATTACTTCGGCGTTTTTCAATCGAATCTCATATTTCGGGCTCATTATACTGGATCATCGGATCTTGAAAAATTGTTTCAAAAACCATTACGATATTTTACATTATAATATACAAGTTATAACAATGTATAAATCTAATTGTTGACGAAAATCTGTTATATCGTACTTACAAAAATGCGTTCTCTATGTAAAGTAATTGTTTTTGGGACACTGCAAAAATAGAGCTTCGGAGTCCGACCTAGGACTTAAAAGTAATCTTTTTTGTCCACTACAAAAAAAACTTGTATGCCACACTTTGTTGAAAAACCGTGTTAAAATTAAAAAGTTCGTAAGTTTTTCTGTAGATACCGTTCATAAAATTTGCTATGCGACAATGTATTTGAAAAGCGTGGCCTTTAAAAAATAAAAGTATGGATTCGTAATATCGTTGTACTCATGTATTCGAATTATTGTATGCATGGAAAAGAATTTCGTTACATAAAGTATCGTGTGCACCATGGAGAAAAAGTCTTTTCCTCTTCACATATTTTCAATATCTTTCTCCGGTTTGTGCACACGCTCGCATACCACTCATATGGCAAACTTACGATCGGCGTAGAAAGACCTACTTTGCCTCCCAAGTGCACAATCTACTTTTTATCCACTTTGGAGATACTATAATTAATAAAAATTCTTTCGGGCGATCTCTAGAGATCTTCGTGGTGAACAAACAACGTCCAACAACATCATAATCGGATCAGAAACACCAGAGTTTTATCATATCGAAAGTTCCAATCATCAAAGCTTTTTTCAAACTGCTGATATCTTGGCTTGTATTATTCAAATTTGCTCAGATTCATTTATAGAACATAGTTAAAAGAATGTTATTTTGCTCGTATTCCACATCATTGGTCCAAATAACAATGTTGGAGATTTTTCAATGGTTTTTTTCTTTCTTTAACTTTGGCCTCGGACGGTACCGCCCGTTCATTCTTAACCCCTTACCCTACGATTTAAGTTCGGATGGCGCGTGCTGTAATCAACAGCCAGTTCGATCACACGACGAACCATTCCACGTCTCTCACACGATGTTGCAGGCAAAAGGATTAAAATCAATTCACACCGTGGAAAGAGTGTTTTAGGTATATAATTTGTTGATAAAAATTACTAAAAGTATCTGTAAATTCATAATAGCTAAAGCGCACCATTATTATGGCGTCATTATTCAGTCATTCGCGCTGGCATGACACGTCAAAATTTGGGGTTCGTACGTACGCTTCATGGGTTGGTACTAATATAGTAACGCTGCAAGAATGACGCGAAAAAAGTCCCTTTTAAACAATCCTGAAGTTTACATCTTAAGAGGATGTGATAGTCCGTCATTACCGACCGCGTGAAATCTCACTTATTTTGACTTTTATTCGTTGACTGTATATTCTTCAGTCAACGTATTATCCAAGCCTATGCATCACTGATGTGAAAATTCCGCATGAATATAAAAAAAAAAGTTGTTTTACACAACAATATTGCCAAGAAAGGTATTGCTGTAACTTATTGCTGGAATAAATTTCATAGAATTCTTTTACATGAAACCAAAAAGTTTTTGGAAAATTTTGTTCGGCATCAGACACAGAATCACGCAACTACGCTACATTGACCTTAGTGCTGTGTAGACTTTGATAACAGTCAAAATAAGTGTCATTTTACTCAGTTGGTAAAGACTGACTATGGCATCCTCTTAATAGTGGTATAATAATGTTATATATTCGTCTTAATCGTTATTTATAAACTGAGTTATTCTTCCATAACATTAGAATAGTTGAAGAGGAGGATTAACGAAGGCTGTGCCATTTTTTCACAAAAAAAAGATTCTTTAAAAAGTATATATTATATGCCACAGCCAATGTTGTGTAAAGAATTTTTTCTGAATGGCATGTACGGCCTTTCTGAATTCTTCTCTTCGATTTCATGGCTAATCCAATTTCAAAACTCTAATACACTGTACGAATTGAAATGAATTCGAAACGCTCTGAACGCTATCACATGACATGATACTCATGTGACTTTGAAAAACTGTGCCTGTAACTGCAAATGGTATGAAGCTATATAAAAATGATTTCCTCACAGGTCATTAAATACCCAAGTAGCACTTGACTCGAATGTCAGTTGAAGGTGATTTTGTGCCACTTAATTATTTAATTATTTTTGAGGAAATCGTCTTATAAACTTTACGTCACATCTGGGTGATAATTACACTATACTTCGAGTGGATTTAATATTCTCAAGATAGAATTAATCCGTGGACACCTCGGAAAAATTGCATATTCACTTTGTTGATCAATTACACTAGATAAACTTGTCGTTGATTTATTATCACAATATGTTAGAATAGCAGTAAGCATGAAGCTATCGCAGAAGACTCATCCACAAGAGATAACTGACTACTCCACCGCACATATATCGTTAGGTGCAGCTAACCTGAAATGCACATATGTATGCATGTATGTCCCTATAGAGCGCAGATGTATGTATGTATACACAACTTAAGGGGCTTTACCAGAAAGGAGAAAGTCTTTCAGACTGAAACGGTAGAAGTTCGACGAGAATCTCGAGTTATGGTTTGCCTTTATTAAAAGTTCAAAAGACTGAAAACAAAGAAAGAGAAGAATGGGAAGCAGAGTGTTGATTCTCATCCACCCGAAATTAGACATCTAAACTGCATCTACGTATCTATATACCTATATATGTAACCAACTCGAGTTAAATTTAGACTGCATCCACTCGTATTCTTCATTTCAAACACGTATGGAAGTAGCTCACAGCAATTAATTTATATGCGGAATATGTTTACATTATTTGTCTTGACTCTCAAGAACCGTCACAAGTTCCGAACGGGGAGCATCGCGCCGATCAGTTAGAGTTTAGAAAAATATATGTCCGCCGAATGGGAGAGTCGGGATGAGGTGTGATGCACAAAGAAAACAATTTCGTTAAAATATTGCAATACTGGTGTGGACCACACGATACGAGTATTGTCATACGTTGAATACAAACGCGAAGAATAACTTTTCCGAATGAATTCACGAACCCTGTACACTCATAAAAATGTACGTGTAATACGTATTTATTAAACACGCGCGATACAGTGAATCGAGAACGACACTCACCCACTTCAACCTCTCCGATCAAAGCACCCCATCGGACTATTTAAGCAATAACGTCGATCCGGACAGCCCCGCAAAGGGGCGCAGTCTCCACCCTCATTGAAAACAGGATGAACTTAGAACGATGGAAGTCGAGGCTCAGAGTGCATGGTAGGAGAGTGAACAGAACGTGGAGATTCAAGCCAGGAGGCAGAATTGAGACTGCGGCGAATGGCGGAGGAGTGAGAGGAGGGCTGTAGTATCGATCCGGTTCCATTGTTGATATTAAATGGTTCTTCTTCCCGTGTCAAAGATCACCGTTTTATTGTTTTATGCCTCGATCAATTATTTGGACATCGATAATATGATGACGATTGACGATCATGGGAATGTGCATTGGACGCGATATACATATTGATGCGCCATGTGAAAAGACTTTAGAAAATTATGTTAACTTAGCTAGTAATGCGGTATAATATGATAATAGCAATAAATACTTGAGTACTGTTGAATGATCCCCAGTTGCAGTAACTACGATATAATTATGGTGAGGCATAATATTATATGAAACTTTTTTCACCAATTTTCATGTAAGGAAGTGAAGATATGTTATGAATGAGAATGTTGAAGGAGGAATAGATTTTCTGGTGATCTTTATATTATATACAAAATAACTTTGCGGCTCAGAGTCGATTCGTAGGATTGTAGATAATTTATTTCTTCTTTTCGATAACTGGCCCCTCAGAAACTCAAAAGAAACAATCTGAGCATCGTTGGACTAGCAGCTGGAAAAATAGGACAGAAATGTACCGTTTTTGAGCTGTATTCTCGGATCGGCTAATCGCGGCGACTTGGGACTACGTGCAATCGTTTTACCTCTCAAAATTAACATCGTTACAGTCAGAATCAATCGTTTCTAGCATTTTTCACAATCAGCTTAAATTTGGCTATAAACATCCAAAGGCATAAGCCTTCGTTTTTTTTTGTCTCAGAATCGATTTCTATGACCCTAACTAATTGGATGCTTAGGAACTCGTAAAAAATAACTAGAACTCGAGCCAAAACTTCGTGGGGTCAACAGCTGCGAGGACAACAGACTGTAGGAATTTTTCAGTTTTATGTAGGCTGTGATGTGTGATCCATTGCTTTTAGCAATTTTAGACTACGCACAACCGCAATTTCTCGAAAAAATATGGTAATATAGCGTCTACGTAACTCCATTTTAACGTTTTTCAAAATGTAATGCAAACATTTTTTCGACAGAATTAATTTGCAGGACTCTTTTCCAACTAATTGGACTCTCAGAAACTAAAAACAATCATCTAGAACATCATTGGATCAACAGCTGCGACAACATGACAAGATTTTTGACATTTTTTGCTGCACCGTTTGAGCCGTCAATTTCTAGTCACTAACGATTATGCGCAATCTTTTTTTCTTGCAAAATTACAAGCGAAATTCTTCTGAATTTATTATTACAAAACTGTTTATCGAGAATCGATATCGCGGAATCCTCTTCCATTAATCAGGTCTCTAGGAACTCACAAATGATTTCTGGAGCATGGTACGATTAACCAATCAATCTTCTAATGGAAAGTCACTGAAGTTCCGACTACATTTGATCTGCCGTTATTCTCCAACCTTCATTTTGATGTCACGCGATATCACTTGTCGCAGAAATGTCCTTCGGAAATGTCTATCAAAAAATCTATCGAACCATTTCGAAATTATCCCCTTCAATTTATTATCTATAATGTGGTCCACTAATTTCGTGTATCATTAAAATATGCCCAATACACGAAGAAGATGAATATTTTCCACAAAGCATCACACTCTAATATAAACAAATTAATTTATTTAACACAAGTAACAACATATTATTTGTATGTATATCATTGTTTAGTTCATATGTTACATACATATGAGTGAATTGCAACTCTTTGTTTACATATAAATATCACCATTGTACAGTAAAATTCTGTTATCAGTTACAATGAGGGAAACCGCAAGGAAACATATATTAAACGACTGTAATACAGAACCAATTAAAATATCAGCTGTATAAGAATTGTCTAATTATGCCTTATACAACGATTATACGGGGCAACCGGTTGTACATGGCAAAGAGCACAGCTGTAACATTCCAAATACACGTTCAATACTACCAAAGAAATATTTGATAATCCATCGTACTTTCGCTACGAGATCCTTCTCTAGTATCAACCTTGATAATTATTTTCTGCCAACTCCTTTGCGAGGTTTGTCTCTATTCTTCCGTCCAACATTTGCGCCTTTCTTAGCACCTGATATGATGTTCTTAAATCTTCCGGCATTTTTCATCTTCTTACTAAAATCAAGAGTATTTTTTCTGTTAGTATTGATAGAGCCCAGCAATGTAAAAATTAAAAATGGTATTAATATTTATGACAGTAATCACTATTGTGATTTGTTTATTATTACTGACCGTTTATTCAGTGCCGAACGGGTTAAAGGCACGTAAGCGTAAGGATCTGGTTTTCCCTTCTTTTTGATGTCACCCCTTGCTTTTTGGGCAGAATACTCACTGCCGGGATTATTTTTCGGTGTATTTTTAGTAATCTGCCTATGGATACCTGATCCACCAGCTATAAATGAGAAAAATTTAAATCCGTTATTTGATACGATAAGACCTTTAAATCTGCGGAACTGAAAATTGCTATACCTATATTTTTCTGATTGGGAAAAGCAGGTTCTACCGTTTGGAAATTGCGCACGGTAAATTGTGATGAGAACAACAGATAGAAATAAGTATTTCTAAATGTTCGCGAATCAAATTTCTCATGAAAATTATTCTAAAGCAAATATAATGTGAAGTACCTTGATATTTTGACGCAGGGCGATCCGATCGCATACTTATACCGTCCAAACTACCGCTAAGTCTCCGTTTTCGACCAGTCTTCGCTGCTGATACAGTAGATTTCGTGTCTTCGTCATCTGAAACAACCACCTCATGATTTCTTTATAGTCTCAAAAAAAATGTCGCAAAGGTTTTGCCGATATCTTCCTCAGTAGATAAGTACCGATTTTTTTATTACTAAAAATTTCTAGGTATTTACTTTGTATATGAATTTTTGACGGTTTCTCAGTTTTTCTGAAAAATTTCTGACCAATTCTCACAACTTCCAGGAATCGTGCAGAAATATTTTGATTTCTATGTAGAAAATCGACTTCAGTAGTTTTACGGAAAGACCTCACGATTTCAGTTTTATTAAAAATATTCTTTCACAGACATATCGCGGATGTGTTTACCTTAAAAATTTTCTAATTTCTCTTATAAATCTATTCCAGATTTCCATAAAGAGGTAACCTCACAAAATACCAGAACTCTGATTTTTTTTTAGATGCATGATACAAAATGAAGTTCTAGTAAAAGATAATTCTTCTCTAGGAATTTATCAAAATGTCATCTCTAATCAGACTTTATGAAAAGTAGTCAGAAAGGCGAAACTAGGAGTTTTTCATATTTTCGATAGAAAAAAAAAGTTCAGAAAATTTTTAACTTCTTGGAATCCATCATACATTATCAGAATAATTTAAACTTTTTAGAAATAATGCAAAACTTTTCTCACAACTATCAGAAAACATGGTATATTACTGAGAAATTTAAAATAATATCAGGATTTTCTGAGAATTATTGACACCAAAGTAACCGGGTAAATAAAATTTAGCATATACTAATTGTTTTTGTCTAAACAAGAATCCCTTACCACTGTTCTTTTCAGAATCACTACCCAGAAAGGGTAACTTTTTCGGTTTTATCTCCATTTCGCCATCGCTGTCATCATCTTTGATGATCAAACGACCTTTTTCATCCGTTTTAAAACCACCCTCTTTCTTTTTTCTAATCGACTGAGTGGAGTCCAAAGCTCCAGGTTGCGTTGCTGAAAAATAATTAAAGATCAGGGTAAGGCATTACCTTAACAATACATATTAATTTTTATAATTTCGCCTAGATAATACTAAATTGCATAGTCGAAAACACTGTACCAACCAGTAATATTTTTAGCAGCACCAGCATCCACGAAGTCGACAATATTCTCCTCGCTTTCGTGAATCCATGCCTTTTTCTTTAGCTTCTGTTTTCGACCTCGCACTCCCTCATCTGTCTCTGTATCTACAAAATCGTCATCGCTATCTGCCAGAATTTCTTCAACACTGAAAGAAAGACAAACGCTTTTCCATATTGCATTTTGGCAAACTTAATTTCAGAACTTCATGGTTAGTTTCATCTTATGTTTGTGAAATACTGTAACAAGTAGTTTCCACCAGCTTACGTTTTCGGCCTGGCTTTGACATTGAATTCCTCATCATCCACACCATCTTTACTTCCGGTTTCTGATTTTTTTTGATCTTTCATCTTTTGCTTCTTTGCTTGTATCTTTTTCAAATTTTTAATTCTCTTGAGCATGACTGTGGCCGTTGGTTTGACCAATCCCATTATCAGATCAGCTCCATACTTCCTTATCAATTTAACAAGCACGTCACGAAATTTTTGACGAAAATGTCTCTGACAATCATCAGTCATATCGCATAGAGCCGTCACCTAAAACATTTTCCTATTGAGTCTTGAACAACTTTCATCATTACGTTAAAAACTTTCATGTCATTGCTTACGATTGTGGGCAACATTGGTGCAACCGTTGGCGAGGGCATGATAGTGAGATACACCTTGATGTAGGAAATGGCGGATAGTGCAATTTCCCTGGTTGGCGAAGTCAATAAAACGCAAGCATGTTTCACTATCTCTTTGACGGTCTCCAATCCCAGTGCGCCTGCAGAAACATTGATTAAAGGATAGCTATATTCTAACACCAGAGTCATAGAGGTGAAACTGATGGATTGACAAGCAATTCTAACCATTGTAATTGTAAGTTACGGAGGCCAGTGCGAGCAAAGTTGCACTGCAGAGTGTTGGAGTGCCAGCAAGACCTGCGACCAACATTTCGATATACTTCTCAAGATTTTTTGTCGTTTGAAGTAGCTGCTCAGCAATAGTGTTTAGCAGCTGGTACGCAGATGCTCGACATCTTTCGTTCACTTCCTTGAGGCACAGCACAGCTTCAGGTACTATGGATCTCAGAAGTTTTGTCTGATCCAATTGAGGTTGGGATTTAACAAGATGTTCCAAACATCGAAGACGAGCCTGGATGAGCATAATTTCAATTAATTATTTCCACTAAGAGCAATTTTATTTCTGCATGAATCAAAAAACTCGATGTTGTTCGAAATTTTTCATTATAATAAATAACTAAACAAGATACACACCCCTTTGCTGCTTGCGACAGTAGAAGACAGAGATTTCAGGAGCATTTTTTGAATGCCGTGTCTGTTCTGTTGGATGAACTCTTTACAGGCCTCTTTTTCGCTGCTACATATTTCTTCTAAAAATCTGAAGTAGCATTGAATACATTAGGTAAGTGTGGATTAGTTTATTGCATTTGGAAGCAAAATCTTTTCGTCTTTGCTTCCACCTGAACAACAACTCCGCCTCCAACCACTTACAGGTTGAGGTCAATTATTTATACGATAATATCTGGAGATTGAATTAACGAATTTGGATGATTTTGGATTCTTATCGTCATGACTTTCCTTAAATCAAAACTGAATAATTTTGGATCTGATACATCGTGTAGTTTTCGAGTTATGCGAATACAAACATTAAGTAAAAAATTTTTTACTTAATAATGATTTTATGTGCTCCAATTGCATCCCAGCAGAAAGTTCTTATAAAGAAAGATGGCCTATGAAAGTCAAATTACCCACTTGTTTCTGGTCATTACTAAGCATGTGATGATACAGACTTGATAGTGGAAGGATATTAGAGCAAATTAAATTCCTGCATTAAAAATAGTTTAGACTAGAAGCATTGAAAAACGAATTTGTACATAATATTTATTATCGAGGTTTTATCATTTTTAAACAGCTTTTCCTGCGGATTAGGTTTAGTAGACACTGTTGTATAAACTTTATCTCTTTACAAAATGCTTCCAGGATCAAGTCCTTATTATTAAAAGCGCCTAAGTGTTGAAAATTTTTTTCTTCCTAGATGACATCTTCGTCATGTTATTTAAATGGGGGTAAAACATCGAATTTCAAGAGCGACCTGGTAAAATTGGATTTGAGAGAAATCCTTCAAGGATTTTTTTTACTGTGTATAAATTTTTTAAGTGGAAGCTGAAAACTAACCAGTAAATAATATAAATAATCTGAGCTTAAAAGCTGAGAGGGAAATCACCTGTACGCTTTTTTCTGTTCCTTTGGGTTCTTAGTATCTGTAAGTACAGGAACGAACTCTTTGTAAACAGCCAGGAGTCTGGCACCATCTGTATGGCAAGCCAATACCCTGATTAAATCCAATATACTCTCTTTTACGAAGCGATCGGTATCAGAAGACTGCATCCGTTCCAATGCGCGATCGAAAAGTTCAGCTGCTAATTCTTTACTACTTATTGTCAAATATATCTGTAGAAAAAAAAAATACATGTTAAATAGAACACAAAGGGAATTCACACAAATAAGTGATTAAGCCATTAATCGACCTTGATAGTTTCTAGTGCTGCAAGACGTTGACCTTCTTCGTCAGAACCGTTTGGTTTACTTGTATAAAGGTTGAATAGCAAAGGAAGAAAGTTTTTGGCGAATTTCGCCAACTCCTCAATGTCTCCTTTGTTGCCATCATCAGTTGCTCTGGTTATAAGTTTTCGTATCGATGCCATAACTGATAACCTCAGATCTTTTCGCTCACTTATAGCAATTCCCAAGATTCTAGCAATGCTCTGCAATAGCAAAATTCATTAGCTATCGTCAAGAATACTCAATTTGCTGCAGAACGAGAAGTTTTGTCATGTAGTAAAATATACTGAACACAAAAATCGACACGCCACCAATTCTTAATTGAAAAAACATGTAATTTCTAATTTGCATAACTTAACGACAAATGCATGTAAATAGATGTTCCAAAAACCATTTTGGAGCTTGAAGCATTAGCTTTAAGATAATTTTTGCAGATTTGATCTACATTAGTATTTTTCTACAGTTATGTCTCCTTGAAACGAAATGAGTCAAATTTGCAAAATGAACGTCGACTTCAGTGTTGCACAGAGCACACTAAATTTTTTTTCAATTCTAGACAGTCAATTTCAGGTTTGAACTGTTTTGGTCAAATATTTTTTATTCAAATATGTCTTACGGTTTTTTTTCATTGAGTTATTGAACATGGAAGTAAAATGTCTTCCAGTAACTTTGATCAACCAAAACAAACACACAAATTACTATAATAGTGTTTTCAAATTACATAGACTAAGTAAGACGATTTTTACCTTGAAACTGTCTTTCGTATCACCTGGGTTGTTGCAGAAATTTGGAAGCAAAGCCCAAATCTGCGATGTCAACAGCTGATAACTGTGAGAGCCAATTCCATCATTCATGGACTTCAGAGCAACTGATTTCTGCCTGAATTCAAGTACATGAAATATTATCTAGCATCTGGATTAATATATATATATCAAACACTTACTCGCACATTGTAGCCAGCGGTAGTAATGACTTCACAAAATAGGAAAGTGGGGCTTGAACGATGTTCTCCTTCAGCGTTGGCAAGAGCCAACTTCTGTTCAAATCTATGGTATCTGTGGAAGTCTGTAAAAATTCACAAATGACAGTGCCACAAGTGAATTCGAATTACAAGTCACATAACTGAGTTTGCTTATCTGATCCAAAGTCAATTTAAAGCATAAGAACAAATTCTTACACACAACTTTTCATAGGTTAAAAATTATGATTTACCTGTAGCGGAATTGTGTTCAGAACAATTTCAGGACCCATGGACTGAACAGCAGCTCCAACGGCATACTCGACTTCGGAATTGTATGAAAATTTATACGAATCCCTCAGTTCTGCGAGCGCGACTAATATTTCCAACAATTGATCCTGACAGGTTTTGCCTGCAATCTGTGTGAGAACAGGAAGAGATGGTTTACAACTGTGGTATTATTACATCGTTTAGATACAATTTCAGATTTTGTCTCGATAATTGAGACCAAACTTTGTTTAGAAACGATGCTAATACTCTATTATATTTTTTACAAATAATCTTGAATCCATTTTAAATCTGAAATATGTTCATTACCTGGAAAATAATGGCAAGCAAGTGGAGAACGTGATGCCACGCAGAGTGATATTGGTACTTCATTCCTTGCTGAATTATATGAATTGATTTAGATATCGCAGTCTTGTACCTATTAGAGATGAAGATCCAAAGAGAATGAATAAATGAATTCCTTATGAGCTACTTGCACAGACAGCTTAAAATGTAGCATATATCTTGGAGAAAGAATTAATTACCTGACATAGTACTTACTTTTTTTCACCTTCTTCGTATTTGCACAAAGGCGCAACGCAATCTTGTAAAAGTGTTTTAATAGTGTGTGATGCACCACTCAATACCTCAGTCCTATCAGACAACCAAAGTTCTGTACACTTTTCCAAAATTCTGGGTAAATTTGCTGCACATAGTTGCAATGAATTTCTGGAAGTTGAAAAATAATCATGCAATAGTCAATTGTTAAACTCGTTGCTATTTATGAATACAAATTATCTTCATATGACCTAAATTTTAGTAATTGTAAGTATTACAAAATTCAATAAGGTATTTACAATGGCAGAATAAATGAATCTATCAGAATCACAATGATTGTCACTCACTGAACGAGGTTGCAATGTGCTTCTTGCATTACGGCAAGCCACGCTAAAGTCGGCTGTGTGTCTCCAGGCGCTGGCTGATAATCGTACAGAGCATTGATGATCTGAGCATTTAAGGTAGGTGGTAATGTTGTTTCCAAAGGTTTCGATATAAACAAACTGTGGAAGGCTTGTAGACAGCAAGAAGTGAAGAGCAAATTATTCATCGTCATTATTTTGAGCAGTTCTTCACAAATAACCTATAATAAAAATAATGGTTCAAAATATTGCCGGGATTATCCTGTCTGGCAAACTATCAATTACAGATATGTCGAGTATAATACCTTAACGTGGGATTTGGGGAGCTGATGCATGATTTCTTTCAGCATAGTCAGGACATGCAGAGTTGCTGTAATTCCACCTGGTTGACTGGCCATTTCCAGCTGAACCAGACAATGTTTTGCAACTTGAGACGCAGCAGGATGATATGCAGGTGGATTGTCGTTCTTCATTATATGGCTTCCTGCATAATTGTTGAATGTCAAGTTTTTGTTCAAATTCTGTCCACAACTCTATTACAATATTCAGTGAATTTTGAAAAAAAAAAACTGTTTAAATTCATGATCTCACCTTTGAGGATTGAACATACTGCATGTTGAGCAGCCTTTCGCAATTTTGGTTTGGAGTGAACTGTAAACACTAGTATTGCGTCAAGTATTCGCACGGTTGACGAACTTGACCAAACTGCGGCTTCCTGAGATCTCAATAATATGGAAAGACATCCAATGCACTGTAAAATCGTTCAAGTACAGATGTTGGCAATAGTGCATAAATTTGAAAGACTTAATCGAAGTTAAAGTGAATCTTGGAAATGAGTGGACCATCTTGTCCATATAAAAATTTAAGAAAAGGTGAAAAGTAGTTTAAAAAAATTTCCAGCAAATTTCATATACACTAACTCTCAGAAATATGAGTGAAACAATATCCCTATTACTGATTACTGATGTAACATACTGTTCGCTGGATCAGAAAATTCTCGCTAGTCGCATACTTCTCCAATACTTGAAGAAAGGTTTGGCTAGCTTTGCTAAACTGCAGTCTAAGGACACTTATTGGAACTGTCTTCAAACCCATTCCCAACAGTGATAATACGGCTGCCACTGATTCCTCAGTCTCTGTTGCTTCTAGTGTTGTCATCTGTTTATAATGAAAATATTTTAAACTGTCACTGCTCGTGTATTCATTGTATTATTGTGCGAATGTTTTAATGGTCACTAACAATTACTTGGGGTAAAATTTTGTATTATACTAATTTAAGCATTCGAAGAAATAAGAGCACAAAAAAATTCTTGTTTTATTCATATTTTAGAATCTTACCAATGCTGCGTAATATTCAGTAGAAGATTCGGTTCCTCCGTTTTGTTTTATGACCTCGGTGACTGCAGCTAAAACTGCCAACATTTCCTTATGCATGGCTGAACTAGCTTGAAACCCACTCAAGAATCTGCAAAGTGGAAAAATGTTACAAACATGCGCTTCCAAAATCTCATACGAGAACATATCTCTTTTCAATTTTAATTGAAAATGGGTGTGGAAAATTGAACATTTTGCAGATGATGATGATGAAGTGGAGTAAGAAGAAAAGAATAGGTATATAGAAGGTAAAAATATCATGTTTGAAGTGAGCCACTCAGAATTAAACTACATTTACCTGCTGAAAGAAATGTTCGAACAGCTACTCCAATCGCTGGCAAATGTGTTGAAAGTTTTAATAGTTGTTGCTTGCGTCTCATCATCGTCATCAATTTCAATATTTTGTATATTTTGATGTGTGCCTTGTATAGCATCATGCTTATGAAGAGCATCTGAGGTTAGACCGCCAGGACCTTGATAAAAAATTTGTAATAAAGCATGCGATAACATTCTGAATAACAGTTTTTTTTCAGCATGGTTACTAAATATTAGTTGTTTTGCCTAGACGATGGGTCAACCATTCGGGAATTGAGCAAAAATCGGATTTCAAGACTTGAAATGCAGTAAATAATTTCACAATTTCAAAGGAATGCATTTAAGGTAAACATTCTTGAATTGAACACGAAAGGGAGAAATTGAACTCATAAGGCTTGATTTAACTGAACTAGGAAGATTTAAATCAAATTTAAAACGTTTGAATTGTACTCAGAAGACTGGAATTAAATTAAATTCAATTCAAATGATTTTGTAGATATTCATCTGATTCCATACATTTTTCAGGTGACTTCATGAATTCAAAATACGTAAATTGAATTCAAATGACATCATACTAGTTACAACGAATCATTCAAGTACGATTTTCTATTAGTTTGCGTCTGATTGCAAGAAGGTCTGGTCAACCTCTCGAAAATGCATTATAGTTTACGTTATAACCTAAATTTTTTTAAATATTCTTGTAAGACGAAACGCTGTGAGAAAATTTCGAAAAAATTTCGAGAATCTCACATATACAGAATTTAATGTTCCAAGCCTGGATGACAGTTGAACGGAAAAATTTATAAGAGCACTTACCAAAATTTTCTTGAAAGAATCTGGTTCGCGCTTGATCCCGGTGTTGTTTGGTTTCAGGATTTGAACTGGAACTTTGTCCCTTAGGCCATCTTTTGGCTTTTTTACGGCTACCCAATCTTGGCTTTATTTTTCCCATTTTTAGATTATTACTTACTCTCAGTAAACAAAAAATAAAAATACAGAGTGCGAATAAGGTTGGTTATGTTTTTAAAGATACACGTGCACGTGCGTGAACGGTGTTCTGTGAGCCTATGTCTATGCCCTATGGCATTGGCGTCTATGGACATGACCAGCCCCCTGACACAAGCTGCTAAAAGTGGTTCGCAAAATGTCCCTCGATTCTGGCGCCAATCTCCACCACTAGTGGCGCTAGTAGTTGTCTGACGAGCTTGCGCGCGGTCAGCGAGGGCAGCAAGCGTGTCAGAAGTCTACTAGCGCCACGTAGAGGAACTAAAAAACGGGGGCAAAACGCGTACAATTTGTTTAGTATACGAGCAGTGGTGAGTGTCAAGGGGCAGGACATGACCAACATGACACCCGTTCACACTATTGACATTGTGTCATTGCCGTGAAGTTAGGCGACCCTGGTTGTATTCCAAATGAGCTTCCGGCGCGAAAAATTCCCTAACACAGCGACAGTGCAGGTCGGCATTGTCTGTACAGAGAGCATCAAGAGCACTAGAGAAACTAAAATAGAAACGCAAACATTCTTTAGCTGGATTTTCACGGGCGTTAAATGGACGCAGCAGCGACACGCAGTTGACGACAGAAAAACTCCCATGAAAATGGGTACCGAAGCAACGGCAAAATGGCGCGAGCTTAAATCACGTCTTTAAGTCAGTAGTTCTCATTTTCATTTTTATCTCTGTTTTTATCCTAGGAATTGAGAAATCTGGGATCCTTAATTGAGAGTGTGAACAAACGGTGAAAACGATGAATTGAGGAGGAAATCAAATAAGGACGACGTTGGAAATTGAAAAGTTGATAAAATCCCATTCAAGGAATATCCGTAAGTGGTCAGAGAATTTATACTTCGCCTGACGTCGCATCTTACAGCAATGCTCGAAATATTTGATCGCGTTGCCCGTTGTTTACGTGGTGATTTCATCCGACCATTGGGACGATACAGATATATGTATAAAATAGAGCGTAAGCAAGGGTGCAAGTGTCCCGTGGACGGATTTGAATCGGTTCTCTAAAGGACAGAAGATATTAATTCTCCGTTCGTCTACTCATAGGGTGGGGGCCACGAGAGGGGAAAAACAGCTAGGCAGGCGCGTGCAGCTACCCCCACTCCGTGGGAAGAGCATCAGAGTTGGAGGGGGGAGGGAGGAGTATTGGTATCTTCCGTCCTTCACAGAACTCATTTAACTATCTTCTGAGCGCTGTGCGGCATCAGTCGTTTTCGAGCAATCGGAGCGGAATAACTTGTTGTCAGTGCCAGTTCAACATTCAGACCGCATTATTCCATCAGTGTACTTGCACCATACTCATCTGTGAATAATACACAAGAAGCAGCGTCTAGCCTGAGGAAAAATCGAGTTATTGAAATAAAAAAGTCCTACGACCGTTGAAGGTGAATTTAGTGTCTCGAAAACTCGAGTTGTTTTGTGTAACTTTGGATTTCAGTGATGTCGATTTTTGTCTCTGTGCGACGTGTGTCAATTTTACTATTATTTTGGCTGATTTTCGGTAAATGCGCAGTTGCATTGTTAGCAAGTTTATTCAGTCGATTCAAACGGACAGCTACAGCACGAAAAGTGAGTGTAGGATCGAGTGTTATTGCGGTGTGGATTTTTGGATTATAAGAGATTAGTGAAGATCTGAATTATGTGAAAGTGCGTCGCTTCACCAATAAACTTGAGATGCTACAAGAAGTGCTACATGTAAAGATTTGGAGCAGCCAGAGTCGAGGTAACAATACTTGTTTTAATTATTAATTGATAATTCAAGGTGGTGCATTTAAAGCCCAACTTTTGTTCTCGCATAACATGCAATGCATAAATATGAGACTGGACAACAGTAATAATTATTTTCAAGACTGAAAAGCCAATTTGCTAAATTAATGCAAGTGTTCTGTTTTGTTTTTCACAGATTTAAGCAGAGACTTCCGAGTAACTTTTCCATTTCTCGGCAACGTTGGTGAGTTTGCATGTGTTAGGTTATGGGTATTTCCCTGGGATTCCTCTGTCACGTGGCGTGGCGGTAACAATTGTTGGACAAATCCTCGATGTCTTAGCTGCATGGATAGGCTCATTCACGATCACAACGTGCTTGACTTTCAGTAGAATAATTTTTTTTCGCAATTTAATTTGCCGTAGCTTACTTAAAGTTAGAAATTTTGCACGTTGCTAAAAGTGGAATGAGCATCGCGACAGGTAACCATCACTTACTCGGCACTCGCGAGATCGAATTGTCTTTCGCAACTGATGTAATAATCTACGTTTGAATTTACCAATGATGTCGTTTAAGTGGTGGGTTCACCTGAGGTTTGAACGTATTCAATTATTCACAATACTGTTAAAATGAAAAAATTCTAAAGTCTGGCATAACGTAACGTAATCGAATTGCATCTTATATTATATATCATTTTCAATCTTTTAACAGCCAACAAGTATTGATCAACTGCAGGCTTAGCTCGCTTAGAAAAATGCTATTTGGCATACAGGATGTTTTTAATCAATTTTAAAAAATGTTAATGTACCGATAGTCTGCCAACATTTAATATAATAATACATACAATACTAGAGTTGGCGGGATATAACCGCGTTACTGTATTCTGAGTAGGCAGACTATGATACAAAAACATTTTGCCTTCAACAGGTAACCAACGAAAATGTAAGTCAGTGACCACGGCGCAAATGATGAAGAATGATTTGTGTTGGAAAATATGGAGAATCGTTTAGATCGAATATAGGTAACCGGGTAGGTAGGTGGACGTTTTGGGATCCGTCGCGGAGCTTATGCATGCGTGTGTGAGTCTCTCTTTTCCGTTGGGTGGTTCCGTTGGGAAATAGGCAAGGGTAGGAAGGTCGCGATCTACCGTGATGTTACTAACTTTTGTAATCCACAGCGTCAAACGATTACAGAAATTTTTTTCCCAGAAGACTCTGTATTCGAGTCTCTTGACCATTTGTAAGCATTTGAATATTAACGAGATTAAATTTCCCATTTCTTGTCACTCTGCAACCATTCTTCAGTCGTTATTCAATTCACTTATTCAGTCATTACCGATCATTATTCCATTTAATTGATCTCTGTGATCGTCTGAATGGGCAAAACGCATCTCTGGACCATCTATCGCGTTCCGTGGTACGCTAGATGGGGGGAGATGCTGAGCTCGAAGACTTCGCGTCGAAGAGGACCGCCGACCGTCACGCCACACAATAATGCATGCCCTCCAACCTCCCTCCCGATTTCGATTCGATTTGTAATCTGAGAACAACAATCCGCATAGCAATGTATCTAATTCAAAAAGATGCAGATCCGGATTGGGTTTCTACAGAATTTTTGGGACAAGTCCTAGGTAATACTAATTTTTTGACAGCTCAATCTTTCGCGCCTTCTTGCGCGTAGATTAATCACAAGAATTGGACGCAGCCTTTTGCGCGTAACTTAATAACGGGAATCGGACACGTTTTTTTACGCGTCGAGTTTGCAAACAATATATAACAAGTCCTAGATAATACAAATTTTTTGACAGTTTAATCTGTCGCGCCTTATTGCGCGTAGATTAATCACAAGAATTGGACGCAGCCTTTTGCGCGTAACTTAATAACGGGAATCGGAAACGTGTTTTTACACGTCGATTTTGCAAACGGTATGTATAAGAGTTACGCACTCTCGATATGCTGATCTTTCGGCTCTTCGGTTAATTTTTTTACGAATAATAAAGTTTTCAAGTTCCACGGCGCCTTTTGCGCGTGGACTTGATACCTTTCAGTTATGAGAGAAAGCACGGCATTTGAAACCCGGCGCTCAACGCGCAGGTACGAAAATCTCAGTAATGTATTGTGATAGTGGTGAATTTTGGCGTAAGTATTTATGAAATATATCTTGAATGTACATAAACACTCGTGTAACTGATCGTCTTATTTTCTGTTTCAGGGCAAGGAAACAATTTTTTTTACAAATGCACTGAGATAGAATGTTCAGTCGAAAAAGATATTCACTTTGATAACTCAAATGGCGATCCAAAAAATTCAGAAGGTTGTTTATTCATCAATACAATTAATAATCGAAGCAACGAATATTAAAGCGAATATCATCATGGACTGGACCCATTTTTTGTCAGTGTATGGACAATGCTAATCAAAACTTTTGTGTGTTTCAGTAAATTAAACTTTTTGTCTGTTTCAGCTAATCAAATCTTTTGTCCGTTTCAGCTTACCAAAACTTTTGTCTGTTTCAGCTAATCAAACTTTCTGTCTCTTTCAGCTAATCAAACTTTTTGACTGTTTCAGGTAATCCTTCTATCTGTTCTAACCAATTGATTTGTCTCTTCATTCGTTGATTATATTTTTCATTTATCTAAGCTAAGTTTACTTTTGTCTGTATCGACATATGTCACTACTTATATTTTCTTCTGTTACAGGTAACTGAGTTTTATTGACTGTACTGACAAATTAACGTTTCATTTTTTAGGTCTGGTTCAGGGTCAGTCATCTTGTTTTCACCAATGCATAGATTTAGCGATGTAGGTCAGAATCATCATGATCACAAAATGTGGTAAAAGTTATCCTGCTCTAATTTTTTTTTTAAATGGTTTCACAGTCTTTAATTAGTGTCAGAGTTTTTTTTCTCGAGTGGCTCATAGATCATGTTCAGTTTGTATTTCATTGTAGAATTATACAGCTCTGTCGTATTTTGTTGGTTGTGCTTATTCAACTCCGATTTGTTTCCATTTCTTCAAAGATTTCTGCATCGTCTTCCGATAGGTAAATGCCAACGTCTTACAGTGATTTCTGCTTTCAATCTTGGTTTAGTTGTTGATAGTTTTGCGTATTCACCAGGTTCTCCATTTTAGTGATTATCTCATACCTCACAAGAAAAAAAAACCGTACACGAACATCCAAAGTCAATCGCTGTTCGCCTATAAGATAAAAACAATCACCCTTCATCCATAATTAAAACAACCATCTTTCATCCGTAATTAAAACAGTTATCTTTCATCGATAATAGTTGGCGTGTTATATGAACTGAAAAATTTCGAACAAACTGCGAATATACGCGAGTACAAATTGACTGGGAAAAACAATTTACTATAATTAACATGTGAAAAAAATTGATTGCAATTTTTCGAAGAACTTCAGATCGATCTTGCTATTATTCTCCGTGGAGTAGGCCTACTGGGGATACCAAGTAAAAAAAAGAACGCGCCGGATGCTTTACCGCTTGCGGTGGTGTGGAAATGAGCATAAGTGAACTTATTTTCCCGGGTCAAATACTAACATATTGTAGTTTTTCAAATGACAATTTTATTCTTGCGTAAATTTAACTCATTGTAAATAAAATTCATGCTTCGATAATGAGTAACGCATGTGGAAACGTAATACCTTCGGATTCCTCTACTTTAGTCAAAGTGAACTCCACCTAAATACATTTTTCTTTTTGATAAATTTCGTTCCTTGGGTAACGTCTACAAGGTGCACATACCTTTGGCAATTTAGAGTTTATCATTTCTAACATTTTTTTCCGCTTGACCTTTCGCTGTCAACACCAGTTGTTACAATAAAACATGATATTTGCATACCAAATGTCTCCCGCACGTGTCTCATGACAAACGATAAAGAACAAAAAAACGAAGCTCATTCGAAACAGCCTACTGAAATGACAAAAAGAATGATGTTCAAATTTTATACGCTCGTGAGATACGGGTGATCCATCTAAAAGACCAATTATACAACATGGCATACAGTAAGAAATTAACTTCCATCTTCGCTTTTGAATCTATATTATAGAAAGTTATTTGAAAATTTTTATGCCAATTTGTATACCCGCTTGATTTCTAGATTACTTAAAATATGTTTTTCAAAAAATTATTATATTCAGATACATAAAAAGAAAGGCATCTAATTTGATAATTTTCATTTTATAATAATATTAATTGATTTTAGACTCAATTAAAAATCACAAAAGAAATGTTTTGTCACATTATACTTATAAATTTATTACTTTCGACAGAAAGGAAGTGATCCGTCAAAAACGCAAACCACAAATCAGTTGAAATAAAAAATATCAACCGGTGAATATTGAATTATTGTTACTTACAATATAATTGTGAGTAAAAACAGTATGTACGAAAGGTCGTACCAAGTAAGATAATACATAATACGCGTATGCTATAAAATTTTTCTTATACCTTGAACATACTTACCGAGGCAGTTGTGATGGCTGGACTTCTGGACTGGAACAGAGGATACAATCGTAAAACGCAAAAAAATAAATGCATCAATAACTAAACGATGATTTTAAATTTTGAAAAAATATGGACGTCTGTAAAAAAATTTTTAACGTATCTAGAAACAGGAAAACCGTTCAGAGAAAGTGTCAGGTAATGGGCCTGATTTTTGATAAATCTACCGAAATTAATATTCTGCAGAGAACTTCAGATATTGTGTCAAATCCCCAAATAATTATTAAAATTTGTCACAGATTTTTCATAAAAATTGACAAACTATTAGAAGTTCACAATCCGAGTAAATACGTAGAAATTTCTGATAGTTTACGAAAACAATTTCCATCAGGGCACCCTAATTACGAATTCGAATCGCAAAAAAAAAAAAAAAAAAAATGCAGCTCAAATGCAATTTTCAAAGTTTTCGTGCCCTCGATCGTATTCATTGAAAGTAGGAAATTTGTATTTAGTACGCATTTTATTGTACAAATCGAATTCGCTATTGATCATCGCCAAATGAATGTGTTGTACGACACTTAGCTGCTATGACAAAAATATCATGACGAAATTATACTCTTTTTAATAAAACATTTATTCGTACTTCTTCTTATTGCGTTATACTTTTACACCGTCGTTGGATTTGTGATATACAATATGTATATTGACTTGTTGAAGATTTATAGCTTCGTGGATTATAGGTAAACACGTTCATAAAGGTCAAGTCAAAATTAGTAGTAAGAAAAGAGGATCGCAGCATATCGGCGTAGTTGAAAAAAAAAAAAAAAATAGGAATCGATTGAACAGAATTATGAATTGTATGTATATTTGATCTTAATAATAATAATAATAATATTAATAATAATGTAATGTATATAATAATATGTTACGTTTTGTATAATCAATATAAGGTGATATAATAATTAATATAAAAAATCACTACTATCTTTGGAAGAGATATAAAAAGAGAAACAATAAAATAATTTTAAAAAAAGAAACAGATACAAGATGAAGAAGATAATTGCTGATCGCTGATATTAAACCGAAAGGCTAATTCCATCTAGATGTTTTATAATAGAACAAGAGTTGAGTTACTAAGTAATGATAATTATAACTCACGAAATCGTAATAATATATATGTATATATATATATAACTGCAGATAGGAATAATACGCTCTGCATTAAGCTTTTCTTTCACGTATGCTCGCATTTTTTAAAACAGTCTTTAATTGCACCAAATAAACACATCTCGACCCGAATATTCAGTAACCACTAGCCAAGCATCACTGTTGTTCCAATTAATCAGATGACCGACGTTTTTCTACACATTTCCGTATTTTGTTTCAACTCGGGGCAACGTTTGGACCATACTTAATTTTTTTATTTATTTTTTCTTCCTTTTTTTGTGTTTTCGTTTTTAATATACAAACAGGGATTATTAATTAGTTAGGGCGTTCATTATTCCTTATTTTACGAAAATTGTATAAAAACTGGAGGATGCATTTTTATTTATTCTAATATCAAACAGTTTCCCTAATATTTGCCACGTTCTAATGAAAGAACCCTTAAGCTTAAAACAGCATGAGGAAGGTCGGAGCGTACCGCTCTGATTCATATGTATATACTGAAAAGTTTGCAAGCTTACAAATACAGTACATCAACATTGGATTACACCTCCAATTCATATACAGAATGCTCATTTACGGTACTTACAAGGTAAATGTACAACATTTATGACTGCCTTATTAATTTAACGAAGAAAGTATCAGACTTCCAGAACATGGATTCAGCTCCAAACTTTTAGGGGTGTTCTTTTGGCCCAAAATATGAAGATCCTAATTTATTGGTTTTATCCAATGAACCTTTCTTCGCTCAATTTACAATAGATTAGGTAATCGAAAATTCGCAGTTGCTTCACTATTGTTCTGAAATAATATATCCATTCACACCTGAATCACAATATGAGATCCTAAGACAATGAAATATTAATATTTAAGGCAAAAATAGACCACAGGTTTTCTTTGTTACAGAATTATAATCATGAAACTTTTGATATAATCTACTGCAACTGGAGTGTTCAGAGCTCCGTTAGAAGAATCTATATATCACAGACTTCATATTTCAGGTCAAGGAAATTACCCTAAAACTTTGAGCAAAATCAATTACCCAGAAAGCCTGATACTCTTCTTGTAAATAAGAGATATTGTCATTTCTCAGACAAACTTCTTTTTTTTAGGATTCCCGGCTGTTGTTGTTGATGATGATGATGATGATGATGATGATGACGATGATGATGATTATTATTCTTATTATTATTATTTTCTAGTAATCCTTTTATGTCAAATTTTTTGTTATTTTATGTATGTGGTAAATACAATATTGTATAATTGATCATGTCGGGGCTTAAATCTCTAGTATACATAATACAAGGTCACGTCAAGTAATGAAGAAAATTTTTAAAAGAAATACAAAAAATACACATGGACAAACGGTATAACAGAAACGAGAATTGCGTGGAAAGAGGACAGAGCATTACAATATTACAATACAAAAATCAATTATATCAATAATAAAAAAGCTTGAGTCCATTAAACTTTATCATACTTTATACACATTACTTATACAAAACGATGCTACACAGTATGCCCAAAACTATGTATAAGCAGTACAACAGATGGGAGAGGAAAAACAACTGTTATCAAAATAAGAAGAGACATGACTTTTCGACACTTAATTAAAAACTTTTTGATACATACTACCTAAAGCTGTTTGCTCTCTAAGGGCTCGTCATTATTACCAGTTCAGCAGGAACAATTGGGTGTTCAATGTTAGGCAGGTTGGTCAAATGAAAATCAATACGTTTTGTTAATTCAATTATATTGATCAATAGATACTAGATATTGATGAAAGTCAACATCAGTGTACAATATTGAAATGTTAAATATTTGACGGATTTTTTTACTACACTTGAACGATTTAAAGTGGAAAATTGATATCCAAGCTCTTCATGACAATTATACAATTCTTTGTTGTTTCAAAAACATTTAATAATTACCGAATTAATAAAAAAAAAAGTTTTAATTTTCAACTGACCGACCTTCATAACTGTCTTCAGTGTACACGAATGTCTCATCAAAAGTGCATTCCTATGAGTGTAAACTCGTGTTTGGCTAACACCAAGAATGATGATATTGGCGCCATTCACATTATCTTACAAATATCAAAGTACAGTCGGTTATCAATCAACTGTGTCCCTCTAGCATATGTACTTTTGGCAAAAAATCAACCAAAATCAATAATGTGCAACTTACCGATATAGGGAAAGTGGACTCTACGAGTCCTTCTAACATTTGAGAGATTAAATCCAGTAATAATAGTTGGAACATCGCCGATGTTGTATTTACGCAACGAGAATAGTTAATGAAAAACGCGATAAAAATATTCATACGCTAGAAGAAAAACCCTGCTGCAATATCGTTTAACAAGTCAACAAGTTTCCCTCTTTCAGGTCAAACTAGAATACTCGGATTTATTCGGACCCTAGTATACAGTTACATCATTTCTTTGAAGCAGTAATTTCGAGTTTTGAGTTACAAATACAGATACTGAGTAAAAGAAGACTTCGACACTGTGGACCAGCCGTAATCTAAACTAGTAATCAGTCCACGTGTAATCATTTTTGTTTTGCTGGGAACAGTTGAAGAGAATGTGTGTTCGTGTGTATATATATAGGTTAAAAAAAATTGGAGCACTATTACTGTATCTAAGTTTTCATCTCTCAATTATAATAATGTACAATTGTGACCTATCAACACATAGACTGAAACTAATATTATTAATATAGTAATAATGTTTATTCATAATGAAAAGAAAGGAAAATATTGGTTATCTGAAAAAGAGTGTGGAATGGTCCAAATAATCCATGTTAAAGTACATCTATTGATGATTCATTGTTCTAAGCTTTTTATTGGTTTTTTTCTCCCTATTTTTTTGTCGACAAAAGTATTAAAGGATTCTATGAATTTAATGTAATAATCGTACTGGTATTGATATTATCGTTTTTCTGGATATTCCCATGTTCACATGAGACTCCGAACAGCAAATAGCATCATAATTACAATTGTTGATTAATTTTTTACCATAATTTTACCTTGGTGAAAACTGTTATTATTCTTTATTATTTTTTTGTCGGAGTTACTTTTTGTCACTTTGCTTTATGTTATTATTTAGCGAATTTCTTTCAATTTTTAGGCAGACTAAAAAAAGAAGACAAAAATTTCATCACATTTTCCCAACTAATTTTTGACCGTTGAGAAAAATAAAATTTTTACTATAAAAATTTTTGCACATCTGCATTCTGAAATTTTTACTTTTTAGCTACATCGAAATTGTGAGGGGAACTCGTCTATATATCAACAGTCCTGAGTTTTGATCAATTCGAGTTTTCACGTGGACACGGAAACTATTTACTCATTTTTCTTGTTGTTGTTGCTTTCTCCTTAATATGTATCAGTTCTTCCCACGTTTAGTGAACTGTCGCTTATTAGTAGTTTATAAATACATAAGGGCAACATTGAATTATGTCAGACACGAAATTTTATACCCAACATTGACCCTTGCAGTGTTTATAAAGTAACGGAGTAAAAATCTGAATTCATAATAACTACTCGAGACCTATTGCTGGAATCACTGAAACATGGCCAACAGTCGATTGAAATTAGTGAAATACGAAACACCAACATTTCACTCCACTCAAGTACATATTCATATTGCGTAACGTACCAATGATTCGTGACAAGAAATGATCATTTGTAACAAACTCCGAATTCAGCAATTAATTTCTAATTTCTAACAACGAGTAAAATTTTTTCACAAACGAACCGAACTAAGAGTAAAAAAATTTGTGTCATCAGAAAGCATCTTATGACAAAGCATAGCTAAACGCGACTGCATACGCTGCAAGGGCACATGAAAAAGCATAAAAATCTCTTAACAAGGAGATTGATGACGTTGAGTGTCCGCGAGGTGTTTTGTCGCTGCGGGTAGAGTTTGTGACGTTGATGGACACATTGTCTGGATTCTATAATACTTGACTGTGGCAGTGAATAGTGGGTTGGGGGTTGTCGAGGGAAAAATCCTAATGCTCGGGATGGATATGGTGGTGGCATTTTTGGTGGGGCCAAATGTGGCCACATTCGAGATCACCAGTTAGCCATACCTGGTTTATTCAACGTCATGAAATATATCTGGCAAGAACTGCCACCTTTTGCCGATGAAAAGAATACCTAAGAAGGAACATAAAAATCATTAAATGTGCAATTATGATCATATTTTCAATCAAAGTAGAGCGAGGAGCACGTCTTACGACAAGTTGTTAATCTGGCAGACCTTCATGGGTCAGTCTACACTCTCTCTACTCGGGTGTGTATCGAACTCAGAAACATTATTAAATAATTTTACTCAAAGTCTAATTATTTGTGAGTTAAGAAGAACCGTTGCAATTTAGATCAAAATCATAAAAATTCGTTGCTTCGTTCTCGAAATATCATTGGAGAAAAAATTCATCAAAAATATAACCTAGTCATGCAGAGAATCAACTAATTTTTTATATTAAAAAAGCCTGAGCGATTTCTTACCTTATCGTTCCGTTCGCAGAGAAACTTGAGTCTCTGCGCTTTTTTATGCATGAAGACCCCGTCGAGATGACCGCTTTCTACACTCCTAATTTCAATCGCCTTATTTCCCCAGCCCATAATTTGACCTGTACCGATGTACGCAACACTTGTCGGCATTTCTCCCCACTGCAGGACCATTGTCTTTGCTACTCGGCCATATGTGTTTACATAAACACCCTCGTTATCGTAGCAAAGCAAGAGTTGCATTCCGTTACTATTTGGCAAAGCGACGATGCAGTGTGGGCAGATCGGTCCCTGAGGCTGTGTGAAAGAATCGCGCTTAAGTATGATACAGAAGTTACCGTTCAGACGAAACAATGTCCAAACAAAAGAATTACAAAATAAAACTGATCAAGTGCAGCTCAGGCAAGTCAAATTTAATCAAATTCAGACAATGTCCCATTAATATGGAGGCATTTTAATATAACTCACGTGTTTAGGAAGGTAGATATCATAGACTGTTGCAGAATCAAGATCGACTGCATGGAAACCATCAGCACTTCCATAAATGACTTTCAGTCTTGTGCCTTCTTCGACAGTGAGATCGACAAGCAGCGGCCTGTGTGCAAGTTCACCAAAAGACTTGAAAGCCATAAATTTGTGATATGGTTTTGGTGCCCAGGCGTATATTTCTATCGAATCCTTCAACGCGATCACAAGGAACTTTATTCGCTCATATTTAACTATTTTAAAGTGCACTGCTCCCTGCAGATCGCCAACGTTGATCCAACCGTTACGCCGCTCAACTTGCTGTTTAAAACAAGTTCAATAAATAACTGATTAAAAATAAAAGGGCTAAATAACAGATTTGAGATAAAAGAACTGTACTGTCTAAATCAAAGTTAGGAAAGAAGAAATAAAACTTTGAAACAATCTCCAGCAATGTTATTGGTACTGATGATGGTAAATACAGGTAAAACAACACCCTTATCATGAGATAGAAATGATATTGAATAAGTTTGAATAACACAAGCTAAAACATCAACAATCTGAGAAAAAATGCTGTAATTGAAATGTTTGAAATTATTCGTTTTTGTTCTAATTCTAAAGTTTTTGGGCTCATTTTGTTCGACGTTGAGATTTCCAGAGTTCACCGAAAAACTATCGTTGGCGCAAATAACATTGTTGGTGATTTTTAAAACAGTTTCTTCTCTTTTCCTACCTTTCGATTCAAATGGGGGAATGCATTCGATCTTAATATAAGGCCATGGAATGGTCAACTTACATCGCTATGCCCATCCGTGCGTAGGATTTTGCTCTTGAGCCAAGAGAGGTAGTAAACTCTGACTCTGTTCTTCTTGCCGCTGATCGTGACTAATATATTCTGCCCTTCCAATACCTCCATCTGTTGAAATCTTCTTCGGTTAATCAATTGATAAACTTTACCTTGTCCACTCCTGTCCAACAGCATCAAACCATTTTCTGTACCGATGAGCAAGTTAACACCTGTGACAATAACTTCGGGATTAAAAATTTCATAGGATCAGAAGTAACAAATGGAGACGATTACGTACCCCACAATGCAGCGCAGAGAATCTCACTGTTGAACCTTTTTTTGTACTTCCGTATTTCCGGTGTGTCGGAAGCTAAGTCATGGCTGGTTGGTGTGACGTTAACGTTCACATGGGACTCTCTTCTCGTCGAACCAGCATTGAATCCAAAAGTCAGGAATGATTTCTGTTTCTGCTGGAGTACATTTGGAGGGAGATTAACGGCCTGGCGGTACTGCAACAGAGATACAATCCTATGATTCCTGGAATATCGGACGGACATTTCCACATTTCATTTTCAAGTACAGTGGATTAATTTTCACTATCGTATTGTACACATGTTTATTCCTATTTCGTTTTTATCATGAAAGATGATATTAATTGGATAAGTAAGCTGTTTACAAGATTGAAGAGCATCTGATTCTTTACGTATAAAGACGCGTAACTTGAAACTTAGGTGATCTGTGAAAAATGCGCGTAAACAACTATTCAAAATATCATTTCGAAGCTCGAAGCATCAACTTCAAGATACTACTTGCAGATTTAGTCTCCATCAAGTTTTTTCATACTGGTGTCTCCTTAAAACCACATGTATCGTTTTCTGACTTTAAAGTGCTGCACGGCCACAGTAATTTTTTTTCCCATTTTCAAGAGAAAAAATTGCAAGTGTAGACTGTTATCTTCAAAAAAAAATTGGATAATATCTGGCATAACTTTTTGTCAACGAGTTATCGACCATTAAACAAAAGCTTGATCCAAAAACTATGATCAAATGTAACGAACAAACTATCGTAAAAAAGTTCTTAAATTAAATAGACCAAAACATCACAAAACTGACGCTTCGAAATGCTTTTTTGTTCAGTCCTTTACACGCACGTTCCGCAAAGTAACGTAATTTTGAAATAACACGAATTTTTTAAGCAAACTGAGTGGCCAGTTTGATTTTGTAAACAGCATATAAAGTTGTGAAAGATTCACAACCATCGAGTGATTTTAGTTTTACACCAAATTTTTTCTTCGAAAATGAACAATTTCGCAGAAAGTTTGTTAACTGTGAGATAAGATTGTCAAAAACATGATTTAAAAAACGTGGAGTAAAATACTGTACAATTCATGAATCCGAATTAATGACTGAAATTAAACCACTATATTGGATACGATAATTAAAAATAGTGTTAGTACAAGTGATACACATGTTGAAGAGAGTAAGATATTTTTTTATGAAGGTATGAAGTGTTCGTCAATGAGCTGATTCTGGTTCTAAATTCTTCTCCTCAGACATACCCATCGGATAGAGCGTGAAAAACTTGTAACTTTTAGTTTCAAATTTGTAAAACTTAGGTCTAATGGATTGAACATAAAATATAACAGTAAAATATGTGGATTAAAAGTATGAATTAAGAGTGTAATCGTAGAATAAAGAAAAGAAAAAGAGAATATCAAATGGTTAGATAAACTTCAATAATAAAAATATTAAGTTGATTTTACCTGCAACGATAAAATGGACAAATAGAGTAAAAAAGCAAAGGTGCGATAATTAGAGGTGAAGCAAATAAGTAAATAAATAATTGGAAAAACCAAACCATAGAATAATAACAATAAATAAAGGCATAAGAGAGAGGAAAAGGTAAAAGTAAAAAATATCCACCACCATTTATTATTTACAGGTCCAACACCAATCACCATTGTTGAAATATATATCAACCGGTTCCCTGAATTTAGACCCGAGTTTTCAGATGTGTAAAAAGAAAGGACACAATTTTCTTGTTAATTTATTCGATACTTGCAGGAAATGATTATCCAGATAATTCAACGCCATTGAGTACATTGTATTACATACATCAAATTTTCAGTATATTTCGGATAATATGTTAGTAAGATTATTTTTTCCTAACGATTATAATCAAGTGTTAGTAGTTATCGTACGGTAGGACTTTTCAGCTAAGTAGGAAATTTGTGTAATTTCTCCGCTCTTTACCTTCCCTAACACGAAACTTGATAACGATTGATGGGTTTGATGTGAAAAAAAGTACAAAGGTAAAGATTCTTGGTTTTGAGATGAACATATTCAAACTGAAAATGTCATAATTTTGATCTCGGGTTTCTTAACGTTAACAAAAATGCACTCGTACACCTTTTCTACCAACCCCTTGAGTTACAAACCATTTTCTTTGGCAGGGTATGAAAGTGGTTTTTGAATAATTGGAAAAAATCCTTGACTGGGGCCCAAAGAGTAGTGTGTATACATTGTGAACTTTCCAAAATGAATGTAAATCTTCGATTGGTTTGTGGACATCAAAAATTTACTCCTGTTGGCTATATTTATAAACCGAAACAGCGGGAGTTCCATTTTGTCACGAAGGCACGTGCGTGTTCAAATATTATATACTTAGCTGAAAAGGCCTGTTCTCTCAATTTCAGGGTACCCAATTTAATACTTGAACAGAAATTATAACTACAATTGAGGCAAAAGAAACATTAGGAAGAGATTTGTTCAGGCAACTCTCAGTCGTAGGAAATTTCTGGTAATAACTGATTATGAATGAATCGAAAGAAAAGAAAGAGAAAAAAAAAATAGTATCAAGTTAAAGTACTATTAAAGATAGGATTTACACCACGTATGCCTCAGACTCTATAAAACGGGCATGAGTGGAAAGAAAATTTTACGCAAAGTAAATTATTTTTTTTTTTTATAAACGTTACGAATGACGTATGTTAAAGAGTTAATATCATAATTTGTGAACTGATTTTAAGTGTTAGAAATTCCATATTCCATCTACAGTGAAACTAGCAAACCGTTTCCATCTAGGTATAGTACTAAAAGTTATAAATCTCTACACTGAATTCCCAATGAATTTTTATTTCGTGACATAAGACTGAATCGATGTAGATGGATGAATACTTACATTGCAATTAGTATTGGGATTGGGGTGGTCAGTACAGGGCCCTGCCCTTCGAGTTAGAGCTCCCGCGAGACCCACAACACACAACATAATCCTGAATTAGTCACGCTGATACCGGAAAAATGTTTGACCGCTAACTTAAGTTTTAGTCACATGATCAATTTAATACTTCTGAATCTAGCGGGCTCATTTCAAATTCAGTTTACCTTCAAACTCATATTCACTTGACGGTCTTACATACTAGTAAGCTGAAAATCCTTTAAGCCAAAACTTTTTCCAATCGTAAATATCAGTCATATACGGAAATATTTGGCTGCACAATAATCCAAAAGCCAGGTACCTTTTGTCTGCGATCTTCTAGAGAATTGATTTTCTTGCTATAAATTCAAGTAGGTGGGAGGGATACGTTTTTTCAAATATCTCGTGAACCGTGCATCGTTCGACAAAAACAGTAGGGATAGTTTTCGTAGATAATAAAATTCTCTACAACTTTTATCGGAAACTTTTTTTCTGAATAGTGCATAAGTTTTAATTTATAGTACCTCAAATTTAAAGTATCAATTTTATGGAAAAAAAACTTGAAATAAAGTTTACTGGAAATTTGATGTTCTACAAATTTTTTCATCGCCATTGTCAGTACTATTTCATCAACCGTTAACTACACATTTAGCAATAACGATGTTGGAAAGTTTGCTGCGCTATAAATATAAATCTATCCACTATACAGAAAAAAGTTCTCTACAACAGTTGTAGAGAATTTTATTACCTACAAGAAAGATGCGTAACGTATTTGTTGTACCATGCATGGTTCATGAGATATTTAATAAAACGTATTTTCCAAAATGGCGGCTGAAGCTTAACAAGCCCTCTGTTTCGCCAACTTAAATTTACATTCAGGGGACACCCCCAAACATTTTCCAATAAGAAAATCAAATTTGTAGAAAATTGCATTATGAACCTACTTTTTTTTTGCTCTGGCTCGTGGACAATAATTACAGAACGATAGCAATAAAACGGGTACATAATTTTTTTTCTCCGAATTTACATGACATTCCTAGCAAAGCGTTTATTACAAGAAGCATAGATTTGATGTTTTTTTTTTCTTTGCATTGTAAGTTGGAAAAATCTCGGCGTTATTACCCATTCAAATACCATGTCTCGGTAGAAAATAGAGATATCTGGCAATTAAATGGAATTACATTTAGAAGAATCGCTTACTGAACAAAAATAACTCACTTCATTTTATAGATACAATCTATTTACTAAAAAAAGACTGACTAAAGTTGTTTCCATAAAGCGACGTTACTTTCTTTCCTGACAAACATGAATTACCGACGAAACAAATTTTTTAAGTCAATCAGGACAGAGGCACGGCATCAAATTTCATTCTCACATTCAATCACTTGTGGAGAAAAAAACAAAATGGTTGAATATCGAGTAGAATTGTGTTCGTTAAAGCTTTACTCATGGGCAACAGGTTACTTTAGAAAACCGTGTTTTTTGTGATTGCCGATTCGAGCTCTGTGCTCAACTATCGGTTTTAATAAAAGAATTTATCAATCAATTCCCTTCATGATGAATTACTCGGATCTTGAAATGTACTTGAATAAAACTGAAGATCTGTGTGGCTTTTGACCTAGCAACTTGTTTGAATACATCGTTAGATGCCGCTGAATTATTTATCTTCAATCAGTGCAGTTCATTTTTGAGAGTCTTAATTTATGTTCCACTGCGATAATTTCTTCCATTAAATTGAATAAACTTATGTACATGTATTATAATGTGGCGTATGGTATAAAAGGAAATTGAAAAGTCCAGATCAAAAACCACATCATCATTCGAAGCGAAACAAGAAACATCTGAGTCTCGGAGACACAGTTATATGACGTTGAGCAATAAAATAGCTGAAAGCATCAAATTTGACGGAGTCACGTTGAACCTCAGAAAGAGAGGGAGACAAAAAGAGTGACAAAAGAAAAAAAATCCACACGATACACAGCAGTAAGCCTTCGGACATAGAATTCGTAGAAAAATAACGTATAATTGGTGTTGTAATAATAATAAAATATCGTTGTTTGAATAGAGATTGTATTTGTGTGCCTGACCTCCTCACTAGTCGATTTGTCTTGTCGTTGACCGGGGGATGAAGTTAGAAGATCCGGTAGAACAGAGCTTGGTCTTGACCCAGGGGAAGAGTCTGACCTCTGGAACTCACCTCCTCGTCTCTCTCCTTCCCGACTCTGCAAACCAGCCAGTGTCCAATGACGTTTAAGTCGTGAGAAAGAATATTACCGTTGTTGTAAACTAATCAAGGCTTGAATTCATAGCACCAAAGACTTTCGGTAGTACATATTTTTTTTTTTTTTCTTTTTTTCTTTAATCCAAGGATCTCAGCAAATTGCCACATTTTTTCTTGTCGCACTTTGAAATTACAATATAAAAGAGATTCTGGTGAAACTACAAATCGTCTAAAGATATTGTAGCAAGTAAACTTAATTCAAGGCTTGATGAACGTCACGATTTTACTGGATAAACGATAAATGAAAAGAGATCTGAGCATGTATGTGGACATGTTTATATTTACATTTTTTTATTTTATTTTTTAATCACAATAGTGAAGTAAATGGTGGTGAATGAAAGAAATAAGGTGGTGAAAACAAGTAAGCAATGTGAAGGAAAAGTTTGTGGAGAAAAGTGAATAAAATGCAAAAAACTAAAAACAAGAAGAGAACAAAAAAAAAAAAAAAATAAAAAAAAATAAAAAAAAAAAAAATCGCAACACATTATTAAAATTTAAACAAATAACATTAAATAAAAAGCACAGCGTTAAGCGTAACAAATTTCATGTATCATCTAGCCTATAATGTGTGTGTGTGTGTGTGTGTGTGTGTATATATACACATATATGTTGTGTAAAAAATTTATATTAATCATATAAAGTGGTATTATTCTTAAATATAGTTTAAAAATAAGTGCATACCGGTGAAAAAACAAGACGTAAAATACAAAAACAAAACTCTAATAATCATGCCGATAAGAACAAGAATATAGATTTAATAATTTAATGTAAGAGTAGAACCAAAAAATAAAAATAAGTAAACAAACAACAGACACAAGACATCAGATTCAGACAAAACATGTATGTACCTATAGCTTAGCCCAACACAACACGTATAAGTAATGACTGAAATTGAACAACAAATACATTAAATCGACGATACATCATCCTTGTAACATGCGCGTAAAGCATACTCTTGACGAAATGCGGCATGCTATAGAGGCAACGAAATATTTCATTCAATCATATAATCTTGTTGGCAGAATTAGCGTAGCGTGGCATTCATTGTCCTCTACATTTAAGCGTGACATGCAACATTTGCTATATCGTCACTTTTTGTGACGACGGTTTAAGTTCCTTTCTCTCTTTCTTTCTTTCCTTTCTTTTTTTCTCGTGTGTTCACAGTGTTTTCACACCGAAACATTTTTTCAACAATTCTTCTTCTCTTCTCCTCACGACGGTCAAATTTTTTTTTTTTTTTTTCTGAAATGTTGTCAATTTTACGATGCTCCGTCTAGATTGCACAGGTCATGGTGCCATGCACTGTTATAATCGGTTGGTTTTTAGACTTGTTAGCACAAAACACATTGTTATTCTGTCACATGTTGGTTCTTATCCATCTAAAAGTTTTTTATTACAATTTTTTTTGTTCCCATTTTACATCCAACTCTATGATAGGTGCAGTCTGTTTTTACATGTGTCGATGTGTCTTTTGGCACATTTTATACGCAGGATCTATTATCACGTCTACGTATATGTGAATTATTATTATTATTGTTATTGTTAATCTCTTTTTTTTTCTATTTCTTTTTAAATAATACACCAATTTATTTTTCTCTTTTGCAATGAAAACTGTTTTCCAACATTAATAGACGCTCTACCGATAAATTTTACTATTTATGTATGATATAATTTAAATAATTCCGTTTAGTAGAATTGATGACAAATTAGAACATTTCAACCTTTGGAGCTACTGAAGATCATCGTTTTACTAACAATTATATGGAAAACTTATTGAAACGCTGATTTGTCGAGTCTGTAGTGAGTGAAACCGATCACGTTTTTTTACAGAGGTCTGTAAATGGATCCAAACTTTATACGAAACACGTGAAAACAGTCTTGAAAAGATTGGTACGAGTCAGGATTTCCATTTATTAAAAACAATAATCACTTCGCACCGTGACTGAATGAAAAAGGAACACAATATTTATTTCGCGGATCAGTCCTTAGATATAAATCTACAGGGTGTCCACATGCCGAATGTGCTCAACATAAATAAATCATCTTTTTGAGATACTCGGTATTTAAGATTATCCTGACAGCTAGACACCCTGAATTCTAGAAAGAAAAAAAAAAAGACTACATATAATATTCTCCCAAGAAGTTTCATGCTGTTATTCCCACAAAACCAGACGCAAAATCATTAGGAGAAATTTAATAGATTTAGACATTTGGTAGAAGACGGTAACTCATTAAAGTACGGTGGCCCCAAAATGGCTGGCTGCATACTCAGCAAAGTCGATGAATTAACTTCGCTGAATCTTGACACATTTTGACATACTAAACAGGCCTTTTCAAATTTTAGGTAATTCTTTTATCCAACAAACAAAGGGCATGACTAAATAATGTGAAAAAATTCAAGTAGCGTAAACATGCTAACATCAGAAGCATTTTTGGTTTCTTATAATCTTTCAGACCTTGTCAAATAAAATATGCATATAAAGAACTGTTTGACAAAGCATTTTCAAGTTTGAAGCATCAGCTTCGAGATGTTTTCTGCAGCTTTGATCTAATTACTTCTAGTTTATTCGTTTGTTACGTTTGACAAGTCTTTGGAAGACATTTTCATTCAATGGTAAAAACGCAAAAATAGAAAAAGAAATCCTATGACAATTTCGAAAAAAAAAAAAAAATGGTTTTTAAAAAGACAGTTTACACTTTGAGTTGGCTGTATCGGAAATTCTGAATAAAAATTACCGTGCCCTGTGCAAATCATCTACATGAAAACCTAAGAGTCCACTGGTTTTCAAATTTTTTATAGGATCAGTTTGGTAGATAAAAATTGCCCACAGTACAAGTTTTTATGCAAATCACTAACTTTAATGAAAACTATGAGAGATCAAAAACATTTTCCTTAATCACCTGTTTATGTAACTTGAATCTTTCCAGATATTTCGATTTAGCTGTTTGTTCATCAATTAAAATAAAATCTATACAAAATTGAGAAAAATTCTTGATCTGTGAGTCAAAATAAGATAAGATTCACGAAAATGATCTTTTGAATTCTTTTGGGCACACAGCCAAGCCTTTCTGAGGGTAGCAAACGATCACAAAAGGAGAGCAAAATTATTCTAATGACGGGAAGTAATACCGAGGAACCTATGGCTTGCTAAATTTTAAGTTTTAATCAACGCAAGAAGGATATGCCTAAAACTGGAGCGTAGCTGACTAGCCTCTATGCTTTTTACTTGAGGCGGCTCATGGCGTATGTTTTTTTCTGGTAGTTGGATTTTTTGTTCCGCAAACTATAACAGGGTGGCCACTCAATTTCTATTTTAAAGCTCACTCACTTTTCCTTGTTTTTCTGACCAACATCGAGGATTTCTCTAACTTCTTGCTTACATATATTGCATGTTGCAAAACATTTTCTGTATTTTTAAAGACGTTAAGATTAAACCATTCATAAAGGAAAACAAATGGTTATAAGTACAAGTAGATATGAAGTTTTGTTCTTAAGGATGAACGGACCTGAATCGTATGATAAGGAAAGAATCAAAAACGTTAGTAATGTTATATGCGCCAATAGCGATGAATACGAAGGAATAAATTGCTTTGAATAACACAAGCTAAATATTAATTATCAAAAAATTCATAATGATTAAAACCCTGGCGGTTTTGAACCAATTTTATGTTTTTGGGCTCATTCTGTTCGCTGAGCAGATGCCCATAATATTATTGATGTACATATGGTATACCGCAGTTACACAAATGTAATTTTATTTACTCTGGAGTGTAACAACTGTTCGTGAAATTTAATTCAGTCAATCTCTGAACAAGCCCAAAAACGTTATAATAAGATCAAATATACAAAAGTATAAAGATTTTGAAGCTTGCAATTTTCAAACCTATTGGTAAATTGCTCATATCTGGCTTGTGTAACACGAATATGCTCAGATTCACTTCTATGATATAGTAAGAATGTTGATTTATTTTGTGCTCAAACTTCTGATTCAGACACGACATAGCCCATTGATCGCAGCAAGTGAGAAAGGAACTTGAAAAAACTTTTGAACGAGCGAGAAAAATGATGAACAGCTAGTTTTAATTATTAATGTTGTTTGAAGAATTGAAAGGTCGCATTGAACACAATATTTCGCTGAGCTTGAAAGAGATAAACTTCGAGTATCTGCGTTAAGTATTTCCTGATCTATACAAAAATCCCTGTTATTTTTTTTATTTTATTTTTTTATACCAAACCGAAATCTTTCCCAACATTTCCCGTTTTTCCAGGTATTCCATGTTTTCCAGACAAGTGGCCACCCTGCACGAAGGATGGATGAGGGTAAGGTGTTTCGGTTAGGCTGTGGCTTGGGGACTGACCTGGATGACAGGGCTGTATTCGCTAGCGGTGGTGCTGGCAGTAGATTTAATCGTGCCAGTATCGGAGGTGTCCAGCGGTCTAGAACTGCGCCTTCTCACTTTGTCAGCTTCTCGGGAAAATCTAACTTCAACGTCAAGTCTCCTGGCCTCTAACTGATCTCTCAAGTCTTGTCTGTTTCTGAACACAATTTCACTCTCAGTCTTTTCTCGTCTTGGTCTTTGCAGTCTTTCGCCAAACGAGAAGTCCGTAAGTACTGGTTCACCGGCGCTGCTCTTCTTCCCGGCAATGCCTGCCACGCTTATTTCGCTGCCCCGCCTGTTACCGCTGGCAAATATGCTCGGCTTAGAATCGGACTTTTGCAAATAGGCAGAGTGTCTGGTGGACGGGAAGAAGTCAGAATTTTCCCTCCTGAACGCTCGGCTGAATGGCCCGTTAGCCAGTTTCGAGTCCGACTCTTGGCGTCTGTGAACAGGCTTGGTCTGCTCGAACTTTTTCTGACTTATGTCCAGCCTTTTTAGCGTTCGCTCGCTCGACGACGAGGACCTTTCTTCGCTACTCGACTTTGTAGCCACTTCTTGTTTCATTTTGTCCAGACGTTCATTAAATCCTTGAAAGAACCGCGTAAAATCCCACTCTTTTAATAGCAATTGCTCATCTATTTCCGACCGTCGGTTGTTGTTTCCCAATTTATCGTCCGGTTGATTTAGTTTCTACGTGGGTGATCACAGAAATAACATAAAACATGCATAATATGTGTCTGTGTATGTAACAAATATGAGTCCACCTTTACACTCAGTTTCCAAATTTTACTTGTACATTTTACATCATCAATTTTTCAGACAAAGTCTTCTTATCGCTTGTCGGAAATAAGCATTTTAAACAATATTCTTCAAAAGCAACGTGAAAAAATTTAAAACTATTTATCAAAAAAACTCTGAGTAAATATACGAATTCCGAAAAAATTTCAAAAGATCGTATAAACTGATTATTTATCGTCGTATTGCACTCAATTCCAAAACACTTTCAACGATTTCATTGGCGACTTTATGAGAAGATGTCGAATGTTAAAAATTCTGGATTGACACCACTGAATTTCTCATCAAACATTTCTGGAAAATAATAAATGCTCTAAGAAATTTCAATTTCAGTATTTCCACAAAATTCACCTTGAATTTTATTGTATCGATTAAAACTTTGTAAAAATCTTAGAACAATTTGAATAAAATCAGAAATAATCAGAATATATAACAAATTGGGTCAGAATTATTCAGATATTTGTTCCATCATAGTTTGAAATATTTTCCCATCCAAAAATAAACTATATTGAGTAGAAATTCACTGTAATTATTCAAAATCACTTTGAATTTAAAATTCACTTGCTTTGAGCGTTCCAATTAATAATAGTTGAACAAATTTGAGTACATATACTATAAAACACAGCACATCAATATTTTGTTATGAATATTGTTACAGGCAATTTTCATAACGAAGACTTTTTGCGATTGCCTGTAAATCGATTAGCGACATGAAACTTGGAAACCAGTATAACAGCGTACTACCAATATTAAATGAAAACTAATCTAAGTACGTAGTGACAATTGTTACACGTAGGTAGCTATTGCCACATTGGTAATGTAACATTAACAGACGACAATAATGTGATGTGTGTGGGCTCTTTTAAGCACATGTCACGTTGTCTTGTTTGTGAAGCACGATAACCGTGAGACAAAGTGCTACTGACATTGAGATTACACAATTATCAATAACACACACAGCTACAGTATTATTATTATTTATATTATTTATATTACCTTTCTTATTATTGTTATTATTATTATTATTATTGTACAAGATGATATATTAATTGATTCGATTCTGAAGATTATTATTATTATTGTTGTTGTTATTGTTGTCTTCTCTTCCATAATATAATATTGATAGTAAACGTTTCCTTAAATATATAAAATAAATGTGAAAGAAAAAGAAACATTAGGCAATTGTTCAGCAAACTTTGGCCCTTTTGGACAAAGTCTGTTTGATAATTGTCAAAACACCTCCAATTATCAGACTGAGACGTGAAGAAAACTGATTTCAGAATTGCAACACCACAGAACATCGCATTTGCTTTGAAAATGGCAAATTTTATTTAAGCCTATCGGTGAAACATTGCGAGCAGCTGTGACAAAGATGCCAATTATTTCTGAAACTATTGGATATTAGTAATTTGAAATCGTTGTCTGAGTTATTTATATTCCTGGACAATGAGTTTACATCTTACGTTCACAGTTTTTATAATAGTTTTTGTTGTTTCACAATGGAGAAAACTTAACACGATATTTATTATTCATGCGCTGAAATGTAAACAATAGCGTGACTAGTGAAAATCTTTGTCAGAAACTTTCGGTAAGTTGTACAAATTTACTCAAAATGTTAATTTTTGACAGTTTTGCAATTTTTGTTAGCAAATCTCTCGACAAATTTTGTATAATTTTTAGGAATTCTGTAGAAATTTCTCAATTTCGGTGCAGAAAATTGATTTTGAACGATTTGTTGTTAAAGCTATGTTATTTCTTGAATATTCCTAAAGTTTTAATATTGTAATTGTAGTTTTAGTGAAAACATATTTTACAGATAAGCTTACATTTTATCAGCTGTATGTCAAAAAAATTTAATTTGTATTTCAAAAATGTCAAATTTCTCTCAAAAATCAAAATTCAACCCAGTTTTCCGTTTCGCGGTTACATCAGCAAATATGCAAAAACGTTAGAACTCAGATTTTTTTTCAGATTTGTAATACAAAATGAGATCACGAAAGTATGAGTTTTTTTTAAAGAAATTGGTCCAGTTTTCACCTCTTACTCGACGTGATCAGAAACAGTTAGAGAGAAGCGGGAACTCGGAGTTTTTCAGATTTTCAATGAAAAATGAAATTCCAAAAAAATACGAATTCGTTACAGGAACTTGCACTAATCTCTGAAAATCTTTCAGACATTGTAAGAATAACTCAAACTGCCAAAAATAATACAGAATTTCTAAACAAAAATGGAAGATTTTTTTCACCAGATGATGTTTAATCTTTTATGTCAGTAGACATTCAATTATGCGATAACAACGTATAATTAGTTACTTTTAATTAATATTCGAAAGCATGAGGCCGATAAACTTTCGGCAATTGGACAAAAACAATGAATGTCGTAAAACGTTGCGTAATGCTCTGATTGTCGGTAAAACGATACAGCAATGCAGAGAAATGGGTAATAGAATGATGTGATATGTGAATACAATTTTATGATTCTACCCTATTAGGTGAACGACACATAAAATTCCCACGTCCCAAGTCTTGAAATGTGTTGCAATTTGAGCCATCTTCGTTTTCTTTCATATGATAATGTGTTCATGTATATTTTTCTCCTTTCTCACTGTCTTTCTCAGAAGAAAGAAAACCTTGGTTATTTGTTTTATAATATTATATCAAATATTTATTACAACACATTTAGATAGCAACACAGTCAAAGCGCTTTATGAAGTACCGATGACCATAGTCAAAAGGCCAAGCTTTTACACAGGCAACATACTTTTCATACCTAACGATTCCCATGAAAAAAATTTTTCTAATTAGCATATTTGACGCAATCTTTTTTATTCATAAGGATAGTTAACAACAACTTGTAGAAAAGATGTTTGTTAGATTTTGCAAGGTTTCAATATCGTTTTACTCGTTTTGTCTTATTATTAAAAAAAAAATATTTTACTTTCCCAGAACTGCTTTATCCTTAAGAGACCGTTGGTAAATTTCGGTAGATAAGATCAGATTTTGAAGCGATAGTGCAAATGAGTCTACTAGCCGCTGGATTATGGTCATATTTTTTAAAAAGCACTCCAACTGCTTCGGTACAGCTGAACCAAAATAATTATCATTACTTTAGTCATTTAACCAGTAGAGACACGGCTATATGGTAAAAATATATCACGGGAATGAATAACTACGTTTCGATCTTGCAAAAATGTTAAATTTAATACTTACTCTTTGTATCACTAACGTTCTGTCTCCTGATTCCTCGTCGTCTGGAGTAGGCGGCAATGGCCTGTTGGGCGCGCCACCTAAAGACAATCAGGTTGTTAAATAGTTGTAATATGATAAATTGTAATAACTGATAAGCCGATGCCACAAATTCAAAACAGTTCTAGGTAGCTCCTCTACAAAATGAAATATTCAATAATTCGGACAGTCAGAGCCAAAGAACGAAATTATCAATAAAAGTTGATAAGATTGAGGCGTCAATGGGCAAGTAAATCACAGAAATTTGCTTAATTTCTCGTTTTCCAGAGTTTCATACATGTGTATGATGTTTGATACTATTCGTTAGATGTCAATTAACTTTTGAAAAAACGACAGCATTGAAATTAAGTCGAAGGAATAGAAAATGGGTATATTACCTTTGGGTTTACCTTCGTGCTGAGAGTTCTGGGCATTGTGCGTTGAATCTAATGGTCTGTAAGGAGAAAATTCAGGACTGGAGCACGAAAAATAAAGATGGGGAATGATGAGAGGATTTGTGATATATGCGGTATGAAAATGACAAAGGTGATGATGTAAACCAAAATGAGGAGGAGGGGCGAAAAAGTGTGTGATTAGTAAACGTTTCACGATCAGCATAGTATCTATACATTGTAAGCAACTGATATTGTTCTGTTCGAGATGATTGTACGAAGGCTGATATGTCGTAATGAAATATTTTATCAACTTAATTTTTTACAGGGTAAATCAATTCTATTCCATAGTAAAACGTAGCACAATTTAAGATTCTTGCGTCATCATCTTCCATAATTTTCATCAAAGTTACATAATTATAGAATATTTGTATCAGATTTCAAAGAAATAAGGTGAATGACGTGATTTGCATGGTACAACAATTGTCCACTTTTATTTTTACTGGCTAGAACAATGGTAAACGAAATCGCAAAAGTCTCAAATTTGGCTAGATTATACTTTAGAATATCAATAATTCACTGTGAAGAAATTGAGAAAATTAAATATTGCATTACAAAACATCAGTGACTGAAAGGAAATGTTTCTTAAAATGCTAAACCCCTTCAATTCACCGGTTTCTGCATCAAAGATACAAAGTCAAAGTTAGTAATCTCAACGTATCGAAAGATTGGAAAAAAAAATACACTATTTTCCAAATTTAAAATTCCTTTGGAAGAGTTGAGTTTGCAAAACGTATGAAGTGCAAATTTTGCTTTGTTAGATTTACTGGATTTCAAATAATCTTAGCGTTATGGAAAAAAAATGACGATTTTTTTTTTCGAAAAGTACTTTGTTACATCAACATTACGAATTTTAGACTCATTCAAAGATAGGGTTTATCGTAAGCGACAAACTATTTCGAGTCATGTAATTAATACGGAGGATTTCCTGCCAATTCAACCAATTATAGAATTTAATTTATTAATAGAATTTTTTCTGTAACATCTAGAAGAAAAGTTTTAATCGATAAGTAAAGTCGAGATACTAAGGAATCGACGCAACCTACTCGGGAAAACCAATGAGATTTTATCGTTGAAATGAGAGAAAAAAAAAAAAACACGCTACAACGAACCGTTTACTAGCCATGACGAATGTGTGAACTTACAGTGGTTTAGGTGGATCACTGGCAAGTAACGTTCCGTCATTTCGCAGATTATTCCCAGCCGCATCTTCGATGTCATCATCACTGTCACTCTCAACTGACAGTGTCTGAAATAAAATTCTATATCATTACTATTAAACCAATTTTCTGTCAACTTCAGAAGTCATCCAGGTAAATATTGCCTCTCCATACTGTAAATACTTAAACTTCAAGGTAGCGTTAATTTATTCTGCTGAAAGCTGAGCATTTTCAAAATTGTATCAAGCGGTATAAAATAAGAATCCAAAGAATAAATGATGAAAACATACTGCGATATTCCGTGAAGTAAATTATTATGAAAATGTGCAAGCTTTAATATGGGAAATAATTTGTGTTAGTAGAAGAAAAAACCAGCGCAATAAAGTGCTTTATAAATTCATTTAAAAAAAAATTAAGAATTAACAGGAATTTAAGGGTATTATTGCAAACAAGAAAAGTTGAATTTTATTTTATTGAATCTTTTTTTTCATACCCAGACCGTAAAAATCGGACTTCAATTAATTAAATTTTACGGCCGAAGTGCGAACAACAATTTCTTCATCGAGTATACGTAAACTATACGCCTTTTCGGTCGTGTTTTCCGAAAGTTAAACTTTAAGCTTACGGATACGCGGACTTAAATCACGACTTTCCGGCTGTAAAACACGACCGAAAAGGCGTACTATACGGATGCTCGATGGAAAAATAATTCAAGAGACATTTTTGCGAGCGGAGACTCCGTTCACGATTTTTTACCTGATCGAGAATACTGGAAGACTGCTGCATCTGTTTGCTATTTTGATCGTTGGCGGGCGCCGAGTTTGTCGCCGATGTCGAGGCTGGAGGTACATTGCCTTTCTGGTGCCTGTTGGGCCTCGGAGGAGCCTCAGGGCCCTGCGGCACACCAAGCTCGTTGAGTTGAGCAGCCAGCATGTCCAAGTCCTACCACCCATACACACACAGCCCTGTTAGTCACTGCCTAAATACCGCCACTCTATGATTCTCCTGAATTAAGCTTAATGTGACATCGGTTTGTTAGTTGCTCCAATTGTTAAAGCAATGATTGCGATTCGCTCGCCGTTAGTCAAGCAATGCAGTAAATGTTATCGAAAGTGATGACGAATTTTCTGTGTGTATATACATATATTATGGTGTAAATATTAGTAAAATTGTCTTTTTTTCCTGGTAAAAGGTTCAAAAGTTTCGTTAAAGTATAAAGTTACGCTTGTTAAAATTTGAGCTCTTAATATTAACAATAACAGGTTGCGGTTAAGGTCCTTACATTTTTTTGCCTTCAAATAACTTTTGAAAGAGTATATTTATCATAAAATGATAATCGACCTTTTTTGAAGAGCGTTCAATTCTCTACAAAAATATGTCTGTGAATTTCCTATACGATGCATCGTTAGCTAGTTATAAAAATTAGAAGGAGGAAAAAACCGTTCTTCCTGTGTTATTCTTATGGAAAATGGAAAACTGCAATGCGCAACCTTTTAATGTTAATGTTAAGAGCTGAAATTTTTATACCTGAATGAAACTTTTGAACCTGTTTCCAAGATAAACAATTTTGTTTTTACACACCATAATATACATATGTGTATGTATAATATGTATATACATAAATTTGTTTAGTTCTTAACTGAGACAAAATTTTACAAGTTAATTGGATTAAAACAACTTTATTCCTGAGATAACTAAACAACGCTCACACTTCTCGGGTTTTTTTTTTTTAGTTGTACAGAAAGACGACATAATTGGTACGTGATATTTACTACCTCTTAAAGTCAAGTTACGATACCCATTTCTGAAATAAATGGCGCTCTCCTTTTTAAAGATAGTTATATGCAAAATCTATTGGCAATGCGATTGTTACTTACATTCCAGAAGATTAAAGGAACCATTCAAAAAGAGCGATTCATTGTGTATGAAGTATTTTTCTTTTCTTTTTCTTTGTTGATTGAAAATGGATGGAAATTAATTCATTCAAGCATAACAATATTATTAACATTTAAAGTAAGACTAAGAATGTGTGCAGCATAGTTGTAGAGGATTAGTAATTGTTTGAGAATGAAGTGGAATAATATGTAAGGAAATAGGTGTGGTAATCTTACCTCTGGCCTCCTCGGCGGCAGCTACAGTACATGAACATGAAAAAAAGAAAAATAACCAAATACATTCCAAAGCTGAAAACAAGATGTGTCATAGTCTGTGTGTGATAACGTGTGCATTTTAGCGATGCGTGTGATACAAAAGAAGAATGTGTCTTGTGCCAAAATAGACGCAATTGCTGAGTGCTACTATAATTTTTTAACTACACAAAAGTGTTTGAGCAGACAATTCGATTCAATTACAGGGTGTCTAATCAATCATGAAAAATAAAATACCCGAAGAATTCATAGTTTTTTCAAAGCAATTTAGACATTTTTCGTAGTCTATCTCCTTCTGAGAGAAGTATCCTCAAGGTTCTAGGATATAAAACTGGAAATAATAACATATACTGCTTGGTAATTGCTGTAAGGTATTGAAAAACTTGAGGAGGAATAGTTTTTTCCCCGGGCAATCTGAAATTGAGTACTTCACGGGTTTCAACAAAGACAAAGATTAAACATCAAGGTGTTTCATTTGGAAACAACATTTATTTTTTTACATCTACACGAAGCTTGTTTTTAGAGATATTAAAAAAGTTTCCCTGAGAATTCCAGAGTTTACAGATATTTTTAGAAACTAGACACCCTGAATTTCGTAAATTTCACCTAACTGAACTTCTTAGAACGGGAAAGTAATTGATAAAAAATAAACACACAGATGTTTGGAGTAGAATTTCTAGTTTGCTAAATATATGTACAAAATACGAGTAATAAGCAAATGTCGTTCGATTGAAGAGAATATTATCGAGGTGAGATCACACTACAGGCATTTTTTTTCCATATGCCATCGATTACTTGATAATTATAGAATAAAACTGATGACTCACCATTGGTTTGAATATGCGACTGTTTCTCTGAGATGCGGATTGACCTCCTGACCCTCCGCTACCCCCACCCGATGGTACTTGGTGGTTAGACGGAGGTGGAGAGACCTTGTGTGGTTGTCTCGGGTCGTCGCGAGGTGTCGGAGGCAGCGGACGAGATGGAGGCTGTGGGTCTGGCACCACTGCAGGTTAGAGAGAAGAATACCAAATTCATGCAACAAATGTCACTTCACACATCAAGCAGTTAGAAGATTTGTTTAGTGTTAGCAAACAATGATGAAGTTACTTTTGTTAAAATTCGTTTGAAAGGAGTCTGTGTCAGGTTATTTCGGATTTCAAAAGTTCATTTAGCTTAATTTAATTTAGTTTAGTTTTGTTTAGTTTAGTATTCATACTCGATTCTTCCCCTGGCAAAAATTACTATCAAAACCTTGCAGGAATTTCTATGAAATTACTCAGAGTGAGAATATCTGAGAGTTTCTCAACTTTTTTGGAAAATCTCTGACGCATTCCAACAGTTACTAGGAATTAATTATGTGGAAATGCCTCAATCCTATGCAGAAAAACTTTGATATTTCCTGAAATTTGCTCCAAAAATTTTCATATTCCTAATTTTATTTGAAATATTCTGTTACAAAAATGTGTCCTAAAAATTTCAGATTTCTCTCAAAAATCAATCATAGTTTTCCATAATGCATAACTTTTAGAAAGTAGGTAGAAATACCAGAACTCAAATTTATTGAGATTTGTAACATGAATGAGGTTTTAAAAGAATGTGAATTCTTTCCAAGAACTGTCTAGAATTTTTTTATAATTTTTCATACATTATTCAAATAATTCAAACTTTCTCAGCAATATTTCAGATGTTTCGCAGTGCTGTCCGAATTAAACAGTATATTTTATGAATTTTTTTCACCAGGGAAAAAGGATTACAATAACTAAGAAACAGTCAAATACTAAACACAACTTACCGATAAGCCTGTGAGGTATCGCAGGACGGGCAGGAGGTCCTGGCTCTGGAATTTCTCGCCTGCCTTTGTCTTTGGCAGGAGGTTGCGGGGCATCTTGAGTCAGCGTCCTTCCTTCCTGAATCTGTTGGAAATTACGTCGGAGCGTATCCCCTCCAGGTGCTTGAACGATCGACGAAGGTTCACCAGCCAGCGCTGAATCCTCTTCCTCATTTTCACTACCGCTATATCTGTAGTCGTCTCTTTCTGCAATGAAATCATCAACGGGATCAGTGAAAAAGTGGTATAATTCAGCAAAGGAAAAAGTTCACTTAAACTTCGATCCTCCCTAATCTGTTCTCTACTATCAAATCATAAAATAAACGCCGCCCGATAAAACATATCGTACATATTACCAAGATAGTAGATAATTACTAATTGCTACCCTAATTAGCAGATAATGAAATTGTATTATTTTATTATTGTTGATAAAATTGTTACTCCAACAATTCAAAACCAGGTTTGGCGCTAAAATATGAAGTGAAATAATGTTGGAAAATAACCGAGCCTAGACAAACCTTTTTCCTGTTTGCGTTTCTTGCAGCGATCGATGTGATCCTTTAATTGAATCCGAACCTGCCGCTCAGTCGGTTGATCCCGAATAAATGGATGTTTAAGAAGCTGCTCCGTGTAAGGCCTTTGATGGTAATCCTTGACTAGAACAGTCTCGATAAATCCGTGAAACTTTTTCGCCCATTTTTTTGACTTGAGTCGTGGCGGTGGATTACGCGGGATCAAAAACAATGCCTGTAACATGTGAATTCCATTATAAAAATATACTAAACATGTGCGACGCGATTAAAACATGATCCATAAAAAAAATGTTTCTCGGGTTTCGGTAATTTCCATTGTGTAGTAAGCAGAGATCTATGATGGAAAATTGTTTTTTGCTATTTCTCTAACAAATTGTGAAACATTTTGAAATCTATACTTATTTTACTATTATATTCTGATTAATTTTACGTAATTCAAACACTGTTAGAGATTAGGGCACGAAATTCACCAGAAATTTGAGAAAAAAGGTTTTCTTTTTTATATTTCATAAAGTTTTCCTACAAAATCTCTAAAATATTTCCATCATTTGACTGCATCTCAATTCATTTTCACGTTGATCATTAATTTCTTCAGTCTTGAAACTCTGAACTTAAAGCAAATTTGTTTGAATTTGTTGAGGTACTTATAAAAAACTAATCTAAAATACGTTTTTCCATCATCGAATACTCACTCTCATGGGATGAAGATCACACAGCGGTGGTTGAGACTCTGCCATTTCTAAAGCAGTGATACCGAGTGACCACAGATCGCTTCTGTTGTCGTATGTAGCATCAGGATTTTCGTCGCAGGCAATAACTTCGGGTGCCATCCAATACGGGGTGCCGATAAACGTGTTTCTCCGTCCGATTGTTCTGTCTAACTGTGCGCTAACACCAAAATCAACTACAAGAAAAGATACAAACGTTAGATCCAGGTACCTATAGAGTTTTTATGGTGATTGAATTCAGTTTGTCAACAAAAATAAAAAGAGCATTTAATCACCTAATTTCACCTCGGCGTTGTCCGTAAGCAAAACATTTTGCCCTTTAATATCTCTATGAATAACTTTGTTGCTGTGGAGGTAACTGAGACCCCTGAGTATTTCTCGAGAAATATAGGCGATCCATTCTTCTTTCAGACTTTGGCCTTTTGTCGATTTTACCAAATCGGTGACTGAGCCTGCACCGCAATATTCCATTACTAACCACAGTTGGTCATCTTTGCCTGGTGGCGACTTCTTTATAAATGCTCCGTAATACGTCGCTATATTTCTGTGATTCGAGTACTGAAACGAGAGAGATATCCATTGCAGTTTGCTGATTGTGCCCAAGAAACTTAAAAACGTTGACTTATCCTTATTTATTTCATCAAGGTAACTAATTAAATTTGACCAAAGATTCCAAGAAGGAAAAGCGAACATGAGGAACTGGGAGAGATAATAGCCAGCTTTTTGAGAGCATGGTTAGTTAATCCTTTCCTTACCCGCTTGAGTACATTAATTTCCAATTTTATTTCCTCCTCTTCATCCTGAAAAAAAGAATACAGAACAGTAAGTACACAAAAGTTGTGCGTGATAAATCTAAAAGTTCAGTGAATTTGTATATATTATTCTATCATTATCCAAGCATCATAAAAAATATCGATGCATGATCTGGACAGTTTAAAAATAAAATATAGTAATCCTGATATCTGGCTCAACCAAATTTCTAAAACAGGTGGCATAATATGTCTATTTTCATCTTCAGTGAGAAACGATAAAGAAATAGGTGAAAATTTGATTATGAAACATACAAATACTGTGGAAACCAATAAAATTTGATTCAATAACTCACCTCCGTGACGTCCATAACTTTAATCGCTGCCAACTGACCCGTCTTTGTGTGCCGCCCCTAAAGCAATAAGAGAAGATAAAATGTAAGCATTTTTATAACTTCAATGATTTTATTTTATTTTATTTTATTGTTAAAAAAATAATCATATATATAAGCTGCAACACAATTTCATACAGACATTTGAATAACTACTTTAATTATAGACATTTTCAAGACTTGTGCCGGGCAAGGGAGGAGATGGATGAGTGACAATTATTATGCGTCTGCAGCTGTCTTATTCAATTTAATATTGATGATACAAATAAAATGGTAATTATACTAATAACGACCACAATAACGATTATTGTGTCGTGAAGATTGCAATAACGACTTAATAAACTAAATAATCAAAACTACAATGAAAGTAAGACTTGAAAAACAGTTTTGAACAATCTATGCATATTAGGATTTGTTGAAATATTCTAAATGCGCCTTAAGGCATATCTGTCAGCTCTACCTTACCGACTGCAGTCGAGCTGATCGTGCCAATTCGAGTATCTAATAAATGAAGTTCCAAATCAATCGGTTTTTAAAAATATGTTTATGATGTCGAATGGTCATGGAACCAAGTACGGAATTTTCTGGCAATCTAATGGAACGACGAAGAATAGAACTTGTTCGATGAAAAAAAAAATTCTAAGAACAATTATATAATCAACATTACCTCGCGAGAAAATTCCCTGACCCATAAAAAAAATACTCCAATACTCCAACTTTTCTCTGACTTCCCTGATCATTTTTCGACTTCCCTTACTTTTCCCTGATTTTCCGATTTTCTCTGACCAGTAGTCACCGTGTTCTAGAATCTGGAAAAGTATCTCAGCCATACATACTAAGGTCCGAAAATGTGTACGACAAAAATAATTTGGTCTGTAAGGATGCGAACGTCGAGTACCCTCTAAGCACGATTTGGTTTTCTTTACCGACCGAGTCTCACGTAAAATTAAGCTTGGATAATCAAAACCTTGCACATATCCATTTGATAAATTCGATGGCCTGATTTATTGTGACATACTTCTTTTCGTAACTGTTGTATACATATATCTACTATTTATGTTTTTTCTGTATTAAAACAAATTTCGTGTTCCAGAAATATGTTCACTTTTGGAAACAAAGGCTTTCATGAACAGTTCCTCCATAAAACCCAGTGTTGAATATCCGATTTGGCAATTTTCTCTTTCTCTTATCAGGTCGATGACCTGGTCTCAAATTTTGCAAGCATGAAAATATGTTCTTCGACCTTGATATACTAAAATATACATTTTTTCATGTGGCAATAGATTTCGTGACCTCTAAGTACCTAACCCCATGGCTGACGATAAACTACCTCAAAGTCTGATTTTCACGCATTAAATAAAAGTACATGCGTATTCTATTCACTTTCCGTCCTCGTCTTCTTCTTCGTCACCGCCGAGGTCATCACCCTTCTTCGAACGCACTCGCCACTCCGGACTCGCGCGCTTTATAATACTTTATACACGTCACTCATAGGTACATACATGTAGATACACGGTTTAAGTGTATGTTACATGCATTTGAAAACACCATCAAGGCTTCAACCACAGAGAGGCGTTAGTTAATTAAAATAAGAATTTAGAGGATGCAGACCCGGCTACGGACTCGTTCTTCCCTGACAATTAAAATATAAAACGTGGTTACAAAGTTTACGTTTCTCAGATAAAAACCACTTCGAACGATTGATTTGCAAATTTGCACGCGTAGCAACTCTCGTATTTTTTCCTCACTCTCTGTACTTTGTTTACAGGCAACATCTTTAAACGTCGTCAATTTATAATCAAAAATACAATATTCACGGGATTTTTAACCAGATTAGTTGCAAATTTTTAACTCATATTCGTATCACCTTTGTACAAAAAATTTTTGAACGACAAGTGCGAATTTTTTTACACAATCCGATCTTTCTAAAACCAAATAAGATACTACAGTTCGCATATTCTGTTTAGTCGCACTCTGCGTGACAGGAAGCGTAATAAAAACTGTGACGTCAGATCGGAAATAAATAGCAAACCTCATTACCTAATGATTTTAGGTTTGCTGTTTATTCTAGAGATCATAAAAGTATATTAGAATGTTTACGAATCATTGAGAATTTCAAATTAACCACGAAGCTTTACGACTAAACAAAAACTTCGACTATAGTAGCTCCCTTGTTTTTTGCAAATATTATCATCTCTAATGAAAAACTCTATAGTTATTTCCAGCGTTATTTCTCAACAATAGACACCTACATGGGATAAAAGCTGCACCGTAGTCCATATTTACGAAATGTAAAACAGTACTGCCTTTTTGTTCTTCCGGAAGATTTGCGTCGGTGATAGTGGTGATAATGGCAGTGATAGTGTGGGTTTTAAACCTCGGTAACCACAAGCAGCTGGATTGAACGTATTATCGTTATAGCGACAAGGGCACATTACTGGCGATAGTATCTTCTCTTCACACATAAACCACCTGACACAAACAACAATCTGCAAGGTATGCATAACAGTTTCATACAGGGGCAATGGCCACAGTTATCACGTATTGCACAGTGTCGAGGTGCATTAATAAGTATTAAAACCCACGGTGTTGTTTTTACGAGGGATGCATGGCGTCGAGGTCTGATCTCGCTTTCTTTTGAATGGTGGAACCATTCGCCGTTGCCTGACCCACCTGCGGATCGTCAATGTCCAGCTAACTGGAACCGGATCATCGGTTCTTCAACACTCTACTACTCTGGCCTACCGCTTGACCGTTTGAAAATTGCATACTGGACTTCGAGGCTTCATGGTTTCATGAATTTAAAAGACAGAGTTCAAATGACTTCATTTTACTTGGAGTGACTCCGCCAGACGGACTCCCATCATTTGAAAAGACTTTGAAAGTCTTCAAAGGACTTTAATTGTATTATGAAGACTTCAAGTGCCTTTACGTGACTTCATAAATGCAATATCAAGCGGTTTTTAATAGTGACTTCGATTGATTACGCACAACTACGTAATTTAAAAACACTTCAATTGCGTTCAAATAACTTCATATAACTTGAGACAGCTTTATTTGAATTCCAGGTACAATTTTCCCCGGAGATGTCTGTTAGGCAGACAAAAATATTGAGCGATGAAGAGTCAAATGTAAAAGCCTAGCTTTAGTTCGCGACTGAAGGACCACATTCGACTGTTCACAAAGCGTTTGTATTCTGTGAGAGGTTTACATGTAGACATTGGAGAGCAGACGCATTTCAGTTTCCGTATCCCTCTTTATTGCGTGTATATATAACGCGTATTTTGTACCATAAAGGAACGAGGCACAATACATATACAAAGAATAGCCATGTAATTCGACATCCAAGTATGTGATGCGTAGTCTAGTACAACACAACAACAAGAAACCGAATCCCAGAAAAGGAGTTACTTTTGTCGCGTTTCCATTGTTTAGTTGATCGTGAGTGGAAACCGAAGTTCAAAAACGGATATCGATTTGCTTTCGAAGACACAAAGCACTCCGTCTCTGAGACAAGGAGACTAAGATGAAACTGTCTCGGTGTTCCAAGAACTAACTTACACCAAAGTCATATAGGTATACAGCCTATAGATGACGATATTGTTTTCCCAGTATCGCTATCCGTTCACCTCACAACAATGCAACTATAGACAGATATAATGCGTGTTATATGTTACATGAATTCACACCATGTGCAAAGATAATAACAAAAGCAATAATAATAATAATAATAATAATAATAATGATAATAATACGGGGCAAAGAAAGATCGGTAAAAGCATAGAGATAAATTCTTTATCTTTCAAGGGTGGTGTTCAAGTCCTGAGAGGTACAAGATGCTGTTATAAGAGTGGCCTTTCATTTCTATGCTATAAGAAAAAGTTGGCCACATCCAATATTGGAAAGACCCTGCTGCTCCAGATAACAAAGACGGATGAATGGGTCTCAGATAAGGATAGCGTTACACTTATTCATTCAATCGCTCGACACTAGTGCACCTCCCTATATAGATTAGATTAGGGGCAGCGTCATGTTTTACAAGAAAACATGATAGCGAAGTACACGGTGGTATTTTGCATGTTATACGTATATACGTAAGATCTAATATAAAGCTGATCCGCAAGCTCATTCGGGTGTTAAAACGCGTCACATAACCAGCGGGCTCTTTGCTCATCTACGTGCTTTGACGAGACAAAGCTGAAGCAAAGACCTTCCGTTTGTTCAATCGAGGTAGAAGGCAAGGATGAGAAGCAAACTTGCATGCATGCATGATACTAAAAATAAACGTGGATCTGTAAAAATCACCAGCGTCATCGTCAACACGGTTCGGTATACAGATGTATATTAACGCATATCTAGTTATTATAATACGATTTAAATAAGATAAGATAAATAAATTCTTTCGCGTAATTTCAAGACTTTCTAAATAATTATGTACGGAAAAATATAGGTTATACGACCTCGCTTTCTCAGAACCCTGATATATAAAACTATGTTATGACACTGAAACACATTCCATACGACGCAATGACAATTGAAACAAATAAACGTCCGTTTAATTCTTTATAATTTTATTTTTATACTAGCATTCGCTGCTCGTGTCTGTTGCCTAATACCGGGTTATTTCGTAGGAGTGTTTTTATAAACAATTTAACATAGGTGGTAATCTGTCTACATAATATGCAATTCAGGGGACGTTTCACCGAAATCCGACTGCACTAATCAATGCATTTATGAAATTGAAGTTAGTAACGTTAACGTAACGAAAAATTGGGGGGAAAAATTACCATGTTGCAAGCTTATAGTGACTTTGAAGTAGTTAAGTTTTCAAAATATGAATACGTTTTGCCTTATTATGATTTACTGAATTTTAGACATTCCCGCAATTGTGAAATAACGATTCTCCGAAACGTTGATCATTACAATAACGATACTAACTTCAGCCTTGTATGCACATTGGGATACATTTTATGAAAATCTATCTACATTTCGGTAACCGACAATGAGTATACATTATCTCCACCGACAATTATCGTTCACGGCTAGCCGAATCTCTCTTTCATTAAATTTCACTACGAAAAATGACCGAGTCAGTTAACCTGTACTACCGAATTATAGGTCAAACACAGAGTTGCATGATTAATATTTTTTCAGTGAGAAAAGACAGGAGCACACTTCTATCATATTGCGCTTATCAATTCGGATAATTACACGGCCCTTTGATGGAATACAATGGTGAACGAATAAATAACATTTTGGAAGGGTTATCGTATGCTTGAATTACTTTATTTCGTTAGAAATCACAACAGTTCCAACTCCAACTTATCACACCAGATGGCGTTGTGAATAACGCAAAAGCGACCGTTTCAAAGGACACTTCACCTGCACGCTTATTATCATCACATTACAAACGAATGAGTGAACAAATTTCCAAGCAGTCGATTAGCGAATACTGCGAATGAAGTGAAACAGAGTCTGCAAGTATGACGGCAAAATTTCCGCCGTTGGCTCAACTGTGCCGAATTCATCCGCATGAAGTTACGAACGTTACTGTAACGATGCGTGTTTAGAAAAAATCTTTACTTCGCCCCTTTAGGATTGTATAAAATTTATTAAACTATGATAAAGAAACATACTCTTATTTTGAAAAGCCAAGTCATTGAAGGTCGATTTAAAATTGCGCATTCATAATTTTTTCGCCTAATGTTTCGTTACGTTAACGTTACTAACTTCAGTCTCATCCGAATTCCGAATTTCATGTTGATCAAAATTTGTTCCACAACGCCAAGTTCTATAAGCGGAAATTCATAATGTGAGCACAATTCAGGTTGTTTTAAAATTTTATAGCAAGCAGCAGGGGCACACGGATAACGGATACAGAGAATTACCGACTATCATATAAGGAACTGAAAGACGCATATTATTATGTTAAAAGCACGTAGCGGGCCTACCTTTACCGACCGAACAAACTCACCCTTTTTCTTCCTATAATAAATAAATATACAATCAAACGGAAAGGGTTCAAATTTCGACGGTGCATAGCTCTTTCTTAAGTGATATTTAGGAAAGTTACTTGTATCCCGAAAATGCCGAATCCCTTCAGTTTGTTCATGTAATATTGGGAGAAAAAGGGTGAGTTTACTCGGTCGGTAAAGGTAGGCCCGCTAAGTGCTCTTAAACTCTGATTGGGTTTACAAACCACAAGGGGCGAAAGGCCGTTTCTACCATGAAGCTACCTCGTGTCTTATTGTAGAGATAAAGAGCCGCCGCTGCTTTGCTGCTGTCGGAAAGTTATAGCAAAGCTGTGGATATTCCGAATTCTGTATGGCATCGGTATTTCACTCGAATCGAATTCCGTCTACTGCCGGTGACTAACAATAAGGTGAGAATGTAAGTTGAACAGCCAGTCCACGCATGAAATCCAATCGATCGTTATCGGCGGCTAATCTTTGAGTGGGTTGTTTTTAATCCCCGTCGAACGAACATCAGAAATCGATACAAAGTTGGTAGATGAAATTTTCACAAGATCGTGATAACGTGAAAAAAAAACGTGCAGTCATGAATTTTCTCCAATTTTCAGAAATTGTATCGTATAATTAACGCTGACAGAGGGACGAAACGGCAGAGTTAAGTGCAGTACGCATTGCCGATTTATACAAGCAACTGATCATCAGACCCATTGATTCGTGGAAGAATAAGAAGCAGCGACGGCCAACTAACTATTCGCTGGCTATACTCACGTTACGAGAATGTCGAACGGAAAAGGAGAAGAAGAAAGAGAGAAAAAGAGATCTGGAAAAGCACAGTCACGGTGCATGTGGTAGAGAAGAAGAAGAAGAAGAAGAAGAAACAATAACGCAGCGACGAATGCGAGTTTTTTTATTCATTCGACTATGTTCATGCCATTGATTACGAGTAATGAAAGTCGTTCGCTTCGTGTTTCGCCCATATGGGTATGAATATTTATTTCCGGAGCGGTTGAGTGAAGGTCGGTCAGATTATTCTGTACTTGATGCAATCATCAAACTCAAAAAGGAGTTTAATTTCCAATATTTGAATACACTTTGCTTTTTAAAAATAGATTATTAAATTTCAGACGATCCTACAGTTGCGAAATAATAATGTTTTCTAAAAATGAATCGTTACATTAACGTTACGAACTTCATTATTTTGGATTAGAAAGTAATTCTACCATTTAAATTCTCATATTAAATTTATTATCAGTATTCGTGCATCACGATTAGGTCGTGTTTACCTTCAGCCACTCGAGGGAAATTCCCGAATGATGATTACGAAAGGTAGACTGATGATTCATCTTATCTGCTTGTTATTTCGTCGCTATCATTTTACTTCCCACATTATTTCACGTAAATTTATCAAGAATTTCTGGCCTATCTTTATAAAAATTTCGTAGATTATTCGCACAGTTGAGGAGCTGAATGTGAAATTGACACGATGAACAATTCTGACTTACAAACGGACGTTTAGAAAAAATGTTATACTTTTCCCAAACATACGTTATTCTTCATTTGATTTGTCGGAATGGCTCAATTTCTGCTAAAGCAAAACTTGGCCTGGTGAACTTTTTTCTTATAAATCTGCGAAATAACAATTTGCATAGTTGTATTACGAGAATTTCAATTGACGCAACGAAATGAATCACTTATAGCCTCCCCGCAAACGTGATTTTGTACGTTTCTCCTTGAATTCGCCGACAACTTCATTTCTTCTGAAAACGTTTTCTCCCATTCAACTGTTTCACCAGAAACTCGTAAGTTATTAAATTCATCAGTTGAGTAAAAATCTTTTAAACCCTAATACATAATTTCTCATTTCTTGTTTGCAGAGAAACATGTTTTTAGGACCAAAATAAAATTCAGTCGCAAGTGCAGGTCAACGTCATCGAATCGGTCTAACATAATTCAATTCCCTTAACTAGTAATTTTTTTTTACCAATGTATAAGTCAAAGACCACGTCAGAAAAGCGATTTACTTTTTTCTTCACCTAAACACGAATCATTCCAGTAAATGGACGACTGGAGTATAGATTCGAAAATGAAGGTACATACATGTATAAAGTGAAGACTGCACGTACAACTTAAATTTCTCGGAATAAATTCGAGTACAGTAATCGTTTTCCAGGCAACTTTACAAAATTTCACAATTCTGTGGACACAATAAATGGGTGTTTGCAGTATCCATGACCTTGAATGGAAACGCGATGAAGGATACTGCATGCGCCATAGATGTGTCTCATCGTCAGGGTAAAGTTGAGTTGTAAAATAGGTACACCAGATAAGGTCGAACCTCATTTTCCGGTTACTACGAATAAGGTTTTTTTTTTTTTTTTTTAATCGAGGTCATGTATGCAAAAGAAATCACAAACGATTCCCATAGTATATGAAAGTCAGTCGTGTGGTTTTTAGCGAAAATAATTATCTTTCTCCATACCGAAAGCTGACTCATGTGTGTTTGTGTTTGTTGTGACACCAATACGATCAGCAACTGCCTACCACTTACAGTGACGAATTCACGTATCGAAGAAGAATCTGTGTTCACCTCATTCACAGAAGTGGAATCGTTGGCTTCATAATATCGCGACTTCGCTTTCTGCGCACGTGGTTTCTCGTTCCAACTTGCTTTCGCTGAGAACTTATTCAAAATCAGTGGCTTATAGCACCGGCACTGTCCTGCAATGTCATTTAAGCCCATATAAGGCCGTGACCGTCAAACTAGCGGAAAATGCCGTCGTTCTGTCGCTGTGAGAAATGCAACCTGTTTTTGAAATACGCAGTGCGAATTTATATCGCGTATATTGTTTACAGTCTGTATTTCCAACAGAAAATATTCCAAGCATAGGAATTTTTAGAAAAATTGTTTCATTCTTCCACCTTCAAATCCATTCATGATTCATACTGTATATTATTTTCGTACTTGTAATAAAGTCGGCTAGGGAGTTGAAATGAAGAAACCTATGTATATGTACGTACATACAACGTATGTCGCTAGTTGTAAACTTTCAATACTTATTTACGTCCGAATAATTTTCAAGTCTTACGATTAAGTTTTAGATTGCATCACATGATTGGAATAAACAAGCAGAAAAATTCGACTGGCTTTAAAGGTTCAGTCTTAGAATCTTTTGCTAATCCGGTTACATGCGAAAATAAAAAAATTTTATAAAATTATATTCATTTTTGCAAATAATTTCAGGATAGCTCGACCGAGTTTTCTCTAACTCTAGTCTGCTCTGAGTTCAGAGGAATCGCATCGATGGCGAAGAAAATCGTAAAATCCGTTTATTCATATTCGAGATATGTTGTCGGACAAAAAATTATTCATTTTAGCAAACAACTTAGGAATTGCTCGACCGATTTTATTCCAAATTTAACCTGTTTTGGATGAAGAAGAATCGCGGTGATTAGTTTTCGAGAAATCATTGGTGATAGAAACTGGAACACACGGACATTCTCAACGAACATCTAGTCAGTCGAAGGTGTTTCTTTAGTCCTAAAAACGTGAACATCCAATAATATTCGAAAGATTCATCATCCTGTGATCATAATAGCTCTCCCTCGTTTCCGAAGAGGGACTAGTTAAAAAAATGTATCTTGCTGTAAATTTTACAAAAAAAAAAAGAACGTGCCGGTAAGTGACCTGAAGCTTGAAGTATGCTCAAATTGAAGGGTGAGTGTACCACGCAGAGACGAAAACCTCGGCATGTGGCGAGGAAGCGCACACATTGACACACGACCAGCATTGGTATCCACGCCTCTCTCTCTCTCTTTCTCGCTCCGATCTCCTCTCTCACTCTCTCTCTCTCTCTCTCTCTCTCTCTCTCTCTATCTGCCGCGTGTATTTAAGCGTGTGACAAGTCTGAGGCCGTCTAGCTAGGCTAGATATGCCCCGGAGCGAAAATATCGCGTCGACAATGGGTCTGGAGCGAAGACCGGAGCAAAGTGATGTGTCGTTACCGGGCGATGCGTGGGCAAGTTACAGGCTATACATAATGCACTTACTTTATAGACCTGGCCGTAGGTCCCATTTCCAACGACCTCGATGAGCTCGAATATCCCAGCCGGATCCTGAAACAGGGATAAACGACGGGTGTGTTGTTAACAGGGAGAAACAAACGACGGTGCAAAACATCGGGATCCCACCCAAAGCCGAAGCGCGGCGAGGGCTTGACGACAGCGGCTGATCGGGGGAGGAAACAGGCATACTGACAATGAGTATTAACGTCTGGAGAATTAGGCATCGGCTACTTGTTTACCTTCAATGCGTTCAAATCGATGTCGTCTAACGAACAATTCACGCTCGGTGCTAAATTATGCGCCATCTTGATATTCCTTCACTTCGTACAAATGGGAAGAAAAAATATACACCACACCACCGCACAACACAGATTTACTCGCTAGTGTATGTACATACAAAAGTAATCAGCCTTCTTATTTTACCCACTACACTTCAATTTTAATCAAGTTTTCGACGCACACCAAACGCGGTACATCGCACGGTCACCAATTTTTCCTCATCACTCGCGTATAATATACATTATTTACAAAATATTTATCGTATTCTTTGCTATCTCGCTGAGGTATCACTCACTTTATACGGTATATTGCCATAACGTCGGAGCGAGCGAGGTAAGCCCACACCTCGACGGCCGTTCTGTGACCCTATGACGTCACCGATTCACATTCTCGACATGGGAGTCATCCCCACTCCTCGACACACTGGGCTAGAGTTACGGCAGCGCGAAATACGAATTCGCTTATCGTCCCCGCGAATGAATCACCCACGCGGGTCCGAAATAAAAGTTAATTAAAATTAAAAAAACGTAGTTTAAAAAACCTAGCAGTGTTATTTGTGTCAATTATGGTGAATACGGATGAAATAGCATCCCGACTACGCAATAGCAATGAATCTGAGAAAATTAAAATAACACAATCTAAGATATCAACAATATCAGGGTTCGTACGCTTTTTGGAACCCGAAATTCCCTGACTTTTCCAGGTGTTCCAGCCTGAAAATAGGATTTTTTTCAGTAACCTTCCAAGAAATATGGTGCTGATTAAAGCCAATTTTTTTTGTATATTAATACTAAACCTTTAATATTACCTAGTAATTAATTTACTGTCCGACTACTAATTTACAAACAGCAGCCAGCGATTTTCAGTAAGAAAAAAACGAAAGGAGGTTTGATATCAAGTAATGTACGTATAAGAATGAGTTTATTTCTTCAAGAAACTTAAAATTCCAGTCTTATTTTCGAAATTCCCTGACATTTCCCTGACTTTTCCCTGCTGTAAGAAACTCCCTGAGTTTTACCGGTTTTCCAGGTTTTCCCTGTGCATACGAACCCTGAATATGTCAGACATTTTTTTATACTTTAAACCAGAGATTGAGCGTTGGAACGTTCAAGATGCTTAAACCCTGTTGTTTTAGGACTTTTGCTCGCTGATTAGGCCACACATCCCACACATTTTTCTGAGTAGTGTTTGATAAACCTAACGTTACAGTATATGGTAGGTATCACGTGCAAATGTAATGTCAACGCACTTCTGTTGTGTCGTGTTCACGCAATCTACATATTTTTACCCACTCTGGGAATAACAACTCTTGAGAAATTTTTCCGGCGATCTTGAAAATTCTCTATGGTGAAAAGAACGAACCCAATATTTTATTCAGACGGTGCTACCCTTTCATCTTTGGCATGTTTCTCGCTGTTTGTTGCTTTGTAGTAGTATGTTTAAACTGACTGTAACAAGCTTTAAATTGTGATGAGATCAAAAAAATACCCTCTAACCAGAAAAAGACAATTGTTCGAATCCCTCACTGAAAATTCATTAGCTTTTGTATGAAAAAGTAAAATAAACTACCTCTGCTGCAGTCATCGCATGTACCTATTTTTTTAGTGTTCATTCGGAAATCATTTTTTGACAATTGGTTGAAAAGTTCTAATGTCATATTCTTTTTTATATTTTCAACTATCAAGTTAAGCGTTTTTTTTCTACTACTTCGTTATGCGGAAAATTCATAATTGCAGCAATAACGAATTACCAAGTTAGTCAAGTATCGATGAAGTTCAACTACGATTACAATTACTTGCAGCATTTCTTCTGCTTACTACATTTTATCGAAAAACATAATAGATCCAAACGTGTAACTGAGCTTATCAACAATAATAATATAATTAAAAGTTATGTATGCGTACTTCAGCAATTCTTTATACATTACAGAACAAGCTGTAACTATGCTATATTGTATATGTACAAAATGTTCCATTGAAGAATCTAGTCCAGAATAAAGTATTATTATGAGCCTAATTACAATAAATAGTTGCGTAAACTGCAGGCAATGAAGCTGATTATTCAACTAATATTTTTCAAACTATAATATTTACTTCAAGGGGTTTTGAGTCTGACAGGGCTGTTCAGAGGTTAGTTAAACTTCTCTGCATTTACGAATGAATTCTGCATTAGGTAAAAATGCATACATTAATTTCATAAACATGAGTTCGCTGTTTTTAACAAGACACGAACCCCCTTTACCGAATCCCAATAATCACCGCTATAAGCGGAAAAATGTAACACAGTCGGTAGACCAACCGTCACACTCAAAACCTTGTTCAAACAATACAAATTATTTTTAATTAATGTTTTCCACCGGGTACAACAATGTCAATAAATATATAAATTTATTCGTATCATAGAATCAATTTTTTCTTAGCAGAGCGCAGCAAGTTTCCGAACCGTGGCCAAGTCCCTAAGCAGCATTTGCACAGTCTGTTTTGTTCGAGGCAGAAAATCAGGGCCTGAAGCAGGATCATCTGGGTCCATGGCTTCCAGAGCTGGAAAAAAATTGAGAAAACTGTGTTGCAAATTTCTCAAATTGAAAATTGAAGCACCAGATTGTAACTAATGCAATGGTCGCTGATTGAGTTTAGCTCTCATTTATACATTCGCGAAACGGAAATCTTGCCATTTTTTCAACTTACCTATCACATGTGTCTCAATTGTAGTTAGTCTAGAGTCAATGTGATTCTGAAAGTGATCGATGTGCTCCAACAGCCGTGATCGACACTCAGCTGGATCAATTGGGGCCTCTGGTTCTGGTATAAAAGGTTGCAGAGGCAACATTTCATTAAGATTAGTCGATTCTGGCTCAGTCTTTTCCACCGGAATTGACGGAATCAGATCAGGCGTTTCGGATGTCGAAGCAGTATTTTTGGGCGGATCTAAATATTAAAACCAGTTCATTAAACTGATATTCTTGATATTAAGGATATGTCGGGTGTAAAGTTAAGTTAAAACAGTGTAAAAATTGTAGAGTTGCGACTTCAAGGCTTAGAATCGACAATTGAATCAAATTCTGATAAGTTCAACAGAAAATCGGTACAGGAAAACATTGAAGACCGTGAAATTCGTAGTTTGTCCAATTTCAATGACTAATAGTTCATTTCTGCTAATAAATGAATTTTACACAAATCGGTTGTCATAAATTTATAATACAACACATTTGTTACATGCAACCTGTATTTATTTCGCACAACTTCTTCTTGCAGTGAATTGAAGAGCTCAAGATACAATTTCAGACGATTTGTCGATGATCTAATTAAAAACAAATTGAGAAACGATTTTTTGACATTACGCTGGAATTTTCTCATGATCATAAGATATAGAATAGTATGTCTCAAAAGTTGTTGAAGAGATAATTGAACTTTTCTTTGCAAATCCGTGTCTCTCTTTTGTCTTTCTGTGTTCATAGTATATTCTTTTGACTCAATTAAACTTAATAATAATCAGCTGCACTAGTATTGTCTCTATTTCAACTGCAGAAAGATTTTACGTTTCAATCGAAAAGTCTAAAATATCGATTACTTACTATTATCTTCGTTCTTTACTTCAGACGCAGTTTTTTCCAAGTTACTCCTTGTCAACGCTTCCAAAAGAATATGACCTTCAGATTGATTTTCATGTTTTTTAACATTCTTAAGTTCTTCAGCATGCAAACTATCCTCTTCCAAAATCTTCATCAACTCCGTATTAGAAGCAATCGACTTTTTATGCGTTTCATCTTCTGGTTCCTCCTTTATTTCAGTTTTTATTTCAGCACAGGGTGAACTGTCCAAACTAGACTCAGCCGTCTCAAGTGCTGGCTTGACAATTTCCATTATTGGCACTAATTCAGTATTTGGTTTTGGGATTTCAGTTTTTTCCCAGTTTTTAGCCCAGAGATACAACTTCGGGTGATCTTTTTTTCTTTACAAAAATCGGTTAAAAATTAAAGACAAACCTATTAATTCTGGCATTAAAACTGCGTGAGGAAAAACGACTTACTGTGCAACATTAATTTTGACTCTTAGACTGTGCAAAATTTGCTGTATTTGTAGCAGTGCTGCGACCAAATCATACGAACGCTTCAACATTGCAGCTCTTTGATCGATCGCAGCTTGATTCTTGGAACGACTCGATAGACTGTAAATAATTTTGAAATAAATTTCCACGATTGAGGATAAATCGGCCGGATTACCCGAATCAAAAGTTATGAGAAGAGAAAGGACCATTTAAAAATCTCAAGCAATGTTACTTACGCTAATGATAGTAGAAACGAATGAAACAACCTTCCTAATATGTGATACAAATGAATCAGAGCAAACTCAAACAATAGAAGCTAACTGTAAGATATTCTATAGAATAATTCTATAGAAGGTTTTATAATTAAATCTTTCAAAATGATTAAACCCTAGTATTTTTAATGTTATTATCATGTTTTTGGGACTATTTTGTTCCAGTATACGAATCTCAAGAAAGTGCTTAAAATAATTTTAACAAGTCGATATTTTCACAGTAGATAAAAGTAGATTTTTATAAGTACAATGCAACAGATGTTCAGATGAACGACTGCCTATATTTGCATATTATACTTGCACTACATTATGAGGTTGCTCATATGTTTTACAGACAATTTGTGGGAGATCGGTCAACGAGCGCTATGAGTTTGAAGACATTAAAATCAGATGAAAAACTTCAGAGTTTAATAATTTTGAACGTTTTAATAACAAAACGATATTTGAGCTTGCGTTATTCAAAATTATTTCAATACACTTCTACAACATAGTAGGAACGCCATTTGATTTGTGAACACCATAATTGGTACAGGTGACATTGCTCAACATTTTTTTGCAGTTTTTTCTCGTGGACTATTTTTTTTTAAGCCTATTCAATTTACCTAGGTAACTTTCCCTCTTTAATCCAGTCCTGATCATGGCTGTACTTCTTAGACGGTCTTTGCCTGTACGGATTTTGACAAATATAGCAAACGTACTTTTCTGGGACATCTTTTTCTTGTTCAATAGCATTACAGTGACCGTGCTGCCAGCAAAGGCAAAGATCACACTGGATCATTAATCCATCCTCTTCCATAAATCCGCATGTACAGTTTATTATTTCCTCCCGACGAAGCTGTTCCACCTTCACAAGTTCCCCATTAATCATCATCATCACGCCATCTCCATCTAATGTGTCAAAGATTTATTTGAAAGTTAGTGATCAATTTACTTGACCTGATTTTATCAGACATTCCATTCAGTTGTATTTAGGATATTCAGATTAACAGTTCTATATAAGCTGTTTTGATACATTTTTGCAAATTGATAGTAAAAATTAATATAAAAATCAATTATTTATACTAATATGGGACAAAAATATCTTGCATAATTGTACCGCAACAGTTTACAAATCTGTTCAATTCAATTCCGAGTTTCTTAATTAAATTTAGGCAACTTAAGAACCCCCGAATGTTTTGCCTATATTGATATAAAGTTTGAAAATACCAGAGGAAAAAGGAGATCAAGTGTGTTTTAGAAACAATATTATTAAGTGATTGAGGTTATAATTTATACAGTAAATTCTAAGCCGAAAATTTACACAAACAAGTCTCAAAATTAATTAAAGTTCACTATTTGTAATGCATGCATAACATTTTCAATTAAATTCACCTTAATACTACGATAATAAATATGAAATGCAGGAACTAACTTACATTTACGTTATTTTTACATAAATGAAATTAGTTCAATACATTTTTGTGTGTGTATAAATATATTTTGCAATAGATGATAACACTTGATTCAAGTAAATTGAAAACGCTCTTTGCCAAATATATACTTGATTTCAAGTATGGCTAGCCAATTTGTGAAAATAGATTCAATTGTGACAATCAGCAGTACACCTGATATAAAAAAACCTGTTGGTTTTCAATTATCTGTAACTAAATTTTGATACATATATGAATATTTGCCCTGGCGAAAAAAATTTTCAGAAGCTTCTGCAAATATCTACGAATTTACTCAAAACGTGAATTCTGAATTCAGAAATTTTGATAATCTTAAAGAATTTTGTAAAAATATCTCACAATAAATTGCAATGCACCACATAAATTTCAACGAATTAACGAAAAAACTTTCATATCTCTTCAATCTCTCTTGAAAGTTTTCATTTTCTAGTTTGTTTCAAGATATTTTTTAACACGTATGTCCACTAGAGTGGTCCTTATTTAGGGTCTTTGAAAAATAGTGTTGGGAAAAATCTGAATCGAACAGGGATTTGAGTGATTTGAAGTCAATCTGAGAAGCGGGGGGCACAGAAAAAATTCTTCGACACCCTAAGTAAAGACCACCCTAATATCCACATTTTATCAGCTGCATTTCATAAGAATTAATTACGACTGTTTCCTAAAAATTGCCGATTTCTTTCAGAAATGTAACTCAGGTTTTCATGTCACAGTACGTTTAAAAAATACGCAGAAATACCAGAACGCGAATTTCTTTAGATTTGTGACATAAAATGAAGTTCTGAAGGAATATGAGTTTTCTCCAGAAATTGGTCCGATTTTCATCTTTTTTTTATTTTTTTTTAGATTTTCAATAGAAAATGAAGTTCCTACAGAATATAAATTCTATTTAGAAACCTTCTAGAATTTCCACACATCCCTGACATTATCAGAATATGAAATATTTTCGAAAAAGGAAAATGTTTTCACAAAACCGTGTAAAACGTTGTATATTTCGGAGGATTTGCTAAATAAAATTTCACGAATAATTTGCGAGAATATTTTTCACCAGAGTTCAAACATAACAGTAGTAACTGCTCCTATGAGGTGTGAATGAATAACATTGATAAAAAAAAGAACTATATACCTTCAGTATCATTACAATTATCACTTTTGGCAGCATCCCCTTTTGGGGTTTCACCTTTCTCAATATTATGAGAATCGCTTAGTTGACCTGAATAATAACACAAAGAAAATAATAAAATGTATATAAAATAGGGGAGTAACATAGGTAAGAAATGCCATTACAATAAATCCATTCAAATCACACCATCTACGCAATTACTCATCATAGTTTTTGTTCTTTTCTTTTTGTAACACAATAATTACAAACTACTACACAATCGGTAAAGACCCAGTACCAAATATACTTTTACAACTTACTTGTTAGATTATTCTCATCACTCTTAGGGTTCGATTTTCTTCGACTGAACCTGTAGGTAGGGGCAACTGGCTCTTCAACATCCAAAGTACTGTCATCTAAATCCCCATAATCATCCTTAAGCTCCAACAACCCTAATATACAACAACAAAAACTCATTCTCCTAATGCCAAAACAATAAAATCTTGACACTTCGTCATGATCGTTCTACTATTTTTTTGAATCTGTGTTTGGAAAACAAAGTCTGATTTGCCAGAACCAATAAATTACCTTGCTTTTTCTTGTACTTCAGTTGCGTATCTGAATTATACTCGGAAGTCTGTCGTTTCCTTATAGTCTTTCCTTTTTCTTGAATCGACGGTTCGTCCAATGATTTCGACCTGTCTAATTTCTGCAGTTCTGTAACACAATTGCTGGGCAAAGGAGTAGTAGTCACAGATCTAACCGGCAACAAGGTTTTGATACCCGTTTGAACTTTTTCATCTCTAACTTTGAGGTCGAACAGCGTTCCTGGCGACATTGCACAACTAGCTTCCCTATTTTTAATGATATCTTCATCGACATCGATGCTCTTGCGTGAAGAAGGAGATGCAACTTCTGACTTAGAATCCTCTTTGACATTTACTATTTTCTCTGGTCGAATCACGTCGGATTCATTTTCAGGTATTTGCTTCTCTTGGGTAGCTTTCTTCTTTTCAAACTTGTTTATCTTCTCCATAAAGTTGTTCTGCTTCTTTGGTATTATATCTTCGATCGATTCCCCAATCGTTCTGGCGTACGCCAAATCTGCTACATTCGGAGTGGAGCCCAAAAATTTTGAATACTCAGGATGATAATGTTTTATATGCATTTGGAGAAGATTTTCCTTGCGGAAATTCTTGTTGCAGCCCTCTTTCGGACATTTGTAAGCGCTGTCTTCCATTTCAACGCGAATGCCTCCGATAAATACGGCTAAAAATAGATACAGACTCCATGAAGATAAAAACAGTAAAGATCAATGCTTTAAATTAGAAAATTTACATCATTTTTGTTCTCAAGTAAGAATATCTAATGGTTTTCCATTTGATTTGGTATGGTGATACTAGAAAGTTCAAATTAATAATGTTAACATAACGATACACTAAAAGAAATATTACGATTTTGAAACTTAAGTAAGAATTTGGACAAATCTGAGTTTTGTTTCATTATAGTTTACTGAATTTCAGACAACCCTAAAATTGCAAAGTAATGATTTTCCCTGAAAATGAACCGTTACAGTGACGTTACAAACTTGCCCTTAGGTAATTTTGCAAATAGCTTGACCTTTCTTTGTAGTAATTCATATTTAAACCTTTCAGAAAAACTGTTCAAAGTGACTGGACCGTACCGTCTCAAGCCAGTTAAGAAAAAAGACAAACCCCTGGAAAAACTGTTTCCTAAATTTTCTGCAGCATTAATGCCGTCACTGATGGAGAACACAAATAAAACAACATCCCTGCTATGTAATGGAAATGATTGTCAACAAAATCAAGACACACGCTAAGGTGTCGACAATTTGAGTGAAAATTTTATAATTCAAACAATCAAAATGATCGGACTCTAGTGTTTTTGGATCAATTCTAATAGTTTTTAGGTGTATTTTGTTCACTACAGAGATCTACAGAGATTACCTGAAAAATATTTCACAAATAGTCGGCTGTATTATAGTAACAATTACATTTACTCGATAGTCTAAGATTTCTTAAATAGTTTTAAGACAATTTTCGGGCAACCAATCACTGAGAACATTAAAATCGGCTCAAAAACTTCAAGAGTTCAATCATTTGGAACATTTAAATCATAAATCCTTTTCTCAAACAGTAACATCTTAACTACTGTTGTTAAAGTTTACTCGAATTCGTTTTCACAACAGTATAGGCATTTTTTCAATTGCGTTCACTATTATTGGCACAAAGAAAATTGCTAGAGATTTAATTAAACAGCTTAGGGAGACTATATAATGAGGAGCACGAACTCTGGTTGAGAAAACGACACAAATCTTGTGATCACTTAGCGGCGCTAGTGTGACTTTAAGTTCTCATTCTCAGTTCAGAATGGCCTGTGGGAGGCTAACATTATCCTTAAAAGTAATCTATCGCATTATTTTGATAGCCACTTCACGGTTTACAGTTTTTAGTAAGTCAGAATTGAGTATCATGCTTAAACACGTAACATTTCTAGAATATAACTTATTACTTACAGTATGTGATGACTGTATGAGGTGTGATAGCATGTGAAAATTCAAATGAGAAATTACCGTCAGTGAAACAGGCTTATGAGTGAAGGTTTGGATATTAATAGTAAAACTTACTTCCAGGATCAGCAGATGTAACAGGAGTTATAGCGAGCGGCATAACAACTGGAGCCACAGGGCAAGGTGTTGTGACTTCGGGAGTTCCAAGAGGAGTTTTAGCTTTGGGTAACAATGTTTTGATTTTCTTTGGCACTTCAGCCGGCGGTTCTTGCTTTGCCTTAACAGAACTAGATTTGTTGTTCTTTTTCCGATGGATACAAAAATCAAATTTCTCAGGTTCAAAATCGTACATTCCATGATTCTCCATGAATGATCGAATGTCATTTCTTGACCTGAACTTTTTCCCACTCGATTTGCTGGTAAATTTATTGGTGTTAGTTTATTGTACTCTCTGAATTTGATCGGACAAACACAGAGTCACTATAATAACTTACTGTATAAACAAGACATCCCACTTGCCGGCTGATGAACCAGTTCTTCTCTGCGTGAAGTGCTTCTGCCATCCAGGTGGTAGCCTCTTATCTGCCACTATGATAGATCGTCGTGGTCCTGCAACTTCAGTTAAGGATGTATCAGGTGAACAGGTCAGTTTATGAAGTTTCAGGACGAAAGAATTAAGAAACAGTTTTAAAACCAAAAGTGGAATCTGGTAAGTTTTAGCAGAGCTCTATCCCCTGAGTGAGAAAAAAAACTTAAAAGTTAAAAACCTTTTAGAAGTTCAGTCTTTAATTCAGTATAAACGTATTGTTTTGACAGGACTACTAAAGCAGCTGATGTGTCCTTAACATATTTATATGCAAACTGCATCTGCTCATTCTCTGAATTTGACTTTCCACAAAATTGAACAAATCTAAGTTGCAAACATAGAAATACATGTGTCTTGACAGTGACTTTGTTGCAACGTAGAGACTGTTGGAACGTAGATTTCAGCGTGTAATTCATTAAAAGTTCTATTCTTCTCCTATCCGATATGTACTAGAATAGTTTGAATCTCCACTTACCGTCATTACCATCTACGATGTAAGACTCTATTCCTTGAGGCTCACCGTCGATCCACTCAGGCCCGACTTCATCTTCATTGTCCGTATCCATTTTGGGCAGATCCTTTTTCTTTTTCTTGGCATAGGTTTTAACTTTAGCTTTACTTGGCTCAAAGCCTTTGAGTACTTCTGTGCCAGAATCATAAGCAATAGCTGGTGCCAATTCGGGTGGTTCGGATTTAACGTCGTCTTCGCTTACGAATGATTCATCCTTTTTAAGTGACTTTTCAGAATCCGTTCTTGGCCGTTTTTTAGCATTAGAATGGAACAGATCCATTACACTGTGTTTTCTCTTCTTGTCCCTTCTCTCTTGTTTACTTCCTATGTAATCTCCATCAACAATCGGTTTCTGTTTTTACAATTGTTCTCAGATTATTCTAAAAATATTCAGTTTACTTTCTGACTCAGAGTGTTTACGAAGCTGACATTTACACATTTCAAACTTATTCCAAAATTTTCCAAGCAATTTTTATGATGATTCCAAGTCATTTACAATGTGTGAAGAAATTCACGTGAGTGTTAGTCAAGAAGAAGTCATTCTGAAATTCATGCGCTGACCAATTATTGCTGACAAATTTACATTGCCAAAATGATACTATCCTCTTATCAGATAAGTTATAGTTTATTTAATTTGATAAAATTGTCCACTATCAACAAGAAAATGATATTATTTTTTTATTATTATTTAATTATAAATTTTATATATATATATATATATTATATATGTATAACTCGACCAAATCTATTCTAGTAGTTTTATTAAATAACAGGTGAACTAGTTAGGTCATGAGCATTTGAATTATTCCAATGAAATAAATCACTTGCATTTCCTGGAAATATAATTTAGGACATTTTTCCTACAGAAATATATCAAACTGATCAATTACCAATGAGACTTAAGACCACTTCTTGCATTACTGGAAACTTTCTAATGATTCATTTTATTAGCTAAGCTGAAATGTCCTTACTTCAGCTTAACTTTATATTATATATATATGTAATATTTATTTTGACCTAAGAAAATTATCTTTGCAACTACAAAATGAAAACTTGTTATAAATAAATATATATATATATATATATATATGTGTGTATGTGAGTTTTATATATGTATATTAATAACAAGTTTTCATTTTGTAGTTGCAAAGATAATTTTCTTAGGTCAAAATAAAGTTTAGGCACAAGTGGATGATTGCATCGAAACATATTTACCTTGATTCAATTCCCTTATACTAGTAAATTTTTCTTTTCAATTTATTACTTGGACACAACACAGTGGCAACATTATTGTTCACCTAAAAATGTATGATTCTAGTAAATTGATTACTGAAATCATTTTTGAAATCAAGGTATCATTTGAGAGCCAGAATCAACTGACATCACTTGGAATTAAGTCAATGTTATTAATGAATTCTAGGCAGTTTTCAGAATGTCAAGACACTAGAAAAATTTCAGACTGACTCTTCAGCTATGTACGCTTTCTGAATTTAACATTATAACTAAGCCTCCTACTCGGTATAGAGTGATACACAAAAATATGGCATAAAGACCGTAAAAAAAAAAAAAAAAAAAAAAAAAAAACACTTTGATACCATGATCTAGCAAATGTATTGAACACAGTAAAAATAGAACTCCTTTGATGGGAACAAACTATATTAAAAGAAGTAAGAATAATTTTGTAATAGGGTTTGTGAAAATTATTGTCAACTTACAAAGCATATTTATAACGATTATGTTATACACCAATAAATGGCTTAACCCTAACCTAAAAATAAGTAAATAAATAATGAATCCTACCTTTTCGGTGGCTGCAGCAATTTTTGTCATTTTCGATGATCTGACTATCTTGGCATAGCCATCATCGAACAGAACATCGTACCTGTCTGTAAATATCGTGAAATAAAAATCAATAATAACGTCGATTATTGTCAAATATGAAATGGTTGACGTTCTGGACGAGGTTAGGTTAGGTTAGGGTTAGAATCACGTCAGGTTATATTGGGTTAGGTTATGTTAGGTTACTCACCATTTCCCAACACAGTCTTAACTTTGGCAGGATATTTTCTACCATCTGCCCACGTAGCTAAAATTCTTTCTCCGACGATAAATTCTCGCATTTTCGTCTCCCTGGGGAAAAACAAAATAATTTTAAATCACAATGATAACGATCAGATGATGACGCTGATAGAGTAGTCAAAAACGCGATCTCGTCGACTTGATAAACATACGTATGTCACAACACGAAGTTTCCTTCCTTCAATCAACAAGACGAAAAAAAAAGGCAACGCTATTGAAAACAAACGAGCGCTGCTACGATCAGCTGATTTTTGTACGTAAACAAAACTTGGTAAGTCGTCGGTTCTCCGCTATCGTAACCTAATTTCACCATCTGTATGTCCTGGATTTGATCAACCGTGCAAATTGTACGTGTGAAAAGACGCAACGCGGCAGTGCATTATCGGCAAATTGCTATTGGATAGAAAGTAATGTGTGTACCTATTTTTTTTACGCTCCCGCTACGCTACTCTACGCAGGTTAGGTTAGGTTAGGTTTGCGTATATCAGGTGGGATCAATTTACGAGAGGCTAAACCATCAGTTTATTTGATCAATAAACAACCCTTCTTACAGGCTTTCAACTCTCCTTTTCTTTTCTCTCTCCCTTTCAATTTCTTTTTTTCCCCTTGATTTCTGCTTCTTAATTATCCTGTTTTTCTTCGTATTAAAGTTATTTCATCACATTGTTCAAATTATTGTCCCCTGTTAGGTGGGAATAATGTATAGCTTCTTTCAAGTGAATTAAAAAATTTCTGTGCGATTTTGATCATTTCAAGTTTTTAATGCAATGGATTGAACAGATGTCGAAATATTACACTCAGCTAATGGTTTAACAAATCATCAAAAGTCTTGTAAAGTTTATTCACTAAATAATATGAGACACCAACGAATTTTTCATCAGCTTCTCTTTTTCCATCATTAAACTCAAAAACTTGTACAAAGCTTAAGGTTAAAGTCAATCTCTAACGAGAATTGAAATTTGGGACACACTATGTACCAACACAAAATGAGATTTATGTATTACCAAGATTTCATGCAAGAACGGCATTAAATTATCATGTGAAATGATTAAGTAAGAGTCTAATGTAGAAGTGCAGGAAAGTAAATTTTTTTTTCCACAAATAAATAGTACAAGGTTTGAAGAATATGTTACCAAAGTTTGATTTTGGAAGTTGTAAAATTGGTGATGTTACACCATATTTATTGGGGCCCTTACACACTCAACACGATGGGCATATGCAAAGAATGATCTAACAGAAATTTTTCAAAGAAGAGCGAGATATTCTCTATAAGCCTAGACACGCAAACGTGTCCTTACAGTGCGGCGTGAACACATCGAAACCTTTGATAACATTTTTCTCAAAATTACACTTTTCTAATCAATGGCCATGATACTCGTAATATACTAAATGACATTTTCTATATGATATCTGAATCCTTACACTTTTCTACAGGGATCATACCTATGTTCATCATTTTCATATTTATTTTTAACATTATTATTAACAATTGAAAATTGATTTTTGTTGGTGATAAAATGACTTCTTGTGATTGCTGTAACTTTGCCAATTTCGATGCATTGCTTTGCTTCTAGGTATATTAACCCAGTAATTGACTGAACTTTTAAGAAAATACAGCTTTTCTTCTTTCAAATGACTCAGCTCTGCGCTAAACTTGTCACCAATTGCTGACGCGCCAACGTCATCATCTGACAAAACTGTTTTGTCGAAACAAAAAATACGAAAAATACACCTTTTCAACCAGTTACAGGAGGCTTTACCCTTAAAAGTACCTTAACCTTGACCCATGATATTCTAATATTGTACAGAAAAGATGAGAAATTTTAGCTGTCAACCAGAGATCATTTAATCAAAATTATTATCGTGATAACTTTAACAATAATTACAGTAAATTAGAATTATGAAAGACCCAAAGATGTGTTCAAAAACAAAAGCCTATTTTAACATAATAATATAAACTGAAGATCAACTGATTATGAATGAAAAAAAAAAATTGTACCAGTCTGAATTTTGACTACATATGGTTCAAGGAAAAGAATTTGAAAGATTAAACTGCTTTCACTACAAGCAGTTGTTGTGAAGACTACTGAATGCATAGGAGCAGCAACTAGTGTATTTACATAATGCAAAGATTCAGCAAAATTGGTGCTCGTGTAAATATTCTTTCTCAGATTCGACCCTGTCGACAGGTTTATTCAATATTACAAAGATACTTTATGGTACTGAAGTATCAAAGAAAAAATAATCACAGACCTCATTTTCATCAAGTTGAAATCCGTAACTTTAACGCAGAATACAATGTACTTAAAAAAAAATAGATACTTCACAACGTCAAGAATGTCTGATATTCAACCAACCTTGATGAAGCAAAATATGACTGTTCTTTTTGAAAGTCATTCTAAAGTTGGAAAATATTGATATTCTCTCAACGTTTTGTTACATCAACATTACGAACTTCAACGAAACTGAAAACTTGCAAATTAATTATCACAAGTGACAACAGTTCTATTCTACCTGCTAATAAAATGATATGTTCACTTACGGAGGTGGTAGTGTCCAAGTTGACTCGCTTCGGTTAGAAAAAACAAAACAAAGCCTTATAGGTAAATATATTCAACTCTGTTTATGCAACAATTATGAACTGCATATAATATGGGTTTTCAAAAATTCTAAATCAAATGCGCAAGCCAATCAAAATCATATAATATAATACAGGTTTTAATTTTCTGCCTGCAGCGACAGAATTCTTTGAGGAAACAATAAGAAGAGAACTGATTGAAAAGGTAATTTGAAAAAGGGTTAGTGTAGAGTATGATAGATATCTGCAACGTTTTTTAAATATGACAGGACATCAATTCTTTGTAAACTGAATACTGCATTGGTCTGAATATAAGTTCAAGTTTTTGTTACTCATTTCGCTCTCAAAATCCGTATTCAACTTATACGCAGGGTTGACTTCGTTTTCAACCAATTATCGTAATCTAGACCAATAAAATCACGAATCTTGAAATCAAATGTCAATTTTTTTAAACAGCATCAGTCTGAAATATAAACAAATTGATAAGAAGATCTTTATATCATACTCTCCAACTTTATTGATACAATGTGTACAAGAAATGCAATATTAATCAACACATATGCCTTTGATAATAGATAACTATTCACAGAAGTCAATTATATTCAGTTTACAACAAAAAATTCCTGAAATAAAATCGTCAAATTAAGGTTCAACTTATATTAAGACCAATACGGTTGTAATCCAAACTGACACTCATAATAATTTTAATTTGTATCCTTAGTTTGTTTTTTTAGAAGATGAGTTATAACAGTCAAAGGGTTGACCAGCCTAGAAATTAAGTCTACATGACTCATCAAATCTTTGAATCCATTTTAAATATTCTGCAATCCTCTAAAATCTCTGAATCACGTAAAATTCATGAAATCCTATGAAATTTTACAATACTATTTGGATTTCGTATGATCTTTAAAATCTTGTGACATCTTTTGAAAATCGTGAAATCAGGTGTACATAGAAAACTAATGAGTGGTTAATGCCTCAAGAAAAATTAAAAGAATTTTGTATATACAGATTCTATCTTTAATCTACCTAAAGTATTAATTGACAGCTTTACGTGACAGATTGTGCTCTAAACATCTTAATTTTGGTTTCTTACAATAGGACGGTATGGGAGATGCATCGAGTTACAGGATAAGGCTTCCCATGACTATAGAGAAGACAAGTACTAATTCAACCCTGAAGCTTATAGAGTTAAGTTAATACCTGTCCCTTTTATAACCATGCGAAGCCTTATCCCGTAACTCGATGCACCTCCCATACCGTCCCCTCGTTAGACATTTCGATTAGGAATATTTAATGGCCATTTAATATCTATGGTTGTATTAGAATGAGATTAAAACTCACTTTGGTTGTACTTGAAGTACTCGAAGCCGCGAGCTGTCCATTGGAATCCATTCGTCAAATCTTGAACTCCATTTGTCAAAATGTATCAAGACTTCCCTCTCGACCCAGTCAGTCTCAACAACGCGTGCCGAATACCTGTTGTGAACAGAAATTGATTAGGAATTATACACGCAGATTTGTGTGCCCATCATAATACATTCGATAAAACAACTGGAGAGTACTAGAGAAAAAAAAGTATAAAAACGATTTTATTTGTGTATATAACAATTAGGATGTAGTACAGGTTATGTTTGAGATATCAAAGCTTGTTGAGACTGCTTCATGTCCTTTATTTTTGAAGGTAAATGCCAATTTTCGATTGAGTTCATTGGATACGGTTGAAAATGTGTAAGAAGTTTTATTCGAGGCCGACATTAGTTTAGGCATAAGTAACTGCTAAATTAAGAGTTAAGCAAAATCGGTGAGGGGGCACGTTGTAGAGGAATATAATCGCGTTGATATATTGACGTAATATGATCATTGCTAGTTTGTTTCTGGAACAATTTATTGACTTGTTTTGAGCGATTCGACCGGCATGAATTTGTACTGTTGTCACGCTTCGCGGATTGTTAATTAAGCAGCGAGTCGGAAGGAACCGAATCATTGTCTACTCTGCCCCATCGATATACGGATGTTGACAATCAGATATTAGCTGACAGTGCGTGTCGACAATCAGATTTCAAGGGCGAGAACGCCGGGCTAAGGTCACAAATGCGACAGAGGGGTGAACTCAGCGTAGCGTGATCATTAAAGTTTGTACCATTTTTCGTTGAAATCCTTGGCTTCCAACTTAGCACCAGGGAAAAACTTGAGACCACCGCGGCTGACCATCTGGCTGATTAAAATGTTCCACACAATGATTAATGAGGAATTAAAGCACTTCGAGAAGTTTTTCGAACAGTCAGAGACGATAACCGGCTTCGGTGATTATCGTTATTCGGACAATTTTAACGAATGTTATCTTTATTTCGCGACGCAAACAGCGACCATTTTCATGACGACACTAATCGATTGTAGAATGGCGCCAGATTGCGAAACTCATTCAAGATGGAATCAAAGCTACGTTCATGCCATGTGTTCGCCCCAATGTTCGCGCTGGCGGCAAGACATTGGAATTAGCCAATAGCGTCACCGCCGTCGTCACCGAAGCACATATACGATTGTCGTACAGCGACAGTCGCGTTTGCAACGAAACCGTCCCGTGACTATTACTATATCCAGTGGTATTCGCGGGTTACCTTGGAAATCCGTCTTTCTCACTCTGCACTTGATTGGCCGAGAGGAAATGTATAGGCCAATCGGGTTGTAGAGCGAGAGAGATAGGTTGTGCATGGCATAATGCTCTATTTCACTACCTCCATTGTCCAATAGTATATGCTCTAAAGTTCCCGATTATTGGCTTGGTGGTTTTCCTCTCGAGCCAAACGCAGACGCTATTTACGTCACAAACGTAACTGTTGCAGTGAACTGTCGCTTTGTGAAACGAACAGCGCGATCGACGTCACGTCCGCTAAAGCGAACGCGCAAGTGTACACTCCCCACGAAAGTGTAGAAAGTGTAGCTAGCATGAACAAACCTAGTAACTGCTCAGCGGCTAAAGAGACGATAAATTTAGCTGAGGGCTGGGGGGAAATTCCAGTATTCTACTATGCCAATCCGACTTCAAATGATCAAACAAAATTCTGTTGCATTGTTAGGATCAAGCGAGTAATTCAAAAATTTACACAAGTGGGAAGGTCACTGGGTAACTTGTCGCGGAATGGCATCGCGTCATGAAAACTTGCCAAGTCACTAATGACTTCCGGTGGTCACGTGACGAACACGATCGAGGTTCGAGCAGTGGAGCGCCACATGCGTGATTCGGTCTCTTCCGCTTTCCCGGCGTGACACCCAGCGTCAGTGCTTGTTCTCTGCGCGAGCTAAGGCCGAATCGGCGACTTGCACAACAATCACTATCCATCATATTTCAACTACAACCTTAAAAACAACAAAATGACTTCGAAAGCCGAACTGGCTTGCGTGTACGCCGCGTTGATCCTCGCCGACGACGATGTTGCCGTTACGGTAAGCCTCTGATTTTTGTTTTCTTCACACACTGCCTCGTCACACGTGTGCTCTCAGAATATAAGGCCTCTGGATAATGCATTCTCCTCTAACTTTTATCCTAATGTCGTTAGCTTACAAAACGGGAGCTGTGATACGTAGTTTCATTTAGTACGCACTCATTCTCCAATATGAATTGATTGTACTTACAGTTTGACACGTAAACTACCAAACAAATCAAATTTTTTCGTGTAATCTTACCATAAATAATAATTTTCCGTGTCCACCGATGAAATTTCAATGATAGGATCTCATAGATTCGAGTGTGGACCGACGTGTTATTTCAGAGCAATAGTGAAGTGCCAACGATCTAGATAACCTGACCTAGCCTCTTCTTTTTCCAGGGTGAAAAGATCCAAACTATCTTGAAGGCAGCCAGTGTAGAGATTGAACCATACTGGCCAGGACTTTTTGCCAAATCTCTTGAGGGTGTCAATATTAAGGACCTCATCACTAACATTGGGTCTGGAGTTGGCGCTGCTCCAGCTGGTGGTATGTAGCTAAATCAAAACACCTATGTTGAATTGGTATTGAGGAAAGTTGTCAACGAGTTTAGAAGTGTCATCAAACCCTGGTCAAAGTCCGGACATTTTTCGTTCTAAAGCAAAGCAGTCAGGTTACAGATAGTACAATTCAAAATGTTTGAAACTAAAGATTCCGTTATTTGGCCTGTTCAAAATTTAGAGGATCACAAAAAAAAAATCTGTTTTTGCCTCCCAACGGACTTTGGATTACTTGAGTTGTCAATATTTTTATCTTATTACACATGTTTTGAGTTATAAATTTTAAGTGCTTTGGAAAACTAGATTGACATTCCCTTGCACATTATGGAAGTCTGTGAAGTACAGGAAATAGTTTGAGATATTGAATGACAGTGGCTAAGAATTATATAAAGATCATAGAAGATATTTCCAAGTTGTAATACTTTATGAGTTCTGTACTGCAATTAGCATCTTACGGTAACTAAAGTAATTTTTGTGTAAGATGTTTTATTATGATTGGGTGAGCGTTTTTTTTTTCGGCTTTTATGACGTCTCTATTTAAGGTTTACAACATTTTTTGTTATATTCAAGCTATCAAATAATCATCTTGATATCTTTTGTTACGGTAATATCACAAACCTCTATATAGTTTCAAACAGCAGCCATGCTCAAATCTCTGTGAGAAAAACATACTACTTTAATAATTCAAAACTAAATAATAGAAACAGAAAATTTAATACTCTAAATATAATTGTAACCCAATGAGCTGCCGAGTACTGACCTCTTTTCATCCACCAGACTAGTTCGCTTTGATGCTAGTAAGGTCAGCGAATAAGAGGATAAAAATTGAGCTGTGAACCTGCTGGGTCTCAGTGCCTAAAAACTTTGACCTAGATTCTTGTTCGAACAATTGAAGTTGAATTAAGCCTAATATGTGTTAGAGGCATTTTAGATATTGTACTGACCATAATTCAATCGCATGCTATAATCCTGGTGAGACACGAAGAAGTTAATGATATATATCGAATAAAACATGAATGCCTTGCATTCTAATGTACTGTAGAACATTTTTCTGTTTTACGTTGATCCAAATAACCGATCGTTAATACTAGTCTACCCTCAACGCCTTCCACAATAAGTCTAATCATTTCTCACTCAATTCAGGTGAGTCATGTAACATTCAGGTTTGGTAATTCGCATCATCAAAGTATGTCAAAACTGGAATTTCGGATATATTCTAAATCTTTTTCCAGCTGTGGCTGCTGCAGCCGCTCCTGCCAGCGGTGATGCCGCTCCAGCGAAGAAGGAAGAGAAGAAAGAAGAACCAGATGAGGAATCTGATGACGACATGGGATTCGGTATGTGATTGTTGATCAAATGGCCATTCAAAAGTCATGTTCGATACAAAAATATGTTTTTTTGTTTTTTTTTGTTACAGGTCTCTTCGACTAAGGCAAATGCCTCTTCAAGACAAGATCTATGATGGATCCATTCCTTTGTACAGTTATATTGTACGCTGAAAAATGAATAAAAAGTTCTAAAAAAAAGATGACAATCATTTTATCTATTTCCTTCAATAATCCTTCACTGTGAGAGTATAAATAGCTGTACAAACTGATTACCTCTTCTACCGTTAATCTCTCTTGAAGCAGACCATTTCAAGCGACGCAGCGTGCTTGCACCAACATATGCTCAACCATTGCGTGAGCTGGACAAATGCTACCAACTTGACAATCACTGAAATGCATCTCTGTTTCAGTGCATGTGCTACTCACTGATGAGATCAATGATGCTGCTCGGGGGTTTGAGGTAAAATTTGAGCATGCGTTGGCGCAAGCACAATGCATTGCTTAGAACGGCCTGCTTTAAGAGAGATTTACAGTATCACATTAGTATTGATGACAGCTCAAATTATTTGATCAAAGTTTATTCATGCTAAATTTATATTTCATGATTTAAAGACGAAATTAATTTATTATAAAGCATACAACAATTCTAATTCGAATTACGTTTGTAATTATAGTATTGGTCATTATTTCGATCATGGCGTCTCTTGTAACCCTGATTCCGTCTTCCTCCCTGATCATGTCCTTGATTTTGACGGCTCCAATCGAAATTTCTGGGGGGTTTATTATACCAAGGATCCATAATCGGAGGTCGTTGAGGTTCCGCAATTTTAATTTTCATAAACGCTTCATCTTTATCAGTAAAACGATCCTTAAACTCTTCTTCGCACTCGGCAATGAATGCCTTTTGTTCCTCGTTCATTTTGATATATTAATTCCTATATAATTTTGGAACGACTAATAACGAGTTAGAAACTGAAATTAAAGAAAAAGAAACAAAATCATCAACTCTACCTATCAATAAAGTAAACAAACATAAAATTGACATGCTACATACAAGTTTCACTTATTACACTGTCCAGTACTAATGCATAGAAGCCTTCGGCTGATGGTAAACTTCTATCTTCCGTCGCCGTTTTCAAAGGCTCAAACATCCTGAAATTAATTACAAACATGCAAATTTTTCTGTTAAAAATGATGACAGTAATATTGAAGGTATTGTATTGGTATTGTGAATACCATGAAAACTGGAATTACTACAATAGTGTATGTTTTACAATTCATGCTAAATTTTTTATTTATGACGACTGTTCCTGTGTCTAAAATTTCGTACACATGAGAAATAACTCTTCATCTTTGATGTTCGGAATATGAATTTTCACAAAATAAAAAGCATTGACCAAATAAATGGTTCCAGTGGTATTCTTACCATCCCACATGGGATCCACATTGACTACAGAAGCAAAGCTTCCAGGCATATCCAGGAAACCAGGAAAAGTCGTTGTGCCACTGAAATATTGAACAAATTTTTAAGTGGTTAAATTCTCATCAGTTCCTCGAAATTAGTCAGCTGATTTCCGTTAATATAAGTTCAATAAATGGTTGAAAAAAAACATTTTTAGACCAGAATCGGTATTTTGGGCAATTGAAATCACTCACATTTTCACCAATGCTTACGCACTTAGCAGACGATGTAGTAAATACATAAAACTGAATCCCCAATGGATTCGACAAGAGCTGAACCTCTATTTCTTCTCTGCCAAATAGAGTCTGGTTACTTTTTATTAAAGCTTCCGGGCTTAGTCGATTTACTAGGTAGTGAGAATCAGCCAAATCACCACCACATTCACGACACAGAACAAAATCCGGGACTGGATCTTTAAGAACATTTTCTCAATAAGTATATTTGTCAGAAAGAGATATAATAACAGTTTTGTGGATTAAATTATATTAGCCTTAATCATCCAATTTCACATATTTTTTTTTTTTTTATCAATTTAATAACAGGTTCTGAAATGTAGCATGCATGTGGATGCTCTTCAACTTTTATATACTGCGATATGAATTATTTTACGTCCTAATTGATTTCGTGGTTGTACTACCCTAAGGCAGAGATTACTTGGTTATTTCATGCTGATTATAATTTAAAACGCTTGTAGTTCTGATGTATTAGTTGTATGAGTGATCTGGTGGAAAAAAAAATCAATATGGAAGGATTTTGTGACTTTTTATGGTGACCGAAAATTATTTCACGATCTGAAGAAAAAATATATTACTATCTCCACATAATCGAAACAATATGATAATTTGAGAATAGTTGCATCACGAATCACCGTTCGAAGTGTTTTTTCTTCACTTGTTTTTTCGAACGCGACCTGATGTTAGGTTATGTGTAGAGTTCTGGGCAACTTGGTTTATCAATTGCGTTGTTGTTTTGAGAGCTGCGTTTCCACTTGACATACGCGTTACGTGAGAACATTGAGTAATAAAAGGATCGGAGAATAACTTTACCTTCTGCAACGTAATGATAAACTTCTCTTGCCGTGTGTGACACGGATTTGTTTACAATTGAAATCAGTATGACTACAAGTTGCAGGATATGATACAAAATGGAGTACGCCATTGGTGGTTGGCTCCTAGGATAATCCAGGCCCAAACTGCGACAGCCTTTCAGCATAAGATGAAAATTCTTTACTTCTTGGTCGTGTCATGCAACCGCTGATAATCCCACGACACGTCACAAGAAATGCGATACGAGCCTCACCAATTCTGTAGTCAGCTAAGCCTGTCATTGGACTTCATTTTATCGCAATTTTATAAATCGTGACGTTCGTCGCTCTTATCATCAGTCATCGGCTTCCGATTTCTTCCTTGTCGACCCATCTTTCATATCGCTTTAGTCGCCAGCTGGTAGCGTCGCGCTAGGCATTCAAATAGTATCGTACCCGATCTTATCGACTGAGTGAGCCCGGGCGGCTCCAGCAGCTCCTCACGCATTTTGCGAGTTTATTTACGCTCAACGTTTACGCGTATGAAACACAATATAATCTGTTTTTCGTTTGTGTGAGACTAGCTGAGAACTTAATCTTAGTTGAAACTCACAGAAAGCTTCAAGTTTCAACCTGGCTTTTCATTCTTTTAGAAATTTGGTAATGGCAGAACTGCAATTAACAGCTGTCGCACACAATAGGATAATACTTTGCTACATAGTTTCAAAAAAGTTTAAGTACTTTGGCTTTTCAACGATACTGTGTATCAGGGAAAACAGCAGAGAACCAATAATTACAAATTCTTACACCTTATGACGTTTTCTCGAGCATTCGTTTATTTGATGAATATATCTCTTAAACACAGTACTTTATAATAATGGAGCGGATTTTGCTGTCATACCTACTGCAAATTACCGGGAAAATCGTATATCGATGGATGATTGTACATGATTGCAACAATGAAAGAATTACCCCGATCGCCATTAGCCGATACACGAGCTGATCATAACGTCAATTGGAGTGTCCCAGGTGTGGGGATAAAGAGCTAACGGTAGATTGGGTTTGCGTAATTTACATTCCTTGGTCAAGCTCGAGGCGAGCTGCATGAGTATGTGTAATACGGAACCGGGCAGCCAGCCGGCAATTCGTTCTGAATTACTGGCAACCGCTCGGCGAGACACAGAACATCATGACCGTTGGCGTTCAAAACAAGTTGCTATATTACAACAAATTTGAGAGGATAAAACTCCTCTCAGGTATTAGGAAAAAATCTTATGGTGTAGCGGTTTACATTTTCGTTTCTTATTCCGAATTGTGTGCGAGTTGGGCGGGTGGGGGGGGGGGGTAGCACGCAATGCGCAACGCAGCCATGGCCGCCATGCGGTATGTTGCCAACGTTGCCAACAAGTTCGCCACGCGACAAGCGCAAGCCAACAGCTGTCGTCCAACGCACATTGCGCAACGTCCACGGAAATAAATCTAGGGATAGGCTGCCGTCGCTGTCTAGGCGTTGCACGGTGGCCGGCGTTGGCCGGCGTGTCGCCTTCGAGGCGGCTTCGGCTCTCCTCCTTCCCCCAACGACCGAAATACGGTGGCGCGTTGCGTTGCAGCGATACCGATCCGTTCGTGTCGCTAGCGAACGGTGCGCCTACTCCCCCCGTTCTTCGGTCCCTTAAGAGCAAGCTACTATTAGGCCTTACCGACCGCGTGAAATGTCACTTATTTTGACCATTACCAGAATGTGTGCATCAAAGAGGATGAGGCTGCGTATGAAGAACGTGAAAATTCCGCATCAGCGCAATTCTAAATAGCGATGCCCAATATAAATAACCTAAAATTCTTTTTGTTTTATACGAGAATGACGCTATAACATATATTCCTAGAATCAATGGTAATTTAATTATTAAAAGAATTCATTTTTTGATATTCACTGCTGCGTAAAATATAAATATGTTTGGATGTTTGTGTTCGGTATTGCGCATGCGAATGCTCCGAGATGCGATTTTTTTGTGTCAACGATGCATAGGCTACGCTATGATAGCGGCGGAAATAAGTGACATTCAACGCGGTCGATAAGGACTGGGGCATATGATAGTCGTACGCTTACCGACTAAGTCATGCAAGTATCTTCGTGCGTAAACTTCTCATGAAAATACTCTGTCGTAACGTTTTGCTCACTATTACTATTCTAGAATTCAGGAGAACGTCCCGTAACTATGGACAACATACTTTTATCAAAAGATATGTGAAATTAGGTGAAATACAAAATTGATTTGGTCGGTAACGAGATAAGTACTATCGCACCACATATTTAACATTCGAGCATCGTCGAAGCCTCTGATGGTTCCTCTCCGTAGTATGTCTTGTTTACAATCTTGGCCCGAGAATTCTCTCAACCGACGCGATGGCTACCCAAGCTCCTGTCTATCGTACCTCTTTGTTTCCATAACTACAGTTCGCCATTCATTTGACGTTTGAAAAATAAGGTGCGAGGCAGTATACATATCTAACACAGCGATCTCTGTTATGATTTCGCTTTTTATTTTCTCTACTGTTTATACAATTTTTTTCTATTGTTATTCTTATTTTCATGTATTCGTCTTGGGCATGCAATTCCGTTCTGCCTAATTCCATACATACATACATGTGTATACACATCATATTCAATCACATACATCTACTGCGTATTTTCTGGCTGAAATCTCATAGAGGATTTTTGTCCTAAAACCAGCAATAAACTCTAAACTCAAACACCAACTCCCACTATTCATCTCCTGACGTATATATACCCACTATCAGCTGACATAAGGAGTGAACGTCAAGGCGGTAGAGGGGAGATGTGGCAGCGACTGCGACGGAGGCTCCACCATCGGCGTTTCGTCACCGGCTTCCCAGCTGATACAAAATGGCCGTATGTTCTTGACAGCTGAGCCGATAAAAGTCATACATAGTTTGTTCCGAATTCCCTACTCCCCGTTCCGCGGGCAGCAAGCTTGAGTCGTTTACAACGTCGTTTCATTCGACTCCCCTGAAATCCCCGTCGTATCCCGATTTATCACGGCATGGTGGTACAGCAATCGCTCTTTCGGCCTCCCGGCGACGACGCTCGTCGTAGGCTTCGCCTAGTTCTAGGCTGCAATTTTTTCCCGTTCTCCTTGTCCTCGGCGGGCGCAACCAATGGGACTAAGTAGGTCAGGCGCTTGGGCGAATCGGAGCGCGAGGCCGTGTCACGTGGGTTTGTTGTTATCTATCAGCTGTTTTTCCCGGGCGGCCGGCCGGCGCAGTGAAAGCCGCTTGGTCTCAGTCCCTCCCGGCCGCTCAGCTGTGCGTCATACGTGCTGTCCGTCGAAGTACCCAACAAGTATTTCAGAACTGCTTTGTTCGCTTGTCTTGCGCGAGTCGAGTACAACGGATAGTAAAGAATTGAAAATAAATAACACAAAACCAAAACCAGCAGGAATATCGTACTTTGTATTATGCTGTCTGCTAAGTGCAAAGCATTAAACGTCTTTAATACCACAATCATTGAAGGTTCGAAAGATGCGGACAACGGCGTGACAAATACAAGTAGCCACGGAGCACGCCGCTTTGTTGATACGAGTTCAGTGAACGCCGCCATAGGCTTCAGGCCCCGGAGGCCGCCTCGCCTTCTATAGGCGGATTTTCTTTTCTTTTTTCAACGATTCAAATTACCGATCGATCAGCTTGAAGCTAGTCGAGTTACCTCTCGAACCGAACAGAGCAGAAAAAGAAAAGCACAGTGAAATCGGTAGGGAAGAAAAAAGAAGTGAAAAATACCAGTGTGTTAAGTAGCCTGCGTAAGAAACAGTGTTTAGGCAGTGTTTTGTGCAACGAGTGGATCAATCGATGTGATTAAAAATCGTTGATTTCGTTACTGTTGTTGAGAAAAATACACGCGTGTTTTAAAACGCCGATAAACTCGATTCTCAGCGTCGCTTTGTTCGCTCAAGCGTTTTGACAGTTCGATCGCAAGCGCGACTCTCCATCCATATTCTCCCCCCTCCCTCTCATCCCAGCTTTTCGCGGTAAGAATTGTTGAATCGACGCGAGTCGGTGACGCAGCTTTCGCTCACTTTTCGAATGTGGAATGATTTTTTAATATTCGAAGACAAAGAACGAGCGGCGATTCTCGTGACAGTCGTGCAGAATTAACTACCTACCGCGAGAGAGTTGTGCATAATACAGATAAGAAACAGAAATGTCAACAGGAAAGAGATTGGCAAAGCGGAGCATAATTGGTACGCGTGTCTGCGCCCCGGGGGAAGACGGGATGTATTACAGCGGTGTTATTCACGCCGTCAAGACGCCGGCTTCGATGGCGGCGGAGCCGGGTCTCAGCATAACGCCGAAGACCCGCTACTCCGTTAGATTCGACGCCGTTTCACCAGGCGGCCGGCCGCCAAATCCCAGCACGGAATATTCCGACAGCGATTTAATCGGCCCTGGATTCGGGTCTGTCAACGGCGCCAAGCTTGTGCCGGGGCAGAAAGTCTACCTGACCTTCAACGGTAGGGAGATACAGGCCGAGGTAACTCAGCATCGGGAAAATCTTGACGAGGTCGACGTTCTCATCGCTCCGAGTGGACAGGAGGTATGTAAATAAATAATCGACGAATCGAACGCACAATAAACCATCGGTCTGAGCCTCATTTTTCATCTATGATCGTTCCTGTTCCGGCTTCACAGCTTTGAAATTCCCGCGCGCGCATTTTTCTCACGCCAAAGCAGTCTGCGTGCTTTGAAAAAAAACATTTAGACGTTGACAATATTCAAGGTTCGCACAACTGATTGTCAGGTGTTATATGCATTATACGTCGCAACTGCTTGAACGTAAACTTGAAATGGTTATAAACGCTTTGTAAATGTTGCAATAATCCTGCTTTAATAATATAAATAAATATATGCGTGTCGAACACTTTCGCATAATTGTAAATCAGACTTGTTTCGACACACATTTAACCCATCATTATTTATACCATTTTGTAAACTTGACGCCTTTGTTTCACATTCTCATACTCTCAATGCTAAAAATACTTTTCTTTGGTCCAAAATATCTATCACTATTACTTCGAAATGATAGATCCCTTCGCAATTGAATCTATGATATCCTATCGTTGTAACTTCTTGGGAGAACAACTAAAATCAATATTTAATGCGAAAACACGCGACCAGGTTACGTTTGTTACGGCATTTCACTCGTCGCACTGTTAATACAATCAATTGAAACTAGAGTGAAGAGAAGCCTGTATTAGATGAAACTACATATCAAAGGCGGCTCTATATTTGAGGTCAAGGAAACGACCTCAGAAGTTTGAGCAGAATCGATTATATCGTATTATCCAAAGACTGTTAAACACTCTTCTCGTTGGGCTGTATTGACATGGACCGATTGACAAGAATTTTTTCACGGATACTGGGTTGAATTTTCCAACGTTTCTTTCCGCGATTCAATTCGCTTCACCGGATACTGGAAATCCAATTCATTAAAAGGCTTCTGTCCATATTAACGGATATGCGAGCGGTTTTTGGCTCGCCTCGAAAGTTTAATTTGCGTTTCCTCCTCATTTCGTTGTTCGTACCGTGTCCCCGTACTGCTCATTTTTCTGTTGCACGGTCGCACGCTGGTTCCTTCGATCCTCCCTCCTCCCCCTCCTCCCCCTCCTCCCCCTCCTCCTCCTCCTCCTCCTCCTCCTCCTCCTCCTCCTCCTCCTCCTCCTCCTCCTCCTCCTCCTCCTCCTCCTCCTCCTCCTCCTCCTCCTCCTCCTCCTCCTTCTCCAGTTCGGTGACGTACGCATGTACGTCACCCACCAATTATTGTCGCCGTCGGGTAGCGCGGCAGCGCAGAATCAGCCGCGCAAACGTGTTTCGAGACGTAGTAAACACGATTATTCCGCGTGCCCCGCAAGTAGCGAAGAGGATTTAACAGCCGGTGTAGTGAGAGAATTTGCTGCCGCCGCGTTTACTTACACTTACATGCTACGTACTGCTTGGGACACAAGCTCGAACCAACATAGTTTTTTTCGGGACAGACTATTTATGTACTATATTATATGTCTCCGACTGTAATCGCGGATTTTATGTTATAGACACACGTTACATGTACACATACACACGTATATATACGTATATTATACACGCGTGGGCTGGATCACGGGCGTGCCGATGTCACGTGATCGGACGAGCAGTCGGTCTCCGTGTATCGTACTCCATCTACGAATAGAATATACTATTCGTGTCCTATATAATACACATTATATCACATTATATATGTACAGTGCGTATAGCTATAGGTAAAACGTGTAGACGATGATTGATGAGAAGACTAGGTTCAAATTGCGATCACGACGAGAATATTAACTGTTTACGTTTGGAGAAAGAAGAACGTAAAAATATTCCAAATTCCTATTCATGTGATTCGAAATTTTGGCAAAATTATTCTGTGTTTAAAAGTAAACGCGTGCTGGTTCCTTGGCGAGAACATGTAGGTAATACAAATATTTACACCCAACTAATGTATATACATGTATGTATGGTGGCTTATTTTCTTTGAATAAAGCTTGTAGCGTTGGAAGAGGGAAAGAATCGAAGTTCATTCACCGAAGACTGAATTATACATATTATGCCGATGAGATGTAGATTGTACGTTTTTTACTTTCTTTTTCTTTGGATTTGTAACAGGCGTTAATTTTACTTTTTGTCGAATCTGCACCGAAAGTATGCCTTTTCGTGAATGTAAAGTGGGCATTAAGTGCATTTTTCCGCCTACTGGAATCGAATAGGCGGGCGTAAAATGTCGCAAGCGGTTGCAAAATTTGGCAAGCGGGCGCAAAGCGCGTTTTTGGGTCCGCTAACCCGGATGATAAAAGTCGATCGTGCACTCAAAAGTAAAGTTTCGATACAGGTTATGAATAAATCGTATGCATCATGGGCGGAAGGCGATTGACGCTGATCGTGTGATTTTCAGGTGAGCCTTGGAAGCTTTCGGCTCCCCTTGGCCTTCTGATATTCGCACTTGCGTCAATCGCTCACTTTCCGCCCTTTATATAATATACAACGTACTGTTTCCTATGTTGCACGAAGTTTTCGATAAAATCGTCGCTACTGGTTTGTACTATAGTGGTACATGACCTCTTTGCCAAATTGTAGGCGCATTGTTCACTAACATTTATACAAGAATTATTATAGCGTGTTTTTTGCAAGGTTCTTTTTTCTCATCTGCACTATGGAGTTATTTTATATTATTAAATACTATTACGTAAACCGACTCAGCATATTTAGACAATTATATTATATAATTACGGGGTTTCTTCCACCGATTTCCAATGAACTTATTGAGAATGAAGCTTCTATAGAAAGTTTAACTTTACTTTGTATCGTTGAGTCGCAATGAGATTGTTATTTTTTATTTTTGCTTTATTTTTTTACTATTTTTTGTCATTGTTTTTTTACCGGCGTTAATAAAATCATGCGATTAACACATTTAAAAAAATACTTGTAAAAGCAAAAGTGTATGACTCGAAGTAATAGTTTGAGGTGATGAAAAATTAATACACAAAAACTTGAGAGAAAGTTGCTTAAAACATGACGTAACGATCATCCCATTCGACATGCGTTTATCCATCCTTTTATGGGTATACACATACATTGTATATATGTATACATGCACGGATGTAAGATTGATTAAATCGTAGTACGTATGCAACAGCTGTAAAGAGAGGGTTGATATCGCCGCCGTAAGAATGATCTGCACATGGAGGACAGTCTGACTGACAATGAGTCAACGGTAGTTTACCATTGCAAGAAAAAATGTATGACTGAAGCATGGATAACGGGAAGGCCAACAAACTTCATCGTGATTCACGAGTTCTGGGCCCTTGATGCATGAGTTTTACGCGTATAGGTATGCGTACACTACAACCCTTTCAATAGTGCCACTTCCCCTAATACGTACTCGGGCGCTTACCCCCACTACCATACTACGCTCCGGCGTTTTTCGCATTCTCTCTAATTAATGCTGCTGGTAAAATGCAAAGTACCAATGAGGGGGTCGAGAACCGATTTTCGAGAATGAGCGTTTGTAGTTAGAGTGGGGGAATCAAGATTTTGAGCAATGTATTCTCCTCGCAGCCTGTGAGTGGCTTTATTGGGAGGTTGCACTGTGTATGCAATTTGTGTACAGCACAACACACCGCACGTACTATATATACATGTTTCGTCCGAACCGGATGCAACCGTGCGCCGCCCACGTCATTTCGAGAGGTCAATTGAAGTTTGAACTTTGTACCTCTTGAAAGAAACGATTTTTCAAACCGCAACTAACAGCCCTTACCGCAGCTTATCGTATTTTCATTGCGAATAGTATCCGGTTTATCGTTTCGATAATCTGTAAACCAAACAAAATACCATTTCTGGGTTCGGAATATTTCGCAAACTGCATTTTCGAGATGAAACTTTCTAATAACTTCAACTTACAAGAATACATCGTGCAGAATTACAGAAAATATATACCATGGATATTGGTATTGTGAAGAAATTCAGGTCCGATATAAATTTAGATCTGGATCTAGGTTTTAATAATTTATGGATCGTCCACAAAGTTTTTTTTATTCAAAATGCCTGAAATAACGCTTGGAAATTGAACGAGAAAAAAAACCATGAATCCTCACGTTTCCTCATCCAACGTGAAAGGCGTATCATAACGTAGCAGTTTGAAATAGTTTGCATGTACCTTCATATCGGATCCTATAGAAATATAGTAATTTTTTTGAGTTTGCATTATTGCAAAAAAAAAAATAATAATTTGCAATTCCTACAATTGTTTCACGGTCTGTGAGGAAAAAACTGTTACCCCAATGCTTCTGAAAAACCTTGAATTTTCAAGGGAATATTGTTCTTTTAATTTCAACAGACACACCATGTTACACTAATGTAAACATGTTTCTCAGCGGTTGCTGCGTGACAGGCAAGGTGAGATGGAGATGTATGTGTCTGTACACGCATTGTGTACACAGAAGCGTAGGTGTATATATTACATATACATTGGTTGAGAGAGGATGGGTATGGAATAAAAATGCGATGGTCGATCCAAATAGCGAGGAGGCGAGCGTGCGCGATACTCTAATGCCGATTTTAATTTCTAGCGTCGTGGCCACGCGCTGGCTGCCGCTTCGGCCGGCAACGTGCCGCGCCCATAACAGGAAAGGAGTGAACGCGGCCATCGTGCTTCACGCGACGACGGCTTGGCCGGCTAGAGGCAGCTACCCGGGTTCCCGTAAATCGCACAACTGTGAACGCTTGGCGTCCGTTAGAGCCGAGAGAACCGTTCTCAAACTTTCAAACTGTTAAGCCTCCAAATACTCGAGTCAACTTCGCCGTGATTTCCCGCTCCGTCCTCCGCCAGGCGTCACGGGCCATTTGAACAGGCGGTCATACCTTACCGACCGAGTCAATGTCGCGCTACGCATGAATTTATGCTGCGTTCCCATTTTCGGGCAATGGTATTCGACTTTCCTCACGATTCTGTGAGTTGTTTGTAGTCCGATGATATGTCGCCGGACTATTATCGCCCAAAGCTTACGTCAGAATAAGCTTACCGAAAACCATTACTCTGTTGGTAAATACAGAACTGTACACATTGCGACATGTTTTTTCTTTTTTCTGTCTTCTTTAAACCGGTGATTTCACGTTTGCTCGGTTTGCCAGATACCTATGTTCATTCGGATCTAACTAATCCGCTTACTTTCAATTTGAGATTAGGTCAGGCTCCGGTAATACGAAATTCACACTCGTTTTTGAAACACGCGAGTGTGCGCATTTCCTGGCCAGTGGCAGCGAACTCGACGATACGGACAGGCAGGCAACGAGGGCGTTGCACACTCGTTGCAAATGAATCTTTCGTCTCGTCAATCCCCATCAAGGAGATAAAACGAGAGAGAACTGGGAGAGCTTGAAGAGCGATCGAGGGGGGAATTACGGACAGTTTCAACGCATGCGCGACCCGTGAAATGGGGGCATCCATTCAATACACTTTAGGAACGAGGTCACGAAAATTAAATTTCGTGATTAAGTCGTGTTGTTTAAAGTCTTGGCGGGGGCCTCTTGCGTGTTGAATGCGTTATGTGTGTCCTACGGCTTACGAGAGCTGTCGTATCAATACCTTCACGACTATTTCGTAAGGTACCTGATCAATTGCTTAGGCTCATATATTTTGGATCCCTGGAATAGCGTGGTACAAAATACGCCACTTTTTTCAATAATAATTATCAAGTTTTGGAGTAGAGTTTGGTTTATAGCACTTTGATGAGCCATCAAAACGGAACATCCAGATCTTTGAGAAAAAGCGCTTTTGATCTCACATATCTCTCTAATAAAGTTCCTGACTTGATGATTCTTTGTGATATTCTGAATCCTCGCAAACTACAGAACATACCCACAGTTTTTCAAAAAATTCCTGTTTTCTAGAAATGTGATTATTTTGCATATTCAGGCTGCCAATATCGATTCTTCCATAAGAATCTGCGTTCAAATTCCTGGGAATTATTAGAATTCGTTGAACATTTTGTAGACGAACGGAAAATCTGACGGAAATTCACATTGCGAGAATAAATTTGCAGATACTTTCTGACAGTATTTGGAATATAATTTTCTTCAACGCAGTTTGTAACTATGCATGTTGTTGTATAATATGAATGACCGGTGTCAATATATGACCGTCAAGAGCAATCTTTACGTCGGGATAAAAACCTGACGAGCGTCGTCGGATGACACTATAACTTTATGATGATGCATGTATAAAATACGAAAAGCGCAAGTGTCAACGAATTGGAAATGGCAAATCGTACAATTTGTACATACTGATATAAGTACGTATAAAGTACCTTTTATACACAACAGCATGTGATGAGGCGCGATTAAATTATTTTCGCGTGCTGTTTTATGTCTGCGTAACGAAGCGAATGAATGCCACGGTGGTGTTCACGACCCGCAGGTCTCTCTTCTCCAAATTACCCGTGGGCGGAAAAAGAGCCTTGAACGATCCGTGTGACGAGGAAGAGTCGAGGTGATGTTGCTACTCGTTTGCTTGCTACGTCATCGTCATTATTATTATTATTATCGTTGTTGTTGTTATTGTTATTATTATGATTGTTGTTATTGCTATACTTATCATCATTACCTACTACCATTGCTACAACTACTATTTACTAAACTACATATACTATAGATTATACCTATATAGTGCACACTAAATTGCATTACACACGTACGTGAAGGGCAATTTACTATTCATACTACATGCATGTAATAATAACACCTCTCTTCACAAGCAAAGTTAAATTTGCATGACAGTATACAATGATTGTATATTTGTAGGTATAATGATTATAACAACTTACAGCTGGTTGAACAAAAAAAAAATTAGCTTGTTTTTTTTTATTTACGGGCCAAGTACGACGAGATTATTAAAGTTAACAACTTTTCAGTAGGTAATTAGATCGCCGCTGGATGATTTATATTAAAATCCGTCGTAACGATTTCGATTGTTTCACAATTTTACATGCGCATGGTAAAAATATTGGATTATGTAATATATGTATACAAGCATTCATTGTTTCATTTACTTAATTTTAACTCGATGCGTCATTTTTGATCCGTCGTATGATTTGTATGAATTGCAAGTTTGAAAATCATCCTCTTACGATATTCCGAAATGTTCTGCTATCCGCTGTGAAGGTATCTAGAATTCGTTTTTGTTTCGTAAATTATGTGAAAAATTGTACATAAACAGAGAAAGTCTTATATTACGGGTGCAATGCGATTATGTAGAAATTATCAGTGGTTCAATTTTTTTCATTATAATCAAACACGTTTCTCTTCCTCGAAATGCTTACATTACGATTTTCCTGACAAACCATAAATTGAAATAGCTGTTACTTCAGATCGAAGTAAAAAATACGACGTGGTAATGACAATAACCACGTCATAACAATAATAGTAATAATAATAATATTAACAATGCCGGTGAACTTGTAGAGATATTTGGTTTACTCTTTCAACAGAGTAATAGAATAGAATTTTTTTCCCCGCATTCATATTAATTTATTGGTATTGAAGAGTGGCAGTTATTTTAAGCAAAAAAAAATTAGAATCACCATACATTTGTCATTTTTCACCATCTTACCTAGAGAACAAACATGGTCTCTTTTTTATCTTTGAATGGATTTCCGGTATGACAAGTGCCGTTTCATTATCTGCTGAATAGTTGAATACCAGAAAGAAAATCTATTTCTTTACTACGTTGAGGAGTATTCCGAAAATCTGCGTCAGGTTGAAATATTCAAGCATCGCCTCCCCTCCAAGCTAACGTGTAGATACTGCGGCCATTGAACAACCAGAGGTTGTTGAGATTATTGCAAAAAGTTGCCGGCCGGCTAGACTGCTGCGCAAAAAGGCTGCACAGGTTTTTGAGGAAGACCCGGGGCTTTTATTCTGTATACCTATACGGTCTACCTATGGATCAGAAGGACGATGCGACTCGGGTCGACGCGCCGCATCGGGTTATACGAGTAGTTGAAAACTCGGTTGAACGCTCGCTAAACTTGCGCGGGGGTCGCTGAACGGGACTCATCGTCAGCCGAGAGAGAGCCAAGGGCCGCCGACACCGCTGCCATTATATATCGCACTGTACGTTGCTTGATCAAACATTTTTCATCTTCGGGGGATGTCCGAACTTCCTGTTTTACCGACGAATTCAGCGAGTCATATTTTACACGATTTTCCTATTCTCAGCGATAAAATCTTTCAAAAGTTTGAAAAATTTTACAGCATGCAGGGTTTAATATTCATGATTCTGTGGTTACCTTTCTGAGATTTTGAAAAGTGCAAGTATGACGCACCTAAAGCGAATTTTAATGTATTTGCAGCGAATTGCATCACTCGCTTTGAGGTTATGGCACACTTCTGTACAACTCAGTTCCATATTTTATTGTCAATTTTTCAAACTTGTCTTAGCGACCACATAAGCGCTATTATGTGTCATATTTTTCCAAAGTTTGATGCGATTTTTATCAATTGGGAGAAGAAAAATGTCTATAGTAGGTACCGTTTTCCAAAACTGCCAGCGAAACAAGATCTGACGTTTTCTTACGGTCTTGAGAATTACGATATGAGGAAGACATGATTTGATTCAAATTAAGTATTAATCCTCACGGTATAAATTAAAAACTACTCATCATACGCATATTTCTTATCAATTTTTAATTCAACAGTCCGATAATTCGACCACAGATGTTTCCTCATTTTGATTCTCTACCGAGTATCATATCTTGCAAAATAGTTACTCATTATAGTCTTGCAGTCTCTTTTTTTCCTGTCCAACGGAAGCCCCGGTCAATTAATTATCAACAGTTAAGACTTAGATAATTGCTTGGCGTATGCAAAATTGCCCAATTCTGAAAACTAGTTTCGAACGTTGATAACTATTATTCTTTATTGAATTAATATGAAATATTTTCTTATTATACGACACGGTTGATGAGGAAAAATAATAATTATTATTATTAGAGTCTAGAGGCCAGATAGTACAAGCAAAAGACGCGGTGCTTGATAAGACATTAGGAATGAGACGGTTGAAAACACCGACGGCGATATCATCATAAACAAAAGAAGGATGCGCGAGATAAGTGAAACAACAGGACGCAGTCGTGTGGTCGGTTATCGTAGTGTATTATTGATATTAGAATTCGCAACCCGAGAAAATATGTTGGGCACGCTCGATCTAAAGATAGTATAACAGTTGTATGCATGTGTACATACATACGTCGCATATACACACTAGACGCATGTCTTTATCGAACTCGAAAACCGGCCGGCTTCCCTTGCTGCTACACCGCTGTCGTAAACACGGGATGCGCGCAGGCGCGGAAGCGTGACGTCACCGGTCGCGATCCTATCTGTCGGCCACCAGCCTGCATGGTCACAGTGGTCTGCACTCTCTTCATAATTGAGCGCTGAAAATTCAACCAACCTTCATTTGTCCGAACTGCACGTCGGTTCCTGACACCGTGCAATAAGTCCCGCCCTTACCGACAGAGTCATTTTGCATTTTTTTTTTTTTTTTCGAACCTCTTTTTAGAGTAATTGTAACGAGTTAAATGATACCTCATTGCGATGTTTTCATCCGATATTTACCTCTAAAATTGGGGGAATAAATGGTGCGGCTCAGTCGGTAATATCGTAGCTGGAAATTGATTACGTTTCAAAAAAATAGGGAAATTATTCGATTTCATTCAGATGGAAATGTAGGGTGAGTTTCTCACGGGTGTAATTTCGATTGTTATGCAGAGTGTCCTGGACAGTTGAAAATGCATTATATATGGCATAGACGTATGCTGGTGAATTTTTAATCAATTATCATCGTTTATCTTCGCGTGCCCAGCGAGTGCAACAGCTGGATCGTAATTTTCCGCCTACGAGTTTAATTTGCGTAAGAATCGCTACACGAGTATTCGAGCCACCATGCGATCTCAAACCGGCAGCCACCTACACTACTGTAGATCTCCTGCGTGCCGTAAGTTTACACATACATACAAAGAGGTATATGCATGTATCCATATGTGTATAAATTGCATTGTCTCCATAGGCACACTGGTAAAAAGGCAAGGATTATTCCTAGTTGCGCATTAAACGTTATAATATGAATGTATATCGTTGCATCAAAACGTTGAACAATTATTATTGTTATTATTGGTATAATTATTACATTGGCTCATGATACAAACCCTGATTCGTATGCCTACATATATTTATGCTCATTACGAAAATGCTAATTGGAAAAACCAGGCGACCGGTACGTCGATGTTATTTTTTTCCTTAAAACTTAAGATTTAAATCTTCCGCTGCTTTCCAATCTCCTATACGTCGTATAAAATGATCGAAATATGATTGAAGAGCATTTCGTAGATACAAACAAGATATTTTTATGTTACAGAAAAAGAAATAATCAGTAATTTAAATTTATTCGGAATTTCACACTTTCGACGACGAACGAATGACAAATTTATAAAGTGGAATGAATAGAAATTTTTTCGAAGTATTCAATCTTTATTCAAACAAAGTGAATATTTCGTGAGCTTAACATGTATATCACGAGGTAAAAAACGACGAAACGTTATACATTAACAGCCTTGTAACATGAATTTATGTAATTAGATCAAGACCTAGCTGGAATCTTGAAAATCCAATTTTATGGTTACAATTGAAACTTATTGTTAGTTGAAAACGGGGAACGTTTTATTGAATGAAATATACGTAATTAAAGAAATTGTTCCCTCGATTCATCAGCGTCGGATTTCGCGACGGATGGGAGAAGAGAAAGGAAGCCCGGCGTGTAACCTGTTGGCAATTATTATATTGAACCTCTTAATATCTCTGAGAGTATCTACTTGCTTTCCTAGGCCGCAACTAGGACAAGTCGGCATAGGTCAGACATCGGGCAAAAGTGAGAGTAGGTGGCTTAGAACTAGAACATGAGCCCAGCTGCAGCAGCAGGGTGACGGCGCAGCGTCGCGTGTGCCTAAGCTACTCAAGCTCCGCGTCTGCTTATGTGTGTGCTTACATAGTTAGCCACATACGTATAATGTACATATGCGCATAGACATTACGTATATGTACACACATCCATATCCTCGCGCAGTACGAGAGCGAGGAGTGTTTTAAACAGAAACTTTCCCGCAACGCTGATCTACACAACGGTATTCAGTTACTTATACGGTACTTTCAACCTATGCGGTTTTATTACGCCTTATACGCAATCCAAAGTCATCCGAATCTCAATTATAAAGTTATTTTTGGACATTATCTGTACAATTTTGAACTGCAGTTTATGTCATCTTTTTACTTCTTTCTCGACTGATTTGTTTATGTATTGTAAAAATTCAGAACGAAGTTCTCGTCTTACCGACAGAGTCAGCAAAACGTATTTTCACACTTTTTTCACCTCCTAAGGGTTAAAATATCTTCAAACCTTGAGAAATGATGACGGGTATTACGATCGGTTCTGTCTTGAGACTCGAAAAATCTGTATTATTATTGGGAATACGCAGAAAAATATGGAACTCATCTTATACACAGTTGCGCGTCGTAACCTCAAAGCGTGAATTTTCTGTACTATTCGTGGCTTGAGACACAAGCGCACCGATCATAAATTTTCCGATTTCCAAACGTTTGAAGAGATTTTGTTCCTCAGGAGTGTAAAAAAAGTGTCACATGTACGCTTGGACCTCGACTATTCTCCATTTTTAATTTTCTCTGCTTCAAAGCCGCTTCATTTATTATTATCCCGGGCTGCGATCCGCGTCATGCGTGGGAAAAGCCAGAGTCGCCCTGCGAGCCTTAAACGCATAACGCCGCAATGCAAGCTGCTGCATTCGCGACATTCCTATAGTTGGTTATCGGGGACGGTGACGTCACTCTAGGAAGTACTGCGCGATCGGCACACGTGCGGTCCTTATTGGGTGGGCCTTACTCAAGGTGCAGCTTAATGTCGTTCCGCAGAACGGACTGCAATCGTGAGTTTAACAGTTACACAGATTCTCGTCTTCGCTTTTCCGGGTTTATTTAGAAAAAAATGATGCGCGTCAACACGGTTCTTACCGTCAATTTCAATTTTTATTCTTGGAATTTAGATTTAGATTGATTCAATTCAGAACTGTACAAATTTTGAACCAAATTGGTCGAGTTATTCTTGACGTACTTTTCAAAATGCAATTTGGTTCTATTCAACGTTAACCTCACCTGCTCGTTCACCGATGACTCGTGAACGGTTCAATCGGTGTAGATACAGATCTGTCATTTAATTTGTCTTCACTGAACTAAGATTGAATTAGATTTTGAGCAAAATGAGTCGAACGAGTCCGACTTGTAAAATAATAAGAACAACAACAACAACAACACACCAACAACAACAACAACAACAATAATAATAATAATAATAATAATAAAATTAAAATAAATGAAATATTTTGTACCGATTGTGTTGATGAAACACTCGAACCAGAAAAAAATTCGTTTCGACGTACGAACATGTGTAATATTATTGAAATTAAAACCTTTGACGTCAGAAGATGATGCTGCTGCTGGTACTGCTGCGTATGGCGCTTCCCTTCTCGACGCCGCGATTAGAGATGACGTGTTGTCTGGCTGTCAGATGGAACTCTCGAGTAGCTGCTGTTAATTATACGTACGCACACGCATATAGCAGTCTCATATCCTACATACCGTGAGTCGAGAACTCCGGTGTTTACAATTAATCACTCTGCACTTGACTTTAGAAAATCAGGAAAATCTGGTCGTTTCGTTTTTTTTTTTTTTCACTCTTTATTTCTTCCTTGTCTTCAATATTCGAAAACTGGCAATTATATTCTAAGAACTGCATGATGATTTTCCTATGTTGTAAAAGAAGCAAATATAAGCAAGCGGAAAAGAGACAAAGAAGATTTGCTTGTGAAGTTTACGTGAGCTATTATACTTGTAAGAAAAATGGTTGCAAACTCGCAATGGAACCAAAAAAAAAAAAGCATTGGAAATATCAAAGTGGATTAGTCAAAGGTAATTCAGGGTGATTCCAACTTCTTTACTCGGCGTTTGGTTCGGATCGAAAGTGCAAAAGGATATCGGTCTGTTGACATCGGAGCCCAGCTATGGGGCTTCGAACATCCCATCGTCTATTCACGAAGTCAGTCGAAACCGGACCTTCGGTTCGTACCCAACACTCGTGGACGCGTTGATCATATGTACATACACATATACGTGAATCTTGTACGCACGTGCGTATACCTGATTTCCTTATCAACTAGGTTGTAGGTAATCAGAATGAAATGGAATGAAATTTCTCTCGCAAGTTGAAGCAACGCCGATCGGTTACAGTCTCTGGTGTCTTGTACCTTAACCTTATGCACTCGAGTCGGAGGGAGTCGAAGTGCACGTGCCTTCCTCCCCCCTTTTCTCCCTCGATCGTTGCCATTGCGTTCGTCTTCGGCCCGCTCAAGGCGGTGCACGACATATGCAACCATATACGTACGTCACACACACACACACACACACACACACGACTGTATGCGGCGGCACGTGCAGTGCCATCTCCTTGGTTCGTTGTAACGCACGTATGCACGCATTATATATATGTATATACGTATACCTATGCGTATGTATCTACAAGGCGCATTATAGTGTCGTGTAATACTTGTATATAGGTACGTACGTACGTACGTGATGTATATAACGTTGCACCTAGCAAACCGAAAGAGAAAGAGAGAGTGAGAGAGAGGTTACAGCCACTTGATGCAGAATAAATATTTCTAAACATCAGTTATTGTTACTGTTGTTACCGTCAGCGTTGCTGTGCCTTCTTTGTGATCAACGTTTTTCTCTTCAGCCTGGGATAGAGGTTCACTCCTGCTTTGTCAATATTGTAATACATACATATGTCCCATTCGGTTTCTTTGATACTATGTTATACAATGAATTTTTATGTAAAATCAATTTCGTCAGGAATCGAACAATATGTGCATATTGATATAAATTTATAGAAGCCAGGGAATCAAAAACTGCATACCTACAGCGTCTGCTTTCAAGTTTTCTTGAATATTTTATTGAGTAAAATTAATTATAAAAGGTGATAAAATTATTAAACGTCTTAGATTTCATATTACGGTATGGAAAATGAAACTCCCCAATAATGGATCCTTGGATAATTTTTACTTACTCCAAGGGCGTATCTGTGTCATAATATGGGATATTTTATCACCTCAATTTCTGCAACTGTGAGAACAAAAAATTATTCAATATAATATTTCGAAACACTGTTATACGGTATAATAAGTATATATTCAATACGAAGCATCCAATTGTACGATTAGTGGGAAGAAGTTTGCACAATGAGCATTTTGTCCTTCGTTAGTCCGCCACGTGCGGTAAAATAGTTCAATATATGTATACGTATAGCTGCGGTCAGTGCAGGTCGATGATAATAACGAAAAAACGGGACTTCCTTTTTTTTTCGTCATGCGGTTGTGTTGTCTCTCTTATTTTTGCTGTTCGTTTTCTTACACGATAACGCATTTAACGGTGAGAAAGATACAACGTCTCACGCGTCTGTCTCACTGTGTCACAAGAATTTGTCTAAGACAAAGGAATTAGAATCGCTATTGCGCATGCGTCGCGGAAGGAGGCCGGGGTGCATGCCTAGTGCCGTATGAATCCAGGTCATGCCTTGGCAATGCCTGCCGTGAACCACCGACAACGATTCATGCCGTCGTTGAAAATTACAATTAAATAAACATACGTGATATGTTTTTCGAAATTTCGTGTTGAAAGAAACAAGAAATAAATAAAAAATAAAATGCGTCCTAAAATTATTATAATTATACCTTTATGCGAGGCATCCGAAAATCACGCTCCGCGCGATGCAACGGTTTAAAAGCGTGCAACGAAAGCTGCAATTCTGCGCACACCACGCCTTTGCATCACCGGTTTGTTCTTCCGGGTCGTAAACCGTAAGCCGTATGTATAATACGTATAAGCCGTATAAATCGTTGATTGTAAATCGCGAACCGTGCGGCTCGGAAGGTCTTCACAGCCGGTGCAAGGTCATCGCGTCGATTGCGTCATAACTTCACTTCAGCGCAAGTGCATTATATAGATATAATGAACAAGCGTATCATGATGCTACTACTTTGAGGAACAAAGAAAAAAAAAGAAAAAACAATATTTTTTAGACCTAATTGCACTGTATAATATCGCATAATGGAGGTGAAATTATATCCCATACCTTTCTTCTCTTCTATTTTTATTCATTTCGATTTGCTTACCGTTTCGATTTCGATCACAAATTTCAACATGGTTGTATAAATTCATCGTGGTTAGAAACAAAACAAAAGATCGGGCCGCCACTTGTTTGTTCGTTTAATGAAATATTAATCTATTGAGTAGATATTTATGATATATTTATCATCATTATACCTATACACACTACTCAGATCGCGATCTTATTACGACTATCCAACATGAAAAAAAAAATACATATGATTCTTGACCGATGCTACCAACAACCGAATAATTCCCAAGAAAGACTGCCACAGATGCGACAGATTTTCTTTGAATTTCACTCGTTGAACCGCTAATATAATCGATTATGACCGGAATCGTGAATGGAGGGATGTCTATTAGATAAAACTAAATATCACAGGCTCCATATTTTAGGCCGAATGAATGATCCAGAAGTTTGAGCGGAATTCATGATCCGGAGTGTTACGTACGTCTCCTTTTCATTATAACAAGTATGGACAACTTTCGGCATAAATAATTGAGAGAAGGGAAAAAGTGCTTTTTTTTTATTCATTCCTTAATACTTTCTTGGGTTGGGTCACTTTCTTATACAATGTATACTCATCTACAAGTTATACTACATGTATTTATGTATTTTAGAAATTTCGGATACGTATACAACTTGTCCATACCTATATAGATACACGAATGATTTTTACGCAATTCTTTGATATCGTATTGGATGAATCTTTGCGAGAGAGATGGATAGATAGATAGATAGATAGATAAAGGCCGAAAGGCGGATAAAGAGAAGGATAACGAAAGAGAGAGGAACGGCTGAATTTCACCTCGTTGCAACGGGGCCTAGGTTAGTTAGGCATGATAAAATGAGCGGTATTTGTATATGTAAAATACCTACGTACATGCAGAGCGGCACGCATGGCGTTCACGTAGGTACATACGTATGTACAACTCGTAGCGACGTAACTTGAGGTTATGTCGTACGGCGTGGAGTACAAACGCGCGTGTAGATTGGGCCTGCGGAACGAAATAACGAAAGAACGAGAACGGCACCGACCCTAATAACAACGCGAAGTGGGTCGCAACCCAGAATGCAAACCGGTCCTCACTTATATTGTAATACTCACTGCCCGCCTCTGCGAGCGCAGCGCTCTGCGCAGTTTTACCAGAAATTTACTTTCGATTAGAATGTAGACACTTTCGCTCACGGTATCCATGCATGCCGCGTATATAACCTGTACACACTTTTTATCATCATATCCACGCTCGAACGTCCACCATCTTTGTTAATAAACAATCCACGTGCATGACTTAATTCGGATGCGTATACCATATACTTGCGATATAACGTAGAGGATACATCTACAATTTTTTAAACAACAATTTTTATCATCAGCTTGTGAAGAAGCAAAAAAAAAAAACACACTTTCCACTTATCAATAGCGTTAACCAATACCAAAATATTTACGACAGTTATATCAATATTAATACATATAGTTCTTATATCATACGTAAAAAGTATTGCTTGCAGAAAGATGAAATATCGAATGTTCGTCAAATTTCTCCAACACGTTTTGCGAGATTCGACGATATGTTAGAAAATGTCGAAATTAAACTTATACATTTTAGCTTACGTTATATGTTTGTATTTACACATAATCTTGAAAAACACATGTGTATACATATGCGTACGCATGCACGTTATACGTAAGCCGAGGGAAAGGCACCCGATTCTTGCAACGTGTATGGCGTCGCGACGAATGCTTCTGCTTTATACTGCGTTGTACGCTGTGGTATAAGGAAAAGAGAGAAGATAAAGTAACGGAAATATTATACAGATTTGTTAGAATCGAGTTCACAATCTGAGATTAATCACGATTCTTCAAAGATGTCTAGATGTGCGATATAAATGTGAGTATAGCAAATATATGAGGCCTCGAGTACGGTCGAGTGAAAGAATTCTTAAAATGAGAAAATAAAATAAGTAAAAGTCGAAAGTTAGTGTAATGGGATTGAGCTTTGTTAAAAGGATCTCTTCTTACAGCGGTATAATAGAAAACAAAATTTAGAACAGCAGTTTCGATCAAAGTGCGTACAGAAAACAAGAATTTTTTATATTTCTCAATTCTACGGGTTCTCTATTTAATACGCGATATTTGAAAATTTAATGTAACGTCTCATCTTTATATTTTTGTGCAAAACCCGAAGTTTCTAAGTATAAAACTTGAATGATTCACGTAAATATAAACTTCATCGTAACCTCTGATCCTTAATATTTCTGCTCTGCGCCATTTCTTTCTTTCGACGTGCAATTAATTTCGTCTCATTTAAACCTCGTATTCGATCATCGAGTTGACACCAGTCGGCAAAACCGTCAGCAACACCGTTCAATCAGCCCCCCCCCCCCAATCCTCCGTCATACTCGATGACATTCCTGACTCGTATCATCTTATACGCAATACGAGAAAAGAGAACTTGCGCGCACAGTTTTATATGCTCGTTGACAATACGAAGAAGAAAAAAAAAAAACAAACGAGCGACGCATTACAAGTATGCTGTATGAGTGTACGTATGCCTATAAAGCGTTGTATGTAGACATACACACACCACACATGTATATTTTCATATGCACACTATGTATATGGTAATGAATAGCAATCCGTACATTATTATTACACGTATATGTTGGGCGAAAATGTGTTTTTTGTGCGCTTGTGTGTGTATACATAAATACATTTCTCCTCCGAGTTGGCCTACAGTGACGTCACTGGTTGCGCTGACACGGTGACATAGTGACACAGTTTTTCGCGATGTATACAATATTTATGCATAGGCATTCGTATGTGTAGGTGTATACGTACGTATATACGTATGCATATGTATACGAGTGACATGTCAGAAGGAGCAAGCGTAATTTCACGTTGTGAAGCAGCTGTTGCATTATAGCCCGATCAGTATGGGTATTGGTTCCTTCAGTTATCTCGCCGCTGTTGCAGCTGTTGCCACCTCTCTATGATACGACTTTCCATATTCGAATTACATACATAAATGCGATCGTCGTACGTTTATCTGTGATTAAAAGGCGGTTCAGGCGCGAAATCCATTACGAATGATCAAAATATGCGTATACATATATTATTTTTTTTTTTTTATACGGATTACAGAGTTGAAAAGGATCCTTTCACACACGAACGAAATTTCACACTTGTACATCGACCTAATTAGCGAGAGTTGGAAAAATGTGGAAGGTTGGAAGGTTTTTAACACTACAGGCTTGTCTGGTTTCAACGTAAACGTATTTCTAGAAGACAATATTTATTTTAAAACTTGATTGTTGAAGTTGAAGAATATTCGAAAGTTTTCCGTAGATTGGAAATATCACGACGAATTATTAGGTCATAAATTTGCTAAATCAATTTTATACGCGATCGAAAGTCATTAATCTGTACTAATACAAGGAGATTAAGATCTTCAGATTCGAAAACTCAACGAATCCGAATAAATCAAGAGATGGAATTTCATATTCGATTATCTTTTAATCAGTTATACATATGCGACTACTTCAGTTTACCAAACATTTTTTTTCATCATATTATCAATATTTGTGAACGCACAGGTACATATTTTGTACGGTGTTGTGAGTTTATAGTTACGGTAAAGTGGAACGTGAGACAATTTTTCACCATCATCATCATCATCATCGTCGTTACCATTATTATTTTCCCCTATTTCGTAAAGATACCGATTATTATTCAAATATTTCTTCTTTGAATCATTTATATCGTCTCATCATGGTATGTAGTTCATCACAATTCGAATTCGTATTTTTGAAGTCAATGGCAAATGAATCGCATATAAATTATGCCAACTTTCGAGAAAAACCATCGCAGGCATCGTTCGAAAACGATTAGGTTAATTACTTCAAAACAATCTCTTGACCCAATTGCACGCTCATTGTCAGTTGGGGCAACTGACAGTCGTAAGGTGTGAACAAAAAAAGAAAGAAATTCTAAAAAATGATTACGAAACTACTAAAGCTGCATCCGTATAAATCATTTCTGTGCTGAATTTGCCGGGTTTTTCAGTTGCGCATTGATACAGTGGAGAAAAAAATAGAATAAAAAATTCCTCGCGTCTCGTGGAAAAAAACGACAACACAGTGAAAATAAAAAAATGGCGATTGTGCGGTTATGTCGAGAATAGAACCACTTTTATAAATTATATAATACATAAGTACGTACATCGACAATGTATAAATATATATACGTATAATATATGGCTGCAGGTTAAGGACCTCAATTATTTTCTCTCGCCTTATTTTTCTCGTTACTTATTCTTTGGAAACCCCGCAAGTTGATTAGTTTTTTTTTTTCCTTCGATTTCCTGTTGAATTGCCGAAGTAAAAGAAGAAAAAGAACAACGTGACTCTTTGATTTTACACCAGCGAACTTGGGCGATCTTTGAAGTATAACTCTCGAAAAATACTTTATACCTAAATGTCGATTATGTTAAATATTTACACCTCCAACCGTTTGAAAACTGATCATAATTTTTCTTTGTTCTTTCTTTGTTTTTCAAGTAAACGCGTGTGACACATGTTACGGAAAAAAAAAAAAAAACGACAAATGTCTGGAGAAAAAAAATTGTCGCCTTATATCGAGTTTTCAACAAATCTTATCATTTTCACTATATTTTATCGTTTCTGTAAAGTTGCAGATTTTTCTGCGAAAAAATGTCACGAATGCTTGTCATTTTTTTCCTCTCCGAAGAGCAATGCTGTGTAATATTCTGCTGTCGAATTAAAAAAAAAAAAAAAAAGAAGAAGAAAATAATATTGCTATTGTTCAGTTTGCGTATACCTTATATGTATAATTCAAGAACGGAGGAAACTGCCTTGTTTGAACGACAAAGGCGTATGGTTTTAATCGTTGTATTTAAATCTCGAAAAGGCGGTGTTATAGCAATAAGGTGAACCTTGCAGGTGGTCAGCACTGCACGTGCGCAAAACGCAATCTGATTGTGAGTAATCTACCGCTGCTGCTGTTGCTACTTCGGGTGAATTAAATAATTCAAGTCCAACAAAGAGAACGAACAAAAGTAATCGCTGAAATGCATGAAGTACTGAAAAAAATAGCTTCCGATGCTTTTGCATAAATTTACAATACTGTAAAACATGATCTCTAAACGGAAAGACTTTACGATGCGCATTATTTAATTCACGGGTAAAAATCTCGATCGTTATCACACAATTAATAAAGAAAAAAAAGAAATACTTATTTTTGATTGCGAAAGGCTTATTCTGAAAGAAACTTTAGCCAATCTTGCTGACATGAGAGTTAAAGTTACCCCAAAAACTTGGCTTGAAGAGAAAAAAAACATGCTTTTGGAGGTGACAAACGAGTGTCAGTGAGAATTTTGTACGTATAATTTTTTGAAATTTTTCAACACCGAAAAATAATTCCATGAATTATTTAAGTCTCTAATAAAATTCAGAGTCCCGTTTCAGAGTTGGAACAATTGCTGAAAATTTGTTGAACTAAATCGGAAATGGTAAGGTTAGACATTGGTTGGATTCGCATAGAATTCCCCATACGTGTAATAATATAGGTGTAGTTATAATACGTCAGCTTGATGTCGAGTTGTGCGTGTTTTAATTGCTTGTTATACTGTCACTGAAAAATTTACTGTCGATTCAATTGTGGCATGTCCTCCAGCTCAATGCCAGCAGATGTCTGCGCTATGTATGTGGATAATAGTACGTACACCTCAATACCTATTTGAAATTGACTATGAACCTTCAAAAACGAATCCTTCAAATCTATGAGTGTGTATTATTGAAGATGAAATGAGTCCTTCGTTCTCGAGGTTTATGTCATATAAGAAAGTGAGGAATTATTTTTCGCATCTTATCTATTAATATTATTTATGACGTGAATCAATTCCAACTTCCAATCTAACCGCACTTGGTCAAATATTGTTAGTTCTCTCGAATAGTGTAAAATTTGTGCGTTGTTTTTCCACCTGTAAAATACAAGAGGTTTAAATATTATATTACACACATGTGAGACATTCCATGCCAATACGACTAGTTTTCACCTCAGAAGTTTTATTCTGGTTAAAATATTTTCAGGTAATAGTAGCGCCTCTAAAATCTCTAAAAATTTTTACCTATTCGTGCAACGGTTTTTGAGTAATACGTATCCGAAAACATTTGTCGTTTTGAAATCCGTTCCACGATGGATTGATTTTTTGTTTTATTTTATTTTACCATTGGTCGATTCGATACAGGATGGCCTTTGCGTATCTCGATATTTGCGAATTGAAAGTGCAAATAAAATCGATCTATCGATCGATCGCGCAGCGACTGAGCGTTTCGGTTCGCCCGACACGCTCCGTTTGTTTATTACCCGTGAGCCGAGTAGTTACTGCTCGATCTACGTCGCCGGCACCACGTGATCATCAACCTACCACTTTCTCCTCCGGCTTTCAAATTTCTTATTTTAACTTGCCTGTCTACCCGTGCCAGTGTTTGCCGCGGTATGTCTAATACGCAGGGTGCAGGTTGCATTGAAGCTTTTCAGCAAGGAAATCAAGCTGTCTGCAATTACTTACGAAGCCTTTCCGGTATAATTACTATTGTTAAGATGGTGGCGGGAAGATTCTTTTAGACCAGAATTATTGGATCACATATTCCGTTAATGTAAACGTTATTTTCTTTTTTGGAGATGTAAATTTGAAAAACTGGCGATTTTGAAAAATTAACGACGGAGCCAGAAATCGAACCTGGCGTCTAGAGATGCTTGACCGGAGCCTTACTCCACTAGACCACCTAGCCGCCCTGACTCCGTTGTCGTTAATTCCTCTCATCACCAGTAAGTTCAAATTTGTTTTCTTGTGCTTTATATGTGTGAATAGAAAGTTTTCGTCTCTGGAGCACCTGATGTAAGAATGTATGTAGATGAATGTTTACATGTTAGAATCTTACGCTTCTGATGGGAAGCACGCAAGACGGTCAAAACCGTCTAATAAATGTTATTTTCTTTTCCTCGATGCCTAAGAAAAAAATCGTTAGAAATGTTTCGAGTACAAGGTTTTTTCGTGTTTTTTCGTATATGCCACCCCGAGTCGACTTAATGTTACAAAATAGAAGTTCAACAGCTTGGACGATGCTCACTGTACCGTGATATTTGTCAAATCAGCCGAAAACGATCAGCTGATCAACTAGCGCGCCGCCATATTGCCCTGATTCCTGTCTACCCTCATTAAGTAAGATCTCGATACCCAATTGACTTAATTACTCTCGCAATATCCGTTTTGTGATTGTTTGTTGTGAAGCAGTTTTTCAACTACTGAAACCATTTAAAGGTGAATTTTTTTCAATAATTAATTATTTAAGCATAGTTAATAGTTATAACCTTTGAACGAATTTCGCTCAAGGGACACGTTTGTAAAGAATTCCATTCTCTGCTAACAATAAATGCTTCCGGGATCAACCTGCGAGGATTACAACTTTTTTTTTCCTGTATACAAGCTTTTCAGGCGGGAACAAAAAAAAAAAAAAATGTTTCTTTCATCCGAAATTCCACCACATACACATGCGTATTTATACCTGTGAATACAGGTTTAGATAAAGGTATAGATAAATTCACTCGCCGTGTGTGACTTGACGTTTGGCAACGGCATCTTTTTCAGTCTCTACGTAACAATGGCGTGACTGGCTCGTTCAGCAAATAAACGAGCATCATATCACATATGTACAATCCGTGTTAAATACCTGAGATGTATGCAGCCATACTCAGTGCGTTGAATTCTGACCATTTGAACATAGCTTAACCTAACCTAATCTGACCTAACTGAGCGTTTCCCGGTTGAGTAATGGTCTGAATCCAACACGCCAAGCCTATACAACCTATAATAATACATAAGGCGGTGCATACTGTATAAATACTCGATTGTCGTTATATATATGGAACTGTGTTATAACTACCCACCTCAGATCTAAAGGGGGACATCTGATGGACTGACCTGCCTCACGGTTCTTTTTTACAGTTATTATTACTATTATTCATGCTAACTTTCCGTTTTTTTTTTTTTTTTATTAATGTATCGGGTAAGATACACAAAAGAAAAGATCGAGGCTGGGGTCGAAGAGATCAGAAACACTTATGTTGGAATTGATTGTTTTACTGAAAAATTCGGTCGGTCGTATTTCACACTTTTTGCGTCCTCCTGAATAGTGAAATAGTTAGAAATATTGATTTTGAAACATTACAAATCTAACTGTAGCCGATTATCAATCGCTTTGAGGTTATGGCGGATTAAAAAATTTGGCGAAGATTTCGTTTCCCGGGAGAAGGAAAAAGTGTGAAATACGATTTGTGGAACCCGTCGGTAAAATAGGAACGTTCGAAATGAGGTTATGCGTTACACTATGTTATGATGTAGCAAGGCATCGACGATTACGCCTTCGGCACTGGTTTAACACGTGACGCAGCTACGCAGGATTCGCGCGCGCATTCTTTTGGTTTACCCCATACGGAACTATGTATCAGGCATTATGTAGGCGTAGGTTTGATATCGCGTAATAAATCCGCACTCTGTCATGTCTCTACCGAGAAAACAGGAAATCTTTGCTGCCGTTCCGCGTTGTGCGACCTTTGCCTCCGTTTTGCCCCCCCCCCCCCCCCCCCATCGCCATCAACTTCTCGTTCGCTTTCTCGCTCTTTTTGTATGGCCAACACACGCTTAATACGTCTGACAAATGGAAATCGTCATTTACTGTACAGAACACATACATATGATCTGTGTGAATTAATATGTGCGTGTAAATATGTCTATGGATACAGTATTTGCAAGTGTACTGTTACAAGACAAGCCGTGGACCACTCATATTATATGTATACATATATGTACGTACATACCTATGCGCGTGACGGCGTTGAACGTCACTTTTTCAGCCTTCAAAACTATGTACACTATTATTGCAATTATTACATACACGCGTGCACGACTAATATTTATTATATCATCGACGATGCGAGAATTATAATGCGCACTCGGTGTTTTGAACATTTTTCACATACACGTATAGGTACGTGTTGTATACAGAAATTTATTATTATAGCTATAGATACCTCTGCGTTGAGAAGTTGTAGGAATAAATAAAACCGTAAATATCGTCATTGTTTATTTTCTTTTTCTTTTTTCAATCCAATTTTATTGTGAAAGTAATAAACATGTCAAGTTTGTCAAATGATTTTTTTCTTTTCAAACAGATGAGAATCACAAAAGTTACATTAACAGGCGTTATACGTGTATCTCTTCGTAGTAATGTACTGTGACGTCATTGCACAGTATTTTACTACGAAATGGTGCAGAAATCTGGGTTTTCCAGGTTAGAACAGAAGTGCGAAGTTAGGTTAGGTTAGCTTGGGTATATCGAATAACGACGTCATAAAAATGGCGGACAAAAAAGATCGTTTCATACATCTCTGACCTTAAAATTGACAGTAGGTTTCAGACATTCGACGTAACAATTTGGGAAATTTTTTCTCTTGAATTCACGCGGGTAAACACCTTTGCAATTTATGACGCAGTAGCCAGAAAAATCTTGCATTTAACAAACACATCTCTGGTAATAATATCGTTACGATGTGTTACGCCGTCGCGTCGCCGTAATACGCAATACCGGACTCAGGACTGACGTCAGTAGGCGTCATGGAGATATCCGGTATTCATACATGTGCCCGGTTGGCCGTTGTTATTGTCACCATCGCCGATATCCTGTTGCTGTTGTCTTCGATGGTGCGATTATTGTTATGGATAAAGTTGTTATTTATATTTATGGGTTTAATTTGGTAATCATTGTGAAATGCTGCAGTTATTGGGTAAGTCGGTGAAAAGATAATAATTATTTATTTTACAAATAATGTATTCATAATTACGGATTACTAAGTCCAATACAGGGGAGTTCCTTGGGTCGCTAATTACGAATCTGATCTCTAAATTTGACAATTCAAAATACCGGATCCAATATGGCGGATTAAAATCCAGAAAGTCACTTGATTTTAGTGGAACTTGATACGTGAAGGTATTTGAGGTCGCTGATTACGAATCTGAACTCGAAATTAAAAAGTTCAAAATGATTGATCCAATATGGCTAACCAAAATTCCAAAAGTCACTTAAAGCTGTCATATGGAGTCTACCATTTTGATTTTTCTTAATTTCGAGTTCAGATTCGTAATTTCCGACCTCGAAAATCCCTGGGTACCGAGTTTTATCGAAATCGAACGACTTTGGAGTTTGGTTCATCGTATTAGATCCGCCATTTTGAATTTTCAAATTTTGAGTGCAGATTCGTAACCAGCGATCCAAAAAACTCCCCTGTATTAAATTTTATCTAAATCAGTCGCGTAGATTTACTTTGTCCCTGAAAGGGTTAAATGCGAGGTTAAATGGCAAAACCCATCCTTTTGCGGGCACGGGTTAGAGTTGAGACAAAAATCTGAAAAACTAGAGAATTATTTTTGAATCATTCGGAATTGATTTCGGGGGTGAGCCGATCGAAATTCAAAAATGACTTTTTTAAGGACCACCCTAATGCATATATGCATGCGATGGATAATATAAATCGTTGAAAGATTCACAACGATTTACGTTTCATAATAATTGAACTTATATATTGTATGTATAATGAATATAAATATCGATCACGAGGCATTCCGGATGGCATAAAACGTTACAGGCATCGCATAGCATGAGCGTTATATTTGTATGAGTTTCGACCACATAATCGAGACCTTGCAGATCGAAAATACTTGTATTGACAATATCCGCTGACCGTTAGTAGGGTGTTGGTTACAGGGGAATGGAGAGGAGAAAAGAAAAAGAAATTGAAATATATTTATAGTGTCTGATAAACTGAACATCTCAACTGGACCTTCCTGTTTTAACCACACATTTTGCGAGTTTTACCGAACATTTTTTGTACTTCGTCACTCATTATCTAAAAAATTAATTCCCTTCAACACCAAACCGTGATCATTTCCCATAATAATTGATGCAATGTTCGAAAAAATGTGCAAATATACAATTTGCTGAATTTGTCGGTAAAACAGGACAAACCCTCTCAAAAAAGTTGTCCAATGTTTGTTGATAGTAACGAATGACCAAAAACATTATGCATGTTTTAACACATTTAAGTTGTGTTTAATACGTATACTATACATATACCATTAGTGATGCAATATTTTCGACACGTGGATTGATGCAACCAAAGTAAAACATTTTCGTATGTTTAAATCAATATCATGCAAACAAAGAAAACATCTTGACGAGTTTGCATATAATGTGCATATATATACACACATACATACAATATATATATATATATACATATATGTATTATCATATCAAATGAAATATACATGACGAGGAAAATATGTTAATTAATTTCTATTTCTGCCGCTTGACTTGATGATTCTGATTACGGTGTTTAAGGCCGTAACGCGATATTTTTTTAATCATTAATCAATTTTAGCAGCTTGTGATAAGTGGATAAAACTTATGTGACATAATTTTCACGTTTCTGACTTCATAATTTTTCACTCGAAATTATTTGTAAACAAGAAAAGTAAAAGAACGACACGCAAGAATATCCTAATCGTAAGCGAAAACTTTTCGGTAATACAAATTTTTTTAATACATAAATGTTTGCGTTACAGTTGATATATATACTTTGATTGTGAGTGTATAAAATTATTATACCTACTGAAAGTTGACCTAAAGAAATTTCCTCCATTTCGAAAGAACTTCGATCTTCCTGTTTTCATGCCCGAGTCACGCAATTGATTGCGGATATTTTCACGCGTGAATGCATATACATTTACATGTACATATTTATAAAACGAGCACGTCGTGTAACTCCTAATTAACCGTTAGGCACACGTGCGACACACGAACATTTTGTTCGTCACTGTAATTATGCAGAAAAAAAAAATTTCCTCCAAGGGCTGGTGATTAATTTTTTGTAAAAAAAAAAAACAAAATACTTGTATCTTTTTATCGACAGATTTTTAATCCGACTGTACATCTCGCATATCCTTAAGAGCACATGTTTCCCATAACGTAAGAGATCCCGTATTGAAGCAGCATGTGGAACAAGTTGAGGTTACCCGCGAGCTTCCGGTTTTCTGTCGTTGGTATTAAAATAACATCTACCGTAAGCCGCGGGGCGTATGTTGTTTCGAATCGGTGCAACTGGTAAACCCGGCATTCGGAAGATCGTAAAGTTCTCTCGGCGGATTTTCTCCTCGCGATGCTTCTTGATAACGCGTTGTGCGAAACGAGTATATGATTCACCCTGAACACCGGAAAGTTTACTCTCGTCATCGGCATCTCGCTAATAAATTCAAAGAATCATATAACCGACCGTTGTTTCGGTATCTCACTAGTATTTTCCACTTTCAAACATCAATCTGCAGTTTTCCGTTTTAATATTCTGTTTTTGTCGCAATAATTATAACAATCGTCTTTATATTTTATCGATCTTGCCACTGACTCGTATCAATTCGTCCGCTTGGGTATGTATGCAATTACAGAAATAAATACCACACCTTTACCTGTCATTTCTGCACGCGTCATTCAGAATTGCAATTCTGCATGTTTGTATATTCAGGGCACATACCTCAGCCACAGTTTTTATATATCGTATCATGGGGTTGAAGTCCGTAACGTTGACGTGAACAAATATTATCATCTTGATGTTCGGTTAGTTTATATACCGTGCAATTATCAAAACTTCAGCCGATGGCAAGAGGAAAGAGAGAGTTAATTAATAATCAAACAACGGAACTTTATGCTGTTGATACCATTATTATTATTACTATCATTAATACCAAACAATATCACTGTTACATACCACTATTACTGCTATCACTTATGCCGATGTTACGATTGTTATTAATACAATAACGTGATATATGAAACTGCTCAATTTTTTCTTACACATTTTTGCCGTGAATTTCAGGCTCGTCGATATGTTTTTAGATATAGCCGATTTTTCTGTTTTCCTCGCACCCCTCACTGAAGTTGATCGACCATTTTCAATGTTTTAAAAATATTGTTTCAGGGCACGGTGACACTTACAAAACGTATTGAGGAGGTCAGATTGCTCGAGTCACGGAAGAGTGCTCGGCTCGCCGATCAGGACACGGATTTTGCTCGGCTCGCCGACATGGCTGGGGATCGTAAGAGAGCCTCTTCACACTCGATCGACGTGCCCCACGTCATAGGGTGAGTTGCATATCAGGTTTATCACCATGTAGATTTTGTTTTTAACTCGTCTCATAAGATTTCCAAAATTGATGTGCGGTACGAAAAAATGGTGTTTGACACGTCAAATTTTTCAGTTTTAAGGGGACCCGGTGGTCTAGCGCACGAAAATGACACCTATTTTCACGATTTTTTTTTTGCTATTAAAAATAAAAAAAACGATGTTCTAACTTTTCGAGCTTATTACTACGTTTATTAATCATACAAAAAATTTTTTTTTTCCTTTTAAAAACAATATTTATTATTATAAAAATGCCGCTAAAGATGACCCTCTCGAAAAATCGGATCCGGACTGCGGAGGTGATTTCGAGACTTCTACTCATCAGAAACAAAAAATTCAAAGACATTCTTAATCAGAAAGAGTGCAGTTATGGTCGGAACTAGAACAAATCGAAAAAATTGAAAATTGACAAAATGCCGGGCGTTGAAAAAAAAAGTTCGCAAAATCGGGTTTTTTTTCACTAGTTTTTTAGTGTAAACAATAGGAAATTATTTAAATAAAATCATGATTCTATTTCCGACGATAGCCATACATGTTGTGAACAACATATCCAAATTTCAAGTCATTCGGTTGAATAGTTTTTTTATTTTCACCCCCGCCGTGCCGAAAAAAGTCGTTTCGAGATAAATGAGTTTAAAGTTTGAGGTACAGATATTTTCAAAAATTGAGCAAATTTTGAATACTTACAGTTAATCCGCGATTCCGGCACCATAGAGGATCCCTTCGGAACGTTTGTATTCCGAAGGGATTATATTGTATTCGGTTACAAATGTAAAGGTAAAATGCGGAGAAGGGTCGGGACAGCTGCCGCGCTCCGAGTGCTGAATCCGTTAGGAGCGCGCGGACCGCTCTCTACCTGGAAGGGCTGTAGAAGCTATAATATTGGGAATTTCCGCATGAAAATTTCACAGTATATTCTTAAGATACTATACTTTCGAAATATCGAAAAAAAAAAAATCGATTTTTTGAAATTTCTAGACCACCGGGTCCCCTTAAGTTACCTTTTCTCAATTTGTACAATACGAAACTGTGTTACACATTTCGAAAAATCTTGGGAAATGATTCTTATCATTTCTTAAGATCTTCCTGATGCCGCTGAATTTTTTCACATCATTCGATGTGAAAGCGTCATCCGAATGAAAAAAGAAAAACGTTTTCTCAAAACATACTCAGGTTGATATATCTTATCGAATACCTTATATTAATAATATAGACATATTATGACGCTTTACTCGTGAGTTTATGCATTGAGCATGTACACGGATATATGTATATATATCCGACAAACGCAATGCGATGCATCATTAATACGTCACTACACAGACGCAAACAATAATATTGATCAGTTGCCAGCTGCTTCTTTACTTCATGCCACGTATACAAGTTTCTCATTTCTTTTCGCATTGTTTTGTATCAGTATAAAAGGTGAAATAATTTGACATGTATGTTGTATCGTGTTTCTGAAAAATTTCTCTTCAAAATCAATTTCACCTATTTCATAATTTTTAAATGTTCTGTTATACAGAATCGTTAAAACGGCTCAGAATTATGTCAAACGATTGAACATTGATTATTTATGTATGAAAAATCGTCGCACAGCAAAAACCGATCTAACTTTAGAGAATCCTTCGATGAGTTTTAAAAAAGATGGTATTGAAAAATTGTCTGAATAGTCATACCACAAAAAGCCTTGCATAAAAAAAAAATGGAAAAGTTAAAATTGGTCATTTAGAAACGCTAATATTACCTGAATATAAATTTCAACCAGATTAGATATCTCATTACAAACAGTCGAGATCCGTGATCTCAAACCTCTTGTAGTCAGTCAGTCACTCAGTTAGTCAGTCTGAGGTTCCTTTAAAGCTGTCGACTTCTTTGACCTGGTCCTTTTAACCGTCTATAAAGTAGTCTAGACGCATGTCTGCGCCCTAGCTAAACCCGCCCCCCTCTTTCCTCCCCGCCCCGTCTCGTCGTCTAGTTCCATTTTATTTATGAAGGTCCTTTCACACGAAATCTTATCATACCCATGTTCAAGGTAAAGGACGTTCCACCGTTCAGGCACAGAATAATTATCGTTTTTATTAACCCGCAGGATCAATGACGTCTCGGAAATTTCAACCGAAAAACCTGAAACTCTCAATTTTATATATTATTGCATGCTGTAAACGTGCAGGCTAACATCTAAAAATTTTACATTTTAGTGAAAAGTTCAATTTTTGTGGCCGAGCCGTAGAATCGTTGCTAGATCACACGTTATAGATCTATATGCTGAACATATTCATATACCTATATTCCACATTTTCATTCCGATGTTGTATCAGTTCTTTTCCAGCAAAACGGAACAGCTGAGTCTTCGCCAGTTTTTACGATCCAACGACTTTCTCTTTACCTAATCCTGATCAGCTGACGTTGTTATGGTTTCACCGGTTGTATAGGGTGTTCCATGTTAAGTAGAATTGTCAGATATCTCAGGAGCAATAATTGGGGTCACGGGGAAATTCTTTAGTCGAAAGTTTGAGAGCTTTGAGAGAGACATCAAATGGTACTGTTCACAATCTCTTCAGTGATTTCGGTAAGGAGAGATCGAGGTTACCATAGAATTCCTTTATCGGAAACCCATAGATTTTAGTAATCAATGTCATAGATGGTCTTCCAATGAATCCAAACAAAAAATAGATTCTTTGACCAATTTCTAAAATTCAGGAGTCACGGCACGTTTAAGGTCGCTGAATTGCGAACAGCCGTATTTCTTCGGTTTTAACCGTTTTGGAAAATACGTCCTTGCTTGTTCATTAATAGTGATGAAATTGTGAAATCAAATTCGGCAAACTGAATTATTTGATCAAATAACTACTGTAAGAATTTTTTTTCTTTGATTTATTACGGGTTTGTTGAGTTCTCAAATCTAGAGATCCTATAACCTACCTATGATGGAAAAATTGCTTTCAATTTTGCATATCTCCGTCATAAATTCGGTCGCCTAATAATTTGTTGTGAAATTTGAATCTTTCCATAATTTTTAACACACCGTTAGTTTGTCAACAAATTTTGTCTTCTGAAAATATGTTTGATTTGCTAATAAAGGCTTTCAACATCACTTTCACCGTGAGAAACAGTGTTAAGAATTTGATTTTGTCAACTTTTTTCTCTTATCTGTAGGTCGATAACATAGTATGAAACCCGTCATAACTGAAAGGATCATGATTCAATTCTTATGTACTAAAATATTAATTTCTTCTGTCGTAACGGATGTTATGGACTGAACTACCTTAAATCAGATCTCATAACGCCCTATTGCGTAGGATCCGTTACATCGTTGGCTGGCGAAGGGCCAACTGGTACTACAGAATGGCTTGCCGGAAATACCTCTCTACAGTGTTTTCATATATGATCTGCACAATCACGAATGCAGCCAAGGCCAGCACAGGGCGTTTCGTTAACGCTACACGTGTCGAGGCATACGTATAGGCACATTCTTGCCGGCAAGAGGATGTTTTACTATGGCCAATTCAAGTCACTATGTCGCTAAAACAGATTCTCAAACATGCTGCTAGATCGCACTTTATATTTGATAATATTTCGTCAAGAGTCTGGGAATCTAAGGACCTGGATTGAATTGAAGGAATTTCGAGTTACTTGGTTAGTCGAAACGCATCAGTGAAATTCAAATGACTTTGAGTAACTGCACTTGAATTCAACTGATTTTAATTTACTTAATAAGTGAGTTCGTGAACGGGATGGTATCGAGTGGCTTCAAGTTTCTTCGTGAAGTCAGAAGACATCATTTCAATTCAAACAATTTCTAGTGAGTTTATGTGACTTGAAAAAACTTGGGTTACATTTAAGCAATTCCATGGAGTCAGAAGACTAATTGAATTCAAATAACTCCAAGTCACTTGACGAGATCAAAATGGAAACCTTGATCAAATACAAATTGGGGTTCGTGATATTGCGGCATTGCAGACGGCGAGAACACGAAACGCGTTCGGAAAAGGGAAAGGGCTTCGCGGAAGTATAGGTATTGCGTCAGATCCATTAACTGGTGGTCCTTGGTTCGAGAGTGAGATCAATCATCCTTAAGCGAAGGTATGAATATGATGGTAAGACCACAGGTCAAGTTCAGCAGCTATAATCGAAAAATGTACTGCTTTCAGCCATAAAGAAGCTCGCTTATGAAATTTTGAAGAATACTCTGATTGCCAGAAATCAATCATTCGATGTAGAATAACCGACCTTCGAGAATATTCCTTAGCTCTTTTTACCCATTTTTTACTTAGCATATTAGCGTGAGTAAACTCTAATCGCTGACATATAAATATGTTAACAGCGCGCGTACCGAAATGAATTTCTCTCTGCATTATGCGCCCATCATCGTTTCCTATACCAGAGAATGCAAATTGAACTTGCGTGACGTAATCATAGGCCAGAACTTACCTTGAGGTGCAAGGTTAGACGGTGACCGCGACAGCTAAACTCATGCATATATATATATGTAGGTATACAATTTGCGTACGCTTATACAAGGAAATGTACGAAGCCTTAGATTGATTTTGACACGTTCAAGGTCACTGATGGCATCTGTTTCCCATGTCGAGCAAGTGGTAGCAGACTACACCAGTGACCTTGAATGTGTCAATATTAATCTAAGGGTCTGTACATGTATAAACCGGTTATTTGGGTTCTAATTTCCATGTCGGGTCTGAAAATTAGTCTCTTTTACACCGCACTGGTCATACGTCTCTTAAATTATACCTTATGGACGTTTTCGTTTATCGACTCTGTGCTCGGTGAACTCATATTATTCGATTTTTTGTAAGTTTCTCTTAAAAAAACGTGATAGCAAGATACGGCAGGTAATTTTATTATCACCGAAATCCTTGATAATGCAGTATCGGGTCACATTGGACGATTAGCTGATACCTTTAGTTTGTAAATTCAACAAATGTCATGGCAATTTCTTGGCGTGTGGCTTAATTCGAATGAAATGAATTGTGTGTTTTATTTACAGTCCATTTATGGTCGAAGCCAATCGATTAGTCGTGTCCAAGTATCGTGAAGCTGCAATATATAGACAAATTCACACACAAATATATCTAAGTCAAGAGTTTTTGGTGCCGCCACAGTGACTCGGTATGGAAAATAGTGAATTCAAAACAGAAAAACCTTTGTGTTCCACATTTAATCCATCCCAACCGATTTCCAAGGCATTCCGGGCTGCTGCTCATCTTCTTTTTATCTTTTCTAGCCCCTCTTTAGAAACTCTCTTCCAAGATCACTGTAAATAACGTAGTATCACGATAACGTTGACTTATATAACATAATGTTCCTTCCTTCCCTTGCACGTGTTTACAAATTTCACAGATGTCATTAGCTTTCTAAAGTCCACTTGACGCTGCTCACAGTCGGTATATACATACATATGTGTTTCAGTAAACTAGATCATCGTTCATTGTCATCTAAGTACCGAGCGTATCAAGTATCAAAATAACATTGCTCTACACATTTTTGTGGCTGATATTATTTGGCATTAATGATTCGACGACGCACACCTGCAGAAAACTTTCGATAAAACCTAATGAAATGTTGATATTAGTTTGTTTACAACTATTCTTTTTAAACTTACCGTGTGGGGGTGACAACGAGAGAAAGAAATAACGAGATAGAAGGCGAACTAGGTCGTACAAATAAAATCATCGTCTGGTGGCACGCGCACACTTAAAGTTCACTGCACCTCATAACCTGGTTCTATACATCGTATCTAAATACTTTCGTCTTCATCAAATTACGCTATTGGTGCGATTCGTCATCCAGTGCTGCCTGCACTTCGATTTCTTTGTGAGATTCTCTACTGGAAAGTCAAGAGCTCTCGATTCAAATTTATTCCTTTGTCATGTTCATTATACTACTTCAAGTCAATTGTCAACTTTATTTCCACTCAAGTTCAGTTTTCGAACCTCAGATAAAATTGTATTGCATTTACGAAGGTGTTATGTAGTTTAGCGAATATTTGAATAATTTTGTGTTAATTTGGAGCTTTTTCGTTAACTTCGGGAACGTGACTAACGTATTTCCTCAACATCCAGATAGCAAGTAAGGTTCTACCGCAAATTTCGGAACGCAATTTGGGATCTTCGACTGTTTCGTCGAAAGACGTGAGGCTTGGACATTATGTTCGTAGGTAACCGACCATCATGAATATGCTTGCGATTCTCTCGTGGACGTCCCCATCGCTCGACCTTGTGGCCTACGTAAAAGATGACGAAGACGCGCTGCCGTCTAGAATCCAAACTATTGCGTAGCCTAGAACTTTTAGTACCTCTAATAATAACCTACCCATCCGCGCTCTGATTCGCACGAACAATAGACGACAGCAGTGACAAACCTGGGTTGTAGGGTAGGTAGCCAGGCAAAACTGATTTCGATGCACAACAGTTAATCGTCGTAATCACTTACCTCTTTGGAACATCCATCCACGCCTCTAACGACGACGACCTCTTACTTTCATGCAGCTTGTTCTTTCATCGTCCCAATGGTTAAACGTTGAAAGCCAACCTGAACTGCTCAATTTTTATTCCATCCGAAATTCATCATAACTTTTCGTCACTTTCAAGCCCAAGAACATTGAGGTGGTCAAAGTAGTCAAACTGTGTTTCCGTACAACAATCAAATGCGGTTTTGGATTTTTCTCCGTGAAGGCTACCTCAACTTTACACCTAGAATTTATTGAGGTCAGTCTAATATCGATTCGAGTGAATTCTTCGTATGTTTTATGGAGGATGTATGTTTTACATGGGAAATCGTTTCTATCCACGTTCTTCTGGTTCATGTACACATACACCTCTATTCTCTTCTTAATTTGGAAGAGATGTCTCGTTGTACTAGTCTTCATCTCAATAAATTGGGTCACCCAAATCTGAGCTCCCATAATTTGGTGAAAAAAAATACTGGATCACTTACCGAGAAGGCATTGGAGAAGCAGTATTATGCTGTGTTCGAACAGTCATCATTAATTGGTCTATGACATTCGGAAGCGAAGTTATCGACTGTTTTGCATGGCAAAATATAGTTTTAGTGCAACATTTTACCCTATCTCAATTTCAACGCATCGTAGCTCCGTTAAAAACGTTCTCAAGAATTTCAAATAATTCGCCACTTTGTTCGTCGTTAACCTTGTCGAAGGCCACCTCTTGTGCTATGATTACTCATAATTACTCTAATTTTCGATTTACTCAATATTTCGAAAACTATCCTATCCAGGAAATCTTAAAGCATGCTGCGAATTGTTTGAATTTTCTTGACAGAAATGCAGTGCGCTAAAGTTGAGTTATGGGCAAAAATTGCGTTGATACTACATTTCCAAAGGAAAACCAGCCGAGATGACGCTGCTTCCAAATTACGTAAAAGAATGAACGAGAATTGCTTGGACGTAGAAAACTCCAACGTTTTTTAACGCCAACGTCGTTATAAATGCTGTAGCATTTCTTTCCTCCTTAAGTTACCGGCCTTCAAATCCAGGTCCCCAATTAATTGGGACAAACAGTTGCGGTGATTCTTCTTCAGCACTTGAAATAAATGCCAATACTGAATGAAAATTTACATTCGCTTCTCTCTCCGCGCAGTCTCATCGTCATCACAATGGAATTACGATCGACAGCGTTTTTCGAATAACCTAATTAGAAACTCCAGTATTTGGAAAGCATCGAGGGGTTAATTCTGGCCTGCCCGTCGCATCCTCCGCTTCTGCGGCATCGGAGAGCCTCGGATACCGTACAAATATATTATATCGAGAATTCACGTTGGGTCGGGTTGCGTAATGTAACTTGGTCGATTCGCGGCAAGCCGCGCTGGGTCCGCTGGCTCACAGAGAATTAGGTCAATCAATACGAACTCGGTGGGTATATGGGTCAGGTGCATCACGCTATGTAAAACCCAAGTCTGCGCACAATGCATACCGGTCGTCTGTACATTGTTTTATCTCTGCCGCCCTTATCGGTTCTCTATCACAACTCGATTGATCCGATTCTAGCACTTACTCTTTCATTAATTGTAAGTGGAAGATTTTGTATCTGCGTTACATGCACTTAAATAACAAAAAAAAATCGAATTTACACACGGAGAGGAGAAATAGAACAGATTTTACTGAAAACTGCAAGAAAAGAGGAACACATCAGGATTTTTGGTTAAAAATATCCATGTCAACTATATTTCTTACTATATACGTAACAGATTTTACTCTGCACACAGTGATTTTTACTGATTATACAGTAAATTCTGCACGTTACGCAGTATATTTTATCAAAAAACCTGATGTGTCACTTTTTTCCTGCAGTTTTGAGTAAAATCTGCTCTTTTATTATCTTCGTGCAGGGTGTGCAATTTATATGAATTACCTGATACGGTGTTGTGAATTTTTTATCAGATAGTTGCACTAATGCCCAATAAAATCTTACAGTTCCAGAATTTTAAAAAAAATTATTACTCTTACAATAAAATAGACACTGAGCATAAAGCGGAAACACGTGTATTTTGATACGAGGAAATCCAACCTGGTACGGGCTGGGCTTGGAGTTGAGATAAAAATCTGAAAAAATTAGGGAATTGGTTTTGAATTATTTGGACCCGAATTTGGAAAAAATTCGCCCGAGCCCTAAATAAGGATCACTCTAATATATTATAGCTATGAAAGTCGCCTGTTTCATAAATGAGCTGAAGATAAAGGTTAGGTACTTTGCTGCACGGAACAGTTTACTTATCTTTACAACAGCACAAATCATTTCAGTTTCTAATTTTTTATCTTCTTTTTCTCTTTGCAAAAAATCGGAAGTAATTGTTCAATTTTACCAATCGACAACGGCCGAATCTTGGATATAATGTCAGATTCTTCTGCAATATATTGTACATCGGACCGATCGAAATTGGCGACCTGTACAGGGTAAGTCACCTCGTGTATCGAGAATGGGAGGAGTTTAGATCGCGCCAAGTTCGCCCCTTCGACCAAACAGAGAAGCTGTGGGATTCCTCCAACTCAATACCACTCTGCATGCTTGCCTTCACTTTTAATACGTATACGACGCTAAGAATCGTCTGTGCGACTTCGAGTCAACTAGGCACCTCCTATTTTTAACACATCAACCGACTCACCCTGTATAGATTAGCTTTAAAGGGATGTGAGACGTTCCTATCTTACCGATAGGTTCAATCAATCGTATTCCATAAAATAATACACTACATACTTTCTTCTCATCTTGATTGTTGAAGTCTCCTAAAGCTTCTGTGATTGTCGATCAGAAAAGTTTGGGATATCGACGACAGAGGGCAAAATATACCGGATCCTGCAGCTGTAAACAATAGCGTGCGATAACCATAACCTCAAAGCGAGTGATAATGGGATGCAAATGTACTTATAGTACTTCCATCAATTTTCAGAACTTGACGAAGATAAACCCCATAATTTTCATAGTTTCAAGAGCTAGGTTTTATTTCTGACTAGTAAAAAAATATACAAAAAAATACGATTTGCCGACTTGGAGGAAAAGTATCACGCCACCGGATCATGGATTATAAAGGGAAAACTCTTGGAGTGTTTCTCCATATCCAAAATACCGAGCTTCTGATTTGTAGTTTCGCTCGATTCACTAAAGATAAGGCTGTCGAAAATATGTATCTAGTTACTCAATTATTACGCTCTTGAAAAATATGTCCGTTTACACTTGAATTTACGAGGACAATGAAATCCATAATTGGACCGAGAAATCGATTCCAGAAGTTTGAGTAGAATCCATTATTCGGAGGCTTGGGACTTTCCTTGCGAGTCGGTAAAACAGGAAAGCCCCCCCCCCCCAACCTTTATCGATCCGATCAGCGTACCTAATCTCGAAACTCTGGGGAACGGCGGGGGCGATGTCGGGGGCGGTCGGGGGCGGTCGGGGGAGGGGGGCACGCCAAGATCGCGGCGTCTTCGAAGGACGCGTCATTGATCGAATAACTTCGTTTTATCTGTGTTACGCCGTGTAGGGTGCACTGTGCAACCCTGTTCTATGTCCGTGGGGGTGTCGTGCCTGGCGGGGTTGGCGCGCGAATTTGGGTCGCTCGATACAGCGCGACTCGACTGCCATCGGATAAATAGGTCAGGTATGCTACAACCATGGATGTGGTGGAAGGCTGCCACCCCCCCGCTGCGCTACTTGTTGAAGAGCTAGCTCATGCCTGCCGGAGGGTTGCTGCAGGATTGCCACAGGGTCAGGAGGAGGAATAAAACCGGGAAACCGGGTCACGCTCGTTTGCCGAATCGACGGCAAGCGAGCTCCTAATTGCACGAGAAAAGTGTAAAGGTTTTGTTTCAGTGAGGTTGAAGTTGGCAGTTTCGAAGCGTAAACAAGTCGTTGAAAGAAATTCGAACATCACTGTATTTTTTTTTTTTTTTTCTTTTTGGGAAATTCAGATTAATTCATTCTCAGAGAAACTGATTCCTCCTAAATTAATATGTGTTATTCGTACGTTATTACGGTTTGATTGATTTCAAACAGTTCTTGCAAGCATCGAAATAAACAATTCTCTTGAAAATTTATTATTGCGAAGTACAACCTCATTCGTTTCATCCGCCTCGTTAGAAGACTAACTGGAATTTCATCAAGTTCAATTGTTGAGCTATTTCGTTATTGAAGAGAACAGTCGTGTGACCTTTAGAAGTAGCAATTTCCGAAAAATATTTCACTTTATTATCGGACAATCGCACTCAGGTGTCCCCCCCTCCCAGCAATCCGATGTATACTTACTATCGACCCAATTAATTAGACCACTTGCACTGAAGAAAAATATCGTAGAAATTGTCCGCAATCTTCATTCAAGATTAAGATGACCTATTGAAATTTCATTATAACCATAAAAATGGTTGAAACGACGAATCAAAGTTGTAGACCTGCATATTTCAAACTTATCCGCCCCGAGTTATAGGAACGAGAGTGCAATCTGCACAATTTTTTTTTTTTCATACCGTTTTGTCGATAAATGAAAATCTTCCAGGTAACTGGAATAGAGAACAATCGATACTTGTATCTACCGTGAATCAGTCTCAAGCTTGTCCAAATTAATCAAGGGGATGGGTGTGGCTTGCGGCAAATTCGAATTGAGGATGAATCGACTGGACTGTCTGAATCAAAAGTTGGGTAAAGAACAAAAACAAATCATTTAAAAATTCTCCAGCAACGTAATTTGTGCCAATAACGACAGATATGAATGAAATATCATTCCTAGTATTATATGTTATAAAAATTGGTCTGAGCAAATTTGACTAACGCAAGTTTAAGTTATCAACTTATAAGATCTCAATTTGAGAACAGGTTTTATGATTAGAACGTTCAAAATGATTAAACTGTGATGCTTTTGATCATATTCGAATATTTTGGGTTCATTTTTCTCACTGACCAGATGCCTGTAAATTATCTGAAAAGCATGCAAGAAATCTTGACGAATATCTGTTGTACTATTATGTACTCTACTCACGAATTGTTTGTTCAGGTGCTTTCTGTGGTGAACAAAATCATAAGCTCAGAAATAAAGCCGGATTGAAAATACCAGAGTTCAATCATTTTGAACGATCTAATTAATGATCCTTTCTCATATTGTTCACATGTTAGCTTGTATTATTCGAATTTGTTTAGAATTACTTCTTTCACGTAGGATGAATGTCGTTTCTTTCGTGTTCGACGTCATCGACGGGAATAAAATTGCCGAAAATTTGATTCAAAACAATTTTCAACCTTTTTCTAACTTTTGATTCGGACGGTCCGGCCGATTCATCGTTGTTAATCAGCGTCCGGCTCTTACCAAAGGTCCGAGTCGTCCTCCTCGCCTTCACCGGGAAGTAACCAGAAACTAGGCCGCTCGATGACGACGTGGGGTGACGGCTGGCCGGGGCGAACCCGGTAAATAGGTCAGATCGGCACCGGCGTCCCGGACAACCAGAGGGATAATCGAAACTGGGTCATGCCCTGGGTGGAGAAGAAGTAGGTCGAGACTTTGGCGCTCGATTCGCCGCCCTAAGGACGCCATCTTTGACCCCAAGGCAGCGTGACACGGTTCCGAAACTGGGGCCAGTAGTGCAACAGCCTTGTATTACCCGATTGTTAAAATTCGAATCGATCAGCCTCAATCCAGCCAAATCAACTCACCGATCTGCGTCTTAATCGGTTGAGAAGTTCCCGATTCGTTGTCTGAAAAAAATCTGTTTCATGCATCCGGATTTGAGTAAAAAAAAGAAAACTGATCGCTCGGATTTACCGCAATCGAGAGAGTGTTGCGCACAGTGGCGTGCGTGCGTGTTGAAATTTATCGAGGAATAAAATTATACTTTCGAAATACTTTTAACACAGCTACGTCGTACACAGCTTTCCTGCACACGAATTTATTCGGGGAGGGGCAGGGGGGAGGGGGAGGGGGGGGGGGCGGCAAACCAGCTCTTTCTCTCTCCTCTTTACAACATTTCACGTCACTTTTATCCCGTTACAAACTGGAAAGAGAGAATCCTCTGGAAATTGCCATTCATCCACTTGTATTCAACTGCGTATACAAATCTTTTTCTTATTTTTTTGCTTCATCTTATTCCTTTATATATTCTCATGTACGTTCTGCGATCTGTCGTTTTCAATCATGCAGATAGTATCTTTTTTTTTGGGGGGGGGGCAATTCAACCGCGATTTATAACTGTATTTGTAATCAATGTAATATAATCGACGCTTCCGGATCGGAGTGTAAAAATTATGATTTTTTTTTTCTTTCGACAGCGGCAAGTCTTGGGTTTTCGGTTAATAACGGATCATTATGAATCTCCGTCTTAGTGACCGAGTATGTTTGGCCAGCCGAACGGATGATGCTATTCCATAAGTTATTATAAATTGAATGAATATTTTAACGGTTGTTTTGGTTCTGCGAGTTTCGGATCGTTCTAGGTATGTGTATTGTACAGTATAGATACAGAGTTACACCTGCAGCGGATTTCAATATCGTATATGAAATTCCCCTCGATGTTGAGCTTCGTAATTACGTTTCTCACGCTTTTTTTTTTTTTTTTTGGGCTTCCAAAGAGTCAACATAATATATAACGTACACTTCAAAATATACGTAATATTATTACATTAGAAATAAAAATAAATTTCAGTAACGCAGATTTCAAAATGAATCAATTTTTTTCAATGCAAACTCAATTTGTTGAGATTTTCGAGGTCAATAAATCATTGAAAGTAAATTGAACTTGAAAGTTATATTACACACTGTTAAAAACCAAGATTTTTTTTTTATGTCATACTACAATGGTTTTCGTTGTACAGAGTGTCGATTATATAGTTGAGAAATATTCAGCTATAGATTTCTATTTCTTGGACTTGCACATTACAGTAAATTTTGAGGTATGATCATTTTTCATCTGCAGTTAATGGGAAAATCTCGTACATCATGTTTATTATTATCGTGAATTTTTACTCTGCTACAGAGCATTAAGCGCAACGAGAATCGCCGAAGCGCCGCACCAAAGCCTTTCCATTCCCGTAATGTCTTCATGTGTAAGCTGTCTTAATTCCTGTGAAGTGTAAAAAATTTCTAACCCGATGCGATTTAATATATCTATCAGAATTGTAGTAGTGCCTTAAAACATAGTTTTAAAAAAATTTACCTTAGCAATGCCGTGCTATCACAAAAAGTGAATAAATAACGAACACGAAAAAAAATATCGTCCGGAGCAGGCACCACATTTGTAGTCAAAGTTGGACAGAATACAATTAGCTGTATTCTATGCCATAGCAATTTCAGTATATAATGTAAGTAACCACAATTGTAGTATCTATATTACTGCAGTTTTTTAGTATGCTACTACAATTGTGCTAGCATAAACTACAATTGACAGCAGTTACGTAGCCCCGCCATCGATATCTTTTTTTCTTAACAAAAGCAATGAAAACACTTGACTAGTCAATTTGTATTTCTTTATTGTTACTTATTTTTATTCATTGAACAGCTAGTTTACTGCAGCTACGTGATTCTTATTGCTTGCGTTTCGTTAATCAGCCACAACTTTCACTTGGCACTGGATTTTATTTATCTCTGTATACCCATACCATAGTAGTTATTGCAGGATCGCAGGTACAAAACTTTAGCATTCTGCGTGATAAGATCAGTTGAACAGGTGCAGGATATTAATACAGATATTGTACCAATTCACCCTCACAAGGAATCTTCGTAGGTAGACATCGACTAATTGTCGAGATTCTAGCGTGAACCAGATCCGATAGTGAGTCGTTGCGAAACAGTATCTAAGTTTACAACAGCGAAGAAGACACGTACAGTGGCTAGGAAGTAAAAATGAAACTGTTGATCTGGATAACTATCGTAGGTTTATGTTTACCTGTAATGCAAGTTGATCGTTGTATTATGGTTACAGGCCTGAGCATTACACGAACACCGACGTACGGTGAGTGCTGCCTTTCACTCGCGATCACCTGGCGCAAAACACCGTGTATTATAATATCATATTCGCAATAGCGGTAAAACCTGTATCAACTTGTAATGACCTTGATCGATTCTCCCGCGTTCGCAAAACAACCGGTGATGATAAACTTGTCCGTCATCGTCGTAAAAAGAGATCTTTTTTACCCGGTGAATATTCTCAGTCGAAATCGTAAAAACGACTTATACATAGATTCGCGCTAGTCAAAATTTCATTCTTGAAATACCCGCCGTTGAAACTCTGACGAATCCGATGCCTAGAATTTTTTTGTCCAGAAACTTTTCGTCTAACTGGGTATCGCATTTAATTATCAATATGGTTTTTCATAATAGATTTCACTGTTTATTGACGCAATGTCATAAAACGAAAGTGCAACAGCTCGTACAATGTCCTCCGTGCTATGATAATGAGAAAATTGACGACCTTAAGCGATCAGCTGATTAGCTGATGCGACGCCATATTGCCCCAACCTCGCCCACATCAAGAATCGCTAATGCTGCGCTCCGTAGCATCTAAAAGCCCACTTTCCCCGGCATATGTGTGCGTATAAAGGAAGATCAGCAGCGTAGGACGTCGTTTAGTGCGTATACCTACACCAGCATCAGCCTCGTTACCCGAGGAAATTCCTGACCTCTTTTCTCAACGGCTTCTTCGTCATGATTCCTTGTTATTCTTAGATACCGACATTTCCGCTTCTTCTTCTTCGAATTTTTCCTTAGCAATCCCTTTCTGAAAGCTGGTAAATCCCCACGACGCTGTATATTGCGAAGTAAATAACCCTACGCGAACAAATAGGGAAAATAAATAGACGAGGAAAGATGGATAGAAAAGAAATCATGCTGGTATATAATTCGTTCGGACCACCTGCACCATGCAAAGCACTTACAGACTGTATGCGAGTCTTTTGCACGGTGCGGTTTGACCAGCGGGTAGGGTGCCCGCCCAGATGTCCGGTAAAACGGGTATATTTTCGTCACCGCTAACTGCACGAGTGGCAAAAGTCCCGATGAGAAGTCAAGCGCGGATTTGCGGCTGGCTCACAGCCGCGTTTTCTTCAGTCCAGGTGTAGCAGAGCACCAACAGCAGCAAATCACGATTATGCGGCGGTGGTAAAGTGTTGCGAAATTCTTCGTGGTCGAACGGTCAGCTAGTCGACGCTTACACGGGAGTCCTTATAATCTATCCTTGTCGGAAAATTAGCCGATAAGCGATCTCGCTGCACGTTGAGACGGCGCGTGGAAAAATGTGGAAATATGGTACACCACAGGCACCAACTTGCTTTCCCCTTGTTAGACGCAATTGATACTGTATTCATAATTGCACTACTTCGCAATTTTTATACGTGATGAATAATCATGTACGTACGCTACAGGCATTGTATAAATAATTAACGTGAGACGCCATCTAGTGGCAGGAAATATTTATCACTTGCACACAGTGGTATCTAATTTTTTAACCATTTCATTTCCTTATTATTTTTTTTTTTTTTCGGTGCGGTTAAACTGCAGGAATATGACGTCACTATGGGCGATTTACCGATCGTTTTAGCCTTGGTCTTAACTAAATTACACGAATATAAAGGGACAGAAAATTTTGCGCAAACTGGTAAATAACACCTGGTTGGTATCTGCGTCTGTTTTGGATCACAATACTGCTTATAATTAGTATCGGTTCGATTGATCTCAACTAGTCGAATTAGGGTGATACCTCAAAGTGCTAAACAAGTACCCAAGGTGGATTAGATGACATTGGTATAATCCCTAGGGCATGAAAAGATGATTGTTAACTGACTCGTTACGCAGGCTTAATTCTTTTCATTATTTACTCGAAGATAACGACGCATCATTTCCTCTTCTTGTGTGTTATAGGTCGCGGAAGAGAAGGCCGAGCTCCGGCAATGACTCTGAGAGATCCTACGGAGGCGGTGAGAGGCCGTTACACGGATGTGGACGCGAAGGATGCCGGACAAACGAGAGGGGCGATTGCATGGACGAGTGTACCGCAGCCCTTGTTCTTATGTCGCTTTCTTGTTCACCTCACAGCCCTCACAACCCTCTGCCGTTACACTGCCAGCACAACTACGGTCGGTACACATTCATGTCGCTAATTATTTATCTCATATCCTTTGCCTCGTCCTTTATTGAAAGTGGTTACGAGAAAAATGAACCTCGATAATATTACCGAGTGTTCCATTTTTAAGAGTAATGCTAATTTCTGATAATGGTGGTTTATACTTTTATTTCTCCGAACGGTAAAATCATTCGAAGCTTGTCTGGTCGCTATTAAAAGATCGGGAAATTGATGGATAGATAAAAAAAATTTTAAAAAATGTGTGACTGAGCTGTATATTAACTTGCGTGCAGTAACCTCAGAATTAATGAAAACCAGCTCCTCGTTTATATCGATTGTACAAACTTTTCTTAACCATCTTAGAGGTGTAATCATCAATTCTGTAACTGGTCAAAGTTTGAAGAAGTATCGTTACTCAGAAAAAGAAACAGTGAGATGCGATCCGCTGAATTTATCCGTACGAATGGAAGATTTATCATTCTTTTATTAAACTTACATTTTGGCTGCACTGCCATTTTGAATGCACGCATGTCTCTCAGAAAACCACATAAACGTAGTGATCGTGATCTGGTATAGCATCAACTTGAAACAATGACTACGCAGTTAATCTTTTCTTCAACTGATTGTACGAAATTTGCGGTAAACAATTAATAAAAATAAATAAATAAACGTGTAAAGTTACATTTCCAAATGCATGTAATGTATATAAATACTCTGGTTGTGCGTGCTACTTATGAACAGTTTGCAGCAACTTTCGATCTCGCTAATAGCATGTATCACAGGTTATTCACATCGATGTGCAAGTTAAACGAATACCTGTGAGAATGATCACTCAACTTATCGCACATATGAGAACGCCAAATCTACGCTCGCATAAATAGAAAATACAGAATTTAGGTATTTAGATCTAGTTCCACATGTATTCGCCAAATTTTTTCTTCATACCACGGTTAAATCCACTGGCGAATTATTGAAAAGAGGCGGAAAAATTTTTCATTCGCAACGTATCGCATCTACCAATATCAATTCGGTACAACTAACATAGAATGCTCCATAGGCGATGCTGATATTTTTATCAAACAGTGGCATTGGTGCTCACTAATTTCTTACAATTACAGATTTCTCTACAACTAGTTATCCCCGCGATAAAAGGTGTAATGAAATAAAAATAAAAACGTATGTTTTCGAAACTACACATACACACGCACACCCTGCGTGATGGTTCATGATCGAGATACAGAACTGCACTTTGCAAGACATTTTTGTATATCCATTCTGAACTGATTTAGGGGGCGGGCTGGTCAAATTCTGACAAAGCTTATTCTAAGAACCACTACAAATTGTATACAGTCATTATTGGCGTATAGGTTAGGGCAATATGGCGTCAGACGGGGCAATCAGCTGATAGTTTCAAGTCAATTTAAAGAATATGAACGCACAAAGAACATCGAGCAGGCTGTCAAACTTTCATTTACCGGCATTGAATCGATGTAGAGTCAAATATAAGATAAAAACCACTGTTATAATTAAATATGACCCAGTTGGCGTTGGAAATTTATTTCACCAAATGGCAATTGTTCAGGGTATTAAAATCTCAGCGCCAATGTTGAAGTTTGAATGTGAGCACTCTTGGAGAAACTCGTCCTATAACAGTATAGAATTCTGCGGAGTTTTCACGCCGACCAGGGGAAAAAAAATTATATGGCGAGAAATTTCTCTGAGTATATATGTCCTGTATAAGTATATACACTCACATAATAATAAGATATGATGCCGTTATAAACGTCGAAAGGCACGCGTGTAGTACGAATCGAAGCGTGACTACTCGGCGACTGGATGTATTCTGTGTTCTGAGATAGCCTAACGGTATACACATACTTATACACGCACCTATTATATACACTTCGTCGTTATATACATCCGCGGAAGTACGTGCGATGAACTTACGTGTGTAATCTGTGTGCCAGGAATCGAAACGAAACGTTCTCAGCATACCTAAAATTTACAGGGCTGAGATATGTCAGTGGTAGCCAAGGTTCTGTGAAAAGGAAATACCCTTTGAATACAATATCGTATACTTCATTTGATTAGGAACTCATTATACAAAGTAATTCATTTGTACGATTATAGGAGAAAACGAAACTTGTCAATATCTTCCAAATTCTTCTTAACACTATCGTATCAATACATCTGAGCGCCTGTGTTTGAAATCCTACGACTCGCTGGGAATAATGATTATACAACGTTGACTGAGCAAGCGTTGGGAAGATTTGAGTTTTCTGCATTCAAACAGCCCTCGTTTATTGTTTTACGTAATTTGGAAGCAGGGCTACTGGCTGTTATACCTTAGTAAACGTAGTCTTACAATTAGTACATTTTTTTTTACCCCAACTCAACTTCAACACGCATCAGTTTTGAAAAATTCCTTTTGATTTCTAGGCAATCTTTGAGTTTTTCTGCATATGATATTTTTTGGTAAATTAATACTAATCGAGAATTATGGTAGCTATATGTCAATTTGTTGATCTTTAGATGGGTCCAAGACAAACCCGATTCCAATTTTTCATAAATTTTCGTATGCAAGAAATGTCAGAGATTGTCTGTAAATCGTATCACAGTACATTATGTCACAAGGGAATAAAGTCTGAGATTTCACCCAAGCGTATAGTCGATTTTTATTACTGTTTTACATATAGGACTTTATTTTCGACTCAACTCTGGCCACATTATTGACTTGAAAATATGGTCTCGATTTATCCTTCTCGATATCGGTGTAAAATTGAGAAAGTAGATTATTGATGAAAAAATTCGTTTTCAAAAATGCATACAATTAGTATATGGGTATGGGTCGGCGAAAGCTGGAGCGAGGCAGCAGATCCAGGGCTGCAGTTCCTGGTGGAGGTGTAGGTGGCAAAGCCCCCGCCGGGGGGAGAGAATATGTCATTGAATATTGCACAATCATGTGACATCAATATCTATTCTCATAGGTAATCCTACTTTCAATTAAATTTCAAAGACTGTCATGAATTTCAAGTTTATTAATCGAAATGTTATGGGTTTGTTGAGTGCTTTCAAATTTTGAATTAACAATCATTGTAATTCTTTTATTCATGCGTAGGTGTGATCATTTTACTAATTTGAAAGCTAGAATATCATTGAAAGTTTAGAAAACGATAGAAAATAAAAAAATTATTTGCGGGAAATATGATTTCATATTTCTCACAAGTCTCATATTTTCCGCAAATCTAATGTATTTCTGTGGGAGAAATGTGATACTTTTTCCCCACCGATAAGGGAAAAAAGTCGAGAGGAAATAATATGCTAGTTTCGTCCCGCTTTTCAGTTAAAAATAGTTAAATTATTTCAACGGAACTGTGGCTAGTTGAAGTCGGCTTGGGGTAAAAAAAATTGTGATAAGAGTACGTTTTTCGACCCACAACAGCCGATAAATCTACGTTCAACTTCTGTACGACAACGAGTAAATTTAAACTCAGGGAAACTTTGGTCATTCTGCTTTTCTTTCTTTCAACTTATTCGACTTTAAATTGAGGTGTCTCAGTTTATTGAAATGATAGTAGTCTTCCGCATGAATCACAGATAAATTTTTTCATTGTCCTCAAAATATTTGATCAATGTAGGTAATCGATGCTCCTCCGAATCGGTGATATTATCTCTTTTTAACAGTTTCATTAAAATTTGATCATAATCAACTAACAAGGATAAATTGTTATATGAACATGAATTGTTTCCGGTATGGCTGGAGTCGTTATTCTGAATCCAGAAAGCTCGTTGTCATTGTCATAATTTCATAATTTCATAATTTTCTTTTTCGATTCTCTCAACTCTAGCAGCTACCTGGTTGCCATTCGTCCTGTCTGAGCTGTCGCGTGACACTTGACGAGTCACGCGCAGCAATTCCCCGAAGTCACGAGCGTACACGTACCAATATTATGTACATCATACCTATGTATATATCCGCGTATTACCGCTCGTGATGATAAATACCTAGGCTGCAAGAGTGCAGACGACTAATGGTCGGAAGGATGGCCGGGGTAAATCGCGCTTGGTTTCAGCGACAGGAAATCAATATCATAAATATTTTTGTATCTTGTTTTACCCAACGTAAGGAAAAGCTATAATTATATTCAGAAAAAATCAACCGTTGTTAGAAATCTTCGATATTTCCGCAAATAACAAAAAATCTGGTTCGTCGTGAAATTTATCTAACTTGCTGTATTTGTTTACGAAGTATTCTCAGTCGAAAAACATTATTTCCAACACCTGCTTGGGGAGTTTGATTTTTCCCAAGTGCCCCATTTCCAAACAGTGGGGTAAAACAACGTTGGCGCATGCGTACGATTCAAATGTTATTAGTACTTTGCACACTAGGACTTTGACTGTGGCGCATGCGCACTTTCGAATAACTCAATTTTACGCGCTGTATCATTGAACGTAACTTACCTAACTCTAATTTCACAAGCTGTCGGTGGTATCTTCCGTGCTTCTCAAATCAGTCTCTTCTTCACAGATTTTGGAAAAAACAGCGTGTATCACACGTGCCAACAGGAGATATCTGAATTGCGTGATTGGCTTATTCTACGTTCACACGCATCGGGAATTTCCTACTTTCCGCACTTATAATACAATGTACCATTATCTTGGTAAATAACTGTCGAACTGCTTGTTGGATTTTAATAATAGTTGGATCAGTCACAAGCTGGTATTCAGCTCGAAATCATAAAGATTCGTTTAGCTGGTCACGAGATGTCATGGGCGAAAATTAATCATAAAAATCTAGACCTTCATCTTGAAATGGTCGAATGTGATTCTCTGTACCTCAAGACATGGAGATCTAGTAAAAACTCGACTTCTTTTGCAGCGTTTTTTCGTGTGACATCTGCAGCACAGAGTACAGAATTGACGAGAAAGACTTTGCGGTTAGTTTGGGTTGCGATCTGACAGCTACGCTGTTCTTAATCAATTAATTATCAGCTCAGAGTCACTCCAAGAAAGAAACGTGATCTCGTTTCGTATCGCTCGCTACGGTTGACCTTAGAATGAACCTTGAACACCCGCGTATTGCAAACGCGTAAGCGTCACTCCCATAAACTGGCGGCTATCAAGTTTATCGGATCTAGGAACAAAGATAAAAAATATAATACGTACTCCCAGTACAATTATCAACGCGCTTACGTACAACAATAATCTAGGTACGAAAATCTTGGGAACATGTTCAATGGATTTTATGGAAACTACAATGACATGCACAAACAATCAATTCAAAGTTTTATACATTCATACTCCTAAATATAGAGCTGCTGCTGTTACTGTGGTTATTGTCAATTATTCTTATCATTGCTGATAATTTTTCGTCCATTATTGATCTCGTATACGAAATCTTATCGTCAGATTCAAGAACACTTTGAATCGTTGTTTATTGTGAGCAGTAACGCTTAATTTTTTTTCACAAGTATACCTATTCAGAAAATTCGAGTGTAATATTAAAATTAGATTCAACAAAGGATCTTTTAATTTCATATTTCTCAAGTGATTCTCGAATGATCCTCCAAATATCGAATGCTTGGTACAAAAAACAATAATCAATTTACCAATTTCCGAGTAAAAGCATAAGGTAGCTCATTGTCACTTACGTAGAATTGATCTTTGGGACATCTGGAAAGCACTATGTAATATGTATTCCTATTTATTTGTTATTAGTGACCAAATTACTCGACAAATCATTGAATAAAAATTACTGAATTAAAGTTTTTTCACAAATAACTGTTAGAATGAAATTTTTTGCAATTCCTGCTAAATTACGGCTTTGTTAAGTTTTCGAATCTGGAAAGCCTGCCCTATCCAGCTCTATCATCGAAAAACCACCTAATTCGATCGTGCAAATCTCTTTAATAAAGGCGATGATGCAATGACTTACTGTAACTATAGAAAATAGTTTTTCATTCAATTCCGTCTTTTAGAGGCATGTTTGCTTCGTAAACAAAGATTTTTAACAGGAGTTCCCCCATAAGATGTTGTGTAAAAAATCGATTCTACACAATTATGAAATCCTCTCTCACCGAGTCTATCAACAGGCGTAAAACTTTATATACGTTAGAGGAAAATTTTCAATTCTGAAAACCTGGAGCATAAATTCGTTCCACCGTAATCGCTTTTGTGTCCGAACGATCTATGCAGCAAAAACAATAAAAGAATTTACCTACGGCAAACGTGTATATTTGATGAAAACTTCGATTTTTTTCCCCACCGATAAGGGTCATGGGGAGGTCGTAGTGGCGTGGTCGTCGGATCACCAGGAGCCGGGGGAGCTTCGAACAGTAGCAGCAGCGGCGCCTCCTGGCGGAGCGGAACTCCGAGTCCTCCGCTGAGCGACGAGGGCGCTCCCATGACTCCGTCGCCGTGGCCAACCCCGGCAATCCCCTCGTCATCTCACCACCATGCGAACACCCAGCACAACGCAAATACTTCCGGTTCCTCATCCTGCAGCACTCCGGGATCTACGACAACTCTGGATGAGGGGATCGTACTTGATTATCTAGGTGAACAGCATCCGCGCAAGAAAAAGGTAAGCAAAAAGTAAACCAAAAAACAAATTCTGGAAATCGACATCCTTTTCTCTGGCATGTCTCAGTTATTCTTCTCTAGATGATCCAGAGCATTTTTTCCCTCATTATATGCATGTAACAACGGATGCCAGCACTGCGATGCTGAAAGTTTTCGAATATTCACCATAGAAACTACACAGAATATCTCTTTCTACTTTTTTCCAATCATTTCTAAGGTTCGAAATACCTGTAACTCTCAATAGTTTTTGTATTTCGTAACCATGGATACTTCCGGGTTACCATTCCTCACGCACAACGTGATACTTACGGATTTTTAAACGCCACTTATTTCAATATCAGACCCACACACATACGTTAAGACCGTGATAAGACGGCGTACCGAATCGTTATATAGAATGTATTTACGTCAACAGTCATGCACAAATTGATTATACAACATTTCCGGAAAACGATAAATTTCTGATTAACCGTCCTTTGACCTGAAAAAATGTACAAACCAAACTAAAAAGCCAACAATATCGGTATTTCAACTACAATACTATATATAACTTGTGATCCTTTAGTTACATCGTTTTTTTTACTCATATTGTCGTGAACTTTTTCGGACACTTCAATAATCAAAAATACATACAATTTTTTACTGTTCATTATCTTTAAAGTTTTAATTTTGCGTCACTTTGATTTCGTTTTCACGTTAGTTTAACGTCAGAGTGCAGTGACGGTAGAATCTTTGCTCATTGTCAGCTTTGCTCGTACTTGCCAACTTCTTTGCACGCAGCGCTGCGTCCGTAGCTATGGATGATGGTACCCGGGGCTGGTCAGAAGACCGGCGTTCCTGTCTCTAAAAATGACGATAAAAATTTTTCCATACCGACACTAAATACACCTAAGTATACAGAATCAGTTTCAGTACGAGAATTTGGGTTTTTTAGAATGTTTTTTGATACAAGAAATCAATATCTAGGAAATACTTGTTCTTAAAATGGCCGGTATTTTTTTTTTGATCTACCTTTAAATCGTTGTGAAATTGCACACTCACTGTGTTATAATTATTTATTCTAAATATACCATCTGGTAGCAAAAAATGCACTATACGCTGAACATATTTGAAAATAAAAGTTGTTTCTTGCCGGAATCTTACTCTTTTTAAACGTATCGTAACCAAAAAAAAAAGTTTAATCGCTTTCACAACCTCTTCTGTGCATTTATATTCGTATAATTCAGCTGAAACTGATGCTCAAACGATCAGCTGATCGCACAGTCCGCCGCCATACTGGATTAAGGTCCAATACATATGACTGACAAAATTAGAAGTGATTATTCGTGTACGCCTAGTTAAAGAATCTGCGTTAATCGCAAGCTAGAGAGGCGGGCAACTGGCCTTCATACTCACATTTGGTATTCGATCTTCGAGGCACACATTCACAGTGAATACATAGATGCAGGAACAGAATATTTCTCGTTTCCCAAGACTTGAATGATTATTTTCCTCTTTTTTCTTTTATTTCTCTTCTCCGCTGCCATCTCCTGTAATATTTTTAATATACCCACCACGATGACATCAACGAGGTTACGAATCAACTAATTAAACTAGTCGTAATTGCGCATTTGGCACACGTGACATCACTGCGCTACTGGCTTGGTCGATTTGAAATTGGAGGATAGCAGCTGTTACATGTAACGTGTGCGCGAACCGTGCATGCGTAAAGCTCTGCAAAGATGCACTGCGCGAGGAAAGACGGAAGGAGGGCGATCCCACTTAATGTCAAGCTAAAAAAGATACGTAATATCATTGGCTATTCGCGACCTGAACCGTTGAACTGCAATCGTGTAGACAGCGCCGTAGCTAGGTGCGGGCGAACCGGGTGCCTGCCTAGAGCGCCCTCTTCCACAGGGGCCGCCATTCCCACAAGTTCGTGGAAAAACAAAAAAAAAAAGAAGAAAATGTTATGTCAGCCCTAGTACCACTGGGAACTAAACATGTGTCATCCGTATGTACAGAATATAGGTATGAAGCGAAGTATCTAACATACACTAGTTCACTCTGTACTCACACTTGGCTGCCAAGTGTAGCATTACTATCAGTTGAATCTTTCTAGGGGTTGTTCCATATAAGATGAATAGTAGTATATTTTGTTGCAAGTGTAGAAAGTGGGCAATTACGGATGAGCGTGAAGTTGGCAGCGTGAACCCCGAAGGCGATTGCTCTGATCACACGAGTCAGATATCGCCTGTCCGCACGTATGACATGATATTCTTTCCAACACCTGTGAAGGGAAGTTTGATTTAAGAAGCAAAGAACGGGCCACTAACGGCGCGTAACATTGGAGTTGGTTTATTTACGCTCACTGATACAAGACGTAAAATTGAGTAATTCAACAGTGCGCATGCGCCAAACACAGTCCCAATGTTTAAAATTGAGGAATTCAGTTGTGCGCATGCGCCCGTTGGCCCGTTGTTTTACGTGACTGTTCGGAAATGAGGTACTTTATGCACACTGCGCAGACTTCGAAAATTGAAGTTTTCAAGCAGGCGTTGGAAAAAGTATTTGTAGATATTTACTTAAGAGAACAATTCATTTGACCAAAATTATTTTCACAAATTAATCTTTACTATTGGACACACAGAGACATATTATGTACAGTACTTTTCGAGGCACCTACAAAACGCGAACCTATGCAAATGAGCTACCTTAACACACCACCCTCAGATTGCAAACATTTATACACGTGGAAATTGAAATGAAGTTGTACAGAAGGCCATGGGGCGTAGATATTTATTAATTATTATTCATGCGCACAGCTGCCTCCGTAGCGTGGGTGCAGGTTACAACGCTCTTCCGTATATATGACGGTAAGCGCAGAGTTCGCGGGATGCATGTTTTCGCGTTTATATCAATACCGGTATCTGGTACTCAAGGTTATAACACTAGACAGTGCGTTCGGGCATCGGTAACGATTGCCGTCGGCAAAGCTGCTCAATTTTTTAACTTGCACACATCATTTGCCACATAATAAGTTTAACACGTTTCAGTGTGCTGCTGCTGCTGCACATGCTTTATACGCAATTTATTCAACGAGCAAAGTAACGCCTGTGCATTATGCAACGGCCACATATGGGTAAATTATGCATTCATCATTACGTAATCCTGTATCAACGATTATACATACCTACGCATATATTAAACACATAATACACGAATGCGTGGGTGAAGTATCAAAAAAAATTTACCTTGTCAATTTACTTTCTGGCTGGGATACATGAGGTGTAAGTTACTGGAATATCGGTATGCAACCTTCGAGGAAATGTTCTTAAATAATTTCACGGCATACTCGCGACGCGACGGGACTAGGAAAAAAAGACGCGAGTATAATAACAGCGAGTATGAGTGACCTTCCGCATTTTACGATATACATGTCTGGACAGTATACTATATTATAAAAGACCGCGATGACAATGAGATTTGTTCGTTCTTTGACATTGCCTGATACATATGATCTACCTGGGTGTACTTTTCCTTTGCCGTAAGGCCCCAAACTCAAAAAAGGAGGACAAGCTGCGCCGACTTCTGCCATCAGGATCCTGCACGGTGGATAGAGCTATAAGCATACACATTATACCTGATATATTCGTGACACAGTGACACGCATAAGCAGCCGGTCCTTGCCAAGCTTCGCGGCTTACTAGATTGCCTTGGCTGGTTCTGTGGTGTGATGATGTAAACTGGATAGGTGCCAGATGATGACGACGGAAAACCTCACAGCGTCAGCATCACGGATATATATTGTATACGTGTGGATGCGATTTACTCGATTTAGAATTGGGTGTTATAATTTGGGCCCAGTTTGCAATGGTCGTAAAGACGTTGAGACGACTTTTAGAACTTTGAAAACTGTCACTGAAACCTCTCTAGGGTTTTAAAATTACAGTCATTGATACTTCTTTTAGGGTTGAAAACTGTCGTTAAGACGTATTTTGGGTTTGGAAGGTGTCGTTAAGGCGACTTTCGGCTTGACCGAACAGACATGGATTTCTCGAAAAAATGTATCGATGAAATTTGGGATCCAGGAAGTGAAGATTGATCATTTGAATGAAGGTTTTCTCAGTGACCTTGAAACGGATTTCTCATTTAAAAGGACAAACGTCAACTTTTGCTTATACGCCTAATGAAATTATTATGAAGTATTCTAGTTATTTAGATGACGTCTGTGGCATCGCTGGAGTTGAAAGGGTAGATAAATCTACCGTAAGTTATGTACTTAGAGGAAATGTTAAGAGTGTTACGTTATTGTTGTGATTTATATAATAACGCAAATGAATATTATACCAGAGATAAAGTGAAAACAGAGAAATTAACAGATCGGTTACGCATAGAGCAATAAAAAAAAAAGATGGACGGAAGCACGTGGAGTGACTAAATGCATCTAGCCGATACAACATCGATGCGTAATCTGTATTATATGTTATGTCAAATGAAATTCATGCTTGACTTTGAATCGATAAGCATATACCTACGCGTCTGACTCTTAACGATTTATAATCGTTTGAGTTAAAACTGATATTTCAAGGCCAACCGGTGATATTTCCACAAGGTTAACGCGTCGAATTTAGCGACTAAACTACCGATGAAATATTTGTTTCTTTTTTCCGATCTGAAAATAACAGTCTTGATAAGAGAAAAGAGCGTTGGTCATCAATAAAAAAAAAAAAACAGTATGCACCATTTTCAATTCTGGATTAATTAGGTTTGTGACAAATTTTACTTTTATTGTTACTTTATTTTTTACTCAGAAACAGTAACTGAGATCATGAATAATAATTCAACAAAAATGAACAAGGTTATTTTGTTGTATTCGTCAAATTTGTCGCCAATTTCGATAAACGTCGGAGACGTTTAAAAGGACGTTTATCCAAAATTTTGGTTACGTTTCAGCATCCCTGACCGAAACTTCGTGCTACCATTATAACCTGTAAAATCCAGATTTTGACGCCCTTTCTTGCTAAAATAGCAAACAATGACGTTGCAATAATAGCATCTATGTCGATTTTCTATATTTTTAATTGTTTAGGTAATCCTTCTTTACTTGAAAATAAAACTCAAGATTAAGTGTAAAAAATGAATTACTAATTCTTGAGCTTGGCGTTTGCCGATTCTCTTGTTTTATCATTCCATGTTGCCAAACTTTGTCGCGAATTAATTGTGAAAAGGATGGAAGAGTCACATTCGCACAGTCTCGTTAATCACGCCGTACATAATATACCTATAACCATCCTTTATAATTATCATTTACGAATCGAGCTGTTCGTATGTATGTATAATATATTTATATCTACATAACATTGTACGCATTCATTGTAAAGATATAACACATGTGTGTCGCGTAGTCAGGAAGTGCTGGCAGTCGTAGATTGTTAGTTGAAAGAATATACCAATGGCACGTGCGCTTCGTATCTGCACAGAGTATGTAGTAATAAGACTAGGATTTTATATCCATGTTATCGCACACTTGAATACTATTAAAGCACAGCAATGCATTGGTTACTCGTAACTGGGAAGTGTCACGGATTTTTTTTATCTTATATTTTAGTCGTTTGAAGAAGAATAATTTAGACATTCGTTTTCTTTTTTCATTGGAAACAAAGTTCAAGTAAATTAACACTTGGTTGAAAAACGTACTGTATGACGTCACCCGTGCCAAAGTACCTATGTTTATACATGTCAAAAGCGGCGAAATTCAATGACACATAAGTTTTACAATTTATGGTTCTTAATGGAAATGAAAATATATAATCCAATTATTGCACAATACTCTACCTTATGCACGTATGAGAAAGAGCATGAATTTTTTCCCCATGAAACTTCTACATTGTATAGGTGATAAACATGTATCTGAAAAACAATTTTTGCACGTACTGTGTGTAAAACACAGTATGAGAATCCTGAAAATTTTTGTAATGCCGTTAGCAATGGCCAAAAAAAGTAGAAGTTGTCTGCTAAAAGAGGATTTTTTTAAATTTGTCATTATCGCGCGTACCAATAATATTTTAAAATATCGCTAGTCTTGAATAAGCATGTCGGATTTTTGATAGCAATATACATTTTTTTTTCACGAAAATTTTGTAAATATTATTGTAACCGTTGATCCAGGTCCTTAAAACTTGAATGTGATTGATAAATCTCAAATTATGCTCAATTTTATTTTAGAATACGAGTATTTTAACGAGATATTGCGTCGCGACACCCCAGCCCATATAAAATTCTTGTTCTAAGGTGTCCACACCCACTCAAAATAGTTCTAATCACCCTGGTCGCATCCTTCGCACAGAATTCTTCTGTACCTGCATAATGTGCATGCGCACTTTTGACGTCATAATGGAACGCGGCACGTGGCTCTGTACTTGGGCGGGGGCGAGAGAAGCAACGACTAAGGTCATAGTGACCCTGAGTGCACGCGCGGCACTTCTCCATACTTATATGCAGTTGTTTTATAATGCGCAGAAAGTGTATTTCTAGGCTCTGTGAGAGCATAGCAACCATACCGGCATCTAACATCCGCCAAAAGATACATATGTACATCGTATATATAATTTTATAGCTAAAAATTTGGATGCTATAATAAGTTACCCGCAGTTGGCGTCGCTATTCCATCCCATTTAAAAGGTCAATTCATGCAAAAGAACAGTGTCTTACGAAAATCTGACTGTCGGCAAAATTTAATCAAATGTTCGAATAGATATTTAAATTACAATTTGTGTGTCGAGTTATGACATTGCTAGTAAATATTTCGTATCGACAAACGATTCACATGCTATGCAGGAATTATATCAGGTTTACGAAAATAGTGGAGAAATATTTTGACTATGTATACTTGATTGAAATTTACGAGAGATATAAGCTAAAGCCACAGTGATAGAGAAATATTAAAGGGCGATGAAATGATCGCATGCCAAACTGTTTATTTTTTCGACGAATTAAGCCAATGCTATTTTTACACATCGTTCTTATCCTGTACAACGAAATCTCTTCGAACTTCAATAAATGGATATGAAACCGTGCAAGTATATTGATAGATGATTGTCACTCGTTTTGATGTTATGGTCCGCTACTTTAAAACTGAATTTCGTATATGTTTTACAAATTTTCCATCAATTTTCAAAAATTTTTCCAGTGATCACACACGCGGCATCATAAGCCGTATAATTTCCCAAAGTCTGAATAGATTTTATCGTTGAGGGTAAGAATCGAGTGTAAAATACGATTTGCATAATTCGTCGGTAAACTAGAACTGTCTGAAATCTCCTTGAGAATATCCGGATCAGCCCAGCCCTTCGAAAAATCGGATATATTTATATACGAACTAAACTTTGCCCACGCTGTGTTTTACGCGATGCGTGTTGCGGGTTGCGCCGATTGCCCGCCGCATGCCTGTTGTTGACCGACTTGCGTCCTTGACTCGCACCGACCTTCGACTAGCTTCAACCGACGCTACCGCTTCCGTGACGAGGGATTTATGTATCGCCTCCTCTTCTCGCCGCTCGTCATCCCACGTGAAATTTTCCTCGTAAATCATTAATACGCAATGCGTGTACTTACTCTAATTCGATACGATTACCCGAGAAACTAAAATGTTATATAATATGCACAGATGCAAATCCCCCCGTGCATAAGTACGCATTGATACTGATAGAACGCGCAGATGCGCCGTCCGATGCGATAAACGCTTTGCGAATAATTTGTCGCATATCGACCGTCGTCGTGAAACACGCTATCGCAAAGCTTGTCGTCTTGTGTTTTTTTTTTTTTTTTATTATCATCTCGCTTGTAGTATTAATTGTCAACGGATAACGTTCGGTCCCCGAATCCTCTGTCCTACGTTACCATTGGAACGCGACCGGTATCGTCGCACCCAGAGATTAAAACCCGCGTCGAGTCGTTTGTTCGTTCGTTCGTTGTGTCTTGGCACCGCGCTGTCTGCAGCTGGTCACCTTGCTGTTAGCTCGGTGTATTCCTCCCCCCCCCCCCCCCCCCCCCTCCCCCGCACGAGCAACAGCGTGCATCGTTCACAATCGAACGCAACGCCCCCTTGTATCCTAGCGTCATGCAGCCGAGCTCATTGTCAGCTGCTCGGTGTTACACTGCGGGAACTCGGTATGACATAACTCGGTAACGTAGCACGCGTAACACGTTGCGCAACGCCCTAAAGTTAGCTCAGGTTTGCGAACTTGAAATATTATACCCAATAAACGAAGTCATAATTATTCCGTGTTTACTAATTCGTCCCTGTTCTAACGCCGTGAACTTAACCGAAGTTTATGAATTTGAAATATTACTTTCGACGGACGAATTCTTAATTATTCCGCTTGCTCAACAGTCAGACTGCATCTATTAGTCCCAAGTCAACTCGTTTGGGGTTAGAATCGTGATACGAGGAGAAAATTTTTGGAGCAGAGGATCCCCTGGAAGCACGAGAGAACTCGACGGGAGACTCGCTCAATTCGACCCTGGTTAAGTCAGGTTATGCAAGTATGAGATCACCGCGTCCCGCCCGCTCGGACTGAAACGATGGGCACGGACGCGTCCTTGGAGCGAGGCGCGGGCAAGCGAATTAACACAGCGTTATAAATACCGCGCGTTAGCGTCCCCGGCAAATATGTATTGTGTACATTGTTTACAGTGGATGAAAAAATTTGTTCTAAAAATGCACGGCTTAGCCTTTGCTATCTAGCTGTGAATTTTCAGCTTGTATTCATGTAATTCCCAGTAACTTAGAATTCGAATACTCAACATGGGCGTGGTTAACGCAATATGGCGTCGGAGTCGGTAATCAGCTGATCGGTTTAAGTGAATTCGGTAAATATCGAGGCGCAAAATGCATCTTATAATCTAATCTACTCGTATTTTCTGACATTAAGTCTATTTGAAGTATAATATCCGATTAATAACCCTTTTTATTATTAAACATGGCAAAGTTGGCGTTTTGCATTTACTATGGCCTGATCGTATCTTCTGAATTCAAGGATCCCAATATCTGGATGATGCAGTTACGAAAAGTTCATGATACACGAACATTTATTTGTGGCTGAACGCAAGACTCGGGCGACAGAGAGCCGCTTGTAAATACATATGCTCGGTAGAACGACTGCGTCAGTCGCACTCGTGTTCAAGCAACACGAATAAATGACTCGAGCAAATTACTATGATTGCAGGTTTGCGGATTATCTTTGAATAAATTCCTCTCGCCATTCAACGACGTAAAATATATTGCAGAATGGCGTGCTGTACATATAATATGGATCAAAATCTGCAAAAATTTGCTTATTTCAACGTATCAAGAGCAGAGCAGTTAAGGTTTGCAAAAGTTTGCGATTTCTATAGCAAGGGCTGTATTTACACTCATGACTTGCGCAACCGCGGAAGAAGATATTCTTCTAGTCCAGAAACGCGTGAGAATATTGTGCCAGTTGAATACGAGTACTGCAGTGTCGCCTTAAATTTGCGCCGTTTCACCTCAAATTCGTAAATTTTCCTAAGCAAGGTATTGTGATCAGACCCAGAGTTTCCCTACCTGCTCTACCCTAGGATACGACATTGGGATTCCCTACCGTAAACCTATCTTACGGTAAACTTTTATCTCCAGAAAATGCCTCAGGCGCATAAACCTTGTGCCAAGTAAGTTAAGGCGGAAATTACCAGTAAAAACTTACTATGCAACTTAGAAACCACCAAAATGACAATGTTTACAAAATTGAAAACCATCGAGCAAATATAGCTAGATCGTCACGCGCTCTTATTCTGTCTCCATGTAGTTTCTGCATAGAGCGGTGCCTTTCTATGTTATCTTTGTGCTCATAAAACTTTCAATCGAAGTTGGTCTGAAGACGACGGAGACGAAAATTCGCGAGCGAACTGACCATAATTACGACGTGGTCAGAAATACAAGGAATTATATATCTCCGTTCTTGTTCACTGATTGTATCAAAATAGAGCTTGAATAAAAGCTTTGCAAACCCACGTTCTAAATGATATTCTCAAACGTCGTAGTTAATCGTGAAAGGGGAGAATTATCGGTTAATATTTTCACTGTACAGGTCGTAGGCTTCTTCTTCGCGGTAAATAGACTGCGTCGACTCGCGCGTTAACTTTTTTTTTTTCATGCACTTGGCGCGAGACTTTACCGAGTCTCTTGATATAAAGGACGGAATTATCCTCTACAGCACTCATTCCTGTTACCTTCGTAAACTCTGCTGTCCACACGGATCGTCTCGCAAAATCTACATGGATATTCAGACGCTACGAGCACCGAGACGCTGCAGCTTAAAATAACAGACGTCGGACTGTGGCCGACAACTTTCGGTAGACGTGGTTGAAAATGCGAACTAGGCTCGCCTAAATGACGACGAAGCTCTTGTCGTCTTCTTTGTCATTTACTGGAAACATGGTATCCACGCAGCTTTCGTCAACCTCTCTAGTTAATCTTGGTAATCGCCTGAAATTTCAGCTGTAGTAAAATCTTCGACTGCATTCAACATGCTAGCTCAAACCAAGTATTTCTCCCTTACCATACAAACGAACAATGAGATTGATAATAATATTATAAAACGAAAGTAATGGTTGGACAAATCAGACAGTTCAAGTTCGGTGAAAAGCTCAACGACTCGTCCAACTATTACTTCTGGTTTAGAATCAATTTTAGGTTATTTGGCATAGATGAACGACTTTTCAAACTATCACTTCCGTTTCGAAAAAGCTAAAAGACTTACTACTACAATCATCACTTCCTCGGTTTCGAAATCAATCTCATTTACTACACAAATGTACAAATCTAGACGAATGCACGTGTGTATCTATATTATATTTTAGCGAGGACAACTTTCGTCTTCGATTGCGTAATAGTCACTATGTGATCATTTTAATTTCGCGTATACCTTGGTACAATAGACTCCACGCTGACGCGTAGGCGAAACAAGAACTGTATACGTGGGTTTGGCGTGACGTCACCAACTGCGATCAATATGGCGCCGGTTCGCCTCAGCGCAGCCTCCTTGAGTCTCGTCCCTCGCTCAGAACGCAACGTAGCCCTGTAATGACCTACGATGTGTACAGTTTGTCTATTCGATTTAGTCGCACTCTATGCCGCAGAAACTAACATCATATAAAAAACAAATTTGTATCCGAAAACATCGGGTTTGCTACTTATTTCACTGTGTCAAGAGCCACTACAGTGTTTTTCTAACATGATATTGAGAATTCAAATTACCAGAGAACTTTTGCGAAGGCTGCGAATAAACCGAATAGACAATCTGTACAATGATAAATGCGTGATTACAGCCTCTCTGTATGCTCACAAGTTCCAGGCGTATAAAATTTTTTCCACCTATCGTTTTTCGCTTTTCCGTCTCTCTCTTTCGGTCTATCTTTTCAATTCGACAATTAACAACTCGCACAATCTTTGTTATGGTAGGTGACCGACGGTGCAGTTGATAATACCTATACAAGGAGATAATGACAACGCATCGTCATTCTGCAACCAGAAACGCTATTTAAGACATCCGTGCACTATACGTTGCAAATCGTGTCACATAAAAAGAATTGCTTTTTTCTCAGTTTTTTAAAAACGCATTACTTCGAGATGCCCGCACATTATTTTCGACATAGTAAATTGCCGCATACGTAATGTAATAAAATTTACAAAAATCAATGTAACTTATTTACGTGGATATTATCTCCAACGCGTATATACCTATAGTAGCCCCACCACGATAATTTGCGCCAAGCAAGATATTGCAAACCGCTGTAACAAAACGTTCTCTCCTTCCCTCTCTCTCTCTCTCTCTTTCTCTCTCTCTCTCCCTATAGACGTATCAAACTATCCATCTATCTATCTGTGCGTTTGTCTACCTATCTTCCTCTCACTCATTAAGCTACAGACCTTGGAAACAGTCGTTTACGAACAGCTTTCTCTATACACAAACGTGTACGTGTACGTGTTTAAGAAATATGTGTACATGATTACGTAGGAATAGACAACGTAATACTCATATGATGCAGGTTACACGGGTAAACGCTGAAATATTTCCTCGGTTTAGACTCTATAATACTTAGCTGCAATATCGATAAACGTCCTTAGGCGACAGACTTTCTTTAAGGCCACGAGTTGAGTAGGGAAGAGAAAGACAATGCGCGCGTAATATCGCGTAATAGATTTACCACATTCCGATCTTGCGTAAGTTATATTATCAGTTTCTATACCGAGCACCGATAGAAGTACATCTCGTATACGGTAGTTCGAAAGTGCAATCCAACCGAGCGGATTCAAACAGATGAAAAAAAGGGGATAAGAGTAAATGCTGTTGATTTTTATTTTGGAGAGACTGATTATTGTAATAGTTAATCACGTTCGCCTATAACTATAATATACATCCATGCAAACATGAAAAGAACTTCATGGCCGTTGTGTCAGACGCACGCGAAGCCCGTTTACATTACGTACTGTACAGTTTTCGTTGATTCTTATACAAGGTCGCGCTTGCGCACTGTACAGACTGTGTGTACGTGTACTAAAATTGACGCGACGATGATAAAAAGGTGTCGCTCGAACATTCGGGCCTAGGACAATCAGCTGTGCGTCACTACAACAGACGGTGCTAACTGATCTTTAGTCTTGAACGACGATGAGTTACAGTTTGAAGTTGAAACCGTTCGAACTACTCTACTCCCTTTCACCTTTTTTTTCCCGAGATACAGATACCACTTCGTTAGTCACGTCAGTTCTACTAACTTACAACGATCTCTGGTTCCAAAGAATGCACTATATGTACAGTGTACCTACATAGATACTCTTCAGCGTTGTACATATGTGTTCGAGTTGTACATATAACTAATACACGCTACATCATTATACGCGTGTAGGTATAGCGGAATGAATTTTTAACAGCATTCAACTTGACTTGCCCAACCAGTGTGACGCAATGCTCTGACTTGTTATAGTTACTAACTTTTTGCAGTATCTAAGTTTGTATGCCGTCAGCTGCTTAAGGGGCTATCGGACCTTCCTGTTTTACCAACAGATTCAGGCAATCGTATTTTATACTTTTCTCTTCTACAAAGATGTAAAATTACTTCAAACCTTGGAAAACAAAACGATTTATGCTCGCGGTGGTTTGTGATTGAATAGTCGAGTGAATAGTACAAAAAATTGACAACCAACGAATATACAACTGGTGTAAGATGATTATCATTCGCTTTGAGGTTACAGCATGCATATTTTTTGTATCTTTTCAACAATTATCCAAACTTTTCTTACAACTAGTCATCACACAAGTTCGATTATAATATCGCCATTACTTCCCAAAGCTTGCCGCTGTTTCATTACTCACAACTGAAACTTGTCGAGAGAAAAATGTGTAAAATATGATTTGCAGAACTTATCCATGAAATAAGAAGTTCCTATAACTCATCTTCAGAATTTTCATACCGATTGTGAGAAAAGTGATTCTAGGATCGTGATGTTAATTTCTGCTAGGTACAATTGGTAACGAACGATTTCTTCCAGTGCAGTAAAGTTGTTTCGGGTCAAAAAATAGCGAACAAATTAGGAATGACGGCGTTGATAAGATTGCAAGCTATACCGTTGCACTTTTCAGTTATGATATTATTATCGTTCATTATAATCAATCAACGACCTTGATGACGGTCAAACGGACGTTATCTTGTTATAACCGTGCATATTATAGCCTTGAGAAACTCCTTCTTCACGTTTACGTTTGTGTTGCGTTAGCTTTGGATATCACGCAAATTTCTTGTAATACTAATTAACGGATTGCTGGTATTTGTGTTTGAATGAAATTAATTGATCTTAATTAAAATGACAATAAATATATGTATAACGAGTTGATATGATAGTAGCTCGATGTTATTGGTTGTTAACATGAGGTACTCGGCAATAGATTGTTACACGAGCATAGATTGAAATTTGTTGAGTATAATTGGTGGAGTGAAGACGTCCGCTCTGGTTAAGGGTGCGCAGACGGCTAATATATATTCGAAATTGAAATAAAGAAAAAGTCGTGGGAGAGGGTAGGGAAGGACAGAACAAGGCTCATAAACCTGTAGGACGCAGACGTGGTGGGAAAAAATTCAGTTAGGTAATTTCAAGGTTGGGCATAGAAAATACGGATAGAAATCTGCAGGACCCAGTGAAAGTTAGCAGAAAACATTTAGGAATCAGATGAGTGGTTGTAAATTACCTATTGAAGCCTAGCGAGAGATTTGTGACGCAATTCTCGTTATCCTCCGAATACGATACGATAACGCAAACTCCGCACGGATCGATCTCCGCTGATCAAAGATATCGAACCTTGGAACATGTGACGGGTGATCACAAATTATTTTCCTGCCTATCAGACCGAATCAAGCTGATCGAATCTTCGATTTTCGATGAACGAACCATTGAAGAAGAAATGAGTTTTAGTTATTTTCAAATTCGGGGTCCACTTCTACGGTACATGAATCAATCGAGATGAAACGAAAATAATTACGAGAGTCAATTATTGACGTCTCTAAGCGACGTGACGTCTACATCGTCTTTTTCATAATATTTCGGTGCCCTCGAGGTACTAATATGGTTTTGCGTCCATTTACCTTGAAGTATCAAAAGATTAGCGACAAGTTGTCCTTGGTACAGAAAATTCGTTTTTAGTTTGTTTGCCAAGTGGTTATCGTATATCATATATACTCTATATATACGTATACCTACACCTGAGTTTTGTAACACGTTGTTAGCCGAAATCAGTTGAAATAAGACGGGAAGTTATTTAGATTCAGAATATAATAAAGTATACTACATTGAGAAATGCTGCATGTAGGTGTACATACATAAAATTGACGTGAAAAAATTAATTCGAGAAAGTTTACAGCGCTGTTGCAAGTTTACGTAACAATATAAATATTACGTCGGAAAAAAAATGAATATCGCAGTACGCCTATCGGAGAAGCTATAACCACACAAAGCCACAGCAGGTACCAAATATCTGACACCATTTGTATGTGTAAGAATAATTTATAACGTGACAGAATGTACGCGAAAATATTTGCTTAGCTTCGAGAGCCCTGGTCTATTTAGTACCGTTTCATGGCACATAATCTGCACCAGACGACTCCTATAACCTCGAACGCATGGCACGCCGAATATTTGCACGCATTAGGAAGGTCAGATTCGAACTCGTTGGGATAATGTCAGTCTTATGGTAGATACGAATCATTTAAAAGTCGAAGGCGTAGATGAAAGTGATAAGTCGTTACGTGACGTTCTCCGTCGCGTCGGTGCACTGAAAAAAATAAGAAATCTTTCAGGACCTAGGATAACAAATCGAGTCGACCGCGCTCTCCATCGGTTAGTCCGCCCGGGAAATCCCCGCTTTGCCTCTCCGCCGCCGCCGCCGCCGCCACTGCCAGCACGAAGTCTGCATGCAGTGACCTTGAATTTTGTCAGAAATTCCACATGTAACGGTCCGGGTGTGTAACTCACGCGCGCACTCGCAAGAAATACTTCTTTGTATGATCATTCGAATGGATTGCATTTATTCGGATCTTTGACGCCGGAGGAGGCGATCTGTTGTACCAACTGACTCTCGTATTTTGTTATAAAAGTTATTTTTTATCCTGCATTTTACTCTACGTTGACTTAATGTCACAAAATGAAAGTCTGACAGCTTTCACGATATTTTTCGTGCCTGGATATTTGTAATATTCACCTATAGCCATTATAGTCGGATCACACAATGAAACGCATTTTATCCTAATCACACCCAAATTTGAGGATCTAATTGTAAATACAATGAGCCTGCTGTAACTGAAATGACCAATGGTCTCTTGACTTGCAATTTTTTAAACGTATTATGAAATTCATTTTGCATGTAACATATCAATATAATTCGTCATTGGCCGTTTTTATTTTCATATCACTAATGTCTAAGTAATACATGAATAATGGCGGCAATCGACTGACGCAAGCTTTGAATTACAGGGAATAAACTTCATGCGTAGTTTAAGAATCGTCTTGTTTGTCGAAAAGGCGGTAGAATGGACATTTCGACATATGCGAAAATCTCGATATTTCGTTTCTCAGTCTCTTCTGAAGTGAAATTCTGCTGCACCAACTATGGCATTGTATGGGCTCATTAAAACATTTTGCCGGAACTATAAAATAGTATATTGTGTAATAAGGAGGCAAACTCGGTCTTTTCGGGTCGAGCGTAAGTTCGCAAGATTAGTCGTAGTTGAGCATATGTACGAGCCGAAGACGAATATTGCAAATACGTGAGGTGAAAAGGCCATTGCCTCCTTGTTGAACACGATTCTTTATACAATACAAGAGCATGTTACACGTTTTTTCGTGAAGCACGAAATTGAGGTTAGCGTCGCGTAATGTCAGATTCGTTCGCGACAGCGCACGCGCGTTCGCAGACGCACTCTACCGTCATTGAAACGGGTACTTTGTGTACGGAAAAGACGCTTAAAAACCGCGTAAAACATGCTCGCGTTATATAAAGGATATTTTTGCAAGTCAATAACATGTTTTTGTCTTAGCGGATGTAACGCATGTATATTATTATTTACAATTATTTACGTTACGCAAGGGTTAGCCCTTCTAAGACCTTGAACTTTGACAGAATCGCAGGTATCGCTCGAGGCGTTAACGCCCGTGGACACACTGGCTATCAATCCTTGATCACGGAGTAAAGATTTACTCACGTTTGCAATGCGGGTTTAACGCAATCGTGTAACTAATAGCTATTCGATTCACTGCCAAGATATTTAGGCCGAATAGACGCAAATTATAGGAGAAAGTTGTCTATAGTCGCAACACACTCAGGTGGTGAAACCGTTTATATAAGACCGTCCATTTATTCTTAAGGATTTGGCATGCCGAGGTTACGTATAGTCTTCGTTATTGTTGTTATTATCCTCAGCATACTTGTTATTTTTACGTCTACAGTCGCACGACCACGAATATCATTCATTCCTCCTGGTGAAAGGTGCAATGGCTGCCTGTTATCAGATAATTATTCATTTATCGGTACCGCCACATCCACTGGACAGGGGACACAAATTTACTTGTGATCTTTGTGGCGATACCAACCATGATATTTTTCCAGTTATCGAGTCTGCTTCCACCGAGGGTTCGAATCCGGTCAGAATCGGGTGGAAACATTCAAACTCAAATTTAAAAGATTGGGTGCGAGTTCGAGTTCAGCTACTTCCACCATCGTTAGCGGTCACCTCAACCCAACTCTGACCAGATTCTAACCCTTTGTGGAAACATACACATCCAAGCAAATTTCTAACTTTCCTGTTTTACCGACAAACTCGGTGAATGATGTTTTTCCCTACCCGGAGTAAGCAAATCTTCAAACTTCAGGAAATTATAAGTATCTATAAAAAAGTTAAGAAAACGAATAGAAAACCACCAAAAATAACGTCAACGCAAGTGAAAATCAATTATAATACAAGTGTATTCGCAGTGTTCCCCCAATTTTTCGAATGTTTTCTATGATTCCACAAGATCAGCGATCACAAATCCAGTAATTTCTCAGAGTTTAAGACACGCCAAAATCATCCTGAGTTATAATGCATGCAGAGGAAATTGACGGACGCAATTTTAGAGTTAGTGTCGAGGAGTGGCGATGTGTTTGTCGATAATGTTCGATCGTGAGTCGTTGAATCAGCGACGCATTTCGCAAGTCTAGTCGCGCAGTACGTTGGGTATATTTTTATATTTAGCGGGCTTATTGGCGGGACTATACAGCTACATGTACTAAACCGTACGCGTCGGATAATTCGTACAGCTGCTGTTGATAGTCCTGGCCTAGGGTAACGTTATCCTTGTAGACTCCTAAACCCCACCCCAGCACCAAACTCCCCTACTCCTCCTTCGTCGTCGTCAACGCGAGTACGGCCGCGCGGCTGCAGAACTCCATCCATCCACTTGTCAGTGGACGCGGCCTCGCCACTCCAGCCAAATGTTTGCAAATCTTTGACCTTCGCTGGTGCGACTCAATTCGCAATTCTAACGGCCGATAGCATATCTCTTTACGTTACCGCTTATTGACCCGTTCACGGCGCTGCAGCTTATATGGCAATGGTATTCATCTATTTTCTCCTCATCTTTCATGCTCGTCACGTTTTTCGAAACATGGCGCTTCTACAAATGTAATGCTAACTGATTTATGTAATCAATTGATCGATTGCTAATGGTAAGTATACTGAGGTCCATGAATTAAGTTTAGAATACACCACCATCTGGTGGCAGTAAATATAAAACACTAACTGTCATGGCCGTCGCAATTAATTATAGAGATCGTTCCTTATCGTTTATCTTACTCTCGATCGACTTATCATCATAAAATGAAAGTCTAACAATTTCCACAATGTTTTCTGTACCGTGAGGATTGGAAAATTGACTAATAACCATCACATGATTACCACTTACGATACTGTATTACCCGTGCATTTTGGCTTTACAGATTCTCATTTTACGTTATTGCAATGAACACTACGTAGAAAGTACCCAGTTTAGAAAAAAGAATACAAAAGACTCGGTCCCGTCTAAATTATGAAAGCTACTTTCAAGTTTACCTACACAAATACGGCGGATGCGAGTACAGCAGGCATTCGTGCCCCTCTCCACCGTGCGTCTTCCTACGATTACCCGTTTATTGAGATGATCGAGATGGCGAAATAATTCATAACACCGGTCACAGATAACGACACATAAACGCCTGGTAACCACTGCTAGTCTCCAGCAATCTTTTTCTCTGTCTCAAGTACCCCGATACGTAGCATCGCTAAGTGCACACCTCCGACCAAAAAGACTCCGTACTTTTGCTGCCATTATCTCAACTGCTGACTGTTTTTTTTTTTTTTTTTTTTTTTATTATCAACGTATAGTTATATAGCTCTGCAACGTGAACATGTTGCTCAGAATGAGAAACTACTGAACAAGTCGACCACGGGTCGAAACCCGTGATTACGCAAGTCGACCAGCCAGCCGTCTTGTGTTCTTTTGATGGCACAGAGATTTTCTTTCTGTCGCGAGCCTTGATAGGTGTCGAAAACCGGGAGTCCAGCTCTTCTGCACTTCTGTTACGATCCCGTACGATCACTCACACATAGCTCTGGCCAATCGGGTACATCTCAGCTGCATGCACACATTTGTGTAGTATAGCTTGACCTCGACGTGAACGTAGCGCGGAAGAGTTTTTGACCCAGATCTTCAGGTTTTGATGTGAAACATCTATAGCCGCACGTAAAACAGATTTCTGGCGTGGCGACGCAAGCCGTGGCGACGCGTCGCCACGCTATATGATGGTAGTACGGTGTGGCGACGCGTCGCCGTGCGCAATCGACTGTGCATTGTATACTTCCGGAGTGTATACAGTGTTTTGTTTTTGTTTACTACAGTACACATAACCTGTGTTTTACTTGAAAACAAATTATTCTGATAATAAAATGTCTGACAGTAATAATTTAGAGAGTGAAAGTGATCAGCCTCCTGCAAAAAAAGCAAAATCACCCGATGACACACTATCAAGTCATCAGTAAGTTAATTATATTTTTATAATTAAAGTGTGCATTTATCTGTGCATTAAGCACGCGTATATTTGGTGTGTTTTTTTTTTTAATTGATTATTAATTTTAATTAATTTTAATTTTTTTAAATTGATTATTAATTATAATTAATTTTAATTTTACAAAATAATGTCGATGTTTCACATCTACCAGGCGTCCCGTGACGGCTCATTTTTTTTTTTTCTTAAGAAAGGATGATTTACTTATTTAACCTGCATTGGTCCATATTATACACTCTCCAAGTCTGATTGTGAAAGAATTCCTACTTCTCATGAAAATACACCTGCGATAAAGAAATTGATTTTATTGGTTTATTGAATCAATATATGAGCAGATTTTCTTCTGCTCGTTAGTTTCACCAACTTGATCGAAACCGCGCGTAAACTATCAAAGACGATGAGATTCAAATCGTTCGATCTTGTAAGGAAATTCAATTTCGAAACCGAGTAGATTTAACGCTTTGTGCTAAGAGATGTTGAATCGTAATATTATTAATTAGAAAGTAGTGACTATTGATCTAAATATCACTGATATCCTTTGTTAAATTCACTACTTGACCTTAATTAGAATGTACTTGATATAAAAAAAACTAGAACTAAAACCATATTTTACAATTCTCACTTCTTCTGAGTTATGGAATCTCTTCAAACTTTGACAAATGACGGGGCTGTTGCTTGTGCTTGTGTGTTGACTCGAGTGAATATGAAATATTCTCGGAAAGACAAAACATACAACAGATTCTCAATGAATTTGAGGTTACGATACGCTACTGATATTCGAACCCCACATGTTTGTGTTTTTACATCGATTTTTGAACTATTTTAAGACAACCCACAAACACAATTGCAAGGACCATCATTTCCCGAAGTTTGAAAATATTAAGTTACTCTGCGGGGAAAAGAATAAATAATAAAATACCATTTTCTCACTTCGTCGGCACTTCAACTTGCCCTCAAAGTCGAAAGACAGATCGAGGATGAGGCAACCGCGTGATTGAGGTAATTTTCACTATGCCTCCAGTGTTCTCGCGGCATAGTCTCTCGACTCTCTTCCTTCTCTCTTCATTCTCTCCCTGCTTCTCACTCTCCGTAATCTCCGGGACCTTTCCCTTCCTTTTCTCCCTCCCGCCCTTCACCGGCTCCTCTTCCGCGTCCCCCTCGATCAGGTCAGTGTACATCCCTGATCCTCGACCACGCGCACGATTTTACCCGCGCCTTCGAATATAATGGCGATGTAAACAAGCCTGATGCGCATGCGCAGGCTGCTGAATTCTCGGCCACCCGTCACGCGTAACGTATTGCACACCATAGAGCCGTGCGCATTCAGTGGACATGGTGTCCTTGTTTTACACGCACCTATCCAGGACAACTCGATTCGTGAGTACACGCATGGAGCAATTGGGTTTCACCTGCAGAGTTGTAACCAGCAGACGACGTAACGTCCAATCGATCGCTCTTTATTTCGAACCACAAGGTTCGTGAAAAGTCCGCGCGGTGATTCTAGCCGGTGAAAAATCATTACCAAAACAGAAAAAAACGCATTAGACTGCAGCAGTATCGAAGGTGGCCAGTATCGTTAATGACTGAGCAGCAAAAAATGGACCTCGTCGGAAGCAGCCTTAATTATTTCCCGCTCAATTTCTCGCCTATCTGCGCAACCGTCCTCTTTCCGACCGACTTCCGGGTCGCACGGACTCGGCAGAATAACTTCCGCTATATGTAGAGACGGAATTTACAAAATTCTGCCATAACCGTGCGCATGAATCATGACAAACTCGAATCCAGCACTCTACTGTGAATTTATTTCTCAGTTACCTTGCTCTCTTCTGGATATTTTCACCTTCTTACTCCGCTGCGGTAATGGCGACCATAATTATCAGTGAACGTAATAAATTTTGAAGCAGCTTGCTGGCGGAGGTTGATTTCGCCACCTGCACCGTGTACTCAATCTGCAGAAGACCTGTATTGCACGGATTTTTCCTATGTTACTTAGACGGGTTGAAAAACGATCATAAACTTTGCCTGGCTGAGCTCTGTATACTCCTCAAGATTTTTTTTTTTGTGCTTTGCAGCCGCGATCAGTTGACAACCGCGAGTTTTCAAACGAATTGATGCAAATATTTACTTCAACAGGCGGGTAATACATTATTGTACAGATAAATTTTTGGCTCTTCTAATCCATGAAAGTCTTTATTCAACAAAAATTAGTTTGCAATTGATTGCAAGATGGAAGTGTTATCGAAAAGTTTACTTCTCTTCTCTATCTCTAGAAAATTTTCCGACTCAGGATTGATCGTTGTCGTGTATTAAAAAAAATAAATAAATTGTAGTTAGTTCCGACATTGATATTTCATTGTATCAGCCAGTTTTATTTGATTTGAGAGATGTTTTAAGACGACTTGGAACAATTTGGTGTACGGTTTTCAAAGGCGAGCAGCGGACGGGGTATAAAATATATAAAAAGTATCGACCGAGCTCGGAGCTATCAACCAGCCTGAGAACAAAGGGTGAAGTCAAAAACCTTGAGATGACCGAGGGTGACTCGAGCCGATGAGGGGCGAGGTGAGGGACTTGGAGGGCGGCTGGCTAGACGGGTTTCCCGAAAACGTCCCGGTGCTAACAAAGAATGTCGAACCAACGGTCGTCGTGGTTTCCCAGATTTTTCTCTCGAGCATCTAATTCTCAAAATTACCTTGACTTTCACTTCTCGAAAATCACTTCGTAGCTATGATGAATTTTCGTTATTTTACTGTTTTCTAACAATAAGACTTGATTACATGCGAAGCATTATTCGCTACATTCACTTTATGTCAAATTAATGATTTCAATTGATTTTCAATAATTTCTACTTGTTTCTATCTTATGATTTGATTTTCCAACGTTCCAGATGATTTCTAATAATTTTTTAATCCGATAGAATTACAAGAAATCAACTAGAACACTAGAAGATCATTGAAAACCAGGAATAACATTGAAAATCAATGAAAATTAATCATAAAATATGCCAATGAAGTGTTTTCTGCAACACTTCCAGAAATTTTGCATGATTTCCAAGCCTAGCTTGTGATTTCCAACTGACACGCAATGATTTTGAATTATTTAAATAGGTGTCCCAATGAATTCTCTGTAATTCCTAAGACTAATAATTTATAAGGGGATGGTGTACTCGTGTTAAATCCGCTGAATGGCCAGATACCGAAATGGATATTGCAAGACATTTTCCTTCTGGCATGCAGCATCCTACGTTTAATTTAATTAATCCTACGCTTAAAAGCGCCATTTTGTAATATCCGAATTATTAACTGATAAGGGAAAATTCAATTTTATTGCTTTGTTGAAAAATGAATCTGAAAACCTGAATATATATTAGTAATTTTGCTCAAGTATAGCGTCACCTCGAAGTAATTCGATTTCATTCGATTAAAGAATGTGATCTAGCCGATGTCGCTGCGATCGAAGCCATTGAATTAGTGAAATCCACAAGTGAATGGCCCCTCGGGTGAACCCACAAGATCCTAGGGGCCGGGTGAACCGCAACCTGTGGATGGATGTTGCTGCAGCGGGGATGGGAACACGCGGTCGGAGCGAAGACAAAGGAAACCTGCCGTTGCTCCTGCGTTGCCGTTCCTCCTGCCGAAGTCTCGTTCCCTGGACGCGGCGGTGTGTGTACTATTTTTCTGCGTCGAGGTACTCGCGTGTAGCCACACATGCCTACGGTGGCGTATAACGCGGAGGGATCTCCGTCAGGCAGCTGCGGCGGCCGTGGTCGGTCGGGGCGGGCGGAGTAACGCCCGGAGAATCAAAACAAACTGGCGGTGGAACCCTCGTGTCGGTGCGTCTGCGCCGTGTGGTGAGAGTCGGCCATTGACCCTTATGCCTCATACCGCCTTCGCACATCCACATGCGACCTGGTACCGATACTTGCCGGGGTGACTCGGGAATTCTCAAGAAAACAAACTCCCTGGACACTCGATCCTGCATGGTGCGCACCCCTCCCTCCTTGATTAATTCATACCACGGATCGCACTTGCATTGACTACTATTTGCACGATACCTCATCTTTTGAGTGATTCAAGATCGTATGTTTTTGTCCCATTGGATATATCATGCTAAATACCTTCCTGTTAATAAATAATCGCATAAAATTATTAAAAATAATGTTCGGATTATTCACATTTATATGTGTAATTAGTTGAGAGAAGATTTGTAAATCTCTTAATGTACTACCACTTTATATAGAATTTTTTAGTAATCTACAGGACATCGTAACCTCTTCATCACAGAAAAATCGATTCGATCTTGCCCCTGCAACAATATTGGTAATCTAGCGAATTATTGTGAATTTTTTGAATCCTTGCAAAATTTTGAACACACTACCAAGTTTTTCAAGAAATTCCGTCTTATAGATATATTTTTATTTTGTAAGCAAAGATTTGGAAGGGCTGCAGTTCCTCGATAAAACTCTGTGTTCCTAGTAAATACGGTATTTTTTGATCACAATCGATTTCGGGGCTGAACCGCCCTAACGATAAATTGGACATTGCCTCACGATGTATTGATGCGATTGTACTCTGCGGTCTTACCGACCAAGTTGCGCAATCGGTTTGCGCGTAGGTTTGAATCACGTTTGCGTGCTGATTACAGTAAAAAATCTGAAGGAATCGCTCCAGCTTACAAGTTTCTCTCACAATCAAACGTGCTGCTACGCCTTACTTCTGGCTCATCTCTCAGGTTTGGCTGGGTTCGGTTGCGTTTAGTTGCATCGGATCAAGACGCTTCGGATGATAATATTCAGATGTTCCCTGTACCACAGCTGCACATGTTTCGTCCCGCGAGACACTTGTGAGCGTAAGGTCGTTCGACACGCACACAGCAATCACGCACGCACCAGGGCAGCAACCCTAGAACTGCGTCTCCGACTTTACGTACAGCAACCTGGCGATCAGCGGCACAGCTGTAGATACCCGTGCGTTCTTTTTTGTTTTTCCTCAACCTTCTGTAACACGCACTTATCATTTTTGTATACCTCTTTTGACATCTCGGAACCCGATTCTCTTGTTTCCAATTTTTTTCCCCGTCTCCTTCAAACTGATCTCATCAAGTCGCGATTACAAAGAGTGAAAACGAAGAGATGACACGGACGTTATTCATTGTGCTACACACGTGACACACGTTCTTTGTTTCGAACCTTCAATCATATCTCTCGACGCGTTGTCCAGGTATTATTCACTGATTGGAGTCCTTATCGCTCCTCGATGTCGGTAATATTATCCTTCGTTCTTATCTAAACCAAAACATGTTGTACTGCGTTCGTCCGCAGTTTCCATCGCTCTCCGAATGTTTTAACAAATGAATCACTGTACGAATGGAACGTATAGCTGAAAATATCTAGTCATATGATTCAAAAAGTTCTACCCAGGGGATGTGAACCTTCCTGTTTAACCGATCGATTCAGTAAATCATAATTTTCACTATTTTTTTCTTGAATAACGAAATCTTCAAAATTTGAGTAATGTCAGGACTTATGATTGCGGTTATGTGATTATGAGGAAAATTTTTGAAAAAATATCCAGTAAATACGAAAAAAAAAAATCCGACGAAGGTTGCAAAATTTCAAAGCAGTGAACTAGGCCTAAGGTCTGATGACGGTGCATTGACTCTGGGAGAGAAGGATTGGGCTTTTGTACGAACTACGAAGGCAAATGCAGGCTACGCGGACTCGAAGGAAAGAAGGAGAGAAGGAAAGAGAGAGAGAGGGAAGTAGGTCTGTGACCCCGGGATGGACGGCCGCCCGGCGCTCGCCGGTTCCCGCGTGACTCGCCAGACATCGCCCTCTGCGCCTTCGCGTCCTGCTGTCTTATGACGCCGTGCAGCCTTCGCATGAAGAAAAATACGGCTAAAACATGGAAAAAATGTACGTGCCCAGGCGCACGCGGTACTTTTTCTTGGTGAAAATCCTTGTCGTGACCTTGAGGACGGAATTTCGGACCTTCCTGTTTTACCGACAGATTGAGCATACCGTAACTTGTGCTTGTTTCTCACCCTGAACAATGAAATCTCTTCAAACTTTAAGAAATTATAGGGTTTATGATCATGCTTGTGTGTTTATCAGGAAAAGTTGACGGAAACACGTCAAATAACCGTACAGTTCATTCTCATTGTTTTAAGGTTATGGTACGCTGATGTACAGCGGAACCGCATATTTTTTCATCGCTTTTGCGTAATTTTTCGAATTACTATACAAACGTGATCATAAATTCTGTGGTTTCGTTATTCCTATACCTAACTATTTTGTTACTTAGAACAAGAAAAAGTGTAAAACACAGCTCGCTGTATTGTCGGTAACACAGGAAGCTCGTTTGAATCGCTTCGTGAGTTTTAGCGAACACAACAAAGCGATTGTTTGTAGCTGTACAGTAAAGTACATTATCGATAGCCCAATGTACCAGACCTCCGATCTCTCCCCATCCCGCCAAAAAAACGGAGCGTCCCACGTGTCTTTTCATGCAATACCCGCATGCCAAGCTTGGCACCCAGAGCGCCCTTAATTCATTTTGATAAGTCTATTAATAAACCAGCACTTGTTCAATGCCTGTCTTATTAAGATATTGTAATGATATACGTGTAGTATTATCTCGCCCTATGGTGCGGAAAATACCCTATCATTTAAAAAGTTACAGACGTAATTGTTCAAGCCTGGTTGCTATAATTATTTTTATATAAAACCCAGTCATTTCCTGGTTCTTAATTTCTCTTGATCATTGTGAACGAAAAAACAGAGACGTATTTTGTTTGACGTTTTCAAGACACCCAAAAATACGATCTTGCTCATCAGAGCTACCTTGCTTTGTAAAATAAGATCAAAAATTTTTGGTTGACAAAGAGAAAATAAAATATTTCACTAGAAAACGCCAAATTCTCAGTTTTCCGGTGACCAGTCAGCCTTGTCATACCATATGTTCCGAATGTAACAAGATCCTATGACCTTCGCTGGGAATATTGACACTAAGCATTTTTACGTGGATTTATCTGCTCGACTCGGGTTTTACTTAATGCTAGCTACAGGTGACGTCAGCATTGTAACACCGATCCTGTTACGTTATACGCCAGGTCGCTTGTACCTTGGAAGCATACACATGTCTATTACAAACTAAAATCCGCTTTCTCGATACCAAATCTGAAGTCATGTTAATTCACTTGAGTGTATATAGCACTCCCTTTAAGTGTGATTTGCGGTATATTTCCAAATCTCTTCGATTCAAAACAGTTTTTCATATCGACGAGTCGAATTACAAACGAATACTATATACCTGTATTATTTACATGTATGCAGGTAGAAACAAATAGCGTATACGTGTAAGGGACATGACCTTAGTTATCTAAAACGAGACAAAGAAATTTAAAGTAAGGAAATAAACCCCTAAATAATCCACGTATCGCATCCATGTACCGACAAATTGGACGTTGAATTGTTGACAATCGAATGTTAATCGTATTTATCGATGTAAAAGTGAAGACTTAATATACCTTATAACGCGACCGTCTGAATGGTCTGATGCGAGTTTCCGAATTACTTCTGAACGTAGTAACACAATAGATTTTCGTTGTAGCATTCAGCAACGACTAATCAATGACGCTTGCTTGAAATCGATGAAAACTTGCTTACTTTTTCGGTGCAGTTTACAAACACCTAAATTGATGATTGGTAATAGAAAATTATATTTTATCGCTCCGCGCAGGAGTAATTCGAAAACCTGGCATAGCATCACTATAAGAGTATAAATCTGCTCTGATTCACTTCCATCACACAGATACTGTTTCATTCGTGATTACTATCATTGGCTCACAAATAATAATGCTGGAGATTTTTTAAAAGGTTTTTTATCCCTTTATCTAAGTTTTTGCTGATTGTGAGACGGTTCGACCGATTCCTCTATCCCTCGAAAGATATGCTTGGAATATATACATGGCGCGAAAAATGTGTCAGTCAGCTGGGAATGTCCATCAATGTCAGTTTCCCCTGGACTGAGAACTGGCTGTACTTTGTCCCATTGTTAGTAGCTGCTATTGCGCGTTCTCTTCCTCTCCTTCATTCCACCGTTCTAAACACCACGGACTTTGCCGCACGGCGACGACGCACTGGACTCGAACACCTCTAGTGGGAAAAATCGATGACCCGACCGAGTGGCGTAGGCGTCTCCTTTTGTTTACGTCGAAACGAGCGCCGGCCGGCTTTAACCGCTACACGAGGTGCACGAGGAGGGTGCGAGCTCCTCACGTGGTATTGATTCCCCACCCTCTTTTCTTTTCGATACTCCCTCTCCATAAGGGTGTCACATTACACGCAATGGTCGCAGACCATGTTGTGGACTGGCGACGTCGATTCTCTATCCTCCCCACAAGGCTGTCTTGAACACGGAGGTGAAAAATCTAGTTCATCCGTATTGCGTGAAAAAAGAATTTACTTATAATAAGAATAAGAAATTTTCGTGTTTGTTTCTACGAATATTTCTTTCCACGATGAAGTTCCGTACGCACTTATTTGAATCTTTACCTATCTTCTTCTCATCTCCGCAACTAATTATCCGAAAAAGATGACGTTAAGGGGATGTAACAGTTTACTTTTACCCATTGAGCTTTTTTCGAACAGTAGCAAATGTTGTGCGAAGTCCTGTAACGTGTCATTCCTCATTATTTCTAGAACACGAAAAGTCCCTCAGGTACCGAGAGTAGTGAAATTGTCAAAGGTTGCTGGGGTCAGTCAGCTAAATGAAGAGTTTTGAAGCTCACGATCAGTGCAACCAGGCGCGAAACGGTGCAAGGAGCTTCGATACATAAATTTCTCATTGTTAGCGACTTGATTAACATTGTAATTCCCACACGCGAGTCGGTAAATACAGGATCTCTCCTCTTCCCCCCGTGCCCTCAGCGCCCTTTTGTTTACTTCAAAACAATAGCCATGGTTGGGTGCCTTCAGCAATCTTTGGTCGACATTAGTGCCAAAAATGCGCAAAAGTGACTTGATCAGTAAATGTGGCACTGTTGTACGTACTAATAAAAATTCACGTACATTGCACAATATCTGCTTTACATAAACTTTGTCTAGCGTTTTGCTTTCGGAAATTTTTTTGCAGAACACAGTTACATACCTATGTTCAAAACTAATTTTGTACGGTGTTCTAAAGATTACACATTTTAAATTCACTTCAATCAATCACTTAATGCCCCATGCGAACGCCAGTAAAGCAAACCAATAAATAGTTTACGTGATTAGCCTACCTTATCGAACTAATTAGGTATAACTGGTTAACTTTAACGTGTCTTTTATTGCAGGCGCATCGCATGGTCTTCCAATGCACCTGGCCGGGATGTCTTGATATCCAAACGACCTGTGCTGCCATCGAGGAACACGTACGAAAACTACATCTAGGGTGAGTCTACATATTTCTTATTCACAATTTTAGTATTAGAAAAATTTATCTTGAATAACGTTTTGTAACTGAGCATAAATTTAATGTCAAGTATTCATCGTCTACAACTTTGCAATTCAAACGGGTATCGATCACTCGAAGGATTACTTTCTCTGCGAAAAAGACTTGTAGCGACAGCAACGACATAAAGTTACCATCTAGCGGAGCAGCAGCTTACCGTCCATTCTGTTGAGAAATATCGTGAGCTGTTTTCCAACCGCTTACGTAGCAAATGAATTCCGCGACTCGAATTCTCAGTTTTTAGGACTTCGAAACGCTAACATCATATTTTAATAATTCTTACTGTCATTTTGTTTGGCGTGAAATAGTACTCGAGTAATAACGGGTGCTGAGAATGATTTTCGAACCGATGTAAAACTAAAACCGTATCCATTAGCATTCATTTTGATTTGGCGCCAGAATTTCAGCTCCCATATTATACCGTGGACATCGGCGAAGTCTGAAACTATTAAAATTTGTTTGGAAAGTATTAAAGATTCGAAAAATACGTTCAAACCCGAAATTTACTTCCTGTGCATGTTCGGGAAAAAATTTTCTTTATGTACAAATTATAGAATTGGTATACTCTTAGATCAGTCTATTAGCCGATTTTCTTGTATTTTATTGAATAAAGATCTTGAAAGTACTGAAAGTTTTTTTCTTTTCCTTAGCCCCAAGGAAAGGCAAAATGGAGACGACAACGAAGATGATGATATGTCGAATCACGAGGAAGAATTTTACTACACAGAAGTCGCCCTCGGATGCCACACAAGCTCTCCACCCACCATGTCACATCGGGACATGGCACGTCCTCCCCATGAAGATCCAGAGTATCAAAAACAATTGCGTCTAGAGGCAGTCCCAGTTGAAAACACTACAATGCCTATCAAAGACAGGAGCAACACGTTCAATGTTACTCCCTCTCCGGTAATTATCCTTGAAAAATTGTTGAAATATTATGAGTAAGGCAGCAATGTTCGTACATAATAATTCTCAAAATGCTTCTCTCATGAAAAAGCATTTCTAAATGTTTTTGAACAAAACACTGTAAGATTCAAAAAGCTTTGACAAACTCTGAAAAATTCTTTTGAATTCTGATTACTTGTGATCAGTGATGGGTGAAATTGTAATTATTCAATTACAAATAACAACATATAATATAATTTGTATTTGATCTTCTGCTGATTATAATTGAAATGCATAATTTAATGAATTTCGAATTGTAATTCCAATTTCTTTACTGAAACTCTGAAATCTTTGTATAAAATTTCTTAAAGTGTTGGAATTCAAAGCTTCTAAGATGTTTTCCAAATTTTTTTATACATCCATTTACATATGAAAAAGTACTTCGAAAAATTTTTCCACCACGAAATTTGTATAGGCGAATTGTAAAATATTTACCACTGAAAAAAAGACAGTGTATAATATATTTGGTGTTTTGCTTACAGAGTTCTCCTATAAAGCACATAAAGTTATCACCAAGGACTCTGCCCTCTTACATGCCGAACAACGGACTTTTGGCCGTGTCTAATAAAATGCCAGCTTCTCCTCGCCGGATGCGCGGAGAGACGAAAAAATGCCGCAAGGTGTACGGAATGGATCATCGTGAGCTCTGGTGCACACAGTGCAAGTGGAAAAAGGCTTGTAGCCGCTTTGGCGATTAGGTTTAGACTTACTTGCCACGAATAACTGGTCTCCAGACATGTCTTATTGACCCCAAAGTTTGCCAATGTTAGGTTCGGCATGACTGAACTTCCTTCCAAAGACTAACTCTATATATTGACTTAAAGACATTATACTGTCAGGTACAGAGCAATTACAGAAAAGTATTCTATTTATATTATTTTAACAGGTGGTGAAATCAATTCTTGATTTTCATCAGAAAATATCACACCGTTTTGTATATGTGAACCAAGTTTTATTAATCCCATGACGGATTGTAGTCGTCTCGAGGCTGGTCCTCTCGCATCGCTTTTACTGAAACGGCTTTTTCAGTTTCACCATTTAATTTGTACATAGTTAGACCTAATTTCGATTAAATTTTAGCCTAGCAGAATCACTGCTACTATTTTCACACGATCGCGTGTAGGTATAAAATAAATGATATCGAATTAATTGATATCAAAAAAATATGGATCAAAATCTATACAGCTGGTCTTGAAAAAATTCTCTAACAAACTTTTACAATATATATGTATATGTGTGTGTGTGTGTGTGTGTGTGTGTGTGTGTGTGCGTGCGTGCGTGCGTGCGTGCGTGCGTGCGTGCGTGCGTGCGTGCGTGCGTGCGTGCGTGCGTGCGTGCGTGCGTGCGTGCGTGCGTGCGTGCGTGCGTGCGTGCGTGCGTGCGTGCGTGCGTGCGTGCGTGCGTGCGTGCGTGCGTGCGTGCGTGCGTGCGTGCGTGCGTGCGTGCGTGCGTGCGTGCGTGCGTGCGTGCGTGCGTGCGTGCGTGCGTGCGTGCGTGCGTGCGTGCGTGCGTGCGTGCGTGCGTGCGTGCGTGCGTGCGTGCGTGCGTGCGTGCGTGTGTGTGTGTGTGTGTCTGTGTGTGTGTGTGTGTGTGTGTGTGTGTGTGAGGAAATATGCGTTCTAGTCGATGTAAGACAAGATGGTTGACTAACAATAAGTACTGTTAACTCTTTGTTCCTGACACTTGAATCGCACAAAGTACTAGACAAATATTCACTGTACAGTTAAATGGTGTAGTACTATTTGCAGCTGAATCAACGCAAATTTTTTATTGAACCAAGGTCTGGTATTCATAGGCCTTGCGCGTTTTTATCTGTGATTCAGTTACTTCGTGGAATGATTATTTCTGTTGACATCACTGAAAGCGAAATTTTAATTGGCCAATCATAAATTACAAGTGTAACTTGTAATTGAAACGGAAGCAAAATAGAAATTGCATTTGTAAAACATTATGTGATTTGTATTTTTTTTCTAATTATAAGATGCAGATGTAATCTGTTGTTTATTTCGTGCTAATTGCAAATCCCACATATAATTTGTAATTGAAATGTAATGTAATAACAAATTGTAATTAAGCGATGCTCGATTTTGCCCAGTTTTGCTCGGTATTGTATTGCTGAAATATAAAGAACAAAGGCTTTGGAAAATTGAAATAAGTGCATTGGACAAGAACTTAGCATTTGGCAAACTGTAATGGGGTCCCTTTGTGATAACTTCGTTACAAGAATAAAGTGTTCAGGAATAGGCAATTATGGAGTAGTAGCGCTCAGTGCGGAAGCTGGCCACTCCTGGTTCACTTAAAAATATCGTTCAGGAAATGGTGTACTACAGAGATCAGATACTATCACTTTGGATTTTGGAAGCATTATTAATTGAAGAAAATGAATTGGATTAGTCTGATTAAATAAAAAATAGCAAATTGTGATATTTTGTCTAAATTATTCAGGTTCTAAGGGACGGGAAAAATAAAAAAATTAATAAAAATAAAAACGAAAAAAATTGAAAAATTAATTTTATACACCGATCTATACTGCCAGACAAGTTAGTTAAAAAAAATTGTTAAAATTTCGTAAGGTTGCGTCTTATAGGTCGTTATATCGTCCAACTTTGGTAGCTGTTACTGTTTGACAGCTGTAAGACTATTTGCATAAGCTCCAAACGTCGGCAGCATAGTTACCTTGGCCACAAAACTTGATGTGATTCACCCGAAAATGTACAAAATTAGAGTTTGAGCAACATTTTAACACATTTCTTCAGAATTATTTTCATATCATTTAAATAAATGTTTTATTTTCGGTTTTTTTTTTTTTCAATTTTTTCTCAGGATAAGACATCACCTGCATGTTTTCGCTGGTGTTTTGTTTACAACCATGTGTTAAGCTTGCCTTGTTCCGCTTATTAAACATATCTTTCAATGACAACATTTTGTAACTTATGGGGTTCCTAAGTCTCAAAAATAATTTTTCATCCATGCTTCGTTTTCTGCATATTATTGTAGTCGGGTCCATTATCTTTATTTTCATTGATTGACGAAGCCGAAATTCGCGAAATTAAACAAATTATGAGCATAAATTTCCAGTCCCGCTTCGCCGTAACGCGATTGTTTTGCCACTCGAAACCACATTTTCGATAACTCATCACGATTTCATCAAAACCGCTCATCCGATCACTTTGAAATTTATACACGACTTTCATATGATTATGGAATACTAACCTCCTATGGATCGAATTTAATATCCGTATGTCTGTTCAACATATACAGCTGAAGACACTGCTGAAGTCTAGAAAATATGAGTTAGCACCAAAAAAAAAAATCATAACTCTACTAAAGTTAACTTCATTGATAATCGGTTCCATATATAGGAGGATAGAGGGTACCTTAGCCTTTAAAACGATCTTTGGTTTTCGTTAGTCAGATACTTCGTTTGGCTTAAAACATGGTTACCATTTTCAACGCAGCTTTTTGCATACCATGACTCTAGTGGCCATAGCAGCCACAGATTTTAATGTTACGAAATAATTTTTTTTTTTTTAATTTAAGCTGAAATAACATAATTCTAACTCTGATTTGCTCAATTTTTTCCTTCCGCTTACTCCTGAACCCATACAATTTTAAAACTCGTGAACGTTATAAAACGCTCTTGGGTTAGGAACCCTCTTAAAACATGGTTATAAACAAAATGTATTGTATACCAAAGTTTTCTTTAGAGAACAACTCATAATTCATTTTTCAAATTATGCAAACAGTCTGTAAACTATGTTGTGTAACATATATTATTAATATGATGGATTACACGATTTTCCTTGTTGAGAAACGTAAATTACAGCGAAAAGTTCATAATTGTTCCATTTGCTTTGGGGCTATTCAACAAATACATTCGTTGTTTTGGACGATTCCCGCTCATGTAACAGTGGTTCGTTCAATGATACCCCCCCCCCCCCATAATAGCGCGTCATACATTTTTTTGCAATTCAGATGTGTTATCCGTTTCACATTGTTCCACTGGCACGAACGTTGTTTCCGCAACGCATCAATAGAAAAAATTAGTTTTTATTACTGCCTAATACAGCTCTGTGAAATTTTCTGTTTCTTGAAATTTTCCCGTCCAACGCTCTTCAGAGCAGGATTAGTCGAGTGGAGGCAGCAGGTCTTGCATTACAATATGCGAAAATTACAAGTTAGATCCCTCAATTTTACTTTCTGATCAGGAAAAATAACTTAACATCACGAGAAAAGTATTTCAGAAGCGTCAAATCCCTTCATTCTAGTTCTGTTACATTAAACGAATGCAAATAATTGTGAATTGAGATAAGGTAATATTGTTGATTTGTTGCAAGAACTCTATTTTATAAGGAAACTATCAAGCCTCTCCGAATCGTAGATTCTACCGAAACTTCTACGAATGTTTCTTTGGCTAAAAATATTGCGCTCCTGATAGGTTTCATTTGATGGACCCTTTCTTTGCTCAATTTACAATAGATCTGATCGTTGAGAATTCCAAGTTACCTCGTTAATCCTCTGAAATAATATATTCTATCCCATTTGGAGATATCAAATCCTATTGTTGAAATTTTTTTTTTCCATCTTATTATTGAAACTTGATGAGATGTAAATTAAAATTAATATTCAAGTCAAAAATACGTAACACATTTCGCTTGTTACGATATTTCACTCACCAAGCTGCTGATATAATCATTTGTAACCAAATTGAAAAGAGGTCCATCAGACCAAACTATGCAAACTCAAACTTCATGTTTTAGCCTAAGGAGACGACCCTAGAAGTTTGAGGAGGTCTGATATTCTCCTTGTTAGTCAAACAAGTAAGATGATTATTTGGAGCGAAGCTCTCTGGAAGGCATACTGTGTTATTGTAAATCACTAATATCGAAAACATCCGTTGATATCCTGTTAATAAACAATGTTTGGATATCATTGATTGTCACATACACAAAGGTTTTACTACTGATGATCACCAACGACTTACATTTGTAAGTGTACATGTACATTTGATTGTTTTTCAAATTATGACAATTGTACTTACTCCAACTTCATCTGTCATTTCTCGATAATCAAGATGTAAGCTTTTAAAATAACGTCGATATATGTGTAAAGCGTTTATATGACTCTACACGAAAGGTTTCAAATGCCAGAAACACTCGGGAGTCAATGTGCAGTCAGTTTTGAACGTGGTTCAACTGACGGTTAAGTGCACGAATACATAACGTAAACAATGACAACCTTAGATTTTAAAACTGTTTAATTTAATACAAATTTCACTGCACCTGGCTAACGGATACGAAATATCCGAGGTCAGAAAATATTACATGGTAGTAACGAACTCTATGTAATAAGAAATAATCTTAAGAGACATTTTTTCGAGTACACTACAAAGTATAATCGTCATCACCAACTTTACTTAGGCCCAATTTGTACAATAATAGCAATATGATCAGCATAATACCTGTAAAATACTATCATAGCTCATAGGATATATTAACTGGTTGAATGCAGAACTATTTTACTATTCGGAATAATGAACAACTAGAATACAATGCCTAAGTACCAATGCGGTGAAAATAAATCGGCTGGAATCCTAAAATTTAAACATCACACAGATTTTCGCTTGTCTAACATGAATAACGCGAAAACTTGTTTTTCAATTCAATTCAATCATCTTAAGTAAAGATGTAGCGCTTTGAATGGATACTTTGCTCATTCTCTGTTTTTTTGAAAACGTATGTGCATATCAATATCCAAGATAATTGATCGATTGCACAAACAATTTATACGTTGCAGCTTTGATTTTGGTGCTACCAAATAATTTATCATCGCAATTTAGCTGTAATCAGATCAACTGAGCTTTAAAATATTGAGGCCTATTTGACCACATTCCGAAAAAAAAACTTTATTTGTACTATCAGTATGCAGTCATCAACTTGGCTTCTATTTCACAATTTTTTTTTTTTTTGCAAATGCGGTGAAAATCTCTGAAATATCCCCTGAGAAATTCTGAATTTGTTTCGTAAATTATAACTTTTGAAAATGAATCGAAGAATTTTAGTGAAATCAGTCCGTAATATTCAATTTCGGAAAGTTTCAACTAAAATTGCTGGCAATTTTTTTTACTAGAACTGTTCACCACACAATAGATCAGTGAAAGAGAAAAAGATACAGATACCTAATTGTAATATCAATTTTACTATCAGCAGGATCTTTATACAAAATAATTTCTCACAGTTACATTATGCGAAAACTGTCCAACTCAAACGGTCGCTAAAATTTTTTATTTTGTTACACGATGCTGCAGACTTAAGCGAAAAAATTGTTTCTTGAAAGTACAAAGATGAACAATTGTAATATAATTTTGGTTGGTTGGGCAAGGATATTTTACACATCACCGAAATGAATTTAATGTTACATAATTCGTAAGGTCATAGTTCATAGCAACACTAATACTTTGCTGTTTCTCCGACAGTTTTATGCTAGATGTGCAATTTATAGCTTCAATTTAATCATTTGGAAAGTAAGAAAGAAAAATTATATCCTAATATCAAAATTCTGATCTAGCATAGCAGTATTCCGCACTATAAATAGAGTAATAATATGTTACGATAATAAGTGAAAGAAAATTAACAGCGGTAGAAATAATCAGATCAGCCAAATTTGAATACCACAGGACGTCTATCTTCCTGAATTCCCCCTTAGTAAGAATTATAACTAATTGGGATTCTCAATTTGGAGATCGTCACAGCAACATGGCGTTGAAGTCGGTGAACAATTGATCGTTTTAGGCGAATTTAACAAATACCAGGGCACAAAACGCTTCGTGCAAGCCGTTGACCCGTCATTTTCTGATATTGAATCTATTTAGCGTAAAATATCCGGTGAATAACCGCTTTTTAATTACACACGCCGGCTGCTATCGTTGCTGTGGTATGTTTACTGCCGTCAGATGGCATCTTCTAAATTTGAGGATCCTAATTCAATTCAAAGGAGGAACAAAAGGAATAACGAAAAAACATATGGCCGGGACATAACATACAAAAACGATCTCATCAATTTAATGGAAATGCAACTTAGGTACAGCAGGCTAAAAAAATTTCATACGAGTTACAGATTTTATGAATTTACAGATTGCAGGTAATTCTTTTTTTCTCATTCGCGCTGACAACTCATGCACTACTTTTCGTAATTTTTGATACCCACGATTGAATGCAATACGTCAATGTAATCTCACGTCTGATAGGTACAGTAAAGCCACAGCGTTGTTATCAAAAAACGAGCCTAATTTTGTAATTTTCGAAGTATAATTCAACTCGCATGAAATTTCTTTTTGGTCAAATTACACAAAGACATATAAATATATATTTATCGTATAATGTTGTATGTATAAAAAAGTAAAAACATGTACGATTATATTAGATATACTTCGATTATATGCCGCAATACTCTGCGTATATTAGAGTATAATGAGGTTTAAACGATTGATAATCTTACCTGCAGTGTATAAAACAGATAAGAAATAATCACAAGAGGCAATAGAAAGCAACTAACAATAAGATCTGTAAAATTCATCTGAATATGCGTATTTATGAGTCTCTGGACGTGGTATGAACAAATATATTGGGATCCATGTTGCAGACGTAGTCTGGGCAACATGGCATCAAAAGGTGTAATCAGCTGATCCCGTTGGACGGATTTTCCAAATATCAAAGCTCAGAAATTTTCATGTAACCTGTTGGAATTTCATTTGACGTAAAGTAAATTTACAGTAAAATATGTGTCAAAACACACTTTCGTAATTCAATACGAGACTGTGTTGATAACGCAGATCGCATTTTCTGGATTTAAGGGATGCCCTGGTCGACTTCGACGTTGATGTATATCTCAAAATATCGACATCCATGTTTCTCACACACAAAAAAGGGTTTAACAGCCGCATTGCATATGCAATTATGAACAAAAATATTCCAAAACATTTTCACTTGACACCGATGTAAAGAAATGTAATGAATTCTATGAAATCGCAATGATAAATCCGTACAATCAATGCAGTTTCTTTATTGCTGTATCAAATGAAAATGTATTGGATTGTTATTGTTCAGAATTGTGTATAAAATGGGGCTATTGAGCACTTTTTTGCGGTTGTGATACGTGGACTTCGATATTTGGAGATATATACGCCAGCGTCAAAATAGACCAGGGCATCCCCTTGAGGATCCCAATAACAAACCACGCTAATAGACGAATAGATGCCTTAATTATGTAAAACAGCACAATGTTTCTTGTGATTATTTTCTGGCTATGACGAAGACAGCTGAGACGGTTTAAAGATACGGATTGTGATGTCACGAAGACTTAAAACCCGGCATACCTGTTCGAAACCGAAATTTAACGGAAATGCAATATTTTTCTCGATTAGTAGAATAAATAATGAAAAACATTTTCGAATGTACGTAGGTTTTCGAAGTTTGACTGAAAGAATTCAAAGCACAGAAGATCATTATGATAATAGAATTTTATTATTGGAATGACATACACATGTTGATAATTTGGGAAACTTTGTCTATCTTTATTCCGTATTGAGTGCAGATATGTAGTTGAAAATGCATAATAATATCGATCAGTATAGAAATTATGATATAGTATGTGTAATAAATATCAAGCTATAAGCTTACAAAGGATTTTATGTTAGTGTTAGTTATGTAAGTAAAAGTTTTATTAGATATAAATATTGGTATGATACGGTCGTCAGAGCTCGTTGTAATCTGAGACTGCGATTTCTGTATTCACCTGCAATTATGAATGAAAATATGTTCTTTTACCAGTTGTTCAAATTGTAAGCAGGCAATTTTTTATGGAACATTTCCTATGTTCCCAAAGTAGTCAATCTTTGTTTCATAACTGGATTTGTGAAGTGTAACTGTGCCGCGTATTTATTGAAAGAAAAGAGGACAAATAATTAAGCAAACGTGAAGTCCGTCTTTTACTATTTCGTGATAAAGTGAACGCAAGCTGCCGAATATATGGCTTGGTAGTATTTTTATCTAATATTTATGAAGAGAAAGATTAATGTATTCATAAGTTGATTGATATATATATATATATATATGCGATGTATTCGTGACCAGAAAAATAGAATGAACCATGTTTAACCGCAAATTAGTTCACACATAACCTCAAAAGCGTCACCTCACCATGTGACATATTAGATTAGTTTTAATTAACTATAACGCAAAACAGTAACTATTCTTACTAACATAGTTTCTGTAATATAAATTAGAATGTCCTCTTAAACATTTTTTTATAATATATTATAGCCTGAAGATGGTCGGCGGGGCCCGGCCGAAACGTCGAAAACATGTTTCTTTAATCAAATGAACAAATTACGAAACTGACCGGATTTCGACTAAACATGGTTCAATCTATATATATATATATATATATATATATATATATATATATATATATATATATATATAATATATATTATATACAATATCATGTTACCTATAATATATATATATATATATATATACATATATACAGATACACCTGACGATGGTCGTGAATAATTATGATATACGACAATTTATCAAGAGGTAAAAGTGACATATTTTTTCAAATAGCAACTTGTTTACGTCGCTTTTCCGTCGCGACGTGAATGACCTTGGAAGTAATTATTTCACCAATAAATAGATAATATTTAAAGAAGAACTACAAATACGCGTTAATTGGACACGGTGGAAAGAAAATCAGAACATAGTTTTAAGAAATCTCATATTAACATATATTCATACTTATATATAAATACATAAATATAGAATTGTGTACATATATATAGTGTCTTTCGAATGATTATTGTTATTGATAAATATACATTAAGTTATACCATTAGATATATGAAGATAAAATTATAAAATGATAATATATTATACACACACATTAATTTTATTTAACATTATATTTTATTAATTATTATATACGATATCATGTTACCTATAATATATGTTATTATATCTTATACACGTTTTTATTTCTTTTATTTCGATCCTCCTCAAAGTGAGTTTTCTTGGTTGAAAATGATTTTACCTCTGTAAGTACAAGACAATTATGGTATACGTTAATATATTAAATTTGTATTCACCTAAATATGTTGTATAAAGTACTGGCAGACTCAATAGAAGAACCTCATACTATCACGACATGATAAATTTGATATTTTACGCTCATTAAGGAAATGATTAGCGACTTCTCACCCTGAATTGTAACATTAACAGTACTCATACGAATATTCGATCATTTCTTGTAATCCACTCGATATTAACGATAAGATCATAAGTTTAATAATGTATCACGATTGTCGTAAGAAAATATATACGAGTATTTTATCTTAGAAGAATTGTCTGATATTATTTATAATTAGTATCGTCACATAGTGCTATTCTTATCACGAAGAGATTTAGATTGCTTTACTAGGGAATTCGGTCCTGCGCACTTCGTGCCACTCTCTTTTATGTGTATTGTAATTTTGAATACGCTACATGATGAAATAGTGAATTATCTGGACATTCAGACCTTTTATCTGATCGTCTGCTTAACCCTTACTTGCTAGCTAGAGGTATAAATCACACCAGGATTGGTTTTCCTTTAATTTTAGGTACCTAAACAGCTCAGTTGCAATTAAGGCCCTTCGTATTGAAAAATAACTATAATTCAATTGTTTTTGTAAAAAAAGCCATTATTATATTTTTTTTTATTGCATTTTTTCAGTATACTTAAATTTAATTTTTGACTATATAAAATACATGATCCTTTGCAATAAACTTTCGATATGTTCTACAAAAAAACTTGAAGCAAAAATGTTCAATAATTTATATTTTATAACAATTTTCGTCGCTGGGGTGCGAAGCACCTCAGTCTGGACAGTACGTGATTCTACATGCGTGTAGCAAGTAAGGGTTAGTAATGATCATGTTATGTTCCTGATGGGCTTGTAACAAGATGAGGAGCGTCTGAATTAATTGGAAACTCTTAATATGTTTATTGCCTATATAGTAGGCTCCTCTGAATTCTGAATAAATTCTTTCACGCACCATTCCGACGTAATTTTGCGAGAAAAATCGATTAGGCGTAGTCCCAATACGCTGCGATCAACGCATCAAAAGTTACAGCCAAAAAACGAGAACCTGTGTTTTCGACATTTTTCAGCAGGTGCTTTTTCCTTCGTAACTTCTCTCCTGTGGATCCCACGCTGTTTTCGCTCCGTTTTCTGAGTTCCTGGGGGTCCAATCAGTCAGGAAAGGGTCATTTAAATCGAATCTGGGACCAAAAATTTTTCGGCTAAAAAAAAAGCAAGGCTAACCCCTTTGCATTTTTGGCGAAAATTTTCGCGATTTTGAAAAGTGCTGGAATAAATTCTTTCACGCACCATTCCGACGTAATTTTGCGAGAGAAATCGATTGGGCGCTGTCCCAATACGCTGCGATCAACGCATCAAAAGTTACAGCTGAAAAACGAGAACCTGTGTTTTCGACATTTTTCAGCAGGTGCTTTTTCCTTCGTAACTTCTCTCCTGTTGATCCCACGCTGTTTTCGCTCCGTTTTCTGAGTTCCTGGGGGTCCAATCAGTCAGGAAAGAGTCATTTAAATCGAATCTGGGACCAAAAATTTTTCGGCCAAAAAAAAAGCAAGGCTAACCCCTTTGCATTTTTGGCGAAAATTTTTGCGATTTTGAAAAGTGCTGGAATAAATTCTTTGATGCACCATTCCGACGTAATCTTGCGAGAGAAATCGATTGGGCGCAGTCCCAATACGCTGCGATCAACGCATCAAAAGTTACAGCCGAAAAACGAGAACTTGTGTTTTCGACATTTTTCAGCAGGTGCTTTTTCCTTCGTAACTACTCTCCTGTTGATCCCACGCTGTTTTCGCTCCGTTTTCTGAGTTCCTGGGGGTCCAATCAGTCAGGAAAGGGTCATTTAAATCGAATCTGGGACCAAAAATTTTTCGGCCAAAAAAAAAGCAAGGCTAACCCCTTCGCATTTTTGGCGAAAATTTTCGCGATTTTGAAAAGTGCTGGAATAAATTCTTTGATGCACCATTCCGCCGTAATTTTGCGAAAGAAATCGATTAGGCGTAGTCCCAATACGCTGCGATCAACGCATCAAAAGTTACAGCCGAAAAACGAGAACCTGTGTTTTCGACATTTTTCAGCAGGTGCTTTTTCCTTCGTAACTTCTCTCCTGTTGATCCCACGCTGTTTTCGCTCCGTTTTCTGAGTTCCTGGGGGTCCAATCAGTCAGGAAAGGGTCATTTAAATCGAATCTGGGACCAAAAATTTTTCGGCTAAAAAAAAAGCAAGGCTAACCCCTTTGCATTTTTGGCGAAAATTTTTGCGATTTTGAAAAGTGCTGGAATAAATTCTTTGATGCACCATTCCGACGTAATCTTGCGAGAGAAATCGATTGGGCGCAGTCCCAATACGCTGCGATCAACGCATCAAAAGTTACAGCCGAAAAACGAGAACTTGTGTTTTCGACATTTTTCAGCAGGTGCTTTTTCCTTCGTAACTACTCTCCTGTTGATCCCACGCTGTTTTCGCTCCGTTTTCTGAGTTCCTGGGGGTCCAATCAGTCAGGAAAGGGTCATTTAAATCGAATCTGGGACCAAAAATTTTTCGGCTAAAAAATGAAAAAAAAGCAAGGCTAACCCCTTTGCATTTTTGGCGAAAATTTTCGCGATTTTGAAAAGTGCTGGAATAAATTCTTTGATGCACCATTCCGACGTAATCTTGCGAGAGAAATCGATTGGGCGCAGTCCCAATACGCTGCGATCAACGCATCAAAAGTTACAGCCGAAAAACGAGAACCTGTGTTTTCGACATTTTTCAGCAGGTGCTTTTTCCTTCGTAACTTCTCTCCTGTTGATCCCACGCTGTTTTCGCTCCGTTTTCTGGGTTCCTGGGGGTCCAATCAGTCAGGAAAGGGTCATTTAAATCGAATCTGGGACCAAAAATTTTTCGGCCAAAAAAAAAGCAAGGCTAACCCCTTTGCATTTTTGGCGAAAATTTTCGCGATTTTGAAAAGTGCTGGAATAAATTCTTTGATGGACCATTCCGACGTAATCTTGCGAGGGAAATCGATTGGGCGCAGTCCCAATACGCTGTGATCAACGCATCAAAAGTTACAGCCAAAAAACGAGAACCTGTGTTTTCGACATTTTTCAGCAGGTGCTTTTTCCTTCGTAACTTCTCTCCTGTTGATCCCACGCTGTTTTCGCTCCGTTTTCTGAGTTCCTGGGGGTCCAATCAGTCAGGAAAGGGTCATTTAAATCGAATCTGGGACCAAAAATTTTTCGGCTAAAAAAAAAGCAAGGCTAACCCCTTTGCATTTTTGGCGAAAATTTTCGCGATTTTGAAAAGTGCTGGAATAAATTCTTTGATGCACCATTCCGACGTAATCTTGCGAGAGAAATCGATTGGGCGCAGTCCCAATACGCTGCGATCAACGCATCAAAAGTTACAGCCGAAAAACGAGAACCTGTGTTTTCGACATTTTTCAGCAGGTGCTTTTTCCTTCGTAACTTCTCTCCTGTGGATCCCACGCTGTTTTCGCTCCGTTTTCTGAGTTCCTGGGGGTCCAATCAGTCAGGAAAGGGTCATTTAAATCGAATCTGGGACCAAAAATTTTTCGGCTAAAAAAAAAGCAAGGCTAACCCCTTTGCATTTTTGGCGAAAATTTTCGCGATTTTGAAAAGTGCTGGAATAAATTCTTTGATGCACCATTCCGACGTAATCTTGCGAGAGAAATCGATTGGGCGCAGTCCTAATACGCTGCGATCAACGCATCAAAAGTTACAGCCGAAAAACGAGAACTTGTGTTTTCGACATTTTTCAGCAGGTGCTTTTTCCTTCGTAACTCCTCTCCTGTTGATCCCACGCTGTTTTCGCTCCGTTTTCCGAGTTCCTGGGGGTCCAATCAGTCAGGAAAGGGTCATTCAAATCGAATCTGGGACCAAAAATTTTTCGGCTAAAAAATGAAAAAAAAGCAAGGCTAACCCCTTCTCATTTTTGGCGAAAATTTTCGCGATTTTGAAAAGTGCTGGAATAAATTCTATCACGTACCATTCCGACGTAATTTTGCGAGAGAAATCGATTGGGCGCTGTCCCAATACGCTGCGATCAACGCATCAAAAGTTACAGCCGAAAAACGGAGAATTTCAGCCGTCATTTCTCTGCTGTTCGTCCTACGCTCTTTTCGCAGCGTTTTCTTGTGTACACATACATATACATGTATGTTCCCCGTTCATCAGTAAAAGATAAAAATATTGAATCTTATGCTCATCTTAATCCTTTCATTTCCATCTCCGTCGATTCTGGTACCAGTGTAAAACATACGTATGCCTGTGTCCCGAGGAGTAATGAATGCAATGGAATCAAGCATAATGTTCATCCTGTACCCTACAAACTACATTTTCAATGCCTCCAATAGTTACACCCTCTGTAATATCTGTAGATTTTTTGCGATTTTCCGAGACAAAGAAGTTTCTGTCTCACAATCAGAATCTATTTACTGGAGCCATTTTCTACTAATCATACTCATAGCAATGCAAAAAAAAAATTCAGACCGTCTGCTGCGACAGTACAAAGAAATCGCGATATCATTTTTTTGCCGCGTCTTTCGAACCGCTGTTTCCATCAAATTTAGAGTATATGCTACGGTATTTTGTCGAAAAATTTTGACGATGTAGGGGCTGAATCCAAATGATTCCAGCGTTTTTGAAATTAGATCGAAATTTAATATGGTCCTCCAAATCCGTGGTTTCCATGACTGACAGGTTTGTAGCATTCTCCGATGAGTAAGGAAGAAGAAGAGGATACAACGGCAGGAGACTAATTGAAGGTGGTTTGGAGTTTGTGTTTTTTGTCGAAAACCGATTAATCTTATTCGTTAAAGTTTTATTTGATTTTTATTTAGCAATCACTTTTCAAGTATGAATGTTAAATGTAGCATAATAAGATTTAGAGTGATCATGTATATGTATGTATATAATATAATGTTATCATAATACTAAATACGATGGTCCGCATTGCATAAAATCTACTCTTTCTTTTTATCTTCATATTAGATTGAAATGAATGGTTTATATTATCTCTTCTTTTACCAAAAAACTGTGATCAGTAATGTATACACGTATATACTTGGAACATCTATGAAAAACAGAAAGTTGGATTTTACACAAAACGGCCCAGCGATCTAATTTACCTACAGGCAACTAATTAATTGAATATCTTTTGTTTTTATTTTTTTATATTTTGCAAATTTTTTTTACTTTTTTTTCATGCATAATTTTTTTTTTTTTACTTGTCTGCGCCAGTTCAACTTTTGAGGCGTATTCATTATCAAGAATTCTTTAAGCGTTAATGCATTGGGAGTTATCAAATAATCATACTTAAAATCTAAAATAAAGTTGATTAATTCTAATAAAATTAATTATAAACTAATACGTAGAATGAATAAAATACTCAACAATATGCTTGCAGTGTTCGCAACATAGAATCATTGCAATGAGTTCTGGAGATATGCATTAGAAAATGCTTTACATCTAATACAAATCGTAAGATGGCATCACTTTCTGGTGATCCATACGCAGGTTATCGATTGATTGCATATACCAAAAGGCTTACCAAGTAATATTCAATGAAGTCAGGAATGGCTTTAAATACGTCTTTGCACAAAGATAAAATATTTGCTATTTGCTGAAAACAGTGAAATAGGATCCTTCAGGAATTCAACACTCGCAAATACGTTATTTGAAACATGTTGATTGCTAAGATCACAAAAATTGTGCGACATATTTGAAAATTAGTAATCATTCATCAGAATAAAGAGCAAAGTGCAAGTATTGGTATATTTTCACTGATTAGCCGACTATGTTGTTAAAAAATGTGGTGAATATATGATTTTGATCACTTCCTCAGAACCAGTGAAAAGTTGTTAAATATTGCAATTTGATTCTTGTTAGCTGAAAAATGTTGAAGTAGCTAATGCATATTATCTTGTTCACTTACACGCAAGTATAACAATAACAATAATAGTAATATATAATATATGATTATTAGTATAATAATAAAATTATATTAATATTGGATGAAATGATAAATTATAATAACTCCCAACCTGTCACGATTAACGCAAAGTTTAATCAATAATAAATTTAATACTGCTAGCTCGTCAATCTTACCATAAAGTTTCTATGATGTTATACAACATGTGAAATAAAAATGGTCAAGTGTTCAAGCAGCATTCAAGACGTGGGATATTTTGTGAGCGTGTAATAATTGGATGTTTTATCATTATTAAAATTGTTCAATAGAATGATAATTTAACAATTTATTAAATGTCTATATTTTAAGCTCTAAGCATGACTATCTTTGTTGTATACTTCAATTTCTTAAACTTAACTCATAGGTAACAGTATATATGTTGGTAGAAGGCTACAATTATAATTGAACATTCACCAGCTTTCCATAGCTGAAAAATTTCACATCGAAATAACGAATAAAACTCAAATTGCTGCTTAGCAATTTTCCGGAAATATTAAGAAAATTGCAGCATATGGCGCGGGCAGCAAACAAAAAACATTAATATGACAAATTATAACGAATTTTAATGTTTCTCTTTTCAATTCCCTGCAATTGACTCCTATATGCCTTATCTTTAACGTATAAAACTGGTACCTGAAAATGGACAAAAAAAAGTTGTAAATTAAAATGAAGAATCAAACTGTACAATTAAGTCCACATTGCAACGAATTTTTCTATCACTTCCCAGCAAGTATTTGAACTCGAAAAATGAAATTCGTTCCAAATTGATTAATGTTCAAGAATTCATTCATTCATTCCAATGTTAAAAACTGATATCTTTCTTAATGTAAGCATGCTTTTTTATCGACGCAAGTTTAAGCTCGGAAAAGCGATTTCTTTACAAAAAACTAAAAACAGTATTGACTTCAAAACAAAACAAGAAAAATATTTCAACATAATAATGTAGAAGGTTTAAATTTCTAATCCGAGTACCGAAAGTTTTGAAATATCTTTGATGAGCATTTAGGTAGATAAACTAACCCATATAGAAGATGGTTAATAGATAACCGACATCAAATTTTACTTGCTGTAGATATTTTATATACTCTCACTGCATACATGTGGAGTAAGATTGAAGAAAGAAAATATTTGATAAAAATAGATATAATGCGTTTCAACTTATCTAATCATGTATTAACAAAATACATGAAGAAGTTAATTCTTTGTATTTGTTTGAAGAAATAAAAGAAATAACAAACGCTAAGAATGCACACATCATGTTCTTTCATTATGTTTGTAGTGTGAACTTAAGTTAGTAATTGTTTCAGAATCAAAAGGCCTTCAATGCTTCTGCAATTATAGTATTGAATCACGAAGTTCAACATATTTGACCCAGATTGAAAAAATCTGTCAATAAAATTCCCAAGACGCACTGAACTGGACAAGTTTAATGCTTGAAACAAGAGACATAATTCACGTATGAAAACCCTGGTAGAAATTATTTTTTCAAACTCTTAGAAATATCTAAAAATCTCCTCAGTTTGAATCTTTATGTCAGCTTGCAGTTTTGCTGAAAAATTTCCGACAAATCATAATGATATGCAAGAATTTTATGGTATAAATACCTCAATTTTTATCTAGAACATAGATTTCGGTACACGTATGAAAAAACTATAATGTTTCTTGCAATCGTCTGTGAAAAGTTTGCAAAATTCAAGTTTTATTAAAAGTAATCTTTTACACATATGTCCTAATTTTTGCCAGCTGCATTTCAGAAATATTAATCTTCACTTCACTGTTTACTAAAAATTTCTAATTGCTATCGGAAATCGACCCCATTTTTCAATAATTCTGTATTGTCAAAAAATACGCAGAACAACCAAAATTCAGATTTTTTCATATTCGTGATACAAAATCTTATCAAAAGATATGAGTTTCGTTGTTTCCATCTCGATTTAGTCAAAATTTGTCAGAAACTAGTTAACACGGAGTCTTTTAGATTTTCAATCGACAACAAAAGTTCGCAAGAATATTAGTTTTGTCGATAAATTTTAACAAACATTATCAGAATCATTCAAACTTTTCCTGCAGATATAACACAGAAGTTTTTTCATGGTTGACCGAAGAGATGGTAAAATTTTTCTGAGGAATTTCTAAGACTTTTATATCGGATATGTACAGAACACACTCTTGTTTGAGTATATGTGAATGATAAATGTGAATTTTGCTTTTTGCTGTCGATATTATAATAATATATTTATAGTAAAACATTGTTCAGTTACCTCTGAGTTAGATTTAAAAGTGAAGTCACGTAGTTGGTAGATTACTCGATAGCATAGAGCATGTAAAGATTGCCAGAATCATTGCCGGGTGGCACGAGTGCATGGGTTGGTGGTAAGACTGTGAAGCCGAGGAACATGAAGGTTCGAACAAGCATAGCTGAAATGAAAAACACACAATGTTCGTACGAAGAAAATATCCACCACAATTAACAGTCGTCGAAAACATGACGTATGCTTACCTCGATCGGTGCGATCCTTCCTCAGGCAAACAACAACATTGGTGCAGTGGAGAGTTTCTTCCGCATATTCGAGAAGAGAAACAAATCCCTCTTTCGAACCCTCCGGAAGGAGACAGCTAGGAACTTGGATGTAGAGACAACCCTTCCACACAACTGTTTCCCACTTAACGCAAGTGCTTTCGGTCAATTGGAGTGCGAATGTTATACGCAATGATTCCTGATTCTTCAATTCATTTAATAGTTCATTCTCCTGGAAAATTATAATGCTTGTAGATGAAGGATGCGCAGTAGCACATTGAATTATCATGGTACAAATGATTTTTATGGAAACTGCACCAAAATTTTTCTGAAAGTATTTTGGAAAAGTGTCGTAACAAATTCTAATATTTCTTGGAAACTTGGTAAAAATATATTTCAATTTCCATGCAGAAAATTACTGAGGAAAAATGGACTGTACCATCTGAATCAAGCGATACAAAAGGATGAAAAAAAAAAAACAAAAAGAAAAAACGTATTATTGCCAACGATAGTGAACAGGAATGAAACAACATCCCTGATATGTAATAGAAATAAATGTAAGTAAATTCGAGTAACGTCAGTGAAGATGGCAACAGTTTCAGAAAAGTTTATCAGATTACCAATAGAAAATGAAATTCAGTAAGAGTAGGAGGTTTTTCCAAAAACTTTCTAGAATTTCTTGAAACAGCTCACAATCAGACATCGTTAGAATAATTCAAAGATTTCCAGCGGAAAAGATACAAAACCTTTCTCGGGAGTGTTCAGAGATATGGTAAGTTTCTGAGAATTTTTTGCACCAGGAAATTCATTAATTTTTCTACTTTTTACAGGATTGACAAACGGCAATTACTTGAACAATTTGGGAGCTCACAGAGAGCTGACTCTGCTTAATCCCCACGCCGCGGCTCTCTGTGTTGACTGTTGAGACAGACAAGGCGGCATGGGGCGCATCAGGACCACCACAGAGGCCCCACGCCCAGCGTTATACAGTAGTGCTGCTGCTGTTGGCGCATTCCCTCATACATGCCTTCCTCGATGTATTTGCTCGACATCCCGCTTTGTGGAGAACAAAATAGTAAAATAAAGAGCCATAATTAGGTCCATAATCCAAGAAAATTCATTCACTATATCGCTCAATAATTACTCTTAAATTCAAGTTCGAGAAAAAAATTATTCCTGCAGTGGATTTTAAAAATTTACCAAGGGTAGGCATGTTGTCAGCCAAGAATGTAAACACTCCAAAGCCAAAAATAAGTCTTCAGAGGTACATGGACTACTATGCTTTAAATAGCACAGGTTGCGTGAGTGTATGTGTGTGTGTGTGTGTGTGTATTTTTTTACCTAGTCATCGTGTATATCTCATCTGTGTTCATAAATAAGAACTAAGAGAAGGTTATTTTATCTATGTGCGTAGTAAAATTCATTTTTACAAGATAAGCTAATCAAGAAAATGATTAACACAGTTATGTAACTTGCTTTAAAAATTCTGAACATCACAAAAACAAAAGTATGAGAATGTTCATAATTAAAGTAACAAATGATAAATTGTGTTATAATATTCTGTAAACTCAATTAAATTAGATAAACAAATTATATGTTACGAGTTATTAACTTGAAGATGTAAAATATGTAAAAAATTATCAATAATTTAACCAAATAAATGAATATATAAGGGAACAGAAAGTAGAACAAATGAAGGAAGAGAATTTCGTTACGTAAATCATGACCCAGATCAAAGAGGTTGTTATTTTTAAAGTCGAGATATGGACGTATAAAATATGTTCACTATAGAATTGTTAACATCATTCGACTCCAAGTAGCCAAGAATATAAGCAGTATCTGTATTGGTAATGTTGCACAATGTGTTCACGAAGAAATGGAATAGCTCTATTGCATGAAAACAAAAAAAAATAAAAAATTTAAGCACTGTTTTGAACATAAAATCTAGTACACTCTTATTTTTTGCGATACAAGTTTGCTATAAGGAATCGAATCAGAGATGAAATACAAATCTTTTTCGTGTACTTATTCATGAAGCTGTGATTTACAGCTACAGAGGCGTTAAATAGTTAGTTGTGCAAATTCTACCAAGCAAACACCACGGACCAATTGGAGCATTTGAGCATTGATTGTAGCCTCATAATCGTCTCTGATATAAGTAGTGAGAATGCCAAACATTGACCATAATCATCCAAGATTACATATCCAGAGAAGAACCGTTAAATTCACAATTAGACTTATATTCAGTGTTAGAATAGATGTCATGTATTGGGGCATGATTAACGTTACACTGTCGCTAACAAAAAATTATTCACCTGGGCCTTGGAACCATTGTGATTCAGTCAACAGGAGGTCTAAAAATAATGTCGATGCAATGATTAGGATTGTTGGTAGCTGCAGAAAAAGGGCTTTGCCCTTTGACCGTTGTAGCGCGATAATTTTTTACTAATAATTTTGCGCAGGCAAATAAACAATATTGGACTGGCCAAAGCCAAACGCTCTCAACAGCTCTGCTTTTCCTTTGGTTGTTTTCTATGCCCAGTAAAAAATCAACTGATCATTACCAGGGCTTGCGTTCCAAATTTATAAGACTCGAACGGTACACAGCGTGAAAACATTGTTGAATGCCCAAGTTGTCGTCATTGAAATGGGCACGAAGCCAAATCTGACAATCGCAAGCAAAGTGAATTGACTTTGATCTCTAGCTATGGAGAACATCGTAAAAGTACTTGCTTTTAGTTAATTAAAGCAAAACATGCTACGATTGGTTGTCGGGCATTTGCGGTTGAACGGGCTGCACTGTCTGAATCAAAACTTAGAAAAAAAAAAAACTATTTCAAAAATCTCCAATAATGACACATGCACCAATGATGGTGAACGCAACTGGAACAATGTTCATACTAAGTGATAAAAATGATTCTGAGCAAATTCGAATAACACAAGCTAAGCGATATCAATAATGTGAAAAAAGTATTTATAATTACAACGTTCAAAATGCATAAACTGTGATGTCTTTCACGAGGTTCCGATATCTTTGGGCTTATTTAGTTCGTCATATAAATTGCAGAGACAGCCTGAATTCAATGCCACTCATATTCATCTCAGGAATGAATAAAAGAGGCTGAAGTTAGTAACGTCAACGGAACAAAACACCAGGGATCAAATCATTACTGCGCAATTTTAGCATGACGTTGAACAATTGTAGGCAATTCAAGAAGTTGGCTTTGCAAAATATGAATATATTTTATTTGTCACAGTTTTCTAAATTTTAGACATTCCTAAAGATGCGAAGTAACGATTTTTCCTTATATGTGTAACTTCATCTTTATATGCGTAAAGGTACATTTGTGTAGGTATAGTTCAATAGATGCTGAGTTCATAATTATACTTGCGTGTTGCAGCTCACTATAGTATTAGATTGCTTGAATGTTATTCAGACAATTTATGGAGACTTGTTTAGCAAACGTATTGAGCCCAAAAACATTCAAATTAATTGAAAAACACCAGAGTTTAAACATTTTTGACGTTCTAATTGTAGAACTTCGCCTTAAATTGTTGATGTCTTACCTTACAAAACTCTAATCTGTTCAGTATCATTTCTATTACATATTACAGATTTTGTTTCATTCGTATTAACCATTACAGGATAAATAACATTGCCAGGGATTTCTGAAACTTTTTTATCCCAAACTTTTGATTCCACTAGTCTAGCCTATTCATCCTTTGAGCTAATAATGATATGCTCCATAATTTAATTACCTAATGCCATTTTATCTCAATATATTGATCGAGCGAATTCAGAACTCAATAAACGTAGTGCAAAGTAAATAAATCGCAGTGTTGCAGAGCTTACAAGTTGTATTTACTTGCATACTGGAGAGTATGCGATTAGTTTAAGGAGTTCATATCATGCTGGATGTTATGAGCTCCAATGTACGATACCAAATACAAGTATATCGGTGCAAGATACACAGAAGTCAGATAAGGACCTCGCAGACATTTTCTAATACTGCAGCTGAACAAATGAGCGGGTAGTACCCTATACAATTGACAACTGTATATTTGTCAATTTATGGTCTAAAATGCTTCATATTGAAATGTCTAACATTTGCTTCAAAACAAAATCCCGAAAACCTATTTAGAAAATCATTACTTTACCGAAAATACTACCTCAAGATGTCAGATCGCCCTGTTTTACTTATCAATTCAGCAAACAGTATTCACATATTCTTTTCCATTCCCGAGTGTTGAAATCGTTTAAAATTATATGAAATACTAAACTTTGCGACTGAACTCACGTTGTCATAGGAAAATATTTAAATAATTGACATAGAATAGAAATATTGAAGTCAGCTTCTGACTCAGCTCTTAGCTCTTGGCTCTTTATTCGTACTTACTCTCAGTTCTCCGAAATTTTTTAAATTACCACAGATGTATCAGTAATGAACAATCATAAACTATCATTTGTCAAATTTTGGGGGGATTTTAACAATCAAGAGAGGAGAAATTTAAAATACAGTTTACTAGATCAGCAAAACAAGGTCGGACATCTGTAAAAAAATAGAGTAGCCCAATCTAACCATTGCATAAGACAATTATTGACATAGGGAATATCACTTTGCATAACAGATGTTGACAACTGAATCCACTATATCCATCAGACCTAGATTTAAAATTGTTTAAGTAACCTCTACTTGGCCTCAACTTCTGACAAGCGGTACAAAAATTGTTATAACATTGTTAAAAAATCTTTCACATCATTGTCGATAGTATATAATATGTGTTAACATGCTTTTACACATATGGATATTCTGTGATACGTTTGAAATTAGAAATTCCAACGAGACACAGTGTTTACACTTCGGAATAGATATACAATTGGCATTGGTAGATTAGTATCAAAACATCTGGGAAATATGGAGAAAGCAATATTTGAATTTTTAGATGTGTACACAATTGTAGTAAAGTCGTCAACATGACATACAAGCAGAAATAAAATGAGTGTCATACAAATGAATATAGATTATGATTTCTATGGGTTCATTTACAGAAAAATTGAATATTCAGTAATTTTACATTATATTAAGCAAAATTAAATATAAATAGATTAAAACAATCATAGACACAATAAAGATAAAGAATATTAATGGAGGAAAACAAAACAAGTTTTGGAACATTCTGGAACTTTACAGTCGTAAATTCAAAAGTTTAAATCATCTCATATTAACAACTGACGAGACTTTGAGCCAGTAACAATTACGGGATTAATACATAGAATATTAAGCAGGTGAAAAACTGTTCATCGCGCATACAAATTATCATTATCTCATGAGATGATAATTATGAATGTGAAGAACACAGAAAAAAAGAAACCAATGGCAGACATCGAAATCGAGATAATTTTTGTCATACTGAGGAACTTGGCCTTTAAACGAAGAAACAAAAATATAACTTGACTTAATAATTGTGAATAGATACAAATTTGTAGTCGATATAATCGAAAGAGGTCAGGGGGTTGGTAGAAACAAATTATATTGGCAACGGAACGGTATAACAAAGTATGCAAGATGGCGTTTAACGTTAAATAAAAATGGCGCATAGGTGAACTCACCAATTACTGGAAATTAAACTTGGCATGATGTCTTCGTTTTTACTACGTTCAAAATTACTCAACGCCTGACTGGCTCTAATACTCATACTTCTTCTTTCGTAAAATCTTGGCGGATTTAGTTTAACTGCGTCGAGCAGAATTTTGTTTTCTTCTGGAGACACTGAGCTAATACTTTTCTTGCTTGCTGCGCTGTTGAGCGTACGTGCGATTTGGAGCAATGTGGAAAATCTCCCCGAACATTCTATCCTTGTACGTGTACTCTGACGTCACCGTCCGATTACGAGACTGAGACTGCGCGTCGCGCATGCGCATAAAACGAGTTGTTTGCCAACTACGACGGAGACTACGAATACAGACTGTCGACACGACAGTGCCGTAATCACTTGTAAAGTTACGAATGATAAGTAGCGGAAGTATTTCGAAAAACTTTCTGAAATTTCGACGAATTTATCTTCTACGGTTGCATCTCGATATTGCATTCGACATAGACAATACAGATTTCGACGTGCATTATTGAAGTGTTTCGTGAGAAACTAGGTAGAACCTAAGACTTCTGATAGTAACAGTCTTTGAATATCTTCACGAAACAAATAGAAACTAATGCAGATGCACGGCATAAACTAACTGTTGTCAAGCTTATATATGTGAAACACAGAAGTTTAATAATCTAATATACGATAAGCGTAATGTTCTATATTTATCTCACATCAGATAAATTTTCTCTGTCCTCGCACATTTACGATATGAATTGGTAAAAATGAGAATTTGCAAATGCGTACTATTCGTTTATTATAAATAATGTAACAGCTAGATATTTGAATGCAGAAACAAGATGTTTTACAATCATCTTGAGTTACGTTTTTATTCCATCCAGATAGATTTAAATATTACGATTATACATCGCAAATGAGGAGCATCGCTGTACCTCAGAAATATTCTTATTGATGGCTATTTCTCAGCCACTAAGAATGTGTACGATTCAGATTTAATCAATTGAATTATAGCACGGAAGATTGGTTCGACATAAAAGATATTCGGTCAAGGCACCACACTTTATTAGCTAGATTTCTATTCAAATAATTGAGTTGATTATCTCTCTTATTCGTTTTTTTTTCTTTTTTGTTTTGTTTTTTGTATAATATAAAAAAGTTTATTTTACTTGTGATACAATAGCAACCGATGAATGGTATCCATAAATCGTTGTTGCAACATTTGCATCTGCTTCGAATGTGACATATAAATAAAAATCAAAGATATTTATTTCTTTTTAAATACTTTTGAAAACAATACGAAACTAATAAAAAATGAGTAAGCAATTACTGCATAAGAATATAGTGCATTCAGCCGCACATGATTTGACGAACGAAGTCTTCATAATTAATATTCCCTTGTGAATCCTCATGGCCAGCTAACAGGGTCTCAACTTCTTCATCACTGAGTTTCTCTCCTAAATAATTATGAACCATTAGTAATTATCATGCTCCTCAAATATACGAATAGACAAAAAATGAGTACGGAGATATAACACACTTTTTAGTAAAAATATTGTTTGAACAATTTTGTTGACGTTGAAAATAATGAAACGATCTAATAAATCATATTTTATTTTTGGTACGAACAATCACTGCTGTCCAAAATTATTTTCAGAATCTGTCAGAAATATCTATGAATTAACATAGTTCAGAGAAATTTATAAAAAATATTTAAGAGGAATTTGTGAAAAAAAAAGAATTTTGCCATGTAGGTCTCAACATACATCAGTTGGGCAATAGTTTACATACCAAGTGTGGTTAACAGATGCCTGAGTTCGGCGGATGAAATGTAACCATTTCCATCTTTGTCGAAGTGTCTCAATCCCTCAATGAAGTCATCAGCAGTATCGGAGGTGCGAGACTTACTAATGGCTTGATAAATGGGCAAGAATACCTCGAAGCTAATTCTCTCATCAGGCTTGTGCTGGTGAGTGAACTTTTTGACGTCTGATTCCGTTGGATTTTGCCCCAAGGCTCTCAGGGCGTCGCCAATTTGAGCAATGTGGATTTTTCCATCTCCGCGGCTATCAAAAAGCTGGAACGCCTCTTGGAATTCTAAAATATTATTAATAAATGACAATAAACAAACCAGATGAGATGAAAAAAAAACAATGTTGCGAATTTTTTCCTGCAAATCCGATAATTCTATCTTATAATTGCAAAAATAAATACTTTTACATCTAGAGCAAAGAAATTTGTGATTAGATTTTACAAAATCAACAAAAATTGAACCTAAATCTAATAAGTGCGTCATTATGTCCATCCTCAGGAGACAAGTAAAGATTGGAATTTTATCAATACTAATGACGTCACTGAGCTTTACAAGTAAGGTAAAATTATTAAGTTATATGATTTACCCTCAACAGATGACATCATCCTGTTGGAAAGTTCTTGATAACTGTATCCATACATCTTTGTATGTTTATGTATATTGTGAAAGATTAAGAGAACAAAAAGAAATCAATAAAAACAAAAAACAGCAAAATTGATGAATTTTCCAGATATTTTTCGTAAATTTAAATCACTCTTTGAGAAAATAGTAGGTCATGGACGTTAAAATTTAAAATCTGCGTTCAAATTCGCGCAAACACAACGATTATTAAAAATTGAATAGAAACATGAAATTAGGGAATAATACAAGGCGAAGAATTTAGGCGCGGCTGTTTACGTTGTCAGCTTCATGAGATAATCGCGAAAACTGAACTCTCGAACCAGGAATGAGAATAAATTGTCGATGTAAGGAAGAATATGGGAGAAGCGTCAGTATAACAGAGGAACGTTCACTTTCAAAAGTCGAGCCATAAAAGGTAATCCTCGATAAATAGAAGCGGGGCGTGTCTAAAAAGGCGAAGGTATTCTTGACCTGAATTAACGTAAAGAAAAAAGAGAAAAAAATATCTGCCCTCCTTAGTATGATACAGAGAGCTTCAGTCACTCACCGGCCAACTGATCCTCTGAATACGAAGCCTGGAACAAGGGCACAATTTATATACATATTTCTTGTCTATTTCAAACGAGTTGGTCAATTATTTTTTTTACGTCAATATGTCAAAGCGTTCCTTACCATTGTGCAAAGTACAAGTTCCTGACGCGGAATACACGCTTACTACCAGATGCGTGTCGTCGTGCTGACTAACCGCCAACCGCTCGCTTCTTGCAGTCACAACGAAACGTTCGTGACGTAGGCAGAATGCCACACGATATTCTTTATCACCGGAAGTGACTAATCCAAAGTTCAAATTTCTCTAAATATTGTACAATTTTTGTATCAAATTGCTACAAATACTCGATGAAAATATCGGCGTAACTGTTTTTATCGTTCAGAATGCTTCAAGCCGCTACAAGTAACGCTAAGCATTCCTTGGCAAAAGGCATTCGTTTCCACCGCACGGTTGAATTTTGATTTGCAGAGCATTTAACCAATCGAAACATCGTAGGCTAAGGCACCAATGCGAATTTCACTCCTTGGGTTAACAGTTCTTGATTCCATTTTTTTCATTACCTCGCTCTCAGCAGCCTTAAACTATGTTAAAATAGTTTTTGACCGACCGCATTCGTAATTCAAGGTAGCACCCTGATAATTTCTGTTATATTCAAAAGCTAAAATAATCGCACGGGCCCATCGTATATATTTCATCATATACCGAGAGGTTCTCTTGAAAGGACCCTCATCAATTGCAACCTTAGAGCATATAAAGGGTGCGTTCCGATATTAGCTCCCAGTGCTGTCAACAATATTTTATCTCTTGCGCTCCCGAGTTCGTGAATAGGGTCTGCTTCTGTCCTAAGGAGATTTTAGCGCTGCTAGCTAATTTCGGAACGCATTCAAAGATATAAACATGGAGCATACGGAGGAAGCATCGATGCCGAAAAAGTGAAGATTGCAATTCGTCTAGTTGATACGCGTAGCCAACTTCCTAAAAATGTTACTGGCATGATAGGTAGATCATATAGGTATCTTCAGTCAAAGCTGACTGAAACGCTCACTGTGATAGTGGGGGTATTGGAAAGACAGATAGCTCGGAGGTGAAGTGCTGTCTCCTTCTACTAGCTACTGCGCATGTGTGAGACTTTCTAAGCAATGACGTAGTGTCACCAGAGATGATTTGAAAGGGGCACTGATCTCCGGTATACACACTTTTTGGAAGATTGTACCAGTGCACGAGAAACAGCACTTCAACTCCAAACTATCTCTCTCTCCGGAAAGCCAGCCAAATACCAAGCTATGCAGTGTGCGTTCCAGTATTATTATATTTCAGTGGTCACTTGTCAACCAACCCATTCTACGGAATTTGTTCTTATCCGCCATATCAAGGAAGGTTTGCTTCAGGATGCGAGCACGGGTTGTAGCCAATCAGAATTAAGCAAGATGTATCACGCGCGTTACGAGGAGGTCCATTCCAGAGAACCTCTGGTATATTATAATTATAAGAGTAGTGACATTTCAAATTATAAGACGTCACAGTGCATTTGACTTCTCTTGTCTATTTAATATGGGAGATGAATAGTCGCAACAAATTTCTCATGAATATACCTAGAAGAAACTGTCTTTAAATTCTTATATCAATGGCTCAGAACAAAACGCGAACAGGACTGGCGGATCGTAATTTGACCGTCATGGCGCCATGCGCTCAGCAGCTGTCCTGAGCTATCAGATGCTACCGGATTGGCTAATGTTGAAATTTTCAAGAGGAGCGCATTGATAACTTATGGAGCAATAGTTCTGGCCGTTCTGGCTCACCATATGTATGTTATCTCTAGCATAAAACTCAACGTCTCCGTTGTCTGCCTATATGTTCACTTATAACTCCAGAACTATCGAACCGATTTCGATTCTTTTTTTTTCTGGATAGCTACAACATTTGGCCAGGGTTTAGGCTATATTTTCTTAGAACTAGATCAATAGTTTTATAGATGTAACAATACTTCTAATCCAAGTGGGAACGGAAGATCACACACTTATGCGAACTCTGACTATAGATACAGTTTAAAGACCTCGATCAGCTCTACAAAAAAGTCCGCGAGAGCATATATGTATATGGCTCTGTTTAATAGTTTTGCCACAAGAAGAGACGGACTGCTAGTTATACATATAGCTGTTATCTATATATAAGCTGAGTTCGGTATTTACATCTGATTCCTTTATTAAGTCGAAACGCACCGCGAGAAGAGAAGAACGCCTGAAAACGCACCCCGCAGAGAGAGAAAAAGCGTCGTGTTTCGAAGTAATCAAGGAATCATATGTAAATACCGAACGCACTAAAATAGAATTATAAATTTCAGTATGCAGTCTTGTATATGAGGAATTTGGGGAATCCATTGTAGAACCAGTTCGAAGGAAAGTTTCTAGAATTGAAGATTTCACTAACAATCGGTGTAGAATTGTCCAGGCAGACGTAGAAAAATAAGAATATCTTCGTCACGAGAAAAACTTACACTTGTCGCGCCAACTCAAAAAATGCTTTGGTGTGGTCTAGTCCGTTCTGCTATATTATGAGTAATGAAATGCTACGCTAGAACATGGGGAACAGATTGATTAAACATCGCTAGGAACACATTTCTGCAATTTTATTTTTATTAACAATATAATTGATTGACTAAACGTATAAATACCGTCTATAATTTTATTGAAAAATTCTTTAGGTCAATACAACTGCAGTTAACATATAAAGAACATCTCGATTTAATCGATGTTTTATCACAGAGATACAGACTTTAATATTTCGTGGTTTGAAAACACACGTTGAAAAAACGATCACTCGGTGTAAGTGAATATAGTGCAAAACAAGATCGAAATGTGTATACAGATATAGAGGTATAGTAATTATTTTACATTACCATACTAAACTCGTACGAAATATATTCTGCACTAGAATAGGATTAAATTATCCTCATTTCTCTACAATCTCAACAACAGTGTAGAATTATCCAAATGCGGATGATATCGGGCATGGTATGTTTTTCCAGTTTTCGTATAGATTCGTGAGGCAAGTAATATAGTGAAATGTGATCATCGAAATAAAGGTGGTAGATTATAAACGTTTTCTTGTTTACCTGTTTATCAATCCCCACTTGTAAGAGAATTGGGAAAAAATCGAGGAAATTGAGATTTTTTCTCGCCTCATTTATTCGTTCAATCTAACAGGCTGATTATGGTCGTCTTTACGGAGCCAATTATACAAAGCGCCTTTAATCTAATGGGTCCACTCTCAGCACATCTTTACTGTTTCCATCTGTTCATAAAATTGCGTGCACAGTGCTTCTTATATCATAAGTTGACAGTATACGGTAGACCACTCTATCCGTGATTTCTCAAGCAATTCTCGCATGTATCAAGTTGCATAACCGGAGAGCTAAATTATCGAACACAAACAATTATAAATGATCACTCTCCTGCTTCAAGCTCTATGTCACTCTTCTTTGTGGTCACCGAACAAAACAGAGCATATTTTATTCCTCAAGAAAACATTTGTAACAAACTTTGTATCGCGTAGCGGCGCATTTGTCATGGGGCTTGAATATTTCCCACTTAACAACCACTCGTTGATTGCAGCTCGCTCGTAAGTGAAACCATCTGAAAATTATGCAAATGAAAAATTATACGTCACACTGTCACACGTACTTCAGAACTGAAGCTGTGCTGTAATATGGACAATAGCAGACCTGAACATTGTACCGGTTCTCGCATAACTTCGTGTGTAATTGGGCATAAGAACTCGTGCGGTATCTCAATTTCCTCGGGAATGTTCCACGTATAGCTGTCCTCCCGTCTCAACCAGTATAATTGTTTGCCAAAGATTTCCATAGTCTGAAAAAATGTCAAACATAAGTCATACGAACGTTTAAAATTTATAATTAGAGGAGGTTGGGGGGGGGGGGGGGGGGGGCAGAATAAAAGTCATAACTTATTAAAATGAGCAAACAATGAGGGATGGAATGAATACCTCATCATCCTGAATTTGTAAGCCATCAACCAAAGTCTGTTCAGGCATCGTTAATAGGTGACGTCCACTCAGAGACGTGCCTTGAATTTTTTCGGCCAACTGGGGCAATTCGATTTCCCTGAACCATCTTGCTACTTCTTCGAATTTCCAGTCAGCCACCTAAAATTACCACCACTACATTTTACTATCTTTTCGGAATGAAAATGCACGAATGTATTTACAATTCATAAAACACTCACGAAATGAAATACTTACTCTTTTCTTCGCTTGCCTAAGTCTATCTGCGAGAATACTTTGCGACACCAATTGTTGAGGCAATTTCCATACTAGTACAGTCTTATCTAAGGCTCCTGCAAACATAACATCAAAATTTTTTGCGGATACCATAATCCAAAATATCGGAAAATGCCTTTTGACGAAGAAAAATAGAATACGATGACCGCCATCCGAGAATTAAATCGTATAAGCAATTTTTCAATGTATATTTCACTATAGGAACTTAACGTAATAGAAGAAAAGTGTAACCACTTCCACAAAATTTTCTACTTTAGCTGTGTTCCATATTTCAAATGTGCGATATGAATAGTCCTGACGGTGTCAAAATTTGCAGTAACGCTCTTTTGCCTGCTACTTATGGATCATGCGATACCCCATTTTGGATGCTGATATTTGGATGCTCCACAAACAAGCCCGATTTTTGTACACGCTACACAACATTGCATTGTTTTAGAACGTACCTGTAACAAACAGCGACGAATCTTGAGCAAAGGCACATGTGGTCACAAGGCTGTCGTGATTTTCTAGTACGTGCAGACAGACTCCTGAATACTAAAGAAACGCGACAATTATTCATAGTATCGTCTAGTCCTTTTTAAACTTACCGCTCTTCCAAGAGCGTAAGTTATTACAATCATTCCGAAATTAACATTTGAGTTCTCACTAGATCTCGATCACGTAGTTTACTTGAAATCATTCTACGGTGTGGCTCAAAAATCACTCACCACACTCCACAATCGGGCGGTTCGGTCGGTAGCAACGCTGCCTAGAATTTCCCCATTGATAGGTGAAAATCTCACGCTCATAACGTTACCACCATGTCCCGCCATCGACTTCCACAGCTTGTATGTTTGTCCCGTAGCGTTGCTTGTACTTATGGAAGTATATAACTCTTCTTCGCGGGATACAGGTACAGCATCGAGGTATATCGTGATATGCCATAACTTAACCAAAGAATCATTACCACAAGTTGCCAACAAGTAGGAATGACGATTGACGCCGCTTGGATCCGTCAGCGGCACTTTGTGAAAAGTTGTCAATCAATTAGCGTCTCAATCTGACAAACTTGATCACTCACTATAAACAGCTGCATTTAGGGTCAATCTTTTCTAGTGTCGAATTCAAGAGTTGCTTATTTAATACCAATTAATCTACCGAATCCTAATTGGCTAACGCGGTATGCCTAATTTGCATATACTACATTCGCTCTTGATTTCGACACTGATTCAAGAACGAAGAGACTATCTCAGTATGTACGCGATCTCTTTCCAATTAATTTTCAAAATACCCTTATAATTGCATGATAATAATAAATTATGCAACAAGTAGGTAAAATACGATTTTCTGTGGTAGTGTGCGTAAAATAATCCGATGTTAAGCACTGTTAATATTGCATGAAATGGCACCTTTCGATGCAGTGCGTAGAGTTGAATTATTTTACGCATACTGTGTCGAAAAAGCACTTATGAAAGTGAATATAACATTTTCATGCAGTCATCTATTCCGAATCCTCAAATCCGAAAAGGCGTTATCTGGTATCGAAAAAAATATTCCTCGAACTAATTCGTCTTTAATTATAAAGGCGGGTTTTTTCACATATTTTACTCTACGTTGACTTAATGTCTCAAAATAATAATGTAAAGGCTTGCACGATCTATTCTGTGCCTTGGAACAAGTAAAATTCCTCTGAAATGATCAGCTGATTGTCCATCGTGGCGCCTTATCTCCGAATAACGCTCGCATTAGGGATTCCAATTCTTTTATCATGCGCAGAAACGAATGAGAATTTACCTGCAGATGCTACAGGTTCTAAAACAGGACTAAAGTCAGAATCTTGTACCCCTAGATCATGTCCCTGTTCGCAAAAAATTAACGGACATTTCGTGTGCGTATTTATATCGTCAAATAGCCTCCATGTTCCTTCACTACATGCAGTCACCAAGTAGTTTGAGTCTGGGGTAAAGGCAATGGCGGTGATCGCGTCTGAGTGCCCTTCAAAAATCCTGAGGACATCAGGATTGTTATATATAAATGTTGGTTACGTACGGTCAACAGAATTTACTATTCAGTACGTTGAATAGCGGTTAGAAACATAAAATCAATTCAGATGTGATAATTACTGCATTTCTTCCATGGTATCCACATTCCATAATGTCGTTTTTTCGTCATCTCCTGCTGTAGCAATCATTTTCCCATTTGGAGACCATCGGCAAACGCGAATCCCCGGTCCAGAATTTATAAAATTCGCCTTTGCTCTACCCCCCGTCTGTACAAAATCAACATGATTTCTTACTTTAGTATATTAAAATCCTTAAACTGAGAGGCCGCCATCTAGCGGCAGTAAATATACGGCATCAACTGTCATGGCAGTCATATTTTAAAATAAAACTTGTTTTTAACCGCATATTTTATTTTAAATGGACTCAATTTCACGAAATGAAAGTCTAACAGCTTGCACGATATTTTCCATACTTTGATATTCGTAGAATTCGACTAAAACGGTCAGCTGATTACCATACCACTAACCATAGACGTAGAGCATAGACTAGGCACTCCCTGTACTTCTTAAGGTAACGCTAACAGTGAGAGAGAAGGAAACACTCGTAGGCAATGCCTGTCTCTTGCTAAACATTTGATTGGTCGTTTGTCAATGGCTCAGTAATGTATCACCGTTGAGTGAACCCCCGACTGTCCGTATAATGTAGATTGTAGTCGTATACGACCACTGATTGAAGTGAATACGAAGACAATTATTTAGAAACCAATGCAATACATGTTGCCAGAGTTTATAACTGCGAGGAGACGAAAAATCTCGAAGATCGTTTCATAAGCAAATGGAATGTCACAACGTGAGGTTTAATTATTGTATTCAAACACATTAACAATAACAATTAATTGATGTAACGAACAGAAGAAAGGAACTGGTGTTCGATAAGATAAATATAATAAGAAAAATTCTCTTCAACACTCAATGTCTTTTTTCTATCCACTTTCGAGAAGAAAATTTCAAATGGTCGCTTAATATAACAGTTACGTTTCTGGTTAAAAAGAAAACGATATCGACCATGTGCGTTTCTATCTTATTTTACGGACCGAGCGATTTTCGGCCCGCATGCGCAGTTCATACTCTATTTATATGCCATTAACGTCCCCGTATCGCTGTAGACAGGGCTCGCTACTAATGTGCGGAGAGCGTGGAGAACAACACACCAGAAAGTTTTGGTGACAGAAGAACACTTTCGAAAATTGATACCATACGTACGTTTGCGACCTAATTACGAATAATATGCGTTATACAATATTATACCTCGTTATATCAGCCTCGCTTTCCCTGTGTAGCTTTGCTACTTAACGCCGACACTCGAAATTCATAGATGTTGCCGACTCTATCCCTAGCTACATCCAAATTATAGATCCCCACAATCTAGCTATCATTTGAAAAGAGAACTGTATATCTCCATGTTTGTTCTCCAAAAGAAACTGCAGCGTAAGGGATACACAGCCGTTTATCTAATACTAATAAAAAATTAACGTTGGTACCTCTGCATCCCACACGATTGTTGTACCGTCCAAGGAGCAGGAAGCGAGCATAGTGCCACATGGGCTAAACTCCACGTGATTTACGCTGTACTTGTGACCTTCTAACGGGCCGAAGCTTTTCTCCTCAAACTTCACCTCGCCGCTGTAAGTTTCGTCATCAATTTCGACAGCTTCCCAGATACGAACAGATTTGTCCCTGAACATGGATACCAATTATTAGGAGCGAAGACTACACTATCATGAATGGTCCATAACACATTAGCACTTCTTTTTTACTTCCGTAATACAAACTTGCGACACTGAAGAATTATGTTGTAAAATGTATGTGCAGTACATATTTTCCTCAGTTATCTGTTTCACTTACCCTGACCCAGACGCCATCAGGGTGTTTCCATGAAAGGCAACGGTATTAACTGCCCCGCCATGATCATCGATTTTTTGTATCAGGCTAACTTTGTTGTCAGTGCACTCGGCTTGTTTTACGACTTCGTGCTCTCCCAAAACGATCTGTAATTGCACTTTCATTTACAATTATACTAATTTAGTAATTAGCTTAGTCCTGTATTCAAATTGTCGAACTTAGAAGACGCCCTCTGATGGCAGTAAATATACTGCACTAATTGGCGTGACATTCGACCGTATTTAATTATTAAAGTGATTTTTACCGCATATTTTACTTTTAATTAATTTGTAACAAAATTGCAGTCCAACAGATTGCACACTGTTCTCCGTGCCTTAATATTTGCTAAATTAGCACAAAACAATCAACCGATAATACACAATGCGATTGAATATTAAATTCCAAACACAACAGTTAGTTTGGTTGTCTATTATTCTTTTTTGAAAATATGAGGAGAAAAAAATCGCTAATTTTCCTGCTTGCACACATTCAGCACTGCAAGAATGGGTTCATTGTACAGCAAATGGACGCTTGTATTAAGAAATATTTACATATCAATTCATCGCGCTATTATTAGCTTATTCCACTTTCTATCACAAATTGTTATCAATCTTCTACCGAGGGAAAACAAATGAGCGTTGGTGCAATTACATTGTCATTGAAATTCATGATGAAAGTGTGTCTGATGATTCGATGAGTTTCAAGATTTGATTACGTACCTCACCGGCATAAGTATAATGCTTTTTGGGGCTACAACGTCTCACAAGATCAGAGTCAAGGCTCAAATTCCCATTTAAATGCCAAACGATAACGGACTTGTCGTTGGATCCTGCGATATAAGAAAGAAATTTTTCAGGATTACTTCTAGTCAGCTCAATAGAAAATCCAATATTTCTGATGGGTGCTGATTTATTCGTGTTTATACATAAATAAAATAAGTGCACTAACAAAATGAACCAGGCTTACCCGTAGCGAGCAAATTACCATCCCTGGAAAAGGCACAGCAAGCAACGTATCTTTTGTGGCCTTCAAGAACCGCGAGTATTTTTCCAGTCCTCTGAAACAGTGTGTACATAACAGAGTTTGCGTTTCTGGCACTGATAATTAGCGGGTTGTACAGGATATTAAAAAAACTTACTGTTTCCCAAATAACCGACGTCTTATCCAACCCACTGCTGACTATATAAGAACCATTCGAATTGAACCGAACGCACATTAAAGCACTGCTATGCTTTTCCATAGTTCTACACAAATTTATCGACGCGATCGACGGATGCATCTCGCATTTATTTTGCACCACAACCACCTCCCATAACTTAACCGTATGATCATTTCCACATGTTACCAAATGATACAACTTTTTGAACGGTTCGTTATCTGCAAAATCGAAAGTTGATGTGCAAATGGTTGAACAATGTTGGTAGAAACACATAATGAAAATTATTAAGCGTTCCGATAAGAACATTTTAAAAACACCGAGAATTGGCATCATCTTGGAACTTGCAAAGATATTTTACAAACGTATATGGATTACGATTAACTTACCCCTCACCTCTTGATAAGCTGAGAAATCGCAAGAAACGACACCTAAATCATGCGCATCGTCTACGGAACTAAGGGCGGATATAACTTGATTGTCCGAGGTACAAGTATCGCTCAATTCGGCCGAAGAAAATAACTTCAGAACACCAAATGTGCAGGACGTCACGAGCCAACAGGAATCAGGCGAGAAACACACGCTTTGAACAGCTCCTTCATGTTGCTGGAACGAGCTACAAAGACGAGACCAAATTTTTGTGAAGCCTTTTTTACAATCTTTACCGAATTGTTCTTAGGCTCGACTCTTGAGCTCTCACATATTATACTCATCGTCAGCACGTTTCAATAAATCCCTAACAATAATGTATAATTTACAAATTTGTAATTAATTATTGATTATAAGTTCACCACATTGTAGAGTAGTATAATTGGCGATCGAATATGTTTCATTAATAAGAATAATCCACGGGCATCATATCAGACTTATATATTACTTGGTTAGCATCAGGTATGTGGATCAATAGTTGAGTCCTCAGAATGAATACACCACTTGACTTAGTGTTTTTAACGCATGATTGGCTGCAATCACAACCGTATCGTACGTGTTTGATTCTTCAATATTTTTCCACAACAAGATGTTATATTTAGAATACATCATTTGCCAGAGTGCCATTTTGCCATTTGCTTCAACACTGTGTACGCGAGTGTATGGTGGGTATATAACATATGCACGCACGACTAGGAATTGTTTCGGCGATCAGTGTTGGCCGTAACAACGACAAGGGGTCATCCGTAAATTACGTCACACAAATTTCATAGTTACTGCCCCTCCCCCTATTGTGGCATCACTAAAATGGTACTTCCTTCTAATATTATCTTTATACTTTTTAAAATTTTCAAAAATAGTAACAATGTGTACGTCCTCAGACAATAGATAGCTACTCAAAATAAATAGAAAACAAAAAACACATATACTTATATCGCTGTTGGTTAAAAAAAAAAAATCATCCTATGTCCTTGGATTTTCAAACCATTCCTTTACATCATTCATTACCGGTATAGCACTCACTTCGTTACCTTCTTGGATGGCGATCAACATCTTCGTCCAACCACAGAGCATCCTCGACATTATTTATCAGAGTTTTATATAATTTGTTTATTTTGAATGACAAAAAAATAACAGAACTAAAAAAAATATCATAAAGAAGCGACAGTAAACGTCGAATGTAGTCGTTATCGGTCTTTTGGTGCATGAATATAAAGACGGCCGACAAGTCGGTGCGCAAATATTTTGAATAAATTATATGTAAATACAAAAAGTAACATTCTCATATAACAACGGTCATTTCACCCGTGGTGATATTCGGTTGTATTAATATTTTAGATGAAATGTGACGTCCTGCAGCTTTTGACCCCCCCCCTGGCGCGTCGAGTCACCATTTGTGGACCCCTCCCTCGCCCTTTGCGTGTGACGTAATTAATGGATGACCTCCAAGCGCGAAAGTACACCTATATATATACATAATCCATAACGTGGGTACGTCAATTAAGGACACCAGCAGTATTTACCTGCTATTGGAATGTTAAATATCAATACTATCTGCTGGTAGCCCTGTCGTAAATTGTTGTGGAAAACTTCAAAAAATTTCTATAAATTTACTTGGAACACAAATTTCCGATAATTTTTTACTATAACATAAGAATCTCTGACAAATTCTACGAATATTGACAAATTTGGTAGAAATATTTAGTGATTCCTAATATATTTCATTTAATTATAATAAAAATGTACTGTATTTCACTCTCTGCCAATTCAATAGCACACAAGAACAGTGTAACCGATCGCACAAAGTTTTCCTGTCCCTTCATATTCGTATAATTTAGTTAAAATCGAGTCCGAAAAGTTCTGCTGATAACCCGATCTGACGCCATATTTTTTTATAGTCACGGCCACATTCTTAATGAACACACAGTTAAAAGACTATTTTGAGCGTTAGCGTACGGATTTTTTTAAAGTCATTTTTCATGAGAATAAGGGGCTTATGATCGAAAAAAACTTGCAAATTACCGAATCAAATTTCGATGCACCAAATCCCAAACACAGACTTGGCCACTGTCGCCAGCGGTAACGAGCAGAGTTGAGTCAGGTGAGAATCTGCAGGCTCTAACAGCTTCGCCGCCAGCTTGAACCATCGTGTGTATCCTGGCCCCCGACTGTTGTTGTGCACCGGTATAATTATTAGTAATATTACTACAGATCATCGCCATGGAACCTTAGACGGCTTCTATCAACTCTCTTTATTTCGTAACGCACTGAGAATAGTGAAGGTAGAGAAAAAAACATACCCTCAAATTCCAGAGGTGCGTCGTTCCATCTATGCTGGCCGAAGCCAGCATTGTAGACTGAGGACTGACTTTAACGGAAGTTACTCCGTATTTATGACCCATCAAAGGCGAATAGGAGGCCTCCACATACCCTAAACCCTTTTGCCATTCCCATACTCGAACTCGTTTGTCTCTATTAGGTACAGGGGTAGAAAATAGATAAAATAGTTAATAATCGTTGATGCCTTGAATCTTATTGCAAGCGTACGAGACTCCTACACAACTATTGCAGTAACACACAGGGTGTGCCATTTTAACTTGCACAGTTGAATAACTCAAAAGATTACAAACGAATCAAGAAATGTTTCAAATAAAAGTTGTTGGGTATTGAAGGCCTGACTCAACTATGACCTTCGCTTTAGCATTGACCTTCATTTTTAAGGTTATTTGAAGGTCAAATTGTTAGTTTTAAAAATGAAAACCTCTATTTTTGACCTGAGATACCGAAAGAGTATGAAACTCTACGTCCAGATAGGTATCCATGTTAGGGGTGAAAATGACCTCTAGGGGTCATTTAACGGTTAAATTTCCGCTTGGTGCAGGAAAGCTGGTAAATCGTAATATTGCTGTTTGGGTCAAGGAATGCCATACATCGGTGACCTTGACCAACGATATGTATTTTTTCTATAGGTCGAAATGGCCCTAAAGGTCAAATTAATGCATTAAATGAAGCATTGCATGACTCGGCCACTTAAAACACAAGTCTGTACAGAGTCAAAGATTTATTAATCAGGAGATCCCTTCACCGCGATGCTTACTCGCGTATATTTTCATGCTACGTGTAATCACCCCCGGAGCCGACGGGAGAACGTAGCTAGGAGCTTTTCCAGCTCCATTTGTCAAAATTTGACCTTTAAATGACCCGTAGAGTTCACATTGACGCATAACATGTACCTATCTGAACGTAGAATTTTCTCTCCCTTTCCGCTCTTTCGGAACCCGAAGTCTAAAATAGAGGTTTTCACTTGAAAAACACACGTTGACTTTCAAATAACCTTAAAAATCGAGGTCAATGCCAAAGGAAAGGTCATAGTTGTTACCTAACAACTTTTTTTTGAAACATTTTTTTATTAGCATGTAATTTTTTGGGTTATTCAGTTGTGTAAGTTAAAATGGGACACCCTGTATGTTAAATATTTGCAATATAGTAAGATACTTGCAAATTGTTTCGGTCAAAAATTATAACTACACTATGGAAGTATGAGATTAGAGGAGTTCATCTCCAAGAATATAATTTCACTGTTAATTGGTATGCCAAATATGGAAAAATCACATTTAGTGGTAGAAAATGCACAATGCCTAAACACCCGGTATTTAATTCTAAAAGTCACTTCAGTATATTCCATACCACTTGGAGAGTAGTAGTAATTTTTTATAAGGATCATCAACTGCATGCGCCACATTATAAAGCACAGCAAATTATACTTCTGAAAGTTTGGTTATGACGAAAAAAATCACATTTTATCCTAAATGCCGGTCGTAGTCGATTCGTTAACTTTTTTTACATAACGGTAGAAAGAAGTGCATCTTAATCTGTTGAATTCTTTAGTATACTTTTGACTACGAACCGCAGTAGCTGTTCATAGGAAATTAGAACAGGTCAAATGGTAACTGGCTGAAGGAAAACGCGTTCGTTCAATTTAGATGGCTTGGAAAATGTATTCAAAAGATTTACTTCGAGTAGAAATAAAATTTGAATGAATTATTTACCCAGAAGCTGTGACTAGTATGCAATCGCCTGCAAAGTCAACACTGTTTACATCACTTGTATGAACTTTGAGAGTTTGTAGGACTTGGACATCTGTTGCGAAAGCTGTCATATCTTTCGCCCTTTAGTCTGTTCACAAGAGAAAAACATATATATGTCACCACCAATCATGAAAACCAATATGCCCTATTAAATTTCCATTGTGCCACTGTAGGCACTTGATGTGATATGAGTGAATAATACTTGTGAGTATTCATTTATAATTCGATATCGGAATATATTCATCGCGGTAGGAAATCATAACAACCTTGCGTTCTAGATATAATCAGTATAACGATAGTAAAATTGTTTTCTCGCAGACTCTTTAACAACAGATAAAGCACACATATAATATAAAAAAATATCATACAGTAAACATGGGCACAAAATTTATGAAAAATATTGCAAGACCTGTTCAAGGGTTTCGATTAGATGTATGATAATCATTTCTTGTTATACTTTTTACCTAGTTCCACCTTGCAAACTGCTTTATTCATGTACCAATTCATCATTTATTCAAAGCTATCACAGTTGTATGCTCTGGATTTGAATAGTAATGGGAAAGGCGAAAGAAAAATCCGAATGACGTGTAGCTTACTATTGATTCTACGTGCATTAGCAAAGGTCGTAAGGAGCGAATACAATAGCGTCACACGTGCAAGTATATATTTACAATTCAATAATTATGAATTTTGTTCTCAAAAATTGAATGGCAAATTTTTTCGAATCTCTTGAATTTGGATGACTTTTCTATTACTTACAAATTCACGAACTTTTTCAAAGTGGATTCGGAAATGTTCGTTCGCTAACAAGGTGGGATTGAGAAAAAAACCAAGATCCATTCGATATTTATATTCGTCTGTCCGATAATATAATTCGATTCAAATATTTATCTACGGATAGAAATGAGTCAGTTGCAATTATTTGGATATTCGAGTGCTATTGGAATATAATGCTTCATATTTTTATTGAAAAGCACCCTAGATTTTTTTATATGAAATAGGGTCTCTATTTTATCAACTGTACTTAATACAATCAAAAAATAAATTATCGCCCTTAAAGTCATTTGGAAAATGTTCAAAATTCAAAATTACACAGGGTAAAGTTAATTAATAGATTGTACAATATCATGAAGATGCAAAGAATACTGTGATCACGAGGTGCAAAAGTAATTCGGGTTTTCGAAGAATATGTATACATTCAAAGTGTCGTTCGTACTGTACAGCTAATATAAATAAATAGAGAAACACGTGTCCAATTATGATATAATACTCACCTAATAAAGGCACATAATTTTTGAGAATATCTTTGAAATACTTTCGAACTAAAATGAGGTTCACCTTGAATTTCAAATTCTGCGCTTTAAGGCTGTATTCAAAGCGTGTAATTTTCAACATACATGACTATTCGACACATTCTACTTCACTTGTTTATCCGGTAAAAACTAACTTCATTGAAAGAATTTTCACTATGAATGATTATTAATAATTATGATTTAAGTAGTCAATTGTGGTCTGCTGTAAGGATTTTTATAAACATTTGGACGGAAAGGTACAGCGAAAGCTTGAGAAACAACATTCCCCAAAGAGTACACTTATCGTTCTGAACGTGGAACGCATGTCTGGCGATGAATCGATATTTTGATATAGTCCGGCGGTTTATAAGAACGCGTAAATATATATATTTACAAACTACGTTTCAGTCGCCTTTACATTACGTGTCGCCAATATGTGAATAATCATTTAAATAATCCCTAACGCCCAATTATAATTGTAATATCAGACAGAATATTAATAATAATAACTTTTGGTTATCACGTTTCTAACTGTTTAATGTTATTTCCTAATCACTCACACATGTCTATGAAAACCTGCCATGAAGTAAATGATTATAAATTAATTTTTTGTACAATACGTGGCAAATGATTGCCATCTTATATTTTTCTATTTTCCTTCATTACTTTTGATTAATCCATGTCATAGTGGAATCGTGGAAACGGAAAGACCTGTGAATTAATTAAAGTAGAATAATACTCATTTTGAATATTTCCTTTTTTTTATATTCACCTACTTCTCATACTGTCATGAAAAATTACAAATCCTTACTTGCGTAAACAATTCACCAATGTAATATTTTTATTCTATTATCTAACGGTAAAACTAGCGTTACAAAAATTATTTTTCGAAATCTGTAATCAATTATGCCCAATATTAGTATCATAAACCAAAAATTCACACTTAATATTGTTTATGCGTATCATATAGTTGCTAAAACGAATCTAAAATACACGAACTACTAGTTCCACGTGTTGAACATTTCGAAATGATTCATCTACAAAATTAGTCTTCCATTACTTCAGTAGCCCTTTTTGGAAACCGAGTCTCGTAAAGAATAAATTAAAAAATAAAGAAACTTTCCATAACTGGTTAAATATCCTATCAAAAGCGGCACGCGGCAATATTGGGGCAAATTTGAAACAATTGTAGTGTGTTGCCAATTCATCAGGCGCATTTTGCGGGACGCGCTGATGTTATTAACAAAGTCCCTAGAAGTTGATTGTACTAATTTTTCTCCTGAGTAGGTTCCGTTAGCAATGGAGGACTTCAGCCTGTAGCATGTCGCCTACAAACTTAAAAATAACACCTGCGTCGTTGAGTTATAATGTTAATTCGTCGGTACGATGTGAAATTTAGATACTGCAACTACCTGCCCCATCGCTCCTGTTATCGACGAACTTCAAAATGTCCCACTTAGCTGGCTATCTCTAGCAATCTTTAGTCAATGTCCAATGCAACTTCATAGACAAGGTCTTACATACAGGCCTGGAAACTCCTATATTGGGAGCACACGATTATGTGCGTCGTTTAGGAGGGCCAAGTTTCGGTTTTAGCGGGACCACTAGTTGTCGCTGTGGTTCTAATACTACGGCATACATAACCTCAATATTGATTTAAACCGCGTATGGCGACTAGTGCTGTTTTTTGTCTGAACCACTCAAATGTATGTATTTCGGTGCTGAACCACATACGTGGTCTTACATACGAACCCCCCGTCCGTGCCAGTGGCGCGACTATTGAACTACTAACGTGTTTTCCATAGGCGACCTACCCCTACCACTGAAGGTTCCAGAACTGTTTATAGCGTGTTCAATGGTTAGCGGACGAGCGGCGTTTTAAAAATGGCGACAGTTGCCAGAATTCAGTGTAACCTTAAAACAGTGATGTCACGTTAATATAATCCATGTATATACCAACGTAATAACAATTTTATGCATTCTGTTTCTATACAAACAAGTGGCTTCAAAATGATTAAGGCAATTTTAGTGTTCAACAATCATGGCAAACCCAGACTGTCAAAATTTTATCAGTACTTTGTGAGTATTTGGTAATAAACGTTTGCATCCTCCAAAATTTGACATCTGTCAGTATCAAGTATGATTCTTTCTAATAACTGAAATTCATGTATACGATTTCATATCGTGAAATGAAGTTATCGGAAAGTATGACAGACAGCGCGAGGGAGGAACGGAAAAATATTTCACCTTTAAATTGAAAACTTTACATTTCAATATCACTTTGTTCTCTTCAGAACGAGGACATGCAACAACAAATCATCAAAGAGACGTTCCAACTCGTGTCAAAACGAGACGATAACGTCTGTAATTTTTTGGAAGGAGGCAGCCTAATCGGGGGTTCGGATTACAAACTGATATACCGACACTACGCGACTTTGTACTTTGTTTTCTGCGTCGACAGTTCCGAATCTGAATTGGGAATCCTGGATCTGATACAAGTGTTTGTTGAAACACTGGACAAATGCTTTGAGAACGTCTGTGAATTGGACCTTATTTTTCATGTGGATAAAGTTCATTACATATTGAATGAACTAGTGATGGGTGGCATGGTACTCGAAACAAACATGACTGAAATCCTTAGTCGAATCGAAGACCAAAACAAGCTAGAAAAACAAGAGGTGAGGAGTTCTGTTATTTCATTATTGCATTTTTCTCTTTTCCATTTACTAAACGTTCCTCACAGTATACCAGTTTAGCAAACATCCTTCAATTTTTCTTACATTAGATTGTAACTGTTAAAATTTTTAAGTTTTGAACATGACTAATCATCTTAAAAATGCATGGGCTCTACCATCTCAATCAAAAATTAAGAAATGAGAAGGTACCATTTAAAAAATCTCTAGTAATTTTGTTTGTTCCAATGATAGTGAACTCGAATAAAATAACATCCCTATTATGTGATAGAAATGATTTTGCAAATTCGTATTACCCAAGTTAAGGAATCAGCAATTTGACAGGTTTTATCGTTAGTATGTTAGAAATTATAAAACTTGACTGTTTTTTTTATTCCATTCTAATGTTCGTCGACTTTTTTTTTTCACCTCAGAGATAGATCTCCAGAAATCACACAAAAAAACAAATTAAAAACGACTATCTCCAGAGTGAATTAAATAGATTAGTGTAAGCATGGAGCAACAGATGTCGGGCGATAATTGAATTTGTGCATTTTAATGGTACCATAATGTAAGATTTCTTGAATGTCTTCCAGACAAATTATTGTGGCCTGATCAGCTAGCAAAATGAGTCCAGAAATTACAATCTGGTATAAAATACCAGAGTTTAAGGGAGAACATTCTAAATACAAATCCTTCTCTCAAATTGTAGACATGCTCGCTGTTGTTATTCGAATTTGCTCAGATTTGTTTCTAATACACAGTAAGAATATTGTTTTTTCTGTTCACTAACATTGACACAAATAACATTACCAAAAATTTTTCACACAGTTTTTTTTTTCTTCCTCTCATTTTTGATTAAAACTGTACGGCCTAATTGTTCTTAACTTTAACATATCCAATCAAACCCACAGAGCTAGGGTAGTCAGCTGCTGACGGAAAATCCAGCAACACCTACGGGACTCACATTTTTATCTGTCAAAAATTGTCTCTATCAATTAAAGCAATTTCCATATTATCCATTAATAAAAAATATTTTAGACTTCAGACGATTAAAATGAAAAAAATGCAGTTTGATACTCGAGGACACCATCAAATATTGGAAAATTTTCTTATCACAAACTGAAACCTAAAGCTTGTTTTCATGTGTTCTTCATTGCATGGTTGACAAATCTAAATACATATTCTGGAATTCGATAAAGGTGTACCTTCTTTGGATGCATAAAATTTCTCAGTCCTGTGTAAACAATTTGAGCAAAACAGAAATAGTTCAATTATATTATTTTTTGTATTTATTTTGTTTTTAGTGTTCTTTTCTTTTCAACACTGCCTACACGCCAACAATTGCTCCTGAACATGTTCTTGTAGTTATGGCTTTTTACACGAGTGAACTGACTCAAACTCAATTTTAGGGGGCTTACAAATCAGTGCGATCTTACTCACCTCGTCCGATTGTCCTTCTGGGACCTCCTCCCTAAAAGTCAAATAGTAATAAGATTTGTTTGTTTTGATTTTAATATCATTCCGGCTAAATATGTGAGGTGAACATTCCTATTTCGTCTGTGATCTATTTTTTTTTTTCTTTCATACTTCAATGATACGCATCGGTTTTTTACATAATTATACATTTACATATAGTTGAATTTTCATGTAATATTGTGTATGATATTTTGCATGAATTTTGTAACGTATGATTTATTTCAAAAGAACTAGTGCCTTACAATTAGTAAAAATGTATCTAGCAATAACGTGAATAAAATGTAAACCATATATTTGCATCTATCTCCCTAATTAATCCTCTACTACTCTTTTTATGTACCTATCAAAATTTTCGATTGTCAATCACTTCTTTAGTCTTCTTCTTACACTATTATCAATATTATTAGTGAATTTGTATAATATGCATAATTAAAACAAATTACCTGAACAAAATATTTCATACATTACAAACTTGTCATTGCTGGTTGAACACTTCCATGTTAATGCAATGAGATCAATTCAGAACAATATTTTCCATGCTCAAATCAATCTAAATTGTAAGAGTTTGATATTCGATTATACAAAATATCATCGTTATACATTTGGACAAAAATATGAGCATATTCAAAGGTAAATGTCCCAGCGATTACGCTGATAAATCTACCTGATTAATTGATGAATTATTTTTCCTGGCAGGCGGGAATAACGGCAGCTCCAGCTCGGGCTGTATCAGCAGTGAAAAATATGAATATACCGCAGCAGTTAAAAGACATGAAACTACCCGACCTGCCACAGGCAATAAAGGACCTCAAGTTCTGACCGGCGGTTACATCGCTTTTGCCTAGTTGACTAGATAATCCTTCAGCTGAGGTTGTTTCCTCTGTCCAGTTAACGGCGTCTCTTTCCACTGGCCAAACAGATGAAAATGCCCGGATGCTCCCAGCGGTGTCAAACCAGGTTTCTTGCTCTGCGTTCCATCGTTATCAAGGATAAAAATGAGACGTTTCTTTCTTTCGGTTCTAACAAGGATACTAGGCCTCTGAATCACGGATTCTGCTCAAGCTTGTCAGTATGTTTCCTTGGCCTAAAATATAGAGCCTTGTAACATATAGTGTATTATAACAGGCCTTGCTTTAATCCGGTTACAATTGATTATATGAGCAATTTGCTCAGTGAAATGCTGTAATAAACGAAACCTGTTGATGAAGTTGTAATGATAGGATCTCATTGATTCAAGTGTCAACGAATATATGAACTCAGAGCAATATGAAGTGACTGCGAATTTTCTAATATCTGATATATTGTAAATTACGTGAAAGAAGGCCAAGTAGATGAAACTAAACCTTTGGAGTTCTATATTTTGGGTATAAGGAACACCCCTAGAAGTTTTAGTGGAATCCGTGATTCAAAGAGCTAATAATTTTCTTTAACATGTCAATATCCATCGCGTTTGCCAATGAGAGAATTATTCACCTAAATTTTCATTCCACGTCGGCAATATAATGTTCAGTGAATATTTTTCACTCACCATTATTAGTATTTTATAGTGCCTAGCTATCTGCTAGTATTAGGGGCAATATTGTACAGCAAATCAATGCATAAATAAATTATGTACGCATTATCGTAAACGATATTTGATATAAATAAGCGTCCTCGTTTATGAGTCACCGATAATTGATATCAACGGTTGAATGAAATATGAAAATCAGTTTTGGCCAATTTATCACTTTCGCTAGTAAAGTTATGAAATCTTTATATAATAATAAAATATAATATATCAAACAGATAAGTGTAAAGCTGTATAATTAATGATGACGATGATGACGATAAAAGTTATATCAAAGTTTCAAATAAATATTTTTTATTGAGCATTTATTAATGTGAAGGTTTATTTTTTACTATGAGCCAACTTTCTTCATTCGTTTGAAATCCGTCTCCCTTAATAGGAAAATTAAATAAATTTAATAAAAAATATACATGAAATATTACTTTTTACGGACACTGATTTCGTGTTTCAAAGATGTCCATACGAAACCAGCCCCGGTCTCCGTCAACGGTGGCGGATACGGAGAATTTTTCAATTTGTAGTAATCGGATGGTGCATGCATCACGAATTCCATGCACTCCAGTTTTCTTGGCAAGTCCTCCTCAGGTCCGATTAGGTACGTCTCGGGATAAAATCCATGTTCTGGCGGAGGGCTTTACCAGTTTTTGTACAAGAAAAATGTTCACTCTTTTACATCTCACTTGTTGACAACTTTGTAACATATACAATAAATTCGAATTCTTTCCTATCAACTGGTATTCTTGTTACATATAAAAATGTATTGTGGCATAAATACTTGAAGATAATATTTTACCTAGCAGTTGTTGGGATCAGCCAAGTCACTGCTGCGCTTTTCTCACAATATTGATCCGTCAGCAGCCCTCGTATTTGAGCGTAGTAAATACCGCCATCAATGTCTTGCATGGACACTATATCTCCAACTTGAATGTAAGAACCTTTATAAAAGACGTAGTCACTGGTGACTGGCGTCGCAACAGCTGCAGGAGCTTTGATTGGCTACAGTAAGCAGAAATCAGTCATTGTAACTATTGACCATTGTTAAAATTGATCTGCCGATTCATCTAAATATGACCGTCAACGGTTTTTATGTGTCAAGGTGTTTAAAGTAGCACCGATTGAATTTTTTTCGTGCCTCAAAAACCGCACTTGAGCGAAAATTTTTCTCAGAAATCTTTCAAAATTTATATAAATTTATTCAGAATATTAATTATTATGACAGGTCCTGAAAAATCTGTCGCAAATTTTAGTAGTGTTAAGAAATTTCGAAATAGAAAAACTTCAACTTGTATGCAGAATATTTGAGATTTATGGAAAAACCTGAGAGGGAGATAACAAGGCAGGTAATGGGAGATATTACGGGAACATTTTGGTGAATTTTTAGACATTTTTGAGGATTTCTAGGTATATTTGCAAACAATGAAGGAATTTGGAAATTTTTGGGATCAGCTTGGAGATATTGCAAGGCAATGTTGCAAGGAAACGTATGGGGAGTTGTAGGAAATGGAGATGTGTTGTGCACAATTTCAACAGTGATTTAACCCCTCAGAAAAACCATATTTTTAGAAAATTTCTGTGAAGAATTATTATGATTCTAGTTTTATTGAAAATATTCTTTCGCATATATGTAGACTTTTTCGACTGTATTTCAAAAAATTTAACTTCAAAAGTTTCCAAGTTTCCTAAAGGTTCACAACTCCTTTAAGATACTCATACCAGTTTTCCAAAACCTGATTTTGTCAGGAACATATATAGAAACGCGAAAAATAAAATTTTTCAGATTTTTGATGCAAAATGGAGTTCTCGAAAAATGTGACTTTTCTGCTCACAAGCAATAGAAACTTTACGGGAAACGTTTATTTCGATTCCCTTTTCGAGTCATAATATTTAAAACTTACTGTCTTTTTAAAAATATGTCGGCGTCCTTTACCCTTAGGCAAAACTTTCAGCTGTGTAACGGGTTTGCTTTTGAGGTACCTTGTCACTCTCGTGCTCTTCCGAGGCTGCAGTTTAGTGTCATTCGACTCATTTTTCACAGTGGCATTGACATTGTTCGATGAATTATTGCTAGCTTTGTCATCATCGTCAATTGCATTTCCACAACGGTCAGATTCGGAACAATTATTACAGATATTACCGGCATCCGTGCTGTGCCATAAAATACTGTCTGTACTTTCGCATTTTGTGCACTTCGGCTTCACTCCTAGCGGCATTTTTTTCTTTATTTACATCTACGCTGGATAGATTTACACTTACATTTCTCGCCTTGCGGTGCTTTCCTTACAATTAGTGTTTTCGTAAACACAATAGCGGTACACGCACTGATCCTACACAGATTCACTACGCAGGCTGGGCTTCATCGCCACGCGATAGATTTGAGCGAAGTGCACTTTAAATATGATACAAAGTATATCATTGGATATGTTCCTTTTTTACTGCCAGTACGCAGCGCTGCAAACACGGTCCAATATACGGCCACAGCACACTGCCAAACTCTTATGACGTCACAGACCTGCCCGCTTGAGGACGTAATACGTGCTGTGCAGACTGGCTGCTGTGTTTTGTGGAATTGCTACAGTCACGATAAGGACCATAGACTTAAAGAGATAGACTGCGCGGTCTGTGCACCGAGCTGAAGCGGTATTTAGAAAGAGAGAGCAATACCTAAAGCTGGACCTCTCACTTTAATCGGTGACGAGAAAACAAGTGGATGTCGCGGTAGGATAATATTTCTACTTCGACGGTGCAGAGCATGCGCAGTAACTAATAAAAAGAGACTGGTGGTCTCATTGATTGTAATTTGAGCTATCTCTGTCTTCGGAACCCCCACGACTGCAGTGCGCGTTCCAGTAGTTCACCGATACTAACACCGGAATTATAGAACTGATCATCCTCCTATCCTCTAGTCTTTCTGACTTACGATTAGGTTTAGACATATATACAGAGAATTACGAAATTCTGGCCATCACGACATATTTTATGCATTGAAGATTGGAATTTTGGCTGTGTGCGCAGTTAAGGGGGTAATATAGTCTGGCTTTACCGACTGAGTAAAATGTTGGGCACTTTTACTATGTGCAATGCCGAACAAAACTATCTGGAAACTCATTCGTTTCATGCGAAAATTGAGTCCAGGAAATGTATTCCTGCAATAAGCGATAATTCAATTATAAGAATACATTTCGTAGCGTTATTGTTACGTGAAAGAAAACTTTTTTTGATATTTGTAATAGCCATTACATGTACAATTGCGCTGGCTATGGTATTTCTACATCAGTGTTGCAGAGGCTTTGATAATGGTCAAAATAAGTGACATTTATCGCGGTCAGTATGGACTGATTATAACATCCTCTTAAGACAATACGGCGACGTGAGCGGTAATCAGCTGATCGATTAGATTAATCACTTAAATCTTACAGCACAGAAAACTTCGTACAAGCTTTTCGGTTTTCATTTCATGACATTGAGTTAATATAGAATAAAATATTCGATAAAAAGCCAGTTTTGTAATTAAATTCGACTTAATAAGCGTAGTTTGTTCACTGCCATGACCCGAATGCTTCTTCTGAAATCAAGGATTCCAGTTCTGCCTGCTACCAGATTTCAGGCACCACCTCCCTCTCAATGACGCTCAATGTGTAGAAATCTCGAACAATCAATATTAGTTGGGATTCATTGTAGTTGTATGTGTATATGTTCGTTGTATAGAAACAAATTTCATAAATGATTAATTGACATATAATTATAATATATAAGTTTCTCTCCCATCCGCATCCTGATACTTCAACACAGTTTCAAAACTGAAATGAATATCATATAGTGATACATATCATAATAAATAAGTGCGTATGTACGCAAGCTCACAGCAATAAATGAATAAGTTATAATAACATAATTACTTTGATTTTTGTTTCTGTTAGTTTAATTGCGTTCTCTCGTGATTAACCGTCACGCAGCGTCATTCAATTACGCAACTTGCTCGTATTTGGCTTTGTTGATATTACTAGCCAGACAACAAGCAAGGAAGACTCCAATGAGAGGAAAGAATGCAACACCTACAGCACTACCAGCCACCAACCCAATGTTGCTGTTTATGAAGTCGACAACCCGGTTGTAGCAGCCCTGGAAACAACGTTAATCCAAAACTCTCGACGCCATAAACTAAAACTGTTCCTATGACTTCAATTCTGAGAATGAGAATATGTAATACAGATCGGAAACTTCGCAATGTTTATGCTATTTACCTGAGTATACACGTTATCCAGATTCGAAGAGTCACACGGGTTTTCAAGCTGCTTGCAGCAAGATTTAGGAATCTCTTCCGGTAAGTTTATGGAGTGCCAGTCAGTGTAGCCGCGGTTTCCACAGCAATGCAACTGTAAAAATGTGTACAATTGACTGATCGAAGAAGATAATGCTGCACGATAAAAGAGGAACTAGGATATCATACGGTAGACTGCATGGTATCGATATCATGGTGTTTGTTGGGGTCGTCTACATAGAGAACCAAGCTTTCATTGAGCCCTTGATCGAAGCCCTCGGTCAGAGCGTTGCGATATGCATAAACGGAGGCACCTGATCCCAGCTCTAGGAGTACCACAACCGCCAAGAATGCTCCGTACTGGGGATAAAAGGATAGAAAACCGATAAGTCCACCTTCTCATCCAAGAGATACTGATTATCATGTAATATGTTGATCTTAGTTGTATGCGTGTATTATATACTTACAAGGTATAAGAGTGCCGGATGTCCACGTGCCGTACAACAACATGCCAAGATAGAGGCTACGACTACGAGGATGCCGAGGCAGGCCAGAGCCAAAGGCGCTGCACCGCTACCTTCAATGCTCATATCTACGTACTCTCGGAGCTGAATACGCATCCAGATCCCAACACACAGCATCAGTACTCCGGTGCACTGCATTAGCATACCGTCTCAGATTAGAATTTTTCAACAGCAAATCATCACTACATCGTTCTCTCGCTAGCGTATGTATTAATGCACAATGTACATACATACATACTCATAAGTAGCAAAGCACCATCCTAATTCGAAATTCCTTCAGTGTAAGTAATGGTAACTTCAGAAGAGTGCATTACGTTTTGGTACCAGTCGTTTCTGCGCTGGACCAAAACTCATATCGAACGTTCTCGTTAAACGTTGTGATAATAAGGATAACCGATGTCTTCCCAACCGTTCCGGGGATAACCGAAATTATTTTGATAGCTCCGAGGGTATTTAAACTAACTGTCCTAGTAATATATGAACTTATTTTTACCACATACGAATTTTCGAAATCATTTTAACCGTAACAGGGATGTTTGAACTTTTCCTAACCGCCCTAATGAAGTTCAGTCTTGATCTAATCATTCCATGAAAGCTCGAACTTATCAGGATCCTTAATCTGGGTGTGGTTAGGACAATAGAGGCGTCATAAGAGATAATCAGCTGATTGTTTCAGGCAAATTATGCAAATATCGAGGCACAGAATACATTGGCCAAGCTTTTGAACTTTAATTTTGTGATGCCAGGTCAATGTAGAGTTTAACTTTCTCTAATCGTAACTCCTATTTCATTTTGTGTTATTTAAATCTACAATAATATAACAAACAAAATCTGAAAATATTGCAACATTGCCAATCCAAAACTTGTACGATATTAAGAAGCGTGAACTTTTCTGCTGAGTTCTCAAAAAGAATGCACAAACACATGTGAATCAATGCTATACATGGCGATCAGATTAAGCTAAACGCTGATTGTGTTGGAAATGCAACAGTTGGGCGGATTCCGTCAATATTTCTTCAATTTTGACGGCAGCATCGAGGCGTATGAATATGTGTATATTTAAGACAAGTTAAATATACCCACCCCAAATGCAAAATTGAAGAGTATCAACAGCGTCTTCATGCAGGCCATTGCCGCAACGGTTTGCAGATGTTTACCCATTTTCACTTATTCCAAATTTCCGCGCTGTTTCAACGGGACGATGGTAACAGGCTCGACGCACTGCTGGTCTTTCGGCCTCGATCGATCCCGGCAGCAGCTCTCGGTACCGTCAGCCATGTATGGGTGCGTTGGGGAAAAGTTTTTAGGGCGCATGCGTTCCCCGTCAATCAAATGCGAAACGTACTGCGCTCTACCTTAAAGGGTCAGCTGCTAATTTTGAGTTGCAAAAAAATTCTTTATGTCGTCAAAGTTACAAAAAATCTATGAAGAAGGAAAGTATCTGGCCTTCGGATCATGGATTTTACTAAAATTTATGTAGAGGTACTACGTTATCCCAAAGTATAATGTAGGCAAATTTTTCATCTGTTGACATTACGCCGGTTTTAATTTGTCAATCCATAGTCGATATTTCGACAAATATACTACCTGGGTTATTAAAGTTGAGTATAATCTACAAAGTTTACTGAAATTCAATCTTGCGCCAAATACAGTATGGTGGTAATCACTTTGAACATAGGTTTTTTAATCTGAAAAATCATTGGCCACAGAAATTTTCCCTTATTTCATGAAATATTATGAGAAAAACACCAATTCTTGAGGCACGGAAGATATTCATATTAACTGCCTTTTACAGCCAAATATGCACATCATTCAAATTACATTTCATATACAAACTGAAGTATGCATGGAAATACAAATCATGAATGAATGGTGACGAAAAGATAAATTTTTAGTTCTATTGAAGAAAATAACGAATACTTCATTGTTTACAGATATTATGACCATATGATCGAACAGGTATGGGTTATGCATTTATTATACGAACTGATCACATCTACATATAAGACAAGATATTAATAATCTACAATATGACTATTTTTTGATCGAATGACGATGCGGCGAACAGACGGCCTCACCTTTTTTTTTATAATTAAGCAGAACTCCAGGCCAAACAACATTGTTGTCTCCAACGATCGTCGGCTGAGATACTTTTCGGGGAGATTGTCTGGTTCTCCGAATACTGACCAACCGCTGCTTAAGTGACAACGGTTGATCCGTTTTCCGCGTTATTGAATTACCGGTAAATTGTACGCTATTATTTGCCTGATTATTATTATTAAGATTATCCTCACTGCTACAGTAATTATCATTCTGCAGATTTCCCTCTAACTCATCGTCCAAATACCGTCGACTTTCGTCGGCTTCCAAGTTCATCTGCGTCAAATCAGTGATAGGCCAAACTTGGGTACCCGCAGCTTTCGACGGCTGATCTTCATCATGAAGTGGACTTTTCCCGCTAAGTTCGTCGTCGCATCGGTGACATTCGATTTCCCCCGCGATTTTCGGACTCTCGGCCCGTTTAAGACTGGAATTCCGGTTTCGATTTCTGCCACGAATGTCGCCGATCGTTTTAAAGTAAATGCTGTGGTCGTATCTATACGCCTCCAGGCACTGGCTGTCCACGCGATTGTTCGACTGGTAATTCAGGCTGCCACAACAGTTTATACGCACTTCTTCCGGCCGGGATTTTCGTCTCCATGAACGTTCCAGTCTGTAAAAACGAGGATTCCAAGATTCGCAGTCTCCCACCACGAGCTTATTCGCCGAAATGCTCCAGTTGGTGTCGCCTGGCTCTTCTTTCATGGTCAGATGCCCTCGAGAATACCTCTGCGATTTGAGGCGGTTGTAGCCTCGCGCTAAAGCGGCCCATTCCTCAATCCTTTGGAACACATACTCAGTCTCCTCGTTCCACCAATCCGATAACCCTCGATGTGTCGTCGGCGTCGTAGCCTCTTCACGAACAATTGCAGACATTTTTGTGAACCCCCGGGACCGATGCGACGTTATTTATTTCCTCACTTGAAGCACTTCAACTACCGAAGCCCTGCAAAATTGCTAAGGTCGACTCTAGTTGTAATCCGCAATAGCTAACCTTGAACTTTTTTACTTCGCTATAAGTTGCCGCTGTTCGTTTACTGCAGGTTATTGGAATCTGTACAAATATGCATGTGTGAGAGCTGTGTGCTGCTGCTTAATCGGAATTGATCTGCCCCCGTGAACATATAGGGTATCTTTCCCCTCGAATTATCGATTCGAACATGGCAAAATCTTATTTGAATCTCGTGAGATCTAAGCAGGTAAATTAATATCTGCGTAAACAATTTTCATGAAAAAAAAACACCCGTATCGTTAGTAATGAGTGAATCAAGCGTGGGATAGGATGTTTTGAAATAGCACATGGAACGAAAATGAATACCAATTCATTCGCTCCATTCGCGTGCTTCCATTTCAATGCGGCCATTTATTCACCAATAATCACACCAATTCGATGCACAGTAGTAAATCAATTCATAAAATGTGTTATTTTAGTTTACTTCTTCCTCAAAACCGTTTGTCTATCGACATGATTCTCAATTATAATACAATTAAAACATGAAAAACATCATCAGCGGGCCGACAACCTCCGATGGGTATATTTTGTTCTTTGCACTGTACGAACCACTTGCAATCGAGTCTTCTAATTCTGGAAACTCAGACGGTTTCTCTCGTTTCGATTTCTTAGATAGCTTACAAGCTAATAACTTCAATTTATTTTTCATTATTGTTGAGAGAGTACTTTGAGAAATTCTGAATTTGGCTGTGATGTTTCTCTTCTTATCATTGTTGTTATCTTGTACAGCTTTCAAAATGTCTAGTTTTCCTTTAGTAATCAGAGTTCGTCTTGTTTTCTTACCCATGGCTCTTAGCTATAGAAGCCAAATAACGACTGTTTATTCACAATGTTGATGTACGATCCCGAGCTTAGGACCTCAAGAAAAGAGCAAATTTCGTTATGGAAGTGCGTACAGTTATAATATTCGCTATCTTGATGTTCATAGAATTTTATTTCGTTTCATAAAGGCCAGTACACGGAAAATCTATTTCGTTTCATAGAGACCAGAACGCAGAAAATTAATTTCGTTATACCGAAGATTTTTTTCGATATGTAGAGTTTTTCTCGAGGGATAATATTCTCTACGTTATACGGAGTTTTTCATTATATGGGAATTCGTTATATAGAGGTTCTACTGTATTTGAACAATCAGTCAGATTCAAGAAACTCCAGTTTTGTGCTGGTCTAATTTTGGAAAATTTATCTGGAAACACTTTAAAACGCCACAGCCTTAAATCCAGATACTTCCGATGAGATCATTAGTATTCAATTGAACGTCGTTACAATAAAATGAAAGTGAGAAAAACGCAATACTTTAAAAACGTTCTCTTGACCTTTCTCCTCCAAGTTATTCGCAGACTTCTTTATTTCTAGACTTGCAGTTTTAATTGTGCCATCTTCTCTCTTTCTGTAAATTGTCCGATACTCGCGGTTTACTTTCGATCCGAATAAAATTTTGACCTGAGTAAGAGCACGAAATTTTTTCATAATTATGTGGCTCAACCTACGTTATCTACAAGCATCGAAGATGGAAAAAGCCTCGATTATCTTATGGAATGATAAGTAAGCCTCGAAAATGAAAAAGACGGAGGAACAGAGGGAGGCTTACATCTGTCGTTAATTCGTTTACCCTACCTGCCAATCACGCAGCATGTTGAAATATTATTGAATCGGGGTGGCGGGTGCAGGAGTAGCATAGAGAAAATTGTTTATCAGTCACGAATTGAAATTCATAACACGCTTTGCTGTCGAAAGGGAGCGAGTATATATAGGAGGTTTAAAATATGGTCGGTAGCACTCATCCGCCGACTTTCAACCGGTCACAACACCCAGCACAAAAATCAAGTTGTAGTTGTTTGTAATTCTTTCGAACAGTATAATTGCTTTACGGAAATTACCAAGCAGAAGTTATTTCTTGGCACTGAGCTGTCTACTGCTCAATGAATACCAGCAGCACTGCAATGTCGATGAAGTTCTCGTTGATTTTGATCACCGTCATCTTTGCCTGGCTACTGAATGGCCACCAGTCCCACGCTGTGAGAGAATCCGCTTCCAACGTTAACCGAAGATTTTATGGTCGTCCTTTATTTCCTGGGTAACATCCATTTATATACATATGATTTTTTATTTTTACCATTTCAGTTCCGTTAAAATCATATGAAATTGTCATGCTGCTGGTATCAGCAATTTTTAATTGTTTTCAAAGTGTATCCTCGAATATTTTTATTTTTGAACGCTGCACATACATTATTTCCTTCATGCGGTCGTACTTGAATGTATTATGCCAATCTTGTACCGTTCAAAAATGTATGAATTGATGTTTTTCAGGCGGTATCCAACCGTCGACATTCTTGGAGATGATGAAGATATTACAGAGCTTAATAAAAGGCAATTATCAGACGACTATGGTCACATGAGGTTTGGAAAACGAGAGCAGTTTGATGACTACGGGCACATGCGATTCGGTAGAAATCACGACTGAATGTTACAAGTTCAGCATCAAGTCGTTATAATTAACGTCTTCGTTCAATGTATCTTTTCCTTATTTAAGATCGTTTACTGTCAGTTAGACGTATAGTTCAAATAATTATAATATAATTCCTGGTCGTAAATATATTACCAATTGAATATACATGTTATCACAATGCCTCATGTACCGCAGTGAAATAAATAATTGTGATTGAACAAGCTACATGAAGAAATTGTTTAAAGATTAATTATTTCAAACCGAACGTGTCCGCTACTCAGTAAACGAAAAAAAGGTTAAAACATATTAAATAGATTCAGCTTGATGAAGGTCAATCAAAATTTTACAAGAACTAGAATCAGCATGTGCACTTTGCGCGCGGCTGGCATTAAATTTTCAGAATGATAAAGGCAGTAGAACGGTATAATCACAGAGTACTGTACCATGATTGGCACAAATGATTTTAATAGAATTACGTTAATATGCCTATGGTAAAATTCAGCTCATAAACTTATAAAGATCTTATTCCTGAATAATTCAGCTTGTTTTATTGTAATAATCAGAATATGTTTCCAACTTTTCTGCGTGAGTCAAAATTTATAAGTAAAGATTTAGTGTAAAATGTCAAGTGTCAAAGAGGAACTGGCATTGCGAGCGTTCAACTCACAATGGGTGTTCACAATAATTAAATAAACTAAAACATTTATGCTGTAGCACATTGATTAACGAATATTTTTCCTATCGATTAACTATTAATCACGACCCATCGGAAAAATACGTTCATAATGAGCTAACTCAAACAAACTGCTCGTCCTGTTGTATCGGGATACTTGCAGAATAATTAGGGACGACCGTGGTATTATCAATCTCTAAATTAATAAGCGTTCTCACAAAGTAGAATCGGCGGCAACTACGGCTATCAGCAGGGTCGTCTTAAGACATGGGCTACCAGGGCTTTAGCCCAGATCACCGAAGCGCCGGACCTCACAACGTATAAGTGCTATATATTATGAGTTTGACATAAAATTCTGAAAATTATTCGTAGTAAGGGGCTCGTTGCAAGTTATCTAAACGTAGAAAAACTCTTCCGAATATATGTGGACATTCTGGCAACAAATGCTAGTGGGGAACACTCCTTTTCAATATTAAGGAGAGTAAACAATTATTTGACAAACTCGATTGGTGAAGAAAGACTCTCTCACCTAAGTTTCTCTGCAGCTAATTCAGACCTGCTAGAGAAAATCTCATTTGAGAAGCTTATTAAGAACTTTGCTGATATAAAGGCCAGAACAGTCAGCTGTTAGCTGTTTTTGATGATCCATTGATTCCACAATGAGCTTGTTCAGTTATAGGTATAGTGAAAATGACTCCTTATATCATCGGTTTTTAAACCGATGCATCCTCTGAGCTGAAAACTGGGCACTCAGCTAATCGGAACACGAATACACGACAATGCGCGTGAGATTCCGCTGATAATGCTGGTGAGATTTTAGAAACACATGCAAAATACCATTTTAAACTTTCGCGAGACATGTGAGATTTTTGAAACACGTATAACATTTTCAAGACGCATAAGCAAGATTTTCGAAATTTGACTGACCATGAATTTTATGAGCTTGGAAATTGATTACATGATACGAAAATCAATCCGAATTGATCATTTTAGTATTTTGTATATACAGCTACGAATTTGGTTTCTTTCCATTTTTTTATATTCGAATCCTAACAATTAAATTCACCTGGAATAATTTGAATTACTGAATTTAAATTTCTTGAAAAGAATCGATAAATGGATAGAGACGGAATTTTGTGTCACAGATTGGATTGAATTGAAATAGCGTTACAATTCAAACATTCAATAATTAAAATAAATTCACACTAAAAATTGGATTTTTTCGTAGGCTAGCACTCAGTTCGAAATACGTCCAAGGTTATGAACGTTTATTTCCAAAACACCCCTACCTATCAGCGCTTTCTGCGGCCAGAGGATGAACGACGAAACCAACTTTAATATGAGGGCTTCTCCCACCACCTACCGTTTTGATGACAGCTGTGTAAAGACAGTGTCACAAAAAGGAATTAAGGAAAAGAAGAAGAGCTCGGAGTGTCTAACAGCTAGCTACAGCCGGCGAAGTTACTTACAAAATTCGTTGATAAGATAACTTTCGTGAAACTTAACAACAGTGGCACTTGGCAGCAATGAAAGTTTTAAATTCGCACACTGATTAGCGACGAATCAACAGATGGAGTACAAACTGGCTGGAATAAATCGAGAGCTGGTCATATTGAATGCAACTTGTTACACTTCACTTCAATATTTCTGTTGAAGTTTCTGTACCACTGATCTGTTGTTGTAGGCTAATGGACTTATATTGTGATTTCCAAAGATATTTGTTTTAAAAGATGACTCGTAAATGCGTTCTTTGCAAGAGAACTAACTACATACGAACCTTCAGCTTTTTTTCTGCCCCAAAAGATCTAGAGACACGCAAAAAATGGCAGGAAGTTATTCCCATCGCCAATTACACAGTCACTGATGACACTTACATCTGCAGTAAACACTTCAAATCATCTGATGTAATCACACATTGGGTCAGCGGTGTGCCGCCTCACGTTATCAGAGTAAGTAACGATTCCTTATTGCTTCGCTCAAGTTACGTTGTATCAAAATCGCCACAGCCTTTCAAAATTTTGGGTCTTAACCTAGTAAATTCAAATCAATTCACTTCGTTTGCTTACACTTATTAACTCAATATCCAAAGTTTCATGCAGAAAAATTGATTTCAGTACAGGTAGATAACACGTTGATATTTCATAAAAATTTGTAAAAACTAATCATTATTTAATGTCATTGAATATATCCTTTCGCAGTTTGTTATAGCTTGGTATTTTTAGAAAATAGAAACATAAAAAATCAATTTTTTTTTTATACGTCTGAAACAACATAAAATTTTGAAAAATAAAAGTTTCCTCTAGAAATCGGTCGAATAAATTGGTCAGAAAGTCAGCAAACAACATCTGAAATTATTGTATTTTCAATAGAAAATGAATATTTGAAAAAAGGTGAGTTCTTGCAGAAACCCAGTCGAATTTCTTAAGATTGTTCAGACCGTATTAGAATAATTGAAACATTTCCAGCAGAAATAACATAAAACTTGTCACAAAAGTTTAGAAAAACATGTTAAATTTCTGGAAAATTTCTTTCACTATTTCTCACCAAAGATGTAACCGTATTAAATTTCAGATCAAGTATAAAAAGTTTAGATTGCGAGCTGGAGCAGTTCCGTGTTTAGATATCAAAGAAGATAATAATTCAGCAAATATGATTATACCTGATCAATCTGGGTTCCGTGATTATCTACTTCGAAGAAAAAATTACAAAGAGTCTATATCAATTAATTCTCATGTCAATGAATCTAGTTTTAACTATTCCAATGAGGCGAACTTTGAGAAAACCAGTATTGCTGATAAGAGACATGTGCTCTTCAGTCAGTTGGAGCGAACAGATGATTACATCAATGAAAACAGAATGCACAATTCAGATGATGGTCGGATACAGAAATCTGCGGACTCTATAGAAGTCACGGAATTTGGTCAAGCTGATAATTATTTCATCTTTGACTATAAACAGATGTACAACGACAAAAGCGAGACATCGATTATTGTCGATAAGTTACAAGAGAGAAATGAAAATTCTGAAAGAAATCTTCTGGCTCATTGTGTTCAGATGGAACAGAATAATGAAATTTTGAAAGAGGAATTAATAATAGAAGATCCCCTAAAGTTGTACAAAGATCACAAAAATGACGAGTGTATGAAAGATGACAGCGAGATGGAAAAAAGACAAGAGATTGAAGCTTGTCTCGTCACAGAAACATTGACATTCCCTGTCGATAAAGAGTGTGGCGAAAAAATGTCAAACTCTGTACTAAATGACACAATGCTGTTTGAAGATTTGCTTGAAATTTACACAGAAGTTACACTACCGCGAGGCTGGTCATTTCTTGTAACATCGAAAGGACATGCAACGACTGTTGTTTACCTTTGCATGAATTTTTCAACAAATCACATACCCATTGTGAACAAAGCAGTGTACATAAGAAGTGATATGATAATGCACTGCAGTGTCAGTAGCAGAAAAATAAACCCGTTCCTTCATAATCTTGTGAGAAATGGTAGAACCAATAAAGTCTATACTTTATCTGATATTGAGGAACTCGTTGATGAATTGGACCAGCGGCATATCTGTGAAGGTATTGATTGTAAGCAATATTGTTTCTGATCACTCTGGCCTGTAAAACTTGCTTTACATATCAAAAAATATAAATAAAATCCTTGGAGAAGGATATCTCTTAAATCCAGTTTTAAATTATCAATCCCAGAATTCAGAGTTTGCCCACTTAAATGACATTGGTAAGATCGCGTTTTTTTGTTCAATTGTTACTTCTCAGCTACACTTGATGATATAGACTTGATCTTACGAAAGAGTTATTCACATTTTTATTGTAAAGTCAATTGATTAGCGGAACCATTTTTAGAGAGAGTGAATTGCCTACAAAACTTATGATTTGAATAATTGTCGTGAAGTTATAGAAATATGAAATAATATGAATTAAAGAAATAGCTGAGCCACTAAAAACGTTTGTAAATGAATCTTTACATAAAATTGACTATCGATGCTTATTGAACTGTTTGAGTTAGAGATTTTGTGTACAAGACATTTTTGTACAAAATTAAATTTTCTATAAAATACTTCCAAGATTAAATCCATATCATTGAATATGGCTGAGTGATAAGAATTTTAAAAAATGACAATATCTTTCCTATGTTATTTAAATGGGATAACTTTTAATTTCTTCAAAAAGCAATATTCTAAAATTGAATGTGGGAGATGTCCTTTGGCAAAAAATTTTTGGCTGTGTACAAATTCTTCAAATAGAAGTGAAACAAATGCTGTTTCTGGTTGAAATACTGGATTGATAGATAAAATTATTTGAGTATTCCTAACAAATGTCTTCCAGGGAAAAGTAAACAGTTTTTAGAACTTTAGTAATTGGTTAACATACCCTTGTTCACTTGAATCTACCTATTAAATTTTCATGGTAGGGGGTCCAAACGTTCAAGACTTCGAAGCTGTTAGAATGGGAATTGCGTATGTGGATACAGTGAAATGGAGACACATGGAATGTCCCCTCGTCATGAACAACAAGTCTTCAAAATGCTCAAAATGTGCAAGTCTGAACGTCGCCTTGGCTCAAAGAAGAAATAGGGAGCCTATCTACAATATGCTTCTGGAAAAACAAAAGGAAATTGAAAGGTTGAGGAGATCATTGAAGAAAATAAACAGGCACAATCGACGTCTGAACGAAATTCGGTTCAATTTCAAAAACAGACTCAAATCACTCCTAGCGGGTTCAAAATGAAATGTTGCCAATAGGATTATACCAGAAATTCAAGAATTGATGACATGATTCAGGAATACCTCAGAACGAATTTGGTTAGGAGTTGAAAAAAACAGTATATTATGTAACAAGCGAATAACCCATTATATTCCCGTGTTGCATGTGGGATATTATTCCTGACTCAACTGTGACCACTTTATTGATTTGAAAAAGTGGTTACCCCATTAGTGGGAGAATCTTGCTACTTTCATCCCTCTTTTCAGGTGAATAAAGTGGCCATTACAGTTGAGTCGGGAATAAACACACAAAATTCTGGATTGTTTCTTTGCCTCCAGTTTTATATTTACTCACTTCCAATGTATATATGTACATATATGTGATTGTTACAATAAAATGACTCGACCCTTGTTTTTTTGCACAAAATTGCTCCTACCTATTTGAAGAAAAATTCCAAAACTTTGCAACAGACGAATCATGAGCTTTTTGCATCAAAATTAATAGTTACTTTAATGCCAAAAGAGACATTTATTTTCGTTTAATCTTCTGCAAATTTCAATTAAACCGTTTTATAACATATCTATTTCGAAACGAATTATTCTTGTAATGGTATTATAACGGATACTTAAAACATTTTGACAAAGTAAACTTTTTCTATTTTTCATACAAATTAAATTATACATCTATACAGCATATCACATTTTATGCTGTGATACATTTCATATCATATGTGAACTACACATAAAAGGATTAATATAACAGTTTCAAAGAATGGAGTATAAATTTGATGTCGCATAAAATTATAAATTCTTAATCAATTTTAATTCTTTCATTAAAATCACTGAAAAGAAAATGTTCTTTGTGAATTAATGATTACTTTAATTTACACATACGTAGTAGTTTACTGCCATACATTGTACAAAAATGAAACAGAAATCTTTCGTACCATCATTTACACTACAAATTCTTATTCATTGTACTTACGATTGGCTCTTGAATTGTGGAGAAATTTCGGCAATGAACAGGAACACTTCATTTCAGTTTACGTTTCCGTCCGGTTTTTTTTGGACGACTTGATTCATTGTCATCGGTAAACTATACAAAAAATAAAACTAAGGAATGACAAAAATGTTGGTTAAATTAAAAAAAAAAAAGAAATTTGAATTTTAACAACTGCAAATACTGATTTGACTAACTTTTTTTGGACAAATGTTACTAAAAAGTATTTGGCTGAAATTATTTGGACGGAACAGATATCTTTAGGAACTGATAAATACAATTTGTTAGGTCTAAGTTCTTGCGAGATCATTTCAAAACTATAACTGAATTTGACATTGTTAGCATCAAGTTTTTCTATTGGCGAGCTTCAATGAACACTGTTCATACCTGATTCCATTCTCTCCGCAATTCGTTCAACATGCTTGGAGTAAGAAGTCCTTGTGCCAGTAATCTTTCCGTTAATTTACCTTGTCCCAAAGTCTTGGCTGTGACACTTCTAGAATCTATAGGTTGAAAATAATGGAAGCAAGGTTATCAACAGGCCAGTTAACAAAAAATAATGTACATTGTAACAAATAAAATAACCTCTGAAGTATTTGTTCTTCTGGGTGTTCAGTGCAAAGTGATCTTCGTCAGGAGCTAACACAGCACCATTGTTTGAACCTGAAAATGATTTGATAATGTTGGAACATGGCATGGCACAATTTACCAGAAATTTTAATATGTAATGTCTTCAACAAACCTGACTCTGAGGTCTTTAAAAGCTGTGTTAGTTGAACTATGCCTTCTTGTATAACTGCATCCAACTCCTTCTGAGTATCTCGCACAATATCTCCATCAGGCAAGAGGTCCATGAATCGATAACTAGCAGCAAATAAGAAAACAAATACCGTGAATCTGATGCTTAGGCATTTTTGAATTCAACTGAATTTGTAATACCTATCTAATTCTAATGGCTGAACTCAAAATAATTTCTCACCTGAACCAAAGGTAGAGATCTAAGACATCAAATACTGCTTCTAAATGAACCAAATCTATGATTGTTCTTGGTGCGGCGACTGGCCAACCGATGTTTTGACAAAGCCAGTCAAACGTCAACGTTTCATTTTTACTGTATTGTCGAGCGAACTATACAAAATCAAATATCAAAATTATGTTCAAATACGTATTTTTTTAGGCAAACAATATTTATTGGGATCCAAAATATTTAGACGCTATCCAGTAGCAGAAAAATTGCGCAATGTTAACCGTGTCGTATTTGATATTATTGTTCTTTTTTTACGTATATTTTATTATTTGACGACTTCGTATAAAGAAAAAAACTCATTTGGACAAAGTTTACTGCCCATTGATATTTGCATAATTTTTTTCTTTTTTAACTAAGACCGAGGCAAAATTTTGGATCCCAATTGAATTAAAGAATGAATGAACCATATCGTCTAAATTAAAGGTTCGGAAAGAAAAAAAAATCGCTCCAACAATCTTCAACGGTGTTTTTCTTTGTGCCAATGATAGCGAACACGATCACAACAATATCCCTAATATGAGATAAAAATGATTTTCAGTAAATTCGTATCACTAAGATAAAGTATTAACAATTTGAGAAAAGGTTTTATAATCAGAACATTGGAAATTCCTAAACTGTTGTGTTTTTTAGCCGATTTTAATATTTTTGGGCTCATTTTGCTCGCTGACTAGACCTCCACAAATTGTTAAAAACATTCACTGAATCTTATATTATAGTATAATTACAACGTGCAAATATAATTGTTGAGAAACATCTATTGTGCTGTGCTGCACAAACATTATCCACTATAAGCACAACTGTTTATGAATTTTTTTTTTCAATGTACCCTCAAAGCTCTATGGCAAACACAGTAAGCTCAAAGAATAAGAATCAATTCGAAAATACCAAAGTTTGAACATCTTGAGCGTTCTGATTATAAATCTTTTTGTCTGATGGTTGATATCTTAGCTTTTCTTATTCGAACATGGTCATATTCATTTATAGTACACAGTAGAGATGTTATTTCATTCGTATTCACCGTCATTGCCGCACATAAAGCTGCTGGAGATTTTCTAAATGATTTTTGTTGACTTGTCCTAGCATTCAATTTAGACAGTACAGCACGTTTGTACTTGATCAGAAATTACAGATACACAATTTGGAATCTTTCTGACTTAAATGTTGTTAATCAGTTTCAATTGAACTTTTTGAGCGTGACTAATGTAGTAGAATATGTGATATTATTAGAATAGATTGGTTGAGCATGATCAGCTTACTTTCAAGAACATTGTGCACACAAATGGTATTTTCCTATTTATCGGCGCACAACAAAATACGTATCGTGCGCGCAATGGTAGCGGGATGTGCTGAATTATATCAGCAAGAAATTTGAAATCGTCTAGATTGCACATGAAGTATAAAGAGTTGTCCACTATAGATAGCGATACGAAAATATCCTGCAATAGGAAAGAACGATTAATAATTAATTGTAAGTCTGAAAAAAGAGTACAATTTACGGACTCGATGCAAATCTGCTGATTCCTAAATATATTATGATGTATTGAAACAATCACCATTAGATTAGACAGAGTAGAATCAGGCAGGTAGTAAGCATATAGTTCTATTTGATCAGCGGTTGGATGTAAACCAGCTTGAGTAAGGACTTCTGGTTCTTGTGAAAGCAAGTGTTGCAGCTTGGATAGATCATCTGGTCTAAAAGTTGTTACATATCCCTGAAACAACAAAGCAACTACAACTCCGGGAAGTCGAATAAGCGTGATAGAATTGAACACCGAATTTTTAAAAATGATTTACTTTCTCCCATTGTGTACCATAACGCCCGGCTCGTCCAGCTATTTGCAGAGCAGAGGACACAGGTATCGTGTCAATTTCTTTTTCGCCCTTTTCATTGATAGTCGGCTTCATCAAAGAGTAGAATATTATCCTTCGTATACTCCTGCCAAATGAAATATGTGTAAAAAAACGCGAATGATTAAACATCGAAAATTTTTTTCCACACATGCTATTTGAGTTCGCCTTTATCATTGGAAAAATTACGATTTAAAAAAAAAGAACGATACTAACAAATTCAAACCCATCCCGATAGCATCAGTAGCAATTAAAACTTTACATGGGTTATTGATGTCATTGAATTTTGCTGCTTGAGCTAGTTTTGTTCCTGGTGGAAGGCTTCCATATATAACTGCCACTTCAATACCACGAGATTCGATGCTACGAGACACAGAATATATTTCATTTTTACTAAAGCAAACTATACAGTCTCCTGCAACTACATTGTCCAGTGATTTCAGTGCAGACTCTTCGACTTCCAACGGAGTCAGACGTTTATATCTCCGTACCTCAACATCCTCTCCAGTTGTGATACATATGGAGCGGACCTAACATATAGCAATCATTAGTGATTCGGACAGCATATCTCACCCATGTAAATTTATGAATCGTTGGCCATCAAATTCATTGATTTTTCAACGAATTTTGAAATATATACTGACTAAGTCTATCGCAGCAGCTTCTCCGCAAAGGTGAATTTCATCGGCTGGCAGTCCTAGCAAAGCTCTAGTCCATGCCCAGCCTCTACCTGGATCTTTCATCAATTGGATTTCATCTATGACGGCAACCTCACCTAAAATAAATTAATTTTATTCCATTCGTTTCCTTTTTTTTTTTATACTTAAACATAATATGTAATGAATAATTGAATCAAAGGATATAACCTTACATGCAGCGTTTGTGTTGGCCATTTCGACTGTGCAAGATATGTGATTTGAAGGGTTGTCTGCACCTTTCGCAAAATTTTTCTCTTCTCCGGTAATTAAGTCGCATGGGGTACCCTGGAAAAAGATGCAGTATAAACAGAGTATTGCGATAACGTTCAAAACAATGAAGAACATTTGCAAGATTTTCAAAAACAGTTCTAATGAATTACTGAATCCTCACGTTAGTGTTGCTTTTATTGAACACTTCTGCAGCCAACAACTTCAGCGGCCCACAATATAATCCACTTTTTGCAGTCATGAACCTCTGTAGCGCGTGGTAAGTTTTACCACTATTCGTTGGTCCAGCATGAAATATAATTTTTCTTGTCTTAGCTCTCGCTAACGGGTACCTGCAAAATGATAGTTATTTAATTTGCGCATATTTCTGGTTATAAATATGAAGCTCTATTCAAAATACAGAAGCAAATATTTCCACTGTTTTATTCATACCAGTTAGCAGGTGTGCGTAGATCGCTTATTTTCTTGAGATCATCCATACATTCAATATGGGGAAAAGTCTGTTTCGCATGACGCATAAAGTACGGAAATATGTCATCGACATGCCCGGCTCCTTGCATTATGTCGCTTATTACAACATGCAAGTCTGCCGGCAAGGTTTCAGCATCTAAGCAGTAGCGTCGAAAACTGATGAAGGTTTGATGTTGTAAGTAACCTGCAAGACGTTCATATTTGTGTGTGCAGTCTCCAAAATAATGCAGAAAAACTAAGAGCAATGAACCAAAAGTAGGGAGGAAACAAACAACAGAAGCATTTACATTGGCTTTTGTAGGACAATGTTTATTGAATGTAATTTACAGCGATAAAATGGGTGGAAACAAGCAGGGAAATCTACTCAACTTGAGAGGATCAATCTCAGAACTTCCAGCTACTCCCACTATCGATGAAGATAAAAATTTCAGACTACATGGTTTATAATTTTGAAAATAACTTTAAAGGCTTAACTGATTTTAGTAAAAATCTAATCAGCTTTACATTAATAAAGCTAAACCCATGAAGCAAGTTTCATCTGCATCTAGACGTTTTTGAGATACCACAAGAATTAAGTTCAAATTCTAGTCAGTTCTGAGTCAAGCAAAACTGAATCAATTAAGGCCAAAATAATAAAATCTAATCTTTCAGTAATTGCCACCAAAAAACGATCATACACTCAAATCGAGATGTCCACCTGAAAGTGATCAGAGAAGATTCTCCAGGCCTTAAATAGTAGAAATATAGTGAAAACACAACTTTTCATTTTCAGGGTAATTATAAAAACTTTCCTTTTTCTATAAAAATACCAAAGCGGGAAGTTGAGAAAACTGAAATAACGAGTTGAAGCACCTTAAGTACTTACTGTCCAATCCGTGTTCCATGGCGAGCACCTTGATCTCTTTTCTTTGATAGAATTGATTGAGCACTTTCAGGAGGTCAGCTTTGTTGAGAGCCCCACTAAGTTCAACTCCCACGTTAATATCATCTGGGTTCGACTTGACGGGAACTGGTTTGAACAAAGATGTGATTGTAGTCGAGTCATCTTTTTTTCCCCGCAAAGGTTGTGCTAAATAAGCTCCAATTCTAAGATATCTGAAAAATAAAAAATAACGCGTAATGTATTAGAAATCAATTCATAAAATTATTACATTCAATAATTTTTATAAAACTTTACCTGTTGTTGATTAAACTCACCTCACACTTACACCTGTTACAATAAAATATTTGTAGGATATATAGGAATACAAAATTGACCATAGGTTATAATAAGTGAATAAATATGAATAATGTGTGTCGATTACCTTATTACAATATAAAAGTATATAATAGAGATATTATACTCTACCTGTCTTGTAAAGTGGTGCACAGGATCCCACTTCTTCGAAGTAGGGATTCCGATATGCGTCGGGTTGTCGGTATCATTTTTATATATTTATTAATTTCTATACCATGAAAACAACATCCAAACCAGAGTGAACTCAGATTATCTTTAAATATCAAATAACGTTCATCGTGCAATAGGTTATGTTTCGGAAAGACCTGCGGATCAAAAAATTACAATCGAGCGTGCCGACTGCCGGTGCGCGCACTGAGTGAGATTCCACTGTTTTCAACCAATAGTTGAAACGAGATACTAGAAGAACCGTAATCAGTGCGCATCCGCAAGTGTAGCCAATGAAAAGCGCCATTACTTCGTGGCGCAACAGTAAGCATTTACAAAAGTTGAGAGTGCCGTACAATTAGTTAATTTATTCTTAAATTATGACTCTTCCCTGGTTTATCTGAAACAAGTGATTGAATGAATTGTCCAATGCATTTCAATGCTTAATCGGTATTTGGTAACTCAATCTACTAACTGTGCGTCTAGCAACATTTTCGCGATAGTCTCGAGCCTAATTTTGGATTTATCCAAAGGTGTGCGTTGGGACTTTAGACAGTTTGAAATGAGTTGTGCGTTCCAAAGCTTTCTAAAACCCTTCTCAATGCGAGTTGCAAAACCTGCTGCCAACCAATGCTTGTCAACACTGAAAATTCCCAAGAACATCTTCCACCTTTTTTATTCATTGGGTTCATTGCGTTGCCCAATTTTCCGCTATTCACGAGAGTCCGATTTTGTATTCTTTCGTGTCAATTAAAATTTTTGCATTACTGATACACGTATAATTTCAATGGCAAAATTTATGCAAATCAGTTGGTTGCAAAAAGAGCAATTTATTACTAGTTATGTTATGATTGGAAAAGTTTAGTTTTCAGAAAACCAAATCTATGCAACATCTTTACCAACTTTTCAGTCAACGCCATTGGATCAAAGAACCATTCATTTACAGATAATTCACTCTATGTAAATGACAAGAAAACCAATCGTCATACTTACGAACAGCATAGATAAAATATACAGTAGCTTCAGGTTTATTGTTACATAGTTCATATAAGTATAGTTACTATAAATATTAAATACATTTTTACCACATATAATCTCCAGTCTCTATTTCGTTCATTTTTCTAGTCGCTGTCAGAATCTGCATTTCCCTTAGTAGAAACAATTGATGGAATACAGTTTCTGTCACTTATCATTCCATGCTCGATTAAAAAATGTTCAACATCAGAGGAATAAAAGTCAACTCCAAGGTGATCTGTGACACGAACAAAATTACCTATGACCTGTTTGTTTTTATAAACAAGCAGTGCTGGAACTCCCTCCTTTTTGAAGTGCCTACTTAAGCCTGCGGCGGAGCCTAAAAATAATTCAGCATTAGCAACTGCAATGTTTTTTTATAGAAGTTTGGAATTCTTTCACCATCTCACCTTGAATTTTGCAAAATTTAACGCTGGGATATTCGACGGCCAGTGAAAGTAAACAGCCATTCATAGTCTCACATCCTTCTATGTCAGGTTCATAAATATGAATAACGATGGTAACAGATTCATGTTCGTTGTCGATGGCCTCCAGAAATTGATCAGCAGTTACCAAGTTGAATAGCCGGCCAAATCTTAATTTTTCAGCCCGAGTGAGCATTTCCATCATTTTTTGCTTCTGATAATTGAGTAAAAATTCGTCGTTCATCAAATCTGCCAACTCTGGATCGGTTTCCTCAAGATTATCTTTTTCCTCGTCAAGAGCACTCCTGCAAGTCAAACTCAACTTCTTCAGCAGCTCGATCCTCTCCTTCTCCTGTTCGACTTTCTTCTCTGCCTCTATTTGTTTAAACCGCTGCCAGTCGCCTAAGACCCCTTTCGGCCCTGTGTTGCTTGAAGTTCCGTCCCACTTTGCACACTCAGGCAGTTGCTCAGACCTTGACGCTGTCGCGTCGCACGGTTTCTGCGACTTTTGTTCATCTTCAGAATCCGCTGAGTCTTGCCCCTCGTCTTCACTTGAACTACTGCAGTAATATTGTAATTTTTCACCCAAAATTTTATCCTCAAGTGTTGCCATTCCGTTCTCTTTTGGGCTAGAGCTTTCTGTTGTACCTCTATTTAATACACGAAGAGCGGAATTATTAATATTATATTCAACGGAATAATAATTTTATCACCCAATCTCAGTCCATGAACATCAATGCTCTGCTCTTCATTCTCGCTGTTTTATCGAAAACCAATTATTTATTATAATTGTTGACTGCGTGAACGACGCTTTACACCAAGTTGACGCCATAGAGTAATTCTCTGAGGTTGATACGCCACACACTTTAGCTTACTGCGGGTGCGTATCAAAATCAGCTCCCGGCCCCGGTAGCAATCTTTTTATCTCTTTTGCACTTCTTGAGTATGACTGGCTCTGTCTCTGTTTTAGGCATGTTGAGCAATGCGCGCGCTTACAGTTCGCTTGTATAAGTTTGGTAACAAGGAGTGAATAACATGTCATATCACTTATAATACAGTATTTTTACGTACACCAAAGATAATTCTCTTTGACGTACACTACCTTTTAAATTCACAGCTAAATGCGGGTAGGACAAAAATAACTCGATCGGTAGGGTAGGATTGTAACCCTGTCAAACCATAAATAGAAATATATCGGCGCCCCGTGGCTGACGCGGCTGTGTGAAGTGTCAACTCTTAGTCACAGAACGGAGTATTCTTTGTTCAAATTCAATAAAAATTTGGAATGCAATAAAAATACTGAAAACTGAATACAGGTTCTGCATTCGAAAATGAACGTGGTGAGTTTGTTTTTTGAAGTTTATGCTGTAATCATATGTGACCGTTAGCTAGCGTTTCGAAGCCAAGTGAAAGTAACTATAATCGAGGTTATGTTTTTCAAAATAGAACTCACTCTTTATTGGAATTGCAATAGAAGTCAGCTCAAAAATTCGAAGCAATATAGACATGTATATTCGCGATCTGTATTTTTCTAGCATACACAAATCAATTTGTGATTCAGTTTCAGGAATTGAAGAAATTTTTATATCAGCTATTGAACAGCGTTGATGGCTTACACAGTATTTTGATCACGGATCGTGATGGTGTTCCTGTCATATCAGTGTCAGATGAAAAAGCCCCAGAATTAGCAATGCGGGCAAGCTTCCTTTCTACATTTGGAATGGCCACTGATCAAGGGAGCAAATTAGATCTAGGAAAGAATAAAACCATTATTAGCATATACAGCAGTTATCAAGTAAGTTATGAACCATTGATAATAAGAGCACCGTAATTCTGGAAGACTGTTTGGAGTTCAGTTATTCCACTTTTACATGCAACCTTTTCTGAAGAGTACATTGTTTAAACATATAATGATATGAAACTAATTCTATATGGCATATTATTTTTCAAATTTGATAAGATTTTAAGGTCGAATTCTTGGTACGCTTCATTTTTTGAAATCTCATATTACCTATTACAAGGCTTGTTGATGATTTAGTTTGATCTTTTCATCTCAATTTGTTCTTAAATTATTAATTTTTTTTAATGTAACGTCAAATTTTCCTAATTAAAATTCATTTTTTCATTTGGTGAGAAATTTATATTACGATGTTTTAGTCGTTTGAATGAAAGTTATAAAAACAATTTCTTCCACATTCATAAGAAAAAAATCTTTTCCGTATGAACAAGTATTCCTATAGTAGCGTCCGATTGATTACAAACTTGATGAAATCAATCTTTCTTTCACCTGACAAGAAATTGATTTTTAAAAAAATCTCTTCTGAATAGATAGTAGAAATATAACAATTCATCGACCCATAATCATAATTGGCTTTATGCGAAAAAGTAGAACGGAACTATAAGGAAAATGGTAAAACGAAATTATGAGATATAATTATGAAATATTTTATCAATGAATCCATCACTCAAGAGGAAAAAAGATATGTTTTACCTTTTTTAAACATCTCATTTAGTTTTTAAATTTCATTCATTTGCAAAATTTAGATGGAAAATGTTTCAAAAATTCTATATTAGAAAACAAATTGAGAATGCAGCTTCAAAAGAATCATCAGCACTTCTGTCAAGAGGTAAAACTGGATTTATAAAAAATTTTGAAACTAAAAAATTATCAAAACCTTATCAGATTTGAAAAATAATGCCCCATACACATTAAAGGGAACTAGCATTTATTGTATTTCAACTATATTATATAATTGTAAAATTAATTAATTATTGTGCAAATTTCTTGTAAATTTTTACCTCTAGTTACAATTATTTACCATGTTGTCAGAAACAGTTATAAGTGTGTAAATACATGGATTTATGTGTGATCAATGATATGTTCAACAGGTTGTTCAAATGAATAAGCTACCATTGGTCGTAAGCTTTATTGCAAACAACATTTGTGATACCGGGCACATCTTGTCACTAGAGAGTAAAATTGATCCAATTTTACAAAATCTTAAAAACGTTGTTGCCGAAGCCTGATGGACACCTGTGATGCACTAATAAACTAATTGAAGAAATCGTGGAATTAAAACGTCACGACGACTGTGTAATTGAATGTGTAAAACACATTGAACCAAATTTTAGCAAAACAAAGGCTAAATATTATGATTTAAATCGTTGTAAATTAATTCTATAAATCTTATATAATTATGTAATATACATACAAAACAAAAAATGATATATACTGTATATGTATTATTGGAGAATTGAATTGATTATTTCGTGAACACGTGTCATACGCACACTTTATATTTTCGTATTCCTAAATAACTTCGCATTCATAAAATAAAAATAGACACTGATCACGGAGTCACATCTGTATGAATTAACGTGAGATATAACACACCTACAAACAAGTTACTGGAATGTCAATGTGCTTATATCCTGGGTAAAAAAATTCCCAGACTTGACACCTTCATATGAAATATACTATAAAACATAATAATTGCTAGGTATATATTCTTGAATATGACGTAAAGTGGAAATACGAATCTTGAAGACATGTATAAAAAATTAAAGCCCCGTAAAATTTCAGTTGCTTTGAAAATATTTGATACATATATCAGGCAACAGGTTACACAGTTGGTGCAAACTTTATTGAAAGTCTGTTTGCCACTATAATTCATAGACGAGTGGTTTTCCTTCCAAGCCGTTGATCACGTTCTGCGCCGCTGTTGTAGCCATGTCTGAGCGGGTTTTCACCGTTGCACTGCCCAAATGCGGGATTATAACTAAAAAGTTCAATAAAACGTAAGTGGGCTTCGGGTGATTAATTTGTTTCTGCATTTGTTTTTCTTCATCTTGTATTCCCAAAGACATTGATAAAAAAATAACAGGCAAATCATAATTAGCAAAGGTTTGAATTGTCCTGATAATGTTTGAGGAAATTCAAGAAATTCTAGAGTTTTAAAAAAAAATTTCTAAATTCTTTACGCGGAATTTCATTTTCTACCAAAACTCAAATATAAAACTCCGATTTTTTTACTTTCTCGTTGTGCATGATCAACTCGACTGATTTTTAAGAGGTGAAAATCGGACCAATTTCTATGGATAACTCATGTTTTCTCAGAACTCCACTATGTGTCACAATCCTGAAAAAAATCGTATCTCTGGCGTATCGCGTTATGCAAAAAACAGACGAATTTTTGAGAGAAATTAAAAATGAAACAGTTGAAAAGGATTTTAAAATAGATTGAACTGTCTAAATTTTTCAAAAATATTAAATCATCAATGTTTTTCTATACGATATTTGCAAAAAATTATTTCTTTTCCTAGAAATTACTAGGTCCGGTTTAGGATTTTTAGAAACAAGTAAGGATCTGTTAGAAATTAACCATTCTGGGTAAATTCGTACAAATATGTGAAACCTTCTGGACATATTTTATTGCCAGGAGAGGTCCCGACGTAAAAAATCGCTCAAATACTGACCTGCGTTCGGCAGGCTTAAAAGTGGATGGTCACTGGGGAGTGGCTCTGGATTCATAACATCCAATCCAGCAGCAAAAATTGTATGATTTCGAAGTGCTTTGACGAGGGCATCTGTATTGACGACAGGTCCGCGTCCTACGTTCACCAGTATCGCCGTATTTTTCATCTGGGCAAAAGTGTTGTCATTGAACATATTCGTAGTTTCATTGTTCAACGGCGTGGCAACTATCACGAAATCACTTTCCTTGAGGAGATCAGCAAACGATACAAACGTAGCTCCAAGATCGTCACCTGCAATTATATGAAACGTTGCATGTGTATTTCGATCCGAACGTTTATTCATATCATAGGTAATATTCATTAATAATTTATTTACCGGCTTGTTTTCTCGAGTGGCCCGAATAAATGAATCGGCCCACTTCGAATGGCTTCAGTCGCTTCACAATTGCTTGTCCAATGTTACCCAAGCCTACTATACCTACAGTTGAACCGCGTAAATCACGGCCCAACATCCATTGCGGCCGTGACTCCCACTTGTTTCTGAAAAAATTAACCAATATTAAAATATTTCGTTCTAGTACCTTGAAAATGAAAGATAAACAATAGTAATAATATAATTATGATACACCCAATGAATTAGAATTTTCTTGCAGCTTATACTAACAATGCATCATCTGCAATTCCTACCACCCTTTCGCATTGAATTAGCATAATTATAAGAATCAGCCCCTCTTAAAGTTAAATTAACTTCACAAGATCTCAGATATTTTAGGGTGGTCTTAAGAAAAGTCATTTTTGAATTTCGATTGTTCGACTGTTCCATCCCCTAAATCGGATGCAAATAATTCAAAAATAATTCTCTCATTTTTTCAGCTTCTTATCTCAACTCCAACCCGTGCCGCCGGAAGGTTGATTTCTTCGATTAACCCTTTTCAAGGGAACAGTAAATCTGCCAAATGGATTTCGATGAAATTTGATGTAGGGGGGTTCCTCGGGTCGCTGATTACGAATTTTAACTCGAAATTTCAAATGTCGAAATAGGCAAATCAACATGGCGGACAAACATCCCAAAAGAAAAATGATATTGCCATATTGGATCCGCCATTTTAAATTTGGAAATTTCGAGTTTAGATTCGTAATCAACGACCCAAGAGGAACGTGTTATATCAAATTTTATCGAAATCTGTTTGGCAGATTTATTGTTCCCTTGAAAAGGATTAAATCGGAAAATCAACCGTTTTTGCGACACGGATTAGAGTTCAGATGAAAATCTGTAAATGTTAGGGAATTATTTGGTCCGATTTGGGGGACGAGGTATTACAAATTCAAAATGTCCTTTTTAAGGACCACCCTAAGGTGCATACCTATGTAAGTAATTGTATTTGCAGCTATGCATATTTTAAAAATTCTTTGTTATGAAATACATAAGCTAAAATTGTAATATAACAAAACGTTGAATTATTTACTCGATGATTTTGATACGGCCCTCGTAAGCTCGCCTGGCCGCGCTCAACGTCAACATTACAGCGACCTCAGCAACAGCAGCAGTTAGAACATGGGGAGTGTTACCTACTTTTAAACCCCGCCGTTTTATTTCAGGCACGTCCAAATGATCGTATCCAGCAGATGCTGTTGACACCACTTTCAACCTTGGTCCTGAAGAAAATCAAAACCTGAGTTTCAATATCAATCAATCAAAGAGGCAAGATAATTTCATGCCCGTGGAAGAAATCCATTTTGTTGATTGGTAAATATAGTCATGTCAGTTCGCATAATCTATAGTCGCTTTAATTAAGAAATTATGAAAAAGCATATTACAGACTGGTTGCATAATCCATATAATATCTAATCGGAGCAATAGATTTTTATTGCTTCAACGAAATTTGATTTCACGATAAGATCAGATAACGTATATAACGGAGGCCGAGTCGGCCGGAAAAGTTTGTATGAAGCCGAAAATACGTAATATATGTTACCTATAAGTCAAATTATATCGTTTTGAAGCAACATGTTTTTTCGCTTCCACCTGAATAACTTATTATATTTAGTAACAAACAAAAATCCTCAAGGAAGAATAACTCTTAAATCCAATTTTAAAATATGCTCTCGGAATCGATATTTAAAATTGTTACCAGTCAGCCGTATTTATTGATACGAAATTTTCGTTATAACGTCATTACTTTGGCCACTAAAGATCTTTAAAGATAAATGTTTTACATAAAATTCATTATCAAGAATTATAACTTGTGAACCACTGAAACACGAACTTTGCTCCAAGTATGTTTTTATAGAGAATTTAGTTCCCTATAAATATTCTAAATAAAATTGATTTTCGAGGCCTATAATTTGTAAACTGTTTGAGCTACGAATTTCGTTCAACGGACACGTCTGTAGTGAATTGAAGTCACTGCAAAATGCTTTCAGGATCAAGTCTGGGAAGAGTTCAAATACCGAGAGCGATATTTTATAACTGGATTCAAGACACATTGTCTCCTCCGAATTTTTCAATACGTAAAACTTTTTTAGGTGCAAGCGAAAAAAATTATTGCTCTCATTCAACATTTACCTGCAACATCCAGTAATTCTTTGTTCACGACATGATGGCTGGCGAGATAAATAGCGTCGTGGCCCGGAAGTGCTTGAAGTACTTGTTCGCGTGTACTAACTGGGCTTGGTAGAATTGTCAAATCAAATCTGAAAAAAATCGAACAGATTTGCAGATATTGCTATTTGAAGATATGTTTCAGCATTTAATCGATGTATTATTATAATTATTATTATTACTTTGATATATTTTTATAAAACGGATCGTATCATCGCAAGAACACAGCTGCTGTTTGTGTGGTTTTAACGAATAATGAAAAATATATTTGTGGTTAGGCATTCTTCCTGTTGTTTCTGTGGTTTCAACGCACGTAAATGGTAAAATCACGTTGTGTATGGGTTCTTAATTCCTGTTATTTGTGTGGTTTCGAAAAAGGCAAATACGATGAAGGAGCTAATGGTCGTCCACTTGTTTTACAATATTTTTTTTCACTGTTTTCTGTCAGAATTAGAGTATATACTTCTGTCACCGTGAAACTTGTAGATTAACCGGAAACTTTTCCATTTCATCCATACTTATCGCTATTGTTAAGCAGTTTTAGCAACCACATATTTTTGACGTAATAACACACGTGATTTCCTTAATTTATATCAATACGTTTATAAGGCAATTACTTTTTTAATAAGTTGACAGGTGATTAATTTTCGTGATAAAATAGCTGTGGGCAACAATTGGCTTAATAATGGCCAATCACTGGGTGGCGGACCACTCGTACCTTTTCCCTATATTAACAGTTCGTTTTCGTTCCGATTAAGACCCTAAGAAAAAAGAGGTAAGATTCATTGGAAAAAGAGGTCTGCTTTTTATATGTGCATAAAGTAGAGTAGTAGAGTATACAATAGAGTATTAAAAAGTAATTAGGTCACATTTTTTCATTTCCATTATCCTTATAACTCATGACTTTATTTTTCTACCTTCAAATGCATAACTGGGGTCCGAACGCACCCAGGCTTTTCTTGATCATAAAACCAATCAATTGCTAATAAACACACCTTCTCATACATGGTTTTCTTCTTCTTTTCGAAAGGAAGAAAATGGTGTACGATAAATCGGATTTTATTTACAATTAGTTAATGAAAAACACATTCGAAGATTAAAAACCGCGTAGCGATAGCGGTACTGAACGTAGTTCAAAGTTGCGTGGTGTACGTTCGGACTCCAGTCATGAGTTGAAATGAAAAAAGAACAAATATGCCCAAACTATTTTTTGTCCAGCCTGCACTGAAAATATACCCTTCCGTGCACGGAGAGTGGGCGCAAAGTGCCTTTTTCTCGCCCGAAAACGAATAGGCGGATGCATGCAGATTATCGCAAGCGGGCGCAAAGTACGTTTTTGCGCCCGCTTTACAGAATGATAGAGGGCGATCGTGCACTCAGGTAAACTTAAGCGATTAAGGCTGATCGTGCGATTTTCAGGTGAGGCTCGTCTACCCTCCGAGAACCTAAAAATCGTACTCGCGTCAACCGCTTGCTTGAAATTTTATTACAAATAAGTTATTGTAAAGACAATTATTCATTCTGTCTTAAATACGTATTTAAATTTTGATAAACATGTCAAGTTTTTTTTTAAAAAGTGAATATCTCAAGTGCTGGGCAATTTCTTTCGTTCGGTCTTTTATTTCTTCATTCAAACAGAAAAAATTAAATTTTTTGTTTATCAATATTTTCAATATTAACATTTTTACCAGAAAAAGCCAATGAGTAGGCCGGACCGGTAAAAATAAACAATTATTGTTATTGGCAACTTGCACTGTAAAGTTACCCTACACTGACGGCAGAGTCTATGAACCGGTACCACCGATATAATTTTTCCATGCAGTGATCGAATGCCTTTCATAAGAAGTTAACAACACAGCGCCATCAGTTTGCGTGTAATGAATAGCACATGGAATCACTCACTTGGTTTTTAGAAGGTCAATGCCCGCCTGCGGTACTTCGTTGCTCGTCACCAAAACTCGTTGTCTGCTCATCCTGTCACTGGGAAAATTAACTACGTTGATTCTCAACCAAATTAAGAAACTGTTGCTGTTATAAGCTCAATACAAGAACTTTTATACGCTTGGACTTGAGTTGTTTGCAGTTGCTATGATTCACTATTCGCTCACCGTGATGTTCCACACTTCGGAATTTACGAACAGAGTGATCTGCGATGCGGACCGATGTAGTCAGCGAAGCGTCTTCTCCACAATATATCGTTCCTTCGTCTGAATTACATATTATGCCGGAGTATAAATGTACATGATTACATAATACATGCTAATGGATGTATGTCATATGTGTAACAGTACAGATACGCTATCACGACAAACATAGTACTAACGACAACAGCGTTTGTGGTTCAAGATTTCCGATGTTATCAGTGCGAAATTATCTAACAAGTTAGAATCGGATTTCGCAAACACTTGACGCTCGCCAATACGTAAACTCCTTTTGGTAAGGCTGACACGCTGCTCCTCGAAATTTCGACAATCTTTCATGAGATTATGCGAATATTTGAAATTTCAGAAATCACTGTTGTGCGTTTCTATTCAATGAGTATTTTGTTCGATGAAACCAATACAAAAAGAGGGCGTCCCTAGGGAGGACTATGGGGCTGGTTACAGATGCTTATCGTCAGGCCATCCTATTCACGACTTTTTGGTTCATACAGATTTACACCATTACACCGTAGGTCATGCACCCAGATGATCGTGAAAGCATCTTTTATTTACGAAATTATCGTAGCGAACTCAATATTGCATGAAAAAATTCTCCCTCACTTTCTGTTCGTGTGTTTATTTAATATAGGAAGAAAAAGGGTGAGTTTGCTCAGTCGGTAAAGATAGGAGAGCTAAATGCTCTCAGGCTAGCTGGATGCTCCACGACAATTCACCATGCTTTCGTGGACACCGGTGTTTCTACCAATATTTTTGTTTATCGTCATGATTAACATACAACGTAATTGATATATCGTCAGCATAGAATTAACTAATTGTAAATTTTTTAGAAAAAAAATGGTACTCACAAAACAAGAGTCTAACAATATGAAGTAAATCGTAGTAGTATATAGTTCATTTAAGCAGCCGGCTGGAGGCACGCAGCTGTTGATTAGTTGTTTTCGATTAACCTCACAATACATTTGGGTCCAGGAGGTCCAGGAGCAGGCACCGCGTCGGCTACTGATCGTGAGTAAACGAATTTACTAATACAGTGTAATAGGTTACATGTAAAGTCGTTAGCCTGGTGGTGATACATTTCAGGAATATTTCGATAACAGTGGCCAGTGTCAACCTCTTTGTCCGAATAGCAAACAGTATTTTTATTCTAACCTTTACAAGTTGCACAAAAAACTTGAAGCTCTTCGTACGAACAGTAAATAGTTTCATTATTTAACTATAAAATTTTCTCTACTTGTTTCAGTCCATTGGTTTTTAGTGAGATGTTACGTCCGTTTAGTTTAAAACTCACTTCCATTAGTCCCGCTAAGAACTTCAAGATCTCCGTAGAAATAGTGAACAGGCTTTATATTCAACCCTTATATGACCATAACATTTTCCTGATTTGTTTCACTCCTTTTGTTTTCAGTTTGTCAGGCGAGGTGCTAAAATTGTGCACAACGATGTTGACACCCTCAAATAAACCCTGAGAATGTTGAGTTACACAAGATAATTTTGTTCCGAACACAAGAAAAATGCTTGATCAAAACATGGAAAAAAACAAACAGGTAAAGCTATATAATTTATTTCTGTATTTATCAAGAAAATATCAACACGTGTGCTATAATCATATAGCATTTTGTATTGCATTTAAAACTTTATTATTAGCAATTATTATTCTCATTCTCATCCACTCTGACTACAAAGTTACAAACAATTGTATTAATAAAATACCCTATTTTATGTTTCTCATTTCAGATGTCACGAATCCACGTATCACATAGCAGAAGGACTGGAGTTAACTTCAAAGAATTTAATCTTGATAATGCATAGCAAATTTTGCAAATTTGTCAAAGAAATAAGGAAGAAACGTTTTTGAAGAAGAGATAAAGCATCCGAGAGGATATTGGTATTTAAAAAATAATACTGTTAGAGGAGGTGTCTGAGCCAAAAATCAATACTTTTCATTAATTATATTCTGATATTGTGACACATTGAGATATTTTCAATTTAATATATTTATAAGTTACAATTTTCGATCTCAAAAGTAAAGAAAGTGGTTTATACTGGAATTATAAACCGTAGCGTATAGCAATATCACCTTTTATTTATCACACTGGCTTCCATAAATATTTAATTTTACAACCTTGCATGATTGATTATGATCAAAAATAATACAATTGAATTGGCTAATTGGGTAACATAAAATCTGCTTTAGTAAACTGATAAATTGTTTAGATTCCTTAAGCTTTTGTATATAATTTCAGAAGTTGCAGATTTTGTCGCAAGAGGCAGAGTTTGAGACAGTGTGTATTCGTGGCTTGTTTAAGAGTGTAATTCATTACACTCCTGTATTAAGTCATTTAGACCAGACCTAGTCGACCATTAGAATGATATGCAGAAGTCATATATATTTTTATACGAGAAAAATTGTTAGAGAATACAAATTCGAAAATTTCAGGTGACTTGAAAAATTAACAACGGAGCTAGGAATGGAACCTGGTGTCTAGAGATGCTTTGCCGGAGCCTTACTCCACTAGATCACCTAGCCGCCTGACTACAATGAAATTTGTTTTGGTTCGTGTGCTGTGTATTTGTAGCGCTACAATAGCGCGGCAAAGCATCTCCAGACACCAAGTTCCATTCCTGGCTCAGTCGTTAATTTTTCAAGTCACCTGAAATTTTCGAATTTGTATTCTCTATATAATTTCAGTGTCATCTATTCATGCATTGTATTGTGATAAAATATGATCGCAATATGAGATTTGTCACTGAAGATATTGTACCTTAATTTATGAATTCTAATATTGAAACTCTGTAGAGTAAGAAGTGATACATTGCATTAGAATATTTGACCCCGTCCTTTCATAACTTATGCAATATTTCGTGTCATCATTTTCGCCGAGTTTAGTGAAGAAGTGGAACGTGATTCATCGCGTGGTAAATGCAAGTAATACAAAGTCTTCATTTGATACAGACTGTTTAAATACAACCATTATAGAAATATAAGCTTATAATAAACTTATCTGTATAACATACAAAAAATCGGTGTTGATCAGAAAATGAAAAATAAAAACACGTCGTTTCACGTATTTAGTGCATTTAGTTGTAATTTTAGCAACCTGAGTTTTATCTTTTACTTGGAGCTTCATTATCATCTTTCTTTAAATTACCTGCCTAATAAATAACGATTTTTTGCAACATATAGACAATATGCTATCAAATTCAAAGATGGATAAAAAAACACTAAAAAACTTCTACAATACTTCAATATATTCTGGACAATTGAATAAATATAAATAAAGAGTTTGATCAAAATATTCTTTCAATATGATGAGACATGTTATTCGGCAAGATTTTTGATGAAATTTCCAAACTTGAAGATTCTGGTTTTTCTGTAATTTTTCGTTGTTCTATGTAGTGTAATAAATATTATTAAAAGAATCCTCATTTTACTGAAGTTGCAGTAGGTGTGATTTCAAGTATGAAAAGCAATTGTGCCAGATGAATCGATGAGTCTAACTCGGGGTGTAACGCGATTTTCATGAGATCCGGGTATGCGTTGGTATTCCATCGAAATATTTCATGATACTTTTCAAAATATGAAATCATTTCATATTATTGAATCTAACTTACCGTTAGAACACAGTGTGAGATTGCGTTGTAACAGGTGACAATGAGCTGGGCTCCAAGAGGGGGGGGGGGGGGGGTGACCGCCCGGTCGGTACCGATTTCCACCGCTGAAGAGCGCATCGCTCTCGCAACAAAAGTATCGTTTCTAGAGAGTTAAATAATGCTTTGAAACACGTGTAACACATCGCTTCTCGGCCTTTTGGCTAAGATCAAAGTGTAGTATCTGTTCTTATCAGCTTAATATCTGATACGCTCCCCATTGGGGGGCCAGTATATTAATCTGATTTTTGGAAGGTGGTGGAGTGTCAGGGGCTTGCTCCGGCTCCGCCGCGGGTCAACCCTGCATTGCAGTACCGTAGGGAGCAGGCCCACTAGGACTATTAATATCAGAGCACTCCGCCAACTTCCAAGAATCAGTGGATAGGTTAGCTGATCATTATTTATTATAATTTTTTAGATTATTATTTATAATTTTTTATTATTTGTCGACTTTTATATACATTTTATTTATACACCTGTATATTTAAGTTTTATTTATATGCACTTTAGATTTTAACTATTCATTAATTTATTTATTTATTTTTAGCTAATTTATTAGTTTTAAAATTTGCCGGGAAGCGATCGGGACGTAGCTTAAGTGCGCGAGTGTAGTGCCGCGAGTGTGTGCGTCTCCCCCGCTTCGTCCCCCCGTAGAGTACGCAGCGGAACTCCCCGGGACATCGCGCCGGTGGGTGGACCCGTCAGAGGTAAGTGGTGCCTTTCTGTTTCTCTTCTGTCTCTTTCCCCCGGCCATACGGTGCCGATTGCGAGGCGACCTTACTTAGCCGTTCTCGCGCGGCACTAGGCCGGTTAATCCTTTACCCCACCCCTAGTTTCCGTCACTGTAGCGAGCCGTCGCACCAACACTTGTTGGTGCCCTTGTGACGGTGAGTTGCAGTGTTCGGTTGCGCTCCCATCCTAAACGCGTTAAAACTCAACGGGTTGTAGTTGCTGGAAGACCGACTGCAAGTGCGTCGGCACGAGGGTTGGTCTCTCCGGCTTCAACAGCCCAGAGTTAACGTAAGTCTCGAAGTTTCTCTGAGGAAATAGCGCGAGTTATTCCCTCGGCGACAGCTTCGAGATCCTTCTACCACCACGTCTGTCGTTGCCCGAGGTCGGGAACGACTGAAACACGTCTGACCTGCCAAAGGTGCGACAGGCTGGTGCTGCCCCCCCGGCGGTCAGTAGCCGAACCGATTGGCGCGAGTCATAGGTCGGTACTGCGGGCCGTCGGTAACTTATCCTCCCCCTCTGTTACCGACTCTCTCTTTAGGTAACAGAGGCAATACCGACTATCGCTTTTTCTTTTCATCTCCTTTGATAACCCGTCTTTTACCCCAATCCTTTTCTATCTCCCCTTTCTTTCTTCTTTTCATAAGGCACCGCTGAATCGGCGGCTTCGCTTAGCGGCGTGATGGAAGTCTTTGTGGACTTCCCGTTCCCGGATGAGTTCCGCTGCCCTGATTGTTTTGTGGGTAGCAGGGGAAGGGGGACATGGGCGGTGGGGGCGTTTAGGGCGCACGCCGACTACAAAAAACATTTGAGAAAATACCACCCGGAGCGCGGGATGAAGTTCCGCTGCGGTGAGTGTGGCTTCATCGGCGAGGGGGGGTATCCCCTCAAGGCGGTGAAGCTGCACCACGAGCGGGCCCATCCCGCGCCATCAACGAGTAGTCGGGGTGCGTCCGAAGCACCCGCGGCGCAGCAGCCGCGTACTGCAGACGAGGGCCGTGAGCGGCCTATTTTGAACTTTTTCAGCGCTGCGGCGCCTGTGGGTCGGACACGGGCGACGAGGACAGCGACGACGACGACGGCGACGGCGGGCTCGAGCAGGGCATCCACCATCACACGCCCTGCCACCACCAGTGGGACGTCGAGGACGACGCGGCAGTCCATCAGCCACCCACGGAGGAGCGACGAGACCGCCCGTACAACATCTGTGGCGTCCGCCACGACGACCGGGTCTGGAGTGCGGTGCAGTACCAGTCGGCTGCCGGCAATCAGGAGGACCCCAGAGGCACCCCGTCTCTCCAATGACGGGGTGCGGAGGACCAGCGGGGGTCAACGTGGCTCTCCGGGGGCCCGACCTCCCACCTACGAGGGCCCCCTGACGAGGAGGAGGAGAGCCGCCAGCGTGCCGGTCGAGCCGACTCCACCACCAACGTCCACCACCACCAGGAGAGGCACCGCACCCAGGCCACTGCAGACATCCCCGGGACTGAGGGGGGCAAATCATCTGCGCCCCGCCGCAACACCATCTCCAAATGCGGCGGGGCCCACCATCATCGGAAGAGGCCCCCCACGACCATCCACGCTCCCGGGGAGGATGAGGACGGCGGCTACCACATACGCCGCCGTCACCGCGGGCGCCACCACCGCATCGACGCAGCCATCGTCCGGCGTGCCGGCTGCACGCAGAGGGCTGCGATCGGCCGCCAGGGCCACATCACTTCCCCCTGGCGGCCCCACTGGAAGCAGCCCTCCACCGTGGGAGATGCCGGCCCCGCCGGCCCACAACACCCGGAGCCGGAGAGCGGGGTCGGTAAGCGGACAGCCGATCACGTCGGCGGTGGCTGCCACACTGACGACGGCGACGACGACGACGACGATGTGCGGGGGGCCGATCACCACCTCAAGGCCCCTCGCAGGGGGGAGGGTCACCACGACCACCTTGAGACCACCTGCCGCACTGCCACGTGCGGCAAGGACCCTCCCCTCCATCGCGGAAGCAGAGTCGAGGGCGGTCTCACCAGCGAAGGAACCGTGGAGCGTCGTCCCCCAGCGGACCCGCCGACGACATCCCCGCGGGTCCGCCCCGGCGTCCACCGAGAGAAGCCCGCCGTCTTCACCAGCCCCGTCCACGACATCATCATCGGGGTCGTCGTCCGTGTTCGAGCCCCCAGGCGACGCAGCGAGTACTAGTAGCTCAAACAAGAGCAATAATAACAATAATAATAATAATAATATCACGCGACCGCCAGCCAGAACAAGGCGAGGCTCCCGTGTTTGCGCCCCGAGGGTTAATGCGAGGCCGGGCACGCATGCACGTGGAAACGAAAATAACAACAATAGTAACAATAACAACAATAATACAAATTTTTCCATTTCTAGGCAAAGGACGCCGGACACGTGCTCCGCGGATATGGAGCCCCGGAGCCAAGGAAGAATTAGAGGAGGTGCTATCCGGAGGACCGGAGCACAACGGGCAGGAGGAGCCACAGGTGACGGGAGGCCCGCGACCTCTGGGCGCGGGTGTCCGCCTGCGAGGAGCCAGCGACGGTCCAACCAACCCCGTCAGCCACCGGCTCCGGTGGGGCAGCCGCTGAGGCCGGCCGATCGGTCCGCAATGATCCACCACGCTGGTAATCGTGTCGACGAGGAAGGCGTGGTGCGTGAGCGGGAACAACTGATCGGTTTGGCGGAAGCGGCTGCCAGTTGGGAAGATCTGGAGGAGCTGGCGACGCGAGTCGCCACGTTCCTCCAAATCACCGGAGCGAGAACGGGGGCTGCGGGGGAGGAGAGGGCGGCCGGTCGTGCGGGGGGCCGGCGCGGAGGGAGGGCTGGGGAAGCCACGCGCGGGGGGTCCGGGCGGGCGGGGAATCGCGGGAGCCCCGGTGGGGAGCGCCGTGGGGCACTTCCAGCGGGGGGGGATCGAGTGAGAGAGGCTACGAGGATCCAGCGGCTCTTTCGGGCGAACCGTCGGCGCGCTGTCCAAGAGGTGTTGACGGGCCCGCTCCAGCACTGTGAAGTGTCAAGGGAGCGGATCCGTCAACACTTCGAGGACATGTACGCTCCGGCGGAGAGCCTGGGGGGCCGCCCTCTGGCCGAACCTCTCACACCTCCGGACGAAAACAGCAGCGACGATCTGGTTAGGCCTTTCACGGAGCGAGAGGTGGACCGTCGGCTCCGGCGTATGAATAATTCTGCGCCGGGTCCCGACGGGCTCACCTACCGTGACCTCCGAAGGGCCGACCCCGACTGTCGTCTGCTGGCGGCGACGTTCAACGCCTGCCGTCGTCTGGAGGCGGTCCCCCCCAGCTGGAAGTCGTCGAACACGGTGCTCATCCACAAAAAGGGTGACCGCGACGACCTGTCCAACTGGAGGCCGCTCGCGCTGGGTGACACCACGCCCGAACTCTTCGCCGCGCTGCTGGCTGACCGGCTTACTGCCTGGGCCGTCTATAACAACCGGCTCAGTCCGGAACAGAAGGGCTTCCTGCCGTGCGAGGGGTGCTACGAGCACAACTTCGTGCTGCAGGAGGTCCTTTCCGACGCTCGCAGGTCGGGGCGCCAAGTGATCGTCTCGTGGCTGGACTTGTCGAACGCGTTCGGCTCGGTCCCCCACGAGGCGATCTGGCGCGCCTTTGAGGAAGCGGGAGTCCCGTCGCCGTTGAGGAATATTGTCGAAGAAATGTACAACGGCTGCTCCACCCGTGTGCGAACGTCCGAAGGGTACACGGACCCCGTCACCATCCGCTCCGGAGTGCGTCAAGGGTGCCCGATGAGCCCTGTGGCGTTTAACCTGGCGCTGGAGCCGGTGCTGCGTGCAGCATCGATCCACCCGGCGGGTTACACGCTACACGGCCATCGGCACAATTTGCTAGCTTACGCCGACGACTTGGCTTTAATATCTGACACTCCAGAGGGGATGGAGGCGCTATTAGGGGCAGTGGAGGCTGCGGCGGGTGGGATTGGACTTCGGTTCAAGCCCGCGAAGTGCGCCACGCTCCACATGGGGCGTGGGCGCGGTGGCCGGGTACTTCCCACCCGCTTCACCCTCCAGGGTCAAGAAATGACGGCTCTGGCAGAGGGGGAGCCTTACTTGCACCTGGGGATCCCGACTGGCTGCCAGGTGAAGCAGACCCCGCTGGTGACGGTCCAGGAGTTGGAACGCGACCTCCGAGCCGTTGACGAGTCCCTCCTCACCCCGTGGCAGAAGGTTGAGACGGTGGCAACTTTCATATTGCCCCGTCTTGACTTCTCGTTGCGGGGAGCACACGTGGAGAAGGGTCCTCTGACGGCAGCCGATAGGCTAGCTAAGCGCCTGGCCAAGTCCTGGCTGAACCTTCCCCAGAGAGCTAGCGCGGAAGTGGTCTTCCTCCCTCCCAGTAGGGGGGGATGCGGACTGCTTCCTCTGGCTGACCTTGCCGACGCCCTGACCATCGCTCACGCCTTCCGGATGTTATCCGCGGCCGATGCGGTGGTCAGGGAGTTGGCATGGAGCTCACTGGGACGGGCGGTGTCCAGGAAACTTGGACGGGACCCGTCGCGCTACGACCTGGCGGCCTATCTCTCCGGTTCGCTGGAAGATGGGCTTGCCAGAGACGGGGGGGACACTTCCTCACTGTGGTCGAGGGCTCGGAATGCGGCGAGGAGGAGCGCGAAGGCCCTGGGCCTGAAGTGGCGATGGTCTGCGGAACTTGGGGAGCTGGCCGTGGAGATCCGGGGCTCGGCTGGACGGACGACGGTGGTGCCACCGCGAGCACGAGGCCAAATTGTACGCCGACTGCGGGCGGCATGGGCGGAGCACTACAGTCTGCGATTGCTCGGGAAGCCAGACCAGGGGAAGGTGTTCGAGGTGTCGTCGTGGTCGAGGTATTCCAACCACTTCCTCCGCGGCGGCAGCTTCACCCGCTTCGCTGATTGGCGCTTTGTTCACCGCGCGCGCCTGGACGTCCTGCCCCTTAACGGGGCACGACGCTGGGGCGACGGTGACAAGCGTTGCCGGCGTTGCGGGGGAGCACTCGAATCCCTTCCCCATGTGATCTGCCACTGCCGCTCGCACTCGGCCGCGTGGCAGCTGCGGCATGATGCCATCGTCGCCCGCCTAGCGAAGGCAAACCGCCTGCCAGGGCAGCTCCGGGTTAATAGGCGGGTCGAGGGGGTGGACGGCGAGCTGGGGGCTCTCAGACCTGACATCGTGGTCAGGCACGAGCCCTCAAAGAGTATCGTCATCGTCGATGTGACCGTGCCTTTCGAGAACCGTAGAGTAGCGTTCGATGAGGCCAGGGGCCGGAAGATCTTGAAATATAAGCCCCTGGCCGATGAGCTCGGAAGGCGCGGTTACCGGGTGACGGTCTCTGCGTTCGTCGTCGGCGCCCTCGGCTCATGGGACCCGAGGAATGAGTAGGTGCTGAAGCAGCTGCATATCGGTAATCGGTATGCAGCTCTGATGCGCCGGCTCATTGTCTCGGAGACCATCCGATGGTCACGAGACATATACGTAGAGCACGTCTCGGGCGTCAGGCAATATCGCGTGCCTGAGATTAGCGGACCCTTAGGGAGTGATGCGGGAGCAAATCCAATAGAAAATTCAAACGGCGAGAGGCCGCCGCTCACGGGCCAAATCTAGGCTGCGTCCCAATACATTTTAACATTTTAATCTTCTAACTCTCTTCTTTTTTTTTTTTAATCTTAAACTATACACTGTTTTCTTTTTTTTTTTTATTCTTTTCACTGGAATCTAAGGGCGGTGGCCGGTAGGGGTCATGCCTTATATTTTAAACTTTTATACATATCTAAGCCACATATTTTAATGCATGCTATTTTACTTACCTACTTATTCTTTTATCTCTACTCTTTTATATTTATTTTCCTTCTTTCCTTTATTTATTTTTCATATTTCTTTTATTTATTTTTAACTAGTTGCATGCACTCCAGGATTAGTCCCTGGAGCGCATGTAACTCGATTTTATAGTTGAAACCAAAGATGTCCGTTCCTTTTATTTTATTACCTTTTTATTGTTTATTTTCTGTTGTATTACAACTTTATATTTATTTTTTTTAAGCCACCGCCAGGGGCGAGATCTGTATTTATATCACCCCCGGGCAAACATTTGTAAGCCCGGGGGAACATTGTTTGTTTTAATAAACGCCCTTTTATCTGTTCTTATCAGCTTAATATCTGATACGCTCCCCATTGGGGGGCCAGTATATTAATCTGATTTTTGGAAGGTGGTGGAGTGTCAGGGGCTTGCTCCGGCTCCGCCGCGGGTCAACCCTGCATTGCAGTACCGTAGGGAGCAGGCCCACTAGGACATTTAATATCAGAGCACTCCGCCACCTTCCAAAAGTCAGTAGGATAGGATAGGCTGATTTTTAATTTTTTGACGTTTAGACTGTTATTATGTGTTTTTTTTTCAATTTTTGACTTTTATATACATTTTATTTATACACCGGTATATTTAAGTTTCATTTATACACTTTTAGATTTTAGCTAGTTATTTATTGTATTTATTTATTTATTATCTAATTTATTAGTTTTAAAATTTAGCCGAGGAGCGATCGGGACGCAGTTTAAGTGCGCGAGTGTAGTGCCGCGAGTGTGTGCGTCTCCCCCGCTTCGTCCCCCTGTAGTGTACGCGGCGGAACTCCCCGGGACATCGCGCCGGTGGGTGGACCCGTCTGAGGTAAGTGGTGCCTTTCTTTTTCTCTTCCGTCTCTTTCCCCCGGCCATACGGTGCCGATTGCGAGGCGACCTTACTTAGCCGTTCTCGCGCGGCACTAGGCCGGTTGATCCTTTACCCCACCCCTAGTTTCCGTCACTGTAGCGAGCCGTCGCACCAACACTTGTTGGTGCCCTCGTGACGGTGAGTTGCAGTGTCTGGTTGCGCTCCCATCCCAAACGCGTTAAAACTCAACGGGTTGTAGTTGCTGGAAGACCGACTGCAAGTGCATCGGCACGAGGGTTGGTCTCTCCGGCTCCAACAGCCCAGAGTTAACGTAAGTCTCGAAGTTTCTCTGAGGAAATAGCGCGAGTTATTCCCTCGGCGACAGCTTCGAGATCCTTCTACCACCACGTCTGTCGTTGCCCGAGGTCGGGAACGACTGAAACACGTCTGACCTGCCAAAGGTGCGACAGGCTGGTGCTGCCCCCCCGGCGGTCAGTAGCCGAACCGATTGGCGCGAGTCATAGGTCGGTACTGCGGGCCGTCGGTGATTTATCCTCCCCCTCTGTTACCGACTCTCTCTTAAGGTAACAGAGGTAATACCGACTGTCGCTTTCTCTTTTCAACTCCTTGGATAACCCCTCTTTCATTCCCATCCTTTTCTATCTCCCCTTTTCTTTCTTCTCTTCTGAAGGCACCACTGAATCGGCGGCTTCGCTTAGCGGCGTGATGGAAGTCTTCGTGGACTTCCCGTTCCCGGACGAGTTCCGCTGCCAAGATTGTTTTCGAGGTGGCAGGGGTAGGGGGACATGGGCGGTGGGGGCGTTTAGGGCGCACGCCGACTATAAGAAACATTTAAGAAAATATCATCCGGAGCGCGGGATGAAGTTCCGCTGCGGTGTGTGTGGCTTCATCGGCGAGGGGGGGTATCCCCTCAAGGCGGTGAAGCTGCACCACGAGCGGGCCCATCCCGCGCCATTAACGAGTAGTCGGGGTGCGTCTGAAGCACCCGCGGGGCAGCAGCCGCGTACTGTAGATGAGGGCCGTGAGCGGCCGATTATGAGTTTTTTCAGCGCTGCGGCGCCTGTGGGTCGGACACGGGCGACGAGGACATCAACGACGACGACGGCGACGGCGGGCTCCAGCAGGGCAATTACCACCACGTGCCCTGCCACCACCAGCGGGACGTCGAGGACGACGCGGCAGACCAGCAGCCACCCACGGAGGAGCAACGAGACCGCCCACACAACACCTGTGGCGCCCGCCACTACGATCGGGTCTGGAGCGCGGTGCAGTACTAGTCGGCTGCCGGCAATGAGGAGGACCCCAGAGGCACCCCGTCTCTCCAACGACGGGGTGCGGAGGACCAGCGGGGGTCAACGCGGCTCTCCGGGGGCCCGACCTTCCACCTACGAGGGCCCCCTGACGAGGAGGAGGAGAGCCGCCAGCGTGCCGGTCGAGCCGACTCCACCACCAACGTCCACCACCACCAGGAGAGGCACCGCGACCAGACCACTGCGGACATCCCCGGGAATAAGGGGGGCACAACATCTCCGCCCCGCCGCAACTCCATCCCCAAACGCGGCGGGGCCCACCACCACCAGAGGAGGCCCCCCACGACCATCCACACTCCCGGGGAGGATGAGGACGGCGGCTACCACATACGCCGCCGTCACCGCGGGCGCCACCACCGCATCGACGCAGCCATCGTCCGGCGTGCCGGCTGCACGCAGAGGGCTGCGATCGGCCGCCAGGGCCACATCACTTCCCCCTGGACGCCCCACCGGAAGCAGCCCTCCACCGTGGGAGATGCCGGCCCCGCCGGCCCACAACACCCGGAGCCGGAGAGCGGGGTCGGTGAGCGGACAGCCGATCACGTCGGCGGTGGCTGCCACACTGACGACGGCGACGACGACGACGACGATGTGCGGGGGGCCGATCACCACCTCAAGGCCCCTCGCAGGGGGGAGGGTCACCACGACCATCTCTGGACCACCTGCCGCACTGCCACGTGCGGCAAGGACCCTCCCCTCCATCGCGGAGGCGGAAACGAGGGCGGTCTCACCGGCGAGGGAACCGTGGAGCGTCGTCCCCCAGCGGACCCGCCGACGACATCCCCGCGGGTCCGCCCTGGCGTCCAACGAGGAGAGCCCGCCGTCTTCACCAGCCCCGTCCACGGCATCATCATCGGGGTCGTCGTCCGTGTTCGAGCCCCCAGGCGACGCAGCGAGTAGTAGCTCTAGTAGTAATAATTACAATAACAACAATAATATTAATACGCGACCGCCAGCGACTTTAAGGCGAGGCTCCCGCGTTTGCGCCCCGAGGGTCAATGCGAGGCCAGGCACGCATGCACGCGGAAACGAAAATAACAGTAATAACAATAGTAACAATAACAACATTAATATAAATTTTCCCATTTCTAGGCAAAGGACGCCGGACACGTGCTCCACGGATATGGAGCCCCGGAGCCAAACTAGAAGTAGAGGGGGTGCTATCCGGAGGACCGGAGCACAACGGGCAGGAGGAGCCACAGGTGACGGGAGGCCCGCGACCTCTGGGCGCGGGTGCCCGCCTGCGGGGAGCCAACGACGGCCCAACCTACCCCGTCAGCCACCGGCTCCGGTGGGGCAGCCGCCGAGGCCGGCCGATCGGTCTGCAATGATCCACCACGCTGGTAATCGTGTCGACGAGGAAGGCGTGGTGCGTGAGCGGGAACAGCTGATCGGTTTGGCGGAGGCGGCTGCCAGTTGGGAAGATCTGGAGGAGCTGGCGACGCGAGTCGCCACGTTCCTCCAAACCACCGGAGCGAGAACGGGGGCTGCGGGGGAGGAGAGGGCGGCCGGTCGTGCTGGGGGCCGGCGCGGGGGGAGGGCTGGGGAAGCCATGCGCGGGGGGTCCGGGCGGGCGGGGAATCGCGGGAGCCCCGGTGGGGAGCGCCGTGGGGCACTTCCAGCTGGGGGGGACCGAGTGAGAGAGGCCACGAGGATCCAGCGGCTCTTTCGGGCGAACCGTCGGCGCGCTGTCCAAGAAGTGTTGACGGGCCCGCTCCAGCACTGTGAAGTGTCAAAGGAGCGGATCCGTCAACACTTTGAGGACATGTACGCTCCGGCGGAGAGCCTGGGGGGCCGCCCTCTGGCTGAACCTCTCACACCTCCAGACGAAAACAGCAACGACGGTCTGGTTAGGCCTTTCACGGAGCGAGAGGTGGACCGTCGGCTCCGGCGTATGAATAATTCTGCGCCGGGTCCCGACGGGCTCACCTACCGTGACCTCCGGAAGGCCGACCCCGACTGTCGTCTGCTGGCGGCGACGTTTAACGCCTGCCGTCGTCTGGAGGCGGTCCCCCCCAGCTGGAAGGCGTCGAACACGGTTCTCATCCACAAAAAGGGTGACCGCGACGACCTGTCCAACTGGAGGCCGCTCGCGCTGGGTGACACCACGCCCAAACTCTTCGCCGCGCTGCTGGCTGACCGGCTTACTGCCTGGGCCGTCTATAACAACCGGCTCAGTCCGGAGCAGAAGGGCTTCCTGCCGTGCGAGGGGTGCTATGAGCACAACTTCGTGCTGCAGGAGGTCCTTTCCGACGCTCGCAGGTCGGGGCGCCAAGTGATCGTCTCGTGGCTGGACTTGTCGAACGCGTTTGGCTCAGTCCCCCACGAGGCGATCTGGCGCGCTTTTGAGGAAGCGGGAGTCCCGTCGCCGCTAAGAAATATTGTCGAGGAAATGTATAACGGCTGCTCCACCCGTGTGCGAACGTCCAAAGGATACACAGACCCCGTCACCATCCGCTCCGGAGTGCGTCAAGGGTGCCCGATGAGCCCTGTGGCGTTTAACCTGGCGCTGGAGCCGGTGCTGCGTGCAGCATCGGCCCACCCGGCGGGTTACACGCTACACGGCCATCGGCACAATTTACTAGCATATGCCGACGATCTGGCTTTAATTTCAGACACTCCGGAGGGGATGGAGGCGCTATTAGGGGCAGTGGAGGCTGCGGCGGGTGGGATTGGACTTCGGTTCAAGCCCGCGAAGTGCGCCACGCTCCACATGGGGCGTGGGCGCGGTGGCCGGGTACTTCCCACCCGCTTCACCCTCCAGGGTCAAGAAATGACGGCTCTGGCGGAGGGGGAGCCTTACCTGCACCTGGGGATCCCGACTGGCTACCAGGTGAAGCAGACCCCGCTGGTGACGGTCCAGGAGCTGGAACGTGACCTCCGAGCCGTTGACGAGTCCCTCCTCACCCCGTGGCAGAAGGTTGAGACGGTGGCAACTTTCATATTGCCCCGTCTTGACTTCTCGTTGCGGGGAGCACACGTGGAGAAGGGTCCTCTGACGGCAGCCGACAGGCTAGCTAAGCGCCTGGCCAAGTCCTGGCTAAACCTTCCCCAGAGGGCTAGCGCGGAAGTGGTCTTCCTCCCTCCCAGTAGGGGGGGATGCGGACTGCTTCCTCTGGCTGACCTTGCCGACGCCCTGACCATCGCACACGCCTTCCGGATGTTATCCGCGGCCGATGCGGTGGTCAGGGGGTTGGCATGGAGCTCACTGGGGCGGGCGGTGTCCAGGAAACTTGGACGGGACCCGTCGTGCTACGACCTGGCGGCCTATCTTTCCGGTTCGCTGGAGGATGGGCTTGCCAGAGACGGGGGGGACACTTCCTCGCTGTGGTCGAGGGCTCGGAATGCGGCGAGGAGGAGCGCGAAGGCCCTGGGCCTGAAGTGGCGATGGTCTGCCGAGCTTGGGGAGCTGGCCGTGGAGATCCGGGGCTCGGCTGGACGGACGACGGTGGTGCCACCGCGAGCACGAGGCCAAATTGTACGCCGATTGCGGGCGGCACGGGCGGAGCACTACGGTCAAAGACTTCTACGGAAACCAGACCAGGGGAAGGTGTTCGAGGTGTCGTCGTGGTCGAGGTATTCCAACCACTTCCTCCGCGGCGGCAGCTTCACCCGCTTCGCTGATTGGCGCTTTGTCCACCGCGCGCGCCTAGACGTCTTGCCCCTTAACGGGGCACGACGCTGGGGCGACGGGGACAGGCGTTGCCGGCGTTGCGGGGGAGCACTCGAATCCCTTCCCCACGTGATCTGCCACTGCCGCCCGCACACGGCCGCGTGGCAGCTGCGGCATGATGCCATCGTCGCCCGCCTAGCGAAGGCGAACCGCCTGCCAGGGCAGCTCCGGGTGAACCAGCGCGTCGAGGGGGTCGACGGGGAACTGGGGGCTCTCAGACCTGACATTGTGGTCAGGCATGAGCCCTCAAAGAGCATCGTCATCGTCGATGTGACCGTGCCTTTCGAGAATCGCAAGATAGCTTTTGATGAGGCCAGGGGACGTAAGATCTTGAAATATAAGCCCCTGGCCGATGAGCTCGGAAGGCGCGGTTACCGGGTGACGGTCTCTGCGTTCGTCGTCGGCGCCCTCGGCTCATGGGACCCGAGAAATGAGTCGGTGCTGAAGCAGCTGCATATCGGTAACAGGTATGCAGCTCTGATGCGCCGGCTCATTGTCTCCGAGACCATACGCTGGTCCCGCGATATATACGTGGAGCACGTCTCGGGCGTCAGGCAATACCGCGTGCCTGAGATTAGCGGACCCTTGGGGGGTGGCGCGGGAGCAAATGATAGCAATATTTTAAACGGCGAAAGGCCGCCGCTCACGAGCCGGGCCTAGGCTGCGTCCCAAACACCATTTCTATCTCCTTTCTATTTTTTTTTTAACTTAGCTGTACGCTCTACTAGCGACTATCTATTTAAACAATCCCTTTTCTTTATATTCCTTTTGTTTTATTCTATTTATGTGTAAGGGCGGTGGCCGGCAGGGGCTGGGCCCCGCATTTTAACTTTTTATACCTCTAAGCCACATATTTTAATGTTCTCTAGTTTATTTTATACATTTTAACTCTATTTTGTTTTATACATTTTAACTACTCTTCTATTCTAGTCCCTCTTAACTGTTTTTATCTTTTTTTTTTAATTTTAACATGGTGCATGTACTCCGGGATCGAGCCTATTTTACCTAGTCAAAGTCCTGTTTCTATTCTTTCTCCCCGAGTCCCTGGAGTACATGCATCCTAGTACTTATTTTTAACCAATGTGGTATAGCCAAAGATGTTTTTCCCTAGTACCTTATATATTTATAGACATATTTTATCTATCTATGCTTTAGCCACCGCCAGGGGCGGAAGATGTATTTATAGCACCCCCGGGCAAACAATTGTAAGCCCGGGGGAACATTGTCTGTTTTAATAAACGCCCTTTTATCTGTTCTTATCAGCTTAATATCTGATACGCTCCCCATTGGGGGGCCAGTATATTAATCTGATTTTTGGAAGGTGGTGGAGTGTCAGGGGCTTGCTCCGGCTCCGCCGCGGGTCAACCCTGCATTGCAGTACCGTAGGGAGCAGGCCCACTAGGACTATTAATATCAGAGCACTCCGCCACCTTCCAAAAGTCAGTGGATAGGTTAGCTGATTTTTATTCATTTTAATTTTTTAGATTTTTTTAGAATAGAACACCTAGGCATTCCCACTGGCTACCAGGTCCGCCAAACTCCCACCAACACGCTCGCCGAAATGGTGTCTGACCTGAGGAAGGTCGACACCGCAGCCACCTTCATCCTCCCCCGTCTCGACTTTCTCATGCAAGGGGCCGACCTCGAGAAAGAATACCTGAAGGAGACGGACAAGGTCGTCAAGAGGTTGGCCAAGAGGTGGTTGTGTGTTCCAGGCAGAGCAAGCGCGGAGCTTGTACACATCCCAGCGTCGCAGGGCGGCGGAGGTCCTCCTACCAACCACGGACCTCTACGACGTGTACACGCTCTCACACGCCTACCGCATGCTCTACTGCAGGGACCCGGCAGTTCGAACAATCGCCCGTGACGCGCTGCAGACCACGGTGGACCAACGGCTCAGGAGGAGACCCACTGAGGAGGAGATCGCGCGCTACCTGTCAGGCGCAATGGACATCATCCAGGTGCCGGGCAAGGACTCCTTCTTGGCCAAAGTGCGCACGGCCACCCGGAGACTGGAACCCAAACTGCGCGTCTCCTGGGCCTGGTCGCCTGAGGAGCAGGTGTTCGTGTTGAAGTTCGCCAACAACACCGGGATGACCAGCATAGCACCGAGCGGGAGAGACCGGATTACCTCGGTTCTTCGACGAAGACTCTCCACCTTCTTCGTCCGCTCCCTCACGGCAAAACCAGACCAGGGGAAAGTTTTCCAGGTGACCACCAGCAGCAACTTCCCCAACCACTTTCTGCGCACCGGTCGGAGCACCAGGTTCTGCGACTGGCGTTTCGTCCACCGGGCACGACTGGGCGTGCTCCCGCTGAACGCTTGCAGGAGGTGGGAGACCAACGGGGACAAGAGGTGCCAGAAGTGCGGCTACCAGCAGGAGACCATCCCTCACGTCCTGGCGCATTGTGGCGTCCATTCAGCAGCGCGACAGCGCCGCCACAACAACGTCCAGGACCGGCTGGTGAAGGCCGCCTCTCGGTGCCCAGGAGTCATCCGCGTCAACCAGACAATGGAGGGCGTAGCCGGCGAAGCGGGCACGCTGCGCCCCGACATTGTGGTGCGGGACGAGGTCAACCGCACCATCACCATCGTCGACGTCGCTGTGCCGTTCGAGAACGGCAAGATCGAGTTCGCCGCCGCCCGTGCACGTAAGTTTGAGAAGTACGGACCGCTGGCGACTCAGCTCGCGGCCAGCGGCTACACTGTCAGACTGGACGCCTTCATCGTCGGCTCACTCGGAGGCTGGGACCACCACAACGACAGCCTGCAGCAGCACCTCCGAGTGGGACGATACTATGCCGGGATGATGAGAAAATTCCTGGTCAGCGACACCGTTCGTTGGTCCAGGGATATCTATGTGGAACATGTCAGCGGGAGGAGGCAGTACCAATAACATCGTGTATTGTGACTTTTATCATTCTTAGACCCTTTTCTTTTTTCTGTAAAAATAAGAAAAATATTGATCCTGCCTCCTCCCTCCCCACCATCATCCCGCATAGTTGAATTAATCATTTTTATTTTTTTATAGTCAAATTAATTTTTTTACCGTCTTTTTACCTATTTTTTTTTACACTTTTACACTCTTTTAAGTTTTCGCAAGTTGCAAGTACTCTAGTTTTTATTATATTTTTAGCCATGGACTGTTATAATCTACCTTTTACTTCTTGCCCTCTACATTTTAGCCTATAGAATACATGCAACTTAGTAACCATTTTAGCACAGCTGAATGTGCCTTTACTTATTCATTAAATCTATTTTATTATTTCGTTTATACAATATACAATTTTTGATATATTTGTTTTCATTATATATATTTTAAGCCACCGCCTGGGGCGGATACTGCATATATAGCACCCCCGGGCAAACAATGTAAGCCCGGGGGAACATTGTTTGCTTTAATAAACGTTCTTTAATCTGTTCTTATCAGCTTAATATCTGATACGCTCCCCATTGGGGGGCCAGTATATTAATCTGATTTTTCGAAGGTGGTGGACTGTCAGGGGCTTGCTCCGGCTCCGCCGCGGGTCAACCCTGCATTGCAGTACCGTAGGGAGCAGGCCCACTAGGACTATTAATATCAGAGCACTCCGCCACCTTCCAAGAGTCAGTGGATAGGTTAGCTGATTTTTATTTATTTTAATTTTTTAGATTTTTTTTTTTTATTTTTTGACTTTTATATACATTTTATTTATACACTCGTATATTTAAGTTTTATTTATACATTTTAGATTTTAGCTATTTATTTATTTATTTAATTTTAGCTAATTTATTAGTTTTAAAATTTAGCCGAGGAGCGATCGGGACGCAGTTTAAGTGCGCGAGTGTAGTGCCGCGAGTGTGTGCGTCTCCCCCGCTTCGTCCCCCTGTAGTGTACGCGGCGGAACTCCCCGGGACATCGCGCCGTTGGGTGGACCCGTCTGAGGTAAGTGGTGCCTTTCTTTTTCTCTTCCGTCTCTTTCCCCCGGCCATACGGTGCCGATTGCGAGGCGACCTCGCTTAGCCGTCCTCGCGCGGCACTAGGCCGGTTAATCCCTTACCCCACCCCTAGTTTCCGTCACTGTAGCGAGCCGTCGCACCAACACTTGTTGGTGCCCTTGTGACGGTGAGTTGCAGTGTCGGTTGCGCTCCCATCCTAAACGCGTTAAAACTCAACGGGTTGTAGTTGCTGGAAGACCGACTGCAAGTGCATCGGCACGAGGGTTGGTCTCTCCGGCTTCAACAGCCCAGAGTTAACGTAAGTCTCGAAGTTTCTCTGAGGAAATAGCGCGAGTTATTCCCTCGGCGACAGCTTCGAGATCCTTCTACCACCACGTCTGTCGTTGCCCGAGGTCGGGAACGACTGAAACACGTCTGACCTGCCAAAGGTGCGACAGGCTGGTGCTGCCCCCCCGGCGGTCAGTAGCCGAACCGATTGGCGCGAGTCAAAGGTCGGTACTGCGGGCCGTCGGTAATTTATCCTCCCCCTCTGTTACCGACTCTCTCTCTCAAGGTAACAGAGGTAATACCGACTGTCGCTATCTCTTTTCAACTCCTTTAATAACCTGTCTTTTACCCCAATCCTTTTCTATCTCCCCTTTTCTTTCTTCTCTTCTGAAGGCACCGCTGAATCGGCGGCTTCACTTAGCGGCGTGATGGAAGTTTTTGTGGACTTCCCGTTCCCGGATGAGTTCCGCTGCCAAGATTGTTTTCGAGGTGGCAGGGGTAGGGGGACATGGGCGGTGGGGGCGTTTAGGGCGCACGCTGACCTTAAAAAACACCTAAGAAAATACCACCCAGAGCGCGGGATGAAGTTCCGCTGCGGTGTGTGTGGCTTCATCGGCGAGGGGGGGTATCCCCTCAAGGCGGTGAAGCTGCACCACGAGCGGGCCCATCCCGCGCCAGCTACAGATAGTCGGGGTGCGCCTGAAGCACCCGCGGCGCAGCAGCCGCGTACTGCAGACGAGGGCCGTGAGCGGCCGATTATGAGCTTTTTCAGCGCTGCGGCGCCTGTGGGTCGGACACGGGCGACGAGGACAGCGACGACGACGACGGCGACGGCGGGCTCGAGCAGGGCAACCACCACCATGCGCCCTGCCACCACCAGCGGGACGTCGAGGACGACGAGGCAGACCACCAGCCAACCACGGAGGAGTAACGAGACCGCCCACACAACACCTGTGGCGCACGCTACGACGACCGGGTCTGGAGCGCGGTGCAGCACCAGTCGGCTGCCGGCAATGAGGAGGACCCCAGAGGCACCCCGTCTCTCCAACGACGGGGTGCGGAGGACCAGCGGGGGTCAACGCGGCTCTCCGGGGGCCCGACCTTCCATCTACGAGGGCCCCCTGACGAGGAGGAGGAGAGCCGCCAGCGTGCCAGTCGAGCCGACCCCACCTTCCACCACCATCAGGAGAGGCACCGCGTCCAGACCACTGCGGACATCCCCGGGACTGAGGGGGGCACTACATCTACGCCCCGCCGCAACTCCATCACCAAATGCGGCGGGGCCCACCACCATCGGAGGAGGCCCCCCACGACCATCTACGCTCCCGGGGAGGATGAGGACGGCGGCCACAACATACGCCGCCGTCACCGCGGGCGCCACCACCGAGACGACGCAGCCATCGTCCGGCGTGCCGGCTGCACGCAGAGGGCTGCGATCGACCGCCAGGGCCACATCGCTTCCCCCTGGCGGTCCCACCGGAGGCAGCCCTCCACCGTGGGAGATACCGGCCCCGCCGGCCCACAACACCCGGAGCCGGAGAGCGGGGTCGGTAAGCGGACAGCCGATCACGTCGGCGGTGGCTGCCACACTGACGACGGCGACGACGACGGCGACGACGACGACGACGATGTGCGGGGGGCCGATCACCACCCTAAGGCCCCTCGCAGGGGGGAGGGTCACCACGACCATCTCGAGACCACCTGCCGCACTGCCACGTGCGGCAATGACCCTCCCCTCCATCGCGGAAGCGGAGTCGAGGGCGGTCTCACCGGCGAGGGAACCGTGGAGCGTCGTCCCCCAGCGGACCCGCCGACGACATCCCCGCGGGTCCGCCCCGGCGTCCACCGAGGAAAGCCCGCCATCCTCACCAGCCCCGTCCACAACATTATCATCGGGGTCGTCGTCCGTGTTCGAGCCCCCAGGCGACGCAGCGAGTAGTATCAGTTCAAATAACAGCAATAATAATTATAACAACAACACGCGACCGCCAGCCAGAACAAGGCGAGGCTCCCGTGTTTGCGCCCCGAGGGTTAATGCAAGGCCAGGCACGCATGCACGCGGAAATGAAAATAATAACAATAGTAATAATAACAATAATAATAACAACAACATCAACAACAACTATAATGATTCCGTTTTCAGATCGAGGACGCCGGACACGTGCTCCACGGATATGGAGCCCCGGAGCCAAACTAGAAGTAGAGGAGGTGCTATCCGGAGGACCGGAGCACAACGGGCAGGAGGAGCCACAGGTGACGGGAGGCCCGCGACCTCTGGGCGCGGGTGTCCGCCTGCGAGGAGCCAACGACGGCCCAACCAACCCCGTCAGCCACCGGCTCCGGTGGGGCAGCCGCTGAGGCCGGCCGATCGGTCCGCAATGATCCACCACGCTGGTAACCGTGTCGACGAGGAAAGCGTGGTGCGTGAGCGGGAACAACTGATCGGCTTGGCGGAGGCGGCTGTCAGTTGGGACGATCTGAAGGAGCTGGCGACGCGAGTCGTCACGTTCCTCCAAATCACCGCAGCGAGAACGGGGGCTGCGGGGGAGGAGAGGGCGGCCGGTCGTGCTGGGGGCCGCCGCGGGGGGAGGGCTGGGGAAGCCACGCGCGGGGGGTCCGAACGGGCGGGGAATCGCGGGAGCCCCGGTGGGGAACGCCGTGGGGCACTTTCAGCGGGGGGGGACCGAGTGAGAGAGGCCACGAGGATCCAGCGGCTCTTTCGGGCGAACCGTCGGCGCGCTGTCCAAGAAGTGTTGACGGGCCCGCTCCAGCACTGTGAAGTGTCAAAGGAGCGGATCCGTCAACACTTTGAGGACATGTACGCTCCGGCGGAGAGCCTGGGGGGCCGCCCTCTGGCCGAACCTCTCACACCTCCGGACGAAAACAGCAACGACGGTCTGGTTAGGCCTTTCACGGAGCGAGAGGTGGACCGTCGGCTCCGGCGTATGAACAACTCTGCGCCGGGTCCCGACGGGCTCACCTACCGTGACCTCCGGAAGGCCGACCCCGACTGTCGTCTGCTGGCGGCGTCCGTGTTCGAGCCCGCAGGCGACGCAGCAAGTAGCTATAATGAGACAGGAAAACATCGTCCTCGACTCGTTCGCTCAAGTAAAACCATCAACGATATTCATGTGTCGCGCGTTACGATAGTTGAAATAAGTACGTCACATTTTGGCAAAAGTCCTTCGTCTAATATGGCGTTAGAAATCGCCCCACTCGAGTCCCTGCCCCACTCTCGTAATTTCGAGGTGGTAAGTTTGACGAAGGGTCCGAGAGCGAGTCTACGCCTGACACTTGACGTGTGTAGAATGATCTCGATCTGTAAAACTCGATTCGTTGTAATCCGTGAATTAATCACGTGAAATTATAGTTGGTCATATCTAGCGTGTGTGTGGGAGCATATCGAACGAGAGTATTTGTCAGAGCTGATCCAGCTACCCTAAGGCCTGCATTTTGTAAAATTATCAAACGAGAAGGAAAGACGCCTGCAACAATATCATTTGAAGGACGAAATAAAAGGAATTATTCGTTAATTGTCCGCACAAACGTAAGTCGTTTGTTACTCTTTTATTATGCAAAATGTGATCCTTGGTTTTTATTTGAATCTGCTAAAGTTTGGTCCCACCAACTGGACTCACTTCTCTTGCTCTCGCTAGCCGACAAGTTCTGTTAGTAGTTACACTAGCTGGCACCGAATAAATTAGCAAACTTTTTGTGGATTGTTTAAAAGATCCCTGCCAACCGATGGACCACGGTCGCGGCAGGTGTGGTGTTATGAAGTTAAAAATTACACTGGTCTCATTTGGCGCCTAACATAGGGCAAAGTTGGTTAAATTGTAAAGGAGAATTTTTTGTGATAAATTCGTACGAAACTTTCGCCAAAATTACCCTCAAAATTGTGTCATGTTAATATGTAAAATCGCACAAGGTTCGCGTAAAGAGTACTGTAATTGTATTATAAATTGTGGAAATTTATAATACCGCCGATCATGGATTTTGTGCGAAATTGTTTATTTTGATGTAGTTGGTTATTGTATAACAGATCGAGAAATGAATAGTTCAAACGTATCTGTCTGTGAACGGTGGAAATATTTTGTCAAGTTCTGGAAAGTCGAGTGTAGATTCTTTCAGAATTTTCGAATAAATAACGTTGTAAGTTTAGTTCTCTGTCACGAAGAGAAAAAAAAAAAAGTTTTTGTATTGTACCTGAACGGGCCGAGTAGATAGCCGCTTGAGCCCCAGACGTAAACATTAGCTGCGTGGACAGCCAAGGCTACAATATATGACTAGTATAAATAAAATTGTCCTTTTCGATGCCGTATATTGAAATATTCATTCTCATCAAATATTCTATTCTACGAATTTCTGCTCAATAACTCTGTCGCAATAATATTCGGAATATCATCGAAATCTTAAATAATTACCGATACTTATTTTCTTTCTGTAATTCTTGTCTGAGTATATAATAATGATAATTCTGTTTGCGAGCTTTAAAATAATCTCTTCGTCTTTGAAGAATATTTTGATTGCGAACATCTAATATTTATTATTTCTTCCGTGACAACTACGGGCCCATAGTAAAAGTACGAAAGAGAATTGTAAGAAAAAAAAAGAGTTTTTGAATTGTACATGAGCGGGCCGAGTATATAGCCGCTTGAGCCCCAGATGTAAACATTAGCTGCGTGAACAGCCAAGGCAACAGTATATTACAACGGATATAAAATATCAAATTGAATTAAATTTTTAGTATTGTGACGGGACGCCTGGCTGGCGTACCGACACCTGGGGTTCGGCACGTGCCCCCTAATATTATGCTTGGTAAACCCAAGCCCAAATCTCACTGTCCACTCGATAACCCCGCCACATACCGGGAACCCAATCAAATCGCACGATTTACCGTACCCCTTCTTTAGGGGACGCGACCAATCTCTATCCCCGAAAACGGCGTAACTAGACAATAAGCGTATATAAGACGAGCGCAAATGCGGATCTAGCTATCTATCACCTATTGAGCAACCGCCTGGATAGATCTTCGAAGACTTCTACGAGAAGACCCATACTTCCCACATCCACGAGGAGCCGGACACCAAGGACCCACGATCAAGAGACGTGGAGTACCCGTCCAAGGGATCCTCAACGCCACTTCCCATCAAAGGAGGGCATTCAGCGTACTAATAATTTTTATTTGTTTTGAATAAAAAAACTCCTTAGGTACTAGGGAGCCGTGTCTGAGTGAAGAACAGCATTGCGTCTGACCTCATAGCTCAGATGCGGTGATCGTCTCACAATCCCCTGACCCATAGGTAGGACACCTGAACCCGTAGAGAGTCACGGTCATTGCGACTGAATGTCTTAATACAGGTGAAGGTACGTTTGCGTAGAATCCCCTTGCCTTTAACTAGCACGCTAGTAATATTCAGTCTTGCCATAAGCAAACTGAATTACTATCAAAGTCCTTCTGACGACCAGGCTATCACATAAATAATATCGAGTCTACCCATACGTACGTATGTACTTGGGCCTTTGTTATTTGCGATCTTTATCAACGATCTTCCACAAGTTCTGAATTATTCCAGACATGGAATATACGCAGATGATACTCGTATCTATCTACACTGCCCGCCCAGTAAATTACATGAACATATACTCAGGCTTTCTGAGGATGCGTTTCGTGTTTTTGAGTGGGCACAACGGAACTTGATTAGACTGAATCCTGATAAAACTAAGCTAATTATTTTAGGTAGTCAAGCTTACATCTCCGGTATTGATTTTTCCGCACTTCCAAGAGTTGTAATTAATGGTGTCGCTTTAGACTACTCCAGTCATGTAACTGATCTCGGAGTTCAACTCTCCTCAACCTTAAACTGGGACAAGCATATTAGTCAGATTTCTAGTCGTGTTCATGGGGCGCTTTATTCCCTGCGATTTCATAGGCATGCACTTACACGATCTCTTAGAAAACGCCTTGTAGAATCTCTTATTTTTCCTCACTTTGACTATGCAGCAGCGGTATACAATGATTTAACACAAGCACAAAACTTAAAGCTTCATCGTCTTATGAATACCTGTATTCGATTTGTTCAAGGTTATATCCCTTGGCAAACTCCAATAACGCCATATCGTTTGTCCCTTGGTTGGCTTACTGTTGAGAATAGACGATTATGCATTATTACTACTCTAGCCTACACTGTGATTTCTTCAAGAAAACCTACGTATCTATTTGATCTTTTCAAACTAAGGGCTGACGCTGAGCAGAGACGTGTTACACCACGTTATCCTCCCGCGCCATTATTGATAAGTGTGGCACGATCTAAGAAGCTTGATAACTCGTTTCACTATGTTGCATCGCGTTTTATAAACTCCTTGGTAGATCGCAACATCATGTTTGACCTTCAACGTCTTAGTGGCTTTAAATCAGAAGTGCTTACAAAACTCGTTAAGACTGAAGTTGATCGGTGGCGTTTTAGGGTGGAGCAAGACCCAAACTTGATACTGAACCCGCTACCACACGACAGTGTCTTAACTCATCTTTTAGATATGTAACAGTACCTTTTTGGCATAAGTTGTGTCACTTAGTTTTAGTTATTAAATGAAATTGTAACCAAATATAAAATACTTTGTGATATGTATACTCTAGAGACTGTTTCTATTACTATGTTACTATGCTTACCGAAATTAAGAAATCTGCTGATATCTAAAAATAAACAAAGATGTTATAGTTAGGATTATACTTAAAATTATAAAATTATAAAATTGTTAAACTTAGCATGTAAGATCTCTTGTTAAATTTGAAAATATTTTTTTTCACTACATGTATAAATCTTATATTATGTAAATTACAAATAATATTGCTAATGTACTATCTTACTGGGCTGTATGGGGTTGTACCCCATAGCCTTAATAAATTTATTCAATCAATCAATCAATACGTAAACCGAACTATCATTTAAGTCCTTCCGATTACTATGCTAGCACACAAATAATATTCTGTCTTAGTTCCCACTAAACGAATCATTATCAATCACAAAACCGACTAGTCAATGATCCAGAATAATCAAATACCGTCCCTCTGACCAACATGCTATCACGCAATTAATAGTCAGTCTTGCCGCAGGCAAACTTCGTTATTATCAGAGTAAATAAGGAAGAACTATCCCTTCCTAAATTATCAAAAATCTCTTAGAGATTACCAGAAGAGTAAGTTCAAGACCTTTCATCCTGTCTCTTATCCCGCCTCACGGGAACAAAACATTGACGTATCATTGCAATATTTCCTTTCCGGAAATAAATATTTCGCATCACGAGTCAACCTCTCAGAGCGATCTATCTGTGCGTGCTTCACACTCACGGATCAAGTTTGACCCTCAACCGTTTACACGGCCTATGATGATGGGTTTATTCCACTCGTGCCTTTGCACATGAGGGTGAGGAAACAGATTCTGAGGCCATCTCGAAAAACCAAGTTGAAGTGGTCAAACTATTCAGGCTTTTCCAGGAGTTAATGACACAATCAACAAGTTATCATTCTCCACCTTCCTTGCGAGTCCAGAGACCGAATCCTGCAGCTCTATCCAAGAGACAGGAAATTCTCAAAATAAATATATCATTCGAGTATGCGCTAAATATCACACATCGCGTGTGAAGTTTTGGCGAAACAAAGCCCGCGAATAAACTGAACGTTTCATTGGCGACAGCGTGCAAGGACAATAGTATTTCAACAGGCAAAAGTCCGCCGCTCGCGAGCCTAGTTGAAGTCGCGTCCCTTTAGGTTAAGCGTATGCAATATCTATATTTATATCTGTTTATTTTATTTTACCTAAATTGGAGGTCGGTGGCCGGGAGGGGCCAGTCCCTAAACGTTTAGTTCTTTTTATTGTATTTCAGCTGAAGACTTGATCTTTTATTTATTTTACTCTATTTCTTGTTGGAATGTATGATAGACAGACAGATCTACATTCATTATATAATCAAAGGCTAGTCGAACTACATAATCTAAGACTGTATAGTTCATGTTCTTCCACTTCCGTTCTCTGTATCTGATATATATATATACATATATATATACATATATATATATATACATATATATATATATATATATATATATATATATGTCGGAGTATCACAAATCTCGTTAAATAATTCCATTTTATAATGTATGAAGTGAATAAAAGGATATTTCTTTTGAATATGAAACTAAACTAAATGAGCGTCAAGCGTAATTAGCAAGCTAAGAGTATAGCTGAATGACGGAATCTTAGCAACAGACAAATGGTTTGTTTATAACAACGCTTGGACGAAATCGACAGTTGCGGGTTAGCTAGAGAGCATACCAGACGTGTCGGGATCGTCACGCTAAATATGAATAGTCAACGCCCAAATGCACGTTCTACATCCTCTCCGCCTTTCCGAGGCTTTACGCCGACATCAGAAGTGGGATCTGGATCTGTTAACCCACAAGAAGCAAGTGAGGATAACGAAGAAAAGTGGCGATTACTTCTTGAACAACAGAATCGTAATTTTCTCGCGTTATTACAAGCGATGAAAACTCCTTCAGTGAACAATAATAATAATGTGTGTCTACCGGAGTTTGATCCTGATAAACTGGAAGTGAACGCGAGATCATGGATTACAACCGCGGATATTTGTATGGCTGATCAACCATTGCAAGGTGCATCCTTAATGATTGTGCTAAGTCGTGCCATGAGGGGACAGGCTTCGGCATGGCTGTCGCAAGTATCATATGCCGGGATAACGTGGAATGAATTTAAAGATTTGTTCGTATCAAGGTATGATTGTCCGGAAACTTCTGCTGCATTCTTGATAAATTTATTCAGCAGTAAACCTAAAGAAGGTGAGTGTATAGCGTCATATGCTGCATCGTTGATGAATACATTGATGAATCAGTGGAAAAACTTGACCACTGAAGAGATAGCATTATCAACAACAATGGCGCATATTGCACGTTTTGAATCACGTGTTCAACGTCTTGCTTTTACTACTGAAATTGTCACAAGAAATCAACTCCATAACGAGTTGAAAGCTATGTCATTCTTGAAACGAAGATCTTCAGATAGTCTGAATGAACGAAATGAGGGAACCGAGTTCAAACGATACAAGTTTACGCCTTCATCTCCTGCAATCAAATGTTTTCTATGCGGAAAAATGGGCCACAGAGCATCAACGTGTCGGACAAGGAAGGAAAATCATGAAAAGGAGAGACAAATTGGTATTCAAAAGGAATTGTGGAAGAAAAATTCTCCAGTTCGATCTTCAGATTCCATAAAGTGTTTCAAATGTCAGAAGATGGGTCATTATGCTTCGCGCTGTCACGAGAAAGCTGTGAAGGAAGAACTGAAAAACGGTAATAGCAAAAATTATAGAGCGTCGTGTGGACATGTGTGAAATTAACACACCTGCTGGAGTTTTACAACAAGCCGGTGAGCGATTTTCATTTTACTATGATTCAGGATCTCAATGTTCTCTTATCAAGGAGTCAATTTCTTGCAAAATTCGTGGAAAGAGATTTAATAATGTCGTTACTATGACTGGTATTGGGCAATCAAGCGTTAATAGCACTTTGCAAATCTTGTCGACTGTAAACATTGACGATATTACTATTGAAATACTTTTTCATGTTCTGCTTGATCGATATTTACGTCACGACGTTATGATAGGAGCGGAAATTTTAAGTCAGGGTTTGTCTGTACAAATGACAGTTGACATATTGAAGTTAACCAAAACTCGTGTTGTTAATATGTGTAATGTAACGGTTCATGAGTTCGACCTTGACAGTGTGGACACCGATATTCCTTTGGAATTTAAATCAAAATTAGTATCCATTTTGAACAAATTCAAAAATCAATTTGTGAATGGTACTCCAAAAGGTCGTGCGGATGTTGAACCCGTAAAAATCCGCCTCAAAGATCCAAATAAAAGAGTTTATCGTCGCCCGTACCGGTTGAGTGAAGTAGAACGAAAAATTGTTCGTGACAAAATAAACGAACTTTTAAATGCTAAAGTGATTCGTCCCAGCTCTTCTCCTTTCGCAAGTCCTATTCTTCTTGTCAAGAAAAAGGATGGTTCAGACAGAATGTGCATCGATTACAGGGAGTTGAATGACAACACCGTTCCCGAAAGATTTCCGTTGCCCTTAATTTCTGATCAAATTAACAGACTCCAAAGATGTTATTATTTTACGGTCCTGGACATGGCCAGTGGATATCATCAGCTGCCGATACATCCTGATTCTATAGAAAAGACAGCATTTATAACCACAGTAGGACATTTTGAGTATCTCGCTTTACCTTTCGGTCTTCGTAACGCTCCTGCGGCTTTCCAACGTGCAGTGATAACAGCTCTGGGTGAACTTGCTAATACGTATGTGGTAGTCTACATGGATGATATTCTTGTTGTTGGAACACAAGATGTAGAAGAATCTTTAAACCGAGTGGAGAACGTTTTAAACACACTCACAAAGGCAGGTTTCTCTTTGAACATCAAAAAGTGTTCTTTCATGAAACAGAAGGTGGAATATCTTGGCTATGAAGTAAGTCGAGGTGAAGTTAGGCCAAATCCTCGGAAGATCGAGGCACTGGTAGCTCTACCTCCTCCACAAACCGTATCCCAGTTACGTCAATTCATAGGATTGGCGTCTTATTTTCGTCAATTTCTGCCTAAGTTCTCCCAAATTTTGGCGCCACTTTTTGCTCTAACAAGTTCTACAAAGAAAAATCTCAATTGGAAACCTGAGCACGAGGCTATACGACAGAAAATCATTACCTTTTTGACAAACGAACCAGTACTAACAATATACAACCCTGAGAATCCAACTGAGTTACACACGGACGCAAGTTCGATAGGGTATGGGGCAATCCTTATGCAGAAGAAGGAAGGCAAGCTACGAGCGGTGGCTTATTTTAGCAAACGCACCACGACTGCAGAATCAAAATATCACTCTTATGAGTTGGAGACGCTCGCAGTTGTTAATTCGGTGAAACATTTCAGACATTACCTACATGGCTGTAAATTTACCGTGATAACAGACTGCAGTTCGTTACAAGCATCACGAAAGAAATTGGATCTCACACCACGAGTTCATAGGTGGTGGGCCTTTTTGCAGGCGTTCGATTTTGACATTGTTCATAGAGATGGAAAGCGCATGAGTCATGCTGATTTCTTCTCTAGAAATCCTTTGCCTGAAGCTCATCCAAAGACCTTCAATAAAGTCGAGCAAAAGGAAGTTTATACCATAGATCTTTCTGGAAATTGGTTGTCTGCTGAGCAGCAGCGGGACTCTGAAATTTCTAAGCTAATAACTGATTTAAATGAGAACCGACTGGACGAGGAAATGTGTAAAACCTTGGAGATCCGATCGGGCATTTTGTATAGAAGGATTCAACGTAATGGAAGATCACGGTGGTTGCCCATTTTACCTCGAGCTCTTAGATGGTCAGTCATCAATACCGCACACGAATCCTTGATGCATCTTGGATGGGAGAAAACATTGGAAAAGTTGTATGATCTCTATTGGTTTGAAAAAATGTCCAAATTTACCAGAAAATTTGTGGATAATTGTGTTACTTTCAAGTCACTAAATCTCATTCAGGAAAAATTCAAGCAGAATTACACCCGATACCAAAGATTGCCATACCATGGCATACAATACATATCGACGCAACTGGCAAGCTCAGTGGTAAAAACGACAAGAAAGAGTATGTTTTTGTAATGATTGATGCATTCACAAAATTTGTAATTTTACGTCACGCACTTCGCATTGACACAGTAAGCAGTATCAAAGCCTTGTCATATTGTGTATCTTTGTTTGGAGCTCCAGTTAGGGTGATTGCCGATCAAGGACGTTGTTTTGCGAGTACAGATTTTCGGGAATTTTGTGAATCTCACAAAATTAACCTTCATCTGATAGCAACTGGGAGTTCTCGTGCAAATGGACAAGTTGAACGGGTAATGAGTACACTCAAGAATATGCTGACAGCTGCGGAAACTAGTAAGGAACGATCTTGGCAGGATGCTTTATCTGATGTTCAATTAGCTCTGAACTGTACTGTCAATCGAGTAACTAAATCCAGTCCACTTGAACTTTTAATGGGAAAGGTAGCTAGGCCATTAAAATTGATGCTTGCGGATGATATTGAACCGCGAGTTGACTTAGACGAGGTCCGAAGTTTGGCTGTAGCAAATATGGACAAAAACGCTGAGTATGATAAAACTAGATTCGATCGGACAAAAGCAAAGGTTGACAAATCCGTGATTGGAGATTTTGTATTGCTTCAAAATGAAGAACGCAATCAAACGAAGCTAGACCCTAAGTTTAAAGGACCGTTCAAAGTAGTCGACGTGCTTGACGGAGACAGATACGTTCTCACAGCCCTTGATTCGAATAGAAGATACAAATACTCTCATGACCGATTAAGAAAGATGCCCGATACCAGCATTCAAGTTGACATTCAAGATTAACACTACCTGCTAGGCGAATTTGGTGAAATTTCAAGTGTGTATACAGTCTTAGAATCTTGCAAATGAAGGTATATAGTTCAGGCCTTTCTGATTTGAAGCATGAACAAGGGGTTGAATCTGTAATATTTATGCAACTCTAGAGTACGCGGTATGAATCTGATTTTGTAAGAGTGCGCCGTGGTTAAGGCATAATGTATGAGTATCTGTCACTGGAAGGAAGTGACAGAGGTATTGTGTACCCTGTTTCTGGTTAAGAGCAGGAGGTCTCATCACTGGATTTAAGTGATTTGAGATATTGTGTACCCTGCTACTGGTTAAGTGCGGGAGGTCTCATCAATGGATTAAAGTGATCTGAGTTTTTCATGAGAAATTGAGTGTAGAAATGTTTCTCACTTGAATGGCCTGAACTATGTTATTAACTTCAGAATACACAGTTTTCCTGTTTGAATTTGAATCGAAGGCCAGGGTGGCCGAGGCGAATAATTATTGATATTTTGTTTTTGTTTTTCTTTTGTAGATGAATCACACGAGGACGTGTGATAGGTCAGAATGGCCGTGTCGGAGTATCACAAATCTCGTTAAATAATTCTATTTTATAATGTATGAAGTGAATAAAAGGATATTTCTTTTGAATATGAAACTAAACTAAATGAGCGTCAAGCGTAATTAGCAAGCTAAGAGTATAGCTGAATGACGGAATCTTAGCAACAGACAAATGGTTTGTTTATAACAACGCTTGGACGAAATCGACAGTTGCGGGTTAGCTAGAGAGCATACCAGACGTGTCGGGATCGTCACGCTAAATATGAATAGTCAACGCCCAAATGCACGTTCTACATCCTCTCCGCCTTTCCGAGGCTTTACGCCGACATATATATATATATATATATATATATATATATCCTCCCTTTACTTGTTGTGCACCTCACACGCAATGTAGTGTTGAATAAAGATTAGACACAAATATCTACCGACATCCAACCGTTTATTATTCCGCCCGATCTCAAAACCAACATTTCTACCTTTTTACATTTACCGTTATTGTTTACGAGCTACATGTACTTTAGTAAGTTTGTATTTTATTTTAGCCAAAGACTCTATCTTTTTATCTTTTTACTTTCTGTCTTCTTTTCATTCTAGTCTCTAGAGTACATGCATCTCAATATTTATTTTAGTCGACTTTTAGCCAAAGATGCGAAATTTTTATTTATACATATGTTATGTATTTTATTTATTCAAGCCACCACCAGGGGCGAATCATGTATATCTACCACCCCCGGGAGAGCAACTGTAAGCCCGGGGGAACATTGTTTGCTTAATAAACGACCTTTCATCTGTTCTCGTCAGCTTAAAATCAGATACGCTCCCCATCAGGGACCCAGAATATTAAACTGATTTTTTGAAGTCGGCGGAGTGTCTGGGGCTTGCTCCGGCTCTACCGCGGGTCGGCCCGGCATTGCAGTACCGCAGGCAACACTTATAAACAGAAGATTCCGTCACCTACCAAAAATCAGTAGCTCTTTATCTCTTTAGCTGATTTTTAAATTTTTATTTTTTGTTTTGTCTCCACGTTCGAATTTTTATTTTTCTCTGTTATTTATTTTCTTATTTATTTTACTTCCTTTGACTTAGATTTTATCCTATTTATTCGCTAATTCAAGTTTTAAAATTTTCACCCACCGGAAAGTGATTAGGATTCATAAGTAGGCGCGTAAATTCAATCGTATTTGAATACGATTGAGTTTACTTTTCAAACGCGGTTGTGCTCGTCGAGTTCGACCACCGTATGTCGATTGTCGCTCGTCTAATAGCCCGATTGAGGATCAGGATGTGAGAAACTTCTGCGTAAGAGTCACCGTACAGTTATGCGGTGATTGTCCGAGTGAATGCGAATAACGACACAGCTTATAGGAACTCGTAGGCGATTTATTTACAAGAGTATGTACAGAAATTTGAGAGCTAATAGGTGAGAGGTCGAATACTCAGGTCGCGTGGACTGATCGACCTCTCCGCACGAAAGTTCGTTAGATACTGTGGCATCGTACGTAAATAGGTAGTTAGGTACATACGTGCCGGAAAGCAATATTAGAAAAGGATAGAAAAGGTTTTTGAAAAGAATGATGAAGAAGTCGAGAAAACGGAACCTGGAAAAACCTGGCTCGCTATATAGCTGGTCGCCACATTTGACATGGCCCTGTGATGCTGGGCGAAGGCTAACCTTCCAGGTACCGCAGGATAGGGAAAAACCCAAAAAAGGTTCGCGGATAGAAAACTCGAAAAATACGGAAAATAGCTACAACAATAGAAAGAACAGAAATATATTTACAACCCGAGTGTATGGCATAGGCCTATGTGGAGACATAGTCGCCGCAGTTATCTTGTTGACTATGTCTCTTCGCAGCTTAAACATCGTGCAAGGTGTTACAGAGCGGTGCGAATTATTCGTTCATTAATAAATACAAGTTGTCACTTTTTATTCATCTAAAAATTTACCCAATCCTGGTTCGTTTACATGATTTAATTCCCTTCCGTCCCTAAGAATTCAATCCATGAACTAGTCCTCAGTTAATTAAGGTGATCAGAAAAATGTCGTCAACACAAAATGGTCATTCGAACCGGATCGAATCTAAAGTCGAAGGTGTGGATAAATGAATTTTAAAACGGTGTAATTTGTGGGGCAAACGATGTAAAATTCTCGATAAATTGAGAGAAATGTCAATAGAGTGACACGTCCCCCAATTCTTTTTCTATCTGCTCTTTCGCGTACAATCCCGACGGACAGCAACGCGATGTAGAAGAATTGGTGTTGCTAAGCGAAATCTGTAATTCGTATTGTTAAACTTTGAACTATCTGGGGTCTTGCTCGCACTTGTAGCGAAGTTCCATTATCGGATTGGTGTCCTCGCTCTAAACAATTCCAACAAGTAGCCTTTCTTAAGGGAAGGGTCACCCATCAATTTATGTATGTGATGGAATAATCCGATCGGGACAGTGATCTTTTTTCAATTACTTCTTTCCATGCCGAATGCAACGCAGAAGCCTGCTAAAAAATAACTCGAATATTTAAACTATGTCTCGAAGGAATCGACCCACTTCAAATTCGATGCTCGTATTTGTGAGAAATGTTACACAAAAGCTCACCAAAAAAAAAAAAAAAATTTTTAAATCTGTCGTTATGACCTCTGAAGCATTTTTTCAGAACAAAAAAGTTCTTTTCGCTGAATATCTCGGTAAATATGAGTTTTCTGACGAAACATGTACCTCGACATGTATCCACCAAAGATGTAGGCCTTGTTGAGAGGTGTATTTTCAGTCCTATGCATTTCTTCGCTTACTCGCACATTTTTTTTTCGAATGGTCAAGCAATTGGAATACAAGTTTTGCTCGACAGAAAAATAACTTTTACGGTAAGGTTCGTAACGTAGATAGAGTATTATTCATTTAGAAACGTTTTAGTACCTTTAGTACCATACAGTAAAGCTAGAATCGCTTATAAAAGCTCTTCTGTGAGATTTTCGGCGATCGCTCTACGCTCGAGGTCGCGTAGAAAATCTTCCGGCGCGAGGTCTTCGGATGGAAACGTTAGATTTCAGTCGCGCGAGAGTTTTGCGAAGTTACGAATCGGGCGATACGCCGAGTTTTGACTGTTCGGGGTCGGTTGTGGCGGCGCGGACGCACGTGCGTTGAATGACGGCCTTGGTTGTTGACGCGGTGGTTCGTCGTTTCGCGCAGCGCGAGGAAAACGATACAAATCTCGACGCTGTGTCGTTTGAGATGCAGCGCGGTTCTCGGCAGCGCGTTCTTGTATCAGGCTGACCGCCTGCCGACGTTCGACTTCTCGTATTTCGCGGTCGCGGTTCTCTCCCCGCTGGCGTGAGCCGCGGCTAGTATTTCCGTCAAATGCCGAATTTTCACTCGATAGTGAATCACTGGTATTATTCGTCGGTCTGCGTTACTGCGTGTTCTAACGCGCTTACTTGTTGAGTCAACACAGAAGATTCTGAATCTTTCCTTGCACGAGACCGTGTTCGAATCGTTCGTGTCTTCCTCACAGCGCCTACTGACCTGGTCAGCTGCCTTGGAAGAACTAAGTCACGCTTTTGTTGTGAGGCGGAGCCTGCTCGTTTGAGCGAGCGTCGTAGTCGGTCGGCTGGATGAAAGCGGCGGCCGCGGGGTGTTGGGCGGGCTCGAGCAAGACGCGTGTATACGTTATACCGTGTTTACGGCCTCGACTCTGTGGCGTTACCTCCCCTTGCCCCTTCCTCTACCTTCTGGGTTCGCCGTTCGGCATGGTAACAGCGATACCCTTCTTTTGTCGAGTCCGGTGAAAATATAAACAACGCGGCTATGCCGCGGATCGTTCGGCGTCTATTACACTGGTCTGCAAAAACAAAAACTTTTGATTCTCCTTATTATATTGTATACATATAATTATAATAAGTTTGATGCTCTTGTATCGAAATACAGTAATAAAAAATGTGTACGACGTATACTTTTTACGTAATGTTTCTTGCAAGAAAATGCCATATTTGCTCACAATTTATAATAATACACTAATGATAGCATCGATATTTATGAAAAAAAAGTTGTGAAGTTAAAAAATTTTAAAATTAAAATCGTCAGAAAATATATCTACTAGTATAATTCTAGTTATTACGTAGTTATCTTTCTTTTCACGAATTTACAACAAGAACTGCGCAGTCGCATACATTGGCTCTACATACTTTTCAGAGGTGTGAAAACACCGGTTAAGACGATATCTTTCTTTCTATTTCTATCAGTTCGAACTAGTTTTGTATGCACTTACATACAGACATTATTTAAATAGGTGAAAGCAGTGTAAATGCAAAAACAAAACAAAACGAATTTTGCATTTTGTACAATAAAAAATAATTTATACGTCACAGCAACAAATGGAAAACATGTACCTATAGATTCGGCAAATTAAAACCTTTATATCTGTGATATTTCATTTGAAGGAGGATTTTGTTGCAGACCGGTGTTATGTTTCTACGCGCACTCACACAAAATGATTCGCTCATACGCGCGGGTTTTTCTTTGTCAGCGTTTTCTTGAGTCAAAACTGCGATGTAGCAGTGCAATATATGAGCATGCAGAGGACTGTAAGATCCATTGCACGCTTACACACCAAACAATTGGTTGAAAGGATTTTTTTTTTTATAGATGGGTGTCGGATGGGAAATTTGCTCTTCGATTCAGCTGCGCCGGCTCATTGTCAGATGTTATTCGCAGGGTTGTATGTGTGACGCTTTGTCCAGGCAACGTTGACGCGCGTATCTCTTCTCACGCACACATGCGACGTTGACTTTACACCTACTAACTCCCGGGAGAAGTATATCGGTGTGTCTGTTACGTGGGTTAATCTCACCGGTAAACACGAGATTCGACGGTGTGAGTCTGATCTATAGGTACACCATGCGTATGCGCACTATAGTTTAAAATTAATTCGCGTGGCTTCGGGTTATCGGATCTTATTTAAACTGCAGCTTGCTTGATAATCCACGTTTTTCCGGTATTTGGCTGATCACAGAAAGAACGGAGTTCGTTAACCCTTCAGTACCCGCGCTATGAGATTTTTACTCATGCTCGGTTTCAATCTCAATTATTTATCTAAATTCAAATATAGAGGCCACTTTAATTTTTGTTTACCTTCAGCAAATTTTATATTCTTTTCAACTGCACAATAAAAACTGACTTACTTTGATTATGAAGAAAAAAATATAATTTTTTTGTGGAGGACATGAGATTTTTTGTTCATGGCGAGAGTTTTAATGGATGAAAAATTTTCCTGTTTATCTTATCTCGGCGTCGTTCGGATGATTCCGCTGCATCGTAGCGGCCATGTTTGTTTACATATTCAAACAAATCTACTTATCAGTGTAAAGGAATGTGATCAGTTGTGTTATTTATTTAAAAACACTATTTATTCGAAATAAATGAAATATATTATTTGAAAATAAATAAATTTTTTAGTTTTTTAAAACTTATCTTATTGTTACAAATAATTGAAATGCATTACGATTTGCATGAAAAAAATTTTTGGAAGGTGGCGGAGTGTCTGGGGCTTGCTCCGGCTCTGCCGCGGGTCGGCCTTGTACAGCAGTACCGCAGGGAGCGGCCTACTTAAATACCTATAAACAGAAAACTCTGTCACCTTCCAAAGATCCGTAGCTCGATCGCTGATTTTAGAGTTTTAGAATTTTGATTTTTGAAATTTTTGAAATTTTTAATTTTTTCATCATTTAATTAATTTCATCTATACAATTTATCTTTACACCCTTTATTTATTTATTTTTGCTACCTCTGACTTTTGTCTTATATTATTTATTTATAGCTATTTCTTAGTTTCAAATTTTACCCCGCCGGGAAGCGATCGGGACGTGACTGAAGTGGTGTGTGTGTGTTTGTGCCGCGGGTGTAATCGTCTCCCCCTTTACGTTCTCCTTTAGTGCCAGCATCGGAACTCTCCGGGACCTTTGCGCCGCTGCGTCGACCCATCCGAGGTAAGTTTTTTCTCTCTTGAATCCCTACCCCACGTGATCTGCCACTCCCGCCACCGTCGCCCACCCAGCAAAGACGAGCCGAGCCGCCTGCCGGGGTAGCTCCTGGTCGACTGGCGCGACGGGGGGGTCGACGGGGAACTGGGGGTTCTCAGACCTGAAATCGTGGTCCGGTAGGAGCCCGCAAAGAATATCGTCATTGTTGACGTAACCGTGCCTTTCGAGAACAGGAAAATAGCTTCTGACGAGGCCAGGGCGCAAGCTCCTCAGGTATAAGCCCCTGGCTGACGAACTCGGAAGGCGCGGTTACGGGGTCGACGGTCTCCGCGTTCGTCGTCGGCGCCCTCGGCTCATGGGACCCGAAGAATGAGTTGGTGCTGAGGCAACTGCACATCGGCAACCGGTTTGCAGCTCTGATGCGCCGGCTCATTGTCTCGGAGACCATACGCTGGTTACGCGACATATACGTGGAACATGCATTGGGCGTACGTCAATAACTTGTGCCTAAGTTGAGCGGGCCCTTGGGGGGTGGCACGGGAGCTCAGGACAATAGTATTTTAACAGGCAAAAGTCCGCCGCTCGCGAGCCTAATTTAAGTCGCGTCCCTTCAGGTTAAGCGTATGCAATATCTATATTTATATCTATTTATTTTATTTTATTTAAATTGGAGGTCGGTGGCCGGGAGGGGCCAGTCCCTAAACGTTTAGTTCTTTCTATTGTATTTCAGCTGAAGACTTGATCTTTTATTTATTTTACTCTATTTCTTGTTGGAATGTATGATAGACAGACAGATCTACATTCATTATATAATCAAAGGCTAGTCGAACTACATAATCTAAGACTGTTTAGTTCATATTCTTCCACTTTCGTTCTCTGTATCTGATATATATATATATATATATTTTACTGTCTTGACTGTAAATGAAACAAACACCTATCAGACTGCCGGAGTACAGCTTGAAGGTCGAATTCCATATTGAGTTCTGCTTTTTTCATTTTCTTTTTTTTTATATATATATACATACATATATATATATATATATCCTCCCTTTACTTGTTGTGCACCTCACACGCAATGTAGTGTTGAATAAAGATTAGACACAAATATCTACCGACATCCAACCTTTTATTATTCCGCCCGATCTCAAAACCAACATTTCTACCTTTTTACATTTACCGTTATTGTTTACGAGCTACATGTACTTTAGTAAGTTTGTATTTTATTGTAGCCAAAGACTCTATCTTTTTATCTTTTTACTTTCTGTCTTCTTTCCATTCTAGTCTCTAGAGTACATGCATCTCAATATTTATTTGAGTCGACTTTTAGCCAAAGATGCAAAATTTTTATTTATACATATGTTATGTATTTTATTTATTCAAGCCACCACCAGGGGCGAATCATGTATATCTACCACCCCCGGGAGAGCAACTGTAAGCCCGGGGGAACATTGTTTGCTTAATAAACGCCCTTTCATCTGTTCTCGTCAGCTTAAAATCAGATACGCTCCCCATTAGGGACCCAGAATATTAAACTGATTTTTTGAAGTCGGCGGAGTGTCTGGGGCTTGCTCCGGCTCTACCGCGGGTCGGCCCGGCATTGCAGTACCGCAGGGAGCGGCCCACTTAAACACTTATAAACAGAAGATTCCGTCACTTACCAAAAATCAGTAGCTCTTTATCTCTGTTGCGTATCAAGCATCATCTAGACTAACAAGCTATAGTTATCGTAATATCGTTTGTAATGTCTTTCGATGATTTTTTTCTTATATTTAAATTTTCACCCGATGGACGGTCAGATGCGAAAAATGCTTTCGTACCTGACCGCCATAAACGAAGGCCATAAACGAAGGCCATAAACGAAGGCTATAAGCCCTTCATCTGACAAGCTGGCAAACTCTATCTCTCAACTTTTGCTTTTTTATTCTGCGTCCATACGGCAATCTTATGTTTTGATTCTCTAATGCGAGACACTGCCAAATGGACAATTTTTGAATATTTTTAATCTTTGTGTCCACGCTAACCGTCACGTTCGGATTTTATTCCTTAAACTCGGGAAGTTTCTAAGTCAAGAAATTTGTCGAGTCTGCGTGCCAGCTGTCAGTAATATAATTTTATTATAGAGTGCATCCTTGTTTTAAGCCTACGCAAATTTTTTATTTTCTCAGTATTTTCGCCAGATTTTCCATCTGGCAATTTAAACTACAACTCTTCCGTGATTGGCGACCTCTGGACCTCCTTCTTGGGTTTTCCGATCTGCTTGACCAATCATCTGTTTCTTAATATTCGAATAACGAAGTAAACGTCAACGCCTTCTTTTCTAAGGAACTCGAAATTGTCAATCACGGAAGTCAGTCTAGCGACAACCATCGAACTATTAACGTCACATCCACTGTTTGACTGTTAGCTTCACGTCCACTTACTAACTTCTTAATTCCATACCTATAACTTGAAATCTTCGTTGTAACAAACGTATACTTGACTAAAGTGTTAAGTTTTCTTAAAATAAAAGCACCGCGCAAGATTAAGTTGGCGCGCGGGTTCCCGTATTTGCGTGACGTCCTTTTTACTTTACCAAAAGGGTGGTGAGATTTACAACCCCATCAGGTATCGTACCATCGACGCGAGGAAACTGGACATTTTTTGGTCCTTCGAGCCGGATATTATATCTGGTACATTCCACAGTTCAGTGTGAATCGTTCGTGACGTTATAATCCTCTCATCAAGTATCGAATTCATAGTTCGGGAAAAATTCGTTTAAGAAGAGCTAGATTCCGGTATTGCACCGTCATTTTACAGAAAGAACATTCACCACTTCACAGTGCGGTCCATAGTGCGCGTGTCAGTGAACAAGCAGACGCAGTCGTATTTATTCCTGCAGACTTTACATACTGCAGAAACAATCATTGTCAACGGGGCATCCGACATCATTCAGTGAAAACAACACCCGGATCTCTGATCATCAACGGTAAGCTTGTACTTGGTTAGCCAATTCCACACATCCCTTAATAGTTTTATCGGTCGTTTTCCTATTTTCCTACGTCCATAAAATATTCGCGATGCCGGGAAATAATGAACTGGTTTCCGCAATGACACCGACGTCTCCACTACTCACCATCGAGGCGTGTAAGGTACGAAGAAAAACGATTAAGGCCCAAATTACCATATTCAAGAATTTTGTGGAATCGGCGGAAAATTCGCAGTCCTTTGACCGCTTAGAAATCCGCATGGAGGGGATGGAGAAATATTTTAACGAATTCCACGAAGTACAAACCATGTTAGAATTGCAACAACCGGAAGAAGATCACGAATCGGTCCGAATGGAAATCGAAAACAATTATTATGACGCGACGGCTCGCGCGAGAGCACTCATACGTGCATGCAACCCGCCAACTACACAGCGGTCTACAGAAATTCGCGAGAGTCCAAACCCTTTTAATTTTCGGGGTCAGGAGCATAGACATAAAAGGCTTCTTCAACTCAACCCACCGACATTTGACGATCAGTTGGAATCGTGGGCGACTTTCAAAACGCGATTCATGTCCATGATTAATCGAAACGACGATTTATCAGACTCGGAAAAGTTAGAGTACTTACAGTCGGCTTTAACGGGCAAGGCAGCCAAGGTAATAAACTCCTTAGAGGCTACTGAAGCCAACTACCGTGATGCATGGGGTTTATTAATTTCAAAATATGACAATACTCGGAAAACAATTTTGCGACATTGGAACATATTAGAAAATCTCGAGCCTGTGAAAAATGAAAATGCGGATGCAATAGAAGACCTCGTAGACACCATTCAACAGCATCTTCGATCCCTCAAGGGACTCAAACAAGAAGTCGACAAATGGGATTGTGTGATACTCTCTCTCATCATGAGAAAAATTAGTAAACCCTTAACGCGGCAATGGGAGTTAATGTTGGAGGACAATAAACTTCCGTCGTATCAATCATTGATACAATTTCTAATTAAGTACGCGAATTGTTCCGAACCAAAACCAACCCAAACAACGCAGGGCAGGCAAAGGGCAAAAAACATTACTCGCGGGTGGCAAGTTGTTAAACGCAGGTAGCAAGAGTACTCATCAGACCTTTTCCACCACCACCAACGAGGCATGGAAATGTTCGATGTGTCAAGAGAAGCATGCAATTTATCAGTGCAAGAAATTCATCGATCTTTCGATTGAAGATCGCATCAAGGCAGCGTCGCGCGAATTATTATGCCTCAATTGTTTGCGAGGAAAACATAAAACTAGGTCATGTACCTCCAAGGGACGGTGTCGTGAATGCCATAAGCAACATCATACGACGGTTCGTCGCGTAATCGCCGACACAACGACCACGGAAGAAGCATGACTACCTGAGGCTCCGACAAGGGAGACCGAAGCAGGTATGAGTTTCATCGTCGATACCTCGGTCAGTAAACTTATGGTGACTGCAATGGGCAACGCGACCGATCGTCATAAAACACACATACCTTGCCGAGCTCTCATCGACACATGCTCTACCGCTAATTTCGTCACCGAAGACTTCGCTGCTACATTACGATTACCACGAAAACGATGCAACCTATCGGTCAGGACCCTTAACGGCCTTGCCACACAGAGCCAAGGACGTGTCACGGTCATGATAAGTTCACGTGACAACAATTACAGCAGGACATTGGATTTCGTTACTGTATCCCGCATTGCGTCACTCGTACCTGATACGCAAATTGATCGGGAATTAATACCAATCTCTCCAAATATTAATCTGGCCAATCCCGGCTTTCATAAACCGGCACCCGTTCAAATGCTCATTAGCGCAGGACCGGCATTATCTCTCCTGTCAATCGGGCAGATCAATTTATCCTCACCTGGCGGGCCAGATCTTTACTTACAAAAAACACAACTTGGATGGGTCATTGGAGGTAATGTGGCTCCTGCCATTAAACCACAACCGGATTTTAGATGTTATCTATCCGAAATTCCACCAGACATCTCTGCATTCTGGGAAATCGACGAAGGTCCTTCCAACAAACATTTATCTAAGGAGGAACAAGCCTGCGAGGATCATTTCTCGGCCACTGTGAGCCGAATCGAGGAAGGCCGATACATCGTCCATTACCGTTTAAGGCCAATAACAAGCTTCTCGGGAAGTCACGCGAAATCACTCTAAAACGTTTCTATAGTTTAGAACGAACATTCAAGAACAACCCAGAATTGCGCAAAAATTACGCCGCGATCATTTGCGAATATTTAAACTTGGGGTTCCTGTCAAGGGTTTATGATGCCCGGGAAGAAGGGTTTTACCTGCCCCACCACGCAGTCGTCAAGGCAACAAGCCTTACGACAAAAACTCGAATCGTCTTCGATGGATCAGCTGCGTCCACTACGGGTGTCTCTCTTAACCAGACATTAATGGTTGGCCCGACAATACAAGCTGATCTTTTTACAATTTTATTGCGCTTTCGGACCCACAACTATGTATTGACAGGTGATATTGAAAAAATGTACCTTCAAGTACAAGTGCGGCCCGAAGATCGTAAATATCAAAGAATTCTGTGGCGTGACGAGCAAGGTCAAATAAACAATGAGCTGAACACAGTTACCTTTGGCCTATCAGCCTCTCCGTTTCTGGCCATACGAAGCTTGCATCAACTCGCAATGGACGAAGCGGAACAATTTCCCTTGGCAGCAGATATCCTCCGACGGGACTTATACGTCGACGACCTGCTCACGGGAGCTCTGACCCTCGAAGAAGCCACCAGACTTAGAGACGAAAGTATTGCTTTATTGCATCGAGGCAAATTCAACTTGCGACAGTGCGCGTCAAATTCGATTGACCTCCTGTGCGGCCTGACGGATCAATCGATCAATTTACAACTACAATCCGGCGATGACAAAACATTGAAGACTTTAGGTATTTATTGGAACTCACAGCAAGACGCCATCATTATTACTGTGAAGAAAATTGCGATTCCCAATAAAATTACAAAAAGAATTATTCTTTCCGAAGTCGCGAAAATCTTCGATCCTCTGGGACTGCTCCAACCTGTCATTGTTACGGCTAAACTTATCATGCAGCAATTATGGAAACTGGAGCTGGCTTGGGATGAAACGCTACCCGCCAATATTCATACTGAATGGGTCGATTTTTCGTCACATCTTTCCGAATTACACAACCTGACATTCAGGCGGAAAATAGTATCCAGCAATTCCGAAAAAATACAACTCCATGGCTTTTGCGATGCTAGCGAAAAGGCATATGGAGCTTGTAGATATTTGCGATCAACAAACTCTTCAGGAGAAGTGTATTCTCAACTTGTCTGCACAAAATCAAGAGTCGCTCCAATGAAAAGGGTACAGACGATACCCCGTCTCGAACTTTGCGCGGCTAAGCTGCTAACAACCCTCCATAAAACCGTTATGGAGGCGCTCAATGTACAAATAGATCGTTCGATATTCTGGACTGATTCTACGATTGTACAACACTGGATCAATACATCCCCCCATAAATTGAAAACATTTGTCGCGAATCGAATTGTCGAAATACGACAAGCTACAAATCCGGACGATTGGAGACACGTACGATCGCACGAGAACCCTGCCGATCAATTATCTAGGGGTCAATCGCCGGAAGAATTTTTACGAAACGATCTCTGGAGAACGGGTCCATCCTGGTTAAAGGAAGAAGAAAGCACATGGCCGAACTTCAAGATTCAAATTCCAACACTGGACGAGAAAATGAGAAAGGACTTGTGCTTCACCGTTGCCGTCAACAACCACGAAATTCTCGAGCGATATTCTTCGATTGGCAAATTACGACGGATACTATCGTATTGTTTACGAATGAAAAAGGATAATCAATTTAAGGGCATTCCTACCGTTCAAGAGATCCGACAAACTAATCAACGGATAATCAAATTGGTTCAATCTAGCAGCTTCATGCAAGAAATCCACGATCTACAGAACGGAAAACCCCTCAACTCGAAAAGTCGGTTGTTATCACTCAGTCCATTCCTCGACGAAGCCGGAATTTTACGTGTCGGAGGAAGACTGCGACACGCAGACATATCACACAATCAACGTCATCCTATTTTACTTCCAAAGTCGAATCATATAACCAACCTCATTATTGAAAACGACCATCAATCTCATGGCCATGCAGGCGTCTAGTCTACTTTGTACAGCCTGAGACAACGTTACTGGATAATTGACGGACGAAATCAGGTTCGCAAAATTATACTTCGATGTGTAAAATGTATGCGAGCAAAGCCACCAACCATAAACTATATTATGGGGCAACTATCTAAAGACCGGGTTACAGAAGCACGACCATTCTGCAACGTTGGGGTGGATTATTGCGGTCCATTCTACACGAAGGAAAAACGATTCCGAAATCGAGCCCGAGTCAAAATATACGTCGCGGTTTTCGTGTGTCTCGTAGTCAAGGCTGTTCATCTCGAAGTTGTTAGCGACATGACTTCTGAAGGCTTCATCGCTGCTCTCCGCCGTTTTGTAGCTCGACGTGGAAAACCTTCGATCATCAGCTCGGACAACGGATCGAACTTTGTGGGAGCAAAAACCGAAATCGAAGACATTCAGAGGTTACTTGGTTCAAACGAACATAACATCAAGGTGCATAACTTCTTATTGACAAAGGAGATCAAATGGAAATTTATCCCTCCGTCATCACCACACTTCGGTGGCATCTGGGAAGCAGCGGTCAAATCTTTTAAGCACCATCTGAGACGGATCCTCGGAAATATTCTTCTCTGCTTTGAAGATTTCAACACTCTCGTAATTGAGATCGAGAGTATTTTGAATTCGAGACCGTTATACCCTTTATCCTCGGATCCTAACGACCCTTTAGCTCTTACTCCTGGTCACTTTCTTATTGGCGAACCCATAACTAGCTTGCCTGAGATTGATTTCAGCACAACACCATCCAACCGTCTATCCACCTGGAAACACGTACAGAAACTCAAACGAGATTTCTGGTCAAGATGGCACAAGGAATATGTCAATGAGCTCAATGTTCGACATAAATGGAACAGGGGAGACCACACCGTCGACGTTGGATCTATTGTCGTCATTAAAAACGATAATCTTCTACCATTACAATGGCACTTGGGTCGCGTCATTGCAGCACATCCGGGAGCAGACGGCATCATCCGGACCGTCCAGGTTAAAACGGCGACTGGGACCTTTTATCAAAGCATTAAAAAATCTGCACCACTGCCCATTGAAAATATTGAAAGGACAATCGCATCTACGAGCGGTGAAGAACTCTAAACCGATTATGTAACCTAACTGCTAACAATGTTGATTTTTTGTTTGATCGGTAACCCTCTCAACGGGGGGAGTATGTTGCGTATCAAGCAGCATCTAGACTAACAAACTATAGTTACCGTAATATCGTTTGTAATGTCTTTCGATGATTTTTTCTTATATTTAAATTTTCACTTGATGGGCTGTCAGATGCGAAAAATGCTTTCTTACCTGACCGCCATAAACGAAGGCCATAAACGAAGGCTATAAGCCCTTCATCTGACAAGCTGGCAAACTCTATCTCTCAACTTTTGCTTTTTTATTCTACGTCCATACGGCAACCTTATGTTTTGCGTCTCTAATGCGAGACACTGCCAAATGGACAATTTTTGAATATTTTTAATTTTTGTGTCCACGCTAACCGTCACGTTCGGATTTTATTCCTTAAACTCGGGAAGTTTCTAAGTCAAGAAATTTGTCGAGTCTGCGTGCCAGCTGTCAGTAATATAATTTTATTATAGAGTGCATCCTTGTTTTAAGCCTACGCAAATTTTTTATTTTCTCAATATTTTCGCCAGATTTTCCATCTGGCAATTTAAACTACAACTCTTCCGTGATTGGCGACCTCTGGACCTCCTTCTTGGGTTTTCCGATCTGCTTGACCAATCATCTGTTTCTTAATATTCGAATAACGAAGTAAACGTCAACGCCTTCTTTTCTAAGGAACTCGAAATTGTCAATCACGGAAGTCAGTCTAGCGACAACCATCGAACTATTAACGTCACATCCACTGTTTGACTGTTAGCTTCACGTCCACTTACTAACTTCTTCAATTCCATACCTTTAACTTAAAATCTTCGTTGTAACAAACGTATACTTGAATAAAGTGTTGAGTTTTCTTAAAATAAAAGCACCGCGCAAGATTAAGTTGGCACGCAGGTTCCCGTATTTGCGTGACGTCCTTTTCACTCCATCAAAAGGGTGGTGAGATCAACAACCTCATCAGGTATCGTACCATCGACGCGAGGAGACGGGACAATCTCTTTGGCTGATTTTTAAATTTTTATTTTTTTTTTGTCTCCACGTTCGAATTTTTATTTTTCTCTGTTATTTATTTACTTATTTATTTTACTTCCTTTGACTTAAATTTTATCCTATTTATTCGCTAATTCAAGTTTTAAAATTTTCACCCACCGGGAAGTGATTAGGATTCATAAGTAGGCGCGTAAATTCAATCGTATTTGAATACGATTGAGTTTACTTTTCAAACGCGGTTGTGCTCGTCGAGTTCGACCACCGTAAGTCGATTGTCGCTCGTCTAATAGCCCGATTGAGGATCAGGATGTGAGAAACTTCTGCGTAAGAGTCACCGTACAGTTATGCGGTGATTGTCCGAGTGAATGCGAATAACGACACAGCTTATAGGAACTCGTAGGCGATTTATTTACAAGAGTATGTACAGAAATTTGAGAGCTAATAGGTGAGAGGTCGAATACTCAGGTCGCGTGGACTGATCGACCTCTCCGCACGAAAGTTCGTTAGATACAGTGGCATCGTACGTAAATAGGTAGTTAGGTACATACGTGCCGGAAAGCAATATTAGAAAAGGATAGAAAAGGTTTTTGAAAAGAATGATGAAGTCGAGAAAACGGAACCTGGAAAAACCTGGCTCGCTATATAGCTGGTCGCCACATTTGACATGGCCCTGTGACGCTGGGCGAAGGCTAACCTTCCAGGTACCGCAGGATAGGGAAAAACCCAAAAAAGGTTCGCGGATAGAAAACTCGAAAAATACGGAAAATAGCTACAACAATAGAAAGAACAAAAATATATTTACAACCCGAGTGTATGGCATAGGCCTATGTGGAGACATAGTCGCCGCAGTTATCTTGTTGACTATGTCTCTTCGCAGCTTAAACATCGTGCAAGGTGTTACAGAGCGGTGCGAATTATTCGTTCATTAATAAATACAAGTTGTCACTTTTTATTCATCTAAAAATTTACCCAATCCTGGTTCGTTTACATGATTTAATTCCCTTCCGTCCCTAAGAATTTAATCCATGAACTAGTCCTCAGTTAATTAAGGTGATCAGAAAGGGTCACCCATCAATTTATGTATGTGGTGGAATAATCCGATCGGGACAGTGATCTTTTTTCAATTACTTCTTTCCATGCCGAATGCAACGCAGAAGCCTGCTAAAAAATAACTCCAATATTTAAACTATGTCTCGAAGGAATCGACCCACTTCAAATTCGATGCTCGTATTTGTGAGAAATGTTACACAAAAGCTCACCAAAAAAAAAAAAAAAATTTTTAAATCTATCGCTATGACCTCTGAAGCATTTTTTCAGAACAAAAAAGTTCTTTTCGCTGAATATCTCGGTAAATATGAGTTTTCTGACGAAACATGTATCTCGACATGTATCCACCAAAGATGTAGGCCTTGTTGCGAGGTGTATTTTCAGTCCTATGCATTTCTTCGCTTACTCGCACATTTTTTTTCGAATGGTCAAGCAATTGGAATACAAGTTTTGCTCGACAGAAAAATAACTTTTACGGTAAGGTTCGTAACGTAGATAGAGTATTATTCATTTAGAAACGTTTTAGTACCTTTAGTACCATACAGTAAAGCTAGAATCGCTTATAAAAGCTCTTCTGTGAGATTTTCGGCGATCGCTCTACGCTCGAGGTCGCGTAGAAAATCTTCCGGCGCGAGGTCTTCGGATGGAAACGTTAGATTTCAGTCGCGCGAGAGTTTTGCGAAGTTACGAATCGGGCGATACGCCGAGTTTTGACTGTTCGGGGTCGGTTGTGGCGGCGCGGACGCACGTGCGTTGAATGACGGCCTTGGTTGTTGACGCGGTCGTTCGTCGTTTCGCGCAGCGCGTGGAAAACGATACAAATCTCGACGCTGTGTCGTTTGAGATGCAGCGCGGTTCTCGGCAGCGCGTTCTTGTATCAGGCTGACCGCCTGCCGACGTTCGACTTCTCGTATTTCGCGGTCGCGGTTCTCTCCCCGCTGGCGTGAGCCGCGGCTAGTATTTCCGTCAAATGCCGAATTTTCACTCGATAGTGAATCACTGGTATTATTCGTCGGTCTGCGTTACTGCGTGTTCTAACGCGCTTACTTGTTGAGTCAACACAGAAGATTCTGAATCTTTCCTTGCACGAGATCGTGTTCGAATCGTTCGTGTCTTCCTCACAGCGCCTACTGACCTGGTCAGCTGCCTTGGAAGAACTAAGTCACGCTTTTGTTGTGAGGCGGAGCCTGCTCGTTTGAGCGAGCGTCGTAGTCGGTCAGCTGGATGAAAGCGGCGGCCGCGGGGTGTTGGGCGGGCTCGAGCAAGACGCGTGTATACGTTATACCGTGTTTACGGCCTCGACTCTGTGGCGTTACCTCCCCTTGCCCCTTCCTCTACCTTCTGGGTTCGCCGTTCGGCATGGTAACAGCGATACCCTTCTTATGTCGAGTCCGGTGAAAATATAAACAACGCGGCTATGCCGCGGATCGTTCGGCGTCTATTACAATGGTCTGCAAAAACAAAAACTTTTGATTCTCCTTATTATATTGTATATAATTATAATAAGTTTGATGCTCTTGTATCGAAATACAGTAATAAAAAATGTGTACGACGTATACTTTTTACGTAATGTTTTTTGCAAGAAAATGCCATATTTGCTCACAATTTATAATAATACACTAATGATAGCATCGATATTTATGAAAAAAAAGTTGTGAAGTTGAAAAATTTTAAAATTAAAATCGTCAGAAAATATATCTACTAGTATAATTCTAGTTATTACGTATTTATCTTTCTTTTCACGAATTTACAACAAGAACTGCGCAGTCGCATACATTGGCTCTACATACATTTCAGAGGTGTGAAAACACCGGTTAAGACGATATCTTTCTTTCTATTTCTATCAGTTCGAACTAGTTTTGTATGCACTTACATACAGACATTATTTAAATAGGTAAAAGCAGTGTAAATGCAAAAACAAAACAAAACGAATTTTGCATTTTGTACAATAAAAAAAATCATATAACGTAATTTATACGTCACAGCAACAAATGGAAAACATGTACCTATAGATTCGGCAAATTAAAACCTTTATATCTGTAATATTTCATTTGAAGGAGGATTTTGTTGCAGACCGGTGTTATGTTTCTACGCGCACTCACACAAAATGATTCGCTCATACGCGCGGGTTTTTCTTTGTCAGCGTTTTCTTGAGTCAAAACTGCGATGTAGCAGTGCAATATATGAGAATGCAGAGGACTGTAAGATCCATTGCACGCTTACACACCAAACAATTGGTTGAAAGGATTTTTTTTTTATAGATGGGTGTGGGATGGGAAATTTGCTCTTCGATTCAGCTGCGCCGGCTCATTGTCAGATGTTATTCGCGGGGTTGTATGTGTGACGCTTTGTCCAGGCAACGTTGACGCGCGGATCTCTTCTCACGCACACATGCGACGTTGACTTTACACCTACTAACTCCCGGGAGAAGTATATCGGTGTGTCTGTTACGTGGGTTAATCTCACCGGTAAACACGAGATTCGACGGTGTGAGTCTGATCTATAGGTACACCATGCGTATGCGCACTATAGTTTAAAATTAATTCGCGTGGCTTCGGGTTATCGGATCTTATTTAAACTGCAGCTTGCTTGATAATCCACGTTTTTCCGGTATTTGGCTGATCACAGAAAGAACGGAGTTCGTTAACCCTTCAGTACCCGCGCTGTGAGATTTTTACTCATGCTCGGTTTCAATCTCAATTATTTATCTAAATTCAAATATAGAGGCCACTTTAATTTTTGTTTACCTTCAGCAAATTTTATATTCTTTTCAACTGCACAATAAAAACTGACTTACTTTGATTATGAAGAAAAAAATATAATTTTTTTGTGGAGGACATGAGATTTTTTGTTCATGGCGAGAGTTTTAATGGATGAAAAATTTTCCTGTTTATCTTATCTCGGCGTCGTTCGGATGATTCCGCTGCATCGTAGCGGCCATGTTTGTTTACATATTCAAACAAATCTACTTATTAGTGTAAAGGAATGTGATCAGTTGTGTTATTTATTTTAAAACACTATTTATTCGAAATAAATGAAATATATTATTTGAGAATAATTAAATTTTTTAGTTTTTTAAAACTTATCTTATTGTTACAAATAATTGAAATGCATTACGATTTGTATGAGAAAAATACTTCAGAATCTGTGATGCGCATGCGCAGAAGCCGTGAGATTTTCTCTCAAGGCGAGAGTAAAGAAGGTAAGCCGATTAATGTGGGTACTGAAGGGTTAAAGAACTCTTCTCTGTCACGAAGAAATCTTCTGCGAGATTTATTGTACGCCTCGAGTGGCCCCGCCTTGTGCGTCATTTTGTAACACGAATTAGCGAAAACGTGAAAGCTAAACACGAGATTGTAATCCGGACAAATGGGTGCCCGTCTCCCTCACTGATTTTTACGAAATATCTCTACGTATGATCGTAGTATTGGGCACCAGGAAGATTATTTTTTATTTTGCCACCTTGCCTTGGCCACGTGACCCGTTAGCCTGCGGTATATATTAGTACAGTCGGAATGTACCTAGAGAAATTTCAACCAGTTCTATTCTGAAATGTGTGATTGCTGTAAATTTTTTGACACTCAGTTGGATGCCGAGAAACGTATCCTGAAAAATGTGACGAATTTCGTTAACGGCTTTGCGAGAAAAAAATTAACAAAAATTGAAAACGCTCTACTTCGACTGTATCTTTTCATTTATCGAGTTTAGAGGAAAAATTTTCAGCGAGGAGTTGTAGATCTTGTCGTTTTTTACAAAATTAGTCCTATGTAAAAATCACGGACCGTTGTTGGTTTGGCCGTAAAAAGCAACGAATGAAAAACTCGATTGTTTTGTTTTATTGCATACAGGTCGGCGAATTATCAACCCACACTATTCAAATCCATCATAAAATGTAGAACCATCTTTCCTCAAGAGAAGCGCTCAAAGTTTGCCCGGCTATGTCATATAGTACGGCAACAATGATTTTTCTCACGAAATCCGCCCTTCCTCCATAGTTTACTCCCAGATGACCTGATAGAGCGCAAATAAATCATGGTGGTAGTTTTTACTACCCTCTTTCTGGATTTGATAAGATAAATCCAATTTTGTTTCAATAAAGCACGTTTTTCGCGGAAATAAAATTTTTGCTTAGAAACAAATGGTAATAACTTTGTCATTTTTCGAGTTATCGAAATTTTCTCGGGAGATCTGATAAGTCTTTTTGAGACGCTAATTATGGAAAAAAAATCATCCCTTAATTTCCATTATAACTGGAGATACAGACATGTTTACCTATTAATTCATTGTTGTTGCTGTATGCAATATTTTCAGATGAATCAAAATTGTACGTGTTCCTGAGACATTCGGGTATGATGTATAATTTATCTCATATCCCTTCTGTGAATTAATTACATTTCAACGACGAAATTGCCGCGCTCTCCGTGTCCGTCGCACCTGGTCGCGTAATCAAGAGACTCCGGCCAATTGCGCTCGACTCGGTGCGGCCAAGTTAACAATTCGAATATCTCTATTAATTATGGTCCTACGAACCTTTTTTTTCAATTCAGGCTAGTTTTTTCTCACCAATCCGATCATACTATCCAAAATGACCGGTCGTCATTACTTGTCGAACTAATTATCGTTTTTCTACACATTTCACCTGAAAGTTGCTGTATATAACCAAAACTTTTGTTATATGATTGCTTACTAATATTATTGTTACACAGGGTGAAATCACCCGTCTCACCCCCTTTTTAATGATCTAGTAGTCATCATAGATAAAAGAAGTTTATAAACGTCTTATGTCTTAAAATGAATAAGGTTGCTGCGTTAACCAGCATTATTGTAAAAACAGTCTTGTTTCAGACTTTAAGGGGTTAGGTGGGTTTCAAAATTTCAAAAAATGGAATTTTTTTTTTTTTGCTCATCTTATAATTGAATATGTTGAGAATATTCCTTTAAAATTTTAAAACGATCCGAGTCATATTCTAAGAGATATAGCCTTTGGATGTTTCACCCATCAGGCTATAACCGAGCGTGACGCAGGTATATGGAGGCAGGTATATCGAGGCAGCTGCTTAGCTATTGTTCGTTTATTTTTGTGATGCGAATACTAGGCTTAGGACTTGCCGGATGTAAAAAATTCTGTGGTTTGATGGATATAAGTTCCTCATTCTTGAATGCGTCAACGTACAATTTTTATGTTGATAAAATACATGAGTGCGTCATAACTGTTGCCGAAACAATTTTGTTGTCTGCTGCAAATCAAGAAAAAAAATTAACGTGTGATGAAAATAATGTTGAAGATACGACAGATGTTACTGTGTCAGGTGATGGCACGTGGAAAAAACGTGGGTTTGCATCATTATACGGTGTAAGTACGATTATTTACATGTTATTTGAATGTAAATCTTCAATCGCGTTTTTCTCGAAACTACATTTTTGAAATCGGTAGTCACGATTCCTCGAAAACTTATGAACCGATCTCTTTCAAATTTTGCACACTTCTTCAAAATAACATTATCTCGTACTTGAACGAAGGAATTTTTTTTTTTTCTATTCCAAGTAATTTTTAAAGGCCATGAAGGGTGCAAATTTTACTCAAAATAAGGGTTTTTTGTTTTCAACGCCGCCAAAAATGTAATTTTTGTTTTTTTTTTTTTTTCCTTCGTCCAAGTACGAGTGTTGAACATCTACTAACAGAAAATTTTTGGTTTTTGCATTTCAGATAAATCTGTCATGAGTTATCCTGACTACGCCGAGAGAACTTTTTTTTGAGGGGTCATAGCAGACGACGTGTCCACGCCTTAATTTTCAATATTTTTCGATGAAAATTTCACAAACTACTTATAAAATATGTATCTTTTATGTGTTAAATTGATGGAATGAAATATTCTGTTGATTAAGTAAAAAAAAATTCATAAAAATGTAGCTATTTTGAGCTTTTGAAACCCACCTAACCCCTTAAACCGAAAACACGTACTCTGCCATTGAAAACTTTCCTCAACATTTTATTTTCGCCTTTATTGATTCTTGTTGAGAAATGTGTTAGTGTGCATGGACGGCTATTTGTATTTTGAGTGTTTGCACTAGTAAAAATCCCATGCCCTCTGACCGCTCGGAGCGTGCTGCCGACCGATGTCGCCAGATCGCAACAAACCTTTTTCCGGTATACTACTGTCGAAGCATGCGATGAGCTGCAGACATCTGCAAGTGCAGTTCCTAGTTCAGTCAGTTCAGTTTCAGCACTCAGCAGAGTAACAGCTCACCCCTGAGTAGCTCCGCGTTTCTATTTTCATACTCTGTACTCAAACTATTACTTTGTACCACTTTTTGTATATCAATAAATACTTTTCTGCTAAAGGATTGAGTTCATTTCTTATGCTAAGAGATTAAACTCAATAATTCTTTAAATAAGCTCACGTACGCATATTTATTTCGTAACCCCCTGAAACGTTACAATATATTACCATGAGGAGGGCCCACAGTAAGGGCAGAAACGTTGGAAAAAATCTACATTCTACGTTTTTCACCGACTTACATATCCAAGAATTTCAACCAACTATAATACTGAGGTCAAGGTTATTCAGGTAAGTATCTAACGGAGTTTTATTACTGCTGAAGCCACATGACCGATTTGGTCGCTAGCTCTCCGTCTATAAATGTTGCCACCGTCTCAACCATCTGCCGAGGGATGAGGAGGGACTCGTCCACGGCTCGGAGGTCGCGCTCCAACTCTTGGATCGTCGTCAGCGGAGCGTGCTTCACCTAGTTGGCAGTCGGGATCCCCAGGCGCTAGTAAGACTCCACCTCTGCCAAGGCCGTCATCTCCTGACCCTGAAGAGTGAAGCGGGTGGGAAGTACCCGGCCACCGCGCCCACGCCCCATGTGGAGCGTGGCGCACTTCGCGGGCTTGAACCGAAGCCCAATTCCACCCGCCGCAGCCTCCACTGCCTTCAACAGCGCCTCCATCTCCTCCGGAGTGTCCGATATTAAGGCCAAATCGTCGGCATAGGCAAGCAGATTGTGCCGATGGCCGTGTAGCGCGTAACCCGCCGGGTGGGCCGATGCCGCACGCAGCACCGGCTCCAGCGCCAGGTTAAACGCCACAGGGCTCATCGGGCACCCTTGACGCAGTCCGGAGCGGATGGTGACGGGGTCCGTGTATCCTTCGGACGTTCGCACACGGGTGGAGCAGCCGTTATACATCTCCTCAACAATGTTTCTCAACGGCGACGGGACGCCCGCTTCCTCAAAAGCGCGCCAGATCGCCTCGTGGGGGACCGAGCCGAACGCGTTCGACAAGTCCAGCCACGAGACGATCACTTGGCGCCCAGACCTGCGAGCGTCGGAAAGGACCTCCTGCAGCACGAAGTTGTGCTCGTAACACCCCTCGCACGGCAGGAAGCCCTTCTGTTCCGGACTGAGCCGGTTGTTGTAGACGGCCCAGGCAGTAAGCCGGTCAGCCAGCAGCGCGGCGAAGAGTTTGGGCGTGGTGTCACCCAGCGCGAGCGGCCTCCAGTTGGACAGGTCGTCGCGGTCACCCTCTTTGTGGATGAGAACCGTGTTCGACGACTTCCAGCTGGGGGGACCGCCTCCAGACGACGGCAGGCGTTGAACGTCGCCGCCAGCAAACGACAGTCGGGGTCGGCCTTCCGGAGGTCACGGTAGGTGAGCCCGTCGGGACCCGGCGCTGAATTATTCATGCGCTGGAGCCGGCGGTCCACCTCTCGCTCCGTGAAAGGCCTAATCAGACCGTCGTTGCTGTTTTCATCCGGAGGTGCAAGAGGTTCGGCCAGAGGGCGGCCCCCCCAGGCTCTCCGCCGGAGCGTACATGTCCTCAAAGTGTTGACGGATCCGCTCCTTTGACACTTCACAGTGCTGGAGCGGGCCCGTCAACACTTCTTGGACAGCGCGCCAACGGTTCGCTCGGAAGAGCCGCTGAATCCTCGTGGCCTCTCTCACTTTGTCCCTCCCCCCCCCCCGTTGAAAGTGCCCCACGGCGCTCCCCACCGGGGCTTCCGCGATTCCCCGCCCGCCCGGACCCCCAGCGCGGGGCTTCCCCAGCCCTCCCCCCGCGCCGGCCCCCCGCACGACCGGCCGCCCTCTCCTCCCCCGCAGCCCCCACACTCGCTCCAGTGATTTGGAGGAACGTGGCGACTCGCGCCGCCAGCTCCTCCAGATCTTCCCAACTGACAGCCGCTTCCGCCAGGCCGATCAGTTGTTCCCGCTCACGCACCACGCCCTCCTCGCCGACGCGATTCACGGCGTGGTGGATCATCGCGGACTGGTCGGTCGGCCTCGGCGGCTGCCCCACCGGAGCCGATGGCTGACGGGGTTGGCTGGGCCGTCGTTGGCTCCCCGCAGGTGGACACCCGCGCCCAGAGGTCGCGGGCCTCCCGTCACCAATGGCTCCTCCAGCCCGTTGTGCTCCGGTCCTCCGGATAGCACCTCCTCTATTTCTTGTTTGGCTCCGGGGCTCCATATCCGTGGAACACGTGTCCGGCGTCCTCGTTCTAGAAGCGGAAAAAGAAGAGAAAACATTATTATTATTATTTATGTTGCCGCGTGCACGCGCGCCTGGCGCCGCATTAACCCTCGAGGCGCAAACGCGGGAGCCTCGCCTTAGAGTCGCTGGCGGTCGCGAATTATTAATGTTATTATTGGAACTGGTACTACTCGCTGCGTCGCCTGCGGGCTCGAACACGGACGACGACCCCGATGATGATGTTGTGGACGGGGCTGGTGAAGACGGCGGGCTTTCCTCGGTGGACGCCGGGGCGGACCCGCAGGGATGTCGTCGGCGGGTCCGCTGGGGGACGACGCTCCACGGATCCCTCGCTGGTGAGACCGCCCTCGACTCAGCTTCCGCGATGGAGGGGAGGGTCCTTGCCGCACGTGGCAGTGCGGCAGGTGGTCCAAAGGTGGTCGTGGTGACCCTCCCCCCTGCGAGGGGCCTTGGGGTGGTGATCGGCCCCCCGCACATCGTCGTCGTCGTCGTCGCCGTAGTTAGAGTCGCAGCCACCGCCGACGTGATCGGCTGTCCGCTTACCGACCCCGCTCTCCGGCTCCGGGTGTTGTGGGCCGGCGGGGCCGGCATCTCCCACGGTAGAGGGTTGCCTCCGGTGGGACCATCAAGGGGAAGTGATGTGGCCCTGGCGGTCGATCGCAGCCCTCTGCGTGCAGCCGGCACGCCGGACGATGGCTGCATCGTCGCGGTGGTGGCGCCCGCGGTGACGGCGGCGTATGTAGTTGCCTCCGTCCTCATCCGCCCCGGGAGTGTTGATGGTCGGGGGGGGCCTCCTCTGTTGATGGTGGGCCCCGCAGCGTTTGGTGATGGTGTTGCGGCGGGGCGCAGATGCTGTGCCCCCCTTAGTCCCGGGGATGTCCGCTGTGGCCTGGACACGGTGCCTCTCCTGGTGGAGGTAGATGGTGGGGTCGGCTCGACCGGCACGCTGGCGGCTCTCCTCCTCCTCGTCAGGGGGCCCTCGTAGATGGAAGGTCGGGCCCCCGGAGAGCCGCGTTGACCCCCGCTGGTCCTCCGCACCCCGTCGTTGGAGAGACGGGGTGCCTCTGGGGTCGTCCTCATTGCCGGCAGCCGACTGGTACTGCACCGCGCTCCAGACCCGGTCGTAGTGGCGGGCGCCACAGATGTTGTGCGGGCGGTCTCGTCACTCCTCCGTGGGTGGCTGATGGTCTGCCGCGTCGTCCTTGACGTCCCACTGGTGGTGGCAGGGCGTGTGGTGGTGGTTGCCCTGCTGGAGCCCGCCGTCGCCGTCATCGTCGTCGCTGTCCTCGCCGCCCGTGTCCGACCCACAGGCGCCGCAGCGCTGAAAAAGTTCATAATTGGCCGCTCACGGCCCTCGTCAATAGTGCGCGGCTGTTGCGCCGCGGGTGCTTCAGACGCACCCCGACTACCTGTTGCTGGCGCGGGATGGCCCCGCTCGTGGTGCAGCTTCACCGCCTTGAGGGGATACCCCCCTCGCCGATGAAGCCACACACACCGCAGCGGAACTTCATCCCGCGCTCCGGACGGTATTTTCTTAGATGTTTTTTGTAGTCGGCGTGCGCCCTAAACGCCCCCACCGCCCATGTCCCCCTGCCCCTACCGCCGCGAAAACACTCCTGGCAGCGGAACTCGTCCGGGAACGGGAAGTCCACAAAGACTTCCATCACGCCGCTAAGTGAGGCCGCCGATTCAGCGGTGCCTTATGAAGAGAAGAAATAAAGGGAAGATAGAAAAGGATTGGGGTAAAAGACGGGTTATTAAAGGAGTTGAAAAGAGATAGCGACAGTCGGTATTACCTCTGTTACCCTAAGAGAGAGTCGGTAACAGAGGGGGAGGATAAATTACCGACGGCCCGCAGTACCGACCTTCGACTCGCGCCAATCGGTTCGGCTACTGACCGCCGGGGGGGCAGCACCAGCCTGTCGCACCTTTGGCAGGTCAGACGTGTTTCAGTCGTTCCCGACCTCGGGCAACGACAGACGTGGTGGTAGAAGGATCTCGAAGCTGTCGCCGAGGCAATAACTCGCGCTATTACCTCAGAGAAACTTCGAGACTTACGTTAACTCTGGGCTGTTGGAGCCGGAGAGACCAACCCTCGTGCCGATGCACTCGCAGTCGGTCTTCCAGCAACTACAACCCGTTGAGTTTTAACGCGTTTAGGATGGGAATGTAACCGGGCACTGCAACTCACCGTCACGAGGGCACCAACAAGTGTTGGTGCGACGGCTCGCTACAGTGACGGAAACTAGGGGTGGGGTAAAGGATTAACCGGCCTAGTGCCGCGCGAGAACGGCTAAGCAAGGTCGTCTCGCAATCGGCACCGTATGGCCGGGGGAAAGAGCGAGAAGAGAGAAAGAAAGGCACCACTTACCTCTGACGGGTCCACCCACCGGCGCGATGTCCCGGGGAGTTCCGCCGCGTTCACTACGGGGGGTCGAAGCGGGGGAGACGCACACACCCGCGGCACAACACTCGCGCACTTAAACCACGTCCCGATCGCTTCTCGGCGGAATTAAAACTAATCACTATAGCTTATAAATTAAATAAATAAATAAATAACTAAAATCTAAAGTGTATAAAATTTTAAATATATACAGTTGTATAAATAAAATTGTATATATAAAATGATAAAAACAAAAAGTCAAAAATAAAAGTCTAAAAATCAACAAATTAAAAATCAGCTATCCTACCCTAGCTGACCTTTGGAAGGTGGCGGAGTGCTCTGATATTAAATGTCCTAGTGGGCCTGCTCCCTACGGTACTGCAATGCAGGGTTGACCCGCGGCGGAGCCGGAGCAAGCCCCTGACACTCCACCACCTTCCAAAAATCAGATTAATATACTGGCCCCCCAATGGGGAGCGTATCAGATATTAAGCTGATAAGAACAGATTAAAGGGCGTTTATTAAAACAAACAATGTTCCCCCGGGCTTACAAATGTTTGCCCGGGGGTGATATAAATACAGATCTCGCCCCTGGCGGTGGCTTAAAAAAAAAATAAATATAAAGTTGTAATACAACAGAAAATAAACAATAAAAAGGTAATAAAATAAAAGGAACGGACATCTTTGGTTTCAACTATAAAATCGAGTTACATGCGCTCCAGGGACTAATCCTAGAGTGCATGCAACTAGTTAAAAATAAATAAAAGAAATATGAAAAATAAATAAAGGAAAGAAGGAAAATAAATATAAAAGAGTAGAGATAAAAGAATAAGTAGGTAAGTAAAATAGCATGCATTAAAATATGTGGCATAGATATGTATAAAAGTTTAAAATGTAAGGCATGACCCCTACCGGCCACCGCCCTTAGATTCCAGTGAAAAGAATAAAAAAAAAAAAAAAGAAAACAGTGTATAGTTTAAGATTAAAAAAAAAAAAAAAAAAAAAAAAAGAGAGTTAGAAGATTAAAATGTTAAAATGTATTGGGACGCAGCCTAGATTTGGCCCGTGAGCGGCGGCCTCTCGCCGTTTGAATTTTCTATTGGATTTGCTCCCGCATCACTCCCCAAGGGTCCGCTAATCTCAGGCACGCGATATTGCCTGACGCCCGAGACGTGCTCCACGTATATGTCTCGTGACCATCGGATGGTCTCCGAGACAATGAGCCGGCGCATCAGAGCTGCATACCGATTACCGATATGCAGCTGCTTCAGCACCGACTCATTCCTCGGGTCCCATGAGCCGAGGGCGCCGACGACGAACGCAGAGACCGTCACCCGGTAACCGCGCCTTCCGAGCTCATCGGCCAGGGGCTTATATTTCAAGATCTTCCGGCCCCTGGCCTCGTCGAACGCTACTCTACGGTTCTCGAAAGGCACGGTCACATCGACGATGACGATACTCTTTGAGGGCTCGTGCCTGACCACGATGTCAGGTCTGAGAGCCCCCAGCTCGCCGTCCACCCCCTCGACCCGCCTATTAACCCGGAGCTGCCCTGGCAGGCGGTTTGCCTTCGCTAGGCGGGCGACAATGGCATCATGCCGCAGCTGCCACGCGGCCGAGTGCGGGCGGCAGTGGCAGATCACATGGGGAAGGGATTCGAGTGCTCCCCCGCAACGCCGGCAACGCTTGTCACCGTCGCCCCAGCGTCGTGCCCCGTTAAGGGGCAGGACGTCCAGGCGCGCGCGGTGAACAAAGCGCCAATCAGCGAAGCGGGTGAAGCTGCCGCCGCGGAGGAAGTGGTTGGAATACCTCGACCACGACGACACCTCGAACACCTTCCCCTGGTCTGGCTTCCCGAGCAATCGCAGTCTGTAGTGCTCCGCCCATGCCGCCCGCAGTCGGCGTACAATTTGGCCTCGCGCTCGCGGCGGCACCACCGTCGTCCGTCCAGCCGAGCCCCGGATCTCCACGGCCAGCTCCCCAAGCTTGGCAGACCATCGCCACCTCAGGCCCAGGGCCTTCGCGCTCCTCCTCGCCGCATTCCGAGCCCTCGACCACAGCGAAGAAGTGTCCCCCCCGTCTCTGGCAAGCCCATCTTCCAGCGAGCCGGAGAGATAGGCCGCCAGGCCGTAGCACGACGGGTCCCGTCCAAGTTTCCTGGACACCGCCCGCCCCAGCGAGCTCCACGCCAACCCCTTGACCACCGCATCGGCCGCGGATAGCATCCGGAAGGTGTGAGCGATGGTCAGGACGTCGGCAAGGTCTGCCAGAGGAAGCAGTCCGCATCCCCCCCTACTGGGAGGGAGGAAGACCACCTCCGCGCTAGCTCGCTGGGGAAGGTTTAGCCAGGACTTGGCCAGGCGCTTAGCTAGCCTGTCGGTTGCCGTCAGAGGACCCTTCTCCACGTGTGCTCCCCGCAACGAGAAGTCAAGACGGGGCAATATGAATGTTGCCACCGTCTCAACCTTCTGCCACGGGGTGAGGAGGGACTCGTCAACGGCTCGGAGGTCGCGTTCCAGCTCCTGGACCGTCACCAGCGGGGTCTGCTTCACCTGGTAGCCAGTCGGGATCCCCAGGTGCATGTAGGGCTCCCCCTCTGCCAGAGCCGTCATTTCCTGACCCTGGAGGGTGAAGCGGGTGGGAAGAACCCGGCCACCGCGCCCACACCCCATGTGGAGCGTGGCGCACTTCACGGGTTTGAACCGAAGTCCAATCCCACCCGCCGCAGCCTCCACTGCCTCCAGCAGCGCCTCCATCCCCTCCGGAGTGTCCGATATTAACGCGAGATCGTCGGCGTAAGCTAGCAAATTGTGCCGATGGCCGTGCAGCGTGTAACCCGCCGGGTGGGCCGATGCTGCACGCAGCACCGGTTCCAGTGCCAGGTTAAACGCCACAGGGCTCATCGGGCACCCTTGATGCACTCCGGAGCGGATGGTGACGGGGTCCGTGTGTCCTTCAGACGTTCGCACACGGGTGGAGCAGCCGTTATACGACTTAACGGGTGTATAAATAAAACCGTATAAAAAAGTAAAAAAAAGTTCAAAAATGAAAGTCTAAAAAATCAAAAAATTAAAAATCAGCTATCCTAACTGCTGATTTTTGGAAGGTGGCGGAGTGCTCTGATATTAAAGTCCTAGTGGGCCGCTCCCTACGGTACTGCAATGCAGGGTTGACCCGCGGCGGAGCCGAAGCAAGCCCCTGGACACCCCACCACCTTCCAAAAATCAGATTAATATACTGGCCCCTCAATGGGGAGCGTATCAGATATTAAGCTGATAAGAACAGATAAAAGGCGTTTAATTAGACAAACAATGTTTTCCCGGGCTTACAATAGTTTGCCCGGGGGTAATATAGTTACAACTTCCGCCCCAGGCGGTGGCTCAAAGAATATAATATAAAATTGTAGAGTGTAAAGTAAATACAATAAAAAGATAAAATGATAATAAAATAAAAGGAACATACATCTTTGGTTTGAGCAATAAAAGTTGAGTTGCATGCACTCCAAGGACCAGAATGTGCAGACGAAAAAGTATAAGTAGAGATAAAGGAGGGGTGCACTAAATCCTGGAGTACATGCAACTTGTTAAAACTAAAAGAAGACAAAGTAGTATAAAAAAGAATAAATAATAAAAATAAATAAAAAAGACGGCCCGCAGTACCGACCTGTGACTCAAAAACGGATATGGCTCATATTTCTGAAAATCTCAGAAGTCGAGATTTCCATTGATGACCCTTAATATTTCTTTCTAAATTTTCGAAAGCAGAACTATCAAAAATAAAAGAAAGTTCTTTAAAAACTCATGCGTTATTAAAAGAATTAACGAATTCATTTCAGATGACCAAAAAAAGTATTCCCCGAAACTTTCTTAAACAATCTTTTGTTTAAACAATTTACCGATATTTTTTGGACATCATTATTATTCAGATTCGATTTTCTTATCATCTGTATTGTGGTTGATTTCTTTCCTATTTTCATCTTATCATAAAGTATTCAATGTTGATGTGATTCACTTTCGATTGAGAACGTAAAGCCAATATATTCTTAAGTGTAAGTTCGAAAATATTGATCCTAGGGTGCAAATGGTAAGGAACAAAGTTGGAGGAAATAAAATTTCCTACCTGATCGTTCCCCACCATTTTTACGATAATCATGATAATACACGAGATAATTAAAAAAAAGAAACGTTTTTTACCCCTATTTACAGTCTAACTCAACAAGTATCGATAGGATAAAAATGGTAATAACCATTGTTCGGAAGATCGAGATCGACACTTCTGATCACCCCCCCCCCCCCCCCTTCACCCCATAAGCCTAAAATAAAATCGCACCCTGGAATTATGTCCAAGTGGACCGATTTTTCAACCAATCTCTACTTTGGCTTTTATTTCAAACGTACGAGGAAGGACCGTTTTTACTTGACTCATATCGCGAAAAGACTGAGGGCTATTCTAGACCCCTCAGCACCTTGAGGGGGCCGATGGACCGCATGTTTGCATGTTTCGGTCCCAAAAGCAGCGTGAGACTTTAGAAAGAACAGATAACCATGTATCGTCTAAAGCATTCTCTGTTTATGATTATATTACCTCCCCGGCACTTTCCACGTAGATTAGTTTTTGAATCCATTATTTGAAGAGAACATGATTCTAGGTACTAGTGATTCAATAATCCGATAATTTTGATCGATACCACAAGGAGTGCCGCCGACATGTCGTGCCGTGATATTCGATTCGATGTACGCGAAATATACATTTTGCACTCGCTTTTCGTTTGATGTCTGCTATGTTTTGACGGTGATATTTGATACAGGAGGTTGGATAGATTCAAGTGTGGCGGTGTTACAATGTACTCCAGCGGCTCCTTACTGATCTTTGCCGTCCAGTCTTAATCAATGAAACCAGCGTTCTTTCGGCGTTTTTTATCCCTGCCGAACTCGATTAGTATTTTCCCTCAACTGCTGATTTTTTCCGTGCTCTCCTCCGCATCAGCTCCAGTATCTTCGAATCTCTTGTCGTGAACTTTGATTTAATGTCATGAATCTAGCGCGTGGTCGACCCTCAAAACTCAATTAGACGATAATCGTTGATAAAATACTGGAGCACGAAGAAATTTTTATTTAAACTTGACATCGCCCTCAATTTCGGCGAAACTACAGGAGCAACAAAAGCAAAATTTGGGGGACCAATTAGCAACTAAACTTTTCGACCTGGGCATCGGTCCTACGATATCGATCGAGATGCTATGCCAAGAGCTTTGAAATTCCGTCAGGCACAAGTATCCTCGTTTCTTCGAGTGATCAGCCTTTTTCTTTAGGCAGGTATGGCATTGCGAGACGAACTCGTTGACGTCTTCGTAAATGACAGGCCAGTAATACTACTCTCGGATACGCTGATACGTTTTTTTAGTACCCGCGTTGATTGGAAAATGATTTTTCTCCAATATCGGAAGAATTTCTTCTTCTGTAACGACCATGTTCCAGGCCGTCTTCTGTCCCAGGATGATTTTCAACGGGTGTGGGTGGCAGTAATACAGCCTTCCATCGGTTCCGATCTGAAATTCCGGGCATAAGCTCGGTTTTTTCTTCACAAGCTCGATCTTTCTGCCGATCCATGAGTTTGATTGCATAAGATGCAATCTGTCGGGTGTCGCGACGGATTGTAAAATTTTCGAGTTAGGTAATCCGGGGCCTCATTTTCCGAGCCTTTACGATACTCTATCGTGATCTTATGCGCCAAGAGCCTCAGTACCCACCGGGCAAGTCGGGTAGTCGGATTTTCCATGGACATAAGGTATTTCAGGCAGTTGTGATCCGTCACAACTCGAAATGGTGTTCTCTCGAGATAGTAACGTAGCTTGCCGTCGACTGCCCATACGATAGCCAAGCACTCCTCCGTCGTCGAGTATTTTATCTTGACACCTTTTAATGCTCTGCTGAGACAGTGAATCAGGTGTTCTTTGTCCGGTCCACGATGGATGCGGTCTGCTCCTATTTCTGCATCGGAAGCATCGGTGTAAAGTACGAATGGTAACTTCGGATCTAGTTCTCAGAGTTGACCCCCCGGTCTTTCAATGTTCTTTAATGGAGCGATTTTAGCCGGGTCTGGTCGTAGGCCATCTTTGTCGACGTTAAATCCAAGGAATTTGTCTTCAGGCACTGCGAATTGGCTCTTCTCCGGGTTGGCTTTGAGTTTCGCTTCGATTAGAACGTCGAACAGCGTCTTCAGAAATAGAATATGGTCTTTGAAGGTCCCTGCGGCGATGTTCCAATCGTCGAGATAGACGAATATCTTGGCTATCAGATCTTCGCGGTCTATCGTGATCAGTTTTTGTCGAATTTTCTCCCTAAGCTTGTCCATAAGCTCCCGGAACGTCGTTTATGCTCCGCAAAGTTCGTATGGCATCCTTTTGTATTGAAACAAGCCTTTGCCTTCGAGAACGAAGGGTGTCAAAGGCTGCGATTCCGGATCCATGGGGATTTGGTGAAAGGCTTCGCTCAAATCGATGGTGGAAGTAAATATTGGTTCGTGAAGAGCATCCAGGATTGATTTCATGTTCGGTAGCGGCCACGCCGACAGGTACCTTGTACATCTTGAACGAAATCTTCACAGATGACACTCCGAAGTTTCACGTATTGTCATCGTAAATTCGTACACCCCAGTTGAGCCAAAAGTCCATGCAGAGTATAATCTCGTCAACCAATTGCTCCATGATCGAGAACCACTGGGTGCCAGCCTCATTCGCAACGTTAATCATAAATGATTTGTGTACCTGCGGAACAATTCACTAATAGTCGGCTAAGGTCACTGGTGTTACGATTGTGTCTTCCTTTCCGTGTTCATCGCGTGGCGTTTTATCGACTCATATACGTCTCTATGCATGAAGGAGAAATTTGCGCATATATCGCCGAAAGCGAGAAATGTTTTTCCACTGATTAATACGATTGCATACAAGATTGCCGAGCGTGTTGAAGGTTGCTCTGGTATAGTCAAGATTATTTGCCTCGCGTGTTTTGGTACCTTCTCTCGCAGTGGCAGGGGCGGTTTATGCACTAGGCCCGCTAGGCCCGAGCCTAGGGCGCCGTGGGCGCCGTGGCAGAAGGGGGCGCCACGGGCCGGCGAAATTTCGCAAGTTTGCGCGCCCCCTTCTCTTATGCACCAATACTAATCGTATGCCCATTGCGACACATCCTGGCGCCGTCGCAGAAGGGGGTGCCACGGGCCGGCGAAATTTCGCAAGTTTGCGCGCCCCCTTCTCTTATGCACCAATACTAATCGTATGCCCATTGCGACACATCCTGGCGCCGTGGCAGAAGGGGGTGCCCCGGGCCGGCGAAATTTGCAAGTTTGCGCGCCCCCTTCTCTTATGCACCGATACCAATCGTACGCCCACTGCGACACATCCTGACAAGCGAATTTAAGTTTTTTCGTGCTCAATTCATTTTTGTTGTCAAACATTTCTGCGAACAAATTTCCCAACCTACAGTCCCTACATTGTAGTACAACGGACAGCTGGACAAATGAGCGTCAATAAAATGAGTGGCGCCAAGCGCCGTAAATTGACAAAAGAGAAAGAGGAGAAAGAGTCGCTCATAACTCAAAAAATTCCGCGAATTGATACTTTTTTCATCAATCGGGAAACAGTTCAAGAAACGGCGCAAACATCAAGTTCTGCTACAACTGAAGATTCGACGGGCGAGGTAAATATCGACGTACCCTGATAATTTAATATACGTATTAGACTGTTATTTGAAATTATTTTTTATTTTTCTTTCGCCAACGTTTGAATAAAATTTGAAATAATTAATTATCATCACTTGTAAAAGATGAATCTGGGGAAAAAATCCTGTGGATCCCAAACGCAAAAATGGCCAAAATAACGAGGCAACCATTCTAGTTGGTTCCAAAACCCTCATCAATGTATATTTCCTGTCTTACCATATCCTGCAATTTTTTCCCGCATTCTCCTGATTTCAGCAAATATCGCGTTTGCAAGTAGAATCTATTGTCGAAAATGAAAAGGAGGCTGAGGAGGAGAAAATAATCGACGAAGTTACGAATTCAGTGACTTCTGCAGCTGAAACTCGTGCCGATGGTCACGATCGTGATTTTTCTCTTGCTGACCCTGGTTTGTGGCCAAAAAGAAATTCAGAAATGATTGATTTCATTTTACGAAATCCGTTGGAGCAAGAGGATACGAGATTGAAGAATTTTCGGGCTTCAAAACGCGTTTATAACGCGTTTATGGGTCTGAAACAAGATATTGTACTGCGCAAATATTTTTTCAAAAAACATCAAATGGTGAAATGCACCGACGAGAATGGTTAGCATATTCGCACTCGAAAGGTTGCGTGTATTGCATACCTTGTATGCTATTCTCGACATCAGTAAACGCGTTTACAGAAGGCTTCAACGACTGGAAGAATGATGTGCGAATAGCTGAGCATGAGAGAAGTCTTGGTCATCGAGAAAATACACAAAAGCATGTACTGCGAGGAAATTTATTGGGAAAGATTGATAGCAAGTTACATGTGCAATACATTCAAGAATGTAATTACTGGCGACAATTACTGACTCGCGTTATAATTGCGATAAAGTTTCTTGCAACCCGAGGCTTGGCTTTCCGAGGAACAGAAGAGAAATTTGGATCGGTCAGCAATGGCAATTATTTGGGTATTCTTGAAGTGATGGCTCGTAACGATCCATTTCTCCAAAATCACATCGATCGGTTCGGAAATCCAGGAAAAGGAAACGTATCGTATTTTTCTAAGGATATTTGCGAAGAATTCATTGCGATGATATATGTTGATCTACTCAAAAAATTGATTTCGGATGTAAAAGCCTCCAAGTATTATGCGATAAGTGTAGATTCGACTCCCGACATTTCACATTCGGATCAGTTGACGTTCAGTATCCGGTACGTGTGCAAAAACGGAGAGCCCGTAGAACGTTTTTTGCAATTTATACCTATTGAAGGTCACCGCGCGTCTGAGATAGAGCAGGCGATTATGCAGGTATTGTTCAACAAAGATATCGACATAAAGGACTGCGGTGGACAATCATACGACAATGCGAGCAATATGTCGGGCTGTTACGGTGGGGTACAAGCCAAAATTATCGAACGTATTCCTTTGGCGATTTACGTCCCGTGCGCAGCGCATTCCCTTAATTTAGTAGATCAAGCAGCTGCTGATTGTTGTTCGAGAGCGACCAGATTTTTTATGTTCGTGCAACACGTCTACACATTCTTGAGTGCATCTACGTCCAGGTGGGGACAAATAAAATCGAAGGTCGAAAATCAGCCTGGAATGCTCTTGCCCAAAAGTTTGTCTGGCACAAGATGGTCAGCTAGAGCGGAAGCATGTCGAGCACTCGTAAGATCGTGGGAGAGTCTGCGAGACGCCCTCGACGATATTGCGGAAAATGGTTCCGAAAAGCCATCCACAAAAGCCGAAGCCGAAGGATTGTCGCAACAATTTGGTTTGCTGGAGACCGCCATAATGGCTGTGACTTGAAGCGATATCTTGGAGCGTTTCGAAAAAACGAATAAAAGTCTCCAGCGTGTTAACATCGATTTGACAACAGTTGTACAACTGTATGATGCCCTCCAAGCATTTGTTGTCGGTTTGCGTGATCGTTTCGACGATTATGAAGAGAAAGCAAAGGAGCTATCTCAATGCAACGAATATGCGCATGAGAATCAACGACGCAGAAGAAGGACCGCTCGATTTGACGAGGTAAGCGGTAATGAAGCGATATTGGACGGAAAACAAAACATGCGTATAAAAACGTTTCTCGTCATACTCGATCGATTGTCAGGCGAATTAGAAAAAAGAAGTCTCGCCTACAAAAATGTCAACGCTCGCTTTGGCTTTCTCAGTCGTTTGCCATCACTCACGGATGCAGAGATCATCACACAATGTGAAGATTTACGAACGACATACTCCACCGATCTCGACAACGATTTTGGTGAAGAATGCATACATTTCCGGAATTTTATCCGGGAAATCAGATTGACGGAGGATGAAATCAACATTGGGAAATGTTTGATGATCATTCGCGAGAAGAATATTGTTGCTACATTCCCCAATATGGATATCGTTTTTCGAATGTATCTCGCGCTTTTCTCCAGTAATGCTACAGGGGAACGTTCCTTTTCGACGTTGAAAAGAGTGAAATATTATTTACGGAATACGATGGGTCAGAATCGTCTCTCTAGTCTCGCGTTTTTATCGTCGAATTCAGAGCTTGTTGATATGGCAGAGACCGATGCAATCATCGATAAATTTGCAAGATTAAAAGCGAGAAAGCGAACGTTTTAATCGGGTCCACTCAAACGTCAATATCGCCAATATAAAATATATATGTGCTCCATTCCTACCCACAAACCTACATAATATATGTATGATTGAAATTCTGTTTCCGTTAAATTATTTTTGAAATATAAAAATTATTTATTCTAGCCTATGCTTTTTCAACTATTTTATGGAGAGGGGAGAGGGGGCGCTAATTTCGTCAGGCCTAGGGCGCCCGTTTTCGTAAACCGCCCCTGCGCAGTGGACAACATGCCGGTACTTTCGTGCCGCCAAAGGTGAATTTTGGCTTGAAGTGATCTTTGGCTTGCCGAATTCTTTGCCGCTGTTGCGCGACTGTTGTGCTCCGTTTGAGTACGTCCGTGTGAGTTGGAACGTACGTCGTCGGAACCTTCATCCCCCGGGCTCACCGGTGTTGAGTGGACTTCAGGCATTTCGACTGTGGTCAATTGTGCTGATGGTGTTTCTGACATGAATCGCTTCGCGTATACAGCAGATTTTGACTCGGTGCTGTACCTTCGTTTTTGTTTTCGGAGAAGCCTTTCGCTTCTCCAGCAAGTCAACTGCGGGTTTGCCGGGCCGTCTTAGTTTATGGTTTCGAGTCTTTGTTGAGTGGGCACTTGCAGGATGCGTTGTTTACGCCCTTCTTATTGCACCTAAAGCAGCGTTCGACCATCGGTATTGTGCAATGGTCTGATCGGTGTCCTTGCTCTAAATAATTCCAACAAGTGGCCTTCCTTAAGGGAATCAATTTATGTATGTGATGGAATAATCCGACCAGGCCAGTGATCGTTTCTCAATTACTTCTTTCCATGCCGAATGCAACGCAGAAGCCTGCTGAAAAATAACTCGAATATTTAAACTATGTCTCGAAGGAATCGACCCACTTCAAATTCGATGCTCGTATTTGTGAGAAATGTTACACAAAAGCTCACCAAAAAAAAAAAAAAATTTTAAATCTATCGCTATGACCTCTGAAGCATTTTTTCAGAACAAAAAAGTTCTTTTCGCTGAATATCTCGGTAAATATGAGTTTTCTGACGAAACGTGTATCTCGACATGTATCCACCAAAGATGTAGGCCTTGTTGAGAGGTGTATTTTCAGTCCTATGCATTTCTTCGCTTACTCGCACATTTTTTTTTCGAATGGTCAAGCAATTGGAATACAAGTTTTGCTCGACAGAAAAATAACTTTTACGGTAAGGTTCGTAACGTAGATAGAGTATTATTCATTTAGAAACGTTTTAGTACCTTTAGTACCATACAGTAAAGCTAGAATCGCTTATAAAAGCTCTTCTGTGAGATTTTCGGCGATCGCTCTACGCTCGAGGTCGCGTAGAAAATCTTCCGGCGCGAGGTCTTCGGATGGAAACGTTAGATTTCAGTCGCGCGAGAGTTTTGCGAAGTTACGAATCGGGCGATACGCCGAGTTTTGACTGTTCGGGGTCGGTTGTGGCGGCGCGGACGCACGTGCGTTGAATGACGGCCTTGGTTGTTGACGCGGTGGTTCGTCGTTTCGCGCAGCGCGAGGAAAACGATACAAATCTCGACGCTGTGTCGTTTGAGATGCAGCGCGGTTCTCGGCAGCGCGTTCTTGTATCAGGCTGACCGCCTGCCGACGTTCGACTTCTCGTATTTCGCGGTCGCGGTTCTCTCCCCGCTGGCGTGAGCCGCGGCTAGTATTTCCGTCAAATGCCGAATTTTCACTCGATAGTGAATCACTGGTATTACCATCCGCTCGCAAGCTCGGAGGCAGTAAACATTTCGATTATTCGTCTCTCGCGCTCTAATCCGCCGACTTCTTGTTGCTTACGCCACTCGTTAAGCCGCGCGTTATTCGCCTCCATCTGTCCGCTCACTCGCGCGTTCGATTCGTCGGTCTGCGTTACTGCGTGTTCTAACGCGCTTACTTGTTGAGTCAACACAGAAGATTCTGAATCTTTCCTTGCACGAGACCGTGTTCGAATCGTTCGTGTCTTCCTCACAGCGCCTACTGACCTGGTCAGCTGCCTTGGAAGAACTAAGTCACGCTTTTGTTGTGAGGCGGAGCCTGCTCGTTTGAGCGAGCGTCGTAGTCGGTCGGCTGGATGAAAGCGGCGGCCGCGGGGTGTTGGGCGGGCTCGAGCAAGACGCGTGTATACGTTATACCGTGTTTACGGCCTCGACTCTGTGGCGTTACCTCCCCTTGCCCCTTCCTCTACCTTCTGGGTTCGCCGTTCGGCATGGTAACAGCGATACCCTTCTTTTGTCGAGTCCGGTGAAAATATAAACAACGCGGCTATGCCGCGGATCGTTCGGCGTCTATTACACTGGTCTGCAAAAACAAAAACTTTTGATTCTCCTCATTATATTGTATATAATTATAATAAGTTTGATGCTCTTGTATCGAAATATAGTGATAAAAAATGTGTACGACGTATACTTTTTACGTAATGTTTTTTGCAAGAAAATGCCATATTTGTTCACAAATTATAATAATACACTAATGATAGCATCGATATTTATGAAAAAAAAGTTGTGAAGTTGAAAAATTTTAAAATTATAATCGTCAGAAAATATATCTACTAGTATAATTCTAGTTATTACGTAGTTATCTTTCTTTTCACGAATTTACAACAAGAACTGCGCAGTCGCATACATTGGCTCTACATACATTTCAGACGTGTGAAAACACCGGTTAAGACGATATCTTTCTTTCTATTTCTATCAGTTCGAACTAGTTTTGTATGCACTTACATACAGACATTATTTAAATAGGTGAAAGCAGTGTAAATGCAAAAACAAAACAAAACGAATTTTGCATTTTGTACAATAAAAAAAATCATATAACGTAATTTATACGTCACAGCAACAAATGGAAAACATGTACCTATGATTCGGCAAATTAAAACCTTTATATCTGTGATATTTCATTTGAAGGAGGATTTTGTTGCAGACCGGTGTTATGTTTCTACGCGCACTCATACAAAATGATTGGCTCATACGCGCGGGTTTTTCTTTGTCAGCGTTTTCTTGAGTCAAAACTGCGATGTAGCAGTGCAATATATGAGAATGCAGAGGACTGTAAGATCCATTGCACGCTTACACACCAAACAATTGGTTGAAAGGATTTTTTTTTTATAGATGGGTGTGGGATCGGAAATTTGCTCTTCGATTCAGCTGCGCCGGCTGATTGTCAGATGTTATTCGCAGGGTTGTATGTGTGACGCTTTGTCCAGGCAACGTTGACGCGCGGATTTCTTCTCACGCACACATGCGACGTTGACTTTACACCTACTAACTCCCGGGAGAAGTATATCGGTGTGTCTGTTACGTGGGTTAATCTCACCGGTAAACACGAGATTCGACGGTGTGAGTCTGATCTATAGGTACACCATGCGTATGCGCACTATAGTTTAAAATTAATTCGCGTGGTTTTGGGTTATCGGATCTTATTTAAACTGCAGCTTGCTTGATAATCCACGGTTTTCCGGTATTCGGCTGAACACGGAAAGAACGCAGTTCGTTAGAGAACTCATCTCTGTCACGAAGAAATCTTCGGCGAGATTCATTTTACGCCTCAAGTGGCCCCACGTTGTGATCCATTTTGTAAAACGAATTAGCGAAAACGCGAGAGCTAAACACGAGATTGTAATCCGGACAAATAGGTGCCTGTCTCCCTCACTGATTTTTACGAAATATCCTTACGTATGATCGTAGTATTGGGCACCAGGAAGATTATTTTTTATTTTGTCACCTTGCCTTGGTTACGTGACCGGTTAGCTCGCGGTACATATTAGTACAGTCGGAATGTAAATTATGTATGTAGTCGCGCTTATGATAATATTATAAGAATCTTAGCCACGCTGAGTCAAGCGCGATTGGCCGGGCGTCTCGCGATTACGCGACCCGGTGCAATGGACCCGGAGAGCGCGGCGATTTCGTCGTTGAAATGAAATCAATTCACAGGAGGGATATGAAACAAATTATACATCATACCCGAATGTCTCAGAAACACGTGCGAATTTGATTCATTCGAAAATATTACTTACATCAACAACAATGAATTAATAGGTAAACATGTCAATATCTCCGGTTATAATGGAAATTAAGGGATGATTTTTTTTTCCCAAAATTAGCATCTCAAAAAGACTCATCAGATCTCCAGAGGACATTTCGATAACTCGAAAATTGACAAAGTTATCACCATTTATTTCTAAGCAAAAACTTTATTTCCGCGAAAAACGTGCTATTTCGGAAGAAAATTGAATTTTTTTTATCCGATCGAGATAGAGGGTAGTAAAAACTACCACCACGATTTATTTGCACTCTGTCAGGTAATCTGGGAGTAAACTATAGAGGAAAGGCGGATTTCGGGAAAAAAATCATTGTTTCTAAACTATATGACATAGCCGGGCAAACTTTGAGCGCTTCTCTTGAGGAAAGATGGTTCTATATTTTATGAGGGATTTGAATGGTGTGGGTTGATAATTCACCGACCTGAATGCAATAAAACAAAACAAACGAGTTTTTCATTCATTGCCATTTACCGCCAAACCAACAACGGTACGTAATTTTTACATACGACTAATTTTGTAGAAAATGACAAGAACTATAACTTTTGTCTGAAACTTTTTTCTCTCAACTCGAAATGGAGCGTTTTCAATATCAAATAATTTTTTCTCGCAAAGCCGGTCAATAAAATTTGTCACATTTTTTAGGCTACGTTTCTCGGGATCCAATTGAGCCGAAAAAAAATTTACAGCACTCACGCATTTCAGAATAGAACTACGTGAAGTTTTTGTACATTCCGACTGGACTACTACCGCCGCGCCATGGGCACAGACCGGCGCTCATCAGCTCGGCTACACGAGTCCTTGCCTGTGATAGCTGTTCAGCGCGCGTATTTAAAGCCAGACCAAGTTCAACTAAAGTCCTTAAAACTCTATAAGGACGCGATTTGAGTTTACTTCGCCACACCTTAATATCTGATACGCTAGTTTCTGCATCGGAACTCTCTGGGGTCTTCGCGCCGCCGCGCGGACCTGCCTGAGGCGAGTGGTGCCCCGGCCATACGGTTCTGATTGCAAGGCGACTCTGCTTTGCCACCCTCGCCCATCACCAGGCCGGTTAATCCATCCCTCCCCCCGGTTTCCTTTCCCGTGGCGTGCCGCCGCACCAACACTTGTTGGTGCCCTCGCGATACTAAGCCGCGGTGGTCGGTTACGCTCCGATACTTAAACGTGTGAAAACTCAACGGGCTGTAACTGTGGGAGGGCCATTTGCAAGTGCAACGGTGCGAGCATTGTGTTCCTCCGGTCTCGGCAGCCCAGAGTTGACGCAAGTCTCGTAGTTTCTCCGAGGTAATAGCGCGAGCTGTTCCCTTCTTGTTCCCTTGTTTACAGCTTCGAGATCACTCTACCATCAACATCCGTCCGTTGTGAGAGGTCGGGTGCGACTGTCACGTCCGACCGGCCAAAGGCGCGACAGGCTGGTGCTGTCCCCCTGGCGGTCAATATCCGAAGCTCGTGGTGCAATCCTACAGATCAATACTAAAGGTAAGTTATCGTCCCCTTCTGTTACCGACTCTCTCGCAAGGTAACAGAGGCCATTCCTACTGTCGCTTTCTCTTTTCTGTATTTCTCAGATAACCTTCTTTAATTCCAATCCTTTCTGTCTCCCCTATTCTTGCTCTCTAATTAATAAGGCACTGCTGAATCGGTGGCTCCGATTCACAAATGTTATATCGCCTCGGCAAGGGGGACGTGGGGGGCGTTTCGGGGCCACGCCGACTATAAATAACACGTGACATTTTCACCAGGGGTGCGAGATGAAGTTCCGCTGCGATTAGTGCCGTCCACAAAACAGGCTCAGTCCGGAGCAAAAGGAATTCCTGCCGTGCGAAGGATGTTATGAACACAATTTCGTGCTGTAAAGCCCCCCGCACATAACGCTTGTTTTGCTGCTGGATTGCTTGCTAGATTTTACCGCTGGGTTCCAAGTTGGCTGTGGCGCTGGGTGCAACGATGGCACCCTCGTTGGGTTGGCTTCATACGATGCTTGTCGCTAGGCGTGCTGGCGTGCAGGGAGCCTAGAGAGAAAGTATAGGCGAATACGTAGTCCTAGCATTTCTAACCTCAACAGTACCATGGACGCTCGAGTGCAACAAACTATTGCGGCTGAAATAATTCGACGTAGGAAAGCATTTATCGTGTCAGCTGTAGCAACTGCTTTTAAACGTAGACATCTACTGAAACAACGAAAACGTAAATTGTGGAGTCGCGAGTGGCTGTTACGGCGTGATAGAGGACAGAATGTTCTAAATATGGTATTTCGTGAGCTCGGGTATGTAACCATATGATTTTCATTTTATTTATTATTACTTTTTTGGATTTTCAATTTTATACTTGACTTTTCAATGCATATTTATACTAAATTTTTGTTTAGCCCTGAAGATCCAGCCAGTTTCACCAATTATACTTGAATGATGGAAGATGACTGGAATGAGTTGTTGACACTTCTGACTCCGGCCATAAAAAAACAGGATACCGTTATGCGTCAAGCTATATCACCGAGGGACAGACTCACTGTGACTCTTCGATATTTAGCAACGGGCAATACCTTTCAAGATTTGAGCTACTCCACTCGCATAGCCGCGAACACAATTTCAAAAGTGATTGACGAAACTTTAAGAGCAATAGTAGAAGTACTCGACTCAAAAGTATGGAATTTCCCATCATCGCTGGAGGAATGGCAGGTTATCGCTCACAAATTCGATACTTTATGGAATTTTCCTCATTGCATCGGTGCGCTGGATGGGAAACACATCAATTTTCGTCCCCCTCGAAGTGACGGATCGATTTACCGTAATTATAAGGGAAAAGACAGCATTGTGCTTCTGGGTCTTGTCGATGCTGAATACAGATTTTTGTTCGTTGACGTCGGAAGAAATGGACGTATGCACGATTCTGCTGTTTTGCGTGAGAGCCCATTATGGACTAAGATCAACGATGGAACGTTGAACTTACCTGCTCCATGTGAAATTCCAGGCTTTTGTTACAAATTACCGTACGTGATTGTCGGTAACGACGCATTTGCCTTGAAACCTAATTTGTTAAAGCCGTATCCGGATAGAAACTTGACGCTTGACAAAAGAATATTCAACTACAGATTGAGCCGTGCTCGCAGAACTGTTGAAAACGCTTTTGGCATACTGGCAAACAGATGGCGCGTTTTACTTTCTACGATATCTCTCTCCGTTCAAAAAGTAGAGAAAATAACTTACGCGTGTGTGCTTTTACATAATTATTTAATCAATAAATCTAACAATGATTCCAGTCAATGGTACGTACCGCATAATTACAGAATCTCAACCCGAGTTGATAGTAATTGTAATGCAGTACAATTATCCGAAGGGCAGAATGCCTCCCTATATCTGAGAAATAACTGAAGCAGTAATGAAGTTCTAGAGATACGAGATAAATTTTGTGAATACTTTAATACTACAGGCATAGTGCCATTTCAATATACCGCTATTGAACGAGGTAACTATTAGTCGTTGCTCTACGAGCAAGTTCATAGTATTTATTCATTTATTAATTTATTTACTGGCACTGCGGCCGCGGCTTGTATTTGTATTTGACAGTATTTGTACAATGTTTATACAGAAATAAATAAATGCCATTACTGGTTTTATAGTATTCGAATTTTGTTTGTGTACGAAAGACTTTTGAAAATATCTCTTTGACTAAACAGCATCGACAATTGAAAAAAGAATCCCTCCAAAATTACACAGATTCTCGAGTTTTTGGATATTCGCCGAGGACTTCTGGGAAATTTCGAGAAATTCCGGAGAGTGTGAATGGCCAGAGTGTCGTTCGAAGTGCAAGCGACGAAGGGAACGATTATATTTTTTTACGACTTTTTCTCAACGATTATCGAAGCTGGTGTCACAGAGAAAAGTTCGACCGAGAAAAATCCATAGTTCCTGAGAACTGTGAACTGTAGTTAATTTTTGTTCCTTCATCGATCTTGCCGCTTTGCATTGACCTTAATTTTAGCAATTGGAGTAATTTTTAATGCTTACAATTATACATAAAGAATGACGTGAAATATTAAACATAAATAACGAAATGAAAAAACAAACAGGAGACTTATGGAATGGAAATTTATAAAAGAAAATGAAAATCAAGATTTTTTGGTTGTCGGTGATGTCAAAACAGGTTGGTGTACTCTTTTTCTGTCACTTTCTAACCAGAATTTATTCCCCCTCGATCGAACAAGATTTTACATCGAAGAAATTGTCATGATTGTTTTTTTTCGATTTTTGAATTTTGAAAATTTAAGGAAAACGTGGAAAACAAAAATTTCCTTCGTTCATCATTTTTTTCTGGTTTGTTTGTCGATTTTTGAAAATTGAAAATTTAAGGAACACATGAAAAATGGAAATTTCTCATTTATCATTCCCTTCAGGCTGCTTAAAAGTTTTTTTTGCTTTTCTACGGAGATAAAGGCACGATAGGGTGTTTTTTTCGACTTTTGAATTTTGAAAAGGAACACGTGGAAAATAAAAATTTCTCGTTCGTCGTTTTTTTATCAGGTTTTTAAAAATAGTATTTTGCTACGCGCAAGAAAACCATCACGAAAAATAGCACACGTTCTATCACCGAAATCCAGCACGCGACCACGCTTCAGAGCCATCAGAGGCGCCACTTTCTAGCAGCGCTCCCAACAGAGCAGCCATCCTAGTACCCCGCATGCGATCTATCAGCAAAACAAGCCCCGTGTGCAGCGGGCTTAAGAGATCCTCTCCGACGCTCGTACGTCAGGGCGCCAAGTGATGGTCGCGTGGTTGGACCTGTCGAATGCGTTCAGCTCGGTCCCGCACGAGGCTATCTGGCGTGACTTCGAGAAGTGGGAGTCCCGTCTCCGTTGCAGAAAATGTACAACGGCTGCTCCACCCGGGTGCGAACCTCTGAAGGGTACACGGACCCCGTCATCATTCCTTCCAAAGTACGTCAAGGGTGTCCGATGAGCCCTGCAGCGTTTAACCTGCCGGTGGAGCCGGTGCTGCGTGCGGCATTGGCCCACCCCGCGGGTTACGCGCTTCACGGTCATCGGCACATTCTACTCGCCTATGCCGACGATTTGACCTTAATATCTGACGCTCCGGAGGGCATGAAGGTGCTGCTAGGGGCGGTGGAGGCTGCGGCGGGTGGGATTGGATTTCAGTTCAAGCCCGCGAAGTGCGCCACGCTGCATTTGGGGCGAGTAGGGCAAATCGTACGCCGTGGCGCTGGAGCTAACGCTAATAATAACACCGGCACACAAAAAAAATTGAGTAGAATGTGCATTTGACCGGACCTACCTACGGGTACGTATTTTGGTCCGCTGAATCCGAATTCGAGGTCAGTTTGACCCCTACACCCCCAAAATTTCGAGAAAACTTCGAAAAACCGTAAAAATGATGAAAATCGGCAGTTTTAATGATAAAAAAAATTTTTTGGAACTAAACTAAGCGTGATTTTCATGTATTTCGATCTGCTGAATATGAATCGAAACTTTATTGAGACCAAGAGCCATTTCAAATGTAAATTTTTACAATTTTTTCGAATTTTTCCAGCTTTAGAGGGTGAATAGACTAAAAAAATTAAGATGCGAATTGAAGACATGAAAAGATATAAAATTTTATCTGAATTGGACCAGAAAAAGTTTTTTTATCATGAAAACTATATTTTTTCGGAATTTTGGAGGGTTTGTGTGATTTTTTTACATTTGAAATGGCTCTTGTGAAATTGTAAAAAAATTGTAAATTTTTACAATTTTTTCGAATTTTTCCAGCTTTAGAGGGTGAATAGACTAAAAAAATTAAGATGCGAATTGAAGACATGAAAAGATATAAAATTTTATCTGAATTGGACCAGAAAAAGTTTTTTTATCATGAAAACTATATTTTTTCGGAATTTTGGAGGGTTTGTGTGATTTTTTTACATTTGAAATGGCTCTTGGTCTCAATAAAGTTTCGATTCATATTCAGCAGATCGAAATACATGAAAATCACGCTTAGTTTAGTTCCAAAAAATTTTTTTTATCATTAAAACTGCCGATTTTCATCATTTTTACGGTTTTTCGAAGTTTTCTCGAAATTTTGGGGGTGTAGGGGTCAAACTGACCTCGAATTCGGATTCAGCGGACCAAAATACGTACCCGTAGGTAGGTCCGGTCAAATGCACATTCTACTCAATTTTTTTTGTGTGCCGGTGTAATTACAACTCAACAGGTGAAGAGCCGCCGCTCGCGGGCCTCGTTTAGGCTAATTGTCCATGTTAAGCGCCAATTGTAGCGCCGCGCAGCCCTGTGCGGGTGAAGTTCATTATTTTAGTATATTTTAGCCATAGACTTAATCTTTCATTCTATTTCTATCTTGCTGTTTTAGTTTCGGAACTGTATGTGTTCCATATTATTGAATTTCAGTTAATGATAGGTTGATTTATACTTTATATTCAACGCACTAAAGCGACGCTACAGCCAAGGTCGGATTATGTGTATTAACCCCCGGGCAAACAATTGTAAGCCCGGGGGAACATTGTTTGTTTAAATAAACGCCCTCTAATCTGTTCTTATCAGCTTAATATTTGATGGGCTCCCCATTGGGGAGCCAGAATATTAAACTGATTTTTGGAAGGTGGCGGAGTGTCTGGGACTTGCTCTGGCTCTGCCGCGGGTCGGCCCTGCATTGCAGTGCCGTGGGGAACGGCCCGCTTAAATTAGTTCAAACTTAATGATTCGAACCTACCTATGGTAGTGACGTGAGCCAAATCGCTTCTAGTTGGCCACTCACGAGTGACCTGCGCAGTGACCTCTGTGCTCGGACAACACCACAACTACCGGTGTCGATGCATCATTACTGGATCCACGCTGCCTGGATAAGACTCACGTAGTAACAAATGATGTAAATTTTCTGTCATATATCCTAGTGAGTAAGCAGCAGGCGCATCAATACCCAAAACTCCCCGCCCTACGGACTCAATTGCCAGTAGTCACACGCAGTTTGAAATGGCCTACGTTCGTCCCCCGTTACACAACAATAAATTTACATAATCGTATCAAGTACCCTCGTAATGATTCATAATTCATAAACATTAATTCTCCATGAAATTTATTTGATATTAACATCGGTGTTTACCAATTAAAAAAAAAAAAAAATGGAAGAACTTATTAAATTGCAGGAAGCAGCCACCCGTTCTGATGGCAAAGGCGATAAAGAAGCGCTGATGGAAGCTAAAAATGTTGAAAATGTTGCAGGAAGTGGACGATGTGGATTTTTTTACGGAGCTATTGACCATAACAATGATCCAAGGAATGAAGATGGTAACGGAAAACATTTTTTAAAACAATGTTACCAGTCAAGTCCAGATATGATCGACAGCAAAGCTTTCAGAAACCAATTTAACAAAAATGGTAGTCAACTCGTATTAGTGATTTTGAAGTTTGTACTGGTAGTACATGTAGTACAAACTAGGTTTTTACATGCCCTTTCCTTAATTAACTGAAAAATCCGATTTATTTTGTTAATATTTTGTTATAAGTTCTATTATCACTGAACCGTTTCTATCAAATTCCATGTAGGCAATTATGTCAAAAACATTATTTCTCGACGAGCATCCTCGTTGTTTGAGTTCGACGCTTTACATTATTAGCAGAATTAAAATTTCTCATAATACGAATAAAAATACATTATGTAATTGTTGGACGGTCTTTATTGACATGTTCTTCCGATAATTTGTCGATTTAAGTCGAAAATTACGTCGCAAAAGCCGCACTTTACTGTCCTAAACTCAAATTCAATATCCGATGCAGTTTCGCAGCTAGGAGTTCGTACGTATGTCTGGAATTATTTTTGGGTGTAGTTTACGACGTTGGTCAATCGTCTGAACAACTTGTTTAACGTCGTTGAAAGTCTCAGTAGGGGAATTACGTACAAGTGAATAATTTTGTCATGGTCTATAATGGGAACAGAAACTACTGAAACGAGAAGAGGTCTACTGAAAATTTTGTTGACGCTAGCCACTCGACGATGTGGGCCCGTGACTAATACCCAAACAATTAGCAAGCGCTTTATGCGTGAAGTCCGATGGGTAGGGAACAGTAGGAAACATAGGCAGACGTAATAAGCACAGACCGAGTGCTCTGTTTTACAATGCTGAAAAAGTGAGAACGAGATACGTAGAGTGAGAAGAACGTATCTGCAAACTGAGAAAAGTACCAACGATTTTTACTGTATTTTGGAATGATTGGAATATCGATGTCAAACACACATCTGTCTGAACAAAATTCATGTAGTACAATTGTAAATATTTAAGAGAATGAAAATAAACCCGGAAAAATGATCACGAATCAAGTTCCTGGCCGATAGGTTGACGTAGGTGTTACGAGTATGCGACCGCAGGTTATAGGTGATGCGAACCGGAACGTTTCGAATTCTTCCGTTTCAGGAAATACGTTCTCGAGATTCTAGACTTTTATTTCATTCAATTTCTGGATTCATGGAAATCAGCCATTTTGCGTCAACTGTTGATTTGTTTGAATTACAATGCCATGTAGTACGTGAAACCATATAAAAAAATTACTATCATAAACATTTAATATTTATCATTTGCGGCTACTTGGTTGGCCTGTTCGTGGTGAAGACATACACAGCTTTACGTTTGCATTTACTCTAAAGTTCTGAATAAGCGCACGTTGATTGATACATGATGAATAGTAATCAGGTAGTGTTATGTATCATCGCATAAATTTATATGAGATTTATGTAACATGCAAAAGTATCGGACGATTTGATGCCATATGCAACATAGTACTACGCAATACTACGCAATATGATCACATAGCACGCCATATGGTAGAAAGTAATATGAATTTAAAAAGTTGCTGGTATAACCCGCCAATGTTCCACCATAGTCAAATCACAACTAAACATCGGCAAATGGTAGTACAAAGGCTCGTACACGACAAAGTCATTCATCGAATCGCTAGATTGTTACAACCGTATGAAAAATGTCTCATAATTGACAAGCAATCAAACGAGATAGGCTGCTGTAAAGTTCTTGACCCCTGCCGGAACTGAATACAACCGTCACGCGACGAGTGAGCAGAAACATCTACTTCGAGACTACAGAAGACTCAATGAAAAAAAAGTAGTCTTACTTAGAATTAAAGTCGTTTAAAAAAAAAACGTAGGATTTGTACACACAACTGGCAATTTTTATGTTCAATATTATCGATAAAAAAAATACCGAGAAATTTGCAATGCGCCGGTAATGCGAAGTAGGCGTGATCACGCGCAAGCGCTCAGCTAATATCCCCCCTGCCTGTCTGCTCACTCCGCTGAAAGTATCTCGTCCCGATACGGAGTTCGATATTTTTTCCCGGTTCCACGCACTGATTCCAGACTTGTAAGTACTTGCAATATGTAGAATTAACCGGCAATTGGGTGCGGAAAATCTAGTATCCCTTACGCCTGTTAGCAAAGCGAAAAACTTCGATTCTAAACCATTTCCCGTTTTCGAGTTTGTTCCAATTCGTAGCTCTCGACGTCGTCTGCCGTGTGTTCGCTTCGCCGACAGAAACTATCGAAGGCACTCGACAAATACGCCCCGACGTCAATTTCATGACTGTTTAATTCGAAAGTCTGACTACTCTCGTCAATGCGTCTCGTTCCTCATGCTTCATGATCAATCGTAGGCTAATTTCATTCTCTGATATCAATTCTCGTTCGGCTTAGGTTTAGGTTAGGGGGTCATCCGTCTTACGTACGTCAGGCATTGGCGAATTACGTATTACGTAACACGTAGGTATATTCAGAGATGGTCAATAGCCAGATACGCACCGCGCTGAACCGGTACAATGCTGCCAGTCAAATTGAAATTACGATATTACGAGTCGCGCCTGAGAAAAACTGTGATAATAGACCAAATTAGACCTGGTTAAATCATAGCAAGCTTATGCCTACCTTTTCACATTTAATTAACAAATGTTTGTTTATCCACAATATATCATTTTTCTCATGATCCAAATTCACTCTGTTCCAAGTACAAAGCTTATCACACTGATACAAAAAATATATCATATATGGGGAAAAAATTTGGTCACTGCGACGGTTCAACAATTCAAAACTTCTTATCTTACCAGTGATGGATTTATTTTTGGTTATAGCAATCTATGAATTATCAATAAATTAATTGTTATCAAATATCCAAATTTCGTTTACACTTTTTGCTGGGTTATATTGGGAATGCTGTAATTCTATCTCGTTTAAAGAGGAAAGATACTTCAAATTTAGTTCGCCAAGCAATTTTCGTTCCTAAGAGAGAAACATAAACTATTTTGGATAACTGCCACAAGGTGATCTTGAGTTAGACATGCCTGAAGAAAAATTAACTCGCTCTTTGGCACCTGTTGTAATGCGTAAAAAAATCAAAATCTTAGCCACCTTTTATAATTAGTTTTATGACTGCTTACTGAAGTTTCTCTCAAAAAATATGATGCTCCACTTTACCGCACATCCCTTATCTCGAATCTTGTGCCAACAGATTTTTCTAAGTTTTCAGTCCAAATTAAGTTGTATGCAAAGAAAAAAAAAGACAACTCCCATCTGGAGCAAAATGAATTCCTCCAATCGGGCTATTCAAGAGAATTTCAGTGAAATTCCAAAGCTGTCAAATTTTTCATTATTTTATAATTTTTTGTCATTATTTTCCTCAAGTACTCTTGAAACATTTTAGAAATTGGAACGTTCCTCATTAAATCACCGAATTTCAGTACAGTTCATATGAAATATTCGATTTCATCTTCGTCACTGAAATGAAAATCACTCATCGTTGATCTGTAGAATGAACAAAATACTTTCGACTAAATTGCAATACTGTGTATAAAAAAACTGTGACTTGTCCTGCAGAAAATGTCTCCTCCGACATATGGCGACCTAGGCAAGAATGCACGTGATGTTTTTGGCAAAGGATATCACTTTGGTCTTATCAAGTTAGATGTAAAGACAAAGACCGAGTCTGGAGTCGAGTTCTCCAGCGGTGGAGTGTCTAATCAGGATACCGGCAAAGTTTTTGGTACTCTTGAAACTAAATACAAAGTCAAGGAATATGGCCTGACCTTCACGGAGAACTGGAACACTGACAATACTCTTGGCACAGACATCAGCCTGGCAGACAAACTTCTTCAGGGATTAACGCTCGGCTACAGCTGTACTTTCTCACCTCAGACTGGGTAAAATTATCCTTCATTTCGCAATTTGGAACCAAAACCAAATATTTGAACTCTTGGTGTATGTTATTTCAAAACTAATACATCTCTAATTAAATATATGTCTGATTTCATTTGAGAACCAGTCTTTCATAATTACTAAATTCCGCATGATCAGGATTACTTCATGAGAATAAGATAACTATAAAAATTAAACCACTTTTGAAATTGTTCTTCTAAGTCGAGAATGATCAAATGCTAAAAAAAAATTACTAAATGCATCTGCATTTTACATTACAGAAGCAAGAGTGGCAGGTTTAAGACCGCTTATAAACAGGAGAATGTCTCGGTAAATGCCGACTTTGACCTAAGCCTTTCAAGTGGGCCGCTTGTTCATGCGTCAGCAGTCGTCGGGTACCAAGGTAATTTTGCTTAGTTGTAAAAACCATCCTCCTTCACACAAATTGGATATCAATGAAAAATAATGGAATTCGGAGTGTTCACTAATTCATTTTTTATTCATAGGTTGGCTGGCTGGTTACCAAGCTAGCTTTGATTCCCAGCGAAGTAAACTATCCAAGAACAATTTCGCTCTTGGATTTACTGCTTCTGATTTTGCTGTTCACACTACTGTGTAAGTTTAAACTTTATAACCACTATCTATTTCAGAAAAAAATTCTCTCAAGATTTTGGACAGAAGCTCTTTTAGCCCAAGAAAAGGATGGAGGATTAAATGACCAACACCATTTCAATCGCAAATTTTCTAATAAACCGATAAAAATACCTGACGGAATATTTTATAACTTTTTCAAGATTTGTAAAAAATGGTCTTATCTCTGTGTAACAAAATGAAAAAATGCTTTCTCAGGAATAATGGTCGTGAATTCGGAGGATCTATTTACCATAAGGTGAAGCCAGGTCTTGAGGGTGCGATTAATCTCGCTTGGAACTCTAGCGACAATGCGACCCAGTTTGGCCTCGGCGCCAAGTACGACCTTGATCGTACCGCTAGTGTGAGAGCCAAGTTGAACTCCCATCTCCAAATTGGTTTGGGATATCAGCAACAATTGCGCGATGGTGAGAAATGAATTACTTGTTACACCTCATCAAAGAATAGAAAATTCGACATTTATTTATTTATCTGAATTTTTTAACTTATATCGTGACCCAAGGACGAATGTACTGCACCATCTGAATTAAAATTAGAAAAAGAGAAGAAAACATTGAAAAAATCGCCGGCAATGTTATTTTGCGCCAATGATAGTGAACACGAATTAAAGAACATCCCCACTATGTAATAGAACTGAACATGAGCAAATTCGAACAGCGCAAGCTAATCGTAATATATCAACAATTCACAAAAACGTTTGTAGTCAGATTATAATGTTTTTGAGCTTTTATTTTCTTGACTGTAGAAGTTTCCAGAGATCTAGAGAATGCTGGATAGAACTAATTTACTAATACCTATCTCCGGAGTGAATAAAGATATAGATATGTGTTCAAGTATGGTTATCACTAGATTTCCGTGAACACTTATATTTGTCAGTTATAAATGTGCCATAATTAATCTAAGATCTCGCGAAAGTTCTTTGAACAACTTTTGAGCCCGTTTAAGCCGGAAAACAGTAAAATCCGGTTAAAAACACCCGCGTTCTATGAATTTGATGTCTAATTACTAAATATTTCCCCAAATTGTGGTTATCTTAGCTTATATCATACGAAATTGTTCAAATTCAATTGTATCACATAGCAGGGATGTTGTTTCATTCGTATTTACAATCATTAGTATAAATATCTTTACTGGTGATTTCTTAAACAGTTTTTGGCTTTTTCTTGGTTAAGATTCTAATTGTCCGGCCGAATAGCAGAAATTATAAAGATTCTTTAACATTTTTCCAGATTGCATAGCCTTATCATCACATGTACATTTTGTAAATGATACGAATTTTATTGATGGAGATGGAATGCTGTATGCCTAATTTTTTTCATATTTTAGGTGTTACTTTAACGTTGTCCTCAAACATTGACGGAAAGAACTTTGGCTCCGGTGGGCACAAGATTGGCTTCGCATTAAATCTCGAGGCTTAAGGACGGGTGCAGAACGACGAACTCTGTTTGATTGGTATATGCCACGCCTGTATTTCTCGTGTCGTTTATGAACTACAACCGAGTAGTGCCAGCTTATCAGAAAAAAACAAATATTATCGTTATAATATTGTAATGTAGATAGACAGTTTTATTTGTTAAAACAGGAGTCCAGCGGTATCATCACGTTCATGTTTATTCACATACTATAAATTGAACCGCAATAACTATCACAAGCAGGATGACTCTTAAACAATACAATATTATTGTTCCAGTTATGAAAATAAACATCTTCATTACAGAATGTTTAATTTATGATTTACCACTTCAGATCGGTGCTTAAATCGAACTTTGCCTAAATGAAAATTTAAATTTATTAATTAGACGATGTTTAAATTTGTCGCATCATAATTTACTGCCTCTGTAATAATATGGACAAACACAGCTTTAGAAGTTATCGCGTTTCAGTAATAGCGTGTACATAACAACGACGATATTTAATTAAGTTACAAATCTTGTAATAATGAAGTATGAGAAACGATGTTAAAAGACAGCAACTATTAAGTATGCCGCAGTATTCATAGTAATCGTCAATAAAATGAATTGATTTAATTCAACATAGTTTTGGATTAATTGTGATTGTCCTTATAAATAATTATGAGAATGATGAAAAATCAAGTCGGAATGCGGGACAGGAAGAAAAATTAAACAATAATATTCATTACTAAATGATGCAACGAAATACAAATCATTGATTATGTTCAAAAAAAATTATTATTTTATTTACATTAATGACGTGATGAGAAATATTCTTTTTTCAAATTGCAAATGGTTTGATTACATTTTCGTATCAAGTAATGCTTCCTTACATTAGTGAATTGCTATAGACTTCACAATATATATATGATATTACATGTGGCAAAAGACAAGAGCTGTTGTTGGTTCGAAAGTGACACATATAACATGTCTTTACCATCAACTGTTATTTCCGTATAGACATTCGATCCGATCATAGTAATTTTCAGCGATGACACTTCCATTAGCTAACGAGTCTTCTGTATTTTTCGTGATTATTGAGACTGTTCGTACAATGGCAGCTGTTGAGACAATTTCTGTTTTTTAGGGATATTACAGGGGCATTCCATACCAAAATGATCAAGATTCTACGGTGAGGTCTCAGATTTGTTAAATAATTTTTTGTATGAAAGTACATGACAAAAAATTCATTCGGTAATTTTTTCAGAATTTTTCGACCCAGCATATCTGAGTTATGATTTAAAAACTCGAAAAAAAACCCCATTTTCTAAAATCTGAAAAAATTCTGAAAAATCTTATAAAATATAACAAATATTTTGACGCTTATTAGAAGATGGAGATTTCATAACTTCAAACGATAAATTGAAAAAAAAAAAAAAAATTATTATTATTTGATTGCATTTTTTACATAAGAATGAACATAAAACCTCATTATAATACAGGCCGAAATATTTCTATTCAGATATTACAATGAGATTTTATATTTATTCTTCGGTCAAAAATGCAGTCCAATAATAATAACATATGTTTGTTCAATCATTTTTATTACTTATCTTTTTTTTTTCAGATACCCGCGCATAAAACATGTCCGTATATAAGACTAGTATGATTTTGACGGGTTCTGTCAACTACCAAAAACCTCTGCTTATGTTCGAAGCAATAGGATAACTTGACGCACAGCGCGTTTCTACCACATCACGACATCGGCAATAAGTTTCCACAGCGCATTACCGGCGCTTTTATTTTACTTAAAATTTTTTTTTGTGTAGCATCTGACACACTGTGTAAGAATAGCTTGCACAAAAACTGGATAGATGGCGGGGATAAATTTAATATTAGTGTACCATCTGATCCTCTGTAGCTTTGGCTATCCATTCAGGTTCAGTCTGAGCTATTTTCTCTATTATTTGATTCACCTGATAACAAAGAGACTGTATTTGCTTGTCCCAAGTTGGCAAGATTTCACGGTCTGTAAACAAAAAGGTATTATTAATGCGATTAATTTCTTACAACTCTGAAACCCATTGCTAAAAAAAAAATGATTTTATTGTAAAGCTACTGGAAATTATTGCTATAGTGTGTTTTAATCAAGAGAATCGCAAAAAATCCACGAATAATTGGATGTCATTATAAATCACGTGAGTTAGGAACGAAGATAAAATGCAGGTTACACTTCAGAATTTTGAAAGCAGTTACACAAGTCGACTTCATCTGAATCAGAACGTTTAAGAAGTTGCCAATTCAGGTCGTTTAAGGGAATTTCTATTAGCCGCATAGTAGATTTTCATAACAAACTATGAAGATGAAGCATGGCAGAAGTTGCTATGAATATGTTGTGTGGTTGATGAGAAAACTTACTTTCAAAGTGTACGATCGAATCAATTTGATCAATGTATCCGTTCATTCGGCTCTCTGTAATCATTTGACTGGCTATTTTTTCTGCATTCGTCGGAGGAATTTCGAGCAAAGCACCCAACTCCTCAAAAGTGATGTTATTGTAGAGTTTGCTGGCGGATAAGAGATTATGTTCGATAACGGCTCGGTCTAAAATTGTCGAACCCAAACCGTCAGTGGTACAGGCTTTTTGATGGGGCTGCAATAGCGCCTCGAAACCCTGAAGCTCAGTGCGTCGAATGATACGATCCAAGTACATCTTTTCAAGAATGGAATATGCCGGCAGCTGTTGGCAACGTTCATCTTTGAACAGGGTAGCTAACATGCGACTTCTTTGTTGGCCTACAAAGGAAATAGTAATTTTGAATTTTCATGATTTATCAAAACTTTGAAACAAATATTAAAGTACAGAGAAACTTTTTCTTGAAAATTACCTGCGGATGCAAGTACAGTACAGATCAATGCATTTCTAAGTGCGGTCATACGCTCATCTTCGTGTATAATCGATCGATATGACAGTTCGTTGTACCGCTGAGCAGCTTCGATGAACTTTCTTCTGTAATCCAACACCCTAGCATAGCAAACTTTGTAGTAAATTTGCAATTGCTCATTTTTTGACTCCGCCTGTGAAATAGAATAATTTAAAACACAATTATATTAAATCACAGAAACTTGGTTTTATTTGACACCATTGGAGTTGTTTGAAATATACTGTCAAGTCTTTAGTTAATAATTAAAATTATAATGGGATTCTTCAGAAATTACCACCATGTTCTAATTAAGGGATTAAAATATCAAACATTGATTATTAAATTATTCATAAAATTTGTTTTGCACCAGTACCTGCAAAAGTGATGCTCTGTTTATGAATGCTTCTGCCTGAACCGGATCGTCATCTTCTAAATAGAGCCGCGCAATTTTGAGGTAAGTCTCGAGCTTGTAGTCGACAGTGTATTGCCTGAAATTGGTAAAATATTTGTTGAATTTGCCATATTTAAAGTTGAAAACGAAATTGTCTGTGCAATCTTACTTTTGTCCTGTTTCTAACGGTATGCCAACCAGAACATTTGCCGCCTCTCGCCAATTTTGATTGCGTTCATAAATGTCAGCCAAATGCTGTCTGATACTGGCAACCTGTTCCTCGAATGATATAACACGGGGTTGAACCTGCATTGACGAAAACAATATTCTAGATAAGCTACAATGTATAAGCGACTAAATTCACAAGTTCAGTAAGTTTGCGCTATGCCCTTAATTTCTAACAAAAAAATCTAAGATAAGCATATTTGACTTTTTCCAAATGACTAAGAAATAGCTTGACCAGTTTTGGTTAAAATTTAACCAGTTTTAAGCCAGAAGCAACTGAATCTATTAAGACTAAAATCAATATCAGTTAATACATTCTAAAGATATAGTCAGTTAAATATCACAAAAATTAAACAAGTCAAAAGGGCTTGACAGATGTCGCCCAAAATTTAACCAGTCCCAAGCTACAAAACTATGATCATTAAAATTAGTTTGTTTGTTTTCAAGACATCGTTGGACAAATAACTGATCGAGCACGTACGTACACATTGAACTGTATCAAAAAAATCTGCATTTTTTTTTTTCAAAATTCAAGTCGAAAATATTATTTGAAATCATGAAAAATAGATGCTGTCCAAGTTTGAGTTCCTAATATTAATATTTAAAGGTGCCTCATCGGGATTTTCTATTTCCTCTATTGACCCATCTAGGTCCTTTGTTTACCTTTGACCTTAAATAACTTTTGAAAGAGTACATTTATCAAAATGATAACAGACTTTTTTTTTAGAGCGTTCAATTCCCTACAAATATACGTTCTGGTCTCATCAACATACTAATTCGTTAACGAGTTATAAAATTCCAGATAAGAAAATATGTTCCTATGTTATTTAAATGGGAAATAAAACATTGCGATGAGGCACCTTTAAATATTAATATTAAGAGCTGAAACATGGATAGCATGTTTTTTTATCGTCACTTCAAACAATATTTTTGACTTGTATACAGTCTAGTACACAAGTACACATGTGTATCAAGCACAAAAGTTTGAAAAAACTAGGGGGATTTCTCCTGTAAACCAATTATGTTTGGTCAACTGCTCAGATGGCTTGTATCAAGTCTACACAATACAAAACCAGCCATAATGTACATTTTTTATAATCGTAAAGCCCAATGGCGAATACATAATAGTGAGACTAAGAGGAGCAAACCTTATCAAGGGTGTAATGAGCAACAGCCTTTGAAACTTCATCAGGTAAGACAAGCAACCGGCTACTAACCTCTGTCAAAACTTGTCTTGATATAACCAAACTTACGTTCTCATTGACGACTGAAAATATAAATAATTCACCATTAGTTTCTTTGCAACATAATAAATGTTTTGAGTATGTAATGATTGCGTGCGAATAGATTTACAAAAAGGAATCAGCTGTAAATAATAGATACATTGATTAATGTGCACATACTTGCTTCGATAAAGAGTTTCAGCATGTCAACCAACTCCTCGCCCGCAGATTTTACCAGAAAATCCAATAGCGTTCGGTATCTGAAAAACCATGCGGAATTAATATTCAGACGACATGAGACAGCATGTGAGCAGAGAAACGTACCTTTCTGCCTGGTCCTTGTGAGAACCTCCGGCATGAGATAAAGTACTCAGCTGTTGCCTCACCGAGGCCATCATCACGACCATATTTTCTCCCAAAGTTTCGGTAATTCGGCTTTGCACCGGTTTCAATCTCTTTCGATCGGGTTCTTCAATTTTTGCAACGACCACGGACGTTTTGAAGATGCGACGAAGACGGTAGACGTCGTTTGCAATTCGACCAAATTGAAGAATGCTGTGAAACACGTAGAATGAGAAACAAGTTCATTCCTGCGTTCCGAAATTAGATCCAGTATCGACAGTTATTCTACATCTCTGTTCCTCTATCGAAATCATGGTAAGCGCTGCCTCTATTTTACGGAATTTTCAGCGAATGTGGTGTACATCCGGTACATTCTTTTGAAAAATAAAGTAACTGCGGGCAGAGCTGGGGGTCAACTTCGATGTACTTTCAATAATTTGAACAGTGCTTGCGTGCAATATGACATTTTGTATGTGTTATTCATAATTATATAATGGTAAATAAATTTTTATTATAAGAAAAAATTAAATCATGGTAATAATACTAATAATCAATAGCTCTGTTCGTTTTAGTTACACTTTTCTACACTTTTTACACTTATCCTGAATTTAGCCAATGGAAGGTGCCCTTTTCTAGGGAAAGTGTAAAAAGTGTAGAAAGTGTAATTAAAACGAACAGAGCTACTACCAGTCCCGCAACATGCTTTCCATGATGTCACTATAAACGACTACCTTTGCGGGGCGTGGGACGGAGGTCAGTAGCGGCTGAATAACGTGACCCTTCTTACAATTTTTGCGAGTTGCTCCCACGTTGCTCCCCCTGCTTCCCATCGTAGAGCTGAGGACTTCAACTCAAGTCCTCCCCGTGGTCCTCCCGTGTATAACTCTACTACGCCCGGTGATACGGAAATACAAATTACATTTTTATTTTTAAATCACGTAGTATACATTACAACTTACATTTGTAATCTTCTGTATATCTGTAAACGTTGTCCACGTGTTTCAAATGCGACAAAAGATTTAACAGGTCCATTCTATACACAATTCTAAACAAAAACACTGCAACGTATTTTCATTTGACGCAGAAATAAATAAATGTCATAAATTCTACGAATTTACAATTTCAATTTCGTAGAAACCATGCCTCCAGTAGTATATAAGTGTTTGAGATTCAGATATTTGGAAATATATACTATAAATATAAGAGCAGCCCCTTAAACCTGTAATTTCTTGTACATACATCTATATTTTGGGAAATATATAATAATATAATATCAACTATACTACAATTGTGCCTATAGGTTTCTCTCTGTGCCTATCACGTTTGTTATTATAATTTTGTACACCATGCACTGGTTTAAAAACTAAAATTCCCTAGGAGTGAGACCGAGCCATCCATCGATCAAATAGTGCAACAGAGATAGGAGATTACTGTGCGTAGTGTCAGAAATGTATCCCGAGAAGCGATGCAGCAAGTGAACGGTTAGAATTTCTTCCACGTATAGCGCGACCATTAATGACTTTGGGTCTGTTCGTATATAGAATAGAAGCGCGTGGTGCATCTTGGGATAGTAATGGTGGGCGCGTGATTTTGAACAAATTCGGGATGCCAGAAAAGTACGCAGGTGAGTTCAGAACATTCGGCAGTACTAATTTAGAGCACGTTCAAATCGCATTTATTTTAAACTGTGCTTCAGTTCTGAAGTAATTAGAGTCATTGCTCAGTCAGAATGTGAACCATCGTATGCGCGCAGCACGAACTTTCTGCAAACAACTGAGTTCTAGGTTAACTTCAATTTTTCGCAATTTTGAGCCTCTTTCGTGTGAATATTTCGATCTCAGGTGCGTTGGATAATTCTCTCGTATTATACTCACAGAATAAGTAGAATCTTCAACTATTCACCTAATTTGAATAGTCTTGAATCCACATCGAATACTGTTTGTGTTAAAATGGCGCGTTGATGTAACAAATGGCGCTAATGCGACCGTCTGTCGTCCAAGCTTCGAAACGTTTTGCATTGATATTCAAATTTGTTCGTTCCATTTTTCAAACTTCGAATCCCTGCCCATTATTGCTTCCCCGATTAGCGTTCGATTCCACGCTTTCGCTTGTTTATCGCTCCCAAAACGCCTGAATCATTAACAACTATTTGAATTTTTGAATTTTTAAAATCACGCTTATCCTCAGTATTGAACTATAGTACAAACAACGTCAACAAACTATACTGCTACATAGTGACTACAATCATTTCGCTTTTCTCCTATCCCCATGAAATTTTTAGCTACCCAATTTGAGATAAAATTCCTTGGAAAAAGTTCCAACTATGACACTTTGCTGCTTATTTATCTTCAGCAAGTATATAAAGCACAGCTATTTTTGAAGCATGAATTGTGCAAGTAATGAGTCTACTTCTAATCGCCAGGTGATCATGTTTGTAAATCGATAATACCTTTCGGTGTGTAAACTCACCGCTTTACAAAACTGGCTTATAAATCTATCTCCAATTTGGCAATTTCAGCTAAGGAATAATAAATTTTGAGCAGAGTATGGCTGCAAGTAATAAAAGCCCAGGGGCAAGAGCCCTTGTTGAACCTCTGGCATTGGATTCACGAACGTTGAGCGATGGAGATTTCAGCGCTCTAAGTTTGTCGCACAGCTCAGAGCAGTACTCGAACAACGACTTTGAGGCATTGGCAAGCATTCAGGCTGAATTTGAATGCATGAACGCTGAAGAGGTAATGACAACTGACGACGAAACTATGCTTCTCGATCGAAGCATTGAGTCTACAACTACAGCGTCTGACATTGAGATGACTGATCTATCGGACAACGCTCAGCCTGAACAGATAACTTACTCATCAGCAGCTAATCAGAATAGTCAAAATATTGTATTCCAAACTAAACCAACCCTGCAAAGAGTGCCTGTGTCAGCAATACAGGTAAATTTCCATTTTATTATTTCTGTGACTTTACAGATTATTGAAATGTTTTTCTCTCTCTTCCTAGTCTTTGGTTTAAACCGTGAAGCCCATCATCCTTAAACTTGAACATTGCTATTTACACTTGGGTAAAACTTTTTTTCAGGTGAAGCCAACTGTGCCACAAGTGTCTCAAAGCCAGTCAATAATGATTGTGTCACCAGCAGGTGGCCAAGGCACAAGCCAAATACTGAAAATATCTCACCCATCGACAGCATCGCCTGGTCAGTTACAATCGCTGGCTCAGACTCTGATAACGGCCAAGTCTGCAGACGGCAACATAGTACAGCTGAGATCGGCACAAGGTTCAAGACCCATCGTGACAACTAGCCAATCTGGGACCATCACTCTGAGCAATGTACAGAACGTCAAACCTGTTCAGTCGGCGATAAAAAGACCAGCTCAGTCTGTACAACAAAACAGAAACGTGAGTCTTACTTCATGGATCGTGTGCTATCGAATACTGGTATTTATCACCTGAATGAGAAATTGAAATAGAAATATTTTACGCTTTGTTGGTGTAACAATTGTTTTTTATTGAATTCTTATCGATCTGCCTTCCATTTACTGCAAATTTCTAATGTAATTTGAACGGAATAAACAGGTATACACAAAAATGATTCTGACCGGTAATCAGAGCCAGACAGGTCAACAGGTCTTGCTTGCCAACACCCAACATGACAATCAGCAGCCGCAGACTATCAAGTTTATCACGAGTAGCGGAGCCAGTCCGAGCATCGCAAGCCCAACGAAAACTATAACTTTTGCACAAGCTCAGCAAATGGGACTTCTCTCCTCCGGGAAGATACAGCAGATACTGCCATCGTCGCCGCACAAACAGCAGGTATTGTTACTTAAAAGAAATATTTGTAAGACTATTGTAGCTCATACGCGTTCGATTTATTCTACGAATATTCAATAACTTCAACAGATGTTGTAAATGGGGTCTGGGAATTACTCATATTTCTTGAAAACTTCATTCTCTGTTGAAAATTGAGAAATTCTAAGCTTTCTGTTTTCTGACTATTTCTTAAAAAGTTGACTAGGAAGTAAAGATCGAACCAATTTCTAAAGAATACCTATATGATTCTGGAACCGAATTTAGTAACCAGCACCTCGCATAGTTCAAGATTTGGTGTTTCTATGTATTACTTACTGGCATTGCATAGAAGAAAATTATGATGAACATCTGAGAGAGATTTGAAATTTTCAGTTGAACAGTTGAATCACATGTCTGAAAAAAAATATTTTCGGTAAAACTAGGATTACAGAAAGTTGTCAGAATTTTCAAAGGAATGGCATGGGTTTTCCACAGATGTACTGAAATTAATTTTCTGTTTCGGAAGTAAGATATTTCTGTAAAACTTCTAGAAATGTTTAGAAATTGTAAGAGATTTTTCAGAAAAACTGGGAAACTCGGAAATTTACATTCTAAGGGAATACGTGCACATTTTTAAACCTTTCTGCACATAATTTTTGCCGGAGGTAACTTGACTTAGTGTATTAAGTGTTTAAATGTTTGTACAGGGTATAATTGTGAATAAATTGGTCACATCAACTTCAACTCAACCTTCCAAAATGACAATTCTCCCAGCTACGACTGTGAAGCCCCCTGCCAAGATATTACCAGCCCCTACTTCAATGACTAGCCACGCCAAGTCATCAATAGTCTCCAACTCCCAAACCACAACGTTCTCCAGCACTGGAAAAAATATGCCACAGAATTCACAAAAAGTCATCATAAGACAGGTATTTTTAGTTTTACAGGAACCTGTAAAAGTATTTTATTTTTTCAGAAGTAACATGCATAAATATTATTCTGTGGACAGATACAAAATGTACAATGATAACAAAAAACTAGCCTTTTGCACACGTTTTTTCTTTTTCTCAAATATCATTTCAATAATTGAAATCTCACAAATTTTCTTCAAGTATTCAAGCTACTGGTAAAGCCATATCCGAAATAAGAATTAAGCAGCCAAAGATTTTCGGAGCCACCTGTATTTTGCACGGGATGTTTCTGGAAATTTCTCTTTTCTTTTCCCTTTTGAGTGAATTTTCAGCTGGCACATTAAGCGACAAAAACTCGCATAGTCGTATTAGAAATTGATTTAAATGAGTTTGTCACATGTTTTAACGTAGAAAATATCCTCCTGATGATGGTGATGTGTGGAAAGCACGAGACGCTGACTGGCAAGAAACTTCTGACAAGCTCTATTCAATACTTTGGAGATGAATTGGGATGAAAGCAAAAGTACCATAGGAATGGAGGGCCAATGGAGTAATTTGCAGATGATCTTGTGCATTCTGTTCTGTCCTTCATTCGTATATTTTTCGCTCTTTCTTTTGTTGCAGAGTTCATTGAAGCCAGGGACCCTACTTGGCAACAGTCAAGTAATCAGAATACCCGCCAACCAAAATATTGTCAGTGGTCCGAATCAAGTACATCAGATACAAATGCCTGGCCGACAGGTAATCGAACCCTATAACTCAATCCTTTTATCGTCAATGTAAAAAGTTTCAATTTTGTTTATCAAAACATTTGTTTTCATACGGTTGAATCACAGAAATTCGTTATTATCATGATTTTTTGTTAAGTCCCTATATTTTCTTTTATCACATCCACTCCATTGCGTGATAAAATTAACACTGGTCTGAGTACCATGAGAAGACAATGTGCATATAGATGATACAATTGATGAATAAATACTACGCAGAGACAAAGGAAAAAAAAATAAAATCGAGACAAAACACAAATGTACTTGTACAACAAAATACAGAAGTACTTTTGTACAGCGATTGCCGAAACACTTATGTATGCCGATCTGTTATCAAAATATTCAGGTACAATATGTCCGATTGGTAAGTACACCCTCATCTGGGACGAGCAACGTGGTAACTGTGGGGAAACCAAAGTCTCAAACAACACTTCAGACTGTAGGAATGACGCATAAGCTTGGAACTCAACAGCAAATTGTCAAGGTATGGGAAGCACGGCTATCATAATTCGCAGCAATATATACCATGTCTTTATAGTATTTGAGAGTCTATGTCTGTATAGTTCTGAGAATTTTTATAACTTCTTTGTGATTTTAAAAAACTCTAGAGAGTTTCTGTAACAAACTCATATTCTTTCAGTACTTTTCATAGAATTCGGATAAATCTGAGTTTACAAGTTTCTGACTATACCTGATTAAATATTATAATTTCTTAGGGACTTGTGTGAAAAACTGAGAGAAATTCACATTCCAAGTAATTTCTAAAAATTTCGAAAAAAAATTTCACCATAGGCTGTAAGATGATTCTGTAGGCTTAATGTTTTTTTGAAACTGATTAATTTCTGTACTCAGGTATTACCGTTGAACACGACTAGTCAGCCGTTGAGAACTGTTGTACCGAAAACTACGTTGTCTACGAGCAGTCAAAGGCTGTTGATTCCTGCAACAGCAGCAGTCAGTGGGCAGTCAAAAAGCGCTGTCGCCATACCTGCGTCGGCTTTGAATCAGCTTGCTACGGGTCAGGCTGTTTTGTCTGCGAATTCTAACGTTGGAAACATTGTTGTACTTCCAGCGCAGTATATTCAACAACAGGTAAATATGTTATGAGTTTTTCGTACCCTTGAAGAGAAAATGGTATGCTATTTCGCATTGAAAAGTGGGCTACAATATTTTTCGATTTGAAAATGTTTTAAATTTTACTTAATCTTGATCGAATTTATAGGAGTTTTAGAATATACAACTCCTCACGTGTATTCGGAATACCATTTTGAAGAATATTTACTAAATAATAATACTTCTACATGTGTAGATTCAATTTATCTAAAATTTTCATGAGTAAGATGTGTAATATAAGCGCCACGAAATTTATTTATTTAAGTTCTTCGGATTCATAAATATTTTTAATAATTAGCCCGAATTTTCAGTCAAATGCGGCTACTCGAATTAGAATAAGACATTAGTTAGGGAGACAAACTTTCTTAGAGTTCTTAGCAAATGAAACTACGAAGAAATCTGCGGCTATGTTAAAATAATCTTTGATTGTGAAATCAAAAGATATTCCTAATTTTAGGTGGCAAATGGAATGAAAATGACAATTAAAGCATCAAAATCGAATGCGCAATTTTAACTATGTACTAAAAATGTTTCAGCAACAATCAGAAGAGGCTAAGGGAAAATCTCAGCAATCGACCCCAAGTTTGCTGACTACTTCTCAAGGTTCTACTGGGAACTTGTCGATTGGATCTCTTTCCGAAGGTAAAAGCTCTCAGAGGTCTTCATCTAGCCTGGAGCCCAACGGCATACGACCAAGGAAACCATGCAACTGTACCAAATCACAATGTCTCAAACTGTAAGTGAAGCCAAGTTTCATGTAAATTACAAAACAAGAAGGAATATAACGTTTTGGAAATAACTCAGAAATGATTTGGCGGATTTTGCTCAAAATCTAATGAGTTCTAAATTGAATTAGGCTAAACCAATAGACCAAATCTCATCTTATTTGGTCCTTCCGTTTTGAAGATATCATCCGCCCAAAATCTGTTATATACATACATATATAAATACATACAGACAGATGCATCCACAAATCCGTTCGAATATGATCAGATATGATTTATTTTCTTTCTAAGCGAAACTTTGCTAAATACTGGTGAAGTAAAATTCTTATAGACAGTAAAATTCTTTTAGACAGAAACGATATGAAATAAACTGAAGTAGTCAATTACTGATGAAAAATACGATAAAAATATTTTTTTCCCTTTCCATAAAGAAAATAGTCACTATTTCTTTTGTTTGTTTGAGGATACAAATTGAATCGTAAATTCAACAATACTAACTCGAACATTATATTGTGTCTTTTAAATAAATTATAATATTAAGGGTAAACCGCACAGTTCTGAAAACATAAGGTTCAAACCAAAATGCTTAAATATTTCTGGTGAAGCTCATATACTGTGAAATATTTCAAATGATAGGAAAGTTTGACATGAAATAAACAACAAAAGATCAAAATGAAATAAAAAACAAATGAAAATCGACGTACTTAATAGTCCAGAATATATGTGAGAAATGCTATATTCTGCTGATTTTTATGGAATATTGTAGAAGGCATTGATCTCTGCTGTTGCTCTCTTGTTAACATTCTATTTGAAACAAATGAAAGTCTGATATCCTTCTAGAAAATTGTAGCAAAAGAATAAATCTGATTAGGTCAATAAATACTGAGATATTGACATAATTCGATTGAAGACGGTGGTATTTGTAGTCTCTATAAAACTGAAACTGTTTCCTCTTTTATTATACTATAAAAATATCTCCAGCTATTGCGATTGCTTTGCAAATGGTGAATTTTGCCATATGTGCAATTGCAACAACTGTTCTAACAACCTCGAAAACGAAGAGGAACGCCAGCGAGCAATCAAGTCTTGCTTAGAGCGGAATCCCAACGCCTTTCGCCCCAAGATTGGAAAAGGACGTGAAACCGGCGATGATATACGAAGGCATAATAAGGGATGCAATTGCAAGCGCAGCGGCTGTTTGAAGAACTATTGCGAGTGCTACGAGGTAAGAATGAAACATTCCGCTAAGGTAACAATAGAATCTAGCAAATCTAAATCTATATTAGACTGCGAAAGTTGTTTTATAATTCCAATTGCGCAGAGTCACAGTTTGAAAACGTAAAGAACAAATAGTCAGGTTTTTTGAATGATTAATTGAAACAGTATTTCGTGAATGATCTAATTATCTGTCACTTTTTTCAGGCAAAAATACCTTGTTCTGCTAACTGCAAATGTATGGGTTGTCGTAATGTGGAAGAACCAAATTTAGAGAAAAAATCGTTAAAAGACCTGGCGGAAGCGGCTGAAGTTAGAACAGCCCAGCTTACTCTGAGCAAGACGAAACTGCAGCAACTGTCTGATATGGCGTTCAGGCCACCAGCGATGTCAAATACAGGAGCGAGGTAAAGATCAGGCACTGTATTATGACGAATTTTAAATTCATCAACAATCTTATTTCACTCTGAACGATTCTTGTTAACGAATTTTTATATGAAAACCGTATTTTTCAGGCAACCTTTCAACTTTTTGACCGATAAAGTCGTTGAGATTACATGTCAGTGTTTAATGGCACAAGCTGAAGAGGCTGAACGCAGCATGTTAGACGATGAAACATCGCAGCGATTAATCATCGAAGAATTTGGCCGATGCTTAAAGGAAATAATTGAATCTGCTCATAAGGCTGAAACTACCTAGCAATCTTTTGTATGCTTGGTACAAGCTGCGAATATCAGAATGTTACAAATGTATTTAAATATTGCTGCAGCAAGAGAGAAAGTTGCCCTGTGGGTACAACAATACAGCAAAAAAATATTGTACATATACATATAGGTATAGAAATCTATTTCAGGAAAGGGTATTAAATACCAAATTTATATGCATACATATATGTGTGTATATATACATATATATATATATATATATATATATATATATATATATATATATATATATATATATATATATATATATATGTATGTATATGTACAGCGCGTCAGTTTAATTCAACTATTGCAATATTTTTAAACGTGAAATACATACGAAAAATCTACAATTTTGAAATCCGAAATGTTGGTGTCACGTTCGAACTTGTATCAACCGAGGGAAAAAAAAACTTAGGGATTCAATTAAAGACAACAAATTGGTCAGTTTTAAGAAGCCAAAACCGAAGAATAGATCCAATCAATGCTGAGTTGGAGAGATTGCTTTCATTTTGAATACCCCTGAACCAAAACCCTGTCTGTACAACATTTTTCCGTATCTCTACTGCTATTTCTTTTGAAATATTGCATTCAATTTTCTACTGTGGTTATAGATAATGCACCGAAAATTGTTCATTTACAGAAAGAGCGAATAACCACGCGAATAACCATGGCAGACGGAGTACTGAATGTGAATCGCACGCAATTTCAACGCCAGGTTGTCGATGTAATTACTTAAAATTTTGCGCGATCATTATCTGAATCTTTGTTTTGACCACTCCACGCTGTCCACCACATTTAAATCTATATATACTGGTAAATTTGAACTTCGGTATATTATTCCCAGCTTAACGATGTAATAAGTGTGTCTGATTTTCACTTTATGAAATGTATTTGGTATTTTGTTAACAATTATCAATATCTTCTGAGTTGCAGATATGATAGCATTCAATTTTACAGAACATACTGTAAATTTTAGATTATACATCCTGAAAACTATTCAGTGTAAACCAACCGAGATTACATTTAAGTAAAAAATTGAGTAACAATAAGAAAGGGTATAATAAGAATTGTTGAGCATTGACATTTTGTTCGGTTTATTCCTACTCATGTGAGTCCCGCTTATGGACTTGCGAATCGAATAAGTGTCACTCTGCTGCGGGATGAGTAAAAATGTGCTATATTTGCAAAGATGCCAGAAAAAATCTGAGTTATATATTTTTAAAAAGCAGCATTACACTAAGGCAGAAAACAAGTAAACTTATGGAATATATGATCATTAGGGTGTTTGAAAAAAATTTTTTTTGGATTTTCATGGGGGTGCAGGGCTAAATTGTTATTTTGTACCACAAAAAAAAGATTCTCAAAAGGGGAGTGCTGTAGCTCAAGTGCTAGGGTATCCTAAATCGTTTTTTGTAAAAAAAAATAGTGAAAAATCGAATTAAATAAGTTTTAAATCTACGTTATTGACTTTTTTCTCTCACTAAAGTCTTTGGGGTCCTTAAAAAATTATTTGAGACACGTCACACAGAGAATGCTGACGTGAAAGGATCGCAATATTTTTTTGTTTATTTTTTTTTAATACTAATAATTAATTTTATTTTAATAATTCTGGCCCAGAAGAAAGAGAAATATTTTACTTTATCCATTGTATAAACTCAAACTACTATAAAAAATATTTTTCTGTATTCTGGGCCAGAATTATTTGAAAAAAAATAAAAATATAAATATTGCGATCCTTTCACGTCAGCATTCTCTGTGTGTGTGATTTTTCACTGTTTTTTTTACAAAAAACGATTTAGGATACCCTAGCACTTGAGCTACAGCACTCCCCTTTTGAGAATCTCTTTTTTTGGTACAAAATAACAATTTAGCCCTGCGCCCCCATGAAAATCCAAAAAAATTTTATTTTGACACACCCTAATGATCATATACAAATGATATTTCGTTAATCTAATATCAAACTATGGAAGTACTGTGTTACTTAATGTTTTTCTGCATCTAAAATTAAAAAAATAAAACTGATACATGCGCTACAATGTTACAGCAACTAATAGTCTTTGCAATATCCGAAGTTCATTGAAAACTTATTTGCAATAGCATAAACCTTGGAGAGAATATATTCGATTAGTTACCTGGTCAGCATCCGAGATTCCTGTGCAATACATTTGCCTTAATTGCTAATAGTTTTTGGATGAATTTAAGAATTGCACATCCGAACTCTGTGTTCGTCGTACAGAATTCCATCCTAGCCCCGTCAGTGCGTACATTTATGTCGAATTTGTGTTTTTACCTCACTTATAAGGTATTGAATATCACATGGTTCCAGACACAATTTAAATGATCATACGTAATGGCAATTATAACACTGGCCAAGTGAAATCAGGATATCTCTCGATATATACATATATATATATGAATATATATATATACATATACATATACGTATATATATCTATATATGCAAAGTAATTTAATATAAAAATAATAATAATAAGTAGGACTTATAAATATATACTATTGTAAGGATAAGTAAAGTAAGTAAATGAAAATACAAATACATGTTATATATTCATAGATTTGTAGTTTATTAAGAGCGAAAAATCGGCCTAGGCGTTTATTTTTACTCCCCCTGATAGAAAAAAATTCTCAGCTAATTTTCATAAATTTTTTTAAAAAAGTTTGCTGGAAATATGCAATGTTTCCGAACAACTCTGAGTTGTATTCTATATTAGTTCTGGACAAGTTTGAATTATTCTGATAATATCTGGGGAATTTCAAAAAATTTTTGAGATTTTCTGGAATGAACTTATTCTTTCGGAAGTTTATCTTTTATTGACAATCCGAAATAATCAGAGTTTTCAAAAATCTGATTATTTGTGTTAAAGTCGGCTACCACGCGAAAATCGAATGAAAATCTGGGAACTCAAGACTCTTTCCTAATAAAAATGTGAAAAACTCTGATTTATTTCCTTCCTTTCTATTATCATCTAATAGAGGTGAAAATCCCACAAATTTCACGAAATAAAAATTAGATTTTTTCTGAGATCCAATGGTTCTGCGTATTTATATGACATCTAGGGTCCTGGGTTCAAGAATCGAGCTCTTGTCTGTATACAAACAAAACCATGCCCGCGATATTGCTTCATATCAACTTCAATTCTTGCATGATTCTTGCACTGTGGCACTTGGTGGCACTGATCAAAGTAGCCATGGATAGAAGACTTGTAAACACGGAAGGGTGAATAGGAGGGTTAGTTAGATATTCTATAAAAAAAAAATCACCTTAAATCCGATTTCCATCTTCGTTAATGTAATCAGTAAGAATTATTCAATCCGAAATAATTAATATACGGTAAGAATGTTGAGATTATGTTCAGCCTGTCACATAACCTAGTTTCATTTGCTTTAAGGTTGCCAGTATACACAAACACATCGATTCATTCAGTGTCATTGAAACTTAGTTTCCATTAAAAATTCATTATTCCATCGTACTTTAATTGACTCTTTCGTTTATAGGTAAGGAAATGTCCGATCAAAATATTATCGGATTATGTATACTAGTCTGCTTGGCTGTAGTATTTAATTTTTCACTTCATCGAATTGAGGAGGGTCATGTTGGTGTATATTTTCGGGTAAGTCTTTATTATTGTACTTTCTAATGAGATTGTTAATGGTGAATGAGTCGAACGACCGAAATTCAAAGTTTAGGAAGGAGAAAAATCCGATTAAAAAATGTCTAGCCCAGTTATTGGCTGCAATGAAAGTGAATACGAATATAACATACCTATTATGCTATAAAAATAATTTTGAGCAATTTTGAATAACGTAAGCTAAGATATCAACTATTTAAAAAAAAGTGCATGACTTGAAGTAGGCAAAACCCTTTAACCATGGTGTTTTTTACCCGGTTCTAATGTTCTTGGGCTTAGTGGTTTGCTGAGTACAACCCTGCAGCTCGATTGACTGGAAAACATTCAAGAAATATTACATTATAGTGTAAATACAATGCTTAAATATAATTGTCGACAAACATCTATTGTACCGTATTTATGCATATCTCTTTTTATCCACTATGGAGATAATTGTTTATAAATGTTTTCTCAGGTCTCGTAAAGATTTCTGTGATGAATAAAATGTGACGAAAACTGGATGAACAGTGTAAACCAACCGAGATTACATTTAAGTAAAAAATTGAGTAACAATAAGAAAGGGTATAATAAGAATTGTTGAGCATTGACATTTTGTTCGGTTTATTCCTACTCATGTGAGTCCCGCTTATGGACTTGCGAATCGAATAAGTGTCACTCTGCTGCGGGATGAGTAAAAATGTGCTATATTTGCAAAGATGCCAGAAAAAATCTGAGTTATATATTTTTAAAAAGCAGCATTACACTAAGGCAGAAAACAAGTAAACTTATGGAATATATGATCATTAGGGTGTTTGAAAAAAATTTTTTTTGGATTTTCATGGGGGTGCAGGGCTAAATTGTTATTTTGTACCACAAAAAAAAGATTCTCAAAAGGGGAGTGCTGTAGCTCAAGTGCTAGGGTATCCTAAATCGTTTTTTGTAAAAAAAAATAGTGAAAAATCGAATTAAATAAGTTTTAAATCTACGTTATTGACTTTTTTCTCTCACTAAAGTCTTTGGGGTCCTTAAAAAATTATTTGAGACACGTCACACAGAGAATGCTGACGTGAAAGGATCGCAATATTTTTTTGTTTATTTTTTTTTAATACTAATAATTAATTTTATTTTAATAATTCTGGCCCAGAAGAAAGAGAAATATTTTACTTTATCCATTGTATAAACTCAAACTACTATAAAAAATATTTTTCTGTATTCTGGGCCAGAATTATTTGAAAAAAAATAAAAATATAAATATTGCGATCCTTTCACGTCAGCATTCTCTGTGTGTGTGATTTTTCACTGTTTTTTTTACAAAAAACGATTTAGGATACCCTAGCACTTGAGCTACAGCACTCCCCTTTTGAGAATCTCTTTTTTTGGTACAAAATAACAATTTAGCCCTGCGCCCCCATGAAAATCCAAAAAAATTTTATTTTGACACACCCTAATGATCATATACAAATGATATTTCGTTAATCTAATATCAAACTATGGAAGTACTGTGTTACTTAATGTTTTTCTGCATCTAAAATTAAAAAAATAAAACTGATACATGCGCTACAATGTTACAGCAACTAATAGTCTTTGCAATATCCGAAGTTCATTGAAAACTTATTTGCAATAGCATAAACCTTGGAGAGAATATATTCGATTAGTTACCTGGTCAGCATCCGAGATTCCTGTGCAATACATTTGCCTTAATTGCTAATAGTTTTTGGATGAATTTAAGAATTGCACATCCGAACTCTGTGTTCGTCGTACAGAATTCCATCCTAGCCCCGTCAGTGCGTACATTTATGTCGAATTTGTGTTTTTACCTCACTTATAAGGTATTGAATATCACATGGTTCCAGACACAATTTAAATGATCATACGTAATGGCAATTATAACACTGGCCAAGTGAAATCAGGATATCTCTCGATATATACATATATATATATGAATATATATATATACATATACATATACGTATATATATCTATATATGCAAAGTAATTTAATATAAAAATAATAATAATAAGTAGGACTTATAAATATATACTATTGTAAGGATAAGTAAAGTAAGTAAATGAAAATACAAATACATGTTATATATTCATAGATTTGTAGTTTATTAAGAGCGAAAAATCGGCCTAGGCGTTTATTTTTACTCCCCCTGATAGAAAAAAATTCTCAGCTAATTTTCATAAATTTTTTTAAAAAAGTTTGCTGGAAATATGCAATGTTTCCGAACAACTCTGAGTTGTATTCTATATTAGTTCTGGACAAGTTTGAATTATTCTGATAATATCTGGGGAATTTCAAAAAATTTTTGAGATTTTCTGGAATGAACTTATTCTTTCGGAAGTTTATCTTTTATTGACAATCCGAAATAATCAGAGTTTTCAAAAATCTGATTATTTGTGTTAAAGTCGGCTACCACGCGAAAATCGAATGAAAATCTGGGAACTCAAGACTCTTTCCTAATAAAAATGTGAAAAACTCTGATTTATTTCCTTCCTTTCTATTATCATCTAATAGAGGTGAAAATCCCACAAATTTCACGAAATAAAAATTAGATTTTTTCTGAGATCCAATGGTTCTGCGTATTTATATGACATCTAGGGTCCTGGGTTCAAGAATCGAGCTCTTGTCTGTATACAAACAAAACCATGCCCGCGATATTGCTTCATATCAACTTCAATTCTTGCATGATTCTTGCACTGTGGCACTTGGTGGCACTGATCAAAGTAGCCATGGATAGAAGACTTGTAAACACGGAAGGGTGAATAGGAGGGTTAGTTAGATATTCTATAAAAAAAAAATCACCTTAAATCCGATTTCCATCTTCGTTAATGTAATCAGTAAGAATTATTCAATCCGAAATAATTAATATACGGTAAGAATGTTGAGATTATGTTCAGCCTGTCACATAACCTAGTTTCATTTGCTTTAAGGTTGCCAGTATACACAAACACATCGATTCATTCAGTGTCATTGAAACTTAGTTTCCATTAAAAATTCATTATTCCATCGTACTTTAATTGACTCTTTCGTTTATAGGTAAGGAAATGTCCGATCAAAATATTATCGGATTATGTATACTAGTCTGCTTGGCTGTAGTATTTAATTTTTCACTTCATCGAATTGAGGAGGGTCATGTTGGTGTATATTTTCGGGTAAGTCTTTATTATTGTACTTTCTAATGAGATTGTTAATGGTGAATGAGTCGAACGACCGAAATTCAAAGTTTAGGAAGGAGAAAAATCCGATTAAAAAATGTCTAGCCCAGTTATTGGCTGCAATGAAAGTGAATACGAATATAACATACCTATTATGCTATAAAAATAATTTTGAGCAATTTTGAATAACGTAAGCTAAGATATCAACTATTTAAAAAAAAGTGCATGACTTGAAGTAGGCAAAACCCTTTAACCATGGTGTTTTTTACCCGGTTCTAATGTTCTTGGGCTTAGTGGTTTGCTGAGTACAACCCTGCAGCTCGATTGACTGGAAAACATTCAAGAAATATTACATTATAGTGTAAATACAATGCTTAAATATAATTGTCGACAAACATCTATTGTACCGTATTTATGCATATCTCTTTTTATCCACTATGGAGATAATTGTTTATAAATGTTTTCTCAGGTCTCGTAAAGATTTCTGTGATGAATAAAATGTGACGAAAACTGGTGAAAACAGATGAAAGTAAGACCAGCATTTCATCATTTTAAACTTTCCATTTGTGAAACCTAGTCTCAAATTGTTAATAACTTAGCGAGTGTTATTCTAATTTGTTCCCAATCGTTTATTTTCGTTACACAGCAGACGTATTGTTTCATCGGTGTTCACTATCATTAGCACAAATTACAGTCTTGGAGATTTTTTAAACTGTTTTTCCACTTTTCCTTAACTGTTGATTCAGATGATGAAGCGTATTCATCCTTAATCTTGATGTAAATGTGACAAATACCTACAAATAACAGGATTCTCAATTTTAGGGTGGCGCGTTGCTTTCACACGTCAGTAGTCCGGGATTTCATATGATGGTCCCTCTTTTAACTTCATATCGTTCCGTTCAGGTAACTTTACAAACGGACGAAGTTAAAAATGTTCCCTGCGGAACGAGTGGAGGTGTTATGATTTATTTTGATCGAATAGAAGTTGTGAACATTCTGGATGCAAACAGTGGTAAAGGAATAAATGATTCTAAAATATTGCGCATATATGTTGTTTCCATAGGTACCCAAAAAGTAAAGGTATCTTAAAAAATGTTCTAATTTTTTTTCAGTTTACAACATGGTGAAAAACTTTACCGCAGATTACGACAGGACTTTAATATTCAACAAAGTTCATCATGAATTAAATCAATTTTGTTCTATGCATAGTCTTCACGAAGTTTACATAGATTTATTTGATCAAATCGACGAAAATTTAAAGTCTGCTCTACAGACTGATCTCAATGAATTGGCGCCAGGACTCAGCATCCAGGCAGTTCGCGTTACAAAGCCAAAAATACCAGAGACTATTAGGAAAAATTACGAGTTGATGTGAGTATCAAGCATTAAAGAATTGTTCAAGACCTAAATCGACCAATATTTTTACAGTCATCATGATGAAAAAAGTGGGAGGATTTTAAATTCCAAATAATAAAACATTTATAGTGAGATTGTAAATAATTTGTTTCACAGGGAAGCAGAGAAGACGAAGTTACTTATATCGATACAGCATCAAAGAGTAGTGGAAAAAGATGCAGAGACGGATCGTAAAAAGGCAATAATCGAAGCAGAAAAAGAAGCCCAAGTGGCAAAGATTCAGTACGATCAAAAGATCATGGAGAAAGAATCATTACAGCGAATGGCGTCTATTGAAGATGAGATGCATCTAGCTCGACAGAAGAGTCGGTCAGATGCTGATTTTTATCAAATGGAACGACAAGCCGAGGCAAACAAGTTACTATTATCCAAAGAGTTTCTGGAGCTCAAGAAATACGAATCTCTAGCTCAGAATGCCAAAGTGTATTACGGAGCTGACATCCCAAAAATGTTTACACTCGGAGGCTGTTCCAGTGATCCTACTTTGGGCGCTGATGCAAAGATCTCGCGGAAAGACGCGACCATTGTTAGTGATTTCGAACAGACAAAATAATTTCACGTAACGTTAGAAAGAATGAGTGATTTTTCGGAAGTGCGCTTGTACATACCTATATATAATATACTAATTATTGTTTGTTCGAATACAAATAAATTACAGTAACTTACCTCGGTAAGACGTGATTATGGTAAAAAAATGTGTATTTTTGAAGCATTATCTGTATGCTATGCACGGTGACGCTCATATTATGAACATTTTTTTGAAAATTATTCATCCTTTCGCCATTTTCATATTGAATGGGACCACATCGTCTGAATGAAAAGTTAGAAAAAGAGAAACAAATCATTTAAGAAATCCATTTAAGAGATGATGGAGAATCCGTATGGGAATAAATCGGAACAAATTTGAACAGTACTAGCTAAGATGTTAAATTTGTTTAAAATCATTTCTATTATACAGGGGACATGTTGTCTCATTCGTGTTCACTCGTTGGCGCAAATGACATTGCTAAAGATTTCTTAAACGGTTATTTCTCTTTTCCCAACTTTTAATTCAGACGGTATACACTATTCTTGAGTTTCTAACTCAAAATCAACAAAACTTGTTTAGTAGTAAAACCTTGCCACTGACCGTGATATGGCAATGGAAACATTGCACGTACTGTCAAAATTTCATAATCATCAGACTTCGTGAAAATAACGATTTTTTTCGCTCACATTATTCTAAACTGATTTAATGTTATAAAATGAAAGTTAAACTTTTGGCACGCTGTTTTCGATGCTTTGATATAATTTTAGAAATGCGAATTGATTGTACATTCTAGTATATTCGTATAACATTTAGATCGAAGCACAATTAACAACCTATGTCCTGCTTCCGTCAATACTGTCAATTATGGTCGAATAAAACTGATTGCTCTCTTGAAATTTATCTCTACTATACACAAAGATCAGTGTTTCATGGTCTGTGTCTTCGGCTTTTGTCCTGGTGTAGCTAGAGCGTTGGCATCGGTCATATTTTCCCGTAAAAGTTTCATTTGCTGTAAGGCAAGCTTTGCTAATCGGCCTTCGGGCGTCCCAGTTGGTTCCAAAAGTAGATTTGACAACGCCTTTCGCAGTAGATCTTGAGCTTCCTTCAATTGTAACGACAATTCTAACGGTGATATTTCACGTGCGGCGTAATTCTTTTTTGCTATCAATGCTGTTGCCAAATGCATTTCGTACAGCCGTATTCCTGTAATAAAATATCGACGTAATTAAACAGATTGCACTAACAAAGATAAATCTGCGTCAAACTGCTAGAGATAAAAATGACTGTGGCGATATTGAAATCAAATTTCTTTTACAGTTTTTTATTCATTGTAAGTATATTATGATTTTATGTTTGAAGAACTACATTTCTTCATGAGAAAACCGGTACTATATCACGTCATTACAGACAGGAGGTGTTCACTCATAAACCGGGTGACAAATGATTGCAATGATTTCAAGTGATTTCAAGGGATCTTAAAGTGACTGCTTCCCCAAGTGGTTGGCGATTGAAACAAGTGAATATTCTCTCGATTACGCATTGTGCCTAATACAAATTCTATTAGAACCCGTCGGAGAGCAATATGGTGTCGCATTGGATGATCAGCTGATCGTTCTAGCCTTCTTTTCAGCGAATTTGTTCGAATATGAGAGACAGAAAACTCTGTACAAGCGGTTACACATTTTTTTATGTCTAGAGTTAATAATAATTAAAATACTCGTGGAAATACGTTGAAGTAAACGTATATTTCCTGCTACTAGCTGACATCATTCGACATTTTGACGTCCACACTTTGGATCATAGCAGGTTGATTGCAAAAAAAAATTACATCGTTAAATTTCTACAATGTATTAATTATGAATAAGGTTTCGTTATTTGAGTTAATACCGTACATTATTAGAAATTGAATTGACCTTTTTGACGTGAAATCCCTGGTTCGACAATATCGAGAACGGCCAGACCTTCTCTGTGAAGGTTCAGTATGCGTTCCAAAATCTTTTTTCGCGGGTTAATAGCTGACATCTCTTTTCTGTAGTTGACCAGTAATTTTTCCTTCAAATCCAAGGCCAAGTAATGATTCGTGTGAACGGTGAGTAATAATTTCGTTAGCAAAGATTCAAGTGCCTGTAATCGTAATATGATGAATTGTACTTTCCGTCCAATCAATCATTATCTATGTGTATTGAATGACACTGAATGATATTGAATGAACTGATTTTTCACGATTCACTCATTCTAAATCTGCATAATAGCTACGTGGTAAACATCTTATAAGTAAAATTGAGTAAAGTGATACATTAGTTTCAATTGATGAAGTCGGAAGTACAAGTCGACAACTTGACTAATTACATATTTATAGAATAGTCATTTAATAAAGATAACATGGCAATTGCAAGTGGTGGAGGCTAGTGGCCAATCGGTTTGGCATAAAATAGTTCAATTCATAATGATATTAGAATGTTGAATTTCTAAAGAGAAATACATTTTTTCGAACTTCTACAGAATCGATAATTTGCCACGTACCTTTGTATCGAAGTTTTCAGTATTCTCAATGAGAGAACGTGTTAAATTCAACGTGGTCTTGATCATTTTGCCGCTGAGGAGTGATTTGCATCGTTCGCATTGCCATTTTGTTTTAAGACCATACGGATTCGACGTTAAAGGATTTTGAATCCCAACGTATCCCTGACGACATCGAGGACAAACCAATGAACTCAAGTTGGACTTTAACTCAAAAGGATCCCTACATAATGTACATTCACACTCGAAGTATTTCCCTTCTCGAAGATTCTCACGCCGCTTTGCACTGCCCTGAATGTATGTACATACAAGTTATCAGTAAAAATTTTTATCCTTCGTGCAGGGGTTGTAAGGACAATATGACGTCGTGATTGTGTGATCAGCTTATCGGTATGGATAAATTCAATGAATACCAATGCATAGAAAACTTCGCGCACGCTGTTGGAGCCTCATATGAGGTATATGGCATTTTGTACATTTTTTTTACAATCAAATACAATCCAGTCGGTGTGTCACGTATTCATTGTCACGAGATAACGTCCATCGAATTTAAGGGACCCAAACAGTTCGAAAACTTACCAGTAAAGAACCTGTATAATTGAAATAAATAGTTGCCCCTTTCTTGATATCTACACTGGCGTAAATTGCCAGCTCATCGCGTTCGTCTACTGTGAGATGCGTGTTGCTTCGGCAGTTATGAGCCATTAGTGCAGCTTTTGTGTAAAGCCCTCTCAAAAGGTGGCCTTCTAATTCTGATTCGCCCGAGGACCTCAATTCGAAACTGTTCACGTCTAAAATCCCACATATTCGTTGCATCAATTCTGAAGTTTCACTATCGTCCGGCACCAATCGAAGTTTATGCAAAACCTATCGTAATAAAATGAATTCAAAACCGTACTTAGTCTTGAGAATCTTTCATGCCTCAAAAGAATTCAGCGTTGAAACACAACTAGAGGATAACGTTATTAGTTACACATAGGATCATGCTATTTAAATGTGAATTAGGGTGAAACGATGGCTTCGGAAATGATAATCAGTCGATCGATTTGGGTAAATTTAATAAATACCAAAATACAGAACTCAGTTTGCGAACTGTCGAAGCTTCATTTTTTGACATTGAGTCGCCGTATAGATCAAAATATGCAAAACCTAATAACTTTTATAATTAAATACGATGGCCATGACAGTTGGTACAGTATTATCACTGCGACAAGACGGTCTCTTCCGAATTTAACAATCCAATCGACAGTTTATCACTTACTTGAACAACAGTCTGTTCTCTAATACTCCAAATATGGGTTCCCCTTCTTTCTTTCACGTGATCTTCCATCAGGTCAATATGTTTCCATAATTCTGTCTCAGTTTGCCTGAGAAGCCAGAGACGTAGCGGCAGCAATACGGTCGAATGATCCGAGATTTTGGACGAATACAACTGATTTGAGCGAAAAAGTGAACATTCGGCGTTTTTGTGATACCCTGGAACGAGCTACAACAATTTAACAACGTCACGAAATTTTTTTAACGAATGTAGGCTTACCTCGCAAGCAGGTTGGCAGAGTGGAGCAACCTTACACTTTGTACAATTGTAACGTTTCAACTCTGGTTGCACGATTGGTTTGTGACAATTAAAGCAAAGTGAACCTTCGAAGAAAGCAGTTGGACCAACACTCACTGGACTTTCGCGAAGAATTACTTCTCCAGCAACCAAATCTTTCTCAGCTATCATGTACCTGGAATTCAATCATTCAATTCCTGATTTCGTCAAACATTTTAATGCCTCGGGATCATTTGTACAAAATATGACGTATAGTATGGAAAGTTATAGTACCTTCCAAGTTTTTCAGATTTGGCAATTCGATATTTCAAAAAAACTTGCGCAGGCGCATCCTGCGTTTCTCTATCGTTCACCATCCTATTTTTTTTTATGCCGCAGCTGGGAATGAGATTCAAATTAGATACTGTAACTGTACATCTTAATTTGAATTCCTACGATTCATTTTTTGTCTAATCTGCTCGTTCAACAATTGTTTACTTGCTTTGACTGTTGTCGGTATATGGCGATAAAAGTAATTTCATTGTAAATATCAATATTACCCTGATATTAAATATCCAATACATAATTAAACAAGGTTCAAAATAATATTTTCAAATGGATGGGATAATTACTGTACGTACCAATGATGCCAAAAACGAACCTTTCAAGGGAATGCCACTATCTAATCCGATTTTGAATAGTTTAACTGTTGTTCTTCTCAAATTTTGTGCGCAATTAATGAAGCGTTTCAAGATGAAATTCACGTATGGTCAAAACGAGTTGGTATAACAAATGAAGCCTACTTTCAGTTTCTCACATCCATCAACTGTATAATCGCGCAATTACGCACCATTTACACACATGCGGTATAATAATTGTATAAAAACTCGACTGTCGTATTTTGGTTCTCGAATAAAACTGACTGGACCGTAAGCAATTATAGTGCCAAGCTAAGCTTCGGCCTAACAATAAGCATCAAGTTCTTGAGCTCGACTTCGCGGTGCGGGGCTCGAGTTGAACTTACTTAGTCTATAAGGTGTCTGGATTTTGTGCCGAAGTAATCCGATGGGGAGTTTATTTTAGGCAAATCATACCTACTCTGTGCTTCTGCATATACATATACATATGTACAGCTATTAGCTATGCATTCTGAATACGCTAGCTTCTTCTCTTTATTTCTAATTTCTTTTTTCCTTTAGCACAGGTATTTTCTATACAATGACCTATATCTTGAAAAGATTAGGATTCGAAATTTTATAAAACCATAAAAGACATTACATTACTGGCCGTTCCCTAAAATTAGAGCTCTTACGATAAAACTTTTCCCGAGGTCTCAAATGATTTTATTTTTTCCTCAGCAATAATATTAACCGCCAGGTCAAAGAAAGGAGAAAGGAGTAACCGCAATAACTTGTCCCCTATTTCTGTCAGCACCATCTCATAACTGTTGCGGCAATCTCTTAACACAATCTTTGGCCTGTTCGCGCTTTTTGTCACGTGTCGTCATGTATTCTGGGTGTTCTTGAGCAAAGTACAGTTTATATAAGATATTTACTAGACGGAATCGTCTATATAACGTCGTTACAATTGTGAAAATATTTGCGAAGTTGAATCAACTTATCTTGAAGGAACATTTAAAAAAAACCAAAACCCGATAAAATTCATAGTTAATTTTAAGCCTAATCGTTATAATCAAATTAGCCAATGGATGAGAGAGAATTTTTTAAATAAAATAAGAAAATTTCTCTGTACATAGATAAAAAAATGTATCAAATATAAAATAAAAACCAATTTAAGAAATGTATATTTATGAATGTCAGTTCAAAAAAATAATGTATTTATCATGATACACGGGTTATTAAAAATAATGAGACACACAGAAATGTGTGTTTGGTATTGATTCTTCAAGCTTCTGATTGTTACTGTATAGACTGATGTCTGTAGTCTAAAATTAACCCGCGACAGTTCATCAGTCGCCTCTCGACTACTACAGATACTTCTAGAGACCGAAATCTCGAGATGTAACGAGGTTCAGCTGCACTGTTCTTTGGCAGGGTTAGCGCGAATATATTTAAGGTGTAGATTCGGAGGAGCGTAGAGTGTGCTTCATTCAAACAGTACCCGATTTTCCACGGCAAGAGTCAGACTGCCGCAACAAGTAGCGCAACTTATAGTTGACACTTGGTTCACTGTTCCTTAAACAGTTTTCGGTTAAAGATTTTTTCGCGCCAAATAATGTCCTCGCCACCTGAACTGGTAATTTCTCTTTTTTATAGGCGTTTTCACAAATGGTAGTTTCATGTCAAATAATTTAATGTATATGTCATTGATGTGCACCGATTGATTCGCAATATCATCGCCTGTGTGTTTAACTATAGGTAGTAGCCGAAGGCTCTGGAGGACCATGTGCAAGTTGTGGGGCAGCAAACTGCAAGTTTAAATGTTCTGGTTGCTTCAAAGCCTGGTACTGTTCTGAAGATCACAGAGCCGGTGATTATGAGAATCACAAAAAACTTTGCGATAAGCCTTACAAAATTCTAAAGAACGAGGAATTCGGAAGGTAAGTACGACTGTTTATCGAAATTCAGGTGAGAGTCGTCGTCCCCTGTTTACGCTTGTAATACGCGATTGATCCTATGAGAATCATTAAACCCAGAATACGCAAACTTGTGGTAACAAATATTGTAAAGTCACCACCAACGATTCCCTCACGGAAAAAAAGCCCAACTTGGGTGTAAATTCGTACCCCAAACTCATAGATAATGCTAATTTCCCATAAGAAAAAAGTTAGGTTTACGAATTTACACCCAAGTTGGGCTTTTTTTCCGTGAGGCTTATGCTGTGTTTATTTATAAAAGCGGTTTTCTGCAGCATATTTTACGTCTATTCGACAACGCGTGCAAAACGTTTTATATGCCGCTTAGTATTGGGAAATTCCACCAGAAACAATCAGCTGATTTTTCAACGTACGTCGCGATGTTGCCCGAATTATGCATTTAGGATCCCAGTAACGTTGCTATTAGACTGTATCATTATTACACATAATCATCTGAAATACGGTATATTTGAAACTCGAAGTCGAATAATCTTTTTGAAATGAGAACAGATGAGTCTATTTATTCAAAGTCTAAACAGGATAATTAAGCCTCTTCGAAAAGGCAAAAATATAATTTGACACTGCAGGTACGTTGTGGCTAATCGTGATTTGGAACCTGGCGAAGAGTTGTGGTCTGAAACAGCATTTGTCGTTGGACCGAAAGCGTTTAGCTACCCGCTTTGCCTTGGATGTTATTCGCCTTGGCCACCTACAGGTCTCGAATCCACGGAGCGACCACTTTGCTCAAAATGTGGCTGGCCAGTCTGCGGGCCGGATTGCGAACTTTTGCCTTGTCATAAAGATTACGAGTGTCAAGTGAGCATTGTTGACTTTTTCATTCAATTATTCATTGATACTTCTTTTTGTGCCAAAAATTTTTCTCGCCGTTTTGTTGAGCAAGTGATTCGGTTTTTTTAAATACTTGCCCTGGATGCCATTGAATTTAAAATCTCCATATTTAAGTTTTCCAAATCGGTAAACGGAGATATTTCCACAGGTTTTTGCAGCTTCGGGGGAGAAATTTAATGTCATCGCAGCGATTGATGATGACACTGTTAATGCATCCCCTCAACTGGACTGCGTGAGTCCATTGAGACTGCTTATTGCTTCTGAGAAAGACCCGATAAGATGGATGACCGAGGTGAAAGATATGGAGGCACACAATTTGAAGAGGTCGCAGCAACTCGAGTGGAAAAGATCTCAGGTTAACATAGTAGAATACCTTCGTTCCCGCTGTAAACTTGACAGGTACAATACACACTCTGAAATTTATAAAATGTATGTATCAGTGGCAAATTGTAATAGTTGTATGACCCCTTAAAAAGTTAAACATAGGCAGAGAAACCGATATCGGGCATAGTTGCTCATCCCAGTAAAACAAAACGAATTGAATGGGGTTCAGTACGTCCAAAAATGGAATTAACTTGAATTGAACCGAATTGAAAAGACTTGTGTGGCAATCGTTATGAATTTATTTTAATTTATTTTAATTTGTTTTAATTCTAGTTAATTCCGTTTTTGCCGTATTCCATTCGATTGGGTTTACTCGGATATGTAAATGATGACTCTTTTTGCGATCGTCAGATGGAAACGAGGTTTTTAATACTTATGGAAAATTGATTATAGATTTTCAGAGGATGAACTTCACACCGCTTGTGGTATCCTCGAGATTAACAGTCACGAAGTCAGAAGCCCGTCAGGCTACAGTGCCAAGGCGTTGTACCCGATCACGGCCATGATGAATCACTCTTGTGTTTCTAATACCACCCACAGTATTTCGCCTGATAATTACAGGTAATTTTCGATAATCAGTATGAATTACAGCTTGCACTTTATGTTGGATGAATATAATAAGTTAGGAAGTAGCGATCGAATACAAAATTTGGAGTTATTGGTATCCGACGTACCATTTTCTGCCGTTTTGGGATTTAAAACATAAGATCACATCTGGTAGCACAAAAAGTGTATACGGCACTAATCGTGTTGTATTTAGTTATGAAATTCATTCTTAGCCGACACTTCATTTATTATTAATTCAATGTAATACATTAAAAGTGTAGTACCGCTTATGCGAAGATTTTGGTCCTTTTGTGTTCGTTACAATTAGCCAAAACCGAGGCTGGAACTGCACCCAGCTGATCACCAAGTGCGCCGCCATATTGAACAACCACAGCCATATCTCAAAACCTTATTAGCGATTCCTCATTTAAAAACCTGTCATTTTTCAACAATTGTCTCTCTGATCGTAGAATTTGCGTTAGAACAACGACGAAGGTACAACGAGGAAGTGAATTGTATGGCAGCTACACGCATAGCTTATTACCAACAATTTTGCGCCGTGAGCAACTCCGCGAGAGCAAGTACTTCGACTGTGCCTGCAGAAGGTGTTCCGATCCGACGGAGCTCGGTACTCACATGTCGTCGTTGAAATGCAACAAATGTGATAACGGAGTGATTTTGTCCCTCGATTCATTGGGTGAGTTCACGAGATCCCTCAATTCGGAAATCGCCGTTTACTTCCTGTCGAAAATTATTTTCAGAAACTCACATGAACTTTTACGAATTTACTCAAAATATAAATCTCTTACAGTTTCCAGTTCTTGAAAAAAATCTCTGGTAAATTCTAATAATTCATAGGAATTATCTTGGCATATCTCAATTTCCTAAGCTTATAGAAGAAGTTTGATATTTTTGTTTAACATTTCTAGAAAGATGTTATAATTCTAAATACATTGGAAATATTTTTTGGAAGAAATATCCACATTTTTTAACTACGTTTCCGAAAAATTAATCACACTTGATTCTTAAAAATTTTGATATCTCTCGAAAACCCGCATCCTTGCAGTTTTCCATTACGCGATGCAGTAAAAAAAAAAAAATTATGCAGAAACACCAGAATTTGGATTTGTTCAGATCTGAACACTTTAGAAAATGAACAATAGAAAATGAAGTTCTAAAAGGAAACCTAAAAGAGTACCATCTTTTGAGAAATTGTCTACAGTAATACTCTTACACATACGAAACTTCTGAGATTTTTTTTACCAGATTAGGTATTTAACTATAAAAGTGGATCAAAGTGAGGAAGTTAAATCAAAGACCAACATCTGGATGATAATGCATATGGGGCATGCCATTTCAACTCGAGCTTTATATTTTTTATTTTTCCCGAATTTTTTTTTTTTTTGATGTGGTAGGACCTCAAGTATATCTAAATGCATTTTTTTCTAGATTTTTCTGAAAAATCCCCTGCAAACAATGATTGTCGAAATTCGTGAAAATCGTGTTAGCGAAGAATCCGAAAAAATACCACAAATGCTACATTCTATTCCGATTATTTCGGAATGATATTCAGGATGGTAAACGATCCCCTTCTCGACCAAAACGCGAAACATGTAATTTTTTTACATGAATTATTAAAATTACGTCTCAAATTTTTTTGGTCAACGAAAATTCTTGAAAACTTCCTTGAAAAGTAAAGGCGCTATTTTTGATATTTTCAAATACAAGTTTATAGACTTTTCAAACTATTTTAAGAAATGAAAAAATTATAAAACTTGACCTAAATACAAGCGTGGAATAAAATAACATTTTCATGTTACGACTTTTGACAGTCGTTATACAGACAAAAATATGAGGGTTAGGACTTGGTCAAATTGATATGGAATTTCCTATATGATAACTGCGTTCAGTATGATGTTTATTATACTGACTGTATCAAACGGAATGAATAAACCTATCCATTGACTAATGCAAGGGTATTTTATGCAGATCCCGAAAGTACGTGGAAGTGCACGCATTGTCCGTTCACGACGGGAGGACAAGCGATTAGGCGAGTGTTGAGTATCATTCAGGCGGAAGTGGACGATGTCGAACAGGCAACTTGCAATGACGGCGGTACTGCGATCGAAGCAAGAGAATCACTCATCAAAAAGTATCGCTCAGTTTTGCATCCGCAACACGCGTTTAACATGATTTTAATGTAAATATTCTTATAATAGTAAAAGAACATAGACAAAGTTTTTTACTGCTACATTATGTGAAATGGCGTGATGCAAGCTGCACGTTCGAATTACTTTCAGGTATTCGTTGAATCAACTTTACGGACGATGCGAAGGATATGAATTTGACGATCTACCGGACGTTGTTTTGGAACACAAGGTAGATATATGCAGATCTCTTCTCCGGGCATTGGATGTCATAGAACCAGGTTACTCACGATTTAGAGGTCAGTATAAATAGCGTAATCTGGTACGACACACTGGTGGAAAGCAAGATGCGAAAACTTGTGAATTAGATTCATGATTCTAGAAGGTATATTATTATTCATAGACATAAAGAGTTGATTTAATCATTATCAAGCCCTAGATAAAACGTAAAGCAAGATTAAGAAGCACTGATCGTGTCAAAGATTTTTTCGGCCTCCATTCAATTAAATTTGAATAGATGATAAAGAAAACGGCTTGTCAAGTGAATGTGTGAATTTTTGGATACTTTGAAATGGTTAATCGTAATGATTTTTTTTAAAAACCTACTTGCGAAGTGCGACTTTCGAAACTTGTTTTCTCGTACAGAATAGTCTAACGATGCAATAATTATCGATATTATGTATTCAGGAATGACTTTATACGAACTACATGCACCGCTGTTGGTTTTGGCCAAGAATTTGTTTCATACTGGGACGATAGATGAGGCAAGTCTGAAGAGTAAGATGATAGAGGCAGCGGAAATTCTGAAGGAAGCAGCACGCATTCTAATGTTGGAGTATCCAAACACTGTCGAAAGGCAGATTGGTGAAGTGGCAGTTCAGTCTTTGGGGGAATTGGAAGCCTCTATAAAAAATACGTAAATCCTATCGTCGCAAATAACCGAAAACATTTGTAATGAATGATCTTCACATCAGAGAATTAACAACTGCTTCTGACAACTATTGAATTTTAGACACTTTTGCTAAAGGGATAATGAAAATCACTACTTGTGATTTAAAAAAACGGATGTACTAATTACTCTAAACTAAAGGATGGTAGAGGAGTATGTCATGTTTGCTTATTTCAGTGAATCGACATCAGAGCAGTCAAGTTAAAAATGAAACATAATCCGCGGTCATCTTACTGAAAAAGGTTGATCCGAATTAAAGAAGTTTTGCACCAAAGGCTGGTGTAGCATACTGCGTAAGCAACGTGTTAAAGTCTGATTTGAAGAACTTTTGTTGCTGGAAATATGTGATTGACATGTAACTCTGAAAGTCACGTAATAACGTATTCAGTTTTACAATAAACATAGTTAATCAGTTTGTTATATTTACAAAATAAAGTTATACATATATTTAAAAGATCTGATTTAATATGCCATTATATACGCTATATTCACATACATACCATGTATATTTGCGAGAAAAATCAATTGCGCATAGCTTGGCGTCGCTGCGATAAGTCGAGCAAAATATAATTATGCTGTGTCTCTTTGCATTTCAGAGTGAACCTACAGGAGACACTTTAAATATACCAAATGTTCGCCTATCGCGAATATTTCGGAAAAACTTGGGGTATCCGAACAAGTTTTCTAAGCACGCTAATTTTTATGTGAATAGAATTTTCGGAAACACAATCTTTGAGGGTGACACACACTCACAGAATAGTTCGTACTTGTGTATATTGTGGTTTTGGATAGTGATAGAATACGATCATTCATTGGAAGTCTAGCGAAGATATAACAGAGGTCGGACTTGATCTAACTTTGGTCATTCAACCTCAGCGTGCATCGAATAATCGTTCGAACGCTCAAGTTTTTAACCAGAAAAAAACCGACATATAAATAAATTTTGTCGTCTTCCGTCGCTGATACTCGCGATGTGACCGGGACCGGGTTGAGATAAACGCGAGTGTCAGTTTATTCTGCTGTTAGTATTCCTGCTGAATGCAGTAAAGTAAATTCGAATTTTGGAACAATGATAAATTCTAATAATGATATATCGCAATCTGTGGATAATAACAATAGAAAACTGTCGAATGATAGTCTATCGAATCCGTGAATCAATCCGTATCGTCGACACGTGTAATTATCGACACGTCTGCATGGAATGAATAAACACCTTAATTTTGTGAATCGTTGAGTTCACTGTATTTCATCAGCATACATATATATGTATGTTCCTTGTTTATTAATAGAAGATTTAAATATTTGATGTTATGTTTATCTTAAATGTTTAATTTGTGTTTTTGTTGATTCTGTTACCAGTACAAAATATGAATATATTTGAATCCTGGTTACTAATAAAATTACTAATAATCTAGCGTAATGTTCAATCTATAACCTTTTATCTACATTTTTAATACCTGCAATATCTGTAGATTTTTTAAATTCCAGAGGGCCGCAATAGTGGATAATGGCTCTGACAAATCGATTATAGGATGAAAAGTTGTTCAGCTTAAAGAATCGCAAAAACGAATGCTAATTTAGATCCGATGAACTTTTTTGGTTGAATCAAAAAGAGCTGAAAGAAATTTGTTCGAACGCGAAACAGGCCTAATTTTTTCAGAGAAGACAATTCAGCGTAGTCCCTAGTCTCCGGAATATTGTCGTACTCCTCTATTTGCCACAGTTTCCTGATTTTTATAGAAATCCTGCACCACTCAAAGGACATACTAATACTAATAGCAGTTTTAAAAATGTTTTCAACTTATTCTGGAACTGCATATTTGAAAATATCAGAGTAAAGAGTTCATATCGCAAAATTACTACTACATTACCGTACACTGTTGGAGATTCCAATATATTTGCACGTTTTGAAGAATTTAGAATTTCAGTGAATTTACATAACAGTGCAATTGTATAATTGTACGACAGTGTGAATTCCGACTCTCTTAATGATAAACATTAAATACTTGTTGAAATGCAGAGAAATCATGTTTTTGAGCGTGATAAATTTTTATTTTAATATGCTTTGCAATTTCATATCACCTAAAAACTAAATCTAAGGATCAGACGTGAATTGCGAGAGTATTACCAGACTCATACTAAGCAAGCATCGACGAGAAAGAGATTTTCTTTAGAGCATAATTTAAATCGTCACAATAATAATAACAACCATAATAATTATTATAATAGTAATAACGACAGCAACATAGTGTATACATATATAATATAGTATAAAGAAAATGGAAAATACAGATTTCTTATAAAAAATATATATAATATATTTGCACTACATCGGACTTTATCATTATAATATTTATGTCTCGTACTTATGTTCACTTTACAACATACCTATGACGTATGTAAGCTCTCCATTATGCGATCAAATAATACGACTCATGACCATTTACTAAGGCACACTTTTGGTTCGTGAAAACAAAATTAGTAAACTTATGTTTGAGATTGTCTTGAGATTCTGCTAAAATATTAAGGGTGAATTAACCAAACTGTCTTAATCAATGGTTAGCAAAAGGGAAAAACCGTTCACAAAATTTCCAATAATGTTACATTTGCCGATGACAGTGAACACTAATAAAACAGAATAGGTCCTTGAATTTTTTGGACAATCCTTGGAGATCTGATCAGCGAGCAAAACTAACCCAAAAACATCAGAATCAGATCAAAAATACATGAGTTTAATCATTTTGAACGATACAACTATACAGCATTCTTTTATACTGTTGATACAATAGCTTATGTTATTGGAATTTATTCAGATGCGTTTCATTTAAATTGCAGGTATGTTGTTTCATTCGTGTTTACTCTTTTCACATTGTCATCATTGTCATCATTGTCACAACTGGACAACTCCACACTGGTGGAGATTTTCAAACGATTTTTTTCTTTTGTCTCTAGTTTTCATTCAGACAGACAGCCGATTCATTCTCAACGTAGAACTATTTACTGCCAGAGTAAATATTTTTTATCTTAACTATGCTAAAATATCCACACTCAATCGACACATTACGGCATATTCACACTACATGGTCAAGTATGAAGTGCGAAAATTTTCGCATCAATTAACCAACACGTAATTGTACACAAAAAATGAATTCAACAGTTTGACTCAACATGAGTGAGAAGTTATATCAATAGAAACTAGCTAGCCCAATCAATGAGAAACTGTTTTCGAAGCTGGCAGATTAATCAGAGTATAAAGCTTATACTCAAGAGCACAGCTACATGTTACGTTGACTACTATTTAAGCTAACTTTGAAATCAGCTAGATTGACTTCAAAGACAAAATAATTAAAGTACTCAACCCTAATCAACTAAAGACTTGGCCTACGAAAATACACTCTAACCAGAAATAAATGATTAAAATAAAAGTACAGTTTTGATTACTAGTAAATCAGCAAATGATAATAAAATGATAATGACAACTTTCAATCGTTTCATACTCATCGATCAGAAGAGTCTGATTAACATCGAAACATTCAAATGATTTCAGCGTGAATCACGATTTTGGGGGTTGGTGGTTATATAAAAAGAAAACTATTTAGGTAATTAAGAAACTACACCAACGTCAAATCGGCCCAACACCACATCGTCAGAATCTTCGAGATTGCTGCAGTAGCCAGCAGGTCGTGTATTCGTTGGTTCCACTCAAATGCCATCAGCTTGATTGCGAAGTTACAGCCTAGACGGGAATGGGCCTCGCAGTCATTTTCTTGAGGATATCACTACCATTTCTTACTTTTCCAACTATTTGTTTCATCTGTTGTCTTCAACGGAGTCACCAAATCGACTGTTTCTATAGAGCTGTTCTGCTTCTGCCGATTATGTAGACAATAGCTATTAATTTCAACTTGAAACCTAGGGTTAACCATCAATTTGTGTACCAGACGTGTACACCAGATTTCAAAACTGTACAATTAGACAAGATTTCAAAGGTTTTCAAAAGATTTAATAGAATTTCAAGGGTTTTGTGACTTATCCGCCACTGAGCTGCAGAAATTAGAATGAAGAAGTAGAAAAAGGTTCGATTTTTCTGAGAGTCGAATTGTGAAAAGGAAATCTGCAAACCAAGTGAATGTCTTTGGAAAAATTTAAGTACAGGGTGAAAATAACAAACCTTCGGTGTGGTCAAATCAATCTCAACAATTGTTTGATTCGAATTTCCAGGAAGATGTAAAGTCTGTGGAGAGTGAGTACCATTTTCTGGAAGCCGCGTTGTTGGGGGTGGAGGTGATGGTGTTTCGGAAGAACTAACTCTTGGCATCGTTGTCGATTCGTGAATATCACGACGGTTCAAGGAAAGAGTAGAACTCGCTGACGACCAAGGCCCTTCGTCCTCAGCCATACCTTCATTTACCAATTCTTTTCCTATGTTGATATCCTTCAAAAAAAAAAAAATTTGCTGTTTAAGCATGTGAGGTGATTTAGTGAAATGTTCATGTCTGAGAAATTTTATTCACTGTGAAATGAACACTTGTTACAAATGTAGACGATGCTTGATTTCAGGGAATGAATTGACTGGACCATCTGAATCAAAAATTAGGAAAAAGGTAATGTGTAAAAAAATCTCCAACAATGTTATTTACTTCAATGACAGTTGATACGAAGCAACGTCCATTCTGTGTAATACACATGATTCTGAACAAATTCAAATAACTCAAGCGAAAATACAAATAATTTGAGAAAACGTTTTATAATTAGAATGTTCAAATTCTAGAACTCTGGTGTTCTTCACGCAAATGTAATGTTTTTGGACTCATTATGCTTGCCGAATAGATTCTCTAAAATTGTTTGAGAAACATTCAAGAAATCTTACATAACAGTATGGTTATAAAGCACAAACGTAATTCTTGATGAATGTCTGTTGACTGTATTAAACAGATTTATTTTTAAATACTCTGGAAAGAACCATTAGTCAAATTTTGTAAACATGATTTCTGGAGATCTCCATGATGAACAAATGAGTCCAAGAACATTAGAATCTGATAAAAACACTAGAGTTTATTAATTTTTAACATTCTAATTCTGAAACCTTCTCTCGATTTTTTCATATTTTAGCTTGCGTTGTTCGAATTTGATCCGATTCATTTCTATGACATAATAGAGATGTTTTTTTTTTCACTTGTGTTTATCATCATTGGTACAGATAATAACGATTGCTGCAAATTTTTCAAAGAGGTTTTGCTCTTTTCTATACTTATCGGCCTGATTGTATTCTTAGAAAAATGAATGTCTCTTCCACAAAGTACCAGAAATTAATTTTCTGAAATATAAAATCTCAACATTTTACGAGAGCCTGATCATTCCAATTTCCGTGACATTAGAATTGCTGATTTCTCACCAATAAAGAATAAATGTATTTACAACATCATATTGGAGCACCTTATTTATCGTATTTGTATATTCAATTGTATCAGATATGCATTGTTTTCAATAGCTTACCCGGCTATCAGTTTTATTGTAAAGATCAACACAAGGAATGGGTGAGCCTTCTCGGCGAGAGCTTCCACCAGCTAGAACACGTTCTTTATATCCTCGAACTTTCGCCGTCAGTGCTTTCCACTGGGCCACCCAACTGAGCTCTGCAAATCTGTCACAAGCTTCCGAACTCCATTCATTATCACTGTAATAGCAGAGAAATTGAACTCATGATCGATTATAAAAACATGATACCAAGATATAGAAAATAAATGTTAACACTCTCGAGATTCCACTGAAAGGGCTCCATTATTAATAACTCCAAAGATGGTCTTACCGAGGCTTTACATTTGCCAGAGAGCATTCAATTGCCTGTAGACGTAAACTTAAAAAGTCTGTCCGAAGTTCCATCATCTCTTTAATAGTTAATGCTTCATGGTCGCCGTAATCCACGAAATACACTTCGTAACGATCGTTTTCGAGTTTGGTGACAACTTCAGCACGGTACCACCGCTCATCAAAAGGAAACTTCGCAGCCACCATTTGTCCGACGCTTACCTGTGTTCGCAAGCGTGAAATTTAGATTTAGATTCAGATTTATTTTAGAATCGATTCATAGAATATTGGTCATATTTCAATTGCTGCTACAGTTGCGAATATATTAAACAAGTGAACCGAAAATTGAAAATAAAAACTCACATCCTTGAGCATGTGTAACTCCAAGTTTTCTTCGTCGCGGTAATACTCTGTCATTTCTGCTACTAACTCATCCAATGCTACTGCACCAGGACCTACAACTTGAACCCAGAATTGGCTTGGGTTCTCTACAGCGCTGACGTACACCTCCATCAAGACTTCTGGGTCTGAAATGCGCGTATTGAGTTTTCACAATAATTTATCTTGCCTCGGCAAATATTATTTTCTGAAACTCTCAGGCATTTCTAACAATTCACTCAAAAACTTAATTTTTGATAGTTTATCAGCCTTCTGACAAATTCTATCAATTTCTCGAAATTTCGTACAAATGGTTTAATTTCTGTGCGAAAAATTACTTCTGGCAGATTTATAGAAGAACGGCGTTATTTCATGAAAATTTATGACAATTCAGATTTTCAATAGACAATGAACTTCAGAAAAAATATGAGTTCTTTATAGAAACTCTTTAAAATTTCTTTTAAAAGTACTCATATATAATCAAAATAATTAAATTTTTTCCACAAGTCCAACAAAAATGAAATAGATAGGGAACTTAAGAAAATAGGATACACACAGTTCTTCTTCAGGGATTTGAAGTTAATAATAGAATGGCATGTCTTAAGAAAGAACAACCTTGTGTTTTTGGTATCTGGTTGGAGTCTGTAGAATATACATGATTGTCGGATACTTGAACAGCAGTCTTCCGTGTTGAGATTTTTCCACGTGGTGCCCTTAAAGACGAACTAACGTCTAACTTTTCTCGAATTTCATTCTCCTCGCGAACTTTTTCCTCAACCAATGCCAAAGCTGCAGCGATGTGTTCGGCAGTTCCCTTTATTATAATTCTCTGATTGGAATCTATAAAGCAAGGAATTCTACTGCTTAGAAAATACAAAGATTGAGAATAATTTTTAAGAATCATTCCAGAGAAAAAACGCAGTGCAAACATTTCGTACCTGGATTCTTATAACTGGAACTCTCAACCATAATTTTTGCCCCGGATACTGCTTGTATGTGATTAATCGTATCTCCGCCTCGTCCAATGATTCGTCCACATGCTCGCTGAGGTATGTATGTTTCATAAACTTCAATGACAGGTTGATTGGCAATGATATTTTCTATCATGATCTGGGCCAAGTGAACGCTTTCCGGTTTACCGCGAATCTTGCAAATTCTGTCCGGCAGCTCCTTATCGTCATTGGAGAAGTTTATTCTAGTTTCAGTCTTGTCTTGAATGTCTTTAATCATTGCTCCAGCACGACCAATTATAATTGGCACGTATTGTCGCGGCACCTTTATCTCCACCTCATTTTGCCTCGACGTTGTCAAACGTGTAGTTCGAATGTCATTCGGATCATCATCCTGAAAATTAATATCATTACTTCATCATCTTAGTTTTCATTCCATATCGGTGGTGAAAATGCCTTGACAAAAACGCACCTTCTTGTAATACATGTACAGCAAAGCTGCGCTGGCACCAGTGAGTGACAATCCAATTGCAAAAGTGAGCACAAGCTGACGATCTAGCAGTTTCATTTTTGATCTAGAATATTTAAAGTTTTTTTTTTAATTTTTATTTCGCAGCATCTACTGTCATTTGTTGCAACAACGCGACTATGACGCATGAGCAAATTTGGAGCCTGCAGACGAAACGTGACATAATAGATGTTAGTATGGATGACAACACCATAGGTGTTATATGTAATGTGTAACCTTCAAGTTGAATAATCATTGGATCATGTCATACACGATTTGACTAGTACAAAGATTTCACTATTTGAATAACTTACCACGAATATCTATATTTTTCAACTTTCGAGCACAGCGTAATATTTGGTACAGACTTTCGGGCGTCTGTGAAGCGTCTAGTACGGATTCCACAAAATCATAGATATTGAGGCACAACTTTCTTTTCAAATTCAATCGGCATTGCTAAGGGTGAACAGGTGTTCCAACCAAACATCCAATGCCCTTATTTTGTCTATATTTTGTTCCAAATTTTTGGGTATTTTGTCACTACCAACCACTTGCACCTTGCAAGTGTTCCAAAAAAAGATAAAAATCCACTACGAAGATAGAGATGGCAGCGGGCGTGTTCTGAAATTAGATACATCTGAGGTGTGAAGCCACTATGTGTGAATCATATACTCCGATGAAGACTGGATAAAGCGTCTCGGATCGAGCTTTGACATTTCTATTCTAGGTTATGGCCATCTGATATCCTGAAGTAATTACCACTGACTTAAAATTAAAAAGAACTGGATTAAGTTTAGTCTTCTTTCTTGAAAATCTGAAATTCTAATATGCTAACGTTAAAAAGCGAGCATAAAAAACATATTCACTTTCTCGTAGAACAGTCAACAAATGGTAAGAATTTGTGGATTTTAAATAATTTTTTATGTATTCATTCAACGACTTAATGCAGATACTGGAAGTTGAACTATTATTTTTAGTTTTACAGGACTTCTGCAAATTAGGATTGGACTATTTGCATAATGGACCAAACTTCAAGTTGTATAATGTAGCTGCTCGTAAGTTCATAAAACAATGTTGATATTCACTTTGCGTTTGCATATACTTACTTTACAATACGATAGTCATATGCGCTAAACCCTTTTCTTACAGAAAAATTAGACATCCAACCTGAGGATGTCAGGTGCACTGTAGAAGGACTCATCAATTTGCTACTAGAAAGCTGCAAATGCAAGGTGAGCGTGGCACAGATAAATTAAAATTTATCTTTCAGTGTGTGTCGAAAGACGTTTTCTTTTCCCTGAGAATTTCAGTATAAATTGTGGCATCTATATTGATGTACGAGTTTTGGATGTTATGCAATACAAATTTTCTGAAATCTTAATAATCTTCTCCTTGCAGTTGAGCACTTCTGATTTTCGAGATTCAATAATTGCTCTGGGCTTCTCTGAAGATCATGAAGTGTTACTCACCAAATTATATACTACAAAACAGTCTGAAATATCAGAAATATTACCGACACTTGGAGTCAAGTTACAAGAATACCAGAGTATGGAATGGAGATTCGAAACACAGGTGAGATGTGCATATCAGCATTCAGCCATTTCATAAAACTGTACACATTATTTCCAATTGTAGATTTCATCCAGATCGTTGTTGAGTCAAGTGACACCTTTGGTAGTCCTAGATTTCAGTCTTCGAAATAATGTTCAACAAAAAATTGAACATGTTATTGTTCAAACTGACGCAAATAATTTATTGCACATCACTGAGGAATTGGAACAGGCTTTGCAGGATGGCCGAAGTCAACACCTGCGTAAAATTGCGAGGAGTATAAGATAGATGAAGTTTGAATTATTTTTACCAAATAAAATATATATGTACATATAACATAACATAAGTATGTAAAAATTATCATTTCTGAAAATAAAATTAGATACTTGAAGTGAAAAATATTGGTCATGAAATCCGCGTTTCGCGGTAGGTATGCAGTGTAATAAGTGTTTACCTATTTCATTCAGGGTCACTGTGATTACAAAGATTTATTAAAATTTATCTCATTGCCTAGCCCAACTTTTTGGTTACTCAAATTTTCGCGTTTCAGCCACTCTAAAACTAATTAGGCAGTATTGTCCAGTAAATATCACAGAAGTTTATAAATTTAAGAAAATTATATCAACGTGATGTTAGTTTTTGACAGTATAATTGAAATGTGATGCAAATACGACAGAAATAACCGGTTTGAGAAAATATATGATTTATCTACTTTTTAATGATTATTGTTATTATCGATACAAACAATAATTATAATTATGTGCTATAACTCATTAGACCAAGATTGTTCAGAAATTTACTATCAAGTGGCCCAGATTATAATTAGTCATATCTGTCCACTTTATTATACGTTTATGGCAGTGCCGGTGTTCATTGTTAGGAAATTCGAGTTTGAAAATATGTATTGCGAGAAAGTCGATACTATTTTATCCGGAATTTCAGCACTTTTTCGATAATCCCTAATAATAATAATATTACCCACAGGATACAATTGTGTAATAATACTATATATAGGATATCAGAAACTAACGACTGATATCACCTAGAGATGGATTTTCCGGATTTCATATAATCAAATTCTCATCAATTATCTACGATATCTCTGTCAAAAAAGTACAGATGAAAGGTTATAAGACTTTTCGGAAGCTTCAAGAGTGTTCTGCTTCCAACAATCCATTGGGCTTTTCTGAGACAACATTCTGATCTATCGAAGTATTTCTATAGATTTCCGCGAACAAAATGTACAAATTTTGCAGACTCGGATAGAAGAAGAATCTCACGAAGTGAAGAGGCGACATTGGTAGTACGTCAATGAGTTACATTATATATATTAAAATTACAAGGAACTTGTTAGAAATTCATGTAATTACTTCGTAATCATCCAAGAAATATGCATCGTTGATGAGTTCTTGGAACGGCATCGGGTTCCAATGGTGGGCTGATTGTCGGTTTTGGAGAAAAATATACATAGGTCCATTAAATTCCAAGCAATACTCTTCCTGCGAAGATCGTCATCCAACAATGCATGTACTGATCGTTGGAATTGGTGGCGAGGCAGCCAACTTATGCGCAAAACGTTTAGTTATCGTTGCATCATTTTTTTTTTGCGTTGTACGAATGTATCCTCTGGAAGTCCGGCCCTCACAGCTTCCTCGGCAAGTATCTACGGGGTATAAGAAAAATATTTATAGCATACGTGTATTATGTATTATCTTACTTAGTACGACCTTTTGTACATACTATTTTATTCACAATTATATTGTAAGTAACAATAATTGAATAACAACATGTTGATATTTTTTATTCCAACTGATTTGTGATTTGCGTTCTTGACAGATCACTTCCTTACTGTCAAAAGTAATAAATTTATATGTATAATGTGACAAAACATTTCTGTTGTGATTTTTAATAGAGTCTAAAATCAATTAATAATTTTATAAAATGCAAATTATTATATTAGATGCCTTTCTTTTTATGTACATGAATAAAATGATTTTTTGAAAAACGTATTTAACAGTAGATTCAGTTAAGTAATCTAGAAATCAAGCGGGTATACAAATTGGTATAAAAATGTTTAAATAATTTTCTACAATATAGATTCAAACGCGAAGATGGGAGTTAATTTCTTACTGTATTCCATCTTGTACAATGGGTCTTTTAGACGGATCACCCGTATCTCAAGCGTACAAAATTTGAACATTGTTCTTTTTGTGGTTTTTGGTAGCCGGTTTTGAATGAGCTTCGTCTTTTTGCTTTTTATATCGTTTGTCACGGGAGACGTACTCATTTGGTATGCAAATATCGTGTTTTATTGTAACACCTAGTCCCGACTGCGAAATGTCAAGCGTGGGAGAAAAATGTCGGAATTGGTAAACTCTGAATTACCAAAGGTATGTGCACCTTGTTGACGTTAACTAAGAAACGAAATTTATCAAAAAGAAAAATGTATTCACGTGGAAATCACTCTAACTAAACTAGAGAAATCCGAAGGTATTACGATTCCACATTCCACACGCGTTACACATTATCGAAGCATGAGTTTTATTGACAATGAGTCAAATTTACGCAAGAATAAAATTATCATTTGAAAAACTATAATATGTCAGTATTTGACCAGTGAAAATAAGTTTATTTATGCTCATTTCCACACCACCGCAAGCGGTAGAGCATCCGGCGTGTTTTTTTTTACGTGGTATCCCCAGTAGGCCTACTCCACGGAGAATAATAGCAAGATCGATCTTACGTTCTTCGAAAAATTGCAGATGACTTTTTTTTACATGTTAATTAAAGTAAATTATTTTTCCCAGTAAACTTGTACTCGCGTATATTCGCAGTCTGTTCGAAATTTTTCAGTTCATGTAACCCGCTGACTATTATCGATGAAAGATGACTGTTTGAATTATGGATGAAAGATGGTTGTTTTAATTATGGATGAAGGGTGATTGTTTTCATCTTATAGGCGAACAGCGATTGACTTTGGATGTTGCGTACGGTTTTTTTTTCTTATGAGATATGAGATGATCACTAAAATGGAGAACCTGGTGAATACGCAAAACAATCAACAATTAAACCAAGATCGAAAGTACGAATTGCTGTAAGACGTTGGCATTTACCTATCGGAAGACGATGCAGAAATCTTTGAAGAAATGGAAACAAATCGGAGTAGAATAAGCACAATCACCAAAATACGACAGAGCTGTATAATTCTACAGTAAAATACAAACCGAACATGATCTATGGCCACTCGAGAAAAAAGAATCTGACACTAAAACGATCGCAATAAAAGACTATAAAACCATTAACAAAAACTACAGCAGAATAACTTTTACCACACTTTTTTTATCATGATGATGATGACCTACATCCCTGAATCTATGTATCGGCGAAAACAAGATGACTGACCCTGAACCAGACCTAAGCCTAAAAAATGAAACCTTAATTTTTCAGTATAGTCAATAAAACTCAGTTACCTGAAACAGATGAAAATGTAGTTATTGACATATGTCGATACAGACAAAAATATACTTAGCTCAGATATGTAAAGAATATAATTCACGGAAAAAGAGACAAATCAATTAGTTGAAACAGTCAACAAGTTTGACTAGCTGAAAGAGACAGAAAGTTTGATTAGCTGAAACAGACAAAAGGTTTGATTAGTTGAAACAGGCAAATGGTTTGATTAACTGAACCAGTCAAAAAGTTTAACTAGCTGAAAGAGACAGAACGTTTGAAACTTAAAAACTTGTAGGTTTGCAGATTATTCATAGAAAATGAAGTCCCAAAAGAGAATGAGTTCTTACCAAAAATGCTCTACAAATTTTTGAAATCTCTCCGACGTTACCAGAAAAATTCAGTTTTCTATAAATAATTTAACACACAGAATTTAACCCAGTACTGTCCAAAAATATGTTACAGTTTTTAGAAGTACCTAAAAAAAAAAAAAAAAAATTATAGCGATTGCTGAGAATTTTTTTACCGGGGTGATTTTCCCTAAAATTGCAGAGAATGGAATTATTAGGTTCACCTTGCTTCTTATTTCGTTTACCGTACTTTGTTTGCCTTGTTTTATGAATTTATAAGGGCTCTGTTTCCCATCCTCCAGGCGATCGTAAGATGTTCAAGGTATTCTTAAATCCCCCTAACTCAATAAGTATCGTCTTAAGACTGTTTGGGGTCTTAAGTTTGGTTGAATGTGATCGTCGGTGTGATATACGGACAAGAGTACATATGCGACGACACTGAGTTCAGAGTTGTGCATATTTAAGCGGGCCCCTGAGGAACGCACCTCGAGCCGCATCCAACAGTGGTCGAATAGGCTCCGTTAGACCTTTCCTCGTTCCTTTGAGTTTTCAACCTGTGGCCGCCCACGTTCGTTCATTTCTGGCATACCAACAGCCCATATTAAACTTGCTTGGATTAGTTCGTTATCAGACGATTTTCTCCAAGTAATCAAAGGTAATAATTAATACCAGTTGAACCAACTCTCAACTACCAGTGTCGAAAATTATATGGTGAAATTTAACAGCATGGGTTCGTCAGTTCTGAAAAGGAGAACGAAGATTTCAAGTGATCGTGTGGTTCAACCCTGCATATTCTCAAGAGTCCTGTATACTGCAATTTTGTATTAGTGTGTATCCCCTTTTTAAGTCATCAGATTCGGAACTTGTATTCAACGGGGATCGGCTTAATCGGCGATTGAGATAGTTGAATCGTCGAAAAATTGTCTTGGTTTTTTTATGGCGTTATTTCGCATCAACTTGCGCCGTCATTTTGTATCAATTTGGTGTGTACTGCAACTTTGAATTGTTCAGAGATCAGTTGGAATCTTATCAAATTTGCGATTAAGATCGTTGAAGCGTCCATCCAGTAAACAAAGAAATATTACAGCTTATTTAAATAGATTTGTTTTCGTGTCCGCCAAGCGGAGTTTCACAGAAAAACTGATTGTGTGATACTAAAATGAAATGGAATCTGTCGTTTTATTGTTTTGAATAACCATCTAAGGCTGTGATTTCTTTTAATTTTTTATCGTACTCGAATTGTACCGCAAATTCACTTCGACTCAAATTGTGATACATAACACCGTCTCTATTTATTTCCCTTCGAGTAATTTGTAAAAATTTACCTTCACCTGGAATAAACTTTAATGCGTCTTGAACAAATTAATTTCTATCTGCTCGTATCTGTTTGAATATTGTAACGATTTGAATTCACGTTAATGCGTGAACAGCATTAGCCCTTTCATCGTTTTTATTAGATTCTTTCTGTTGTGATTCAAATTACCACAAAATTCTATAGTTCAATCCGTGACGAAAGGTGTATCAAATGATTTTGTTGTTTGGAACGCAATTTCTTTGTAAAACATTTTGAAATACTCTATAGATATAATAACTTCGTTTGAAACACTGCAACTCTGTCAATACATGTCGATTCATTGTAATCATTGGTGATTTATTGGCATAGAAACTGTTTAAAATAGTCATCTAATCGTAAGCTGTTGTTTTCAATCCTAATTCTGAGATCGAACAAACGGATTCATTAGGATTTTAATGATTTATTTTCAATTGTTTTCAATCATTTTTCGATTTCTGGGCTCCGATCCGCTTGTGTTGCATGTACATACATATTGTATCCACTCATTGCAGTTCAGTATGACCGTGATGTCGGGGCCCAGTTTTGCGGCCTACTCGTGGTCGGCCCAGGTCGGCGGTTTCGGCAACCAAACAGTTGTCGACAAGGTGCCAGCCGAAATGTTACACCTGGTCGATTCTCATTGGTATCAGTTTCCCCCCATGAACCCCCTGTGGCACGGAATCCTGGGGTTCGTCATCGCATGTCTAGGGTTCGTATCCGTGATTGGAAACGGGATGGTCGTCTACATATTCTGCTCGACGAAAACGCTCCGTACACCGAGCAATCTTCTCGTAGTCAATTTGGCCTTTTCGGACTTCCTCATGATGTTCACCATGTCCCCACCGATGGTAAGATGTCAAAAAACAAACAAACAAACATCGAAACAATCGTTAAACTCGGTGAATACTACTCATTATAACTCAAAGAAATTAACCAATCCCCAATTTTCTCGTATTTGTTATCACAGGTGATCAATTGTTATTACGAAACTTGGGTGTTTGGACCGTTGATGTGCGAGATATACGCGTTGTTTGGTTCCCTGTTCGGATGTGGCTCAATCTGGACAATGACAATGATCGCTTTTGATAGATACAACGTAATCGTCAAGGGACTGTCGGCCAAACCAATGACCATCAAGGGTTCGCTACTTCGCATTTTGGGTGTCTGGGCTTTTGCTGTTATATGGACAATTGCCCCCATGTTAGGCTGGAATAGGTAGGTTGAATTAGGCGTTAACATGGAATGAAATTTTTTTTGTTGATATTTCGCGAATGATTAATTTTATCGTGTAGAAATTGCTCAAATTTATAAGTGGTGTTTTTTGCCTCAAATAGATATTGGATATTACAGAAATTATTAGGGGTTGCATTGCGATTTCACCGTATCGAATTATGACTTCACTATGGTGGACTGTGACATCACCGTCTTGTATGATGATATCATTATGGTGGATTGAAACGCCATAATTCAGTAAAACATCTACAGGGTGACCCAGAACTACCGCTCGACAGGCTACCAATGTGTTTCTCGTGAAAATCTGCGAATGAAATATTTTTAAAATTTTGGTAAATCGTTTGCCAATTACAGCCGTTTGAAATTGGCCAATCCATCGCGGTAGCGTTTGATGGTTCCTAGTAAAGCTGCCGAGTGCATGACGGTCAAATAACGATTTGCGAGTCTGTTTTGAGGCGTCAAATGCTACCGGACGGATGATTTTAAATACCTGTAATTCTTAAACGACAAATTTCCTACCATATCTCCGATCATTTTCAAGATGTCTTTGAAAAGATGCGGAGTCGTGATTTATCGGAGTGTTCAGAGTCGAAAATATTGCTGTTTATGCCCGATTGCGGTTCGCTCCTGATGAGAAGAACTATGATCTTGATGCGATTAATTCCTGTTTTTAAACCCAGATACGTGCCAGAAGGGAACATGACTGCCTGTGGCACGGATTATCTGAGCAAGGATTGGCTGTCAAGGTCTTACATATTGGTGTACAGCTTCTTTGTCTATTATCTGCCACTCTTCATGATCATCTACAGCTACTACTTCATTATATCAGCTGTATCAGCCCACGAGAAATCGATGCGCGAACAAGCTAAGAAAATGAACGTGGCTTCGTTAAGATCTTCTGAAAATCAAAATACAAGCGCTGAGGCGAAACTTGCCAAGGTATTTATCAACGTTTTTTAGATCAAAATTTTCGCACTTTCACCCCACTTTTCTTAATCTGTTTGATCACAGGTCGCTTTGATGACGATCTCTCTTTGGTTCATGGCATGGACGCCTTATCTGGTCATCAACTACGCTGGGGTTTTCGAATCCGCCAAAATCAGCCCTCTCTTCACTATCTGGGGCTCCTTATTCGCTAAGGCAAACGCTGTTTACAATCCAATTGTCTATGGCATCAGGTAAACATTCATCCGTTTCTCTATATCGTTTTAGTAAAATTGGCTCACGAGGAAAGTATTAAACCTTTGGATCACAGGTCTAAAATATGAAGTTCCTAAAATGTAGTTTCATGGAATGGGTGTTCCTTCGCCCAATTTACAATAGATCAGGCCGTCGAAAATACATACATATAGTTATTTCACTAATGGTTTGAAGCAACATATGCGTCCACATTTGAATCTATGACTTCCTATCGCTGAATCTACATCGGAGGACAATGTAAATTACTATTGGAAACAAAAATATACCGTAGGTCTTGTTTGTGGCATTTCACTCCTCAAACGGCTGATACAATCAATCATAACCGGCGTGAAGACATGCCTGTCAGATAAAACTACTCATTATAGGCTCCATATTTAAGCCCGAAACGAAACGACCCTAGAAGCTTGAGCAGGATTCACAATCCATAAACCTGATATTGTCTTCGTCAGATTTTTATATCATTTGTAACATGCGATTACAATGAAAGATAATTTTCCAGATAAAATGGGTGAAAATCATGAAACTTTGCATTCAATAATCAGGAAAACACTCGAGTAATCCCTATAATTTCACTTGTACTTAGATCTTTGAATTTATAGATTAGATAGTTCATTTACCGAAACGCACTTACAGCCATCCGAAGTACAGAGCGGCACTCTTCAAGAAGTTCCCATCATTAGCCTGTGGTGGTGATGCAGGACATGGCGGAGACGCTACCTCAACGGTTTCCGGCGTCACAACACTGACGGAGAACGAGAAGCCTGCCGCATAAGCTCATTGCGATGGAAACTAAATTCGCCTGACGTGATAAAGAATTCCAAATTTTCAAAAAAAGGGGGGAATAAATTTTGCAAAAGATACAATTTAACATGCGTAAAACAAAATGATTATAAATGGAACGAGAACCACGTTCTTCAATTGATATACAGGAATTCGCGCTCAGCAGATGCCGATTGTAAATATTAAAGTAAAGTCGCGAGAAACTTCAGAATATGCTGAATATTGTTAACGAAACAGTAGTAATTAAAGAAAAAAAAAAACTAAAGGCCGAGCGAATTCTGTGTGCTTGTCAATTGAACAACTGAGAGTGGTGAAAAAGTATTCTGCTGGAAGTGGCAAGAGGAAAGGAACGCGAAATTGATATACGGAAAAAGGAATGAATATACCTGCCAACTCTTTGGTCTCTTTTATTTTTTACAATATGGCCTTGGCGATAAATTCTTGCTCGGCATTTATCCTTGAACTTGTTTCTCGAATATCACCACAATTCGAGACGAATTACAGTTCACCGATTATCCGAAACAGGAAGTCTCATCGCCTGTATTCTGTAAACTTATTTTAGCTTATTCTCGGCACTAAATACGACTTCACCTTGAAACTGGCACTTTGGCTTTATGACATTGGATATACTGATTGGCAAAGACGCCATGTGTGTTTTATTTTTAAAGATTGAATAAATCCTGCATGAAAATTAAACATCATTGAGACTTGTCTCTTTCACTAGCAAAGAAAAAAAGAACCGCATCCTCTTTACCGATCCTTTACCGACGTTAGTCGTGTCGTACTTCATTACGAAAATCATTTTTCGAAGGAAGTTTCGCATTTTTGGTGACTCAACGTGGCAAAACGAAAGTGTAATCGCTTGAGCGAAGTTTAATTCTTATAATTTATCTAAAGCCGAGGCTAAAAGGATGAGCTGATTTGGATTCCGATCGCATTTACGTATTTTGTCGTTTTGCACGCGTCGAGGCAACAGCGAATTTCGGCAGTCATCGGCGCGTATAATGACGTAAATTGCTTAAAATGTTCAGGAAGTAGTTTATTGATCAACATTACGAACATAAAAAGGTGAGACTCGCGGGAATTGTTCTTACTATTGAGTTATATCCATAATATTTCTTTCAAGCGCGACACAAAGGCAAAGGTCTGCACTTCAACATGAAGATATTTTTGCAAACGTAAAACAATATATATTTTTTTATATTATTACGGACGATCAATTGCGATGCGATCGGTAAATGCCACTCAACATCACCCTACGTTTATTTCCACGAATAATACTTATATGGAAATATCAAGGCTGCTTGCACTCTAAATTTTGGGACCATCAGGCCTTCGCATCAGCTGTATTCGTAGATGCAGAATCAGAATTGGCCGGAGGCGGTCCAGCCGTAGGTGCTGCCGGTTGCTCTGTCGATCCGCACACCAGGAATGGTAATTTTTCTTTCAGCGCCAGTCTGTACTTGGGATGGCTGCGAATAAAAAGCAACATTTTCCTTTTTTTTTTGGATAGGTAGAAAAAATAATTTTCCGAAACTCTAAGAAATTTGTACGAATCTCTTATAGTTTCTCAGTTTTTCCGAAAAAGTCCTTTAACAAATTCTAATAGTTTCTGGGACGTTTTTGTTGAACTATCTTATAATATCTGTGTAGCATATTTAGGGGTAAGTACTTGAAATTTAATGAAAATTTTTGAAAAGTTCTTGTAATTCTAGTTTTAGTGCAAATATTCTTTTACAGATATGACTATATTTTCCAGATAGAGAAAAATTATGTTTTAGTGGACAGGCATGACAAAGTCACTTTTTGATGTTTGGGTGTTGAAGTGACTTTCTACGCTTTACCAGAAAAAAAATTGTATGGGGCGTACTCGTAAACTGTTTTTGGCTCAAATAATGATTTCAGTAGTTGCTTTCGGATAACCTTTAGTTCGTACTGAAATCATTATCCCCGTCTAAAAACACCTACTTTACAAGCATGTCGCAAAAACTGCTAATTAATCAACAACAGCTTGTTTGCTGGTGATGAAGAAAATATTTCACTTGAGGCACGCAAATTTCTCTCGAGGCAATTTCCAACATTTCTCAGAAATATGTTCTAATTTTTGAAAAAAATGAGTTTCCTTTAGATATTAGTCTGATTTTCATCTCTACCTCGGCTTGGTTAGGAATAGTTGGAGTACAGAAAACAAGGAGTTTTTCCAATTTTCAACAGGGAATGAGGTTCCGAAGGAATTGAGTTCCTTTCAGAAACGCTATAATCTCTCGAAAATGCTGAGGTCATTAGAATAATTCAAACATTTCAACAGTCCGAAAACATTCCATACTTTACCTGATGCCATACACAATTGGATTGTAGATAGCGTTTGTTTTAGCAAAAAGTGATCCCCAAATCGTAAAGAGAGGGCTTATCTTAGCAATGTTGAAGACGCCCACGTAGTTAATTACTAAATATGGTGTCCAGGCTAAGAACCATAAAGATATTGTAGTCAATGCCACCTGTGAAGATATGAAAGAGTAAATTTATTTTCCGGAACTTCAAGAAAGTCTTTTTCCAACACCTGCTTGAAGAGTTCGATTTTCGATGCCTCCGCAGTATGTGTAGCGCCGTATTTCCGAGCAGTGCGGTAAAACTATGGTGGCGCATGCGCACAACTGAAGTGTTCGATTTTACACACTAAGCCTTTCTTTGGCGCGTGCGCAATTTCGAATAATTTAATTTTGGGCACTGTGTCATTGAGTGTTTTACCCGACTCCAATTTTAGGCGCTGACAAGGGCATCTGCATTGCTTCTCAAATCAAATTTTCCTTCACAGGTGTTGAAAAAAGTAGCGTGTGTCATACGTGCAGATGGGCGACATCTGACTCATGTGATCGCAGCGCTCGCCTTGGCCCATGCTGCGTTCACACTAGCAGGGAAAGGTAAGGCAGCACTAAGACCTGTGGGACAAAATTGGCAACCTAAAAAAAATCGGCCAACTGATATCTCCGCGCTCGAGTAAGTAATAGAAAATAGTATGCAATGTGAATCTGTTGATAGCGATTAGTAACCAGGAGGGTGGGGTAGAACTGGCCACCTAGAAAAAAATGGATAAATTGCATTTTCGCGTCAAGATGAGCAGGTCATGTGAACGCAGCACTCGTCTTTGCGGCTCACGCTGCAAATTTCACATTCATTGGGAATGACTCACTTTCCGCACTCGTAACACAATTGATTACATGAAATATTTTTGCAATACTTGCGTTACTAAATATAAGAAGCAAATATTACTTTCGCCAATTTGGCTTCCGCACTCGCTGCTTGATTATCACCAGATCGCAGAGAAGCCACATTCATCTTTTTTGCTTGATCCCTCATCCCCTTTTCGTGCGCGGCAACCGTCTAAATTATAGAGAGAAAAATGTCTTTCATCAATCACCTACGGCACTGCACTTCCGAATACAATTTAAAAAATGAGATGTATTAAAAGCTCAGAAATCTCGTCAGAAACTCACGGAGACAATATAATAGTAACTGTAGATGATAGTGGAGAGCGGCAAGTAATAAACGAATAGAGAGTAAACCAGAATGTAGGATTTGGAGAGCCATGCTTTGCTCAGATAATCCGTTCCACAAGCAGTCATGTTGCCTTCTGGGACGTACCTATACTTAGAAAAAATTGAAGAAGTTACGAGGATACAGTATTGATTTACTGAATATCTACACAAAAAAAAAATAATAATGCAAATGAATCCCCGCAAGTTGATACCTATTCCATCCAATCATGGGAAGTATACTCCAAACTAATCCAAACATCCAGATTAGCAGAATTTCTAAGATTGCTTTTTTGATGGTGAATGGAGTGCCGGACATTCCCTGTAAACGTATATGTTTTTTTATGTTACGATAGGCCAATCGAGTAGATTAAGCAAACAATGACAGTATAAGGCCGCTGGATGATCGGTTATACTCAAACTTTAATGCGATCGTTTGCTTGACCTAAAATATGCAGCATTTAATATGCTGTTCATTGAATAGGTCTTTCTTCACTTTGGTTATAGTTGATTATACATATATTAGCAGTTGGACAGTGAAATTCCATAACAAACTAATTGACTTGTCGTGGGTTTTTGCCATAACACTAACCGTACTAGACCCAGTTAAATGATTGGTTTCATACTACGGTATGAATGGAGTTATGTAAAATGCCGGTATTAATTGTCGTTACCTTCTGACGAAATTCCGTGATCAAAACATAAAGATTCAAGCGTTATATACGGATGTATTACTTCATATCAACAGTGAAGTAACTACAAAATTCCGATGACTTCGTGTATCATAAATTGAGCGAAGAAAGAACCATTAAATATAACTATAACGTATCAGGATTCTACTCATCAGGAAACTATTAATATCATTTAGGGCCAAAGAATCACCCCTGGAAGTTTGAATCGAAATCAATGATCCAGAGGCCTGCAGATAATCTTCGTGTGAGTAATACGTGGGATTATTCAAGAACTGTCTACCTTCACAATAACATTATACCGATCCAGAGCAATGGCAGTCATAGTCCAGATAGATGCGCATCCACACAGTGATCCAACCATTGCGTAAATGTCGCACATCAGAGTTCCTGGAAGGATTGGAATCTTCAGGACTAACTTCTTTGTCGAAAATGGTTCACTTACCAAGCACCCAAGTTTCGTAATAACAGTTAATAACCATTGGTGGGGACATTATGATCATCATGAGGAAGTCCGAAAAGGCTAGATTAACGACGAGTAGATTGCTTGGAGTCCTTAACGAGGGTGTCAGCATGAACACGTACACCACGACGCCATTACCGCTCCAACCCAATACCCCCAGGACGATCATCACAAGACCAAGTATTTTGTGCCACAACGGATCCATGGGAGGAAATTGGTACCTATAAAAGTGTATCTGCATTTTTGCTTTGCAGTTTGTACTTTTCAAATTTAGGCATAAAATTTGCGTGTTACATCTCAAATATATAACTCAATTTCATCACGGACTATAAATTAATTGAGTCTGTGTGACGATTTTTTTTCATTATGGAGCTTGCTAGTCCAGCAGAAGGTTTTCAGTGATTACTGCTCCATCATTCCCCGACCAAGATTTGAATCTTGAGTGTAAAGACAAAAAAGATTTGGCACAAATTTCGACTGTTGCTAGGGGGTTTGTGTGGGAATTTCATTTATACTTACGCAGCCTGCATAGTATTTACCAATGTGGATCAATTAGATGAAGCATTTCAGGTGGGACTTTGTCGGCAACCGTTTGATTATTGAACCGCATCCATTGTCGTGCAACCTGTGGACCCATGGTGGATATGACCTCAAAAGCTGCTCTCCCAGCTGTGAACTCTGATACGTTTCGAACATTATCCAACGACATGGGATTGAAAATATTCTGCGAATCAGAGGATATTGCTGCTTCCATCTGAGGGCAGACACACATCTACGGATCAATTGTCGCACAGCGTTTATTGTTAATTATGTTTTCATTAAGCAGATAATTTTAATTCACCCACACAGAAACACCCACACATACGCAAAAGTCAGTATATAATAATTTTTTTCATTTTCCCGTAAGCACTTACTTTCGATGTTATTGCGTCTGCAGAGTTCGTTTAATGACAATACAACAGGAAATATTTTTCCTCTGGTAGTTGGACGGTGATTGCGGTATAACGTAGAACATTGGTGCATCAAATATTCGCCATTACTGCAGCGGCTGTGTAAATCTGATCTTCTATATATATTGAGAGTAAGAAGACCTTCCTTGATCAATTATTCAAATATATTCATCTATACTTCAACTGGAGACTCGTATATGTATGGCAATTTATTGTACAAGCGAACACAAAGGTAATACTTTAGGTAGTTTCAACTGGCTTCTTGAGACAGCTAGTTGAACAATAAATTAACTGATAATGACAGCTGTCGTATTTCAAATCGGTATTGTACATTTTAAATTGAATTAGCTTTACCACATATGAGTGTATGGATTCAAGGGCATGATTACTTTGAATTACTTTCTCAATTTTTTACCAGCAGAATTTTACCGTCGTAGGACCAAAAAAATTTAGGACGAGAGCATTTATCTAGTAAATAACGTCACTCAATTAAACCGCAAAAATGATGTTTTTGTGAGATATAAGAGAGTTTTGCGATTCAACGTATTATTTGTTCAATATTTTATATGAAATTGAATGTAGTGTTTTTATTAAAACGTACTTAATGAAATAACATTGAATTCAAATATAAGTGCAGAAGAAATTGGTAAAACGAGCTCTCTACGTGTAACGATTAGTGCGAAATACATTACAAATTACATTGGCGTTTCATGATTACAAAAAGATAAAATATAAATTATATATGTGTATGTAGAGCGGAATGTTTAGAGGGATGGCGGGTGTGCTGGACTGAATGGGTGCGAACCATGGTGCGAACGATCGGCAGATGAGTTCGAACGACTGATTCCAAAGATGTGAGAACGGTGATAATGGGTGAGCGAGCGGGTGAAAGAAAAGAGAATGGAAGAAGGAGGCAGTCGGGAAAAGCAGTCTAGTGTGTGTGAGCATCAAGGTGTGTGAAATGTAAATCATTGAGAACCTTTCGAATGTTTATTTGTACTATGTAAATAGATAAATGAACAAATCGAATATAAAAAAGGGAACTGGGTTTGTTGAGCATTGGGCATAAGGTGGTCGTTATTGCGATGTCGAACAGGAATAAACTATCAATTACAATTGTGAAAATTACCTAATATCTCTATTCGATCTCGTATTACAATTTGTTAGTATAACTTTCGTTAAAGTCTTAATCACCGTATTTTGAATAAAAAATTTCTTGTTGCGGGTATCTACAAAAATATACGGGCGTGTACAAAGTATATGTATGTGTGTACCACATACTCATATACTAAAATATTTTGTATTTTACTTTGTTCTCATTAGAAAATGAAAACGTAATTTGTATTTCATTGTTGCCTCAATCACAAATTGCAATTGCAATCGTTGAGTAATTACGATTTTGTTCATTAGCGACTGCCCCACTTTGTGCCGATTACCTCTATAATTAATAACCGAACACCAGGGACTATTCACTAATTCCCCCCCAAAAAGATTAAAGACATGGTTTGATATTTTGTTCAATTTATTGTTTGTACAAAATTCTCGAGATTTATATGCTTCGTAATGATTCCGTAACAATATAACAGGTATCGCAAGTAGTCCCTCTAAAAATATCATTTTTACAATTGAATTATATAAGGCACAATTGATGATTAGAATATTACAAATTAGAACTTACAAATTAAACTAAAGCTTCGCTAAGAAGTTGAACAGTTAAAAGACAGGTTTTGGATTTTCTGAAGCTGGAATATTTAGGTTTCACTTATAGTTTTGTGAGATGGATATAGGAGCCTAAAGTATTTCAAGCTTTCAACCATTTCTGTTCATTTTTAATCATTGTTTACGGACTGTATCAATGTATTGGCATAATTGTTCAAAACATAAGTACTTAGGACTGTATTTTCATGATACAGCCGAGGTAATGGAAATATTCGAATACAAATGAACAAATACATTGAATTAATAAAATGCATCTATTTAATCTAATTGGAAGAACACAACGTTACTTCAACAACTAAAAAAATACAACGATTTTAATATATCGTATATCTTTATGGCCAACTGTATTGTGAATCTGATACCATATTACTATATAGCAGAAACAACCTAGCAGAAACTATTATTGGAAAATCTATTTTCAAATAACAAACACTGTGATTACTTGAAAATTATAGAAACCGTGATTTTTATTCACCTTAAGGATGATACGAAATTTTACCCTAACAAAATAGTCGATGGTTAAACTTCTGAAGTTTTAACTCATACTGTAGTGACTTTGTTCTACTTTATTCTACGGAGACATTGAACTCACAAAACCTATGTTCAAAACATTAATTGTGCTGTTGAAATTATTATTTGATAATTTTTGTTTTCGGTATTGTTATAACTAGATTATCGATCATTTTCAACTTGAAGTCAAACAAGATGTGTTACGTGACATCTATATCAATTGAACTGCTCCTTCTTTCACTAAGCTTGCGATTGGCTGGTATTGAATAAGGCGCTGTGCACCAGCCGTCAAATCTATTTCATCATTTGTCGTTCCAGGCACGATGATTCCTTGCACAGGTTTGTTGACTCGCAAAAAGACATGGCTGTTCAAGTTGGGTTTAACAGTCAGTTTATCAACTTCGAATGCTTGAAAATTAGCAGGCATGTGTTGAAGCGCAACTGTTCTGAAAAGTGTTTCAATATTGGCCAAATATTCTTTAGCAAACTTGCGTTCGCCTGGAGTTAGGTAAGATTCTTCCGGACTCTTTTTGTCATCTTCTGACAGAATGTGTATGGTGTATTGTTCAATTTTTTCTAACCTCGTTCGCAGGTAACTCTTTATAACGAATCGTATTCTATCGATTTCCATCTTATGAATAGCTAGCCTGATGTCACCCTTTTTCAATTTTTTCATGTTCTCTTCCATGTGCGAAATTTGTTCGAGCATACAATCAACGAGTTCTGATTGATGAGGTAATATCTCTGGTGCAAATTTCTCGTTCAACCAAGCATTTTCAATGTCTTGCAATACTTTGCCGGGCGTGAATTCTTCATTGTCGCTAGAGTCCAAGTGCTCTGAAACATCCGCTACGCTATCGTCCATTGCAAGACAGAGTGACAACGGTTCTCGGGACCGAATGTGAATAATGCGTGGAATAATGTTTACAAAAACATGAACATGTCAAATCTTACTGAGACGAGATGTCACCAATTGACTATGCCATACACGACCGCAAACTATAGGAAGAGTAGATCCTCTTCTGCTTCGGGGCCATCTCCACGATGACTTTGGGAATGCGTTCCAATGCGTTCCGAAATCAATCTTCAGTGCCGTGATCAGCCATCTTTAATCTCTTTTTCACTAATTTGCCTCTACTTTACGAACACTTTCTAGTCCTCCTTACCTCTACGCGCCATATCTTTTGAGCTAATGACTAGTTCTGTCTGTACATCTCTGGGTATATTCCGCCAGGGAACTGTGGCAGTCCAGTAATATCATATTTTGAATTTTCTAACTCGCGGTTGGTGGTATTTACTGGTCATTTACTGCCAAAGCGTTCCACCAATTGACAATTATTGTTTGAAAATGTTATCTTCATAATAAACAATCAATACAGCATTAATAGCGCGCATGTATACTTCTATCCAAACCCTATTTACACCTTCAAATAATGTAACCTGCATAATCGAGAATTGCTCTAAAATTATTTTATGAGCCATCAACAATTTGTATTTCAAACATTTCTTCACATTCGCGCTGATGTATACGAATTTATATTTTAAATACAGTACGCAAAGGGATCAACAATGATCGCTGCCCGTAGTGGGAGATGTGTTTGCTATAAAAAATAAAATAGTTTTTATGAATATGTAAAAGGTTTCTTCCCAGCAAACTATAGTTCATTTTATGAGAATCATACAATTTTCACTACTATCAACACTGCTGTTTATAAACGAATATTTACCATTGTCAGAATAATGATTTTTTCAAATGAGAACGTGATGATTTTTCACAAGTCGGGAACTATTTCATTTTTCTGAAAAAATGTTGGATTTCAAATCGATGGTGATATTTGTCATGAAAAACTTGTAGATTTGTACAAAGTAAAAAGTATAGTTGCCTCATCGATAGTTACACTTCTCCGAGAGAGGGATAAGTTTCCGCGAAACCAATCCAAAGTTTCCATTGAAAAATTGAGGTATTTCACAGTGTCGTATAGCAAGTAACGGAGACTGAGCTAATTTATTTATCATGATTCCAGATTCCTATATCTATATGATTCTTTATATATATACATATATTCTATTTCAATGGTGAACATCAGGTTTTTGAAAAATATACCTATAGCCAAAAAAATTATACACAAAATCATTATCGTAAACGTTCACTATATCTCTTTTACAACTCAGGTATCGAGAGAATCAGTCCGAAGGTCTATAGCACATCGCATAAAAACTTAACGATATGCAAGATTAAGGATCCGCTATTAGTCAATTACCTTAAAAGGATTTAAAATCAATTTGATCCACCGATCACTGAGAACCATTTCAGCGATATTTGAGTATATCAGCTTAGAATCACTTAGATGTAATTAAAGCGACAAAGATTCTACGAGCTGTCATGACGTTGTTGTAAACAGCCTGATAGCGATTAGGAGATACTGCATCTAGTCCATTTTAAAGATTATGAATCACTAGACTAGAGGCCTATACTGGTAACCGCCTCAAGTATGTACGGTTATCGTAATCTTTAGTCGATCAGTGTGTCAGGTATAACTGTAAAAAAATATAATTCCAGCGTATTTGAAAATACGTACTGTCAACATCGATTTATTTTAGTACTGACCGAAGGTGAATCCGGTTACAGAATATATGTGTCTTAATATTTAAGTGTAAAACAGTTGTTGCAGTGTGTCAGTATTCAGGTAGTCGATTTTTACGAGTTTCCCCGTGTCTTCGTCTATACATAAGAGATGTCGAAGTATGGCTACAACAGTTTGCCTACCGGGGAACCGGATCCTGACGATGAAATGCGAGTTGCGTTGCCTCCGTTAATGGTCACGTTGGCTGTACCGTCAACTCCAAACTATCCGATGTCTCCCTCGCCAATGGGGTCATCGGAAACGCTTCCAGAACATCAAAATGCCAAACGGAGAATGGATCGCCGTCTTATGCGTCTGAATACGGAACTCCTTCAAGCGGTTGTTGATGGAAATTTGGCGGAGGTTGAACGGTCCGGTATATGTTAATTTTGGTTCCGCTATTTCGAATTTATCTTGAAATTACGCAGCCTTCCTCGGCAAACGAAGAAAAAATAAAAAGTATTGAACCGGGTTTATTTTAATGCCGTTAGCTACTAATCCAAAATTTTCAAAAAGACGTATTGCGTTGTGCGAAAATCCATCCGAATTGATTGTTCTATTGTTTGAATATGTGTCTACAGCTGCAGGTTCTTCATACTTTCTTATGTTTGAATTGTACCGCAATTTCAATTTGATCCAATGTGTAACGCACAGTTTCGTTTCTATCCATAATTCCTATTCGATTCATTTGAAAAAAATTGAAATTAATCTGGAACAAAGTCAATACGCCTCAAACAATTCAATTTCTATTCAGTTGTTTCTGTTTGAATCCTATAACGATTTGAATTCGTGTAAATCTGTCAATGGTGAGTGGGTACCTTTTCGCCTCAGAGTATTTTCCACAGAAACGTATAACACACGATTTTATTCGATACAGCATTATTCGACACGTACTTATAGTACGCGGGTATTATACTAAACAGAGTTATTTTACTCGGGTGTTATTTAACAGTAATTCTTGTACTGAGCCGTCCTAGTAGATGTGATCGCATGGACGTATTTCAAAACGTTCTAGTTGTACCTTGGAATATAATTTTCTAAACACTTCGAATTACACTCAATATTATAATTAATTGATTTTAAACATTTTAATAATTCCTATCAATCCCTTGTAATCGCTAGCCACTTATCCCTATAGGAAGATTCAGCTAGACATCCAAACAGTAATTTTGGGACCAAAAAACAGATTCAGCCGGTTTCAAATTTTCTATTCTTTTCTATTATTTAAAATTTTTTCCAATTGCTGGGCTGTTTATTCGGTTCAGTGATCACACTGTAATGGAGGGGATCATCATTAATACTCGTAATACTTTGCACGTAAACTTCCCATGTTGATACACATTTATCGCTGTCAGTAAATTATCTCGATGATTGATCATCTCTTAGGTTTTGTTTGTGACCCAATTCTCATAAATCGGGTAGAATGTATGCAACTCTCTTTCTTTTTTCTATCTTTTGCATTGTGCATTTTCTGATGTAACTTAAAATTCATAATTTTTAGTGGTCTCCAGCATGATGCCAGTGCAAACGCGACATGCAAGCCACATCGGATTTCGAGTTGTCACATAGCGAGCTTTTTAGGACATACCGATATTTTGCGAACTCTGCTCAAGAATGGTGCCCAACTAGAAGGAACGCGTGACGCAATGGGACGAACACCTTTGCATCTCGCCGCTTGGGAAGGCAATCCGGATTGTGTAAAGCTTCTTCTCGATCATGCCCCAGAACTGGTAAACATAGCAACAGAAAAAATCGAAATAAAAGACAAAATTCGGTTAGAGTGGATCGACTCTTGGGATCACGATCATCAGTCGGTGATTGACATGGTGAGTAGTTTTCGATAAACACGTCCAAACAGTACAGTTCGTCAGAGCTTTAGGCATACCGTTTTCAAAACACGGTAGTGTGATAATCTCAATTTTTAGCTACCGGTCTTAGAATTCGGGAGTTCACCTCTTCACGTAGCTTGTAAACGGACAGAGATGATCTGTGTGCAACATCTTCTGGCGGCTGGAGCTGAGTTCAATAAAGTTGACAGTCGAGGGATGAGGCCACTTGATGTAGTAGGCGAAAATTTAATCGACCACCGTGAAGAGGGCGACGTGGAATTCAGGTAGGTATATAACGCATTGATTTTGACTTGTGTATTTGATCACTGGAGCCTAGTCGAGATAATCTCATCAACGATTCAGGTATCCAGCCGTAATCGCATCATTGATAGCTGCTGGCAGCCGGCATTACCTCTCTTCGGAATATCAGGACCAAAGTCACATCGTGACGCCATTGCATACAGCTGTTGAGTTGGGTTCCTTGGACGCGATAACAGTCCTTCTGAATGCGAATTTCCCTCGCTCTATATGGAACGCGGTTGGAGACACTCCGATGCATTTGGCTATCATGAAGAAAGCAGTGGAACCGTTGAAGCTGCTGATGAGCATAGTCAACAGTGAAGACTCACCGAATTACCTTGATCCTGTAAATTCCGTTGGATTGACTCCTCTGCAATTGGCAATGCGTGAAAATTGGATTCCAGGGGTGAGCATCATCCTAGAAGCTGGTGCAGACGTTACGACCACCTCGAGCAATGGATACACAGCTTTGCACTTGTCAGCTGCAAGCGGTAACTTGGAGATGATTCAAGAACTGCTAAGCATTCCGGACTCGCAAACGGTAGATCTACTCTTCCACTCGCTTCAAAACATTTTTTGAACATGCGCGATAATACCCTTTGTTCTGTTACATAGATAATCGAGGTGGAAAACCAGCCGGGAGAAACTCCTTTATATTGCGCGATCGCTAGTGGCAGAGTTGATTGTGTTAAAGAGATTCTCGACGCCGGCGCGAGTGTTCAGCACAAATTGCGCGGTGGAGTAACTGTGTTTCATCGTGCAGCCGAGCACGGCTTTGCCGACATTCTTCAACTCCTGCTTGACAGAGATCCTTCGACGACGAAATTGATGATTAATGCCAGAGACAAGTTGCCGATGTCCGGAATGACGCCTTTGCACATGGCCGCGTATTTCGGACACGCTGAATGCGTGAGAATTCTTCTTGAAGCCGGTGCGGACATCCTATCTACAACGACGGAGAATCCACACACCAAGGCGACCCCTTTGCACCTAGCAACGACACAGAATCACTATGAAGTCGTGGCCGCCCTACTAAGTCGTGAAACTGACATTATTGACGTACAGGACAATCACGGGTGGCTACCGCTGCATGTGGCGTGCTATCACAGCAGCAGAGAGAGCATTAAATTGCTGTTAGATGCCGGCGCCGATTTATCCGTCGTAACAAAAGACGTTGACCGCAAAAGTATGTCTGCGATGGATTTCCTCGTTTACAACGTTCCTAGGCCCGTCGAATTTCTCGAATCGGTATTCGACGCTGCCATCACTATCAACGAGTACACAATCAATGAGCCCAATTGTCTAATCACTCTTGATTACAGTATATTAACACCTCGCGGCATAAATATGGAGCAGATGAGAGTTGTTAATGCCCTCATTAACAGCGGGAACCAATTCAACCAAAAACGCCTACTCATTCATCCCCTGATTGAAAGTTTCTTGTACCTGAAATGGCGGACTCTCAGCCCTTTTTTTATGATCAATCTAGCACTTTACGCAGTGTTTGTCGTTGCTACGACACAACTAATCACTGGAATTTATTACTACGAGGATAAAGGAGAGGAACCGCCGGTTATTCTTAACACACAGATGAGCAGTTATATCCTGGTTTTCAGCCTTGTGCCTATCGCCATTCTGGTAATTTTACAACATATTGATAATTATCAACAATTACGATAATTCTTACGACCTAATGTAGTATCATGGTAACGAAAAACAGGGATTCTGCATTATATCTCTTCTTTCCTACAGTATGGAAAACTTAACGTCTGTCAGTCTGTTCGTATTTTAACTTACAACTCCAGATCTACGATACCGATTTCGATTCTTTTTTTTTCGGTAGATAGCTACAATGTCTGGACAGGTTTGAAACAGAACAATATTTGTAAGTCAAATAGGAACGGGATCACACACTTATGCGAAGACTACCTAAAATCATATAGGTAGAGGAAAGTTATGTCCAAGAGTTTTCAAGGTCTTAATTTAAGCTCTACAAAAAAAGTCCGGAAGAGTATATGGCTGTTTAATAATTTTGCAAGAAAAAGCATTGGAAAATATTCGCGGGCGGAACCGCAATAGGTTGGTAGTTGATGATAAAAATGGATTTAGACTCAAAGCTTAATGTTGGGTGGTTAAAGGTTGATAGAATATGAAAAGTTAGTAAATAATGTAGTCAATCCAAATGCATGTATGAAATTGACAAAAATACCATAATTGAAGTGTTGGTCAGTACTTGACAAGTAGTAATTCACCATTTTCAGGAATTCTTACACGGGCAGCAACGTTCTTGGATCTACTTTCGCGAACTTGAATCCTGGGTGAAGTGGGGTTCCTTCATACTTGCAACCTTGGTCGTATTCGCTGATCACAACGTTAACGAATGGACGCGTCACGTGGCTGCCGTGGCCGTCCTACTAGCTTGGACTGAGCTTATGTTTTTGCTGTCTCGTTTCCCAGAATGGGGTTACTACGTACTAATGTTTTCCAAAGTGGCCACTAACGTTATTAAGGTACAGACGTGCATTTGATACTGGGATCCCTATTGTGCAAATATCGATGCACGGGAAATATCGCGCAAGCTATCAGACTTTTATTCTGTTACGATAAACGGATTTAAAGTAAAATAAATGGGATAAAAACCACGTAATTTAATACGACGCCCACGGCAGTTATATGTATAGCGTGGTATATTTAATGCCATCAGATGGCGTCTCCGGAATGTAGGGATCCACATTGTTAAAACCCGGGTAAAAACTATTTCCATAAACCTGCCGAAAACATCGGAAAGGAAACTACCAATTCATTAACAATCCATTTCTTCTTCACAGGTACTATTGACGTTTGGCTTTCTTGTGATTGGCTTCACCTTCAGTTTCTTGGTCCAGTTTCGGAGCGAACCTCCATTTGGCTCCCCGTGGCAGAGTTTTGTAAAGACAATGGTGATGATGACTTCAGAATTCGATTACTCTGATCTCTTTACCGGACAAGAAGACTACATAGTGACATTGACACTTGGACGGCTGGTATTCGTCGCCTTCCTGGTTTTAGCTGCCATCGTTCTGATGAACTTGATGGTTGGTTTAGCGGTTAATGACATCAACGACTTGGAGATACGAGGAAAAACTCAGCGCCTCTTTAAGCAAGTCAATTTCCTATGCAGCCTGGATCTGGTGGTCTACAACAAAATGATACTTCGCCTATTACCGAAAAGTTGGCGCATCAGAATCGAGCAGGGCAGATGCGTTGATTCGAAACTTTATCTTCATCCGGGCAGACCACTTCGCACTATTTTTAAGACGTTACCTTCTTCGATCAAAGAAGACATCATACAAACCGCTAGAGCCGGTCAAAAAATGTCAGAACCAACCATGGTTGACATTCTGGACCGGTTAACTAATTTAGAAATGATTCTTCAAAAGGTTTTCCAAAAGGAAACACTCGTGCCTCTACAAAGTAATACCGAAGGTTGCAAGGACCAATCGGAAGCCACAGCTACTTCCGACTTATCGACTCTCGCTGAATACATTGATAAATTAAAAGACGACAGTATTTCGAGGTGGGAAAAAACAGAACTCATAATTGACAACGTAGCTCAAACCTTGAGTGCTTTGCAGAGACAGTTAGTCAGATTGAATGGGAATATTGCTCTCTCAGGAAATGCAACTCATGTAGTGAACATAGAGGAAATGTAAGATACGGTCTTACTTCAAACATTGGCTGTGAGCAATGATGGGCAAACTTTTAATTAGTCAATAATGAATTTCATTTTTATCTTGAAATTAGGAAAAAATAAAAAATAAATTCCACTAATCAGTTTGTAGTACATTCCAATTACAAAGTACAAATGTAATTTGTAATTTATATCGCACTAATCAATAGAGGTGTAATTTGTAAGTGAAATATAATTAATTACAAATTGTAATTGAGCGGTGCCCAATACTAGATGTGAATTGTTGGTATATGCTCTAAGTCCATAGTTAGCAATGGACGTTGGTATCTTAATTTATCAATTTTTATCGAAACCAATATGGCGTCGTACCAGGTTATCAGCTGATCGTCTCAGCTGCACGTTTTTATCTGAATTATATGCTGGTAAAAAAACAAATAAAAATATACAAGCGGTTATACTTTTTCTCTGTTATATCAAGTTAATAAAAGACGCAAATGGACGAAAAAATGTCTATAACTAAATATGACCTGATTAGCGTATTATAGTATCTACTTGTTTTAATCTTTGGGTATTTTGAACTTCAATCGTATTCTTTTGCTTCCTGTACACAAATCATGTAAGTATCACAAATATTCTATCTGCATGATTCGATATGATAGAAATGAACGTCCAATGAGGAATTATTGATTTTATGTTAGCAACCAAAAATTGTATAAAAGCTGCTCAGAAGTGGTCATTGTCGGATCCAAATCGGTTTTTACTGGTTTCTTAGGAAGGTCTACTGCTAGAATTATGGGTTATTTTACAAAAATGAAAGATCAGTTTTAGAGAAATATTCTTTTAATATAAACCGTTCCCAAATTAGTAAAAGAATAATTTAGAGTTGACATTCCAGCGAAAAATGCAAAGGAAAATAGACAACAAGAATTTCTCGTTTGTTATAAGTTTTTCACATGAATGCATTCTTTATTTGTTCTTCAAAACACCAATTTTTCGCAGATATTTGACTAAGAACGGTGTGGTTGCCAGAGTTATCGATATCCTTGCTGGAGCGAATAATTTGTGGATCGCGTATGCAATAACAAATGTTGATGAATTCGATACGATATTTTGAATCCTTTCATTGTCCACAAATCCCAGAGAACTAATCAGTGAAGGCACATCTACGCCACTGAAAGAAAATATAGTTTCTGTCAAAATCGTACTTTGTTTACTAAAAGGCTTGTATTTACCTTAATTTATAATCATTATTTTGAATGGGTTTTGTGTAGTTTTAGTATGATGCAAGAAAAAAGAAAGAAAAAATTATTCTTGCGTGAAACACTCTCAGTTTTTCAATAAAGACCAATAAAACATATGAAACAAACCTATAAATTACTACGTAACAGATACCAAGAGACGCCAATGATATGCCAACATGGAACACAATAACCGTGCTTCCGTAATCTTTAACTGCTCTTTTAAGCTTTGCTGCTCTTGATTCCTCGTCAGTCTTAGGTAATTCGTTCGATGATTTTTCAGATTCATTTTGTGTGGTACCAGCGCCTGTTGAATAGCTCATCACATGAGCAGGTTTGGTACAGTATAAATTTTTGGAGAGTAAACTTCTTGCAATGATGTTAATGTCAGCACCTAAATATCACATTAAAATGCTTCTGAGTTTAATGAGGCGGTCATTTTACAAGAATAAAGTAACTAATAATAATAATGAAGTTCAGATTTAATGACTATATTTGGTTTTATTGAACCGCACATTTGGACTTTTCGCGTTTACAAATCAGCTATTCAAAAATAGAAGTATAATTCATATATCTGGAAAAAAGAATGGACAGAATTTTTTCCTACAGCTATTTTTGTATTTGGGACCAGAGAATGTTTCACACAAAAAAAACATTGTCCGAAGTTTTTTTTGGCTTCTATCGATAAAGAACTGCCGATTACGGTAGAAGTAAACTATGGTTTGATATTAATTTATGCCAAAAATCGTTTTTACGATATAAAGTCAAATGTCAATTATCACATCATTTTACAAAAATTAGAGGAGACACGATTAGTACATGATAGTGTATTAGTTTCTGATTGTAATAAAAGAAAAAAATGGTATTAATCCTTTCCTACTCATTTGAATTCATCCTTTTACTTGTTGATAGAGAACGTGCTAATTTTCAGAGGCTGCTTTCAGTGCATATGTTGTTGAGTAAATGCAGTGAATAATCATCAAGGACGACTACATTGTAACATATTCCATGGAGCAGCTCAAGTAAAATCAAGTCGTAATTCAAGTCTGGGAGGTATGACGCAAAATACAGTATAACAATTACCATGTATAAACGATCCATTCGAAGTCTTTGTTACATTGTTGATTTTATGATGTAGCTGAATATGTTACAATACTCCAATGTAGAGAATAAAACTGATGAATTAAAATCTATAGAAATGATTTGATATCCTGAATGCCTGCTATGTTTCATAAAATTATCAATATTTTGTAATTTCTTTTTCAGGATGGGCACAAATGTTTGTGAAAAAAATTCCATTACATTTCCAGGTTTTCCAGGACCTAAAACTCAAGATCTTGACATTTTCCCAGTTCTAGTAAGCCACTAAAATCTAAATCATTCAGCTTATTAACTCTATATTTGGTTCAAATTCAAATTGAATTGATGATAAATATAATGTACAAAAAAAGCTTAAGCCATTTGTTTTTTCAACGAAAAAAAGTAAACTTGTTACCTCAAAAAATTATTTCTAACTCCAATGATATAAAACTGATATTTTCAGTTTTTTCTATGACCCAATTAAAAATTCCCCGACAATTCCAGGTTTTCCACCTGTGTGGTCAACCTGTTTTTACAGGGCAATTAGTAGTATATTATGTTAAAGGTGCGGAAAGTGCGCGATTTTCGACGAGTGCAGGCGCACACCGGAAGCAAGTGCTGGAATCGCATGAGTCAGATATCGCTTATCAACACGTCTGACACACGATACTTTTTTCGACACCTACGAAGGACATTTTGATTCGAGGAGCAACAAATGTGCCACTGACAGCGTTTAAAATGTGGGTTAGTTAACGTATGTTTAATGCCACAGTGCGTAAAATTGAGTTATTCAGCTGTGCGCATGTGCCAACCTCATTTACGAGCACTGGTCAGAAATGGGGCACTTTACACACACTGTACAGGTTTCGAAAATAAAATTTTCCAAAAAGGTGTTTGAAGAAATATAAGTAATCACAAGTATTACTTTTAAATTATATGTACATACAGTAATAGAAAATATCTATGCTGACTTTTGGCGGACTGACGTGAAACAGATCCAAGTTAGGATCTGTTGCTGCAAGCACGTTTTGTTAACGTTCCATATTTAATCAGCTAAATCGTTTCACATCTATTCATTTGGACTTAGTGTGAGAAACCATATTGCTGGACCGTAATTTTGAACCATGCAACCGAAATTTTTCCTTCACTTAACAGTAGCTCAGAAATTTGAATATCCTGCCTGAATGAGTATGAAAAATTCATCAGTGTGCATGGTGTCTGTCATTCAGTGTGGTACGGCCTACCATCTGAACCAACAGTTAAGAAAAGGGAAAAAAACGTGGAAAAAATCACCAGTAATGTTATTGATGCTGAAGCCGATGAACACGAATAAAACAACAACCTTAATATACAACAGAAATAAATCTAAGCGAAATCCAATATCACAAGCTGAGGTCTCAACAATTTGAGAAACAGATTTATAAATAGATGGTTTAAAAAGATTAAACTCTGACGTTTTTGGATGTACTTTGTTCACCATACAGATTTATAGACATTGACTGAAAAAAGTCAAACAAATATTTCAGATTGGATAAAAACAAATTCATGCAAGTACAGTACAACAGATATTTGTCAACGATTAGAAATGCTAATTATAACTATTCAGGAAAGTAAAACTTCTTGAATATTTTTCCGACAATTTGTGGCAATGAAATTAATAAGAAAAATACGCCCAAAAACATGAAAATTGTATCAAAAATACCAGAGTTTTATCATTTGAACTGTTTTGATTATGAAACCTATTCTTAAATTGTTAATATCGTGATATGTATTATTCCAATTACCTTTGAATAATTTCAATTACATAGTAAAGTGTTCACCATCACTGAAGAAAATAGCATTGCTGAATACGTTTTAAATGATTCGTTCTCTATTCCTAATTTTTTAATTCAGATGATAGAGCGCATTCTTTCTTGAACTTCACATTGTACGCTGTAGAACATATTTATTACCATGATTCAGTACTTTATAAAACTTTATCTGCTTATATCTTGACTTTGTCCGATAGTAGAACCTGGTATCAATTCATTGCTAGTAGCATAAAATGATTTTGAAAAATTGAAGCTGGTTTTAATATGCTGCTATTAAATTGCTAGAATATTTTTTAGGAATATTTGGGAATTGGAAATATTCAGTGATCAAGTTTATAAATTAAAGTTTTAAACATTGGTGTCTTTATCACAAACCTTTGGTGGTACTACTTCTGTTCTGCAAGCAGAGTTTGCTCTTGGAATAGTGTGAGTTCTGCATATCATAGGCGATGTATTTATCATCCCTGGACCATATGCCGCCGGGCATATTGAGGTGCATAGATTTACCCTCGGAGGAAAATGGCTGCGGAACATTGCTCTGCATAGATCCATTGAGACTCACGGCGCCAGTACAATCATACGAATCAGTGAACGAGTGTTCGGGATTATCTTGGGTCGTGCAGTCCCCAAGACTAAGACCTTCTGATCTAGTATTGGAAAAAGTTGCCGGCCCATTTGCCTGGCAGAACAATATAGGTCCCGTTATATCTCGTGCTCTCTCCGGAGTGAAACGACCCGTTTCGTTTCCAAATATCTGGGTCATGTTCTGGGGTAGCGGTATCGTGGGAGCAGATGGGTAGGACTTTACTGCAGAGGCATGCAGACTTTTCTTCTGGTTGTTTTCATTGCTATTTCTTAGATCTCCACTAAGTACAGCTGAAAATTGAGTTTTACTGTGATAATTATGTTCACTTAAATTTACAACTTTATAATTATATTAAGGATTTAGGTGTCAATCATTTGCAGATTTCTGCAATCCATGCATTGGGAAAATAAAAATATAATAACAATAAAAACAAAATTTGATACTGAAACGGAACAGAGACCTGTGTGTTTATGACGCGATAAAGCCGTTTGTAGGATATTTAAATATCCCCCTTTTGCACAGTTTCCTAATTTCAATGCCATACCGATGATCACTTTCACTCGTGGTACTTAAGTGTGTAGATAAATTGCCGAACGCTGTTCTTTACTTGTTTAATTGCATTCAAATGTGTATATTTAATTGTAATCGTTGATGAGTCCGAAAATTGAAAAACTTGAATGTGAAAGAACACGTTTTGAGAATTCTAAATGATTTGTTTTTTGCGAATACGTTTCGACGAACCTTGACAACCGTTCACGCCGATTGTCGGACTTCTAGTGTTCTGATATTATTATCATCATTGCGCCGATGATACATCAAAATATCATTGGTCGAAGTTATGCGGCTTATTTGATTCGTGTGCTTGTGCGCATGACGACTAGAATGAATTAAAAACTGTTAAAAATGTCTGTGGATAATTCACATAATAAGCAAAGACGTTACTGCGTGACTGAAAAATCTTCAGTCAACAGATGCTGTGGTGTCCGGTCGATAATAGTAGATACACTATTCTTAGGAGCTTTCCAGCAAGGAGACACAGTGTGACACTGTGTTTCACGGTCGAACACTGTGCCTTGGTGCTTGTTGGAACGCTCTGAGGTTCTTAATTCAGTCACTAGAGTCCGCTCATGCGTTATACGAAAAATCTAGGATCATTGAGCGCTCCAGGAAAAAAAAAACATTTGTGAAACGCGTGTAGATTATCATTGCATTTAATAAATAAATATAAACAATACCATGCGTCGAAAATAAAATCTCTAACTAAAAAATTGGCAGCAATGAATCCGACACAGTGTCCAACCATGCTCCGCAGCTGTGTCCGACTGTGTCGCTCTGTGTCGTTGCTGGAAAGCTCCCCTTTTTAACATATGCAGAGGGCAGAATATCATAACGGTCGTGGCAGATGAAGCCGTAAAAGCTGATATATAGGCAGTTGTGTTTTGCTGATTTCTTTGAAATCTATAAGGAAGGAAATAATATAAATAACGGAGCATTTAAAAAAAAAAGTCGAGACCTAATCGACCACAAGAAGCCGTATCAGCGATCGGTGGCTTCTTTATCGGCGGGAGCTATTAAATCTACAATCTCATAAAACACACAAAAACCCATTAGGTTAACCGTTTTTAACAATCTTCGAGCTCGAATACATCCATGATGCATCCCACTCACTAATATATCCTTTGCAAAGATTCTTGAAAAGCAGGTCTGCTTTATGGTGCTGCCCCACGTAGGGCCGAATCGCCGGAATCCGCAACGACGGAACGGAATGGACGGAAAAGTCACTAAAATCTGCGTTCCAGTAATTTTATCGCGTTTTATTTTTACGGAATGGTGGATTCGTCCAGTATCCGCATATTACAACATTCTGTTTCGAGCGCTGCAGGAGTAGTATATATACAAATACGAAAGAAGAGTTTGTACACAGTGCGATTATTAATCGTGAGTGCTTTCCATGTACCCAAATTCCGGAACAGAGTTCCGGAGGGTCAATTTTCATTTTATGAAATAATTAAATACATGTATGTACAAAAATGAATTTGACATAAGACCTAATTAAATAAATTGTATACAGTGATGCAAAATCTTTATCCAAACAGACAAATGAACCCGAATAGCACAAATATGAATCTACATCGTTCCATCGTTCCATGAAATTTTGGTATATACATGGGATGGCAGGATTTTTCAAAACCCGGAACGGACTCAGAAATCCACTAGATCTCGTCTGCGTTCTGTTCCGTTACTGCGGATTCCGGCGATCCGGCCTTACATCGGACAGCAATATTACCCACCATATTGGTCTTATTTCAGACCCTTTTTTTCAAAAATCTTCTAGTTTTACTGATAGAGTAGTAAAATTGTTTGAAAATTTTGGAAGTGATAGAAATCACAATTGTCCTTTCCAGCGATTATACAAGCACAACTGTAAATTCTGTCGTGTCCAAAAGTTTAAAGACGATTAACTTCTAGGGAATGTGGCAGCCGTTGTAGGGTTGATTGTAAACGTTAAGAGCACATACTACAAGAGGTAGCTTCGCGTGCAGCAGGGTGATACCATAGGGTGATACAAGTTTCCACTTCCACTTTCTTATTTGAGACCGGATGACATTCTATTACCACAGAATTAAATGCAAAGTGAAATAGACGGAGAAACCCGAGGATATCTTTCTCTCTCTCATCACATCGGCCGCATTTTTTGCAAGGTCGTTGGAATGGGTGCATACCACTGGGTGTATACTACCTCCAGTAGTATATGCTCTGTGGTAAACTGATTTTAGCAAAGCGCTAGTCGTTCCCTTCTCAGTGTATGCTCGTAGTTAAGGGTCTGTTTACAATCCTTGCGTTGTTTATGGTGAACTCTTATGCATACGGGATTAAGTACATACAAAAGAAATGCATCTAATAAAGTGAGCGATATTGATAGCTCGGAGTAAAGTGAAATATGTCCGCGTATGACGTACGGAAATATTAAGCACAGTCGTTGGTTTTCGCACTCCGAATTACTGATCGCCGTAGCAAAAGCGTCTAAATATGTTGTCGCTTCTATTTGCGTACCTGATCGTGGCGGACGTCGTCAACGTGAGTCTTGGGCTTCACGCGCGAGACCCCCTTGAACATCATGGGCGATGCGAGCCGATAACGATACCGATGTGCATGAACATTCCGTACAACGAAACGATCATGCCGAACCTGATGAGCCACCAGAAGCAGGAAGAAGCGGGTCTCGAGGTACACCAATTCCTCCCACTGGTCAAGGTAAAGTGCAGCCCAGACTTGCAATTCTTTCTGTGCTCAATGTACGTTCCGGTCTGCACGATATTGGAGAAGGCAATACGGCCCTGCCGGTCTCTTTGTGAGAGTGCAAAAGCTGGCTGTGAGTCACTCATGAATCGCTTCGGCTTCCTCTGGCCGGACAACTTGGAGTGCTCAAAGTTCCCTGTTTTCGGTCACGACGAAATCTGTGTTGGTGACAACAATACTGCATCCACCGAGCCTTCCAGACCACTCGAACCGCAGTCCCAAGGTCCCAGAGCAGAGTATCATCCTGGCTGGAATAACCGGCCATCCGATGGCAGTGACCTCTTCGGTGCTCGAGACTTTGGCTTTGTCTGCTCTATGCAGTTCCAGGTTCCTCACGACCTTGGCTACAGTCTTAAAGTAGGGGATGTCACAGAGCCGAACTGTGGCGCACCCTGCGACGACATGTTCTTTACTCCGAAAGAGCGCCGCTTCTCTAGAATCTGGGTTGGCACTTGGGCCTCCGTCTGCGCAGCCTCCTGCTTCTTCACCGCTCTGACCTTCCTCATTGACACGGACCGCTTTCGATATCCCGAAAGGCCAATCATCTTCCTCTCTGTTTGCTATCTGATGGTCGCCCTCGTCTATGTCGTCGGATGGGCTGCAGGCAACTCCATTTCCTGCCGCGAACCCTTTTCTCCGCCTCTGAATGTCAGGTTCGAGACGATATCCACCGTCACGCAGGGGACCAAGCACGAATTGTGCACCGTGCTTTTCATGGTCTTGTACTTCTTCAGCATGGCCTCCAGCATCTGGTGGGTCATTCTCACTCTTACTTGGTTCCTTGCTGCTGGACTCAAGTGGGGGCACGAAGCGATCGAGGCTCATTCGCAGTACTTTCATTTGGCTGCTTGGGCTGTTCCTGCCGTCAAAACTATCACCATTCTTGCCATGGGGAAAGTTGAGGGTAAGTATCAATAGGCCTTGGAATCTATGAAACTGTTATTAGCAGTCAAAGTTAGCAGCCAAGCATATTAAACTTGTTACAAATGGGGTAATTTAATAATGTTCACTTCTAAGATTTTCTGATATTAGTATCTTTACATGAGGAGTGACAAAATTTTGATCACCGAGTCTGACTGCTTTAATTTAATAAAAACGGCAAGTTTGCAGGCTGCGAACTCTGGCTGCTAGCGTCAGCTTCATTCAAAAATTTTATATTATTCCTTATTCTCCTAACGAAAAAAGAATTCTTAGAAATCACACGTTGACCAATCAAAACCATGTAAACTGGGAACTGTTACAAGATTTTTGTATGTATAGAAAAGTAAAGCAAATGTCTGGAAATTTATTAGGAAATATATGCAGATCTTCTTAAAAATTTCGTAAATTATGGTGTTCTATGAGATCTTTCAATTGATAAATCACAATTTATAATTTAAATAAATTAGTTGTTCACAATTGTTCCTACTTGCTACGGTAAATTATAAGTTTTTTTCAAGTTGTTTGTTTCACTGCTGCATTCACTCGATTATCAGTATTTATCTATATAGCTGATAATTATGTTATGAATAACAGGGTCAGTATGCGAAACGCGACATGTAAAGATGATAAGTTAGAGAAACAGAGAAAAAACTGAGAATTTTCAAATCTAAATTGAGTAGACATTCGGAAATTTTTTGTGTAACAAAAATTTGAAATGATTTGAATTTTCATATTTTTTTTTTCAATATTTTTAATCAAGTCGAGCTGGAGATGATAATTGGCCCAATTTAGAGAGAAAATTCATATTTGTTCAGAACATATTTTGCATCACTAGACTAAAGAAACCCCGACTTCTGGTATTTTGCTTATGTTCTTATAGTACTACGTAATAGAAAACGGGGGTGAATTGCTCAGATCTAATAAAAGGTTTTTTAAAACAGTTGTGATTAGTTTAAAATGCAGTTCAAGAAATATTTTTAAAAAAGCTAGAATTATGAAAAATTTTAACAAATTTTCAAGCAATATCAAAGTTTTTCCACAAATCAGCGAAAATTCATTTTCATTACACTCACTTTTTCAGCAACTCTTATATACCTCTTAATTAGTTCTCCAACTATGTTTTATTGAATTCAGCCCAGCAATTTTTTTAAACTTCCGTAGCTTGAGACAATTATTACATTTTATCTAAATTCATTTGGCAGTTTCAATAAATTCTTTCTTTGTGCACTTATTTTTATATTTATAGTGGATTTTAGCATATCAGAACAAATGCAATCTTCTCACAAGATCCCGTGAAATGTGAGTGCAAATTATCCTAAAATCCAAACAGAGAAATTGAATTCACCGTATGTAAGCCCGTGTCAGTGAGGGGATACAAATTTGTATTTTGGCATTTTGTAATGCTAAAGTCGTGCCGCAATAATTAAATTTTTGTTTTATTTTTCAGGGGATATCTTGTCCGGAGTGTGTTACGTGGGGTTGTGGAACGTCAAGGCACTGAGAGGCTTTGTGTTGGCGCCGTTGTGCGTCTATCTGGTACTGGGAACGGCGTTTCTCCTTGCAGGATTTGTATCGCTGTTCCGCATTCGCACAGTAATGAAACACGACGGAACTAAGACAGACAAGCTTGAAAAACTAATGATTCGCATTGGTATATTTTCTGTGCTTTACACAGTGCCTGCGTTGATAGTTATTGCTTGTTTATTCTACGAGCAAGCCTATTTCGATCATTGGATGCTCAATTGGTGGTCGGAAAAATGCATCAAGTACTCAATTCCTTGTCCCGTTGGCGAACGAACACGCGACCTTGGTCGTCGTCCGGAATTTGAAGTCTTCATGATCAAGTATCTAATGGCAATGATTGTCGGGATAACCAGTAGCTTTTGGGTCTGGTCAAGCAAGACGCTGACTAGTTGGAGGCAATTTTTCAACCGCATTCAGGGACGGCGAACCGAAGCTTATGTTTGAAGATTCATTTCCTTCTATTAATGACTCTTGATAATAACTTCGCATCAAAATCAAACCAGTTTTATATTTTCTCATTTTCATTTACTTTCATTTTCACTGTCATTCAAACATTGCTGTTTGAACAAAATTTTTTTATTCATTCCCAGTGGTTTCTATGCAACAATCATGTCAATTTTTATACATATATCGAGTATTTTTCATCGCAATTTTGTTTTTAATATCTATAACAAGCTGGTGCGGTTTACTTCTTTGATATAGTGTGTACAACGATAGTAAGTTGTACGCATTTCATGATAATGTTCGACAAGACAAAATGACGTTTGATTCGTTATTGTCTATAAGTGCAGTAGAACTTCGAAAAAAATCTGATTAAAAATCGCTCTCTCCCGTGCCACTTTTTTTTTACAAGGGTAGCTTTAATATGTGACATAATTAGCAGCTATTACCTAACCAAGTCTGATTAATTTTTTTCTTGTTTTACCACTAGGTTTAACACAATGTTATTTTATCATTGCACGTTATTTAAACTCACCATCGTAATTTCGCGAAAGTTTTATCTTCAAGGATTTGCCCGTAAGGTTTTGTACTGGAGCATATTTTATAAGTGTTAGTGTTTTCATACTTGTAACTTGTATCCATCATTGTCAGACTTGAAGAGTTGATGGACTAAAACTCGCGAGAAGCTAGTTTGTGCACAGATCTGACTTTTCTTGACTGCTGACATAAAAACAGAAACATAGAAATTCCGTAGGATAAATTATATGAATAATATTTTCAAATACACGTTTTCACTCCTTGGAGATCTTGTCGAAAAGACATTTTCCGAAAACGTAAATCGTCTTTATAGACAAGTTGAAGGTGATAAAAATCACTTTAACAAACACATTTATTGTCTGTTTAGATGTAAACTCACTAGAATTAATTGTATATTTAGTATCGCGGCAACAGATTCCATTTTAACCATGACAATTAATTATTAAATGCCGGAATCTCAATATTTATTTATAGAATGATTTGCACAAGTCAAAAGTATGACTTGCTACAGAATACCGTAATCTATTTCGAGAGTGACTTTTCACTCCTATTTCAATTATCTCGTTACATGCTGATATTTGGATCTTGGATGTAGCTCAAACCCAAATTCAAGAGCAAAGGAGGATCAAGCGAGCATGTAAATACCATGGATGCTTGATGAAGTTGAATAAAGATTAATTGGGGAAAAAACCAATTAATCGAAGTCTAGGATCAATCGATTAATCGCATAGCCCTAATACATGAAAAGATAAAACTCTTGGTACCGAAAACTTGGTGATGTTTGAGCTGAGAGTTAGTCATTCGTTAATTATCGAAGGCTTAGTTATATTGGGATCCAAAATACCAAAAGATTCCATCTTCTGGCAGGAAACGTACCACAGAGGCTAACCCAGTTGTATTTAATGATAAAAGTAGTTTTTTAACACATATTTTACACTGCCATCCCAATGTGACAAAATAAAAGTGTAATCGCTTTTACGGGCTTTTCTATTTCTTAACGTCCATGTGATTCTGCTTAAACTGGGGCCGAAACGAACAGCTGATCGCTCACTGCGATGCCATGTTGCTTTTGTTCACACCCATAGTATGGATCCCAATTCTTCTGACCTTTTCAGATTCTAACGAATCTTTATAGATTTCTTAATACAATCTTTGGAGTATCGTTAATTTTTTCCTTGCATTTTTTTTTTTTTGCGATTGCTGTCATTGGATGATCAATTTGAAATTTTTTATTATTGAAAAACGCATAGTTCTTCTTTTTCTCTGGGCGGAAAATATTTTTAGAGAATTAGATCTTATGCATAAGTTAATACAAGTACGTAAGAATTTCCTTTAAGTGTAATGGGAAAACTTATGCTGCAATAGGATATCCTGTACATAGATGCAGCTCTAGTTATGGTTTAGCATAATATATTTTTAAATACTCATGTATATAAATATTATACTGCCGTGCTGGGTTGAATAATAGAAATGAAGATAAAAGTAAACATAAATAATCGAGCTCATCGCATAAAAATTTCGGAGGATATTTTTAACTAATTAAAAATACGGCAACGGGCAGGAAAAATTACCAGAAATGGTGATTAAGTTTGCCGAAAATTTAAGAAAGTTGCGCAACTTTCGGGCATGTTCTTTAACTTGCTCACGAAGTAGGTTGACTAATTAAGTAAAAGAACGTGCTCTTACTATTCAAGTCACGCTACAATTCGTATCACCTGAGGAAAAAAACTGTTGCTGTTCCCTCGGTCTTTCCTGTTAAACATTGGTCGCTACATTGTTCACTATCTGTAACTATTATTTCGTAACATACAATCTCAATTCGTCCATTGAAACTATCGAGCTTCTGTATGTCGTGTAAATTATCCTTATGAAACGCTTGCGGAGAATATATTCTATAATATAAATCGTCGTAATTTTATAAGTGTGCATGTTTTTGTTGCCGCACACGCGTGAATACATACTTATCATTGCTATATGTTACGCAAACTTGTGTCAAATTATTATAGGCATTTATTCTTTATATAAATAAAAATATACATACCGATACTGTTATCGTATCCAAGATTTACAGCATAAGGTGTAATAACTAATAAACAGTTCTCATGTCAGGTCAAAGTTCGTTGCATTTTCAAATTGAAAAGGAATTTACCCTTAACTTGGATTTATTTACCAACTAACGAGTACAAACAGTTATTTTTTAAATGTAATAGATTGTGACAAATTCTATAACAGTCACTTAGTTTTGATTTTGCCAGTCCAACTTTGGTTTTAATCCGATTTTTATTCTCTTGGCATCGTTCATTTTTGGGGACACATCGAAGCGCAAAATTTTTTCCCATCATTTGAACACCGAATCTGTTCTAAAACGCTATGTACAACTATTTTTAGAAATCTCTTGATTCATAAAGCTCGGTGTGTGTGTGTACGTATGCGTTGTTAAGTATGGCGTGTTGACATGACTTTGTATCGATTTATGGTACAAGTTGAATTGGATAGTATAAGATAATGTTCTGCTATTTAAATAATATGTTATGAAGTATACATTTGTCCTAATTTTTACCAAATTATTATCATGTAATGTTTTATCATACCTTTTTTTATATTACTATAATTACATGCTTATGTAGTAAACAAGGTTTGACTTTCTCAATGTCTTTTTTTTTCAACAAAATATGAAGAAGGACGGTTAGTCAAGCGATTCTCATGTATATACGTATATTATGAATTATTAATAGTATTAAGGTATTCTGTACATTTTATCTAATTATTATATTAATTTTATTTCTTTCAAAATTTACACCACTGAAGACCGAAGGTAGAGCGTGTCGAAATTTATTTTCTTCCATTAATTCGACGCTGCTTTAATTTTCGGTTTTTATTTTTCCCATCGCGTAAGGGACAAAATTTTCAATCGAGGTACTAACTTCACAAAAGAACTTCGACAGTCATTGGTATCATGAATTTTAATATAGCGATGCTAATCAGCCGAAATATTAACGGTCGTTTGTTTTACCCTTGTATTTGTAAAATACAGTCATACTTTTTGATGATAAAAAAAGAATTACTTCATTTTCTACGTAAATTTGTTGAAAAAGAAATTCATTCACCTCTATTACAATGTGTACGTTGACTGTTAAACATAGTTACTCTGCTTGATATGAATATGTATCCGAAAATAGATGGAATGATGTATACTTAATTATTTGATAAGTAAGGAAATTTATCACTACACGCGTAGTGTGGTTTAAAAAAAGGCCAATGAGCAATTAAGGCTTTGTCGAGTCTGCGAATGAGTTTCATTACTTTTTAAAATACGCATGTGATTCCTAAGCTCAAGGTTTCCAACCCGCAAATCGGATTTTCATGATGTATCACTATAGAGAAAACGACGTACAGAATTAGAGATATTTTTATTCCCGCTACGTTTTTAATACTCCTTTTTTAAAATAGAGGAAAACATTCTTAGGCTCAAAAGAACTTATTGAATCCCGTCTCTTGCGTATTTGGTCACGCACCTATTATAAACACTGCCAAGTGGGGTTGAACATTTTCTTCACACCGTTGTGATAAGAACAATATGCGAAATAAAACATTGAAATAGAATGGACAATACTGATCGTATATTAAATTACTTTTCTTGTTAAATTGGGATCCTTAAATTCAGAAGAAATCATCTGCCTCATTGACTGGGTGTTATATTTAATTATAAGAGCGGTTTTTAAAAATTGCATATTTCACCCCAGATCGACTCATTGCCACTAAATTTAAAGTCCACGAGCTTGCACGATGCTTTCTGTTCCTTCGTATTCGAGAAATTTCTTTGAAACCATCTTCTGGTTGTTACCCAATGCGATGTCATCTTGCCCTAACCACATCTATGTTAAGGATTCCAATATTGAAAATCGTTTATTTTTCATTTGCTTTTATTGGCCCAGTTATAGAATTGGAGAATGTCTTTGCCGGTGATAAAATGCCATATTTTATTCGTCAAAATATTAGCATCCAATATTTTTTATTCATTTCATTTTATCCAGTATTTTTTTTTATAAAAGTATAACCAGTATTTGATTATAACTGTTTGTGGCATCATCTACATGGAGGCTGAAAGTTGATTTTTATTGCTTTGTTAGTTCAATTTTTACTTTAAAAACTAACTCTTAATAATGACGTAATTTTTCCCTTTGTAGTAAAGTAATAGTAACATTCGTTTGAGAAGGTGTGCTGGGTGGGGCTAAAGTAATTTGAATTGTACAGTTGTCAGGTTATTACACGTATAATGAATATTGTCACCACTAAATAATATTTTTTGTACGGTGTCTCGTTTTTACTACAAAGAACAACAATATCGTAACAATCGTTTATATTATTATGTATTTAAAAATAAAAAAAATATACAATATTCAAAGCAATTGCAGCGCGATTTTAATCATTTATCCGTCATAGTTTCGCATAATACAGGACTGAAAATGTAAAGAAAATATATATTTTCTGACAATTCCTGAGGATAAAATTTTCTCGTACGAAGAACATATTATGTCATATTTTTCTCCGACAGCAGGAAGTGCTGAAAATTTGAAGACAATGATTTAATTCAAAATCATGATACAATCGATTAACGTGTTTTTCGTTAAAGACCTAAAAATTTAATGGCTTCTATTCTTAGTTTGTACACTAAACTATATCTAAATGGCAGCCAGATCGAAATTTGTAACCCTGAAGCTGCATGTTTAAATAACTCGAAAATTACTGGACCGGATATATTCCAAGTCTAATCAGTTCTAAGTTAAAGAAAGCCCCGCCAACTGGAAACTATATCATCCAAATCTGTTCATCTGTTCTCCAAATATTACCGGGTAAAAAATTATCACACGCACTCGCACGTAAACCGAGACGTAATCCGAAATTGGTCAGAGTCAATTCTCCAGACCTTGAAACATCGAGATCTAGTGAGAACTTGAATTTTCATTTTTGGGGCTGATGATAACAATTTTCCTTGCTTTATTTTCTTGGTAAAAACGGAGCGGCAAGTTAATAATCTAAGTTGTGGTATTTCTGCGAAAACTGGTGTGTATTCTGAGAGAAATTAGAAATTTTTAGCACATGGTTGAAATTAACGTCACTGAAAGGCAGCAAAAAAAAAAAAAAAAGAAAATCTAGAAACTTGGGTAAAAGAAGATTTTCAATAGAAGCAGAATTACAAAAACTAATCAGAAAATTTGAGGCAATATCAAGGTGTTTCCGTAAAAAATTTTGAAAAGAATTTCCTGCTAATTGAAATATCCGGATATATTTATAAAATTTCAGGAAATGGTTAAAATTTGTCAGAGATTTTTCAGAGAAGCTAAAAAAAAAAAAAAAAAAAACTGTCGATATTCACATTGTGAGTTTAAAATTGTTGAAAATTCGAGAAAGTTTGCGAAAATAATTTCGGCCAGGGAAACGTTTACAGGTATCAAAAAGAGGGTGCAGGTTGTGGAATCGATTGCGCGTGGGTGTCGCGAGCATCCTTTCCTCGGTTTCGTTTTGCCGAATCTGATTGGTTGGCGAGTCGGAGTGACGCGTGGAGCTGTCCTGTTTCGACGAAGGTGTAATTGCAGGGTCCGAAGCCGCGCGCGTTTGTTGTCGAGGGGCATTCGAGTCTGCAGCTCGTGAAGGAGACGAAGCATCAGAGCCGGAATATCGCACCGAGTTAAAGCCCCAAAGCTCGGTCAGAACCCCCTGAAAATGGTCCGCGTTTTCTGCACCAGCTTAGCCCTGGGCCTCGCCCTGACGGCCTGCGCCGCCTTTCCGAGAGCCGTTATGGCCATAGATCTGAGTCGACTCTACGGCCACTTGAGCTCCAAGAGAACAGGTAAGTCAGAATCGACTGCGACTTCCCAAAGTGAACAAAGGAAGTTCGAAAACTGTTGAAAGCAATAGGAATCACAAATTCGAATCACAAATTAACCGTTGAAAACAATAGCTCGGATGACTAGCTGAATGTGTTTCGTGACGACAATCCGTGGCCAATGATTACAATGGATCCACAGGTATTTGGTGCAATTAGAATTGTCGGAATCATTCAATTAATTCAAAATATTTAATCAATTATATTGAAAATCTTGTCAAAATTCGGAATGTCTTTTTTTACGCTTCGAATTTATGGATTCACGGTAGCTTGAATTACAACAAAGAGTATCCGATAGAAAACCTTAAAGTCGCTGGGGCTATTCATGGATTCACATGAATGAAATCGTTGCATTATTCAACCAGAAACCAAGGAATAAAGTTTTTCAAGATGTATTAAACTTCACTTCAGGTGAGTTCAAATTTATACAAACGAATTGAATATGAATGCGCAGCGACGGGATTTTACATTACAGTTTGGATCGAATTGAATAATTCAAACATGAAAACTTGAAAAAAATACAACCCGTCCGCACGTATTTAAAACAGTAGAACGTTCGAAAATGGATTGATTTTTGCCGCATGCAGACCGATTTCATGAGAAATTTATATATATATATATATATTGACGAATGATCGAAACGAATCTGCTCTAGGACATTTGAATCTTTTTCGTAAACGGGAATTGTTTTTCGCCTCGATCGAGGCCAGCTGAATTTATCCCTCGCCTGGCATGCCACGTCATTGTGCGATAGTTTGCCCGTCCAACTTGCACCCTCAATGTCAAGGTTCAAATTGGTTCCCGAGAGCCAGCCCATAAAATGAGTTAAAACAGATTGGTCTTGGTTTTCCCCGATCCGAATTTGCGATGTGGAAACCAACCCGAATCAATGATGTTCTGAAAATCTATCGATGGGTTTGTTTTCTGTCAATTTTTTTTGGTGTTCGAATTGTAATGCACTTACATTTGATCCAAACTGTGATATAAAATTCCGTTTCTATACATTGATATTCGTTTATTCTGTACAGATTTAAATTCGTCTGGAAGCAAACCTAATCGGTACATCTAGAACAATCTATTTCCATCCATTAGTTTCTGTCTCAATACTACAACGATGTTTCTAATTCATGTGACGTTTTTTTCTGTGGTAATTTAAATTTCCATTAATCTAATTCAATCCGTGACACAAGATATTGCGAAAGTGTTCTCGGTTTGGAACATAATTCATTTGGCAAACTTCGAATCGCACTACAGTTACGATTTCATTCAATTCTGAAAAATGTGACTCTAAAAATACCGGTCAATCCATTGTAGTCCTAACTAGTCCTAACTAGTCGTTCAAGCTATTGTTTTCAATTGTAATCTCGTGATCGGAAACGCGGATTCAGCTGGATTCGGATTATCCATTGTTTTTAATATTTCTTGTTCACCGGGGTGTGGATCAATTCTACTTATGACCCAGTGCTGATCTTGTCTCGCGGCTAGTCGCTCCCTTCGCCCTTCCGGTCCGCTGAAATTAATTTGAATTACGTGATATTGGTTCGTGGAACGGAGTAACGGAAGCGCCCTTTCCTCCGACGCCGCCTCCGCCTTATTCGATCGATACCGACACCAGTTACTCACCGCCTTTTTCACCTTGTTGCGCCTGCACCAACCACTGCGCGCATTCACTTTACACAGTCACATGTATTACCCTCGTGATATCAACAGGCGCCTATACGCAGGCAATAACTTACGGCTTTTCCGTCCGAGAATTACGATGAGGTTCAAGTTGACGTAACAATGAAAATTCACGAAAAATCGTTACTTCGCACCTTTGACTCCTGTGAAATTCAGTAAAACGTGAGAAAAAGGAAAGAAACTTTTCAGCTCGTAAGTTCCAGCTATTTGTCCAAGAATCGCGATAAGGTTGAAATTGTTGCAGCTATGCAATTTAAAAATGAATCCTCATCTATCGACTTTAAGATTTATTCGGAAATTTAGTAAAAAGTCTGAATAAAGCAGGACACGAACTGCATTTAGGTATTCTACAACTTTTTAAATCCTTCAAAGTCATTCTAAATTAATTGCAAAACGCTGATATTATTAGGCCTAGTCTGATCTTTTCTTTCAACTCACCGCCGATTTAACGATTTCTCTTTTAGCCACCTCTTTACAGCAAATTACATTCTGCATTGAATGTTTCGGTAAAAAAGAAAAAAACGCTGCAATGTTTTTTGTGCGTTCAGAATTCACACTGAAATTTTCCGGCACGCGATCGCGACAGGATTCTCCGTATTACCGACAACTTTAATATTTGTATATATCCCCACACAGCACGCAATCTCCTTACGCATAGAATTAAAATATTTTTGGAATAATTACTCTAACATTGCTACTGTTATTGCAATATAGAAATATTACAATAATAGATTTAGAAATATTTCGTGACATGTGGTTTATTAGAAATTAAGTATGTTGAATATGACGAGTTCAATATAAAATTATTTCCCTGATGAACAAGCGTATCAACGGTATTTCATAAGTTTTTTTTCGAATATTTCCTTAATAAACTTATCATATTTTCGTGTAGTTTTGAGAAAAAATCTGTACTATTTCTGGAAAAGTTGCAATTATTTTTATTACGAACGAGAAAATTCATATCATTCTAGACAGTTTCCGGAAAGAACTCATAATCGATTCTTTGGTACTTCGTATTCTACTTGAAATCTCAAAAGCTCCAAGTATGTCAGAGTCTAACTATTTTTCACTAATTGTTTTTTTAATCTAGGATACAGCAATCTTCTGTTAATCAATAGTTCTCCTTTGGACCACAATTGATAACAATAATATTTTTACAGGTGGAGCCTGTCACGCCTATGAGCCCTTCAAGTGCCCAAAGGACGGACTTTGCATCTCAATACAGTATCTCTGCGACGGTGCTCCTGATTGTCAAGACGGCTACGACGAGGACTCTCGTTTGTGCACTGCTGGTAAGTTCGCCAAATTAGCATTTTGTAAATCAACGAAAAAAAAACACAAAAAAAACCAATTTTCCAGACTGTGAATAAATAAATTCATGAACAACTCGTTTGAAATTAGATTATGATAGAACAAAATTAACAACAAGACGGTTGGTAAAATCTGAGATCTGAAATTGGTAATAGTTGGACTAAAATCTAAGAAAAACTTATACATAAAAAATCCTGAGATATATACATAATTATTACAGAAAACTAAAACAGTCATCCAAAATATTATTCAATCGAAATACGATATACGAAATATATATGGCCGATTCCGTAAATTATAAGTAATCGACCATCATGATTAATAAGATATGAATATATTGTGGAATTGTAGGCTTCTAGCCCTGTACGATCTTCGATAAGTTGATTTATTTATTTTATGATTACATTTATCAAAAAACGGATTTTATACATCACACTGAAAGCTCAGATATTTTCGCATAAAATACTCTTTCGGTAGGAATGTTTCTCGTCGACAATAAATAGTAGAAATCTGATGCCAAAATTCCATAGGAGAAACTGATCAACTTGCTGCGATGGCTTACCTATTTTTGGCGAAATCGTTCATACCGCGACACTGTCAAGAAATTGAACACGCAAGTGTGCGCGCGCAAAGTTTTTCATCTCCTCAAACAGGCTGGCCAACTCCGTCTGGTTGGGTTGCGGCGTGAATTGCCAATACGCGCAAGTGTTTTAAGTTGATGACAACTTGAATGCAAATCCGTCACATTTTGGCTACGATATATTCTCAACGCAACACAAACTCGAGCCAAATATGAATTTTGATTACCAGCTCTAGCCACAATTGAGTTGGTCATCCTGACAAGCCGGCGAAAAACTCGGTGCGAATTAGATGAATCTACCTACAGAATGACAAGACTTGACACATCGGCATTTGGGTTTTCAATATCCTGAGTTTGTCACGACATGATATATATATGTACGCATGATCGTACATTCACCGATTTTTTCGAATTTCAGCAAAAAGGCCTCCTGTCGAGGAGACAGCTAGCTTTCTGCAATCATTACTCGCCAGCCACGGTCCAAATTACCTCGAAAAATTATTCGGGAGTAAGGCCCGAGACGCTTTGGCGCCCCTCGGAGGCGTTCAAAAAGTTGCCATCGCTCTATCGGGTACGTATAATTATTATTTATCTTTGTAACGTTTTTTACCTGTCGTAAACCCAAGAGCGAAGAAATTACCGGTTTGACATTTAGAATTATCATCGAATTCAAAATACCTCGAACATTTGAAGGCGGTTTTAAAAATTGCGTTATTTTTTTTTTTTCAAACAGAATCTCAAACCATCGAAGATTTCGGTGCTGCTCTGCATCTCATGCGTTCCGATCTCGAGCACCTGAGGTCAGTTTTCATGGCTGTGGAGAACGGGGACATCGGAATGTTAAAATCGCTTGGCATCAAAGACTCGGAACTAGGTGACGTTAAATTTTTTTTGGAAAAATTGGTGAACACCGGTTTTCTGGACTGAATTATCTATCATCGGTATTGCAGAAACGGAAACTCATCTTGCAGACACTCCATAGAGACTTTTCCATGGTATCTTATACAGAACCCGATAACCTTACATTATTTACAAATGACACATTTAAAACATGATGATTCCCATATCTCTATATTTTCCAATTCGTAAATATTAGTACATCGTCAAATATTTGACAGGGAATATTCGAGCAGTTATAGATGTTTTCAATAGAAATAACGTGCTACGCGTTTCCGAATATTCCGTAAGTCTTGTAAACTGCACATGAGTATTTTCATTATATATATACAATGTTTATTAAGATTGAAGCGATGCGGTACAATGACAAATGCTTCGGTAAAATTACTATGCCACGAGAAATCGGATTCAATGTCTATAAAAGTTTCACCTGCACAGGATATAATAATAATAATAATAATAATAATAATAATATTAATAGTAATATATGAGTCAATATGGAGTTTTCGAACTGAGAAACCAATTCAATCTTCTAGTAATTCACCGTACAGATATCACGATTGCACTGTTCGGTACATATAAATGTTTTGACAAATTTTTTTAGTACTTAATTAAACTAGTAATTTCGACCTCGAAATTTATCATATCAGAGTGACAACTTCCGTATTTCAAGTGATACCATTCTCCTAAAATTTTTTATTCTCGGTTATGTCATCGCAAGAATTCAAGCAACATATGTAAAGCATACGCGCCTGTGTATGTATGTGAGTAGAAATACTTTTTACACACTGTATATTCATACACATATCGATATATTATATATATACAGGAACAAACATTTTGAGTAAAAATATATGCATGTAGAATTATAAGTAGATACGCACATACATATACGAGAAAAGTTGACGTTTGTATGAGCGCTGTTATTTTATTAACTTTACCAGCACTGGGATCCGAAATCATGCAAGGTGCAATGTGGCGGAAGTAATTTATATGTACGATAATCTTGTTGTATTTAATGATAAACGTGGATTTTCGATACATATTTCACTATTTGCTAACCTAATGAATTAAAACAATAATTTAACCGTTTGCACGGAATTTTCTATCACTTCATGTTCGTGTAATTTAGCTAAAATCAGGGCTGAAACGATCAGCTGATGGCCGAGCGCGACGCCATATTGTTCCAATCCTTTGGATCCCAATGTACAACGCTGCGATATTTAACCCTTGTACTTCTCCGCTAAATCATAATACTTTCACGTATTTGGAATATTATTTGGATTGTCCCGTATGGGAATTGCAGCGAGGTTGCGCAAGACTAAAGTAGGGTGTGTGATTGATCATTTCCTTCTCCATGATTAGCCTATCGAAAGATATTTTTTTAACTTCGCTAACAGAATTCGAATCATTATTTGTTAATTAGTGTCCATGACTGTTCATAAAGTCAGAAAAGATCTTGTTCTAAATGATCGAATAATCAAGCGAAGTAATACTTTCTTTTCATCAGTACTTTAACAACAAGATAAACCCGATTTTTCTTTTCTTTTTACACATATTTTTTGCCTTATTAAAGTACATATTTCAAAGTTAATTCTGTTGGAAAATTTCTGACGTGAAGAAAATGTTTTTCGAATTCAACCAAAACGAGAAGGTCTTGACCGACGGAGAAGAATTTTTATGGAGAATGAACCGTCCATTGAAAAGTCTTGTATAAACGGACTTTTCTTTACAAATTGACATATCGATAACAAATGATAAGTGATATGGGTGTAAATGTAAGCACGAAAAAAAGTCTTTCGGGATTGTATAACGAGTAACAATCTTAGTGATTACAGTAAAAATATATATATATGTATACTATCGATACATATCAGCAGCTTTAAGACTGCAACATCTATAATAATACTATTGCTTGACAGCGATAACTAAACTAATCTACAGGTGAAGAAAATCAATCATATTGTGGTGGCCACAAGTAAGGCTTTGTAACTGACTCCTTCTATGACGCGAAAACAATCGTTCGTATTGAAACAATTGACAACCAACTCAAAGATCGACTGTGGTTTGTTGGAGTTGAAATAGATGTGAAAGTATCTTTTTTGATGAAACGCTTATTCATCGACATCAACAAACTAATTCTGATGCGAAATATCTCGGAAAATTTTAGATATTCCAAGTATAATTAACGAAAAGCACTATAGCGACGTAAAATGTTACTGTGATAATTTCGATATTATAATAGTATTGGGATTTAAAATGTCGAAACGCGCCGTTCGGTGGTCGAAAATGAGTGGTGTATCTAATTATAAATCTCGTTCATTACTCTTTGCTAATTCAATGTAATAGAACTAAATTGTAGCCAGTTGTACGGAGTTTTTTTTTGTTCCGTTATAATTGTATAATTTAGCTAAATACGGGGCTGAAACGATCAGCTGATCGTCAGCGCCATATTGTATTGCTACAGCGCCGCCTACATTTTAAAACCCAATACAAATATAGTAACGAATGAGAAAATCAGTGAAATTGGAACATGTTCCAATTGATTCTGTATTCGCGTAATAATCCGATAGAATGTATGAAATGCAAGAAGTAATACGACAGCGGACATTTGCGAATCGAATTCGCATGTAGTAGGTATCTACGATTCCATGACATTTGAGAGGTTGAAACGAATGAAATGGGAAAACCTAAGATTCGCGTTAAGAACAAGTCGTAAAAAGACTCCCGTAGGCAATCACAATTAAAATTAAGACAAAGTCGTGGTAGCCCTTACCTTGGTGCTACGAAAAATGATGGGTCATTACGCAGCGTCTCTAACAATTAGTTTCTACTGTATCTCGAGTCTGTAAAAAAAATCATGATATGTTTTGAGTAAACGTAATTTGTGTCTTTACATCGTGCCATATCCAGTCATCATCGGAAATTATGATATATATATATAATTGCCTAATTACAACCTGACATTTTATGAGCTGCAATTATAGATGCGTTATTAATAAGTGTAAGACCTACGCCTGTTATTGTCTCGTTACGTTTGTATTTGTCTCATTTATTTTTTTCAAACTCATGCTACGAGAAATTCAAATTCTGGGTAAATTCGTAAAAATTTTTGGAATTTTCTGAAAATAATTCTTTTTCGGGAAGAGGAATTACATTTTTTATACACGGTAAATCGTGCGTATAATAACTTTACGAACGTGAGCAACATATTGCGTGATGCTGCGTGTACCCATTATCAACGTAGATTATATCCACAAAATTATATAAGTTTTTTGGTATTATATATATAACTTCGTCAAGCACAGCAATATGGAACTTCCAATTGAAAAAATAAAAGAAAAAATGGCAAAAAAAAAAAAAAAATAAAATAAATAAATAAAAAAATTTAAATAGAAAAAAGTAATTTATTAATAATATACCCCATACGGTAACAACTATATTCCAAAATAGGGCCTGGGATATAGAAGTTGCTTATGAGGGATTATAATTGTAAGTCTACAGAAAAGATATTTAACAGTTTGAAGTATCCGGTAATCTCATTACCCATTTATCACTGGTAAAAAGTTTGCCGGATTCCGCAAACAGTTGCAAAATATAGGTATAATAATTCAATACTTATATAATATACATGATATATATATACATATATATATATACACAGAATATATAATATTAAAAATAAATCCATACATATCAATCATTACTTTTGTAATTTTAAGCTTTACTTACCTATCGTGTCTAAGTGTAATAAATGTGTACATACCGTTAGTTCTGTAAGCTTCAAGATCTGTGACGCATATTGTGTAATTCTCATGTAACACTTGTTGTATCGTAAACATATCAAAACGAATTTAGGAATTAGTATTATCAACTATACACTTGCAATCTTGAACACTAATATTAAGTTTATTTGATCCGCGTATCTTTCCGTCCGGTGATTTTCGTTGATTTCTTTTTTTTTTCCAAAACTCACTGATAAGAAAATTGCAAGTTAATACAACTATGCTGATAATTTTCGATCTATCATAGCCACCCTAATTTTTTATGATACCCACTGCAAGCCTCTTTTCTGAAATTTACTTTGTCACACTTTATTATTATATTGTGTAATTTATGTGAAGATTTCGTAACGGTTTACAAAATTATTTAAGTTTTTTGCATTTAATACTGTTACTAAGAAAATAAGTTACCTTTTTCACATCCTCAGCTATTCACCGAATGAAACGAACTGCTTTAAGTTTCCGATGCTTTTATCACCGGTTTCACCTTCTTTTATTCATTTTACATTGTCAATCGTATAAACTAATCACATAATTGAAGCGAAACGTTGATTTGGGCATATCGAATTCAAGACCCTTTTCTTTTCAAAAATCTGAATAATCCAAAGTGTTATAACCAATGCAGCTATGACCAAGGGTGGAGGAGTAGGAAATGAATACATAGATTGAATTTAACGTGGGTGTATTCAAGGTGCCATAGAATTTCTTTTCACAATATACAGAGTTGTTATGATAATAGAGCAGTTGCTACGTTACACGAGGCATCATATTGCTTGTAACACAGAGATTGTTTAATCGAAGTGAAAAACAAGCAATAGTAACATTAAATTCCTGTTACCGAAATACATATATTTTTTCGATGAACTTATCTATTGATTGTATGAAATCGTGTGAAATTCTGCATTCATTATTGAGTATATTAGCTAAATTTACCAGTATATTTTTTTCATCCGCATTAAAATAAGTGCAGAAATCACGATAATATATATATATATACATATATGTATTGTTGCTTAGTCACATATTTAAGAATTATTTGCAATGCCTCTATATTTGTGTCTTGTGTTTTTAGTAAACAATACATTTATACAGAAAGATCAATTATTTTATTTACCCGCCTTTACTATCCCGGAAATAATTTTAAGGATGATATATTCATATTCTCACGTCCACAAATTTTATCAATTGTAAGACACTTCATCGGATTTAATTAAAATCCAAGAAAATTGAAACATATTACATACATCATCACAATTTGAGTAAAACGGAATGTTACTAGCCATGATAAAACACAGATTTATTCAGATTGGTAATATGATTTATGATTATTTATCATTTTTCTCTCACTACTAACCCCAAAAAAACTTTACTTAATTTAGAGACGATGCCATACGAGAACAGGACGGGTAAGGCAATAAGAATATTCAATTGTTTTGATTCACATCGTCTTTATTATTATAATAGTACAAAAATTATAACACTCAACAACGCACAATTCCGAAGTCTGAAATTGTGAAGTATTTTTGGTACCCGAAGCATCCCTGATGAGAATTCCAGATGGGTTAATCAGTCTGGTCTATATTATTATTCTTATAGGATCTGGATAGATTTCTGTAAAAACAGACCGTTTCGCTTTCCGGAATTTTTATCAGGGATAAGCATGGCTAGAGTAATATGGCCGCACACCGAGTGATCAGCTGATCGTTTCAGCCTCGGTTTTAGCAAACTGACACGAATATAATGGGACGGAAAACTCAGCGAAAGAGATCACAGTTTAATTTTATTACATGGAGGTAGGCGTAAATAGAGAGTGAAATACGCGTTAAAAAAGTCGCTCGGTATTAAATACGAACCGGTCAGCGCGCAGAAAAACTGTCAGATCGAGGCATACTAGTCACATCTGTAGAAGAATTTTTTCAACAAAACTGTACATATTACGACAACTTTCCACAGAAATGTTGAAAAAATATCAAGGTTATTGCATAAATATGTCGAAATGAATTTTCTACATAGAAATAAGAACATTTAGAGAAAGTCCTGACAAATCGTCAAAGTTACAGAGACTTTTGACAAATACTAGGGAAATGTGAGAAATCCGTTCTGAGTAAATTTGTAGAAATTTCTGAAATTTTCTAAAAATAATCCTCATCACCGCGGTACGTCATTTATAGATATAAAAGCTCTTACTTTTTGAAAATCAATTCACTGTGGTGTGTATCCGGTCAGCTCGGAGAGAAGATGGAAGCTTATGCATGGTTCGGGCATATAGTCGTCGGAGTGACCGTTTTACGTCGTCTTTCCATACGAATATAATGAACACCATTATGCACTGCGACATTTGAAGCACGTCCGCCAACGCCGACAATTTGTAAGTTAGACTGCGCCTCGTTACGGTCGCGACTAACCAGATCATCGGTCCTCCCATCACTACGAAAAGCTTCAAATACAAGTTGAACCTGAAATCGAACGTAGAATTACATCCAAAGTTCATCAATTTCACGATTAAAATTTTTGCGTCAGAATTCAACGAGACGCGTAGATCAATAGATCTAGTTTTAGTGACAGCCCTCACAGCCGAGTACTAAAAGTACCCAAATTTCCTTTTTTACTAACTATAGGTCTCACAGTCACCCTTCTCGATAAACTCAAAACAATAATAGTGGTTCCGGGATCGATTCAACGATTAACAATATGGACACCAGACATGAAACTGTACTTCAGGGTTTATTGGACAGGCTTTACATTCAATCAATCAGTAATTATTCAACGCTTGTGTCCACTTGGGTGACTTTCTTACGGTTATCCGTTCAACACGGGTCTCGTCGCGAGCAGAACCGAAGTAGGCCCCAGGATGACGTGTACAGGTACCATTTCACCCGAAACGATCGGGGTCAGTACCTGTACTATTTTAACCGGGGCTGCAATTTTGTGTGATTTGTTATTTATTTTCACGTATTCACGATCCGTGGACCGTAATGACCACGTTGGTTTCCCAACATGTCAACCACCCCGGGTCCAAACCTCAACCATGAGGCCCCGGGAAGGCCAGCGCGATAATCCCTAACCGGCTCTACCCAGTTCTGCTCTCGCATCTAATTACTCGATCACAAGTGCATTAGAAACACAATCCAACGTCATTTAATAATCAAATCGATCATTATGATCCACGATTCGTCGAGTTGACAGCCCCATGTTCACACAGTTCACTGTATTACTCTCGCACGCATAACGAGCTACTGTCAACAAGACTCACGTGTTATCTCTTCCGAGTTTCGACTAATACCGATCTGGTTTTGGATTCTTCTCCATATTCTCGTCTCGTTTGCTCTTGCGGGGATTTTCAGAACCTTAGACTGTATTGTCTTGTTGACCACTCGCTGTAGTGTGCGTGAGATTAGCGTACTTGGATTCATTCGCACACACATCGTAGTATTATAATACATCCTGTCCCTTTACTAATCTCTAGCTGATCTATAGCGGTCGTTCACCCCCTCGCCTTACCATACCTCTTTGTTATTACATATGGTTTCAATGTTTCAATGTGTTATTGAGTGCACTTCTTAATTTTTTACACATTCTCAGGTTGAGATCGCGTTAAACATCGGATTATAACTTAATCATCACATGGGGCAATAATGGTCTGTGGCAACGGCCGATTACGAAATTATAGGTCATGAAGCACTAGTTTCAGCTGTTGTTTTCTGTCTATGTATTAGTATGCGTCGCCAACATCTAGAGATAATAGATCTGATTTTTTAAACTTTTTTTACAATTAATTTAGACAAGTTACAGTGCCCCTTGTAACAAGCTACATATTTTTGTCGTTTAATGTTGACCTCCGTATTCTATTTAGGGATTCTCTTGACGTACCATTGTACATTTTCTTGGTGGTGTTTATTGACTCCATCGACCAGGTGTGACGTGTCTTTTCTACGCCGGATTATTGTTATGGCTGTAGCAATATATAAACATGTGTTGCAAATGCCTGCTGTAACAATGGGCCCAACCAAAAAGCACAAGCTGACTGATTTACCTGTAAAACGTGCAGACAATAGATTTGAAAAAAACTTTTGGTGGATATTATGAATTAATATTATAACAATCTGGGGAAACATTTTATTTCGAACATTTTTCGCAATAACTGTGGGTTGTATTTCCCAGGTAAAATTGACGGTACCCCATGACTTGCAGTATTTTTATCAACAAAGATTGTGTGCAAATCGCTATTACATTATTGCACGGAGGGAAAGACTTATTCGAGTCAAGTGATATTGGTTTGATTCAACTGAATGCTATAGTCAAATGCGGTGAGAACACAGTCCTTACTTAATTCAATAAGATACTTTTGTCGGCCGTAAAACTCGTGACAACTTGATATAGAATTGAAGCAAGCCTTTGAATGATCATGCTGATTGTCAATTAATCAAGAAAACGCTGTGTGAGTTCCATGCAATAATTTAAATCTCGTATAAAAAAAATGTATGACATCCGAAGTTTTATTTTTGTATGCGTGGAATTCTAAACTGAACATGTGTCAATTGTTTTTGTTTATGTGTAGTCAATATCGACGTCGATGACTCGAAACTTAAAATTAGTCTTATGCTTTCTTCGTTTTTAATAAGATTGGTCATCAATTTATCCGACGTTATTCGTATCTGACCTTCTAGCCTAGTATCTGGTTGTATAACTATCTCTGAAGCTACTTTTATAACGAGAAAGTTCACCGCCTAGTGGCGGCTTGTAGTACTAGTATACTGATTTTTACGATGAATAATAAACTTCAAACGTAATGATATTTAGTTGACTCATTTTCGGAAACACATGAAAACGTTCACTTGATCGCGACAAGAAAGGCTTCCGTTGAATCAAGGAATTCGCTTGCCTGAATCAGTTTTAAAAACTAAATCGAAATTTTTTAATTGTAGTTATCGTATTTGAAACGAATAAGGGATACTAGATTGAAGTGAATGGAGTTCTTTCAAGAATTACTTTCCTTTCCCGCCGTGTGTTAGCAATCTGATTCTCACAAACGGAGCTGTAATAAGCAGAAAGTAAATTAGAATATATGATACACACCTTGACTGGGATGATTGCGCAGAATACATACACAAATTAGCAGCATTTTAAACAAAAAAGACGTGAGATGCACTACTCAAATTTCATGACTTGCGGCATAATTGCTGCCAGTTCCTGTTTCATTGATTGCCATCATTTTATGGATGAAAAACAAGCTACATAAGTGGAAGTAAAATTGGCGAATTTGCACAACACTCGTGACTTCTTTCTTGATAATTGCATGCAATTTGCATATCTTTTGTTACTTGGGTTGATTATGAAAGCGATTTTTAACGCATGTCTTACTCTACGCTGACTCAATGTCACAAAATACCTAAAAGCTCAAGAATTCTTTCTTTATCCCACCAACGCATGAATAACCTCTTTATTTAATCAAGTGTTGACCAAATTCAACACATGCTATATTGAAATTATCTTTCAACGAACCAGCCTATTTTTCTCGCACAGCAGTTCTCGACACAAGTTCAAATTTGACGAAAACATTGCAAAGTTAAACACAAATATTGTTTTCGGTAAAATTCCGATAATCGCATTAACCTTCTTTTGTTTTAAATTGTTCGAAAAAATGACGTCGAGTTATCGCAGGATTTTAAGGCATAATAATTCATGTGTGTACTTTTTTTTGACATCACTTTTTCGAAACAACCGTAATTATCTTCTTTTCATGAAAAATTCATTGATTTTGACGAGTTTTTTCTTTTCAAATAAAGATTCCGTGCACCGTATATGCTTGAAATAGAATAATAAATGTCAATATCAACTCACTGCGAATGTTTCCAACCAACACAACGAAACAAAAAACGATCATCAGGACCCCAGGGCCTAACCAAGCATAAGCCATATACCATCGTAACCTTTTTCTCTCTCTTTCTTTGACATTGCTCTGAATGGGTGCGAGGCTTCTGAAAACAGCAATTGCCGTAAGTTTTACAACGCCGATATTGATATGCTGAAGTTATTTGTGATTATGTTATCCATTAAACGAAACAGGATTGAAACGTATGGAAACAGATTTGTTTTGATGTCCACCAATCTGAATTTCACAGAAAAACTGATTGCATGACACGAAAATTAATTCAAATTAAATGTTCTATTGTATTGCCTGATTGAATTTGGTTTCTTTCAAGTTTTTTATATAATTTGTGATACACAATTGCGTTCCTATTATATAGAAATTTCAAATTTCTTCAAAGTTGTAATTATATGCTTGATGCTAAAAACTGCAAATGTACTAATACTTGTCAATCAATCGCAATTGTTAGTCACTTATTGGTGTTGAAATATATTCAACTATTAACCATCCAAGCTATTCTCTTTATAAAATAATTTTGGTATCGGTTAAATGGATTCAACCGGATTCAATTTTCCCGTTACTTTCAATTCTTTCCAATCTTATTAATAACTCGTTTACTGGGGCCTTACCGCAGTGTCCACCAAATGTCGAAGCTCATCACGTTCAGCCACAATGCACAAGTGAGGCAAAAATAGATTCCGACGAATGCTGGAATTTTGAAATTTATGGTAAATTACGTGTGAATTACGAAGTGAATTACAAAAATGAGAAAGTTGTCAGATAGCGTGCGAAGAATGTCTGGCAAGCTTCATTTTTGTTCAGAGGACTTCTGTAAAGTTCAAAATACCTAAAAACAAGAATAACACTACAGCTAATTTCAAACCCAAATTTTATTTAAACTAAGATTTAGAAGCTCTGAAACATTCAATAAATTTCCCCTGGAATACCAGGGTATCTAACGACCTCAAAAAATTCTTAAATGACACGGAATTCAATCCGATCCTTAAAAAGTCGTGTAATTTTACTAACGAGCCTGAAAATCCGAAAGTCTCTCTTTGCAAGTGATTCACTGGATAGAAAAACGAAACTTTATTTTATCACAACTCTAAGCATGTTAATAACTCCCCTGGCGCAAATCATTTTCGGTAAATTTGTATTTGCACGAAGTCACTCAGAAAATTAATTTCTAAAGCTTCTCAGTATTTCTGAAGAATCTCTGATAAATTGCAACACTTTTTAAGAATGCTATAGAAATATCTCAGTTTCAATGCAGATCATTAAATTCGACAAATTTATGAAAAAATTTTGATATTTCGGAAAAGATTGCAGAATTCTTGTTTCATAAAAATTTTATTACAGATACGTTCGTATACTTTCAGCTGCATATTTATGAAAAACCCTTAGCAATTGTTACCCGATATTTCTAATTTCTCTGAGAAATCCATGCTAGTTTCTTAAAACGCAATATCATCACAAAATAAACAAAAACACTAGAAATTCAATTTTACCAGACTAGGCATACAAATTGAAGTTTTGCGCAAAGGTGAACGTATTAATTTTCTCTAAAAATTGGTCATATTTTCAATAAAAGTTTTTCATATTTTCAATGCAAAACGAAGTTCGAAAGAATCTGATTTCTTTCCGGGAACTCTCAGGACTATTTCCAAATCGTTCAGATATCATTAGAATAATTTTTACTTTTCGCACAAAAATAATACTAATTTTCCTCCGAACTATCCGGCGACATAATGTATATTGACATATTTTCGCGAAACTACTAAAGAATGAAAAAATAAATCACGATAAATTTTTTATAATTTTTTTCACCAGGGTCTAAAATAGTTATAGCAGCATGGCCTCAATCACCGTGAATTATCTCCTTGTAGTTTTTCAGATCGGTTATGAGCTTGAGACCGGACTGAGCCATGATTATGCAGCCGATGTACGAGGCCAAATATAATCGGAAAATGAGTCCATGAAGGTTTCTAAGCTCCGGGACGACGGTGTAAACAATGAAGGTCGCCAAGGCGAAGAAGGCGCAAACGATGCATCCGATGAGCCACGGCAAACTTTGCGATTTCCTCGGATTACAGAGTTTCGCCGAATAAATCGGCGATTCGATATCGCGATACAGGCAGTACATTCCAACGTCGACAGTTTCGTTGCTATAATCCGAAAGGTACAACGAACCGTTTTCGAGCAAACCGAACGCCATCGAAACTCGGAAATGCGCCGATTCAAGACCGCAAGGATCAAGATTGAAGGGATGAAGCTTATCCAGCCTCATTTCTCCGTGCGAATGAAGAAGAATGTCTGTCAAATTTACGTCCAAACTGTCTTCAACGCAGCTGTTACTCTCGCTTTTCGCTTGCCCCAAGGGGCAGCAGAGTGGCAAGCAGGTTTTCCAGTTGCAGATACAGTCCTTTTCAAACTGCGTTCCATTTTCTGCCAGAAATTCACCCGCCTTTTCGGTACGGTTCACGATCGCCGCTGTTGAACACGGTTTCGAATATCCGTCGACTGCCGATTTTCCCGGTAAAAAATTCGAGGCCAATATCACAAGTAGCAATCTTCTCCTCGCGGCCATGTCGAGGCGCTGTTCTTGCCATACTGTAGACACCAGGATTACATACTACTACACGGGATTTTCCCGATCCCCACCATTCTCTCACGTGTATTCCACATTTCAAGCCTAGACATGCCGGTTTGCGGTATAATCGTGAATCATGCGGAGTATGCAGTAAATCATTGTATAAGGTTATTCCCTGGGTGAGAAAAAATGTATACCTGATTATCGTTATTTCTTTTACGCAAAATTCTAAAAGGTTCTACTCAAGGAAATTTCATTCGTTATAGTTACAAGAAAATTCTTGTTGAATAGGTATCGCTACAACGACGGTGTTAATAAATGTTGTGCAAATACCGGTTTCTTGGAATTACATAACTTGTCAATACTGTATTTTCTGGTTATTGCAACGTTGAATCGTTTTCTTTCGTTCACTACATTTTTGCCGTCGAATTAACATCAGTTTATTGCTACATTGACATCGAACTGTCGCAAAAGATATAAGAAAACCAAGAGACCATAATCAAGAAGAATCGTAACACGTATCAAATTTTATCATTAAAGGAAAAAAACTGATTTTCAATTTGTACTCAAAACTTTATTTTTCGATTATCGTACAAAATGAAAATAGTTAAGGACTAGTGCAATAAAAACACCGAGACATTTCTCTCAGTATATTGAATCTCTGAGTAAATATCAAATAGTATTATATGATAATTTTGGTCCGTAAAACGTAATCTGATAAACGTTTCACGTAAAAAAAAAAAAAAAAAAAATTAAATATAGCGTATAGTGTGGCACAGAGTATGCTGAAAATTTTCAAAAAAATATGGTGAGAAATTTTTTCAATGTTTAGGAAAACTTCTTCAATATTAATTGTTGGAATTTCCCCATAAAATGGAATTCGTTTCGAATGTTGATTTGCCAATTGATATTTTGAGAACGTCTCAAGACTTTTTGAAAACTCTCCATCAAATCGCTGAGAATTAGTGGGATTGAAAATTTTAAATAATGGACTCTTCGATTGGCTAATTCTCGGACTTTATTAGAGATAAATACAAACTTCTAAAGGATGTTGGGTCAGACTATTTTTGAGATATTGGAGTGAGCGAAAAGTACTGTTTTCTTCGGTAGAAAACGTTCAATTTTGAAAAGCCTACAACTTTGGCGATTCGAATCTAAATATTTGTTACCACGGTTGTTAAAGCAATTCCAGTAATGACTCGCTCGGATTTATCGGTACGATATTTTTATAAAGCCTTTCTTAATCGACATGAATAACGAACGGTATGCCGTATGAGATGAAAAACTAAGCAATCTACGCGTGTTCATCTGGAAACATGCCTTTCACTGTTCCGCTTGTGAGTTCTCGGTGTGAATGTCCATGGGCAAAAAACATCAAGTTTTTTCCCCAGAGGCAACCTGTAATTTTTTATGGTTATTCAAAGCGATGAGCGTAGGTTGACGAGTTATTGCGTAGTGTCTGAGGTAAATCAAAATCCATATTTCTGGGAAGCATTCTTGGAAAACCCATCTCTATTTATACAACTTATACCAAAGTTCATGTGAATATCACTCAGAATTACCGGACCGACTGGTTATAACAATCGGCGGTTTATCCCCTTGGGCCAAATAGAAATCGACTGCTGCAAGATGACAATGGCAAGATTATTTATATAATTACCGAACACTACGTTACGAACAATTTATCACTCTCGCAGCGCAGGTTTTTATTTGCAAAGGTAATGACAACTCATTTTCTGCAAACGTAAAATATATTTTTATGTAGCTATCAAATAACGTTTTCAAAAAATTATACTAAAGGCTGTTTAAAGAATGTCTTTTAAGCTTTGATTATTCTTGTACATTATTCTTGGCTACTCTCAGCTGTTTTCAGTCGAGAATAAAAATTCAGGGGTAAATTTGGTTAGAAAATTGAAATTAAATTTATTTTCTGAAATATTTCTTAAAAATCGATTGAAAGTTCCTTGGTGGAAAAATATTTTTGAATATTTTTCAACGAAATTTGCTAATATTCGGAAACTCAAACGCACTTTGGAAAAGGCTTGTAAGAACTGATTATCATCACGCAATTCAGAAGTTTGACGGGAATTTTGTAAAATATTTCTAGTTATTCGCACCTCGAGGTTCAAAAAAAAATTTCAGAAAAATTCTGCGCATAATCTGGAAGTAGTCGAAACAAAATTAGAGACAATGAGAGTTCGATAATAAATTTGATAAATATCGTTGCAGAAATTGCGGGACATATATGTTACATTTTTACCAGGGTAATTTTGCACAGACTAAAGCTGTTCTGCTCGAATAAAGTTGTTCAAACCAGCCCCTAGCTATATTTAAAAGCAATTAATTGAGCCGATTAATTTGCCATTCGTCCACAAGAGAATTGTTTATATTGATTTGAAATCGAAATCGCATAAAGTAAAATTATTGACCACAGAGAAAGTGTCTTGAGAATATAAAACCGATCAGTTTTCTCCCACGCAATATCTTAGCACATACATAATACATTTCATACACACTATTAATACAACGTTTTCTTGGCAATGGCTTCGACGGCTTCGCGGCCGCGAATGAACCGCACAACAAGAGAGAAGCTGATCGTGACATGCCGGTAGTAATTAGAAAAAAAACCTTTGTCAATAAAAAGCTGCCACTGTTCCAACAAGTGTGCTGCTTTTCACTCTTCACTCTTCACTTATTTCCACGTCCCTGTTTATTCCATTGAGAAAGCTATTCCAGCCTACGAAATTGCTATAAAATCTCAGTGATTCAACAGATTTCTTCATTATTCCTTCAACTAACCACCGAGATGAATTCACTGGTAAATATTTAATCAATTTTACGAAAATTCGTCGCAATAACTTTAGTAATTTGTGGAAATGAACTGTAACGAACATTTAGAGCTATACAGTAAATATCGTAATAAATCAGATGAAATTTTTGGACTTCGATGTTTTATATACTTTTACTATAAATTTTATGCACTTAAACTTATTTTAAACTACTCTATTTAAGCATTTTTCTTACCTTTTTGGAATCTTCTTGCCGTCAATTTATTGTCATAAATTTTTAAAAAAATTTGAACACATTCATAGGTTCTATAATGATTGTACAAAAAGTTTTTTGCTATTTTCAATGTTTCAATCAAGAAATCGATATTGGCATTGTGATTTTGTTCTCAGAAATAAATTAACCAAGCCAATATGTATAGGTGATGAAAAATATATGAAAGATTTTGCCAAAAAAATTTCGATTCTCCAGAGATTTACGTGAAACTCGACAGTACCTGAAAACTTTTCATAAAATCTTTACTAAACTCCTGGAACTGTTCCAATTAATTTTACAAGGCAATTTTTTCCACCAGTCTTTTTTACAAAAGAAACAAAAAAGGAAAATTATCGATTGTAGAGAGAAATTGTGAAACTCTGAATATTATCAGTAAAAACTTACGCCTGAGTTGCAGTTTCTTTCATCGGCTAGATCGTATCGCTGTTAATCCCACTGCGTTGTATCTATTCTAACAATATGAAATATAGTTCCGTCATCATCATTCCATCCATCAGTAATCGCATCACTGAAGGAATTGTTTTCAAAAACTTTCACAATACTTTGCGAATTCACTCGGAGTGTGAATTTCGGACAGTTTATCATTGTCAGTTTTTTCTGAGAAATCTATGACGAATTCCAATTACGTTCAACAATTTTGTAGCAGCATTTCAATTTCCATGCAGAAAATTAATTTCGAGAAGTGTACGGAAAATTTCGATAGTTATTGCAAATGTCTGAAAAACTTTTTTTTATAGATGAGTCCAAATTTCGTCAGCTGCATTCTAGAAGAATTGATTTAAACTTTTTCCTAACAATCCTAATTTCTCTCAAAAATCCATCCCAGTTTTCAAGAACGTGATTCCGTCAGAAAATGCGCAGGACACCGAAATTCAGAACTTTTTAAATCTGTCGTGCCAAATGAAGTTATATTAGAAGAAGCATTCCCCGAACTTAACTTCTGGTTCGACCGAGTCCGAAACAGAAATAAAAAGAAGAAAACTCAAAGTCTTTTTTAAATTTTCTATAAAGAATATGATTTCTTTCTAGAAAATCTGTAGAGTATCTTCAAAGCTCTCAGATATAGTCAGAATAATTTAAACGGTTTCAGAAATTTTGCCCATGTTTCTTTAGAGCCGTCCAAAAACGCGGTAAATTTTAAGAATTTTTGGTCCTAAGGATAACAATCGGTTTCAGCTCGTTGCTCTAATTTTGCTGGTCGATGCCGGGCATCTCATCGCCGGCAGGTCAAGGTACCTGGCGATACCCCTTGACGACGTAAAGATAATCGAACTGAGCTCTGGGATACCTTCTTTTATGCCGAGAGTGGCACGCAGCGCCGAGGCCTACGTTCCTGTGGCCGTCGCGACGCTTCAGAACGAGGAGGTTGAACCAACTCCCAGGATCGAACGTGCGGCCGCTCACTATCTGGATTACGTTGATTTCGGTGGGCACACCGGAGAAAACGGCGCCTTTGGTTGGTACGCGGATTTCCCGGCGCAGCAGTAACTAATTCACGATATATTGGGCTCCCAAACTTTGCAAAGATGCTTCGTATTTAGTTATAAATTTAGACTTTTGTCGAAAATTTTACTCCTTGTAAACTCAGCGTAACAACAAAAAAGTGCAACCGCTTGCACGTGATTGTCAGTCTCTTTGCGTTCGCATAATTCAGATAAAACTGAGGCCAAAATTATCAGCTGATCGCCTAGCGCGACGCCATTTTGCTTAGTAGCGCTCATACTTTGGGTACCACTAGTGCAGATCTTTCTATTTAATTACGTTTTACACAAGTGATTAACGTTTGGACTAGAGAAATTTTCTATTTTCTTGAATATTATGAACATTGATCCGTCACGCTGCAGGTATAATAATAGTTTATTGTTGTTAACATCATGGTACGCAGAGTAATTACAATTTACAATGAAATAAATATAGTGACATCCAACAACGGTGATATTTCTCGATTGACATTTAAACATTATTATGCATATTGTATAATATATATATGTATAGGTATGCGTATGGGCTATTCCGCGTCAATCGGATCAGTCATCTCTCAGATATTTTTTTAATTTGGCATGTGGATTGTGTGTGAGGAGTTAGATTTTTGTGCCAAAGCGCGAATCTCATAATGCAAAATTCGATTTTTTATTAACAATAACAAATTAGACTCCCATTTTTTTCAAAAATTCATAACTTTGGCAAACAATTAGATACAATATATATTTTTTTTTCAAATTACGCGGAAAGCTCCATAGAATTTAAAAAAAAATACGAAATGGTAAAAAAAAGTTGTTATCAATTGTTTATTTAACAATTAATTTTTCAAAGATTTTTAAAACAGTGACTGACACGATCAAAAAATTTTTTTGAAATTCTGACATGTTCCTTGAACTGTACTACAACCTGTGAATTAATTCCAGAGGGGTGTTTTTCTTCGTTTTCGAGTAAAAAATCATTAAAGGTGTCGATGCGCATGAAATTGCGGCGCGCCGAGTCTCTACGTAATGGCGGGCGGCCGGTTGCCGTCCACCGCTACCCCGCGGTGGCGTCGCAGCGTTATTTTAGAGTCATTTTCACGATGTAGGACATGATTGAAGAATCTGAAAAAAATACTGTACCTTCACAAGGCCTGCTCAAAGCGATAAGTCAAGTTTCAAGAATGTGTATTTATTTTAAAATAAGTAGCAAGTTATGTAATTATTCTCATTTATGTGCACTCTCATGGTGTGTAACCGTTATTTTGAATCTCTGTAATAAAAAAACGGTGAAAAACACATTGTTGAAACTTCACTTATCGCTTTGAGCAGGCCTTGTGAAGGTACAGTATTTTTTTCAGATTCTTCAATCATGTCCTACATCGTGAAAATGACTCTAAAATAACGCTGCGACGCCACCGCGGGGTAGCGGTGGACGGCAACCGACCGCCCGCCATTACGTAGAGACTCGGCGCGCCGCAATTTCATGCGCATCGACACCTTTAATGATTTTTTACTCGAAAACGAAGAAAAACACCCCTCTGGAATTAATTCACAGGTTGTAGTACAGTTCAAGGAACATGACAGAATTTCAAAAAAATTTTTTGATCGTGTCAGTCACTGTTTTAAAAATCTTTGAAAAATTAATTGTTAAATAAACAATTGATAACAACTTTTTTTTACCATTTCGTATTTTTTTTTAAATTCTATGGAGCTTTCCGCGTAATTTGAAAAAAAAATATATATTGTATCTAATTGTTTGCCAAAGTTATGAATTTTTGAAAAAAATGGGAGTCTAATTTGTTATTGTTAATAAAAAATCGAATTTTGCATTATGAGATTCGCGCTTTGGCACAAAAATCTAACTCCTCACACACAATCCACATGCCAAATTAAAAAAATATCTGAGAGATGACTGATCCGGTTGACGCGGAATAGCCCGTATATATTATCAGTATTTTCTTTACCTCAGTTGATTTGATAGATGTTTTCTTTTTGGTATTAGTTTCTTTTGGTTAAGTACATATATACTGTCTCTATTATTAAACTTTAAGATTATGATATACCAAAAAGACAATATATTCGAGTAAACATTCTTATAAGTTAACCGTAGATATTTACAACTATGTATATAATATATTATCTACATATATCTATGTATTGTACTTAACGACTGTATATTGTTATGATCATTATTAATTATAATTCTTGTCATAATACATATAATATATTTATTATGTGCATATAGCAATAATGATTCCGCTATATTATTCACTCGGCATTGGATATATTGCCTTTCAACGTCGTTATTCGAATTTTATTTTCTTTGGTCTAACAATTATTTTCAATTTAGGTACACAACGACTTATCTACAATTAGTGTCATATCAATTATTTTGTACATATTATATATTATACAGATCTGGATCCCAATGAGCATGGGACACACGTATAGAATCATCTAACAAAACTTCTGAGACAGTGATGATCGATCAATCATCAGGTACATACTGCGAAGGAAAATTAATCGAGTGTAAGATTTACTTGATTAGTACGCTCTCTGAAATATATTATAATTTTTTTGGCCGCCCTTGATCTTGGAAGATTTGCGACTTACTTCTGATTATATACACATAAATTTTATTTATATAAACCTACATACCATTGTAGGTATACTTCTAATTTTTCGTCTTGTATAGTTTGATTATTTCATATTCAGCAATTTCTTTATCATCTAGATAATTTTTGTGCCCGTAAATATATACACACGTTTTATATACACGTAATATTCGTATTATACATTAAGATATCTATCATGGATTAGTATTTTAAAACCGGGCTCATCTTTGGATCTTGGGTTTCTGTAGTATGTCTGTATTGAACGATTCACAACTCTAATTCAACTACATTATTGAATTCCATTCATGGAGAAAATTGAATAAGACGTTGAAATGAGTACATGATGCGTGAATATATCACGATATCGATATAATATTAATAAATATTGATTGGATTCTAAGCACCTTTCAAGCGATAGTATGGAGGACAAATGGCTCACAGCAGAAATAAGGCAACGTATAGATGAACATATTATTTAACCTTAAGATCAAGGGTTTAAGATTTCAGAACATAATTTGAATCGTTCTTTTAATCATTGACAACACAGGTAGATAGGGTCGCATAAATATTAAAAATGCTTTTTTATGTGAGTCGTGCAGGAAGTGGATAAAATTTTTCCGGAAACATATGTGCAAAATACTCTTTGTGCCGAATTATAAATAGTTCCATTTTTCTCTCATACTTTCGCAGTATCAATGTTCAATCATTTTTATTCTCAACATCGAGATATTCAGGATATTTGAAAGACTTGTAAGATATGAACTTTGTCAAGTATTTCGATTTTCATGGCTCTTTGTATCCGCGACAAACAAGAAATGAAGTATAACCTGTATAACCCAAATAAAATGACAATACTTGCAGCAATGTACATTTAACACTGAACATGTAATATCCTTGGCGTAAATATAGTTCCGACTATTTTCGAACAAAGTTCTGGAAGATTCTTACAAACACTGAACAAGTTTTGTGAGCTGTGATGACAATCAAATTACTTTCATGTAATTCGAACACCTTACGAGATTTATATGACACATTTTTCAGATTCTTGATCAGAAATAGTCGACAATATATGTCAAACTTCACTAATGTCACCTTTGAGAACATTTGATCTGAGAGTTGCGTGTGGCATCGCCATATCCCAAAGTCGTAGATTCTGTAGAAATAATGCCCATCTGGAAAAAATCGTTCAATTCTCTTTCAATTGGCGTTAATAAAGTACTAATAATTCACATGAGTCACCTATTGAAACCGTCATTATATTAGTTCGACTTATTGTTTCCACAGTTATTTGTTGATAGTGCATATTGATTGACGACCATTCCTCAAATTGTATCATGTTACTGTTTCTTTCTAATGACTTCAAAATCTTTTCTACGTGACATACCTACTGGAACTTCAACCGACAATAATTCGAAAAGGACCGACCACTTTGGACGAAAATTGATCGACAGACTTGACATCGTTCAACCTTGAACTGATCAGATTTTGCGGCAAATTCGTAGGGTCATTTTTGATTTATTTTAAAATAATGCAGAGGATAACATTTTACGACGTACCTGAATTAGCGAGTTCACATTGTATATTGAGACAGCAATATTCTTGGCGTAACTACAGCTGATGGCGTTGGTTGACCCGTGTATAGTGTTCCGTGTCAAGTGGTGCACCAAGCCAAAACTACCTTGTTGAAGGGAACGAAAACTGCTCGCTTAGGATCACTGAAAAGTTTAATGGAAGAGATTAGGTCGTTACAATCAAGTGAAATGTTACTAGAAAAATATAAAACGCTAATCCATTGAGGTCCGAAGGATGGGCACGTCTACTGAAACAATATGGCGGTGCGCGGCGCGATCAGCTGATCGTTTTAGCCTCGATTTTGGGGAAAATTATACTAATATACAAGCACAGCAAACTTCGTCTAAACAGTAACTCTTTGGTTTATTTTTACTAGCATAGCAAAGAGCAAAGTGTACGTTGAAAACGGTTTTTGATTCGTACATATGGCCTGGACTTGTTACTATTGGATGGAATTTTTTGATATTCTGGATGCCAAGCTGATTCTTAAATTCTTCAACGTGCATACTCAAAAAAGTAAGTGCAAATGGTAACTTGACTGTAACTCAGTCGCATATATAAACCTGTACTCGAAAATAAGTCTGTTATAGACGTATAGCATCCCCACAAAGAGGGGTCATGTCGCCTTTGATCTGTGGCCTGGTCTTAAATAACCTACTAGTGAACATCACTGGTATAAGCTGTCATGTAGTGGGATACGTCGATGACCTTATGATCATAAGTCACGGACCCTTCCTACAGCGCCTCGTAGAAATTACACAGGAAGCCATATATATAGTAGAACCCGGAATAGTTCTCGGTGTAGAACCACAGGACTTACTGTAAATCCTAACAAAACTGAGGTTACGGCCTTCACCAAGAAATACAAGTGAAATAGACCTCGCAAACTTACCTGAACGGCCAAACTCTGAAGTTGGCCAGGGGGCTTAAGTACTTAGGGGTCAATCTAGATGGAAACCTACCGTGGAAAAGACACTTAGAGATAAAATGACAGGAATTCATTTCTGCGCTGTGGTAGCTAAGACGTGCAATGGACAGGAATTGGAGCCTAAAGTCAGCCACAACGAAATAACGGTACGGCTTAGTCCTGAAACCCAGACTGACAGACGCATCCACAGTCTGGTGGAATCGGACCATGCTTGAAACTGCAAGAGGACAGCTATGGGAAAGTTAAGAAGCTTCATCCTGAGGTGCATCACGGCGCCTAGTACCGATTTCTGCCATTTGCTGCGTCTGTATTATTTGGTCGTTCAATTATATTATGATTATTGAATATTGACCAGGTGTTGATAGCTGCCTGGTTTACATATTTCGAACAACTGAAAAACACGAACGCGGCGAGTGGAGGAAATCAATACTACTAATTATGCGCCAAAAAACGGGCCCACTTTTTGCTGGCATGCCTGCTTTGGTTTCGTCTCCGTCTCTGTTACTTCCTGATTAAAGAAAAGAAAATCTAGTACTTTTTGCATACGCTGATAGACTAAAAATGGTAGGAAATCATGCAGCGTATGAAGCGAGAGTTTCAACCCACCAGTCGAAGAAACGGCGGCCATGAAAGGTGCCGTCCGATGAGCCGCTATCCGTCGTCAGTTCGACACCGATGTGGGGATCTTCTCGACCCGGCACTGGGCCTACATATCGCACCCTTCCTTGGAAAACTCGACCTCCCGGTAATATGACTTTGATGAGATGATTAAGCTTCAAGTCCCGAGGAACCTGTTGAGGTATCAGGTGTTATCATCATTCGTGTTGAAGATTATCATTGGTATTTAAAATACCGAAAGATACTATCTGTTAGTAAAAAATCTGAGTTGGCATTTGGAAATGAAATTCATTTTCAACCCATATTCTGCTCTTTGTTAATCCAATACAACGAAACAAAGTGTAACCACTTGCATGGAATTTTCTGCCCTATTGTACGTATGTATGTAATTTTGCTAAAAACGAGGTTGAGCGAATCAGGTGATCGCTCTGTGCAACGCCATGCTGCTATAGCCGCATCGAGATAGTGGATCTAAACTTTCACGAGGAAAATTACTGGCGGAAACTTTGTTAGACGTACTGCTAAGAATTTACTTACCATATGAATTTTCGACGGTTTGTTAGATTTTCTGTTAACTCTCTGACAAATTTTCGCAATTTCTGGAAGCTTTGTAAAAATATTTCGATTTCTATGCAGGCAATTACTTTCGACTGACTTGTGTTAAAACCTCGAAATTTCCTGACCAAAAAGATTTTATGGTTATATAGTTTTATTGATATTTACCTTCGGTAAGTACGGTTGAGGGGGTTTCCACTCCCGAACAAGGTCAGACTCTGAGTGTCGACGGGTTCTTCGTTGTCTTGTGGCTGTTTGACGGGAGTTTTCGGGTTCGGTAATCGGAATTAACGAATCAATGCTGCGCCTAACAAAGTCTTCCGCTTCGTCGATCAACGATTCTGTCGAATCACCGCTATTGTCAGCATCGATAAAACCTGAACAAAGATTAGGAAGGCTACCTCTCGTCGCTGGACAGTCTAAAATAAAAACAAGGATTGTTTTTCAATTTAAGTCACTTATCAGGTAAATTAAAAAACTGCTCTTGCTAATTAAGACTGTACGTAATGTAAGACCTATTTGTTTTACCAGCAAATTCAGCAAATCGTGTTTGGAGCTTTTTTCTCTTGGGAAATGAAATTCCTTCAATCTTTAAAACATTATAGACCTTAGGATAACGTTTCTGTGCTCACTGAGAAGTTTCCTAAATTAATGAAAAAACTTGGGATTTTGCTATTCAGTATCAGGGCCGCACGACAAACGTGTTTACAAGCAGAGTAAGCTTTACAGGTGAGCAAGATTAACAAATTCATATTTCTGCAAATATGCACCGCATACTTTTAATAAAATAGCTTTTATAACAGACTAAAGTTTTTTCGAGCATGCGTTTGAGCAAGGAAATGCGTGAGGAAATCCTTAAGTATTCGAGCACAAAAAGGAATTTTCGATTAAGAAAAAAGGCTACAAAATACTTTTGTGACGCTGTCCGTCATTACCGGTATTTCCATTTATTTTTCTCAACCTTTTTAACTAACCACTCAAGTATGAACATGATCCTTATAATTTCTCATTGTTCAAACAGATTAGTAACACGGGAAGAACAAGGTGAAAAATATGATTTTTTTAATTTCTCGCTAAACAGGAAGCTCCAATGTCTGCTCAAAATATTCACAGTTCCCAGAGATAACATCCAAAGTGAAGAATTACCTTGGAATGTGACCTTGGACCGCGTCCTCTTCGGCCGATTCTTGGAAGACGGGCGAGAGGATGAGGCCACAGCAATCAGTGGCGGATGAACATGAGTCGGAGAAGATGGCATCGATGACCAAGTTGGCCGCGGAGTCGATGTGGCGACTGGTATCCGCCAGGTGTCAAATGAGCCTGCCGTTGCTCTCCAGGAATGTCTTCGCGAGGATCCAACGGTAACATCGAGACCGGGTGATGGTATCGACGTTAATGAGCCGCGATAGCGAGACGAATAAAGATCGGTCGACAATCGGCAGTCGCACGGACTGGGAAGTCCGGCCCCCGGTCGAGACCAATAACCCGCCAACGAGCCCAAGGATTCCCGCCGGTGAACCTCCGGTGTTCTGGGACCACATCCTCGGGCGTTTAGGCAAGTCTATCGAAAATCAAAGACTCGATTTCAGTGCCTCCAGAGTTTTTTCCAATCCAGAAATCAATTCCACGATACAGAATGATGTTTAGGGAAACGCTTAGTTTCACGATTCGGAGAAAATTGTCTTTTTCACTAAAATTAGTTTAGTGTGCAGTGGTTAGTGTGCAGTCGTATATTGCATGTGAAAATTTTGCTGAAATTTAGCGCATTCCAGAACGATTTTATTCAATATTTTGTTATTCGGTATAAAAAGTCCGAATTCACGAAATGTTTCAGAAATTTGCAACAAGTTGAAGTGAAATTCAGGGTCAAATCGAAAGGCTTGATGACGATGTTTAATTATTCTGACATAGTTGATTCGGAATTTCATGATCTTCTGATTTTACCTGAATTACATTAAATGAAATATTTTCGCCACTCCAAAAAACTGAACTCACAAAAGTTTTTACACTCATCATCTTCCTTTATACTTCTAAGAATTTGATACAAAACTTCGATGGTTTTCATCTTACGATTAGTTCGATAAAAAATTATGTCGTTGAATAATGTGAGATTTTGTTACCTGCGCATGGGGATCGTGACAGAGATGATCAGCGCTCCTCGACAATTCGGGTACCATGCTGGTGAAGCTGATGTCAGAAAGCATGACTCGTCGAGCCTCTCTTGTTTTGTCCGACAGCTTGAGCCGCCCAGGAATGCATGCAGGCAACGCAAATTTACTCGGCAAAGTTGTAATTGCATGTGCAACTTTGTGAGCTAAATAACTTTCGGATCTCCACTGCGCTGGAAGTGCCGAGATATCGGTTTGCGCCCCTGATTCTCGACGGCTTACTCCACCATTCCGATCCATGACTGGGCGAAGAGGCGTCGCACTCTTTCGACGTCCCGTTGCCAAAGCTTCACGATGCATGATCGGTCTGCAAAAAAGAAGTTAAGGATTCTGGGCGCAATAAAACTTCGTATTTTGCATATGAGCGTGAATTGGATCAGTAGACAAGACGGAAATGTTAGAATTCTGTAAATTCACACGATACCACATTGGGCAGTGAATGTGTTACACCGATCGGGTAGTACCTAATTACTAAAGTGTTTTACTCTAAATTGACTTAATGATACAAAATAAAAGTCCAACAGCTTGTGTGACGTTCACCATACATTGATATTTTAACAATGTATCTTAATTAAACGATCAGCTGATCACCCAGCCTGACGCCATATTGCCTTAAGAGGGTGCCCTAGTCGATTTCGACGCTGACGTATATATCTCCAAATATCAAAGTCCGCGTATCCCAAACACGAAAAAGAGCTTGACAATCCCATTCCATACGCTATTCTGGACAAAATCACCACAAAGCATTATTCCATTAACGCAGAAATAAAGAAATGAAACGGATACTAGAATATCGCGTTAGTAAATTCGTTAAGACCTTTTCGCGTTTCAGATACGTGGACTTCGATATTTGGAGATATATACGTCAACGTCGAAATCGACTAGGACACCCCCTGAAGTAAGAATGCTATAATAATTCGGAATAGCAGATAAAATATGGCGGACCAAAATGCAAGAAAACAGCCAAGGCCCGAAGAATAAACATTATGCAAGTGATTTCGCGGGTAGCTGCTTCCAAATCTAAAGTCAAATTTCTTCGTAAAAATAGCGAGCTTATTATTTTTACGAACCTGTAGGCAGTTGGAGGAGCCGCTAGAGTGTTTCTCCGAGCGGCGTATCTAGCAGGATCTGGTTCTTCAAGAACGCCGCACTTGCTGATGTCGGTTTCAACTAATATCGAGTACTGGGACCACATTTTGTTAAGCCTGGCACCGGACCCCTCGTCGAAGCGATCAACGCTCTCCTCGCGATCGATGCTCGAGCTTTGGGAAGAAACAGCCTCCTCGACTGAGGAGCTTGTCTTGTCACCGTTGACCAGAGACTCGGGATCGGAAGTCTTCGTGTACTTCAAAAGCACCGGTTGTCCGTCAGGTTGGCGATGGCGGTGAACAGACCAAGCCTCATTTTCCGTGATCGATACTAGATCTTCTTGAAGACCGACTTCCCTCGTTTCGTCGGTCGTGAAGATCAGCTCGATATCGTCAAGCTCCTCAGAATCGTTCTCCGATTCTCCGCACGGTTTGAGGTGCGCCGAATTCTCACCATAGTCAGGATTACTGTCGGTGTTACCCGGATTGTCACCGAACACCGAATTTTCACCATCGGAGTTCGACTTCAGACTTAACTCCTCCTGTTCACCCTCTGCGGGCGGCTCAAGGTGTCCGAAATCGGCATCGTGAACTCGCTGCAACGATTCTTCACCGCCTCTTTCATTCTCCTGCAACCGCGATGGTGGTCCGTTCTTCACATCATCTTTACCGGTGTCCATATTGTCTTTCGGTTCGCTCATCAGCGGACTCTGACTTTCAGCAGGCACCGCAGTAAGTCAGAGCATCAAAATTCACTTGGATGAAGGGTGATGACAACTAATCTGCAGTCATATCCCAAGAACTTCTATACGTTATTTTGTGCCTGCGTACTCTGACAAGGGAAGTATTCTGCCTCCGGATCATGGATTCTGCTGGAACTTTTATAAATATTTCGTTGGCACTACATATCGAGCTCCTGATATGTAGCATCATGCCAAGGTCCTTCTTTTATTCAACTTTTAATTGGTCTGGTAGTCGGACTATGCACTTACTTTACTATTGCTCTCCTACAATTCTGGGGTTCATACTCGAATCTATAAGATCCGATTATTGAAACTTCATCAGAGGACAGTGAAAATTATCACTTAAAGCAAAAATGTACGATAAGTTATGTTTGTCACGGGATTTCGCTCGTCAAGCTGCTAATATAATGAATTGTTAAGTGAAAAGAGGGCTGTCCGATGAATCTTCATATCATAGGCTTCGTGTTTCAGAACGAGGAAACAACCTTTATAGGAGTTTAAGTAGAGCCCATGATCCAGAGGTGCGATGTTCCCGTAGTGAATATGAAAATGGACGAGGAAAGTATCCGGTCGTCGGAAACTAGGAATAATATTTTGGAAGCATTATGATTTATACCCATCAATTTTACACCCTAGTCTTCGTGATTTCTGAAAGGTTGCGAGTTATGTATCGTCGAAGGTTCGTGGTGCGGGCGCAAGTAACGCGTATTACTAGGAACGCCTCCGCAGTAATTTTTGCGATCCACAACCAGCTCGCGGTTCTTCCTACAGCATCCGACCGAATCAATACCGCGTTGAGGCGAATGGGAACGTTGGTTTGAGGGATATAGAGAGAAACTTTTTCACATTTGTGCATGGTTTGTCAAAATACAATGAGCTAATAAAATCCGCGAATGAAGAAAGGCTGGAATACGTCTGGCTCAAATACCAAAAACAAGATCTGAAAATCAGATTATAAAATTCTGTTCGCGTTGAATACATAGAAAAATGATCATGCAGCCAGAAAAAATTTACTAAAAAAGAAGATTGAAATGTTGATTTAAAAAATGTCTTTATCGGAATCGGAAGCATTTTATGTAGCTTGATATCTTTACAGATATTATCATTCTGGTACAGATGAAATTTTAGGGGAGGTAACAACAAGATTTCACCAATTCAGGCGACTTCGTGAAGTCGAAGGACTTAAATTGAATTCACACGACTTCGAATTACTTTATCGAATTTGCCTATCTTCAAGTGATTTTAATTAATGACTTTATGGTAATTCGAATAATTTCACGTACCTATTTTCATATGGCTTTATGCTAATCCAGCCGACACAGTGTGATTTTACGTGATTATTTCATAAAATTAATCCAAGTAACTTCATGGTAATTCAAATGAATTCACGTGACTTCATAAAATCGAAAAATTTCAATTCAACCCAAGTTCCTTCAAATGGATTGAAAACTTTAAGAATAAATTCAAGTAATTTCAAGTGGCATTATGTGTGAATTCATCTGACTTCAAGCGAGCTTATACGTTACTTCCTGCAGTCCAAGGACTTGGATGGAATTCAAATAACTCTAAGCTTTTTTATGGCAATTCAAATGACTAGAAACGCCTTCAAATGACTTCATGAATTAGGAAATACTTGAAATAACTTCATGTACATTCCTGTGACTCAAATTGATTACCGGTGACTTTACATGACTTGTTGTCAAGTGAACCGAACCTGACTTGAAATACTATCAAGCCCCCAATGCAGATAGTCCTCATTGAATGGCTACGTATGATAGAAATTACGGAGCGCATTTTCAGTGTTCGAATCTACAGCGCAATTGTATAATAATGGCACATTGCCAATCGACAATCCTAGTGTTAAGCAGGTGTATGTACACTTATACAACATCGGAAATGAATTGATTACAGTGTCGTTTACCGTACATATAAGGTACACAATTGATAGGCCGTAGACATTACTATGCTGCACGTGGCAAACAAGTAGGCACGATATATCTATTGTCATGACTGTATTTACGTACGTAAATATATTTCGAAGTAGATACTAAACTGCCGATTATTGAATGTTTCTAACTGTTCTTATACAAGTGTTTCAAAAAAATGGCTGGCAAATAGTTGCTTGTCGGTAACTCTAATTATCTCTGATTTCATTCTAATTAGTTTAACATAATTCGAACATTGTTAAAAATTTGATGTAAAGATTTCACAGGAAGCTTACATATTCTTTCAGAGCTGCAATGAAAAAATTGACATTGAGGGTGAGCATTGACGGAAAATTGAAATTTACATCACAAACTTTTTAGAAAGTCTTTTGCGAAAAATTGGCGGGGTCAATAGAAGATAAATAATATTCTAATGATTTTGAAAAATGTATTAAATGTCAAAAAAATCTTTAAGTTCGCATGAAATTTTTTTTAAACGTGACGGGTCGATATTTAAAAACTTTTTAACAAAACAAAAATAATTGGAACATAATCAGAATATAATCAAAGTTTGTTGGATTAGTTCAGAGTTTCATAATCTGTCAGAACTGCTGGAAAATGGTAAAAAACAATTTTCCGCCAGAATATAATATTAAAAAGTAGGGAATATTTTCGAATTAAGACATACCGTTCGTTTAAGTCGGGCGTCGTCGTAATGATTCCATTTTCTTCGGTATCCCGGAAACTTTTTTTTCCAGGCGTCGAGTACTTGTCGTCGCAAGACGTGATTTTCTATTGCGAGATGTTCTATCGTGTCAAGGTAGCTCTCACTCTTTCAGAATCCGGAGTTCTTCTCTGGACGAGTCGAGGTTTATTCCTAATGAGACGACGGTCTGCCAAAAATGACGCGATTTTCAAACACCCATAATATCATGGATTTTAGTATTAAATATATTCGCAATCACTTGTGAATTAAAATATGTAATCTACGTTGCCTTTGAAATTGTTCGAATAATACATACCTTTAGTGGATAATTTAAACGATTGTTTTTGTAATAACGAATATGCAAATTGATAGAAATTTGCAAGGACGTTCGCAGTAGTCGATTAAATTTCGAATTAAATCATAACCGTTTAATTTTTCATAACTTCTATGATTTGTGATTGAACTTTTTAAGAAATACTTTTTTTCAACATGTGTGCAATTGAACTTAGGTCACAAATATATAATTTATACTTCATCATTTTATTGCATTTGAAATACACTTGATTTGCTACGAAAACTTCTAGGCGAATTGTTTTTCGTCAATTTGTTGAAATAAGATAGAGCTTTCTAAATTTCCATCTGGCTTCGGATTCGTTATCCTGTAATAATTTTCTACGCTAAGGCTGTACTAATTGGTCATTTAAAATCGGCGGTGTCAATTCATCATCTACTATTTAAAGAAAAATTAATTGCAAATTCACCTTTAACCGCAATTTCCTGCACTAAAAACACCTAGAAACTTTCGGTAAAGATTCTTCGAATTCGATTGAAGTTAGAGAGGGTAAATTATTTTGTATTTTCCTGGCGAAAATTGTTTCCAGCTCATTTCAGTGAAATAAATTTCAACTGTTTATGCTAAATAGAAAATAAACGAAGAATGAAGAGAAGGAGCACCAACCTGATGCAGAGCTCTGACTGCGTCAAGGCCGGAGATCCCCGGGGTTGGAAGAACGAGCTGCAGCCCCTGCGACAGCTGACTGGTTGGAACAGTCTCCATAACTCCCCCCCCAATATTTCCGAAAAGTCACTCACTCCAACAGATGTCATGCTGAATAATCTTAAATATTCACCCTGCAGCCCGATTTGTGATTTGACCAAAAGAAAGTTGGAATCTCGTGTAAAACGTCACGTTCAACCGTGATTACTCATCTCTTCTGCGATATGTTTCTATGTTTCAGTAATAATTAAATCAACCTTTGTCACCATCTATACATACAAAAAAAAAAAAGATAGAACAACGATATGTTGTTATTGCACTATGGGTAATCAACACTCGTGATTGTTTTATTCTATTCGAAGTATAATATTAAACATTCAAAATTGAAATATTGATATTCTTATTTATTCATTTTTCTCATTTTAAAAGGGACACCGGCACACTTTCGTATTTTAGAATATCTGATTCACTGAATATAGTTATAATCTGGACTATATTTATCGGCTCATCGATACCAGCTGCGTGTCGAGTAAGTATGAGCAGGGGGAAAACGTGAGTTTGTTTTATCCCTGAATGTGTAAAGCCTGCACTGGAGCGAAGAGCAAGGCGTGAGGAATTACCGCCTCTTGTTTCATTAGCTCGGTCCGTTCGTCGCGTGTCTAGAAAACAGTTAGTTCTACGTCGATAGCGAAGCGCGGGCATTACGCCAACTATCTCATCTTGTGTACCTTTTATATGCACACAGACACAATTGTATCAGCTTTGAATAAAAACAAGCAGTGAAAATTGACAAAACCATGAAATGAGAACAAAATCGGTTTTTGGTCCGAGATGATGAGCAGGAGAAATCGCAAAACGAACTAATCGGCAGATGTGAACAACGGGTGAAATATTCGAAATTTAAATATGAGTATTCACATTCCAATTTCGATAAGCCACGCACTTTGTGATATTATCAACCGAAATATGTGTTATGGTTGAATCTTGTCAGAGTAATATTAGTGTTCATTTGACACATTCTAAGCATTCACTAAACATTCATTCATTTTTGAATTTCGAATTTAGAAGTGGTGAATCAGTGGATTTGAAAATCGTGTGTTCTATCAATAGAAGTATGCTATATGGAAATAAGAGAACGGGATGGTCAGCTAGCAGCTGTCGAAATGGATGTAGAAATTGTTGTAAACTAAAATGAAAAACGACGTGCAGCTGGATGATGGCTGAGTAAATTCAACTTTGTTTATTGTGATCGCGCGTCGATAAAAAGGTTTGAGTTGTAACGGTTTGTAATTTAACCCACTTGAAATGTTTTGTTCTGTTGTTTATACCGTGTGAAATTCACGGTGCAATTATTGTCGGGGTTGAGGAGGAGGAATATTGATTGGTACGAAACAGTCGGGAGCCAGACGCGTACTGTACCACGGGAACGGAGGGCCACTATACCTCACTCGAAACCTCGCTATGACGTGCACAGCGCACGCATGTGTTGTTGAGCCATAAGCACAGTTGGATTAAGAGAATACTGTAGTCCGTCTTTACCAACCGAGTGAAATGTGATTTCTTTTGACTGTTATCAGAGTCTAAGCATCGCTAGCGTCAAAAAATCACAAGTAGCACAATTCTACATGGATTTACAAACACAACTATCAGGAAAAAATTTTGGTATCACTTTACAGTAATGCCAGAAAATGTTATCCTGTGATTGAATTAGGTACAAATAAATGCAGGAATATAATTTCATGGCGATCTTTTCGCATAAAACGTCAAAGTTTATGAATATTTTTCTGCAGCATTGCACGTAGAGTTCCGGTATTTACGGTACTTTCACAGCTCTAATGCAAAGGCTCTGATGTAATAATCAAAATACGCGACATTTTACTTGGCTACTGCTACAGACCGACTATAGCATTCTCCTAACGCCATATAGCAGTTTGACCCTTAATGACCGATTAATCTTATCCTTATTTTTCGGTTAATTAATAAACAAATGGATGGAATCGATTCAAGTTTCGGTAGTGCATTATTTTTCGATCCCGAATTCGATGAAATTTATGAGTTGTTGAAAATTTCTCGAGCTCAACAACTCAAAAGCAATGCACTATCTAAATACGAGCTTATAACGTTCATTTTTTATTGTATCCACGGAAAGTAAGAGTGAAATTACTCAGTCGATAAAGCTGGAACTGCTACATGGGCTTAATCTTGCTTGCCTGCCATTAAAACGGATGTTTGTTATTGCTTAGTATGTTTTCACGTTGTTCAATTATAATTTACCGCCACAAGTTTTAGCTGACGTATCGGAAGACACGCGTTTCGCGGTTATTTCGGTTTTCGCGGGTTTTTCGACGAGTCTTTTAGCCAGTACTCGGAGCTTCTGTCCAAACGTCACACTCGTAGTTTACTCTGTAAACAGATGTATAATGTCACACAACTAGCTGCTGAACAGGTTGCCAACCGTACAGTGAAGTTTTTACGATTTTCATTACCTCTCGCCTTGTGTATAATTTAATCTATCTGCAGAGTTCGATCGATGTTATACGTCTAAATGAGGGCAGAGAATAACGGGTTGTATATTTTGTGGGAGTGCCTGCACGAAGTGTGGATTAACAAAAGAAGAATTTCTCGTGTTATTATTGAATCTATTGCAACTATATTTCAGAGCTAATTCTCGATCGCAGATCTACCCAGATTTTGAAATAATCGAAAATTTTAAACTCAATTTTTCCGGGTTCTATAATCACAACTGGCTATTAAAGTACGCTTGCACAGCTAATTGCACGAAGTTTTCGAGAAACTTATAAACTCAATTCGGGATTCTTGAATAATAAGAGTAATGTTTAAGCGTGTCTCTTTGTTTCAGTTTTACCCGTTCACAGGATGTAATAAAACGAGTTTATGAGCATAGCAATAAGTAATACTGATCTTATTTCTATTGACCGAATATAAGAGTAATACATTAGAAAAATCAGAATCTTTAACTGAACAATATACAGTCAGGTCTAGAATAAAGACGCATTCAAATACTATACGAATTGCAACGGTTATTGAGCTGACCACAAAAATGTAAGAATGAAACAATACGTATCAAACGAATTTGAAAATGTTTTCACTTTAGTGGAAGTTTGTGCAAGTTATTGTTGTATTCCATGGAAAAAAATTAAAGGCATCTAGCAACATTATTTTTACAGTCGTTGTTAGTATAAATTCAATTATAATTTTAAATACACATCTTCGGCTTTCAAGTATTATTGCCCATGAAGACGACATGAGGAGCACGAACTCAAATGGGTCAATTGACAAAACTTGTCACAGTAATCGTTCACAGCAGGTTTATTTTTTGTACCACTAGCGTCACTAGTATTCCTTTTGTACGGAAGTGTCATTGGTTATAGGGATGCTCTAGATCGACTAATCGATGATCTTGCAATGTCTCATGGGAAGTTTTCATTACCGCTTTATATTCCCTTTACTGTCTTCGGTGCATATGGAACACTGAAATGTATATGGAACATCAGTGCCATCTTATTTCAGGTAGCTATTTGTTTACGTGGAGTTCGTGCTCCTGGTGTAGGTCTCCATGATAATTGCCGCTTAGCAAGAATCAGTGTTGCCAACTTCAGAACAATAGCTAATTTGTCAATCTAGAAAATAAGTTTTGCAGAATATATTTATAAGTACTGTTGACTGAAGACTACTAAGACAGTTACCCCTGGGTAAATTTTTGTGTATCATTTTTCGGCGGGCAAGTGGGCCCAGGTGGACCTGGGAGCGTAGGAGGTTTCTGCTCTATCGACTCTACTTAACGGGCTTGTACCGACATTCGTAGCAGCCAAAGTAGTGTCGGTATGGAAGCCTGAATTTGAGACGGTACGAAGTGAGTACGTAAAACTACGTACCGATTGTAAATGTCAGTACCATATCTTTATCGACATAGTCATTATTTTATTCCAATAATACGGATATGCCTTTTCAATGTGACATAATTTTCCTAAAATCGCTTGCCCTCACTCAGCCCAGTCAATGGGTAGTTTGAAAGTGGTGTTTGGTGCAAAAAATAAGGAACATGGGATACTTTCGGGACTGGTAAGGGGGTGTCTCCTGAGTATAAATCTAGATAGTTGACCTCTTATCGCTATCAGGATCGCCGCCATTTTGGAAAACGCTTTTCGCTCTATATCTCGCGAACCGTCGACTTTACGATAAAATGTGTAGAGACCTTTTTTATATATTATTACTGCTTTGAGTTATTAAAGTGAATATCTTTTACGACTAAACATTCTATAGTTCTCAGTGCTATTGTTAAAAAATTGGTTCTGTTGCCCTAAAACAAAAAATAATACGATTAGTTAAACGAGTGTTTTTATACATTTCAGATATATTTCATAAATACTTACGCCAAGATTTGTTTTTAAGGTTATCTGTGTATGAGTATCAAAAAGATTGGTTAGGGTTCCGCCAAATAATAATAATAAGCTTATGAATAACTCGTACCGTCGCTCTTGTGGCCATAAGTTGTACTTTTGTTTCAGACGTGACTGACAACTCCCCACCACGTTCGTCTATACTTTTCCGCAACAGGCCCAATTGAGGAGACAGTGATATGAATATATGCTTATCACAATTAAATGTTCAGTTACAGACTCATGCATCATCGGCAAAATACAATCGAGTCTGTGAATAAACGTGAACTCTCGCATTTGTTGATTTCTCCAACAAACGCGGAAGGCGCGGTTTCCAAACAGAAAGGTTCACCCGGTAGATACGCTCGAGGCACTCGCACGCCGCCGCTCAGTCAGCTCTGCAGTCACTCTACATTACCCAGGTAGCTGATGTACACGCAGCTGCCGCAGCGATCTTCCAAAATCTGACGTATCGGCCAAGCCAATGTGCACGCGAACTACCCCCACCACGTCCAAATCCCCCCGCAACTTGGTTCACCCGCAGGGCGAGCATTGGCAATTTCTCTACTAGTCTCTGGTGCTGAGCATATATGTGCTGAGTAACCGTGCGAGAGAGACGGAAATAGGTTGTTGACCGTTCGTGGTTTTGAAATCTATTTCCGTCTCTCTCGCTCAGCCTGGATCCCTCGATAGCGGCGACACTCATGGTCACCAGGCGAAACGGCCGGTGTTTCCAGTTGGCAACACTGATGAACTACCTGTCCCCTCTGCCTACCTGTCGACAAACGAAAATTTCAAATGTACTACGGTACAACGGTCGGAAAGTGATTTTCAATGCGAGTGACATGAGAGCTTGAAAAAAAAGCAGGAAAAATAAGTACGGCTGGACCGTGAGTCTCTAATGAAAAGTGGATGAATTGTAAAAAAGAGAGAAATATATTTGGATTCTGAAAAGCATTAAGGTAAAATTATCGCAAGTTAATTCACAGCTACGATAAATTTGGTGACGTCTATAATCGGAATGAATCGGAACTGTGCATTTGAAAGCAACATACCTTTTCACTGATTTTACTTTTAGCTGGTTTCTTTAATAGCTGTAATTTCTTCACATAATTGCGCGAGCATTAACCCTTAGTCTTTTTCAGTGGACATACGTTTCAGAAATTCATGACAAAAACTTTACTCATCAGATTTTTTCTTCTACGGATTACAATTTGTCAGTAGTTGCAATACCTGTTTGACAAAAAATATATGTCGAAGACTGTACCGTCATCTAAGTATATTTTCTAGTCCAAAAAGTGTAGCTAAAGTAAATGAAACAAGATGCGTGTAATTTTCGTTTTCGTTTCTAATTTTATAGGCTATTTGACATCGACATTCTTTTTGTTAGAACAAAACATTTATGTTTCTAAGGTAGTCTCAAATGTGATGAAGAAAATAAAAAAGCTCGAAACCTATTACTGTAAAGTTATATACTTGAAAAGCATTACGTGTCCACTGTAATGGACATCCGTTGTTTGTGCCAATTTATTTTTATGTATAAATGACATGGAAGGATTGTGCAGTTTTTTCTATTGTGTGCTTCAATCCCCTTCCTAAACAACTATACTAGCCTGTGAAGGACGCGTCAACAAATCAGGTGTTTTCTCTTTTAAATTTAAATTCATTTCTTCAAAAGTTAACTTGAAATTCTTTATATTGTGAAGAGAAAAAATACTTTAATTTTCTTGATGCTTGAAGTTCGTTACTGTGTTTGTTGTATGATTAAGTTTTCATTGGTTGAAACAGTCAATGATGACAAGATGCAATTCATAGAATGATGCTTTTAATACCACGTTTCGGCAGGACCCCGCCTGCCATACCTTTGTAATCCTGACCCCTCTGATGTTCGAGCAAAATTCAGTTTTCTCGTAATCATGTAACTGTTCAACAACTATAACAGAAGTGTCTTTGAACAAAGTAATTGTGTACAAATTATATCTGTTACTTCAAAAAAAAATACATTTCACAGATGCTTTGAAATGACGTAACGAGGCTAAAGTGGTTTTCTGCTGTTGCAAATTTAATGTTTGTTAATTAATTTTCATCTTGACATATTTTATAGATGGTTGATGCTTCGGTCAACGTCGCCCTGAGGATCAGACCTTTGGTTCAAACAGAGATTGAGAAAGGCTGCCAGACATGCGTCGCAACAGTGCGTGGCCAACCACAGGTTCAGGTGCTGGGTACTGACAAAGCCTTTACGTTTAATCACGTATTTCCTCCTGAAGTTAACCAGGAAACATTTTATAATACAGCAGTCAAAGGAATGATAAATAATCTCTTCCAAGGTAAAAATATCAAAGACTTACAGTTGCTCACGCTTTTTAATTTTTCAACTTACTCTTATGAAACCTACATTTCTCAACCATGTCTATTTGATTTGCCATCATATTTTGCATCACTCATTCCAGACTTTTTATTCCAAAACCATCTACTCGCAGCAGTGTTATGGCATTAATTATCTGTATGTCAATACCAGAGACTATCATTTTCCTTACGTACTGTTTTTAAAATTATCATATGGCTCTTTATTTTGACGACATTATCGTGTTTATTTGTTAGGATATAACGTAACTATATTAGCATATGGCCAAACTGGAAGTGGTAAAACCCATTCCATGGGGACGTGTTATAAAGGAGGTAGTGAAGAGCTTGGTATCATCCCTCATGCAATAAATGACATTTTCCAAATTGTGGAACAACAAACAGACTGCAATTTCGAAATCACAGTCTCTTTCACTGAACTTTATCAAGAGCAACTTTACGACCTGCTCTCCCAAAAATCCCGAGAAAATTCTGTTGTCGATATTCGTGAAGATACACAAGGCATAAAAATACCTGGCTTGACTGAAATCAAAGTTGAAAATGCCACCGCAACATTTCAGTGCCTTAGTCAAGGTTCGCTGGGTCGAGCCACTGGGGCAACAGCAATGAATTCGCAAAGTAGCAGGAGCCATGCCATATTTACTGTCAACATACGTCAAGAGAAAAAAGATGATGTGTAAGGATTTAATTTACTTTACTTTATTAACTTGATCTTTTGGCACTGAGAATCTCTTCTCACAGTCATTGATCGATATACTTATTGTTAGATTAATGTCTGCAAATGATTATTCTATACGATGTACAAAGAATTATTCACATATACTTGACAAGTTGACCGATCGTTAAAATGACATCTGGGTACCTGAGTTTGAATTTTACTGTAATTTTGATGGATTGTTTACTGTTTAAAAACGACAAAATTCTCAAATTTCAAATGCAATTGTTTATTTCGAAATGGATTTCACAAAAAGATATTAAAATTAAATTTTTATTTTGTAAAACTTGTCACCAATCTTACCCAAATTAAAAAGAACTCAATTTTGATCATGAAAAAGTATATATTCTTAGTGCATTCTCCTTACTTTTGACATTACAAAAACTCAAATTAGTCAAGTCATTTCATGATAGGAGTAAAATCTCATCAAGAAACATCACACAAGCAACGAATCGTGAAAATCTATTTATCGAATTATTGGTAAAACCAATATTTTGGTGTTACGAAGTCGTACTGCCAAAACATGATAAAAATTTGCCCTCGTGATTCGGTATGCTGAAGAAAAACAATTTAAGAACATCTAACAATTTTTGAATATTTTTTGAAACAGTAACTCTGCAACAACAGCAAAGTTTCATCTGGTAGACCTTGCTGGTTCCGAACGTAGCAAAAAAACCAAAGCCACCGGTGAAAGATTCAAAGAAGGCGTAAATATAAATAAAGGTCTCCTCGCGTTGGGTAATGTGATCTCACAATTGGGAGATGGAACTTCCGGGAGCTATGTTGGGTATCGTGATAGCAAATTAACCAGGTTGTTGCAAGACTCATTAGGCGGAAACTCCATGACTCTAATTATCGCGTGTATCAGTCCTGCAGGTCAGCATGTGAAGTATCAAGAAAAGTAGCTCCATTCAGGACCTTATTTTCATTGAACAAAAGCCACATACTAATATTTGAATTTCATTTGACACAAGACATTCTTTTTTGGTCGAAAATATTTATTTTGGAAAACTACACAACTGTTTGTACAATATGTAGGCTGTGAACAGATAAAATTTTATGACTAAAGTAGGAAACTTTGCTTTAATCTTTCAAATTAATTTGTAACAAATCTGATTTTCTATATCCAGACTACAACCTCGATGAAACTTTGAGTACACTGCGATATGCTGACAGAGCAAGAAGAATAAAGAATAAGCCGATTGTGAATCAAGATCCACACGCTGCTGAAGTAAATAGGTTAAATAAGTTAATTCAAGAATTGAGATTGGCTCTTCTTTCACAAGGAAATACAGTAAATGGTGAAAACGCTTGCCCACCTGAACACAAAGAACTGCAAGCAAAAATACAGATAATGCAAGTCAAAAATAGGGATCTAACTGAACAACTCCATGCAAATCTAGTTGAATTTTTGCATATGAGCGAACGTGCTGATCTGGCAGAAAGCGCCAGTGAAACTCTTAGAAAAAACATTGCTGATCTTTTAAGAGACTTTAAGCAATCTATCGACGACTTCGACGCAAATCCCAATGCCACTGAAGAACATCGATCGGCATTGAAAATCATATACAATAAAATTTTAGGTGTGATTCAAATTCGATCAATTGATGCAGTTTCGTTATTATATAGTGTGAAAACTGACAAACTCTTTTCATTCTTTTCGTTTTTAGAGTTTCAAAGCGATCAAGAAAAGACAGCAAGGGAAATTTTGAGTCACGAATTATCAACAGAGAAACAATTTGTTAATCATGATTCGGCTGATACTAATTTTGCGGATGAAAATTCAGATGATACCGAAACTGGAGGAGTAGATCTGGATATAAAACAAGAGGAGCATACCTTGCAACAGGCTGAGAGGAAAGATGAAGTGAAAAATATAAACAGAGAATTAGCTTTGAAAGAAGAATTGGTTGCAAAACTTATAGCAAACTCTACGCAAATGGTTGAATATTCAAAGGAAATGCAGGAGATGGAATCCGAAATAAAAAAACTGCAGGCAGAAAAAGATGATCTCCAAAAAGTTTTGGTATCAGTTCAATCTAACAATGCTAGCTCCAAGTAAGAAATCACACATTACTTGTATACTTTCATATTACTATTATTAACTGCATGTAAAGATCAATCTTCAGTTTGGTAAATCCTGAAAGTTGGTCGGATAACTTTTTAGTGAAAAAATGAAATGTTTCACAGTACCACAGACTTGTTATTGCACAGTTCTTTTTTGGTTCAATTTTCATTTCGTTTCAGACTCGCAGAAACACGTCGCAAAAAAGTTCAAGAGCTTGAGAAGAAGATATCTGAATTATCTCGCAAATGTATGCAGCAGGGAACGGTTATCAAAATGAAAGAAAAGTCCGAGGCTAAGATAAAAAGTCTGCTCACTGAAATTCAATCAATGAAACGATACAAAGTAAAACTCATGCAGCTGATGCGATCCGAAAGTGAAAAATTCAGACAGTGGAAGCTCACAAGAGAACAGGAGGTTAGAAAATTAAAAGATCAAGACAGGAAGCGACAACACCAAATTGTTCGGATGGAAACACAGCATAGTAAACAGCAGAACGTTCTTAAACGTAAAGTGGAAGAAGCCTGCGCAATCAATAAGAGGCTGAAAGTAAGTATCTCAAAATACCCAGTGTCGCCTCACATCCAGTCAAATGTTTTGAATTCTTTTTAATGTCGAGAATTTTTTATCTTTCATTTTAATCCTCACACTCATCAAAAACGCAGGAAGCACTGGAGAAGCAGAGTAAGGCTCAACAGAAGCGAGACAAGGCGGGCAATACAGTCGGCATACAAGCTTGGGTAACTCAAGAACTTGAAGTGCTCACTAGTACGATAGACGCTGAGCGTTCGTTGGAACGACTAATGCAAGATAGAGCATTACTCACAACAACCTTGACTAAAATTAAAGCAAATAAAGATAAATATGATGCAGCCACCTATGCGAAACAAATTTCCGAACTCACTGAAGATTTACAGTTACGCAGTGCACAAATTGCCGACCTGCAGCAAAAGATTCTTGCTTCTGATCAAGGTAATCAAAGTTAACTTCACCGTGAAACAAAGTACAAACGAAGTTGTCTATACGTCATGTGAAAAATATACTTAATGTATCACTCGAGAAGAAATTAGGTACTTATACTATCTAGTTATCAAACGATGTGATATTTCGTAAATATCTAAGTAACTTATATTCAAGTAACAATAATTGTTGAATTTTTGGTTCTTATCTTTTTATTTCAGAAAACAAGACTAAAACCCGGTGGAATCAAATACAGACAATGATAGACGCAAAGTGTGCTTTGAAGACCCTGTTTGATATTGCAGCTGAAAAAAGTCGAAGCCAGTATGCCAAAACCTATCAATACGATGAACTGATGGTGTGTATTATAAACAGTAATAAACTTTTCAATAGTTTCAGAATATTCCATGACTTGTCACAATTCGCAGTTATTTACTTTTTATTTGTTACACAACGGTTATAGGAAGAGTGTGATGCTCTTAGAATGAAAAATCGACAAATGGAACTCCAACAAAAAGAGCAAATTTTGAAACAGAGAGAACGAGAGGCAAAGCTGAATGCGGAACACGAAGAAGTGGTAGCCCAACTGCTTGATCAACTCCGCGGAGTTAAACCCGTAGCAGAACCTCAATTATGCAATGTAATTTTTTTGAAATTATTATATGAAATATGTTCTCTTTATAATGTATCTATTTCATGTATCTATTCGATTTTTTAAAACTTCGTATACATGTATCTCTAAAGGAGAAAAAACCATCAACCAAAGAATACCCAACACCAAATGCTGAACATTGCGAAGACTATCCATTCACAGATGATAGCTTGTTGGAAGATGATGTCGAAAAAGATCCAGATTGGACCAAAACGCCTCTGTTTAGTCGGATTAGCAAAATCATGGTAAGCCTTTCGTTACTCCCAAATATGGTCTTCCACTGTACATTGCGACAGCAGATTTCAATAAATGCTTTGCTAAATAAAATTTTCCAATCTAATTGTGAAATGTAAATATCGGTGGCAATAGGTTTTCACCCAATGTACAATTCCATTTCTCAATCAAATATCAACTTTCTGAACCCTACTTTTTATGGAAAATGGAAAACGAATGAATCTGTACTTGCTTGATAATTAAGCAGTTTACCTGAATATTTTCCTGGTACATTTTACTATTTACGCTTCCCAATTTACAGAGCTCTGCTGCAGAATCCCGTCCAAATGCTGGAATTATTGGTTCAAAGCGATCATCAGACGGTGATATAAAATGTGCATGCAAATCCAAGTGCCACACGCGTTTATGCACTTGCCGGAAAAATGACCTAGCGTGCATAAACTGCAATTGCAACCCGGAAATATGTTGCAACAGAGACCAAGAAAACGTAACGTTTCTTCTACATATTTTCGAAATTCATCTTTTTTTAGTTATAAAATGAAAACTTGATCATTAATCAATGGTTTTTTTACCCTTCTATTTGAATAATCTACAAGAAAAATACTTTGACTTGCACGTGTTAAAGAATGGTGTTCCTAAACCAAATTTATATTCCTGATAAAAAAAATCTGATAACCCCTAACAGTAACTATTATTCCAATTTCAGATCAGACGAACCATCCTGTTTCCAGATGTTACCAAAGATGATAGTGATGACTCATTTAAGAAACCAACGTAAGCAAATATACAATGATTTTTGTAGATCTTAATAATTTGTAGAAGTAGATACTTTTGTCGGAAAATTTTACCGCCTAATATCATTGACTTATTTCCTTTTTTAAGATCCTTTTTCATTTCGATTCATGTAGTTTTTCTTACCTTATGAATTTACGGTCTTAATTTTATTAGAACGATGATAAAATCATTTGTGTAATGATTTGTAATAAGATAATTTTGTTGCAGCGAAATGAATACATTACCACCTAAGCCAAAGAGATCGAAACCTCAGGACCAAACCATCGAAATCTAAAACATTGCGACAATCATAGAAAAAGCAGAGGATTCCTGTCGAAGGTCAAGCGCATAATTTTATCAACTAAACGAAACACTCTGAATAATTTTGTACATTTCTAATTCATGTTTTTAGCCAAAGGACTAGATATATGAAAATGCAGCTCAATTAAATTTGGCATTAATGAATAACGTACACGTTCATTCTTCATTTTCTCTTTATTGAACAGTTATATTTTTATCTCAGTACAACTTATGACGCTTAGCAAGCTCAAAGGGTAAAGGTAAGTAAATGAAACTATACGCTTTTTTACATAAGCATTGTGTATTCAAAATTATCTCTTCGTAATTCAGGTATTTCAACAAATTTTTAAGTAGTCAACTAAGCTTGAAATTATCGACATGTTTAAAGTAGCTCTATAATACATAATATTATGACTTGATTCCACAACTATTGATGTAGTTTTTTGTCTTCAGTAGATCTTGCATCTCTTTTGATTCTAACAAATAGAGTTGCTTTGACCTTTATCTTGCGATAACTGAGTACTTGTGATAGTGTTTAGTTCAAAATTCCCTTGTAGTAACATCGCGTGAATATCCCTCCTAAGTAATCAGTGTATAAAGTGGGGGCTCATAGAATCCCACATTAGCCATAAACGAAATTCAGAAACTGGCGCCATTTTTTATCGGTCTTGTACAGCCCCCTGCAACTAGATCGAGCGAAAAAGTAAAAAGAGTAACCTAGTATGTCACATAATTTTAGTTCTTATTGAAGGCGCTAGTAGTGCAGTTGCACGGGTTGCACTCTGTAAAGGCCGTAAAGGCACTCTGTAAAGGCCGTAAAGGTAATCGCGCAAACCGTGCAACTGTACTACTAGCGCTCTCTGCCGAGTGTGACAAGATAGACTCGTTTTCTGAAACACGGAGTGACAGGGGGCTGGTCTTGTATAATGCTGATCACGAACCTATAGCTTAACAATTGTATATCATATCAACCATATAACAACCAACTTGGCAATGTCTTCCGTTATATCGACTTGGGGCACTGGAAATTCCCTAGGTGCGAGAGAGAGCTCGATTTGTGACAAGCTCCGTCTTACGTCCAGAGAGAAACCTCTCATCCCTAGGGAATTTTGAGCATTGGCAGCTGTGAATAAGGACGATACAAAACGACTTATTATACACTAGATTAGGAGAAACTCATAAGTCAATTGTCTGTGGTCCACGGTCTTATTGACAGGTCTGGGCACACCAAGCCCCTTCGTATATAACGCAGCGTGACCGTCTTGAAGCCTATGTTTCTCAATTTGTGCACCAAAGACCGGAGCGCTGCAATCTCCGAGGCCGGTGTATGCATACCGTGATGCGTACTAAGTAGGCCTCTCCCTCACTAGCGCTAGCGGCGAAAATTCACAACATCGGCTTCATTTTCGAGCACGGTTTTACTGCCGGAGTGCTGTACAAAAGAGCAAGGTTAGGTATTCGTTGTGATTCGGGATATGTTCCTTTTGACAGAACGTTATAAAGATGTCGATTGTAAGTTTTACGAGTCAACTGAAACACCTGAAAGTCGTCAAAGTACCTTACAGATTCAAGCATAAAGACACACATTGGGTAAGCATCGGATATTTATAATCTGAAAATACACTGTCTTACCGGCACAATTCATTTTACAACTGTCTTGATTTTACCGAAGCATCAGAATGATCAACGACAAAAAAACCTTTTCTTTTCTAGTCGGTGGTAAAGAAAACTAAAACACACACCACCAAAGCTTTGGAACATTTTGATGATTTCTATGACACCGTTTATGGAAGACTGTGGCCGGATGTAAGGACGGCTCTACTTGCTAAAAACAACAAATACATGGCAGTAGTTAACAATTTTAGTGACACAGATAGAATTGCTGAGACATTAGAGGTGAAGTAATCTTATAGTATTCGATTATCTTCAATCCTTTAAACATAAGTTGACTGTACCATCCATAAAAGAATCTTGAAAACAATCAGAACAATTTTTCTACCAGAGGCATGGTTTTATTTTTTTCTTCTGTATTTGCCTGACGATAATTTTTCGAGTATCAGAAACAAAGTTTAGAAAGTAAAACATAAATATGTACCATTTTTTTAGAATTCTGGAGCAATAAATCTGCGAGCAATCTACAAAGCTCAACGTCAATTGTTAAAATCGCTAGAACGAGAAAAAGCAAATCAGAGGAAGTTGAATAACTTGAATAAAGGAATAGACGAATTTCACGCTGCCTCTGAGCAAAGTTTACAGGTCCAATCATCTGGTTTCCCAGATAGTACAGATTCTAAAGATGAGACTGAGGAAGATTCTATGTACTCGAATAATTCTGCTGTTCCGGCAGAATTGTTATCAATTGCTGGCAGTGAAAGCTCAGGGAATTTGGACTTGGATCGAATCATAAATCCACAAAATGAATTATCCATGAGTTCTCTCCACCAATACGTTCCTGCCACACAACTCAAAGGTTTGAACATGATGTGATATTAATCACTTCGAAAACACCATCAAAATAATATCCAGTGATGAATATGTTTTTCCTAAGTCAATTACAAATTACACATTTTAATTAGGCAGTGTCCAGTACTGGCGATATCCTAGGATTTGCAATTTTCATATGGGTACTTTTTTTAAGCTGGAAATTTCCTTAAATGCCTGTGAAAAAAACGCCGGACTTCTCTTTTATTCGTTAAATCTTTTATTCAGAATTAGAATCAATCAACATTATACATTTGTCTACCTTATTAGGCATGGAAGATTATATTTTGGAGTCAGAACACTACGACTACTACAAGAAAGGTTCAGACCTCTCGATTAAGGTCGAGAAGCAACGGAAGTTGAATTTCCCTGAATATCTGAATATTTATACTTTCGAAGAGGAGAACGATACCAGATTTTCATCTCCTCGAAAAGGATCTACTGGTGTTCTAGGTATGCTTTGTTTTTAGTATGTTCTATAACCTTGCACTTTGGCATTGTTAATAGTTTTATTACTTAGATTATTATCTGCTCGATGGTGGCTCCATTCTACCTGTACTGGCCTTGGACCTAAGACCGAATGACCATGTGTTGGACATGTGCGCTGCACCTGGTGGAAAGACGCTAATCACGCTTCAAACTCTTTTGCCTGATTTGATTGTTGCCAATGATACTACATTCTCGAGAGTTAACAGGATAAAGAATGTGATTGATCAGTATTTGGACGGAATGGGCCAATGGGATAAAAAACTGGTAATCTCTCAGAACGATGCCAGAGCTATTGGTGAGCAGGATAAGTTTAACAAAGTAGGTAAAAATGAACGAGACGAAATATGGTTTCAACTAGTACTTTCCGGTTGATTCCCTCCACTGACTCCCTTTATTGCTCAAAAGGCAGTTAGAATGCGAAATAATGAAAGAACCGTTGTGAAAAAAATTCTAAAAAATATCAGATGATTTTTTTTTTTAGAGATTTCTTCTAAATATATGATCAAATGTATCATTTCATTACGATGATTGCAAAACTGCAAAAACTTTCAGATATTTACTTTCTAGGTTCCTGATCATTTCTGAAAATGATATTCGCCAAGGACACCGATTGGCGAGGTGTATTTAATTATAAAAGTAATTTTTTAACGTACATTTCACTCTTTACCACTTTATGTACAAAGTAAAGGTACAATCGCTTGCACGGACTTCTCCGTGCTTTCATATTCATATAACTTATCTAATTGTAAAACTGAGTCTAAAACTGTCAGCTGATCGCGCAGTACGCCGCCATATTGCTCTGGTCACGCCGATAATCCGTATTCCAATTGTCTTCGAGCTTTTTCGGACTTTTCCAACCGGAGAGGGTTAAATGTATGATTGAAATTAAATTTTCCCTTTCATTGTCCATGTTGCCAGATACTGGTTGATGTGCCTTGCACAACTGACAGGCATTCCTTACACGAAAATGACAATAACATCTTCAAGCCATCAAGGATCAAAGAACGATTACAATTACCAGAGATGCAAACGGAAATTTTGCTGTATGTATCCATCAAAGAATTATTTTACACCGAAGTTGCATTAATTTAATTTTTCACAATCGTATTCCTGAACAGAAATGCCCTGAAGATTATACGACCTGGTGGTACCGTTGTGTACTCAACTTGTTCTTTGAGCCCGATACAGAACGACGGTGTCGTCCAAATGGCGCTGAAAAAGTCTTGGGAAGAAACAAATTCGATCTTTATCGTAAAGTAAGATTCTGTCCTCTTTACGTGACTGTGCAATATTAAATCATTGGTTTAATAATTACATTATTTTTGATATCACAGAAACATGTCACCGTCGCTACACCCATTGAAGTGCATCTACAATCTCAGTAGACACGGTCTCAAGTATGGTCAAGTTTTATTGCCTTCTCTTGGCAACAACTTTGGTCCTATGTACTTCTGCAAAATTATCAAAGTTCGGTAAACAAGGTGAGCATATACAACTACTACTGAGATTAATATAATTTTTTCTTAATTCAGTTAATTACAGACACTTATGTGTAAGCATCATTGTCGCAATAAAAATCGTAATCATAACCAGATAGACTTTTTGATATTCATTGCTCTACTTCAGTCGTTGAAATTATCCAAATCCAAAATATCGTAAGATGCTATCTGGTGAATTCAACCTCAAGAATCTTGATACGGAGATCAACAGATAAATCTAACAAACATTTTTCAGACGCCAAAGTGGCATGGCAATTTCATTTTCACTACAGTGCTAAAAGATTAATTGAAAAAGTAACAAAAGAAAGGTGTAACCGCTTGCATTGAGTTTTGCATCTTTTTATCTTCGTGTAAAAACGAGATTAAAACGATCACTTAATCATCCAATGGTATGCCATTTGGCTTTTGCGACGCCCATACTTTGGATCGAGGGGTTATTTATTTCTTGAAATCGGAAACCACTTCATATAAAGAATTATAAATAATTTTAAATTACGGTCAAAGACGCTCGAAATCACTGAATATCTTCAGAATTGGAATCATTTAAAATCGAGCGAAATTATTGGCTATCGTGTAAAATCATTGAAATCTTGTAATCGCTAGTCACCTAATCTGTAAGTGAACAGCCCCTCGCTTTGGATCCTAATGCAAAAAGTAAAGTCAGTAATGAATAAGAGAGAGTACAGAAAAAGGAATATCGGAACAACGTAACGAGCGATCAGCCTTACAGTAAACTTTTGCATGTATAGAATTATTACCTTGCACTATATTAAACATGAGCCAGCTTAAAATTTTCAGCAGTCGATTAGTAGTTTAATAAATCGGTATCAGTCCATTATAATAATAATGCTCTCAATCACGATGCAGCATGTACTAATTCCAGACATTTATGTCATTAATTATCATACTTAAACAAGGTGTAAATAAGTATATAAATTTTACAAAGTTGAAACATCCACGAAAATATTGACAATTATCTGAGATGCAAAGTGTTGAAGATAGGTTACTTGAATCTGATATTTGCATTCGTCTACGGATTTACATATATCTGTTTCTACCTTTACGTCACATCATGGGATAAATGCATGTTAACATTACATCCTACATTTACTTACATCTAATGTCGAGCTTCATTGTAAAATATTTCAATTGAATTCCAAAAATTTACCTCCACCCTGCACGACTTACTATTTTTATAGGAACATCATTGATTTTCAAGTAAATTTGTTACTTAAACATGCTAGACTTATCTGATCGTGTATAATCTTGAGGATTCATGTCTGTGGAAAGAATTCGAAAGGTTTTGTATTGAAGTAAAGTGACAAACTATACAAATATGACACTGATTTAAAAAAAAATTGTGTTGCAATGGAATTCTCCGGGCATTTTTAATTTGGCACAAATTATTAATTAAATAACTTAACATGTAATGTACAAAGTCTGCGGTATCGAAAATATTTTGTATATGAGAATTATGTCTTTCTTATATACTTTACACATTATTTGAACATCTTGGTTGTTCAATTGTCAATAGACCAAAGATATAACATTTGAATTTCTATTCCCAGTCTCGTAATATTTGTCGTTTTATAAGTGGGAAATATTGTTAATATTTTGTTAATCTCACGTTAATTTTCTATGAATCAGTTGAATGTACAGTGAAAAATGTAACCTTAATGCTTGATATGATTGATGAATAAATGAATCATTGAACTTATGATTAATGAATAGTATTAGTATTTTTTCATATTTGATACAAGCATTTTACACGTAGAAATTATCGGCTATAATTTGAAAACCTGATCAATATGAAAATATCATTTAAGAAATCTTCAAGTTACGTGTCGATGCAATGACTTGAGAATTTAAATAATCATTTACAAATGAACAAATGAATTATTTGCTGCACAAATAGTTTGCTATCCTACAGACAAATTTCGAGAACGCAGGGTGGGGACCAAGATTTAAGCTAGGTATTAACATAAATTCGCTCACAAATGGACATTCATTTATAATAACAATGATTCATGAGTAATAGTTAAATTTACCATTTATAAAAATATTCTCTTCTCCTAATGCCTTACCTGTTGCGCTGAGCAATTCGAAAAACAACGCGTTTCTTTCGTTTCGAACATGTGACAAAACTTTTAAAAGTACACTACAGCTTTTTTGATAGATATTCAGCAAATCATTTATGATTCCGTTTAAAAAAGGAAGACGAAATAGAAAATGGTCGATTTCTTGAAACAGAAATTATTCCATCCAATTTGATTAAATTCAATGAATTCCAAAGTAGGGAAAAGTAACTGAAGTTGTCATAAAGAACTGTGCGTAAGGCATTAAGAAGACAATTAAAGCGAAACTCAGCACTTAAGCTACACATCATTTAGCTATTGGGATACAAAATATCGGACGTCATCTTGCGGTAGAAAATGTACTACAAAGATTAACCAGGTCGTATTTAATTATAAAAGCCGGGACTTAACGTATAATTCAGTCTTTACAAACTCACTGCAATGAAATAAAACTGTAACTGCTTTCACAGAGTATCTTGTTGTTCTATATTCGTGTAGTTTAAGTAAAACCGAGGCTGAAACGATCAGCTGGTCGCCAAGTGCGATGCCATCTTGCTTTAGCTACGCCCACACTTTGAATCCCAATTTTGCCACATCAATTCTTCTAAATAAATTATACCGTTTAAAGTTTGTCGTGTTGTTTCAGAGGAACAGCTGCTTGATCCTCTGGCTTATGTGTGCTGGTACCGATCTTATTCCATGACTGCTCTACAGCCGTTCCAAAGATCGTGTAAGCCAATATTTCTACAATGTACAGGGCTACAGTAACGAAGAAAACGATGCGCCAAGCTTCGATGGTATTCTGGAAAAAAGACGTTGAGAGTATTTTATTCAAATAATTTTTAATTTGTTTTTGTTTTTTATTTCAGAAACAGCTATAGTTCGTTCAAAAATTGACTTCATGTTCCGAACTTGCCGAATTGTAGATTGTGAGATTTTGTAAAAGTGTTCAGTTGTATTGTACGAAGAAACCACACGCTTATAGTACCTTACGCTAAATACAACAGCAGAGCTTACATCATATCTCGTTCACTGTACTATCTGGTGAAAAAAGTTCTTAGCCCTTTCTCGTAATTTTTTTCACTATTTTTCCATAAATATACTAAATTATTTTTAAACAATTCCGAGAAAAATTCTGTATCTCTTTTGAAAAACATTAAACTATATTGATAATTTCAGTGATTTTAAGAATCATGTAATTAAGATACTCCTACAAAGTTTCTAGTAATGATTATAATTTGTCGCAGATTTTTTTCACAAAAACTGAGGAACTGTCAGGATTCGTCCTCTGATTAAATATGTTATAATTTCTGAAAATTTTGAAAACACTTTTTCCTAGGGTGATTATAAAACTAAAAAATCGCTGTAAATACTTACATTTCCATTAGTCACATACCCTACAAATACCGGAACAATGAGTCCTGGTATTGTAGCGAAGGTATTTGTGATTGCTACCAAAGTTCCCGCAAAGTTTGGCGCAATGTCAACGTGGTTCGAAAGAAAACCACAAAACATTCCACCTATACATGTTACCCCGACGGTTAAGTAGAACACTGCCAAGCCTCGATTGCATCCAACGTAAGATACGCAGATCAAACACACCATCGGAATGAATGACGCTAAAAAATAAAAGTTTCATCAAAAAATGACATGAATCGAGTTAGCTCTTTTACCAATTTTACCAACGTCAAAATCAACGAATTAAACGTGAATCAATTGTTTTCGTCAAGTGATTTCTGGTAATAAAATCGGGAGGCTCTAAAAATATAATAAATGTGCAAGCGAATTTGTTAATAATTTGACGAATGTTCAATTAATACTCACCAATTAGAGTGGCAATTTTTCTCGAGACAGTAGCTGAGATCCATTTCTTGCCCTGCATAATTGTCAGAATTTTACTCAGAACCATTGTGAAGAGCCACATGCACAGGTATGGCATTGCGGTAAGAAGACCGTTCTGAAAAATAGACGTGTTAAAAAAAACAATAGATCATAGCAATGCTGTGAAATTTCATGAATTGATATCAGACGAAAATGAACCACATTTTTCGACAAGTATTGAATATTCATTTTGAGAAAATTTTTACCTCACTCATTTTGAATTGCAGAATATCGCTCATGAAGATCGGTAATTCGATCAACAGCATGTACCACCCGAAGTTACTACAAACGTGTGCAATTAAAATAGCCCAAAATGGTGGCGACATCAAAATCTTCATCACGGGTACCGGTGGTTTCTGGAAAATCAAAAAATCAAAATATTCAAGTTCAGAACGCTACAAATTCTATTATATTTACATTCAGAATTGAACTTACCGGGGTATTTTCTGTGTTGCTTTGACTTTTTCCCAGCGAGTTCGCAATGAGTTCTTTTTCTTCCCGTGTAATAAACCTCGTTTGCTGTTGCGGAGAATCTTGTACTAAAAATGCCCAGCCGAAGCACCAGATTAAGGATAAAGCTCCTTCCACGTAAAATACCGATTCCCAACCAAGTTGGTCAGCAAGTACACCAGACAGTGCTGTTGAGATTACTGTGCCTAGTGATGTGCCTGTAAATGGCGAAAATTTAATTAAGATTTGGCAAACTGTAATGCTTACTCTGGCGAAAATTACTTTCACATATTTTTACCAATTTCTGACGGTATCTCTTCTTTTTTTTTTATTATAAGAATCTTTGCCAAATTCCAATAATAACTAAGATTTTTGTATAAATTCCAGTTTATATACAATGCAGGAAATTAATTTGGGCTAATTTGCAAAGACTTTCACATTGCTTCAAAATTTTCCGAAAGTTTTCGTAATTCTATCTTTACTGGAAATATTTTTTTACAGATATGTCTAGATCCTTAAAACTGCTTTGAAAAAATTAATTTCAACTGCCTCTAAAAATTTCCAAATTCTCACAGAAACCATCCTAGTTTTCCATGATGCGGTACCATAAAAAATTGCGCAGAAATACAAAAACTGATTTTTTTACATTTTCGATAAAAAAATAGGAATTCTAAAAGAATCGCATGTTTTTTTACCTCGAAATCAGACTTATTTTTGGAATTTTGGCTATATTTTTTGCAGCAAATTTAAGACAAAAACAAAAATATTTAGTTTTTACTGCATTAAAAAAAATCCCCCGAAGATATTAATATAAAATAATGAGATAATTAATGTTTATGTTGCCACAATGGTAGTCGGAGAATTTTATCATAGATTTCCACTCTTAATCTAGAATGTAATTACAGTCTATGGGAATTGTCTAATTTTCTCGTCAGGCTAATGTGGCGTCGGAATGAGTAATCAGCTGATCATTTTAGGTGAATTGAACAAAAATCGAGGCATGGAAGACGTTGTGCAAGCTATTGGACTTTCATTTTGCGATACTTAGTGGATGTGGACTAAAATCTGCGATAAAAAACTACTTTTATATTTAAATGCGGCGCAGTTAGTGATGTTTACTACCAACAGATGGTATTTTCTGACTATAAGGATCCCAGAAATGTGGAGCCAATTGGAGCACTGATATTTTTATTTCGAACACTTGCGGTTATTATACGAATATCGAGGCTAACGCGCGTATAATGACGCATCTATTTTATGTGCAGCGCATTACAGCTACCACTTTATTACCTGCATAAACGATTGAAGACAAAATGCTTCTCTCGTTAGGCGGTGCCCATTTAGCAATCATGACATGCATCGCTGGAAAGGTGACACCCTGAAATAATAAGGCACAGTTTAGTCAGTGATTTTCCACTGGAACATGTCACGGATTGGAACGACAAAATTTTAAATTTTACAGCAACGTTCAATCGCTTTTCTATTCTTACTGACATTTACAAGTCACTTGTTGGAATTAACCATGATGCATCGAAACATGCTTTTGGTTTTTGAATTTCGATCAAGACATGTCACGACAACTGGCAATATAAATGCCTTATAATAATGATGGCAGGGAAGACGTATTAGATTACATGCAGTAATTACTGTAGCACATATTGTAAAACTCACCCCTCCAAGACCTTGAGCAATCCGCATCAATATCAAAACGGAATAGTGAAGATTTGCCGCCACCGGTGACAAAATGGCCGCCACAGCGTTTAACATTACCGATCCATTCATCACCCATCTTGCCGAGAAGAGTTCAGCCACCCGACCACCGGGAAGTTGTGACACCAAGTAGCCCAAAAAGTAGGATGCCAAAATGAGACCCTGTGTCGATTTGTCCCATTGGAAGGGGCCATCCTGTGTACATTCAAGAAACAGTTTCAGTTCACAATCAGTCACCCGATAAAGACGCGTTCATTTCAAGACATATCTCATCGAAGATGATTTTTTTTTTTTAATTAAGAGGTAGGTATTGGGAACCTTGATGCGAGCATGGTTAAAGAAATATGGCGTCGTATTGAGCAATCAGCTGATTATTTCAGGTGAGTTTAACAATTATCAAGCCACATAAGACGCCATGCAAGCTTCTGAACTTTAATTTTGTGACATAAAGTCAATAATGCGATAAGAAATCACAAGGTAGCGTATTATGAATTTGAAGATCCCCATGAAAAATCTTTAAATAAGATGAACGCGGATGCATCGAGTTAAAATCTAAATCAATTGCAATTATGGCTAAAGTTTTTAGTCAAGTTTGGAAAACATTAGACATAACTGAATTCAATCAATGCCAAAAAATCATCATATGGCTGAAACTGATGCACAGATGTCTGCAGTCTAAGTATTCTAATTTGATTCAAGTACTACTTTATTAAACCATTAAAGTCTACCTCAAATAAGATTATAAGAGAATTGCATTTTGTTTGTTTCGATCAATGGTAACACGTAATGGACGGGAAAAGTGAAGGAAAAAAAAATTATAATACACCGATTTAAAATACGGAATTTACAATTCTGGTCGCGTTGCCTCCGCCTCCTTCGTGAACGCACACAGATACATTTTTCTCAGCATCACTTGTTTTATTTTCCTGAGATTCGATGAACGTATGATTCACCATGGCCCCCATGGCCAAACTAAGGTTTACTTTGAATCCGTAAACTATGGCCAGTCCCATAGACCCAGTAATAGCCATCAGGTATCGGGCCGGCAGAAGAACTTTTTTCCCCCCACCATTATCTGCAAAAATTTTAGACTGATTACCTCGATACAAAGACGATTAATTTCGAGCTTTGTACTCATTTAAGTGGAAAGCGATGCGATTTTAGTTGTTTAAGACGATGTTTTTGCCGCAAAAAATGCGATCGGTGCATGTCCAGAATAATGGAATAAACAAAACAAGTTCATGAAATCTATATGCAGAATGGGGTCAGCCTCTGTTGATCTAAAGTAAGTGCGAACGAATGTTACGCCGAGTTTGTTTGTCGCTCATTTTTATAGCTTGGTGTGTGCCAAGTTATTCTGATCAGAGTTACGCAGAGGTCGGCTTAATATGGGCTCGGTTCATCCACGCAGTGTATCGATATTTATTTTATTTTATATCAACTTCAAGTTGAAACTAAATCCAATTTCGCAAATAGTGATATTTTTCTTTAATTGCAATCTAATCGTTTTATATCTATACACAGAAATTTATTTATTTATTTATTTTGAACGAATGCGGTCTTCTGGGTTCAATGATCTCAAAAGCTTGCGTAAACTGACTTTCGCAACCTTGTAGCGTTAAACGTGTAACATGTGTTTGAAACTTTGTTTCTTTTCGTTAATACGGGTGCTTATGGTATTCGTGGCAAATGTCTCAGTCTGTATTTGAACAAGTGCATGAAAAATCTTTTTCTACTCTTCTGATCAATGAATCAAAATCAAAATTTTTTCTTAACCAAAGTTATTGATTCAATCTTTGAATATATGGGAAACAAATATTCTGAAATACTTAAAAAAAAAAAAAAAACAAGGCTGAATTTGGTAACTTTAACGTAACGAAACACCATGGAATAAATCGTTGTACAATTTCAGAAGGACTCTCAAAGAGTTGGCTTTTCAAAATATGAACATCTTTTCTTTGTTGCGATATACTAGGTGAATTTCAGACAATCCTCAGGATGCGAAGCCACGATTTTCCTCAGCATGTGTCGTTAAAGTAACGTTACTAACTTCAACTTCATAAAAAAAAAAAATGTTATTCTCTTGAAATTTATTTGAAATTTCGTGCCAATATCTGAGATCTGTTTATATAATATGAAATCTTTGAAGGTTTTACGTCACGTGAAAACAATCGGGATATATTGACAATTAATCAGAGTTTATAAACTTTTGCTAACTTCGTCGGAGTTTTCAGAATTATTCAGAATTATATCAACAAATAGTCAGGAAAATTTTTACCCTAAGAAAATGATCTCATTGACGGAACGTGTGGGAAACATAATTTTACACTATAAAACAAACGATGATGTGTTAAATAAATTCTTTAAGAATGCTCAGGACGAAGTTATTGAGTCGTGATCAGGGATTCGTAATCAGTTTATTAAGTATAAATGTGCGCGAACAATTCTTTCCACTCTGTGAGCGATAAGATAAAATAAAAACGTAGTACTAGTGGGTCATATGTTGCGATAGTAAGCATAGGTCAAGTATGTGAGTAAGCAATAACTAATATTTATAACGTTATTTATACGGTTCTGTTCGTCGCACATGCTACTTGTTGAATTTTCGAACCAAAACAATTATCACAGTTACCCCAATATGTCCACGCGATTAACTCTGTACACCTTCGTGAAAAATTTAAGCAAATGAATTACATTAACCATAAGAATAGATGTTAACACATGAGTTGATGAAAAATATTCTCAGAAACTTCTTATCATTGTATTCATAAATTTTTCTTAACCATATTTTCGGGCAGTTTTGTGAAAAATTTTGTATTATTTGTAAAAAGTTTGAGTTATTTTAGATATTATCTGAAGGATTGGCAAAAATTGTAGATTGTTTCTGGAAATAGCTCGTATTCTTTGAAAACTTCGTTTTTTTGAAACTCCGAAAAATTCTTCCGATTTTACGAGTATTTCTCACCAGATCGACCGATCTTAGTTGATATCGAAACAATTTCTAGACAAAAGTCATACTTTTTGAAAGACTACGAGCTCTGATGTTTCTGCATATTTTGTGACAATATCGCGTTACGAAAAGCTAGATCAACTAATGGGAATGAATTTCTGAATGTTTTTGTTCAGATTAGGTTTAATTAAAGTGATCAACTCGTGAAACATGATGCAGAAAGTTCCTCATAGTCCAATTATTCAGGGTTCAAACATTTGACATCATAGATCCTGATCAAATGGCACGGTGAAAATCAGTGAAAGTCGCGCTAAGGTCACGTGAGGAAGATTCAGATATTGCTGGAGGTCAGAGGGGCGAATTGTCGAAATTGGGCGGAGGCGCCAAGGTCGATCAAAGTTAAAGCCGCAAGCGGCGTGGGTTCAAAACTCTCCTTAACGCACCGTAATGTCAACCAAGGTCAAAGGGTTTGTAAGGCTCACAATTTCTGAGAAAAAAAAAAAACGAAAATCACTTGTTTTTTTTATTTCTCATTACCTTTTTCCAAATCTTGAACACATTCACCAAATGAAGAAATTTTCTTAAAAATTTCGTACTGAATAACTCCGGAATTCGATGTTTCGGACAAATTTTTGGAAATCTCCCACTTTTTACAGAATTCTTCAGAGATGCTTAACGTAAAGATGTTGAAGTATAAAAATCCGCTTCAGAGTTTTACAGAATAATTGTTATTGTTTATGCTTATTTTGTATAATTTATATAAATCCATTCCTCGAATGATGTTCAATTTTGCTCGAAATGTTACACTGAAATTATCCGACTGCATTCTGAAAATTCCCGATTCACAGAATTTTCCGTAATTTTCCAGCAAACTTTAGAGAAAATAATTAAACACACGTGTTTCATTCCATACGAGGAGAAGAATTTTTTAAAACGAATTGTTATTTTTCACTGATCCGGCAAGGTTAGCCAAGGTTAAATTCTCCATGAATGGTTCCCCAGGGGAAAGAGAAGTCGATAATTTAGACTGGTAGCACATTTTGTCATTATGCCGAATGAAATATCTTCTGTAAATATTCTTCTCGTAAATATTGACACTGCGTTCTAGATATCCTCGCTGGCACGTGGGTCAGCTGTCAGGTTCGTAACATCGAGTAGCATAAATTTTTCTACCCAAGGACACGCAAGGTTAAAGTTTTTGTAACGTATAATAAATGAAATATATATCGACTTCATTCATTTTCAAATTCGAATATAATCATCGCCTTTCTCTAGGAATTCAATTTAACTTTTGTATTCGAAACGGATGTATTTTTTTTAATTTTTTTTTTATGCTTCCCGCGCTACCCAATGCTGATGGAATAAGTAAGCCCATATCCCGAGATGATCATTCTCATATCAATTACTTTTATATCAGGTATATTGCGATGTACGACTTGTTGAAATGATTGATGACATTGCCACGAGTTTAATATAACTTAGTCTTCGGTATGTTTGCTCGCATTTCAAAACAATGGCCATCGGCACCATACACGTATAATTGTTAAACTTTTCTATATGCACACAAAAGTTATTTCAAATTTTTAAAAGCGATTCCGTATAAGAAAAATTGGCGGGAAATTTGGATCTTTCGAAAACACAAGAGCAAGGAATAAAAGGTTGCATTTTCCGGAATCAACAGTTAATCGGGCATTGACCCCCACAATCGTGACAAACCGGAGTTCCAGTCTTCCTTTCACCTGCACAGAATATCTATGTCCTGCCATTTGACGCCCTTGACATGACATTGAGGTGAATTTTCCTGCGACCTATTACTCATCATCAACTTATAAATAACAACTTACCGATTCGATCAGTTCCCACTGCCATACTTGATTTACTTTTTTAACTAAGCCACTGTTTATATCCTCCAATGAATAAAAAGAAAAAAAAATTTCTTGCCCGGCGGTGAAAACTAATACAAATTCACCATGAAGCCAGAATAATGAGTGACAGGCATCGACAGCATTTAGCTGTCATTAATTATTTTATCATAAAAATATATTTTGACAGAATATGGAACAATGAAATACGACACGTGGCTTTTGAATATTGTATTGATATTCGTTACTCCTCCTTATTATCGTTGACAATTTCAATGACTTTTCGGTAAAAAGCCAAGGCGTGAACAGAGTGCTCAATATCGCAATTACAATTTTTCAAACACGACCCGATCCGCTGGCTCGTTTTCGCGCGCTGAGAAACTTGCAGTAAGCTTCGAGAACGTGGAGCTTTCAAGGATTGATGGAACGTACTGAGGCGCCGGTCGAATCTCGCCGCCTGGTGCTATCTATAAACGCACGTACACATCGACCCACTCTTATGCTTTCGTTGAACTCGATGAGGAACACGGCGAGCTTCGGGCAGTTTCGCGGAACTTGCGCAGAATATGGCATCGATTTATACGTAATTCTCTTTTCCACAGTGATGCCCAGTTCGCAATTAATACGGGACATCCGAACATGGGAGTAAAAACGTGGCGCATAAAACCTGACGTTAACAAAATGCGGCTGTCGAACAGCGACATATTTAATTTTAAAATACAGACTTCTCTTCTCCAGTTTTTTGTGCATTCCTTGTTAAAAAAAAAATAAAGTCTTCACAGCTTTCACTAAGTTCTCGGCGCTTTTGTGTACATACCGGTATTTTCAACAAGCCTGTTTCCAATATTTACGCAGCGTTCGGAAAATGGACTAAACCGCTGTGAATATATACTTGCAATTGATTTGAGGTTACGGCACGTATTGTACTGTTTAATTGAATTTGCCATTTTTCAACAATGTTTTTAACTTACAATTAGTTTCTACATTCAAGATCAATTTATGAAACGTACGAGTTCCTAAAATTTTAAGTTGACTTATCACTGAGGAGATGAAAAGCTCATAAGATACTATGTGGTGAGTCTCTCGATAAAACAGGAACGTTTGATATCTGCTTCACCCGAAAACTAGCAAGTCTCACGAGCCTTGCATTTTAAAGCCGTAGATACAGATTTCACGGTTTTTTAACTATGACAACTGTATATCTTCACAAGTCTTTTACCGTTCTAAATAAGTTCAAAGTTCAAAAACGAAAGCACCGATTCTTCTTAGACTATGAAGTCAACTCGCTAGCTACCAAACTATTTTACTAATGTAATTTGTTTTTCATATATCTTTAGTTAGAAAATACAAATAAGATTCGTTGTTCGTTAATATAATTAATTACAAATTATAACCAGGTGATCCTCAATACTGGCAGGAGATATATGAGGCATTCCACGCCAAGTCAACCATCGTTGTTATATTTCAAAAAATCATAAGTAAAACAAATTTAATCAAAGAAAATCTGAAAAATTTCAGGGTCTCGACTGTTTTGTAGTTGAAACAATACATACAAATTTATGAAAAACATAAAATATGGTGAGTGTCTGATGTTGGTTGAATTAGCGTGGAATATCCTGTATATATTAGAAAAATTTTCACTTCATTAAAAACGTTATAAAAACGATGAGTGCAGAATTAAGTGAAGTTGTGAACCACTGTGGGATCCTGGCATTTCGCGCTTACATGCCTCTTCTCACGTAAAACACTGAACCACATGCTAAATGAACATCACGTACATACACAACGTACAACTTACTACGTACACTTTCAGATGCAGGAAATCAGTTGCCGGTGTGATAAGCACCTAAACCACAAGGATATGTACTAAAACTCGAGCCTTTGCAATAAATACATTCTTTTGCGTTTATAATAAATATCAGATTATTTCTGAAAATTAACCTATATAAACTATAATTTCTCCAAAAATCACGGAATAATGCGCCGACTAACCGTAAAAAACGATTTCGCAGATTCTTGAAACGTGAAAACGAAGGATTAAGAGAAAACGCAGACTTTTTAAAATTGTAAAATATTCAAAACTATTTTTACCTCTTTTACGAAATTCACTTTATTGTCGATGGTTCAAAAACGTTTGGCAAAATCTTCGATCATATCCAATTCTCAAATGTAATTCGAATTTTGAGGACTTATTGAAAATGTATTTCGAAATAATCTAAGTTTTTGGGACTACTGGAACAATTTTTTAGAGTTCGTAAATAACGGGTTTATTCTGCGTAACGTTGCGCCACTGTTCAAATAAGTTACGTGTATTTCGTCAGTCAGTAACTCAGGTCTCGACTATCTGATGCAATACCAAGTTATGATCGTGTCACATCTGGAGGGGGCACCAGCAGGAATAATTAGCTGAACTTTCCGCGTAAGAATTTTTAATAGGCAACTTATAATATTCTTTTTCAATCACACTATGTAGTTTTACGGGTTTTTTATCCGTAAATCCGTTTTATTCTTCAGTGATCTCTCGAAAACGAGTTATAGAAAAATATTCTTAATCAAAAGATAAAAAAAAAGATACAGGCAATTGCAGGCGTTAAATTATCAAAAAAACAGTTGCAATACTGCATATTACAACTTTAAGGGCATGCAATAGTTTTTCTTTGCCGGTTTTTTATGTACAGTTTTTCGTTTCATTGACAAACCAATGAACGGTATCGATTAAAACTTGATCGGTTAATTATCGGGGTGGTATGGAACGGTGGAAAGTATCTCACTTGCAAGTAAAAGTAGAGCAGTTCCACATGAAATCAGCCACGAAGTTAGGAAGTGAGAGAACGAGATAGAGGACACATACGACTCCCTATCCTCGGTCTCCTCTTTGTACGAATCTTCGTGCCCTCACTCCTGTATACCCGAACACAGTGGCCACTGGCCAGCGAAGAAATGCAAACATCTTTTATGCAACGCACGAATGCGAAGTGCTACTTCTTGTGCCTGCAGAGAGAAGCGTAAGTGGCGCTGTACACGCAGGGATAGAATAAAAATGCCGCGCATGCGTAAATCGGTTGTATTTTACTTTGCGCACTAGTGCTTTCCACTACATCCGCGAATCGCTCGCATGCTGTCAAGGTAGAATTATAGATAACCTTCAAACGATTGAATCATTTTTATACGTTGTGAAGTTTTTGGGAAAACAAAATTGTTCATTTTTTTGTCTTGCTTTTTCGTTATCTCAGAGACTAAAAAAACGAAATTACTGCGCCTCGCACAGCACTTCGGAGTCGAAGACTATTTTGCAAATTTGACATATACAGTAAACGAACGACTATAAACGAACATAACTATGGAATAAGACTGATTTAGCCAAAATCTGCAAGAAATATCTTAAAGCCGATGCTTCAAGTTCTAAAATAATTTTTTTACTGTTCTTTACGTACACTTTTCGCGAAATTACGCAATTTTGATAATGATAATTCGTGGCCCGGTAATTATTGTGAGCTGTGTATATATTGCCGTTGAAATTTGGGAGAATCCGCCGGCAGATAGGCAACTGAAGTTACCTCTGGGGTACTTGTTGCATTTAAAATGTAACATCGGTTGCCTACCTACCGGCGAAGCCTCGTCCGCATTGTTAACCCTCAAGGAATCCTCTAACTATAAATCTACTAATCTACAGAATAACTAGCTTATCAGTGTTAGTAACTAGTTATTCTATATATCAACGAGCCGTATCAGTTAAAGTACAGATTGCAGCAAATTTTATTATATTTCAATCAGTCATTGCATACTTATCGAATACAACTTTCCTCACAACTAATTGCAGTATTGAAAACAGGAAAGATATAGAAAACTGGTTAAAGCGACTGAATTTTTGAATCTACTATCCTCCGGTATGATCTCTGTAGAAAATCTCCTATATTGTATTAGTATGAAGTAGTAAATACCTACTTTGATTGACTTGTTTTTGGTCTATAGAAGGCTATCATTGGAGCGTGCATTCCGACGCTGACTCGTCAAAGAATGGAATAAATATTTATTTTAAACCTAATGGTTACCTCTTCGTTCTCCTGTACAATAACTGGTTAAAGTAGGTATACACAATGCATTCATTTCACACTTTAACTATATTATAATTTATTCTATAGAATAACGAGTTGGTTAACTAGTAGAATAACTAGTTTAATGCCTAGTTATTCTATACAATAACGAATCGTATAATTTACTGGCGACATATGCCTGTATCAATTTGTTATAAATTAATTTGATATTTTAACAAAACGAAAGCTGTTGCTGTTTCTTTTCTCACTGCCTCGATAATTTTATACGTCGCACGTTGTGGTGTAAATATATTATGTGTACATTGTATAAATTTCAAGTATCTAGGTCAACTCATCAACGCCCAATGTCATTTCAAACGTTACAATCGAAGTGAGCTGAAATATTGAAATGAACTTGCATTAGCACAATTGAAAACATAAAATGCTTTGACACAGATATTTTTTAAGAAGGTTTAAGATCAACGATTCTTCTTCGTAAATTGTATCTCTTTGATATACGTCTTGAAGATGTATTCATCAAAGTTACATATTTTTATATAAAGAATAGTATCGAAATTATAAGCATGAGTCTAGATATCGATTGTTCGTTTATAATCGATGAACTATTTTATTCAAGATTATTCTCTACAATATTCCACTGAGAAACTTTTTTCCCGATTTGTTGATATCGTTGAGTAGTTAATTTTTCAAGATTTCACTGATATTGATTTTGATCAATGAATATTAATACTGAATTGACTGTTGAGTAAAAAAAATCTGTTTCGGTCAATTTGTCAAAAATCTTTTTCTAGTGAAGCAGAATGAATTTATTTTTTTGAATGAATTTGCGATCCCCAAGACCGTTTTTCTTTTTTGCCATGACACACTTTCTACGTTTAATTTGCAATATTTATATTAAGCAAATAACTCTCGATTGTTCCTAGAAATGATTAGGGTTTGATCCACTTGCAGGGTCAAGCTTCAGATGCAAAAAGTATGAGCAAGGGTGAACCGGTCGTAAAGAGGAGACTAATCAAGAATAAATTGATTTACGAGTTGTACTTGAAGTAAAGAATCACCTATGATGGGCCACAAAATAGATTTAGGTACGTTCAAAATATCAGCACGTATCAATTTGCATATAAAGCGAGACATCGGTTCTGAAACGGAAGTAATTCATTTGTGTCAATTTGTGATCAATTACTTATCATTAACTATATTTTTTTTTTTTTGCTCACATTAGAAATTTCGATCATACTTTGCTGTTATTTGCACGAAAATATTCTCACTGCTAATTTTCTTGAAAAAAGTTCTAACGCGATCAAGTTGATTTGTTTGAGTAAAGATTGAAAAATTTTGTTTAGCAAACGTCGTCTTCGGTTTACTTGGTAAAAACTTTGGAGTTTTCAGCATTAAATGGCCAAAAGTAACGGTTCTATACATATAATTGAAAGGTCAGTAAACTGAAACCTGATTTAATCTTCCACGATAAATTGTGAATTCCCGCAACGTACGACATAATACCTACAACTGGCCAACGCTAATTCCTCACCTACGAATTTCAACTCAGAGATCTTATGCGTATGTAAATTTTGCTATTAACCAGCTACCTACACGTTCGACTCATCAGTCGCTTAGAAGTTTACAGCAGAAAGAATTTTCGCAAGAATATTCAATTACTTTTTTTTTTTACCATTCGTAATAATTCATCGAATTTGCCGGTGCAAAATTATTCTTCATACTTTCAAAGAAAAATCGCTTTTACAAGTCCAGTAAAAGTCTGAAGAAAAAAGATTTTCCGAAAGGTTGGTTTTACTGCAAATTTCTGTCCTGCGTTGGGATTTTTTTTTTTTTTTTTTTTGCGGATTATAATTTCCCATCTATGTTTAGTCGAATAAAATCTGAAATAATTCGCCGAAAGTCTTTTCGATTACAAGCTTCGGGCAAGACTGTCATAATGATCGAGAAAACAAAAAATTCGATCGTCATTCAAAATAACTTGGAGTTTTTTGTAAGACGTAACTTTTAATACTCTTCTCCACGAATCTTTGACCCAAGATGGAAAGAAATATGTTGTGACATTTTTCAATACCGCATTTCGTTTGAATAGGTAATTTTTGGAAAAAAATACTACTCAAGAACAATTTGGGATGAAATATTTAAAAAAAATCCCGAATCCATCTTTTCGATAGGATAGAATAGTATTGAAAAAAGTGAAGCGGATCAAAAATTCGTCTTCAAAATCTTATCCGATTTCAAAAGTGATGTCCTATAGTTGTAGAACCTTTGAAAAATCTTAAAAAGTCTTCTTTTAAGTTAAAATTGAGTATTAGAATAGAACATAAGGATGTATAATAAAATTGGTAAAAAATGCTTGCACACATTTACAGTTGACATAAAAGTATAAATATTTTTTCATCGTGGCGCAGAGATGTACATGTGAAATATTCCGTTCGTTACAAACCAAATAATAATGACAAATCGAGATTACTGTGTAAAAAATGTAATTAGTCACTGAGTTGCTAGAAAATTCTGGTAAAATTAGTGTTGTTAAAATAATGGTTTAGACATTTTAGAAATCCAAGAAAGTATGTTACAAGAAACTATTTAGAATTTTCCAATTACTGCAGGTAAGAAACTCATTCTCCTTTCGTACTCAGAACTCAATATTTCGATTAAGATTGAAAAACGACGATAGTCAAGGACTGTACATTAACCACAAATAGAAATTTCTCCCGGTGTACCGATTGACTGATTGTGAATGCATGCACCTTGTGTCCGTATCTCGCATATATGCGATAGTGGGGAGTCGTTGATCGTGAGACATCTTACAGTCACTGTCTGAGGCCTCGATTAGGCGACGGTGTGAAATATGTCCGGCAGTTAGTCGTAACTTAATTGTCGTCGAGAGTGGCGTAACAAGATCGTCTCTTCTATCTGCTGTCTCTGACGTAACAAAATAGAAGTCCACAACCTCGGTCGCAGGATTAGACGCCATGCATCGCGGCGCTTTCGTTATTTTACTCATCTATGCGTCTCGAATTGGTACGTCAAGGCTCAACTGCAAAGGATTTTTTTTTCAAAGAGTCGCTTACCACGCAATCAATATTTACAGAAAAACTTTGCCAATTTACAAACAAATATTTAAATAAAAACGGGTAAACTTCTACGAGCAGTTGTTTTTTTTTTTTTTTTTCTTCTTGAATGAATAACCGCGTGAACTTGTGTTAAGTTTTAGGTCCGAAAGAAAATTCGAATTCGATTCTATACGAATTATGGGACAATGACTTACATTCTCTCACGTCAACTTCGTCACCAGTCATTGTCACATAGTTCGTATATAATCCAACTCGCGTTTTGTTTCGGACCGCAAACAAGTTAGCCGAAATGGAAAGACATTAATGAACATTACTGACGACTCTAGAATTATCGTCATGTATATTTCGTTTTTCTTTTATTTTAACATTGTTTGACACCGCATTGTACTTTTGTATCCAGCTTCTTTTGAGTCGTCTTCTCGAAGGTATCGTGATAAATACAATTCAAAATTTACGTATTCGTGACGTGTAGTTTTATCAATTTAAACAATTGTTTTAAACGTTGTTACTCGTATACTATCGGCAAACGATTTTTCGGTACAGTTGTATTTCGCTTTACGTCGAATCAGCTTCAAAAACAGCTGTTAGGAAAATTTCTAGCTCGAACGGTTCGAAAGATATAGCAAACAAAGATTTAAGCTTGAACAGAGTGGTCGTTTCGATTTTTGCTTTTTTTGTTATTCTTTAATCAAATTTGCTAACATGGAAATTTTTTATGCTATCCAGATACACGTCTGAAAAATTGTACATTTTTCAGTAAACTTTAAAGCGTCGCTCTTGGAGAACTAAATATTTATCATACTTCTCGACAAAAATTCGATGGAAAAATCATAGAAAATGACCAATCTCGATATTTTTCTTCCGCATCTTAGATTTTTGCCAACATGAATCTAGTCGGGTCGACAAACGGCAAAAAGTGCAAAAATTTGAAATAATTCAGAAAACGTCTTTTCAACTAAGCAGAAAAAATTCTGAAGAATGACTCAGAAGGAGAGTACCACACCTCCGGAACACGCATTCTGCTGAAACATCTGTAGGTTTTTCTTTGCCCAAAAATATAGAGCTTCTGATGTGTAGTATTATCCATATAAGCATTTTTCACCCCGATTGAAAATAATTATATAAGCAGTTTAATGAGCGGAATGCTCTAACAAACGAAACCTGTTGTGCACTTTTGCCGAAATATTGATTTTTCTTCACTCGGTGCGCAGAATTCGATTTTGCGTACCCAAACGAGTGCGCAAAATAGTACATTCCTAGAATAATACGGGAATTCAGTCGAAATATCTGGTTACTCGACAATAAAAGATATTTCGATTCAATTCCCGCACTACTGTAGGAATGTAGTATTTTGCGCACTCAATTGGGTGCGTAAAATCGATTTTTTCCCACTCCGCTATGAAAAATAATATTGCACAACTCGTACGGGAATGACCCATTTTGCGCACTAGTTGCGCAATCTACTATTCATTGTCTTCTCTTGAAGTTTCGGTGACAGGTTCTCACAGATTCAACTGCGAATATTCGACAATCTGATTTACTGTAAACTCTGGAACTACACATCAGAATCATCTATTGATCCAGAGAAGCATCCTTAAAAGTTTCAGTAGAATCTGTGAATTGGATGTCCGAAAGTCACCTTGTGAGTTCATCTATGAGATCAACATTTCAGACAAATTAAGGCTTGTGTTTTTATTTTGATTCTTGGTAGGCGTACCGGTTGAAACACACCCGGTTATTTCTTCAAGCAAAGAAAATACCCGTATCTCCGAGGATGTCGCGGCTCAGAGATTGTCTCTACTTCGAGAGCAAATGAATATCTACGGAATTGATGCTTACATAATTACTACGGCAGACGTTCATCAGGTAACGTTTAGCTCCGCTACCGCTGCACATTATTCTGAAAGACTCTGCATTTTGACAGCTCAGCCAAATTTCACTGAAATTCTGTCAGTTGGTGTGAGAAAGTTCGAATTTTCTCAATGTTTCAGTGTTTTTTTTTTTTTTTGGTTTTTAATCAGCCGTCCGAAGTAAAATTTAAGGTAAAATCAAGTTCGAAATTTTTCAAAAAAGTACTACTCTTTTCGAAAACTGTATTTTGCAATTTCTAAGTCTTACCATGTTTGCGGTTTTCGGGTTTCCGCGGAATCGCTGTAAAATTTTACACACTTCGCGTGAAACTCAAAAATAGTCTAAGACTTCATATTTCAATGTCATTTGGATCAAATGTTTCTTTGCTTTCAGTCAAGTCAATGCCTGAGATCAGATTATTAATCGAAAAATGTTGCCGACCCGGTTATTTCATTCTCAGCAAAAATTCGTGGGTTTAAAATATTTCGTGCTCCGTGGAAACAACGGTTTAATTAGGTTCAATTTCACCAACTTTAATAACAGTTTCTGAATCCTTGATTAACCGTTTTTATTTGGACTCTGAGTCTATGCGAATTATCCATTGTTTTAGTTCGTCGCGCTGACAATTCGGACACCTTCCTTCGATCGGTGGCGTAATAAATCTATCACGATAAGATGTCTTTCGATTAACGTTGGGATTACCAGGTTCAACTCAGCTGATAACGATTTATGCTGCATGTACGACAAATTGATCATTTGAAATGACCGGTGCTAGCTCTAGAATTAAAATCGCAGGTCAAAAAAACTTGTGCAGGAATTTGAGAGTGTCACTTTCTTATACTCGTGTGTCTAAAAGTAAATTTCTGGATTTTCATTAATACTAGAACCAAAGAAGATTACAATGTTCTTTGTCATTGCCAAGCTATGGTCCTTCTAAATATCAGAATCCGTAAAAAACAAATGACAGATGCACGAAAATGTAAAATGTAAAATTTGAGAACACTTTCGTTCCACAAAAAATATCGTTTTCTCTCAGAGACGTCTGATTATGACACTTTTCAAAACCATGAAACTTCTATAAAAAAAAAATTGTTGACTTATCTAATTTTCAAAATGTATGTATTTCGGTTCGAAAATGTATAGCTCGATTTAAATAAGACGATTTAAATAGAACTTTCCATCATTTGGACAGTAAATATATACCCGCATTATTTTACCTATTGCTTTAGATTAATTTCCAAGTCAACGACGACCTAAATATGTTCACTACTATACTATCATCTGTAACCTTGACCTGGAAAGAATTACAGTAAACCTATAAAATGTGCCGTGAAACAATTATGCTGGGCTGCAATCGTTGACGTCAAATATTTTTACGCATGGCGCTAACGAACCGAGATTAATTTAGTCAGTCCAATAAAAAGAACATGAAAATCGTGAACAATCGACTAGTCGTCAGTTCGTGTCTAGCACATCAGATTTTATGTGATTTCAAAATGTATCAGAGTATCCAATTTAAACAGATTTCATATGTCTTGAGTAGATTTTATATGATTTAGAAGATTTTGATGTTAAATTATTTAAGAAGATCAAACGTCACGGGGTTTCAAAGAACGTCAAAAACGCCAAAATACTTCTTGGATGCCAAATGATTTCAAACAATTTTACATATTTTCTCAAAAATTCAGAGATTCAAAAAGATTTCACGTGATTTTAAAAATTCTCACGTGGTTCTCAAAGATTTTTTTGCAGATTTTGTAAAAGGTCAACAATTTCACAAAATTTTAACGAACTGATTTCTAATAATTTCGTAAGATATCACGAGTAGTGCGTACAAACTTTCAAGAATAATCAAGCCCCCGCAAGGTCGGACGTTCTAAACGTTTTCAGTTACAAGTCACCCGAGACAACTGACCTAATTAATAATGTTCTCCATGAGGTAAAATCCGGAACGTTGGTGAAAAAATACTTGAGAAAAGAATTTGACATCATTGGGGTTTCAATGTTTAGGGTTATTCGAAGTACGAAAATGATCTCTAAGTTATCGCCGTGATTAGAGATTTAAAAAAAAAAAAATGTTTTAAGCGAATGAAATTTTACAGAGTGAGTATATAGCGAACCGAGACATGCGTAGAAGTTGGATTAGCGGGTACACCGGAAGCGCAGGAACTGCTGTCGTAACGTTGAATGAAGCAGCTCTGTGGACAGACAGTCGTTACTACGAACAGGCCACCCTGCAACTCTCCGACGATTGGGTGTTGATGAAGAGCGGCCTGACCTCTGTAAAAACCGCTATCCACCTATAAATAATCCCGCTGTAATTAACTTTTCGTATTACATTACAACCGTACAATTTTCAGACACCCAGTCTTCAAGTTTGGCTCACCACTGTTCTTGCAGCAAACACAACAGTCGGAACTGATCCCGAAATAACGACCTATTCCCAATGGACCACATGGAATGCGGTGCTCGGTGAGATCCGATATATGCAGTTTTGTTTTGAAATTAATTATGCTGATGCGATGGGTTTACCGGTGGCATGTGAATGATACGATCAAATGTGGAAGTTCGGGAAAAATTTTTTCAGAGTCTTATTCGCCAGGGAAGGCATCACAGTCCTTAATCCCATGGTTACGCCAATACAGTGAGGTTAGGGTGAACAGGGAAGGTTGAGTGCACGCACGTTACACATGCACAGATTTTAAATGAGCTAAAGCAGACCAAAGCGTGCCACAAATTGCTACCAACCTAACGTACACAAAGATCTATCGGAATGCCGATTGTTCGTGAACGGCTTGACGGATGTCTCGCAAGAGGCTAGAAATCATTTCGTTTAAATAGGTTGGCGGCAGTGCGTATCACGCGTTGGGATCCGTTCAACAGTGTAAAATCGACCTTTCTTGTTCACCACAAATTCACAGTATGGCGTCGTGCCCAACGATCAGCTGATCGTTTTAGGCAAATTTCTTGAACATCAAGGTACATAATTTATCGTGCAAGCTGTTGGACTTTCATTTTGCGATATTTAATTGATATGGAGTAAAGTACGAGCGGAACAAACACTTATATTATTAAATACGACGGCCATGTCAGTCAATGTATCATATTTATTGCGAAAAAAATGGCGATTCCTGAAATTAGGGATGCCAATGAGTACATAGTGAAATGGAATTGACATCAAGTATTCCAGAATTGATGATTAGTTCAGAATAGATAATTGGTAACGATTTTGACTCAGTTTCCATTCTTGAAATGTACACATAGTATAACACGATCGCCTGCTTTTTATTCCACGTATTAGCAGAAGCGTCATCATTATAGTGCCATATTTTTTAGCTTGATTTATAGTTAGTCCATCTTTATTCAACTATTATATGAAACGAAAAGAAGTGAATTCATTTCTTAGACATTGACGCTTTGCAGCTGCCAGCAACATAAGTTTATTGGCTGTAGAGGATAATTTGATCGACATTATTTGGACGGATCAACCTGACTATCCAATGGATGCAATTTTCGATCATCCCATAGAATTCGCTGGTTTGTAAAATTAAAATTGAATATAGAAGTAAGGTTTGATTCAAAAGAAACGCAAGAAAAATACAAACATTTTTTCTGGTTTTTCCCAGGTTTGTCACGGGAAGAAAAGCTCGCGAATGCGAGGATTGCCATGGCGGAAGCCGACGTCGATCTCTACGTGATAACGGCTTTGGACGAGGTCGCGTGGCTGACGAACCTTCGAGGATCCGATATTCCAAATACTCCGGTATTTCGCAGCTATCTCCTAATCACGAATGAAACCGCCACCATTTACATTCCATCACCAGAGACCAGACTCAACGAAACTCTGATTGAGGATTTAACTGGCGCTGAGAATTCCAGCTTTGCGTAATATACGATTACATACATAAGAATCTTCACCTTAAATGCAATTATTATGAAAAGTTTCATAACTTCTTCGTCGTCGAAGTTTGAAGCGTTTCCGAAACATGTTTTTACAAGGGTCGGTGAAAGTAAAATTTGAGATTAGTGCGACTGTGGCTTAAAAAAGTTACAGCCTTGGGCTAAAAGGTACAATCCTTAGAAAAAATGCTATCTTGGGTGCATTTTCTTTAAAACGTCATTCCTTTGATTGTGAAAACGAATGAAACAACACTCCTAGTTTGTAACAGAAATTATTCCAAGCAAATCCATTTAACGCAATCAAATATATATGTATCAATGATTTCGGGAAAGGTTTTAGAACTAGAATGTTTAAAATGACCCAACTTGTTCACTGACCAGATCCTCACAAATTGTGTGCAGAACATTTTGGAAATTTTACATTGTAGCGTATTTATAATGCACAAATGAAATTCTTGACGAACATCTGTTGTACTCTACTTAAACAAATCTATGTTTAAACACTCTGGTGATAATCGATGATGTAAATTTTCTCAAGCGGTCTTTACGTTGAACGAAGTCAACTCAGACGCTGAAGAAACAGATCAAAAACATACGATTTTAATCATTCCGAACGTTCGAATTATAAAAATTTCTCAAATTCTTGATATATCAAGTTTATATCAGTCGACTTTGACCAGAATCATTTGTATTGCGCATCATTATCATTAGCGCAAATAACGCCACCAGATATTTGTGAAACGAGTTTTTCATTTTTTCCAATTTCTGATTGCGATGGTACATCTCATCCAACCTTCAAAATGAAACATTGACATGGTGTGCCAATGTATACTAATTTACTAATTTATAAATAATTTAAATAGGATCGCCGATTACGAGAACATATGGGAGGACTTAGAAATTGCCGGAGAATTGGCCACGGCCATTTTACTGCCTGCACCGTACAGCTACGCTTTGGGAATAAGTTACCGAGTTTACACAACGGTTCGTAATAATGTTACAACCAGGCAGCGTCCTTCGTCGTTGACCAAATCGATCAGACAGTCTTGTTAATAATTAAAAATTTTCATGCCGAAGGTTCCCTCAAGTAAAGTCAAATCTGCAACCTCACCTGTGTTGCTTGTTAAGGATCGGAAGACCGAGGTCGAGGCGAATGGAATGCGAAATGCGCACATCAAGGACGCCGTGGCGCTGTGTCAGTTTCTCTACATCCTCGAGGAAGCGGTAACATTGTCATAATATTGAATGTCCTTACTCTCGTCTTTCGAGTTTCTAGAAATTTCTTCGATGATCTATGTTTGGCCTTTTTTTCTTTGCACAGATAAATAACGGTGAGGAGTACGACGAGCTTCGTGCTGTTGAAGAACTAAGCGCCCTTCGAGCTGCTCAGGCGTACAACTTCGGTGACAGCTTCGACACCATCGCTGGATACGCGGCCAATTCCGCACTGCCTCATTATACTCCAACAAACGAAACCAATGTTGTCATTGGCACCAACAGCACCTTCATGTTGGACTCCGGAGGACAATATTACGGTAAGCAATTTTATTACCGCCCCAAATGCTGTTTGTGTAACATCGCAATTTGGAAAATATAACTCACAAGTAGGTCCAAAAACGATTTAGTTTTATCCCGGTAGTTTCGTGACACTCGGAGTACGGATTAATTGTAATTTTTTACCGCGTATAACGACAAAAAATAAACATATTTCAAACAAAATACCAGAATTTTGCAGTCGTAATAAACTGACACCCAACCTAAGATGGCCTCACAGTGACTCGTGTAGACGGAATTTCTGTTGCACATTGCATTTTACGAGTATTCCATAATACAATTGCACTTTCAAAGATATTCATTCATCCACCCGTATGCTTTTAATAATTTGGAAGACGTCATCCGGTAGCAATAGGCATCCCGTTGGCCGTCATATTTAACAGTAAAAGTTGTTTTTTAACACAAATTTTAATCGAAATTGACGTAATATCACAAGATGAAAGCACAATAGTCTGCACGGGATTCTGTGTACCCCGACGTTTGTCAAATTTGCTCAAAAGGATCAGCTGATCAGTACTTCAGACGCCATGTTGCAGATGGAACAACCGATGTAACTAGATCAATGCATTATGGCACACCGACGGAAGAGCAGCGAGACACTTACACGGCACTTCTGGCTGGCTGCATAGATTTGGCTAGACTAATATTTCCAGTTGGCCAAAGTTACTCTACGACCGATCTTCTGATGCGGTCACAGCTTTACAGACTTGGAAGGAATTATGGTCATGGCAGCACGCATGGCGTTGGCTATTTCTTGTCGGTTCACGAAGGTTTGCCCATACCTATGTTTTACTTATTTTCTGCATACATACTGGGGTATTTCGTGAAAATGTGATACCAGCAATTCAACATAGGGTGAACCCACCTGCAGTTATGCAATTTGACATTGTTGATCGGTAAAACGTATTCTCCGTTGCCGAAATGTAGACTGAATTGCACGAACGCAGGCAGGTTTCGGAAAATGTACTCCGAATTGCGTACTACTTGAGTGAATTGAAAATAGAAAAAGAAAATAACTGGTTTTCAAAATCGAATAATTCTCATATCATGGATAATTATGTGTTGACACGATACGCAAATAATTGATTTTGAAAATCGAAAAATCACACATTACTACAGTTGGTGACAAATTCCCTATTCATAGCTTGGAACACCACTTATGACGTTAACTTCTTCGGATCCCAAGAACCTGGTTATTACCAGGAAGGATCCTGGGGAATGCGACTCGAAAATTTAGTCGTCGTAGTGCCGGCGAATACGACGGTAAGTGCGAGAATTTAAAAAATATTCCCGACATCTGTCGAATGATGTAACTTGAGAATTAGAAACCTCGGTAATAGCCTTTGAAAATCCGATCGTGATTAAAACGTTATAATTCAGAATCAAATGAAAATTGTTAAAAATATTGAATTCAAGGCGAATTGTTTTATGACGCAATACAGTAAACTTAATTATTCTAAGGAGACTATAAATTAATTTGGCTCAAAGATTCATCATATCTTTACAGTATGATCCAGAAGAAACGTTTCTGACATTTGAAACCGTCACGTTGGTTCCCTACGCCAGGAACTTAATTGACGAGACCAAACTATCCGACGATCAGGTAAATGTTATAATTGTCGCAGAAAAAATTACTGAAAAAAGTTCGAAATTGAACACTAAAATTCTGTCGTTTATACCAATGAAAGTCCCAAATCACCATCATAAATTGTCAAAGAAATTTCATTTTGAAAAAAAGTTTCGGCTCACTAACTTAGATTTTAACTCAACTGACTAGTGCAATTTATTGTCACTTGCAGCTGTCATGGCTGAACGAGTATCACGCTACAGTGAGGCTGAAAGTGGGTGCCGAGCTTCTGCGACAAGGGCACAACGCGACTTATGACTGGCTGGTTGAACAGACGAAACCAATTACAAGACCGAGAAACGTTTATCGAAGGTTTAATTTTGTTGCTCTTCCGTAAACCGCCAATTACAAAATCGATAATAAATTGAGATATTCTGTCAAATGAAACCGATTTCACTCCCTCTTGTCCTTGTGTTTTTATTTTTTTTTACTTTCACGGTGATCTTAATCACGAATTGGTAATAACATTATGGTGCAGAATTTTTTTTATATAGAGGAAATAATATTATACATAATATATACATACATTGATATCTCTATTTGGCTTGATTAAAAGTGAACGAGAATTTAGGACATAGTATACATAAATAGATCAGATCGGTATAGTACCTATGTACAATATCATTAATCTTTTTTTAATTAAATAAGTAAGAGTAAATTGTGGTAATTACATTGAAACAGACAAAGTGTACAAGACGGATATGTAAACCTATCAGACCGTGTTAGTTTAGAATTTGAACAATCGTCTTGAGAGAAAAAAATCGATGTCAGACTCTGCTTTTGTTAGAGTCGACTCGGCTTATGTAGCCGTTGAAAACGTCCATAATGTACTTCTTTTCATTTCGTCAACGCTCCACGAGTCTGCTTCCCAATTATACCGGAGGTGTTGAATTTTTTCAATATCCTCAATCGAATTCGTCACTTAGACACTTTACACCACAACACATAATATATCAGGTATCGTATGATATAATAAGTACACAAAACATGTCTTCCCCGAATTCCGAACGCGCCATCTTGTAGCATAAAACACGTAGCGTCATATTTAAATATAAAACTTTTTTTTCACCAAAAATTTTTTCCCACATCGATTCAGTGTCACGAACATATAGTCCGACAGCCTGCACGGCGTTGTCCGTGCTTCGATACTCTCGAAATCGACCCTAAACGATCAGCTGATCGTCCGACGCGCCGCCATGTTTCACAACCGGATCCCAAAACTGTGTCACAAGTCATCTCTTCGCAGAAAATGCCTGCTGAACCCAGGTGTTCGTTCACAGTTGCATCACATTTTTTTTCATCCTCCAGCTAACTTTTCCTTCAATTTGGCAGCGGCGGAAGTGGCTGAAGATACTCGCATCTGTTCACCGGCGCCGGTAGCAAATAGCCATCGGTGTCGAGGGCATCCGGCGATCGAATGGCGACTGGTCCTTGAGGAGGGCGAGGCAGCGAACCCTTGTCGCTAGATTTCTCGCGGGCGAGTTCCAGCTTCTCCAAAATGTCGGTGAACTTGAGCCGATCCTTCGGCTCCGTCTTCCAGCAGCCTCGCATGACGTCACAGATGAATGGCGGACAGTCTTCGGGCGGAAGGAGCATTATTCCCTGTAGAATTAGCTTCATCACCTACGGAACGAGAATGCAGATCGTTAATGCCTGTTTTTTACTTCAAAAGCAAAATCGGGGACTATCATTTTTTTTCACCCGGTGACAGGGATTTTTTATGGCGTCTCGCAAACCCTTGAATATTTTGAAATTTTTAACATCTCAATCTTTTCTTAATACTTTGGAATCACGCGAAGTTCATTAATTCCTATAAAATCGTTAAAAATCCTTTTGAATCTTGTGAAATTATAAGATACCTTGACCGAGTCTCCGGAATCTTAAAAATTATGTCAAATCTCTTGGAAACGTGTCATCTTGAAATCTGGTACATACACGAAATGATGAGTGATTTACTCTTAAGCTTATGCCATAGAAATCCCTGAATTTGGTACTGAACTTCCAGATGTTCATCTTCTAAATAAGTGACAGCTGTCTTTTATCTTTTCATGACGAGATGTCAGTTTTCTAAGGTCGATAAAAAAATTTTTTTTTTCCATCTATAGCTGATTAGATTCTTCGCGTTACGTTCACAGAAATTAAGAAAACATTTTACTTCGTCGTTGTTGTGCCCGTAATACGGCTGCTTCCCGAAGGAATAAACTTCCCAAATAACAACGCCGAAACTCCAGACGTCACTTTCTAACGTGAATCGGCCAAATATCACGCTCTCTGGAGCCATCCAACGAACGGGTAGCAATCGAGATCCGCCGATCTGTGGATGAAGAATTATTATTACGATTTTTTAATAGGTTTCAAACGATACCTCAGTTGACAAATAACAACTTAAAAAATCCATAACATTGTTATATCAAGTGTCTACAGTATACTCTTGTCTTACGTGCCATTATTATATTACTACGATCTAGAAAACACGAATTTTCATACTTTGCTGATGTTGGAATACAAATGGCGGGCATTTAATACGCGTTTCAGTTCTCACGACTTTCTTGGTATTTTCAACGATTGTTTATTACTAAATTGAATACGTGAAACATTGTTGCTGTTACGTTGATCTGTTTTAATATATACAATGAAAGAGAGAGAGAGAGAAAAGAATATGAAAATTTGTCATTCATGTTTGAGGGAAAACGTCTTCGTTTTTTCAGTGACATATTAAGTACCTTGTAATAGTCGCAGGTGTAGACGTCGCGTGACATTCCAAAGTCAGCAATCTTCACGATCAAGTCGGAACCGACCAGGCAATTACGGCAGGCCAGATCTCGGTGAACAAATCTTTGCGACGACAAATACGTCATTCCAGCCGCTATTTGTGTTGATATCCAGAGCAAGGAATCCTGTTTTCATAAACAAAATCACACAAATTATAAATTGCGATTTTCTCAGGAGAGTAAATTGAATTTTTTTATTTGATCTGAAATGTCTCAAATCACAAACATAACATGACGAAGATTTTATAGGCGAAACAGAAGCTAATACGTAGATAAATCTGACTTAAATAAGAATTCCTGTGATACGGAATAAAATTTTTAAATACTGAATTTCTTCTGTAGAAGCTTTTGCTATTAACAATATCAGAGAAAATGTATTATTCTACTATTTTTAACGGAAAATCCCTGTAGACCGTTCGATTTTAATAAAAAAAAAAACGATCTCGCTTTACTCGTAAATGAATTTCCTCCAAATCTTTCAAGGCAGATTTCGTTTTTAGCTCGTCACTTGGTGAAATGAAATGCGATACAGACGATCGTTAGAATCTACAGATCATAAAGTTATGATTAAGAAGGAAATAAATTGTTAATATCATAATCAAAACTATCTAACTTGATCGATTTGTGGACAAATTCGTTGAAGAATAAAATGATATCAATGTCATTCGGAATGATTTCGTAATCTTCGAAATCACATCGAAATCACTTATATTAAAATAAAATTCTGCATCAGTAATCGTCGAGGTGATCATGAGAAATAATTTAGAATCACATGAATCTCTTTGTAATTTTAAGAAATAATGTGAAATGTTAAAAATCATGAGAAATCACTCGATCAAAGCAATATTTATTTCTCAAGTAATCTCTCACGACCACGAAATACGTAATCACGATATCCATTTTTGATTCGGTGAAACATCTCTAGGAACAATCGGTATAGACTAGGAAAAATATTTCTCATACCGTATTCCTCCGATCAAACAACAAAATAAAATGTCTTTATATTTGTCTCGAAGGAATTTTCCGCTGCTTGATGAAAGTTATAATGAAAAATTTCATTGGATCAAGTGAAGATGCGCAGTGAATCACGAATACAAAAAAAAAAAAAAAAAGGAACAATCGGAATTTCTGGACCTTTATTTTAAAATCTGCAACAATTCAACTGTTACTCGATTCTCACCCTGGTCAAAGGCGGTAATCCAGGTGTGGAGCATCTGAGTTGTCGCGAGTTTGCTCTTAGGACTTCGGCAAGATCGCCGTGAGGCATGTATTCGAAAACCATCCAAGGACTGTTGGTCGCATCACGGAGAACAACGCCAATCAGGAAAAGGATATTCCGGTGCCGGAAGGACGACATTATGTCCACCTCTCGCATAAAGTCCTCTTCAGCCTCGCAGGAAGCTGAATCTTTCAGGACTTTGACTGCCACCGTTTCAGTCGCATCGCCACGACGAAGTTGACCTGTTAGAACAAGATTAGACGTGATCTATAAGTAGATTTTTGAAAATTTATTTTACGGAAAAAAGCAAAATTTCCGCTATCTGCAAAACAAGTACCGCGAACTGTTTAATTACAATTTGTAATGAATTGCAAATTTCATTTGTACGAATTGGAATTTTGTAGTTATAAACCAAAGTGAAATAAGCATTATATTTTTATTTAGAACTGTGTAAACCACAAAGTATATATTTCGTGTCCTTGAGTTGTAATTAATATCAGTTCGAGTACAATTTTTAAAAGTATTTGATATACCTACTCGTGTAAGTTACAAATTTGAAAAGTAATCAATATGCCCATTCTATACAAATGAAAGTACAATTGAAAGTGAAGAAATTTATCGAAAGGCTAAATCAACGCTCACCTTTGTAAACCTTGCCGAAACAACCCTCTCCTATATCTTGCAGGAACAAAACGCAGTCACGACGAAGTATAGGAACCTCCGGGGATCCGTAAGTTGAGTATTGTGTGTTTGGTATATATTTGTTGGGGAGAAGGAATCCCTTCTTCAGATTCATCGGAGACGGCTGTAACAGTGATTTAAACAAGATGAGTCGAAAAAAAAATTCTATTTTCACTTTGTAATTACTTGACCACATTTTCTACGAGTGTAATTATTTTCACTCAATCCCACCGTTACGGATATATTCGTAATTTGTGCGCAAACACTCCTTGACCATCTTGTCTCAGGCAATAAGATCCTGTTTTAGTATACACATAAATCGCAATAGTTTTATAAATTCACGTCATTGGATTTGATTAATAGTTATCGTTCATAAAAAGCGCAAAATTAATTAATCATACGTTGGTCTTATGATTTCTAGATTATTTTCTCGGAAATTACTGAACTAAGAGACTTTGAAAATCTCTGAAAAAAATCATGTATACTCTAATGATATTTGCGGAAACTATTTCAAAAAAATTATTGAAATACTACACTTTGCGTGTTTAGATAATAGAGACTTTTCAGAACATTGTCAAACATTTCGCAAAAATTGACGGTAAAATTAAAAAAAAAAACACACACACACACACACGCACATAATTTTTTCCTTTTTTCAGTCTTAATTCAAAGTTTTTCGATGTTTTCTTGAACAAACGAAGCAAACTTGTTCAAATAAAAACCGTTCCCCGGATATTTTGAGTTGAAAAAAATTCAAAACATTTTAGGCTAGAATCTGAATAATCAACGAAATTCATTAATCTTTTTCTTGTTTAATTTTGTGAAATCTATGAAAATATTTTTCACAGTATTTCCCGTGTTATTCCAAAAATTTTGCAGAAATAATCATATAAATATGTATATTTCCATGTCGATGAAATTATACAGAAATGATTTATGAACAGCTTGACATTAATTCGATTTCTGCGTGTCTAATTATTCCAATACTGAGATTACTCTTCAAAAGATTCTTTATGAATAATCAAATGACACGATTTGATCTAGATAGATTATTAATATCAGAATAAAAAAGTACGAAGGAAATTAACTAGTAACGCAATAGTTGAAAACGACGCTGCAAATAGTTGAAGAAAGAAAAAATGTGATGCTGCTAATGTTCTCGATACCTCGAAATAAATCAAGCACGAATGAATCACGCAAGTATAATTCTAAAGTATTTGATTTTTATCCGAGCTGCAATGTAATTTGTCGTACATCCATGAACGATGAAGGTAAAGATGTGACGCAATATCATATATATGTATATATTTATATGAAGTATAACGAGCGTAAATATATAAAGCCTGTCATCGTTAGAAATTGTAACTGGGTTATGCTTCGGCCAGGCAATCAATTCCAACGCCTCCGGTTCCGCTACTTCGTTGATGATCGCGTACACAGAAAGCTGAGCTAACGATCTTCCGGAGGGTTTTTAAACACTAGCTAGTCACTGATTAGACGAGAGATTTGAACACTGAAAGAAACTGTGACGTGCAGCTGTCTTTGATCCTGTGAAAAAATCGAACCTCTCCCAACGTGTGCGGCGAAAAAATTTGTTGACTTTACCAAACATGGCGATCAAATGTGCCGAAAGAAATGTTCTTGTTATTTAACCCTTACGCCCCGCACCGGGGTCAAAATTACCCGATGGCATGTTCACCGTAAATTCCGTATGAGAAACATCCGAAATAATCTGGTTGGATCAAAGGTAAATAATGAAATATCGTAAAAATCGATAATTCATTGTTTTTCCAAAAATTTTACCTCACGCACTCGAATAAATAGCTTTTTTCATCACGCGGTAATCTTCATATTTTTTTTCATCGATATCTGTGTCTTGAGAGTTGCAAAATTCATGATTTTTTTTTTTTTTGTAGAATTATCCATTTTCCGGTATTTTGTTGTTTTGTGAATTTTTATTTTTCATGTTCGAAACTATGGTTTGCTAAAAATAATTAATTTGCCTCGAAATATCACACTTAAAGAAAATCCCCAGACTTTTTTCAAGTTATTTGAATCGATTTGAAAAAAACGTGCTCGAAGTAACTTCAAATTGTAATGTCAAGTCATGATTCAAAATTATTTCAAATAATTAGGAGGTTGGTTAGTCGAAAACCGATACTTTTTGTCAATATTATTAATTTCCGATAGTCTTACATTCGGTATTTGTCAAATTATTTACCACGAATACAATAATTTTACAATTACCAAATGCACGGCTATCTCGTAATAAAAATAACAAAAAAAAAATATCGATTTTCGATTCTTAACAAAACATGTCTTTGGCTATACTTTGTCACCATGCTTATTAAATTCAAAACATTTCTCTTTTTTCAACATGTCGATAAAGTACGACGAAAGAAATGTTTATTGCTCCGACGAAACGTCAATTAATTCAACAAAAAAGCAGCCACAGTAATTTCCTTTTCCCATGTATGATCACCGCGATGTTTTGTTCATCAAGAGAGATTTTTTTTTACTCCTGTGTATACCCATTTAGATTTCTACGTTTGATACTTACGTTCAAAGAAGTTCGGCTGCATTTAGACGTGTATGCCCGCCGCCGCTGGCAATACCTAGCAAGAATAATCAGCCCGATCAGGATGAGAAGAGTGGCAGTACCACCGATAATTTCAGGTAGCTTTCGTTGGTGGCTCGGTCCCACTTGAGCAGTAGTGGGCACCTTCAACGAATCCATGGTAAATGTAAAGTCATATATAAAAATTCGCATGCTAAATTATCACAATTTTTTCATTTCGTTCTACACCAAAATCAAGAAGACACTTATATTTTCGTTTGACAATTTGGCAGTTTGTTCTCGCATCTCATTATTTTCAAAGTCAAAGAATACGAACAGTAATTATTAGAAACAGAAATATTCAGATTTATACGCATGAGACACAGCGCGGAATGCATCATACACTCCCTTAATGCCACGTACCAGTCCTACTCTTACCGACCGAGCAATCTCATCCCGATTTCTTGTTTATTCAGTAAACAAACGGATAGAATCGTCTCGAATTTCGATAGTAGGTTTGATTTTTGATCGCGGAAATAGAAAAATTCACGCATTGTTAATTATCTCGGAAATTTCACAGTAATATGAAAAGCAGACAAACCTCTTTCTTGTCTGGCAGCTCGGTTGTGCTGTTCGTGATGTTTCCATTCGGAGGTATGATGTTGTGAATTGGCATCGGCTCCATCGGAACTGCAATGCAAATCACGATTACCGAGATTCGAGTAAAAATTCGACTCCCAACCAACGCAGCAGTGCTCACATTACTCTTAAATATATGAATCATTCCATGTCAAATCACCCAGTCTGTGACCCCATGGTGAATTTGATTTCTTTTCTTATGTGATAGTCCTCTCTTCAAGAATTACAGATTTTTTTTCATTCCTTTAACATTTTTTTTTTTTTTTTTTACAAATTACTTGACCTATCTCAAAAACGATAATGATTTGATTTTCAGGAAATGTAGACAAATTCAACCATGTAAAATTACAATTTTTAGACCATAATTGAAGTGAGATTTCGGTTTAAAGAAAAAGAAAATTTCCAAAAGCATTCAACCTTTTTTTATCGCAACAATTGAAATTGGATGTTTTTTTTCGTTCTACGGTCGTTTTTCCCAGGATTTCTCAAAATTAAACAACAATACACGACAGAATAATCTTATGAATATTTATCTGCAAATTTTTCAGATGAATAATTGAAATTTCTCTTGGAAAAATCGGAAAAACAGGAATCCGACTTTCGTTTTGACTTTAAAATTATCGTTTTACACGTCGGAGTCTTTGTAAATTTATTCTAAAAGTCAAGCATTACCTTGTTTTTTAGGTAGCTTGAATACTTAAATATGTGAAATAATATGTTTTAAAAATGTCTTTTTATAAAGGTTTTAACAGTTCTTGGAATAAAGAGTGCACGAAAGTAATAATTTATCAAACAAAAATCTGGAACCGTCAGAGCCACAGTCTGGTTGATTTCACCATGGAATGCCTTATACTTACCCGTTATACGCGGGCATGTCAGGGCAGCGGTTGGTATCGAAGAATCGTGAGGACAAATACAGATCGCTGTATCGTTCCCGAAATTTTTGCAAGCCGCTTCCGGCCCACAAATTTGAGGATTTCCATGGCAGTTTATAATCGTTCTGTTCAATGCGATTGCTGCCTGCTGCCACCTTATCGTTGAATCTTCAGATTGCTCAAGCGGAAGGCCCGCGGTGACGATGGGACCTGGAAATTTGAATTCCGGTTCTTTCAGCTGCATAAATTATGTTCAATGAACGGAAAACATATTTTGAAAGCCCATCGTACAGGGCGAGAAAAAGAAATTCAAAAAACACGATAAACCAGATTTTTTGATACTTCAAAATCGTCGAGTTTAATATAATTTAAAAAAACTTGAATAGACTCGTAGCCATTTTACTTATTATTTCAACGAAGTAGCACATAATTTAATCAATTTCATCAATTCATCGATAAATCAATTGGAAGCGAGATTTACTGATTTCGATTAAATTCTATTCAATAACATGCTTATATTATATGCTTCAAGCTCGCTGATCTATTGGAAATAATTATTGAAGCAGTGCTTTGTGGAAGTAATCTTTAAACAGCACTTGATTATTTCGTAGCTAAATCAAAGAATCACGATAAATTTATTTCTCTGCCTCAATGCAGTATCAAAATAATATGCAGTGAAAAATTCCGTGCAGTAAAGGTTAATTATATAAGTCGTTTCTTGGCGCTAATTTCGCTCCTTGCTGACTCAACGTGACAAAATAAAAGCGTAACTGATTGCACGGAGATTGCACCGCTCTACATCCCTTGCTATTCGCGCTGTTCAGCTAAAGCCGAGACTAAAACGATCAGCTGTTCACCCAGGCAACGCCATATTGCTTTATCCAGCGCCGTATTTACTTACATAAGTAATTTTTTGGCGCTCATTTCGTTCTTTACTGACTATTGTAACAAAAGAAAAACGTAACTGATGGCGCGGAGCTTGCACTGCTTTAAATCGCTTGCTATTTGCTAACGCTACATATAATATCCCTTGCTTTCAGCTAAAACCGAGACTAAAACGATCAGCTGTTCACCCAGGCAACGCCATATTGCTTTATCCAACGCCGTATTTACTTACATAAGTAATTTTTTGGCGCTCATTTCGTTCTTTACTGACTATTGTAACAAAAGAAAAACGTAACTGATGGCGCGGAGCTTGCACTGCTTTAAATCGCTTGCTATTTGCTAACGCTACATATAATATCCCTTGCTGTCAGCTAAAACCGAGACTAAAACGATCAGCTGTTCACCCAGGCAACGCCATATTGCTTTATCCAACGCCGTATTTACTTACATAAGTAATTTTTTGGCGCTCATTTCGTTCTTTACTGACTATTGTAACAAAAGAAAAACGTAACTGATGGCGCGGAGCTTGCACTGCTTTAAATCGCTTGCTATTTGCTAACGCTACATATAATATCCCTTGCTTTCAGCTAAAACCGAGACTAAAACGATCAGCTGTTCACCCAGGCAACGCCATATTGCTTTATCCAACGCCGTATTTACTTACATAAGTAATTTTTTGGCGCTCATTTCGTTCTTTACTGACTATTGTAACAAAAGAAAAACGTAACTGATGGCGCGGAGCTTGCACTGCTTTAAATCGCTTGCTATTTGCTAACGCTACATATAATATCCCTTGCTGTCAGCTAAAACCGAGACTAAAACGATCAGCTGTTCACCCAGGCAACGCCATATTGCTTTATCCAACGCCGTATTTACTTACATAAGTAATTTTTTGGCGCTCATTTCGTTCTTTACTGACTATTGTAACAAAAGAAAAACGTAACTGATGGCGCGGAGCTTGCACTGCTTTAAATCGCTTGCTATTTGCTAACGCTACATATAATATCCCTTGCTGTCAGCTAAAACCGAGACTAAAACGATCAGCTGTTCACCCAGGCAACGCCATATTGCTTTATCCAGCGCCGTATTTACTTACATAAGTAATTTTTTGGCGCTCATTTCGTTCTTTACTGACTATTGTAACAAAAGAAAAACGTAACTGATGGCGCGGAGCTTGCACTGCTTTAAATCGCTTGCTATTTGCTAACGCTACATATAATATCCCTTGCTTTCAGCTAAAACCGAGACTAAAACGATCAGCTGTTCACCCAGGCAACGCCATATTGCTTTATCCAACGCCGTATTTACTTACATAAGTAATTTTTTGGCGCTCATTTCGTTCTTTACTGACTATTGTAACAAAAGAAAAACGTAACTGATGGCGCGGAGCTTGCACTGCTTTAAATCGCTTGCTATTTGCTAACGCTACATATAATATCCCTTGCTGTCAGCTAAAACCGAGACTAAAACGATCAGCTGTTCACCCAGGCAACGCCATATTGCTTTATCCAACGCCGTATTTACTTACATAAGTAATTTTTTGGCGCTCATTTCGTTCTTTACTGACTATTGTAACAAAAGAAAAACGTAACTGATGGCGCGGAGCTTGCACTGCTTTAAATCGCTTGCTATTTGCTAACGCTACATATAATATCCCTTGCTTTCAGCTAAAACCGAGACTAAAACGATCAGCTGTTCACCCAGGCAACGCCATATTGCTTTATCCAACGCCGTATTTACTTACATAAGTAATTTTTTGGCGCTCATTTCGTTCTTTACTGACTATTGTAACAAAAGAAAAACGTAACTGATGGCGCGGAGCTTGCACTGCTTTAAATCGCTTGCTATTTGCTAACGCTACATATAATATCCCTTGCTTTCAGCTAAAACCGAGACTAAAACGATCAGCTGTTCACCCAGGCAACGCCATATTGCTTTAGCCGGCACCGAACTTGAGAAACGTATTTCGGAATCGTATTTATTCGTGTCTACTGGGTAAAAATTAGAGCAGTTTAGGGGACTGGGAATATTCTTCCGTCTGTGTAAATGTGAGACACGTTACACTCCGTATTTATTCCAACTCTGCGGAGCGGAGCCGGTCAGAATTAATCAAGATCGAGGCCTCATGGCGCAGGGCGGCGTTGAACAGAGCGCCGACTGTTAACCGAGGAGTAATTAGGCGTTTGAACGGGTTCGTCTGCTCCGACCTCTCCGGGGTCATTCCGTGTTCCGGAGGGGAAATCCTGCGCCATAGTCCTGGACGAAACTGCGCACGTGTGCGAAATTGGCAAGTTTCATCAACCGAATTTTACGACGTTCGCTTAATCGCAAGTTTGAAGAAACGATAATCGACAAGAATGAAATTTTGATGGGATTGAACAATATATTAGAACATTAGTAAGCAAAAAGAGACAAAAGGGGAAGAAAAAGAAGTCTCTCCTAAATAACCCACAAGAATTATTTTAAATTTATGCATTGTAATTAGTTTTCCGAGTAAAATAAGTGTTGCTATCCTCGTGAATCGATGCGTGAAATTGATGTTTAGCATTTTTTTAATATACTCAAAAATGCTTCTTGGAATCAGGTAAAAACTTTGTGACTGTAGTGAAGTAGTTTATTTTTATCTGAATACAGAAACAGCTTATACATAGTACCTTGGAATTATTTTTCAATTTGGATAACATCCGATTCAATGTTGTGCTCAAATTTTTTGAAAATCAGTGCAAAGTTGAGACAAATTTTAAAAAAATTCATGAAACGAAGTTCAAAGAAAAATCATGAATGCTCTTTTATACAAGCAGAAATAAATAGAAAGAAAAGAAAAGAATGTAGGACGTCACAATTTTATCAAAAAATAAATCTTATTCGGTTTCAAAAATAATCGAACTCTGTTCTCGGTGAAAAAAATTTTCAGATATTAATCTTTGACCGTCCGGCTATCGGAGATCAAGGAATAACGATCGTTTCTCGTTCAACATATTTGAATACTTTATCTTATATAATAATACAACGACCTAAATTAGTAACGGAACGGTTGTTTACAAGGGGCCTACCAAAACAAGCAATGCGATACTCCGACTGTATTAGAATACAGATAGGAATTTCATTTCATTTGACGGGAAATATTTGAATAAGCGAGACGTCAGTTTTCCGACCAAATTTTCGGTGTTTAAATAATTATCAGAATTACCGAGTTCATTTTCAATTATTCTGAAAAATCCAAAATTAAGCATATCCAGTTAGGTGGTTAATAAACATTAAAAATTTTGACTGCATATTTTAATCGATTATACGTCATACTCATTTTTTTCACGCTGCAAACTTTGCGCTTGTTATCGCCATCTGGGATATGTGTGGAGATGTAACGATTTGTTAACACAGGTCGATAAGTGATCAATAAAACATAAAAAATAATCTCCGTATCGTTTTTCTTATCTTTCTCATTTTCTTACGTACATATATGTATATATATATTTTTTTTTTGTGCCTACCTATCTAAAATGTGTCAGAGAAAGTTAACTTCGTTTTAACGAGAGAAAAAAGGAGAACACGAATTTTCGTTATCCGACGTTATCCGAGTAATGAATCTTTTAACAAATTCTGAACTATGTTAGTGACTGGAAAAAATCGCCGAGAGAGAATAATTTCATCGGCGCATAAACTAGACTACTTACATCTCCGAAAAACGATTCGTTCCTAGGTAGTGTGAAAAAAATTAGCCAAATGAAAAAAATCATAAGATAAGAGCTGGAAAAAGTAGCTCAAATTAGTAATTAAATTAACATTTTTTGAATTAATGAACAACCTTAAGAAGGTTAAAAATTGTGATATTCGTACAATATAACAACAGATTGTCCGAAACGAATTTTAACTACGCCGGCGTATTTTTTTTTATAAAATACAAAGAAAATCGATCAAGAGACGTGGTTAAAAAATTTCGGAATTCCAATCAAGAAATTGGAATTGTTCTAATATCTTCAGAAAGTTTATTTGTTTAGTACAAAAATTGTTACTTCTCTAAAATTCGTTGAACAATGTGCCAAAAAAACCTGAAAATTCATCGATGAAATCATTACAAAAGTTGAATCTCAATAACTTAAAATTAATAAGATTACACGGGATTAAAAAAAAAAATGTTTGCCGGAGTTGTCGAAACTCCGTTTCAAGACCATTGTTGAGAAATATTTTCTCAAAAATAATTGCCCAAAAAATGATTGACAATCTCTGCTTCTGGTTAAAATTCACGGTCTAATAAATTATCAACGGGCCAAAAACGGCGTCTCCGATTTTTAATATCGTCTTTCGGAGGACGGAATAAAGGCGTTATCCGTGGGGCCCGACGGTTTGGGCCTTGGGTTGGGGTTGAGGCCGGCAGGGCCGCATATTTGAATCCAGCCGAGGTCGACGCGAAGGGGTATCTTGGGACAGAGAAGCTATTCATATGGTGCTCCGAACTCGTAACGGGTCAAGGCGTTATCTCCGCGGTCAGCCATCTCCGATGCTGCACCGACGGCACAACTCGACGGGCTTTCTCCTCTCTGCGTTCACTTTTTGCGCACGTGTGCTTCGGCCTACGGCAATGACACCGTGCTCTGTGCTGCCCCTTGTCCTTATAACGAACCACCGTTGGCCAGTGCACGAATATCGACGATTAGCTGATTTCGAAAGCCGTGCTTTTTTTTACCATTTTTATCCTTAATATCCTCGAGCAAAAGTGTTCAAAAGGGGCATTGTTTTTTCGATAAGATAAAATTTCAAAGTCGATTATATTTGATTAGCTTCGTTTTACTAATTTCAGTCTGACTGTCGTAAAGCGCGATTCATGATCTCGATAAAATCTTCATTTCCATTTGTTCTAGACTTGTAAATTTTTCGAAAATTTACTATTCGAACTTTTCAAACTAATGTATAAACTCGAGTAAGAAATGAGATGTTGAAAAGTGTCGAGACGCGATTTTGTCTCGTCTTGAGATATGGATTGATGAAGATAATGTTTGAAAATTATTGTATCACATAAAAATCACCGTCATTTTTGAAGTGGGAACATTATTTTTTCTTTTTATTATGACGGCTCCAATTTACTTATTGATTTAGTTTCTTTTTTTTCTTTTTTTTTTTTGTCGTCAAAAATTCCCTCAAGTCTTGAATTGATTTTTTCGTTAATTATAGGCCAAATTCATTTGTCGTCGGGTGAGAAATGTTTATGCTCGCGTATTTCAATATGTATTAACGATTTTATACTATAACTTTATAATTCATGTTCATTAACCTTTCTATACATTTTATCTATTCCAGCTGAATTCACCCTTCTATTTTGTTGCTAGTACACTCTTCGACTTCTGTTTATCAAATCAAAAGAAATCCTTGCACTCGTACCCATAGCTTAAAAAATTCACCAACAATCAACAAAAACAACAATTTCGACAAAAGAAATAGAAAGAATAACAATCGGAAGTTACCACTTAGAAATGCGTGAATCAGTCGAGCAAGATCTGGTAAACATTTTAGCATTATACTTTTTAACAAAAAAATTGTCCGAAATTACACAAGTTTTAAGAAAACGATAATTTTTTTGCCCGCTTAATGGTTTCAAGGATATATTTGATGTTTTATATCGGATGAAAGAATCGTCAATATGGCTATTTTTAAGCGATATCAAGTCTTTTTCATAACAATACGGCAAGATTAATTTTCTACATAGAAATCAAAATATTTCTACAAAATTCCCAGTAATTCATACCGAGAGATTTTCATGAAAGGATCTGCTCGTAACGCGAACGCTTCAACTTACCGGACTTTGATTGGCTAACATTCATTCTCTCAGCCTAAGGCGAGAGCCTTTGCTGAAAACAAAAAATTCCCTGGAATCGACCTGTTGACAATTGACAGTCAAACATAACCTCTCACGGATTAAGAATCGCCATGCTGATAAAACTTTTACGAGGTTGGCTACGCTTAATAAACTATACGAGTTGCAATTATCGAGCAGGGTTGACGAAACTTTGCTAACCAATCAGAATGCTTGGATGGTGGGGGAGATGTGAACAGTGAAACAACAGAATCTCAACCCGGGTCTTTTTGAAAAAATAACTTTAAGAAGTTAATATTTTTCAAGGGAACGCGTCAGTAAAAAAAAAAAAAGAAACAGAAATACTGTTCCGCATTGTTATGAACGAAATCAAAACTAATTGACTTCCTCGGCATTAAGTCCCGTAAGCCCTCGGATCTCTCGACTTTTAACTACCGCGGCTGAATTAAGATAAGTTTGAGATATCAGTTATTCGTGTGTATACCTATCATCTCCAAGCTTCCCAGACTGTCGGAGCAGCAGCAGCAGCAACTATCAAACGTTCTAAGGCCTGAAAAATTGGGCAAAAAATAGTTACCCTCCATTATCGTATACGTTCGTTATCCTGCAGCGCCAGCTTTCCACCATTTTTTGCGCCCCACGCTGTGCTCGGGATCCGTCGTAATTAACGGTTCAAAAATCGGGGGAGAGGGGGGAAGATTCTAATTTAGAAAACGGCTCGTACGAACCGAAACTTTCCCGTTTTACACGATCGCAATAAATATTGCTGCAACCAGTAAATATAGATTGATTAACAATTTTTTCCAATCTTCTCATTGATTCAAAATCGTGGGAATATTGAGAGCGATTTGTCCGCAACTTTCATCATTTTAATTACTTATTTTGCGTTGACTAATCTATTTTCCTCTACTTGTTTTTTCGACAAATTCACAGATCCGATCGATTTCTGTAATGTTTGTCATTAAAACACAAGAAAACTGATGGGTTATTTTTTTTTTTTTTTTGAACCAACTTAATACGAATTTTCTCTTCTCATTTTTCTGCTCGCGGGTTAAATTGTTTGTCATACAATTTTTGGGAGTCCCCGCAATCCTGTTATACATTTATCGGGGTTATCAGGATCGGTGAGATATTATTACAATTATGTTTGGCTCCAAATGGTTACGCAATGATGATGACGTTCGACGATGCTTCTACGATAAAAAATTGACGAAAAATACGTGATGGATGCGGTTTAATATTTTCGTGATTATTTGACCTCGTTATTTAGATCTAAGGTGATTCAAAACAGCTAAAAAAAAAAAAAAACACGGAAAGACTGGGTTTCAGATTTTAATTCGTGTTAATAATTCATTTCTAGACTTACAATATGTTGTTTTTCAAAGTTAGAAACGACTCATCAGTCATCAAAATTTGCTCATCAACGGAGCTTCGGCATCTTTGACTTAATTCAATTGAGGTGAATCTACTTAAAATGATCTCGTATTAGCACGGAAAAAATTTCCAAACATTCTATCATTATTTTCTTTGGGTCTAATGAGTTGTGCATAATTTTTTATATTTTAGACCTTATTTCTGCACAAATTAACATTACTTAAAAATTATTTTCGGGGGATTTGTAGACCATCAATACACGAAATGAATGAGCCATGATCGATGAAAATTGGAGAAGCAAGTCGATTTTATAATTTTCTTAAGTTTCCTAACGAACTTTTTTCATTGCAAATCGCTGGTTTCAATTTTTTTCTCAATATCGCAAAAAGACACTTTAAGCAAAACTTGACTCAATTAACGCGATTCGCATTTCGACCTCTTTTGGTTTCTTTTTTTCGTCATTCGATATTTATCATCAATTTTGTTCAACACGTGCATTGTTGTTGTATTTTGTATATTTATAGTTGGAAATAAACACTTTTTGTTGATCTTATTACGAAGTAGTCCATTGAGTACTCATTAAATTAATATATTATTCCTAAGCGATGATGAATTTCAATTTATCAACGAACACTGGAATTATAAACAATGGGGTAGATATCGACAGAGGATATCGATTATTCATTTTAAATAGCTTTAAAACGATATTAAATCTAGTAATATTCATTGTATTTCATTTTATTACGGCTTGTAACTTGTGTGTTAAACTATTTTTTTTTTAAATTCGTTTGTACAGAATTTTTTCGCGATAGTCAATTCAATACTAATATTTATTTGATCGAAATCAACGTCAGTGGAACCTTCAATAATTCGGAATTCAACGATACCAAAATAAGTGATCGCAAAGTGAAATCGAACGAATCTACTGAATTTTTTACCATTTTGCATGGATGATTTGATATGAAAAATCGATATCTAATCTCTTATTGATAATTTCTCTGATAAATAAATGGATGAAATAAATTTCATGAATGTGTACCACTTTTTTCATCGTCCAGTATTAAACGAACTAAATTTCGAGAAAATGAAACTACTGCCATCCTATAACAACATCACCCATTAAATTCACAACTGATGTCAAAATCTAACGAATTTAGGCAGGTGCAGTGAGCTGGACGCTGGAGCAGACGACGACCCGTTGTAATTGACCAAGAGTTCGAATTAAGTCTCTGATATAAAGAAAAAAATGTCCGAACTATTATCGTATTTCAGCCTTAAGTAAAAAAAAAAAAAGATTCTGGACACGAGATAGTAATGAATTTCTTATCTGAATTTAATTCTCTACAAAATGGTTCTAGGACCATGTCCGGATTATTGAATGTGGCTGAGTGCTAACAGTCTTGAAAGAAAGCATGAAATCTTTGCCATGTTCTTTATAAAGGTAAACTTGGAATTCCGAGAACGATATTTGAAAATTGTACTCACAAGATATGCTTCAGCGAGAATTTTTTATTTGCTGTAATATGGCAAGTTTTTCATATGAGAGCATGAAAGTAATGTTCCTTACAACCGAAATCGCGCAATAAATAACACTGAGGCTTAATTTACTTTAAAAGAAAAAGAATGCGGCGACTTAAGCAAACGGATTTAGTGTAGCAATCAGTAGGAAAATGTAGTATCGATTACTATAAATTACCTAAATAGTTATTGGTAACACATTTTTTGTTTTTTTTTACACAGTACGAAGAATATTCGTAACGTTATACTGTAACGGTACAAATGTAGTTTTCATTAGAAATTGTGGACATTCGCGCAGCACTTAAATTATAATACTTAATTCCTTCGCTATTTATGTATAGAACTATGATATCGGTTGACGGTAAATAAGCGAGGAATACGAAAGCTCACGAAGTGACTAACTTCCTTTCGATGAAGTTAATTACCTAATAATGGTCATGTGCATGTATACGTAAGTTACGTAAACAATTAGATTACTTACTCGTGTATAACTTGGCACTGCGTGCCACGCGAGAGATTAGAAGCTCGCTTATCGAACTTTAATATGAACTCCGTTCAGTCTTGTTTGCAATATTAACAAGGATAAGTATTTTGTCAAATAGTGTTTCCTCCTTGCATGAAGTTCCGAGTAATTCGGAAAAAGCCTGCGGTTCATTTCAACTGTCGGTATTTTTTTTACACTCCTTAAATAAAATCGTCAGCGTTTGATTCAGTTGATTTTTTAAAAAGCTGAGAATTATTCGGATGATTAGAACAGACCTTTTTGTTCGTTACAGCAAAAAAAAAAAAAAAAATGAATATAAGATGGACGAATATGTAGAAAAATACTGTTACAAAATTTTTCTATGGTAAATTGTCGGGTTCATCTGATACCCTGATGCTGTTGTCTATAGATACAAAGTGGATTTACCGAAAGTGAAAAACAATTCTGTCAGATAACGGCGTAAAGTCGGAGCATTGTTTACCCCGATATGACTGCAAGCATGTAAATAACTTAAATACGCACAAGCATTCTACGTAATGCTGTAATTTCACTCTCGGTACGGAATTGAAAATTGTAGTCCACCAATTTTTTATTATAGCCTATATTTTTTTCGAAGACTGCTACGTAGCCAACATTCAGAAGTCGAAACCTTGCTGTAAGATCTGAAATTTCAATATTTCAGAATAATTTCACTGAGATTACGTGATTCGTTATCGACAGTCGCGATTCGGACAACTTTTCACAGTGTTCACAGCGAAAATTTGATCGCATTTCAACCGCTGAATTGGTTGAAAATACCGTACGAACTGTCATTTTGTTTTCACATACTTCAGATAAATGCCGTGCGATGAAGAAGAGTTAAGATGACGGTAAAGAAACTTTTTTTTCGCAATGATTATGGTGAAAAAGAGAAGAGATAAAGGCATGGATGTTCGAGAATGAGAAGAGACGAGAAAAAGAACATTTGAAAAAAAAAGAACAACGCCATGATGACGTAGTTCGTAATTTTGACGATCCATGATCACACGAAAAAAGTCGATTCTAGATTTTACGTGAGAAAACTTGACAAATGCTGTGACAGGCGTGGTGGCAGGAATATTTTCTAGTACGATTAAACAAAATTGAACTAAAATTTGTAACTGTCATTGATTGAAGCGGCGTATCAGGAAACTGTCTGCTGTCTAATTTTCTGAAAATTTATCGTTTTTATTCTTTATCTAAATGCTTTCAATATTTCCGGCTGTGTGTCTGCTACGCCAAAGAACGTACGTTAACAAAACTTTAAAACCCAGTGATCCTCCATGTTCGTACCGTGAGAGTGCCAATCACGTATCAAAACTGCCCGAACATAAACTTGAAATAGTTGTAAAAATTTTTTACGCGTCGCAATAATTCCGTTTCGATGATTGAATACCATGTTTTGTACAGCTTTTATATCAGCCTTGTTTCAACTAACATTTAACCCACGATTATTTATTAGTTCCACTAATCTTATCGTTTTTCAGATTTTCATACTCCAATCATTTCATACTACCAACTTTATTGGTACTCCGTAGATAATTTTACAACGAAGCTTGCAGCTCGGGCTGTTTTCACGTACAGATCGATTTTCGCGAATATTTTTCTCCGGACTGAGCACCTTTTTTCAACTTCTTTTTCCGTAGTTCAATGCGGTTCACCGAGTACCTTCAACCCGACTTGTTCCAGAAAATTCGTTTTATAATCGCGGAAATGCGAACAATTCTCGTCTCTTGAAAAGTTTACTAATTTTCTTGACACGGACACATTTGTCTTACGGCATTTCGATCAGATTTCACTACAATTGCTACAGATTCTACTGACAAAATAACAACTGCCGGTACAACAGTTACCTGCATTGTTTTCAAACATCGGAAGATCGTAAAGTTATTTTCCAAAACAGCCCGAAAATCGGTGTGTGTGTGTGTGATCAAAGTTAACGGATTTCAATAATTTTGGTCTCAATCGACGCGGCTTTTATTGACACAGAATTGATACGAAAATTTCACGCGATTGTTCAAGTACTTTTCAAGTCATCCGAATAACAAAATAAAAAAAACAAAAAACATACCAAATTACCGATATCTCGAGAACCAGTCAACGTATTTCGATGATCGTGGTTTCAATCAAGACGATTTCTTCTTGACTCAGAACCGCTTAGATTTTCAACGCGATTAGTTTGCCTCCGATGATCGCGTCTCTGTCTAACTTACGATTAGACCTGATTGTTTTCGGCGTACCTGGTTTAAAGTCCGCTTGCTTCAAGGCCCGCCTGAGCTTGGCGGGTCTGTTTGGAGCCATGAAGAGGCGATCTCGTCCGTCTGAGAAAGCGCCAAGCTAGCAGAGAGTAACGAGTCTCGTCGAAGGTGAGAGACGACATGCACCTGCACAAGCACAATAAGCACGGCACCAAACACTCGCGTAATTATCAGAGCAGCGGTGGCTGGGTTCGAACTGTTACCACCGCCTCGCTAATTCCCCCATTAAGAGCCGAACCCCTCGTCGCGCATTCTTGGTCGACCGATCGACCGGACAGCCGGAAAAGGTACTCAAACCGCTCTTTCCAATCCAGCGCAGTTTCGGACCATGGCTAAAAATCGGGCCTGAAAGACCGGGGCGCCAAATTTCAACCCGGCAGCTCTTCGCTGACTTCCGTTTTAACCACTCCGCGTCGCACTTCTCACCGACTGAGTGACTGACTGACTGACTGACTGTCTCTTACTCGCGGACCGCACGCGTGCCTTCTTCACACTACTTCTGCCCACTCAAGTTAGTGCCCACCCACTGCATCTGATCCCTAAGTCCGGAGCCACGAGTGCCAGATTACGCTCATCACCCACGGCCGGAATTAGGGACGCACTTTGGGGCGGTCCCGCGTACAGTAAGGAATGAGAGAATATATATTCAAACGCATTAAGCGGGGTGATCACCCTTTGGCGCTTGATTTTTGAAACCTGAGGAGGTTCGTCGGCCGAACGTCCGTACTTTTTCATCATTTTATTACGAAATAATCGTACGTTCGCCGCGAGGTGAGGAAAAATAAAAGATTTTACTGACGGCTGGTGGAAAATAGGGACGCGTCGTGGTTTTTCGTAAAAAATACCAACGTCAAAGATATTTTTTACTGTAAATACCAGAGTAGAATATTTACTCTAGAGTAAATTCTGCGTTTTACGAAGTATATTTTGCAAAAAAACCTGATGTGTCCGTCTTTTCCTCCAGCTTTTAGCAAAATCTGCTCTGGTATTCTCTTCGTTGGTATTTGTTGAATTACGCTACGAAGATATCTCGGAAAGTAGAAAAATGTTGAATACTGGAATTTTAGACGAAAGTTTAGATATCGATGTTTCGTTTTAAATAGTACAAAAATTCTTTAATATCTTGAGTAGATTCTCTCGATTATTTAGCTTTACGGTGATTCATTTCATCCGAAATACTATTTGCTATAAAATCAATACAGTGGAAGTTTTCTTTCTTACCAGTAATCAATTCCACGCGATAGAACATCTATTTACAGTTCAACGAAAACGATGCGGTCGTTTCAGAAACTCGGGTAATCTAAAATAAATAGATTTAAAAAATGCACTCCCAGACAGTGAAACTACAGAATAGCCGGAAGCTTTTTTGAAATTTTGAAAATCTAAAAATGTTAACACACGTAAGAAATAGTTCTATTTTTCATCAGAACACATCACCCTTGAACGATTGTTATTAAGAAACTATTATATTTAGCAAAAAATAGGCCAGATATTCGTGAGAAATCGTTACAAAAAATGTTCATGCAAAATTATAAACCAACGGGACTAATACTTTCTGAGAAAACCTTTTCTCCTTTTCCGCAAACAATTTTCCAAGGAGACAGAGAAGAAAACTTTCCGTCCCGATGAGTACTTGGCAAAATGTATATTTTATTACATGCAATTAGTTATTCGAAGGCGATTAAACAGCGACATTACACCGTAATTTATAAATCCATTGTTTCATGTTTTGACAAAATTGGCGGGGTGAATTATAGTTTTGGGTTTCTGTAGGGTAAACGATTTTCAACATAAATTGTTTCAAATAAACTAAATCCAGAACAATAAACTGTGTATATGATGTATGAAATAATGATAGTATTTTCGTTTTTTTTTTTTTTTTTTTTTATTCCAGGCCATAAATTTTTTATCCGCTTTGTAGCATTGGCCGTAAATAATTCGACAACAGTTAAATTGCTGATCCCCGCGGAACCAATAAAAAAAAAAATACGCTTTCCGGTTTCGCTCTTCGATATTTTCGTTTCCAAGGGTACAACAAATGCGATCAAGTTAACTCAAATCTCCTATAACTGAGCATGTTTCCAGTGTTCCGCAAAACCGACAAGATTTTTAAGTGCTTGTTCTCTTTTTCTCCAAAATAAATTTACTCATCTGTTGTTTCGCCTAAATATTTTTCAAGGGTTATTTTTTGGAAAACGATGTTATGAGAGAGATCGATCATATACAGCCTCTGCAAATAAACCCATGTACACAGAATTATGCAGAAATCGTGTTTACAAAGCGCCGAGTCACAGTTCGGGGATGTAAACGAATCCTCTGTTAGTTATGCGCCGGAAGGTCGCGATTAAACTCTTCTGCAGTTGCGTTTGTCCGAACGTTTACAAGGGCCGCTTTGTTTTCTTAGCAAAAGGCTCGTAAATGCGAATGTTTCGCAAAACAACCCGCAAATTTGGCAGCAATTTGACAGATAAGCGCTTATCTCCGTTCCCGATTCTCCACCTGTTTCAGTGAACAAACCAACGAGCAGACGTAGAAAATCGTTTTCCTTACGTCAGTCGCTGTGCTTCCGCTCCAAATTTCTACTTGGCTTTCCCGAAATTCTACGTTCTACTTCTCGTTATTCGAACAATTTGAAATATTTCACGCAAATTTTACAGCAAACTTTGGCGTAGATCACGCCAATTTTGGAGAACGTGGGACGATTTTTTCCAAATGTTTCGCGACCTTTTTTCAAATATTTCTTAAAATTAATCCATCAGATCTACGCTTTCTTGTGCTTTGAGAAATACTTGACGAAAGTTCCGAATTAAATTTCTCAATTATAAAAATCAGTTTCATGGACAATTTCTTTATCGCAATTCTAAAAGTATCTCTAATACGTTTTTGTAAATTAACCCGTCGAATATTTGAGAACATATTAATGAGACGAAAGTGTTCAAAATCGAGTTTAAGATAATCAGAGTTTGCAAAAAATATAAACGGAAATCCGACTTTAACAAAAATGACAAACCACGAGGCATACGTAATTATAAAAAGTTGCAAGGTAAACCAACGAAGTAAGAAAAATTATAAAATATTGTTCATCAAATTGAAAAAAAAAAAAAAAATGTTCGTTGTCATTGTCAATTTGTTGAATTAATAATTCACATCCGAAGTTTAAAGCATGGTCAAAGTAACATATAGACAGATATTTCTACCAAGAATAAAAAAATTTTCGAGAAGATCCGAAGCATGATCGATGGATCTTGATCATCGTTAGCGGCTTGAATGATTAATCGTTAGGTGGCAAGCGTGGATGGTTGATTCGGGGTGTTCTAGCTCCTCTCGTTGATCGGCATAGTTATTTTCGACATTTCTCCTCCCGAGTAAGAAACAACGGAACAGACTTTGACCCCGTGCGCGATGGGCCTGTGCCCACTTCGCCTTTCGCCGCGCGCTCTATTATTACAAATGCCGGCACGGCCAGGTTTCGATGAAGAGAAGCGGAGGGTGCGGCGGTTATGTTTACACTGGGCTACAGCTTTACACCTGGCAACAAGAATAGCGCCGGATTCTTTGGGTGGAAGTGTTTACTCGTCTTTTAAATTAAAGAGCGAATAACAAAAGGATTCCGTACAATTCTATCCACCCTTTACCTCCCCGCTGCTCTTAACTTTTACGTCCATTATAAATCTGGCAGTTTTTATCCCGACTGCTGTTATCAAACGACAGTAAAATTATTACACGAATTATCAACGAATAGAGATTACTCGGTTATTACAGACATAATTAGACCGTGGTCGGTGTCATGTTTCTCATTGTTCCAGAAAATCTACACCGTATTTAATTACAGAAGTAGTTTTTTCAACTGTATTTCACTATTTGCCAGTGCAATGTTACGGAATAAAAGCTTAATCGCTTGCGCAGAGTTTTACATGCCACAGTATTTGCGCAATTTTGATAAAACTGAGGCTGTATCGATCAGCTGATCGACCAGAACAGCGCCATCTTGCTCTAGCCGCGCTCATGCTTTGGATCCTGAATAACGATTTGGTAGGCGAAGTCTTGAAATACAAATAAATAAATCATCAAGCCACAAGTATTTATGTGATTTCAATAATGACTATTGATAATAAACTGCCGAGAAGCAGACAAAAAGAAAACGAAATGAACAAACATCTCGAGAATACGCTACAGCAGATCCTTGGGTCATTGTCATGCAACAAGAAAGAAGAAACGCGGCTTGGATCGCTTCGACTCTCGTTATTGTTTAGCGAATGAATGAAAAATGATTCGGGCTAATAGAAAATTTGTATCCATCTAAAACCATTTTCTCGATCCCAAAATTACAATTGAAAACAATAGCCTGGATGAATGAAAAATGATTCGAAGTAGTAGAAAATTTATATCCCTCTGAAACCGTTTTCTCGATCCCGAAATTACAATTAAAAACAATAGCCTGGATGCCTAACTAAATTATATATCGCCAGGTATTGTTTCAGTTAAAGTTTTTAGAATCAGGTAATTATAACTATAGTGTAATTCAAAGTGTTTGAAGAATTATATTGCAAATTTTCTAAACGTACGAAATATCTTTTTTTGCGGATTAAACTAGGGTTATGGTCATTTGAATCTTAAAGCACAAAGTGAATTCAATAGAAAACTATAAAAGCATCAATACTAGCCACGGATTCATATGAATTCGAATCGTCGCAGTATTCACGGAGAATTGAATAAGGGATGAAAATTGAACTGTTCAGAACGTGTTAAGGCTTCATTCCAGCTAAATTCAAATCTCTACAAGAGAATCGAATAGGAACAACAGGAACGTAATCGTGTACAACTGATTGGATCGATTTGAATTTGCGTTGCAATTGAAATACGAAAACAAAAATTGAAAGTCAAACCAAATTTTTATAAAAATTGTTCGAAAAAACAAATTCATTGATTCGGTTTCACTTTTGCATCACGGGATCAGTTTCTTGAGAAAAAGAAAAAGAAGAAAAAATCGAAAGAAGCCAAACTTGTGTACAAATTGTACAAAAAAAAAAAAAAAATGAATAAACAAATAAATAAAAATAATAAAATGAAACGATTGCTTGACATTCATTTTTGCATCACACGATCAGCTTTCTTGTGAACTTCGAATCCGCGGGGATCAAGATAAATCTGTTTTCACTACGGTCTAATCTTTTTTTCCTTTACTATGTATGTACAGTGTTGTACATGCTTATGTACAAGGTGGAGGACCATACGCTGCCGCTGACGTAGGGACGGTATGGGCACAGATGGAGGCTGTTCGGGGATAGTCTAGAATAATAAAGCGGCGGAGACATAGAGATGGGAAATGTTTGTGTTTCTTGACGTGGTCCGCATACCCGCAAGTTTCCTCCTCCACGGCGAGCACCATCGCCAACGCAACGTGATACGTTGCAACCGGTCCTGCCTTTCCCCCCCCCCCCTTCTTTTTCCCAACTTTTCACCATTTGTTCTCTTCTTCTCTCCTTTATTTCATTTCTTCATTTCACGTGATATTTGAGATTCATTTGTCGTACAGTCGAGCCGAGGAATTTATCCAATAGAATAATAATTAATTCAGAGTTATTGAACCGAATTTCATCAAGAGTAAAAAAACTTCAAACCTCTGATTCAAATAAAGAAGGTACTGATAACATCGAACAGGTTACGAGATCGTTTTTTTTTTTTTTTATCTTTGATTTCTATTCATCCACTCTTACAATGTCGGTCATTAATTAATTGACGTTTGATCAAATTTTCAATTACGATAATGTATTTGTTTATCAGTCATAATTTTATTAACGCAAACCGTTACGATTTTCCGTACAATATTTGGGTAACGGACCGGGAACCTTGTACGAAATTTAATAATTCATCATAGAATCGTCGGTTACGAATGAAATAACGCAGAATTTGTTGAAATTGAATAGACGATTCATTTTGGAATAAAGAAAAAAATATTGAAAAGTGAATCGTTCTTAAAAATTTATGATTACTCGGATTTTTAAGGCAATACTCGTAAGACATCGTTTCAGTTCAATTCAACTTCAGTGAATTTATACATAGTTTCTAAACCTTCGATTAATCATTTTTTTTTTCTTCTTCTTCTTTTGTTTCGACACTCTCAAGTTTAGACTGTGCATGCAATCCGTCGTTGAAGATTCACGCCTTCGTTCTCATATTTATGTATACTGTTTTAATAATACGCGCCGAGTTATACGCGAATCGGTGGTTTACAAATATACATGCATAGCCTCAATGCTGCGCAATCCGGAACATCGTGTATTAATGGGGCATTCAAACATCATGATCATCGGATATTTTTCCTTTTCAGACTTCTATCACGACAATTTTTCACAGTCAAACTTTTGCATTATACATGATTATGAGAAATGGATATAATAATAAATTCTCGTTCTTTTTTTATTAATTATAAACTTCGCTCTATTCACCGTGAGTATTATAAATATTTCTTATTAAATCGAGTATTCAACTTCATTTTCCGATATAGATCATTTTCAATACGTAAGATATTAATTTGTATACCTAATAAATTATTTGCTTCAAAGTCCTCGTTACATAGAATAAAATTTACAAATTTTACAGCCGCCTTCGCTATGGGTTTTTGTAAAATAATTGAAATTCATAAGAAACAGTGACGCAAGCATAATGCCGTGTCACATTTTAACGAATCTCTACTAATTGTAAGCTCCACCTAGACTCGAGACCGTATATAATGTATATTTTGATTCCGAAAGTAGCCTGAAAGGTGACAAAACCTCTCACACAGTGCTGAATGTATTCAAGGGTCTGGCTGGTAAATTATGCAACTTTTAAGGCTAGTTTGGAGAGCGTGTCGAGCCCAATTGAACTCGACTCTTAATCCCTGACGGCACGTTCGCGCGTGGGATTGCCGAATAAGCCCTAAAAAGGAGATGCAAATCCCAACAAAGCGCACCGCCGTTAACAAGGAAAGAAAGAAGGCCTTCAGGTCGGTTGGAGAGTCAGTAACCGGGATGGAAACCCCTTAGAGATCGCTTTAAACAAGCAAACAGAACCGAAGCCTTGCCTTATGGGGGGGCAAGGGTCAGTATTAGATATGCTTTACATCCTTGCACCCATAATTACTTCGGAATGTTTATTATTGGGATCGGAACTAGCGAGATATGCCGTCTGGCGGCACAACTGGACAATAACTTCATCAATATCAACAATGACTGTACATCATTTTTTATTAATTAAGTCAATGTAACAAAATAAAAGTGTATCCACTTACACCGAGTTTTCCATTATTTCAGATCTGTACGATTTAGCTAACAATGAAATTGAAAATGAAAGGATTAGCTGATCGCCCAATGCGACGTCATATTGCAATATACTTTTCGGATAATTGGATGCTGTTGCAACAATTCTAGGAAAACTAAACCCGGAAGATCAAAATTAATAGAAAAACGGGATTCGGAACAATTCATAACGATACGTTTCCAATCCTGATGTATCAAAGATTTGAATAGTTTACGGGACAACTCGGCCACTTTTTTTTTTTTTTTTATCCCCTCGGATCTGTTCCATTATTGGTTTGTATAATAGTATTACTTAAAAGTACTCTCTGTGCATTTTTTCGGATTTTTTAATTTACTCGTTTTCGGAAATTCTTACCTAGTAGAAAGAATCTTTTATCGAGAAAGGTGAATTACGGTACATCTGAGTTCCTTTTTTCCATGAACTATTTAATGCGAAGATTGGCAAGAATGTGATGTGAATAAATTATTCCGATAATAGCATTAAATGGTTCATGAGAAAGATGCTAATTGTCTTGTACGTTCCCAATACACTGCCAAATACCCTATAAAATTTACAGTGAAATCAAAGGTGTCGTATTGAAAGAAAGAGAGTAATTTCAATTTTTTTTTTTATTCTTTTTGTTGCTGAAAATAGCCTTTCTGATGGCATCAAAAATATTGCATATATTGCATTGAATAGTTCACGTGAAAACAAAACTTTCTTGCGTTAAAGTTTTTTTTTTGTCCAACTTCAATCTTCCATGATATACGGGTTTAAAAAAAACCGTTTCCGAGACGAGTAAATTAAAACATCTGAAAAAATTCACAGAGAGTACCTTTAAGTAGTACTACCATATAACCAATTATGGAACAAATCCGAAAGGGTGAAAAAAAAAGTGGTTGATTTGGCGGAGGCCGACCCTTATATTCTTGAAAATGAGGAACGAGTGAATAGGAATTGTTTTGTATTTAATTCCAAACCGTGCAGTGTAATACGAATAGTTCCATTCAATGGAATAATAAATCTTCTAAACTAGTGTATATTTGATTTGTAATATCAATTCGCTTCGTCTTGCTGGTAACAAACAGTTACAGTTACTAGGAAATGGGCTTTTGCCATTTCTAAGTAATATGTGTTGATACAGTTGATTATACCACATTTTCTTGTGATTATAAGATTATTAATGCAATATATTACTCTACGATCACCGTTTAACTACAATCATTTTATATTAATTCTAACAGAATCAAAATTGATGTCAGTGTAAAATGCGATTTAGAAGAATTCTTACTCAAACTTTTGAATTTCGTTTGGTACAACCGTAGAATCAAATGAAATTATTATACATGAAGGACACTTTGAAGTTATTGAAGTAATTGACTTATCCCTTGCCCATTACACAGAAAACTGTTCGACCAATTCAAAAATCCCCAGAACACATAATTAAACAACCATAATAGTAATGTAATTCACGTAACTCATAATCATTTTCAAATCTTTAATTCAAGTAAGGATAAAGAATACTGGTGTCAAGATTACATGGTTACTGATTGCAGCGCTATTTTAACGGATAACTGGTCAAAGCTGCTGATTCTGTAGGTAGCTGGTGTCGTTTGAAACTTGCGTCGATAAAAAACACGTTACCTTAGTTTACAGGCGAACAACCGTGCTTGCGTGTCAATTAGTAGTTGTACCATAATTTAGTTCAGTCGATAATCCAATTAATAATATGTTGTATTACCAACAAGCGGTGTAATTTCTTGAATTACCAAAGCTTTCCTCAAGATTTTCACCAACCGTGTTATGATGTCCGTATCATTTATAGGACAATTTTCAGCTTGATAGGGAAAGTAATCTACAATTTACTTAGATTATTCGTATACTACGCTTGTCCAATCAGTGTACTCACGTTATACTCAGAGATAAAAAAAAAGCTACAGCCGTATGAGCGAAAGCTCAATTTACGTAATCATAGGTGGTAGTTTCATCTCTCGGTAAGACAAGCCTCTTCCGCGTTCCCGTCGGGTAACTTACCGACCACACGCCATCGATAACTTTTATTTTCGTGATGTTGTATCTGCGCTTTGGTGCAGTAAGTACGGCACCGCAATAGGTTCGTAGAGAGAAATAATAGCCGAATTCAACCCCTGATAAAAGCGAAGATCCAAGAAAAAGGCCGGCTATACCGCCAAAAGATACGAGTAAATCGATCCAGCCGAACCGAACCGTTCTTCTGAACTTCACCTTGGACCTTGCCATTATTTTCATATCGCAGTTTTCGGATGCTGACTTCATATCGAACTGGACTTTCTTGAAGGCAATGTTGGCGCAGGACAGCCGGCATAGACACCTCGACACGTCCAATATCTCTGCGGACTTGCTGCTCAAGCACTCGTATCTGTTTATCGGACACTCCTTGACACCAACCCTGGCAAGGTACCAAGGAACACAATCACAGTGTTCGAGAGAGTTGGCCACCTGACAATCGAGCACGCATTTCACAACGGGAGGCTGCTCTCCCGGAAAATAACATTTCCGCTGAAATCGTGCGAGCACTCTGGCTTCCGGTGACGTGTACGTTTCTTGCAGATCCACCGTTACGGTCGATGGAAACAGAAAAATGTGAAACGGAAGATGCATCAGGACATCTGGATCTTCGCTTAGAGCCACATAAATTCTATAATCAATTACATTTAAGATAAAACGTACACGACGGAAAAATATCACGACTATATTTAATTGTTGCAATGTAGCAAATTGTATAATAAAATCCACAAACACTGGCGGTTAAGTTTTCGTATATTTTACCATAGGATTGAAAGACGTTTTGATTTATACTGAGGTCATTAGGATCCTTGATTACGTCAATATGGAGTCGAATTGGGTGATCAGCTGATCGTTTCAGGCGAATTTTCCCAACACCGAGGCACACGAAACATCGTGCAAGTTGCTATAAGACTTTTATCTTGTGACAATAAATGGATCTAAAGTAGAGTATCCCACAAAAAAAAAACCGCTTTGATAAATAAATGCAATTGGTATGAAAGTTTGATTCGCTATTGCTGGTGGATTTCATTTTACCATATAATCATACTAAAAACTGATATCATTCCTTCTCGTGCTTTAAGACAAATATAATAAACAGTTTATTTTAAATCAAAACGTAACGGTTTCGATCATTCTCAAAGCTTCTTTTGATCATTCTTTCGATAATATTGGTACAAGCTTGCCAGACTATTTGAAGTTTTTATTACAACGATCGAAGGGAAAAGTATATTACAAAGAAGTTTTCGTAACTTGTGCTGACGTGATAGAGAAGCGATGTCAAGATCCACTCACCTTGTTGGGTAGAACCTCGGGCTAAAGCTGAAGTTGATTTCGACGGTATCGATAACAATATCCACAGATGGGACAGTAAAGCATTTGCCCGCTGACCCAAAAAAGCTCTCGAAAGAGGAACAGTTGAATTGTATTCCGCTGCAAGATAATTCGTTTCAGATAACAAAAAGATTTTTCTTTGTACTTATCGAGTATTTCTAATATTCTAAACTATTAATAAGATTTCAAACGACGATGACGGAGAATTTGTACGTGTATAATCATCGAGTTGTGAAATTTTTTCGTAATGAATGCAATAGGGTTTTTAGAATTAGGAACCCAGAATTTAGGAGACGCCATCTTGCGACAGTATACGTATATGCTATACTAAGTGTCATGGCCGTCGTATTTAATAATAAAAGTGATCTACCATCGCGCATTTTACACCACTTTGATATAATACCACAAAATTAAATTCCAACAGCTTGCACAATGTTCTCCAGTTCCATGATATTTGTGAAATTCGTCTAAAACGATCAGCTGTAGGTATCCCAAATTGTTCGCCATTTGCCAAAGATAACAAAACTGGATTAAGACCGTTGTTTATTCGTATAATAAGGTGAAAAGATATTACTTCACAGAGAAGTTTCGGATGAAACTTTCGCACTTTGGTGAATGTTGAACGAAAAACTCCCGAGCACGTGCGGATTCATCAAAACTAGTTAAGTTTACACCATGCAGAGGCCTGCTAAGGTCCCATTTGTAGAGACGTCTGTAAACATCGTTGCCGGGCTTCTGTGGATGTCAATTATTAGGCTATTACACAAATCGGGGGGAATCAGGGTAAACGGGTATCATCTACAGGGTCATATATTGAATACTGACTACTCGATGATTGAGCGAAGGCCACGGGCTTCAGGTAAAATCGGCTGCGTCAGTCCCACTCGTGGCCAGTATTCAATAAATGACCCTGTAGGATAAAACCCAGTAATAACCATTCGATACGACCTTATTTGCACCATTTTCTTCAAACGATTCCCAAGGAGGACAGACATAAATTTTTGGTAAAGGAATCGGAGCACTGTCAAGTCGGACATCCAAGCTCTCCAACATCGGATCAGTCTGGAATCTGTCCATAAGCGTAACAATAATGCCCAACGCCGCAGCACTCGATAGTAAAACGCAAACACACCAGGCGATTCTGCACAATAAGTCACAAATAACGAATTCGATTACATTTTTAAACGTTAACGTTAATTAGGTTGAAATTTTCCATCATTGTCGGAGCGGTATAGGGCACTGTGTAATTACAATTCTTTTTGTTTGTTTACATTTCTTAAATGTGCAATTTGTGCTTGATGCGAAATAAATTTCGAATTCCATTTTCAATCGGTGATTAGTAACTGGTAACTAATTTCATGTCAATAAAAATTATCGATTGCAATTAATATCTTCATTTCATCGAATAGCTATATTTCAATGTAATCAATCGTTGCGTTTAATCTAAAATTACAATCCTAATTACGGAATAAACAATGTGATTTTTATTTTACGTCGATTCAATTAAAAATCGTATTTCTAATTCTTAATTTGTAATTCACTAATTATAATTTTCTCCGTCATTACTTCCGAGACATACATATTCAGTTTTTCAAATTCACCACCTCTCTGCTCGCGGTCTTGTCGGGTCGGCGACATATGCAATGCCGTGAAGAGCAGCCACTCTTGGATATTCTTGGCCGCGGCTGCGGAGGCTCAACCTGAGCAGCGCTTGTGACGGTTTATAGTTCTCCGGGCACGGCATTGCATCACTATTTCACTATCGAGTGACACCTAGGATGCTAGGAAGGCTTGCATGATCGCGTCGTCGTTATGCACTCGAGCATATCGCACGCGCGCATCTTCGTTGCGTTTAAATCTCGCTCGAAATCAGGACTACGAGCAATTACTGTCAGCGTTACGTGTTTCAACCTCCTCACAAATGCGCATAAATAATTGTATCTATTCACTTATTCATAAGGGATTAAGAATTTCAGTGGAAAATCGTTTTTCCAAAGAACTCCAAGTCAATCACGAAATGAAAAAATTTTAGGCTCGTTATTTTCCATCTACAACGATATTGCGAGATTTCAAATACTAATTACTTTCGTAATACGTAATTCAAAAATATTCAATTACGAATTACTTTTGTAGTGTGTACTTGAGAAAATTACAAAAAAGGTATTTTTCTAACGCGTGAGTGAAAAAAAATCAACTTCTGATTACTTGAAAAATTTATGGACATATGTGACGGAAATTCAATCAACCATCGGTCATTTTATTATAATAAATAAATATTCTAAGAATATTAAAATTAAATGTACGCGTTTAATTAAATTTTCCTTTGTACACGTAAATGCAAATCATAAAATCCATAAGTAATTTAATTTTTTCAAATTATTCATTACAAAAGTAACGAGTAAGGAATTTATTCCAATTTCCTAATTCAGAAGTAATTGGTAGTCGAAATTTTTGCAATTACACACTACGAAAATAATTGGTAGTTCGACTATTTTTAATTGCAACTTTCACCACTCAATTTGTGTACAGAAATAAATAAAAGAAAAAAAAACCGGGTGAAACGAAAAATTGTTTTAACCTGTGAATAACGGGTTACGTATTCTAATTTTGCAAGTCGAGTGACTGCTCTCAAAACGATCCGCAATGGAATATACGAGATATTAACTTGATTACGAATGTCCACGGTAAAATCCTGCGGAGATAATGACGTGAACGAGGGACTCGCGGTGAAAGCGATAGGGGTGGTATATTCCCCACGTGTCATATGTGACGCATGGGTCTCGGCAAAGGGCGCAGGGCGGCAAGGTTAAGTTGATTAAGCGCTCGCGCATCCGATCTATACGACCACGTGACTGTCGACAACCCAGCGAATCTATGCAGCGGTCCTCGTCGTTGTCAAACTAGTTTAATCTAACGAGTAATTAGGCAAGGCTGAGCTTCGGTAAACACGTGCCGATTTACGTCAAAGCCTTAGGTGACCGTTGTCATTCGATCGCATCGGTCATTTGTACATGTAACATTTTATCCTGAGAAGATACACATATCGGTAAGACCATCCGTTAATTGCGAGTCGTTTATTGGCGTCGACTGCCCGATGTTCTGTGAAATGATCAACAGCCGTTTTCAGTATCCAGTCGAGAAACCGAATTCCCCCTAAATCACTTTTCGGATCTCTTTGTTTGCCACAGATTCAGAGAGGGATCTGACAAAGGCAGAGCAATGAAGCGTTGTCGTTATTCAAACGATTCATTTGTTGTAAATGAGAAGCGAATAATTGGACGGCTTTGTATATAAGTTTCAATGATACGGATTTACTTGGAGTTCACCGAATTTGAACTCTGCGAATTTAAACTGCAGAACGTTATCAGGTTTCATAAAGGAATCACAGTTAATTTTATTCGTCCCAGAATCATTCTCTCGTTTTTTGTGTGCCAATCGTTGACGCGACTTCGAGTTTGGGATGCAGCGCAATATGGCAAAACGCTGAGTGACCGGCTCATCGTTTTACCCTCAATTTTAGCTAAATTATACGAAAAGAAATGCACAGTAAACTTTGTACAAGTGGTTAGACGATGCTTTCGGTGCATCGCGTCGACGAAGAATGAAATATGGGTTGAAATACGTTCAATATTTTGAATCGCAATAAATTTGACAGATATACTCGTATAACACTTTCAAACTTCGGGATAGAAAAATGATTCCAGATTACAGATACAAATATACTGATAAAACTTCTAGTGGAATTGTTTCGCAGAAACAAATGGTATAAAAAACTTGTTTTCACGAGACTTCAAATTTACTCTGGACATTCAGATTGGAAACAACTATTCACTGACCTTAACATCCCTTTGCAAAGTCCCATTCCGAAGTTGATCGAGTATCTAAAACAGAACGGATCACGCTCACGCTCCGCGTGACCGTACAAAACATGTTCAACGTGCAGAAACGTGACCGTAAGCTTTCTTCATTCAACATACACATATAACATATAAGAAATAGTAGATAAATAAGTTGAAACGTAAACTGCGACGTTAACTCAATGATTATACTGTCAACATAGCTCAACAAAATGAATATGATTCTGATTATATTAGATTGTATCTTATTTTTATGTTATTGTGGTATTGTTTTGGTGATGACTCAATGCTTATAAGCGAATATCTCCTCATCGGTTAGAGTTAGGAAAATTCAATCTCAGTACTTTTTTATAGGGCATGAAATTTCATACAAGAATCTATATTTAGATAGTTTATAAGTCAAACCGTTTACCAGAGCAAAAAATTCGAAAATTTTTCGATTTTTTTTTTACGTGTTATTTAAATGGAAAATGAAAAAAATTAAATATCAGAGCTCATACTTGACTGATCTATTCTATTTGAGATACGCTACCGAAATTTTGATACAGATTTGGAAAAAAATTTTTTGTTTTTGAAACATTAATGCCCCCCCGTTTTGACTAAACTCGTGGTACCTTGTTTTTCATGACGGGATCAACAAAGTATTATATTTTGTATAATCTGTTCACTTTTGTCTGAATAAATTAAGTATAAATAAAGCCATTGATAGTATGTTTTTAATAAATTTTAGAAATGAAAAAAAGAAATCGATTTTTTCATCCAAGTATTGCTTTTGTTAGTCATGTGTGAAAAAGTCGATAAAATTAACTACCGGGGCCAATTTCGAAAAAATACGCTTACTCCGAGGGTCGTTGGCATCAAATCTTTCTAAGAGCACTCAAATATCAAGGGTAACAAAAGCACTATTAAGCAGTGTAATAATTTCACACGTGCAGGCAAAGTGAAATGGGGACAAAAAGCTACAGAAACAAATTGTTATGGTTCATACATAACAGAAGAGGCCCCCCACTAATTACGAATGCGTTAATTGATCAAGTTAAAAAATGCCGACGTGAATTTTTCGCTGCGGGTTCGGTTGTATAAATTCCAGTATAAGTTTTCGTATACGAGTTTCGTTATTGTGATTAAATAGGGCACGTTTGCCGGAACGTCCACCGGGCACGTGTAATGCAAAACGTGGGTTAAATTTAGCAGATAACGGACTTTCCGTCGCCCGGTTATATGATTGTTATAAAATTATGCAACGTGCGCGTTATCGGTCCACCGATTCACGGTTCTTCAATTTTTTCAATCAGTTTTCATTCCTACTCCAAACATTCTATTTCTCTTACGAATTTCTATTTAAGGATATTCGGGTGTTGGAGAGACAATTCCGTTTCAACTGCTCCAAATAAAACACAAAAAGTTTTATAAGCGTTCAGGATATATGCTCAAAGAATTTTAGAATTCGAATGAGAAAAATAACCGATATTAATTATGTGGATATATTAACGAGTTTGGACGTGATTGATTTTACATAGTGATATTATGTCTTTCGAAATTATTCGTAGATGCGTATCTTCGTTACAGGTTATTCAAATCTTGGTCAAAGTCCTGAGGCAAACACGGTTGCAAATTATTTCCTACTCAAGTTCATCGAAATGTTTATTAATGGTTGAATAAAGGAAAAGAGTATTCTTTCATGAATTATTCAAGATTCCCAGAAAATTTACTTACAATCGTTCTGATCGTAATCCTAATCGTTTTCGAGGTACGTAAGCGTGAATAAGTGGACAAAATTTCGGAGTTAACCTAAGAATCTGATCCCTTCGTAAAACGAAACCAAGCTAGCTAATGACGAAATGAAAAAAATTGTGGCTCGTTATTTTCCACGTAGAACAATACTGCGAGATTTCAAATACTAATTACTTTCGTAATATGTTATTCAGAAAACATTCAATTACAAATTACTTTTGTAGTGTGGAATTGAAAAAAATTATATAAAAATCAACTGCTAATTACTTGGAAAATTTATGGACATATATGACGGAAATTCAATCAACCATCGGTCATTTTATTAGAATAAATAAATATTCTAAGAATATTAAAATTAAATGTACGCGTTTAATTAAATTTTCCTTTGTACACGTAAATGCAAATCATAAAATCCATAAGTAATTTAATTTTTTCAAATTATTCATTACAAAAGTAACGAGTAAGGAATTTATTCCAATTTACTAATTCAGAAGTAATTGGTAGTCCAAATTTTTGCAATTACACACTACGAAAATAATTGGTAGTTCGACTATTTTTAATTGCAACTTTCACCACTCAATTTGTGTACAGAAATAAATAAAAGAAAAAAAAAACCGGGTGAATCGAAAAATTGTTTTAACCTGTGAATAACGGGTTACGTATTCTAATTTTGCAAGTCGGTCGAGTGACTGCTCTCAAAACGATCCGCAATGGAATATACGAGATATTAACTTGAATACGAATGTCCACGGTAGAATCCTGCGGAGATAATGACGTGAACGAGGGACTCGCGGTGAAAGCGATAGGGGTGGTATATTCCCCACGTGTCATATGTGACGCATGGGTCTCGGCAAAGGGCGCAGGGCGGCAAGGTTAAGTTGATTAAGCGCTCGTGCATCCGATCTATTCGACCACGTGACTCTGTCGACAACCCAGCGAATCTATGCAGCGGCCCTCGTCGTTGTCAAAGTAGTTTAATCTAACGAGTAATTAGGCAAGGCTGAGCTTCGGTAAACACGTGCCGATTTACGTCAAAGCCTTAGGTGACCGTTGTCATTCGATCGCATTGGTCATTTGTACATGTAACATTTTATCCTGAGAAGATACACATATCGGTAAGACCATTCGTTAATTGCGAGTCGTTTATTGGCGTCGACTGCCCGATGTTCTGTGAAATGATCAACAGCCGTTTTCAGTATCCAGTCGAGAAACCGAATTCCCCCTAAATCACTTTTCGGATCTCTTTGTTTGCCACAGATTCAGAGAGGGATCTGACAAAGGCAGAGCAATGAAGCGTTGTCGTTATTCAAACGATTCATTTGTTGTAAATGAGAAGCGAATAATTGAACGGCTTTTGTATAAGTTTCAATGATACGGATTTACTTGGAGTTCACCGAATTTGAACTCTGCGAATTTAAACTGCAGAACGTTATCAGGTTTCATAAAGGAATCACAGTTAATTTTATTCGTGCCAGAATCATTCTCTCGTTTTTTGTGTGCCAATCGTTGACGCGACTTCGAGTTTGGGATGCAGCGCAATATGGCAAAACACTGAGTGATCGCCTCATCGTTTCACCCTCAATTTTAGCTAAATTATACGAAAAGAAATGCACAGTAAACTTTGTACAAGTGGTTAGACGATGCTTTCGGTGCATCGAGTCGACGAAGAGTGAAATATAGGTTGAAATAAGACCTTTTGAATTCAACACGCCCGCGTTCTCCTCGGCCAAATTTCTGTAGGTATATTATTTCGATCTTTCGGATCCCGTCGTGATTAATTAGCCTGACTGATCCTGAGAAAATCTGGCGTTTACTCTTGGAGTATGAACAAGTCGATTAGCTGAAAAAAAATTTCGGCAATGGTAAGAGTTCACGATGTACCAAACAGGATATGGACAGTGTCATAGTTAAACGGAAGGCCTAAATTCGTCCCATTCTTATTAAAATCTTGTTCTGTTTAGCCTGATTATTGTTAGTGTCGACTAGCCGTAAAGGGATGCATATAAAAGTATAAGATGAATACTGAATTTCCTGGTAAATTCAATCGCAAGAATTCGTATGAATAATCAGTGAATAGTAAAAGATCCTTTCGAGCATCCGGATGTGTTTCGAAAATACCGAAGGCAAGGTCATCGCATCTTCGTCGAAAATAATAACAAATACTTCCGGTGCTGCACAACCGCATTTCTGGCACAAGAATGATACGGATCGAAAATACCGACGCGACATAATATCATACTCGTAGTATACCGACTATTTTCGATAAAAGATTATCGTGCCTCTGAGTTATTCCCTGTCATCGGAATTCTTCGAAAATGTAATAAAATTTCGTTGAACGTGTATATAATTTTTAAGAAAAACAACAGAATTTTCACACACATCCCGCACACATTAATTTCAAAGACGTTAATAACTTTGAAAGTTTTTCAGCATACACATCGCGACTAAATGTGACTGAAACTTGTGGCTCGAAGTTTTTTAAATAATTCTTCTGAAGTTAGACAAAGCCATTCGAATTAACTTGTGCAGGAATGAAAACATCCGGAGTGTAAAGAAATCGCCGATAAAGTAGTCCGGAACCATCTGTCATAACTTGTTGTCAATCAATTTAGAAAATAAATTGCCTATGAATATATATATATATATACAATTATTACACATACTCGTATGAATACATAGAGTGTGTGTAATGTAATGAAATAAACGCCTCGGGTTGGGTAGACGATTTTTACAAATACATCGTACATAGCCCGAGGTCAGATATGCAATAAACAGGAATGCGCTGTAACAGGTAACCCGATTTTTATCGTGTTACGAGTTATTTTCATTGTACGTCTAAGACGTGTCACATACATTACGCACGATTTTAAAGATGTGATTTAAAAAAAAAAAAACAAATCATCTCTCTCGTTTCCGTGTTTGTTAAATAACTTATGAAATTTGTTAAAAAAAAAAAAAAAATGGAATGAATCGTTTAGTGAAATGCGAGGAGGAAAAAAAAGTTTTTATTTTTTTTTTTTTTCAAACACAGAGTTCAAATATTTAAACCCAATTTAATCGTGATGCATTTCACTAAACGAATCCGTTGTATATAATTGTTACCACGGTAGAGAGAAATGAAAAACAAAAGGGAAACTCGTCCTCGTAATTTTTTCCGAAGAGAAATATATGTGAGAATTGACAAATTCAGCGTACCACTGTGCCTTTAAGGCAAAATGTTGGAATGCGTGTATAAACACGGGTGAATTCTCTCTCTCTCTCTCCATTTCTCTCTAAGTGCCTGAATTACGAAAATGCTCGTTGCGGCGCGGGCGCCGCACGTGTTTGGGGTTGAAAGTCGGCGCACGCGTTTTCCGTCAGTTATACGAATGCTTGGCTTACCTGCATCGGCGTAAACCGCGCGCAGACCTTGCTGGTTTCACATATTAATACAGTGAGCGCTACTGCCGACAAAACAGTTCAGTAGCAGCAGCTCGTCGTGTCAGTGAGTCGAGTGATCGAACCAGATTTGAATTGCCGCGATAAACAGTTTGACAATTTGACAGTGGTTCTGAACTGAAAGAGCTGTTGAGAATATTGAAAAATCAAACAAGCCGGAAAAATCATCCGCTAGAAGTGAAAGAAAATTTTATTCTAAATAACGAGAGTAAAACTTGTTGCGGGACGCTTTAAAGGATAACGAAAAGTGTTCGTTCGCTCATCGTCTAAAAGTCGTCCGGTGCAATTTGGAAGCTTATCAAAGGTAGGAAATGACCTATCGAGTTTATTAAAAATTTTAAGTCATCTGAGTTTGCATTGTTGAAAAGTCTTCATTCGGAAAATTTTCTCAGATGTCTGTTTCTTCAGGGCTATAAGATAACTGTGAAATTAGCTCGGATATTGTGTATAATTGTATATACAAAGACTAAATTCAAACTTGCTGCCTCGGAACGAATCTCTGTAATCTAAACTATGTGTAATCATTTATTTATTTATTTTCTTCTTTTTTTTTTATCCTCTGGTAATATTACATACGCGTTGCCTGATTGTATGCTCGTCCTTCGAAACACCCACGCTTTACATGTCGAGATGAAATTTAAGTCTTCATGAGTTTCCGAGGAGGAAGAAGATGAAGAATGCGACCCCAAAAATACGCTGCACGGTTCTCGATTGTGTAATTCGTTCAATTATTTATATTCTCATCACTAATTATTTATGCTCATTCGGCTTGAAAAAATAATCATTCGGTAAGCTCGCTGAAAGCAACAGTTACGGATAGACAAATTCGTAATCAATCATTAATAAATTACAAATAGGATTTGCAATTCGGAGTTGATAAAATACAAATTGCGGTAGTATTTTGTTACTGGCAAAATAAAACTAAATAAAAATTGTTTATACAAATTACATATGTAATTTGTAATTGAAGTGAATAGCATATGAATAATATGTAGTACATATGTACTGATACTTACGTACGTCTCGTACATTTCCCTATTTAAGATATGTCGCGCGTACAAGAAATTTTAAATCTGGTAACAGCGATTGATTAGATTGAAAAATAGTAATTGGATCGAATACATGTATTAGTTACACTTGAAAATAGTGAGTGATATAAAATACCGATACACCAATTACTTTGAAAAATAGTAATTTGAACGAAAGTAATTAATGCAAAGACAATTTTCATTTTATTTTATCTTAGTTACGAGATGCAATCACTAATACCAATATAGGCATGTAATTGTTTGCTTATTTCGCACCAGTTACAAATTATACACGTTTAAAATGCGATTAATTACAAGTTGTAAGTAGGCAGTGCCCGATACTGTATAGCATGACACGCTAAGTGTCCTAAACAGCTCGTGCCCGAAGCGCTAAAAGCCAAATTCATAACGGAACGATGAAAAAAGTAAATGAAAATTCGTTTGCTCTATGTACACAAAATAAAAGAGCTCTAATGGCTGCCGCTAACTGAAAACCCAAACCCAACGGGCTTAATTCGCTCTTAGCCAGATATTTCGACTCTCTTTTCCCCGACCGATCGCCACAGTCGCAGGCTGCTGCTGGTATGCTTGTGAACTAGTTGCGAGCCAAAATATCTCAGACACGAGAACGAGAACAGCTTAGCCAAGTCCGTTTCAAGGGTGGGCTGTTCCAACGATGAGCCATACTTGAGACCGCCTGCATCTCACAATTGAATTTTGGATACGGCAAAAGTATCGTGAAATCGTTCAAACAATCCTTATCTCTGGAATCCAATATGGCGTCGCACCGAGCGATCAGCTGATCGTCTCACCCTCGGTTTCAGCTAAATAATGAGAATATAAAGCCACGGAGAACTTCGTGTAAGCGGTTGCAGTGTTGTTTTATCGCGGTGAATTGATGCAGAATAAAATGCGGGCCGAATAATTACTACTCTAATTAAGTAGGAGCTGGCTGACCACTAATAAATTTCCTGCCGTCAGATAGCGTTGTTTTCCATTCCGATTTTTGACCAAATTTTTATCGCGTGAACAAAGAAAGTGAAAAACAACGTGGACAAATAAAGGCTAGTCGTTAATTTTCCCTTGGCGCCATGAGGATTATCCTGCTATTTTTCTCCTGTCAAAATTGTGGAGTTTATCGTGTAACCGATTTATTATATCGTGAATTCAGATGTAAAAAAAACATATTTCCAAGACATTGGCGTCGGTCGTATTTATTTCAACGGGGCAGATGCACCTTTACCAACATTTATATTACATATCTTTTTATAATTATGTGGTTGCCATAAAGCATCGAGACATTTTTACGAATTCTCCTTTTACATGTGCGTGCGTGTGTATTTTGTAAGAATATTATATTTATCATCTCAGTGGCGCCGTATTTCCGGTCGTTTGGACAACGACCAGGATTTCTTCTTTTTCTCTCACCCACATTTTGACGAGTTTTTAAACTCCTGCACAGCGATCGTCGACGCTTGTATACTCTATATATTTGGCACTACTCGACTGCGAAGATTCTTTCCTCTGTCGCGCAATGAATGTAACCCATACAATCGGCTGCGTATATATATATATATATATATATATATATCATTATCGCGTCGCGAGCGATGCGTCAGTTCAATATATTTATTTTTCTAACACATAGTATAATGGATAAATGGCAGGTGTCTTATTTTCCACATGGCGTTACCGTGCCTCATGTATTTGGCTTTTTGCGCGCGCTGCACACACAATTTATATTCATACGTATATATATATATAATCTCATTAGACGTAAAGAATATGCACGAAGCCAGGAAATGATTATTCAATTTTATACTTCGTGAACAGATGTCAGTGAGGGAATTTAACGTCATTCTTAGTTGCAAGAATTTATGCACAAAGCAACAACGTTATAGCTCGGGCAAATATTTGCTCATGATAAATGAGAAAAACACATATTTCTTCATATTGGTTTCGCGAAAAATTAAATATAAGAAGATAATAATAAAAGGCTTTCTATTTCGACAAATCAATAATATTTCAAGATCGCAAACAATTCGGTTTAACGCTAAACAAAATCTGATCTCATTCTTGTGTACTGTATACAAAATCCGCGTTTATTCTTACGACTATAATAATAATATTAATCAGTTATGAAATGTTTTCACAGCCTGAATGAATATTGCAGGAGTTTGCGGATTCACCGCGTTCGAGTTAGAGAAAATATTTTTCATACTTCTGAAAAAAGAAAACTCCTTAAAGTAAAATTTTAACAAAAAATCCGCCACAGAGAAAGCTCCAAGTTTTTCGTACGTTTTTAAAGTCCGTGTGTGTGTGTGTGAACGAAAATGTCAACATTGTTCCAATTTTTGAATTTAAAAATTTGAAATAATTCGATTCAGGCAAAACAGTTCAGCTCGGGCGCATTAACAGGCCTGTCACAACCCGTTAGAATTGAGGTTTGGTCAGGCGTATTCTCGTCAGCTTATAGTAGATGGGTGAATCATAAAGCCCGCCTGCTTTTAACAACCTTGACCAATCGGTGACACCCAAAGGCCATCGCACTGCGTCTCCATTTGACGAATTGTGAATAAAGCGCCAGAATACGTGTGAAGCGACACATTGTTTATCAAAACGACACGCTGCTAATTGTGCTGCAAATCGAAGTCAAATTTTGACACATCTACGTCAAGACAAAGATACAATATAATGTATTCGTATTTTCTTTTTCCTGTCGTAGTCAGGGTAGATCAATATGGCGCGAGCGGGCAATCAGCTGATTGTTTTAGGTCAATTTTCCAAATATCACCGGATGAAAAATGTCGTGCAAGCTGATGGAGTTCTATTTTGCGACACAGAGTCAATTCGGCGTAAAATATGCGATTAAAGACAACATTCAAAATTAAATACGACGGCCATGACAGTTAGTGTAGCATATTTACTCACGCCACATGGCGTCTTCTGAATTCAAGAATATCATTTATAGTTCTCCAACTGTTTTTAATCCCGTGCACTTTTGATTATTAATACCATAACCTATTGCTTATTCTCTGTTTCAGATTCAATAATGAAAACCCAGGAACGGAACGGAGATGTTTCCCGAGTTAGAATAGCAGTTCTTGGTAGCAGCAACGTTGGTAAATCTGGTAAGCATTCTCTCGATATTCTGCTACAGTAATAGTGCTGTGTTTTCTTTTGTTCCAATCAGTTGTTCGGCATAGACGTCTAATTGTTTTCATCGTGTAGTTGTCACTTTCAAAACAAAGTATCCAGTTTCTCACTAGTTTCTAATTGTAATTTATACCTAATTTTTTTCCCCAAGTTGATCAATTCAAGAAAAATTACTCCCTATCGGCATTGCCAACTTAAACCGAGCCTTCAATCATATGATTTTTATGAATTTTCAGCATTGACTGTCCGCTATCTGACCAGGCGTTTCATCGGAGAATACCGGTCAAATACTGGTAAGTGTCTAAACTTCATAGGTAATTAATAAATAAGAGCATTCTGGAGTTTTAGAGAAAATTATCCCTAGTCTCTTACCATCGCCAAATTATTCAGTAATAAATTGTGAAATATTTTATTAATTTTCATCGATCTATTCTTACTCGCTTCTGGTAATATAGGAGTCATTTTTCAAAATTCAAATTCCGACGATCTCGGATGTCAGATTTATAAACGAGTAAAATAATTAAACAACGATTATTCAAGAATTTGAAAGTTGTTCTCTCGAAGCGGAAATGATAATAATTCAAACTAAGCTCTTACCGCGAAGTTCCGGTTCACTGGAAATCACTGGATATTTAATTTGACTACCGTTTCTTGCCAGTATAACGACAATTTAATAACACATCGGGGTCCGACCCGATACACGTCATTCAATACGGATTCACGAAAAGAAAGAGTAAACAACTGCGTGAAAGATCCAGCTCTTCGCGAAGCAGTCGCTAACGGACGTAAATGTTCTCAGAAGTATAATTTTTAATCGCTTCTTTCCGATGCTTCGAAAATTCGCGAGAATTTTTCCGGAAGTTTATTTTCTCTCGTCGCGTCGGTCGGCAATCGCTTGAGAACTTGCACTCAGAAGTAAGAGACGTCAATTCGCAGCAGGTCTTTAACAATAAAAGATACACTCAATTTATGGAAATACTTTCAGTTACTCGTTATGATTCAATTCTACTCGCGTATCTGGATTATTTGGATTCTTGAGCGGGCAATTTTACGGCAATATGGTGTCGAATCAACTGATCGTTTTAGGTGAATTTAACAAACATAAAGGCAGGAAATGCAACGGACGGGCTTTTGCGATTTCATTTTATGACATCAAGATAGCGTAGAGTGAAATATAGATAACAAAACAGCTGGTTTATAATTAAATACGTCAGCCGTAACAGCGACGAAGTATATTTACTACCGCAATATGGCATCTTCTGAATTTAAGCTAGGATCCCACTGCCTCGTGAATATTTAATCTAATTTCAGTATTGCTAAACAACGTGCTAGATCCATCAGAAGATACGTATATTTTACATTTGTAATATCGTAAATTAGTAATCGCGTTTCTCGCGTCGCGGCATTCAACCTTTCCACTGGGACGCGTGCGTCCAGACGAAATTCCTTCTCCAGTAATATTAAGAAATCTGCTCTCGACAAAGTGTGTATATGGATATATATATGCATATACATGATTGTATACCTACACGAGCGCCTGCCGCAAGGAATCTTGTGATAATTATAGACACGCTCTTCCTTAAGCCAAGCATTGCGACAGCGTCGAAACGACGTGACATCGCAAGCTCATATTTTCATTTTCCGCAGGTCGGTTGCAAGGGCGCTAGCATTTCAAATTTTTATATTTCCGAGGTTTCATCGTTTTTTTGCTTGTCAATCTATTATTCGAAAACGTAGCGCGCGTGATTTGCGTTCGGTTAATTTTAGCACGCATTATGATGTACAGTACCATGTATATATATATATATATATATATATATATATGTATATATACACACGTTTTTAAACCTGTTATCGTTCGTTATCGTTCCTCGTATACCTTGTATAAAGAGAGTACAGGGGGAGGTGGATCTGAGCTTGACTAAACTTGTCTATAGATATGTATTATCATAACACATAGATACGTCTACGTACAACCTGCCATAGTCATTGCACGTGATGACCCCGTGCGATCCTGCAGCATTTAATATAGTTCGACATGTTCGCTGTTTGTTTCAGATCTCCTCTACAGGCAGATCATCACGATAAATAATATGCCGTTAAAGGTTGAAATAGTCGACGTTTCAGGCGAAGCTGTGAGTATATGTACATATGTATTTATATAAACCGCTCTAATTAAATTTGCACATACGTATTTGGATCCGAAATATCGGAAGCTTCTTTGTGAAATATCGGATGGCATCCGTCTCATAATGGCAGAAAATGTACGCTGACTGTCTCGTATTTGTTTTAAAGATAGCGCGTTTATTTATTATTTATTAGGCGTATATTTCACTCAATATTTATTCAATCTAACAAAACAAAAGTGAAACTGCTTACACGGAGTTTTCAGTGCACTTTTTATTTGTACAATTTTAACTACAACCGTGACTGAAACGGCTGATTACTCAACGTGACGCCATATTGCTCTGGTCACTTGGAATCCCAATAAATTTACAAATTACGTATGTACATTAACTGGTATAACATCGGTACTTTCCCTTTTCACGTTTATGTGATCGCATAATTGTCACTGACATGTTTTCCTCTTTCAAACAGATAACTATTACAAAAGTTATTGCAGCCGTTCTATGTAGATTTTCATTACGATGTGACTTGCACGTTATATCGTGAAGTTATAATTGATCAACCTAACCTTAAAAATCGCTATATCTTTGCAAATTTTCGGAATTTAAATACTTTTCAATGGTATAATTACATTGCGATGACATTCTATAAATATGAATTTCTATCAACAATTATTACGTTCGTGACGATATTACGTAACTTTTCGCTTTTTTATGAAAATTATATAATACGATAACAATTAATAACCGAAACAATTGCTGCGATATTAATGGTATATTTTCTATCGTTGTTGTTTTAGGAAACGAGTTTTCCTTCCGATCAAGTCGCCTGGGCAGATGGTTGCTTAATAGCTTACAGTGTAACGGATCGTCAGAGTTTCTTGTACGCGGAGGAGTGCCTTCGACAAATTCAAAACGGAGATAGTCCATCGGTGCAGACGGTACTACTGGCGAATAAAATGGACCTGGAACACCTCAGAGAGGTAAGAATCCCTATATACGTATTTTTCACATTGAATAGAGAAGAAAAAAAAGTCAGATTACGACTAGCCATAATCCTCCATCGCAATAAGTCGCATCCTCCCGCAGAGACAATCAAGGATTTTGTCCTTCGGGCAGACGATACAATTCCGTCTCGAAGCCTCGTGCCCCCTGAAATATATTACTTCTTTTCGTGTATTGTGAATACTTATTTACATATATTATTATAGTGCGGATTATGTTATACTTTAGAAATTTGTCCTGGTGAGGTTAGGGGGGGAATAAACTGAGAACACCGGTTGCCGGGTAAAGACGCACGCGCAAGAACTCCACGTGTCATGACATCACGGGGGGTGAGACCATCATCCCATTCATGATCCCAAATTGCTCGGGATTAGATTTCTGGGTTGGGATCCAAAACAATTTACCACCGCAAGCGTTTTCTCGTACCTACATAATCACAGCCACGTGGTGGCTCCTCGCCTTGTTGATTCTCGGGTCTATAAACTCCTCGTGCAGATTATCACTTTTGCGTGGGATTTCTACCTCTTATATACATGTTTATTCGAGAATGGCAAACACGTGCAGCCATGCGAAACCCATTGTTCAGTAATCGCCCCAACCGCGGAAAGGTTCTGAAAAGTCCATATTTTTTTCGGATATTGTGTCTCGGAATCCTGACTAACGTAAGCGTAGCTGTTATTGACCCTAGCTGTCTCAATTATTGACCTTTTTTCATTGTACTTGTTTAATCCTTAGTTACAAAATTACCAAAAAATAACCTTGTAGTGTTTAACTCTCTATCAATTTGTTTCAGTCATCGAGAAATTCATAATTTGTGTCGTCAATTTATAATTTTTGAAAAGAAAAGGGTCAATGATTGGGTCTAAACATATCAATAACTGCTACACTTATCTTACCACTGTTTTTTTTTCTTGCAGTAGATTCATTGATACCTAGAAGTCTCCGAAGTAGAAATTTTGTACAATGGACTGTAGGGCTCTATGATTAATCAATTAATTCGAGACTTGAATTAACTGTTTTACCAATTAATTAATTGAACGAAAAAACGATTAATTGAAAGGACAGATCAATCGATTAATCGGAAAAGGATGAATGGAACCACCCGTAATAGATTAATCAACCGATCGATTCACAAGAAATAAAAAGTCAGCTTCCAAACTAGACCATTAAATGCAAAATAAGATTACCAAATCGTAGGAAAAAAATATTCCTACTAATGGCCATTAATTTACAGTGCTGGTTCCTATAGTTACTCTCTTCTCGGCCTCGACACCCTCGAACTAAATAACTTTTCTACCGTAAACTTTTTCGTATTGTTCGACTAATTTAAGAACCATCAAGTTCCGACGTGGTTATATGACCCCCATAGTAAAAATAACAGCGTAATGTAAACTTTTTTATACCTCCAATATTCTTACATCACTTCACGACGTCGCTGATCCGGCAAACTCCGCATTATTACGGCGCAGTTGCGGGGTCGTCTGCTATTTACAAACCATAGATCAATCAAAAGATATGTACCTACCCTATTGGGAAGGATACCAGCTATCACTAGTTATTGAATCATCTACCCGACGATGTCTTCTAGGCATATTGCATCAGACTGTTGCATCAACCATACTTTATTTTCGTTTCATCCTGCAAAAGGGAAACGTTTATTAGATTAAATGTTGACACGAAGAACAATTTGTGGGAAGTATTCCTATAATTTGCTTACAGTATTGAATGTTGATCATGATTCGGCGTACTTTATAATAAACACGAGGGGTTAACCTGCACCTGTCAGTTTGTGTGCACATCAGATTTCACGACTAGGGTCCGTAATATTTCAGGATCTTTATTCCAAGACGCGTACATAGATTAGTTGCCGATACAATAATTTTGAACATCGGGAATCCCCTAGTTTGAAACAAATAAAACTTCAAAAGAAGCTTCTTGTTTGAAATTTTTTGTTTCGAGTCAGCTCTCCGCACGTGTTACAGTGTTTTACATCTTATAAAAGTATGACGATTCTTTTTTGTTTGTTTACTTTATTCACATAATTTTAGAGTATATGCAATGTTAGCATATCGCTAGAACATGTGTAAATTTAATAGTGGGTCAGGAATTTCTTTATTTCAAAGTTTTCTGAAGCGTCGATGAAACGTTTTAGTGGAAATATTGAAAAAAAAAAAAAAAACGAAACTTTTCTGACATAGAATCTAACGCATGATTTATTCGTGTGTTGCCAGGTGGATGAATTGGAGGGCTTGGAGCTTTCGAAACAGTACAGATGCCAATTCCACGAGATATCAGTTGCGGAGGACTCGGCGTCGCTCTACAAGGCGTTCGAGCATCTAGTGACCGAGTGCCGAATGCTGCTGCAAAATACAAAGATGCGAAAATTCTCGGTGAGCAAAATGATCGGGACGTTGATCGGCTCGCAGAAAAACATCGCGCCCCAAGGCGGCACGGTCGTCGTGTGCAATAAAAACGACCTGCATCGATCGAGAGTGATGAAAAGGCGGCAAAACCTGGTAGCGACCGCAAGCCTCTGATGCAGCCCGGAAATAGCCGGGGACCAGTAATCGGTTCAAGGCGGTGACGGGACTTTGATTCTTCATCTGAATGATGAGCCTTTTAGGCCATAGAACTTCGGAACTTCGGCCAGACTGGCTGGCGGGTCGAGGAAAAATCCTTTTGTTTACTCCGGTATTTCCTTCCACGCGGCGTGTCGACGCCGCCGGTGTTAAAACCAGCCGATATTATACTTGGAGTTTGCGTTTGGTTGTACCGCTTGTCTACAAAAATAACCGGCGAGACCTGGTATGTCGGCAGTGGCGCCGCCATAGTGACTTCGTCGGCTTTTCATTCATGCCTGCAGGGATTCGAGATGATGACTAACGCGCTGGCGGGGACGGGATTCGACGCCAAGCGTCGCGGCGTCGTTTCGAAATGAGATACCTCTCGTCAAGTATTGAAAATCACCCCGAGTCAGATTACAACGACGCATTATTTTCATAAAATTTTTTTAATACTAGAAACTTTTTAATTGATAGATGATTCTGAAAGTGTCACTTTTAGTTTTAAATAACCGATTGTGAATTTATATTTTCAGCTAAATTTCTGTTGCCTAGGTAATCTTATGAAGGTACTTGGTCGGGAATCATTCCAAGGTATTCAATATAGGAAGGCTTTAAACGATCTTCCAATTCAAAATGTTTTAGATGTTTCGTAAGCGAGAAAAAAAGGCCAAAATTCGATTGTTAACACAGGGTTTTATGGCAGAACTTCTTTCGATAGACCTCAATTGCGGAGTGAACATATTTTTAGGCGACAGATTTTGTTGAAAATCAATAAATATATTTTACACTTTCTGATGATTCAACACATATTACGATGGATCATATTGAGTTATGAACTTTATACAAGTTTCATGCAAGATCGTAAGCGATTTATCTATTATGAAAGATTATACGGTGTACCAGATTGAAAAACTATAGACAAAACCGTTACACTAGATGATATGAAAACAATTTCACTTAAGAAGTTCTTTTTGTGAATTTGTACTTCAGTGCACCAAACTGCTCTTCACAATTTGATCATCGTTGACGAACAAACAGAGACGTATTTTGCTACCCAAAAATACGGTCTCATGCAACTGAGTTACCTTAATGCCCTTCTTTTTCATTTTTAATTACGTATAATATACTGTTTTTTCATATTTAAATTTCATTTTCAAGAGATGTGAATACATGGTGAATACATTCAGTCTGCAGATATTTGATCTATGTGATATTTATATGCTCAGATTCTATTGATGTTTAAAAGAAAACATTGAGGACGTAACAGAAAGTTTTGTTGCATGAACGGGATGAGCAGAAGTTAATTGATCTGAAGAGAAAAAGATAGGAAAATGTAATAACGTTTCAACGAAACAGAAAATTACCAGTTCGAAGGAGTTGAAAGAAGATATATATATATATATATATAAATGCATGCATGATGAATACATATATTGCGAAGAAAAATTCTTCGTAGCTTTTGCAGATCTCAGACTTTAATGTTTTCTTTTTATTTATTATTTATTCTTGTTTTACTTTCACCGAAATTTTTTTGAAGATGAATCCGTCGTAGATCGTAAAAGAATTTTAAAATCAGCAGCTGTTATGTTTTTTTGGAACGACGATTATACCGACAACTTATTTTTAGTCACTAAAATATAGTGACTATATAATACGCAAATAGCATCTAGGAGAACGGAAGATTGAACAGTACGTGTAAACATAAGCGTGTGAGTAATTCTGCAGCATACATGTATAGAACGAGCTGAAATTCCAATATATGTATGTATACACTGGATACTGAGTGCTTGTGATAACGTGTGTGAGCCTAAATTCGGGATGTACTACACATTTAGGCCAGTCCAAGTAGATTATAGTATATAATACCTACACGTATTTAATATATAGTATTTTATATATAGCGATACCTTTGTATACTACAAATTATGACTTAAATGTACTTTACGCATAATTATTAGTAAGATTAGGATTAAAACTATGTAATACTATTAATATCGTTGTTATACCTACTATTAGCAGAGGAATTGTTCTCAAAAGGCTGTGACATTAATTATCTATAAGCGTATACAATGTTGTACAAAATTCGTGTAAAAAATAGATGAACCGTACTTATAATTTCATAAGTCATATAAAACTGTGAATAATAAAATAATGTTTATAAAATATTTCGTATTCTCATTCAAAACAATTCCTTATGTACACCGTACACTTAAATTGTTATATAAAAGTATTTTCCCAAATAATATTGCGATATCCATATTTAACTAACAAGATGAAAAATATTTATGTGAGATGTTTTTTCAAACATTTAACACCGTTGCTTCCAGTAAACTCAACAAAACACTTTAACAACGGCACAAACAAGTTCAACGAGTTCTCATACAATCTTTTGTTCAATGAACCAATATGAGTACGTTGACAGTGAAAAATTGGCAGTAAAATAATATTGGCACCGTGGTGATTTCATGCCACTATATTGACAGTTTTTCTAGTCACAATTTACGGAATCCTTAATTTAAACGTCATTATGGCAATATGGCGCCAGAGTTTTCAATCAGCTGATCGTTTCAGGTAAATAGTGCACATACCAAGGCACAAACAATTCCATACAAGCTGTGGGATTCTTATTTTCTGACATTAAGCCGATTTTGAGTAAAACGTGTGACAATATACCGCATTTATAATCAAATATCAACGAGTTCGCGATGTAGTATATTCAATGTCACCAAATGGAACTTCTTGAATCATCTGAAGTTGCCCCGCACGTCAGCTGCGTTCGTGTGAAATGTCAAATGACAGTGACAAATGCTTGAATAGACGTGTAACTTATGTCATATTCTTTAGGTTAATCATTAAAAATTAAACATTATATAATGAAATGATCGAAATACAAATCTTGTACTGTAACTTATAAACATTTGAAATGTCCTCTTCGGGTAATGGCAACAACAAGCAACGGGATAAAAAGTAGGTATAATTATTTAAGTGTTAAGCTGTTTAATTTGTATTTTATTTTGCTCTACTTACAAAATAAAATGTTTTACTTGTATTTGAAATGTTGTATTGAAATTAATCATCATTCAACGCATAACGAATTATCTAGATAATGAAGAAAATTTCATCGACGATCGTAATCCGGATTTACTTCTCGTGGCGAGTCTGCAATTCCTGCATCGGCTTCTCGACGAAAGAACATCCGGTTCTACTGCACAGCGCGACCTCGAGGAGTGCAGAAGACGGAGTGTAAACACGCTGAATCGAAGCAATCATAGAACAGGGCGGTTAGATCCTCAGCAAATCCATCAGATCGAAGAGTACAAGCGACAGCTGCGATGCATGGAACATTTTTTGTCAATCATTCAACCCGAGAGAAGCCGATCGCACCCTTCTAGCGATGAACTTCATCACGGTAATATTTCTGAGCCAGCAGATACTCAAAGTTCAGATGCCAATTCAGTCGTGCGAGAAACGGAACCGGATGAGGTGCGCGATTTTGGCGATGCTCGACCGGTGACAGATTTATTCACTTCCACCGGCTCAACGCGGGCCCTAAATAGCGCCCAGTGCAGCCCTTTTTACGCTGATGTTGTTCGGAGTACGATTTCAGAATGGGCGAAAAGTCGCTGTAAAAATTGCGTGAAAAGCAAGCAAGCCAGTCAAGCTACGGCAATCGACCGTGGCGGGTGTATAAAAGCCGAAATTATGGAGAACTGTGAAAAGATTCAAAATGACGGGGGATACGAGAGTGAAATTGACTCGTTAGCAAGTTCCGAATTGTCCAACAACAACGAAACCAAACGAACACCATTACGATTTCACTTAGCGGTGAAAGTTAATCCGATCGCTGTTTTTGGCCCGTTAAGTCGAGGAATGTCAAAACAAAAGTCAAACGTATCGAAGGCAAGTAATCGGCTGGCCTCGGTATTTCTCAATCTGATCAAAGGCAGGGGATCGCCTAGCTCCGCCAATGTCTCTTCTACGACGGAGAAAGACGATGTGCGTCGAAACACGGATTGTGAGAACGTTTTAAAACCGGTGGAAATCAAAACTACTAAAGCTCCGCTGCGCCTACAGCGTAGAACCGATCGAAACGCCCTAGCTGACAATGGACGTGATGTATTCAAACAGAAAAGAGTGAAAAGTTATCGAGAATTGCCAAAAACCATTCCGTTGACTGAAGAATACCTTCAGCCAACGACCATGCAAACGGAGGAATTTTTGGAAATGTTAGTCGGAACTTTACCGAAAAATAAAAATCGCATCACTTGGCCCGGCGAATCGGTAAATCTGCAGGAGAATACGTCATACAGCAATTTTTTTACGCCAAACGGTGGCGAGGGTTCAGCGTTGGAAATTCTGCTTCGCCATATCGCAAGTGATACTCCGATGTCTTGTCGCAAACTGCGACCAGCTGAGAAAGATACTGGTATGTAAGGTACTTGTAATATTTTAGAACGTACAGAATGAGGCAAAACATGACCATATTCAGAATTTTTTCGCACCTACGATTAATAAATATATACTGACGTGTGCATACCATTTGCGCGCGGAAACATCTATTCATTGTTCATTTCGACAAATAACTTACGAATAATATAAAACGTGCAAGTATTCCAAAATTATGATCGCAGTTTAACTTTCTCGGGTAAATATTTCATGAAAAGAGCGCTTTAATGTAACATTTTACTCTTGATTTCGTCTAAAATCTGCTCAAACAAAAAATCTTACGTATTGTTTGATCTCCGGCATTCCGGCGCGATATTGACACTTGCAGTACCTCCCTGTTTTATTGACGGATTAACAAACCGCATTTCACACGTTCCTCTTCTCCTGAGTGTTAAAATCATTTTAAATTTTGGAAAATAATAGTTCACAAATATCTCCAGATGATGTTACTTCTCTAGGTCTAGGCATACTAGTGTTTGTATTGTGTTCATTTTTGTCCAGTATAGCAACAAGTTGAATGATAAAATGCTCTTATTTATCATCGAACTCAGTCGGTAATACGAGCGTGGATCCAGCCGGTCCAGCCATACCTAATGCTACCTGAAAAACATTCTACCACTGATATAATTAGTGCATTCAATATTTTACTGACGATTTAAATGGTCATTTCTCTTCATCCTTAGCTGTGACTGGATAAAGATGCTGTATTAAAGCCAGATCGGGAAACAAGACATGCGGTCATCAAACGGAAGGTTAAGTTAAAGTGTGCCATGTCGTATGCACGGTTGCAGTATTATCTGAGCAAAGGTACGTTCCTAACCTGCAAAGTGACAAACAGTTGTTTCCCAAAAATATTATTTCGCTCGAAACACCAGGAGAAAAAATTGATATTGAAAATGAACGAGGCGTTCGTTCGTTACGACGAAGGAACCGACAACTTTGATGTGACTTTTCGGTACGTTAACGCGGAATATAATGTGAACAAGCAGTTCAATTTCAACAGAAAATCCGACTCCACGGTGTCAAATTTTCTCTCAAGAGTCGACGCGAATGTTAGCAAGGTTCTGAGCGCGAAGAAAAAGAAAAAGAAAAGAAAATCGAAAGGTGAGGTTTTAGAGGATGACCTTCCCGTCGCTGAGTGCAAATCCGCTCTCCTATCCCACGGTCTGCCTATTGAAGGAGACGCACCCTGCAGAAGTGTTTTCACACCAAATGCTGACGTTAGTCTAGTGCTACTGGGGAGTGTATATTCGGTCAAGTACAACGCTCCGTGGGTGAGCAACATCGCATTGCCAAAATGCATACTCGCCAGCTTTCCAACTTATCCGTCAAAGTTCGAAACTTATCACACTTCTCAAGTCAAGTCGGCATTTACCTGGTACAGAAATAACAAGTCGAAACCCAACGCCAATGATTGGCAAGAAGTCGCTCAGGGGTTCGTGTATACTCCCAAAGTCGAAGAAATTGGCTGCCTGCTGAAACTACAATGCGTGCCCAAAAAAGCTGATCAAATAGGACCGACCGTCGAGGTCACATCTCCGTCAACAATTGAGGCTGGTCCAGGGTATTGTCCGTTTGAAACAAGACACTTGTTTACCAGGACAAAACTCTCTGGCAATTGGTAATGCGTTCGAATTTTTAGTCACACATCTGTTACCCCTGTGGCTTGCAAATTCTTCTGTTAAAGTTAACTATTTTATTGTAAATATCAAACTTGTCTTGACTATAAGTGAGACAAGTTCATCGCTTTTATGCCCTAGCTTTCGAGGTCAGACAATCAAATTTTTTACAAAACTGTGATTTTATTTTTGAATCAATTTTCAACTTTCCAATACTTAGAGAAGAAAAAAAATTATTACAATCGCCCTGAAAATGAAACATTGAAGTTTCACGGAATTTCCATACTTTGAAATCAACAGGATCATTTCTGATCATCTTCAGATGCGTCTTCAATCTCAATCAATACGATTCTTTCTAGCTCAGAACTGTTCAGATTTTGAGAGAAATTGATTGAACCATTCTAGAGTTATTTGCAAAGATCTGATCTTTGGTTATGGATTTTAATGTTCACAAATAACTGTAATAGGAAGAAGTTCTAGGACTGTTCCTGTTGGTCTAACCAATTTGTCCTACTAATTTTTCTTACATTTTAATTGGACTTGTGCCGAGTTAAACCACAACTGAATTTAAGCCATTATTAGTTTCAGAATAGTGTCATACAACATACTCGCAGACTTGTACACTGACTCTAGCTACTCAAGAGAGGAACTTTTTCCATACTGCCCGCCATACGCTCTAGATATAGACTACCGAAAATATCTTATTCTCAAAGAGTTGATAGGTGAGCAAAACATGAGTTACACGCTTGTATTCTGTTCGGCTTTGAAAAATCAGATTTCATTTTTAGTTTCCTTATTTAAAACAGAATTTTGTAACACTTTTATTAAACACTCAGGAGGAATTCAGATTAGCTGGCGATCGTATAAACTATTCAAAGTCTAAGTGAAAGAGGTTAATCTCTATATCAAATTATTTTAGGGTACAATTCTGATATTATCTGTCTCCAAGAGGTGGATAGTAAAATATTTCAACATGACTTACTTCCGACACTTTCAACTCTTGATTACAACGGTGTTTTTAATCGTAAGGGTGGGACTGTGAGTGAAGGGCTATCGACTTTCTTCAACATTCATAGATTCCAAAAACTGAACTTCGAATCTGCTGTTCTTAGCCAAAATGTAGATTTACCAGGATTCGATCAGACTTGGAAGTCTATAACGAACGAAAAGTTCAAGGAAAGATTTTTGTGCAGATCTACCGCTGTGCAAGTGAGTTAAAAATAAATTTCAAGTCATAGTTTTTCTCACCCACTATATTAATGTGCTTCATGTTTTAGGCAACAACATTACTGTCGCTCGACAATCTTTCAGAAATTCTTGTTGTTGGTAATACACATTTATATTTTCATCCTGATGCCGATCACATACGCTTATTGCAAGGCTATTATGCCCTCCATTACGTTCGTAACGTTGCAAATGAAGTGCAGAAAAAGGTAAAGAATAGAACTCTGATGCTGTTCGTAATGTGTAGTTGATTGTTGAAAAATTTTAACATTTATTCAATCTTACATACAAAATTCAAAAGATTAGGCGAATACAGAGGGCATACAAACATTTCTATGCCATATGACCAAAACGTAAGAAGGTCTGTTTATTTCGTTAATTGGTAGGAAAGTGTCAATGCAATTTGTAGAAATTCTGTCCGATGACACTCCTAAAGCGCCAAACAAACAAAACAAACTAAGCTAAGGATTATGTAGATATCAAATATGAATCTGATTTTGAGAAATGGTTCAAATTTACAGTTCCCGGACCACAATGTAAGTATCGTGTTGTGTGGCGATTTCAACAGTGTACCAGAATGTGGTATTTATCAACTGATGTGCAAAAAACAAGTACCTGAGGATTGCAAAGACTGGAATAGTAGTAAGTAGAAAAAAATAAAAGTCGTACCTAGAGTCATCTCAAGGGAGAACACACAGCCTGGAATATATTTTTGACTCATTTGTTTTTGTCACAGATCCTGAAGAGGCAGTACATTCTGTATCACTATCGCACGATATGTCGTTTGCTAGTGCATGCAGTACACCAGAGTATACCAACTTTACGAAAGGGTTTGCCGACTGTCTTGATTACATATATTATCAGACGGACCGACTACAAGTTGAACAAGTTATTCCAATGCCGAGCACTGAAGAGCTCACCGAATACACAGCGTTACCATCCGTCGTATTTCCTAGTGACCATATTAGCATCTGTGCAGATCTCAAATGGAATATAACTAGATGATAATTATTGTTAGTTTAGTAAAATCTTTAATATTGAATCAATTTTCTTCAGCAATTAAAACATGCATTTTCGTGAATCTGAGTGGTTTTTTGAAGAAAATAAAACAAAAAATATTTTCATTCTTTCGATTAATTTGTCCAACATATTACTGTGCGTACGAACAATGGAATAAAAAACTTAAAAATTCTTACTGTTCATTTTTCCCAAAACAGATTATTTCTCTATTCGGTTAGTCAAAAGATTGAAGGGAAGCGATGAAGTATTTTTTAAAAACTATCTCTTGTTTGTAACGTTTTTATTGCAGACCAGAGTAAATACGCCATGAATTTACATTAACTTAATTTATCATATTTGCGAAGTTACATTCGTTAAGTTATATCTATTACTAGTTTAAGTTAATTTACAAAACTTATATACAGCTATACCTCGTCAATACGTTAATCAAAGGTGTCTGCGGGTATCGTACTTCCTCAATAAGTAATCGAATAATTCCACAATGTCATCAACTATACATTTCGAGGAATTTTACCCAGAATTGAAGCAAAATTTTGAAGCAAAAATTGAATCAAATATGATTTTTGAATTTTATATTCAAGCGGACCAAGAGTTTGAAACCCATCAAGAATGAACCTCAAGTAAGTACAAATAGAAAATAACGAGTAATGTTGTAGTTTAAAAGAATCTCTTGGAACGCCATCAAAAGTAAAATTAGATCTTAGTTACTCTGCTGCAATTTTTTTTATGTGTAAATTAACACTAGATAACTAAACAAATTGTTCCAGAAGGATTTTACGTTGAATTCGAACCCGCAAAACCCGAGATTTGTACAATATTGAATTATATAGAAAGAATCAAGCACGTGTTTTACGAACGAAATATAGTAATACAAAATATTCTGTAATAATTAGGTGATGATTTTCGTATTGTAAATTTGAACTAGGCACATTTTTTATACAATTTTATAAATAGCGGTTGTTCAAATGAAATTACAGTAAACGAAATGATAATTTACCATCGTATCTGGGGTTGGCTGACCATCAGCGATAATGTTTTTACCGCTCTCACAATGAAGGAAAACGAGGTTACACCATTGAAATCTAATATCATCAAGTATCGTGAATAATTATCGCTTGTTGGTTACAATTTCGATTGCAGTAAAAATATAACAAATCTATAATAACATTGCAATCGCTCGTTAACAAAAACGTCCATGTAGCATTTTTGCAGTTTATTGTATATCATCAAATGTCGAATCTATAAATTGTCTCTATTATGCGTTTCATATAATTCTCAACTTATGTAACCATTTTTCTTATTTTTCACCGACAGTTTATAACTACTGCTGTGTATAGCATAAATAATTCTACAGATAAACAATATCTAGACCAGATCGAATGCAATACCAGTTTCAAAATAAAGCAGAAAGGGGCCATCTGAATTAGAAATGGACGAGGATAAAAAAAATTGCTCGAAAATTCTTCATAGTATCGCTTGTGCCAATCATGGTCAATACGAACGAAACATCCATACTATCTAATAGAAATAATGCTGCGGACATCCGGATCACACAAAACAAGATATTGATAATATGAGAAAAGCTTTTAAAATTAGTACGTTACAACTGGTTAAACTTATGTTTCCTATGAGATTCTAATGTTTTTGAGCACATTTTGCTCGCTGACCAGATTCCCACAAAGTATCCAGGAAAACATTCAAGAAATCTTACAGTTCACCAGTTATAACGCGCAAATGTAATTGTTGAAGAAAGTTAGTGGTAGTGTCATTACAAAAATCCATTTTTATCCACTATGGAGATATTTGTCGGATTTTTTTGGGTGATCTTTATATTGAAGATAGTAATCGCAGAAATATTAGAATCAAATCCAAAACGTCAGTTTAATCATTTTGAGCGTTCTAATTATAGAACACCTTTTTCTCAAGTTGCCGATATTTTAACTCGCGTTATTCAAATTTGTTTAGACTCATATCCTAATTATCGGTATGTTAAGTTCGAATTTTTTTAGATTCATTGCTATTGTGTCAGAGATGTTGTTTTATTCATATTCACTATCATCGTCACAGCAGCGTTGGATTTTTTTTTTCTTTACCATTTTTCTCTTTTCCTGACTGTTGATTCGAACAGTGGGGCCTGTTCATTCTTCATATAGTCAAACCCTAATTTTTCCTACTAATTCACCACATCCATCCTTTAATACCACGGAATGATTGATGATACACGAAATACCACGGTATTCATACAAGTATAAATGAAAATTGTGATCGTTGAAGGTAAATTAGATATTGAATTAAAAATCTCTGAATAACCCGTTTATTCTTATTAAGCTTGAGATCACATTCCTCGCCTTGGAGCACTCGGTGCAAGTAACTGTAAGGCTGTCATTGCGTCGGGGAATAACGAGTGGTAATTAACCAGAGGCACATACGCTGCAGTTATAACACGTCCCGCGAACCATCGTCCGTGCAACGAATTCACAGCAGCGACGGCTGTCGCGATTGATGGACATTTCACATACACGTTACCTTGAGGAGAGGCCTGATCAACGTAGACGTGTAAAACACCTCCGTGTTTGTTACACTCTTCAATAACATCGTCTCTGATTTCCTTGGCCCAATTTGGATTCGTCTCGCTGAAATCAACCAATGTAAATTATTTTATTTATTCCAAATTTCACGTGAAATTGAATACTTCAGACAAGTACAATCGAAGTTCTGTGACTTGTTCTGAAGTCTTTAATTCACAGAATATTTCACAAATTTACAGTCGTGCAAAAGTGAAATGCAAGGTGTAAAATGCAAATCAACTTGAACAGCTTCTCAAAAAGGTACTAGCTGTGTTTTAAACCCGAAGGTTTTGTTTATTTTGCTATTTTCAAATTATGCCTTGAATAATACCTAATCTTACCACAATTGTGCTTTCGCATTCCACGATTTTTTGATTTTCGTGAATTATTATAGATTTACTAAAATTCTTTGTAACTTTTCTGAAGAATCAGAATTTGCAGAATATTATATTCGTTCAAAGAATTGCAGAAAAAAACTTTAGGATTGTTCGTCACATTTTCACCAGGATATGCAAAGACAGTCGAAGCACGAAACTTACTTTTGCGGATCAAACATGTTCGACAACATAAAACACTGAGTGGCAATAGGTGGAGCCGCTTGCGGAGGTGGTTGTGGGGCTGCAATCACTGGCGCCATGTTCAGAGCGTTTGCTGCTGCTGGAGGAATTTCAAGGCCAGTTCCTTCAGCCAATTTGCACATCAGTTGTAGCCTGAAAAGTAAGATTAAACCGTAAAAATCATTCGCTTTACAGTGTTCGGATATACCAACTATCGAATTAATTGTATTCTTTCCTATTCACGTTTGTATATCAACTCTGTGTGGTTTCACCAAGAGTTTCATAATTTCTGCCTGTATAATTTGGCGAAGAATTTTCTGTAATTGTTTTCTGATATTTCAGAAAGTTCTGAAAACCTTAGATTGAGTCGCAACGGAAGTAAATAATTCGTAACTTCCAAGCCAATGAAGTACCATTTTTAAAAATATCTTAAATTTCTTGTAACTATGCGTAGAAATTTTAAAACTGGCCCGAAAATCCTAAATTTTTCGATAATATCCAGAAGAAGAACAGGTGGTTGTATTATATACTACCATGTACCAAAGTTACAACAAAATTGGGAATGGTAACCATCCAGTGCTTGGTGAGGCCACATGGAATTTCCCATATTTTATTTTGTTTGTACATACCTGCCCGTTGCACCAAGGTCTATACCACTGCGATCCAATTCGTCAGTGTCCAAGAGAGAAGAGCCCTGGAGTAAATCTGTACGTTCCGTGACATTACCGACTTTCATGGGCCTGCCAGCTAGTTCAAACCCATTCAATTGTTCCAAAGCTTTTTTCGCGTCATCGGCATTTCGGAACTGTATCAGAAATTACACTTTATGTGAAAAGATTTCTCATTTGAATTGATTTATTCAACCGTTTTCAATCGATATACAAGAGAACAAATATTTTCTCTCAATCAATTTATTTTTGTCATGCTTCTGTTGTTTTTCACGTACGTGACAGTACATCGCGTACTTGATTGTGTAACAGTAGCTTGGAATTTCTTTAGCATATAATTTTCCCCCTGATAAAGATACGTCAAACTCTGCATCAGGTCTACTAATATGCAAAATAAAAAATAATAAAAAATAAATAAAAAAGAAACAACGCACATTGTGCATCAGCAAATTCACACGTTTTTTCAAAATCCATTTTTTTTTTTTTGTTTTGTGTAATAGCACGTTTGTAAACCTACCGTTAAAAATCCGTACCCTTTGCTGCGACCAGTTTCGGGATCCATGATCAGTTGGATGTTATCAATTTTACCAAATGGTTCAAAAATCCCTCGAAGCATGTCTTCAGTTATATTGAAATGCAAAGACCCAACGTAAAGCCGCATCGGTCCCGTCTGTCCTTTTGGCATAAGGTTTGGCATTGAGTTGCCCATACGATTTTTCTCTGCTTGAGTGTGTTGGACAACTATCGGTATGCCCAGTAATTTCTGTCCCGATAACCCCAACGCCTTTGCAAAAAGAAATACAGAAAATGTATTGTTGTTTAAAACAAAAGCATGTCAATTTAATACAATTTGAGAATTATTGGAAACAACATTTGCAGAATAGATCAGAATTCTTTTCTTTGGTATTACCTGTGACCAAATCTTTAGTAAAATTGTTCGTTGCTTGAATGGTTGCGTTCTACTTACTAGTGTAACACTTTCTGGATCCTTAAATTCGACATAGGCAATTCCCTTGAATCGCCTTGTTTTATTGCAGGTGATGAGTCTGACATCCTGGACTTTGCCAACGCTGGAGAAGAACTCTTCTAAGTCGCGCGCCCTGATTCGCTGGCTCAGTTGCATGCAAAATACAGTTCGAGCATCGCGTTCTTCGGGAGTGAGTTCATCGACCCTGCAATAAAAGAGAGAACAAAAATTACATTATATCTATTGTCAAAAACTATCCATTGACTCTTAACTAGCTTTAACCAAATAATATCAATACTCACAGGCCTAGCGGACTAACTGCCTTCCCAAAGGGTGGTCGAACTCTAGGAAGCGAGATGGGCGTCAGCGATCTCTTTTTTTTCCTGTCCCTGTCACGGCCTCGATCCTTTTCTCTTTCGGATTCCTTATCTTTGTCTCGGTCTCGCCGCTCTCGAGAGCGTGTTCTTCGTTTTCTGTCGCGATCTCGCTCCTTATCACGGTCTTTGTCACGGTCTTTATCTCGCTCTCTGTCCCTATCCTTGTCCCGCTCCCGTTCTCTGTCTCCCCTATCGCGATCTCTGTCTCCTCGGTCACGATCACGCTCTCTCTCTCCGCGTTCACGCTCACGTTCACGATCTCGATCCCGATCTCTCTCTCCACGGTCTCGATCTCTCCTGTCTTTCCGATCTCTTGATCTTGAACGCGTTCTTGAGCGATGTTTGCTCTTCCTGTAAACGGTACAGAAGTCACTTCAAGGGCTACACGATTGTCAAGCCTTAAAAATATCCACATGTTAATTTCTTTGCTCAAGAAGTTAACTTATAGAATTGAAAGAATTACTTGAGCCTATTGGGGGTTTCCTATTTCACAGTTTGCAGAATATGATATTAGAACACAGATTTTCAAATTTATGATCATCTTTATGCAACAATGTTTTCTGCTAACGTTGAAACTTGATAGAAGTAATTTTATACTCTGCCGATTATTCTTTGGCAATAAGTTTAACCAGGCATCATTTTTTTATGATATCAAATTACTTTTGACTACATAGTAGAAGCTTGAAAGATTTGATCAAAAATTTTTCTCGAACCACCTGGAATATTTTTTACCAAAATTATGAAAGGTCCTGATTACACAACATCTCAGAATATATTCCCATTTTTTAATTAACTTTCTTTCTTTTATTAAAAAGTACAACTGTGGATAATCCTTCTCAAATTAAGAAAATATCATCCAGTTCTATTTCTCTTTCTTTTCTGCTCTTCTATATAATATTATTGTTTCCACCATTAAACGAATATTTTTTTTCTTTTTTGACCAAATCAAACCGAAGACTAATATGTCACCTTTACTACCAAAAATTTTCCTTTATTCTGAAGTAAACGTTTCGAGCTGTAAATTTCTAGAATTAAATTTCTTTTTTTAATACATGAACCAATCCACTAACTTTCGGCCAGCTTCTTGATGAAAAAGTTCTTTCTCGAAATTTTAGTAATTTTTATAGTTAGAAAATGAACATGACCTAGCGTGTTTTAAATGCAAAAACGACTAATTTGTCCTAAGTAAATAAAATACTTTGTGGTAGATCCTCAGGAACTGTGGAAAAAACATGGCTTAGGATGAAAATGGTATCATAATTAAACCATTCTAAATATTCCAAGGATGTATAATATATATGGAAAATTCAAGATCCCTGGAATATTTATTTTGATTCATCGTTAATAACGACCCCATATTAATCCCACTCTAAAAACTTTAGGATACGCTTGGGAATATCTACTTTTTGCAACCAAAAATAAGTCAAATAAAAACTTTCATCTTTTGCGTGCTTACATGTAGACTGTATGTTTGAAAAAAAAAAACAAACTTGTTTTTTTTTCGTCGTGCCTCAGAATCTACTTTAAAAACATTTCATATTCCAGGATATCAGACTTTTTATGCAAACAAAGCACGAAAGATCGTAATTCTTTCTGACGACAGAAAGTTACGAAATTTGAACACAGATGTTCAATTCAAAAATGTCATTGCCCAGGGCCTGAAAATTAGAAGATTTTCATACCTTAGTCTGTAATCTTTTGAGCAATCAAACTATCACACTATAATATATCGAAATTGCAACCAATTAGAAATTTTCACCCTGAAAAGTTGGTGGAAAGTCGATGGTTCAGCCCATATCTTACTCTGCGTTATTACGATTAATTAAGGTATCTTTCAATATGTGAAATTTGTTATTGGCACAAGTTGGTAAAACGGTACAAAATTCCAAGTATCGTCGGGTCCCATTACAACTAGGAATTTTTCACGTTTTCACGCTACGAGTATACGTCCTATATACTCACCATATTCAGGTTTAACCTTTGGTATTATCAAAATAAGCGGCATTTACACTAACTGTACGGTTTCTATAACAAAGAGAATTATGACTTGAGGTAGAATTGTCAAGCAGAGCAGACAATGTTTGGCACAATCACAACATTCAATCGCAAACCATTTTATCTTTTATTGGTACTATTACTACTGTTGTTATTATTATTATTACTTATACAACACATGTACGTGAAATGGTATGGGTTGAGCGATGTGTGCGCAAGTGCAATTAATAAAATGCAACAGAAGCGAACGTTGTCAACGCCGATAACTTTGCAATCTACCGAAAGATCAGGTTGAAATTCGTATTATTAACGTGGTGAAACTTTGAGGAATACATCAGAATTTCCCATTTTAGAATTACTTTGTAGAGCTGTAATTTTATATTTATTGCATTTCGAACAATTCCGAAGAGTTGTGAAATAGCAATTCTTCTTAAAATAGCTCCGTTATATAATGTAACAACTTTCAACTTGTTCAAAAGAGCACATCATCATGAGTTGACGATTTACATTTATAAAGCATAATTCGATCAATTGCCTCTTCTGTCACACTGTTAGACACATTGTAACGGTAAATAATACATGGATGTCGGGATGTTTTGTTTGAAAGCAACATTCCTTTTTTTGGCCGATACCTAAGAAACTTGTACATAGCAGAAAAATATTCTCACGAATGGGATATCTCATACATCCCATTTATTTCAAAAGGTTCTTCTTGGAATTAGGAGTTTTCCGATTTGAGGAACATGAGAAAGATGTTATTTGTTTTAAAATTACTATCACTTTGCTGCATTTAATGATACAGACTTAATCCTGGAAGCATTCAGCTTTTGTAGAAACTTATAATTTTCTGCAATAGTGTTCAGTGTCAAAAGTCCACGGCTCTAATGATTCAAAAGTTGTAAGCGGAGAAAGTTAACTTTATGTAAATATTCATCTGCAAATGTCTTTGATGGTCAAACTATTGACTTAACAACAAAAATTCAAATCACAAATTTGAACTAATTTTTATTTAAAAAATAAAAGTCTGCAGCTTCGACAGTTCACAAATGCCAAAAACATTGAGTTAACAACGAGAAACTCAAATGACAAATTCGTGGGGAATTAATTTCTCTACAAATCGCTTTCTTGCAAGATCATGTCCGTACGATCAAATGTGGCTTGTAAAAGATTTCTTTTTAAATGACAGATTTCTCGTATCATTTATACGGAAGGATTTTGAATTTCCAAAGGCCACCTTTGAAAATTTAATCCAAGAGATATCTATCCGCAAGGATTTCTTTTCATGATACGTACAAATTTTGGGACAGGAGCAAAAAAACAAGAAACGGCGCTTCCAAATGAAACACCTTAACTGATATATATGTAAATGTGAATACGTATCAACTTACCCAGAAGATTTCCGACTGGACCCATTCACTTTGGAGGATTTCTCTCGGGATAAAGAGTCCTGCTCCTACGAACAGCAAACAGGTTGAATGCCATGCCAACCAGCCGATGTGGCAAGGACGAACGCGAACAAGGGGACAAAAATCAAAAATCAGATGATATTAGTTAAATAATAATAATGTTGTTGAAAAAATATGTGTATAATATAATATAATATAAGATCTGGTATTGTGAAAGACAGATTTCCTTGATGACTACTCGAGGATCGACGTTGTCGGCAGCGTAATTGTCAGCTAGATTTTTTAGCGGGTTTGGGTCGGGGCGACGACTGAGCATAGTGACACGATGCATCGCGTTACACTTGGCTCAAACTTACCAATTGGGTTTTAGGAAAGCATTGCAATCTTGGGTTGAGCATGCCTTGGTCTTAAACTACCAATGGCCAACCACACATCCTTTTTCTTCTGCAAAAGAGAGCCCTCGTCAAAGACAGTACGTTTTCAAATTACACTTGATCATCACCCTAACGCTAGCCTAGATATTCACACTCTGGACGCAACGTTACCCCCAGAGAAAGGGTAAAAGATCAACAGATTACAGTACAAATCAGTGCCGAAGAATAAAAGTACAAGGTAAAAATATGTCGATAAATCGATGACTCTGTTGTTCAACAGGGGAATTGATCGTCAATGGGCGGTATTTGCTAATTGAAATAAAACAATAATGTTGTGTGTGTATATCCTAATAATGAAAATCACACTAAAATTGAAATAATCAATGCGCAAGCTGATCAGAACTCGTCAGATCTTTATTCAACGTAACATCCTTGTGCATTGTACATAAAAGTTAGCAATCACCTTGAACAGCTTGATACAATCATCGCTTGTAGTCAAATTCCGTTCAACTTCTATATTTAACGACGATATCGTTCATTGACAATTCAAATTCAATCAAAATGACCAGTTGTCAAAACTGATGTACCAATTGCAAAATTCTGAGGAAAACATTGGAAGAAACAATGTGGGTTTTCAGTTTGGGATAAGCCTGTTTTTTGAGGTGACGATCAAATTTCTTCAAGTATTGATGTATCGTAATAAAATAATTTATAATCGCAACTTTCGTATAGCAAAATACTGGTAATCCAGAATAAAATTAAGTCAAATTTGAGATTCAGGTAACTTTTTCAGCCAGAGTTGTTAGCGAGAAGCTGTAAAAATAGTTTTCGTAGGAATTTGACCACACAATTTAACAGAACTTTTTCAAGATTTCGTACAAATGTTCAACACTTACATAATTTCAGCGCAAGCAAATAGAATTTCTAAATATGATACGTTACGATTGTAGTGCAAACAAAGTTAAAAAAATAATAATAATAATAATCTTGCAACATTTGCTGAACAGAAAATTAAAAAGTGGTATTTAAAAATTAATTGATTAATGAAATTATATAATTGTAGAAAATTCATTCCAAATTCCAAAAAGTTCTGATGTCTGATGTAATTTATACGTTATGAAAACCTGTATTACTTCAACTAATTATAAGTATAACCACAGTGAACAACTACTGCATTTCAGATAGACCTTAAGTTGCGAAATATAGATTTGCCATGAAAATGCATTGTTATGTCAACATTAAAGACTTGAACCTCATTGAATGTTTATTAATTGTATTTCGGTATACCAGTAATCTGCAATAAAGAAAATAGAGTTGATAAAATATTTTATTCCGAAGCACAAACTGTTTAAAAAAAAATGTTTTCAAAATCATATATTTGTTGTACTTTCATCAAGATCTGATACTGCTATAATATTCCTAATTATCTGTTTTATGTTTGAAACTAGATAACAAATATTTTGTCAAATATCTTACACCAAATTTTTACGACTCGATAAGGATTCATACATTGAACTCGAGGGAATTGAAACACACGAATTATAAATCCTTAAGATAGGTGAACCAATTTTTGTCAATGATTTGCATTACAGCTTCAATATGAAAAATAACAAGCTGGTCAAATTGCTTCGCACATTTCATACATGAAAAGAATGTATAAATTAATAAGTATTGTATCAAATACAGATGAAAGTTGAACAAAACGAATATAAATTGCTTTGCATTCACTGTTACTAATTATATACTTCGCATGTATTTTAGTCTCGAACTATCCTGTCCTATCCTCAATAATATCTCAGAATTATATGCTATGTCATAAACTATGATAAAATCGCTGCATCATTTAATTTAGTCAGTTTAGCACGAACAAAAAAAAAACCTATGTAGCTCTGTAGGTGAATAAAATCCCTACCGTTCAAAGGGTAAGACTACACTTTATGCATATAGTGTTCATAAATAATGAAATTTGCCTGTAAACGCAGAGCAGCCATAGAAAGTATGATTTAAATTCAATTCAGGTATATTTCTTCTATTTCGTTCTGTGAATTGTGCATAAAATATGATTTATTTTAAAAGTTCAACATTTTAGTGTTACGAACGTTTTGACATGACAGTTTTTCTCGTTCTCTGTTGATTGTCAGTTTGAATAATACAAAGTGAAATGTAGACTTCGACTGAAGCGCTAAGTTGGATCAGGACCATTTATCTAACATCGTCGAGCTTATGGCGACTGTAATGAGCATGAAGTGAGCCAAAACAGTATTTAATTTGAGTTCTTTAAAAGTTCTCTAAATCAAAGTAAAACTTCCTTCTTGTTAAATATATCCAGATTTACCAAATATTTAATATCATCTCTCGCTTTCAAGAAGATGCTGTACTTATATTGAATTGAACAAATGCCCCAATGCGAGTTTTCAAATTACTCCTGAATGGGGTAATAAAACACGTTTTCTTTTTCACCTTCAACAACCTACAACTTATGAAATGGCCCTTGCCGGGGAAGTTGATTAAAATTTGAAAAATAATTGCTCTAAGAGTGAAATAACGAGATTTTAATCAATGCAGATAGCAAACAGCGTTCCATGATATCTAAATTATCAAATGGTATGAGAAAGTTTATCTTTATCGTTACATTGAAGAGTGATCAGAAAACATACAATGTCGATAATTTACTTGAGTACAGCATTGCCTTAGGGTTGAATAATATAGCAGGAAAATGGCAAAACTAAGATTAAGGACTGACAAGGACAATATTAAGCCTCCGGATCATGGATTCCTTTGAAATTACAAAGTTGTTTTCTTGGCCTAAAATATGGAGTCCGTGACATGTAATTTTATGTAATAAGCCTCTTTTCACTCTGGTTTCGATCGATTAGTGTTTTTACTTTAAACATTTTTTTTATTACCCTATCTTGAAGTTTTAATGATACGATCTCACATATTCAAGTGTGAATGGATGAAGTATGTAACGAAGTACCAACAAATTTTCAATGACCTGATCTATCGTAAATTGAGCGAAGGAAGGCTCGTCAGGTGAACACATCAGAAGTTACACATCAGAAGTTTCATATTTTGGGCCAAAGAAACGCTCATAAATTTTATTGAAAACTCCATGATCTGAAGAACCGTCTGATATTCTTTTTGCAAGCAGTCAAAGATTATGCAGTCCCCAGAAAGGGACACAAATTGAATTCCAAAATCCAGTGAGTGTCGACGCGATGAGAATCTCCCAAGCTAAGGCTTACAGATATAAATTCTAACGATATTATAAGTAATAAACATTAGTAGTAATAATAATACCCTACGATTTACTATAAATAATAATATTTTAATAATTATTATCCTGATGAAGAATAATGATGTCGTTCTTAGTACCTCGTGTTCAAGTCTTTTCTAGGAACTCGCTGTGGAACATCGCACGAGCGCGAGGGTACATGTTACATACCATCTATAAGTACAGAAAATGGAGGAATTGATCAATAGTCAAGAATATAGAGTGAGCATTTTTTGTTAGTTTCGATCTTTTTCAAATTTTATTTTTTTTTCTCATTTCTTGCTTTTCATGTACACATTTGTATCTATGCGTGTGTGTGTGTGTGTGTGTGTGTGCATGTGTGTATATATATTTTTTATATATGTATTTTTTCTCCTTATAAATAATGAATGCAACAGTTACGCCCAAAAGACGGGAATATTATATATGTATGTATGATATAAAAATTACAGTAGCGTTGTAATTTTTCACCCGCTAGATATATTCGACGACTGACGACCATAAGAATTACGTTTTTTTTTTTTTTTGCAAGCCGTCTTATAGCATACATATGTATGTATGTACAAACGTAACAAATGAACTTACCCCTTTTTTATAGGGCGCCTCCAGTAATGCCTCAACATCAAAGTCCTCCGCCATTGTACGATTTGGGGAGTTTTCTGAAATTCCACGCATTAGCCCAGGATGAAGGGGGGAAAAGAGACACGAAACAGAGAGAAAGAAGAAAATAAAAACGAAAACAAAACTACCAAAGTCCAATAAACTATTTAAATATAATACAGAAAACGTACAGCTATACGCAAGTTAAATTATTGAACAACTGTTAGTATTTTATGTATTCTGTTGTCTGTGTGTCTCTCTGTCGGTTATATATCAGTGCTCTGTCGACTTCGCGATGCGATATCTTTGTTCTTTTTATTACAACTAAAAAAAAACCATTCACCACACAGATTGGGAAAGTGACTGCGCACGAATCTGCAGCAAACAAATGGCAGTTTGTCGCCCAGCACGCTACAACGAGAACAAAATGGCGGAAACCGGACGTGCTATAGTAGCTAGTGGTTACTGGTGGTTACGCGATGAGCGCATATGTCAAATCAGCAGTGATGTAACGCGAATTTATTGTCGTTAAATACGTACATAGAAGTTTTCAAAATAATTGTTGACAATTCTTACGATGGAATATTTCTAGACATTATTTTCAATGTATCTGCTCGTCAATATCTTTGTAATGGTATTAATAAATTATGTACATAGTAAGTCATAAGATGGTTAGGACTACGAATGTGTCATCACGAAATGACTCCAAATTTTTTCGTTGACAGATAGCGCTGTGACCATAGAGAACTACCCGCTTCCGGTTTATGGATATGTAGGTTGTATGCATCTATGTATGTAGCTCCAGTGCTCGCATCATACTTGAATCGGCGGAAATGATGGGTCTTTGATAACAAAAGCGGTGCCTACTGTTTAATTTTTTGGCAACCATATTTTCACTCAACACCCTTTACACATTTCTTTTCTCTGTAGTACTCTGTGGTGGAAGGTAAATTCGACGTGCAGAAAAAGTGCGCACTTCGGCCGATGAAAAAGATTCTTTGTTTCTATGCTAGGAACGGTTCATCCTCTTGAAATCTGCTCAATGGTCAGCTACGATGGAAGCCGACTCGATGTTGAACCTGTACTCATTCTGTGAGGGTCTTGAATGAACTAAAGCAGTAATCACCAATAAAACAAGATTTGAGAATATCTTTATGCAATCTTTGTACCCGGAAAACCTAGTTGCGATTCATATTCGGGAGCCCCTAGAGTTTACTTCTGCCATCTATCGTTGACCCAACTTGGACTTATCGAGTAGCCATTATTATATTTCAGTGGTAACCCTATCCTAATCAAGAGGGCCATGTGTTCCTCGGTAGTGTGTAATTTGTAGAGTTTCAGTGACGTTGCTGCAGTGTCCGGTCGACAATGATGGACCCACTGTCTTTATCTAACACATGAATCAGCAAAGGGCAAGACATGTATATGATCAGTCAGCGTTATCGGCACTGCATTTCTGGCTGGCTCCTTGGAGCATTCTCCTTCATAGGGTATGGTTACTCGATGCTTCTGTGCGTTGAGCATGAACATAAGACACAGTGTAGAAGAAGACTGCTGCCCTTATCACCTTATGGGCTTCGCTCAGCGGGTGAGGCATGGTAATGGTTGTCGGTATTGCATGGTAAGGGCTGCAGTATTCTGCTATGCCGGCCTGATTTAACACTAAGGTCCCGTATGACGGGTCGGTAACTGCAGCGCAGTGAATTATCCCCTGAACTCAGTCGGAATATGCTCTAAGCCCAGGGCTAATTGCTTTTACGGTATATCTTCAGTCACGCTACGAGTAAAGACAGCAATCTGTAAATACTGACAGTTCTGTTAGTTGACCTTGCGTGAAGTCTCGTGACCACGTTTGGTTGTTACTGCAGCCAGCATCTCATTGTAAGCCAGCGGGAGCGGTTGGCTGGTGTGCAATGATGAGTTAGTCGGTGTCAGAAGTATTGATCCTGATTGCGATCAATTATTTTCTAAGTATAGATCTATAGTCTGGGCTTTACGTGGATTATTTTTGATGCCTTATGATCATCGGCTTATGATAAACATCTTGGCAGAATGGACAGCAGTCGAAAGTACGATAATCCCAGTCCCCAAGTTAAGGCCAATCCTTTCAGCCGATTATTTTTTTGGTGAGTAAAGTTGTAAATCCACAAGTGTTTTATGCCTACCAAAACGTTCTGCATCGTTGTCCCATTAATTCTAAAAATATACGCCTAGTCTGGCAGAATAAAACTTGCCAACATAACAAAGACTTTACATTCATTCGCATTCTATTGTTGTACATACAGTTCACTATTCTATTGTGTGATAACATTCAATTGTATTGACATTTGACTCATCAGACTATTCGTTACATATGACATTTTCTGTATATCATCACTTTGATGATGTAATCGCACATATCTACATAATCATGGATTTTGTTCAGTTCTGCTACAAAATTTGGGAATATCTTATCATGCGAATATGACACAGATATGGGTGCTATCACTTTAAAATAGATTACGGTTAATCAAATTGAATTGTATTGATGTGGACAATTTATTGCATAAAACTGGTTTGAACCTATTTGGTAAATTTTCTAAAAAAATGGTGCATTATTTTGAATGCAAAAAATATGAACATTATAAATTTGCCCCACACATATTATTTCAATGAGCATCACAAGTTTTAAGGAATGCTGTCGTCATATCCAGCTGACTGAATTCGCTGATGCGAGTTTTCCGATTACTTCCGATTTTTCATCCCACATTCAACGATTATTTACAACTTACGATGAAATTAGAAATTATTCAAAATTTGAAATAATAACTTGTCTGCTCTGACAGTAAAGTAGTGAAAAAAGCGACATCTTGTAATTTCTGATCAGTAAATTTAGCAAACACCATTCTATTGTTTATAAGTGAATGAGTGGTGAATGGAAATTTTATTTTACCACTCATTTCAAAGCAATAATCAGAAAATCTGTAATGATAGCAATTTACGTTATAGTAAAGTAAGACCGTTCAAGGATGCATATGTTTAGACTTTCAAAAGACATCTTAGATTTCTTTGCAATCTTTTCACACATGATGTACAATGACTTTTACAGGTGGTTGAAGTCGCTCTTTGCGTATGGCAGAACTCATGATTTGGAAGTCAAAGATTTGTATAACACCCTTCCTGAAGACCATAGCGCACCACTTGGAGATACCCTTGAAGAGTAAACAACCTTATATAAATATACATTCTATTTTTAAAAATAGTGAAACCCAGGATTACTGCTAATTTTATGCTCATTGTGTTATTTCTGAAAAGTACTCATTGTTTCTGTCCTAGGACCTAAAAACACACTTTTTCAATTTCAAAGTGGAAAGTTCTAGAATTCTGAATTACTCGACTATTTGGCATTCTATTTTACTATAGTTCTTATCATAAAGGCTGAAAATAATATTTGTGTTTCCATGGTTTATCATAATTTTAAATCTAAGATGTAGAAAAATATTTGCTAATATATATTAAAATTTTTACAGAAATTGGAAAAATGAATTAAAAAATGCTAAGGAAGAAAATAGAAAACCAAAACTGCTACAAGCGATAAAGAAAACTTTTGCAAGGTCATATTATATTTATGGTATATGGATACTGATTTTATCTGTATTCATTAGGTGAGATGAATTCAAATTGTAACACTGTTCATTACATTTTTATTTTGGGAGGTCGACAAATTGCAGATTTCTCCAAATTTCTAGTGAAAAATTTTATCAAAGATAGGGTATTGCTGGAATTTATTGTACCTACTCTTTAAATGGTCTGTTTTATATACCTATATGTACTATGAGTTTTTTCTTTCAAATGCTGCCAGAAGTAAGCAGAGAGGGAGATGACAATCAAAAATTTAACCACATTTTTATTTGACACGAAATTATGCATAGTCTGATCTAGAATAAAAAAAAATTTTGTTGAATGTGGTGCATTATTAATGTTAAAATCTACTTTGGCTGTGATATCTGCTGCAATTATTGGTTTCCGAATCAAAAAAGAAGGCATTTTCTTTGCCCTACAAAGTATAAAACCTAATCAGCAAAATTTTTCAGCCAGCAGAGCATGAAATGTGAACGTAACTTTTATTAAATTCATAAATGAAAAGTAGTACAATATTTTTCCAGAGTAGCACAACCGTTTGTGTTGGGACTTTTGATCGCCCACTTTAAACCTTGCTCGGGTTCTACTTCTGAAGAAGCTTATATGTACGCCACTGCAGTCGTGGTCTTGGCTTGGGCAAATGCTGCGATTTCACATCACGTAAATGTGGGGCAACTACGAGTTGGCATGAGAGTTCGCATCGCATGCAGTTCTCTGGTTTACCGAAAAGTGAGTGAATATTATTTTGAAGATATTATCAAGTGACAATAAAAATGAAGATGTGACCTAGTGAAAAAAATTCTAAAATATTTCACGTAATATTTATTAGAAATTCAGTAATGAGAAAAATTCTGTATTAATTCTGCAAAAGTTTAAATTAGTCTGACAATGTCTGAGAGATTTGAGAAGTTCCGCAGAGCTTCTAGAAAGAAGTTATCTTCTTTGAAGGAACCTTAACTTACAATGAAAATCTATAAAAAAAAACTTTGAGTTTGCGTATTTTTGACTTTTTTTGATCAAGTTGAGTTTGAGGTGAAAATTGAACCAATTTCTAAAGAAAACTCGATTTTTTTTAGAACTTAAATTTGTTTTACCCAACTAACAAAATCTGAATTCTGGAATTTTCTGATATATAGCACCACATTATAAACAAACTGGGATGGGCTTCTAAGAGAGATTATAAGTTCACACATTTGAAATTAATTAACCTCAAATACTGCCAAACTTCACATTCTAAGTAGATTTGGAGAAAATTCTGGTAGTTTCTGAAAATAATTTTAGCTCGGGTATTGAATTTGTCCTTATTGATTACTGAAAATAAACGCTTATCGATCATCGAACACTTACACACCTAATTCCATTTCCAGATCTTGCGTTTGTCGAGATGCGCATCCAATAAAACTGCCAGTGGACAGGTCGTCAATCTGCTTTCGAACGATGTTGCAAGATTTGATACGGTCGGCATGTTTTTACATTACATTTGGGTATTGCCGATTCAGGGTGCCCTAATCACCTACCTTGTCTGGCGCAGTGTCCAGGTTGCCTCATTGGCTGGGATATTATTAATCACTATACAAACAGTTCCGTTACAAGGTAAACCGTATATGAAAATAAATGTATTGCATATCAAGCTAATGTTTTAGATGAATGGGAAATTTTTATGTACAGAAATTATTCAATCAATACACTTGGGGAGTGAATTTGAAATTAGGCTCTACAATCTACAAATTTATCTAAATTCCTACTCTTGGAGTACTCTTCTCTTTTTTGTTTATTAAAGTTGGATGTTTTGAATTTTACTCATTCGGATTAGAAAAGTTTTTTTCATCCAAAATAGACCTAATTTTGCAAAACTAATTGTTACGTCAAAGTATGTAATATAAAATTTGATATACTTCCAGGATATTTAAGCAGATGGACGTCAAAGTTGAGGATGAAAATTGCCTTAAGAACTGATACAAGAGTACGATTGATGAACGAAATAGTTAGTGGGGTTCAAGTTATCAAAATGTATGCATGGGAAAAGCCGTTCGAGAAACTTGTGTCAATGGCGAGAAGGTTTGTGATTTATTTTTCATGTATTAAAATTTTTCTGTTCCCGAAAAATATACACACCTTGAATAACAATTTTTTACAAGAACTGGTATGTTCTAACTTACAATGAAATATTTTGGTACATATAATCTTTTCGCAGATAATAAATTCAAGAATATTTCAGATTTATCTAACAACAGTTATGATAGTTAAAGTTAAGAAAAGTAAAAGAGGTGTCGTATGGTACAGACCGCATAGTTCATTAAAATTGTCTGAAATTTTGTATAAATTTTTGACATCTATGTACCTCCAGTGCAAACAATTAATATTCCTGTATATAGTGACAGATGTCTTTCCTACATTTTCGACTGTGAATGAGATTATTTTTTCCCCAAAAATCTTGCAAGTTTTGCTGGATAACATTCTAATCTAAATTAAATAGCTCGAAACTTATTTGTGTGCACTAAAATTACGTAATTTTTGAATGCTTAAACTCAGTTTGAGGACGTTCTGTTGACCGATGTGATTTGTGCCCTGTGAGAAATACCTTTGTTTATGAATCTTCCTCTTCTTTTAAGAGCTTTCACTGAATAGTTGTTCTTCACTGCAAATACGTCTTCACGTTTGAAAATCAAATCAGCAAGCTAACATTCAAAACATTCAATTGAAATTTATAGTCTTTTCTGACAACGTAAAAAATATTTGGCTTCTGTTCCGTTATATTTCACTCTATCTCTAAAAACTCCTCTCTACCTACCTTTTCCACGAAGACTAATCTTTAAACGACCATTACTTCAACTCCTAAGACTCGTACATCTTTAACCAGAACCTCAAAACCTGACCAATCTAAATTTTTTAAACAAACTACCCACTCTGCTAACACAGCTAATCTCCACAAATTAAAAATTTTCTATTCCTATCAAAATCTCACTTCCACCATTGCCAACAATCGAGACTCTACTCAACTTTGAAATCAGTCTTTTGAAAAGATTACAACTAAAAACACGCAACATCTCAAGCTCAATCAAAACATTTAATATTACACAAGTACTCTTTGTAGTTACCAACCATTAAATAACAATACTGTTGTGAATCAGTAAAGAAAACATTATTCAATCTTTAATCTTTTCACATTTAATCTCAAGCAATCTGTTGCACTTAGTCTCAAGTGTTATTAAGGTATATAAGGTTTGTTAATAGCAAATTTTAGCGAACAATCATTAAAACAATCAACCCATTTGCATAGTCACACAATAACGTTGACCACGTATGACATCATGGACAACACAGCATCTGCTGCACTGAAAAACATCAAATATCATATAATATTATTTCAAAGATATTTAATAGCAAGATATACCGTGGAAATTTGTGTGCGATCGAAATAAGAGTTTCGTTTGCTGACTTTTCAGTGCTTTGACAAAGTCGTATCCATTGATAAATGTTTTTATTTGCAGCTATGAGGTGGAGGTTTTAACTCTGACGTCATATCTGAGAGGGTTCTACCTTGCAACAATGGTTTTCACTGAACGTACAACTCTATTTTTCACAATCATGACATATGTACTTATCGGTAACGAAATATCTGCTGACATAGCATTTTCACTAGCACAGTACTTCAACATTCTTCAATGCACCATGGCTATCTTTTACCCTCTGGCTGTCTCAATGTTAGCTGAAAGTTTGGTATCAATCAAACGTCTCCAGGTATGGTAATCAATATATACTCTTTATACATTCTGGAATTCATTCCAAATAAAGACACGGCTGAATGAGATATACAAAAAATTCGAAAAGCTTCTTACAGGATCACAAAATGTTATCAAACTTTAATTGTAATTTTTTAAATATTTTCAGACCTTCCTATCTCTTGAAGAAAACGTTCCTTCCCTTCAGCGGCATCCATCTGGCGATCAGAAAGATGCTATCATAACAAAAAATGTTACCACTTCGTGGACTGAAAATTCTATTGCAAATACCCTCCACCGCATAGATATTCGTATTGAATCAGGAACATTATGCGCCATTGTGGGATCAGTTGGTTCTGGAAAGGTACACCATACCGTTGCTAAAGAAAGTTCACGATGCAAAAAATTCTCAGTAATTTTTCAGAAATCTAGTAACATTTTTGGACAATCCTAAGAAAAATTATGTATCATTTCTGGCACATAGTCGTCACTGTTGGCAGGGAAAACCAGGAATTGAGGGAAAAACTTTAAAAAAATATCGCGTTTTTGTTAAGAACTTATATTTTTTCAAATCTTTTTTTTTACATCACGCATCAAAACGGTCTGACGTCTAATGTGTATTTTCTGACTGTATTGTGTTATGGAAAATTAGAATGGATTTCTGAGAAAAATTACAAATTTCCTGGAATCAGTGGAAAAGAATTTTTGTGAAATGCTTTTATATCGTTACTATTCGCCTTCATAATTTCATTTCATTCTTTCACTCTACATTGCTCAGCAATTTCTTTCGGATTCTCCACAAAATCGTATTTTTCTACATTGCGTTAATTTCAGTTTTTTATTTAAAATTGTTTACAATTTTTAGAGTTCCTTTCTGCAATTAATTCTGGGTGAACTTCCACCAACTCAAGGTCAGATTTATGTTAACGGCTCTGTTGCATATGCCAGTCAAGAACCATGGCTTTTCGGTGGCAGTGTTCGTAACAATATACTATTTGGCCAAGAGTATGATAAAGAAAAATACAGAGAAGTTACAAAAGTTTGTGCTCTCCTAAAAGACTTCGAGCAATTCCCTCAGGGTGATAAGAGTATTGTTGGCGAAAAAGGTGCGTCACTGAGCGGAGGACAACGCGCCAGAGTTAATTTGGCCAGGTAATTGCTTTCAAATGCATATAAAAACATTTGCAAAAAAAATTGGATTCTTCCTACTTCATTCAAACAATATGGTGTTGATAATATAATTTTTGGACTAAGAGTAGATAAAGTACTACAACTGTTACTAAATTGGTTATTACAGAGCTGTCTACAGAGATGCAGATATATATCTCTTGGATGATCCGCTTTCTGCAGTTGATACACACGTGGGTAAACAACTGTTCGACGAATGCATAAATGGCTACCTAAAACAGAAGACGAGAATTCTAGTAACGCATCAAATACAATATTTAAAAAATGCTGACATGATTATTGTCTTAGATAACGTGAGTATTCGATAGTTATTGCAGAAAAATTGCATAGTTTGACCACTTCGTATAAGGATAATCGGCTGTGTGTTCAAATCAAAAGTTAAGGAATGAAAAAAAATCGCTTTAAAAATCTGAGGCAGTTATTTGTGCCAACGATGTACTGATCAAAAAATATTGCTACAATCTAATAGAATTGATTCTGAGCAAATTTTATCGAACTACGATATCAACAATTCAAGTACAAGTTTTATTGTTAGGACGTTTAAAATGATTAAGCGTCGTTATTTTTCGTCCGAGTCTGATTTTTTTCAGCTTATTTCGTTCATCATAGAGATTTCCAGATATCATGCAAAAATTTTCTTACAAATATTCAGTTATCTCCAGAGTGGAATAAAATAATTTTGCATGAATACCGGATAACAACTGTACGTCAAAAATTACATTTATGCATTACATCTGTACTCTAATTTGAGACTTCTTTAAGGTATTTCAACAAATTTTTGGGGATCTGATCGTCCGCTAAAAGAGCCCAAAAGCAGTAGAATCTGATTAAAAAAACATGACAATTCAAACATTCTGAACGTTCTGATTATAAAACCTTTTCTCAAATTCTAGGTATCTTTTTTTGGGTTGTTCAGATTATCTCGAAATCATTTCTATTACATTGCAGGGATCTTATTTTATTCACATTTGTCATTATTGGCGCAAATAACGCTGTTTGAGATTTTTTGAAATTAATTTTGTTCTCTTTTAACCATTGATTCGAATCGTACCACCTATTCTTTTTCAAAACGAACAGCAGTTGGTTTCCTTTATATTGAAAGATTTGAAATTTCAACCTTGAAACACCTGTATCCAATCAACTCAAAACTTATCCTGAATAGGGCAAAGTTGCAAGTCAAGGGTCATTTGAAGAATTGCAAAAAAATAATACAACATTTGCGAATTTGCTGAACGAAGACGAGTCTGAAGAAAAGGTTAAAGCTGTGGTACACCCACCTGCAGAACGAATGGTATCCGAAATTTCAAACCTGAACGAAGATGAGGATATAGAAGATGAGCCCAAAGAGACTGACGAATTGATGGCCAAAGGCGGTGTCTCGAGTATGCTGTATTGGCAATATTTCAGAGCTGGCGGGTCAACATTCATGATTCTAATGGTTATATTTACATTGATTTTGGGTCAACTGGCCAGCAGTGGAACCGACTACTGGCTATCATATTGGTAATTATACAGACATTTTGAAGTTTCGACAGTTATTAACATCCCAAAGTGCCAAAAAAATATCTGCGATCGGAATTTCTCGTATTAATTCTGATTCGTTTGCCATTTTAAAATAGGACCAAACAAGAAGACCGTCAATTAATGGAAAAACCGCCCGAAAATTGCACAATCAACAATTTTCCAAGCAATGCAACAATCCCCACACTTTCATCTAACGATTCTGAGTTAAATTCATCAAATACTCCGCTTACAACATTAGTAAGTTCCACAGATGTCATACGCTTTTCATTTTATCTATAATTTTCCCTGTGTTTAATTTGAAATACCTTGTTCTCACAATTAATTTCAACAAGTGCGCATTAGACTTGTCTTTGAAAAGTATAGTAATGAAGGATTTATGCTAAGGTTGTGAGATTAGTCGATCACAGTAGACTTTGACGAACCGTTTTGACATCAGAAACAGCGATTAATTGAGTATTCAGAAAAACGATGAATCGGAAAGACGATTAATTTGAAAAGCAGGTTAATCGGAGAAAACGATTATCAAACATTTCGAATAATTACTTTGATGATAAAACAATCAATTAAAGCTTACGATTTAATCAATCAAATGCTTAGAGTAAATTTATACAAAAAAAAGTACTTTATTCTGGTATATCATCCGCTTCTGCAATTGAGGTGTACCAATTAATTATAATAAAATATGTTGCATATTCAGGTTATTCCAAAAGATCTGACTGCACAAGCATCTCACTTTGACACAAGTATGGCATTATGGATTTACGGTGGCTGTATAACTGGAAGTGTTGTGATAACAATACTGCGAAGTTTACTTTTTTTCAAACTATGCATGAACGCCAGCAAAGGTTTACACAACACGATGTTTGCAAACATTTTGAAAGCTCCCATGCATTTCTTTGATACAAATCCTTCCGGTGAGTAATGATTCTCTGCGACAACTATCTTGAAAAATTCGTGAATTCAAATATCAACACTTCAATTATCCCCCAGGACGTATTCTTAATCGATTTTCAAAGGATATGGGAGCAATAGACGAAATTCTTCCTCGAGTGATGATAGAATCTCTACAAGTTTACCTCGTAATGTCTGGTATCCTGATTCAAGTGGTCATAATCAATTGGTGGATGATATTTGCAATAATCGTTATGGGATTCTTGTACTGGCTAATCCAACAAATTTACGTCTCATCGGCTCGTGATATCAAACGACTGGAAGGTGTTAGTAAGTATTTACAGTTCTGAGAATTTTCAACGTACTATTTTGTCAATCATCTCCCCATTTCATCAGGCTTCTAGAAAAAACTCATATTCTGTACGAATTTCATTTATTATCAAAAATCTGAAAAAGTTTTTTAGTTTTTGACTATTCTGACCAATTTTAGTTAGTGATTAAAATTGAGAAAGTGTTTGAAAAAAAACCTCATATTTATTCAGCTCTTTATTCTGTATCACAAATCTGAGAAAAACCTGCAGGATTCTGGTATTTCGCCATCTTTTCTGACAGCATCACGTATCTGTAAAAAAATATTTCTAGCTACACTAGTATTATTATAAATTTTGAAAAATTTTCAATTACCAAGGTTTTCTATAAACTAACTTAAATTAATTCTGTCTGCACAGGAATTGAGATATTTCCACAAAACTCGTAGACATTATTATAATCTGCCAGAGATTTTTTTTAGAAAAAGCATCAAACTGTCAGAAGTTCTTTTTCGGAATAGATTGGTAGAAATTTCTGTAAGTTTCTTAGAATAATGTTTTCTTGGGATTTATATTTACTCCCCAATATTAATTGAATTCACAGCTAAAAGCCCTGTGTTTTCACATGTGAGTGCTTCTTTGAGTGGATTAGCGACGATCCGATCATCTGGAGTCGAAGAGATGTTGCGCCAAGAGTTTGACATCCATCAAAACTTGAATACCGCAGCTTACTATCTTACCATTATAAGTAGCACGGCTTTTGGATTTTGGCTGGATATGGTATCCCTTGCCTTTGTTTCATTTGTCACGTACAGCTTCATTTTCTTAAATCATGGTAAGTGGAGAGAATTTTTTATTCAAGTACTGTATGGACCTACCACCAAAAAGCCGTGACCAGTAGAGTAATAAGAAAAATAACTGGTAACCTTATTACTCAATATGTTATCTGGAATGTAAAGGTAATTTTTCAGGTTGCGTTTCAGTGGTTGAGAGATATCGATATTGCTATTTTCGTCGTTATTGTTACTTTGTTAAATAATCGTTCTCGCTTTTCATACGTGTGAAAAGACCTCAAGTTTTGTAATTCGATCTTTGTTTCAAGGTAATACATTCGCTGGCGATGTTGGACTGGCAATTTCACAAGTACTGATTTTGTGCGGAATGCTGCAACATGGAGTGCGTCAAATGGCAGAAGTTATTTCTCAGATGACAAGCGTCGAGCGTGTTCTACAGTTTACCAAACTCGAGAAGGAGGGACCTTTCGAGAGCGAGCCTGGTCAAAAACCCCCAGCACAATGGCCGAGTGAAGGTCAAATTCAATTCAATCACACATATCTGCGCTATGTGGAGTCCGAACCTCCAGTTCTCAAGGACCTGAATGTTGTAATCAAGCCTGGAATGAAGGTGGGTTTAAGGATGATCGGGCCGCACTGTCTGAATAAACAGTTGATAAACTACCGTTTACCAAATCTCAACAATGTTATTTAAGCCAGTGATGGCGGACACGAATGAAACAACATCCCTACTGTGTAATGGAAATGGATCAAAGTAAATACGAAGAACACAAGTTGCGATAACTACAATTTGAGTAAAGGTTTTGCAATTTAAAGCCTCAATCAGAATCAGTTTTCAATCAGAATCCAACACTTTTGGGCTCATTTTTCCGAGAACATTCTCATGAATTGCTTGGAAAATTTTCAAGAAATAATACGTTCTAGCATGGTTATAACACGCTAATATGACTGTTGCTAAACATCTATTCTGCCATAGTCAAAAAAACTATTTCTGTCCACTTTCAACATAACTATTGGCACAATTTTTTTCAGACAATTGCTGAAAATCTCTATGGCAAACAAAGTATATAATTTAATCCGTTTGAACGTTCTAATTTCAAAACTTTCCTTTTAATGTTTATATCTTAGCTTGAGGTATTCAAATTTGGTCAGACTCATTTATTTTACGTGGTAGGGATTTTTTTTCGTTCATGTTTATTTTCAAAAAGTATTTGCTCTTTTCAACTTTTGATTTTGGCTGTGTAGCCCATTCATTCTTGAAAATAGGTGAATCAAATCATTAATATTCACAAGAATTCCACATCTCTGGGAAAAACCCAGTGAAATGTAACCAAACAGTCAGTTCTTGATAAAGAAATATCTGATGATCTTGCTCTGTGAAATTATCCGGCATTTCAATTGACCTCAGGTTGGAATAGTCGGCCGCACTGGAGCTGGTAAATCTTCACTCATCTCAGCTCTGTTTCGCTTAGCAAAAGTGGAAGGGGAAATAGTTTTGGACAATATAGACACTAAAAAGATTGGCCTTCACGATTTGAGAACAAAAATCTCAATAATACCGCAAGTGCCAGTTTTATTCTCTGCCACAGTGAGAGACAATCTTGATCCGTTTCACAAGTTTGAAGATGCCAAACTTTGGCTTGCCCTAGACCAAGTCGAACTGAAGGATTCTATCGCGTCGCTTGATCACCTCGTCAACGAGGGTGGAACTAATTTCAGTGCTGGACAACGCCAGCTTGTCTGTCTGGCCCGGGCACTCCTAAGGAACAACAAAGTTCTCGTTCTCGATGAAGCTACAGCAAATGTAGACCCGTCTACTGATGCCTTGATACAACATACGATAAGAACAGAATTCAAAGATTGCACTGTGTTGACCATAGCTCACAGATTGAACACAATTATGGACAGCGACAAGGTCTTAGTAATGGATCATGGACAAATAGTAGAGTTCGATCATCCTCATTTACTCTTGCAAAATGAAAATGGATACTTCTCTAGAATGCTTGGCGAAATGGGGAAAAATATGGCTGAGGAACTCAAAACCGTCGCTAAAGAGGTACACTCGTTTTTCATCATCAAACTGAGCATCTAGTCACAGGAAATATAGGATAATGTCAGACATATGTACTAGAATTTTTTATCTCCGTTCATTGATTTCTTGCTTAGGACATGCATCGGTATTTGGAACTATCAAAAAATACTTAAAATGTGCAAAACGAAGAACATGATGAATTCGAGAAATATTAGAAGAACAATTATTGAAATTCTATTTATGAATAAAACATTTCAGCTTTGGTTTCATTCAAATAGAGCAAGCGCATCTTTGGGGGTCGTTTTCACTCTTTTAAACCTTTTTTCCCGCCGACAAAAAAAAAAAAGATATGTCTTTTAGTTTTCAATGATCTACAACATATATGAGTTGCAACGAATTTGAAGGGGCAAATCAAACTAGTGTTCCTTGTAAGAATAAGTTATTAGGTGAAAGCGAAATCAAATGTTGCTTACCGAATGAAACAACTCAACGAGTATTTTTTGCTTTTTTTATAGTTCATTGATTTCCAGACGATCCAATAATTCATTTTTCTTTTAAATTGAATTGACGTGATGTAAAGCACATTTTGTTTTCCTCTAATTCCAATTAGAAATGTTCCAACTTGTAATTGATTGTGATTCAGAGATGAAATTATTTGACAGAAGCAACAAAACGCAACTTGATATCCCCTGGAACTTGATTACACTAGATACTCTACCAAGTGGTTTTCCAATTACAAGTCTGATAAACATTACTGTCAACTTTTCAAAATTATTTTACAGGCCTTCGAAAGCGTTACGCAAGAAATCGTTCCAGTACATGGGTCCAATGGTACTATCCAGAAGAAGTAAAGGTCAGCCTATTTGAAAATAATATTCTTGACAATAGGCCTAAAAACATTGAGCAGACATCATTACATACCAGTAGATTGACAACTTCAAACAAAAGCATTCACAATGAATGGTTATAACCGAGTATTCTATTTGTATTTTTGAACAGTACAAACTTGTAGTTAATTTTTCCACCTTTTCAAGTCAGTTGAAGAATTTCAACTTGAAGAAAACGTTAATTTTATTATCTTTATACTTCACAAAAAAAACTTTAGATTATAGTAGTATTGACATAGATTAGCATCAACGGATGTATTGGAATCTTACGTGATATTTTTTTCCTGGTGCGTTGTGCTTTAGTCAGTTACTCGAAATATCCTAGTTAATAATCACAAAGTGATACGAATATTCTAGGTAAAGAAATCTTTACTACGTGATATATTTTCTCTACATTTTCATGTCCAAAAAGTCTCCAATTACTCAGAGTATTTCAACTGCACACTGAATCTACATATAATGATTCCCTGTTCTGCGGCTGTGCTTAAAATTACCGACTTGATTCGAGGTATTTATCATATGTTATATACACCTTATGTGCCTAAAACTGTGGCAAAAGATTTAGAATATTTGTGATAAAAAGAATTGCCAGTGAGTATTTCACCGTTACAACGCAATGTAAAACGTGAGCACAACGAACAATTTTTACTCGAATTAGGCATTGAGAAAAAATATTCAATTTATGAATCTGTATGATTTATAACGTTTAGAGATACCTATGACCTTAAGAAATGAACTTGATTTCGTAGCATTTACATCTTATTCCATACTCAGGGATGCATGAGCTCCACCAACGAAATTAAAAATTTAGAAAACACCGAAGAAGCCGTTTAAAAAATCTCAAGCAATGTAGTCTGCGCCGATAATAGTGAACACGAATTGAATAATATCTCTACTATACAGTCGAAATGAATCCGAGAAAATTTGAATAATACAATTGTGAGATAAGAATTGGGGAAAAATTGTTATAAGTAGAACATTGAAAATTAACAAACTCCAGTGTTTTTGTGCTGATTAAAACGGTTTTGGGCTTATTTTCCTAGCTGACTAAACCCTCAAAAGTTTCCTAAATACATTCTAGAAATCTAATACTAAAATATAGTTATAACGCATAAATGTAGTTGATGATGAACATTCGTTGTACCCTACTTTGAAAGATCTTTTTTTATAATCCATGCTGGAGCTAATTATTTGCATCATTTTTTCTGACGACCTTTGGAAATTTCTACGATGAGAAAAATGAGTTAAAAAATATTAGAATCCGTAAAAACACCGAAGTTCAATCATTTTGAACCTGTCCGATTACATAAACTTTTCTCGAATTGTTGATATATTAATTCACTATCATTGGTATCAATAACGTTACTGAAGATTTTTCAAATGGTTTTTTTGAAAAAGATTGTGCCAGAAGTGGTTTCATTCATCATGAAATCATTCGAATGAACTCAAAGTAATAAGTAAAAAAAAAAAATAATTGGCACTGAAATTTCTACTGCCAAATATAAAATAGATTATTTCAATATGTTGTACTTAAAAAAACTTTGATTACGAATGCCAGAAGTACAATGTGATTCCAAGACAAAAGCATTTGCTCTACAAAACTCAAACACGTTCAAAATAAGCAACATTGGTTGGATGATAAATTTCAGCAATGTTATTAGTATATTTGAATTTCATTTTAATGTTTCAGTAATAATACATCCAAACAGTTGCTCTAAATTCAATCACGTTCTTTTTTGAAATCGTATTTACGCGATGCCATTGCCGAACCATGGTATATTTGTACTTATACATATATGTATATTTTCTAACACACACATATATATATATATATATATATATATATATATATATATATATATATATATATATATATACGTACATACATACATACATATGTTTATGTGTATTGCTGTATGTCAAAAATATTGAAAAAAGTAATTCAGTTTTTAGTTTATAGTTAAAATCAAAACGTCGTGCTGGCTGGAAAGCACATTATAATTGTCTTCATAAGTTAAGTATAGATAGACTCGATTTTCTATTTCTTGGAGGTAATTATTAACATTCATGGAAAATGTATCTGCCTCTTTGGCTCTCTGTGCTCTTCCTCTCTCTTTGCAAATTAATTATTCAAAATATTCGTATAATTTACTGCAGAAGCGTCAAGTTTCTGGTTGTTTTTAGTTTTATACAAAAACTGGCACGTAGAGAAACCCTCCTTAGGCAATTGATTTACTTAACGTAATTTCATTTATATTTTCGAACTATTTTCGGTGACCACCCAAACGTGATTCTGAACTCTGCAATTTCCCATATTTTGGATCGATTCTAACACTCAGTGAGCATTCAGTACAGAAGTGTAAAATGCACGTTAAGCAAAATACGGAAATCTTGGGTGAAATTGTAAAAAAAATGACATGAAATCAGTTTGCCTTTAGAGGATTAATAAGTACATGACAATGTTTCGTTGATCAAGATCTCAATGAATTAGTCATATTAATTGAGCATACATGTCAAGAGCAAATCATTGGCATTTTTTTCTTGATTTTAAAGTAGCCAGTTACTTAAAGAAATTAATCTTAGGTGCCCGAATTGTGTGAGGATTTAATTTTTATTACCTCACAAGCATTCGAAACATTTTTTCCAAACTCTTACAACTTGGGATTTTTTTTGTGCTTCATTTCTTTTTCAAAGTCTTGTATAAATGTTTAACGTATGTTAACGAAATGCTTTCATCGTTACACAATGATACATGTTACCACCAATAATTTAAATGAAATGGTCTCACGAGACTTACAAGGAAAGTATTTTTATTGATCAGTGTGGTTTGATAGCAAATTTTATGAAAAATTGTTTTCCAAAACTACACAACAACTTGTAAACCAATATATTTCAACACTATTGTACAAAACTTATTACGCTATTTTTTCAGAATTATATACACAAATGTAAACATTAGAAATCCATAACAAAAAATCTGGTACTTGATAGATTAAGGATGTCTTACAACCTCGAGAACAAAATAGTGATAAGCTGGTTATAAACTATAATCAGAAATCTGTATACCTCATGCATATTTGAAAATGACAATATTGAATGCACAATGTAATGTAATTCATAGTCTCAAAAATGTAATAAACGTGATTTTGAAAAACTATATTTAATAAAATCGTTTGATATTTATTACTACATATTATTTTTACGGCTGAACGGCCCTAAAATTTTCTGTCGGAAAGCGATTTTTCGATGCGGATTCTCACCAACTTGATGGGAACTCAAAATAACTCCCAAATACGGTAGAATCGACAGCTGCGATAATACCTCAAGAAGATTCGTTTTTCATCTGTAACTTTTCCGCAATTGATAACTGTGAGTTGAAACTGCGCGCAATCGACTAATCTCGATACATTACATCGGATTAAGGTTTAACTATATTTATTTAAACTTTCTCCCGTTGCAACCGATTTGTAGAACCCTACTACGACTGGACTGTGTACCCTCAGGAATTCAAAAAAGATAACCACATCGTAAGATCAACAACTGCGAAAATACAACGAAATTTTTCTGTTTTTCGACAGTAACTTTGGAAGCCTTAATTGCATTTTCTCTAATGTCTACATACTATATAAAACATTGACTCCTGATTTAGAAGATAGTCCAGAATAAATTTTGCATGACCTAAAGAAATTTCTCAGTGGTAGAAATGAAGCTGGCTCTTCGGACTGATTCAAACTATGGGTACCCAAAATGTACCTTGGCTAGGATGTCGTAGAATCGTTGCTGAGAAAATACTACCAGTTTTCAGGGTTCAGCTTACTGCAGTAAATCAAGACGAAAATCCACGAGAATTTCATAATTATTACCTTTACTGATAGATAAGTTGAATCAGTTGATTTCATTTCCAATGAAAGACAACAGAGACCCTGTTTTATAATTTTTCAACTATATATGTTGCAACGACGAAAAGAAATCAGCACAGGAGTACAATATTGTATTATTTAATGCATGTAACATGAGATCAAGTTAAAACAACATATCATTATAGAAATACAATATATGTTAAGTCATAGTTTTATTTTCTTACGAGTATACATAATGCAGTCTGAGGTGTAAGTGGGTCCAAGGCCTACTTCATGAAGATACCATTTACCTTCATTCCGATAATCTCAACTCTTACATTGAAACATCTGATATCATCGAATATCTACTCCACAGAAAACATTACTTTCTAAATTTGATTAAATATATATTTTAAATTATAATCGATGGCGATAGGAATATTTCAACACGTTGCTTATGTCAGCATTACAGTTTTTCTGGTCACATCGTATTCATCAGCAATAATTATACCGAAAAAAAATAGTAGAAAACCAAAAATAAAATAGAGCTGTACAAATTTGTAAAGAATCGTCCCTATCACACAATATATAACTGTAAAGATTACAGTTTTTCAAATATTCATGGGTTATTAATTTCAGTTTTAGTATACATATAATTAATCCAGGGTAACTGACTTAGCGCAATACAAGGCAAGATGATATTTTTTTCTTTTTGCCTTGACATGCCTTGATTAGTATAGCATTGAGTAAATATGTGCTAAACTTTCACTCATCATAAGGAGGAAAATTGTAGCATGGAATCTTTTGTAAAACACTGAGATAAATCACTGTGATTCAGACTAGTAAAGTTTGCATGCATCGGTTGGATTTTTTAATATCAATGATTCATGCTACAGTCATACGATTATGCTAATGATATAAATATATTCGATGGTTACTGCCACGTCATTGTATTTCATACCATAATAGAACGTTTCAACACACGTTTACATGATTTAATAAGGCAAAGAACAATAATGGAAGAGTTATTGAATATTCGTTCAACATTTCGACTGTTGGTCACTGTATCTCCAAGCCTGCAGCTTATCAGAAATTGAAAGTCTCATCTTCAATTGCGCTTTTGATAAAACTAACAATCAGCTACAAAAATTAGTGCAGCAAATTTTCATATCAAGTAAACGTTTAGTAGACTTATTTTCATTCATCTTATAAAGTGATGTAACATAATGAAACGAAGAAGAATAATATTTCCGTTACCAATTGAATGCAAGTTGTATCACGCTATTTGGCAAACGGAAAAATAAAGTATATGTGATAAATTGCTATATTCAATTTGCTCAGATTTTCATGAAATACGGAAGAAAATAAAATTATATATTGTAATACTTGTGATTGTTCGGTCCTGTCAGATAATGAATTTCTTCTGGTCGAGAAGAATTGACAGAAACATCTATTCATCATGTTAATGTAATGATCAAAATATTCAGGTCAAAACCGAGAGATTTGCCGTGTCGAAAAATCAACTTTTCCTCACTTGTAAACGAACAGTTAATATTTTCATCAGAATGCTAATTGTCGACTGAACATATTTTTTTATAACTTAACATGCTGAGAAAAAATGGATTTTACACTAATTTCTTCAAATTTCTGCAAATAAGAGGAAATTTTGTACGTCGGAAACCTTAATTTGATAGGTATAATTGAAGACATTTTATTCTGTCACATAAACAGAAGAAAAAAACATTCAGAGAAAAAATATGAAAATTTAATAACTAGTCAGATATCTGAGCAAGCTACTTTCGTCAAATTGAACGATACAGAAACCCAAAGATCAAATGGATATGATTTTATATACAGAGGTACATTTCATCTCATGACGTACACATATCTATTATATAGCAGTAGTACTGAAATAGAATTAACCAAAGTGGGCAGTAAAACCGTGGGGCATACTGCCTGCTTGGAACTGATAGCCACCACCATGATGTCCAAAGAAGGATTGGAACATTGCATTTGGATCCATTTCTGCAATAAAAAAAATTACGTGTTAGCATAACTGTTATGTTATAGGGATATACAGGGTGTTTCATTTTAATCGCCCCAGGCCGATTACTCTGAAACTATGCAAGATACGAAAAAATATTTCCTGCAAAACATTTATCGTTCGAAGATGAAAGTGTCAGATTTATCGTAAGCAGAATTGCCAAGGTCAGATGAAAGTCAATTTAGTTTTTTTTTTTTTTAATGGAATAGTATAATTTTTTTGTCAGCGTCAGAAAAGTCAAATACTCACCGTATATTCCACCCTCCATATCTTCCAAGTCATGACCGTTGTCATATCGCGCACGTTTCTTGGGATCTGAAAGAATGCCGTACGCCTCGCCAACTTCTTTGAACTTTTTCTCCTGTTCTTTTTTCTCGCCTTCAGAAGCATTCGCGTGTTTATCTATAAAATTTGAAACTCATTATGAAAAAATCATCTGTCAAATGATGTGGTTCAATCGCCAAAAATTAAAATGACGGTATATATTACCTGGGTGATGTACCATGGCTCTCTTTCTATATGCTTTCTTGATATCGTCGGTTGACGCATTTTTGTCAATGCCAAGAATTTTGTAGTAGTCTTTTCTCTTGGATTTTTTCAATGCAAGCTTGGCTTCCTGCAGCAATCTTTTATTATCTAAAATTAAGATTCGACAAGTTAAAAATCTAATTCAAGGAAAATTATGCTGTGTTTCTAGCAAAAATTGATTTTTCTTGTAGGCTATCTAATTTCATGGTACCTCTGCTCTTGTCCATTTTACATGCTTGTTCGTAATCACGAACAGCCTCTTCAAAATCTCCAAGTTCCATGTAGCAGGCGGCTCGTTTAAGTAAAGCTTTAAGGTAACTTTCATCGAGCTTCAGTGCTTCGGTACACTCTTCTAAAGATTCTCTGAATTTTCTTAGCTGGAAACATATTTATTGTAAAATCATATGGGAATAAACCACGTCATTGATGGCAAAAGTGGCAGTAAGCTGATGAATTACAATGCAATGCAAAAAGGAAGTACAGCTTTTACAAAAAATTATACATTCCGCCTAAGCAAATATTCAGATTTATGTGTTTGGATAAAAACTGTGTGTTTACCTTGGCATATATCAATGCTTTATTGAAGTGTAATTTAGCATTGGCTAATATGTTCTGAGGATCTATGGTTAAGGCTTGGGTATACAGATCGAATGCCTCGGCATATTTTTCCATTTTAAACGCAGTGTTACCGTCTTCTTTTTTCTGTTTTAAAGATTTCGCTCTCTGAAATATGACAAGAATTAAAGAAGTATTATAATCATTAATATTGTTTTCAAGATGTTGTAACGATAAGAGAGAAAAGTTTCAAGGCATAAGAGATTTAAGAATATTTCATGACTTCATTTGTGTAAGTACAAACCTACGATATGGTTGAAACTGTAGTTGGATTTTTATGTTACCTTGTAAATCTCCATCGCCTTAGTATGATCAGGTGCTAATCGAAGAACTTGTTGAAAATGCATAAATGCTCGATCTATGTTGTCTTGGTAGTAAAGACACATGCCGCGTACATAAATTGCATCTACGTTCTGTTTGTTAATGTGTAAAACATCGCTAAAACAGACAAAACATGATTAACCCACCGTGTGAACACTTGATTTTTTACACCTTTTGTCCATACACTTTCTCAAACTGTTCTAGGCTTTCAAGAAATCGGTAAAACTTCAGGGTTTTTCTCAAAGCGTTAACTATATTATTCAAAAGTTGGCAGACTCAAAAGTTTTCAAGTATTGTTCACAAAAATTAATATTCAGAAAACGACTGCTTCCTAAAAGACTCTGTGTTCACACGCAGGGTTAAAACGGTGAAGGATACCAAAACTAAAACAATCAATAAATATAACAAACTTGGATATTTCCTGTGCCTCTTGAAATCTGCCTAGAAATGCCAAGCATTCTGCTTTGCGAAGCTTGAATGTCACACAAGAGGTGCTCACATCACAACAGCGGTCCATGCAATATACAACCTGTAATAAATGTGAATAAATTTTGAACATTTTCATATAGAGCATTGATTTTGTTGTCAGATCTCGTCAAACTTCTATAATAAATGAATCTTACTTTACGAAAATCTTTTTTTCCATAAGCCACTTCTGCTTCTTGTAAATATTTCTCAAGGTGTTCCAAGTTTTTTTTCTCCGAGAGAATAGCACTGTTACTGGGATCCAGCTCCAACACCTTTTCCATGGCTGCTCTAGCTCCGATGTTATCGCCGACAATCAGAGAGCATTTCATAACTCGTGGATAAGCCTGTAAGAATACTATACATGTCACAAATATTTCAGAATTTTTTAGGGTGATCAAAAGTTATGAAAAAAGAGGCAAGACTGTTGAAAAAATCTGCAGCAATATTAATTGTCAATGATAGTGAACTCAAATGAAAGAACATCCATACCATGTGATAAAAATGATTCTGTGTAAATTCGAATAATACCAACTGAGATATTTACAATTTGAGAAAAGGATGATGTTTCATTCTTGTTCACCATCGTGGCATAAAAAGTATTGCTGGAGATTTTTCAAACGAATTTTTCTTTCTACCTAACCTTTGATTCATACCTTGGGTCTCATAAATCTTTAATAAATGAGTCTCTTTGTTGCGGATTTCATAGTGTTTAGACTTATATACCTTTACAAATCCTGGATCAATGGCGATGCATTTCTTAGCATCTGCCAAGGCGTCGTGATATTTACCCAGCATCATGTAACACGCAGCGCGGTTTCCATAGTACGCTGGTGAATTGGGACATAGCTCTGTAAAATTGTTGTTCAGTTGAATAATTGATCACAAAATGAATTCTTCGCGTTCAGAACAAACGCTTTTCCATTGTTATTATTCATAGACACCTACCGATTACTTCAGTATAAACTGCTAAGGCCTCTGCGTATTTCTTGGTTTTGTAAAGTTGATTGCCAGTTTCTTTCTTCATTTCTGCCAATCTGAAAACAGAAGAAATATATACGTACCTAGAATGTTTATTATCCATCTTCCGTGCCTTTATCTGAACACTAAAATAATGGCAAAATATTTTTCAAATTTTTCATGTACGTATGTCAGAAAATGAAGGACAGCATATTAAAAATAAAAATTCAGCAAAAATTTTATCCAAAATTTAAAGGGATGGATTACTCTAAACTTTATTGATGAGAAATTATAAGTAAATATCACATATATATGAGAAGTGAACCTTTTGCACAGATAACAAGCAGATCTTGAGAAACAACAGATGTTACATAGACACTAATTGTCTTAAAGAAAACTATCAAGAGCTTACAAAATGAAATTGAGTCGTAATATCACTAGTCAGTGCCCAGAGAATTGAATTACATCGAGCGATTACTGGAAAAGTATGAGACCCAACAAAAAAAATACAACAGACTTCCATTATGTGACCAATACTATAAATTTGATTAACTTGGAGACTATGGCCAATAAAAGTGGGCATCACAATAAGGCTGACGTTAGTAATATCATTGCAACAAAATATAAAGCAGTGAAAAAATCATTATTGCACAATTTGAGAATGACTTTCAAGGAATTTATACAAATATATTTTATTTATCATGGTTTATTAAGAGAAATTGGATAATCCTAAAGATATGAAGAATCGTTGCCTAAATATGCATCATTACATTAACATTACCAACTTCATCCTCCATCCATGAACCATACGATTAGTGTTCTTGATTGTGATACCGATTGAGGTTTTAGATAAGAACTAATGTACTTGATATGAATGAACTATGTGCAAAGAAAATATTGCAACATTGTGGCCTGGAGGTCATATAAACGCTGCTTTCTGTAGCTAAGCATGCTTGTCGATGAAACAATGTGTGATCAAAAATGTCGACGAGGGTTTAAAAATCTGAAAAGAAGTTGTTAACCACTAAGTTAGGAATCGAAGGGAATTTGCATGACTGTCAAAAACACAAGTTGCAGCGAGTTGTGATTTTTCGGAGCTCTAGAAGCGTATCTGGGATATAACAACTCACTCTTCAGTGGTAAAGGGTTGTATTTCTTCAATAGGATCAGGATCATCGATGGGGTCCCATTCTTCATCGTTCAGTTGTTCAGCCATATTTTATTTATTTGTAAGCAACTTGAGTACTAAAAGTTATTCGATCACCACAAGTTAGATGATTTATAAATTATAAACGGCTTTTAGATCTAATGCGAAGAAAACCGTAACTCCGCAGGGCAAGACTGACAGAACAGAATGTATGGAATGTCCCGTGGTTCCCGAACATCAAGATGGTCTTTGAGCTAAGATTTATGCCCGTTTTTACTTCCAGCATCTACAGACATGACTTTGAACTATGTATGAATTTGTTGTTCCTAAATTATAATCGTTATTTTTAGCATGTCGACGTACGTCTGGTTAATATTTTTGAAGTCTATGGTATGAGTTTTGCATGTATTGCCGACGCATCTGGTAATATTCCTGCGGCTTTCGAACTCCAGTAACATTCGTATTAAGATTTTTATCCGAGGCGTTCCAAGAAAGTAAGTTATGAATATGTAATTAAACAACTAAAACACCTAACATAGTTCTCGAAATTCGATTCCCTGGCATAGCCATTTGAAAGAAGAAGAAGAAGAGATCTGGTAATATTGATGAATAATGGAGTATGAACAAATTTATTTGTATATACATAATTAAAATCAATTGCACGTTCGATTTACTATTCAAATTCAAATTCGCAGATTTCTATGTAGATATGCAATTGAATATTCTATTTATAATTGTTTTAATTACTTTGTCATAATTTATAGATTGACATATATACAACTGTTTTTATAATCGTAAATGAAAATTTTCCGACTTCTGAAAATTGCAAAATAGCAAGGATTTTTTCAGTCAATATCCGGCCGATTTTGAAAAATAGTCAACTTAATTCTTGGATACGCTAAATCGACGTGATTATGCGAGAGAAATCAATTGCGCGCACTACAAATACGTTGTGAGCAACGTCTCAAGAGTTACAAGCGAAAAATGAAAAGTTTCCTTCGTAATTTCTCTGCTGTTGGTTCAGCTAACGTAATGTTTTTTCTGCATTCATGAGGGACCAATTAGTCTGTTAAGGATCATAGAAATCGATACTAAGACTAAAAATATTTCGCTTTATAAAAGTAAGGCCCCCATTGTATTTTTGGTGAAAATATTGACGATTTTGGATGATGTTGGAATCAATTATTTGATATATTATATCACTGTAATTTTGAGAAAGGAATCAATTGGGCGCAATCCGAATTGAAGAGTGACAATCGAAAAATGTAAGATTTTCTTGATTGTTAGGGACGGGCTATGTGGTAAAAAATATCAATCGTTTCAAACGATCGTACTATCGATCATTTCAATTCCTTAGTATCGAACAATCCATGTTCTTCTGTAAACATCGAAAAATAGATTGTTAATATCGATGGCGAAAACAGGCGCGAAAGTTAAAACATTTCTAACTATAATTGTAAAAAGAAAAATGATCGCGAAAATTTTAAATTATCATTATTGTTAAGAATGTGTACAAAATATGAGAATTTAATATAAAGTTAAATATTTAAATACTCTAATTAACAGCGAGAAATTTAGTAGAAAATACAGATTTATTATCGACCTTACAATTAGTAATGGGTATTTACTTATTATAGATAAGTTGCTGACAGATGTTTGCACAGAAATTTAAATTACTTTCGGCTTGACGATATCGATAGTTCAATATTTTCCATAGACTTTAAAAAACATCGGTAATCGAAACATCATGAATGTATGTCGCCCATTCCTATCGTATGTTGTCCGACATATCGCAAGGTGTTGTATACATGTATTTATTTGTACATACGCATACGAATAGACGTGAGTGTTTGTAGTCTAAGTTTAATAATCCAACTTATGTTGGATCTTGTCGCGAAAGCAGGCGCATCCTTATGAGCTATGCAATTGGCGTATCACCAAAACAACGAATTCAGTAAGTAAGTATAGGCGATTGCCGTTTATTAGACGAAGAAGGAATTCTCGCTCTCAAATGTTTACGATAATATTAATTTACAACTGCGTTTAATAGACGAAATATTTGGAAAGTTATAACAGAACTTTACTGCTAGTGTTGATAATACAAAAGATATAAAACGAGAATAAAAAAATAAAAATAGTGCAAGTCAATAGCTGCCAATTCACAATACATTGGCTAATACGATTGCTTTTCCTCCAAATATATTGGAGATAAGCTGACTACTGACGTCGTACTTAAAATTAATGATAATTGTGAAAAATTTAACTCTGTAAGTCAGGTGGAACAGTCGAGGGTGATTGCAGGTGTAAATGCAAGAGACGTCGAATGGGTCCGCCAAGAATATTTCCAACAGCTCCTGCACCTCCTGCTTCACCTTCTGCGCTTTCTCTTAAATTTAGCTCCATAGTCGAATCTTCAACGCAAGTGTCTGTATTAGATTTTTCTCGTAATCCGCTAAGGTGCAAATCCATTTCTAGTTGAGAGTCGAGCAGTCTCATGTACTTGTCCAATTCACCACCTTTATCCTCCTCGCTTCCACCCAACGAACCTTCCGAGTTGCTGTCGAAATCATTTTCATCTCCTGGCACAACAAGATCCAAGATTCCACGTAAAGCGGAATCAAATGCATCTGCATTGAAGTCTATCCTCGTATCATCGGCATCACCATTTGCTCTGATTTCGCTGTTATCGTCATTTGACTTGGACAGTTGGCTGAATCATAAATCATCACTATTGGCTATGCAACTCAGACCAGATCGAAGTCAAATTAAGGATGAATTGGTTAGACCGTCAGAATCAAAAGTTGGGATAGAGAATAAAACTGTTTTGCAAAATTTCCAGAGATGTTGCTCAAATCAATGATAGTAATCACGAATGAAACAACATCCCCACTGTATAATACAAAAGATTCCGAGCAAATTCAAATAATTAAAGCTAAGATGTCAAGAATTTAAAAAGTTTTACACTTAGAAACGTTCCAAGAGCTTAAACTCTAATGTTTTTGATCAGATTCTAATGTTTTTCGGCTTAGTTCACTAACTAAATTATCACAAATTGTATGAGAAACATGCAAGAAATTTGTAATCAACCTATACCTATAATGCACAAATGTAATTGCTGATGAAGATCTGTTATACTTTAATGACAGTAGTCAGTAATATATTTTTATCCACTCTGCAGATAATGGTAAGTAGAAATTTTTAGGTGATCTATGGAAGTCTCTATGGTGAACAAAATGAGCCCATTAACATTAGAGTCAGATAAAGAACAAGAAAGTTCAATCATTTCAATCTTTCTAGTTATGAAAGCTTTTACTCCAATTATTGATAACTTATTATATAATAGATAATAGAATTGCTGTTCCACTCGTGTTCTTTATTTATTATTCATGCAAATAATATATTCATGGAGATTTCTTGAACGGTTCTTTCTCTTTTCATAATTCTTTAATTTGACGGTCTGGCTAATTTACTCTCAAAACAGTCTTTTCATTCCAAAATTATGAACAACGTACCCCGGAAACTGAACTCCATCTACGTCGCTTGAATGTTGCAAAAATTCCCGAACTTTCGCTTGGATTGACGGCGGGTGCTGATCTACCATTCGATCATTTGATGACCACTGCTGGTCCAGCATTGAGTGCAGTTGTTCTGGATCTATGTTGAGCCAGTTATCATTGTCTGGAGGGCTCAATCGCCCTTCACCTATTACAAAAACTAAATACAACATGTGCACACAGCACGTCTTCCCCTTAAAATATGCTTTTGATGATAACAATTTCATATTTTGAAGTAGTGTTGATTTTGAAATAATAAACTTGAATTTTTCTTTAAATATATATACAAATGGTACGCTTAAAAGAAGTACACAAGATGTGTTTAGAAATCAGAGTTAATTTCTAAGATCGTAGACGTCTTACTCAATGACTCGATATCATGGTGCGGAGCATTACGCCAGGTCTCCAATATTCGATGAGCCTCGTTCTTGTCACCAAATAAAGAATGATCCCTGGAACTGGATTGAAAATACTCCTTGGCCATTCTAAGCAGCCGATTGTATTCTTGACTACCCTCTAAAAGATTTCGGAAATATCCGTTTGCTGTCAACCGTTTCAGATATGCAACCCATTCGGTTTCATTTTTATTTTCATTGTCTTCATTCTGTTTGATTTTGCGACTGGCTCGTGCAACAAGCATTTCCAATCCACACGATATCTTTATCCCCAACAAATGCGGCTTATGACAAGAATCATTGGGTGAAGGTAAATTCCAACCAGTTCTTGGATCACCAGCGTAACGACAGTGAGTTGCCATCGCATATAGGCATCTAGTCATTTTCACATTGACCATGGCACGTTGTTCCGGTGGAAAGTACTTCATCGCTTGGCAAACCTGGAAGAAATAACCAGATATCTGTTATTAGGTTGTTTAGAAATCCGCAGCTCGAATAGTTCAAGTGTTATAAGCCTTGAAAGTGAACTTTGTATAAAAATCCATCTTTAAACTTCTTCAGTTGCTTGTATATTGACTTCACTACGTTACAAAAATTTAAATAACAAGATTTAGAGGAATTTATTTTCTAGAAATGCTTACAGAATCAAGTCCACATCATGAAATATGGCTGTTTAACCATGGTGGGCACTAAAAATAGTAAAAAAAAATTCCCAGTCTTCTCCCTAACTTTTCTTGACCAAAATGTAATTTGTTTATAACTAAAATTCAGACTAATAGCGCCAATTCGGCTACCTAATATATAGAGTTCCAAATCAATCGGTTTTCAAAAACACATTTATGATCTATATAAGTCATGGAACCGAGCACGTAAAAAAACATTGTTTCCCGAATTTCTTTTCTTCATCAAAAAAGCTCTAATCTTTTTTATTTTAGTACACTGCCGTAAAATTCCTCGACTGATAATAAAATTTCCTGCAGTATACATGTAAGAGTATAAGAGTATGGACAAGAAATTGGGGGACAGATGGGAAACATGGATGGAAAACATATGGCAGAGGGTGTCAAGAGGAAAATAGAAGAAATGCTAAAAGGGGAGTTACTACTAGAAGCCTATGAATTTCGTATTTTATTTGCAAAGTGGGATTAAAAGATGAAATACACAGATTATACAAGTCAAAAATAAAGATACGGGTATATAAATATATTTGTAGGAATACCGAGGTATTGCAAAGTTAAATAAATAAATGTTGAATGTAAGTTCAAAAACATAAAAATGTATGAATAAACGAAATTAATGAATATAAATAAAATTAATAATAAATCTCCCTGACTTTTCTCTAATTTCCCAGGTTATTTTTCGAATTTTTTAGATTTTTCTCATTAGTAGACAACATGGCAACGATTGAAAAAGAAATCGCAGAGTAATTGAAATGGAAATAAATGGAAATGGAGAATAAATTATACAGATAAAAACCGGATTCAAGATAATCTGTTCTGAAACTCAAAAAAATTAAGAACAAATCTACAAATTGGCCCCTGATATTTCAGTGAAAATTGGTACACTTACTTTTCTCTCAAGTGGATCCGATTGACAAATAGTCCTCAGTGCAGCTGCGATCAAACCAGGTTCCTGTTTTAGTATGGCGATAGCTCTTTCTGGTAAAAAGACCCGAGCTTTGTGGATTCTGTTTTGTATTTCCTCTGGGTATATGGCAATTTTCTTTCGAATAGCAGCTTGTATACCATACTGCATTCTGGAAGCTGTAGGTTTCTCTCTGATGTTTCGCAGCATTTCTATATAAGACAGGTTTTCATCTCTAACAACATGTATTTCGCCATTATATATGAAAACACGATCCTGACAAGTTTGTGGTGTCGCCCAACTTGGCAAAGACTCTGCAGCTTCAATTAGCAAGAATTCTCCATCAGAGTCAACCAATTTTACGATTAAGCCATCGAATGCCTTCGTCAGTTCCATTACCAGAAACACGAGAAACCACTCGTCACCAACATCCTCGTCAAATCGCAGACTAGCATATATGTGTGGTGGTAGCTGATAATCTGCAAAAGAGGAACTGGAACTAATAGTGCTATAAATTGAAGGGTATATAATTCATGCAATGAAATTGGTGACACACATTTTCATACCTACATAACATTATCTTACTTTACCTTCCACTCGAGCTCCACCATCAAGTTCTTTGTTGAGCTGGATAATATTCTTTGTTCTGGCTTGAAAGCCTAACGAGTCTCTATGCCATATGTATTCATGAGTATACTTTGAAATTCGATTATTGTATTTGTTTATTTCAGATACTAATTCATCTTGAGATATTTCCTCCGTCGATTTGTAACACAAGTGTGGAAACAGAAAACACTCGACAAAATCATCCTCTCTAGTATACTGCAGCGGGATTGACATGATTGATCGTTTCAGTAATCAGATTATGCTTATTCTTTGATTTCTCCTCAGTTAATGTCATTCAACTTTTCACAATTGCATACATACTTTGATCTAACTGCGATCTATACATATTGCAAAATGAACAACGGAGTGAATCAGCCCTGACATAACCTAACTTTTCAAATACCAAGTTGCAGACTAGAGCTTTTGAATCATTCCTACATCAACGCTGATCTGATGCACCATGATGCACGAAAATACAGTTTGCTAAACGTATTACTATTCAAAAGCAGTACAAAGTAGAGTCCCTAGAGACTAATTACAAACTACGAATGCAACGCCATTTAGTGATGATTTACTGCACTACTTGCATTGTATTGGCAGAGATGATTAGGTATTGGACTACAGAAGCGTTACAGAAGTGGTATCCTCGTTCTGTCGAGGAAGGTCTATTGAAACGTGAAGTGAGGAACAAGGAATCCTTGTTCCTCAAGGAAGGACTATGAATACGGGTGTTATTTATCTTGACAAAATGATACTCCAATAGATTGAATGATGTTTTCTATACCAGAAGTAAAATATGATAAATAAACCTAAAACGATCAACTGATTACCAATCTCGAGACCATATTGCAATTACACCCGCCTTTGATATTCACCAAGGATGCCGGCGACGACACACGACTTTAACGCGTGGTGCAAGTTCCAGTATTATTGTATTTCAATGGGCTTTAGAGAGACACGAGGGAAAATTTTTACTTTGGCTACAGAGCCTAGATATAAGGAGAACGATCGTAATGTATGAGACACGGTCGAAAATTTATGAATAAGGGGAATACCGTAATCGCATCATACAGATATCGACCTGGCCTTAATGTCACCAGCGCTATTCTGGTGGACATGGTAAAAACTGTAATATTTTCCCTCTTTTCAGATCGCAAATAAAGCCAAACAGCATATGTCGATCGTTCTCTTTATATCTAGGCTACATGATTACGACCATCTTAGGATGAGTGTTTTTTGGTTCAGATTGTAACGGGCAACGCGCGTCATTGAAACGTTGTTAACGAGCAAGTGTATAATGATGAAGCTAATAATTTGTATTAAACTTACTTAGGAAGAAACGAAATAATGCCGTCGTGTATTGCGTTAAATTGTACGAATGTATCGGCAGAGGCTCGTAAATCAAAAAGACAAAAATTGTTGGAGAAGAAATACAAAGTAACTTTTCATAGGTTAGTCAAACTTGTATCGCTTTTACTTTACGTCACGTTACGTATGGGATTATTTTACCTGAACCTTGATTTTAATATCATTTAGTTGTTTTTTGAGTATATGTTAGCGGGAAAAAAAACAATAACAATACCAATGATATTATTAATGATACAGGTATCGATATTTTTGCAGATAATTTCTTTACGTCTGTGTATTTTCTTAGATTACCAAAAGATCCAACAAAACGACAAAAGTGGCTCGATAGCCTGTGTATTCCAGAGCCCAGAGGCGCGAGTCCTATGATATGCTCAATTCATTTTCCAGAAAATGCGTTCGACAGGACGTCCCAGTCTTGTGTGAGACTCAGAGAGTTTGCAATACCATATGTAAGTATGTATCGAAGTATAGAAATTGTATTTACAAGCAACCTATCTGTATTTTCAATGAGACACAATGCGACACTATCAAATGAGGAATGAAACTGCGTTGTGTCTTATATAAATTTTTTTGGGTATTCGAAAAATTCAGCACATTACAGGGTCCCTTGGATGAGGAGTTTCACATTACATTGCAGAAGTCCAATCAAAGCAGATTGCTCCAATCTCTGAAGCAGAAAACTGTATCACAGATTAATCACCAAGAGGTGGAAGATGAGCCTGAGGAAGTAAAATATTTGGATGAGGAAAATTTTAGTGACGACGATGAAAAATTTGATGAATTATCCATTTCTGAGGGTAAATTAACAGGCATAGAATTATTGCTTTCAAATGTTGACATAGTTTAAATTATTTTGATGATGTTTGAAGGATTTTACAAGCTTCAAGAAAGCTTTCGATTATTTTTAATTAAGTCGAACTGGAGGTGAATATCTGACCCAATTTCTAGATCAAACTCATATTTCTTATTTTGCGTAAACTCCTTATTTCGCATTACAAATCTAAAGAATATTGGTGTTCTCGTGTTTTTGTATACTGGAATAATTTTCCAAAAGAAATAAGAATTTTTAGAAAATGATTGAAATTTATTTCTCTGGTATATAGCTGAAAAAGTTTGCACGTATTTGTAAAAGAACACATCCAATGAAAATCGGATTATGATAACTTTTCAGAAATTTTTAACAAGCATCAAGGTTTTACCATAAATTATAAAAAATTAATTTTCTGTATCGAAATTCAAACATTTCTACAAAATTCATAGTATATATTAAAATTTATCAGAGATTCTGGACAATGACTAAAAAGCGTTAGAAATTTGCCTTCCTAATAAATTTCTAGAAATTTCTAAAAGTCTCTAAACATAATTTTCGCCAGAGAATACTCAATAACTCATTACAGATAGAATACATGTTCATAATGTGGTGACAAATCCTAAAATTATAGGTATACCATATCTTATCGATGACACTAGTGAAAGAAAATTATATGTCGACCGGTCCACCTCAGTGTCGCCGAGAGACTTTATCAATGACGTACCACTAAAGAAGGAGCCCAAAGTGTCTGTAACGCGATCAACATCGGTTTCACCCCAACACACTGAAGACAGTACAAAAACGCAATTTTTCCGCACAGTATTGATGAATACGAAAAAAATGTATGTTCATAAAATAAAAATGCTGCAGCAAAAGCAGCGTAGAACAGCAAATAAATTGGCAAATATGCGGGCTATTCTGAACGTATTAAAGAAAAAAAATCTTCTCGGAGCAAAGGAGCTTGCCAATCTTCAAGGTGGCTTCAGTTACTTTTGATACAGCTACTGCATATTTCAGCATTACCTAAATATCAGGAGGTGTTTCATGTAAAACTTTCTTTCAGAGAACGTTCTTGCATCCTGATATTAGTGGAACGCTGATCTTGGTTCTACTTGAAGACATTCTTCAATGGATATACAGCTTGGTAGCCACATTCATTGCAGAATATAGGAATCGAAGGTCCAGGTCTTGAAAAATCCTAGTCTCTGCTTAGTTGAAGACTTCTGCGTGTCTTTGGAAAAAATGTCTATTAGATTCATTCTACAGCACCAGGTACTGGATTTACGGACGCTAGTGTTTCAAGCAAAACATGAAATGCACTGTGACGTTTTGGCTGGCCATTCCTCTCCTGTTGATTGTCGAGACATTTCATCACTGATGTTAATGCAAAATTCTTGAAGGGCAACATTCATCGCAAAAATTGCATTGGAGCAATATTGTAACACAAAACAGATACTTGGAAATGCATGCCGGGAAAAAAATTTCAGATTGCGGATACAATTTCGGATTCTCTTCGCACAATACTGTACAATTGATTTATAATGCGATATAAATAACATTAATGCGATTCTATGGTCAACAAAAATTTCAAAAATGAATGTAATATTTTACAGTAATAAAACTAATAGATTTTACGTAAGTAAGTATAATCGTTATGTATTCCCTTATTCATTCCATATTCTCCAAATAATTATCCAATTATCTTACTACTGTTTCTAAACCGAATAGATAAACTATAGACGCTTGTGAAATGATCTGAAATTTGTTAAATCAGAAAAGCAAAAGCTACATTGAAGTTGTGATTGTTTCTTTAGAGCTGTCACTAGTATTTTCGTGAATTTGTTGAAGCACACATACAAAGAATTATTTCCATAATATGTAATTAGTGTAATACAAAATGCTTGCGATGCCTGAACAGTAAATTAAGATAGAATCAGTCTATACTGTTATGTAGGACTCTATGAAACGTATGAAAAGTCTTTCATTTGCCATGAATGAGGAAGTACGAATAACAGATATTGGTTTATACATATGAATTAGCAAAGTAAAAAAATTTTTCGTAGACTACCAAGATTTTCAATTTGTTCAATAATTAAACGCGTGGGATTTGGCAAATAATGCCAATCGTTTTAAAGAAAACATGACTTTCATGAAACGATTCAATATTTAGGTAATAGCTTTTCTGCACATTATTTACGTAATGATTTTACCTTATTTCACAGGACAACTTTTTTTTTTCCTGTAAATTTGTAACAGTTAAGCCTAATGTTAGACAAGATGGGAGAAAACTTCAGAAAACACAACGTTCTACATCTGTCTCTTTTCCAAAATTACCAGCAATTGAAAAAATACGAACACTGTCAACAGATATAGAAAATACAGACTTTCTTCCAAACCAAGTCGAACTGCCCCTCCAAAAGTCAAGTTCATCTTTATCATCCGAAGTGCGGGCTTTTTGATATTTATTATTAAGAAAACTAAAGGAACATCCTCCAACTCTTAGCAATAGTTTCAGCCGAACGTGACTTTATTGCAAGCCTCTGACTTATTTTAATATTTCAAGTTTTCCGGATGGAGAGAATATTCGTTACCAATTTTATACCCAAACTTGGAGAGCGATAAAGAGAACAAGCAACGTATTATCGAAAGTAAATGGGGACGAGGTACTGCGCTTGACATCGGACTTTGGGAGGATAGCATTGCTCCTGTAGTCAAAGTTAGAAGCAGAGTTGACATTGACCTCGGTATGAGCGAAGGTACCGATGTATTGACCGATGAAATGGTTGGAGCATGCTCATCTTTTTTAGCAAAATCACCAGAGACTGAACTTTATGTTGAGAATAAGTGCGAGCTTGTGAACATGGTAAAATTTTAATATTGGCAAAATGTTGTCGCACTTCGTCGATCGACTAGTGTGAAAAAGTTGATAAAAAATTTTTAGTTTAATCCTTTTTAGGGCAAATGTTGATGGTAGTTTTGTAGATTTTGATTTTTTCAGGGCCTGAGAGATATCGTCATTTTGCAATATCGTCATTACTTGCAGTACATTGACTTGGAAAATAATAGTATTGGTGACTTGACGCCACTCGGAGGAATTCCATATCTGATGTACTTGAATGCAGCCCGTAACAAGCTCAGAGACGTTCTGAGATTCAAACCTCCGTGGTGCTTGACATATGTAAATTTGGCGTATAACAATATTTCAAAGATCGATGATTTGTCTGAGTTTTGGAGTATTGTCAGACTCGATTTATCGCACAATGTGATTGAGCGTATTGAAGGACTGGTAAATTTGAGGTATCTGTCAATCTGCCTTCAGCTTTGAGATCAAAAGTTTAGGAATTACTGCAAACGTTGTTTCATTATGGATGAATGAACCGCATGCATCTCAATCGCAAATTAAAAAAATAGTAAAGACCGTTTAAAAAGAAACAACCTCCCTACTGTGTGATGAAAATGAAACTTGACAATTTCTAATAACACAAGATGAGATATCAAGAATTTGAGAAAAGGTTTCATAATCATTTCTATCCAGTACTAGAGATGTTGTTTCAATTATATTTGCTATCATCTGCACAGGTAAGATAGTTACAGATTTTTTCTCTTTTTATACCTTCTAAGTCAGATGGTGCTGTTCGCCCTTAATCCAAAACAATCTAGTTTCAGGAAATGTTATCTTACCAAATGAATAATCGTAATTTACTATTGCAGACACTTGAGGTTTTTGAATCTTGGATACAATATAATTGAATCCGTTGAAAACTTGGATAACTTGGACATCCAGGAGTTGAATTTGGAATACAATTGCATATCGAATGTCAGATCTGCCGCATCTGCTTTCGGTATAAGTACATTGCCAAATCTTCGCACGTTGATTTTAAGGCACAACAAATTGACCACATTGGAGTTTTTTGAGGTAAATTCAATTGACAGGAAATATTCCGTCTGAAGTATGCTTGATTTGGCAATGAGAAGAAATTATTTTCACGAGTAAAACGATCTTTACCTAGGGTGCTTATGGCTTACGCTACATCGATTTAAAGTACAATAAAATTTCGGATTTACTGGAGGTGTCTCATCTAAAAAGTTTAGTTCACGAGATTGATTTACGTGGAAATCCCTGTACCAACTGGCCAAACTATCGAGATGTATTACTATTCTCAATGCCAAGCGTTATGTTTGTCGACGGTGCCAGCGTTACCATCTCTGAAAAGGTATACTGCTCAGACTTCAAAATAGGATGGAATATTTGTACAATTGCATTGTACCATCCAAGAATACAATCATTCCCATCTTTACCCGAACAAGCATACTTTGCGCTGCAACTTCATCATATTTGTCAAATCAGGTGTCTGCCAGCACAATATTTGCACCACCGATAGAACTGGTGGTGGCTTCCAGTGTAACGAAGCTAATGCTTCTGGAACATTTAAATACCATTGACATTGACCTCCACATTACACCGATTGATCAAAGTACTCCACCGTTAATAATACTAACCGGCCCTCCAGCAGTGAAGAAGTCGATACTAGCCAAAAAGATCGCTAATGATTTGCCTAAACGGGTGAGACAAAATGTTTCATGGAAATTTCACTCATGGATTTTAAGAAATTTAATTTAATGGTTGTCTAGGTCAGGTACTGCCTTAGTCACACAACAAAGCACCAGCCGTGTGACAACCCTCTCGGATCGACTTACCATTTCGTTAGTAGAGAAGAATTCAATGAGATAACAAGACGAGGGGAATTTTTATCGACCAGAGAGTGGCTAGGAAATAGTTACGGATTCCGTTAGTAGATTTAGCTTTTTAATTCAGTTGAGTAATAATTGGCTATACTACCTGAATCATAAGTTATGAAAAGAGAAAGAACCGTTTAAAAAATAAACCGTAGTGTTGTTTGTTCTATTTATTATATTACATTTATGCCAATAATAGTCAAAACGAATGAAATATTATCCCTAGATGTAATAAAACAGATTTCGAATAAATTCCAACAACACAAGCTAAGACATCAACAATTTAAAAAAATATTTTACAATAAGATAGTTAAAAATGATTAAACTCTAGTGTTTCGTATCCAATTCTAATGTTTTCAGGCTTATTTAATTCAATGTAGAGATCTCCTGATTGTGAGATCGCCTCATAAAATTTATCGTACAGTAATCTTGAGAGTGTATAACAATAGATTTGTATACCTAAGATACAACAGGTGTTCGTCAACAATTAAATTTGCGAGTTATAACTATACTAGAATGTGGGATTCTTTATACCTGTTTCAGACAATTTCTGGAGATATAAAACATCAGAAATGGTTTAAAAAAGACACCAAAGTTGTATCATTTTAAACGTTCTAATTACAAAACCTTTTTCTCTAATTGTTGTTACCTCAGCTTATGTGATTCGAATTTATTCAAATTCGATTGCATTGGGTAGCAGGGATGTTTTTTTCATCCGCGTTTACAATAATTGGTACAAATACCATTGCTGGAGATTTTTGAAAACAGTTTAAAATTTTTTTTTTCATCTCTTGATTCAGGAGCCATAGTCCATTCATCCTCAACAACAATAACACAAATCAATGATTATTGCAGATGTGAGTGAGATCAAAGCACTTGCTTTGGACAAGAAAATCGGTATCACTCACATGGATCTGCATGCAGCATTACAGATGCAAAGTCGATACGTGAATGCGAAGTTAATTTTGGTATTGACCAAAAGTGTGGAACTCCATCGACTATGGATCCAAGAAAAGATACAGATCTTTACATGGGTGAAGAGCAGTCTGCAAAATCTTGTAACTTTTAAACTTGAAAAATACCGTCGACCTACAATTGAAATGAAAGAATCTACGAGTCCCAAAGTGAACTTTATCTATGAATTACTAAACGAGGTGAAGAACCATTAAATTATCATGCTTGTCTTGTACCAGGTTAAATCAGTTAAAAAATTGTAACTACCACAGGTGTTGGAAACTTTGGACTCATCCCCTTTTAGCACTACGATGGGATCGGAGGCAACGGAAGAAATGGATACTGTAATGGTCATGGAAAGCCAAACCACTCTTCCTGAAATCATAAAAACTTCCAGTGACATTGAAATGGAAAAGAAACATATCACTTTTCAGGGAGAGGATGAGCAATCTACTACTGCACCTTCCTCGAAAGTGACTTTTAATTCTGATAAACTGACTGTACCAATGCCCGATGAATTGAAGGTTTCAAATAATTTTATTCGATCGCTGATTACCAATTACCTATGTAGCAAGTGGTTAATATGGCTGACGTTGATAGGCCAGCTTATGAACTTCAAAGTTTTAAGCTTGGAATGTATTATTAGATGTTCTTTTTAAAATTATATTATTAAAATAATTAAAAAACTACTGGACCAATCAGAGTTAAAACCTTTTTAAAAATTAAAGTCCTTTCTCCCTTAGCTGAAAACTCCCGGTATAGTGATAATTAAACTTCTAACATTCAGGGTGATTTTAATAACTTTCCTATTTAGGAGAGTGGGATGTTAAAAGTCTTTACATTCATTTTTAGGTCATATTAGACGAACATTCGAACGTTATTATCGAAAATGAAGAGGACAAAAGAAGAAGACTGAAAGAAAAAATTCGTTTGCAACACGATTTGTTACGTCTTCAAATGGACAATGATGAATTTGTTGAAGGCGAGAATTTGGAGGATTACTCTGCGTCCAGCGATGATCTGTTTGTTTCAAAACGAGTTAGTAGTCAAGTAATACGTAACATGCAAGTTTTACAAGTCCTGTTGTAAACTTTTCACGCCTTCTACGCTGATCTGAAATAAAGTAGAAAAGCACGACAGCAGATCAAATAGACAAATAAATATACACCTAGAACATATTTCACTTGTAATTGTGATTCACAGTGCTTACCTGGCCTGGATTCTCCAAAACTTTTGGAAAAACTTCACAGTAAACTTGTAACTAAGTCTAGGGAACAGTACTTCGAACAGCATCTAAATAGCGTTGGCTGTATTTCCCTAGCAGTAAGTCAAGTTACAGTTAACACTTTTACATCATTCTTGTTCACCATTCTAAAACTGCTCTGCTGTTCAGGTATTCACAGATAATTTGGAATCGGCTTATAATCAAGTGGTCGATTTCGTTTACGAATTTTACATCAGTCAACCATCACGCAAATCAAAGTTTTCTATGGAAATTCAGAAACTAATGGAAGCCGTTAATGCATCGAAAACCAAAACTTTTCTTCAAGAATTGGAAGAGTATAAACATATAAACAAGTTCAAATTCGAATACTTTTGAAAACTCAAAATACTGAATCTTTTATACCACAGTTTATTAAACATAAATTTTGGTGACATGTTCTCATTTAACAATGATCTACTTGTGACAAAAATTAACATCCCTCGCAATTACAACAGAAAAAGCTTTTCCAGGGATTTATTATTGTCAATAAAGCAGAGTTTGCACATTTTAGAACTGTGTAGCCTTGTATCTTGGGATCAAATACTGAAGAGTCAATTCTTAATCGGAAGTAAAGACAATGGATAGAGGATGTGAGATAGAAATGAGTGAGTTCAACAACTGGGTCACTATGTGAAATTTATTTTTTAATTGAATAAATCAGTCTTTGGTTTCACATGAAATATCAGCTGTGTAAATACAATAGTTAATTTATTTACTCAATATCTAGCTAACTCGGATTATGAGTTCAAGTTCGTTGCTGAAAAGGAGTAGAATTCTCAAAAATACTCGCTTTACCGATTTATATGTGGTATTATCCAATTAAAGTTTGATTTTCAGCATCAATATTGATAAATTCTTAAATAGTGTCTGCTGTATCAATGAGGGAAATATAAATACGAAATTAGTGTAATATTCGTACTTTAATAAATATAAATACGAACAGAGATAAAAAGGAATATACCAATTTTATGTACGTCATGTGTATCTTTTCACTTTTATAATATTGGGAAATTACAAATTTTGTACTATAGTTTTACATACGGAGCGATCATCTGAAAGAAAAGTATCAAACGATCCTGATTCAGAGTTAGTATTCTCTTTCAATACTTCTGCTGCGAAAAATCATGTGTTAAATATAGGGTATGACATTTCCCGTGTAGAGAGATGAAAATACTTCAGTCATATTCAATCTGAATAAAGGCAATGCTTCTGCATATAAATATTCGTATTTGATACGATATGCATAAATTAATATAATATATCTTTGCATAATTGACTTGATTACTATGTAAACAGTCAAAAGTGATAAAGTTCTCGCAAACTAGATCAATTATTGTCTTATTTTCTATACTTCTTTTATTTATTGTTGTATCTTACGGAGTGTCGATTCCCATTTCATTATTCAAAAAATTTTCGAGTATAGGTATATATATATATATGTATATATGTATATTTTTTTTATCAAAATAAAGATATGTTGAGCATTACTACCCTAGGAAAAACATTGTTTTACGAAAATCTAGTACAATTGATAAGCAGCGCATAATGCTATGGACGTTCGTTTAACTGTGCTCGTAAACTGCAATTATTTTTGGAAATTGCTAGCACAACAGTTATACCCATTATTATTTCAGTGCTTTGACAGTTTAGATTTGATTTCCACTAGGAACGCCCATGTTTGTAATTACATTCCGATTGCAGCCTATATCGATCAACATTTTATGATTTTCAGAGACTATCGCCAACGGATTTGGGCCAACTTGAAAATTACTTTGTGATTGCGGTAGCTTCGGGTCACTATCGATATTTTGCAATTTTGTATAGTTCACCTGCTGCCATGCTTCGTCGAGTATTCTATTATCATAAACGTCTACTTTAATCGTATTCTCAATTTCATTCTCCATTTGTGATGTAAATAATTTTGATGTCGCTGTTCCAATGTCATTTTCGTTCCCTACCCACTTTCTGTTACTAGTACCATCAGTTACTTCGTGGTGATGATGTCGCAAGTGATCGTCCAGTGTCTGCTTCTTATCAAATAATAACGCACACTGTTTACACCTGTAAATTAGAAGATTTATCAATATGAAACTACGAATTTTTGCTGGAAAAATTAACTGAATGAATTTTCCAGCTGTGATAATTATTCTACACTATTTATTGCATGATCGTGTAACTCCGTTCTGTTCGTTTTCGTTTTCTGTTTGAAAATTGAATTACAATCATTCTATGAATGAGTTCAATGTAGAAATACGGAACAATAAAAGTTATAGGGAAATAGCCTGCGTTTAAACGAAACCTACTTGTACTGCATTTTATTTGTTTCTTTAGCCAGTATCTCAGCTGGGTCATGAATCTTCTGGTGCGCGAACAAGTTGTATCGTTCGGCGAACCGTTTTCCACATAGAGTACAACTGAACGGTTTTTCTCCTGTGTGTACTCGCATGTGACGTTTCAAGTGAGAAGTCGACAGCAAAGACATATCACATACCTAAGAAGAATCATCACTATGAATTGTAATTTTGTGGTTGCATGTTGGAATGAATATACTTGACGTGAATAGAATTCTTGTCGATCAAGCAGTTATTCTACCTGACTTTACGAACTTCTAGTTCGTATGTGTTTTGACTTGAGAAAATATGATGAAATAAGATTTTCTCGTTTAAATTCAAGAATACTACACTGATAAAATCCAAAATCTAATAGGTTCTAAGTGAAGAAGAGACCAGTCATCAAAATCCGTTGATTCATTCTCAAGATGTAATCGAACAAGAAATTGATCATGCATACAAATCTAGCGCCGATTAGAAAATTGTCAGAGGCGATTATGTCGACCTTAAAACATTGGAATGAAAAAAGTCAATTAATACGATTACAATAACTTCTTTTGTTCTCGTTACCCCCTGAAAAGGAAAAAGTAGAAGCTAAAAGCATCCAAACTATACTTATTACGTACGTGACATTGGTAGGATTTTTTCCCAGTGTGCGAAAGTGCATGCATGTTGTACGAAGTATGGTGGACGAAACGTTTTCCACATAGTTCGCATTGGTAAGGCGTTTCTCCCGTATGCATCGGCAAGTGTCTCATCAAAGCTCCCTTTTGAGTGAAACATTTGTTGCAAAAACTGCATTGGAACGGATTAATGCCATTGTGCATACCGACATGGATTTCCAATGCGTGTTTGTGCTTGTAAGCCTGACCACACTTTTCACACATGTAGGGTCTCAGACTCGAATGTGATTTCATATGGGTTTTTAACTCGGCTGACGTTCTCCACTTCTTTCCGCAAGTTGGACAAGGATATTTTAATGGCTTTAAGCTATACTTTGATATTCTATGAGATTTGTACGTTATTTCTTGCGAATTAGGGGCAAGCTCTTTAGGCACATCCAGCATATCCACAGAGTTGTTCTCTGCAATTTTTATAGTATTCGGTCACGATTAAATTGTGGAAATGGATAAGAATACATTATTTTCGTATAAAAATTTGCTCTCGGATCAATTTTGGTCTGTGACAAAAATAGATCTAAAAAAAAAAGTATGTCAAGAACCTAGAGATAGATTTTTTTCATGTAATCAATAAAGGACGTAAATAAGTTTATCAAATTAGAAACAAGTAGAAAAAGTTTTGGGTAGTAGATCGAGTTGCCGATTTAATCTTTTATCGTGCCTTATTTTAGAGACAATAGTGTAAAAAATTATTCATTTAATTTTTTCATTGATGTTTTACATACTTGATATGTCATGTTCGTGTTCGTATATTTTTTCTGTATTGCGAACAACTTCTTTCCATTCAAAATCATCTTGTTCCTCATTATCCGACATTCCAAGGAGTTCCTCGGGAAATATTCCATGATCGTCATTATTTGACTCTAAGAGCTCGTGTACAATGTCAATGGCATCTTTATTCCGTGGATGTTCTTTAACTACATGAGTATTAGCGTCAGATATGCTTGAAAATACTTTGTTACAAATTTTGCACTTGTAAGGTTTCGATTCTCCGTGCTTCAATGAATGCAAACAAAGATCGTTCGCATATTTAAACAACCTGCCACATACTTTGCACCGATGAGTATACAGTGCCATTTTTTCTTGTCTATTTAGATTGAATGTTATTTCATTTCTGGATAAACAATTAACATTTTGTTCTTTTTTTTTCGTTTCACCTGCTGTTTCATCATTCAGAATATTGTCAAAACTATTGACATGTCTTACAACATTCGCCACAGCGCCTTTGAGTTGACTTTTACGTTTCGCTTTTACATTTTGTTCGCTCCGTACATTTATATTTATACTTTTGGTACAGATCTTTGCTCCACATTGACCAAATTTTTTATCAAGATCCAAAACTTCACCACTATGAATCAAAGATTCTTTACAACCGTTAGCTAAATCATACTGACTAATCGAGCATTCATCGTTACTCAATTTTTGCAATACAGATAAAGTTTTCACTTGGTTTGGACTGCTTGATGTTTTGAATTTGTTTGCCTGATTCAAGTTCCCAGCCAAACATTTATCACCTATTTCGAAAAGACTCGCAACGTCGCTTCTAACAGTCTTACTGTCACTTTGCTTGCTACTTGATTCATATACTTTCAATATCTCAGTTCTAATATTTGCTACTGTCCATTGCGCCTGTTCCAATATTTGGAACATGTGGTAGCATTGGGAGCATACGTGGGAACTGCGTAAATCAGATTCAATGCAGTTTAATACTTGGAGAATAAAACTAACAAGTTGCATCCCGTTCCGAGGTAACGATGTGTAAAAAATGTTCACACAAGTCGTTAACTCCAATCTTGCTGTGCATAGAAGACACAGAAGCTCCGATGTGGGTTCCATGTCTTTTTTAGATTGTTCGACAGAACGTTATTGTCATGATTTTTTTTTTTTTTTTTTTTCTATCAGGAAAATACGTCGGCGCTAATTGCGCAATAATAAAACAAGTTATTGCATGACATTTTTTTCATAATGTTTGTATTTTCAATTTCGAGTACAACTGAGAAAATTTATTTTCAAATATAATTTCCGAACCGTTGAATAAGACGAGATTTACAATACAACACTTTGATATTACAAAACATATTTTTTTCAACTCGTTTATTGATCCAGCTCAAGATATTGTTAATGTGACTCGACACGATTAACATTATTAACTAGTTTCGAATATAAAATATATGAAACCCCGTACACAAACGTCACTACGGTTAAAATTATTCATGACGGCCATTATAAAACATATATAGGTATGCAACTACCATCGTGTTACACAATCGTTGATGGTGTCGGTATCAGTTTGTGGCTCTTTTGTCAGTAGTAAGCTTTGTCTCACTTTTAGGGAATATTCAGTATTGAAGTTGGCAACTTCAATAATTTCGTAATTAATTTCTACCACGCTGGGTTGACCGTGATTTCTACACTGAAATGTGTTGTGAAGTGAGCTGCCAGTGCTGAAAACTCCTAGGAAACGGTCTGAAAATTCCCCAGGAGTGATTGTTAAATGTAAGATAAATGTCTCAAATATAACCTAAGAATTTGGCGTTTCGGGTCGAATAGCGATGGCATTTTCATTCAGAGCTGGTACAAATTGGTGTCATGATTTTCCAAAGCTTGCTAAAGAATCTGGCTTTTGCTTTAATGTCCATAGAACCCGAGTGAGGGTCGACTGGAATCGTATAAGTACGTCTAATTGTGGATAAATCGTGATATTTTTCTATGTTGAAGACAGGCTTTTTAGAAAGCATTTAAAAAATTGGATATTATCTACATTTTCCATGTAGAAATTTAGTATATTTTTGTTTAGTACATAAGAGAAAATTGTTTGTATGTTTAAAGGTTCCATTGACATAGATCGGGTGATCAGAGAAAGAGACTTTTTGACAGTAGATGACAATGTCAACAATGTAGTGGATTATTCCCTTGAAACTGAATACGATGTGAAGATATTGGACCCAAATTTTGTCAAACTATTTCGACTTGCTCAACTATCGGTTGAATATTTATTATATTGTAAACAGTATTTAGATCACAGTGTTATCATTTTAAAAGATGAACTAAGACTGAAGATCGAGGACAATGCGATGCTCAAAGAAGAGATTAATGCATTGCAAGAATCGATAAAGAATTTGAATGAAAAGATAAGGGAAAGAAATAGAATCATAGAATCAAAACTTGGCGATTCTAATGGTGAACTTTTCAAGGTATACATATGATACATTATTGTTTGAATTTTTCAGTAGGAAGATTTGTCCAAACAATCTGCCTATATTATACCTGATAAAAGATATTTAAATTGAATCTAGCAGTTAATTGGCTCAGGATATTAGCTGTATTTTTCAATAATTTCATGCATTTTTAGTGCCCACATTGTGTCAAGACTTTCATAGCTCCAACATTTGTGAGTGCTCATATCGCTAGACGCCACGCTCATTTGTCTGATCCATATATGATGCCTCCTTCTTTACCTGCACACGAGCAATACCGTGTTGAAGCGGAAAAATTACATGACGAAATAAAAACTCTAAAAGAAAGGCTCAATCGAACGGAAAGAGTGATAAGAAATGAATCAGAGAAAAATTTTGATTTTAGTAGAACCGACAATGGTCATAGAACTCCGGATATTTATGAAAAAGGGGAATATACTAACGATCGACAACGTGAAGAAAGAATAAGAGAACAACAGAGAAAGTATCAAGATGAGATAGCCAGTTTAAAGAGCATGTTGTTCAGTGAAGTTAGAGTGAGTTGGTGAAATCAAATTAGAATATTACTACCGATTGTTACCTTATTTCTCCATTTAAAGCAGTATATATACTTTGGGAAGAAAATAATAAACATCCCATTATTTATCAGAAACTTTTGAAATTTGATGGGAGAATTATATAGTAACGTAATTTCCATAAAAACCACTAATATTTGAGCTATATCACTTTTAAATATCGAATACAATTTTTTTCCAACTAAATTTGTATGCATTTTGCGAGAACAACATTTTTTGCAAAGACATGAGGGAAAAAAGACTTCGTAGTGCACATGATATTTCATGTAACAAAAGTATGGTTCACAAGTTTCTCTTTTTACTTAGATACACTTTTTTGTAGTATTGATCAAATGGTCACTTTACATAGAGAATGCAGTCAGAAAAACAAAACGTGTAAACTAAACTTGCATTACATAGAAAACGTTTTTTGAGGTGGATATTGTTGCTTAATGTGTTTTTTAAGTCAATACTTCACAGGCTGCAAATTTTATTAAGTAAACCTAGTTACACGTTTTTGTTTTTTAGAATTTGAAGCAAAAGGATGTAAGTTTAAGTCCTATTTACCAAGTTCAGCCTGACACGAAAATTCTTAATCTTGAGGAATTGATAAAGAAACAAGAAAAAGAGATTCATACGTTGAGAGACCAGCTCCGTGAACAAGTGAGTAAGATAGAGTGTTTTTCAATTTTTTAGCATCATCCATTCTATCATGTTATTCATAATTGCAGATAACACCAAACTTGAAGAATGTACAAGAGAAACTACATGTTCAAGAGCAGCATGGAAAAGTTATAAATGAACGTTTAGAAAAACAGACCGATTTGGATACTGATTTATCAGTCCAGTTGAAAATAAGCCAAGAAACATCAAGGCAAATGAAGGAGCTTTATGAATCGAAAATTAACGAATTAGAAATGCATTCAAAGGCTCAAAAACAAATGCTAGAAGCTCAGGGCATGCGGCTCGCACAATTGGCGCATGAACTCTGGGAGTCTAGGGAGCCAAGTCAATCAACAACCGAAGAAAAAAAAATTGATTTGCAGAGTAAATCGTCTAGTCAAAATATAGTGAAGAAAATGCCAAATATTAGAGGGAAAGACAATGATCATAAGACTAACGTAAAAAATAACAAACATGGCGAACCAGTTTGTGACAATGTCGGGAGCCTGTCTAGTCGTGAATCACCAAAGATTTTGACCTCTCCAATAAGGAATAGAAAACCTTGTTTTCAAAATAAAGATAACAATGAGCTATTAACAGGAAAAGGAGATTATTTTGAGACTGGTAGTGATTCTAAAAGTGCTAGGATTGCAATGAATTTGAGAGATTCAGATGCTGAAAACAGAAAACGATATTTGGTGGAAAATTTGAATCTTGAGTCTCTGCATTCTAGTCGGAGTGGAAAGGCGATTCAGCAAAGTTCTCAGAGAAATAGTAAACATCAAACCAATGTGAATCTTCGAAACTTAAAAGGTATCAGAGCCGTTTCTGACAGTAAAAACTTACCTTTACGTTCAAATGCTGGTTTTCGAGGTATGAAAAGTGAACAGTCCTTGGATTTGCCAAGAACTAAAGCTTATGTACGACAAAAAACTGTGCAAGAGTCTGAGGATAGTGAAAATTATAGTGAAACCGAATCTGAATCTAGTACTTCAAAATCCGAATGCCAATCTGCGTCTGAAGATGAAATCAAAAATGAAGAAGATGAGAGAAAATTGAATTCGCACTACATTGAAGATTTTAATTCACCAACGGATTCCAAGGAATGGATCCGTGAAAATTCTGAAATATTGCAGGAGTTGAAAGAGCATTTGACGGATGTTTTTGATGGCAAACTGAAAGATTTGGGGATTGATCCAGAATGGGATGGCATACCAAAGGCAACATTCAAACAAAAAATGGAAACCGTTATTCATCATCAAAATATAAATGCAAAGGTAACAACTGAACTTTATAGATAATGTGTTGATTATCACGTTTGCTTGATTTTTTATACGTTGTACATCACTGAAACTAGTAGATTATTTTCAATCAGAAATCTATAATTTTTTTTTTTTTTTCAGAAAATAAATGACTATAATTACATTCGTCAAAAAATACTTGAAGAAATTTCACAAAGATTGAACAAGAACATAGCAGAACCAGCCCACCCAAGAAAAATGTCTTCCTTAGACAGAATAATGAGCAAGTTTAAAATTAAAACTGCAAATGCACTGAAGCAGCGAACAAATTTTGGTTAGTAAAATTTTTAAGCAAATGCTATGTCTTTTAGATTCCATTTTTTGGTATGTCGTTACATGTTTTATTATAAAAAAAAAAAAAGAATTTTAGCCAGGTATTAGGTTTCTTGTCGTATTTCTCATATTTCAAAATATTCATATTTTAATAATAAAAATCAGTCAGGTTCGACAAAGATATTTTTTGAAACTTGTGTGTCGATAGTCTGTGAAGAAAATTAGTGACTTGATTGACAACTCCGATGATATCTTAAATAGAGAAGTAAAAAAAAAAGAATTACCGCTGTATTACAGAATTTCGAACACCTATTGTGAAATCCCCACTGATGAGTTCATATTCCAAAGCTTCTAAGCCGATGTCAAACTTAGAGGTACTTCCAAGTAAAATGAACGAGTCTAACATTCATGAATTGAGAAGTAACAAAAATTCGACCGTATCAAGGTATAAAAAAGAGCCGGAACCGCGACCCAGAAGCAGATCAACTCTAGTCAGAAATACTAAACCATCTTATTCTCAAATGAAAGATAATACCGGAATAGTAGAGCATAATAAATTCGTAGAAGAATTAGAGGATTCCACAAGTTTGGAAGAACAAAGACAGTCACATGACGGCATTGTATGTCTGTCCAAAAGTGAAAGTATACTGAAGGCCAAAAAATTCGGATTCAGGATTGAAAGTAAAAAATCTACACTTATGCCAAAAACGTCTGTTGAAAGTCTTATTGAACAATCTTATTCATCTGTTGACGAAGATTCAAATAACAAACTTAGTGATCATAAGCTAGTGCGCAGCCTACCAGGTTCCCCAAAGAATAATAAAAGTGTTTTGAAATCTACTACTGGATCCGTTGGAAGTTTGATAAAGAAGAAAGTTCTTTTCGATTTAGACCAAAGTGTAAGAAATGGTGGTAAAAGTACAAATCAGATTACAGGTGAGAATCTGTCTGCGAAGAAAACGTTACCAGAGTATAGTTTTGAGGATGAAGAAGTTAACGACGACGACTGGAATATTTCAAAGTGAGTAGAAACTAGGGCTGTGTGATGTTTCGAATAATCATAGACTGAGGGTGATTAATCAGATAATGAAGTCAAATGAACAATTACTCAACATTAATATAAATTGATTAATTGCACAATCCTAGTAGAAAAATATTCTCAAAAACTTATTGCGCATAAAATACCTCATTGTCGATTTGTTTTACCAATGATTGACGTTTTTTAGTATGTCAGACGATGATGTAAGACCGCAAAAAGCAAAGTCTCCAAGCATGGACAGTATAGTTTTAAAAACATCGCAGAGTAGTGAGATTGCAAAAATTTCAAAAAAAATACAAGACCAGGTGAATTAATCTTTGAATTACCAAATTTAAAACACCTCTTGATTTATCTATTTCATTTTCCTTTGAAAACGTATACTTGATTTCTAGCTGAATATTTCCCACCAGAAACCAATTGGTGCAGTAGAAGCAATGTTTCTGGCAAAGCCTAGTTCGAAGGAAACTAAGGGTCATTCAGAATACAGAGAATCTACGAACATGGCAAGTTCTAGCCTCGATAATCCTTATAATCCATTGCTCAATAATCAGCCGACAGAAATCAACAAGCATTCGAAAGCCACCTCAAGTGCATCGATGGATCATGAATCTGACGTAGAAACCGGCATCGAAGAATTGCTTAAAACTGATTGAAACTTATGCAGCCAAAATGTCTCCTAATAATGGTGCTTACGGCTGAATTTGTGTAAATGATTGTCAAGCTTACGTATTGTATGTAGCTCAGCTATGTAATTTACATATATACGTGTTCCAACTGTTTTTGCTAATTTTTATTTATTTTAATCAGTAAGTGCTTCAAATAGATTGAATATTTTTAAGAAATATTTTCTCATGGTTGAATGATACAATTTGGTAAATATTTTTTACAGTTTGACTTGTAAGATAGTCAAAGAGGTACTAGAAATGCAACCATCTTCAGTAATCGCATTGTCAGAATTTCAAAAATAGATGCATTGTCAGGCCATGTGAACAAGCAAGAGTATGGTAAGAAAACTCAGCCAGATAAAATTTTTCTTTCAGTTATCCTGACCTACAAATGCTGAACAAATCCTTACCTACTTATGAAATGAACTGAAGGATCTTTTAATTGCTTCTCTGATTGGGTTCGAGCACGAAACACATTATTAATCAACTGTTTTTTCAAATTCATAGTGTAGTTATGTCAGGAAAGAAGAGACATACGTCATATCACATATCGATGCTCCACTGTGATAGGTCGCATTAAGGCCTAAGTTAAATTGGGTGCTTTCAAATTGTCCTAAGACATTATTTTGAGTTCATTGCTGACTGAAACGTAGCAAGATAAGTTGTCGGTAGACTCATAATAAAACAAACATTTATTTGACACTTTCTACTTTTAATATAGGATTTTGATATAGCTTAAAATTTTTTACGGCTTCTATATCGAAAAAATAGGGATACGTATTCGAGGATTTTTTTATTTTACATATTTCGTAACATAAAGGGGATCGAAAATTTGATAATTTGGTGTTTTTTGGCATGGAGACTCATTCTCAAAAATTCATATCGCCGGTTCTATTTGAGTTGAAAAGTTCGTTTTTTCAACCCAAAGCTAATAAAATGATTTTTAATACAACAATTCTTTCATGAACGATTATTCCGAAATTTATATTGTTATAAATAATCAATACGTTAAAATCGATTTTTAACAATTGCCCCAACCTCGTAGCGAGTTCTTAGCACAACCATCGTATTCTACGTCAAATTTTTCATCCATAACGTATTTTTAATTGATGGAGACATTATTATTACTGTAGGAAACGAATTAATTTATCTACCACGGCACGTCACATCAGCGCTCGGGTAATTCCATTGCACGCCTCATTATCTTGCCTCGTATCATTTTCGTCTGTAATATGAATGATTACTGTATACTCTCAATTGAAAAATAATATTCAACAGCAAACAAGACTTCATAAAAAATGTAACGAAAAAATAATCAAATACAATGTATCAAATAAAAAATCAATTTATCAAGATTTCAATACATGATTTTTAGTTGATGAGTACCTCGTCCTGCAGTACGTCTTACAATATTTACATTTATTCTTGAAAATTTGTAGGATTCCAACCTCTCCTGAAGTATTGGAAGCATAGCAATTCTCATTGTGTCAATAAAAAAACGATTGTACAAATTTTTAAACGAATAATACTATACATATTAAAAGTGAATGTAAATATTGTGTGACGTAATGCAGAACGCGGTGTTGAATAACTCATATTATTGTATTAAAATCTTGGTAAATTGATTTTTTATTTGCCACAGTAATATTTTTTATTTTGTTATTTTTTTGTTGAATTTTTTATTAAGTATTGTATGCTAATAAATAATATTATTCAGTTAAAAATATAGAGTAATCATTTATATTACAGGGGAAACGGATACGAGGCAAGATAAAAGGGCGTGCATTGGAATTCCCCGCGCGCCGACGTGACGTGCCGCGGTAGATAAATTAATTCTTTTCCTACAGTAATAATAATTTCTCCATCAATTAAAAATACGTTATGGATGAAAAAATTTGACGTAGAATACGATGGTTGTGCTAAGAACTTGCTGCGAGGTTGGGGCAATTGTTAAAAATCGATTGAAACATATTAATTGTTTATAACAGTATAAATTTCGGAATAATCGTTGATGAAAGAATTGTTGTAATAAAATTCATTTCATTGGCTTTGAGATGAAAAGAACGAACTTTCCAGCTCAAATAGAACCGGTGTTATGAATTTTTGAAAGTGAGTCTTCCAAGCCAAAAAACACCAAATTATCAAATTTTCGATCCCCTCTACTTTACGAAATATGTGAAATAAAAAAATCCTCGAATACATATCGCTATTTTTTCGATATAGAACCCGTCAAAAAAAATTTCAGGTAAATAAAAAATGCGTCGGTCACAAAGGTTTTTGGTTGTAAAAGAATGTCCGATATATAATCAAACATATCGCGCAATATTAGTTTTACACAATATGAAGTATTTTCAAATAGTGTTTTTCGATACTAGTGCGCGAAGGTGGCAATGCCCGCACGAGCGTGAAGGCGCAGCACGAACCCGGAGACGAACCGTAGACGAGTGGAAGGGCGAGTGTGGCGCATTCACGCGAGATAGGCATCGTCAACTTTCGCGCGTGCATCGAACTCTATTTTTTGCTACACCTGTATTGGAAAGTACGACATACACGATTATATTCACACGAAACCACGGCACGATGTCTGTTCAGTGACGATGTCGAGCACGGCAAAGAGTGACAAACTATTCCATTGGTGGCGCTAGTGCAGCTGTTTGCAAAATGCGCAACTGTAGATAAAAGCGCGACCGTCTTTTTCGCAGACCGTTAGCAACGTGCGAAGGTTTATCTTATACCGCCGGCAATGTGCGAAGATTTTTTTCTCACACCGCTAGCAATTCGCGAAAGTTTTTCCCGCACATGTGTATAAAAGACTAATTTTGGTGCGTGAAAATGGTGCATGAAAATGGACTTTCCATGCGGGTGTTGCAAAAATGATTTTACTATTATTCTGATGTTTGTATTGTACCTGTCACGTATTATTCGTTTGGATTTTATCGGTTAACGTCACCCCATGCTAAAATAATAGTATTTGATATTTATTTCAATTTTTATACTTACTTTATTCATCATGAAAAGTTCTACAAAATTTTTTCCTTCAGGAATACTATCAAATTTTTTATTTACAATGCTTATAAATTTTTAAGCAATTTTTTTATAGCGGCTTTTGATTTTTTACACATATCTTACGTATATCCCACAATTTTCGAGCATGATTTAATGTAAACATTAGATGTCGCTTGAGTCGCAGTCCTTACCAATACGAGAAGGGGAAACCCCCTGTACTGACGTGATAGCATTGTTACTTGACTCTCTTTGTGGGATGCACAGTCGTCAATTTGTGTTTGATGACATCGCTTGTGGCGGCAGAAGCGTGTACACAGCAAAGGAATAACTCAGCTTGATTCATCAATTGAAGGTAATTTTTGTTCATAGGAACTGTTTGTGCAGTAGATTGCTGTTTCGGAATGACGAATAAAAATCCTGATATATATTGCGGTTTTGTTGGCACCTCTAATTACTGAGACATTAGACAGCTTACATGGGCTGCTATTAGGCTGCTATTGACACAGGCAGCTGTTTTTAAATTATTGAAAACAAATATGTTTCTGAACATTCTGACAAGTTGCTTTTGAATAATTTTTTGAATTTTTTCAAGAAATATTTGTGGAAAATTTATTCATAATATTCTTCAAAATTGAACATTTTTATTAATATGTCTGATATGTTTGTGAAATATTTTTTAAAATTCATATTTCCAAATGTATGTAATATTAATAAATAAGCTATGGTTATTGTAAAAAAATATACGTTTCTAGAGTACCGAAATAAAATTTCAGCAATAAAGAGGATATTCCTTCGGAATTTAGTATTTTTTAAGTCAACTGAGAAATTGGCAAATAACTAAAGAATTTTAATGCTTTCTTTGAATCCTCTGAGGATGAGATCGCCCAGAATGTTTTTTCATATAACTTACATGCGAACAAATTCTTTTGAACTGAAGACTAATAATTGGGATTTAGTTTCTCTAAATTAGACGAAAAATACTGAATAAAATTGGCCATTACCATTTCGCGACAAGCAATGGTTTAAAATCACTGTACTGAGTATAAAAATTTGTAGAGCTTGTCATCATCTTTCTTACCAGAGAGGTAATAGTTGAGAAATGGAACATGCACGACCACCGCCGGCATTGAGTTCCGGAGGTGCAATGGATGAAAACTGGAAAGACTGGAAACGGCAGTTTCTTATATTTCTGAAAGCTTCAGGCATCGCTAATAAGCCAACAGATGTGAGGGCCAACATTCTTTTGAATTTGATCGGTCCTGTCGGCATGACAGTTTTTAAAAACTTTACTTTCGACGATCCGGACGATGAGGAAAATGTGGAAATACTTATAGAAAAATTCGAAGATCACTTTTCACCAAGAAAAACTGAGGTGCACGAGCGGTATATCTTTTTTTCGAGCGTAAGACAACAGTCAGAGACCATCCCACACTACGTGCAAACTTTGAAGGTACGTTACAAAGAATCGTTTGGGAGAACGAATAAACAGTTACACTTAGCTGAGCACTTCAGGTGATCTTGAACCTTCCTGTTCTGTAGTTGAATAATTTCTTCGAAATATGGTTTGCTGAGTTTGTGGGTCAAACAGAAAAACTCGACGCCTTTTAAAAGCTAATTGTAAAACTTGTATTTCATGATTACAGAAAAAAGCAAGTACTTGCAACTTTGGTGGTTTAACAGAAAGCCTGATAAGAGACAAAATTATATCAGATGTGAAGAACAAGGAACTGAGGAAAATTTTTTTGGAGGAAAAAGATTTGTCCCTTAGCCGAGCCGTCGAGATATGGGAGAGCCGTGAACAAAATGAATCCGCTTCCAAATTCCATGTGCCAAAAGAATTTCAGCAAAAACCGTCTCACAATGCGGTGTATAATAAACTATATAACAAAACGTCGAACTGCCGTAACTGCAATACGTGCCATGAGCCGATGCGGTGCCCTGCAGAGGGACAGCGATGTGAGAATTGTGGAATGCTAAATCACTTCACAGCAGTTTGTAACCAACCACCAGTAAAAAAAGTAAACATGCACCCAATAATCCAGTACGATTTACAACAGCAATTTTATGCACCTTTCTGTCCAAAAATTCAAAGCTTTGTCTCATGAGTGTCGCATATCCTTCAAGTTTTAAAAGTAGGAAAGTTGCTACTTGCCTTGCACGGAATTATCTATATATTATTAATTTTCTACCTTTCAGACATGGCCAAAGCATTTCAACCCCTTACCATCGACCCAAGCACCAGGATCAACAATGAACAATTGATAAGAATGACTTGTCAGGATATTTTTACTGCAGAATTTGCAAATGTATCGTGTATTTAATGGAACTTCCGGTTGATTATTCTGCGAATGAGTCAATTGATAAAACGTATATTTTTAAAGAAGATTCAAACTTATTGAATTACCACTATATATCTGAATCAATAAATGATGTCATACAATATTTCCATTTCTTATCTTCATACGCGTTGTTGAGAGTAATAACTACCATTTTTTCTATAAGCTTCTACTTTGTGAAAACTATTTTTTACAGTATTTTAGGAAGTTCTGAAATAAATTAGCTAAAAGATAACTGTTCTTATTTCGATTTATATTACAGGTTACAAAGTACCACTTCAAGTATGAAATTTATAATGATAATATCACATCGTAAGGGAAATCTTGTGTGTTCTAGATGATATTTGAAAATTTTTGTGCGGCACGTATAAGATACAAGTTGATTTTCAAATATTTGAAATACTGAAACTGTTCCTTCATATTTTTATCCATAGTCAGACTTTTGAGTAGGGATGTGCCGGATAGCGATTTGTTTTTCTTCCAGGATACCGGATATCCGGTATCTGGTACGAGAAAATCGCCAAATTCTGGATTTTAAAGTAAGGTTACCTAAACTGAAGTGTGAAACTGAGAATCTTCATTTCCTACTTATTTCAGTTTTGTCCACTTTAATTTTTTTCCATTCCTATCATCTTGAGTAATAGTATAATCATCTTCTGAACAGATTATTGCTATCCGATAATCCGGCCGGATACCGGATAGTTAACGGATATCCGGCACATCCCTATTTTGGAGTGCTGTCTCTTTTTCATACAATTACTGGAAGTAACAGTTTTCACTTATTTTCAAGCAATCCAAATAATCTAAGTCAAATAAGTGAGAAAAGTAGAATAAAAATAAAACAAACCATGAAAACCTATTAAACCGAGAAGGCTGTAATATATTTGATAAATTCCTTCCGCAGTATTGGCTGAAAATATGAATATGTATAATGAATTAAAAATATCACACGTCATCATACGAAAACTTGATTTTACATCACACAACGTAAGCATACAAATATTAAAAATAAAATCAGTTTTTTTTCCCCCAGATTTCGCATTCCAAATCAGGTGCCGTATATGCTGAATATGAAATATTTAAATTGAATGTAAATCCCGTTATTGATATAATAATAAATGCATTCCTCATTTATTTGTCAGAGAACCTGTGGATGGTTTTACTGGTAATTGTATCCCGTTGACTTGAAAATTTATCATGCTATTTAACGCTTTCGTTGCAGCTTTTTTACTATTGAAATCAATGAATACGAAACGTTTATCCGGGAATCGTCGAATGTAATTTATAGAGCCAAATCTAGAATAAAAAATTTGATAAACAGATTAATAATGTGATGAATTGCAGTTCAGTAAGAATTACGGCTGTGTATTTAATCAAATAATCGGAGAGTTCAAATGATTGTTTTTTTCCATCAATGGTTAGGTTATCGAGCAATGGAAATTCGATTAATCGTTCCTCCGAATAATCAATGTATCGGCCTTTCAAGTAACCATTTGCACAATTAATTAACTGATCAATTGTCTTTTTGAAATTGTTCTTTTTCAATTAATTGATTCAACGATGAACTCATAAAACAAATCACTGAAGTCTACGAGTAACCAATTAATCGCACAGCCCTAGGCTGAAAGAAAAATTACTTGCCTTGAAAATAATTCCCGTTATTTAAGGTTTGTAACATTCTTCTCGATATTGCCAACCCAAATTGTACTGCTATCATTTGCTATAACTTTTGGTTTTTGAGGTTTATAAGTGCTCATTAGAGATTTTGAGTTACCCTGAACTTCCCAATGATCATTGTCATTGGTTCGCCGAAGGGATTCCATAGAAATGCTACTCTTCAAAGATCTTTCCGAGCTGCTACAAAACTCTTGGGCCCTAAACAAAATTGCAAGGTAACAAAACAAAAATACAAATTAAGAATTAAAAAAAAAAAAGAAAAAAGAAAAAGAGAAACAATGAATTAGAAACCAATACGCACTTAGAGGAGGAAAATGGTTGGGATCGTAGATTTTTATAATAACTAGATTTGTATGATATATCAGATATCAGTTTGGATAATAAAATTGTGCTACTTGATTCGTCGTTAGAAAAATAAACTTCGTCGCCATCGCAATTTTGGATCTCGGGCGTATTAATATTACTCTCTAATTCTGAACTACTTATATTTCCTGATGTCAACAATGTCACTGCATCCTTGGATCGATAGGAGATAAATCAATGAAAAAAGAAAAAACCAAAGAAAAAAAAAAAACAACGCTAGTTACAACGAAATTATGAAAAAAAAAAAAAAAACAGAAAAATCCTTACTTTGATAAATATCATCTACTCACAGTAACAGATGAACATTGTTACAGAGCCTTAAGAGAGTCCATTTTAGAAAAACCCATACTTGTAAGTTGCATCAACCGTACCAGAACCAATTCTCCGAGTACCCAGTCAATTCGTTGATCTAGCTTCAATAATTCTTCAAGACACTTCTCTGCTTCATGGTATTGCTAAAATTAATATGTTTCAATCGATTTTTAACAATTGCCCCAACCTCATAGCAGTTCTTAGCACAACTATCGTATTCTACGTGAAATTTTTTTATCCATAACGTATTTTTAATTGATGCAGAAATTATTATTACTGTAGGAAAAGAATTAATTTATCTACCGCGGCACGTCACGTCGGCGTGCGGGTAATTCCATTGCACGCCTCATTATCTTGCCTCGTATCTTTTTCCTCTGTAATATAAATGATGACTGTATATTCTCAATTGAATAATAATATTCAACAGCAAATAAGACTTTATAAAAAATGTAACAAAAAAATAATCAAATACAAGATATTATTGTGTGAAATAAAAAATCAATTTATCAAGATTTCAATACATGATTTTTAGTTAATAAGTACCTCGTCCTGCAGTACGTCTTACAATATTTACATTTATTCTTGAAAATTTGTGTGATTCCAACCTTTCCTGAAGAATTGGAAGCAAAGCAATTCTCATTGTGTCCATAAAAAAAAACGATTGTGCAAATTTTTAAACGAATAATACTATACATATTAAAAGTGAATGTAAATATTGTGTGAAGTAATGCAGAACGCGGTGTTTAATAACTAATATTAATGTATTAAAATCTTGGTAAATTAATTTTTTATTTGCCACAATGATATTTTTTATTTTATTATTTTTTTGTTAAATTTTTTATAAAGTCTTATATGCTAATGAATAATAATATTCAGTTAAAAATACAGAGTAATCATTTATATTACAGAGGAAACGGATACGAGGCAAGATAAAAGGGCGTGCATTGGAATTCCCCGCGCGCCGACGTGACGTGCCGCGGTAGATAAATTAATTCTTTTCCTACAGTAATAATAATTTCTCCATCAATTAAAAATACTTTATGGATAAAAAATTTGACGTAGAATACGATGGTTGTGCTAAGAACTCGCTACGAGGTTGGGGCAACTGTTAAAAATCGATTGAAACATATTAATTGTTTATAACAGTATAAATTTGGGAATAATCGTTGATGAAAAAATCGTTGTAATAAAATTCATTTTATTGGCTTTGAGATGTAAAAAACGAACTTTCCAGCTCAAATAGAACCGGTGTTATGAATTTTTGAAAGTGAGTCTTCCAAGCCAAAAAACACCAATTTATCAAATTTTCGATCCCCTCTACTTTACGAAATATGTGAAATAAAAAAATCCTCGAATACATATCGCTATTTTTTCGATATAGAACCCGTCAAAAAAAATTTCAGGTAAATAAAAAATGCGTCGGTCACAAAGGTGTTTGGTTGTAAAAGAATGTCCGATATATAATCAAACATATCGCGCAATATTAGTTTTACACAATATGAAGTATTTTCAAATAGTGTTTTTCGATACTAGTGCGCGAAGGTGGCAATGCCCGCACGAGCGTGAAGGCGCAGCACGAACCCGGAGACGAACCGTAGACGAGTGGAAGGGCGAGTGTGGCGCATTCACGCGAGATAGGCATCGTCAACTTTCGCGCGTGCATCGAACTCTATTTTTTGCTACACCTGTATTGGAAAGTACGACATACACGATTATATTCACACGAAACCACGGCACGATGTCTGTTCAGTGACGATGTCGAGCACGGCATAGAGTGACAAACTATTCCATTGGTGGCGCTAGTGCAGCTGTTTGCAAAATGCGCAACTGTAGATAAAAGCGCGACCGTCTTTTTCGCAGACCGTTAGCAACGTGCGAAGGTTTATCTTATACCGCCGGCAATGTGCGAAGATTTTTTTCTCACACCGCTAGCAATTCGCGAAAGTTTTTCCCGCACATGTGTATAAAAGACTAATTTCGGTGCGTGAAAATGGTGCATGAAAATGGACTTTCCATGCGGGTGTTGCAAAAATGATTTTACTATTATTCTGATGTTTGTATTGTATCTGTCACGTATTATTCGTTTGGATTTTATCGGTTAACGTCACCCCATGCTAAAATAATAGTATTTGATATTTATTTCAATTTTTATACTTACTTTATTCATCATGAAAAGTTCTACAAAATTTTTTCCTTCAGGAATACTATCAAATTTTTTATTTACAATGCTTATAAATTTTTAAGCAATTTTTTTATAGCGGCTTTTGATTTTTTACACATATCTTACGTATATCCCACAATTTTCGAGCATGATTTAATGTAAACATTAGATGTCGCTTGAGTCGCAGTCCTTACCAATACGAGAAGGGGAAACCCCCTGTACTGACGTGATAGCATTGTTACTTGACTCTCTTTGTGGGATGCACAGTCGTCAATTTGTGTTTGATGACATCGCTTGTGGCGGCAGAAGCGTGTACACAGCAAAGGAATAACTCAGCTTGATTCATCAATTGAAGGTAATTTTTGTTCATAGGAACTGTTTGTGCAGTAGATTGCTGTTTCGGAATGACGAATAAAAATCCTGATATATATTGCGGTTTTGTTGGCACCTCTAATTACTGAGACATTAGACAGCTTACATGGGCTGCTATTAGGCTGCTATTGACACAGGCAGCTGTTTTTAAATTATTGAAAACAAATATGTTTCTGAACATTCTGACAAGTTGCTTTTGAATAATTTTTTGAATTTTTTCAAGAAATATTTGTGGAAAATTTATTCATAATATTCTTCAAAATTGAACATTTTTATTAATATGTCTGATATGTTTGTGAAATATTTTTTAAAATTCATATTTCCAAATGTATGTAATATTAATAAATAAGCTATGGTTATTGTAAAAAAATATACGTTTCTAGAGTACCGAAATAAAATTTCAGCAATAAAGAGGATATTCCTTCGGAATTTAGTATTTTTTAAGTCAACTGAGAAATTGGCAAATAACTAAAGAATTTTAATGCTTTCTTTGAATCCTCTGAGGATGAGATCGCCCAGAATGTTTTTTCATATAACTTACATGCGAACAAATTCTTTTGAACTGAAGACTAATAATTGGGATTTAGTTTCTCTAAATTAGACGAAAAATACTGAATAAAATTGGCCATTACCATTTCGCGACAAGCAATGGTTTAAAATCACTGTACTGAGTATAAAAATTTGTAGAGCTTGTCATCATCTTTCTTACCAGAGAGGTAATAGTTGAGAAATGGAACATGCACGACCACCGCCGGCATTGAGTTCCGGAGGTGCAATGGATGAAAACTGGAAAGACTGGAAACGGCAGTTTCTTATATTTCTGAAAGCTTCAGGCATCGCTAATAAGCCAACAGATGTGAGGGCCAACATTCTTTTGAATTTGATCGGTCCTGTCGGCATGACAGTTTTTAAAAACTTTACTTTCGACGATCCGGACGATGAGGAAAATGTGGAAATACTTATAGAAAAATTCGAAGATCACTTTTCACCAAGAAAAACTGAGGTGCACGAGCGGTATATCTTTTTTTCGAGCGTAAGACAACAGTCAGAGACCATCCCACACTACGTGCAAACTTTGAAGGTACGTTACAAAGAATCGTTTGGGAGAACGAATAAACAGTTACACTTAGCTGAGCACTTCAGGTGATCTTGAACCTTCCTGTTCTGTAGTTGAATAATTTCTTCGAAATATGGTTTGCTGAGTTTGTGGGTCAAACAGAAAAACTCGACGCCTTTTAAAAGCTAATTGTAAAACTTGTATTTCATGATTACAGAAAAAAGCAAGTACTTGCAACTTTGGTGGTTTAACAGAAAGCCTGATAAGAGACAAAATTATATCAGATGTGAAGAACAAGGAACTGAGGAAAATTTTTTTGGAGGAAAAAGATTTGTCCCTTAGCCGAGCCGTCGAGATGTGGGAACAAAATGAATCAATTTCCAAATTGAGTATGTCTAAAGAACTTCAGCAAAAACCATCTCACAATGCGGCGGATAATTATCTAAATAACAAAACGTCGAACTGCGCTAATTGCAATACGTGCCATGAGCCGGGGCGGTGCCCTGCATGGGGACAGCAATGTGAGAATTGTGCAATGCAAAATCACTTCACAGCAGTTTGTAAAAAACCAGCAGTAAAAAAAGTAAACATGCACCCAATAATCCAGTACGATTTACAACAGCAATTTTATGCACCTTTCTGTCCAAAAATTCAAAGCTTTGTCTCATGAGTGTCGCATATCCTTCAAGTTTTAAAAGTAGGAATGTTGCTACTTGCCTTGCACGGAATTATCTATATATTATTAATTTTCTACCTTTCAGACACGGCCAAAGCATTTCAACCCCTTACCACGGACCCAAGCACCAGGATCAACAAAGAAATATTGATAAGAATGACTTGTCAGGATATTTTTACTGCAGAATTTGCAAATGTATCGTGTATTTCATGGAATTTCCGGTTGATTATTCTGCGAATGAGTCAATTGATAAAACGTATATTTTTAAAGAAGATTCAGACTTATTGAATTACCAATATATATCTGAATCAATAAATGATGTCATACAATATTTCGATTTCTTATCTTCATACGCGTTGTTGAGAGTAATAACTGCCATTTTTTCTGTAAGCTTCTACTTTGTAAAAAGTATTGTTTACAGTATTCTAGGAAGTTCTGAAATAAATTATGCAAAAGATAACTGTTCTTATTTCCATTTATATTACAGCTTATAAAATACCACTTCAAGTATAAAATTTATAATGATAATATCACATCGTAAGGGAAATCTTGTGTGTTCTAGATGATATTTGAAAATTTTCGTGCGGCACGTATAAGATACAAGTTGATTTTCAAATATTTGAAATACTGAAACTGTTCCTTCATATTTTTATCCATAGTCAGACTTTTGAGTAGGGATGTGCCGGATAGCGATTTGTTTTTCTTCCGGGATACCGGATATCCGGTATCTGGTACGAGAAAATCGCCAAATTCTGGATTTTAAAGTAAGGTTACCTAAACTGAAGTGTGAAACTGAGAATCTTCATTTCCTACTTATTTCAGTTTTGTCCACTTTAATTTTTTTCCATTCCTATCATCTTGAGTAATAGTATAATCATCTTCTGAACAGATTATTGCTATCCGATAATCCGGCCGGATACCGGATGGTTAACGGATATCCGGCACATCCCTATATCAGAGTGCTGTTTCTTTTTCATACAATTACTCGAAGTAACAGTTTTTACTTATTTTCAAGCAATCCAAATAATCTAAGTCAAATAAGTAAGAAAAGTAGAATAAAAATAAAACAAACCATGAAAACCTATTAAACTGAGAAGGCTGTAATATATTTGATAAATTCCTTCTGCAGTATTGGCTGAAAATATGAATATGTATAATGAATTAAAAATGTCACACGTCATCATACGAAAACTTGATTTGACATCGTACAACGTAAACATACAAATATTAAAAATAAAATCAGTTTTTTTTCCCCCAGATTTCGCATTCCAAATCAGGTGCCGTATATGCTGAATATGAAATATTTAAATTGAATGTAAATCCCGTTATTGATATAATAATAAATGCATTCCTCATTTATTTGTCAGAGAACCTGTGGATGGTTTCACTGGTAATTGTATCCCGTTGACTTGAAAATTTATCATGCTATTTAATGCTTTCGTTGCAGCTTTTTTACTCTTGAAATCAATGAACACGAAACGTTTATCCGGGAATCTTCGAATGTAATTTATAGAGCCAAATCTAGAATAAAAAATTCGATAAACAGATTAATAATGTGATGAGTTGCAGTTTAGTAAGAATTACGGCTGTGTATTTAATCAAGTAATCGAAGAGTTCAAATGATTGTTTTTTTCCATCGATGGTTAGGTTATCGAACAATGGAAATTCGATTAATCGTTCCTCCGATTAATCAGTGTATTGGTCTTTCAAGTAACCATTTGCTCAATAAATTAATTAATCAACTGTCTTTTTGAAATAGTTCTCTTTCAATTAATTGATTCATTGATGAACTCGTAAAACAAATCACTGAAGTCTACGAGTAACCAATTAATCGCACAGCCCTAGGCTGAAAGAAAAATTACTTGCCTTGAAAATAATTCCCGTAATTTAAGGTCTGTAACATTCTTTTCGATATTGCCAACCCAAATGGTACTGCTGTCATTTGCTATAACTTTTGGTTTTTGAGGTTTATAAGTGCTCATTAGTGATTTTGAGTTACCCTGAACTTCCCACTGATCATTGTCATTGGTTCGCTGAAGGGATTCCATAGAAATGCTACTCTTCAAAGATCTTTCCAAGCTGCTACAAAACTCTTGGGCCCTAAACAAAATTGCAAGGTAACAAAACAAAAATACAAATTAAGAATTAAAAAAAAAAAGCAAAAAAAAAAAAAGAAAAAAGAAAAAGAGAAACAATGAATTAGAAAGCAATACTCACTTAGAGGAGGAAAATGGTTGGGATCGTAGATTTTTATAATAACTAGATTCGTATGATATATCAGATATCAGTTTGGATAATAAAATTGTGCTACTTGATTCGTCGTCAGAAAAATAAACTTCGTCGCCATCGCAATTTTGGATCTCGGGCGTATTAATATTACTCTCTAATTCTGAACTACTTATATTTCCTGATGTCAACAATGTCACTGCATCCTTGGATCGATAGGAGATAAATCAATGAAAAAAGAAAAAACCAAAGAAAAAAAAAACAACGCTGGTTACAACGAAATTATGAAAAAAAAAAAAAAAAAAAACAGAAAAATCCTTACTTTGATAAATATCATCTACTCACAGTAACAGATGAACATTGTTTCAGAGCCTTAAGAGAGTCCATTTTAGAAAAACCCATACTTGTAAGTTGCATCAACCGTACCAGAACCAATTCTCCGAGTACCCAGTCAATTCGTTGATCTAGCTTCAATAATTCTTCAAAACACTTCTCTGCTTCATGGTATTGCTACGAAAAAGAGAAATTAACACGCAATAAGAAAACAGATTTAATATGAAATTGGAGATCGTAACATTATGTTAACGATGCGTTTTTAGGAAAAACCGTTATTCTGTAACTTTAGAATTGCCTGGAATTCAGTGAACCATAATAAAGCAAAACTTATTCATATTTTGGAAACTCAAGCCATTCAAAGTCATTCGTAAATTGCAAAATGGTAATTTTTGTACAATGTTTTGTTTCGTAAATCAAATCCAAGCATTTATTACAGCTTACTTTTAGTCCACGCAAGGCTTGCCCTTCGCGGGCAAGAGCCTTTATAGATTGTTCCATTGTCCGCGCATTCTTTTTCACAAATTGAACGTCGTTCAGTGCTCTGTAAATGATATTATTCAATTTCAGAAAGACTGCAAATATTGAACAATTTGTAAGTGATGGTTTTGGTACTGAGCCATAAAATAATAAACAATATGTTCCGTTATATTACAGTGACAAGGTAATTCGTAAACGGTAGAGGCTTTATAAATGGGGAGCCGACTCTACTCATCAATAGAGAATATATTTTCATCAAGGCCAGATGATACTTTATTGTTCAAAATGCAGGTCAATTTTTGTCCCAATTGTGTAGAAATGGACCTAAAGATGAATGCGCTGTATCGTTTAAATAAGAAGTTCAGAAAAGAAAAAAAAAAGACATCACATCTTCAGCAATGTTATTTGTGCCAGTCATTGTGATCGCGAATGAAACAACATCACTATTATGTAGTGAAAATAATTCTGAGCAAAATCGAATAACACATGCTAAGATATTAACAATTTCACTAATAGGTTTTATACCAAAATCAGTCAAATTGATTAAGCTTTGGTGTTTTCTTATTCGAATCCAATGTTATTGTGCTTATTTTATTCCCAATACAGATTTTCAGATATTACCTGAAAAAAACTGGAAAAAATTTATCTCTGTAACGAATAATAATATATTTCTGTAAGTATGGTACAGTAGATGTTTATCAGCAACTAAATTTGCTCGTTTCAGCTATGGAATAATGGAAGATTTCTCGAATGGTCTTCATAAAATTGGTGGGGACTGAGACAGCAGGGAGTAGAATGAGCCTTGAAACATTAAAACTGGATAAAAAAATACCTGAGTTGGATCATTTTGAACATCCTGATTAATAATAAACATTTTCGAAAATTTGTACAGATTCATTTCCGTTGTGTCCTAGTGATACCATTGTTTTTGTATTTACCAGTTTGGTGCAAACAACATTGCTGAAGATTTTACAAATGGTTTTTCTTTCCTGACTTTTGACTTAAAAGGCACGACTCGTGTGGATGACCATGCTCTTGAGTCATTGTAGATGTTTAATTTTAGAATTGAAAACTGCTAAGCTCTTTATTAGTCATACACTGATTAGCAACCACATCCTGATGCATGATAATTATAATAGACTTCGGTAGAGATTTTACCAAACTGATAAGACTGGTAAGTAACATCAACGTAACAAAACATCACGGAAAAAATCATTATTGCACAATTTTAGAACAACTTTCAAGGAGTCGGATTTAAAAATAAGATCATGTTTTGCTTATCACGATTTACTAAATTTCAGACATATATAAGGTGCGAAGTAACGATTTTTCCTAAACATGCATCGTTACAATAATGTTACTAACTTCGTCCTCCTTTAAGACAGAGGTTTCAAGATTGGAATGTTTTATGAAATTTTTTGATCGTATATTTTAGTAATTTGGGGTAAAATAATTTGGGAATATTGCTTCGTTTATTATTCAAACAAAGAGTACTGTGTGACGTCACTTGTGCTACTGCGTGACTATAAATATATATCGAAAACACCTAAATTCAATTACATAAAACTTTTACAAGCATACGTCTTAACGGAATTAAAAAAATATTACTGAATTATTTTGAAATAATTTACTTTATGCAGATATGAAACAGAGATAATTTGTTGCATGAAAGTTCCTGATTGTAACTGAAGCTGATCGAACCCCTTTGATGCAGAAAAAAAAAAAACGTTGAAACATGGAAGTTTTATGAGAGGCTTGAAATATGGAAAGACGGTACAAACGATTTGTTACCAATGAAGTATCTAGTACCAGAAAGTAATGTATACTGCTGAAGCGTTCTAGAAAGCGTGCGTTCATAATACATGGAATTAAACAAAAAAAAAAGCTCACCTCTTGAAGAGAGTTTCTCTCGAAATTATGATTTGCCAGGATTTCGTCTGCGCTTACTAACAATCAGCAACTGCTGAACTTACAACTTCGCACATTATCAAATTTGATTATCCTGCACGTTTCTACCAATAGTATTCAGAAATTTAGTTCTTGTTTAAAAATCGAAAAACACAGCCATAATGAGTGCCTTGGAAAACAATCGATAATCAAAATATAAAAATTATGAATAACATAACGGATGCAGTTGTAACATACATTAGGGGATAAAAATATTTTGGGAAGTTTGTCCAATAAGATACTTGAACACAAAAAGTAAAGAAATAAAAGTCATTTTGCGATGCAGTCTTCTATAATATTACACGTCACAACTTAAGGTCTGTATGTCCCCTTAAACAAATTCTCTACAAACTAGGTAGTATTCTTTACAGAATCGTGAGTTTATCATCTGCAACTCGTAGAGATGTTACACATTTGATGTTTTTTGACAACTGACGAGCTCATGTGAAAATCTGTATCAGAGGATTTGTAGCAATTTCATTTGTGAATAAAATGAAGTAATAAATCATTAATCATTTTTTTTGGATGGAAGAATAGGTAACACGATAATAATATTTGAGGCGGTTATTAGGCAAATATTTAAGTATAATAGAAAAAATTATTATTAAAAAATATACAATAACGGTGGCACTGGAGCCATTCTCACGAGACATGCGATATGCAGTGTAACTGGTGCAAATTTGAGTTTCGAAACAAAAAATCACTTATCTATATATTAATAGTTATAGAAATACATAGGAGATGTTCACTAAGTTAATTTAAACATTATTTATTAAGAAATAAGTGCCCTTTCTTTGGTCGAAAATTGAACATGTTCATTCATATACTCGCACAATTACAGAAAATTCAATATTTTTAAAATCCCCACATATGTCTCTAGTTGTATAAGTGTGGATTAAGTAGTTTTTTTTTGGTTCTAGATTCAAATTTGCACCAGTAACGCTGCATGCCGCAGAATTCAACATGTCTTGCAGAGATAGCTCCAGTGCCCCCATTTTTGAAAATTTTTTGATAATAATTTTTTGTATTATATTTAAATATGTGCTTAATAACTTCCTAAAATTTTATTATTTTATTATCTTTCTTTCAGTCCCAAAAAAAACGGCCAAAAAAGCGCTGTTCTTTTGTTTTTACAGTGGTGTTAGCCCCTAAAATGTCAGGTGCGTGTACAGCTAGCTATGTAAATACCAGACTTCTATCTTGTAAGACGAGAATAAATCAATCTTTTCCAGAAATGTTGAGGAATTTTTTTTAAAACTGTCCAAGAACATAGTAGGTATATTTCTGAGAAGCTTTCTGAATACAATTATGAAAACTTTCGGAGAATTTTTGTCACTATTCGTGGAAAACTTTGATGCAAAAGCTGAAACGTTATCGACATATTATAATCAGATACTCACGCAGTATATTGACCAAGTCTGAGGTAGCAGTAGCTGCGATTAATATAATGGCGAGGGTCATCTGGAGCAAGGAGAATGGCCTGAGTCAGAATCTTAACTGCTCGATAAAAATCTTTATCGACAAGAACAAGTTTGCAGCTTTGAATGCCCAATATTTCAGCCGTATCATGGTTTGCTTTGCTCATGTCCAGTTTACCGGACTGGGGCAACGAGGCAGAACTTTTCTATGAAAAATTATCAACAGGAGAAATATCTCAACAAAATATTGTTGAAAAAACTGTACATCAATGAATAGAATAATCAACTCACAATAGCTTCAGGTCGATTAACTTTGTTTGGTTTAGAGACGGTCGGTTTGTTTAGAGTGATATGTTTATTCTGCTTTACAGAGACTTTAACAAACGCAGCATTCAAGTCCAAAAATTCGTCATCAGCTTCCTCTTCTTTATCAATAATTTCTACCTTTTCATTCGATGCATTATCAGCAGTTTTAGTCTTGCTAGTCTTACAACTTAAAACGGAGTTCAAACTTATTTTTGACTGCGCCGTTATATTGTTTTTATTCTCTGCATCGCAACTGTTATTAGCCTTTTCTACTTTCTTTCTTTCTTTCTGCCGTTTTTTCTTAGCCCCTTTTTTCTCCGCTTTTAATTTTGCCAATTCCTCGTTCTTAGTCAATTCTAGCGCATTTTCATTCGTCTCATCTTCGGTCGCACTTATCGAACACGTTTCCTCGGGGTTTTGATGGTTATAAGAATGCACACTTGTTTCATAGTTATCCTGATCAGTTGGGTAGTTAAATGCAGCATGTGGGTCGGAAACAGCCATTATAATATTCTCTTTAATACACCTTTCTTTCTGGATTCAGAATATACATGCTCTTATATAAATTATTTCTGCGGCTGCTTGACCCTAGTAATAGAAACAATGCTAGTTAATGAACAATGATCAAGTTTCAATTTAATCACAAAAACAAAGAAAAAAAAAAAAATAGTGGTCAGTTAATCGATTCTCAATTATTTGCTAACCCAAGTTATTCAATTCTTTCACTTTACACATTATTATCAAAACGGAGGGAAAATTTTTCATTCCAAAATTCTAACACACGTTGCATCGTATTTATTGTAAATTACCTTGAATTGGCTATGTTTTCATTTCAGCTATTATCGCTCATATGAGAATAATTCTTTCATCAACTTCAGGCGTCGGAATAACCAGTTTTTCAAGTCTCGTAAAAAACTGACAAATACTATTCAATACGATCTAATCTCATTTATAAATCTAACGATATTTATAAATCTTATTACTGAGTTTTGAACATTTAATTCGTATGTGATTCAACAACAAAACTAATCCTTAGCAGAATTTACGAATGGAAGTGTTTAACAATTTGATGACAGATCGAAGTTCGTTACTACTTGGGATTTACCCAAATAGGTGGTATTATTGATAATAATGAATGTTTCAGGTACTTACTGTGCGTGTGTTCAATCAATAGCTGTTATGTTATTTCCGAAAGATACAGTGAATTTTTTGCACCTGCTTGTTATCGTTGTTGGAGCAAAGTTTTCGACCGACAATACTTAACCAATTCTGCATTGTAAACGGCGGGTATACCTGATTTCACGTGCAATGTACTATGCGCATACTTTTCGATAGCGTCTAACTGTGAAATAAACTTTATAAGTAGCGTCTGTAAACCAAAATGAAACTTGTACCAAAGTAAATCACCCTCTACACAGATAAGATAATTTTTGAAACTCCGTTGACAGCTCTTGCTGTTCGTTGATCCTTCTGTCGCAGTCGCACCGCCTTTTCGCCACGCGCACTATGCCCCAGGTATTCGACTAATCATGGTCTCAGTCGAACGGAAAGGGCCAATGGGGCGTCGGATTCATTGACTTGAAGTGCCTCCACCAAACTGATAAGCCACTGTTGCTAGCCATACGGCTTATAAAGATAAATACAATTGATCACGTGTGGCACTGATTGATGTTCGCCACGGACGCGATTGGCGGGTTGAAAGGGTATTCCCCCATTTCTCTATTTGTCAAATATTCGAAATTGAACGAACACAAAGAATCATTTAATTAGTTGATTCACAATTTATCCGAAATGGGCGAAGCAAGATGAATTATAGAACTACATATATTTCAAATTGTTACGCAATTGTTGTATAAAAACCTGTGGTAACGTATTATTTAATCTTTTTATAGTTTTTAACTTCCCGGTTTTCTAAGGAGAGAATTTATTATAATCACCTTAAAAATGAAAAGCTCAGATTTCACTTGGTTTTCACGTTTCGGGGTCTAGAGATCCCCAGCCAAACCGCTCCGACCATTTTTAGAAGGATGTCTGGGTCCTCTTATATCAACTTGGACTGTTATGATTCCGAATCTGTTCAGTCGAGTAGTTTTAGAGTTAATCGAATGATAATAAAAAAACCGAAAAAATTCTACGGGCTGATTTTATTAGAGTGTTTTCACCATAAATGACTACGCGAAGCAATATGTGCAAAACACAATGTTAGAAATCTCACACAAATAGGTTTATTTTTCTAGATTCCAATTAACATTTTTCATCCTTCAATATTGTTCTAGTACTATCTGAAATTGGCTGTGAACGTATTGTTCCAGGCGTATTTGTTACTTGGAACAATGATCAGTCTAAGTTTGTCATTCGAGCTGCAATGTAATTTCATGGCACTCGAATCAGTGTTGCATTTTTTTTCTATTCATTCATTTCTCACAGTACACTAGTTTCTACTCACTTTACGCAGGCCTAATTAAATAATTTCTACAGTTTTGGCGGTAAGCTGAATAATTGCAGTTGCATGGCGCCTTAAATCTATCAAGTGTCAAACCTATCTGGAGAAAAGGTTAAAAATATAGTGCCATAATGTAATCACAACGAAATTGAATACGTTTAATAATATGATTAACTCAATAGCCTTCATTTCTGTATAAACTTCATATGTGATGATTACAAAATTGTTTTGACCGGAAGCAAAATGTGTAAGTACGCTAAATTCAGTATTCCAACTAATAACGAACCGGTTTCTGCCGAAAAGCTCGTCGCTTTCTTGCATGATGCATGATCACACAGTGATACTTAGCCTGATATTTCCGATGATGAAGTAATCTTACTAAATTAGCCTCTACTGTTATTGACATAATGAAATCACCAATGTTACTCATAGTATTTCGGAAAGCCGTATAATTTTTTGAAGAATGATCATAACTTTATGTAAGTGGTATTGAGAAAAAGAAAATGAGATACTGGACAGGTAAAAAAATAAAATCATTGCATTGTTCCGCAAAGCTATTTGCATAATCTCAAAACGAAAGTAACCAAGTTGTGGCGACTGCTGTTTCGAAACAGGGAGTGTGATTACGTTGAAACCCCGGTTGATACATCTTTGGGATAACAACCGGGTCCCGTGCAAATGTAATTCGAATCGGATTAGCGATTCGACTGGAATCCGACTCACAAGAAATCCGTGCTTACAGTTATCCACTTTTGAAAATGCTAGGCAATTTTTTTTGAGTGCTGAAACTGTCTAGGTGATTTTAGGATTTCTTCTTAATCGGACGTTTTTTGCTATGGGAAATATACAAGCCTCTTTATTGACTAATAATCGAGCCTGAAGAATGAAAACTACTGTATTTGGGAAATTGAATTTTTCACGGATGAAATACGTTGCAGTTCGTACAAATCCGAAATACCGACGGTTAGAAATGGTGATAAAAGATGAAGTTCCAGTACAGGCGGAGATACGTGAACGCATGGGATCGTCGATGGCACAAGTGTTTTTTGACCACGGTCATCCAGATTCGAGAAAGTTATTGGGTGTGATACCTCCACTAAAAGGACCACGTGAAGAGCTCTGGATATCACCTAGTGACCAATTGATTCAAAAAGTTGCTCTTGTACCTCCGTTAACGAATAAATGCATCAAAGCATGTACTCACCAAGGAATTTTAGGTAAGTGATGGGGCTGTGCGACTAAACGATAGATCAGTTTTTGTAATCATTTAACTAATCTTCGGGAAATTCAGAAGCGGCCATCTGGTGGAAGTCGTAATACCACCTTAACGGGGTCGTATTTAATTGTAAAAGCAGTGTTTCCTCGCATGTTTTACTCTAGACTAACTTAACATCAGGCAACGAAAGTCTAACAGCTTGCACGATATCTTCTGTATCTTGACATTTGTTAACGTTATCTAAAATGATCAGCTGATCACCACTTTCGGTGCCATATTGCCCCAACCACGTCCATATTTAGGACCTAATTCACCCGCCGACAATATTCAAAATTCGAAATCTTGAAATAGTCAACCATATTAAAACTTTCGTCAAATGATCATGAAGCAATAGGTAAACAGGCGATGGAAAAATATGAACATGAGTTGTACGACAAAATGGTTAAGAAGTACGAGGAGGATAACAAAGACACCCGCAATATGTTTGAGGCCGAAAAACGAAGAGCTATACAACTCGCGGAACAAGAACTTCAACTAAAGTATGAGAAATACATACAAAACTTGCAAGAGGAGTTTAAGCAGGACCTCCAGGTTACAATTACATCTATCGTAATAATTACCAATATTAGTTTCTCATAATTTTACTTAACTTATTGGAAAACTTACTTTTGCGATTGCCCGATTTCATGTCCGATTTAAAACGAACTATTTCTAAAAAACTATTATTAACTTTGCAATAAAAGAAAATCTTATGAGGATTTTTAAATTATGGTAATTTTCAATCTTACTTTCGTATTTTAGATTGCTCTCGCAGAAGCTTTTCAAAAATGCTCTAAATCGATGCAAAAGGTGGTAATTAGAGAGAGGATTGAAGTGACGAAAATGATGTTGAAGAAGTTACGCGATGAAATAAGTTACGTCGTCACTTCTATTTATGAAAACTTCGAGCATTCCATACGCATACAGAAAGAAAATATGGTTGCTGATTTTAACGAAATTATCAGGTACATTGATTGATTCAACTAATCGAATGACTGATTCACGACATTCGTTTTTAAATATTTCGAATTGAGGAATGTAGCGAAGAATTATTGAATTTTTCTTCAATTGATTTAAATCCGAAATTTTTGAATACAGAATTGTCCATATATTTTTCAACTTAAAAATGGAGCATGCATTTTTTCTCTTTACATAAACTGATTTTTTTTTTACATTTATGCTCAGACGTGAGCGTGCAAAGACGGATGTAAAAATGAAAGAAATGGAACGAAATAAGAATGAGGCTTTGCAAGTACAGCGACATGAGCTCGAGATGCAAAATTTTGCGGATGTTACCTATGTTCTGTGCTTGGAGCGTATGCGCGCCAGTTCCGAAAAGCATGCAATTCATCTAGGTTTCGAGGTTTGTGGGAAATTTCGTTTCTGTGTTGTCTACTCAATAAAAAGCAATAATCTTAAAGTATGATGAACACACGAATTTTGTTGCATTGGTACGTCGTCTGACCTTATTGGGGTCTGAAGAAGAAAGGGCGTGGTTAGATCAATATGGCATCGTACTGGGTGATCAGCTGATCGTTTCAGTCACGGTTTTAGATAAATCTCGTCAATTTACAGGAGTAGAATCTTTCTTATAAGCGGTTATACTTTTTTTTTGTCATATGGCGCTAATACAGAGTAAAATATACTTTGAAAAACAACTTTTATATTTAAATACGATAGCTAAGTTAGTGCAGCATATTTCCTGCAGCCAGATGACATCTTTAATTATTTTGAATTCTATCATTTACTTTGTAGATCGAAAAACTAATGTACTTAATTGTGTAAACATATTAAACTGAGCATAGGAGAACTTTACGAAATCTTTCGTTACTTCAATTTACAGAAACAAATCCAAGCTCTGAAGAATATGGTGATAGAAGCAAACGATATTCTTCAATTAATGAAAACCGAAACTGCGGCTAAGGCAACTAACGACAAGTTATGGGAAAATAAACTAATAGAAGTTGTACGAGAATTCCAAAAGTTCATTAACTTTGCACTTCGAGCTGTACCGGGACAGGCAGAATTTTTACTTTCGCTTGAATCATTATTGATACTAGAAGCTGACGATAAACTACGTAAACAAACAGAACCCGAAAAGGAAGAGTCTGAGACATTCCAGACATATGCTACTCCTCAATTTGATATTGTGGAAATCATCGATCCCTCTGGAGAGAGGTGGTTACCTATGGAGCTTATTCCTAATGTAAGGATCTTAGGGTCTATTTTTTCTTAATAACACAATATATTTTGCTTTGTGATTGCAAAATTATTACAATGATGAAGCATCATGAACTTATTAATACCATCCTGAAAATCGCAATTAAATGCTTAATGTGAAACGTTTAATTTCAGCTGCAGCCAAAACTTCATTGTACAAAAGAACAGCTGATGTCCTCAATTGTTAAATCAGAAATTGATTTATGCTCGAACAAAGAGTATATTGTTGATAAGGTTCGAAAGGCGTCGATAATATCTCTGAATAGCTACGATTCGCTGCCGTTTTGCTTTTTGGATCAAACTTTGTACGTTCGATCTGATTTTCGCGAGAAAAACGAACCGATGACGAAGACAATGTTACAGTTGGCTGCAGAAGGCTCGCGTTTTATAATGGAAATGAAAAACCAGAAGCCTTGTAACCTGGTAGGGTTTTAATTTATATTCACTCATCGAACACGTTTAAATAATTACGATCGATTGCAGAATACTATGGACAATAGCAGGGCTTCCATATTATCCTCAAATACATCGGAGAGTTCTTTAAGAAATAATTCAGTAGCGGATACAATTCCAGCGGTAGCTCCGGAATACACAATCTTGGATCAAAAATTGACTAAATCTATATCCATAATGAATCGTGCTAGTGAAACGTCATCTCTGCAGTCAGCACACATTAATCGTGCACAAGATAATGCTTCGGTAATTATTCACGAAAAGAGAAATTTAAATACAAGTTCGCAACGGTATCAATTTCTCCATGTTTCAGATTCATTCCAGTAAAATGAACGGCATTAGGAATCATTTGAAGATGGCGGATAACGTGAGTGTCAATTTTGAAGACAGCGGACAGATGTTTAAAGTTATCGGCGAGGATGGTATCGAGCATTTGCAAACACCATCAGATTTCACGTGCGCCCGAATGCGTTCTTTAATTCGTATCTTTAAACTCCATCCTAGTCTCCAGCAGATAATGATACCAAAAGCAAACGAGGTGTTATACTGACCGTTGGAATTCAAATCAATGAAAGACGCTATCTATAGGCAGAAAATATAATATAGTAATCGTGTCGTATTCAAATATAAAAGTTTCTTTTTCAACGTACATTATAATTTCTAAGAACTCAATGTAGTAAAAGAAAAGTGTAAACACTTGCACGAAGTTTCCTGTCCGTTTATATTCGTAGACTTGGGTAACCGAGGCTGAAACTATCAACTGATCGCCCATACGACGTCATATTGCTCAAGTCATAGGCGCACTATGTATTCTAATCAAGTTTTCGGTATTTGAATAATGTTAAATAATCGTTTGACAGTAAGATACAACGTCATGAACCTAAAAATTAATGCAAATGTAATAACAATTTATATTATTGCATGTATGTTTTTCAATAAAAAGTACGTTTTCAAAATTGATAAGTAAATGGTAATAAATTTGAGAATAACTGATTAGAAAAGTTAATATTTTATAATTTCGTTACTATGTGAGATTTGCCACGCATAATTTTGAAAAAAAAAAATTAATTTTCACAAACGAGTGCCAACTATTGCTAAATTAAATTTACCTTATAAATATGACAATGGAGCAATACAACAGATGATAGAAAATAAATATTTAATCATTTATTACAGTGTGGCATATTCATATTTTCTTCCTTCCGGCTTGTACTACCAAGTATGAAATATAATAGCCAAAATCATTTGCAAATAATAATTATTATTAGATTTTTCAAGTCATTCGTTATAAACAAAGTTATTACAATATGTACATCTGTGCGAATATATGTATAACGTTTCTACGCGTACGTAGTTGTGTCAGGTACGGTATAGGTGCGTACAAATCAGGCGACACGAGAATACACTTATTTCAATATAGAAATAGCTCGGAAATAGTGGTTTCATTTTTGTGAACAAAGACTTGATTGAAAGTAAAATTTGCGATGGTGGCAAAATCAGGATTCTCTTACCACAGTGACGAATCCAACTCATACCATACGTTATTTCATTTCTTTTCCCTATCATTTATCAAATACAATGTTTTTTTTTTTTTTTCATTATAAAAATATAAACGTAATGCATGTATGAATACATATAGCCGTATAACGCGAAGTCAAATGAGAGAAAAAACTCACTTTGTTCATTTCAAATATTAAATTGAATAACCAATGGTGAACTGACCACAGCTGAAATTTGTTTCTACCAAGCACATCTTATTCTGACATTCTGATTGAACCATCTGTTTGCTTATTTGCCTCTGACGTGTATTCGCAATTGATTCTGAGAAGTGTTTATCAGTATTCAGTAATGATAACGTATCAAAAACCTTGAACGTTATAGAAACAAACGAAGCTACATTCATTTCCATCGCTTCATTAATCTGTTCACTGCACTTCTGGGAGAAGTTCGTCAATGTTGTTGTAATACAGTAAGGGTAGAGTAGGAAATATAGAAATTTTTGTGCATTATCTTGTTTTAAATAAACTATTGTAAACATACCAAATTACGCAAAGTACAAACGGTACAAATTTGATTAGGTATAGATCAATGGTAAAATTTACCAAGGCCCTCAAGGGATCTCTAAATCCATTGTAATACCAGCACTATAATTAGCAAGCAATCTCATTCAATTATAAAGTTGATATTCAGACATTCTTTCTTCATGTTTTTCCATCAGCACGACTCAATAGAAACTCTGATTACTACTTTCGGGTAGTAGATACTAAATAAATGTAAAATTTTTTGTAATTTCATGCATACAAATTTAATAGTAAGCACGATTTGCTTAGATTAATAACGTCCTGACTTCGACGCGTGAATATCAACATTACTCGTCATTGTTATATAATAACGCCATGTATAATACAGACTACACTCTACATTGTTAATAATTTAAATATTAATAGCTAAGTAAGAAAATCTGGCTACCTCTAGATGCAGAATGAAATCGTTATCGATAGTACGTGATGGCACCACGTAATTGGTAATATATATATATATGGTGTGTGTATATATATATATATATATATATATACACGTTAATAAATAATTGTTTGGTATGGTATTGGTGTACTATTTTTGGCAGTATATCATCTTCTCAAGCTAGAGTAGCCCCCCTGTCCCCCTCCCCCACTTTCAACGAAGTATATCATCCCTGGTGAAAATTATTTGCAGAAACTTTCAGATTTACTCAAAATATGCATCTTCGACAGTTTCTCAGTTTTTCTGGAGAACTTCTGACAAAATTTAATAATTTGTAGGAATTTTGTTGAAATATCTCAATTTTTACGTAGAAAAAATTAGTTTCAATAGATTTATGGTAAAACCTTGATGCATCTTGAAGATTTTTGAAAATTTATCATAATTTTAGTTTTATTGGAAACATTATTTTACACATATCCTCAGATTTTTTCAGTTTCATTTGACAAAAATTAATCTTAACTAATTCTTAAAAATTCTCCAATTTTTTTTAACAAATTTATTCTAGTTTTCTATAATGCAGTACCGTTAATAAATTGACAGAAATACCAGGATTATGATTACTTCAGATGCTTGATAAAAGATAAAGTTCTTGAAAAATATGAATTTTGACTTGATCAGAAATAATCAGACACTTGAAAACTCAGGAGTTTTTTAGATTTTCATTATAGAATGAAGTTTCGAAAGAATGTGAGTGTTTTTCCAAGAAGTTCACTAGAATTTCTTGGAGCTCCTCAGACATTGTTCGAATAATTCAAACATTTCTAGAAATATATAGGCCACAGAATATTTCTGTCTAAATTGCTCGAAAACATCATGTATATATCTGAAAAATTTCTGAGAATTTTTTTCACCAGGGATGATGCTGAATACAGATACTATGGTAACGGTTTAAACAAGCTGGTATCATCTATGGTATGAAAGAAGAGTCGCCGCCCAGAGCAGTCTCTGCCATATCCAGTGCGGCACTCTGCAGGGTCCGAGACTCACAATGGCTCCAGCCACATGGCGCATCCAGTCCCATAATCCCCATGGAGCATGGCCTCCGTTTACGTAGAGAACGTAAGTAAAGCCGTCTTTACACTTGCCATGGATAGAGTAGTAATAAGGTAGAAAGCTGTGGAGCCGAAAATGGCATCTTTGATAGAATAGTATCGCTGGTGCGTTGCTTGACAACACATGTAAAAACACCACCTTGACTGTCGAGCGTTCGGGTGCCGTAACGTGTGCCAACAATTGCTCCAGGAGGAGCGAAGCTATGCCATTTCGTCTGTAGGCACGTCTTACCCCTAAACTTAATATATATCCGACAAGCGATTCGTCGTCGAGACTAGAGCACAAAATACCACGATCTTCTTTGTTCACTTTCCAGTAAGGTTTTATCTCCGCTACTATCAATCCTATTATCACTCCTCCGTACACCGCTGCCAGCGCGTAAAATCGTGACGAACTGGTTATCTCCTCGTACCAGGTGTATGGGTAATCTGAATTAAACGTCGAAATTATTAATAATGGTGACAGATGCTGTTTGCAAATTTGGATTAGGAATAGAGATAGGTAAAAGCTTGTACAGACTCGATTCTAACAACAGAGTGAAAAGTATATGATCATTGAACTTCATAGCTATAACGCAGATATGCATTTTCAAAGAATTTATTTTCTTATTTTCATATTTCATAACTATGGAATTGTCTGAGTTTTTGTAAACATCATTCTTAAGTTGCAAAATGGCAATTTCTTTCAAATGTATCATCAAAATGTTATAATAATGATCAAACATGATACCCGGTTAGTTTTGTCGGATTTAAAAACTTCAGGTTTCCATTTTCATTCAATCGGTATCAAAGTTGCAATTGTGACTGAATTACGCTCTCAAAAGAGATTTTCTATATCGTGACTGTGTTAAAATAGTCAACAGCTTTAGTTTCAACTACTGAAACCTTAGTTTCAGATGTTATTGTAGAGAAGGGATAAATAGCAGGAATAACTCTACAGTACAGAAAGTAAGGCCAAAAACACTAGAATCGGATAGTAAAAAATAGGACTTTAAGCAATTGCAACATTCCGATTATAAAAATCTTTTCTCAAATTGTTGATATAATAACTTGTGTTATTCAAATTTGTTCAGATTCATTTTTATTACATAAAAGGGATGTTGTTTCATTCGTGTTCACTATCACTGTTCACAACATTCATAACATTGCTAGAGATGTCTTAGACAGTTTTTTTTTTCTTTTTTGCTAACTTCTGATTCAGACGCCTAGCCAATTCATCTTTAAGAATGCATACCAGAATGATTTATTTAAATTAGAAATAATGAATCGTGTATAAAACATCAGTTGTCAAAAAATTTGCCAAAGGCAATGACTCTACTCGAACAGTAGCAATTTAAATGTTCTGGTGCATTTTCATTACTGACAACTACAAAATTTAATTCATTGTTATTGCGAATTCAAGGAAATATGAGCAGGAAGCATAATGTGGTTTAGTATTTCCCAAGGCTGTCGCACTTCAACAACCGGCGTATAGTGATAAATATTTATCATGTGTATAAAGCAGTGTCAGCATAACTTTATCCCATTGAAATATGGAATATAATTTTTTAGGTATTTGATTGCGTTCGAGATTTCAATGACGAAAATGAAGAGGACTTTGCCTTAATTTCAGAATCATCGACCTAAAAAGTGGATACCTTTTTTCTACTTTCAACAGCACTTTCAATGAAAAATCTGAATTTGACTTTATAGCTCAGGTTTAAGTGTCAGCTGCAAAAGAATTCTATATATGAGTATGAACTTTTATTATATGACAGCTTTTAGAATATATTCAAATTGCGGTCCCAATATAATTCTGCAAAAGACTTCTGAATTCAACCAAAATTTTGTAATAACAATTTAAAAACATATATCTTAAGCAAATTTCAATTTTTGGTATTTCATTCACATTTTAATTTTTATTTTAGTTTGCCCAAGTATTCTGCTGATGAGCAGGTACAAAATTAATCGTAATGGATTTCCTTTTACGATCCCACTATAAGAGTTGTCAGTTATTGGTTTTTGAGAATGAAATATGGAAAAACAAAGTTACTTTAGTTTCTCTGACAGATTTAATTTGCAACATACTGTTACGTCAAAAAATTTCTATATTCGACGAACGATACACGTTATGACGAATTAAAGGCCAAAGATTTTTTAATCCAAGGTATGATTTATCCTTCCATCGCCTTGCAATGATTGGGAAACTTGGTACATCGAAGAAGAATAACGGCATGTAGTGGCAAATGAACAAGGAATACTTGTTATAATCGCAAGGAGCGGATAGTTTGGAAGTGTATTTCCAGATGTGGGTGACAGAAAAATAATTGAATAATTAAGTATGTTCGATTACCTATTGGAAACCAGTCTTCACACAAAGTTCGGACTTCCTCCAAATCCTCAGGACATAAGAAACGGAGTTGAACGTCTGCCAGGATGCAAAGAGGCACCGTGACAGCGGTGTGTTTTGATGTGTTCTCGTTCCCATTGCATTCAGTCGTCACTTCACAGCATAAGCCATTGCCGTCGGCTTGCTGTTGACTGTACCAGTTAAAGGGCGCAGCCATTAGGGCGACACACTCTCGACCAAATACGGAACAAACGCATTTTATTTATCTTTTTCACATAAATACCATCATGTATTATATAAATATTTCACAGTAAACACGGTAAGCACCGCGGTCATCTTACTTTTCTGTTATTTTTTGACACATCGGTTGCTCCATCGAATATGAAATAATTCATAGACAGACCTTGTTACGCGTAAAGTTTACTGGAAGATTCCCGACGGCAAATAAGTGAACGAAAAATCCCTAGAAAATAACCGCCGCCATTTTGTGCCCGAGTCGTGAAAGCAGAGGTGAAAGAGCGAATTGATTGCCTGCGAACGACCATCTTGTACTAAAGTCGACTCTAAACCAATCACAATTTCAGGATCACAGAACCGATCGGAAGATAGGCATAGACGTCTGCTAATAATGAATGAACGTCAAAAATGTATATGAGGTGCCTTTTAATTGTTGTCTGCTACACGATTTTGTATTGAACAAATTGATTAAAAAACACATTTTTATTTATGAAGCGCATACATTTTGACTGTTGAAAATGCTCATATTTCGAGTTTATGTTATTTTGACAACTGACTTGGCGAGCTAGGCTGCGACTGGTGCGGATACAACTTTAAAGAAAAGTTGATGTTTTGAGGTTATATCATCGTGTTTTTGTAACACGGTATTTAAGACACGTATTCATACAATATTGGTACTTGATACAATAATAATTCTCGCGGCTAACGATCATTTTAATGATAACAATTACTTAAATTTCGAAGTATACAAAATTCCACGTTAGATAAATTTTAGCATGACATCTTAGACATCTTGTGTACAACTATATTTAATTCCGCATGGACATAGCGTAAAATGACAGTTAAATTTATAAACGTATATCATCTCAATTACTCACCACACTTCTTGTCAGACAGCAGATGACATCTTGACTTGAAAATGAGCTACGAAAGGTTCAAGCTGTCGAAGTAAAACTATTAAACTTGTTGGTGTTGATATTCCTTGTCCTTGAAAATGTCCAATTACATTATTTGCATAGTTAACAAATTACTATAACAGTATCACATCCCTGAGCAATTGCGGTACTGCAATCACTGTCAGAGGAATGATCACTGATAGGTTCATATCATGTTTGCAAATAATCTTATATATTCTGATTTTCTTCATGATAGGAAGTAACAATTCGGGATATGAGATATGGAATGAAAAAAAAAAAAATGGTTTTCATACAGCTATCTATGTACCCAATATATGTAATTGAACATTTCAGATACGATTGTGAGTCACAGATAAGAAAATTTGCTGTCATCTGGAAAGTCTAAACATATCGTGGTCTTTTGAAATTGTACCGAAGTTTGCATAAAGCATGTATAGCGAACCAAAGCTTCAGCTACAATGTTCAATTTGGAATCATACATAACACCTGTTATACTCAGCTATGTTGAGAAATATGTTAAAAACTTCAAACCGGAACAGTCACAGGTTTGTCTTTCTATTATACATTTTTTATAGATACATCGAAGAATGGCCGTATCTGAACTACTTTAGCGTATCTTACAATGATGCAAATTCCGGGTGGTCAAAAAAGTGATGCTAATGTAACGAAACATTGAAACAGAAATCACTGTCTAGAAATTATAAAATCACTAAAGTTAGAGCTGATTGTCCGAAATACGAGTGTCTTTTTGCTTTATATTGCGGTTTACTGAATCTCAGACAACCTTAAAGTTGTAAGTAAACAATTTTTCCTAAAATGGATCATTGCACTAACGCTTCAACCTCGTTTTCTATGTTTCTTTATGAGAAATACTGATATTTAAAAAGAAAAACTGCAATTCTCATGAAGAAGAATAAGAGACTTAGAAATACTGGACAAATATTTTTCCGTTACATAGGTTTCTTTGTGGGGTGGCGATGCCTCATTTCAAAACTTAGACTTACGGTTGGAAGTTTTAGAAGAACAGCTAAATTTGCCATTCAGCTTTGTCAGTGGACATATTCATGAGCTGCTCATTCATGTTCCTTGGGTAAAAATAACCTCAGAACCAATCGTAGTGACCATCAATACCATAGGTGATAATAATAAATGCCCTAAATATTTATAATAAGGACATTGTTATATATTTCTGGAATTTATGTTACGAGAAATATGTCAATACAACTTGATGATGCATTTCGTTTTTGCTAAGCACTTCATGCATATCGATTAATGCACATCATGTCGATTAACTAAAATCAAATTTTTTACAATTCCAGAGTGCATTCTAAAGCTCAAGGATGAAAACCAGGCAGAAGCCAGTACACGCAAACCAGCGAAGAAGAAAAAGGAAGAAAAAGAGTATTACACGCACTTTTTTCATGAGCATTTTCTTGCCAATGTTTTGTAGACACTATTGATGAAAGTAGGGATGAAGTACCGTTAAAATTCATTATAAGAGGATTTTTTTTTATAAATATTGTATCGTAAGGCCAAATATTTTTTCATATTTTGAAGAGAAACAAAGTATTTTGCCCATGTTCGATGTAGTGCAAAACTTTAGGTGGCCTATGCAATTGTAAAATATGAATAATGACAATGATACTGACCATAACAACACCAACAGGGAAGAAGCTCCTCCCGGATATATAAAGAGTATGGTGACAAAGGTTGTTAACAATATAACGATCAATTGTAACAACTTGATACTGAAATATGTCGAAGAAGATATAGTTTTGAGTGTGAACATCAGATTCCTCAGCATGCAGACTGTTAATAACAAATGGGAACCAGCATTTACGGGTAATCAGTCTAAAAAGATTGACGGTTGGCTTTAACTTCTGAACTCCTTATTTAAGAATAAGCAGGAAGATAACGAGATTGAGCCTTTCCCAATTTTGCAGATGTCAGCAGTTATGAAGTTCTTCTTAGGAAGGTCATAACAATACAAGATCTAACTTTGTGCTTAGATAAAATGGATGCGTCGGGTAAAATAGAAGTTTATCAGGTAGAAATGTTTGTTTTAATTGTGTGATATTAATGCAGTAATTTCGCTCGCAAGGGCAATGATTTAACGAAACAAATGATAAAGCTTTAACGTGATACTATCCTTGTTTTGAATAGGATCCTGTTTTGTATCGGTGCTCGATGATCATACGGCTTATAGTAAACTATCATAGTAATACAGCAAAACGTGCTTCTGTAACGAGACTCGACCTCCACTGTGAAAAAATGGAATTCAGTATGACGGAGCAACAGATTCCCATGCTGCTCCGATTGATAGCATTGGTAATCGCTTTACAAAGTAAAATGTTGCCATCAAATAAAGAAAGATCGTTGATATCTATGGAAGATGGTATAGAAAACGAGCATGAAGGTAATAATATTCAGAATGCCTTACAGATTTATAAAAAAGTAAAAGAAAGTTTGTGATGTTTTATTATAAAGAAATCTATTACCATCTTTAGATGATTCAGAATCGGAAACTGCATCGCATCAGGAGGGCAGAAGCTGGGCTGGTTGGGCTTGGAACATGGTTCCATCAGTTTTGCCAGTTCATTGGGATAATGATTGGTCCAGTGAACAGCTGATGGCATATACTGGTCACACGATACACATGGGCTTCTATGTTAACGATGCAACTGTAACTTTCAAGGTCTGAAGAATTATTGCTGTTCGCACTTTTATCTATAGATTACTCAGTATCACAGTATTAAAAGTCTAGAGAATAGACATTAATAAATTCTTGATACATTATTACATGTCTACCGAATGCGTCGGTGTTCTAGACAACGGACAGCGTTAAGGAGCAGCTGTTTTACAAACCGCGCAAAATTAGGTACACGTCGTTTATGTCGCTGAAGTTGAACGGAGTTGTGATAGATGTATTGCATCAAGATATGACGTGGACTAGTATGCAGGCCGGACTGGGTAGTATACATCTTTTCCCTAGAGGGTCGTGCAGTTGTGGTCACCCAGAAGTTATAGACGGAGCACAGGTGAAGTTTCAAGTCTGAAGTGTAAAACGTTTCTTTTATTGTCGGTCCGCAAGTGGCATGCAATTATCAAAAAATAAAATTCAATTCTTATTTTCTTAGCCGCCTCTGTATGTTACTGCTGGAAAAGTTGGCAATAACCATTTGAAGGATTCTTTATTCGACGCAGAAGCCGTAGAGAATAAAGAGAAAAAAAGAGTTTACAAGCGTGACATCGACTATCATCTTGCAACTGTTACTGGTTAGTCTAACTCGTATTATTACTATTTTTCATGCATACAAAATTTCTATATCAGTATCGGTAACTGTGCTAATGTTTCAGTGGAAAGTTTATTAGAACGGTGTCCAGCCTTCGTAATGGATTATGTGTACCTAATCGATTTACCCGATGACATAACGCCGGAGAAAGTATCTGAATTCAATTCGAACTTTGAATACAGGTACGATTATTATTTGGAAGGCTTTTCTTTCATACAAAATTTTGTAAAACTCGTTATCACTGTGAATTAATTCATTTTCAGCAATTTCCATGAGCACAGAGTAGTGCGATACGTAGTTGGTGATGTAACAGTGCGGATGTGCTCAGGGCTATTTCATCGTCTAGAATCAATCAAACAAGCAGCGATGAAGTATGATTACGAACCTTACATAGTTCCGAAACCTGGTAAGTAAATCGTAAATCATGGGAATATATATTATTAGATGGCTGAAAAATGGATGAATTTTGGGCTGTTATATTTCAACAACCAATCATTCAAATTGATTGGTTTTTGTTCAGTTCAAAAGTATGTGAAGCGAATCTCATTATTGTCTTCTTTTAATCCGAAGCATTGTCATTGACAATATTGTCAACCATTTCGCTCAGTAACATGTTTTGCGGTGTCCGCGATATCTCAAAACCAATTCAACGAGTTTACTTCAAATTTCGAAGCACTGTTCTTTGCCAGGATTATAATTTTTTTCTTTAATAATCATATTTTTTTTGTTAATCCATTGAAAGAGTCATAAATATCGGTAAACAAATCGAATTTCAACTTCAAACAGTCGTCATTTTGTTAAATGAAAATGTAAGATTGTGGAAATTGTTCAGGAATACTTTATCTGAATTGGAAGTAAATCGCTTGAGCTGTTATTGAGATATCGTGGCACTCTAAACGATCTCACCAAGCGAAAATGGTCAACGTGATTGTCAATAACAATGCACCTATTAATTGGTTTTTAATAAAAAAAAGTATATAAATCAAGCTTGATCTAAATATGTTTGATTAAAACAAAGCCCAATCAAACTGGAACATGGGTCGTTGCGGTATAAATTACATATTTGAAAATCGTTGCGAGAGGTATAAATTACCAAAATTCATCCACTTTTTCATCTACTAATTTACACCCCCTCAAGTCGAACCTCTCTGCGAGGTATCTGCAAATTCCGTACGCCCGTTTTCAGAGCCGACCATCGACGAGTTGCCTCCAGTTACAGTTGAAGAGTACGATGCTCTGAGGGAAAATATATCAAGGGTTGAAATAAAGCTGATTTTAATCAGTGGTTGTGTTGAATTGCAATTAGCTGAGCACCAAATCACCGGCCTACCCCGGAAAAGAAAACTTGTGGAAAAAAAGGTATCGCGGATGATCTAAATAGCAACAATTATCTATGCTGTAACACATTTGTGTGTTAACATATTATCATAGATGCTTTGTGATCACTGTAAGTAATAATTGTAATGAAATTCACTTGCCTTTCAGACGGCGCCACTGACTCCTGCACTATCCGACGATCCGGTCTTGAGTATAGAATGGGATAAATTATTGATAGACATAGATCAGCCAATGTATCCACACCGTTTGGTGGCATGTGCATGCAAACAAACTGACTTGCCTCCAGATATGTTGAACTCTTGCCACAGGGTTATACACGGGGTGGTAAGACAGCTTTGTATTGTAATCGGTCTATATTCTACGAAATATGCATTGAAGAATCATTTGTCGTGAATTCCCAAGTCATAATTTTTTTTTAATTACGACAATTACAGGTACATGGTGTCAAGTGTCAGCTTTGTTTGACCAGAAAAAGTCGGACAACGTTAGTTATGCCTTTCACAATTCAGTATTCGATGAAAATGCTGTTGTATCCGCAATACTGGCTCAGCCTGGACATGGAACACGTTTTTCACTATTTTCAAATCGATGGTATCACAGTCACCGGTACAAAGGTGAAGCTTATGGTCGCAACGTCAATCGTATCATCTTTGATAAATCCCGAAAATACGCTTAATCCCTTGATATGCTCATCACTTTTCAACGATGCTTGTCGAGAAAAAGGTATTACATTAAATGCATTGAATATGTAATTAGTTGTTAAATTTGATTGATGTTCTGGTCACTAGGTAGCAAATAACGTCAATCAAAGTAGATCCAAAAAAATAGTGGCTACCATAAAGATCAAATAAAGTGCCATTCATGTCATTTCTGTTTTTGCAATATAGATCCTGTGTATCTCGAATTATGCTTGGAAGGCATAAGTGGAAAGAGTATATCATCCAATGCAACAATTTCCAACGTTCTCGATATATCTTCCGCCAAAGTATTCCTACTCAATGATTTCCAACAAGCCTTTGTTGTTTCTGGCCCTGAAAGTGATCATTCCAGGTATGTATGTCAGTTTAATTATATTTTCAATACTACAATCTTTGAATGTAATACAAAATAATCAAGAAAATAGTGTGTTGAAAACAATTTGCCAACAACTCTCTGCTGGTCCAATTTAAGACTGCTATAAAATTATAAAAAAATGTAACTGTATTAAAAAAAATTCTCGCAACGCGCATGGAGAGTTTTTGTTTTAATTAAGATACCTAATGGTAAAATATTGACAATCATTTATTTTTAATCTTTAGATATTTTTTTGGTGAACATATATAGAATAGAAAAAAATGGTACACTTTATGCCACGTGAAAAAGAAAAGTGCATATTTTAAAATATTGAATTTTATATTGGGTGCAACAGACCTATTATGTACGATATCAAAGAAGAACAATAACTTCTTTATATTACTAAACCTGATATTAAAACTATTCTTATGCAGCGACGCAGATTCAAAACCATTATTAAAAGCTGTGGTACAGTTTTCAAAAGACCCAAGAAAGCAGTTTCATCCACCAATTCTGTCATTCCAAGTATCAGAGATTAGAGGCTCGTTGGATCCTCTATTTGCACAGTGGCTGCAGTATCATCCAGTTTACTATAAATTGGATCAAGTTGACATACCTCAGTCTGAAGCTAGCGTCCAGCTACAAATGCCTGACGAAACATCGCCGGATACATCTGTACGCAAGAAAAATTTTCCAGGCATAAGTCAGAGTGTTCATAGCTCCTCGGATCAAGAGAAACGTAAATCTGGGATGACTTTGGATGAATTTAATCCTGTCTCAAAAGCTGATGACCTGCCAAAGTCGGAGCACAAAGCCGAAGCTTTATCGTCGCACTCTGTAAGCATGCTCATTTTAAACGTGAAAATCCACTTGCTCCGACATGTTTCATACTTTCAGATCTTTATTATACTGTAATATAATACGCCATCTGATCTACCAAATGATCAAAAACAAAGAACCTAAACAATCTCTTTAATAACAAGTTATACTGATGTTTCAAAAAAAAAAAATTAACTTAGAGCCCCCATCGTAACGAATTTTATATTTGGTCTCCTAAAATTTTGTATTCGTTATCTGGATATTACTAGAAAAAAAATACACCAGACTCGGTTAGTAAAAAGTTCGTGTAAATTAATTTACTGAAAATTCATTTCATTGTAGTTCGGATATAATTTGCAATCATTCTGATCAGTTTGGAGGGTGAAATATTTTTTCGTTTCATTTTTTAAACTTTTTTATTGCATTCAATTCTTTTTCTGTAATATCATTTCGACCCTTCACACATTTCCTACAGGTTCAAAACATCTAAAATTCTAGTCTATTTCCCATAAGCTAAGGCTGATATGGAAAAAAGAAAATTATTTTTCAATAAATTAATCAGCATGAAATTTTTAATTAACGAGTCTAAAACATAATTATTTTTAAAAACCATGTATTGATTTTATCATTCATTCAGGCCTCGCATAGGTAAAATTATTCCGAGAAGTCGTATTTGCCGAAACATTTTGATTATTGAACTGACTTTTCTTATAGCAGGAGCTAATTGAAAAAAAAAAAAAGAAATATTTTAGAGTTATTTTTACCAAATTTTATAATCCAAAATATATACCGCAAATAGTTAGGTATAATAAAAGCAGTATGCCTTAGAAAATGTAATGATTGATGGTAGAACTTACAGAAAATGGGGGTATTGGACAGGATAGTCGATTGGTATCCGGAATGGTGTGGACTTGTGTTAAGTGGCTGTATCGGGCATATTGTTGTTTATATCCCAACCACAACGATGAGTTGCATTGGCGTCCATGGTACGTAGAAATTCGAACCTTGACTGATCATATAAGAGTTTGAATTTGAATGTAATCTTGAAGTATGATTGATAATATTCTCACCTTAGGTATTGAACAAGCAAAAGACCAAGCACTGAAAGAAGATCGAAATCTGCAAATTCTAGTCATAAAAACACCCTCTCTCTACCTTAATTCAGTGAATATGCAGGTCGAAATTTTATCATTTTATATCAAAGACTTACCTGTGAAATTACCAAGAACAATGTGGAGCCCTGGTAAGTTGTTAGTAATAGAATAACGACACGTGGTTTCATGGTAATTATTGAACAGAATTTCATTACTTATTATAGAAACCCAAAGTTTTCCATGGACAGTGAATGTGAATGATTTTCATTGCTACACACTTCAAAGAGAAACACAGAAGAATTTTATCAAAAAAGTTTCTCTAAATGCCACGGTCGGATTAACTGCCAAAACTTCATCAGAAGCTTCTGCAACATCGGGCAACAAATTGACAGCTCTAAGCTTGTGCGTTCATGTCGACACAACACCCATTACGATTTCCATCTCAGAGGAACAGGTGCGTAAATATTGAAATTTAGCATTTCAAGAATTTTTTTTTTCTAGCTGTTGTGCCGCAATGGAATATTTTATCACCTCAATTCTTTTATGGAAAATGACTCATATTTCAAATTAAAGATGTTAAAAATTTGAGATTTCTGCTACTTTTTCTTGCGTGGTTATAGCCAGAAGTAGTAAAAGTGATGGTCGTAGCACGCAAACCATATTATTTATTGAGACTTTTCGACATATGGTGTGAATTTTTAATAATGATATCTTTTTGGCGCAAACAAATAACTTTTGATGTATGGACCGTTTTCGATGTTTCTGCGAGTATAAAACACATTTGTTTTGAATTGAGTTACTGAAATATTCTAATACAACGCACTAACTCCTTAGATTAATGTCAGTGATGTCTTAAGTTAGTGTGTCTCAAGAATAATGATACAGTATATTTGACACGCGTTAGGTATTATTCATGAGTAGCATTGCAGTAAATGTACTCAATGTTATGCGAAATATGCGCCCGAGAAGGACTGCCAAGATTATCGTAGACACTCCAGTTGAAGTACAAACCGTTCTTCCTACATTGGCGCAGTCAAGTCCAAATCAAACATTATTCCGAGAAGATAGCACCATTACCTCAACAGTATCGACTACCAAAGAGGAACCTGAACAGAGTAATAAAATAATGATCTAGTTTTGTTAAGAGCAATTTCGGTAGTCAAATTATTGCTAACTTGTAAACTTCATATCCTGAATTTGACAGATGCAGACGGTCTAACTTTAACGGCTTGGGTTCAATGGACGATCAACAAGTTGGCAGTAAAATTATATATAATGGGACAGCCAGAAATTCCTTCGTTAAAACTAGTACTGGAATTGGAAGATATTATCACCTCCTTAGATCTACAGCCTGTTTATCTCAAACTGAAAACTAAGATTACGACGGCTACGATTTTTAATTATATCAAGTAAGTGATCAGAATTTCATATTGTGCAAAAACGCTGTTAGATGATGTTGAACTGAATTGATCTTCATTAATTCCATGGTAGAACACCAAAAGCTCAAATTTGGGATCTTGGAGAATATGGCGGCTTGGTAATGTGTGGAAAGGAGGATAATTTGGAAAAGGGAGAAGACTCCGGCTTTCTGAGCTTAACTCTTACCAGAGCAAAATGTGGCAATGTACACACTCGTTGGGTCGCACATAAGCGTCATAAAATGCAACGGGTAAGCTTATTAATCCATCCCGATATGGTGTGGACACAATTACTAAGATCCCTGGTACAATAATTCTCAGAAATTTAACATGATTTTTAATTTAAATTGCTCTCAAATGTATCACAATAAATATTTCTCGCTACTGTTGCAGACTTTGGTTACAAATGTATGTTTCAATAAATTGAAAACGATGTGTCATTTTCAGATCGTATCAAAATCAGACTCAAGCCAACTCACGAGCAGCTATATAAGCGAAGTAGTAATCAAAATACAAATGCTGGACATAGTTTTACCCTTAAGTATTATCGGCAAGTATACGCAGCTGATTGAACCTTTCATGAGATTGACTGGATGTTCTAGCAATGATATTGTTGATAATTCGCAAGAAAATATAGCTGCTTCATCATTGAGCAGTTTCACGAATTTGAGAAACGATTCGTTACCGCTCGTTTATCTTGAATTCAAAGGCTGTAGGCTGATGTTGCCTGCTTCTACCATGGCTAAATATGGGCTACTTCACGACTTACTAATTATACAGGTCAAGCTATGTTCATGTGTATAATCACTAATTAGAAATCTAATTAGGGTGTTCCTTGTCAAAGTACCATCTTTTTTCATTCACACTTGACAAACTTGTACATGGAAAAAAAAAGTGTTCGGGAAAGTTTATCTCAAAAATTTAACTTGGAAAGATCCCTCCTGAAATTCGAATTTCTCCCATTGGAATAGTCAAGAATTTAATTCTTCCCAGAATGCTTATAAGATCAAGTTCGCACAATTGAATGCGTCTGGGTTATAACAATTTTTAAACAATGATATCTGCACCAAATATTATTTAAATAGAAGAATGTCAATTTCCGAGTGCGACATTTTACAATTGGATATACGAAATAGCCTTGCGCGACGACTTTTGTTTTCTGTGTACAACAATTCTTTCAGGTGGGAGAGTATAAAAAAAAACGTTGCTTCCAAACGAAATACCCTGATGAATACACAAAATTATTTCTATTGATTTCTTGGTAAGCTAAACGGTACCGACATTTTGATTTTCTCCTGTAATTCACCCGTTATAATAACTACTACGATGTAAAACTCCAGCTGACTACGCAAATTTGTTCTATATGGGTTTGCTTGTTTTTTTGGACATTTTGTGATCTATCATCAGTACAATATACGAACAACAAATAGAGTATTGGAATTAGAGATTGAGAAATGTACAAGAATCAAATTGTCGGCCTACATTGCTTGTTGAGGATTATTTGGCAGAAATCTTCAAATTTATACCGTTTTATAAACGATTTTTATAATACTCTAGTTAGACGGCATCAGTATTACTCCACATGCGGAAAATCCAATCTGTAGAATACCTATTCGATCAGATATATATCAACTGGCAGCCCAAGCAAATATGTTGCGCATACCTGGATCAGCTGTGGAAGATCGACAATATCAAATCAATGTGAAAGGTGTATGCGCTGACACAACGACTTGGAAAAATTATCAACTCAGTACGACGAAGGTAACTGTTTTTTTTTGCCTTCCAGAATTTATATAATACAAAAATGGATCACTGATAAAACAATCGTTACTACGGTCACATTTTTTACATTCAGAGAACCTCGCAGTCGTATTTATACACTATGAATGAGAATCCAGCGCTAGAATGGAACAAATTGAGCAGTGGAAGTAGCCTAGAGCCCAGCCTCTGCACATTTCCGATAATTACTAGGTAATATAATCGAAATATTGCAAGATATTCTCAGATTTTATAATGTTTTTCAAACGATTTCGGTAAAAATGGTTAATCACGTATTACAGTACTTTTCTTGTGCTATAACACAGGTTCGATCTCTGCCTGATCATAGCGCCAGCAACAATATTTAAACCTGAAACTATTGTGTGCGGTAATGCGGTGGAAATAAATTGTTTGACAGATATCGATGTGACGATAAATTTGAATCAAATCAAACTTATTTCCACGCTCAGCAATGAGTTTGAAACATTTGTCGTTGGCATAACTAAGGATAATGATGACTCTCGGCTTTTGACCAAATTACCGACTGTCAAGCAGCCTTGGTGTGCGCCAATATTGGAAGAAGCAGATATAGATTTTGCTAGAGACAGTGGCGTCGATTTTGAAATGTCCAGTATGAACTCTACTATAATTGCAAGTATCTGAGATTTTTATCAATGCTAATTAACAAGATTTTTAAGGTCAATTATACAAAAGTAACTTCTAAAATAATTATAGGGTAAATCAACGCGACGTGGTGCTGCTTTACTATCACCATTTGAGTTTCTGGTTAATTGTGGCAAAATCACATTTGTTCTATATGAAACCAAGGAAGCATCTGCCGATTCGGAATATCACACGGTGAGAACTTATTTTATTTTTCTCAGATTGTTTAATGGTCAATTTGAAGGAATATTCGTTTTCACTTCCAATCACATTTCATTATACAAGATCATGTAAAATTGATTTTAAAGTTTTCAGTCTGATTTCATATTATTTGATACTAAATTCTCCATTTACCGTATTTTAGTACTAATATGATAGGATTAATAGTAAATAAATGATTTTAAGCTACCAGTTAAGAGTTTTGGGTTTCATTTAATTGAAAATTCATCTTCTCCAGTCATATTCTAAATGATGTATGTATGCTCACAAGTATATTTATATGTTAAATTTCAGGATCCAAATGAAATAGATGATGACAACATTGATGTAAAACAACCATTGCTTTACGTCATGATTGATCAGCCCAATATTTATATCTCTCAACACAATCTGACGCAGAAATTACAAGTATGTAACATTTGTCATCATTATATCTTTCACTCAGACGAATATACCGTAGTAACAAATGTAGAATACGTTCAACCAATACTGTATCATACCCTGATATTATTCAATTATTATCAATGTTCGATGTTTTAATTAACGATAAAGGGGTGGCACCAATTCGAATCAAGAGTTAGGCAAAGAGAGAAAGCCGTTAAAAAATCTCCGAGAATGTCATTTGTGCCGATAATAATGAATGCAAATAAAAAACATTCCCATTATCTAATAGGATATGTACATGTATGTATGTGTAAATATGTATGTGTATAAAATCTATATAATGAGTCTGAGAAAATTTGAATAACATTAGCTAAGATATCAATAATTTGAGAAAGTGTTTGTAATTTCAACGTTCAAAGTGAACAAACTCTAGAATACTTTATCCGATTCTTAAGTTTTTGGGCTTATTTGTTTTACTATAAAGATTTCTAGAGATAGCTTGAATTTTTTTTTACAAATAGATTTGTGTAAATACGGTACAACAGATGTTCACAAATATATAAAAAATTATATTTGTGCATTACAATTATATCATGATGTAATATTTCTTGAATATGTTTTATAAAATTTGTAGGGATATGGTCAGTAAGCAAAACGAGCCTAAAAACATTTGAGTCGCATGAAATATACCAGATTTTTATAATTTTGCACGTGTTAATTAGAAAATCTGTTCTCAATCTGTTGATATCTTAGTTTGTGTTCTTAGATTCATTTCAATTACATAGTGCGAATGTTGTTTTATTCGTGCTCACTATAACATTTGATACACATAAAACTGCTGGAGATTTTTTGAAAGGTTTTTCTCTACAAATTTGTAATTTAGTCGATAGCGCTAGTACATCCTAAAACACAGTAATGGTAGCTAATCTTAATCCAAAAGCCGAATATTTTTATATGAACTTTTTGATCACAATCATTCGTTATTTAGGTAACATGCTTCGACATAGCAGCATCACTTGGAAGCGAGGAAAAGAAACAATCAGCGTCAGTGCCTACACGAACAGACTTTGATGTTTGTTTAATTGAGACGAGAAGCGGTGACCCGCACAATGACACTGGAATACCACCATCTTTTTTAACAATAAAGTGCCATTGGCATCCAACAAAAAATCCACATTACTGTGTCAACTTGGGACGACCGACAAAGATTCATTGTTCTCTGTCCAGGCTGAATTTCATCGAATCAATAAAAAATAACGTAATTTTGATGTAATGTATTAGAGAACCTTCTCGTGGTTTAATCGAGGCTGACGAACGTCTCATTCATTTCAGCTGATGGCGTGTTATTTGGATGAAAATAGCGCTAAACAACCAACATATTGTCCGAAGGGTTTGAATCTTCCTGCCGAACAATCGTCCTCTAGAATGATACACAATAAGTACAACATTCCAGATCTGAACGTATCTACAAAACAATTGGTAATGTCGTTGAAAACTGATTCTGGGTCAGAAATCGTTGCCAGCATAGCTGCACTCACTGGAAATACGTCGACGGCAATCAGACCTGAGAGAATTTACAAAAATGTGTCTTTGGATTCGTTGATAATTTCGGTTGTACTGGATGGCAATATGAAAGTCCTGTTAAACCCGTGGTGTTGTAATATCACAATTTATCTCCTTTGGGAAACGTGGCAGGATATCGACACTCTTCCGCAAATACAAGTTCAAGCAGAGAGTGAAAGTCTTTACCTAGACGTCGGACCTGAGCAGATAAAAATAATATCTACCGTGATGCAAGAGTGCCAAATTATCGCGAATTTAATCAATTCGTCATTGTCGTCAGAACAGGAGCAAGATGACGGAGAAGAAAAAACTGAGAAAAAATTCATGGCTTCATACTCCGAGCAACATTACAAAGACGATTTAAAAGCTGGTGCATTTCAGTTCATCGATGGTAACGGAGATGAACTCCCTTTTCCTTATCAAGTAAGCTTTATTTGTGCACAATGTTTGGTGTCTATTATTCAGAGAGTAAGAAGTTGGTTTAAACTTCTCCTGATCATTTGATCGTGGTATAGAGTAGGTTTATTTTCCTTTTCCCCGATTTTAGAGAAAAACGGAGAACAAGGCAAGTTATTATAATCGAGTGATCAATTTTTCGTCTGACGATATTTAGAGAATAAAAGGATGTTGATTTTAATTTACGCGGCTCTTCCTAACTTTTCGTTTTCGAGTTACTTAAATATCAAAATTTAAAAAAATCAAATAACAATATTATGAGAATGGGTGAACGAATTTTGAATGATTTTGATGTAGATTCATGGAGTTCTTGTTAGCTTAGAATTGATTACATTTCGGATACGATCGGTCCAGTAATTTTCAAATGATCTAAAGAATAGAATAGAAAAAAATAAATTGTACTCAATAATGTTGTGAGAGCTCGAAACAAATCCAAGTGGGAAGTTTGTAGGCCAGCTGGATTAACGACTTATTTAATACACTTTCTCTATTAGAAATGAAAATATAAAAATTTATAAAATTGTTATCTCCTTTATCTTGTGAAGTTACAATTTATATACAACCTAAATTTTCTATATTTTTGTTATTCAATCACGGAAAGAAAAAAAATTTCCAGAAACCACGGTCTTTAAACATTAAATTTTACAAACATGAGAAACCGTTGCAATATAACTGAATTAAATTTTTCTTTAGGTGGTATTTTTGACTTGTCCGCAACAGGCAATGGCATGGCGATATCCGCAACCAAGAGCATTGACAAAATTACATGTTTCTCCAGTACCATTCAAGGTAATGTGACATGTTAGAAAAAGCCTGAACCAGCTTTTCGAATGAGATTATTTTTCCAGACGTCAGTACTCGAGGAAGAATGCGAGGAGCGAGTACCATGTAGCATAGAATACTGGAGTGAGAGTCACTCGGCATATCAGCATTATGCAGACTTTTACCTCTCTGAGACGGACAGTTACCGATTGGATTTTCCCAACAAAACGCCAGCCCGGGCAGTGGCCTGCATTTGGCGGGTAGTTCTGAACCAACCGAACTGTCAAACCTATGCAAAGACACTTGTCTCAGCTCGCGCTCTTGCTGCGTGTCTGAGAATCGATTCGTACTTCAACCCTACGATAGTGCCAAACCTGCAAGCTGCATTGAACATTGGTGCCATTCACGTTGCTTTTTATAACAACGTTGACTCGTGCAGTTACGACATACTGCCGCCACCGCTAAATAATTATACTCTGGATGTCACGATTCCAGAAACGCAGTGCTACCTCATCTGTGAACACAGAAAGGCCATTGTCGTGCTTAACAGATGGGCAGACGGAGTGCTGATGTTCGATATAGGCGGCGTTCTCAGCATTCGAGTGCTTGATTACGGACTATTGAATATGCACGAAGTGCTTGACCCGCTGGAAGGGAAAGTTCAGTTATCCATTGCCGACGCTGTCGAGCTTTCGGTCATTTGCAATCCATTCTCATTGAAATTCAGTCCTGCAATTAGCCACACTTTAGCAGTTTCCGCGCATCTGTGGGCAATGGCTTTTGATGGTGACATTAAAAACGTCGTTGTGCTGTCGAGATACGTTGTTGCAAATGACAGCAATATTTCAATTAGATTTGGTCAGAGTGGGACGAACGACAATATCATACTCCAAACTAGACAGTGTCACTTTTATTCTTGGCGCCACGTCAACAATCAGACACTGCGCATTGCTGTCGAACATAGCGGATGGACCTGGAGCCAGCCTTTCTCTGTTCACAGGAATGGAATACAGATGATTGATTTTGGCAACAATGGATCCAGGAACATTGCGATTTTTGTAAACGTTACGTCGCTATCCGCGACACAGAAATTGATCACTTTCTCCGGACAGCTTATACTCACAAACCAAATGGTAGACAATTTCGAAATGAAACTAGTCAAGTATGAGGTGACTACAGAAACGACAATAGTTCCTTCGAGAGAGATACACATTATCAAAGGGAAAAGTCAACCATCCTCGATTGTATTGGAAAACGGGAAATACATGGCTATGCGATTGCGGTTTTCAAGTTTGACTAATTTATCATGGACGGGTGACATTCCGCTTCAGCCTAATACAAAGTGTAGTCAGCCGTGGCTCGTCAAAGGTAGGTATTTACTCGAATAGTGAACTGCTGTTCAAACTTTGTATCTGATGATTTTTACCAACGTTTGATATATTCAATTATTTTTATAACAGTACCTTTGCAAGAGCGTGGACAATTTCTCAGCATCTGGGTGAGAATAGTTGTACAATCTATTCACGGTCGGACCAAAGTGCTTGTAAGTATCGATTATTTATTAAGAGGAGCAATGACATTGATAAACCTTTTTCATTTGTCTATTTACAGGCTGTAATAAGTCCACTTTATATGATTCGTTCCTACTTGCCTGTGCCAGTAAATGTACAGATGGAAACTCCTTCGTTGAAAGTTTCGTTATCCGCTAGTGTCAACGGCAGAGGAGAAAGACAGCAATTGTACTGTCCTGGAACTTTTGAACATTTCCATCAATTAACCTTTCAACTCGAGTAAGAGCTGCTCAATTCTATTCACTTTACACACCATACAACAATAACCCTGGACACGAATAAAATATAAGAATATCAACAGAATTAATCGCAAGAATTTCGGACCTACAGACCGTATGTAAAAAGATTACCGTTTTCATGTTATTGACAGATCCGGAATATCTGCGTCAAATCCTTACGTACCGCTGTCGTACAGCTCAGTGGATCAGAGGAAATTTTTTAAAAGGCCGGACAGCGAGGATGTTGAAGTAATTTTGAAAGAGTTACAAATGCAGAAGGATGAAATCCAGTGGCCCTTCCAAGGCGACGACATGCTCGAATGGGTATCGACAGAACAGCCTCAAACACATGTCCAAGTATGAAAAATTTCACACTCATACTATCTGGATTATTTACCACAGACGATAGATTGTTCGAACAAACAGCATGGTCACATGTGTCATTCAAACTTTAGTATTTACTGGAACAAGTTTTATTTTGGCTTAATATTTCTCAGGTAAAATATCAGGAAGCTGGACTAGTTTCTAGCACACTCTTGCTGGAACTACAGCCATGGTGTTTTATACTCAACTCTTTAGGATGTCATCTGTCCCTTGTGTCTGAGGATATAGAACTTTGTCAAGTTCCGCATTATGGGATCGTCACTCCGCCGAAACTAGATGTAAGGAAAAGTGGAGTCATTAGTTACAGGATAGGATAGATTTTTCATTACTTTATAATAAAAATTGCAAAATACCGTAAAAGAAGTATCAAACAACTTGGTATTCCTAGATGGTAATTCACGAAAAGAGAATAACACATTTTTCAACATAACAATGTTTAATATTCTCGATCTAGGGAACATTTCACTTCGGCGTTGGGCTCGGTGACACTTACTACACATCTCCAGCACTTCAACTGGCTCGTCCGGATTGGAGTCAAAGCTTTTACATGCCTCGGGTCGGAGGTCTCATTCCAGTTGAGGGTAACATGAAAACGGCTGTTGACTGTGGCAATAGTGTAAGTAACATTCTGGTCTCGCTGGAGAAAAAAACTCCTTGTAACCGTTGTGTACATTTCACTGAAACATTCATGTGTTAATCGATAGTTGTGTATGGTCAGCGTGAACTCGAGTATGCACGACGACATGAGATTAGTGCGTGTTTCGAGCAGTCATGTAATTGCGAATCTAACACCTCAAGAAATGTGCGTTGCAACCCTCGCTGTGAACGACGCATTATCCAATCTGCAAATACCAGCTGATCTTACTCCGTACAGCTTAAACATTCTCGCATCCGAGGATCAGAAGTGAGTTGTAAACATGTTAAAATTAATTATTCTATTACTTTGTATTGGAGTGAAATTAATAAAACTCGTTGCAGGTATGCTACTCCGATAGTACAATGGCACTTGTTGTCTGATCAACAATTCGTTGAGCCAATGGCATTGTACGTATCCTTAAGTTTGGGCCACCGATGGTCTTGCCCGATACGAGTCGATCAAGGCATGAGTCGTCGATGCCTTGCTATTCCGGTAAGTGAGGAGATTTAAAGTCACATGAGCTGTACCACGTGTATCGAAAGATAGGAATACACAAAAAACCGTTTTCCATTTATAAATAAAAAATATCCATTTCCATTTGCACCAATGATCGTGAACATGACTGAAACAAAAATCCTACTGTGCAATAGGAATGAATTGGAACAAATTTAAATAACACAAGCTAAGATATCAACAATTTGAATAAAAGTTTTACAGTTAGAATATTCGATGTCATAAGACTCTGGTGTTTTCGATTTGATTGTAATGTTTTTGGCTTCATTTTTTTCACTGATCAAATTCCGAAAAATTTTCTGAAAAAAGGTCTATAAATTTTATGTTACAATGTAGTTGCAACGCACAAATGTAACTGTTAATAAACGTCTGTTGTAGCGTATTCATACAAATCTACTTTTATGCTGTAGGAAATCTCGATGGTGAACTAAATCAAGTAAACAACATTGGAAGCAGTTAAAAAACACCCGAGTTTCGCATCTTTAACGTTCCGATTATAAATCCTTTCTCAATTTTTTCACAACGCAGCTTGTGTTATTCAAATTTGCTGAAATCAGGGATAATGCTTATTTCTCTTTTTCCAACTGTTGATTCAGATAGTTAAAAATATGATTTAAAAATTTATTTTGCGACTCGAAAGCCGAATATTGACTGATCGAATGCTAAACAAAATTTAGAAAAACAGCTTCGACAAGTATTACATAAATTGATATGGACATCTGTCTTATGCAAAACTTGGATTAATAAAAATGAACTTTTTGAAGAATGGATCTGCAACTATGCCAATAGTGGTTACTACTCAAGAAGATAAGGGTACCACGTACATTACCATTCATGTCGATAAGCATCCTCAACTGCTGATAAGTAATGGGTGCAATTTCAAAATTCTTCTTGGCCAGGCAAACGCGGATTTAAGTGAGTTTGGCACTGCATTTTTCTTTACACTATAATCTGTAAACCACTGATATATGAGAGAACGTATTTTCAGCTGGAATATTGGCTGAAATACCCCATTTTTCCTGGATTTGTGAAATTGAAAGTGGCGGTTCCTGCCACTACTCACTACCAGCTATCGGCAGTCGATTGCCAGATTCGCCAGCTTTGAGCACCACACCATTGTTACTTTTGAGCGCTGTGTCAAATAGCAGTAGCGAGATTTCTGGTGAGTGAGGAAGTTAATAATTGGACAAGATTACTGTCAAAACATGAACGATAATCTTATTAAGTTTTTATCAGCAGAACAGACACTGAAATGGTCTCGAGGAGTAAGTCTCTCGGCAATGGCATCTGTTCCATCTGATCAATATGTCAGGCTTCCGCACCACGGAGATGTGAAACTAATAATGTCCACTCGGTGCTACACAACATACATTAACATTCTTCCAATATCACAGGTAGGTCAAAACAACAAGTTTTTTTTTACGCACTGTTCATAATTGAAGAATTGAAGATTTTAAAAAAACTGACTCTTCAGTTGCAAGATATTGTTCTCTTGTTCAATGTTCGGTTATATGCATGTTATGAATTTGAACCTTGTTAAAAAATGTAACTTTGCGGTAGTGATTTATACTTTTTAAACGCTTTTAGGTGGAGATATCAGCTAGAGATATAAGAAGTAGATTATTTCACAATGAAAATAGAGAAAATTATATGGAGATCATTTCTAAGCAACAACTCGCCAATATCTCAGATGAAAGTATGACGCCTTTGATCAATCAAGTAAGACTACTTCTTTTCGACTTTTATACAATATACTTGAATCTTATAGATCAGTTTCAACACTTTGAAAATGACTGTTTCTTTGTTGCATTTTTTGTAGAGTTCACCTAGTTCGACATCGGTAACAAGCTTTTACTCTGCTCATGAAGAAATCCCGGGAACAGTTCCGACCACATCTTCGCAACGTAATATAAAACAGTTAACATCCAAATCGAGACAGATTACGAAAACCCATCCATCTCATGATAAATGTAAAACGATTTCAGAATCTAGAGAGATGCAGAAGCGTGACAGATCTATTACTGTTTACCTTCGTGGTGTAACACTTACCATAACCCAGGATATTAATGAAAATGCGCAAACCATTGAAGTGGCTAGTCTGACCATAAGTGATTTATTCATCACAATGGAACCGAATCAAAACATTTTATCCACATGGATTTGCATCGGAGATCTGCAGCTGGACAATCAAATGTTCGACCAGGGTGGCTTCGATTTTCCAGTTGTACTAATAGGCCAAAATCCAATTTCGAGAAAGGATCTCACTTTCTCTTTAAACAGCCATTTGAGTAACGTGTTTGCACAGTTACAGAAAAATTCTTTGTTAACTGTCAACATTATGTATGAAAATGAGGGGTACATATCAGGTAAGAGATCCATGATCACTCAAGTGTTTTTGATATGTTTCTTCTGAATGTCCTTTAAGGACGAATCTATCTGAATAAAAAGCTAAAAAAATAGATAGAATCACTTCAAAAGTCTCTGGATACGTTATATTGGTCAATGATAGTGAATACAAATGAAATAACATTCCTACTACAAAATTAAAATGAATTTGAGTGAATTCAAATGACATGTGCTAAAATATTAACAATTTGGGAAAATATTTTATAATTGGAACATTCAAAATACGTAAGGTCTGGTGTTACGATCTGATACTACTGTTATGGGCCAGTTTTTGAACATGGAGATTTCGAGAGATCAACCCAAAAAAGTTTGACAAACACTCATCTCCGTAGTGAATGAATATAAATTTATGCGAGTGTGGAACAACAGATGTTCATCAACAATTACATTCGTGCGATCTAAATATACTATAATGTGAGATTTCTTGAATAGTTTTCAGACGATTTTTAGGGATCCAGTCAGCGAGTAAAATAAACTCCAAGACATTACAATCTTATCACAAACACTAAACTTCAAGCATTTTAATTATTTTAAGTGTGACGATTTTCGCAAATGTCAATATCTTTGTTTTTGTTATTCGAATTTTCTCAGACTTATTACCATCACATAATAGAGATGTCAGTTTATTCGTGGTCATAATCATTGGCGTAAAGAATATTGCTGAAGATTTTTTAAACGATTAAGATTGTTTTGTTTCCCAAAGTTTTACATTCGTAATCCACCTAGTTCGATTCTCTTTTCCAATTACAGGTGTGAAGGATGTTCGAATTACGTTGGCACCAGTCAGTGCTTACATTGAGGATACATACATAACACAGCTTTTGGACTACGCAACATCGTTGGTACCGCCATGTTTTGTGATGCCACCTGATAATGTTAGAAAGTTACAGGCCATGCCGATGTCGTCTAGCGTTTACGTGCCAGACTACATAATGATGGATGCAAAAATCTTGAGCTCGCCTCTCAGGCTACAAAATCTGATTATAGATCCTGTCTCCATTCTTCTTAGCGTTCATACATCAGTACGACTGTATTTAGCACTCGACCATTCTCCGTTGTACTTCGGAACGTTTGACAGAAAAAATTTGCTCACCACTCCTTACAGACTAGGAAATGCATTGACAATGCATTATTTGTCTGGAGCTATATTCGGCGCTGGTAAGTTTGGAGTTTTGAAATCTCTCGTTTAACGGACTGGTGACCATTAGTGTAACAATATAGATTTTAAGTTTCATATTTGTTACTCCTGATCCTTTGTTTCATAAGTAGACAATTATATAAATATTTGGATCAGTGATTTAGAATCATGAACTCGTTCAAACGCTTTGCAAGTGTAGAGTTTCATCTTCTCAAAATTGCTCGCGCAGAGCTGTAAAAACAGGCAAAAATATTACGTCTAATAATTCCATTATTACGTAAAAATCTTAAAACACAATTTAGAATCTCAACTTTTCTTTACATAGGTTGGGTCGTTGGGTCCCTTGAAATCCTTGGATCGCCTGGTGGACTTGCACAGGCTTTGGGTTGTGGTCTCAGAGATTTTGTATCATTGCCGTTTCAAGGCCTCTTACATGGACCTTGGGGATTTCTTGTTGGTGTCACGCACGGATCTGCTAGCCTCATGAAACATGTCACTGCAGGTAAAAATTTGCATTAGGTGTTCAATGCCAGTGGCTTTAAAATTTCCAAAAATCAAACTTCCAGTTTAGCAAAATGTCACAAAATTTGGATACCTGAGTCATTACATTCTTCACATTCCTCGTATGTTCAGGTACAGTGAATTCTGTTACCAAATTGGCATCAAGTGTAGCCAGAAATTTGGACAGATTGACCCTCGATGTAGAGCACCTTCAACGTCAAGAGGAATCTCGCAGAATGCGTCCACAAGGCATGGCCCAAGGCCTTTATCAAGGCCTGACAGGCTTTGGGATGAGCCTACTCGGTGAGTAGTTGATAAATAAAATAGGGTATCTATATGTTTCACCTGTTTTTAACTTTCCATTCCTTATTTGATCATGTTTTTCGGGCTCAAAATGAATCCAATCAGATTGACTACAATTTTTGATTTTATTTTCCAGACATTTTGTAGACTTCCTTCGCTGGTAATTCAACCACTTGCACAAAATTTGACCCATACTAAAGATGAACTTGTGTGTTCACAGCTGCCGTCGCAGGGTTAGCTCATCATCCTCTACAGCAAGTGTGGTCAGGAGGAGCAACTACTAGAGGCCTTGTGACCGGAGTTGGTCTTGGATTAGTAGGTGTAGTGACGAAGCCATTGAGTGGTGCCGCGGAGCTTGTGGCTCTAACAGGTCAAGGATTACTGCAAGGAGCCGGATGGAACTCCCTGCCCTCTGTGAGTGAATCTATAGATAATATGAACTACCATTGCAATTATTCAAAGTGACTGATGGTTCACCTTTGTCATTTTCCAGCCACGGCAGAGACCGGTTGTGCAATACTCAAGCGGCGCCAACAATGCTCCACTAAGATACGCATGGCGTCTTATGCCAGTCCTGGTAGCAAGTCACGACAATATTTTGCACACGATAAATGCTGATCACGTCATTCATCAAGGTAGTAATCAGGCGGTGACTTTGGTATTGACAAGGAATGCTCTGCTGGTAGTCAATGTCGCCGAAGACACTACAGAAAAAGTATTCACCCTCAACGAACTGACCAGCATGGATCATCCTTCGGACACAACAATGCTTTGCCTGCATTGCCCTCCTACAGTTACACAGTCTGCAGCTCCCTCATCGCCACGAGAATACCGTGAGGTATAAAAGTGATTGTTTGATCGATAAACTGGGAAACAGATGAACAATATTAAGGATAAATGGACTAAACAACCTGAATTAAAAGTTAGGGAAGAAGTAAACACGGGTTGAAAAATATTTGACAGTGTTATTGCGTCACTGATGGCGAACACAAATGAAACACCATTCTTCTTGTGCAATTAGAAAAGAATCTGAATTAATTTTTTAAATTAAAGCTCTCAGGAGATCACTATAGTAAACAAAATAAACCCACGAGCAGCCTAACAATTAACTCAGAACCCACACATCAAATTTTTATCAAATAGTAATTAAAAATTCTTTCAGATGGATCAGGAAATGAGAGCAAGAGTCGAGGAGTTTGTTCGAACCAGCAGCACTGGTTTAGCCAGTTTGCCTACGGACAGTGACGCGCAATCGGATAGTTCTGAACCCATAATACCTGTTGCTGATAACACCATTACATTCTACGTTTCGCCTGAATCACGAAACTATTTTCTTTCTTTGTTGAATGTCACCAAAAGACAAAGCCAAGGAAAAGGATTTCAGGTCTTATAGGGGACATTTGATTGGATAATTGAAGTATTTCTGGAAAATATATCTTCGGATATCGATTTAATAGCTGTTTGCAAAGCCTGTGGTAACAAGAGTTACATTATACATATGTAATTTAAAAAGCATTGTTTGGAATGTAAATTTTGTAAATTTTGGTCGGAATATTTGACCAGAGATTGTTGTAATATATCGTACGAAAAATATGGCCGTTTGGCACAAGAATTTATTAAGCTCAAATAACTGTATACTTTACGTTTTTCATCATTCCGAAACTAAAATTACTATGTAAGTCGAAAATGATTTATTGTCAGCAATCGTGGTAGTTGAATAAAAGAAATAAGAAATCATCATTTCCTCATTTCAAAAACAATATTTTTACTCGGAATAGTGTTTTAAACTAAATTAAACAGTTATTGTAGAGAGAATCGATTGCTAGTCGAATGATTTTCTGTGATACAGACTTCAATCATTTTACATTTATTAGTTTCTTAGTCACTAATAACATCAAATAATTGTATAGATAAATGAACAGTTCATTCATTTGGATTCGCCAGAAGAAAGTTGCATTTATAAAACAAATCGCTTTTAATTTGATTGCAACAGGTCAGTTGAAACGACTAATTGATTTAAAACGTACTAGGGTTCATTCTACAATTACATGCTATTTCTGAATTACTGTGCAGAAGTTTCATGGTGATGGGTAAAATTCATATGGCATAAAAATCCTTGGGCTTACTTTTTACGTCTGAAACAAGAGACGAGATTGAAGTTAGTAACTTTGAGATAATTAAACATGGGAAATAAAATGCTATTTATAACTTTAAAATAACTTTGAAGCAGTATTGAGCACATCTGAATTACAATTTATATATAATTGCATTTCTATTGCGTTTTAATTACAAATTACGTGTGTGATTCGTAATTAGAAAAAAATTTATAAAAATTATATTTAGATTTTGTAATCAGGCCGGAATAAAATACAAATTACATTAATATTGCATATATAATTTATAATTAACTACAATTTTCCCATCACTGCTTTCGAATAGGCGAGTTTGTAAAATAAGAGTATATTTTACTTTATTATACGATTTACTGAATAGACAATCACAAAGTTGCGAAATACCGATATTTCTCTAAAAATTTCAAAACCTCATTGAATCAAGGATTACGTAAAGGAAAAGTGCCTGGACATCGCAAAATATGAAATCGTCAATCAGAACAGGAATGTATTGCTCTCTTTAGAGCAAACGAGTTAGATCAACTTTGAATCGAGGTAAAATAAATGAATTTCAATATAAAGAAGATCGTTTATTACAAATTTGAACAACAATATTGTCAAACTATTTACACTTAACAATCAATTCTAGGAAAGAGCTAGTCATGTATCCTTATCGGGTCACGCGTTGAGTAAGACAAGCCGCAATGCTGGCACTTTGGCAATTTCACAGTTGTAAGAACTCTCCTACAAATAACGTGCTTGCATGGCAATTTGTACAGAATACTAGACTTGCAACATGAGCAACCTTTCGGTACTCCAGATGCTTCGCGAGTTTTTGGCCCATTGAATCGTTTGAGACCTGATAAGACAGACTTAACATTCAATTCCAAATCACCGTCAATTTCATTGCTAATATTCCTCGCACAATCACCCTCAATATCGATATCATCGCTGACAGTACAGCATTGCGGAGTTTTGCTTAATCGAGTTCGTTTAGATTCCGTCAAATCTAAGGATTGTTTGGTGCACATAACTAGAACCGGAAGTTTGTGCTGGCTATTCGTCAAGTTCGACGGAATGTTTCGCTTCAATGTATGACTAGATTTCACTTTTAGAACAGTGGATTTGCTATTTGCACAGACAGTTCTTTCAACACCCACTAATTGATCACATACTTGCGATATCTTCCGACCGACTGTTCTTGGTAATTTTTTTATATTGTCATCATTACTATTTTCTATTAGGAATTTGTCAATTCTTGCTTTAAGCGATGTTGCTATTATTGGTTGACAAGTATTTCCAAACGGAATACCGGTGAATGGATCAGATGGTGAGCGACCCCATAAGGCTTCGTTTTGCTCATGCCGTTCTAGAGTCAATTGATCAATGATCTTGCCGCTTGGCAGCATAATCGGTTGCACCATTACTTCATACGTTATTGGATCGAGAAAATCTTCTGGTACTTCTACAGCGCAGTTACTCTTCTCCCTGAAAGAAATAATACCAGAATGAAAAAATTCCTGTACTTCATAACTAACCATAATTGATTAAGTGAATATCAAAATCCACCAGAACAATATTACATGAGGCTAAAATTCATAACATTAACGAAACAATGCATTTTTAAGAAAAATCTTGACTTTGCAACTTTGGTATTGTCTGAATATCAGTAACCTGTGATTACGCATAGTATAAAGTTACAAAACAGAGTGTTTTTCACCTGGATTTGTTATATGACAGTTACAAACTTGCACCTTATCATAGTTTCCATCATAGGGTTTCTACACGAAAACAGCATTATTAGAACGATATTTTTTTCCAACGCTTCGCTTTCCCTGAGGAACGAAATTTGCCTACTTTTTTTTTCTTTTCACATTACAACGCCTTCCTGTGGTCGAAGAAGACTATGAAAATACTCACAAACTATCATGATCATCTTTTTTTGTAGGAGACTCTCTAATTTCATCAATAGTAGGAATACGGGGACTATGTTCTTGTGTCCAGAGGGAATTTACTCCAGCAATGACGTCTCTTCCACAGCATCGTGCGACTCTCCCCCAAACTTCAATTCTTCCAATGGCAGGAACAGAGTTTTCCGTTTTGACAATGCAAAGTCTGAGATTAGTAGCCTTGTTCACGGCATAGTGATCAGAAATCTTGATGTACCGCTGTAAGAAGCCGTTCGGCACGCAAGTCAGAGTCTCGTTAATGTCTCTCCTGTAGAAAATTACTCCACCCTGAGCAGCACTTAAATATGCATTTGACAATGTGGAGTAAGGTGCTCCAGTATCGGTAGTTGATTTAGCCATCAGCTGAAACCCGGACGATTTCTGGGAGCCGACTGAGGGCCAGACTATAACTCGACTTATTTCAACGTTGCAAATAAAGGTTAGGTCAATGTTTATGGGTGGTTTTATGCATGCGTACGCCAAAAAACCCTGCGATGATTCGTTCACAAGATTCTTTACGTCGTACCCTTCGGTGCTTATTGTACTACAGCTGATCTCTGGTCTCAGACAGGGGTGACAGAAGTTTAGCAACATCTCTCTCTCTCTTCGGTGGTATTGGCCTTGAAGTTTTAACTGTGTGACATCCTTAGGAAATCAACAATTCAACCGTTTCTGCGGCGCATATTTGGCCTGCCATAATAACCATTTATTCCTTGCCTTTGGCAAGTTTTGCCAAAACCTTATCCTGTTTTGTAAAATGTATTCACTGTGTGTGGCATGGTATGTGGTTTAATATCACCTCTTGTCAAATTGTGTTCCAATATCGTTTGACCTTCAGAGTATTTCACGTGTGTAGAAAAAACAACAACGATATCTATCCTCCTTGAAAATTCGTAGATCTAAACTACATTGTGGTTGCATAGCTGGTTCACATGGTTTGTAATCGCTCGAAGCAGCGATGTAGAAAGTGGCCCGATGGTCCTGGTACAGATGTCGCTGAAGCTGGTGTTTCAAATAAAATACCGATTGAAACCATAGACATACCTATATCAGTGGCCCGCTGAAGCCAGCTCTTGGGGTGATCTGAGCGAGCTTATCACCTCAACCGCCGGAAGCGCTCGGGGCGTTCCGTGTCCGCATGCCAGCCGATGCGTACACTACCACATAGCGCCACTTACACGTACGAGCGAGTGGCGACGTCAAGCGTTCATTTCGGAAACTAAATTGTTGGCTTCAACGTTAACACGGGACCTGTGCTTCCATGTACATCTATGTTCTTTGGTAAAGTGCGTATTTAATGCGATGGAAGTCAACAGGACATTCACGAGTAATTGATAAGCTAAACACTGTCAAAGTATAGAATTCTCTCTTGTTGCAAAGCGTTATTCAGTGTTCAAACTATTCAGGCACTAAGTGCCAAATTCCTGTCGAGCGGTTTTTGCCATAAAATTGTCATTGAAGTACAACTGCGTGGCAGCTCTGGAATCTCAAAGGTAACCGGCATATAATGAAAAATATACCCACCCTCGTAATTTTCAGTCTTTTGTTACTATGTGATTGACTGTTAATTATTTTTAATAATTTAGACAAGGATTTGGATCAATCGCAGGATACTGAAATTTTTGTTGATTCCTTTCTAACCATGAAAGTAAGATTGCGATAACGTCCGAATAACGACCTCGTTTTCCCGCGTGTTCTAACAGGTTTGGAAGACCACAGTCAACACACGTCTTAGTTATTAATTATTACTTATAGTTATTTTCACATCGAATGCATTCTGACAAGGCTCTTTGCATTATTTTTCTCCATAAATCTCATAATTATTTCTTGTATTTCGTCGTTCAAATTTTGATGCATCTATCGAATGCGATTGCCATTTTGTTCTTGCAACGTTGATTGCACCTTAAATTCAGCTTTCATAACTTATTGTACAGTTATTTTCAGGATTAAACTCGATCACGAAGCATGTTTTATGATTTTTTGATAACTTCCTTTATAACATCACGCTGAAAACGTGTCTCACATTTTTATGGATCATATTTTTCTTTTTCAAATCCAGTTTGGTAGATTTTAACTCTAAAAATCGGACACAAATTGCAAGATTTTAGTTTCATATTATTGGTACATTATTTGTGCAACGATGAAAAACGACTTTCTTCGATTACTCAATTTGTCATTTATTGGACCGGTGTCCAAAAATCGTTTGGCTTGTGTACATGAACGCAATTTCCATTTCAGGAAGTTAAAATGTGAATTTCTTGATAGCTCATTAATCTTTGTTCAAATTTTATGCTCTTACCTTTAAATTGAACGTTTTGCAATGTCGAAAAAAATCTGTCTGATTTGTCCATGATCAAATTGTTATTGATGACAAAATAGAAAAAGTACCAAGAGTTTGTTGTATAGATTCATTATTGTCAAAATTAAACACTGTAAGATCAGTAATTTAAGTTGTGTATCAATAACAATGCGTATTTCTGTCTAATTTTCAGAGTCAAAAATGTCGAGGGTAAGAAGATTAGGGATTTCTGGAATCCGAAACTTCGGCCCTGGCGATGATGAGAGGGGATTACAAACAATAAGGTTCAGTCACCCGTTGACTATGATTTTTGGACCAAATGGAACTGGGAAAACAACCATTATCGAGGCCCTAAAATATGCGAGCACAGGGGATTTTCCGCCTGGCTGTGGTGCAAACAACCAGAATTCATTCGTACACGATGCTTTGCTAACCGACGAATGCTCCGTAAGTAGGAACAACAGAATTAAAAAATATTTGTATCAAACGATTTATTTATGAAAAAATTTGCTTGCCTCAGTAGAATCTCAATAAGTAAACAATCAACTAAATGCTCGTTGATGTTGATGACGTTGATGACAATCTGTCGTTAGAATTACTAATTATTCCCTTACATAATTTCACACTTTTTATAATATTGTTCCATAATTTTTGTCGTACAGCCCTTTGAGAAAAATCGATATAATTTGTGTCAAATCACTGAATACCTTAAGCCTTTTCAGGAAGGTACGTTATACTTTGTGACTGACGCGTGATTTCAGAACAAATTCTCGTACATTAGGGTAAAATTAAGCAGAATTTGAAATTTGAACCCTGAATTTGTTGATGTGATATTTTTCAAGGTTTGTTAGGTTTAACATTGACCTTATGACTTTTCGATTTGTTATTAGGTAAAAGGTGTGGTGATAGCTGAGATGTGCGATACCAAAGGAAACATAGTAACGGTATCGCGAAGGCTATTATCTGTTCAAAAAAAGTTTAAGAAAGGCTGTAAAGTCCTGGACACTACTCTGTCTACGATGAACATAAAAACGGGAGAGGTGAGAAATGCTAGTAAAAGTTATGTGACGTCATTTGCGATTTTAACAATTGTGGATAAAGGAAATGTATATACTTTAGAGGATTTTGTTTCGAAGCTACATTTTTATTTTTACTTTGAACTGAAAAACTTACACATCAATATATAAATAAACAAATATCATCAAAGGAAGCCTCTGAATACAATTTTAAAAAGTCCCTTTTGGAATTCGAACTTTTTCTATTCAATTTACGTAGAATGGATGCATTTTATTTTTAAATTCTGACAATTTTAGAGATTTTAGGTGTAAACAATTAATAAATGTAGCTTCTAAGAGAAACACGCTAATGTATACATATGCATTATATATAGTGTGGGCTAAACAAAAAAAAACCTGGACTAATTTAAAACGTGAATAAAATCTGGACGCGTCGACCGAGTTTCAGAAAAAATTTTCTTGCTTGAAATCAGAAAAATAAACCTTTTGTTTCGTGTTTGAAAATCCAAAAAATCCTTATCCCTTGCTGAGATACACGCTCTTGAAAAATGGGTTTTGAAAAAGTCGCTGGTAAAATGGAAAAAATTAGTATCAAAAACTCTTCAATGTAATTGCTATTTTAAATTATGATTTAAAGACTCATTTATTTTGGTTTGATTTTCTCTTTATTGCTTAAAGTTAGTTTTGGTAAGCTTAAAGAATTAGCTATAAGGATTGTATGAATTTAAAAAAATATTAAACAGCTTACGAGTATTTTAAATTTTAATGAAAAGTGAATTTTTCCCATATTAAATGAATGGAAAATAAAATTTGAAATAGCGACTTGTTAGTTTGAGCTAGAGAGCTGATCTTTTGGGAGGATCTTTTTTCTGTCAAAAACCAACATTTGAGGAATAAGAGCGAAAAAATGAAAGAAATTCTTTTATGGCCTCCCTAACATATACATACGTATATACATGCATACATATATTTCTTTTTTTTTTGTTTTTTAATCAGAAAGTATCGATAAGCCATCGCTGCGCCGATGTGGATCTTGAAATGGGTTTGGCTTTGGGAGTGTCAAAACCTATTTTAAATCACGTAATTTTTTGTCATCAAGAAGATTCGACATGGCCATTAGAAGATGGAAAAAAACTGAAAGAAAGATTCGATCAGATTTTTGACTCTGATAAATACAACAAAGCAGTCGAGAGAATTAGAAAGTTTAATAACAAGATAAAAAACGATCTTCGTGTTACTAAAGCTCAGAGAGAGTCGTTGGAAATTTTGCTTGAAGAATCTAACCAGAAGAAAAAGAGCTTGGAAAAGTATGAAACTCGACTGGTAAAGTCTATTCAAAAAGTTTCTGAAGTTGTTGAAAAAATGAAGCCTCTTAATGAGAAAATGAACGAACTTCGTGATTCTGAAGCACATTACATCAAGTTACATACGGAAAAAGGTGAGCAAAACTGTATCATTATAGAAGATTATACTTTCGAAAAATTTCGACAGCGTCGAATCCCTGTGAAAATATGGTTAATATATAAATATTGAGACATAAATCAATCTCGTGAATTATTGTATTCACAGAAACAAAAAAAACTGAATATGGACTGATAAAACAGCAAATAATGGAATTGAAAGAGAGCATACAAGTTCTTCACGACGGGACAGCGGAAGAACTGCAAAAAGAAATTGCTGCATTCGATAATACACGGGTTGAAATGGAAAGTGAGATGGAAATGGTAAGTTAGACATAGCGATGCGAATGAGACTGCAGTATGTGATTTTGTATATCATTCCAATTTCGTAGAACACAAGGTATTATCTTTTCAAATCGCCCATCATCTTTCATATTACTGAAATTTTTTTTTTCTACTATTTCAGCTGAAGAATAAATCGAGAGATATGAACAAAGAGGAAAGCAAGTTAAAAGTCACTATCAGCAACAAGCAATTATCGATTGGAAAGTTGAAAGAGCAGGCTCAAGCGTTGGAAAAAAATATTTCGCTCCGTAACCGTAAACTTAGTCAAATGCGAACAGAATGGGGTCTCGATGAAGTTGGAGAAGAAGTAACAGAGACAGGTAGAGTGTGATCAGAAGTTTTCAATTTCACAGGCTACACAGTGCGTCCCCTATTGGGCTATTTTCCTAAATATTGGAACGCTAATTACCCCTTTAATTTCACATAGCTTTCTCCTATTTACCCTAAAATTACCTGGCTTGAGCACTGGAAAGCCTGATTTCATTTTATTTACATGTTTCAACTGTAATTTTGAATTTCTAACATGCCCAGACCCTTTTATAAGAATTTTTATTGCAGGATATGTTATATTGTTGCTATGATTGAATATTTCTCTTTCGTAGAAGCTGCTGTTGGTTTCGACCAATTGAAAGATAAATTGACTGAGATGGAACGGAATATCAAGGACATAGCGCTCAAGCATCAGGCTGTTGAAAAAACATTACAAGAGGAATTGGATGCCCTCAGAGATCAGAAATCTAAACTCGAATCAGGAATGGTCCTGTTCAAAAGGCAGATAGCCGAGAAACGAACGGAGACAAGGAGAATTCGTGCGCAAATAGAGGAAGTATGTTGTTTTTTTCTCGTTCATTTATTGAATGTGACTACTTTACATAATATATTGTAGCAATATTTCAGTTACTACTTTTTTTTACAGTAAGATAAAGCTAATGAACTTGGTCAACGAAAAAAAATCAGAAATTTGTCGACACCGATGTAAACTGCTTTATTTAACAGAGAGAATATTTCACTAGGTGAACATGTTAGCCAGCCAATTGGAGTTAGTCGACTCTAAATTGCAAGAAGCAAATACAAAACTTGATACCATGGCTGCAAGTTTTGACGTTGATGCCGTGAAAAAAAACATAGAAGATGAAATCAAAAAGCGGGATCAGATGGAATTGAGTTTGGATAAATTGGATGAAGAAGTGAAATTACTTCAGCAACAAAGTTCATTACATGCTGAATTGGATCTGCTCAGATCATCTTTGGCAGTAAAAGAAAAGGACATTCAGAAGTTGTGCGTAATTTTTACATTGTATTGAAAAAACTCATTTTTTACAATCAAAATAGCCAGGCAAACTTCACTGTAACTTCATTCAGTATAGCATAAGACCGTTCGCTACTTGTATCAAAGAGAATTGAATGTAGTCTGTTATTGATAATGACTGGCAAGTATTATTTTCAGAAACTTCCATATATTTCTACGAATTTACTCCAAACGTGAATTTCTGATAGTTTATCAATTTCTCTACAAATTTCTGACAAATTCTAGTAATTTTGAGGAATTTAATAGAAATGAACTATTACAATTTCGATGCAGGAAATTAATTACGACAGGTTTGTAGAAAAATCTTGATATATCTTGAAAATTTCTGAAAAGTTTTCTAAATTCTAGTCTTATTTATTTATTTATTTATTTATTTATTAATAATTTGACGGACACAAGTCATTTTACATGTATATTAACAAAAACAACATAGGTGGACCATCCAATAAATGTATAATTAATGTTTCGAAGTGACAAAACACACTAGAAGGCCGAACAGGGTACTGGGTTTAGGATACTTTTGGGTTACATTTGCAGGTTTCAAGTTTAAACAATTCTAGAGAGTTCAGGGCGCGAGTTCCTGGGGGTAGTATGTTCCAATTTCGAAAGATATGATTAGTAGTGTGCTAGTATATAGGTTGCTTTCAGCTACCGAATCCTCACAAAGAGTCCGTGGGTTTCCAATTGGATGATTGATATCTTGTACTACAAACATTTCCGCGATGCGATCACATCTAAAATTACCATTTAAAATCTTAAAAGTCAATAGATTGTCTGATGTTACATGAAGGGACTTAATGGTACTTAATTTAAATCGCTGAATGAATGGGCTGAAATCGTGATCAAACCTGTTCATAGGGTTACCCAATTTGAACGCTAGATGCCTGGCAATACGGTGCTGGACAGATTCTAAAATATCGACCGTGTATATAGGCACCAAATTGGACCACAATATAATAAAATTGGACAGCCAAGGGTTTTGTAAAGATATAGTACAGAGTTAATGTTAGTAAAATTGCACGTGTTCCTAATAATAAATCCAAAGGTTTCGTGAGCCTTGGCATTTATTAAGTCGATATGTTTGCGGAAGCATAATTGCTGCTGATGAATAACGCCAAGGTCAGATTTTGTCTGCACCTGTTTAATCGCGTTATTGAACAATTTGTGTTTATAATTCAAAGAAGATGAAGATCTGGTAACACTAGCAGAGAAACATTTTGAAGTATTCGAGGGTAGTTCATCGTCGACCATCCATTTCTCAATGGATAAAATATCTCTTTACAAAGCAGAAAAGTCAAGGGGTGTACTAATTACTTCCAATATTTTCAAATCGTCTGCTTATAAAAGAAATTCAGTCCTAGATATATATAATCCTTGATGTCATTAATAAATATAATGAACAGTAGGGGGCCAAGGTGAGATCCTTGAGGTATCCCTGAAGTTGCTTTTATAGGCATAGAAAAACAGTCGTTGAATTGAACAATTTGAGTACGTTTGGAAAGATAAGAGTTGATCCACAAGCATATTTGACCATGGATACCGAGATTGTAAAGTTTAATAATTAAAAGTTTATTGAAAACCTTCCTCTACAGATATGTTCAAAATTGTTCAACAGCATTTTAAAAATATTCACTTGAATTAATTTCTATAAATTTCGTATTTCTGAGATTTTTCTCTACCAGTGATTCCTAAATTAGAATTTTTTTATTAGGAAAAACAAGCATCAGGCGAACTTGAAGATGCTTTTGAAAACCGAAGTATTACCGGAATCAAATTTGAAACATACTCTTAGTGGAATTCACGATAGCTTTGTGAGTAAAAAATTATTAATCGAAAATCATTTTTATTGATACTTTAAAATTTTCATCAACTTTATCAGTTTCATTATTTCATTTCAGAGTGAACAAATCAAACAATTGAACCACCAATTGCAGAAAGAGCAACGTGTGCTGACCACACTTGAAACTACAAAAAAACATCACGAACATGAAATGAAGGAAAAAAATAGCGAGCTTGAGGGTAAACATATGAGGGTACTTTTTATTGCATGAAAAAGTTCTACTTCGAATCATGGATTTTGAACGTATCAAAAACACTGTTCTGATTAAAAATTTGAAACATATAATACTATGCAGAGTAAACAAGAGGTACACATATTATTTCAGACATTCAAGATAAAATAGCCACCATGTGCCATGGTATAGACTACGAAGAAGTTTTGCTACATGCAAAGAAAACCGTGCAAGATTTGCAGGATTCCAAAGGAATGTATACTTACAAAAGTATAGCGTACAAAGATTATATAAAGAAAACAGATTCCTGCTGTCCGCTCTGTCACCGTAATTTCGATAGTCAGCAGGAAATTGAAGAATTCAAATCTGAGTTGAACGAGGAAGTGAACAAATATCCTAACCAGTTGAAAACTTGTGAAGAAAAGTTGAAAGTTCAGCAAGAGCGGTACGATTCTTTGCTGCAATTGAAGCCACTTGTGGACAAAGTTAAACAAATAGAAGAAACCACCTTAAAGAAGTTGAGAAACGACTTGCTTCAAGTGAAACAGAAATTCTCAGAGTCTCACGCGCGAGTTGAGAAACTGCAACTACAGATTGCTGAACCTGAGAGTAAACTAGCGCAATGCAAAGACATTGTCTGTGATGTAGCACAGTGGGATCAGTATTCTGCAGAAGTCGTAAAACTGAATCAATCTATTGCTCGAGTCAAAGCTCGTCTTTCTGACAAAGTCGGCGAGAGGTCTATGCAAGAAGCACAAGCCGAGCAAGAGTTGTTGAGAAAATCTCTCAGCACTATACGCAAAAGGATCGAAAAACTGCAATCATCATTAAGCACTCACAACGATAAATTACAACAGGCAAGAGAGTCTAGAAATAGACTGGTCGAGGAGCAATTGAGAATGAAGTCTGAAGTACAGAAACTACAGCAGCTGCAGGACAAATTGAAAGACTTGCACGCTGAAGAAGTATCTCTACAAGAAAACGTGCAGCAATTGCAGGTGCAATTGGGACCCGTTAATCAGAATCTGGCAGCCAAAAATGATTCACTCCAAAAAATAAAGGTATTTTTAAACTCATGAATCGCTCTTGAAACTGCACTTAGAAGGATATTCAAATTTTTATGATTGTAAACATTGTGGTATGTCATCATTAATTATAATTTTTGTTTTATAGCGAGAGCACCGAGAATCGCTGGACAACGATCGGAGTGTTGTATCTCAAAAATCAAGGAGCCTGCATGATTTGAACACTATCCAATCGCAAATTGATAATAGCATCCGCAATGGAGTAACGGACTCGTTGAGGAAATCTGAATTGGAAATGAAGAAGTATCAACAGATGGATGAAGAATTGCAAAAGGATAAAATTGAAGTTACTACAAAAATTAACGAAATAATTAACGAAATCTCGAAACAAGAGACCCGCAAACGCGACATGAGCGACAACATGATATTGAAGGAAAAGGGCGCAGCAGCCGTAGTGCTTCAGCGTGAAATAACAGAGTTACGAGAGAAGTTAGGTAACATGAATTATCGCCAGCTGTTAGATCACAAGAAAAAACTAATAGACGAGGAAGAACTTCTCATTCGCGAAGTAAGTGTGTTTGAGAAATTTGAAGGATAAATTCAGGTCTGGAATTAATTTCTTTGGTATTCGTAATTTCAGAAAAACCTCGAACAAGGAGGACAAGACGAAATGGAGCGTAATATTAAACAGTTGAAACGTGAATTGAACAAAGAAGTGTATAGATTGGCTCTTAAAAATTACATGCGCAAGTCCGCTGAAGTTGTTGTGAGTATATGTTAAAAAACACCTCAGTATTATTTTACATATGTTTTTCAGCTAAACTTGGTAGATTTCATAAGAAGAAATCTTTACAGTATAAGGAAATATGGCAAAGTAAGGCGACTTGAGTTTGGAAATCTCAGTTCTCATGATCAACTGTTCATAAGAATTAACGACTTAGCTATTTTCATTTCACAAATGTAAAATTTCATAGTTGCGTGACTTGGCGAAAAAATCTTATCTTTATAAATTATGTCTGTACAAGTTGTAAAATGATCTTTGAATTTAAAGGGCTGCAAAGAACAGAGTAATTTTTGCTGCTTCTGAAATAGCACACGATTTTTTTTTCTAAGTTAGCGAACATCGAACGAAAATGTGTTCCGGAAACTTGATCAAACGTAACAGACGAACAAGTTACCATAGACGCGTTTGTAATTGATGTAGAGTAAATTTTTAAAAAAGCACCTTAAGGCTGGTATTTTGAGCTTGAAAATAGTTTTCTGAACAGCTGTCCAGAACAGTTGTTTACGATTTTTTTGCAAAGTCACGTACCTTTGGACTTGAGCAATTTTTCAAGGAAAAATGGATGGCCAGTTAAATTTTAGGAGCAGGGCATTTACTCAGGCCTGCACTCCATGCATTTCTATGTATACTAGGTGCAAGAGGAAGCAATAAACGACCTCGTGGCGTATACTACAGCCTTGGATAGGGCAATAATTGAGTTTCACGAAGAACGAATGGCTTCAGTAAACCGGATTATACTAAGATTGTGGACGCAAATCTATAAGGGTAAAGATACGACGGCTATTCAGATTCATACAGATTCAACCGAAGGAATGGGCAACAAAAAAAGAGTTTACAATTACAAAGTTGTTCAAGAGAAACAAAAGGTCACTATGGACATGAAGGGACGTTGCAGTGCAGGGCAAAAGGTGAGAAACCCGTAGTTTGTGATTACTGATTGTGAGACAGAAACAGTAGTCCAGTCAAAATAGGTCTGAATTAAAAATATTTGGGATATGGCTGACCTTTTGTATATGGAGGTTTTCGACACTCAGGATCTCAAATCTGAAGTCATTTTTGAGCTACGGAGCCGACGTTTCGAGAAAACAGCAAAAGTGCACGTTTTTTGCGTTTGCCTTGAAAACTGCTATCGATAGATAAAAAACGATTTGACCATCGTGTAGAGCGGAAAATTTGACATCGAATTATGTCTGCATATGTCGGAAACAGAGTCGGATTCGCAAATTAAGAAAAAATTCATTATTTCACCAAAATTCCCCAGATGCCATCGATAAGTAAAATTGCTGTGTTCTATTTTAACTGGACTACGGGACCCAAAATCTTAGTGAACATCTCAGCTAGTAAAAACACGTGAAAGTATCCTTGCAGATGATGAAAATGAAGTATTTTTTTGTATTATTTTGCAGGTACTTGCGTCAATCATCATAAGAATGGCCTTAGCTGAAACATTTGCTAAAAATTGTGGTATATTTGCATTAGATGAACCGACAACAAACCTTGATGTGCATAACATAAAAAGTCTAGCTCAGGCACTGGTTTCGTAAGTGTAGTTAAATCATTGCTTCTTCATTTACTGGATTTAATTGAAGTCATATTTTTTCCATCAAAAGGATAGTATTTTTATCCAATGTTATTTTTGCATGTTACAGAATTGTGAATCTTCGTTCTAAACAACAGAAGAATTTCCAATTGATCGTTATTAGTCATGACGAAGACTTTATAACTCAACTAGGTAAAGTTGACAAAGTCGGAAAAGTTTACGAACTTTATCGAAATGAGAAGTAAGTAAGCTTCAACAAATTTTTCAAATTTTACATAATACCTGAGTGATGTTGTATAGCCCATACGTACTTAATCAAAAGTTAGGAAAAGAAAAGACTGTTGAAAATATGAAAAAATCTCTAGCAATGTTATTTACATCAAAGATAGTAAATACAAATTAAACAAAATTCCCATTCTATAATAGAAATGAACTTGAACAAATTCGAATATCGGGAGCCGTGATATCAGCAATTTAAGACAAGGTTTTGTAAAACGAATATTCAAGATGCTTAAACGCTTGTGTTTTTCATATGATTATAATGTTTTTGAGCTTATTTTACTCGCTGACAAGAACCTCGTAATTTATTTGTAAAACATTCTAGAAATCTTGAATTATATATTCACCTTCACGGACGTAAATTACACTACCAGACTTTTTAAAAGTTTTTTCTTCCTTTTCAAACTTGAGATACAGAAAATATGGTGCATTCATCCTCACCTTTTGTTAACACATCTAGATACTGAATATTTTCCAATTTACGGGATATGCTACTCAAGATATCAGAAAATGGACTGTGTTAATGCATTGATGATTACTTTACAGAGGGCTGACTGAGGTTAAAGAGTTGTGCATTGAGAACAATGCAACATTTGATGATTGCTCTCAAAATGGAGAATCCTCAGGTGAAGAAGATGCCGCAGACGTGGAAAGGCGTTCACGTAAACGAAAAGAACTTGCCGAAGAAAGAAAAAATTTGCTGAAAGGCAATTCGTCCGTTAGTCCTCCACGCAAGAAGAGAAATGAGAGAGAATGAATGACGATTAGTCGTGCGATCAAGTATGAATATGTAGTTCGGTAACAAGGAAAGTACTGCGCAGGGAATTTTTGCCTTATTCAATAATTGATATTTGATAATAAATTTAAAGAGAGACATAAGATTATATTCACTATTTAAACTGTTATAAGGAATTTTCTTTTCATCGAGAGAGCTTGTATTAGAAGTTTCTACATATATGTTCCAGTAGTAGCTTGTTTTACAAATATGTTTCATTTTTCCAATTCATTCTTTACTTAAAAGGTCTTGTATTTTATTAATGTACACTTAACATTGCATTTATACTTTATCATACTTATACATACGTCGTTACGAGTATGTTGTTTTATACTTTTTTTTTTTAACTTTTCAACTAGGATTTGTATCAATTACAAATATGATAATTATTGTTAAGAACGAAATAAATTAGTATAATTAAACTTCTTCTGTTTTTCTTCACGAAAGCTGTATTCCCTATTCACCGATGATAGTAACAAAAGTAATTACCATTCCAATAAATCTCCGGATTTTCGTCAATATTGGTCACTATTGAGAAGTATCACAGCATATCAGCCTTGACTTAAAATCCGAATCCACATCACACTTTGAAAACAGGTATACTTCACTTTTTGCAAAAACTAAAGAATGCAAATCTTTTCAGACTGTTCGGCTGTTAGCTTGAACGAAAAATATTATTCACTTACCATTGGAAGTGCCAAGTTATTTTCTGGGAATTTGATGTGGTGTGAAGTTCACGACTGTAGATGCTACTTTCAACAATGTTTCAAAAGTCCATTTTTTCTAATTCCTGTAGCAAAGTATGCAAAAGTGACTGTGTGATCAACATGAAGATAGCAAAAAGTATACGAATGGATTTAAATTGTGAGGACGTGTAATATTGAAATATTCCAGTTTTTAAAGCTGAAAAAGTCATTAAATAACAGGTAAGTTTTTCTAAAATTCTGACTTGCCCGTGTGTAAAAAAGTCAATATTTGTCTATCTTATCGTCAAACTTGAGAATATTTAAATTTGGTGGTGGCTAAGTAACAGAATTTTGTTATATTGATATGTACGCGAAAAAAATGTGTTATATTATAATTAATTTTTTCTAAATGTATAAATAGTTCAATTGTACATAGAATACATAGTAAAAATGTATACCTTCGTATAATGTTCAACATATACATATATCTTATTTTCCCAATATTTATATCTTGTTTCACAGGTGTAAAGTCAACACTTTGAAATACAGAACGGCTTTGACATTAACTTAAGTTCAATTTTGCCAAGAGTGCATCGATACACCTACACAACTGACTTAGAAAACATGCACAAGAAATATTAGTTCCTTGACTATAAATGACGATTGCTAATAATCATTTATTCCTACATTTGAACTCTGTCGTGATTATAGACGCAATTCGGCATTGGTTTTTCAGTACGAAGTGCTTTGAGGCAAAAACAAGGTATCTATCACTTACAGATATATCATATATACTTTAATTTCTTAAATTATTCGAATCAAGAGTATTGTTCTTTGGTTTCAAAGATAGATGGATAGAATGTTGACGTGATTAGCTTCACATAATTCCAAGGAAAAAATATCACGTGAATAAAATCCTTTAGCTGTCGCTACTGTTGCCTTGATTCATCGCAAAGTAAGCGCTTTGCAGTTCTCTCAAATTGGTTTCTAGAGTAGCCACTTCGTCATACTTGTGAGCGTCCCTTGCTTGCTTTATATACGCCCGAAGATTGTTCATTTGTTCTATTATCGGATCCATAGATGATGCGAGTATTGGTGTTGCGCTTGATGGACCCCAGCCTTGTGATTTGTCCAGTATCATCTGTAAAATGTTTTCTAATTACTGATTAATATGGAGTGCATGTCATTGAAACACCAAACTTTCTAATCAAAATGAAATTTATATGTCTAGTTTCATCCAAACTTCGCTAGTGGAGTGTCAAACGGTTAATGAGAGAAACGAATCGATTACTTTTTGTTACTATTTAAAGATTTTCAACCTGATCATTTCTTGACACTATGACAAAATCGCTAATGAGCGCTTCTCGGTTTTGTTGTTCCCTCCGTCTCTCTCTTTGCAATTCCTCCATCTCCATTTGTCTCTCATGCTCGATTCTATCCTCAATTGCTTTTCTACGCCTTTCTTTGAATGCTGTATATTCCTCCTCTGTAGGCAAGGGCTTGGAGTTTAGTAAGTGTTCTTTCAAAAACGTTGTCGCTGCTGATCTGATCATCTGCTGGAGCTTCAAAGTTTGGCCTTTCGGGGGATTATCCACGTCCTTTATTCCCAAAATAGAGATTCTCTTACTGATTAAGTCTATGTTCTCTGCTAGCTTTGCTATTTTAACACGTAACGTTTGAGCATCCTGAAGATTATACGTGGTTTCCCCTTTTCTAGAATTTAAACGTCAATGTTACTTGTGTTTATGTGTATATCTCGAAATTGAAGGTACAATGAGTCAGTGATGGGAAAAAATTGTAATTAGGCAATTACAAATTACAAATGAGAAATATTATTTGTAATTTATGCAGTGCTAATGACAAATTACACATATTATTTGTTTGTCTACATAGTATATTATATATTTGTCACTGAAATGCAATTACCTAATTAGAAATTGCAGTTGCAAATACTAAAATTAGTGTACCTTAAAGACTCGCACATCTTGTTGTACATCACTGAATGCTCGTTTGCTTCGTCTATATATGAACGCATCTTTTCATAAAACTGGCAAATGATCGGTTTTGATAATTTTCTCTCTTTCAATTGCTCCCTAAACCTGAGGAGTTCTTCGCAATGAACGCATAGTCTGAAGTGCTGTTCACTGCGAGAAGGATCATTAACTAATGAAATAATACTGTTTAAACTTCCGCTAGATGGGGATCTAGCCAACTTTGATAATCCTATACCGGCACGTACAAATCGGCCAGAAATTCTGGATTCGGTCGATGTCGGAGATATTGCTGAATCATCTTGTACAAGGGTCGGATTCACCATATTTCCTAAAAATAATTGATCTGTTCGTTACCAGGTTCGATGCGTAATGTAGTAAAACTTTTTTTCTTTCTAGGAATTTTTTGGAAATACATCAATTTCTGTGTTAGAAAATTTCTAAAAAAAAGAACAATTTTTGAGAAGTTTTTTCAACTGGGCTTCCAACAATCTTTTCTTACTTGCATCTCCCAATGCCAAAAACATTGTGCAATCGTGGCACATAACGGCTCCACATAGTCTGCAATGATGTTTTCTTCTAGCGACATGAAAACTCCTAGCGCAAGTTGGACAAAGTTTAACAGACTTGTCATCTATCCACGGAACAATGGATTGCTCATGGACTGCAAATGAATATAATATCATACATTCTTTATCTCTTATCATTCTATTATGAAATTTCGTTAAACATCCTTATTTCGAGTCTGTACAACTCTAAGTTTATAGCAGCGATAACAAATGTATGAACAAGTATGTACAACCTCTTCTGCTGATAGGATCTGATGGCAATTCATTTAATAGTTTGTCCAATCTTATTATAAGTTTATTAGTTTCAGCGGAATATCTTTCCAGTCTTACATTTCGTACTTCAGTAAAGTATCTTGTGTAGGATCTAGTTTCACCTGCAATAATACAGATAATATACATAATAGTATGGCACTATTTATTTTTGTCAAATACGTATAGTTCTAAATATTTCAATGATTGAATAATTACTTAAAAAGATTGTTCAAGAATGCATGTGGAGCTTTGGTGAACGTAGTGAAAGCAATAAATTGCATAGTGATTCGGTAGAAATAGGAGTACTACATAATGCCGAAAGAATACCAGCAGAATTAAATATTATCCTCAGTATAATTTCAGAATTGGAAGATAAACAGAGAAGTTTGAGGAGTCTAATTGTTAGAGAAAACCATTACTTTTGGATAAAATTATGAGTTTGATTTTAGCATGAATTTTACCTCAATTGAATTTACTTCAATTTTAACTAAGGTGTCTTCTAAAAATTTAATCACAGAATTTCGGTGAAATTTTAGAATGAATCGCTATTTCGCAACTTTGAAATTGTCTGAAATGTAGTAACTTAATATAATGAATTTAAAAAAAAAACTTCTAGTTTGCGAAATCAAACGAGGAACAGTTCGTAACATTAATGTCACGAATCATTAAAGAAAGAACCAATCTTTCGTGAATAGATTCACTTTTCAGATCGTTGTAATTGCAAAGTGAATATACTTTGTCTTATTCAAGTAAAAAGTCACAGTTAATGCGTTTTGGAAAGTCCTAACTTTACGAGATATCTATTTCATGAAAAACATTTTGTTCAAAACATCGAATGAATCTCTTAAAACTCATTCTGAAGTCGTATAGTGATGATTTTTTCAGTATCACAGTACATTAATGATAATAGCTTCAGAAGAAAATGTTAACATTTGGTTTAAACATTCTACAATCGCACGTATGTGTGCGTAGAATTGTTAAGATCTCAGTAATATAAATGTACCCAATTCCTGAGGTTCCCAATCGTTGTAGTAAAAGTCTAGGCTGGATTCACGGTACTTCAAAGATGTGTCGAGTGTTACTAATTCTTCCGACGATCCCTCATGCTTTAAAATTTTTTTCTTCGCTTTACCGTACAGTTCTGTAATATTCATTGCGAGTTAGAGTCATTGAAACACCAAGGAATAAGGATTAATCGACGGAATGAAATACCTTTGAGAGTTTTCAGAATTTCTGGATTATCATTGTGATATTCTTCAAAATGTTTGGTTAGTTGATGCGGAGTCTTCAAATCTGTCTTGCAAATAGAACACAGGAAGCCCTCCAGCATTTGTTCGCCTTCCGCCATCGTTTGGGAACTTCACACGGTACTATTAATTACGATAATATTTCAAAGTTTTTATTTCTGGATTCACCACATTAATCGGTGGGTGGTCTCTTGACGTTTGCAGCCAGACGTTTGACAAGTAGCACAAGTAACGTGCGCCGGGAACGGCCATCTTGGATTCGCATAATTGATCTCTCGAGTTACAGATTGCATTACGGATCGATAGTATTCGAAACGGTGATTCGAATGATCTCGAAGTTTGAAACTGTCCGAGTCCTTGAGAACTAGAGAAATCAACCTATTTACGCAAGTCTTTTGTTTTTCTGACACTACAGGTGCGGGTTTTTTTTTCTACAGATGGTAGCGTTGTGAATTCAGGTACAAGAGCTTGAAGATGTATTTAAAAAAATCAAATCGAACGATTTATAGTTGTAACGATAATCAATCACTGCAAGAAAAATATTTTTCTCTTATAGGTCTACATTCGATATGACTCGTTGCTTGAAACCAACGAGAGATTTCGTTTGCACGGATTTCTTTTGATGGATTTGTTGAGATACTATGTGGGTAGGTACACTTCTGTTTAAAATTAATCTTGGATCATATATTCTTGAGAATGAGATAAGATGTATGGCAGCTAAAAAGAGGTGATTATGAAATTTCGAAAATTGACTTGAAAAACAATACATGTGGAATACTAGCTGATGCATACGTATACAAATTAGCATTGCACTAGCATTTGTACCTTCCAACCAATGCTATACGCTCTCGATTATCATTAAATGCAGACGAAAAGTTGGAAATAAATTTTTTTAGAATAATTGAATATCGTTGCAAGTACAAATCCATCGATATGATTTTGGTTTAAATACATCTTCAGCTCTTGCACTATATGCAGATAAACCAACATAAGATAAGCAGAGCAAGGACTTCAGTCGATTTAGTTTCAAACTCAGGAAAGTGATCCCGAAAAATCCTCCAGTGGCTGCTGTGAGCTTAATAAAGACAATTTGGCGCATTTTTATTTCGTGAAAAAAATCAAGGTATATTCGTTTTATTTTATTCAATTTTTAAAACATTCTAAAAATATTCTCTCATCTTCGAGGATTCATCCTGGTAAATTTTACCTGTACGTGTGCACATGTGGTAGTATCAGAAAAATTAAAGCACGCCTAAGGTTGACTCGTAATGTATGTATTCGTAAGAAGAAACTTTTTATCATATATGTTACTTTACACTAACTAAATGCCAGGAAATGTAACTCCAACAGCTTGCACTATGTTCTCCGTGGTTTAATATATGGTTTATTCACCTAAGACGATCAGCTGAATACCCATTCATTCGAACACTCGACAAAGACAGATCATAAAACGTAACAGAAGTTGCTTATACACATGTGGATTTACCAAAAAAATTGTAGTTATTTTTCTACATTCTCAAAGTTGTCTTAACTCTAAATTCATAACCCATTGCTATTTCCCAACACAAAAAAAACAACTAGATGAATGATAATTTTTTTAAATCAAAGCTAATTTACACATCCATAAAGATATTTCGTTTTGCGAGTAAATCTGCCTGTGTATAGGCAATCTGCATGGCATTAATTCAGCAACGTTAAAAGTGTTCGCACGATCACGAATCAAGAGGCCCGCAAGAAACATATCAAGCATTGAATATGTAAGTTTATGCAGCTTTTGAAGCTGATTAAATATATAGGTAAAAATTTATCAATCAGAATTTGTATTTGTCCGATTAAATTCTGGAAAAGACAATATTACTGCAATCCAATTGAGAGACAAGGCATCGTGAAATTGTCCATCGACTGAGTTTCTATCAAATGCATTTGGAATCAGACGTTGATGATAATTTACACATTGCTTCATGCAGTTATATTTTTGTTACAGTTACTGCATTGATCCGTATGATCCTTTCTAGACTATATTGGACCTCCAGAAAGGCAGAAAAGGCATCAAAAAGAGCGTAGGACCAACAGCAGAGAAATTACGAAGGAAAGACGAGCAGCAGAGAAATGACGAAAGGAAATTTTTCTTTTTTCGGCTGTATCTCTCTGCGCGGAATCGATTTCTCTGAATGATTACCGTTGATTGTTTCTGACCATTCTGTTTGTTTATTATCGTTGTTTGACTCGCCAACATCTGCACTAAATATTTACATCTGTTAATTAGATTTCTAACAACTCATTTTCAACATGTATCCGTGTCCGATGCTCCATAGTTACTATCAAAGATGTGAAAATCAAATTCCTAGAAGAGCTCTGAACCGGATGATAGACCAAGGTCAGACTTAACCTGTTCTATACTGTAAAACATTAAACCAATATTTGACCCAACGTCTTTCAAATTACATGATGCCGAAAGTAGAGATCACAATTACGCGTATTTTAAATGTATAAAATTAGGTTTAATCATTTTTCATAACGTAATTCGTTTTATAACGCAGGCACGGTTTCTGGCTATGTAGCGTTGAGAAAGGTAATCGGTTGATTGTTTTAGGAAAATTCAACAAATATCAAGTCAAAGAAATCGTCATGCAGGCTTTTGCGCTTTGATTTTGTGACACAGTCAATGTAGAGTAAAGTATCCAATCTTAAAAATGGCGTAAAAACATTTTTAATATTCAATATGAGCTGGTTGATGTTGCATATTTACCGTCATCGGATGGAGTCTCCCGGATTTGAAGCTAAAATGTTTTTCCAGCGATGCTGAAGGACACAGATTGCAGAGAACTGGATCCCCCGATACTCAGGCTAAATTCTTTGCATCCCGAATGTTACGCTCCTCATGTGGACGTGACACGTGCCAAGTGTGCTTTCGGTCGGCGAGCTCTACCTAAGCTGGTGAACCTTTTAGCCTCAATTAAGGAGATGTCCTTCCTGTTTTACCGAGAAATTCAACAAATCATAATTTATATTTTTCTCCTCTTATGAGTCATGAAATCGCTTCGATCTCAGAGAAATGGTAATATTTATTATCGTGTCATCGTTCAGAAAATTTTGGAAAATTGAAATCAGTCGGTAAAACAGGAGGTTTTGAAATTTTCTGAAATCAATTAAATGGCGTTCGGTTCGTAAATTTGAATTTTGCATAAATCATGCACGTTTACACGCCGGATAATTATGCAAGGTAATTTCAAACGTCATTTTTTTATTTTACGTATGTATTAGTAATCGGCATCTGTCGGAATTTGCATTCTCATCATATGAACCATAAATCGACATAACCGTCCCAAATCGGAACGTTGATCGGACTTTAATCCCATATTTAATGCTAATTTGCAACTTTGTGAAAATTTGCTTATTTCTGAAAATCAGTTATTTCAAAATAAAGTCGACCCATATTATGAAAAATAGTTGTGTATCATGAATCACGTTTCATATTCCCCGTTGTAGCGAAACTTTACCAATAAGTGAAATTAGTTAATTTTTAAGTCCATCTGGCAGTTTACTCGAAGAATACGGTTATTTCAGAGGACGGAATTGCACAGTGAACATCCTCGGATTGTTAGACAAGCGGTCAACACGATCGCCGATTTGATCCACAACCCGGAAAGCGTTGTTGAGGCAATAAGGCTTCGTATACCAGACAGGTCGAATCGATTGATTGATTTTATATCGCATTTTGAAAGACAAACTATTGAATTGGCTAATCTGGTCGCAACGCGTGAGTTAATTGGATATGATTGATGGTTACTGATATTTTTCTAACGTTGTTAAAATTGTCGGATAATTTACCAGCAAGTGTAACGTTAAAAAATGTAACACAAGCAATTTCATGGGGTAAATCCGATTGAAAATAAGTATGGTTATCTGATGTCCCTCAATTCTATTAATGACTCACGCTGAACGTGACGAGATACTAGATTTACGAGAATTGATTGCTTTAGTCAAGCATTCTAATGACATGCTGGCATAGTTTTCCCATTAAATATTACGGATAAGAGCGATATTCGCTCAGTTAATTCGAAATTCGCATTATTATATTAATTGACCGTTTTATTCATCATTTCGGGGTTACTGTTTTAGTTAGAATATCTTCAGTATACATCACAGACAGAACATTGGTTTCTTTTGTCTATGAAATTGATTAAATAATCCAGATGAACAAAATAAATCTTGATTACATGTTACCGACTAAATGAAATTATAATTTACGAGTATAAAAAATTGAATTTCTTAAAAAAAAAAAAAATTTTAATTTGTAGACTGATTTCGAGAAAAGATAAACCAACGCAATGGTAGAAAAATCAGGATTTTTTAAATTCACCAACTTAAAAAATTACAGTTTTACCAATTTCGAGTAGATGGTAAGTCTAGTTCCAAAGTGTTTACTCGAGGAATACGATTAAGAAATTTATATTCAATCTCTGAAATATTTTTATCTTATCTTGTCCTTGTAAATTGGTATTCAAAAAATTTCGTATACCTAGACATTTCAGTTTTAATACTTGCACAAAATTAAGCTAATGTTTCGATTTCTTTATTCACAGAATTCTGAAAATACCTGAAAACGTTCTGTCAGACTCCTGTCAAATATCTATAAGAATAGAATCAGATTCTACTATTAGAGTTTCAGATATCTGTTCAATCAACTGATGCTGGTTTGTTTGACTGATCAGGCTAGCAGATCTTTTGGTATCTGAAGATCCCTTCCTCCGTGAAAGAATTGGAATGATTTACACATCGTTGGCCAGTCAATCAAACGGCGGTTCAGCGATTACCGGTAACCCATCGATAGTTTGCAACTTGGTGAAAAATTTACGCGATGATCTTGACTGTGTACGGTTGAGAGCAGCAGAGGCCATCGAAATGTTGGCGAGAAATTGTCGAGGTGAGGCTTAATGGGGAAGAAAAAAAATTGTAACATGTTGACAAATAAAAAGGGGCCTTCATTAAAAAAAAGCATTATAACATTAATGAAGCAACGAAGTCAAAATGTTTTAAAAAAAGTTGTGTGAATTATGAATTGAACAATAATAAAACAAGAAACTTGTAATCTCGGGTAGTTTATCTTTTTTTGAAATTGATTGTTTCAGTTGCGCAAGATCTCTGCGCCTTTGGATTTATCGATCTGATCGTCGATCGAATAATCGAAGAGAAAAAGGATATTTTGGTCAGTTCTATAGGCTTTAAGATCCTTGGAAATGTGGCGATTTCCCGAAATTTTGACGACGTTTTTTTTATTCAAGGTCGTTTATCTCGAAACGTTGAAATCTCTTCTGGACTGCGATCAGAAGATTCACGCGATCGAGATTGGGACGATGGACAAACTCGTCATGCTCCTCCAGCGAAAGGACGAGGATATTTTAGTTTCATCTCTGGCATGCTTAGCAATTTTGTGCTCTCATCCCGTCGGCAAACAAAAATCAATCGACATGGATCTTCTCTTCGTCCTGAAAACCTTCCTCGAAGATGAGGTGTGATTACGTATTTCCAGAAAAAATGCATGTTTCTCCAGAACTTCATTTGATAACGTATTACAAATATGAAAAAATTTCGAGTTCTAGTGATTATGCGCATTTTCTGACTGTACCGCGTTATGGAAAATTGAAATGGATTTCTGAAAGAGATTAGATAGTTTTCCTGAAATGTCACTGAGAAAAATTGGACTCATTTATTACATGATATAGTAGATATTTTTTTCACTACAATTAGAATTATGAAAAATTTTCACAGAAATGTTTAAGAATTATCTGAGACATTAATTTCCTGCGTGTAAATTGTGATATTTTAACGAATGTCCTAGAAATTACAGTATTTTGTTCTTTGATATTCATTGGAAAAACTGAGAAACTGCGAAAAAAATCATATTGTGAGTAAATTCGTTGAAATTTCCAAAAGTTTCCAAAAGCAATTTTCACCAGCATTCTTAAGGTGGACAAGGTTAGGACAAAATGGCGGCTAAGACGCAGTCAGCTGATCACTTTGGACGAATTTAACAAATATCCAAGCACGAATCATAACGGCGTACAAGCGATTTGACTTTCATTTTGCGACATTAAGTCAATCTAGAGTCGAATAATATGCGAGAAAAAAAAAATTATAAACAAAATTAGAACAGCCCTAAAATTTTCTAAAGGTTATACGATTTTATTACAATACCATTTCATGACTCGCGGGAAAAGAATTTATTGGAAAAATGTGATTTTAGCGGCCATGAAATCGGTTTCTGATATCTTTTACCATTTTTATCTTATAAATGTTGCTCAGCCCTGGTTGAAAAATATTTTGGAGTGTTTTAGCGACAAAATTTTGAATGGTTTTAAAAACTGTAAAAGTCCTGTAAGAGTTCTGGTTATTTTTTCTGATATTCGAATTATGTTCCGACTATCTTCACGGACCTAATTGGATCACTGTCCGAGTTTAGTTGTAGATTCTATAATAATTTTGAAATGTCTAAGAAACACATGTGACAAATTTTAACTTCTCGAACGAAACTCTCAGAAGCTTCTAGAAGATTTTTCATCAAATCTTTATGAAATAACCAAAGGTGTTTGAATAACATGAAATTAGTCAAAACAGAATCAGGGTCTATAAAAAATTTTGTCAAAGTTGTTCAGACACTTGTTCAGACACTTGTTAAAAGTACTCAGAAATATTTTTTATCATAGAGAGTTTCAAGGCCTGTGTTTTTATAATCAGGTCAATTGTTAATCGATTTTATTAAACTTGCTTTATTGACACGTATTTTCAGCGAAGAGCTGTGCACACGAAAGCAGCAGGCGTCGTTGCATTCGTGACAATAACGACACCGGGAAAATTACGGTCCTTAGATCTGCAGATAATGGGTCGTCTTTTGGAATTGGCTGCCGATTTTCACTGTAGAGAACTTCAGCTCATGGCCTTGAAGGTACGACGAATTGACTCCGTGCATGAAAAATTTTACATGCGTGTAAAACGGAGAAAGCAAGAATAATTCGGTTGTATATTTGTGGCTTTTGTCAATCGAAAAAAAAAAACAAAATTGAAACAGATACGGTAGATTAAAAGTTATATCGATATAAATTATCATTACTTTATGTTTTTCTGCTTTATACGCATATAAAAGTTGGGCATATTTTTTCATACACTAGGACTCAATGTAAGATGAAATCTTTCTCGTTTTTGTTACTATCCTTCAGCAGCGATGATGCAGCTCGTTAAGGATACGGGAATGACTGATTCGAACAGTGAAGTGCAGCTTGGGAACAAATTATAATATGATAATATTATTATAGCATGTGCTCTGTGTCCGGTTCGTCGTTGAGCAAGCATCTAAATTTATAATTACTGTTGAATGTCCGCGTCCTTATGGCATACATACATTTAGAGATTACGAATTGAGATTAAGGATAGATGATCTAACCATGGTAAATGATGCTGCGCGATTGTTTCTTTCCCATGTACATACATCCAGCGCATAGACTCGAGTCCATAGTCGGTATTTCCCTCCGGGATAAAGATCAGCGATGATCGTGACTCGCGGAACAGTCGCATTGTGAGCATCATATTTCTTCTTCTCGCAATTTTCATACGCGTCTGAATTTCTCGGAATTTATATTATATCCGGAAAAAAATATTACAAAACCAATGTTATCAGTTGTCGATCAAACTTTTATAATTTAGTCACGCATTCGAGATATAAAAGTTGGAAAATTAATTGGTAATCGGTAATCGTAGAGTCGTTTTCCATTACAGTTTTCACAATATTCTCACAAATACTTTCATTGTAATAATTCTCCCTGTATTTTAGAAATTCGAATTTTTCGAAACGATGGAATATCGAAATAATGTATAATTACTAAAAATTGTCTCATATTTGCCATTTTTCAGGCGTTGACGAACATCGCCGAGGTTCCCAGAGGCAGAGCCATGATGTTGCAGTCGAACACGATGTTCATCGAGAATATCGATACGTGCAAAGACGAAGCCACTGAAAGGCACAAGGCAATTTTAATGGAGACTATTCGATGGCAACCGTAAATTTCATCTTCGTAAATTTTTATTCAATCCTCTTGAGAGTATTGAAATTATACATATATAGAAATCTACAGACACTCTGTTGATAGTTTGTTGCTAAATATTTTGCTGAGAAATTTCTGACATTTCATATTTCTGACTAACTTCTCTCGATATTTTGTGATAGTCCTTGAAATGTCCCAATTTACAGATTCTTTTAAAATTTTCCAGAGTCGTGACATTTGAAGTATACATATTTCAAGGCAAAAATGTCATAAAAAAATAAATTGTCCCAGACTCACTGAAACATTTACGATTTTCTTTGTTTATTCAGAAGTTTGAAAATTATACCTCGTACTTTGGTATCCGTTTCAATTCCGCTGCAACGGTCGTTTTCTCCTCGTTCTATGGTTTTCCAATTTTTCCTTAATCATTCCTAAGTTACAATCAAAATTTCTCACCGCACTTTGAAAAGTTCCGATTCATAGAAATTCCGAGATTTTCCGAGAACAAAGAAATTCTTGATATTTCTGAAATCCGTATTTTGTGTAATATTACAAATGTTTTATAATTGAATAAATGAAATTGCTTATTATAAACAATTCTAAAGCATTGTGTTTTTGATATTTTTTAATAAAACTTATTATGTATTGATACATAGAAACTTCGTCCCGAATATATTAATGCATCCATGTATTTTTTGGAAACAAATGATATCGGAGGCGAGTAAATTTCCGTTATAATAATAAAATCCCAGCGTCTCAGATGGGTAGGATAAAAAATAAATCAACAATTTTCACTCCAGACCCAGAAATTCGTCGGTCGATCTAAGACAAAATATTTTCAGTCAACCTATTGCAGTTTCGAGATTAAATCAATCATTACCCAAATGAAGCAATCGGATCATCTGTGAAGTGATCACTGGGTGTATAATTCGTGATCAGGTTATGTAATTATTTTACGTCAGGATTAACGAAAAATAGCATCGAGATCTTAATTGTTCGTCGGGGTAAGTAATTCTTTCATCAATTTTATTTTAATAAACATACTGTAATGATTCAGAACTTAAACTTGGATTGACGAATCGAGGATTAGAGGCGATAAAAGTTATAGAAACAGACTGCGCGTTTCAAAACATGGTAGAAGATTTATACTTGACATGGGAATTTGTGATCAAACATCTTTTGTCTTTATTTAATGAAAAATGTGAATTTTCTTTGCACGCAGAACCTGAGAATATGCGTGAGCTGAAAGAAAACTGCTTTAATAAAACCACCCAGCGAATGATCTACAAACAAAATATGAGCAGTCAATGTTTTCTCAGAGTTCCGGTTAACCCAAAGTAAGCGTAAATTTTGCAACCTCGAATATACATTCACATCGATATATTGAACTGGTTAGATCATCCGCCAAAACTTGGGAACAGGTATAAGGTTATACATCAAAGTTTAAAAGGTTGATGCAGATCAACAGTAATCATAAAAGAGAAAGGGCATTCACTACGGTTTGGTTAGCAGGATTTGTTCGACCTCCAGGATCATGGCTAGAGGCTCGGGTCCATTTTTTATAGAGCTGTAACTCACGTCGAAGCACTTTGAGGAATGTCGAACATTATTTTCGGTATAACTTTCAGGGTTTACTCAGTGGAATGTGAATCTCTGTCAGTTGTTTAGTTTTTCAGAAAGGTTGCTCCCAAATTCAAGTCACTTCTAAGAATTTTTCTGCAGTAATGTCTCAATTTCTATGCAAAAAATTCATTTACGCGTATTTATGGAAAAACCTTGATAATTCTTGAAAACTTATCAGAAACGTTGTCATAATTCTAGTTTCGTTGAAAATATTCTTATATAGATCTACTTCCAGATTTTTGAGCTGCATTTCAGTCAGAAACAGTCAAAAGGGCGAAAATGCTGAGTTTTTCAAATTTTCAGTAGAAATCCCTTAGACATTATCAGAATGATTGAAACTCTTTTCTAGAAAGAAAACAGAATCGTCGCTCTCTGTAGAACTGTTGAAACACACGGTTTATTTTACATAAATTTCTGAAAGACATTGTAGGAATTTTTTTCCAGGCCTTCTTTTGAACACGAAGTCCATTTCAAATGGCAGTAAGGATTTGGGAAAGTATTAGGCATGCATTCTATGTAAAAACTTATGCTTAAATACCATTATGGACATATTGCAGGCTAGATTTTGGCGCTCCCCTCGCAGAAGTATGCAAAAATGGTATGCTACATCCAGGCCTAAGGGTAAGATACAACAAATTATATTAAATAGAAACGGGGCTCCCCAATTTCGCAGTTTACGATTCACCGTATTTTATTTTTGAATGTCATAGGAATTATTCTTGAAGGCGTATCTAAGCGCGTCTGGGGATGACAATGCCGAAGAAAAAGGAGTTAAAGGATCGTTTTGCAGAACTCCCTGCGTATTAACGGCTCTGAGGTAAGACGGACTTCTTTGTGTAGATGATGCAAAGAGATCCAAAAGTTTGAGTGAGATGTTGACTGAAGTCAGTATAATTTGAAAATATGGCTAAGGACATAATTTTTACAAGTTGCAATGAACATCAGTGAACGTGATTAACTTTTATGAAGTTTCTTAACATTCCTGTGAATTGGAACTTTTTTCGTGTGGAAATAGGAGAATTTTTCTTGTATTACTCCGAAATATTTTGCGAAAGAGTTTTCCAGCAAAAAATTTTCACCAGGTGAAAATTCACCATGACGAAAAACAAACGGGGAGTTATGAGATTTTATAACTAAACAAAGGTATAATTGGGGAGACCTAATTATACCGATTTGATTGTCGCAAAATTTTCAATGACATTTCAATATCAATTTCTCAAAAAAAGTCCCCTTGTGAAATCTGAAAACATACTAAAAACTGACTGCGAAACCTGCATCTAAAATTAGGGAAATGTTTCGAATTTTGTGACAATGATCGGAATATGATTAGGGACAATTACGAGTTTGAAAGAAATTTGTGACGAGTAGGTTTATACTGAGATTTTTTAAAAACATTGGAAATATTAATTTTTCACCACGGATAACCTGAGGCTGGATTTATCCTTCAGTATTTTTCGCGAAACGTTGTATATGATACTTGATTTGCTTCCGAATTCCATATTTACAACGTAAAAAAAGCCTTTCCGTATCCCATGAGGGGTGGTCCAAAGGGTCAAGGATCAGTGGCGGAAAGAATATCCCTAAAATCGAAATTGGAGTCGGGCAGATGGATTGTAGCAAGTCAAACGCCAGCGGGAGCACCATTGTGGGTGTTGCGTCATTTCCTGGGTTGCCTTCCGCGCCCTTTGCTGGACGAATCGCACTGGCGAATTTTGGCAGTTGCCTGCGCAGCGGCGTCGCGGCCGAGCTCCGGAAACGACTACGGCGACCAAATGGTGGAAAAAATAGTAGCGTAAGCGTAAAAATTGTGTAAAAGAATTGTCTTTTTCTAGGCGTCGTTTGCTTTTTTTTTTGTCGGTAAGACAGATTCTTACCTTCAGAGCCTTGCAAGCCTTACCTATCGAGAATTATTTGACGCTGGTGGGACTGATTCTCCTGATACGGAACCTCAGCTTTGTGACGCACTTTGAATCTCCCGTGATGCTTCACCACGAGGCTGTAGAATCTCTGAGCCAGTATTTTACCGCTGCCGTTATCTCCCGCCCTTATAGACCCGGGCTTTGCACCAGGGTAAGATCAAAGGACCTCTTTCTAATGCTTATATGAAGTGAAGAAGGATTTTTTTTTTTTAAGTCATGTTGGGCAAAGTTTGTATTACGCGTTATTTTGTCTTTCTTGGCTGTGAATGGAAGACCTCAAAAGGTTATTACAGACGCAAAGCAAATCGTTGATCGAAACTTTTGAGATTTGATAGGAATTGTTTCTGTGTGTTGAGTGAAGAGCATGCAAATTTGTTTAGAAAAAATAGAAAGTACTTTAAAATTGAATAGCTCGAGTATTATTGATTTTTCTGGTTATAATTACGGCTAGAAACGTTGCGGAAATATTGAATTTTTCTTAATCCTATTTTGGAACGTAACAATGAAGCGTAAAAAAATTTTGTTGATGACGCACTCTGTTACGAATAATTTCCAAAAATTACCCTGTCATGGTACATCAGTTCTTCGGAATAATGTTTTTTTTTAAGGCACGTCACACCGACGAGCTCAACAATTCTTGTTTTACGCTCTTTTTTATCCCCAAGTGATGTTATGTCCTCATTTTTGAGGGAACACTATGTAAACATATTACTTGCAGCAGATTATCACTTGCTTCGAGGTTATGGCGTGCCACTAAACAGCTTGACTCCATGATTTTAGTATTTTCCTATCGATAAACTCGTCTCATTGTCAAAAGTTTGAAGAGTGAATATCAGGAAGAAGAAAACGCTGCATTTGTTGGTAAGACAGGAAGGTCTCACGTTTTCTCAATCGTAACTGTGATTTGTAACAGAATCCCTTGAATAATTATCAACTGCTCCGAGTGTACATTAAGTAAAATCCCCGTCCCCATCTGCCTCCATTATCAATTACTTCGATAAACTCGGCGAACGGATATCAAGTCATGATTCGGATAATCGAGGTTCTACTGAAGTCATGATCGACGGGAATATTTCACTTTCGACAGATAATATCGTTTTTTTTTTTTTAAATCGATTCAATACTATCTTTAGTTCACCATTATCAATAATCTTGTAAACATAAATATTTAACGATACCAATATAGTAAGACGAAGTGTTTAGAGTGAATTTGCAGCAAATAGTCTTCGGAATAAAATGAACTATAGTAAAGCGAAATCAACGACATCTACTAGATTTTCAACGATTTGAAGCGCTTTTGCAACAAAGTATGGATATGTAAATTTTTCTATTTCAAAAGAGATAATTCGATAAATACTCAACTCTCTACCATCCCGTGGTAAAATTAACAAAAATACATCGATTTTTGGCTCACCAATCTCTCTAACATCAAACAACAAGTAATATACATGTACGTATGAAGGTTTTGCTTGAATTGTACGTATGTACCTGTTCAGTTGGACGAGGAGCACAAGCCCTTGTTGATATTCTTGTCAGAACATTGGCTCGAGGTTAAAGAGCTTTGTCAACGAACCGGAATTTCTCCTCACCGCATCACGTCTGATTGTGAGTCGCGATGCGAATTTGCGAATCCTGATAACGAGGTCGAACGCATAGTCTGGCAGCGCGGTTTGCCACCTGGGAAGGTCGAATATGTCTGGGATAATTTCTCGAGGTAACCCTGATGAATTATCTTTCTTTCCACATTCCGTGAGCTGTAGGAAGCTTGCGGTTTTAAATTTAGGAAGCAGAATTATCGTCATGAACGAGCTTTTGTAAAGTAAGACATTCATCCACTATATTCTGTAATTGGAAGGCAGCTTAAGCAAAATTAACAGCTTCGCCTAACAAATGTACCAGACAAAAGTTGCTGTAAGGTTTTTACACAGAGACACAATAAATCGCAGCATTATTTTATTCATGAAATTGGTGATTTTTGAGAAATTGATACCAAGATAGTACTGATTAACAAAGGTCGATCATTTTTGTCCCACGAATCTTGTAGCCACTATAGGGACAAGTCTCGGCGTCTTTGAAATTGGTTAATTGGACGATTTTCAACCGAAGCATAATATGAAATTCAAATTTCGACGTAAAGAGAACTTGCAAATCGACAACACGGTATTTGGATATTTTCGATTTGGAGAAAATCGCAATTGATAGACTAATGGGGTGATTGTTTCAGAAACCTGATATGTCGGACTTTTCGTACTTCGGATTAGCAATCAGCCTTTGTCGAAATTGCCATTTTTTCATTTTCGAGTTCTGTTTGCCCCAACTTTGAAGCCAAAGCCATAAAAACAACAAAATTCGAAAACACCTAGATCCATCACGATAGTAGCTTCAAATTTGACTTAAACTAATAAATGGTCTGGTACATTGAGCAAAACGTAAATACGAATTGATATCTCCACTTTATATCTCGCTCGAAAGCTACATAATTTTTGTCTCAAACATTTCTGAACGAAAACGTTATTTTCGAGATATTCTAATGACTAGTTTAAAATGGTTTATTCGGTGTTCTAGCCAAGTCTTCTGGTAACCACCTGCAGTTTCCTTTTCAATTACTGCTTTTTAATTGCGTACAGGAAACTGAGTCCACGAACAGCAACGAGTCATCGTCTCATCGGCAAGCCAAGAAATCGGGATGAAAATTGGAACGTTGATGAAGCCAGAATTAATGGTGCAATTGCACCAGTGGCAATCCAAACCCCAAAAGGCGTGTACTTGATTCCTTCTACCGAAAATCGCTTCCAGAATTTGATGGTAGAGGCGGATCAGTCGGCCTGCGGAACAGCATCGGAAGCCCGGAGACCGAAAAGCATCGACAACCCGAAGTTCGAGGCTTCGAGCTGTGACCGAAAGATTTCAACTCGCAAGGTCAATATCAAGGTGAACGGCACTCAGACCTTCGAGTGCGAATTTTCGGAGGTGACGAACAGTTGTGTCCCGAAGCTTTCCAAGCTCTGGGAAAAGAAAGCCGTCATACCTCTGACCAAGTCTACGGCTTTGCTGATGAAGAACCTTTTTGGCGACGAGAACATGGCGAAGCTTCCAGAAGACGCAGGCGCAACATTATCGCAGGATAAAAGCTCGGCCTCGAAACTTTGCAGGGACGTGAAGACTGTGACGAACGCTTTTAAGGATGTGAACAAGTCTAGGGATCAGCCAAATAAGGACTTCGTCGACGAATTGAAGAGCAACTTCCAGCAGGGAAGAAGAAAGCCGTCGGACGCCAAGTTCTCTTCGCATGTTCTTCGGGATTTTCCAACTGTTGTGCAACGATTAACGCCATCGAAGCTTCTTGGCTCGGCGAATCGCCCTCGGAGATTTACTGCGGATTCCGACTCGACGGAGGAATTATTTCGAAAAACTTCCTACGCGCCCGTCTCGTCGACGAATTCAATCTGACAAGATAAGGAACGAAGAATTAATGGATGAATTAATAAACCAATGAACACAGAGACATTTGAATCTGGTTAAGGCGCTGCAGTGTTTCAAAACTTGGCGGAACTTGATCGTTCGGATCTTTGTACTCTGACTGTATTGCTCTATAATCAGTTGTGGAAAAGCCGTTGCATTGTTAATCAACGAGTGCGGCGAAATACTCTTAACGAATGTCGCAGTATAGATAAGTAAATGAATACGAAACGAGTTATTACCGTTGTAGGGTATTCCGTAATTCGCTGCGTGATAAAATGATTACATTCAAAAAATATTATAACGTACCGGAATCCTTTCTGGAAATGATACATCAACGTTTTAACATATACCTAGGGTAAATACGCCTGAATTCCGCACTATTCAGGGTACATTTTTACCGAATTTTGCCTGTTTTAGGCAACTGAAACTGCATTTAATTAGATCGCCATTTGGCTCGTTGTTTGCGATTGGCCGAATATTCAATCTCTCCAAATGTTGGCCAGTAAAACATACTATGAATTGCATAAATGCAGGCGGATTTGTTCTCCATGTTAAATTGCCCGTAGCAGATTTCTACAAAATAACTTGGTGAATCGTATATTAAGTAAGAAATTTACAATTTCAAAGCCTAACCACATATTTATAATGTGTTTTTTACGAATGAAAAATAAAGAGACATATGTTTGTTTGTTTCTTGATTTGTTAACTCGATTTTACGAATTGTATACGACAGCTTGAAGTTTCCATACTTGTTTCGAGAATTAATAATTGAAACGAATCTAATTCAAAGCCGACTGAATTAAAAAAAATTTGATTGGGTTTTTATAAAATACTTCAATTCTTTTTCAAATCATTGAATAAAGATTTCGATGCATTTGAGCAGAAAAACGGAATATCAATTTTATAATAAATTTTATTCCATTATTTGAAAAGTAATGAAGCTTTTGAGAATTTGCAGAATACGTCTGGTTTTTTTTTCACAAAGAAATAGTTTTTTAAATTTCTGAAGTGATTACAAATTGCTGTGTTTTCCTTTAATTTTCAAACAAATTAGTGCTAAATTATATTGTTTCCAACATCGAAATAATATTTATATATTTTTGTATTCAGATGTAACTATGTGAACAAAAATTGAGCAAAGTCTGAAAAGTTGTTCCACCGAAATCAGTAAAAATTACTACAAAAAAAATCTAAAAAATCGTTCTTCGGGTAAATTGAATTTTTCTACCTAAATCCATCGAAATGTTCCCTACGAATCCTTCCAAAAAACATTTAAGTATTTTATACGCGAGCGTTGTCAAATTTTCTACCATAAATTATTAATATGTATTGCATGTCGTGTCGATTTATAGTTAAATGTATTTGAAAGAACGAGTGAAGCGCGAGTCGAAAAATTTCGAAGAAGAAGACCGTGAAATGGAATGGAATCAGCAAATTGCGATCCAAAATATCCGTATCTCCTTGTTTGCGGTCCAGAATATCACTGAAAACTAGCCGGTGAAATTACAGATGGTAAGAATTGAAATGCACAAATTTGACGCGGAATACCTCATATTTCCATCTCATGCCGGAAGTGAGTTGGAAACGTTTGTTAATATTTGAACGATCGATTCCATTCATTGTACAAAAACAAAATAGCACAGTATAACCGGGAATCTAAACAACACCAGATGGGAAATATCAATTCTTGAAAATGGAGTATGGCAAAACCTGTGGAAGTTCCTCGTTACTCATTTATACCGCAGCAATTACCTCAGAAATATTCTAAACAACGTAACGGTGAGTTGGTTTAGCCGTTTGTCACGTGTTGCGCTCCAGCGAATAATCCTCAATTGAAAATGAAGATATAATACATAATAACGTTACGCTGAAGCTTTTGTTAGTACTATCATTATTATTACACGGTTAAATCTCCGCTACTGCGGTGCGTCACCCGCTTTGCCGGTCCTTTGTCCATGGATCGCCAAAAAATTCTGACTTACAAAAGGCCGGCGCAAAAATTATTCAGGTCTATATCGCTACCACATTGTGCATTGTGTGCCGATTGATCTGACGCGCGTGCGCTAAAATTTTAGAGCGAAAGCAATTGTTTTGTCAGGTTGACCAACCGACATAAATTCGGATCGCGGCTCACCGCTACGTATTTAACCTCAACTATTTTAACAGCTGTCGGTGTGGAACACAACTGCCAGCGGCAACTGTCAAAATTTTTGAGGTTATACATTGCGGCAACGTGTCATCAGCCTTGCCAACCAATCAGACGAATATTTCTTTAAATGGCGCCAGAACGATTCTTTAGACTTCTCATTTAGATGTCCCCACAATAATTCTCTAGACGACTTGTACGATGTTGCAATAATTCTTCATATTTCTCATTTTCAAGAGTGATGTTTGACGATTTCGAAACCCAATAAATACAGGAATACATAATATATTCCATTTTTTGCTTTATAACGTGGAAAATTTTTCTACAAACATATAATGATAATTACCGAACGAGTTAACACTGACAGATTTATATCCTAAAATCTGAATTGTAAGTATACAAATGTTAGGAACTTTTACTTACATAATATGTCTTTGTTTCCAATATTTAGGACCACCATCATGTCAAGTAAGTGTGTTTGACAATGGCAGACGGTATCTAATTGGTGCATATCTTCTCAAATAAATAATTTACAAATTAGTCTTTAGATTTCGTTAGAGATCTTTAGATTTTTTTCAGACTTATGCTTGAACTACAATATTTCATATTAAGAAAACAACTTTCCTTTTCGCTTTGAACGGAGTCTAATCGCTACTACAAGTAGAGAAATTTTTTTAGGGTTGGCAGCGCTGCCTGTCATCAGGTGGTCGATTATGTAATTTTGCTTTCCAAATTTCCCACTATACCAGCATTCTGATTGGCTTGCAAAGTTTAGTTCCCTGGTCAACCTAACAAAGCAACTGCTTTCACTCTAGAATTTTAGCGAATGCGCTACAATTCAAGAGCAGTGGTATGCCAGGGAGACCAACCGTCATAAATTTATATGACAGTTCACCGCGATGCATGTAGCATGAAAAATATTGACAGTTGTGAATTCAGCAAAATTTAAAAAATTTTTAAGGCTACATACACCGCATGCGCATTAAATTTTAGCAGACGACGCACCATGCAGTCTTCAGGAATTGACTCTACATTATTCCTAAGAGAAATAAAAAATTGCAAATTTGGTTTGCAGCTTCGGTTTTAGTCGCTGATTGAATTTCTTTACCATTTTAAATTCAGATAGGCAAAAAGTTTTTACTCTTTTGCTGATCGACGACTCGTAGAAAACTCGAGGACTCGTTCAATCGTCAATCAAATCCACTGAATCAATTCATTAACATTGAGTTCGTGTGACTCTTAATGATTTTCATGGATTTTCCATGTCGTAGCACGGATTTACAACGATTTCCCAGCGTGCTCCTTTGATTTACAGGGATTTCCGGATTGGATAGAATTATACAGGAAATCTCGACAGATCATATTGGAAATCGTCTCGAACGCTGTGAAAGCATTCGAGATTCATGGGAATCATTTGGTTCAGTTATAGAAATCAGCGAAAGCACAAATCAAAATAGAATATTTCCATGAATCCTGCTGCTATTTCAAATGGTTTCAGTTATCCGTTTCATTGACTGCTCACAATTTTAAGAAAGGCTTGAGTCATCCTCGTTCCTTTTATTTACAGTTTGATCTACAATCGTTAAAAATTTCAAAGATGAGAGGAAATGACAAGATAAAAATAAAAATTACAATTTGATGATTGCTGCTGTCTTATCACACTAAGAAAAATTTCCTATTTGTGGTTGCTATAAAGTTCCTAAGTATTCCCATTTTTTACCATAACCGAAAGATCTAGTTCTAGGTAAAAAATGATAACGAATTTCGTATATTTAATCAGAAAAAAGCAGGTGTTACTATTTTTTTTCATTACGACCACTTGTATCGTATTTTTTTTGTTATTATTGCGATAATTTGATGTCAGTGCAATAATACGTTGATGTTGACTGAAAAAAGATAGCAAACGAAACAGATTCAATGTTTTGTTTAGCAGACAACGTATAGCACTGATAACTACAATCACATTAAACGGTTACTTGTAACATATTTTCGTATAATTCCAGCAGTATTTAATCTGTTATAGTAACAATATCCACTTTACAAGAATTTTGTAGTAATTATAGTTTATGAAATTTTCAAATAATTTTTTCAAACAAATAATTATATCGTCGCGAGTGAAACAGAGTTATTTCACATAAATGTTTATTCCGGATGCGCCGTTGTTGATACAGCGCTTCAAGGTGACTACGGTAAATTTTCATTTGTTTATTTATCAGTAACTTTTCACGGAATATTAACGCGCGTTAAAACCACGAAGAAGCAAATAGCCAGCGGTCAGTTTAATTTCAATGCCAAAGTCGCGGAAATTTGTTCTAAACTATATACAAAGAAGATTTTTACATAATAAGATACAAAGGAAAAAAACTTGCGAAACCCTAGAGAAATCTCACACGCTCTGATTGTATTCTAATTAGTTTAAAGTGATTTGAACGCTATTTAGAAAGATAGAAATTAGGTAATTAAAAAAAAAAAAGGTTTTCAAATATTGATTTTCAACAAGTTCTAGAAAGAAATTCTAACTTGAACTTTACCATAAATTTCAGTATCTTAATTAAAACTCAGAAAACATCGGTATCAAAAAATCCTTTCGTAAGTTTGTTTTATCAAGTCTATAAAAGTGTGTAAATGACGTGAATCAGATAATAAAAATGAAATCAGAAATAATCACAGATTTCAACATACTTTAAAAAAAAAACCTTCCAAAATCTTTGGAAACATTTTTCCACGCATACCTAGTAATTTCGTCAAAAAGGGCAAAAAGAGGATTCTGCAGTTTTACCAACATGCGGGGGTTAGGACTGGAAGTAATCGTACTTTTTCCTGATCATCAATGGATTTTAATATTCCAGTAGAAGTTGACGAATTCAAAAGACACGAAGAAGCGGTAAATGGCGGCGTTTCGTCATTTCGTGGATCATACTCGTGAATGGATGACGAGTCGTGTCGCCGGAAAAGAAACAATCGGCATTGAAAAGACCCGAGATATTCATCACATGCGGCTTACAAAAGAACGCACTTAGAAACGCGACAAGGAAGCAGAATAAAAAATAAATAAAAAACGAGGGACAGAAAAACAACGATAAAAAGCAGGATCCCGATGACCACATATCTTTCCTCGAAGAGGATTTACACAATTTATATACCTGCCTGCTCTAATGCACTAATGCTGTTTTGTATTTGCATTAAATTCCGGGCTGAGACGAACAATACATTGAAAAAACCACTTTGCCGATAAATCGGATGATTCAAAGTCAGTCCAACGACGAAAGCGAATCACGTTTGTATTGAAATTGAACGTCCGAACTGCTTCGTAATTTTGTAGAGAAATTTTTCAAATGTGCGCAAAGTTTTTGAGGAATTTTTTGGAAACTTACGTATGATTTTTATTTTGTAAGAAAATGATAAGATATTTAGGAAACAGTTGACATTAGTTATTCCGAAATGTAGTTGAAAAAAATCGAACATATCGGTAGAATATTTTCAATATAACTGTCAGAGTCATGACAATATTTAACGGATATTTTCAGAAAATATCAAGCTATTTCGCACAAATCTGCCAAAATTTATTTCAGCCATATAAATTCGGATATTTCTACTAAACTCTAAGAAATCATAACTTTTTAGAAATTCACGTTCCAAATGAATTTTTAGACATTTCTCAAACTAATGACGTTGAGGATCATTTTTGCCAGGGCTCGTATTGAAAGCGAATCGCGATCGGCATAAATTCGGGCTTCGGTTTATTATATACTTATTTTTTGGCATTGAGTAACGCAATAATGGCACTCTTTGCTCAGTGATTTACAAACACTGGATTGCCATTAATTATGTGGATCTTAGCAATTAAGAATTGGCCGGTTTCATGCTGAGATACAATCTGGACCTTTCGCTACTTTGACCTATTTTTCATCTTATCTATGCGGTGAAAGGAATTCGTGGTCGGTGAAAATTTCGTAACATTTCGCAGTCGGTGCATCGTTGGAATCTTGACTAGATTCAGAGCAATTAAAAAAAAATTAGTAACGAGTCAGTTTAATCATAATTACCATAAATTCTGGTTTATATATTTCACTCGTATTTCATTGTTACGGAAATTAATTCAAAGTCTGCTAAAGTTTACAGCATAAATTTATTTATCTATGGAAGTATTTTGTATTATTTCCAAAAAAAAATATTACTGAAATTTTTCAATCCATCCAGGAAAGTTTCTCAGTATTGACAATTATTTGAAAAATATATTCCTAAATTTTTTCACGAGTTATTATATCATTTGAGTGAATTATTCAGGGTAAGATCAAGTTCGAAGTTTTTGCAATTATTAATGTTGCTGATATTGTGTTTGAATTCTGTGATTGTTTATCGACTACTATATTATTATACCATGAAATTTCACACGAGTCTTAGGAGTTCCGCAGAGGACTTCGGAAAAAACTTTAGGGAATTTTGACATATTGCAGAAAGAAAAAGAAAAACAAAGCAACGCGAATATAACTTTGTTATTTCCTAAAGAAATTTATTCATTGATTGTTAATTTATATATATGGAGTAAAAAAATTCTTTCGTCACACCCTAAAAATTGATGACGCAGTACAGACGACTTGAATGGTTTATTGTTGGTCGCATAAATGACTTCAGCATTTCTGAGGATTGAGTTGACTCACCATATGTATTTTTCATAATCGCGTTCTGTTTTTTTTTTTATGATAAATACACCTATAAATCAGACGTTGGATTAAGATAATTAACATTTTTTTATAATATCGAACATGGACATACATTGATAAAAAAAATGTAATTATTCACGCTGGAATTCAAGGAGGCGAAATAAGAACCAAATTTAAGAAACTTTAAAACTGTTGAAAGGATAAATTAAGAGCTTGAGAAAAATTAAAAGCATTGTGTTACCAATTTTTTTGACGGTTTACCAAATAATTATGAAAAATGTATACCTTAAAGTTTCCGGTATTCAGAATATTTTTTAACGTTGTGGAAAAAAATGCAATGAGTGAAAACTCATGATTCAAAATTCTCCAATTATTTTGTAACAATGTAGTATTTCATCTTATTTGTGCGTAAAATTTTTGCCAAAAATTGAATTACTATTTTGAAAATTTTTCCACTTTCGATTATATTGTTTGGTTTTTCTATTGATATCGTTAAGCATTGAGAACATCGTTTACAAAAAAAGATGAACAAAAATCTCGAGATGCGAAGTGAAATCATTCGTAAAATCTGCGAACAAACATTATTTATCTAGTTTATCGCTGTATTGCGTATGGTGGATTTTCCTACTTGATTGTAAACCGCGTTCTCACTTCATGTCTGGATAAAGTGCGGCGTTAATGAGGCTGACATTTCAAGGCGGTTGGAGCAGATTTCTCGAGCAGACATCGAGAGAAAATGATTAATCATTTTAAATCGCGGTGGAGTTTCTTTAAGGACAAAAATGCAAACTGGGAATATGCGCTGCACTTCTTTATATGTATATGTATAATCGCATATAGCAATGTTGCAGTATGAAGATTCTCAAAAAAAAATTATCCCTTTAAACGAAAGATTCATGATCAGAAATTTTCGACAGAGTGACGTGGACATTGCAGAGTTAGGATTTTGAGGATTACAAAAGTTTACATTAATAGAACTGTAGTATCTTTGCCAAAAAATATAACATCTCAAATAGAAAAGTAAATTTTTTTTTTTTACCCGTAATGAAGAAACAAATTTCGAATAATTTCTATGTGAATTATACAAAGTGAAGAATGTATTCAAATTATATGTATTTTTATAAACGAATGAAATGTAAGTTGTTAACTTTTGATTTGGAGAGTCGAGAATAAACGATTTTGAATTATTTTCCCAATATCACTCTGCGGAAGTTTATTTTGTTGAAAAAATTATTTTTCGCAAGTTCGTTGAAATAGATTTTTGTCCAAATTATATCATTTGTTAATCAAATTTAATATTAGTGCAACTTTGCTCTAATTAAACATAGAATAGAGTAATGCCAATTACGTGACGAAAAAAATATCGCAAACTAAAATGCTAGAGAATTAGAATCTAATTCTGGAAAAATTACTAATCGCAGAGTGATATCGAACGATTTTACGAGACTTTCGACCATTTCAAAAAGATTTAAAATTAAAAATAGATACATCCAAGCTCCTGTTTGCAGCTAATTCAATATTGCCCTCCTTGGATCGTTAAAAAAATTATAACATTAAAAAAAAAAAATTCTAGAAGATTCGCAAAACTATAATCTTGTAATAACTCTGATTATTTCTCATTATTAGTTTGGTTACTTTCAATTTACTCGGCCAATTGCTAAGATTTGTTAAATATTTTATCAACTGAATGCAATTACGAAACCATTGACTATGCGGTTTCCTTTGGGATACCTGAATAACCAGAAAATGAGGGCGAAGTTTATCCGTATGGTGTGAAAGAAAGATCGTAAACTTTGACACCTCCGTTTTACAGTTCAGAATTTTTTTTACAAAATCATCAAGCTAGTAACAATCGGACAACGGATTATATGCATTAACAAAATGGCAAAATATGCATGCAAATATACTGTGAAAAGGGTTAAATAAGCACAAGATATGTACTACAAAAATGCTAATTTTCATTTGGATTTTTGTTTATTTTTACCAATCATTCGAATCAATCGATTATAATTCTTGTAACAATATATAATCCCATACTTTCTTAGATTTTCCAGAGGAAACTAGTAACATTTGTCACTTAACATTAATTTGTAGGCTAAAAGCGACCTCTCTACGCCAACTGACGTTACTGGACAGAATTTGAAATTTGGCGCCATTTCTGGAGATATCTTTTGAGGTAGGACTTGACCTGTGACGTAGATACATAGATGCGTTAATCTTTCTAATTGTTTCAAGATCCTACGCGCCTGAATGCCTCGCTACCGAAATATGCACGACTGGCAAGAAATGTGTACTAATAATCATTATAATTAGCGAAAGACAGGGAAATAGGAATTTAAGAAGTAAACGAACAATATTGTACAACAAAATAAATCGACTGTTACACAGTGAGGTGATATAATGCTGGATGTTACCTCGAAAATGCAAGTCCGCAGGATATTTTTGAAAACTGGAATTCACCTTTGTTGAGTAAACCCAAGTTTCCAAGTCTAATTGTAAGTTTCTATGTTCATAAGTCAGTTTCGCGGCAGTTGCCTCAAAGCGGATGACATAATTCACGCGTACTTGTCAGCGATTAGAATGCTGCACTAGCATTTAAACACCACAATGGGAAACTGAGATGCGGCAACTTTGCACGTCTACGAATGTACAATATACATTATAACTCACAGCTGAGATGCTTTCAGCACCGGAGTCTCGGGTAATACCGAAAACTTTACCCTGTGAAGACATTAAACATTGAACTATTCGAAATTGTTTACCCTTGAAAAATAAGAAGAGCAATCACAGCTAATCTCTTTCGGATATTTGTTGTTCAAGAAGTTTATTCTCGTGGTTCAGAAGAAATGACCGTTAATTGTGGATAAAATTCAGTGGATAGTCTGCAATAAATAATTGCACTAAACTGAAAACGTTGATCAAAAATTAAGATCAATGGCTTTACTGTTCGTGTATATCGATGCAGGGAATTAAAACAATCTTTATAATTTTTTCGATCGTCAGGACTAAACTAGAAATATTAATTCGTATTGAATGGTATTTTTTGCCCTGATAATGATAAGAGTCTGATTGTGCGTTCGTCGAAACTTTTTCTGCAGTTATCTTTCCCATCGGATGTGTGTTCAATTAATATTGAATATGTCGATTGAGCCACGAGTGGGTTAAACCTTCCTAGTAATGCATTTTCTGCGAAGTAATAATCAGCATAGTAATAAGCAAACAACATTGAAGAGCTGCTGAGAGATCCCAAAGGCGTTAATGCGGATACTGTCGATGTTCTGGATAAACAGCTTCTATAAGTCGAATCATTGAACGCGAATAGTTACCGTAAAAATTTGGAAACCCCAATTGTTCGGAGTTTCATCAGCATCGACGTTTTCGCATCAGGAGGAAAATAAGAAAAGAAAAGTTTTATTAGAAACAGGAATCTTGACCTGAAATTTTATTTAACACGCTGTTACTTTTAAATTTTCGGCCCTAGGTATGGGTATTTTTTATTAATCTAATACAAAAAAAAAAAAAAAAGAATTAGAGACGACACGGAAGAATTACTGAATACTTCCATAAACAGTAACATCTCAAGAACTTTTTACATTTTAAAATCTTAACGTAAAAGTGACAACAACGTGTGGGAGTTTAATCGCACTCCCGAAATCAAATTGCATCAACAGCCGAAAATTAGAAGTAAATAAAACATACAATAACCACCCGTAAATAGTTACGAGAATATGCTTTCAACCGACATTATTTTTAATTTAGACGGGTGATTAATCTTAAATTAAATTAACACAAAATTACTAGAAAACTAGGACACGCTAGTTGATCCAGGACATCGCACAAGGACCTCCGTTCCAACTTTCACTCTTCTCCTCGTCTAACTCTCCGTCAAGTCGTGATTAAACTAACAATAAAATGTTCCGAGGAGGGCCCATACCCAGGACGGTATTGTTTTCTACAAATAGAAAAGTTTAATTATCGTGTGAAACGTATGAACAAATTATTCGTCATAATCCATCGTCGACTTTGATCGCTCATAGTGGCTAAACTAAAATAAACAGTTTCATAACTTTCATAACTATTTTTCAGAGAATTATACCCCCTAGAATTTCGGTTCTATAAAATTTTCAGATATCTGTTACACGTTGTCCAGAATTTCGGTCGAAAGCTCGCGTCAAGAATTTTCTCGTCTCGTTTAGAACACAAATTTTCCTTCCGCTCAAATATCTCTTTCCGGTTTTTTTTCGCCAGTTAGGAATTCTCGAAAATTCAACATCGATTATCATCAGAGCAATTGCCGAGTGGTAAAGAAACTTCCCCACTGCTAGAGATTTCGAGACGAGACGATTCTCCTTGCCGGAATCGGAAGTGCCCCGACAGTTGTGGCGACGATCGCGAATAGAAGGACGTCATTCACTCGCGGTTAACCGCCGGCTGGAATGCGAAGTGGAATCGTGTAGATGCATACGTGTGTATAGGCTTATTGTCAGTAGTCGTATAGTATTCGTATATAGATAGAGTTGGAAAACCCGCTGCGTTGGAACTCCATTTCAGTTTGTCCGACTCTTTTACTCCTCACGCATTTTTGGTCATTTCCGGAATTCCCCAAGCTGTTGCTTCCGATTGACTGATCCCCCCCTCCCACACGTGTTAGGTACTGCATCGTTATTTAATATCAGATTTTGAACGATTGTCTCATCGGATTTGTATGCCGTTCGACAAGCTTGTGTAATTAGATGAATATTTAACAAAAAAAAAAAAAAAAAAAACAAGGGTACACGTTATACTACAATTGAAAATTGATCTGAAATTTTCACGATTTTAAATTAGTTTTTCAAACATGTGTTTCATGAAAATTGTATGCCCTTTTGAAAATCGACAAATCACGATTTACAGGTTATTTTGCAATTTTGGTTTAATGTTACACTATCATCGCAACTACCTCAAAATTTATACATAGGTTTACAAGGTGTAAAAGTAGTTAGACACACGCGAACGGTGTGTCCTTTGATACACTATACCTTTGTTATACCGTCATTCAACAATGCCGTATCTTTTAACACATTCAAGGGCGTACGCTGACCCTTAAGTCTCTCTGCAACATGTACGAGAATCATGGAAACCCGTTTGTACTCGGTACGATGGACCCCATCAGGCCCCCTTTGATCTTCCGTCCCCGCTGTTATTTTTTTGATACACGGTTCCCACTGTGGACACTCCAGTGCTCGAATGTTATTTTACAGGGAATACTCCGTAAAAAAAAAAATCGACAACATTCTTAAACACAGAAAAATATATGTATATCATACTCCAATAGGTCTCGAATCGAAGTCTTTTACTGATTCTGTTGAAAAGAATTCTTGAGGTTAGCTACAATGAGAGCTTTGCGATATCCGCTTAGCATTAAAGTATACATCGTGGTGACGGAGGGTTAATCGATGCTGGAATTTCCTTATATAATTTTCATTTCTACACGTTATCGATTGAATATTTTGTGGGTTAGGACTTTTTTTAAAGATCTAATGGGGAGATTGCACATGTTTTTATCCGTTAAAACCATTAGTCAGGTAATGAGCTGAGCACAGCTGCTGTCAAAATTTTTGAGGTTACGTAGATCGCGGCAACCTGTCATCTAAATTTCTTACCGTTGGTCGCCCTGATAAACAATTGCTCTCGAACTTTTGCGCATGCGCATCACGTTGCAATAGACGACGAACGATTCGTCCGTTAGACAATCACTCTGTACAAAACTCTACGTATGTCCGTCTGTCTATCCGTATGTTCGCTTATAACTCCGAAACTACTCGAACGATTTTGATTCTTTTTTTTTCTATGGATAGCGACAATGTCTGGCAAGGTTTTAGGCTTCATTTAGTTATAAAAATATCTATAGTTCGGAGGATATAACGATATTTGTCAGCTCAGTTGTAAATGGATTATACACTTGTGCGAACGCTGAATAAATTGTTATAGATAGAGGAAAGTTGTGTGCGAGAGTTTTCAAGGTCTCCGTGAGCTCTACAAAAAAGTCTGTGATAGCATATACGGCTATGTCTAATTCTTTGCCACGAGAAGCATTTGAAAATATTAGCGGGTTGCTTTAGTATGCGTACAATTGATTTACACTCGTGTTTACGATTAGATTTTTGCGTATTGTTTACTCGATGTACGTATTTGTACAAATGACGATCGGGATGTTATCAATGAACTTGCACTTTACTTATAGGAAGAAGCAAATGCGGGCGATTGTTTGCGTTCTTGCACGAGATGCGCGATAAGGCGAATACGAACGTGATCCTTCACCTTTTCGCATCGATTTTTATTTGCCAATTCCGATAATGATGCGGCAATGCAGCAAACACGTTTCTTTTTTTTACAAGAGTCGCCTTCGTTGCACGTTTTTTACGGTATTACAAGAAAGAATTGATATATTCTTCGTTGAATGCGTCAGCATTTGTTGTTCATAATGGTTGATGTGTTCGAGTTTCAACAGAAGATATTTTTCATCCGAAATGTTTTGATTTCATGGATCTTGAATCATTTTTCACACACAAATGCGGGATTTGAAATATTGGTTAATTTGTAAACAATTTTATCTACGACATCTTGAATTTCCATTTTGAAACAGGTGTCGAAATTTTGTAAAATCAATGTCAACACCGAGATTGTGTTTATTTGTACGGCGAAAGTGATACTGCTGATTTTTCTATTTTACGTTTACGAGTTCTAATGTGAGAAATTTTCGTTATTGATAAGCTGATTTTCACCTTTTGTTAACCATTAGCTTGCAACGTAGGAAAATTTCTCTGCCTATAACCATTCAAATATGAAATAAATATTGGAAAAAGGAATGTGACGATGAAAAAAATACATTTATTTACATTATTTCTGTTCTCGAAAGTAAATTGTTTTTTGCAGTCTAAATTTCAAATATTTAGATGAGAAGATAGGACGAAATTTTTACGTTAAGAGCTACGATTTTGTATAATTGTTAATAAAAATGAGTAATTTCAGGTCAACAATTCACATCTGATGAAAAAAGAAACTTTTATGTAGTAAAATGTAAAAAAAAAGTAAGCAGTGAGTAAGGATGAGATTGGAAAATTTTATTGCGGCATAAATCTGAACGATGATGCAAGAAAAATAAAGGCGAAATGTATCACGGGACTGCAGATTTTTTTAACCGCAAGTGATAAATTGCACCGATTCAAAGTTCAGTTTCTAAAAATTGCAACGACGATTTAATCCGTTTTCTTTACCGGTCGTTGAGTCATTGCGATGGATGTATCAAGTCTGACTAACTTAAAATCTTATCTTCATTCTCTCCAAGGATGTATGTGTTCCAGGTTTTTTAATGACGCGACGTCAACGCGTCCAAGGTTTTCACAATGTATAGTTTGCCATGCACAAACGGAGAACGCCTAATTATAATTATAAGGCAAACGCTGTGTTAAGTAGAATTACGTCTGGAAGACAAATACATTTGAAAACTGTTTGTGATGACTCGTCCGGCAATTGAGAAATCCATTTGTACATAGCTTGGGAATCCGATCCGTTTCGTAACGGCGAGATAATTCGGGTCGATAACTCGCGACTCTGGAAGCCCCTGAGCAAAAATTTCAGCCGAGTAAAACAAATTTCGAACAGCATTTTCAGTACTGATAAAATGAGTCAGCACACTTGACTCTAAAGAGCCTGTAAAATTATTATAAAAAAAAGATTCTTCGTAGCTGCAACTAATACTCTCGAAATTTGAAGTTCATTCCAGTGAATATATTTACATGCAGACTAGTTCTGATCAATACTTTTTAGTATAATATACCAATGAATGGTTTTTATTTTATTGAGACGAATGCTTCTTTACAAATTTACTTACAATTAGTATGTAATAAAAGTAAGTAATTGATACGGAGACAAAGACAACATTTTTCAATTTTCAAACGTGATTCAACGTGATTGTAAAGTGAGACTTTATTTAATCTGGCTGAACTCTTGCCAAGTCATCAGAAACGTTTTTCCACAAAGTTGACTTTGAAATTCATTGTAATTCCTACAAGTATTAGCAGGAAATAATGTGAAACAATTCCAGTTTAGAAGACTATGATAATTCTTATAATATTTCAGAATTTTCACCGTCACTCAGAACGTTTAAAATCCTTGAGGATTCGTAGCATTTTTACGGTGAGAACAAATTACGAGCTGATCAGAAATTAGTGCTGTAAAATTTATCGACTAATCGGCAGCTTCGACGAATCGTTTTGTTCGATTAATCGATTTATCGACTGTTTCGATTCATATATCGATTGACCTGCCGAATTATTATGAGGCAACTTCGATTAATCGATCATTCGAAATATCGGCCGACGGCAACCGTCGATTAATCGATTAATGGAAAAAACAACTGAAATCGTCGATTAATCGATTAATCGAACAAAAAGATTAATGGATTAATCGCACAGCATTGTGGGAAATGCTAAAATTCATTATAATTCGCAGATTTGAGTTGATTCGAGCGAAAGAGGTTATTGAACCGGCCGAAATTTTGCATCCAGTCGCATAAAAGTGATAAGTGTAAAAAGGTGATGCTCTGACAACGAGAATCGTACGGTAACATCGTACAAACGACCCTGGCGTAAATGGTGCGGGACAAGAGGCAGGGGTATTTGCATAGTGGGGAGAGAGATGGCGTCGCACGCGCGGTAAAAACAACTGCCAGTCGATATCGCGGCCAGTAGTCGACCAAGAGTGCGTTCAAGAGGCCTCATCCTCGGTACCGCGCATTTCAAGTGGTAGAATTTTGCGAATTGAATTTCATCCGTTGTGGCCGAATAAATACTCGTTGAAACGTCTCAAACTCACGCATTTTTTTATCGGCTGTCATGTCGGCGGTAAAAATCTTACGGTGAAAGTGATGAAAACAAGTTTCTGTTGAATAACTATCGCGCCAAAGATGTTCTGCAAGCATTGATTATCGTCGATACCTACATTTTCGCTCGTACTTATATTTCTTTTCTTCGTCGCTAAATCAACTTGTTAATCTAACGCCTGTACGAAGACGACGTTAACGTCACTGGTGAGCATATTATTCATTTTGCGATAGTTCGTTTGAAAACTGTGATTTAGCTTGGATTTTATAATGACCGTTTGAAATGAAACTGAGAAAATGAAATTGAATATTTGGCGACTGTTGTTGGTGATTTTTTTTAGAATACTTGTTAATATTTCCAAAGAATTTCACTAAAATTTTAGAACAAACATCAACCGTTATCAATTTTACAGTGTGCATCTGAAAATGTTCGGAGTTTTCATTTTGAAAAACCAATGCAAATTGTTTAACGTAAATTGTGGTAAGAGCTGGTCAAATGCAACTGAATCTGTGAAAATCATCTTCTGCTATTTTCGTAGAATGAATTTCCACATTTGACGTCAAAGTTTGAATAAATTCAAGACTTTAGTCTTTACGATAATGTTTCGCAATTACCAACAATTTCTTGAGTTCACTTTTTTCTACCGTCCGTCCGTAGAAGTAAACAGAAAATTGTAACAACTTTTATGAACGCGTTAATTTTGCGTCTGAAATTTCGAACCGTCCTGTTGTAGTGTTGAAAAAATGTCCCTGGCTGATTGTGAATAAATAATTTTGCCTGGTACAGCTTTAGATTTAATCTGTGATTTATAAATGAATGTGATAAAAAAAATTAAATGCTCTTTGCCTGCCAGCTGTGGTTACAAAATTTAAAAACAGTGGCTTGCATAATTTATGTATATATATGCATACACAATATGATATACATATATACATATGTGTCTATTATAATAACCAGCATCCTGAAAGATCCCTCCGCAATCACAATGATATAATTTTTTTTTTTATTCTCTTATTAAATAACTGGTTTCAATTCATACCTATACGAAAGCTATTTGAATCTAGACGTGTCTAGATTGTCTCTTTGCACATAAGGAAGTAATCGTACACATCGAGATTGTTATAGTATTTATTATAGTGTACTAATTGCATAACTATAGTAACTATTATAGTATATAACTTGTATGAAAATGCTGATCAGGAATATAATGGATCTAGTTATTCGGAATAAAATTACTATATATTCTCGAATGAGTTTGAATGTCAGTTTTTTTTTTTCCTTCTGTAACTTTATAGCTAGGCGATAATTACAGCTGGTGGTACGAAATCATAGAAGAAGTAGGTATAAAGTAGATCAAAAGCCCGACAGGATATCAAGTTTAAATACGAAGGCGTTGAAATTACAAAATTACAAATCGAACGTTCTTTCTTTGGTTAAAAGAACGTTAACCAGGTAGAGAAAAAAATGTTGAACGTAGGAAACTTGAATTAAAAGCCGAATTATCAATAAATTTAGATCAGTTGCATCGGTTTACTGTTTTTTTTTTTTAAATTTCGAGTGATCTTGTTCGAAAACGGATTCTCAGTTCATCACGAGAATTATAGTTGTAAACTTATGATTTATTCATGAACATATTGACGCTGTTAAAAATTCATTTCAGTCTTTAGATCGTCAATTAACGAACAAGATAAGTCCTAATCCATCGAAATTAGACATGCAAAATGATTTTGCAACCTCTTTAAAATTTGTTACAACTTATTTTGCTTTTTACTTTAATTTGTGGGTGTCGACTTTTTTTTTTATCCCAAGAAAAGATACATTATATAAGATTCAAATTGGTTAACATGCGTTGTACTTTTCGTTTCTTGATTCCCATACAGGTATAATTTCTCTTGTTTACTCAATTTTTCACCGGACTGTACTCGGAAAATTAAAACTCATATATTATGCGACGATATAAATTCCCGTTGGAGATCGTTGAAATATTTCAAGGTAGTTTTTCTCTTTCTCTCGACTCACAGTCATTGAAAGGGCATCGCTGTCTTCATTTATATTCCTAAACGACAACTCGTCTCTGTACGAACAATTCACAGGTGTACAGTCCAGTTAAAACAATCGCCAAATGATTAAAATCGTTAAGGATGAATCGACAGGATTATTTGAATCGAAAGTTGGGAAAAGAGATAAAGTATTTATACCAAAAGAGTTGCGATCAAAAATTTTTTGCATTATTTCAAAATATATTCAATAAGTTATCAGATTTGCACGTCGTGAAATTTGTACAAAATTCATTGTTTCGTTGATTATTCGCTGAAATTGAACAAATCATATAAATTTGCCATTAACAAAACAAAAGATGCTCGATAATTTAATTCCTATAAGATCATTAATTTTTTACACATATCGATCAATATCTACGATTTTGAATTTGTCTCCGCGCCAAGAGCCATAAAAAACATATCAAAATACGCTTTTGATAAAACTTATCAAAATACGATTCAGATATCGATTCGAAAGCTCTGTATGTCAATTTGTAGACCTCGCACTGATTAAAAAAAAAAAAAAAAACGAGAAGCAATTTGATCGAGATGATCCAAATTTTTTGGCGGCATTGAAAAGATCGACGCTGATTCATGTTCCAAATTGCGAATATTTTCACTGATAATGAATCAGTATTCAGGCCGACTTTCGGAATGCATAAATAATTTGAACAGAATGTGTATAATAATAGTAAATTGTAGTAATTATTTCGTATTTTTGATACATGCCAAACGATTATTACATCATATACATTCTCGAGTAAGAATAATGATAAGAATACATCTCTGGATTACGGATAAAACACTTCCTGTAAATTTTCGTCTGCATTACACGTGCCTCTGTAACCGATTATAATAAATTGCTTTATGCAGTGCCTAATTTTGGAATCACGATTCTCCTTTGACATCTACTTTCACTTCTCGCTGTTCTTGCACGGTTTTGCTTACATTTCGACTTAGAGACTTCCAGCGCTGTGTTATTACACGTCGAGAGATTTTTCCTCCACGTTATATACAAAATACAAAATCCAGTCGGCAGGGACAATATAATCGAATTTCGCGAACAGGCATTTATAAACACACCGTGTATTACGGATAAATAAAAGGTGCAGTTTTATGCAGCTCGCGAGGATGGTTGAAATTATACTCTCGATTTCAAAAACGACGTTGAAACACGCGTTACTCAATTCGATGCGAAGGACGTTGGAACTGGTTTTACTATTTGACGATTAATACCTCGTAAAGCGAAGGTGTAAACCTTCGGACAAGTTTCCCGTCTCCGAATTCTTCGCGACTATCTGGCCATTGACGTTTGCCAACAAGAAGACGAATTCACAACCTATAATTATCCGGTCGCAACTGAGATTGAAGAAAAAAAAACGAAAATGGTCTATTGTCACTTTTATATTACAGCATCGAGCAAATAACGAACCGAGTTCTGCATTGAGTGAATAAATTCCTCGACTGCGTCCTTCCAGTCAAAAATTTCTTTGATCCCGTCACGAAATTGGAATCTTTATATACGACAGACGCCATTTTGGTGGCAGTGAACTCCAACGATTGTCGTATTTAATAATAAAAGTTGTTTTTCATCGCACATTTTGCTCCAGATTGATTAGATGTCACGAAGTGAAAGTTAAATAGTTTGCAGGACGATCTCCGTGCCCCAATATTTGTTAATTTGGTCTGAAACGAACAGCTGACTGCCACTTCTGACGTCACTTTTCTCAAACCGCGCCAAGATTAAAAACCGGAATGTGAAGTTGAAAAAAAGGTGCCGCAACTTGCATAACCGGATTGATTTCAGACTCGAAATAGTCGTCGAGGTAAAAAACTCTTTCTCATATTATTCGGCAAAGCTGTTGACAAACTTTAAAATCAAGTAACATTTCACAGAGAACATTTGACACGCTGAAATTGTCTGCTACATTTTGCAAAGTTCCGATTCAGAGAATTTGGAAAACTTCCGGTTTTCGAATTTCTCTGTGTGCGTAGAAATATCGACCGGCGAGTATATAGTTGGAGTGCGAATATATTTTTTACTCAATGTCGTCTGACCTCGAAAGCGAATGATTATAACAGGCATACCTTGTGGGCGATGAACCAGCTCACCGCCCATGATCAGCGACTTTCCGTGGTTCGCGGGATGTGTCGTTGCTTTATTTGTTCCGTCTCGATTACTTACCATCCGTCAAATTCTTTCCTCACAAGGTTACCTCACACCCTGGCCTTCTTTTAATGGCGGAATGAGACTACGCGTATCTTAAAAAATTCGGGATCCTCCTTATTGGCGCGACTTAATCAATATGGCGGTCGAAGCGCCGATCAGCTGATCGATTACGGCGTATTTAACAAATATCTGGACAGAAATAACGTCGCTCTAGCTGTTGAACTTTAATTTTATGTCATATAGTTAATGAGAAGCGAAATATACGGTGAAAGATCACTTCTATGTATAAATATGAAGTTCTGTCACTGGTCACTGCCACAATATGGCGTCTCATCTGTTCAGCGATTATAATTATGCCATTATGTGTTGTAATCAAGAACCCATTACGTTATAAAATTTTTTTTATTCAAAATTCAAACTCCGATCAATTCTCAACATATATTCAAAATATTCGAATTTTAACGTATGGCTGATCAGGTTTTCGAAAAGTTTAAAAAAATTAATACCACCCTGCTGTAGAAATTACGATAATCGTATTGCTGTGAAGAAGCGTTTTTATTTTACGGCGTAGCTTTATCTTTTATTCATTCTATGTCAGCCGAATAGAATCGATTACCATCAATTATCTTCCTCCCGGAAGTTAAATTAGTCTTGTGGGTTAGGTTCTACTGGTTTGCGTTTGTATTTAATCGTGAATTCCGGTTTCTAGCTATGAATTACATTATACCTAAAACAGCGTGCAGGTACAACGACCGAGTGATTAGGCTCGACGCGAGGAGAGGAGAGAAAATTGGCACAGTCGGACGTGTTAACTTGCCGAACCCGCATTAGCAGAAACTGTATATTACAGATACATTTATAATACATGCGCGTACCGATACGGGATCTGGACAGAAGTGTAAATGCAATTTATTCCAGTCGCGTGAGGCTACACGAGATGTTTTACATCGGCTGCTGTTCAGGCGACGGAATTCAACACGCAGGATAGATACTCTTGATCTATGAATAGTACCACACGCTAATAGACACATTGACTATGTTCTATTCAATACTACCCAAAAGCCTCTTACGAATTTCTAATCGAGAAATGATTTTTTTTTTTTTACAATTACTATCCAACAATATTGCCAATAATCATGTACAAAAATTAATAAATTGGAAAAAAAAATAAGAAATTAGAAAACTAATTATATAATTGAAATAAATATTTGTGTTACGTGATTGCAAAGTTCAATGCATCCAACTAGCTGTGTGTAAATTTTTTTATGAATTCTTTATTCTAGTCAACATTATTCTTTTTGTATGCATATTTTTAGTGTGGTTCATTTAATTGACACTGCAATTCGTTGCTAACTTTCTTATTTTTTTCGATGTCTAACAAATTCGGGGATAGATAAGAATTTTATCGTTATTTTTAATCCTCGATAACTTCCGTTATTTTCTGATTACGTTTTTTAAAAAATACAATAAGAAAGCAATCAATTCGTATAAATTTGATTATTACGTTTAGAAAAGAAAAACACCATATCGCTACAAGAAAAATATGAATTTGTTTCAGCGATGTAGTTTTGGGAAATTTTTCAATTTTAAGGAGGAAAACTTATAGTTCATTACTAGAATTACGGCAGCACTATTAAATACCGCTTACGTCTGTAAATTAGTTTCTTCAGAGAAGTGAATCTAATTGTGATTTTCATGGCTCCATTGTTAATTCCGTAACTAATGATGCCAATTTAAACAAACTTCTTGGATAATTTTTCAAGGACTTTCCTGCTAATCAAAAGCGTGAATCCTTTGACATCGGTATATTTTTTTGTTATTCGCAGTTTTTTTTAACGTTCATGAATAATTCTTAGCAGACCGATAAGTGAATTTTTTGGTTTAGGGTGAAATTAAAGAAAGAACGGAAACAAAATTCAACTTGGCGAAGACTTTTTTTTCTTCTAATCAGGTGAAGTGTTTAATTTCAATAAAACTTTTTGGTAATTCAGGGAAACCGGAGAACTGTTTGAAATGCCAAAAAGAAGAGAAAAAACGATTTCGTCAAGAGCGAATATTGTCCGACGCGTAACTTAGAAATCGCAAAGTAAACAGAAAAAATCGTCCTTAGTCTGAAGGAAAAAAAACTTTGACGTTGATTCTAACACGATTTTTAATCAGTCCGAACGGCATGTCTTTGAAAAATTCTGAAACATTCTTCAAATGATGTGAATATTGAGAATTCATTACAAAATTTCAGTTTATTAAGATTCAAGGTGCGATTTTTGTACACTAAAGGTGTGGAAAAAAATGCAAATCTATTTGCTGTAAGCACAAAAAAAAAAAAAAAAAGGAACAATCAGTCGCGCAGTTTCGTCACGCCGAGGATTTCCCAATAGCATTAAAGATGTTTCTTCTTCTGTTTCCGCTAACGATAAAGCGAACGCCGTTGACCTTAACGATCGCAGAGTGTGTTTAACAATCGATTGCAAAAGTCTGCTTGTGCAGAATATGATACTTTCTCTAACCAAATAGCGAGGTTTTTGGCCTTCGGGCTTATGTTGGTTCAAATCGGTTGACCGTTAATTCGGGATGTTTCATCCTCTTATTAATTACCCATCTCTTCGATGATTATCATCTTTTATCGCGTCCGGCTGCTCGATGTATCAGCTAATCGAAAATATAAAAAGATAAATTTTACTGAAATACGACGATTCAATTCCAATATTCTCAGTTCACATATCTAATGTTTAAATTTCTCTTCCATAAACGTGGTATTGGATACTAAATTTAGAATCTATCTCCTACAACAAACTTGAGGTTTGATTTTCTCTATTTAATTTGTTTTGCAATTTCTTGGTAAATACATACGAGCATTTAATTTCGGCGAAATGGTTTCGTGGCATTTTATAATTGTCTGATTTGTTTGAAAGTACTGCGTGTAATTTCACAGCATTTTTCGGGGTTCTTTGAGGAATTTCAGAAAAAATTGATGGGTATTTCGATTTTTAAATTTCAGTTATCAAATAGTTTTCACGAAACAATTGTTTGGTACATTTGATTCTGTCAATTTCAAAAGTACGTCTTAGTTTTTATGAGATAACTCGGGCTGATCGAAAATTTGCGAGACTCAAAAAATTACATGGCATAAATTTTATCTATCATTGAAATGACTTGTTGAAAGTGTGAAAGAAAAGCATACAGGTTAATTAATTTTTGACGGCGCCGCGTTAAAATTTCCTGTTTGAGAAATATTTAAAATTCGGTTGAAATGTTCTTTCGTATAAATGTCATACCGTGTTTTGTGAAAGTGAAAGACGATGTGGATACATTACAACGTTTAATTAACACCGAATCTATTAAAATTCGTATAATGATATACGAAAGCTTGCGTAATTGGTTGTATAAGTACACTGTTGAACGGTTTTCGTAAATTTACTAAATATGTGAAATATGTAAAGAATGAAACTATGAATTTAAATTAAAATTAGAAGATTATTTTTCTTCTATGTTGTACAACTTGAACAGGGTTCAGATCTGTGATTTGTGACCGGAAAATTGTAAATAAAATAATGATTTCGGTAGAAATGATGAGTAAAATTCAAAACTAGTCAAAAGAATATTTTGACAAATAATAGGAAATTCAAATGGAATACAAAGTAATTCCTTTTTTTAATTGTAGTTTCCTTATGCGCATGTTTAGCACATTCGCAAAGATGTACAACAAATTTCGAAAAATTTGTATCAAATTAACGAACCATTTCTGCTTATACCACAAGTTAAGTAAATTTAAAAAGCAGATGCGTATTTTTGCCATAAGGATTTCAAAAAACCTGATTTTGATATTAAATTTACAAAAAATATATAGCGATTCCACTTCGCTACACAGAAATTTTTTTGTGCAGCACAAGTCTAGTAAAATTTTATAAATTTTTGACAGTATAAGCATTTTATTTGTCGTCAGTTACGACATTTGAAATTTGCCTATATTCGGTGAATTGACGAGTAAAATTTTCCGCCAAAAACATTTGAGAAATTAATGAATAAGCCAGATTGATGATGAAAATATGTCGGAGATCGTGTAGGTGATTTTCGAATGCCATTTTGGGAAAAGTATTGAAACGTATAATAAAAGTTTTGTGAGGTATGTAAGCTTGGTCTACAATCCGAACATAGCGAAAGATAAACGGAGCTTGCAAGAGCTTCATCAGATTTTCTTACGGCTTTTAGCATGTATCAGAATTTTTTTTATAAAAAGAAATGCACGCATATTTTTCCCGGAAGAAAATATTCACGAACGAAAGATTAATTAAAAGTTAGCGAAGTTTGCGCTGACAATGAGCTTGAGCTCAAAATCTGCGCCGTTATCAAATTTGTACCACGCTGTAACAACTGCCATAAAACTAGAGTAGAGTAATAATGATCAAGATTTGAAGCGCTGTAGTAACAGGGGCGTGTCAAAAAACCGTGACGTCTAATCATGTTAGCTAATCTTTTTTGTATGCGATTGTTTGCAGAAATGAAGCGGGCATTGTTGTTTATTACCTTGGCTTCGTGGTCCACGGGGCAGATCGTCTTTCCTGATACCTACGACTCGATGATTGCGAAAACAGTCAAACCTCAGAGATTTCAATCGAGTCCTCAGATTGTCGAAAACAATATTTTGAACCATAATCGCGCCGCCGTTTCTGCGTTCAGCTCACCGCAAGCATCAACTTCGGCGCTGATCTCGGGGCAAAATGATCAATTGCCCGCAGTTTGGAGTGGAAGGGTAAGTTTCAAGAAGGAATTTTTTAAGGATGCGGAAATAAGAACGTTTAACGAGGTTGAAATATGATTGAAGTAAAAACGCCGTAAAAGACAGGCTTGAAATACTGAACGGATACTAATTGAAAAAGTTTTCGCAGTCTTTATTAAAATATATTCGTGTTTTTTTTTTTCAAATAATTTTTTAATCACCCTGTAAACGGCATGACTCTGAAAAACTTTGTCAAGAATTCCAATAAACTTTGACTCTCTCGAAATGCGTTCAAAAACAGTTTCGAAATTCAAACGTCTTATGAGTATTAAGATAACGGGTTTTTCATAATATTTTCCAACATCGTGGGAGTTGGTCTAAAATTTTAGAAGAAAAATAGTTTTTTATTCGGTCTCAAAATTCGTTGGAAAATGTTTAGAAATTAGTCGGAAAAATGATGTGACTTTGCCAAATCTATAATAATACTGACGAATTATTCAACTGCAAGAGAAACTTTTTTAACGAACAGATTTAGAAATAATCAAAGTTTAAGAGACTTTGGACAGTTTACTTTACAGTTCCGGGGTTGTGTTGTTCCAAAAGTTTTGAGAAACTATTTGAATGAATTCTTGATTGACAATGATGAAAACTTGAAAGAAGTTCGTTGTCTTTGCCAAATATAGCAGAGAAATTTTTTTTTTAGATTTAAACTAACGTCTATTGAGTTTTAAAAATACAGGGAAGAGAGCAATAAATAGTATCATCGGGTGAAACCACATTCATTTTAACTAGAAATCCGATATTTGATCGCAGCATTTTGCAAATTCGCAAAAACTTCGTTTTATGTCTACAACGATGAAGAAAAAATAATTCTAACCCACTGAATATCGACTGTAAATTGGTAATATTTAATTTATAATCTTTCGCAAACAGTGCACACTTAGCTATATTTCACTTCTCCGCGTATTGCGAGGTTTCAGTAACGATCACTTACAACTCTTACCTATTCAATTTGATTGCGCAAACTCGCTGACTAACGTGTCTATCAGCATTGCGTCGTCGACGCCTGTGCCCAAAAAAATGCGCATGCGTGTCGGACAGTGACGCTCAACCCTAAATTTTCTGTGCGCTCAGCATCCAGCGCGTTCACGTCACGACGTTTCGATGAGAACTAAAGCGAACTTGAAACTCCGACTACGAATATAGTCGCGATCGGCGAGCGTGCAGATGCTGGTAATATTTTCTTTCGATCGATTAACTTTTCGACCTGCTACCGTCTATCACAATAAAATATTTGATGCAAACTAGGTTAAAGGTTGAAAGTACGCATAGAGAAAGGGCTTATGACTTAAATCAATTGATACGGCGGTCGAATATGCGCAGACATATTTTTTGATGGATTAAAATATGCTTTCAGAAAAACAATTTGTATTATTCACGTGTCATGGCGACGAGAACGACGCGCATTCAAAACACATTTCAGCTCTCGTGAGCCTTAGATCATTCTTATTCATAAGTGAGATATGCAAATCATTGTTTTTTCAGTAAAGATTGATTTTAATAGATGTACCTAATCTGGCAAACCCGATTTGACGCCCACTGCAGGAAGGCGCGTGTTCTTTATTTATGAAAATTTTTTTTTCGCGATGATTCAAAGGGATCGAAAGACAGTGATAATTACGACTTGAATAATAATTAATTTATGAGCATTTTGTGATATCACAGTAATCGTTTACAGGCAAACAGCGTGATATCCAAAGGCGTAGCCCGGTTTGCCTTGAGAGTCGATGGGGCAGTTTCGGCTACACAGGCAAGAGGAATTCCTGCAGGAAATAATGAAAATGTCATATTTTCGCCGCTCAGCGTCGCAGCTGCTTTGGCTTTGGTGCTTTTGGGCTCGGCTGGAAAAACCTTCGAGGAAGTTTCCACACTGCTCGGATTCAACGCTGGCGTTGATATATCAAGAAATTCCGAAATTGTTCACCAGATGTTCGGTGTTTTGCTCGATGCTATCAGTGGCACGCCCGGAATACCCGCTCCGCAATCTTACTTCGCCAGCGGAATATTCGTCCGGGTAAGATTATTTATCTCCCTTTGACCCTTTTTGACCGTTTTTTAGTTATTTACGATTCTCAAGGCTTGGATAATCTATATCACGTGAATTGTTTTCTTAGGACGGCTACCCAATCAGGAGAGAATTCCAGGCAGTAAGCCGAGACGTCTACAAGAGTGAAGTGATAAACCTTGATTTCGAGAAGAATGGTCGCGATGCTCAGGAAAAAGTGAACTCCTGGGTGAGTCAAAAGACGCGAGGAAAAATTTCCGAAATCCTGCGTGAACCGCCTTCACCTGAAACGAAGGTCATAATAGCGTCTGCGCTGTATTTTAACGGAGAGTGGAATCAGTTCTTCATCGATGGTGCCACGAAAAGGTTGGTGTCAAGGCTTTTCGTATTACAGTTTTCCTGAAATATGTTTAAACTATAAATTTACTCAATTCGTTATTATATAATCATTGATCGTCTTTCAGGAAACGTTTTACCGTTGCGCCTGGTGAGGTCGTCGATGTCGACATGATGTTCAACGGTGGAGAATTTCCCTTTTTTGAGGACAAAGAGCTGCAAGCTAAGATCGTTGGGCTTCCTTACAAGGGGAAAGAGGTATGGGTCGAAGAATATGAAAAACATTGACTTTCTAGAGATGTTGAGGTATAGAAGGCTGGTCAATTAAGAATCAATGCTTTTTCATTAAGTTTGTTAGGAAATCGTCGCATATTGAGTATTTATCCACTTGATTTATTCTTAATTTTATTCACAAAACTATTTGACACAATCCCGCTGCACTGGTATTGGTTTTCATCAAAAGAATAATAGCAAGATTGAAATGACCGTTGAAAATATATTTGTTCCGGTGAATTTGTAAAAACAAGTTTTGTCAACAAAATAAGCTATCGTGGAATGATATAGAACTAATCTGCTAGATCTTCTGCTATTTCGAAACGATTTTTGATAAGTTGAATTGAAGGATTCATATCCAAACTCTGTTTACAGTTTCAGTATTTTCTGTGTAGTATTTCCAGAAAAATTATTTTAGCTTCTGAACACAGGATTAACGAATATATTGGTAATAAATACTTAACGTGCGACTATCTCGTGGTGAAACTAACAAAAAGTTTTGATCTTCAAGTTGACAATTTTCTTAAATAGCCCTTAATGGAAAAATACATTAATTTGTCAACTGCGGGTTCAATGTAAGTTTAAAGCTTGTGGAATAAATATGATTTACCGAAGCTCATCGAGATCCACAATGTGGGCTGAAATTAGGACAATATGGCGGTAGGTTGAGTGAACAGCTGATCGTTTCGAGTCAACTTCAGGGATACAAGGTTCTAGAAAACGTTGTGTACGCAATTGAGTTTTTTATTTCGTGACATGAGGTTAATGTCAAGTAGAATACACAATGAAAAACGAATTTTATTATTCGGTTTTCCACAAAAAAACATTTTTCTCTTCTTTGTCATCAAAATTTATGGATAACAGGTGACTTGTTAGTCGTAGATTTTCTCTTTTGCGTCAAACACTCAGAGAGAGAAAAATTATGGGTGGTCAAGTTTCAATATGACGTCGTAATTCAGTAGTCTAAAACTTCTAAAAAATCTCTCAACAATTTACAATCAACCTTGGATGTAAGCTTCGAAAATATGCAATGACAGAAGTCGGAAACGTGCCCATTCAATACAACCCGTACTTACAACTATTGCACACTACCAGAAAATGATAAATTATAAATTGGGTAGGACAATTCAAATCTGAAAATGAAATCTGGCTTCAATTTACAAATATCAATTAGATCGATGAAGTTGTGTCTCAAATAATATTGTTTTTCACCCTTCACGATTGGCACATAACACATAAAACATGATATTTGTAATTGGAATTAGTTCTATAATTGCAAACAGAATCTCAGACCAGTCAATTCTCAACCTATACTTCTGAAACCCTTCACCAAAGAACACCGCTCTTTTCTTCCAGGTGACGATGTACGTCGTGCTTCCCACGAACCGAGGCGTGAACGCATTGCGGGATCTGGAAAGTCGCCTGAGCGCCGAGAGGCTGGAAAATCTGATCGGAAGCACGAAGAATGAAACGTGCATAATCGCGCTGCCACGGATGAAGTTGTCGAGCACATTGAGTCTGAGCAGAGCTCTGCAGTCGTTGGGATTAAACTCTCTCTTCGACCCGCTCTCGGCTGACCTGAGCCTTTTGTCTCCAGGTTACACAGGAGCCTCGTCTCAGCTCCAGAGCAACAATCAATTCGCGAATCCCTCGAAGACGCAGGCAGGCGTAGGTCTAAACGACAAAATCTCGTTCCCGAACAGGTTCGGCGAGGATGAAGAGACCACAACACCTCTGACGTCACCGCTAAGGCGAAACTTTTTCAGTTACGACGACAGAGTTGGCGGCTACCACGTGCAGCAGTGGGCAACGGGCTTCAGTATCAGCCGGATTGACCGGCAGCGCCGCCGGCGGAGCTTTCGGGTAGCGCTCCGGAAAAGCGCGGCACATTCAAACCGCGCTAGGCGGCAGGTTCGCCCCATCGATCAAGACTTCCTCAACTACGTCAGTCAGAATCGACCGTCGTACGGCCTCGACAACCTTCGTAACAACTTGGAGCTTACCAATCCTGGCCTCTTTGCCGAAGACGTTATCCATCGCGTTGAGATCGACATTACGGAGAAGGGAACCGAGGCCGCCGCTGTTACCGCCGTCACTCTCACCAGGGACGGTAGTCAAAAACGACTCGTTGCCGACCGTCCATTCCTCTTTTTCATCAGGCACGAATCCACCGGTCTTCTACTATTTTGGGGCACCGTTAATAAGCCAACCCCGAATTATCCCAGTGAGAAGCGAACGACTTAGACTACCTTGCGATTCTTAGACAGTAATTTTTATTCCACCCTTTTCTTTTCGTTCAGTCGACTTTTTTCCGATTCTGGATAACAGGAATCTGTTATACAAGTATAATAACTAGGGAAAAGTAAGAGAAATCCGGAAATTTGGACGGAATAGGATCCCGGAAATGACCCTGGAGATACATGAAATGTCAGGGAAGACCACTTTTCCCTCACAAGAGAAAAAAAAAAAAAATTGTCGACTTCTGGAGCAATTAGTTTAGTATAGATTTTTCCGGGGATCCATTTTTTGCTGCTTTTCATCCGCGAAGAGATATTCAGAAGATGAACAAGTCATCGATACGTTTCGATAATTTGGTGACTGTTCAACAGTGAAAAGGGTTTCTAAATATTCTATATGAAAAAAAAAAAATGAGTTGGAAAAATTGTTTTTTCGCGATACTTTTCATCACCATGAAAAGGGAAGAGTCTGTCACTTTGTTCGACAAACTTCCGGGATGAACTCGAAAACGGCCGAGTGAAAAATTTGAAACTGATAGGTCTTGGCAGCTAAATGAAAAAGTTTTGAAAGAAAAATTAGTAATAAAAAAAAATTCATACGATTACTTAAAAATGAATTATATAAGCTGGGAAAAATATAGTCGTTTGTTTAGAACAAGTATTTAGAAGAAAAAAGTATATGTTTGACGGTAGAACATTGAAAGTCGATTTATTTCCTGTAAAACCGGAAGTTCAAATTGAACGGGACATTACAATTTTTCATGCCTATTGTTTCCGAGATCATCCGACATCCAGACATACATTTTTCTAAAAACCTGTATTTCGAATTCTACAGGTTCGAAAACGTAAAGATTTCTTAAAATTAGAAAAAGTGATATTCGACCTAATCCAATACTTATCTTATAGCACGAAAGGTGATGAAAAAATGAAACAAATAGAAAACAGCGAGATATCCGTTTCAGAAAATTTTTCAAGCAATCAGAACTCTCTAATTAGGTATAATTAATTATTTGTGAATTCTCTAATCATTTTTACCTCACTGAAATTGAATTTTGATGAATTTTCCGATGAATTACTAGCGCGGGTGTTCATTATCAATTCGCGTATATGTCACGGAAAAATTATACACAATACGGCAATCAAAATTGCTTGACATAAAACTACATAGGCAATATTTTGTAAAAATATTTATATCTGCAGCATCGACAATTTCCATATTATTCATCGCTTACAGGATTAATGTAACTAGAATTTTTTTCTGGTCATGTATGTTAAATTTTTTTTTCTTTCTCGCCACAAGAATTACCGCGTGTAATTTATCAAGCTTACATATAATAATAATAATAATAATAATAATAATACCCTAGTTCCTACATTACTTTGATTCATTCTTGAACAATTCCCATCGTGCGGGAAACGATTGAAATCCCAATATCAGTGGTAATTTAAATATTAAATGTGTACCGATAGTGAGAATCTTAAGCCAACAGCGTCACATATATACCGAACAGTTAATTACACGGTACCTGATGAACGGTTTTACGTAGTTGTACACATAAAATGACGGGGCTTTGAATGGAAGAAAGATAAAAAAAAAAAAAAAAATAGAGAAGAAGAAAAATAAAAAGTCGTACACTTCAAGCAATTTTGCATTCGTGATGTTATCCGCGTTTATCGCATTTAATTAATATTGTTGCAAATACTTTCACGCATATGATAGTTGTAGTTATAGTTTGCTTTAGGAATATATAATATCGGATTTACGAGGCGCTGGATGCCTTTTGCAAATAAATTGAGCGTGTATGTTTATATACACTGCGTAGAAGATAGAAAAACAGAGGAATCAATATAACTATGCGTATATTATGTTAAATTTAAGGAGCACGAATTTTGTGATACCGAAGTACTTTATTTATTTAATAAAATTATGGTAAAAAAATTTTTGCACCGTGTATGTAATTGCCACGACTTTTGCACTTTTTCTTCTCTTTTAATTCAACAGGATTGTTTTTTATACACCTTGATATTGGAGCAATTTTATTTATTCAAGTATTTCGTATTGCACGAGGTTTTTTGCGGTATATAATCTTGCAATACGTGATGCGATATAATTTTCAGTTTAAAATAGTATCGGTAAGTCAGTTATTTCTTTAAATCGTGCATCGTGGTTTTTCCACTTTTAACTTTTTCCAACTCTCTCACGTGTTGTGCGTTTATTTATACAATAAAACAGTGAAAATACAGTTTCTTTTGTAAGTGTATTAAGATTGAAGAGAAATATCATGAGTTTAAAAAAACGTTAATAATTTTCTTTACGTATTATTATTTTATAATTTATACACAAGGATTTGGAAAATCATCAAACAATTTTTGCCTCGTCACAAGTCAAATAATATAGCGAAGTATGGTGTGACACAGAATATGACTTTCATGCAATATTCACTTGAGAATAACGAAGCTAGGATTTATTTTGATTTATGTTTTATTTCTTTCTATATTTTCGAAAAAGGGATAAATCACTGCGTACAATTCTAAACTAATTCATTCATGAAACTACACTTTAAAAAAATTTATAATGTATATTCGCATGTATACCTATGTATAAATATTTTCCTATACCATTAATGAAGTACATATATTATCAGGTAACGCGGGCGTAATTTTCCGCTGACAACAATCCGTTACGTAAAAAACATCTTCATTCCGGACTTAAATGTGCCGATTTTCACGAGATTTTTCTCACCTCATTGCGTTTTTCATTGGTACATATTAATGAGAACTAAAAATATCGAATTTACATCGTTTTTGAGGACTTTTTACGTGCATGAAAATTTTTCATTTTTTTTTTCTCTCAAACGTAAATCCGCTTTTTACAAGGTTTTCACTTCTAACTGCAGTAAAAAAAAGTAACTATTGACGGTATAAAATTTAAATCTTTTGCCTAAATTTTCGAGATTCACCGGCTTATCTGCTTAGATATTTTCACCCTTGTTAAAGGTATTCTTTCGGAATAACGGATCACCATTTTCAAAAGAATAAATAAAATCCCACCAAGTTCACCGGTTGCACTTATGAAGAAAGTTCCATGTCTTCAGGTTTTGCGATATTGAAATCCAGCATTTCATCGGAGGTGAGAAATCTGACGTCGCTGTCTTCGGAGAGAGCCGATTTTCGCGAATTTTTTCTGTAATTATTGCGCACTTGTAAGACAGAAAAGGTGACGAGTCCTGCACCAACTATCATAACTACTGCGATGCCTGCAACTATCGCAATAATTCCTGAAAGCGAAAACTTCCTCGGATCTCGACTTGATTTCTGGGCGTCTACTTCTTCACTCGAGACGGTCACCACTGCAAAATTCGAAAAAAAAAAACAAAAAACTGCAATGAAACGTATTCACAGAAATTTCCCAGAAATATAGATTTGCGAAACTTTCTGTATTTTGTTTTGCAGGAAAGGATTAGTTAATTCTGATAACATCTGAAGGATTTTTAGAAATTCGCGTTATTTCAGGATATCAAAGAGATGTTTAAAACATAAAGCGGTCATATGAAGTTAAAAATCGAACATTGCTGGATATTTTTTTTTTTAAGACTTTCTGATATTTCCAGAAGATAAATTAAATTTTGAAAACGTATATGATTTCCACGCTGAGATTTAAAGAGTCTGCGGTGTTGGAGCAATATGGCGGCTCACTGAGCGAACAGCTGATTCCTTCAGCCACGGTTTTAGCTAAATCGTACGAATATTGATGGACAGAAATTTTCTTGCAAGCGGTGTCTCTTTTGTTTTTTTACGCTAAGTTGATAAAGAGTGAAATGTACGCTGAAAAACTAGTTTTTTAATTAAATACGATCTAGTTAGTGTTGTGCAGTTAGAGTCATTAACACGAGCAACACGCGAATCTGCTAATAGACGTTAATCGAATCGAAAAACATATGTTTTGTTCAGTCGAAATTCGATGTCTGTAATTTTATAGTCTTCTGATCTTAACTAAGCTACAATCAAATTTCACTAAAATCCTCTGATCCTGCATTCTTACGAATTCCAGATTCTCAGAATCTTAAGAGATCCTCGTCGAATTCGAGATAAATTTTCGTAGGTCTTCATCGAATTATCACTCAAGATGCACAACTTTCAAGTCTGTGAAAAAATTCTCAGTCTCCCTGAGGAGATGTTTTGCTCACCCAGGGTTTGTTGAGTGCTGCTAGGGGTCGGTTTTTCGCTTGTCTTATCGTCCAGCCATTTTGGCGGATTTGGATCCAGGCCGTCCTTGGGACTAATGGGAATAGGAGCGAAGGAAAACGTCTGTAAACCTTCTGTAATCGAGGTACTGATATCGTCGAAATCAGCTGTTGTAGAGGAAGAAAAAGGCACGAAAACGGTGGTTAAGTTTCGTGATTAATACTGTTTTTCGGGATCAAGTGTCGAATTTGGAAGCGACTGACTTACTGGAAGAAAAACAGAATTCATCGTAGTCAGGACAGCAGTTTTGTCTATCCATGCAGAACAGGTCGCACTGACAAACTTCGCTGGAATCAAGCGTGGTGTTGAAATTTGTGCACTTTCCGTTACAAGTCTGCATCGAATTCACGATCTCCACTTGATCTGCGGATGAAAAAAAAAAAACCGAGCTTGGCACGAAGCTAGTTACATTTTAAAGAGAAAGATGACAAAATGGTACACAAGTTACACAAAGAATGCCTTGTGTACGATATTTATGAGGTATTTTTTTGACCTGCTTCTTCCAATCGTTGAACCCAAATTTGTAACTAAATGAAAGAATTTTTCGACATTCTTCGTACATAAGGCAATAAATATACTTTTTGTGTGGAAAATTATGTAATTGAGAAATATTTTGGAATCCATGTTCATGCATTCTTCTTTTAACTTGCACTCACAATTAGTTGGGATTGGTTGGAATATCTCGGATCGATTCCGCGTAGCACGCAATATTGCAGAAACATTGGTGCAATATTTCCGTATTAGGTACAGTCGCAGTAAGAATATTGAAAGAATATTGCAGAAACATTGTTAAAACAATCTCACACGAAAGGTGGAGTTGAAAGGTTGCAAGAATATTGCATAAACATTGCTAATATAATTCTACATTGTAACTGTGGTAGAAATATTGCAGGAATATTGCAGAAATATTGCTAAAAGATTCCTACACGAGAGGTGAAGTTAAAAGGTTCCAAGAATATTGCATAAGCATTGCTAATATAATTCTACATTGTAATTGTGGTAGAAATATTGCAGGAATATTGCATCGACATTTCTAACGTAATGCAATTGCATCTGCAATGTTCCATATTGCAGAAAAATTGCGCCTTGGCGTGTCCCGATTATTTAAATCGTTACAAAGGGGCATCGGTGCATTTTTTCTGCAATATCGTGTGCCCGTGTATTATCCGCAGAGTAATTTCATTCAGCTTCGTCACCCGCCAAGCAATTAAAAAAGATTCATTTAAAAAAAAAATCCATTGCTTTCATCTCTCGCGCTGTTAGAGATGGAAATTTACTAATTTCTCTATCACTGACAAACTCGATACAGCCCAGACTGTTTATTGGCCTTGACGTTTGCTGATATATTCGCAATCAACAGGAAATTTGTGAAAAGATAGAGAGTCCGTGAGAGCTGGGTGCGTGGGTGAAGAAACACTTTGATTGCTGTTTGCGCGTTACGTAATAATAAAATTAGTCAAACTTTCACTCCTTCTCTTCGAAATTACTCAGCAAATATTCATGTGAATAAATGTTCGTAAATCACCAGAATTATTGGTTCTCTACTCACCGTTATCATCATCGGCTGGAGTCACTTCCTTCGTCATATTCAGCTGGTCCATGCACGCATTTCCCTGCAGAATCGCTACATCGTCGATGGCAATATCACTCAGATATCCTTGGCCTCTTACTCCCTCTATGATTATCTGTTGTCAGAGGTAGAAATTTGAAAATTAACTCGTGACATTTTTAGAATTCAGAGCTAAACTTTAATTCACTTGTAATGAACATCGCATCAACGAAATATTGAAACTTTGCAGTCGGATTTTAATGCCAGTTGAAATATTATTTCTTGAATTGTTTCACGTTTTTTATATCAACTGTTTGGTAAATGATAATTTTTATTTTCTTTTTTTTTCCTCTCAGAAAACCACGTTGTAGAAACAAGCTGTCCGAACAAACCCGTCGCAGACTTCTATAAATTTTTCTACGTATTTTTTTCGTTTCATTGTATCATCGACCTCATATAATTAAGCCCAGTTTGCATTTTCGTTTATTCCGTAAGCGAGATTGATATATTTCGGCAAATTTTTTTCCACAAAATCGTGGCACATGTCCAAATTATCTGTGAATTTTGTAGCGAAGTATAAATTGAGCTGCTTTGCGAGAAAAAAAAAAAAAAAAAATGTTTGCTTTTTTACCGAAAAATCGTGATTGGACTTAACGGTAAGAAATACTTGATGGAAATTCTTTTTAAACTGTATATTTAAAGACTATTTGCAACGGAGGGTTGAGAACTGACCTGAAAATTGTCTTCAACTTTTGGCAAGTAAAAGAAACCGGGCCACCACGCATTACCCTGATTTCCACTTTTGGTGAACATCAATTTTCCAAGTTTCGTTTCACCTTCAGCTTTGACAAAAACGTTCAGTGTGCCGATGGTACGTCCGTACATGTGGTACCTGATTATAAAAGAAAAAACGAAAAACGAAAAAAAAAAAAAAAAACACAACTTATCAATATTTCCTAAAGTTACCAAACCACGAATGATTGATCGAAAAAATTGATTCATCATTTGTTTTCCGACCACCGTTGTTCAATATTGTTTAAAGATTTCCTGCGGTCAGTTTTTGACGCCATTTTACGGATAAACGTTGCTAAGGACAATCCACACATTGACAAAATTTCAAACTACGTACAACAATGGCATGCAGCAGAATTAATAAATCCGAAGGATTCGTCAATAATGAATTACATAGTTTATCAAGTTGTGCTTATTACCAGAATGAAAAACATCCTGCTTCGGTCAGATTGGAACTGTAAAGAGGTGACACGATTCGTGCAGTGTGGTTTTCTGTTCTCCCCGACGCCTCGGTGTACAAGTAATAGCCTGGGAAAACAATCAGCACATTGTCAATCTCACACGTGTCGTTTTTTTTTTACATATCTTGAAACATTCCGCAGTAAATTCGGATTACATTGTTTGCATTAAAAATTTAAACGTTACAGTAGATTATGAAACAAGGGAATAAAGTCGAAGATTAAGATCTCATATTTCCCGCAAATGCGCCAAGAAGGAATAATATGATAATTTCGTCCCGCGTTTCAGGTCAATAAAGTTAACATTATGGTTGAGTCGGGAATAAAGAAGTTGTCGCAAGTTCAACATTTTTCTCACAGAAAACTGAGGCAATGTCTTCTTTTCTTTGTTTTATTTTTCAGGGGGGTTCACATTTCACAATTGCAAAGTTTCTTTAAAAACTTTTGAAACTGAAAATTTCATTATATTCTGTTTCTAATCATATTGTTTTTGAGGGATAGCGAAGTGTGAGTTGTTAGATTATTATAGTCAAATTTATCTACAGTTGTATTAAATTAGTCTTTTATTATCTGTAAAGTTGATATTACGAAGCGTAATAACCAAGTCAATATGAAGTTTTTGTACTTGAATTTTCACACAATATATTTCATTAAACTTGGGTGTAATTTGGAATTGCAATTTTTCTAACATTTTTAGCAAAAATACTTTTACCGTTGAAATGCAGTTTTCTTGACATATTTTCCTGTGTCTCGCGAGCCTTTTTTTTTTTCTCATACGACGTTACGCATCGATTGAAGTTTCAGGTAAACTTTTCGAGAAAGCTTTGCTTTATCACAGTATAAAAAGTGTATTATTTCAATGTGAGCTTTGCAACAAAAAGCATGAATTTCGATCATGCGATGTCATTATTTCTGGGTTGCTTTTATCGCATAGCCGCTCATAGCAGTTTCATTTGATATTTAATTTTCCAGTCACTTTCAAAGTTGAACTGAAATAGTCAATAATTTATTCGAAATGTTGCAGAATGAAAGCTTGAAAAATTCACACCTCGACGTCATGAATGATTAATCATCGTGGTAGAAGCGCAGAATATCAATACGATTCATTAATGGAAATGATTGTCAGAAATTGAAAATGAAAATCCGGGATAAATTATAATTTGAAGGGGTTTGTTCTGGAATAAATTATAACGCCTGATATTTTCCCTCACCGTTGTATCCTGATCCGAGAGTGTGATCGTGCGAAGGGCCGGTTGGGATTTTCGATCTCCCGGTGCGGAAATTGTGCCTCGTCCAATCGAAGTCGTGCATAGGATCTTGTTCCCAGGAGCAAAGGTCAGGATCATCGAAATTGCAACTTGTCGGCGGATTTGTCCTTGTGTCTTTTTTTTTTTTTTTTTGGAAAAATTCAATGCTTAGACAGGGGGATTGATGAAAAAATGAGAGAATATGTAATTAATTTCCAAGATTTTAGTCTTATAAATTTACCGATTTCGGAAGAAATTGTCGCGCGTAATTGAGTGGCAAAAAATGAGTTTCCCGCGATTATTCGCAACGTTTAAAAAACAAAATCGACTCCCCGATAATAACTAACAATTTAACGGTATCTTGAATCGTAAATTCATTTCAGTGTTCGCATTTCCTCTAAGTTTGGAGTTAATTAAAGAGCTGTTTAATTAACCTGCCAAGTTTCATTAATGTAGCAATTTTTTTCTATCAGATTCATCGACACTCTCTGTGTCTCGTAATTTTTGGAAGATCATATGTTTAGCAGCCGATTAATTCCGTATCGCTAAGAAATTGAATATTCGACGATACAAGCGTGACGAAAAACGATGAAAAATAAAAAAAAAGAAAAAAAAAACAAAATTAAATCATGTTATTATACGAGATTTTTCACACGCATAATGTTAAAGTATCTTTGAATGAAAAATCGGTATTCAAGCTTGTCTTCTGAATTTTCGTAATTGTTTTTTATATGATTTACCAATTTTACAAATAATACTTAAATTTTGTAACAACACGAGGGAAGAAGTATTGATATTCAACTCGTCGAACCTGCTTAAATTAATTCGAAAAATTGAAAATTAAAAATTGTTCCTGAGCATCAATTGAAGAAGATGGATGAAAATTCTACTCACTTTTGCATGTTGGCGCTGTGTCGTTCCATGCTGTACCGGTGCAGTATATTTCCTTGGGACCCTGCAGCTGGTAACCCGGCTCACAAAAGAACATTAGAACAGCACCGGATTCCTTTTGCACCATCAAACTGTTCTCCGGCTTCTCGATCGGTGAGCACGTTGTTTCTGAGTAAAAATACAGTGCGGTTGGTAATCTTCGAACCAGACCTAACGCTTCGAAATGCTTATCATTGTTCAACGACGAACCGATGATAAGTTTATCAATTCTTACAGAATTCTTCGCAGGCCGAAAATCCGACCGCTAATCCATTTTACGAGATCGTTCAATTTTTTCTCCCGATTATAATCGAACAATTTTATTTTCCGCGTCGGTAAAACGAAAAACGGATTCGTTCAATTTTTTTTTTTCACATTTCGGACGAAAATGAGACCAAAAAAAAAAGTTGACCGATTTTTTTTTGTTGCCAAATTGATTGTTATAATTGAACACAATTTTAATTCTTTGCATTTATGAAAGAATCGAAAAATGTTCGTTAAACGAGATTGATCGATTATCAACCTGATTGAAATTCAAAAATTCCATCTGGCACACGGATGAGTGGAAAAAAAAAAAATAATAAAAATAAAATGACTTGGTAAGTAATCATACCAGATTATTCAATTTCGTTCGTTGATGAATGAAAAAAAATAAATAAATAAATATTGCACCGTATCGTTCGATTTACAATTTCGTTATGATTGTGAAATTTCACTTCGTGCATTGATTAAAAGCGTATAAAAAAATCGTCCTAGATATTTGGCACTCCGATTGTTATTGAAGAACTGTGTTATGCGCCATATCAAGAAAAAGAAAAAAAAAAGAAAAAATAAAAAATCTAATCAAACAAACAAATGAATAAGCAAAACATTCATAGAATGAATGGAACTTTGGTTGTCGGAGATAAAAATTGTCGAGATACTTACTGACGCAGATTGGAGGCGTAAGGTCCAATCTTTCTTTGATGCAAATTGCGTACTTGTTTCCTATCAATTTAAACCCCGGGTCGCAGTAAAATCTCACCATTCTTCCTCGCGGCTTCTGACGCATTCTCCCATTCAATATTTTTACCTCGCGACATCGGGCTAAATTCGATTATAAATTTCATTAGCTTAATACAGCACGGAACAAGTGAAACATTGTGTTTATCATATGCCGTTGAAAGAAGAAAGAAAAAAAAAATTTCAACCAATTAAAAATGTCTGGAAGATTAGTTTTTATTGTATAACTTGTTTCGATTTTACTTGTAGTTTATAGTCGTGAAAGATTAATTTTTTTTATAAACTTTTTTAACCGGATCTGGAAACAAATTCCCCAGAACAATATTTCAGAATATTTTATAGTTTCTAAATGAAAATTCCAAAAGATTCCAAGCACCCTGAGAAAATTTGAGAAATTCTTGTTGACTCAAATTACTTTTATGTATTTATCAGGAGAAATTTTCGCAAAACTAAATTATACTTTTTTGAAATGTATGACAGGAATTTTTTTCTATGCTGAATCATTATTATGATCAATAGATTTGTTAAATAAATTTTTAAGAAACTTTCGATCGTTAATGGCAGTTTTTATTTTATTTTTTGCAAAATTATTGATTGCAGCCTGAAAACGTTTAAGATTAATACCGTAGTGTTTTATCGATTTGCTGAGAGTGTTAGTAAATTCCGTGAAAGTGAAGGAACTAATACCAGAGTTAAACAGAGTTTACAATTACTTTGTCATTATTTTTGAAAAATTTTTCGAAAAACAATGCGAAATATTGTTTCATCAGGGAATAACCGAATCTGAGTGACTAATTTTTCATTTCTTTTGATCGGCGAGCACTTGAATTGATTTATGAAAGTGAAATTAAGTTCCTTCCAGACCCGTTGGGAATGAGGCAAAATAATCTGAACAGCGGGGAAATTTTCAATGTTCAATCACCAATATTCTTGGTTTGATTTGCGATTTCACGCAGCGGTGAGAGCGGCAGAGTTTACTCGCTGAAGTCATGAATAATACAAAAAGAAGGGTATAAATTTGAAATTTTCAGCTGTCCGTGTATTTAATTGATTGAATGTAAAAAACTCTCGTGAAAAATGAAAGCACAACGTTTTCTTTTCTCTTTATTTTTCTCAAATACCGATCTAGAAATGTATTGAGAAATTCAGGATCCAAACTCTGTATTAAAGGTGAATTTTACGGGGAAATCGAAGTGAAATAATTTTACGAACACATCGCTTGACAAACACATTTTTCAGAGATCGTCCAGTATTTAAAAAATGTACGCAAGATCTCAGAAATTTTTTCAAACATATTCGAGTAATCAGAAACGGATGAGAAATAAAGATCAGAGTGTACGAGAAGATTTTTTTTTCCGATTTTCTGGAATTTCATAGAGATTCGTTGAGAAAAAAAAAATATTGCCAGAAGGGTGGTGTAAATTATTTTTATCAAACTCACATGGAACCTGTAACGAATCCTCGACGTAGAAACCAGTGATAGTAATTAAAACACTGCAGATGAGAACGGAAAACTTCATTGTTCAAAAGCGGTTTATCTGGAGTAGCGTTTTTGGCACATAACAAGTTTGAGATTCACTCAAAAAACAAAAAAAAAAACAAAAAAAAAAAAAAAAAATTGCGAACTCGGTCTGCGCTGTAATCGAGTTGAAAAAATACTCTGAGAGTTCGCGATTCGATGATAAGTTGGCAAGGTTTCGAATTTCTTGTATCGTGATATCGATTTCCACGTGACAAGGCGCCTTCGATTGCCAAGCGGCAAAAGTTACGCGGAGACAATTAAACCGAGCGAGTCTGAACTCTGATCGAGTAATTGCAGTCGCTTTGGTGCCACGAGCCCGATTCTTTTCTCGGCAATAATACGCGGTAGAAATGGTCTTTGTAATCGGATGAGTGACGAGCTATGAATGACTTAAATGAAGGGGTTGGTCCACATTCGAACGTAGGCGGGCTTCCAACTTCCGGTTATGCTGCGCCGCTGCGATTCATTCTTATCTTTTTCCGCTTAACTATCTCGGACGAGTTAGTTACCATTGGCGCGGAGTAGTTTTAAAAAAAACCGGGGGTGCCTTTCGAAGTTAATTATCCTGTGGTCGAGAAAAATAAAAAAAAAAAAAAAAACAAATCTCGTCGTTATTCATGTTTTCCCAGAATTCCAGAGAATTCTTCCGAAACTCAATTTTAGGGCGAAGATGTGAAAAAATACGAGTTCTTGCGATTATCAATGTTTGTAACCAAATCGAGCTCGAAGTGAAAATCGAACCCGTTGATAAAAAAAAACAAAACTCATATCTTATCGGTACTTTATTTTGTATCATAAGTTTAGAAAAATAAAAATATCTCATTCTAAGGTACAGATTTTTGGATGGAATTTAGGAGTGTTTAGGATACAGTTGAAATCGATTCTTCTGTTCTTCCGACATCGATCTGAAAGAATTCGGGGACGTTTGTAACACAGAATATCTTCATTAAGCTGTAATTCTGAAAAGTATGAAAAAAATTGCAACAAGTATGAGGGCGTTTTTACAAATTTGTCAAAAATTCATTTTCCGCCTAAAATTTTCTCAATTATCTCTTTTGACAGTTTGGATTTTGTTTCCATATTTACAGATTCGAAAAAAAAGAAATAAAAAATGTACAAAATCGACGATCAAGTAGTTCTCTAAGATGATTTAGAAGTGATTATTTATATTGTAACCAATATTTTGTAAGGTTGATATGATTATTTTTTTTTAAATCGATCACTTGCCAAACAGTTGTTTTTAGAAATCTGAGACAAATTCGAGTCTAATGTAACGCTCGGCACCGATCTACGATTATGCTACCAAGTCTGGTAAATGAATTTTGAAATTTTCCACCGAATTCCTCTAAGAAACATTTTTAAAGAATTCTTATTCCTAGCCCATTAAATTTTTTTTTCTAGGAATTCTAACGCCCAACCGCGTCACTCCTGACCGCAAACCTTGAATACACTTTACTACCACACGAGATAACTGCAGACCAATCTGACGAGACCAAGTGAAACACACGTCATTGTCCTGGTGAGACAGCATTTCCTGCGGAAATTTTTCACTCAAATGTTAATGCATTAAGGACAATCGATGTTCGAAATAGATAATCGAAAAACCAACTCCTTGGTATCAACAGCAAAACTAACGGAATTATGTGACGTAAATATCACAATTTATTTACGCTCAAACTCATCACGCAGATGTTAATTTCACTGGTGAATAAGTCGTACAGAGTGAATTCCTAACGACTGCACGGACCGTCGTCTGCTTTAGTTTAATGCGCACGCGCTACGATCCGAGAACAACTGTTTGCCAGGGTGACCAACCGTCATATAAATTTAGAACGACAGTTCGCCGCGATCTATGTAACCTCAAAAATTTTTACGGTTGTCGATGGCATTTGTCCTCAACTCACATCTGACAAAAATTTTTTGGGGTTATATACGTCACATCGAACTATTCTCCATTATGATTGGTTGCCCTGGCAATTGTTGCACGTGCGCATTAAATTTTAGCAGTCGTTAGGAATTCACCCTGTGTATATACGTGGGTCGACTTTTTTTTTTTACGGAAGATTGATTGTTTCAACAGTCTTGAAATTCGATCAACTGTCGATTTTTTTTCTCCCTTCTAATACTTCGAGAGTTAAGAATTGAAGGTATTGGTTTTTTTTTTGCAGGCTCAATAAGACAGACATCAGACAGATTCGATACATTTTTCAAATCATTTCTACGTCGAAACAGAATTTGAGTCTGAAATTTCAACAATCAAAATGTTTATTACATAGAAAATACGTCATTTTCTCTGTTGCGGTTTCTTTTTTTCTTTTTTTTCTCCTTTACATCAGGTACTTCAGAATTCGATCTTTTTTGCGTCTGAAATTACTTAAAAAAAAAAAAAAAAGTGCGGAGAAGATCATATAATTTAAAATTATGATTATTGCAAGCATCCAATGTTGACTCGTTGTGAATATATTATACATATGGAAAAATTTCTGCATCAGATGTTTTGTTTTGAAATTGCGGTCAATTAGCCGAGTAAAAAAATAGTATCGAACGGAAGTTGAGAAGAATTAAAAAAAAGAAAAAAAAAAACCTTTACGACACAACGGCTCGCAATTATTCAATCAATTATTCAACGTTAGAAAAGTTACGAGGTTTCACATGTAGGTGATTAGTTTGCCACGGGACGAGGATGTAAGTTTAAAATGATGAAACATATTACGTTTTACATTGCTTTTAATGATATTATTCATGATACTTAGGATAATATACAGATTAAATACAATAAATCAACGGATTATTAAAGCTATTGTATTCAATTGAAACACGAAGAGTTATGTTCGCTTTGCAAATACGATTCGTCTTCTTCATTCCGGTTCCAGCTGCCGGTAGTAAAGATTAAAACTCAGAATTAAACAGAATTTTATCTTTCACGCTACGTATCAATTCAATAGACGAGGTGTAAGTGATTAATCAGCTGGTGAAAAATAGTTTGTACAAGTTGTGAATTGCCGTGAATGTTGGAAATCAATCGAACTCCTAAGGTAGGAGGTCAGAGAAACTAGAGAACTGAAAACTCTGAAGCTAGAGAGTTTGAACTTTCAAATCTGGAGCATTCAATTCCCGACTATACTAGAAGCAAAAGTTCACTCTTCGGATGTAAAGTCAAACCGTTTAGCTCACGGCTATTTTACGCTTGGGTTTGTTTTTTTTTTTTTTTTCAATTCACCTTGAATTTACAGCAGCTGACAACAATCCGATGATACGCGTGAAATTTGTGTATAAATTAAATGTTGTCTTGAAATTTAATTTAGTTCCTCGTCGTATAAAGAATAATTAGTCCACATTTAATTTTGTTACACAGTTAACGCGTACCATCAGCACACATTATTTCACACACATGTGACACACTATTCCATGTGATTATACAGTTCATAGGTAAAGATACGACATAAACAATTTTTGCTTCTTACACACTACAACCAAGTGTAATCAAAGATAGGCACTTGGGTGAATTACAAATGATTACAATATTATTTTGCAATATTTCGAATAACATCAGACACATAAATTATATAAATGCGTATAAAAAGAGACATTTTTTTAAACATGAAATCAATATTTTTCAATGTATTTTAATTATTCCAACAATTTTAAAGAGTGTTGAAATAATTATAATAATAATAGGAAATTAAATGTATCGATTATTCGTCAACTCTGATAACGTATTTTTGTCAAATTTTTGCAATTTTTCATCTTTTGCCGTTTTTTTTTTTTCCTCTAGTATAAATAACACGTTAAACCGTCTTCGATGTTGGCAAAATATTGCTTACAAGTTACGTTTGTTCCGGGTAATTGAAAATTAAATGCCGACACGGTGATTCGGCCGATAAAATAATTGAAGACGGGTACAAATTATAATACATATTAGTGAAACATATGCTATGCACTGTTGTATTGTTATTGTTACTGTCACCTTATATCGTTTGTCTAGTCATCGCTAGGAGAATAATCTGGCAGTACTTGGCTTTGTAGCGGAGGATGAACATCAGTAACGCTATAAATCTGAAAAATAACAAAGCAAATTGTGATGTTAGAATTTTATCACCACGGTTCTTATCATCCAAGTGATTTTATCGTTTCGCTAAATCGTCATTACGGCGTATATTTGTTTACAGTGTTTTTTGTATAAGTATTAGGGCACAATATTATGCTTACCGGCTGTGTAACATGCTGATAATATTGACCGGCATTTTCACCAATCTGGAAGATAAATTTTTTATTTACATTCAATGCATCGATTTGATAACAAAAGTATAGATTTATTTGAGAGAATGGAAAATCGAGCGGTTTTTCATTTTCAAAAATTTATGAAAGTATTGGCAAATCAAGAATTCCTCATGAAAAATAACAATGCAAACTGGATGATTTCCAAACGAAATGTAGCCCACCGAAAACGTGACGTTAATGTCTGAATATCAATTGCGGCCCACCCGGTATATGAAAAGCCTAGCCAGACTTGGAAAAGCTGCAAATGGTGCCATCTTTCAGAGCTTGAAGCAACTCGCTCTAACCATCCTACGGTATGAAGAATAAAGAGACTATGAGATTATTCCATCGTCATATGGAAGCAGGAACAAACTAATAAACAATAGACATTGAAATTGGAAAAATTTGGATATTAATGAAATTTTGACGCATTTTATGTGCAATAAGATTTGAAAATCACCTACATTTTGGACTTCTAGATTATAGGATTGGCGAGGGATAAGTAAGTTGATTTTTACATCTAATTTTTATCTTGAAAACTTTGGTAACTCCATTAGATGAAAATTAGACGTGACCGAATCTAGTTTTTAAGTAAAAAGTTTGACATTTCCAAATGTAATCGTTTCGGATTGTGTTAAGGAAACTGTTTTTGAAGTGAAAACTTCTTCAGCACGGGAGTGATTGGAAACTCGATGAAACGAAATGAAACTACTATCGATGTAACGAAAACTTGACTTCTTTTTTTTATTTTTTCCAAGTTTATTACTTGAGATTCTCTCCGTATAATAGACAGCAGCTGTTCGAAGTTTACTTAAAAATCAAGCGCCCAATTTACCACGAAAGAAATATAGAATGGTTCGTTTGCTGAATGGAAATTGAAATATTTCTGTAAATCATAGTAAAAAAAATTCCAATCAAATAACAGAAATGAAGCTTTTTCTTTAAGGACGTTACAGTCGGGTAAAAAATATATGTGGAATCAAAAAACATAGAAAAATGAAATATTGAACGGGGTAAGTAAAGTTGACAAAGTTGAATCCGACCGAAGAAAGACTCTTTGATCCAGATAAAAACGTTTCAACATTGAGTCTCAATTGCAAAGGTCGTACTAAGTAAAATAATGAGATTTCTATGACGTGATTAAAATAACGATGGGTTTATAACGTAGTTGAATCTCCAGTATTTGAATATTCTCTCTTTCATTACGAGAACTTTTACATTGAAACGTAACTAGATTAGCTTCGGTGACACTATTCAAAGCTCCGCTTAATCGCTTGTTGATTTTCAATAATTTTTTCACCCGACTGTACGCCCCAAATATTATTAATTAAAGGCGTACCTGACTGTTGAAGAAAGCGGCGTGAGCATATCCGGAATCAATAAGCAATTGATAGTTATAATTCCGAAGTTCTTCGAACATTGGGCTAAAGTTCTGCGGGTATGGAAGATTTTCAAGAACGGCTGATCTGTACAGCGGATTGATGATCGTGTTATGGGAAATCGACTCGGTTTGCTCGAACGGAACAACGAAATTGAACCTTCTCTCAAAGCATTCCTCCGAGTAGCTTCGCGGAGGTATATTCAAAATTGCAGGAGGCGGCGGCCAGTGATAAGTAACTCCAGAATTTGGCGGCGCGAGGTTCGGCGGCTGCATTAGGCTAGTAGAAATGTTATGGAATTCGCTTCTCGGCAACTGGAACATTTGTGACCGCTGTTCGCGAATGAAATCATTTCAGATTACTAAAATTACGAATTGACGGGGTTTCCGAAACACTGATCATTACAATAACGTTACCAGCTCCAGCCTCGTAAATTATTTGCAGAGAATTTCGAACATTTTCATGAATTTACTCAGAATATAACAAATGTCTGACTGTTTTTTTTTTTTTGGACACAACTTACCAATTCTAATAACCTCGGGAAATTTTGTAAAAATATATAAACTTTTTGCCCGAAAATAATTTTCAACAAGTATAATATAGAAGAAATCTTGTGGTTTTTCCGGGAAACGTATGATAAGTATTTGAAATTCTAGATTCGTTGATAACATTTTTTACAGGTAAATGCGGAAACACCGAAATTCGGATTTTTTTTTTTTTAGATTCCTTGCACAAAATGGAGTTCTGAAATAATACGAGACTCGTATAGAAATTTAGATGATATTCACAGAAATGGTTGGAAATTTAAAATCTCGGAATTATTCAGGTTTTAAAATAGTTGTTGGCCAAAAATCGATACTTCTTATCAATCTTATTACTAAATAGTCGAATATTCAGTATTTGTCAATTTGTTATGTGCGTGAGATCTCTTCAAATTTGTAGTAACGAGAAATACCAAAATTATAAACAAAAGTTTATAGATATCAATCAACTACAAAATTTTCGAAAATATAGTAGTTTCGTTCGACTTTACCCTACGGATTTTTCCTTTCCGTTAGTAAATTCAATATTGCGATTTGTTTGTCACAAAAATGTTGCGAAATTGAAAATTTAACCTCGCGTGTGAACGCAATGAAAAAAAAGGGTATCGGTGAATTTGTAAAAAGTAATCTTCCGAATAAAATGAGTAATCGTAGAGCGAAATAAAACGAATCTACTAAATTTTTAACCATAACGAACCGAATCGAAACGAAGTATCGATATCTAGTTACAATAAGCTTTTGTATATAATTCCAGTATTTCTTTAATTTATAGTCTTAAAAAGAGCTTCGACGACTGTCTTATGATAAAGTTAACGATCGGTATAAATTTTTTGCCAGCCGTTATATCATTAACAAAAGATGAAGTCCCTAAAGAACAACACGATTATTAAAAACTCTCACTGGAATTGCTTGGTAACACCTCGGTAATTGTTAAAAAAAACTTCAAATATTCCGACAAATATTGTACCAAATATTTTTCAGAACTCTCCTCGAAACAACTAATATGTATAGTTCTACCGAATCGTTAAGATAAATTGTGAAAAATTTATTACAACATTTTTCTTACCACGTTTTGCTCGTGCATACGGTGCAGCAGCTCGACTTGTTCACTGGCTCCGAGGACCTGAAATTGGTGCACTTGATGCGGTTCATTTTGGGGCGCAATATGCGGCAACTCGTCAGAATTTCTAGTTGACTCGGAGTCGCTGCGTTTCAGGAAAACCGGAAACCTTTCGTAGTCCCGATCCTGACCGGAAATTCCGTTTGTCTGAAAATTTTCCATATGATAATTGTAAGGTGGAATTGTATGGTATACATTCGGTTCCGAAAAATCGCAGCCGGTTCTCGATTGGTATTCATTCAGTTCGTAAAGCGCGTTTACGACAGCGGGTGTCGGCACGACTTCCGGTTCTTCGTGGCTTATGGTGATTCCCCCGAAATCTTGACCGATTTCAGCCTCGCTCGAAGGCCTGTGCCAAACCCTCTCTTGCTGTGATCTTCGGAGAATCACCGGCATGTGACGCGCTGATCTTTCCGGAAAATCCTCCGCCGTCTCGACTTCCTGTCTCTCCATATTCTGGACCTCCACGTCATGCAGAAACCGTTGTAATATCGCCTTGCGAATCTCCGGGACTTGCGGCAGTCGCGGATCCAAATTTTCTTTAGCAAACTGAGAATTTTCGTCACTATCGCAGTTCACGGTCAAGGAATCAGCGACTGTCTCAACTTTTATGGGTATCTGAAATCCGAACTCCGGTCTCTCGGCCTCTTCGCCGAAACAGCGCTTTTCTGCGTTTGATTCCGACGCTTTCGAGATCGCCGGTTGTTCTTCTTGGCTGTTCACTTCTTGCAGATATCGCTTCACGAATATTTTCTTGGTACTCGGGCTTGAACCCTGGAAGAAATTATTATTCTCAGAATTTAGTCAGACCGTTAATTTCCGATAGTTGCGTAATTTTGTATGAAAAGCATCTTATCAATTCTTAGAACTTCCAGAGGAATTTCTTTACAAGTATCTTAATTTCTCACCAGAAAATCCATTTCAGTCAATTGATGTCAAGACTTTGATATTTGTTGATTGAATTTCTGGACAATTTTGAAAATTTTAATTTCATTGAAAATATACTTCAACTGATACGTCGATTCGGATTTGTTCAGCAGCATATCATAAAAATTTATTTCTTCCGTTTCGATACTGTCTGTACGATAAAAACTCAAAGTTCGTCTCAGACTTTCAACAGAAAATGTCTCGAAATTCTCAAAAATATTTTGCAATCCTTCCGCAAAAATTGTGTCAGAATTATCGGAACTCATTCGGGTCTTGGTATAAAATTTCCGTAATTTTTTCATACCAGAGTAGCAGCGGCAGTTTCTTTGCTCGAACATCGACGCTCCTGATTCTCCTCGAGTGTTTCCGTGAAAGGATTCGGCCTGTCCTGATTATTAACCTCCCGCAGGTAGCGCATCATCAACTTTTTACGCGCTGATGGAAATTTCGGCAGCGTCGAACTCGACGCGCTGCTCAAATTGTTCTTTGACGGTCCAGCTACGTTATCAAAGTTTTGACGAGTATCCGGACAGTTGACAGTTGACGAATTTGCTGCTTTCGTTACGGTCTGGAGGCATCGAGGCTTGACTTCCGATTTAACAGTGGAAGTAACTTCGTCTTCTGATTTTCGCGGCGGAAAAGAACCTGAATTGTTCGTCTCTTGCAGATATCTCTGCAGAATTTTCTTACGGAGTGACGGAGCTTGGGTCAACTGGTTTTCTTTCTCGTTGAGAAATTTGCTTCGTTCTTCGCCGGGTGTTGTAGACGTCGGTCTTTCAACGATACCCTAGCAAACAAGAAAAATAAATATTGTTAGTTATTTTATTCAGAAATTTTATAGTACGATATTTTTCAATGGTAATGGTAAAGAAATGACTACAATTTTCGAATTCTTTTTCGAATGCTCCTCACTTATATTTTTACAAATTTTCTTCACCTCTTTTGGAAATTGTTGCTGGACTTTTTCACAACTTGTGTCGGTGGTCCCCGAACACTCGGTTATTTCCGATTTTAAAGTGGCACCGACACTGTCGTAATTCACCCTCAGTGAGTTTGTTTCCCATTCCGCAATTATGCTTGTCTCCGATGAAGTGGAGGCGTTTTGATGATTATCCCCGTTCGGTTCCGTCTTGACAGTGATCGTAGGGGCCTCAAGTTTTATGGCCTGATGTTCAATATCGATTTTAAAATTGGAAGTCGACGGTTGTTCCATTTCTTCGAGAGGCGTCTGGCGACGAGAATTTTTGCTGTTTTTGATATTCGCCTTCGAAACTTTCGTCGGATGCTTTTGAACCAGCGTCTTTTGCTGTCGGCAAACGGAGTACAAGTTACCTAGAGACTTTTTGATTTTTTTCGCTGGATCTGAAAAATGAATTTTCACAAAATATTACCCGCAAGTTTTTTTTTGTGAGACATTTTTATAGGCACTGTAAATTAGTGTAGGAAAAAAAATTTGCGAGAGGAATGCGGAAAAAATTGCATTCAATATAATTAAACTTTTCTGTTATTTTGCGACGGAAATTTGTGATTTTTTTTTTTCACAGAATTTCAATTGTTAAAAGTGATAATTCTCAAACGTTATAATTCTCAGAAACTTTATACTATTATAATACACATTTTTAACATTCTGAGACGACAAATTTTCAAAATCTTTAACATTTTGTCATTTTAAATATTGAAACGCTCTTTGCGTTTTTACCATAACCAAAATATTGACCAGTTTTTATTGAAAAATGTTAAAACGATGCGTAAAAAAATCTCGCGTTCGTGACCAAGTTTTTTTCAATCGAAATTTGGATTGAATTTTCGAAACGTTTCAAAGAAAATCCAACTCACCGACATGCGGCGTTTGCTTAAGACAATTGTTGAAGCTTTCGTCAGAAACAACTGCGCAAAGTTTCTTGTACTTGGCGGTAATCATTTTTTTTCCAACTTTGCCGCAATTAAAATTTAATTTCCGATTAGCAGGTTTTGACTTTGGCTCTCCGGGTTCCTTTTTAACTTTAGCCTTGCCAAGAGTCGGAGAAAATCTAGAATCAGAATATTCAATAAGCGCTAGATCTCGAATTTCAGTCGATGTCCATGTTAAAAGTTTTATTTTAAAAATTTTTTGCAATATTTTCATGAATCTATTCAGAATGTAAATTTTCAATATCTTCTCAGTTTTTCTGGAATATATCGGACAAAGTCCAATGATTTTCAAAAGTTTCGGCTTCACTATATATTTCTGAATAATCTCTGACAAAAGTAATAGCAAATTTTCGGGGATTTTGTTTTTCTACCAATCGCAATTAATTCAGTTGTAAAATATGATTACCGCAAGTCTTCAACGCATGGAAAGTGAATTGGATGATCCGAATCGTCGTTTTCATCTTGAAACAGGCTTCTCTTACACTTTTTTCCAGCCGAATTGTTCCTCTTGTTATCAGTTTTGAACTGCAACTGCCTCGCAATAGTTTTTGCATCATGTATTTCCGCTTTAGATATTTTCCTGATATTTCCATCCTGCTGGATGGGGACTTGCAACCTTCTTTTGCCACTGAAATTTCATTTGGTGTTATATTTGTACAAATAAAAAATGTGTCGTCAGATAATTTTGAACGTTTCTTCACAGTCATCTGCATGAATCGTTACAATTGTAATCCGAATCGGTTTATTAGACTGATTTAAATTGGCTTGATGCATTTCAGAATTTTATGGCAAGTTTGAAACTCGTTGATTTTCGATAACAAATTTTGCCGATAAGTCTAGAATTTTTATCAACAATTCTTGTGAAAAAAAAAACATAAATATATTTTCTACGTAATGTGGATCACTTACTTAGGTTTTTTACTAGCGACGACTGGCGCAGGTTTTGTTTCTAAAACATTATCATCGGACTGATTTTCCGGTGAATCCGACTCATCTTTCTCAACAGTTTCCGGAAATTTTTGTTGGAGTTTATTTGCAGCTTGGCTTTTCAGCCTCCTGTATTACGTTAAAAACGTGTAAATAAATTGCGTAATTCGCTTGTGGCGATGCTAGAAACACAATGGCGATAAGAAAAAACGGATAAACTCACTTTGATCTCCGTAGCCCATCGTGCAAAATCTTCTGAAGATCACCTTCGATGCGCGCTTTATCTGATTCGGTGAAAGCAAGATTCTCTGCATGAGAAATTCGAATTATTAACACTGACGGTTGAAATAAATTCACTCTCGTTAATGAAAGAATCTGAAGTTTGCCAAAAACTTGAACAACCGAACAATTTTACAGAGGTTAAAAAAAAAAAAAAAAGCATCGAGTGCAGAATTTTTGGAAAGAAAAAATTGGACGAGAATAAAAACTTTACGCTTTCCTTTCCGCCCATGAATATTAACGATTTTCGCTCTCTTACGTAAGTTATTAGTTTTTTTTTTTTACAAAGATGATACGTTCGTTATCTTTGAAGGCAATACTATCGTTATTATTATACGTGAACAGATGGTAAGTTATTGTATATTTGGCGAGCGCAAAGTAGGCGTGTAATATCTACAGGGATTTTTTAATAGCGACGGGTCGTAACTTTCGGTCCCTTCGAGTGGACGCGGAGGATGAATAAAAAGGAAGGAAAACAGGAAAGAAGGAAGAAAAGAGAAAAAAAAAAATAAAAAAAGAAGAAAATGAAAAAGAAAAGACAGAGGAAACGACCCCACATTCGGATAAATATTTTCAGAGGCATGGCAGGAAAAGCTGATTCATCTCATATATAGCTACCAACTCTGCAGCTGGCGAAAAGATATTCATATGTTATTCATACCCCTTTTTATTTCAGCACCTTTCGATCCGTTTGCAAAAATACCGACTTCCGGGTTTCTTAACTGCAGCACCAGCATCGTGTCCAGGTGTTCGGAAATGTAAAGAGAAAGTCAATTTGTTGTGATTAGTTATAAGGAAAGAAGGTTTCATCGCCTGGAAATAATTTTTATTTTTACAAAATGTCACAGGTTTCTACGAATTTCATGAGAATCCTAATTAATATACATATATAAATAATAAAGTGCCTCAAAAACTGTACAAGCATCTCAATTTCTGTACGAAAAGTATTTCAATAGAAAATTAAGAAAATTAAAGAAAGAAACCGAGTTTTTTTTTTTTTTTTATTGAAACTAATCCTTCGGAAATTATCAGAATAATACAAATTTTACCGAAAATAATACACATTTTACTCCGCAAGCGTTGAATATTATTCAGAAATTTCTTTAGCCAAAGTTCCCAATCAACCCTGAAATCATTCAGCATTTTTTTTGTGTCTATTTAGATAAAAATTTGTCAATCATTTTCGAGTATCTCGAATTATTTCAGGTTACAACACGCATCGAATTTATAGAGTTATCGATCAATTACCGGTAGAAGTCTGTGACACATCTTCTTCTTTCCGGTCCTTCTTCCAGCGCTGTCCAATCCTTGAATTTCGTTGTCCTGGAACGTTTTAATCAATCTTATAATCCCGATGTATAAAGAGATGGATTCTAAATTTCTAGGCGGTATAATAAGCTGACATTTCGTCTCCTGATTATCAAAGCTCAACTCGATCACCGCTCTTCTCAAATCCGTGTTACGCGTTCGATTTTTTTTTTTTCCTTTCATTTTACGACACGAATAGAATAGAATCGATAACTTCACGCAATTATCGACTCAAAATACGTATATAAGCCTAGTTCAAATTCGTTAAAATGTGAACGAATCGAGTAGTTCTTTTTCGTTAATTTGTGTACAGTGAAATTGATAAATTCGGCAATTTTTTTCATCCTAATAATAATGACGATAATTCAATATTCAGTGAGTAAATATTACCAAGTTATTGTAATAAAACGTTAATAAATTTTCACTACTTTCTTTCATTAATATAAATACGGTAGCGCTCAAAGGTATTTTGATAATATGAAATTCGTTATTACTTTGATCAATCGTTTCTCTTACTTTTCTTTGTTATGAATTTATTTTCGAGTAATCGATAGTTAATTCTTAACAATTATGTAGAACATCGAATTTGTTTCAACGAATAATATTATCGGTTTTTTTAGTTTATTCTTGCATGAAATTAACTCAATTACTATCTTTGTCAAAATACTTTTAAGCGCTGCTGTTTAATTTTTAAGAACAAAATGATCTTACGATTGCTTGTCTCCGCTCGGCGAATTTGTTGAGAACCTTTGTGAATGTTGAAGTGTGAGCTTTTGGTGGAGCGGATTCGTCACGCTATCAAAGTGAAGCAAAATTTTTTGATTCAATATCGCGTAGTTGTTAAATCGTCAATTGGGTGGGTACGTAGTATGTAAATTAAGCGATTCCATGTCAGAAAAATCCGAAATGTTGGGAGTAATAATAACTATAAATACGTAGAAAGTGAAGTTTCTTTTATTTTATAAACGCAAGTGTGAATCAGCCAAATTTTTAGTAGCGTGGTTGCATTTTTTATAAATCGCTTCTACGGTCGAAATTTAAAATTTTCCAAAAATTTAAGAAACACCATTTTCTTTCGCATTCCGTTGCGTGAGGAGATATTAACAGATCCGTAAATTCGTCTGTATTTAGGCAACTGTCGCCGCAGGGTTGTCCGATCCAAGTTTATTTAGAGTCGATGTTGGACGATTTTTTTATGGCTCCAACGACACTTCTGACCGTGAAATATGACGACTGCGAAGAAATTTTACCACAATTTTGTTCTCGGTTTTTGTAGATTATTAATCCATCGATCATCCGAATATTAATTGAAAAATGTTCAGTGAAAAGTGACGCGATTTTATATTTTGGGACGGTAAATTATTGAGCTGACTATAAAAAAGCCCTCACTTCTTTTTTGAAAATGTCAAATTGAAATTTTTTGTGCGGGGGTGACGAAACAAGGTGGAAAAAAACAATTTTTGAATTTTGGAATGACTGCGAAGGAACTTTGCTTGGAAAATATGAATTTATTCTGTATAGTTTATATAGCTAGTACGGTTTTCTGAATTTCTGATTAGTGTAACGTGGATTGGCGGTTATTTGTGCTTAAAATTTATTTGGTTATATACATTGCGTCAATGGCAACTCTTCAAGTTTCATCCTGGTGGAGAAACAGCTGTAAGTATAGGTATAATCATACCGTTTTAGTTTCAGATTAATCGTTCGATCCTTCCTTAAGGATGATATCAAAAAGGAAGAATTTGGAAACAGAGGTTTAACATCGATAACAGAATTAATTTCTGATAAGTTTTATAAGAATTATTCCTCTAGTACAGAAAAAAACGTGAATTTCGATGAAAATGGTTTGGTAATTGATTAGCTGAGACGACCGGTTAAAAGTTTCGAAGACTTCTGTTAAGAATAAATGTGCCAGACTGGCTAAATCGAAAGGCAAGAAAACAGAAAACACAGTTTCAAAACTCTCCGGTAATGTCATTTGTGCCAACGCTAGTGAGCACAAAGAAAACAAAATGATTAAATTCTCCTGTTTCGAATTCAGTGCAATATTTTTGGTCTATTTTGTTCACGATATAAATCTTTAGAGACCACCGGGACCACAGAAATTGACGAAAAGTTATTTCCGTGGTGAATAAGCATAAATTTATGTCAGTACGCTACATCAAATGTTATTCGGTATAAACATATTATAATTTAAGATTTCTCGAATGTTTTTAGTTCCTACTTTTTCGGGATCTAATTCTTCAGGAATCCAACATGGTCGTAAAAAACATGGTTTGGGATTTCTTTGAAACGGTTTCTACTTCTTTCCTAACTTTTTATTCGCGCGCCAATTCATTCTTGATGCCAATTTCGTAAGGCTTATTCAATTCATCAAGTAACGGCTCGTTTTTTTGACAGATGAATTTTTCACAAATTATCTTGAATGGATTTTTAACAATTTGAATATATTTGAAATGAAGCATTAGTTTGTAACATGCAGTTTGCATTGGTTGTACATACGTCGGTTTTTTGGTCAATTTAACAGGTCACCAGAAATCTGTCTACATACGATTTGTAAATGATTCATCTACGGACAAAATGAGCTAAGATTCATCGAAATTGGATAACCAGTAAGGTGTTTTTCATGAAAAAATTTAGAATAGTGTGTGTGTAAAACGATACTGACAGTTGCGCCCCTCTCTCGATACAAATCCCTTGTATTTTAGTGTCTCTTGTTAATGAGAGGACACGTCGACACAATTTGATTAATCTCAATACCGTACCAAATACAAATATCCAAAGAAAGTCTGGTTTCACGAAAAAATAAAGCCGACCAATGCATTCCCGTAATTGAACTACCAGCTATTTCAAGAATACACTTCCCGGCACTATTAACGCATGAGTAAAAAGTTTTTAGCTTATTTTATCCAGTATTGTATAAGTGACGTATAAACATGGAGCAATGGTGAAAAAAAGTGAGACTTTACTCGGTCGGTAACGACGGAATCTAGCATTCTCTTAAGACAAGTATGTAGTACTAACCAGTATTTTATTTGCGACTAAAACGTCTCGCCGAAGCTGATCGAGCTCCTGCTTGCATTTCTTGGTCCTCGTCCTATTCGTCGCTTTGCTGTTTTCGTCGTGGTTTTTCATCGCGTTCTCCATCGTCACTATAGGTGGCGTCAATCACACAAGTCACTGTTTAGCAAACTTTGGTAGAAAGCAAGTATCTCGCACTTCTTATCATACCTATTGCGAAGCTCTACGTAGCGGCGGGAGATGCCAACTCTGAGGATTTGTATACAAAATGGATGAATCACTTGAATTGTTTTATATATCACACTCGGGTGAGAATCAACAACGAGTTCCCTTCGTTTCCTGATTTTCTTCCAAGGAGCCCTGATCGCACTCCAAATCTGACCACCGTCGAAGTTTGACCTTCGACGTGTAAATCGAGACTGAATTGTAACAGCAAGTACTTACTCGGTTTACCCGTCCGCTTCCCTCCCACCCTTCATTTATGATGCATATTTATGGTTTGTAATTACTGGGCGTACTTACAGACTGTCGCCTCCCAAGTCGGGGCATTATTTTTGTTTACTTCCGCAGGTTCGTAGCGCCGTTCGTCAGTCTACTGCTAATTTGCTTCGTGTGTCAAGAACGATCGCCGTGGCTGGCCGATTGTCTTTTGCTTGCCGCGCACTTCAGTGCGGACTTGTATGGATGCTGCCATTTTGATTCCGGACTTTGGCCGATTTCTGAAGGCGTTTATATCTGTTGAATATGCTACATACTCTGAAAAATTATGAAACATCACCGAGCAACCCTGAAACATCCTGGGATAGAGACTGTTGGACAATTTTCAGGGATACTTGAGAAATATATGAAGAAATCAGACACGAATTGATTCAGTTAATATCAGGGATTTCTTCACCTGAGAGATTGTTGAAGCTCTGTCTTCTTACTGACAAATTATCGGTAGGTTCCGGGGAAGGTGGCGATGTTTATAAGTAATAAATATACTTTAGAAAATCGCCATTGCACTATTTGCAGATTTTCATTTACTAATGAATGCAACAATGAAACGTAATTTTCTTTTACCATTTGACAATCTTGACATGCATCGATTCATATTTGCAGGACGTTAACGTTTTCGAATGGAAAAACGTCTATGATTGTCTCAGAAGAAAAAACGTTTAAAGATTCTAAAAACGCTGACAAGCTCTGATTGTTTCTCATTGCATGTATTCTGATTACGTTATTCAAACACTTTTAGAGATTCGATGAAGAATTAATCGAACGTTTTCGTTATTCCGAAAATGGAAACTTTTTGTTGTTTCAGAACTTTCTCCAAAGTATATTGCAAACTTTTACCATACAAAATCTCCAGAGTATTCTTACCATCGATACTAACCTAACAATTGAGTTTTGAGAAATTATCACAACAAGTTTCAATCTCAATTTTAATTTCTTGATCTCAGCTGATTTGATTACCTCTGTTAACATCTGAAAACTGTACGTAAAATCTATATTAAATTACTCCGAGTTTTTGAATACGACAAAGTAATAAGAATGAAATCAAAGATAACCTGCAGTCTATTGAACATTTGTTAACATTTTCCGGATACGCTTGCTCTGGAACAATGAAAAACATTTTTTTTATTACTTTATAGACAGAGCGGGCTAACCTTTTCAACTTTGAACCCACTTCTATGTAGCAAGAGATTTTTCATTGAATGTACAATATTTGACTCTGTGATAATAACCATGTCGAAATCGTGTACAATTCTGAATTAATTTTGCATGAAGTATTTTGAAGAAACAATGTTTTTTCAACTTCTTGCCGTCTATACTCCGTGCAACGAGGGAAGACTTAGGATCGCAAGAAAACTCGTCGGCTTCGGTCAGGTCTCCGCCCACGGAACGGCCATTATGTCTCTTCCATCTCGGAATCGGGTCCAGCGTGCTGGCTAGGAGCGGCAGCAAAACCCCAGCATACCGGAAGTAACGGTTGATGCGAATAGTCGAGAGTTAACCTCAAAATACAGTTATTCCAAAAGTGATTTGTATTGGAAACAAGGAGTGATTGGTGATACATGGGGGTGGTAGAAGCACGAGAGGAGGAAATACCATCATCTCCGATGAAGAAAAATAATAGAGGCCACGTGAATACAGATAAACAGATAGTATAGTATTTCACTGCGTACTGTTTGCTATCGTTCAATCTCACTATCTACTGTTCACTAGCATTTCATGCTTTTGTTTTTCGTTGATATGATTTCAGGTGGTTTACGAAAATCACAAAGTTATTGTTATGAATATTTGCAAAGCATTGAAGGAAGACAATCCACAAATGTCACACGAAAAAACGACGACTAAATTGATTGTGAGCCGAATGACGGGAATCGGAAAATCTAGAACCAAACAGATTACAGCAGAGTACATGAGAACTGGTCACGTGTCAGAACCAAAGTCGAAGAAACCTCGCCTTTCTGTAAAAGATAAGATCGCCGAGTTGGTTAAAAATACGTTACGGCGACAGGTTCATGATTTTTATAGAAATAAGGAAATGCCAATGGCGGATAAAGTTGCCCAAGCCGTGAACGACGCCGAAGCCCTTTCCGAATGTAAGCGATAGACCTTCCATAAGTTATTGCTGAAAGTTAATTCCACTTTTACACAACGACAACATAATGGCGTCTAGACCTCACCCAGACCTCACCCAGACCTCATAATGGTGTGCAGCCATTATCCGAGAACAATTAAAATATAACCGATAGAGGGTAGGTCGACTTATTTTACCTGGAAGAAACGTTAGTCAATACAGGTGACTGCTCAAACAAAATTCGAACGGTCGCAGCGCCAGCATTTGGGTAGGCGACAGTCGGGCGATCGCCCAAGACACCAAATTTAGGGGGGCTTCGCTGTCTGGTGCGGTCTGGATAGTGATAATGATATAGAGGAGATAAAGCAGCGCTGAAAATGTACAGTAAATGAAGAATAAAGTCATTTTCGTTTTTCAGAAAGATGGACTTTCCTGTACAACGTTAAGAAAATCCCCGAACGAAAAGAACTTATAGCTTATAAGGCTTCTGTGATAATCTAAAACAAAAGCTTGCTGTTGATTCCAATTCTAACATAGATGAAAAGTTATTGCGTAACGAGCTCATAAGCTTCAATCGTTTTCTTCTCGATAACGATATTACTCCCATTTGAGTTTTAAACTTTATCAAGCAGCGTAATATTCATGAAGTGTATCGGAATATCGGGATTGCGTTCTGCATTTTGGTTACTATTACTGTAACGGTAACCAGTGGAAATCGCGGTTTTCCAAAACTTAAATGGGTAAAAACTTACTTACAATCAACAATTACACGGTAAAGGCTCGCTAACTTGGCAACGCTTTTCATCGAAAACGAAATTGCCGAAAAATTAGATTTCGCTGTTTTGGTCTAGATATTTGCTGACAAAAAGTCCCGGAAAGTGAAAAACAAAAAAGAAGTACAATGTTATTCTAACCTACGTTCTGTAGAAAAAAAGAATCAACGCGTAGAAAAGAAATAATCCAAAAGCGGAAAAAATACAGTTAAAAGTGTAAATAAGGAGCTGGAAAAAGTTTCTATCTTCAAGTCGTTAGCTCTGTGTAAAGCTGAAGGAAAACCTTAAAAATTCTCACATGGCTTTATTGATTTGTATCCGCTAGAATGGATCAAGCGGAAAACTGCTAGTTTGTCTTTTTGGAAAGGGGCGTCATATGATCTTGGCCCGGGGCGCTAGTTGTGCTAAAACTGGCACCGGATAGACGAGACAGTAAGATCCCAGAAGGACTCATTTCTCCGAGGACTGACAAAGGGACCCACTAATCCGAGTGATAAAGGAAATGCTTAATTGGTCAGAATATATCGACAGCGCACCGGATTTCGTACCTAGTGGGCTAATTATGCTTCGACTCGAAGAAAAATATATACGAGTGTCCCAACGAAATAACGGTGATACATTTCTGAAATGGGTTCAATAAAGTTTTACCGTCGCTTGACGAAACCTGTGTATGGACAATGCTCCATATAATTCCGTGGTACAGGAGAAGCAACCAAATACTTGGTGCAAGAAAGCAGCCATCATATACTCCGCCCAATCAGATGACAGACTTACTTCGCACATCGTCGAGTGTGGTGGGGAGAGAGTGGGGCGAGTCGGTAGTGCGAAGCGCGCTCCCCAGCACCGTATACGTACAGTTCGGGCCCCGTGAATTATTTTTATTTAGGAAATAAGATGGATGGAATAATTTGAATACAATATTATATAATGCGCAATCTTAATGCTTGTAATGTTATATATATATATATATATATATATATGTATGTATGTATGTATGTATATATATGTGTGTGTGGGTGTGTGTGTCGGGGAACGTGGCCCAGGGGCGTCCATGGTTACTCTTGCTGGAGCCTTGTTTACACTTAATCTAATCAATCCAATCACTGATAATAATGACGCAAATAACAGTCTTGAATCACTAACAATGTCTCTATCTCCAATACAGTCTGTTTCTATTCCATTAAGAATTAACTATCGCGTAATAGGAAATGCGACAACGAATCCACCCTACCTCTAGAATTCTCTCAATATGCCTCTGCGTTGCTTTACCGATCTTTAGCTCTGTTCCAATGCAACCGCCATTTAAAAACAGCATCTTCTAGGGCTGTGGCTACGTTCGACAAAAGGCTCTGCCTTTCAGAATCATCGCCTCTCACCCCCCTTTACGCCACTCATCAGGCTTACGGTCTATGACTAATCTAAATACTAACAAATACGGTTAGACTAAATATAAACCAAATGTTCTTCAATATTAATAAGCATCACAGCGCGAGAAAGCGCGTTTAGAATATCGTGCGCCGACATATATATATATTGTATATATTAGGGTGCTTCGTTTGAGACGACTATTTTTTTTTTTCACTCCATACACGAAATATCACTCTAAACATATAAAAAAAAATTCCCACCAAAGCCTAGCTCTTAATTTTAATTTTAAGTACTCGCTAAATGAATTTGAAATTTTCCCATTTAATTAACACGTGAAAATAATTTTTTTTTTTGTCAATTATCTATAGCATCGCGAGTTTTCATACTATTTAATTGACCATGGCCGGAAGTTTTAGAGTTTTATACAATGTACATGCAAGAATTGAAAGTTTTGAGTTCGATTCCCCGGTGCCTCACTTTTTTTTCTTTTTTTTTTTTTTAATTGATTAATCACAATAAATAGCTAGATTGGAAAAATCTTATCGAGAATATTAAAATCATTAAATGTTAATGTAAATAATATAAAAAAGTGGTCAATAAAACAGTTGCGAGGACAAACCTATGTTCTCTGGTTGAAAGTAGCAGTAATTGGCGAAGACTTCGGAATGGTCGGGCGAAGACATTTGAAGATTAAGATACATTACAATCACGTCTATTTAATTACATTTATAACAATTTGGGTATAAAAATTGTCAAATATGCGGATAAAATAGTGATATTTATAGTTTTCTTATGATTACTTAATTTTATATTGGAAACTATCAGTTCACAGTTTCAGCTGATAAAACTTTTTTGTGGGAAATTAAATTCTCTATCAAAAAGGTCCTTCACAATTTTGCTGTAAGGTTAGTAGTTTAGGAGAAAAATGAAAAAAACCATATTTTTTCAGCAAAAATCAATTTTACAATTTTTTACTGGCGAGATACTTCATACATTATAAATTAGCTGTAGGAACTTTTAAAGAGGAAGGATCCCTCTAAAACTTCTGGCCATAATCAATTAAATAGTAGGAAAACTCGCGATGCTACAGATAATTGACAAAAAAAAAAAATTATTTCTACGTGTTAATTAAATGGGAAAATTTCAAATTCATTTAGCGAGTAATTAAAATTAAAATTAAGAGCTAGGTTTTGGTGGGAATTTTTTTTTATATGTTTAGAGTGATATTTCGTCTATGGAGTGAAGAAAAAAAAATAGTCGTCTCAAACGAAGCACCCTAATATATATATAACAAAATAGATGGTTGATTTAATATTAATAAACATTAATTCGGTATCGATATTTAAGTAGTTGAATAATGTGTTGGATTGTTTTATATACCAAGATACCGTTTCTGAAGAAATAGGTGACATTAACTATTAACGAATCTTCATCTCGCACAAAGAATTATATACAAAGGCGCGGTTTCTTCTGTATAACTAAATATTTATTTCGCTATATTCAACAAATATACATTTTGTGAACGGTAAATGAACCCTATTTTTCACTACAACAATACTCTTTTCTCAGTGAATAGAGGGTAGATCGGTTTATTACTTGGTCGAAACGTGAGTCAAGGCCTAAAGAGTCCCGCAAATCCTAGTGGTAAGGGAGACGTTTAATTGGTCTATAAGGATGTCGGCAGCGCAGCGGGATTTGTACCTGGTGAGCTATTCTGCTTCGACTCGAAGAATGGTTCAAAAAGGTTTTATTGCCGCTTGACAAACACTGCTTGATTATTATGGATAGTGCTCCGTTTGGCTCCGTGAAACAAAAGAAGCCGCCAAATACTTTGTGGAGGAAAGCAGTCATCGTGAGTGGTTACAAAGTAAAGGGAAAGAAGTAGACGATATAATGGCGAACGCATCACTCGCCAATTTTTTCCTTTTTTGGTATATATATATTATATATATATATGAGGTATTCCACACCATTTCAGCTAATCGGTAAAGGTCACCGACGCCGATCTTGGTGTCAATTTTTTTCTCAATTCGTCTATCGGAAAAAAAGAACACGTGTTCGGCCGTTTTTCGATTAGGCCACCTGTGTCGATTTTATGAATTTTCCGATTTTTCAACTTTTTCGAAACAGACTTTTTTCAACTGGCTCTATCTTCAAGAGCTTTCATTCTTTTCAAAAAATGACACAAGTATAAAATGTGTCAATAAGTCCGAGCTTTCTGAAAAAAATTTTTGAAAATTTTTCCAACCACACAATTCTAAAATTTTTTGAATTGCGACACCTTCGATTTTCTTGAAACTTTTTACTTGCATTCGACCAGTTACAATCAAGTTTTCCTCGGAAGGAAATTATGGACTTGGCATGAAAATCTCAAAAAAAAAAAAAATTTCACGGAAACGAAGCTCCTTCTGTAAGAAAATAAAACAAAAAAAAGCCATATTTAGAAATTTTCTACCTGAAAATATATTTAGCATAGAAAAGAAAAATTGTGATCTCGTTTTTATTTATATTGTTTGGGATATTCCGAAAAGTTTTTATTTTACAGCAAACATGTATTTTCATAACATGAGAACTTGTCTGATCGAAGTTAAGATTGATTTCCGTAAGATATTTCCAATTTTTCGGCACTTATGATGGTATAACTCCCGAACGAATCGGAAGTCCATAATTTCCTTTCGAGGAAAACTTGATTGTAACTGGTCGAATGTAAGTAAAAAGTTTCAGGAAAATCGAAGGTCTCGCAATTCAAAAAATTTTAGAATTGTGTGGTTGGAAAAATTTTCAAAAATTTTTTTCAGAAAGCTCGGACTTATTGACACATTTTATACCTGTATCATTTTTTGAAAAGAATGAAAGCTCTTGAAGATAGAGCCAGTTGGAAAAAGTCTGTTTCGAAAAAGTTGAAAAATCGGAAAATTCATAAAATCGACACAGGTGGCCTAATCGAAAAACGGCCGAACACATGTTCTTTTTTTCCGATAGACGAATTAAGAAAAAAATTGACACCAAGATCGGCGTCGGTGACCTTCACCGATTAGCTGAAATGGTGTGGAATACCTCATATATAGGTATATATATATATATATATCGGCGCACGATATTCCGGACGCGCTTTCTCGCGCTGTGATGCTTATTAATATTGAAGAACATTTGGTTTATATTTAGTTTATATTAAGCGTATTTGTTAGTATTTAGATTAGTCATAGACCGTTAGCCTGATGAGTGGCGTAAAGGGGGGTGAGAGGCGATGATTCTGAAAGGCAGAGCCTTTTGTCGAACGTAGCCACAGCCCTAGAAGGTGCTGTTTTTAAATGGCGTTTGCATTGGAACAGAGCTAAAGATCGGTAAAGCAACGCAGAGGCATATTGAGAGAATTCTAGAGGCAGGGTGGATTCGTTGTCGCATTTCCTAGTACGCGATAGTTAATTCTTAATGGAATAGAAACAGACTGTATTGGAGATAGAGACATTGTTAGTGATTCAAGACTGTTATGTGCGTTATTATTATCAGTGATTGGATTGATTAGATTAAGTGTAAACAAGGCTCCGGCAAGAGTAACCATGGACGCCCCTGGGCCACGTTCCCCGACACACACACACACACACACACACACGCATATATATATATATATAACATTACAAGCATTAAGATTGCGCATTATATAATATTGTATTCAAATTATTCCATCCATCTTATTTCCTAAATAAAAATAATTCACGGGGCCCGAACTGTACGTATACGGTGCTGGGGAGCGCGCTTCGCACTACCGACTCGCCCCACTCTCTCCCCACCACACTCGACGACGCGCAAAGTAAGGTTATGCTCACGTTGAGCGGAGTATAGACGCAAGTATGGGAGAAGGAACGATATGGAAGACTGGTGGCAAACTGCCGTTAGTCAAATGAAGCGATATGTGCGATTAATTGATAAGAAATATTCACTGGAAAATGGCGGGCTGCTAGAACTCGTAACCTCACAAGACTAGAACATTCAATCAACAATCTGTAGCGCTTCGAGCGCCGATTCTACGTGTATATGATTCGTATATTATAAATAAACTAATATGATAAAAGTTCACTTCATAATACTGTAAGAAATGGATCCAGTGACAATTTACATGTTTACGTGTATACAGAAAACAAATAGTAACTTTTGTGTTTCGCTAATTGTTATTTCTTTCAACTTGTGATAACATCAATTATTCTATAACTGAGTATAATAGATGCGAATATAGGTTGTAAAATATGTAGAGAGAGATGAAATGTTATCGATGATATAGCGAATATAGGTTGTAAAATATGTAGAGAGAGATGAAATGTTATCGATGAAACGCGAAGCTCGCTTGCTCGTTCTCTGGTTTTCAGTGTGTAATGTATTTATTGAAACTTGCATACCCCTGAGGAATTTATTCATTCAAATATGATATGTTGGGTTGTGCATACGTAGAACGAGTTAAATCAAGTAAACAGGACGTAGCTGGTACGTTTTCACGCAGCAGGATCTTTCCACAAAAATTATTCCACAAGGTCTTTACTTCTCTCTTTGCTGCCGCGGCCAGCTTGAAGACAAATTTACATAAAAAAAGGGTTGAGAGGGGGAAAGAGAACTGCGAATAGAAAGAATTATTAACAGTTGTTCGAGTTTCCAGAAAGGAACACCTGCTTTTTTACATTTTGGATACGTGTTACTGTCGGAGAATTTTCCGTTTCACTAGAATATATCGAGTATAATCTATACGGGTTTCAGTTGTTTAAAAGTAGAGAAAGTACCGCCAACTCCTTAGAACTGGAGAAATTCTAGATTCCACAACAAGCTACTTCAGAATTTCTGACATGCGTTTAACACGGTTTTTTCAGTAATATCAAAGATAATGGAACACTCCCTCTAACTACAGTGACGTAACGTAAGTTTTGCGATTTCGTTATTTTGGTAAAGAGCAACCACGTTCTACAAGGTTCAAGTGTGGGTTACCAGGTTTGAAAAACATGGGCAGTGCTAGCATCTCTTCGACACTGAAAACTCTAGATCCCATACAAACTTCTTGAAATACAGGCTGTCTTCGATTCCTGCACCAACGAGAAAACGCGTGAACATGATTTGACAGAGGCAGAGCCAGTCGTGAACTCGGTGTCACAAGAGAGATAAAAAAATTGCCGACAGCTCCAAGCATGAGATAATTTCGGAACATAACTTAAGTGTTCGGTTAGTAGATTTGAAAAATACGGTCAGTGCTGCCACCTCCTTGACACTAAAAACTCCAGATCCCACACAAAGCTCTCGAAATACAAGTAAGATGTTTTTTTTTTTCTTACAAAACATCGGAATTAAGACAACTTTTCTCGAATTCCAGTCGGGTGAAAATGGTTGAAATTGTAAGTTCTGCTATTAGCGGCGGCGGGAATATAGAGGGATTGAACCCGGGCTCCCGGGATGTTGGAAAACTTGTTAGCACCAATGCGTTACGACGCCTGACAAACTTCAGCATAGTTTGGTCTTACTTCGATTATTTCTGCAGGCTGAAGGAGCCCGTCAGCGAGGCAATATCGGCGCAGCTGATGCGTCTTATACGTCTCCCTGTCCCAGGGCTTCTGGCTCGACGTCAGTGATTGATCGCTAGTAATTTTCTTCCCTCGTCTTACTCACCGAGGATCATGATTGTTGTATTATGTACGTGGTAGGTAACGCCGGTACCTACTCTATCGACGCTGACGGCAAGTTGGTGCAAGGATAGTTTTGCCCGCACATTATGCAAGCTACGTCATCAAAAGTTCGTTTTATTACGGTGGGCGTAAAAGATGGCTGAAAGAGTCTGAGAAGGTAATATGACACTAGTTAAACTAGTTGAATTTGAAGCAGGAAATGTTCTTCAATCCAAGAATTTCAATTGAGCAAGCTCGATCATTGATTAATCAACTTGTATGCTCGATTGAAAAACGTATTAACTGTATATGGGCTATTCCGCATCAACCGTATCAGTCATCTCTCAGATATTTTTTTAATTTGGCATGTGGATTGTGTAGGGGGAGTTAGATTTTTGTGCCAAAGCGCGAATCTCATAATGCAAAATTCGATTTTTTATTAACAATAACAAATTAGACTCTCATTTTTTTCAAAAATTCATAACTTCGGCAAAAAATCAGATACAATATTTTATTTTTTTTCAAATTACGCGGAAAGCTCCATAGAATTTTAAAAAAAATACGAAATGGTAAAAAAAAGTTGTTATCAATTGTTTATTTAACAATTAATTTTTCAAAGATTTTTAAAACAGTGACTGACACGATCAAAATATTTTTTTTAAATTCTGACATGTTCCTTGAACTGTACTACAGCCTGTGAATTAATCCCAGAGAGGTGTTTTTCTTCGTTTTCGAGTAAAAAATCATTAAAGGTGTCGATGCGCGTGAAATTGCGGCGCGCCGAGTCTCTACGTTGTTTTAGAGTCATTTTCACGATGTAGGACATGATAGGAGAATCTGAAAAAAATACTGTACCTTCACAAGGCCTGCTCAAAGCGATGAGTGAAGTTTCAAGAATGTGTTTTTCACCGTTTTTTTATTACTGAGATTCAAAATAACGGTTACACACCATGAGAGTGCACACAACTGACAATATTTACATAACTTCCTACTTATTTTAGTACTTATAATGACCTCCGAAGATATGCGGAAGCTGCGAAATGAACGCACTTACAATTATATATTTCATACAAATAAATCGCTTATTCTATGGATACAATCTATTAATCTTTGATCAAACTGGGCATTAAACTTAGAAATGTGAGCAAAAGTTTTCGTCATAACTTACACGGCTATCTTAGCGCATAGATTTACGGGTGAATGACTCATCAGAGGAAGAGTAAACCCTACATTCTACAGTTTTTATTGACAGAGGTAAAAATGAATGGAATCGTCGAGTGCCTTCGACCGTTATTGCTTGGTTCAATCGCGGCTTCAATAATTTTTCATTTTCTTCATGTTCGCTGTTGCTGCAGAAGTCAAATGGGTTATTTTTCAATGCACTCACACTCCATTCGAATAATTGCCTTGAAGTCAAAATAAGATTTTCATTGGGCCGCTGTAGGCTTGCACGTGCAGCAAATCTTTTCACAGTTCCACCAATGCCATCACATGGACTTTTTCCATGTGACGTTGCAAAGAAATGCCATTCAGCCTCGACATTAAAGTCGTCAAAATGATGAGTCAAATTAATGAAGTTACTTTTATTTTTATATTGTGCACTAGCACCGTCAGTAAAATAAATCATTTTCTTGATAACTTCACTACCGAAGAACTCAAAAAGCCTACTGATTAGTTTCTTCTGAAACAGATGGACCGCGACTGTATTACGTTGTAGATTTTCTGAGATAATAACGAAGCTCTTATGCTTTAAGTCCTCATTTTCAACATAGTACACAACAAAAGGATGGATGGTAGCTTGATTGTTATTCCAGTGGAAGCTTTGAATTTCATCTTGAACAACGAATGCATAGTTTTCAGCAAAGTCACCCAAAACTAAGAACTCCCCTGGTTGTAGACGACTTGTTCTGTCTTTCAAATATGCACTTTGCTGTTTAGCGATGAAATCATGTTTCTTGAGGGCTATCGTCTGTTCCTTTAGCGTCTCGAGGAACGTTTCCGTTTCTTGCGTGATCGTTTCTAAAACAGATCGATCCGTACGAGTCCACCGTTTGTAGCTGATACTTTCTACGAAATTATCGTCGAATAAACTTTCCATTTCATGTGTAACCATATCAAAACTTGGACAACTACTACAATCACCGAGATAGCGCAAAGGATTTGGAGAGTCACACGATATCTGTTTTATCAAATCGTGGTACGTTCTTTTGAATGTCTGACAAATTGAGCTAACCGCCACCAACTTAAGTTTCACATTCTGGTGAATTTTGCAAACAGAAGCTGTATGTGTTCCTGTTGGTCCAGCTAAAATAACACTGCCTTGGGCGGAGTTCCGCGAATTTTGTGAAACCAATTTTATCATTCGGATGCTGTTGCTTGAACGCGGCGTAAGCTTCCTTCGGATCACACAAAACAAGTCATTTTTGGACTTGATGTTTTGAACCATCCACATCGCGAAGAGTGACAAAATCTTTCTGACCAGGCATGATCCGACTTATTTCATCAGAACAGTAAAATTCCACTACATGAGAGACAACATCATCACAAAGAGTGCGAGATGGTCTTGGATCTGGGGAGGATCCAAATCCACGCTCACTTTGCAATATTTTAGCTTTACGAGCCATTCTATACGAACAATCAAATTGCAACTCCAATTCTCTGATGGACCAACTACGAGGAGTCATTGTAAGATATTTAATTTTGTCCGCGACACAATTCGCGTTGATAAACAATTCTTTCATATAACACAACAATTCTTGCCCGATATCATTCTCAAGAAACATTTCCACAGTGCTCTGTTCACTAATTGGTGAAGGTGAATCAAGATCGTCACCACTCGCATAATTATGATTCATATCAATCACCTCGTTTTTATCAGATGGAGTAACTGTGTTGCATTTGTACAATTTTATTCGACAATCCATGCACACGTATTCTCCTAGGTCCGGAAACTTTTTCCGTAATGCTGGTGTCACTGGCTTTACCAAATTTCGCACCCAATTATGGCCAACCCTTTGGAAAGGATTACAGCACCGTTTCACATCTATTGTAGACATTGCTTTCAGAAATGAATTACTTGTGTGAAGAATGAGACGGGATATTGCACTGATCGATACATTTTGAAATGCTCGAAATTTATACTCGTTCAGAATAGTGCTTCACCCACCCAACAACCCTTCTGATTGGTTGAATTCCACTAATGGGGCTAACACAATGCAGGTGAAATTCATTGTACCTGACTTTAGCGAATATATTTGCCTGAATTTTATTATTTGACGTTTGGCGACGTGTCTTCAGCTGATTGAAGAATAGAATGACCAAATGACCCCTTCGCGGAATCGAGGTGGTGACCCGAATTACCTGGATAATGAAGGATTTAGGTGACGCATGCAAAGGTGCACGTATTCCATATCCTGGAACAACACTTGACTTGTGTCCGTAATTCATGCGTGAATCATAATGCGTCATAACAAATTTCGAATCTCTGTAATAAAAAAACGGTAAAAAACACATTCTTGAAACTTCACTCATCGCTTTGAGCAGGCCTTGTGAAGGTACAGTATTTTTTTCAGATTCTCCTATCATGTCCTACATCGTGAAAATGACTCTAAAATAACGTAGAGACTAGGCGCGCCGCAATTTCATGCGCATCGACACCGTTAATGATTTTTTACTCAAAAACGAAGAAAAACACCTCTCTGGAATTAATTCACAGGCTGTAGTACAGTTCAAGAAACATGTAAGAATTTTAAAAAAGTATTTTGATCGTGTCAGTCACTGTTTTAAAAATCTTTGAAAAATTAATTGCTAAATAAACAATTGATATCAACTTTTTTTTTACCATTTCGTATTTTTTTTTAAATTCTATGGAGCTTTCCGCGTAATTTGAAAAAAAACAAAATATTGTATCCAATTTTTTGCCGAAGTTGTGAATTTTTGAAAAAAATGAGAGTCTAATTTGTTATTGTTAATAAAAAATCGAATTTTGCATTATGAGATTCGCGCTTTGGCACAAAAATCTAACTCCCCCTACACAATCCACATGCCAAATTAAAAAAATATCTGAGAGATGACTGATCCGGTTGACGCGGAATAGCCCATATAACATTCATTTCAACCGAAAAAGATGAGCCCTGATCAATAAAAATTAGACAAACAATAATTACGATTTGGCAACATTTCTTACGGTTTTTTATTTATTTATTTTTTTTTTTTGATGTGAAAATAGGTTCGTCAATTAAAATTCGACTCAATCTCGACATTTTAAGATCCAATTGATTGCTATAATAATTTGGTTTGGCTTCATTATTTCATTGAAGACGAAGATTGTATTTTAACAGAGATTTCGATGTATCGTAATTTAAGGAAATGCAAACAGTTTTGTTCAGTGCATCTCGAAAATAATTTTCTCACGGGTGAAAAAATACTCAAAGTAACAGAACCATAGAAATACAAAAGGAATCGAAATTCCTTGAAACATGATTTTCCGAAGTATAAGCATTGAGCAGAAATGCTTCAACTATTTATTTTACACGTTTGAATTTCACTTTCTAAACCCCGACTCTATTGTTGTATGAATATTTCAGAAAAATTTCGCTGAGACCCTGTGATTCGTTCTGAGAAATCCTTATTCCCAGAGTTTTTCAGATTTCCCAAGGGAATATCAGGCAGACTTCGGGGGATTTTTGTCGCATCTTCAAAAATAAAAAAAAATAAAAAAAATAAAAATTCCACCAGGGAGCTGAAAACGTGTTACGGGAAAAGTGAATTCTGGAGTTGTCCGAACCTGCGTCAACTTGACACGCAGACGCGTCGATATTTGAGGAGGAGCGAGCCTTGGACGTTTCAATTATCACGACCGTGTCCGGGAATCGTCGTTAGATAGTCGGTTCATCGAATTGATATGGTCGTTTTGGAACTTTCGTGGATATACGGACGAAATGGAGTGTATCATTCCGCGATGGAAATGGGCAGAAAGGAATTGGATGAGAGTGAAAATTTCACTCGTTAACGAAACGGTTCAAATGCTGCTGTAGAATTCCGAATTGGACGAAATTACTGGAAATATCATTGGTCAAGTGTTTGCGGCGTTCAGTTTCGTCGAGTTTTCGAAATCTCGAGGGGAAATATAAATCGCGTGGGACGGAGTTAATTGTCAGGTAGAATCAGAACCCTGCCAACAGCTACGGTATTGGGAATAATAAAATACACACCGTATAATTGCAATGTGGAATTAATTACAAATGGAAATGATTACACATACGTAATCTAAGCGGGAATAAATCGGTCCAACAACAATCGACAATAATTTTCCACGCATGCATAATTTGTTGCGTTATTATTGCACGTTGATTTTGGATAAACATTGTTATACCCTTACTGAATAAGGCGAAATCAAATCTGCGGCGTACAATTTGTGCCTCATTTTTTATCCTACAGTTTATAACCCGTGAAATAATTTCGTGAAACAAAAGTCTAATAGGTTAGGATTTTTTTAGATTCGTCTTGCAAGAGACGATCAGCTGATCAACTCTACCGGCGACATATTTCGTAACCAAGCGTACCAAAATTTTAAATCCTAACAGGTACTCGCAAAACCAAGTGACGTTAATCAGTAAGAAGTGTTCGAAATGGTAAAAAAAATTTCGAAAGACAAAATGTAATTTATCACAACGAGTAAAAGCATTTGAGTAACGTGAAAGTAGTCCGAATAAAATCGAAGATGGTCAGAGCTTACGGAAAATTGGTCGTAAATAATTAGATCTTCGTTGAAAAACATTTAGAGACGTTTTTTCACGAGGTTGGAGCTTCACAGAAATGTACGTATTATCCCTACGACTTGTATAAGTTGAGCCAGTGGTTACTTGCACATTTCATCCGAATAAGGGTGAACCAATCTACATATAATTAACCCAAGCTTGCATAATATATGTATATACCAAGGTAAGCTTAGCCCGGTATATAGGTATATCTATTACCCAACAGTTCCAGCTTTGAGTCGAGTATAAAGATGGGCGCAGCCTCGGTTCTCGTGCCGGTTAACGCCCGCGCAAATTATTCAAGATCCTAGATAATCTAGATTTGGCTCTGGACCAGGAGGCAACGAATGTCAGCGGTGAACTACTCCTCGACATTCGGGACAAAAATATTACGTAGAATTTGAGGTTTTCCTACGTAAAGTACCCAAAAATTCGTAACGAAATGTTAGTCTTACAGAACACATGCGGACAAAGTATCTGATGTTGAATTAAGACGCTCGCCAGAACGCTTAGATGTAAATATTCACCAAACCGTTACATAAGTAGAACGTACGAAAAAATCGTTGAGGAATAAAGTTGTCAAAGATAAGATTTTCCACTAAAATTATTGTTCGATATTTCTCATGGTTTGCCCGTATAAGTGATCCAATTTCTGTGAACGTTACTTGGCCTCGTTCATTCGGTAACAACGATTAATGAAATTCCATAACTTGTGGCAAACTTTGTTAGTACGCTTTGTTTGAAATTTTTCGATGCATCCGATATAAATATAAACGGGTAGATCTGTTCCAGTTTTTGTTGTGTTCATTTCATAAAATACTTTCAGATTTGGCTAAATTCAACGTTCTTGAAGTCTGGAATGAAAATAATCGTACAATTTATTGAAAAATCATTATCCCTTTGACATGTATTTGATTTAGCAATATTTCGATGCATATTTAAAAGTTTAAAGGAGAAAATATTCGGTTCAGAATGAGTCACAGAAAGTTTGAGGAAACGGTAATTATTAAAGTCGTCATCTGGATATTACGTCAATATTTCGATCGGGATTAACGAATGAGTTCAAAAATGGTGAAATGGTGAAACCCTTATGCGTATGAGTCGGAGAACAAACGATGTCAACTCCTGTGGTTTTAGTCGATCATACGTCGAATAATCTCGGGCACGATTGTAAAATCGAAACGTCAAACTTCCGCTTGCGAAGTCTCGTCCGATCTTCCGGCGTGAACAGCATCCGAATGCAAATGAATGCAAAAACCGAGGAGACGTTCTTCATACTTTGGTTGTTTGGTATCCGCAGTCAGCTAGAACTGCACCTTGTAGTTTACCGTATAAGTTAGGCCGTTTGTCGCAGCAACGAACGTTGTTATGCAGATCCGCAGCGGCGTTTGATTGCCTCTGCAGATTCATGGCTCCGTGGTACATAAACCCGAAAACAGATATCCCTGGGAGTAGAAAATTTTGCTTGAAATTCGACGCGAGTCTGCAAGAAATTCTTTGATGAATTCTGAAAAATTTGGTAAACGAGGAAGTTTCATTTCGGAAAATTCCCTGTTACTCGTTTCAACATGCATTATCCGCAACGCAATGATGTGTAAAATTGTAGTTATTGAATTATGAATTACAAATTACAACTATGATTTGTAATTGAAATTATAACAAATGAAAATGACAATTGTAATCGATGTGAATAAAATGTTAAATTCAATTATAGTTTGCAATTTGTATTTTGTAACCGAAGCAAGCGGTTGTAATTAGAACGAAGCAAGATGGATATTGGATTTGTATTTTGTAATCAGGACGAAATAAAATAAAAAATACTCTGTGCATTGTGATTTGCAATTGGAATAAAATGAATTGTCAATTGTATTTTTTGAATAAAAGAAAAGTATGAATTGATTACGAATGTGATTTGTATTTTGTTCCGTTCTAAGTTCGAAAAGCAATGAAACATGATTTTTCTTTCGTTTTCTGCCGGTTACAAATCGAACGAAAAATTCTCCTGAAACAATTCGACGCTTTCCATTTTCATCCAGTTGATAGAACAAAGAGGTTTGACTCAAAGTGTGTTCATGCAGTTCTTGGGTGAGTGCCGGAAGCATTCCAAACCTTTTACTCGGTCTTGGCACCCCGCAAAATCATTTCAAGTCCTCGTATTGTTTATTGCTGGAATAATTACGAGGACAATCACGTTCATTTGTTTATCGAGTGGCTGCAGTGCTCTGAACGAGAATCGTTTTCCCCGAACTCAACAAACCACGATTAATTTCCCCCCATGTCGAGACTATTCAACAAATGCATTCAACTACTTCAAACGAATCGCTCGATATGCAAGTATTTTTTTTAAATTGTCATTCTTTTTTTTCCCAATATGTATGCGTGACGCACGATCCAAGTCAGAATTGCAAACTTTTGTTCGGAACACTTGTGAACATATAAATATAAAGGAAACTTATAGAAAAGATGCTAAAAATTTTGAAAACGCAGTCAAAATGTCTTACAAATTCTAATTATATTATAATTAATTTCACTCATTTCGAATTATCCTTTCAGAGATTTCATGAAGATATAATACAACATTTTTTTAAATACCGGCACAGCAAGTTTCAGAAATGTAGTAATTTTTTCTTACCTCAAAATCTTCTTACTTATATCACTGAAGAATTTTTTATCATATGTTAAACTTGTCAAAAGATTTCGAAAAAACGATTTTCATATTGAAACGCGTGAGTGGTAATAAAGTCTAAGAATCCAAACATCAGCCAAGAAGGTTTTATTTATAGATTTAGAAATATGCCGCAACGAATGAATTGATGGAAATTTTGCATTTCAAAACTTAATAAAAAAAAAAAACATGATTAGTGGATGGATTTCTTCATCGAAATGTAAATTTTGAGTTCGTTTGTTTTTATTTTTACGGAATCCGGAACCTGATATTTCAGCCTACTTCAGCCAGTATTATATCGATTTTTCAAAAACTTGCGATCTTCTACAAGACCCTGTTTTGTGCTGAATTTCTCGCAACCTGTGCCTGGCTATTTGCCAACTGAACACCGTGATGAACGACGAGCATGGGAGCGCAGCCACTGTTCAGGACTTTAACTGATAGACGACGACACCGCGACAGCACTCCGATTACGAGGAAATCGGCTGACCTGCTTTGCCTCAGTACCTGCAATTCCATTCTCTGCAAGCTCGCGTCTCCTGAGGAAAATCATATCTCAAAATTCAAAAAAAGCGTGTAGACGTACAGAGCTTTGCGAAAAAGACAAATTTTTCACGTTATTGCAACCAGTATTTATAGTGTTTACCTGAAAATGGTTGAATATAACGAATGAAAACACGCAGGAAAATATTTAACGTCATGTTGTACTCCTACCTTTACCGGCAGAGCAAACTCATCCGATTTCCCATCACATGACCTTGAATCGTGAAATTTTAGTGATGTTCGAAACTTCGTTAAAGCGATAAAAGAAAAAAAAGAAGAGAAATCGCGTTTCAGCGATGTTACGCCTCGTATAGGATTACCTTGGTAAAAATTTTGCGACAATATTCTGAACATTAAATCTTCAAAACGAATTTTGAACTGAAATTCTACTATTCATTATCAACAACCAGAATTTACGGAATCTTCGAGAATGTAATATATTTTTTCAGTTTAAGGAAAATTCCAGGCTAAAATCGACATCGGAGTTATTTGCTTTTAACGTGAATGTAATGAAATTTTTTCTACAATACTTAGATTTTCGATGATTTTGTTTCGACATTCCTTATTTTGTTCCTCGGATGGCGGTTAATTTTTTTGTATTTTTTTGTGCATTTTATACCCGAATTATTACGAAATCTTACCAATTGCACTGTAAAATATTTCAATATGACTAAAATTCTTGGAACCTCTTGGAAAATATTAAGAAAAAACTTGGAAGCTTCTCATCAGATATGCGAAGAAAGATTGCACTCGGTTTATATAGTGAGATTATGTACGAGGTTGAATTTTAGATTTTGTAGCGAATTTAAGAGTTCGTGTCAAACGACGCATGTAAGCAGCTTGCGCGAGATTCAATCAGACGATACAACAGCTTACATAAATACATTATGTACATTATACACATATTCATAAGTACAAGGTACATACATGTATGCAAACAACACCCTATTTTATGCATATAATTACCGATAGTCCGATACATCTTTGACATGAGTTACGCAACGAACTTGCTGCAAACTTTTCCTCTCCCCAACTTTTATCCGAACGAAAGTTTTACCCCCTCTATATAGTTTATTTTCTGAATGCCTCGATAAAAGCTCACAATCAGCTTCAGCTCTCCTGCGACGATAACGCGCTTTGACGTCAGCACGGCTGCGTTATCTGAAACTAGGGATGCAGCATGCGGTTCGCATCGCAAGCTCAGATCGACCGCGAGCTTTCAAAGTTAGGGGAAAATTGAAGCGAAACGAGGGCGTCGAGAGAAAAAAAAAAACGACGATCTTGGGGAAATTTGTTTTCTTCTTTTCTGTTCTGGTGTGTTTTTATCGGAACCTTATTATCACATTTTGAAAATTTGCCAAATGATAACCGCCAAACTTTTCTTTTTTTCTCTCTTACTTTTATAGCCACAATCTAATTTGATCGGAATATGTTCGATGATTTGTTTCATAGAATGCTGGGAAATCGTTCGGAAATTTGCAGCACGAACGATAATCGGTAAAAAAAATTTGAGGATTTGTTTTGTCAATGTTGGAAATTGGTAAAAAAACCTTTTTGAATTGTAACGAAACATTTCTCACCTCGCTGCCTGTTTTATCGAGTATTTAGATTTTTTTTCCGTGACATATGACTTGCGCTTGTCTTCAGCTGATAATCCAGACGGAATTGTTCATTTGAAATTGTAATTTATCGATACCACTGTGTTTTTTTTTTTTCCAATCATTGGGGAGTATGGTCATTCGTAGTCTAAATCCATAATTTCGATCAGATTTTTCTGTAGCTTCGTCTGCCATCTTGAATGTCTGAGGAAATTTATTTTTGCTAAATAACTCGTCCATTTTCAACCACATATTAAAAATGGCAATAACTAAACTTGTAGAAAATTTAATTCCCTACAACTTTAATCACAACAATTTTTTGTCTACAAAAGATATTTACTGACTTAAATCATGAATTCAAAATGGCGGCTGTGGCTACCGCAGAATTTGATGAATATTCCGGATTCCCATTCCATTTTATACTACCAATAACCCGCTTCAACGATTAAAAAAAAAAAAAAAAAACCGTTGTATCGATAAACTGTAATTTCAGATGTTTGTTTTTTCTGCATACTTATCGACTGGGCTACGATACGTGTCCAACCTTCGTACACTTGGGGACAATGAATTTAAGATGGCTAATTTTTTAGACTAGACAGTTATGTTGGCAACACAGAGAAACCTACAGCGTCATAGTCAATAAGCATAACATAACCCATGACCGTCGAATCTAACCTTAGAATACCGCGGGTATTATGGCTTGTTGACTCATGCGACGGTCATGGGTTATGTTACGTTCATTGAGATTGAGTGTGTTTCACGCTCGGCCGACTATGGCGCTCTGGTAGGTTTCTCTGTGTTGCCAACATAACGGTCCAGTGTAAAAAATGAGCCGTCTCAGATTCATTGTCCGCAAGTGTACAGCCGCTGTTTTCGACCCCGTTTAACGTTTGTATCTATTTCGCGAATGCAGCCACAGAATACGAAATGAATGTTGAAGCCGAGGCCGAGGCGGTGTATTTGTCAAGATCATTCCGTGATTTGTCGGCAGTGATCGGCAGAGGGATATTAAGTTCGACCCGCTGCCGTTGTGGCGCTGTTAACGAATTTACTGCGGCTGGCGGGCGTGCGTAACGCGTTACTTTGAGCACCAGCTGGAAATACGCGCGTTTTATGAAAGGGCGCTGTTAACACAGGACCATTTATTCTAGCACTCTTGTTTCGTGCGACGAGGCCCTGCGGATGACAATGCCTTGCCCTCGGGCGAACTGCTCTATTAGTATGTACATTGCAGGTACTCGACTTCTTCCTCGTTAGATCGGAGCCTTGAAAAGGTTCCTCAGACTCTGAAAAGGTTCTGTAGAACTCGCGGAGTGCTGAACTTATCTCATTAAGGTGGCTCGTCAGCGTAGGACTGTATTTTTTGGCAGCCCAGAGATTCCTGTACAAAACACGCCGCTCGGGTTGACATTTTAGTAATGAAAAAAAATTATACAGCATTATATAGATTGTTTTCGAACTGCTTTCAAAAGAGTTTGGAATCATTCGGACTTTATCTGAGGGATTTTAAAAAATTCTACAGATTTTCTGGAAAGAACTGGTTTTTTTCGAACATTATTTTCTATCGAAAATCTGAGAAATTCAGTTTTTTTTTTTAATTTCATTCATATTATTTATGAGTAATTCGAGTCGCGGGCTGAAAATCGAACGCATTTTTGGGAACAAGTACCAGACTCTTTGCAGACTTCTCTTTCTATCGGGAATCTAAAAAAAACTTTGAGTGTTTCTCGTTCTGGTTGTTTCTCATCGAGTCGAGTCGACGGTTAGCATCGAACCGATTTCTAAAGAAGACTTGTATTTCTTTCAAAACTTCATTTTGTGTCACAAGTCAGAAATAACTCGAGTTGTAACGTTTCTGTCTATTTCCTGAAAGTACAATGTTAGCAAAAAGCTGGGATGGATTTTTGATAGATTGTAAAACAACTTTCAAATCGAATTAGGATTATGAAAACTGTTCCGAGAAATTTTCAAGATACGTCAGAATCTTTCGTAAATCTACTGAAAATCTTTCTCTGCTTGAAAATGAAAAGAATACAAATTAAAGAATACAAATTGTTGGAAATTTTCGGAAATTTTCATTGAAAAACTGAGAAACTGTCAGAAATCAGTTTCTCAATAAATTTGAACGAAATTTTAAAGGTTTCTGTAAATAATTTTCGACGTGGTAACAATTAACATCAAATTATGAAATAAGGTTTGTAGGTGACGCGAATTAATTTTACGAATAACCGACTGAATAGGATTTATTTTATTTTTTCGTATGATACGATCCTAAACCTTCTATATCATAGAAAAAATCGAAAACTGACTTTCGTTCTTGCATATCTTGTTAATAAAGTCGATAACCCAATGAATTCTCGCAGCATTTTTTACGTTTATTAACTGTAAAACGGTACGCCTGTTTATTCAGCAAATTTCGTTTTCTAGAAATGTATTTCTTATTTTGTCAACAAAGGTTATTTAAGCTCGGTTCCCCTACACTAAAAATTCCATCACTCTGATTAACTTGTCGAGCTAACAAGAATTTTTGCAAAAAAATGACTTTCAAATTTTGATGTACTAAGAGATGAATCTTTTAAAAAAATCTTCCAAGTTCGAAAACTTCTTGAATATAAACAAGATAGTTTATTTGGTTATGGGACAGACTGACCTAATTTCCCCGTGTGTGGATCTATACCTGTGTCGCATGGATCCGAAAAAATTACGTAATGTTCGTTTATGGGTCTGAAATAGTAAAAAATCATTGTGACAAACGGAAAATGTTATACTCATCGTACGCATAATAGAAGTTAGAAACTCCATGACGCATCACTAAGAGCAGCGAATGACTCGTAAAACCAAATGCATGTCAGGGTGTTATCGTATGTTTACAAGATCGGATAAGAACTGCATGATTGTAAAAGGAAGGGATACGCCTATTACAAATGGCAGCAGCGACCGAAATTCTGCAGTTTACTCGCAGCGTGAAGTTGGAGAAAGGTTTCAAAAAATATTGTCGTAAAGGTTCCTCAAAGTTAATTTCAATATCAGTAACAATTCTCACTACAAAGCTTGCCACGCGTAATAAATGAACAGCTTCGCAGTTATATCCGGGATTTGTGTCAACAATATCTGCAACCATTTCGCACTCTACGAAAAGTCCTGGAATAATTCAATTTTCCTAACAGTTAATTGAAATATATGCGCGTCGCTAATTGAGTGAGTAAAAAGTTTCCGGGTCGATTCTGGATTTTTTTGAAAACTTTTTCCCTGCACGTTGAATTTGGTTACTGGCACAAGTTTGACGTGTTGTTTGATACCGAATGACGGTTTTTTTTTTTTTTTTTTAAATTTTTCTTTCGAAATCAAAAGTGAGAAAGTTCGCAGTGCCGCATTGCAAATAGATTTTGAGAAATAAAAAACCCAATTAGTGATTATTTTCGTCGATCCAATGTTCGCTGAAGTAAATTTTCCGCGTATTAAATACGTTGGAACTGATTCGTATAATTTATATCATTATAGACAATTCTCTGAAGCAGATTAATTTCCCGATTCTGACAGTCGCATTACTTTCGTCCAGCGATTCCGCCGCTTGGAAATATATAACTGGCATATCTGAACAAAGGGTTCACGGTACATAAATTACACTGAAATCTTAACCTCGTTGCCCGCTTTATTCGATCACGAGTTTCAGTCTTGTAATTTATGATATTATCTTGAAATTCTAAACCATAAAACGGCAAACAGCCTCTCGGAATACAAAATAAGGAATTTTTGTGACCCATCCGGACCGTCAGTTTTTCATAATCTTTAAAAACTTTGTAATATTTACCTAAAAATCAGTTTCTAACATAATTCAAGAACGGCGGAGTTACTCCATTTCTTTGTTCTTCGGGTTAAAAAATGTGTCGAATTAAAAAGATTATAAATAAACAGAGGTTGTAGAAGTCGAATTCGAAAGCTGTTCGATTGTCTGGTGATATTTTTTTTTACATTACCTTAATCCTGGAACCTTAATTCTTGAATTACAGAAAGTCTGGAACCCTTGTCACCGTGAGTTCAGAAACAGGATACATGGTGATTCACTCGAATTACTTACTGGTTGAATTTAACGGAATAATAAGAGCGATCATCTGTGCTGTTTACATTTACCTGAAACAAGCGATCTTCAATTACTGGAGTCGAAAGAAGATTGATTACGTCTAACCAATTATTCCAATTAGCAACTTGTGGCCCTTACCGACAGTCAAGACTTCGATTGGTAATGTTTTTCGTCGCGATGAAGATTGTGATGCTCGAATCAGTCACCATTACCTTTAAGCAATACCGTCTCGTCACGTTGCAGCTGGATTTTTCGCCGATCTATAACATCAAGCACAAGAAGAGTCCGATCCTTGGTGTCTACATGTTACAAAAGCCCGCACTTGTGATCAACGATCACGATGTGATGCGGTTCATACTCACAGAGCAGTTCGCGAATTTCCACGATCGTGGAACTTATTGCGATGAGAAAATCGATCCGTTGTCTGCTCATCTTTTCGCTGTGCCTGGCGCCAAGTGAAATTACTTGAGGACCAAGTTTTCTCCGACGTTCACTTCGAGCAAGATGAAGCAGATGTTCTTCACCGTACAGGAATGCTCTGTAAAAATGGTAGAATTCGTCAGTCCTCGGGCTAAGAACCGTGAATTTGTCGAGGTGGAGGATCACGTGGCAAGGTTGGAAGAATTCTCAATCGCCTTGTTCATTTAACAACCATGAAAATGATCTTGCAATCGCCACTCGTACTTCCAGCGAGCCCTGATTTTCCTGTTTCAGATTCTCCACCGACGTCATCGCTTCAGTTGCTTTTGGGATTCAGTGCAACAGCATCGAGAACCCGGATGCAGAGTTTAGGGAATATGGTCGAAGGTTTTTACGGCCTAAACCAATACGAAACGTGCTGTTGATGTTGGCTCCCTTCTGGCTAAACGGACTCGGATTTTCCGGTACAGATGCCGATGTGACAAAATTCTTCATCAGTGCCTTCACCGAAACAGTGAAATACAGAACAGCCAACAACGTTGCTCGGAAAGACTTCCTAGACTTGATCATTCAGTTGATGAATAAGGGTTACATAGAAAATGACGATAAGAAATTGTCTCAACTATCAGGTGACGCAATAGTATTCATCGGTATTTCATGGTTTTACTTGTGTTAAAAATTTGCAGTATTTCATTGAATTAATACTTACTGACTATTGCAGAGTTTGATAGTCAGAAAATCACTGCACTTGAAGGAGCCGCGCAGGCTTTCGTATTCTGGTTAGCTGGCTTCGAGACGTCATCTTCAACCGTCACTAACTGCCTGTACGAGTTGGCGCTACATCAGGATATCCAGGACAAAGTGGCTGAAGAAGCGAACCGAGTACTTGGAGAATTCGGGGGAATGTCTTACAACGGAGTAAAGGAGATGCGCTATCTTTACAAAGTCGTATCAGGTTGGTTTCCAGAAGTGACGATATCCCCGTGTCTTCTCGACCCTGTCACCGGCCGCTGACTTCAGTTTTCCATCACTATCCACAGAAACTTTGAGGAAGTATCCAGCCGTCCCGATTCTGAACCGAGAATGCACAGCGGAGATCGATCTGCCCGAAACTGGACTCCACGTTGAGAAAGGCACTGCGATAATCGTTCCCGTTTACGGACTCCACAACGATCCCGAAATATATCCAGACCCGGAAAAATTCGACCCTGAACGTTTCACCGAGGAAAAAATCGCCAGCAGACATCCCTACGCTTATCTGCCATTCGGCGAAGGGCCGAGGAATTGCATAGGTACAATTATTTATACCATCGCAAGGAATTGTAAGGAAATCTTGGCTTTTTGAAATTTCACTGCAGCGTGAAAATTCGCAGGAAAGTGTAAACGAATCAAGTATAGTCAGTTAACGTTGCGTTATTCATGTCGCGTGACTAATGCCAAAAGGGCGTACTACAGCAGTTAGATAGGGATCCATGCCAAAAGGGCGTATAAAAAAATTTTTTTTTGCCATTCGACTTAAAATCACTCGAAACGTAAAGATCTGCAAAAAAAAATTTTTCGATGTACTAACGCCAAAAGGGCGTATCTCAAGATATACGCCCTTTTGGCTTTAGGAAATTGCCGGCCTGAAGCCAAAAGGGCGTATAAAAAAAATCAAGATTTTTCAAAATTTTGAATAAAAATTGCATATTATTGAGTAAGGAATAAATTAGAAATTATTATCAAAAAGAAAATTACGCGCGCACTTCAATTTCAGTTTATCGGAAAAAAAAAAGTTATTGAATAAGACAGTAACAGGCAATATCTAAATATTCCCCAATCTCGCGTCTCAGCTACCATATGTTGAGCTAGGCCTTACCACTGGCGCCCCCTACAACAGTTAAACTGATCTGCTTTTGAATATTTCTCAATCTCGCGCCTTAGCTACCATATGATAATCGAAACTTTATCGCTGGCGCCCCCTACAACAGTGAAAGTGCTCTGCTAGACAATTGTGTTAGAGTTTTTTAAATTATACTTAATACTTGTTGTCATTGAATAGTGTGACTTGATAAAATTTAAAATATTATTATTTACATGAGTTATTATTAATTTTCAAAAATACATTTAATACTATTTTTGTTTCAGTAACAATTAGTTGTATGTGTATATACTGACAAGCGGGTTGTGATGACAAGTGAAGAAAATTTCGACATTTAAAATAAATAATATAACATGATTTGTGGTGACGAGTAAAAAAAATTATACGCCCTTTTGGTTTTGAAAAGCCAAAAGGGCGTACAATTTTTATACGCCCTTTTGGCATTAGTCACGCGATGTAACCCATGTGTGTCGTAGTGAGAATAATTCTATGAAATTCTATGCAAAAGTGTAGAATTTGAGCCGGTTCATAGTTTTTTATTAATTTAGATTTTGTAAAAATTCGTAGTTTTTAGTAGATAATCGTACTTTTGTATAGAAATTTCCGTAAATTTTCATAGAATTATTTACTCCAGGGTTCTTGATTTAGTAGGATAACAAATGTTAGTTTTTTTATTCGATCCACCTATTGAGATAAGGTGAGTCCGAAATTATACGAAAGGTTCTCTAGATCCATCCAGATCATACTCACGATCAGAAAATGAGGAGATCAGTTTTTCGACCTAGACCAGAATTTTGCTAGAAACTTGACTTTTCTGAAATAAGTTTTCCTTCTGAAAGAAATACGACATGTAGCAATGGTTCAAAAATGGTATTTCAAACTTTCGCATATATATTCGTAATATTATCGATCTAAATTGAATTAAAAAATTGTCGATCATCACAATATTTCGTAAAAATATTCCTACTCTTTTTATCAGAATCAATAGAGTGTACAATAAGTCGTACTTTTCAAAATTTCGAATTCCAAGCTTACGATTAGATTCTCGTAGATAGTCACAGTTTTGGTCTGTTTAATCGAAAGAAACTATTCCGTTCAACTAAGAAGGTAGTTTTTCATAAATTTTCCGTCTTATTTTCTCGAAACCTGTGCAAAACTGTTTCCCATGATTTCAATTGCAGATCTTCTACAAACACTATTACGTTTTACGAATCTTGTATATTTTCGTGAATTTACGTTGAACATTGTTAATTTTCACAGATACTTGAGAAGCTTCGTAATTTTCTATGAAAAAACTGCATAAAACTACGATTCTTGATGAATTGCGAGATGAAAAAGAAATATCCAATTATGTTCCTTGTGAAAAAATGCATGATATTTTATAGTTGATAGACTAATCTGTTATATTGTTCACATGTGTTCCAATCTCGTAATTGCCTAGAATTGAAAATGAGGAAAATAGAAATAACCGGCCTAAAATTTCCTACAGCAATGTTATTTGCGCCAATGATATGGAACGCGAATAGAAAAATATACGGGTTTTGAAATTAGAAAGGTTTAACGACTCTTCTTCGTAATAACGAAGACTCGCAATTCGAGTTTAACGAAGAACCGTAATTCAATGCTTATCTCTAATTAACATTAGTTTTCCGTCCCCCTGACTAAATTAGATTTCAAAGAACAATCAATTTACGGTTGAATACGTTTTAAAGTATCAAAAAACAGACTTGTCCTGACGTGAACTTTAATATTTGATTGTTTGTTCGGGTCGCAAATAAGACAACCTTGTAATTACGATAGATAGGATATATCAGGCGTATAACGGTCTGCTTAGCAAAATATCTGAAATCGACCAGACGAGGCCAGGCTGCAGTGAAATTCCGATCAATACAGTTACATTAATTAAATCTGAAATTATTTTTCAATTTAAGCCGAGGAAGAAAAAAAAAAAAAAAAAAAGAAAAAAAAATCTTAACGACAGACCGTGAAGTTAAAAGCTGATTGTTTCGTTGCAAGAAGCTCGGTAACGAACTGGAAAAATTGCGTCCGTAGTGTGTGTTATCAAATACTAATAACCCTCGAATGATTAAAGGTGCGGTGAGAAGACAGTGATAAATAGTGGCTGCAGCGTCAGTTCTCCAGTTCATTTCGTTGAATTTCGGGTGAGTACAGTCCCGATTTGTTATAGATTTTGAGAATTATTTCAAACGCGTCGGATCAAAATCGATCGTACGAAGTTCACCGTTCGTCAAAAGTTATCGGAATATCATATCAATTTATCGAGTTTACCGAGTGACTTGAAATTATTGACGTTACGATTGGATTAGAAATAAAATTAACGAAAGAAGAAAGTCAGGTTCAGAAATAGATCATTTTTCAAAGAATTTATCAAAGGTTATAATTTATATTTATTTTGAATTAATCATAATTGTATTCTGATGTTGTTAAAGAAATTCAGATCTATCTTGATAACTAAACGTAGCTATTAAATTTGTGAAGAATTACACAATTAGGTGGTAAATTTTAATAACAATGAGAATAATCGAGAATTTTCGGTGAAAGTTATCATGTTTCGACAGCTGCGAAACAAACATTCAGTCAAATAAAAGCTGATGGCAAGTATGCCAGTGTTATCGCTTTGTTACGGATACTCGCGTGAAAAAATATATATTGCGAAAAATATATCAGCAGATACGAGTGATTGTATTTCAATTCACACACTTTTGGCGTAAAATTAACATCCAAAGTTTCCTAATCTCACAGAAGCTTGCGAATATGTTGCCTTTGCCTCGATAAAAGTCATCTAATTTTATTCGAATTTTAGTTTTTGTACTATCGGAGTTACGCGGGGTCGAAAATTGGGAAAAAGACAAAAGTTTCAGGTTCCATTAAAAATTGGATGAGGAACGAGCTGATATTTTCTTCACAATTTTGCGTTGTGCATATTACGGTGAAAAATCCATTCGAATGTTTTCAACAATGAACAAACAATCAAACAAATGTTCGATTACGAGGCAAGTGAAATTGATATACATTGTCTGAAGGTTATTTGTATCCGAAAATGCTGATGATAAAATTTGAAAAACATTAATGAAATTTTCTTCTGTCAAAAAAAATATATTTATGAACGTTTGTGAAATTTGAAAAGCTGACCGTTTCGAGAAGGTGCGCTTTGACGTGGAATGACTCATATATTTCTTTTGTGGAAATAATAATATAATCCTTATATATATAATATCAGATAAATCAGGAATACTTGTTATGTATATGCATGCCTCATAGATATTGCTGATTACCAGGATAAAGGGAATTCGAAAAAAAGCGTTATTGGAGGTTCTTGGATCACTCGTCACGAATTTGACGTTGCAGGGCCTCAAAACAGCTTTGCGGATGTTTTTTACATGAATCAGGTGCGAAAGTTTCGATATTGTCCAGATTTCCAAGTGTATTAGCTTTACTAGAAATTTAATTTTGAGGGTGACAACTATGAGGGAAAATTGGCAAATTTTTAGCCTGCTCTTCTAAAGTTCGAACTCAGTGACATTAATCTTGAGGTTCTCGACAAAACCGACAAGCAGTGGAACCCTCGTTTTGATTTGTGCCAACAGATTCTGGAAACATGGCGTCTTACGCAACCTACTTTTTGGTAGAATTCATTGGGGCAATCTTTACCCTGATCTGTGCTGCTTACATATATCTGAAATACGTGACCTACAAGTACTGGAGTTGGAAGAACATCGATTTCGTCAAACCTGTTGTCCCCTTTGGCAACTTATGGCCGGTGCTTTCGGTTAGCACTTCAATTGGTAAGGCAAACTGTGGCTGGATCTTGATTCGTGATTCATTTTGCCGGAATAACTCCGAATTCTTGCTTGTATTTCAGGTGAACTGTTTCGAGACATATATTCGAAGTTTAAGAAAAGTCAGGTCGTTGGGGTTTACATGTTTCACAAGCCGGCACTCGTGGTCAATGATCCTGATGTCATGCGCTTTGTACTGACAAAACAGTTCATGAATTTCCACGACCGGGGCGTGTATTGCAATGAAACAGTAGATCCATTGTCTGGTCATCTATTCACCATTCCCGGTGCAAAGTGGAAGTACCTGAGGACCAAGTTCTCTCCGACGTTTACTTCGAGCAAGATGAAGCAGATGTTCTTCACGGTTCAGGAATGCTCTGAAAAAATGGTCGAATACGTTGGTCCTCAAGCTGCGAATCGTGAAGTGATCGACGTGAAGGACCTCGTAGCAAGGTCGGATGATTTTCCGTTTACTCTGTTTCTTTTATTCTTACGAACGGTTCTGACGATCGTTCCTGATTTCCAGATTCTTTACTGACGCAATCGCATCAATTGCCTTTGGGATTCAGTGCAACAGCATCGAGAATCCGGATGCAGAGTTCCGGAGCTACGGTCGAAAGGTTTTGAAGCCGAGACCATTGATGAACGTGATTATGATTTTAGCTCCCTCTTGGCTGAAACTGCTCAGAATTGTCAGTATTGACGCCGACGTGGAAAAATTCTTCGTCAGTACGTTTATCAAGACAGTAGAATACAGAGCAGCCAACAACGTGGTTCGAAAAGACTTTCTAGACTTAATAATTCAGCTGATGACCAAGGGTTACATAGAAAGTGACGATAAAAAATGGACCCAACCGTCAGGTGACGCGGTCAATTACTTGTGGTAACGAATTTTAAAATCTCGGTAAACTAACATTTACCAACTCTTGCAGAGTTTGATTGTCAGAAGATCACACTGCTCGAAGGAGCCGCGCAGGCTTTCGCATTCTGGTTAGCTGGCTTCGAGACGTCATCTTCAACCGTCACCAATTGCCTGTACGAGTTAGCACTGCATCAGGACATCCAGGAAAAAGTGGCCGATGAGGCGAACCGAGTGCTGGCTAAATTCGGGGGAATGTCTTACAATGGAATCAAGGAGATGCATTATCTCCAGAAAGTCGTGTCAGGTTGGTTTGACAAAACATTGATTTCTCTGTATCTTCATTACTGCCTCATTGAACACTTGCATCAGTTTTTCACAATTTTCCAAAGAAACCTTGCGGAAATATCCAGCTGCCACGATTCTGAATAGAGAATGCACAGCGGAGATCGATCTGCCAGAAATTGGACTCCACGTTGAGAAGGGCACTGCGATAATCATCCCCGTTTACGGAATCCACCACGATCCCGAAATATATCCAAACCCAGAAAAGTTCGACCCTGAACGTTTCACCGAGGAGAACATCGCCAGCAGACATCCCTACACTTATCTGCCATTCGGCGAAGGTCCGAGGAACTGCATAGGTATAATTATTCTCTCTAGATCAGGATATTATGATAAAATGTTAGGTTCTAGCGTGAAAATTTTCGGGAATATGTAAAATGTGTCAGCACATTATGTATAGTAAATTACTGTTGTATTTTTTATCTCACCCGTGTACAGAGTGAGTAACCAATGGTCGAATGGTCTAACGCGCATGCGCTAAAATTCCAGAGAAAAAGCAGTTGTTTTGCCAGGTTGACCAATCGTCATAAGTTCAGGTCACCGCGATGTACGTAACCTTCAAATTTTCGACAACTATCCACGGCAGTTGTGCTTAACGTCGGTCATTAACCGATAAATAATTTTTCCGAATAAAAACATTTGCAATCTGCCCATTCGATTTTCAAACACAGGTCTAAAGGTCTAAAACACATCTGCGACCGATAGTTATGAAAATTTTTGAGGTTATATACATCGCGACGACCTGTCATTGGATTCATGACGGTTGGTCAACCTGACAAAACAAGTGCTTTTGCTCTTGAATTTTAGCGCATGCGTGTTAGATCATTCCGTCAGCTACTCACACTGTATATCAGGATTAACTTCCCTGGTTTTTGTTCTTATCACAGGCATGGGGTTCGGGTTAGTTCAGACGAAGGTCGCACTGGCCAGCCTACTTTCAAAATATCGTTTCACGTCGGATTTGGATCCCGAAGTACCGATGGCAGCTGATAAAGACAATGTCGGGGTAGCGTGGACAGATGGAATGCCCCTTCGAATCCAACACCGTTAATCGATAGTCGTCGGAACACCTGCAGTTATTAACGTATTAGCAAAATTCTTTAACAACAATTATATTTCGATCGTTATCATTTGCTATTATGCAAAGCAAAATGAAACGATGAATAAATATTGAAAGAAATGAAAATTTATATGTCCTGCTCAATAAGTTTGTATGCAATTATTTATGGTCTTTAAAAAGTGGTTCGTATTCCCCGATGTGAGATGACAAAGAAGTATACATGTATGTTATTTATAAAACAATGTACCTTATTTCATGGTTAATACACTAATCAATTATAAATCCTCCAAGAAAAAACCTCAAGAGAAAGTACACTGATAGAAAAAATTGATTGAATCAACTAAATGTGTGGTCACGGGTGGCGAAGTAAATATTTATTCCGTTCAATTCAAGATCTGTTGGTCTAACAAAATTTAGTTGAAACCAACTAATCGTAAACATATTTGATACGACTTTACGCACGTCATGCTGGCTGAGCACTCTCGCCAGACACACATATGGATGTAAACGACACGCAATGTATACATAAAATCATCGTGACTGGTCGGAATTCTCAGTGCATATGTTATATCGCTCACACGTCTTCCGTCATCGTAATTGACTCGTATGCATTTGCCAGAATTAAAAGTTACGGAAAGAGAAAATAAAAATGATTTTTCATTCGTCTTTACCATCGTAGGTGTGAATAAAATGGTTGAAGATTTTTGATCTCTGTTTCTGTCTTGTTAGCTTATCATTTAGGGGATCTGGCCGATTTATCTTGGAGCTAAGCTCAATCCAATGCTGTGTTTCGGATCAGAAATAAGATGATCTTATAATCATGATAGATAGGACGTATCAGGCATATATTTTAGTCAACAAAATGTCAGAAATAAACAAGACGAGTAGATCGAAGGTTACGGTGAAATTTTTATGAACATTGTTATTAATGAATTCTATAATTTTCGTTAAATCTAAGTACTGGAAGAAAAAATTCCTATGATTGACTGATAGGCTTCACAGAAGTGACGCAAAAGTCTCGTTCTCATGATAAATATGTAGATGTTTAGAGACTCCTTTGATCATTCAATTTCAATATTAAATAATAATAGTTATATATTACGTTCCATGTCCGGTGTGCCTTATCAAGTAATTAGTGAAGAGATAAGACAAATAGTCTCGAGCGCAGTCGGATTCGATAAGGCGGCGTTCAATAGTAACAGCAGCCAGAATTCTCCAGTTCATTTTCGCTTCATTTCGGGTGAGTACAGTTCCGATTAGTTACAAAGTGTTTAGGAATATTGCAAAAAGCGTGAGTTTAGTTATCTTTGATTGCATAAAGTTTACCGTTCGTCAAAAGTTGTCGGAACGTCATTTCTAGCGGTCAGATGTTTTCCACAAACTAATGGTTTGAAAATAAGAATAGTTACAAAAAAAAAAACAAAAAAAAAAAAAAGAAACAACTTCTGAACTTTCTCAGAATTCTGGTTGCGGTTTTTGCACCGATATTGTTCAATGCATTTGGGTCTGGCTATAAAAAATAAATCAGTGACCAAATTTGTAGAAAAATGACAAAATCATGAAGAATAATGAGTAATGAGGATAATCAAGTGCTTATTGTTTTCATGAAAGTTATTATGTTACCATAGTTGAGAAGGAAAAATCGTGTCGAATCAAAGTTAACGGCAAGCATATCAGCGTTATCGCTTCATTACGGATACTGAACATTAGCTTATATAATTGCTTTAACTTGATTAGATGTTTATTCGATCTTTTTACTTGTTGCAAGAACTGATTAAATTAATTGCAGTGTTTGCCGTAAATATCTATTGCCATTGACCTCAGATTGACTTCAATAAAGTGGTGAGTCATTGAAGTTTGAAATTTCAAAATTTCAGATTGACTATGGCGGAATTGGATTGTGTAGAATGGCTAGAAATTTTTGAAAATCAGACTATACGAGCTTTCTGAATGGCTATTTTTGAATCTGTAGTCGAAACTCTAGATTCAATATTGCAAATTAAATAGGGCTGACTATCAGCATAAAATGAAAGTCCAAAAAAGAAGACCAAAATGTGGATCTGGCGGTTTTTTCGATCACTTACCACGATTCCGACGTAAAGGCTCCGAAATATAGAATATCAAATTCAGTGCGGTGATAAATTCGTAGTACACAAGAAACGAGTCCAAAGGATTGTTTTTTGCATGCATTCATCGTAAGAGTTTCGAAATAGTCCAGGTGTTCATTTACTAGAAGTTTCATTTTGCGGATGACGACCAACTTCTTGATCTTATCTTTTCAATTCTAGATAACGTCGACAAGCAGTGATACCTTGTTTTGTTTTGTGCCAGCTGATGAAGGAAACATGGCGTGTTTCTCAAACTACTTTGTGGTAGAATTTATAGGGGCAGTATTTGCCCTCATTTGTGCTGCTTACATATATCTGAAATATGTGGCCTACAAGTACTGGAGTTGGAAGAACATCGATTTTGCCAAACCCGTTGTTCCCTTGGGAAACTTATGGCCGGTGGTTTCAGTCAGCACTTCAATTGGTAAGGCAAACTTGGGCCGGATCTTGAACCGTGATGCATTCAACAGGTACATCAGAGTGTTTCTTGTATTCCAGGTGAACTGTTTCGAGACATATACTTGGAGTTTAGGAAAAGTCGGGTCGTTGGAGTTTACATGTTTCACAAGCCTGCACTCGTGGTCAATGATCCTGATGTCATACGTTTCATCCTGACAAAACAGTTCGCAAATTTCCACGACCGTGGCGTGTATTGCAATGAGAAGGTAGATCCGCTATCTGGTCATCTTTTCTCGATCCCCGGTGCCAAGTGGAAGTTCCTGAGGACCAAGTTCTCTCCAACTTTCACTTCCAGCAAGATGAAGCAGATGTCTTTCACGGTTCAGGAATGCTCCGAAAAAATGGTGGAATTCGTCAGTCCTCTAGCTAAGAACCGTGAACTGATCGAGGTGAAGGACCTCGTGGCAAGGTGGGCCGATTTTTTATTTGCTTTACATTCATGAAAAGCATATTGCAATTGCGACTGGTACTGATGGTCATCCCTGATTTCACGGTTCCAGATTCTCCACTGATGTAATCGCGTCAGTGGCTTTTGGAGTCCAGTGCAACAGCATCGAAAATCCGAATGCAGAGTTTCGAAGCTATGGGCGAAAGGTTTTCAGGCCAAAACCATGGATAAACATTGTCGGACTTCTGGCTCCATCCTTGCTTAACGTGCTCAGCATTAGCAATATCGATGCCGATGTGGAAAAGTTCTTCATCAGTGCCTTTATGGAGACAGTGGAGTACAGAACAGCTAACAAAGTTGCTCGGAAAGACTTCCTAGACTTGATCATTCAGTTGATGAATAAGGGTTACATAGAAAATGACGATAAGAAATTATCTCAACTATCAGGTGACGCAATAGTATTCATCGGTATTTCATGGTTTTACTTGTGTTAAAAATTTGCAGTATTTCATTGAATTAATACTTACTGACTATTGCAGAGTTTGATAGTCAGAAAATCACTGCACTTGAAGGAGCCGCGCAGGCTTTCGTATTCTGGTTAGCTGGCTTCGAGACGTCATCTTCAACCGTCACTAACTGCCTGTACGAGTTGGCGCTACATCAGGATATCCAGGACAAAGTGGCTGAAGAAGCGAACCGAGTACTTGGAGAATTCGGGGGAATGTCTTACAACGGAGTAAAGGAGATGCGCTATCTTTACAAAGTCGTATCAGGTTGGTTTCCAGAAGTGACGATATCCCCGTGTCTTCTCAACCCTGTCACCGGCCGCTGACTTCAGTTTTCCATCACTGTCCACAGAAACTTTGAGGAAGTATCCAGCTGTCCCGATTCTGAACCGAGAATGCACAGCGGAGATCGATCTGCCCGAAACTGGACTCCACGTTGAGAAAGGCACTGCGATAATCGTTCCCGTTTACGGACTCCACAACGATCCCGAAATATATCCAGACCCGGAAAAATTCGACCCTGAACGTTTCACCGAGGAAAAAATCGCCAGCAGACATCCGTACGCTTATCTGCCATTCGGCGAAGGGCCGAGGAACTGCATCGGTAGGTTTAAATCGTGTCAAACAGTCACGAGCCCAGCTAAAACGGATGTTTTTTTCTTGTTTTTATCATTGCAGGCATGAGGTTTGGATTAGTACAAACGCAGGTTGCCCTCGCTAGTTTGCTTTCGAAATACCGTTTCATGCCAGGACCAGACTTCAAAGTTCCGATGGTATTGGACAGAGGCAATGTGGGAGTTTCACCGGCAGGTGGAATGACACTACGCATCGAACTGCGATGATGTTATCTCACAGTCTACTCTTGCCGATGATAAAACAAAATTTAAAGATAATTGATCGAGGGCTGAATATCGTCAATGTTATCGCTAGGAGTTACTAATTATTATTAACTTTATATAACAAGAGCATGTTTCACGCGGTTTTTCATGCGTTTTTTCCGTACACAAGGTACCTGTTTTTATGACACTAGAGTGAGTTTGACTTGACCTGATAGTTTTTGCAGAAGAAACCACTTTTAACCCTTAGCATGCGCGGAGTACAGAAAAGATCATTTTTAATCCTTTCAAGCAGATATTTTTTAAGTTATTATTTTGTCCTGAATTTTGTAACGCTGGGGTTTTTGGGGTCGCTGATCACGAATCTGAAGTCAGAATTTGTTGACCTGCGTCGTGTTTTTTGGATAAGTCTTCGATCTTCAAAAAAAGATCGAATTTGTCATCTAAATACTGCTTTTTTGAGTCATGTATGAGAATGTCGATGGAATAAATAACTCCAGCTAATTTCGAAAAACTACTCTTACTCCTAGGGTCGTTGACATGAAATATTCCCAAGACCACTCAAATGTTAAAGCTAATAAAACCACTGTACACCAGTGTTATCGTTCAGTGAAAAAGGTAAGGTCTTCCAGTAAAGGTGAGAGATTAGACAAAGATGTTATCCAAAAAGAGCATATTCTTGGTAGATATATCAGTATATGCGTAAGTGCAAATTGAATGCGTTCAGAGACAATTTTAGAAATAATAAATTTTATTCTATAACGGAAATTTGTCAACAATTAAATTGACTCGTTATAACTATACTGTAATGTAATGGTTCATCAGACCGAGCCGAAAAATACCAGAGTTGAACCAATTCGAACGTTCTAGTGACAAAAACTTTACCCGAATTCCTGATATCTTAACGTATGTTGATAGTAGGGGTTTTGTTCCACTCGTGTTTACGGTCATTTGTGGAAATAACATTGTCGCCGAGTTTGTTAACGGTCTTGCCTGTTTCCCCAACTTTCGATTTAGGTTGTCTGACCGATTTATCCTTAAGGGGGTGCCTGAATCGATTTTGGCGTTGTCGTATATACCTCCAAATATCGAAGTTCGCGTGTTCCAAACGCGAGAAAGGGCTTAATAGCCACATTATATACACAATTCTGAACAAAAACACTTCGACACATTGTTCTACGTATCTGGTATTGCGAGTTTGTCGGATCCAAGCCATTTCTTTATTTCTGCGTCAAATGAAAATGCATTGGAGCGTTTTTGTTCGGAATTTTGTACAGAATGGGGATATTAAGCCCTTTTTGCGTTTGAGATATCATGGACTTCGATAGTTGGAGATGTACACGTCAACGTCGAAATCGAACGTGACACCCATTTAAGTCATTATACGTCTCTATGCCTTCGTTTCATCTATGGCGTATAAAAGTCTCGGTAGCATAATGTCAAAGATAAACAAGACGAACGAAGCGAAGATTGTGAAATATCGAGTGACGATGTAGTTATAAATTAATTCTCCAATCAATGTTAAACCTAAACGAAAAAAATCCCCAATCAATACATCGTGAAGCTGCAAACTGACAGACGGATTGTAACGAAGCCCAGCAGTGACTTGCAAAATCGCGTGCGTGGTTTGTGTTATCAAATGTTTACTCAAGAGATAGAACGGAATGAACTCAAGTCGCTGAGAAACGATAAGACGGCAATAAGTAGCGGCAACAGCAACAATTCCCCGATTTGTTTCGTCAAATTTCGGGTGAGTACAGTCGCATTTTGTAATAGATTTTTATGAATATTAAAAATCTGGAGGGTAGGTTTGATTTCATAAAATGCACCGTTCATTACAAGTTATGGGAATATCATTCCGTCTAGTCATCGAGTGAATCAAAATTTTCACCACAAATATTGGATTGCAAATGAAAATAACGAAGAAAGAAAGTACGATTCAGAGATATAAATTTTGAAAGAATTTAATCAAGATTAGAATCCATATTCTGGAATCCTTGAAGGAATTCAAATTGAGCTTAAAGAATAAGGTCAGCCATTAAATTTGTTCGAAGTATCGTAATAATTATCAAATAAATTTTTGTAATATTGTGAATAATCGTATACTTACCGTATTTTGTAAAAGTTGATATCATGTTGCCACAGTCGTGGAACCAACATCTAATCAAATAAAAGCTAACGGTAAGCACATCAGCTTTGTCGCTTTATTACGAATACTTAACATTACGTGCCTTCGTTCAATCAGATTTTTGTTTGACTTTTTTAGATGCGGAAAGAATTGATAATATTCGTTAAAGTAATCAGAGTAATTTGTTTCGCCATTAACCTTGGATTGACTTTCATAAAGTGGCACGTCAGTTAAATTTCAAAATGCATATATAAAAGTGCCATCTTAGGCTCACAACCGTGTGAAACAATTGGCTAGTTTGTAGCGTGCATTTCTAAAGTCCGAAGTCATTGATTTTATTATTGCAGTTTCGCAACCAGATAAGGCCGACAAGCAGTGGAACCCTCGTTTTATTTTGTGCCAGCAGATGTTGGAAAAATGGCGTCTCACTCAAACTACTTTCTGGTGGAATTCATTGGGGCAGTCTTTACCCTGATCTGTGCTGCTTACATATATCTGAAATATGTCACCTACAAGTACTGGAGTTGGAGGAACATCGATTTTGTCAAACCAGTTGTCCCCTTTGGCAACTTATGGCCGGTGCTTTCGGTTCGCGCTTCAATTGGTAAGGCAAACCGGAGCCGGATGTTGATTCGTGATTAATTTTACAGGAACTTAGAAGTGTTTCTTGCGTTTCAGGTGATCGGTTTCGAGAAATATACTTGGAGTTTAAGAAAAGCCCGGTCGTTGGGGTTTACATGTTTCACAAGCCCGCACTCGTGGTCAATGATCCTGATGTCATACGTTTCGTACTGACAAAACAGTTCGCGCATTTCCACGATCGTGGAACCTATTGCAATGAGAAGGTCGATCCGTTGTCTGGTCATCTATTCTCGATCCCCGGTGCCAAGTGGAAGTTCCTGAGGACCAAGTTCTCTCCGACGTTCACATCGAGCAAGATGAAGCAGATGTTCTTCACGGTTCAGGAATGCTCCGAAAAGATGGTGGAATTCGTCAGTCCTCTAGCTAAGAACCGTGAACTGATCGAGGTGAAGGACCTCGTGGCAAGGTTGGACGATTTTGCATTTACTCCGTTCCTTTTACAATCATGGAAAGGATCTTGGAACGAACACTGGTACTGATGATCGTCCCTGATCTCGCGGTTACAGATTCTCCACCGACGTTATCGCATCGGTTGCTTTTGGGATTCAGTGCAACAGCATCGAGAATCCGAATGCAGAGTTCCGGAGCTATGGTCGGAAGGTCTTAAGGCCAAGACCAATAATGAATGCGATTTCGTTGTTAGCTCCATCCTGGCTGGAACTTCTCCGAATTTCCGGTACTGACGCCGATGTGGAAAAATTCTTCGTCAGTGCTTTCACCGAAACAGTAGAATACAGAACAGTTAACAGCGTGGTTCGGAAGGACTTCTTAGACTTGATTATGCAGCTGATGGACAAGGGTTACGTAGAAAATGACGATAAGAAATCGTTTGAACTATCAGGTGACGCCATGATTTACATGTGGTAACAATTTTCAGAATCTCGGTGAACTAACATCTACTAACTCTTGCAGAGTTGGATAGTCAAAAAATCACCTTGCTCGAAGGAGCCGCGCAGGCCTTCGTATTCTGGTTAGCCGGCTTCGAGACGTCATCTTCAACGGTTACTCACTGCCTCTACGAGTTAACGCTGCATCAAGACATGCAGGACAAAGTGGCCGAGGAGGCGAACAGAGTGCTGGCAGAATTTGGAGAAATGTCTTACAACGGAGTCAAAGAAATGCGCTATCTTCACAAAGTCGTATCAGGTTGGTTTCCAGAAGTGATGATATCCCCGTGTCTTCTCAACCGCGTTAGCGGACGCCAACTTCAGTTTTCCTTCATTGTCCGCAGAAACTTTGAGGAAGTATCCAGTTGTCCCGATTCTGAACCGAGAATGCACAGCGGAGATCGATCTGCCCGAAACTGGACTCCACGTTGAGAAAGGCACTGCGATAATCATTCCCGTTTACGGACTCCACAACGATCCCGAAATATATCCAGACCCGGAAAAATTCGACCCTGAACGTTTCACCGAGGAAAACATCGCCAGCAGACATCCGTACGCTTATCTGCCATTCGGCGAAGGGCCGAGGAACTGCATCGGTAGGTTTAAATCGTGTCAAACAGTCACGAGCCCAGGTAAAACTGATGTTTTTTTCTTGTTTTTATCACTGCAGGTATGAGGTTTGGATTAGTGCAAACGCAGGTTGCCCTCGCTAGTTTGCTTTCGAAATACCGTTTCACGCCAGGACCAGACTTCAAAGTTCCGATGGTAATCGACAAAGCCAGTTTCGGAATCACACCAGCAGGTGGAATAACACTTCGTATCGAACAGCGATAGAATCACCTTACAGTGCAGCACTGTTTGTAAAATAAAAAAAACCTACATGCTGGCAATTGTCAATGCTTCTGCCATAATAATCATTCAATGACAGTTATCGAAGTCCCAGTAATACGTTGAGTAAATATCAAGATAATGATCTGCAGGTATTTCCAGTGAATTTCGTTGTCTAATTTTTGTAAAAATGTCACAATTAATCTACTTTTTTTGTTATATTATAGTTAATTTGACGTATCGAATTATATGCAACTCGACCCTAATATTTTGCTCTATTTCCTTACTTTAGCTTTTTCAAGACTCAATGCTCATTTCAATTGAACAACAACTTCAATTCTACCATCGAAGAATATCCGAGTATCCACAAATTTGCAGTCGCTAAACGGTGAATAAATTAATCATCAAATCGTGTGGAAAAATGTTTACGAGTCTACATTTCATTACTTCAATTCAATACATGGAAGTTTTCGCGCATTTTTTATAACGATGACCGCAATGTCCTTCTTTTCTGCAGTCAACCAGATTGCTCAAAGCCTATTTCACATTGTGTCGAATCATTGTGAGAATGCGAGGAAAACTAGTTGTAAGTGTATTGTAACTGCGTATCGTGTTTATCTTCACGATAATTCACCGCTCGTGAAGAATATAACTTTCGACCTGCTTTTCTCTTTCATTTTTCCGCTCAGTGTGATTTCTTTTAAAAGAAACACAAGAGTGCCCAACATTAATCGAACGGCACGAGTCCAAGAAGATACGTCAGTGAAACTCTAAACTTTTTCGGTTACTTTAAAATTTGAACTCACAATAAGGCTCTAAAAAATAAGTCGTGTTCAACCGGTTCCAATCAGTTACATTGCGTATGAGGCGTTCTCTACTCACCCAGCCACTTTTTTTTATATACTCTTGGATCTGTTCCATAATGGTTACATAGTAGTACTACTTTAAGGTACTCTGTATGAATATTTTCAGATTTTTTAATTACTCGTATCAGAAATATTTTTTTTTTAATCTTTAACACAACCAAGTATGTTTTCCCATGAGTCATTAAACGCAATGCATGTTATATTTTTGATGGCATCGTCGATTTTAGAATTTCACTGACGTGTCCCCTTAAAAGGTACTTGATCCATTCAATCAACGTGTGCACGTAATGTGTACGAATATCGTTAATTGCTGTACTATTTTCGTTTATTATCGGATTTTCAATTCCTGACCAACGAAACGCAAATTAAAATATACTCACATCACTATTCACTCAAAAGCACAAAAATATCGATAAAAATTGGTTTCGGTAAAGTCAGTGATGACCTCAAGTGCTATCAGATTCTGGCCAATTTAGAATCTTTTCGCAGATCGAACCCCTATCGAAATTCAAATTTTTATGTCGTTACGCTCATGAAGATTGGATGTAACAATTTGGCTCAGTTCAGACTTCCGGGGAAATTTTGGTCGGCCATTAGTTTTTTTTTTTTTCCCGACAGTAAAAACACGCCGCGGTTCAACCTTGCGCGAAATTGTTCGTCATACCTCGCTCCTCCATGTTTTTGTTGCATTGCCTCAGAGCATCGATTGTTCGCAGCTGGCTGTTTCCCGTGCGTTCCCATGAGCCGGACTTATTGCACCTCGCAATTTGCATCAATAGTATAACGAGCCAAGAATAGTACGACTAAAAATGATCGGGTTTTGGAAAATTTAATTTACCTGGCGTGAAATAGGAGACGTCGAAAATTAAAGAAGAGAAAATAAATATTAACGGTCCGCAGGGTGACCGGCATATTTTAACATTAGCTTCCTATCTCCCTTAATTACACCGACTTAATTAACGTCTCATCAGGAACGGGGATCGTGGCGAAATGTAAAAATTACCTCATCGCCCGGAAATATGTTTTAACGTCTCTCCGCGGCTCAACGTTGGATCCGATCAGGAAACGGATAGGATTTTGCGTCCATCTCCTTTTGTAGGGTTGACTTTTATATTTTTCTCAGAAAATTCAGTTTAATATGACGGAATTTTTTTTACAACAAATATGTTAGAAAAAAATACTAAAACTTTTTCGTTGGACGAATCTTTTCTTCGTTACTTGTTATTACTTAAGATCGGTTTAGCTTGAAAAAAGATCGTCCATTTACGAAATTTGTAAATTAGTCATAGAATTCTCAGTTTTCGAAGAATTCGTGCAACAGAATCGTGTGTAATCAATTACGAAAAACCTCGAAATTTTTTACCATCAAATCTCACCGTTTACAAATAAAACGTTGAATAATTCTGTCACTGAATTTCGACTTCAAATTTTCACACTTTTCTGTCATCGAAAAAAGTGTTATTATTGTGAAAAAGTTTGCTATTCTTGAATATCAAATTAATCTTTCGATTGTTTTGTAGCAAAAGGTGAAAAAAAAAAAATGATCGTATTCATTGAAACGGTATTTTGTAATTTTCCGGAAACGAAGAAATCATGTGGATCACTGTATCGAAAAGCCGGGAACATCATCGTGAGGAATTCAAATTTTCAAAGAGTGATACAGGCTCACGTGTGGTCTGATTTTTCTTTCATTATGTATACAAAAATTTGGCATAAATGATGCAAATTTTGACAATCAAGGAATTCACAAAATCCGTGACTTGACTTTTCAATATCACTGAATTCGAATCTGAGACCAAAAACTGAAACTTGAAAACCCGACATTCAATATTAATGTTAAAAAATACAAAGTGAACTTCAAGCATGTATCGATTAAAACAAAAAGTTATCACGAGCCAAGGGTAGAGTTCGGTGATTATGGTCTAAACAAAAAAGCCGATATTAATGGCCGCCGTAATTACGTGCCGAGCTTCGCGTCTGCCGCACTACAACGGCGAGAATGGAAAGTAAATGGGAAACAGGTTAGACGCGATGTATTCGAAGGCTGAAGTAGCCGCCGGTCAACCCTCCTGTGGATATAACACAATTTAGAATTACTGTGTTTCTCTGAAAACGACCGGTTGGAATCAGCCGATGTTAATAACTCCAATTAACAAGGCTGCGAATGCGATTAAGGCGATCCCTTGTATCTGGACCTGCCCAGGTGGCGTTAGTTACGAGTTTTTTGCCGATGGAGGTCCCCCAGGGATGCCACAAATTGATGTAACTCCAGGGGTGTCCGGGAAAATACGTAACTTCGTTCCGATTGGCTGCGCCATTTTCTACCAAATCCCATATAAGTGAAGCCTGGCGTTTTCAATTTCAAAGGCGTTATGTTTCCAATTTCAAATGAACCGCGCTACGATTCTGATTTGTCAGAAAATGGCGGATGGATAGGAGTGGGGGGTCGGTAACGAGACACGCCTAGAGTGACACAACCACAAATCAGCAATTAATGTCCGTTCCACTCCGATTAAGGAAAGAATACGTCGTGACTGAGAAAAATGTCGTTCATTGTCTCGGGTGCAAGGAACCGCCTTTTTGTTTCGTTCTGCGCGACATTTCACGCCGAGGGTTCGGGTCAAGAGAGGATGAATTGATTTTCATCGCTTCTTGTTTCCTACCCACGGTTCACAGGTACCTTGGTGAAAATGTTTCTTTGAAAAGGTATGAAAAATTATCCGGAAAATTTCGTTGAAAATTTTTTATCACGCAGGCTGTTTGGCTGAATCGATTTGTTTTATCAATTTTATTACCGAGGTAGTTCCGCATTGAGTATAATTCGTGAAATTATTATATTCGTAGGTTACACGAAGAACTCTTTACAATTTCTGATATTAAAAATACTGGAATTATTAACAGGAGCTTAGACATCGATACTTCATTAAAAATAACCAATTCCATAAGACTTGTTCGATTTCATTCTAATCAAGTTATTGAGAAGACTTGTCACATAGCATCTCTGATTGTTTATTTATTTTTTTAAATTTTGTATCATTTGGAAAATTGGGGAAATTCTTGGACGTTCAGAGAAATTTTGCGTATTACAAATATTGATAGAGAAATTCTGAGAAAGTGATTCGAGCTATTTTGCCAACCAAAAACATATTGTTAGAGAAATTTGAGAAAATGTGAACATATTCTGCAGAGAAATCCTGTGGAATAATGTTATTCTGGAAATCTGGATTTTTTTCTTATTAAGTTACAGTTTTTACGAGAAAGATTTTCTCCAGGAACCCGGTTTCATTGTATTGATGTACTGACGTTTCATTCCCAATTCACTGACAATGAGAAAAATGTTTTACTCTTCCAATTTATGCAATTGATAAAATTAAACGAAATAAAAAATATCCGAAGGATCCCGAGAAATTCGATACAAGCTTTGATCATCTCTAACTTTATTCTGATTACTGTGACGTAATACGATCACCTTCAAAGAGATTCGGTACAGATTTTATTAGTATAGCTTCAACAGAGAAGTTGAAATTCAACGTAAATTTTTTGGAGTAATAGATTTTTTTTTCAAATCCTCTTGAAAATGAATTAATAAAGCTGGTACAGATGAGGAAAATATTTTTCAACCATCTAAAAAGTGTAAATCAAGATTCCGATACCTAAAAACTTGGAGCAAGATCTCCGTTGGATTTTTGGATTATTGTGTTCGAATCTGGCTTGAGTAATCGGAACACGATGAGAAATAATAGGAGTTTGTAAGAATTATTAAGAGTCTGCGAGAGTTACGTCGAAAGTTTTTGTTGCCTATCCTACGGGCAGGGAAACATCAGCTTTTACGAAACTTCAAAGATAATTAAATTCCACTCTCGTGTGTCGGCCTAACTTGATTTTTGGTCAAAATTGAATTGTGACGTCCGGGATAGTAAGTAATGTAGTTGTTTACCTCCGGTTTGGAGGATACCCACTCCGATTTTGGCAAGCGAGTAGGAAACCTGGGATCCCGACCCGTGACTGAAACTCACTTAGCTAGAACGAAAATCTTGAAAACAACCGCTAGACAAAACGACGCGGCCGGTTACTTTTCGTCTGGAAACTTTTTACCCCGCGCCGCAATATTGTTGCAATATCGTTGAAGTGCAACTGCATCTGCCGTTCGAATTTCTTCACGATTATTCGAACCTCGTTTACGCGTCGTAACGTACCGCTGGAAATTTTTTAAACCCTTTTTTCGAATCGCGGTGAAAAATTTTTACAAACCTTTAAAAAGAAATCGCTCAGACTCTTTGAAACGAGTATAATTTCTTATTTTCCGGAGAAACGTTTTCACCATTTCTCGGATAATCGTAACGAAATTGATAAATAGGGTAAAACACACGTTCGAGAGCTAGTCCAAAATTCAACTTTATGTCTGCAGGATTACGGTCAGTGCCCGTCGAAAGTATCAACGATCGTTTATTCTGCTCTGATAAAGCCGCGTCGTGTACAACGAGTATTCGAACCGTGTTCCGCAGTGCGAGTATCTCGTGTTTCGTTTGAGAGAGGCGAAAATTATCCCGACAATTTGCGAGCTGCTACTGCGTCGAATCTCATTGTCGACGAAATAACGCTCTGGAGGAAATTTATTCGACCCGCACGACCCGCTCCTTCGCAATATCACCTCAAAAGGGACGATATTTGAGCTAAGCTATTTTACACTACTCGGTCGAACCGTTTGAAACGAAGGCGCAGCTCCGGCTGCGGCTTAAATAACCATTTGACAAACTCACCCACAGTTCCACCGGCTCTGAACTGTTTCAGGACCTTTTTCCTCCCCGTAATATCACTTGTTCCAGCAATTTTTCCTGCTGTTTTCAACCGTAAACCTTGGACTCAATTACGCTCGCACGAAATCAATATGGCGCTCATTGGCTCACTTCGAATTTCGTTTCGACTGTAAATTTATTCCTATAATTCGGGAAATGTCAAGCTGATCGTAAATTGAACAAGTTGACGGCAAGAATCGTTCAGCAAAGAATTCACCGTCGATCGAGTATCAGGAATTAGATATCTCAGGCTTAGAAATAACGGGTGATTGACGTCACGTGATAATCCGCCAGAGGGCAGCACCGCAGTTTCCGAACCTTGCGTCGTTTGACTTTCTCGGCCTTCGGCGTCAACTCTGAAACTGTCAATCTATACTTTCATGGGTTTTATTAAGATGGATCACTCTCAGACTTGTGCCCCTGCACCTGTCCAAATCGCACTTCACTCCCTGCGAGTATCAGTCAGTATCGGGAAATTTTTCAGACGCCAGCTTCTTGGCTTTCGATCAAATCACCTCTCACTTTTTGCAAAGAGCTGCATTCATTTAACTTGTCTCGTCCTCGTTATTCGCGCCATCCCCGACTGAGTGCCAGTCTATTCCCGAAGAAAATATATTTGTTCAGAAACTTTCAGAAATTTCTGTCTTCTCCCTGTGAAGGCGGTCACCCTTGTCACTATGCGATTACACAACTTTACGCGAAATGTGTTCTCATTTTTTGTTCTGCAGGTTCGTTTGCGGGCAGTTTTCGAATTTCGAACGCCTTTCCATGATCAAAAATAAAAAAAAACCTGTTTTTCATCTGTAGTTTCTGCTTTCAAAGTTCGCGTTATAGTTTTCAAACCAAACGCAATATTGTAGGAGCATATTTTTTTTTTTAACTTTTGAGTGTAGAAATCAACAAAGACTGTGATTCGTTTGGGAAGTACTGTTTGAATAATTTTGATGATGGTAACGGTACAAATTTAAGTTTTGAAAAGTAATTCGAAGAGTGCAACTTGGACAAATATCGCTCCGCGTCAATTTCACCGTCGAGAGATTCTGAATCGAGTAGAGCTTAAACACCAACAACGTATTCCACGGTCCATTTCCTCTTAAAGAAGTCGCTCCTGCAGAGTATTTCGATTGAGGCAGCGCCTCAAAGTGAGGTGAAATGCATTTGACTAGCTGCTTTAACCGACGCCGCTGAAATTCTTCCACACAAAACTGAAGAATCTCTTTTACCGGAGGAAAAGATCTCAGAAAAAAAAAACAAACAATATCCCAGGGCTTTTAAAAGTATTCTCTTCACAGACGAATCTTTCAACCATATTCTTGAAAATTTCAGGTTTGTAAAAAAATATATAATTTCTTGTCAGTTATGTTAACGAATTTGAATGAATAACGAATTTTCGGGCTTATTAATGAAAACGTGAAAAGTTTTTAATTCAAGATAATATTTACGTATCGCTTTAATTTTTAGCAGATTATTTATCATGATTGGAAAAATGAATAACTGCTTTTTTTACACGGTAAAAGTAATTTGATTTCCCGCGACGCATTGGGTAACACAGATCTGCAACAAAAAAAAAAAAAAACTGCACACGTTTTTTATACGGTTCCTTATAGATTTTTGCTCACTGATAACGGGAAAAATATTTAAAAAAATTCCATCACGTCAGGTTTTTTCTTGAACTAGTGTTTGTAGTTTAATTCAGAGTGAAACTCCCGCTTATCTCTAAATCTGGTATCCTTTTCCTGATTCTAAGGACGTCAAAGGAAGATGGGACATCAGTATGCTAACTGACTACTGTTGGATGCTCAAGCGGAATACAGAAAAAAAGGAAATCCGTAGCGTTTTCGGGAAAGTATCGAAAAGAAGAAGAAAAGGTTTCGTAGTCAAGAAGAACGAACACGGAACGTTAAGTATATTTCATAAAGAAATTGTTTCTTTAATTTTACAAGAAATATTGTCCGGTTCATTGCAATGAAATGGTGATTTTTTTTATTATCATTACGCTATTTTTATGCAAACACTTTGGATTTCGAGGGAAAAAACGGAACTCGATTTTCGATTCAAAAACATAACGAAACGTATTTTTGCAAGCCTGTGTAATTTCACAGAATTCGTTGTGTAAATTCCAGGAGTCGCTGCTACATTAGGCTGTGGATACTCGGAAGCTCAAAGCTGGATTTAGCATTGTTTTTTGGTGAAATTGTTGCGTCCTTGTCACCCTTCATGGTATACGTGTACAGACGCGTTTTACCCGGAGGCATTGTAGTTATATCCATGCCAGAAACAGAGGCAAAGGGTGAAAGCGATTGGACATCAGTCGACCCTTAATAACTTGAAAGGGGTGGGTGTATCTATTATAATTCGAACGGAAGGCTCCACGTGTGGAAAACAATCGCAGCCGAAGATAAACGAGGTTGTATTACACGTGAACCTGTACTTCGTAAGTATTAATGAGGCCTTTGTGTTATATTTTCATTTGTTATTTCAATTTATACCGAAGGGATTAAATTTTCGATTCTATTCTTCACATCGGTTCGGAAATTTTTCTTTCAAACCTTATTACGACGAGTGACGTTTTACCCTGAAACTTGAACAACGATTTTTCTATCGGAGCTTTCGATTCGTATATAATTTTCGTTCGTGAATTGATATTCTGTACGAAGAGGGTTATTTTGGTGTACGAGAACCTTTGGCAGTTGGGTTGAGAACCAATCTCCGCCAACGTGGAAAAGAAATGCAATTAGGAAACATAATGACCGGAAATTTGGTAAGACTGGATAATTTGTACGTTGGGGAAATTGAAAATACAGCAGATTAATGGTTGAAATCGCTTTGAATTAATTGCACGTCGGTTTATTTTTTTTTTTTTTCACTAAAATTCGCGAGTTTTGAATTTTACCCGTTTTTATTGAGTTTACCCAAATTGTTGATTCTGGTTGAATCGGTTATTGGTTCTGGACGCTTCGATATTTCGAAAAATGCGTATCTCCGCCACCGCAAAGCGTCTACCTAATGCAAAATGCAAATGGCGGCTGATGTGTGTTTCGCACACATGACGGCTGCACGAATTTGTAAGCAAAGGTTTTATCTGGCCTGGAATCTGCCGGAAACCACACGCCACTTGACCCGTGGATAATGGACTATTTTATCCACTGAGGCAGATAGCCGGGTGACTATAACTCGGAGTTTTCGTGCCTCTGTTTCGTGTTTAGTGCTTTTTTCACCCCCGCTTCTCGGCACAGATACTAGAGCGAAAGAACAATAAGAATTATTACCAAAATCAGCTCGTCGGGATAATTTGAGCTGCGCTTTTGCTCACGCACTGAGAAAAATTTCATTTGTTACAGTAACTAGAAAAATTCAGTAAAACGGGTATTGTTAGAAAAACTGTTTGAATATTTTTGGGATTACGAAAAACGAGGTATGCGTAATTTTGCGCTATTGTCGATCCTTTTTTGGTAATTGCAACGCAAAATCAGTTTCTGAGGTTTGCTCTAGTTTTTTAGTTAAACAAGGCTTTAACGTCAATTTATTCTTGCACGAGCGTTAAATTTTCGCAACAGTTGCAAGAAAATATAGCAACAGTGATCGTAATGAGAGAGAATAGTAACGGATAATAGACTTTCCGGTAACAGCTAGAAAAATAATTTTCATTTTCTACCTGGAGCTATATTTTTCGATTGTGTTAAAAAATGAAAATAGTTAAGGATTGAGCGGTAACCGGAACTAAAAATTTCTCTCAGTGCAGCCACAGCAGCGAAACTCCACCTTATGGAAGGCCGACATTCTTCCGAGTCGCCAGAGGATGAAATTACAAGCTGATATAAATAACATATGAAATAAACTACATTATTGATAGTAATTATATTTGACACATAACGTCAAGTGTTAAAGAAATAATTCAATAAGGCAATTAAGAAGTTTAGTGAGTAACGAATCTTGAATCCATATTGGAATAAATAACGTTGTGGATTTAATTAAATCTCGAAAAAGGAAACCATTATGCTCAAAGAGAGAATTTATTTATTATATTTACAACAACGAAGCAATAAAAATTCGGTATTTCAAATTATACGAGTCATTTCTACCCGCTACGACGGTTTTGAAATTTACAAACTTCTGTTCAATTTGTTCAATTGAAAATCAGCCTTTTCAATATTCAAGCTTAATTACCTGCTAAATAATGTTTTTTTTATGTCAACTTTTACAACAGAATTGCTGTGTTAATGCCACGTTGGAATTAAATTTCGTCGAGCTTTCACTCCATCGAAATGAAAAGTCTGCACCGATTCGAACTCAGCTTTTCTTCTGACTCACAGTTTTCTTTTCCAACTTGCCTTGAGGCCTGGGTGTACCTTCCATTAGGAAAAAGACAATGCGGGGTGAAAACCCGTTGACAATCAGATCGAGACGCAACTGCATTGGATATGGAAATACTGGATTATTTTCGGTTCGCTGATTACAAAATAGCGAAAACGACGCTCCTCAAAATAATTGTGTCGGATGGAAAAGGATCGAATCATCTTTTGCAAAAGACAATCCGTGCCTAGTTGGGAGAAAAGTTCTCACCGATTATGAGGGTGAAATTTTGCTTCGAGTTTGTTACACTTTTTATTTTTCTTAAATCTTAACATATTTCTGATTCATATTATTCGATAAAATAATATGATAATCACGATTAGTCTGCTGGTTTTTTGCTCCCAAGTAAACATTTTCGTCTGTTTTCCAAAGCCAGTCCTCTGGGAAAATTTTTACGAGTCTCTAGTTATCAATTTTTCGTTTTTCTCTTCAGCTTTGGATCTCGATACTTTGATCACCGGAAGCTCGGGTGAATTTACTGTGGGAGCTGGCGTTTGATGTAAGAATTTCGTCCGAAATGTGAGACGTGTATAAAGACTAACGATTAAAACTGAAAGAACCGACGCCCGGAGCTTTCTGTAGGGTGTGTAAAAGTAAAATATCTATAGAATATTTCTGAAAAAATCGTACGTCACCGTGTTGAAAGAAAGAAAAAAAAAAAAAAAAAAATGGCACGTTTCTTTTTTCTTGAATTTGTGGTTTTTTCTAATATCGTACGTGGGCTTACCGAAAAATTCCAAGATCTATTTAACTTTTCCAGAGTCAGAGTGTAAGCATGACGAATTGTGAAAAGAAGCTTAACTTTCGATAGTACTCGTTTCTCGGGCGGCTGTGCTTGTTACACGGTGAAGGTTTTTTTTTTGCACCTGAAAGCCGGGAAAAAATATAAAGAGGAACGTAAAATGTTGTAAAATTTTTCAAAATTGCAAAATATGCTAACTCGGAATCTAAATCAAATTCGTGCGGAACGGTTTAATGTATAAAATAATAATGTTGTGGAAATGTTTTAGCAATATCTGGATTTTCTTCTCAAAATCGAAATATTACAAAAGCACAATGTTATTTCACTTCACACTAATACATATCGGAATTCGAAGCATTGCGCATTGTATCTGAACTTTTATTCCAAATCCTGCGAAGTCGTATTGAGAGGCACAATTTACAGAAACAGAATTCTCGTATCGCGTTCAAGAAAAACAAAATCAAGAAAAAATTATTTCGATACTGAAAACATGTGATGCGGGTGAAAATTTAAATCTTCATTTATTTGAGTCGATTAGGTGGAAATGTAGGATCAAACATACGTCGTATATTTCGACGAAGGGAAAAAAAGTGTGGACACAAAAGTAAATCTGTAGGTAGATTTTTAGCTTGGATAGTTCAACAGATAATTAATGTAAAAAACTAGGGTAAGTAATTAATTCTCAGAGTATGATACGGTTAAAAATTCGAATCGGTATTGGTTTGATTCGAAGATTTCGAAGGTTGAGCAGCTGTTAAAAAATTAACAATCCCGATTTTTCCGCGTGCAAGTCGAAGCGAAAATGTAGCAAGAAAAGCGATCCTATACAAGGTGTCCTGGAACGAAGTGACCAAACTGATAGTAGTAAAATAACCTAAAAAAAATGTGCTCTCCGAAGTCGCGTTTTCGAAATACGACCGGTTAAAAAATCGTCTTCCAACGACGGGTTTTTGTAATAAAATTTGATATTGGAAATACTTTGTAATGTTTTGAAAGATACCAATAAGAAATATACACAAAAGAGTTTAAGATATTGTCAAAATAGTCTATTCATTTACATATGCAATGATCGACGAGTCATTAAATAAATTTATAATATAAGAGAAAATGAATCGTCGCAGGCCGACAAACTTGACTTGATAGTTGAAAATAAAACACAAATAAACAGCACCAAGTGTATAAGCTAAAAATAGAACGCAATCGAAATCAACTTTTAAAACACAACAAACAAGAGCGAATTAAGATATAACGTCGAACAGTGATAGTGAAAACGTGTAATTATAAGAGCACAGAGCGGATAGATGGTATCGTAATTTGAATAGAGAGAGAGAGAGAGAGAGAGAGAGAGAGAGAGAGAGAGAGAGAGAGAGAGAGAGAGAGAGAGAGAGAGACTACAAATAATTGACAACGTGTGTTATTTCATTCAATCACGTGATTTTTAATTCATTATTTTTAAGCGTCATCGTGAATTTGTTGGCGTTTTATTGCCTGATCAAGATTTACTACTTTACAGAATTCGTTCTACGTCGTTTACACAGATCGAAAATCGACTCTCCCCTTCGAGGGTGGTAGACCCTACACTGCTCACTGATCTCCTCCAACCTTCTTTCCTCGCTACTTATTGTCAAACATAATACACCGTCACGAGTTTCGTTTGAAACTCTTAAATTTGAAAGCTACAACCATTTCCATCGTGCGTCCTCATTGTCGTGTTTGACGTAAGGTCAATGTCAAGAGCCGTTGACAGCGTTATGTTTTGCATCATCATTCGAGCGCGCTTATCAACAAGACACCTAAACCAATTCTGCGTATTCGGTCGTCCACACGAGAGTGTTCGGTGAGGTCGTTTAACCGTTCGTATCACGAGAACGCGACTTCGTAGATCCACGCTTTCTTTTTGTACAATATTTGTGTTAACTTACTCGGCGCCTAGTTCCCGGACACCCTGCAGATTAAATTCTCAACGAATACGGATAAACGGATGACAATTTTGTCGGTATAAATGAGTCAACGACCCGATGATCAATAATAATTTTCACCTTGAAAGCCGGCGTGGGAGAAGCGTGCGAGTAGGTCTATTCCGGTCGGGGGCGGCTAGGCTGGGATGCTTTGGAAATATGAGGCCGAAGCTCGAAAAGCGGAGACGCGCGGCGGCGATCCGGTCGCCATCCGGGGCGGCGTAGCCGTAGGAAAAGCTCGGGGGTGAGGCCGGGTTCCAGGGGTGGCCGGCAGAGAGCGCGCGCGGCGTAAGCAGGGCGAACCCTCTTCCAGGCATCATTCGCGTCGCGAGCCGTGCACCCTGCAGATCACCGCGCCGCGTCTAAAAGGCGCGACTCGATCGAGTCCCGGGGGTTGATAAACGCCGCGGCGAAATAACGCGGGTGCGGGTGGGCGAGAAGGAAAGAAAGAAAAAAAAAAAAAAACAAACAAACGGCCCTTCGAAGTGCGCGAGTGCCGGAGATCCGCGAGCTTTTATTTTGAAAGAGCGCGAGAGAGGGTTGATCGCGAAAGCTCGGAGCTTTCGCTGAACCCCCTACCTACCCCCCCACCCCCCCACCCCCGAATCTGTGTTTCGTCCTACACTTGTTATACGCACGCATCCCGCAGCGAAGAACGGAATTTTTCTCGTCAAGCTTGGAGAGCTTGCACAGCTTCCGTGCACGCGTGCGAATATGTGTCGCGCAATTTGTACAACACCGTGTTAACGAGTGCGGGATTATTATGGTCGGAACTGTTGAATTTTACAAACTGTCGCGACGGTCGTATATGTAACAAATTAACAACGGCTTATCAGTGTTATATAGTGAGCTTGCAACCGGAGGAGCGAAAAGTGCTGCGTGTGCTTGGATTTTTTTCTCCCTCCTGAATGTGAGTAAGGCGTCGACGCTTATTGTAGTACGGTAATCATCGGGGTGGTATGATAATATGAGGTTTTTCAAGCTCGATCGCAAGCTCAAATTTTCAATAATCACCCAATGTTTGATAGTTGTTCGGCGGTTCGGTTGTGGGTCAGGAATTGGTGGAAATTCTTTGTTTGTTCTTAGAAATTGTATTATTGATAGATCAGACCTTTGGTGATCAAGCTCGGTCGCAAGCTCGAATCGTTGCCGATTGGCTAACTTCCGGAAATTGGTGAATGGTTGAGTTGCACGTCGAAAATCGTAGCGAACTGTTTGTTGTCTTTGGAAACTCAATCATTATTACTTAATAGTTACGAATCGGAGCGATTAAGCTCGATCGCAAGCTCAAGTTTTCGCCGATGAACCAGCTTCCAGAAATTGGTAAACGGTCGAGTCGTGCGTCGAAAATCGTATAGTGTTTGTTTATTTTTAGAAATTCCATTATTCATAGTTACGAATTGAAGCGATTAAGCTTGATCACAAGCTCGAACACTCACTGACGAACTAGCTTCAAAACATACGCAAAGCTTCAGTCCTACGTCAGAAATCAGAATGAACTGTCTGCTCGTTTCTAGAAATTGTGCTCAATTCGTATCGACAACTTTTAGTAATTAAGCTCAGTCGCAAGCTCAAATTATGACCGACGATCCAACTTTAAAAAATTGACCAATGCTTCAGTTGCTCGTCGAAAATTGGAATAAAACTCTTGGTGTATTTTAAGACGTTGTATTATTAACAGTTACATATTGAAATAATCAAGCTTTGACCGCAAGCTCAATTTTCACTCACGAGCCAATTTCGAAAACGTATCAAACGGTTCAGTCATGCGTCAGAAATCTGGGTAAAACGTTTGATTGTTCTAAGAAGTTCCATTTGATTCATACTAGCAACATTTGGCGATCGAGGTCAATTTCGAACTCAAATTGTCACTAGAGAATAAATATGAAAAAAAAATAAAAATTCCCATTGGTTTAATTTTCGTCGTAGGTGTAAAAAATCGGATCGAACAGTTTAATTGTTTTCAAATGTTGCATATCGTCAATAGTTACAGCTTGAGGTGTTCGAGCTTGATCGATGAAAACTTTTTAGGTACCTATGCTATAGAAAAATTGCAAAGTTGCATAAAATGAGAATATCTTTTTCCACACATCGCGGCAAACAGAGCAGAACGTAAGTATCTAATTTTCGAAATTGGTTGGTCGCGTGGCACATAGATGAGTGATAATTTCGAAATTGGTTCGCCTCTCGAATAACTCATTCCCAGCAAGATAAACTCGCGACATTTCTGAAGCCCAATTTTGAGTTTGTACCCACACCGAGTCGCGGAATTGATGAATCCGCCAATTACACCGGGAGAAGTATAAACACACCGAAGTACACACACGCTGCGGTATTTCCATTAAAGTGAACAGAGGCAACGTCTTGACGAGTAAATGTCGAGTTGGCAAGTCTCATTAAACGTCTCTGAGTGAATATTAGCAAAGGCAGGCGCCAGGCGTCGGTTGTTGCTCGTGTACAGATTTCAATGAATATTTTATGAACCCCCCTCCCCTTCAAATGGGATATATGCTCCGGTGGTTCGTTATTATTTGTAAATATATTTCGGCCTTGCGAAATAATATTCATCATCGGAAAGATTTACATCGTTGTACATATCTACCATATATGTGTGTGTGTGAGAGATGTATATACCTCGAATAATAATAACAACAATAATGACACAGCAAGTAGTATAACAACGTACGAATTTATGCCCCCCCCCCCCCCCCATAAATGTTTGTCCGACGAATTTTATTGGCGCGAGGAAATGAAATTCTGTTATATGTATTATGTATTTATACACGTTTATGTACATGGTTATTAATGATTATTGCGAGTGTATGTATATAGGTAAAGATATTTTTTTTTTTTGAAAATATTTCACGCGATTTTATTCGTTGTTAAAAATTTCCTAACGCGTCACATGGGTTTAATTTCTGGGGAATTGAAATTTTTTTTTTTTTTTTTTTATTTGATCGATTTTCATAATTTACCAATTCACTTGACGCAGAATTTAATTGAAAATTGAATTTTGATCGTAATGAATCTGGTTTGTTACTTGCTGATCTGGAGAATATATATCTTCGTCGTAATTTGGTTTAAAATTTGACGTTTTAGAGTTACGGGTAACGAAGAATTTGGCGAAATTAGACGGTTGAAAAAGTGAGTCGGTAAAGTCAGAATGTGAGATGGTAAATATCCGGGATATCGGAGGAATTTCGTGACACGCTTCTGCAACCGAAACGGCGAAGAAAAATTGTCCGAATATCCGTGCCGCGTTGAATAAAAAGGGAAGTAAAGAAAAGTTGGAAGATGGTTTAAAAGGCGCTCGCAACGGGGTGTAAAAAATTCATTTAAACGGAACGACTTGATTAAAAATGGAGGCATTAAAAAGGGAGCGGGGTCGAGGAGGGGGGAGGGGTCGAAAAAAAAAACGAAAACGGTTAAAGGTTAGACATATTTTTTTTTTTCTTTAACATGACATTCGGTTCCGAAAACAACGAAATTTTTTGCATGTGCTGTTAATCCGTTCTTCGTGAAAAAGTTCGGAGCTTGCGCGGAGCTCGGATTCCGTAATAACTCGTGTGAGAAATTCTGTTGGGCATAGTTTCTGATACGTGTAATTGCAAACCATGGCTCTCATTTTCCTTTGCTGATTACCGTTCAGGCGAAAACAGCGAACGAGTATGCTGTGTGTTGATAATTAGGAAAATTTCATCGTCAAATTTGGAACAAAGCGATCTAACAATAAACGGAGCAAAGATAAATTTTCTAAACTGAAGTAATTAATTCGTTGTTTCATAGTGAGAATAAAGGATTCAATTTAGTCAAACAAGACGTTTAATCGAAAGTGTAAGATTATAGGAAGGGACATAAATTCAAACTACTTGTTATTTATTCAAATCTATAAAGCGTTTTCTTTTTCTTAGTATAAGAAAGTGTCGCAAAAAATTATAGCAACTTTGAAACGTAATTGCAAGGACGATGATGCGGAGAAGAATATTGTTCGGAAAACGTGTAATTTTCGTTCAAACGAACGAAGCATTAATTTCACGAAATATTTTGCAACGTCTACTTGCTATTACACTGAAAGAAATTTTTAGTTCCGGTTACCGCTCAGCCCTTAACTATTTTCATTTTTTACCACAATCGAAAAATATAGTTCTAGGTAGAAAATGAAAATTAGTCTTCTAGCTGTTACCGGAAAGTCTATTATCCGTTACTATTCTCTCTCATTACGATCACTGTTGCTATATTTTCTTGCAACTGTTGCGAAAATTTAACGCTCGTGCAATAATAAATTGACGTTAAAGCCTTGTTTAACTAAAAAACTAGAGTAAACCTCAGAAACTGATTTTGCGTTGCAATTACCAAAAAAGGATCGACAATAGCGCAAAATTACGCGTACCTCGTTTTTCGTAATCCCAACAATATTCAAACAGTTTCTTTTCAACGATAAATGTTTTACTGAATATTTCTAGTTACTATAACAAATGAAATTTTCTCAGTGTACAACTCTGAAACAAAATTTGTCGAATAAACTTTTTGTACCGATACAAAAATCGAATTGTGGGAAGAACGAAAAAATTTTTGGCGTTTTTTTTTTTTTTTTGATAGTTGAAAAATCCGCAATTTCTTTGTATTCCAATCGCCTTGAACCTCGCCGTAAGTGCCTGCCTCGTAACTTTCCGGGGTACAAACCGTGAGTGGCTGCGTCTTGAGACTAGTCGCAGTGATTATGTGCCGGATAAAGTTGGACAAGTTAGGCATTCCTCGCGCGGAGAAACTCCTTTGCAATTTGATCTCGAAACGGCTGCTGGATGCAATCAGCTCTGTATTTCGGGTCCACTAGTCTCCTAGAGCGCGATAACATCAGCCACAGGCCAGAGTACATTACCTCGACACAGATGACGCCCATTTGGGGATCAAGATCGTCGTTCGCCGTGGCCGACTGCCAGGGTCTCAGGGATTCGCGACTTTATACGCACGCTGCAGTCACGCACCAGAATTGAGCCATACGAATTGACCCACGAACCGTTTGCCGGGTCGTTGGACTCCGAATACCTCGGGAATTTTTTGTTTTTTTTTTTATCCCCCCTTCTTTCATTTTTATCTCAGGTGAGGATTCCGTAGAACGAAGGGTGACCCGGTCATTGTTTTTTTTACACCGACGAGACTTCAAGGTTTCCCAAATTTTTTGATGCCCTGGAAAGAAATAAATAAATTAATTAAAAAAAAAAAAAAAAAATTCGTTTCACCGGCGAAATAGTAGATAAAAATTATCAGTGCGAAGATGTGACGAACTTTCGCTTCACGATTTCTTTTTCTTTTTTTTTTCACGCGATTCTCAGATTTCAAAAAGGCACTCTTTAATTTTTTCGAATTTCTTTCCTCCGACCCTTAATCTTTTATGATTGTTCGTACTTATTTCAAAATCGGCCTCTTTCAGAAATCTCTGAATGGTTTAAAAAATGTTATTTTTCATTTCAATTATTTTGACACCCGTCCCATTATGGGATGGTTTTTTTTTCGATACTTTTTTATCTTTCAAAGATTCTTGCGTCTGTAGATTCAGAATTGAACTGAAAAAATTTCGGTAATTTTCTGAAATTTCCGGAATATTGAAACGTGGTGCTTTGATTATTCAAAATGTTTGAAGTGCTGGAAAAAAAAAAAAAAAACAAAAATAGAAAAAATTGCCCTATCACGGTACGGGTGTCAAAACGATCTGAATGACGATTAAAATTTTTGAGAATTGTTTGAGTTTAATTAAAAAAGGCCAACGATTTTGAGATGGCTGTGAATAACGATAGAAAATTAACGATCGGAGGAAAAAATTTGAAAAAATTCAGGAGAGCTTTCCTAAGATCGGAAAATCGTATAAAAAAAAAACAAAAATCTCGAAGCGAATAAAAAATAGCGAGTACAAATCATTCGTCGAGTTGACGTGAAAGGCTCTGCATGAACAAATCTAGGCTCGATTTATAATTTTTGAATCGTTGCTCGCGTGTTTTTATTGAAAAATGATTAAGGATGAGTTGTCCACTTCGTTTCGATGAGAAGGGTGACATTTTTCTCACAGATCCACTCGATGCCTCGAGTATCGTATCTTGACCGTATCGACTGGACACTTTTTATACACGTAGCTGTATGGCATTTGGGTATTCATTACATGAATGATGGCCGCGACGTTCGAGAATCCGAGCGTCCGTTGACGAATCTGCTGCCACTGGACGTCAGTGCTTCGAGTGAGCTTTTTGCTCAATTTGTCTCTATAAGTTTCCCGTCTAGTCTCGAAAGTGATATTTCTTTCTCGAACGTCGAGATTTATTCTACAAACTTGACGCATCAATCTCCAGCCAAATTTAACGCGTACATGTTGCACGCGTCACTTGTATCATCATCGTGTGGTTTCACTGAAATAACGATTGACTCGGCATTTACAAAAAGTTTATTTCCAGCAGAATAAAAAAAAAAAAAAAAACACACACACACTTCAATTCCAACGGATAAAGTTTAGAATTCATCCTTCGCATTCGGATGATTCGTTTTTTTGACAATGAGTAGAAATGTAAAGGTGGAATTGCAAGTCTTCGAAATTATTGAAGATATGTGAAATCCTCGGAATGTTGATGTAAATATTTAGGATTGCGTACAGGCAATGAAATCTATGGAATCATGCAAGGGTTTTGAGATCGTTGAAATCCGTGGTGTCTCGTAAAATCAGGCAGGGAATTATTTGAAATTGTTCAGGTAAAAAATTACTTGCCAGATCATTTTTGAAATATCTGAAATCACATCAACGTGGATTTTATTATACCGTTGAGGTGATACGAAATTTCTGACATCCACCAAACAAGAATAATCTTTGAAATCTTTGAAATCATGTCAGCCGTACAGAGGCCTTGAAATTTTTGAATCTCCTGAATTTCTGTAAAATTATTCTTGGTATTGTGATAATCATAAAAATCGTGAATTCTTTAAATCGTCAAGATCTAAAATATTTGAAACAATGTGGATTCCTTAAAACCGTGTAAAATCCTTGATGCAATTGACGTTTAAAATGTTTCAAATCACGTGAAATCCTCGAAATAACATAAACTTTTATAAAACACACGAAATCATTGAAACAGTGGAAAATTATTGAAACGATACGAAAACCCCCAAGTTTTCTGAAACCTTGTGAAGTTTTTTCAATCATCAATATATTTGCATAATATCTCGTGCGAAACGATCGAAATTAGAATGAAAATTTGATCAGCATCGTATCCCTCGTATCGAAACCGTGCTAAAAATAACAAACGGTATTCAAATAGCTCATATATTTTTATTAACAATTGCGAAAGGTGGTCGAAGGTTGCGGGTAACTGGGCAAAAAATTAACTATGCTTAAACATTACGCCGATATCCTGCGGATTGAAAAGAATTAAACGGCAGCATAGAGATGACGAGGAAGGCTTAGCGTAAAAATGGATCAAAGAACGCGCACACAAGGGTAGGTTTTTTTTGAAGGTACCTCGGTATCAATTTGTGACTCCGGCTCGGAGCTCGCGGCCCGACCTTTTAACGTGCATAAATGTATTCATTATTTCCCGAGTTTACCACGGTGAATTAAACGCGGGACCGTAATACTTTGGCCGTGTGTGTGTGCGGGTGTAAAATTATACCCGCTGACAACACTGGGAAAGCGGTAAAAAATTTTACCTCAACATTTCGCCGCGCATAAATCCGCGTCACGTATTTTTGCAGATTATAATATATTATATACTACGTTCGCGTTGTTCGGAATTTCAACTTTTTGTGCCGAAGAACCGTATAAATAATCATTGAACGTCGGCGTAAATTCGTGAGTTTATTTTCTTTTTTCGCGACAGATTCTCTAAATAGGAATGAATTTTTATCACGTTGCAAAAATTTTACGGATATTTACAAAAGAATTCTCTTGCCTTCCTTCGAGAGAAAAAGTCAACCGATTAGGTAACTTAACTTCGGTGAAATCAACGGAATGAGAGTGAAAAATTGCTCGAGTTATCGTTGAAAAAATCTTAGAGAAGACAAAATTTCATATTCAGGTTGCGATAATTTTACGGGAATACGATTTTGTCTTTCATGGCTCCGTCGCGAAGCTGTTACATTTAAACGAGTGAGACGTATTGAGTGTATAATGTGGGCGAGAATTGCTTTTAAAATGATGTGTTGCAAGCTTTTGTTCGGACCACTCTGAAGTCTGCCATTATATACACGTATATGAATATACACTTTGGGATTTTTCCTGCACTTAGTCAACCGAGTGCAGCTTTACCAATCGATCGATGTTCTCTGTATATTATAGAGAGGATTTGAAGTTCCTATAGGTATACATATTATTTATGGACTTTTCACAATAGCTTTTCTATTCACTGTCTCTTTTCGCGCAAAATAGAATGGCACGAAAGCGGGAAACGTTACGAGCATTAATTATTTGTAAGAATAAAGATGGCGGACTAATGTTCCTAATTATCTTTGAACAAAATTAAGATTCTAAAAATTATGAGCATAAAAAATTTTTTATAATATTTGATTATTTCGTATTACTTTGACGAAATTTGAGAAGATTTTCATCGAGTGGATTATACGAATTTTCAAGAAAATAGAAACCTTTTTTCTGAGGCTTCACAAATTTTTACAAAATATAGCTCAAGATGCGGTACGTGCAAAGTATTCAAAATATTTTAACCATTTACTGAATTGGTTCACAATTAATTGTTCCAAAAATTTTTATATCAATTTTAATCTCTTGATGTTGGAATTCCGAAAACCTTCCTCTTCTGGCGATGGATGAACAGATTTCCAAAAATTTTCGTTCAAAGTTTCCGTACGATTTTAGAAGGGAAAACAATGCTCGTCAAATTTTTCGAGATTATGAGAAAATGTTGAGAATTGTTTTTTTTTAGGACGAATAATGAAATCGGAAATCGGTGTAATACCGCGGGAAGAAAACGAAGAGAATACACAGTGGCGAAATAGCAAATTCTGAGTGAAAAAACTGTCGGAGTTCTGGACACAGATTCCTATTACCGACACTTGCCGACATCATCAAGGCACAATCATTTTTCTAGAACTTTTAAAGGTAGGAGTTTTTCCCCACTCTGGTTGACTTTATCGATCATACATTGAGAGAAATTTTCAGTTTCGGTTACCGCTCAGTCCTTAAGGGGCACACATAGTGTGACAGTCTAAAAAAGGCGATTCTTGGGAATGAAAAAAAAAAACTGATGTATCAATTATTTTAAAATTTTAAGGGTATATTTACACATATTTTAAGAATACACAGTAAAATTTTGGAAGAAAAAAATTAAATATTTTTCGAGTTACACGCGATCTCCGACGGCGCTGAAAAAAAAGGTCCTCCACTTGTGCAGTGATTCCGGCTTTCTCCGAGAATGAAACCTAAAAAAAAAATCCTTCTTAAACTAGAAGATATTGTATTTTTATAGTTACTGTAACAAATGAAATTGTTCTCAGTGTAGGATGAGCCAATTGACCTTACCCTCGAACATTCCAGAAAAAAGTTTGTTTCTTGCCAAATGTCGGTAAGTGTCGGTAATAGGGATCTATGTTCAGAACTGTCATAGCTATTCTACTATTATGGCAAAGAGCGGGCGTTTTCAGTTTTTTCGTCTACGATGAAAATCCTGGGGGCGTTTTGATCTTCTTTTTACACGTATTTCGCGGTGCAGGTAATCAGAGCCTTGTACATGATGGCTAAGTCTTTGCGATTAATTATTATTCCCCGTTTATACAAGATGTAGATTAGATCTGGTTAATTTCCCGAGAATGGTAAATTGCTCAGTTTTAATACCCGATTCAGCAACGGAACTTGTAAACAACCATCTGGCTAACCCTCAATTCAATACGTGAGGAGCCTTTCTAATCCGCAGGCCATCCTCGTCTCACTTCGCCCAAAGTTTCGTATTGATTTTCTACCGTGTCATTACAGGTTTTGTTTTCGTGTGTTCTATCTTAGAAATATAGCTTGCCGAGAATTAGTAATTTTTTTTTTTACATTTATGTACGGTAATTTTACTGAGAATGGAAGCAGAGTGAATATCCAAACTGTATACAAGACCTGAGATATAGATTGTTCCTTTTAAATTCATTCAGAGTCGTTGAAAATTTTGTCGATTCTATGATTTCACTTATCTGCAGTGATTAATCTTATTTGAAACATTATTTTTATTAAATTTTTTTTATATTAAATATCTACTTCCAAAAAGAAATTCTGTTGCAACAAATTATTGGAAAGCAGTATTCTTATCAAGATAAGCTGTCACTCGGTAAAATTGAAGGAATCGTCTACTATGACTTTCCACATTTTATGACCCTTCTTTTATTAACCTTAAAATCGATGTTCAGAATCTTTATTCATCCTTTTTCAGTGTATTTTTGCCTGCTTTAAAGAACAACATTAATACGAAGCATTGATTGTCAATTTACCGATTTCCTTAAAACTTATGAACAATGGGTGAATTTATTCTCGATGAAAAAAAAGAAAAAGAAATTCACGACTGTAAATTCAACGTTAATAATTTTAGAGAAGGTTCAATGATTAGAAAGCAATTCAAAATCCTTAAATTCTGATGCTTCTTATTCGATTCTAATGTTTTTGCGCTCATTTTGCTCACAGTCTAAATCCCCACAAGTTGTACCGTACCTACAAAGGTTTATTTTCGTTCACTCCTGAGATATGAACTTGTCAATTTTTTGTCAGAGGACAAAAAATTGTAATCGGATAAAAAAATACCAGGGTTCAATCATGTTTTACTTTCGAATCGTAAAACCTTTGGCCAACTTTATGGCACCTTAGCTTTTGTTGGAATTTGCTCGAATTAATTTCGATTCCATAATAGGAACGTTAGTTCAAGCGTGTCTAACTTCATTGACGCCAATAACATCGTCGGGGATTGATAAGATTCTTTTTCTTCTCGATTTATCCTTAACAGCATTTTTGGCGTCACTCGATCGCTCGAGTCTTGAGCATTAAGGCGACTGTTTACGCAGTTCTTGTGAACTCTGGTTGATGATGATGATCGCGAGTAGAGCATAATGCTTTGGCGATATTTCTCCGACCCTTGCGTCGAACTTTGCTCGTAATGCGGGCCCTGAATGGGTATTTAGCGATAATTAATGCTCGCCCAGTTAAGCTGAGTTTGAAGGCCCGCCACGCGCTGCGTCGCTAATGGCGGAACATTCGCGTTTTATTTATTCCCGATTTTTATTTCATTTTCATTCCGAGCTATGAAACCCCGTCGTCAAGCTTCCTCGACCTATGGGAATTATTATTATATTATCGTCCAGCTTGTACAACAAAAGCTGTAATAATGACCTTCTCACCCTACTCCAGACTCAATTTTACTTTCTTAATTTCATTTTCTCGATCTTGTTGTTAGAACCGAATTTGATACTCTGCCGCTTAGCCCTTCACCCGAAAACAAGTATCAACTTCGTCAAAATTATAACCACGTTTTCCTCATCAGGCTTTTGTACGTAACGCATTCAAACTTTTGACCCTAATTTCGGAACGTAAAATGTATACTCAACACACGTTGTTCGAACTTTTCACCTCACTTATTCTGCAAAAAACGACACGCAACATTGTTTAATCATTCACGGCCTCAAGTTTCATAATTACTGATTATTTTACTGATTTACATTCAAAGTTTTGGTAATTTAGAATTGTTAATTATTTATAATTGAAAAATTAGTCGACGCTGTTCAAACACTGGAAATAAACGGTTTTTGAACAAACATAGCTTGAAACTTGCCGGTCTTTTGTTTAATTTAACCCTACTTCAATTTTACCGTAATTACGTGGGTTTTATTCGTGCGAGTCTGAAACTCTACGAACTGTTAAAAACCATCTTTAAAGATTATTGAGCAGACATAAAGTCGAATGTACGTAAATTATTCCATCAAAAAAAAAAACATTGAGAATAGGATTGAAAAATGAAACGCAAGTTAATCGAATTGAATCTCACTTGAAGAACTTATTCTCATTGCATGGAAAAATAAATTCAGGACTGCAAATAAAGTTTAGTCAATAAAAACTTTGCAAAGATTACAAAATCGTGTTGTCTCGTCGAATTCGAATAAATCTAGCCTTTCTTTTTTAATCTGTGATTTTTTCAAATTCGCCCTGCAAACTGACGTTCGAAAAAAGTAGAAGTTTTTTTTTTTTTTTCTAATGGTTCAATTTGTAGCCTGTAATTCGAGTTGATGAGAAATAGTCAAACGAATTAAAACTCGGAGTTTTTCGAATTTTTAATGTAAAGAAAAGCTTGCAGGTAATCCAAACTCTACCTTGGAATTCATCGGTCTTTGTATCAAACTCGCCTTAGTCAGAAACAGTCAGTAAGACAAAAACTAAGAACAACCTGTTGTTTCAGATTTTCAATAGAAAATGACTTCACTTCAGTAAGATTTTAGAATTTTTAAAAAGTTCTCGAACGTTGTCACAATAATTAAAACTTTTCCAGATAGAAATCAAATGCTTCCGACAAAACAGTTGATAATCGTGGTTTATTTTGGAATAATTTCTGACCAAAATTACGAGACATATTGGAGAATCATTTTTTCACCAGTGATTACTGAAAGAATTCGGCTATTTGGCGCTTGTTGAGACAGCGACGGGGATAAACTTGTCCAAAAATATAATATCGACTGCTCCTGGGTTCGGTAGGTTTACTCGAAAGAAGTAAGCAGGTACCGATAATGGGAAGCGGAGGCTTGATAGTTTGAGAGTTTTCTTTGCCCTCCACTTGGCTCGAAGGAAAGGCTGGAAGAGGCTCAGCCGCAAGAACGGTCCGAAGCTGTTCTCGTCGAAAAGAAATCGATTTAGCTTCAACAGATCAGAAAAGAAATTATCACGAAGAAGGATTTTCCCGTCTGGCATAGAATTTTTATTCCGAAACAGGGTGAACGGGGTTTTACGAAATCACAGATGAGCTTTGTAAATTTTCTATGATTTGACAATTTTCAGAAAGTTCTGAGTAAAATAACTGTGAGTGTTCTGGACACAGATTCCTATTACCGACACTTACCGACATCGTCGAAGAACAAACCTTTCGATAAATTTCGCAGAAATATCAAACCGATTAGCGACAAATCGAAGTACAATAAAATGCTGGCAAGAAAATAGTTTCCATAAAATCGAATATTCTTGAAATTGCAGTGAAACAATCTTGTGGAAAATGCTCTCAAAACTTTTTTAGGAAACTAACAACAAGACTTCTGGAACACTTTACAGAGACGCAAATCGAGATTTCCACCATCAATCGATACCCTGTTAATTTTATCTGAAACTTGGTACATGGTGTATTTTATACAAAAATCACCAGTCTTTGGTGTGAAAGTTTTTTTTGAAACGGAGCTTTCGGAGCACGCTTCTGCAAATTAATCTGTTTTCAGCAGGGTAAAGAAAGAACACATTTTTTTTACTGAGAAACAAATCTAACTCTCATTCAATTAAAATTCTCAGAGTAAACGACAGAATTTCAATAAAAATTTGCTTTAAATATAAGCAAACTCAGTCTTTTGTGAATATTCTTAGCAACGATACCATAAGATATAAATAAAATTGAATCAAATATTTTTTGTCACGAGATTTTAAATGTTCCACCATCTTTGCGGCTGATTTGAGAAGCTTGCGGTTTTTTCAAAGGATTTTTATCGTCGTCGTTGACTTTGGTCCAAAGAATGAAATCAGGGATGATCTTTCTTTACGAAGTAAACGAACCGGAAGGTGTACTCATTATACCCGTTTTATTTACAGCGTTTAGAATTTTAAACCCTGAATGTTCAGATCAATATATTAGCTTAAAGGGAAAGCTTCGTTAAGGGAAAGCTTTGCTCAGTTTTAAACAAAAAAAAAAGAAAAAAACAAAGCAAGGTGAAGCTTTCTAAGAGAAATTATTGTTCCCATTCTTTTTCTGATGATTTATTTCTTCGCAAATAGTTCTGGCTATAAAATAGCGCCAAATTGTTAAAATTCAACATTCGATCCCTGATATTTTGATATCTTGAACGAGTTTGTCCAGCCCCGTTTACAATTTTCAACCTTTCGATATTGAATTACACGGAACATTCTGCGTTTGGGAGAAAAAATCCTTTTCAAATACAGAGGTGGATAAAAAAGTACACATCAAGATATCTGGAAAGTTATTCGGATTATCCATAATTCCAGTGAATACAGCGCGCGGATAAGAAAAGAACTTTTGAACTGTGAAAAAAGTTTTGCGAGGGCATTAATATATATTCTGAAATTCTCGCGGCTGTTCAAAGCGTTAATTTTGATAAAGTTTCTATCAAAAACAGATCTTGAGTTGTTGACGAACTTAGAAAACATGCTCGAAACTTATCGTTAGCTCGCTAGAGGCTTCAGCAAAAACTCGGCGCCAACAAAATTGCGGGTTCTCGTTTAACAAGCCTCGGATTCAGGTTCGCGCATGTTTCAAATTATTCAAAAAGTATTGTACAAATTATACCGCTTCAATAGTGAGGGAAGTTTCGGAAAAGCTATGAACAGTGTGAAAGAATTAAATGGGAAAGTGTTACAAAATTTATACACATGATTTATATGGAAAAATCATCAAAAAAAGCTCAAGAAAACGCATCATGATCTTGTGTAAATATGTTCGTATCGAATAGAAACAAGTAACAGAGTATAAAATTTTTTAAATAAAAAATATCCTCAACAGTATATGTATAATTGTTTTTTTAGTTTACCTGTGATAAGCCATCAAAGTCGCGAGACAATTTTGCACATAATTTGAGTAGAGAAATCGAATCTAAAGAATAATTGAATTTTGATGTTATTTGGAAGCTGATCGTTCTTTCGAACTAAATATTTACAAAACGTTTGAAAATGTTAGAGAGGTTGTCAGGAGGAGAGAAAACTCTCACGTATGCTATTAACGTAAATTATGTCGTTTATTGTAACGAAAAAAACTTGTGGCTTTACAATACGAATAAGAAGCGCTATAATCGAGAAGATCATAGACCATAGATTAAAACAAAATGTCACATACAAGTCATGGCTCACAATAGTACATCTATGTCTAACTATTGTGGCTACGTATTCAAAAGATTACTCCGTCGGTAACGGAATTTCTAACAGAAAAACATGTAACAAATCTCGTATTACGATAAAGCTATAATTGTAAAACCTTTTTTCCAGTCCTAAATATTACAGCTTAAGCTGTTCGAATTTGCCAAAACTCATTTAAATCATGCAATTTGGTTTGATTCTACTGCGTTCGCAAAGACATCCGCAAATGACATTCAATTGTTTAAGACGTTGGAAACGTTTTTATATTTTCGTTCTCCCAACTTTCAGTCCAGAACGAAGCCTTCGTGACGTCTTGCGATCCTGTTAAACTACCAGAACATACTCGCGACTTGGACCTTGAGCAAAAAACTGAGGTTTTTCACTCGCGTGTCGTGTTTGCCGGGTGTAAATGGTAAATATGGCGGACATGGCGCCAAATGTACCCTTCGCATCAAAAAGTTCCTCGCGGAATGAAGGAGGAACTTCTCTAATGCCTCGCGCTATTAACCCTCGGGAAAATAATCGCTGGGTGACAGAATCGCGGTTGAAAAAACGTCGAAAACGGGGTAAGAAATTCAGGCAAGAAAATAAATACAACTCTAGATTTCTTCCGTCGACCTTCCGTCAGACCTCGACGAGCTCGACGCATGCCGCGGGATAATCAGCGCTCGACTAATGACCTCCTCTGAAGTGATCTGGTTCATACATGGGCCATTCCGTGCCAACTCTGCCAGACTTTGACCTCATGATTTTTTATTTGGTTGAAATTTTTTTAGGGGACGTTTACCCATTTTTTGATTTTTGCCTTGATCTAGTTCACACATGGGCCATTCCGTGCCAACTCTGCCAGACTTTGACCTCATGATTTTTTATTTGGTTGAAATTTTTTCAGGTGGTATTGATCCATTTTTTTTATTTTTAGCTTCTTCCATGCAACGGTCTTTCGGTTACGAATATTCACACATTTTAATACTTCTTTATACTTTTTACAAATGCTTGAATACTTCTCAAGAATTTTACTTTTCTAGTTTCGGTCGTAATATCGACTATTTTTTCACTGCGAAATCGATTTTTCTTCTATTTACGCGTATGTCACTTTGAAAATCTTGAATTCATATAAATAAGTGTGTAATTAAATTTGAAATTTCATTTCTGATTATTTGATCACCGGTTTGCCGACTAAAATATATTTCCTTTAATTTTTTTGCCGTTTTTTGGACTGTTTTCTGTTTTTAATCCAATTCAGAAATAAACGTTCGGTCATTTTGAATAAATATCGAATTATTTTTAACGATATGGTAAGAATATTTTTAATGCATAAGATAATGATAAAGTTTGTCAAGAATACTTGCTACATAAAAGTAGCAACAAAAAATATTAAAATTTGTTTCATAAATTTTATCAAATTTGTCGTACACAATTAAGAATCGTGTGAGAGTTTTTCGATATTCTAAAAACATTTCTACATGAATTTGTAAGAATCCGAGATTTTCAAAGTGTTAGATAAATACGAGAAAAGATGATACGAAGTAAAAATAATCGGAACGCGAAACGAAATGTTCGATAATTTCAAAAAAGATGTAACTACGAAACTGTTAGAATATTCACAACTCGTCAAGTGTTACTTTTAAAAAATCAATAAAAATAATTGCGCTTTCAGCTTTGCTACTATCGTCTGAAAAAGTTTCAACGAAATAAAAAAAATGACGAAGTTGAAACGAGGTTGAATCGGCACGGAATACCCTATATTATATATATTTTATTGCTCTCATTCTGACGGTCGTTTGCGACGGACATTAATTGAATCGTTTCTCCCATCGCTGATGATTGCATTTAGTATTGTTCACATTTCTTGGCTGGGAAAGAACGGAACTCGTTCGATTTGACCCTCGCCGAAGACGTGGAGAAAAAAAGTACATAAAAAAAAAAAAAATCGGCGTAACGATCCTTTTCGTTTTTGACAAAGACTCCCCGTTTGCTCATCCGCGTACCCTGATTGGGTTACTCGATCTCGAAGTTCAAAGGAGACGAGGACTCGACCTGTGAAATGGATAGCACTCGACTTGGTTAAACAGTTATCGATTAGCGAGGGGTGCTCCACTTGTTGTGCAGGGCTTGATAATGTTTACATCTCGCATCAACGAAGCGCGCGATTCTCTTCTAGCTTTACATAACCTTAGTCTTGCGTTGTGATAATTTTCTTTTTTTTTTTTTCAATTTTAGTTTGACGTTAAGGCACCAGCATAACGATTCGTTGCAAAAAAATCTTCCACTCGCACATTTTTCGACTGAATATCTTGGCCTGAATTTTGTCACTCGGATGTTTTCGGGGCCGTTGCAGATCACGAATCTGAAGCTAGACTCTGATAATTTCAAAATCCAAGATGGCGGATACAATATGGCGGATTTAAAATCTAAATAAACTATCGGATCGGATTTTTACATACCGTTAATACAAGGTTTTGTGAATTTTCAGCATTTTTTTTTTTTTTTTTTTTATTGAAAAATATCAATCGATGACGGACTTATTTTTAATGAAAAAAAAAACTGTGTTTTTCTAAACGGTGGTCACTGATATTTAAAATCTATTAGTCCGATTGACTTGAAATTTGGACAGATCCTTGATTATAACGTTTTTTGTAGAAAGATCAGGGTTTGTCTAACTGTGCTATATTTATTTGTTTAAAAAAAAAAAGAAAAGAAAATAAAAACTGGTAAGAAATATTGCAAGTAATCAAAGAAGCGATAGTTGACGCTAATCAGAGTATAATTGGGCGCTGTTCAAGGAACGATGTACAATTTGAGAATTTCAAATCCAATTATCAATTAATTCGGCTCAATTGAATTGAATATTCAGTTAAATATACTTGAAATCTGACAAAATTATTGTTTTGGGGTGAATTAACAATTCTGATCATGGAAAACAGACTTTTCGAGCATCGCCACGAATTCCGAATAATTGTGACTATTGATTGTTCACAATTTCAGTGATATTAGATTATTGTCTGAATTTTTTTCTTCTTTTTTTTTTTTTGCCTTTTTTTACGATTTACGAAAAACATATCAGTTGTCTAGCTTTTACGAATTACTGGAAATTATGCTTGGAAATGAGTCTTCTACACAAATATAATACCCTGAGTGGAATTTTGTTCGTAGTTTTTGAATTCACGAAAAAAAAAAACGTTCTCTCGTCGGAAAATTGTTAAAACTAAGAAATAATAATATTCTTCTTCTCATGAGAAAGGCTTATTTAAGAAAATATTGTCGACAAAAAAATCAAACTCAACAAGTTCGAATTTCACTTATTTTTAACCCTGACTAGATTATTTTCTCCGTTCGATCAATGTTTCTATTTTAAAAAGCGCAGAATATACCGAATCTCGTTGCTGGCAAAAGGTTGAAAATGACCTCTTCTACGATAGATTTTCAACGTGAGAAAAGGTGAATATCGTTTATGCAAACGTTGCGCGAATTCTCATCATCGTGAATTTTTTATTCTTCGCACAGGGAACGGTTACATTTGACGGGTGATCATTTCCTCAAAGTCTTTTTCCCTTCCTTCCTTTTTAGCCCCGCCCGTCGTTCAATTATCGAGAAAGAAGCTCGAGCTCCGAGTTCTCCGCAGTTTTAATGAATATTTGATACACAACAGCTGGAGGCAGGCTCTATTTCTCTGATCCTTTTCTTTCCTCTCCACTTTAGTTCTTCCGTTTCGCCTCTTTGTCCCTTTTTCCCTCTTTCCACGGTCAATTCGTGACATATCCCGCAATTCGTTTTCCCTTACAACCCAAGTCTTGACCCTAAACTCTCCCGGGACGGGAAGTTGAAGTTCTGAATTTGAAAAGCTCCGAAAGCACCTAATTCCGAATTAGTTGGTGGCGTAACTTGAAGTGAAGAAATCCAACTTTCACGATACAACGAAGCCGATCGAATGATCGGAAAGGCGACGGCTCAAAATTCCAAAAATCCAAGTTACGATGGATCAAAGTTTCGAAATTTAAAATATACTCATACAACGTAGTTTACTCAACGAGTGAGTGTAAAAAAAAATCAGAAAAACCAAAGATCAGAATGACCAGAACTCCGAACGTAAAAATATCGAAAATTCAAAACAAAGAAAACTCAAATCGATGAAATTTCACCAGACCAGAAATTCACAGAACTGAAAACCTTCGATTATTCAGTATTTCGATGCTTCAGACTTTTGAATTTTAACATTTTCGCACTTTTGGAACTTTGCCCTTTCGGAACCTTGAGCGTAAGGTTTCGTACCGTTCCAAGCTTTGACGTTTCGTCAAAGTTTGATTTCTTTGGTTCAAGTTTCTCGATAAAAAAATTCGAAATTTGATGCTTTCGGAACTTTTCAAATTCGGAACTTCAACCCCGCCCTTCGAAATCGACTCGCGGACAACGATTCGTATCAAAAACTCGTGTCCTTCGTTCCGTCAATTACGCGGCTCGTTATCCTGAATATTGAGGCTGAAAGAGAAGATTTTCGGAAGACCGGAAGTGGAGATTTTCTCGCGATTAGCGTCCCCAAAAAAGCAAGCAGACCCGAGGAATCGGCCATTAATCATGATGGCTGGTTGGGGCTGAATGACCCGTGGGAACACGTGTCACGTCAGAGAACTTCGCGATGCATAAAACTGAAGCCAGTTCTTCACTTGTAATATTCGAATGTCGTGTCGTCAAACGATCGATAAATACGCAGGCACTTGCCGTTACGCGGAACGGACAATTGGACGATTTTTATCGTACTTGTCGATTTGCGGTGGAAACGTATTTTATATTCGTTTTTTTTTTTTTTTTTTTTTTTATACAAGTATCATACTTGTTTTTTTTGTCAAAATTTTGAACAAACTCGCGACTATTTTATGACGAATAATTGTAAATTTTAAATATTTGTTTGCGAAAAGGAAAAAAAAAAAAATCAACGACTCTGATTATCTCTGATTTTATTTTGATTAAAGTTTTATTCTGAAGAAAGTTTTTTACATGCTTCCGGGTTTTCTAATCGAGATGGGCGAAATTCGAGATGAATTTTGTTTAGAAATGGGAATTGAAATTTTGTTTAGAAGTTGATATTTCAAATTTTACCGAGATTTTGTAATCAATTTTTGAAAGATGTTTTTGGTAAAGGAATTTTAAAATGAAGAAACGTTCACTTTCAAAAATTTCCCTCAAACCTTGTGACGTTGTTTGAAAACTTTGAATAAAATCACTTACAAATGTCTGAAGGTTTTCGAAATTTCCAGAACACGGTAAAACTCTCGATGTGCCAGATCAGCCTTTTCCGAAATATCTTGAAAGAAATTGAATTCTCTTTCATCGTTTGATTATCACAAAAAAATTGAGCTTAATTTCGACATCGATTTCCTCATGGCAATTTTTATTTCTTGATTGAAACTCAATTATCATCAGAAAAACTTGCTGTATTTAATCTGTAATCAATTGTTGAAAAAGCGTCTGAAAGTGGTTGAAATTTGCCAAAACAAAAGCAGAGATAACCAGAGTTTATAACGAACTTGTTCGAATTTCCTTCGGTATCGGTTTAAAAATAGTCAGAAATATTCAGAAGCATTTAGCCACAGGTAGGAAAAATGTATAAAACTGATACCGATTCAGGTCAGCCATGGAATTCCTATATTTTTATACGCTTTTCTCCGATGCGTAAATTATTCCTGCGCGTTGATAAAAATCGAACGTTTCGTCGAAAAGCTCGAAGGCAATTTGGACCCGGCACATTTATATAGTATCTTTTTTATGCACGCATTTACACACTACCGACATAACGATAACGAGACTTGATATTTATTGCCTTTCATTACCGAGGGAAAAAAACCGCAGGATTACGTTTTACAGAAACAGCATTGCTAATGCACTCGATAATATTTGTTGATGATGATGACGATGATGATTTCCATCGTCGAGTTTTTGTCGTTCAATATGGAATCGGTGAGATTTGCTCGCAGTATTGGAAAATATTTATTTCCACACGTGGAATGAATAAAAACGTTGAAATGAAGAATGTTTGAAAGGTTCAAAATCATGTAATCGTCTAATGACCGACTTTAAAGGTACATCAAATTTTTCATCGAACCTGCAAATGTATGAAAAAAAAAATTTCTCAGATTTGATAGTGAAATTATACAACGGCTCAATATTGAAGAAAATTAATATTTAACCAGTAACTATGCATGGGAATATTTAATTTACAGTGTTTATGAAAATGTGTAAAGTGAAATTCGAAAAAAAAAAAAATAAAAAATGGATCGTTTGCTAAGTTGATCGAGAATCGGAATTCTCTCGTTGTCGAAACACTTGAATCGTATGAAACAAAAGTTTGACGAGTGAAATGCTGTGATAAAAAAAAAAACTTTTGAAATTTTCAAGTATTCTGACGAAATTTCACCGATAAAATCTTATAGATCCCAGCCTTAAGGGAGTGAACATATTATTTCAGAGCAATGGCGAAGAGCGTTTAGGAATTTTTGAAAACCTGATCGACCGTATGAAATTGATAAGAAAAAGATCGTTGAATGAAACTGCGCTAAAGAGGTTAAAATTTTTGAAAGTTTCAACGGAATCGACGACGCGTAGAGCCGATACTTTTTCTTCCTTGGAGAGAGTAAATATTAAAGAAGAGAGTTTTGCGGCTGGTGTTTCACACACTCGACGGAAGGAAGCAGTTGCGACCTATAATTTTAGGGTGAAACGGTTAGTGTTTCCTCGCGCTAGGGAAGTTCTATTCGAAAGTTTTGCGATAATGACAAAGTTTCCGAAGCGCAGGTATCCTTGCACGGCCAAGACTCGATGGATCCTTTTATCCTGTTAGCTGGCTCTCGCCGAGAGACCATCGGTGATCATCAAAGTTGGTACAACAGCGGGCATTTGATGGAAATCGAGGCTAGCGAAGGGCGAAGGCTGCAGCCAATTGACGAGAGTCGAATTATTATTTACCCATCAGGGAAGGAAATTCGGATGAAAAAATTGAGGGCGACCGGGATTTTATTTTACCAAAATTTTGAGCGCTTTCTTGAATGAACTGTTCGAGTAACATCGATCAACTGTGAAAAAGTTTCTTCGTCAAAAGCTCCGTGAGATCGGATTTTTGAAGAATTCATCCATTCCTAGAATCGGAGATTAGGGGAGAGAAAAAAATGTTTGGAAAATATTGAGCCGCGTAAATTGTGCCGACGACGATGAACGCGATTGGAATTCACATCTTTATTGTGTAATCGAAACGATTCCGAGCACATTCGAGTAACGCAAGCTCAGGTATGAAAAATTTGAGGAAAGGTTTAGAATTAGAACATTTGAAATGATCCAACTCTGCTGTTTTCGATTCGATTCTGATGTTTTTGGGGTCATTTTTTTCGCTGTGAGGATTTTATCCTCAAGGTATTCGAATTTCGATGTAAAATCGTTTACGAAATTCATCAGGAATTCCGGTTTTTCCAGATACACGAGAAAAAAGAAAACAAAACAAGTTTGCCCGAAGCTTCTAGGAATTTCTTTACGAGTGATCGAAAACTTTTCACCTAACCGTGAAACCGACGGAAAATTAGCATCGCCTGTAAGAAGCAAATAAATTTCCGGAGAAAACGGAAGCTTGTAGCATTCATGAATTTCCTTATAGCTAAAACTCCAACGGAAATGGCTTCAATTTTGCACTTCGAGAGTACAGGAAATGCCCTCTTACAGCTTCACTTGAGGCTTGAAAAATGTTGGGCGATGCAGTGACCGAACGCACGACATGCTCGAGGAAACCGGAAGTTGTGACCCGTGTCCGCTTTCCAAGGCTTACGTGCATTTGCACTTTTACCGGAACAAGTCCAAGTACAATGCTCACGCATATTCAGCCATTTTTGGTTTAAGAATTATCGAATTTTACATTGAGTTATTCTCACGATTTTAACTACGAAAGTTCGAATTTCGTCGGACGAAAAATAGAAACATGTGGATAATATTCTTTTTGTTCGCTACTTGAATCTATTGAGAATGCATATTTCTCGCAGTTTCTCCGAAGAACTTGAGACAAGTTCTCAAATAATATTTGACAATTTTGTAGAGATATGTTAATTTCGACTGTTACTTTCACGTCGTTTCAAGTTTTTCCCGGAATGAATTAGTATTCGCAAATTTGCAGCTGTCTACGATGATCTATCTTGAATCCATCTGTTTCATGTTTCATTTCGGTTACCCGCTATATGAATGTTAGTTTTGTACTCAGTTTGCATTTGGCACGCCAACGTTGATAGTTCTTCGAGATTCTTTCGGTGAAGGTCTTGTCGTGGCTTCGCAAACGGGGTCCCATCCACCATTTCCCATGGTTCTCGGAATTTCAGCTGCATTCGCAAAAGGCTTTCTCACAGAGCAGCTCTAATACCCTGAGGTTGGTTTAGTTTTTTTTTTCAGGGATGATGAAAATATATCAAGAGTTCCCTAAGCTTGAATAATATTTCAAGGTTGTATCGGATATGCATATTCACTATTATTCATCGATTACTAAAGATACAATTTGTTCGCTGTTTTGAAACTTAATCCTGTATATCACTCATATTTGGAATTCTCTGAATTTCGTTTGTAGCCTGTTTTTTGGCTTTGCCGAGTGGACGTTCATTGTCTAAACGCGCTTCTGAGGAATTGGAACTTCGCAGGCGTAATGCCTTTTCGTATTGTGGCAATCGTAATTTCCGAGTTCACCATCAGACGTAGAGATAAGGACGCAGTCATGAGTTCCTGAAGGTTCACCCTCTCTCCATGGTAAGTTATATAAGACTGATCCTGCATAAAGGGAAACAAAGTGCCGATTATTTCCTACGAAATTAGTGCATGCCAGGATTTCGCGAAGCGACACTTACCGTCACGAAGACTGACCCACTCGTCGAATAGCCTGTGAACGCCTATGTGTATCTTCACCTTACTTCCATTTACCAAGCGCTTGTAAATCTCTTTGTTGTCAGCCACTGCCAAACGAGCACCTTCACTCTCGCACAGTCTTTTTGCCTCCACCCACGATACGAACGTATCTTTGTAGAGCTTGTAAGCTACACTGGAGTTGAGAATTGGCTCATAACCTTCCGGGAGAGACGTGATTCGGTTTTGCTCGGACGTCCGATCAGGAACCGTGACTATGAATGGAAACACACTCTGATATAACGCATTGCTATGTAAGAATGATCTTTTATCACCTAAAACAAGCACCGAGATGGGTTTTGCCGAGCACGATACTCCCAAAAAGAACAGGATAAAGACCAGCGTCTTGGACGGTCCAGCCATTTTTCCACCGAAAGTAGTCTTAGTCGAAACTGACCGTGTCAACTGTTGTCTGAAGCTCACGATCGCTTCATTTATATAACACAAACCGTCAGATAATCCCCTCCCATACTGCGTCGCGTGGCGTATGTAAGTACAATTTTAATTCCACGAAACCGCGAACTACGTCGTTATCACCTCGCACGTATTTAAGTACCGAGTATTTTACTTTAGCTAATCGGTAGAAGTACGATTTTTTCCGGGCAAACAACCGTTAGCGAAACGAAGCCCAAAATAGATCAGGAAAAAATAAAAGTCATGGAATTGCAATGAATAAGTTTGCTACTGATTCACATTCACTGCGCGTCGTTGATCGAAATTTTTTCTTTCGTCTTGTCAGTTTCAACTGCCATTCGTGATATATTGTATCGCTGTTGCAGCTCCTCTGATTTTTAAGATCAGGTTAACAGTCTTTAAGGGAAACGACAACGAAGCATAAAATTGGATAAATGAATTCGAAAAACTTGTTTTTCTTCATATATCGGCGTTGTGTATTTGTGTAATATTGTGTAATATTTGGTTTATCGAATTTTGTAAAATGTGCTTGATAGTCGGGTTGATGTCGGGAGGTCACTGATTCTACCGAATTTTTTCCTGCTATTACGCCGTTTTTATTGCAAAACTACGTGAATAATATGATAGCATTTTTTTCCTACTCCTGGAGTTTTAAATAAAATACTATAATTTACGAACGATACAGCTCACGTGGGGAAAATTTAACTGTCTTTCATTTTCCCCGAGGTTCAAAAGCTTGGAAATTAGTGGCGAATTAGACCGAACGAGAGTTCTTACAATTTTAAAAGTACGTTCGTACTTCAATGCTGAAACGGATCGAAATCATTACCATTTTTGCCTTTGTTGAAAGAATTTTTTCTCAAACCGTTCCAACCCTGAAACAGTATTTGAAAATTTTTTCAAACTTTTAAATCAACTGCTTATTTGTAAATATTGAGAGTGGTTTTGAGACAAGTCCTTTTTAAAATCACTTGAAATATTTTCATATAATTGAGCAGTTGAATAAAAAATCTGACGAAATTCAGGGTACCGTTTCAGAGCTGGGACAATTGCATAAAGTATTTTAAGCAGAATCAGAAATAGCGAGGGTCAGACATTCGTCGGATTCACACGGAATTCCCCATCTAGAATCAGTCGAGCTCTGACGCGATAACTTCTTTGAACTTTCACTTATCGCTTCAAACATGCGTATTTCTTTGATTCATTTTACCACCACCTATCAGCCACCGCTGCAGTAAATATTAACTAATCATTCGTGCCGGCCATTATCTGTGATCGAAAAAACTGACGTATGTGTTTTGTTGGAAAATATTTGACGCAGCTAGAGAAAAATTTGATTTTGAAACCAATTTTTATATCAGATTTCAAAACATTCAGCTGTTTTTCATTTTAATTTCAACTTTGTCTCTTAAGATCAGCAATTTTTGACGTTAATTTTGAATCAGTATCTTAGCGCGCGATTAAATTAAATACGAGAAGTACAAATTATAGTAGAAAACTTGATTCAAGAAATTTAATAGGCACTGCAAATTCGACGTCAATTTGAAAAGCTCGCAGACTACGAAGGTTGATTAGCCAAAACGTTACAATCGTAATCTACGAAGATTTCTTCCAACGTTCAATACTAAAAAGTACCGGAATTCTAAACGAAATCTCAGATGTCGACGCTTCGTGTTAAATCACGTCAAAATTCTCGTAGTTCACTCGATTTTACTTCACGATGGCTCGTCCCATTTAGGAAAAATGTTTCCAGCAAACTCCCTGAGATACTCAATTTTCATCATGTTGGGATCAATAAATATTTGATTTTAAAACTTTGTTGAGTTGACTATTGTAAAGAAAAGAAACTCGGTTCCAGTGATTTGGTAGAAAATAGTCTTCCGAATGAAATGTGCTATGGTAAAGCGAAATCGATCAGATCCATTTGATTCCTCACAATTTTGGAATGATTTGAAACGAAGTACCGATGAATTTTTGCAAATTTATACGAATCCACTGAAAGTGTGAATTTTCGATTCGATTTTTACTTTTATTTTGAGTTGATTAAAAAAAGAGTAAAAAACTGCGAGAATCAGAACTTTTCATATCTTAATAGACAATGCAATCGTGAAAGAATACGAGTTCTTTTCAGCAACCTTTCAAAACATCGTTGTTATTATCCAGTTTCAAAATGATCCAAGCTTTCCTAAAAAGATAAGATTGAAAAAACAGGTTTCATTTCACAACTGTCCGAACACATGCAAATTTAGCAATCAGAAATTGGTGAAAAAAATGACAAGAATCGTTCGAAACATATTCTTTGACAGGGATTCACTAACAACGAATTCAAATTTACGTATGCAATCAGTTGCTTGCTCGGAGAAACGGATAGGGAAAAAAAAAATTGAAAAAATAAAAAATACTCGCCAAATTCACAGTTCAAATCAACGAACTTATGCCGATATATGGGCATGAATTAAAATAGTCCGAATTTCACTAAATTGCTCGATTATGAAGGAAAAAACACTTTTTTTTCGGATACGTACAATAAAATCTTGGAATATCCGGATGCAATGTCGAATTTTTTAAGAAAATAAAAACTTCGCAATTCCTAAAACAGCTTGCATGTGCAGGCGAACTTTCATATACGTTGAGAATAGCCCCCACAGAGATAAAGAAAGACTCGCGATCTCGGTGAGGTCGTGACTTTTTACAATGTTTACTGGGTTTTTTCACGGATAAAACAGATGGAGGAAAAATATCGTCTTTCGTAATTCGTCTTGCCAATGTTAGGAGAAACTTGTTCCAAGTGTAACAATATAACGTAAGACACGCGTATCTTCATCTCTGCACTCAGCTTTACTTCATCCTTATTTCGTTCTTCCATCGAATGGTTTTTGCGAAGGAATGAAAGTATGGAAACGGTTATTCCCATCTCACTTCGGGCGAAAAGTAACATTGAACCGGAATTCATGCGGCTTCCCGTACACTTTTTCGAAAATTGCTACGCCATTTTCATTTCCTTGGGAATCGTGTCACGAGGTACATCCTCTCCTATTTGGATTTTTTGATCCCCTCACATTTCGTCACATTTTGAGGAAGTATTTTTTTCGTTTTACACTCTCAGGCGGTGTAACAAAATACTGAAACTGAATGAATTTCCACCGAACAAAGTGTAATTGAATCGCCAATTATTTTGCAACGATTATATTACGGCGTCATTTCTTCGATGCCAAAAACACAATGGTCATTCAATTTTTATTCATTATTATTATTGTTATTGTTATTATTGGCCGGTTTCTTTCAGATAAGATTTTTCCACCGCGAGTCTGTTGACATGAATTCTGCTCCGAAGAACTTCAGTTTCTTGCACAAAAGCGGATTATAGCACATAAAACATTGTCAAATTAACTTTATTCGTTCCGATTTGTAATTTATAATTTCCTTCCGACGAAAATATATTCTTTAAGTGAAATTTTACTCAATTCACACGTTTCAAGTCTCACTTGTTCATTTTGCTATTCTGATTTAACCAAGCCCTTTCAGTCATAGTCGCAAGTATTCTTACCACCTATTTTATATCCATTTTTTTGTACATTTGGAGAACTTTCAACATATTTCTTTGCGGTTTTTTGCTACTGCTGACATTATACAAATTGGTTTTAAATACTCGAGAGTAATTATCGCAATATAACTGCCATTTTTTATTATTGCCAGAAACAAATTGATTGAAAAAATCGTGAAAATTGAATAATTCATTTCCGAGAAAGTTGCCCCTTTTCACGTCCAAACGTATTGCTTAAATTGTAAGTTTTTTGGGTCGCTGATTACGAATCTGAAATCAAATTTTGAAAATTCAGTAATCCGGCGAATCCAATCAGCGACACTAAAAATCCACGCATAGAAATTTTTAACCGAATTCGATCGAATTTGAAATTTTCGTCCACGCTGTTAGATCCGCCATATTGAATTTTTGAAATCCGATTTCAGATTCGTGATCAGCGACCCCAAAAACCATGGAATACTTATAAATGCGTATCTCAAAAGGTTTGATACATCGTCATGGATGGAAAAAAAAATTTGCACAATTTCGAGCATTTTTGAAAACGATATTGTGTTTTATTGAACCTGATTTTTTGATAAAAATCGATTCTAGACTGCACTGTGAAAATATTAGTACCGCATTGATCTCGAATGCAAAAAAATACAAGCCTAGAAACTTCTCTACGGAATAATGTAAATTCCACAATACTGACCTGAAAGCAAGTTCACCAATATTGACTTTTCTTCGGAACATCGCGCAACCCTTTCACGACTCGGGGGAAATGTCGTCGAAGAATATATGTTTTCAAGCACTTATCCGTTTCTGTACGATACATTTGGCCTTCACACGTTACAGCCAACGGCGAGACAAGTGTTGTGAAGTTTTATCGAAAAGACATCGCACATCATACGACGGTAGAAAAGCATTTCAGCCCACGAGTGCGTGTCCAAGTATCCTTTCTTCGCACGGAGTTCGTTGCTATTTGTGAAAGTGATAAGAAAAAATTTGACACCCCGATGTAATTTATTTGGTAGAAAAGTAAAAATTCGCGGTAAAATTATAGTCCGCAATACATATCGATAGAAAATAATTGATTGACCTTCCTCTCTCTATCTCTCTTTCTTTTTTTTTTTACAACTTGTCAAGCTTTACTGATAAAAGAGTTTATTTACCGTTTACAAACATATATTTGAATGTGGTGAAATAAATATTCCGTTATTATAGTCAGATTTTAGTCGAGCCAAGTACGATTTGTTACAAGTAATAAAAAATTTCTATCTATCGTTATTTGTATCAACTAAAATTTTGCAATGACAACGAAACACTTGTTTCACTTTACACAGATATACGTTTTTTTAACCTCACCTAACGGTAGACGAACTATTTTCTCAGTGGACATCGTTGAAATCGCGTTGTCGGGTGAAAACGTTTCGCAATTTTCGCGTATGAAAGGTGGATATTTTTCGTTAATTTTCCAAGTCCCTTGCGGTTCCGTTGGCTAAACAACTCGCGCCGTAATTTATGGTAATTGCTTCAGAGCCGGATGGTTTTGACGCATTTACAAAACAAACTTTAAAGGCCTCAGAGCGAAGACACAGAGGTCACCGCGTTTTGTACGAAGACGCGTTTCGAGTTAAGAAACGGACTGAATTTTCTCCGAACGTTGTAGAAGAGCGGAATTCAGGCCGGAGGTCATGCGGACCTTCGTTCGCTCTTGAGTAATTAGTCGAGGCCATGGAACTCGACTTGTCAATTTCGGAATGCCGTAGCGATAATTGAGACGGGTACCAAACGCCTTCAGGATACCCGATGGGAATTTAATTATCGTTCATACATCTGATCTTGATTGTATAATTGCGGGCCTAAGGATGAGACTAACAAGATCAGCTAAAGACCCATTCAAGGCTTGAAGCGACGCTTCAACTGTTGGAAAATTAAAGGCTCGTATTGTTTCAAAGGGGTTAGAACAAGGCGCGAACGGTTTCGAGTAAATTGGGGACTCTCTTGGGTCTTTTATATTAAAAAAAAAAAAAACAAAAAAAAAAAGGAAACCTATCCAAGAACAAAAATAAAAACAAGAATAAAATGAACAACAGCAATGTGCAGACAGTGTTAGAAAAGAAGCGAGAACAGCGGCGAATAAATAAAAATTTTGAAGCGATTTGCAATGAAAAATCGATATCCGACAAGTTCTTCTTTGTCGTTTCAAAATCGTAGTAGATTCTGTAATCGTTGACTGTTCGTGTGGAAATTAAAAATAAAAAGACATAATTATATAAAATTACCTCGTAATAAACGAATCGAAAAAATTAATTTCCGATTCATAGATTTCCTCACATTTCTCATTTCACGCGTTCGGTAAAATCGTAGTTCCCGCATGTTTTTCTCCGGTATTCGTGCAACCCGTAAAATGGTACACGGATTGAATTTCTTATGACCGCACGTTCCGTTGTCTGTCAAAATTTAATGCGCACGCGGTAAATTCGAAAGAACGTCCGTTTTCCAGGGTTACCAACCGTCACAAACTTATACGACAGTTCGCCGCGATGTATGTAACCTGAAAAATTTTGAAAGTTGTCGCTGTCGGTTGTCCTCAACACGCAATTGTCAAAAAAGTAGACAACTATTCGCCGCGATGCATTACAACTTTCAAAATTTTTGAGGTTATATAGATCGCGGCGAACTGTCGTCTAGATTTATAACGGTTGGTCACCCTGGCAAAACGGACGTTCTAGGATTGTGGCGCATGCGCATTAAATCTTAGCAGACGACGCGACGTGCAGTAGTTGGGAATTCACTCTGCATGTTGTTTTAGAACACAAGCTTCGCAGTTACAGTCAGCGAATAGCTGAGCGAGATTTTCGCGTTGTCTGAAACAGCAGCGGCACGCAGCGTTGATTTAATTAAACTAATTAGTAATTAGCATAATGTACCTGTGCACCAATTTAATTACCATAATCTCCGAAGTCGGTTAGTTTACATCGAGATTACAGCCGGCGACCGGCTCTTCTCCACGTTTGATTATACAAAGCCACGCTGCATGACAGCCATAATCAGTGCGGCCAGGCTTTAAACCCTTCCTACTCCGAAAATAAAAGGACTTTTGAACCTTACCTAGGTGTTAAATCCCCACGTCTTTACCCCAGAGTCCCGGAAATTTCTCGGGGGTACGTTTCCCCCTTCACCTTCATACCTACACCCATGCATTATTGCATATATGCCCCGCAGATTTCTCGGGTCAAAGTTATCGTCCCGTCCACGATTTTCGACCCACGATCACAGATATCGTACAAACTTTGCCAAAAGTAAACGGTCCGTGTGTTATTTCGATTTTTACTTTTTACCACCCCGTTCGTCGTTCATTTTTACGAGTTCATCTATTGTTAGCAATGATTTTTACCGTTCGCGATATCCCTTGAAGGGGAGTTTTCTTCAAGCGTATTAAAATAATTGCTTAACGATACGTGACATGGGAATAAAATAAATGTGAAAACGAAAAATCGTCCGTATAGAGCCGTCGGAGTTTTGTAATTTCAACCGCGAATTTAATCGTACCGCGATCACAAAAATATTCCGTTAACATTGCCCAAAATGGTCGATTTGCATCAGAATCTTTTTATTGATTTTTTTTTTGTTTTTTTTTTTCACAACAATATGATTTCATCGGTCATTCTCACAGGTTCAATTACAAGTAAAAAACCGTTTCTTCGTTATTCGCTTTAACGTCAGGTATTTTCGGGATCGATGGGATGTAAATTGAAAATTAATAAAACTCTCAGAACAGTGAAGATTGAAAAACACTGTATCAATGTTTGAAGGAACGAAAAATTCGACATTTTTCGGTTGAGAAGATGAATTCTACCGGTCAGTTGACAAAAACAACGACCAGAAAACGCCAAATCAAAAGGATGATGAAAGTTTCAATGAATATTCACGAATATCGTAAAAACTGGAGTCAATTTTTGAAACTGGCGTCAACGTATTTTCACAGAGTCGAACAGCGTGTTTTGAATGCTATATATTTCTTCCGAATCGTGAAGTTCCTGAAATTCGTGTAATTTCAACGTCAATTTGACTGATAAAACTGATCGATGGAATTTTTTTGGTAATTTTGGCGAGAAAAAAAAAAAAAAATAAATGAATAAAACAAAATAACAACAAACCAAAAACGACACAAAATTATCCAAAAACATTGCTATTCCAATTTCTCGATCAGGAGTTAGGTACGATTTTCATAAAAATTTTCACAAAGAAACTCTACGAATACGACATCTCCAGTTTCTAATAATGAAAGTGACTCAATATTATCGCGTATATACAATTTTCCACTCCCAGTCAAATTTCGCATGCCATTGGCAGGCTGCCCGAGGGATGAAAATGTGGTTCGAAGGAGCGTAGGAGCCGGGAACGGTAAAAAAAAAGGGGGAAAAAAGTACTTGACAAAAACAGAAACGTGGCGCGGCGTTCTCCCGAAAATGTAAAAAAGCGTCTCTCTCTCACTCTCTCTCTCTCTCTATATTATATATATATACATATAGACATCATATGGAAGCACAAAAGCGCACCGTTTTTTTTTTTTTTTTTTTTTTTATCGTATGCATGTTTATGAGACGTTTATAAATATAACCTTCCATCCCGAAATATCTTATTTTCTTGGAAATAAATGTTCCAAAAATATTCCAACAAGGTCTTCGCTCTTTCAAACCTTTCATCGTGGATCTAAGAGTCTTACTTTTTTTTTCATTTTAATGTGCCACAGTTATAGAAGCTACAGAGTGATTTTTCAACTCTCGAATTTGCGTGCGGAACAAGGAATGTGTATTAAATTTGACGTAGTAATTACCAGGAATTTGAATTTGATCCGTGCCATGAAATTTCAGACTTTCAAACTCGGCCGAGCAATTGTTTGACCTTTTTTATGAAACATTTTCTTGTAACTTCGAAATAACATATTATTTAGCTTTGATCCATAGAACCGAATTAATTTCGGATTACAGACCAAATGTTTGACGGGAAAACAAATAGGGTAAACAAAAAGTCAATTTACTGGTACGAAAAGAAACTTCCTTTGATGGAAAAAAATGTATTCAAAGAGATCGGGTTTTATTTCCCGCGTATGAGTCGTAAAAGTGCGTTCCAAAAATGAGCCCTGAAGATTGACTGGTTTCAGTTTTTTTTTTTTGCTACAAAACTAAAATGCTAATTCTTCGGCAATATTTAGTGCAAATTTCATATTACGACAGGATTTACGCAAGAACAAATTTTCCCAGAAATATCGCTTTGTCTAAATTTTCAATATCATACAGTCGTACTACTGAAAAAATCGATTAGATCGAACATTTTTTTTTTTAAGATTCTACGGAATTTCATGGAATTTTAAAAAATTCCAAGTTTGTCAAGATCGCTGTTACGAATGTTGAAAAGTTGTCTTTGATGATGAAAAAAATTGTGCATGAAAAAACTTCCAACAAATATCACTTAACAGTAACTCTTAGTTTACGCAAATTAACATCGAACAAAAAAATCATAAAGTTTAATAGTTAATTTAGTGCCTGATCGAAGTTTTTTTTGTTTTTGAAAATAAACGAAACGGCGGTCTCTCATAATCTTATACTTAAGTGTTAAAAATTCGCAAGTAAATTATCAGAGGCCGCCATTTAGTTTATTTTCAATAAAAAAAAAAAAAAAAAATTCCAACAGACTCTGCATTACCTGTTAAACTAACGATTCTTTTTTTGTTTGATTTTAGATGAACCAAATCTGGGGATAACTTGGTCCACAATAGATTTTTCTTTTGTCAATCTTTGCCAAACAAAGTTAAAACATTGTTGGTAAAAAAACTTTGTATTACTTGTTTCATAAAAAAAAAACACTAAACTAACGTGAAAGAAAAATTGTTCAAAATAGTCAAGTTTTCACGCCGCTGACCACCACCCCCCTTACCACTCGATAAACCTAGAAAAATTTCCTAGGAGATGAAAGAGAATTTGACCTCGTTAATTCCGCCTTTATTCGTCTTGTCTTTTCCTCTCGGCGTGTGGTGATCGAGAAAGGTGGACGGACGGATAAATAGATGGGGAGTTTATTGCCGGGGTCGAGAAAAAAGGAAGACGAAGCCTCCGTGGATTTCGCGAATATCTGTATCCGCGGAACGAGTTCAGGAAAATTTGCTCCTCATGCCGTTGCGTGGGCTTGGATCGTGAAGGAGAGTGATCGACGAGCGCGCCGGCAAACCAACCACGAAATATTATCATGTAAAGGAAGAAGCGATGTCAATAGCCTCTCTTATTCAAAGCAGTCTATGCGCGCCTTCTTTTCAAACCCAGCCATCGAATGTCTGCCCCGAATTTTCCGCCCTAAATTTTCACAGGCGTGAATTTCGCATTCAATATTCGTCGATTGGGAAGAAGAAATTTTTTTTTACTTTGACCCGATTTGCAAGCTTGCAGTTTGAATAGTTGAAAAGACTTTCTCGAACCATTCCGAAAGTATTCTTATATACATATGTATGTATATTATTTTGTCTCTCAAAACCTGCACAAAATATTATATTTCTCTGAAAGAAATTTAGTTTACCGGTATTCGTTTTGTGCCTTTTTTTTTTTTTTTTACTGGCATGAATTGCCCGAAATAAATTTCTTTCCGTTTCACTCAATACCGTGATTTTTCTCTTGCGAAATATTTCATCGGCGGTCCGAAATTGATTCGTGATATTTTTGATTTTTTTTTGTTTTTTTTTTCCTTCCTTTTCAGGTAACAAAAACGTACTCGATTCAACTAAATAATTCGTCGTTACTTGGTCACAAGTAAAAATTTCATTAGGTCAAACGAAACGAGGTTGAAAGTGTAAAACTTGAAAAAATCGAATAATCTTAAATTGCTCACTGTTTCTCTGAAGCTTCATGCAAAAAATTTTTTCTCAAAGTACCATAAAACAAATGTCGAGATAAAAAGAAGTCAAGTGAAATTTCCGTGATATTTTTACGGACATTATCACAGGAATATGGAAAATAATATTTTTCTCCAACATCGACGATTCATATTTTGCTGAGTAATTTACAGGTTCAATGAAATTTTGTGTAGATTCGATGAGAAAGTTTGCAGATTGGCATAGATCGGAAATCCTTGGTGAAAAAATGCAGATTACCGAATGCTCGTATCTATCAAATCACGAGTTAAACACTCCTTGAATAAAGTATGTAAAAGTTGACGCGACGAGTACAATTCGAGGCACGCGCTCGTGGAATTGTGTTTGAGAACGGGACGTGAAAACGTAGCGAATATTTGAAGAGAGTGCAGAAAAAGTGGCAGCAACATTCCGCAAGAGAATTCTTGGAGCGAACTCGAGTTCGGGATCCTGTTCAAACAGCTGAACAAACAGATGCGATTGAATAATCCATAATAAATGCGGCTGTGATCCGGTATTGCAATAAAAGCGGCGAAAAGTGAGAATCGTCGTGGGTTTGGTTATTTTACTTGAGGAAATTTATAATTACACGGAAAAAGGGTTTGGAATATTTTTCAAAGCGGATTGAAAGCAGTGAATTTTCACGAAATATATGGAAATTTACGAATAAATTTAATAGCCAAATGTCACAATATTCATTCGCGATTTTTATCGCTTTTGATTGAGGAACGATTTTAAATACAAAGAAAGAAAAGTTGAAGTCAGGCGTTTGAAATCGACAGGTAAATTAGATTCTGATAAGTTTGTTTGAAAAATTGTACCCTTGGAACAGAAAACTGTGGAGTTTGGTCGAAATATTATGGTTGAGTGATCGACGATTTGAAATGGACTGATTTCAATGAATAATTAAATGATTCGTTTCATCCGTAAATGAATTTTACGCAAATAGTTTAAAACGGATTTTCGATGACGGGACTATATTATAAAACAAAGAATTAATTTATTACATGCTAAATGTAAATTGGGTTTTCGGTTGATGGAAGAGCTGAGTGATAATATCTGACTAAGCAATTTTAAAACAAAGTGAGTATTACCGTTTATCGAAATTGGATACGCGATACCGTTTTTTTTTTTTTTTTTATCCAAAAAATGACAGAACAGCGTAGTTGTGTTTAAAAATTTGTTAACAACAGAGCTCTTTCCGTGAAAATTTATCGTTCTTTACAGTTTTTCGTCAAGACATTCACTTCAACAATATTTAACCGATATTGATGACGATACGCAAACAAATGGCAATATTAAATCGACTACTGAAAAATGAAAAAAACTTTCCATCAGTGACTGTAGAAAATACAACCCTGTGAATAAAATGAGCCATCGCACGATGAGATCGAGCTGATCTGCTAGAATTTGAACAACGTATAAATAAGCTCTTCTGCGTAATTCCAGTACTTTGTATTTTTATATTTTCGAAAGATAATCGTTGCAACTTTTTAGTAGAATAATTCAATACGTATTCGATATCGAAATTCAGCTCGCGAACCTTCTTTAGAGGACCAACGAAGTCGCGACACCTGTTATACAGGCTCTCTTCCGTATAATTATGAGTTTAGACAGTGCGAGTCGAAACACTGAAAGCCATGCGCTCACTTGCAGCCTCAAGATCAAAGTCCAGTGTTTCGAGTTCCTCTGCGGGAAACGGTGACATTCGAAACTGTGTTTCGCCGGCAACTCTGAAATTTCAAGCGGCAGAGGCTTCAGCTAATTCAATAGAACCTCCTCGACGATGCTTCTACAGCAAAATGGTCCGTTTCACCGGCGCCGCCAACTTTCTCTCTTCCAGCTCGGAAACTGCTTCAGATTGCACGTCGCTGCTGACGCAAGAAGCTAGTTTTGCATGTTCGTCGACGGAGTTGTGTTCGTTTTCAATGTTTGATATTCTAAAGAATTCTATGTTTAAACCACGCGTCGGTTTATTAATTCTTTAACGGATTTCAATGTCCCGTGATTTAAAAAGTTTTACACATCTTCAGAGATTTCGGAAGATCCAAACAGTGTCACGCGATTTCAAAGGATTTCAGGGATTTAATGTGATTTCAAAGATTTTAGGTTATTCCACATATGATTGCAAAGATTCAAAAGATTGAATGATGATTTCAAATTATTTTAGCTCTACATTCTGAAAGATTTTACGGTATTTCAAAAGATTTCACGGGATTTGAATCTTGTGCGATTTCAAAGATTTTACAGATCTCAAATAATTTCAAAGGTTTAGAAAGATTTTACAGGATCTTACACTATTTTAGGTTCAATGCGATTCAAAAAATTTCAAATGATTACAGCTGTTGATGTTAAAAGAATTCACGAAATTTCAAGAGATTGCGAAAGATTTCACAGGATTCGACAGTATTTGAGATTTCATATGATATCAAAGTTTTCAGAGACTTCAGATTATTCCAGATGATTTGAAATATTTCAAAGATTTCACAGATTTCAAACGATCGTAGCCGCTTATTTCAAAAGATTTCATAGGATTTCAATGATTGTACGTGATTTCGAAAGATTTCACAGAATTTCACACCATTCGAGTTTCTATGAAAGTAGATTTTTCAAAAATTTTCTCATTACTTCAGGAATTTCACGTGATTTCAGATAACTACGCAACGTTTAAAAAAATTTCACACGACCAGAGGATTTCGTAAGATTCGAACTAATGTTACGAAGTTTCATGAACAATAATGCATTTTTCACAATTTCACACGCAGCTTCGACTTCTCGGACTAATTCTTCTGAATGAGTGAAGTTTATTTTTCGTTTATTCGTATCTTTTCAGCCTTACGTCGTTGACCGTCAGGTTTTCTTTTCTCCATCTCTCTTTCAATTTCCTACCACAATATTTGCATATAATATTCCTTGCAAGCATGAGAGAAAATCCCTCTTCATATTTGCGGTAACGCGGAATCAGGAATTAAGTATAATATGTATATTGTATACGTATAAATTCCTCCTAGAGGCAATTTTTTATGCAAGAAAGTTGGGGCGGTGGATTCTGTAGCTACGTGAGATATTTTTCTTCAGTAATTCAAGCGCGAATCCGAGAGGGGAAATAACTGGAAATATATAGGCTTTTTTTCGGTGGGAAACGCGAGGCGCTGTTTGGCTGTGACCTAAAAGTGGAAACGGACCACCGAAGAATAAGCTGAGAGTCATTTGTCTTCAGGGCAAACATTCCGGGCATCCGTCAAGCCCAAGAGCGTATTTAATAACAAGATTTGTTGCAACAACGACTTGAACGCCAAGCGCGTTTTTAGTTTGTTTTTTTTTTTTTTTTTTTTTTTTTGTTTTAGGGTGGAGACTAAAAATTTTTAAGGAGAACAGCGAAGAGAGAAATTAACTCGGATTACTTTCGCTGATATTTTGTGATTCATTTCGAAAAGTTTATATATTATCAGAATTTTTCTTGAAATCTTTTCGTAGAAATATTACATTTGAAATAAAATTGCATCATTGAAATTGAAATATTTTCCTCGACGTAAGTTGAAAATTTTGCCGATGATTTTTATGAATATCCAGCGAGTATCGTGCGAAGAAAAAAATTCGACGAGTTTCAGCGATTGTGTTGAAAGATTTTTGCACAATTTTTCCGACTCCTGAAACTTGACGTACAACGGAAAAATTTGCGAAATTCTTGAAGATTTGGAAAAAATTATTTGAATCGTCGATACGTTCAGAAAAAAATCGAAGAAATGTTCATTCGAAAATGTCTGTCGCGTCAAAGCTTATTCACATGAGGATTTTAATCTGAAAAAATGATTTTCAGATTTACTTTGTTTATTTTACAATTTCTAAACTACACACATTCCGTAATATTTGATTTTACTGAATTGATGCTATTTATCTGTATTTTATTAATTTCTAATTTTTTCCAAAACTAGTCTGTAAAATTTCAGCGAACTCGTTCGGCTGCATTCATTTCTAAGGGGTTTTCAGGGACCTTTGGAAAAATTCTCAGGCAATGCTCGTAACGAGCGAGCCGAATTCACGTGATTTCGAATCTGCAACGCATCGCTCGTTTCCAGTTTCATTTTTGGCCAGCTATCGGCAGACTGCTCGGTTCATCGAAAGCCGGTCCGTACAGAACAATGATCCAATCACTGTACAATGCCCAATCGATGGCAGTGTTATCGCCTTCATCGAGCCGGCATATCTCCGCAAATCTGTAGAAAATACCGCAATTTATGAATGCAGTGTAACGATATTTGAATGGGAGAATATCGCGGTAAAGATTTTGCCGGCGTCACTGTGTAAGATTTTTCAAATCTGCTCTTCTGGTAACGTAGAAATTTTTCCGTCTTTTTTTCATTTTTTTTTTATTTTTTTTTTTTTTGTCAACGGAATTGCGAAAGATCATCAAAGATGTCTGTAAATAAGTTTACGGAACTTGGATTGTTTCTGACACAAGTTTTTATATTCTGTTTATTTTCACATGTGACTCGAACAATTTTCCGGATTTCACGATCTTTAGACGTTTTGTAAACAGTTTTTAGACATTACCGCATCAAGTTTTACAAAAATTTTATACCAATAGTAAAGTTTTCGAAGTATCTCAATAGCTTTGAAGATGTTTTTAAACGGGAATAAATTTTAAATTGATGGTAAAAATGGTTTGCACAATTTTATTGAACAAATTTCAAAACACATTCAGCCAAGTATTCTGAAAAGTCTATGAAACCTGTTTATGGGTATTTCTTTCTTACAAAATTCCAGGAAATCTTTGGAAAAGTCTGAAAATTATTCTCAAAATTTATTGCAAGACTTAAATAAATATTTCGAATCAATTACTCCGAGTATATTTTACAAATAGTCATAATTTATGGAAATTTTGACAGTGCATTTCACAGTAGTGACAAGTTCTCTTGTGGTTGTTCCACAAATTCAAGCAGATGATCCGATGTGTTAGACTTTTAGCCAGAGTGCATTCCACATTTTAATCCTTTTGCATAATTATTCCTAACTCTTCTATACCTCGACAAATCCACATTTTGAAATTCCGTGAAACATACTTTCACGTTTTTGAAAATTCGTTACTGCAATCCTGGTAAAAATAATTCTATAAAATTTGTATGAAAATTTCTCCAAACTTCTATGATTTTTTGCGGGAATTTCTATACAATCTATGATAAAAGTATAGGATTTGGGCAAAATTCACAGTTCTTAAACTTAGATTTCGTAGCAATTCGTAGTTATTCGTAGATTTTTTTTTTATATCAAACGTTGAAACGGATACAATTTTCTGGACAATATTGCAGGATTCCTCGTTTAGTAGAACAAAGAATGTTAGTTGTTTCACAAGACTCACTTGTCGAGACAAGGTGAGTTGACAAATATACGACAGACTCTCAAAATCCGTCTAGATCATACTTGACCCATCCGCCTTCCGATCCTTCTCCAAAATTTTTCCACCCCCAGTGGTAACAAGATATGAATACACAGGCGGTAGGGAAGAGGGTTGTTTGGCTGAAGTGACGCGGAACCGTGTCCCGTCCATTATAAATGCGGGGTGCATCGGTTAGGAGAGCTTTTTCCCCGCGAGGCCATCGCGGCGCGTGCTTCCCGGCAACGCAGACGTTCCGGATGAGCTACGTCGAGTAGTAAGAGCTGCTAGGCCAAAGGTTGAAAGGCTCGAGAGTCCCTGTGGAAAAGAGGTGCTCTCATGCTCTCAGCGACGTGTCTTAGCAAGGCTGCAGAGGTCATTCGGCTTGTTCTCGTTACGGAGGGAGCCTCGAGATCCAGGAAACGAACTCAGGCTCACCTTTCAGCGAGGCTCCGTGCCTTCCGCAGGTAAACTTCGCCCTTCAAAAATTGAAGAGGGGAGAGAAAACAAGAGAGAACCCGGTGAAAAAAGATTCTTAGCAAATGGTCACCATTTTCTTTCTTCTTTCGTTTTTTCTTTTTTTTTTTTCTCATTTCGTTGAGAAATTTCTACAAACTGTACCATGTCTCATGTACGGTTCAATAATTCTACGGAACGAACTCTCAACGACTGCATCCTCGTCGTCTGCTAAAATTTAACGCGCATGCGCAACAATCCGAGCTCGGCTCTTTGCGCTAGGGCGACGTTTGTTCCTCTGCCGCTTTGATTAAAACCCTGAAACAGCTACCGTTTCCTCTTCGCGTCCCTGAGGAGTTTCAAGGACTCTTAAAGGTACGCTGTATGAAACAGGAAGCTCCTCGGTTAAACCGCTGGAATTTTGGTTCCCTGCTATTGTAACCTAACCCAATCCGGAATTCCAGATTAATGAATTGATTTTTCTTCTTCGATAATGCTCATGGTTTGTTACTTACTTCTCGAAGTTGTTTTCCGATCGTTCGATACCTGGCCGCAAGGATTCCTGGGCCTCGTGACAACTTGATCTATAACATTAATTAGTCGATTCGCTATTCATTTGTCTGAAAGAGATGTGAGTTGCATAAAAATTTTTCCAATCTTCCGTCACGAAACGATGTAATAACCCATGAATTGAAAACTTTTGAGGTTATGTCAATAAGCCTCACTGGGCAGTAGCGCCGCCTAGCGGCAATGCCCCAAACTGAGTAGCTAACTAAGAAGTTCAAAAATCAAGCTATTGCGCATGCGCATGGGCGGGAATTTTGATATGTTGCGCAGGTAAAATGCGCAAAGGTACTTGACAAATGCGCGTGCGCTGTGGGTTGACTTGGGGAGTTGGAAAAATTGTTGAGATCTTAAAGCCGTCTAGACTGTCTACTGAACTGTGAAAGATCGGTGCAATAGTCGGAGACTTTCAGGTATGTTTTTTTTTTTTTGAGTTTCGGGTCAACGAACGATTGACGATCTACAGTTGAATCGATGAAATTTCATATCGTCTGAAGTTTGATACAATTGAACGAAGATCATTCAACGAACTGTTTTTGGCGAGGTAAGACAATAGACGATGGGAGCAGGCTGCCGGTCGGTGACACGTTTATAAACCGCCATTAATTTATCAGTAATGATTTTCCGGTCAATGAATATGCAGGTCCTGGCACTTACGAAACAACGTGCAAGTTCCATGGGATACAATATACATATTTCACGAACCCAACCGTAAATACACGAAATCCCTTGGAATTTGACGCAGGTATGATCACTTTGAAACAAATGGTAAGCTCCGCATCCCTTCAGTAATTATTAGCCAATATTGGAGCATGAGATAAGTTACATTGGCTACAACCTAGGATGCAGATAGTCAGTTGTGACACTCGGGATCGTGGTTTTGATAGAATAGAAGGTGTCCGCCAATTTTCATTAAAATCCTAAAAATGGTCTCGAAATTATCGTATAAAGTGTTTAAAAACATTGTTTGAGTAAAATTAGTGTAAACTTCAAGAATTATATACCATTTCATTAATTTCAAAGATGAAGGTATAGAAAAAAGTAGTCTTTTTCGTTAACCTTCCCGTATCGATAGCAGCTGAATCGAAGACAATTCAAAAATCGAGCACCGGACTTTCCTGTTTTACCGACGGTCAATTCAGTTATTTGTATTTCTCACTGCTTTCGCGCCTTGAGCGATAAAAATCAATTCAAACTTTGGAAAATAATAGAGTTCATGGTTATAATTGTCAGGTTCCTGCGACATTTCTGCAATATTGAATGAAAAAATACAAATAGTATTCAGATTTCAGTGGCGTGTCATAACCTCAAAGCAAGTGACGAGAAACCAGCTAGAACTATATTTGTAATGTTTTCGTGAACTTTCGGTGCTTTTTTCGATTATCGCGGAGACGGTGAAGAATCAGAAGACGAAAGATGAAGGACAGTAAAGAATCTGTATTAGAGAATTTTATGTGACGGACATGTGGCGATGGAAAATGAACGATTCGAGCTGAAATTGTACCCATTTGTTGTTCGATATCTGAGTGGTAAGGCTCCGTACGATGCTGCTCAGCACCGATGTCACAATATTTCTAGGCAGGCTACAAAACCAAGTTTTTACTGGCAATACAAGACTTACGATTGCGGGACGCGAATCTGCTCTAACAATTTTATCGACGGAGCAGGAAATCGAGTCATGAGGATTACTTCCACGGAACATCAAGCGGGCATCGTTTAATCGATGTTGGAAAGTAGTTTACACGGAAGAAATGATCAGAGATGAAAACTCGAGTCTGATTCAAAAACTTGCGTGACGACAACGCGAAAATTATTTTCACAAACTTTCATAGATTTCTGCGTCTATTTACTCAAAATCTGAATATTTGTTACAGCTTTTTTATTCATTTTTCTTTTTCCACTTCAGTGACCAAATCTAATGATTTCTGCAAGTGTATATTGTGTTAAAAATTTCTTACGAGTTTTCTCAATTTTAGTTACATTGAATATAGTATATTCTTTCGCATATATGACCATATTTTTTTTACCTACATTTCATTATCAGAATAATTCAAGACTCTTCCGCATTGAAATTCTTTTCAGAACACACCGAAAGCGTGATACATATTTTTGAGTCATCTCGTGTGACAAAAAAATTATAAGCAATTTCGGACAGTATTTTTTTTTCACCACGACGAACAAGACGAAGAAACGGAATCAGGTGACTTGCGGATATTTGCGGAAGTTCAGTTTCCATGAATTCCAATAAATGGAATCAGAATTGAGGTTGCAGCATCTGCCGGCTTCATATAAACTGACCCTGGTCTCAGCTGTATTCGGATTAAATTTCCATATACGGGGGAAACTTTAAATTTAAATTTTGTTCGCCATTAATCCTCCGCTTCTCTGAATATTTCTCACCAGTTCTCAGGACGTGAATTACGTCTTTTTGGAGTTTTCTTTATAATTTTTATACCATTTTTTTAATTTCAATTACGAAGTTTGATGGAGGCGTCAATCCGATCGGTTACATTGAATTGAAAGTTCAACTTCGTTAGTATAAAATAAGCCATGCCCCGCGGCTGATTGTCGTGTTAATTACTTATGAAACTAGCTTTAATCCTGTCCTTCATGTCAGGCCTTTCCTGATAATAAGTTTCCCCAAAAGCCACGAGAGTTGATGCTCCAAGTTTTAAGTGGGTTTTAAGAACAGAAGAATTCACTTATCCCGCGACAAGATAACAGCCGTCTAGTAACACGAAACCATTTATATTTCGTACGCATAACGCGGATTTCCAAAATCATCGTTCGATTTTCGAAAAAAAAAAAAAAAAAAAAGACCATTTACGTTTTTAATTTACGTAAATTTAATATGTATTCCGCTAATTTCACGATATTGGTTTATTTCTACAACCAGACCGACGTTCGATTCAATTCTCACCGCATACACGAATTACGAAATTTATATTATTTTCAAATTCAGTTTCGTCAATCACGAATTACAAAAGTAATTTCGAATTTATTCTTATCGAATTTCACGATACGATTGGAACAATTGACGGGCAAATTTTTCATCAATTACAGATTGTAACATAGCTAGAAGTTTGAAACACGTGAGAGGATGTGTCTGATCTTGAACCGTGATCAGTGACGTTTCTGCTGAAACGTGGATGTTGTTTGTCCGCAATTGAAAATCGCGTCTTGCGATCAGGAAGGGTTCGTTTTACCGTCATCTCCATAATTGCGTTAGCCAAGTTTAATGTGACACAGGCTGAGTAAGCGGCTGCGAAAGTTAAGCTCGACACCTTATCTAGCGCCGCGCTAAGTATTCTAATGATCCGCAAGGTTCGTTACACCATTATAACGACGTTATCAAGATCGAATATCCGCACTCAACAAAATTGCTTTTGGTATACGTGTAATCATGCGTAAGTACTGTTAATCAAATTAACACATTAGCCACATACTCAGGCGTAACATTTTCTTTCGCGTTTCACACTCTCGAATCAATCGATAAAAAATTTTTCGTCTCGTGATCTCGATTCCTTTTTTTACAGTTGCATGATCGAAGATCCATTATTTCGATGAAAACTTTAATACATTTAACCAAAATCAATTTGCACTATGTACGGTTGTGAAAATTCATAAAATTATACAATTAATTCCATATACAACAAATTTTAATGACAGTCGTGAATTTGTTACTATTTAAGAACACTGCGTTAATATATTTTGGACAATACTTGCAACATGTAACGATTCTCCGTGTGGAATTTTTTTTTTTTTTTTTTTGCAGCGACTGATTTATTTTTCAATTCGGTAATGTTTATAAAAAAATTTTTCATCTAGTATATCTGATGATTCGTACTTTCGTAATTTATTATGCGATTTATTGTATATTTAATCGAATTTGTCGAATTTAGAAAATAAATCATGTAGCAATAAATTACACGCTGAATTCTTTCGAAACATTTTATGGTTTAACAAATGAACATGTACAATGGCGTAGGAATTAATAATGAAATTAACTATTTTTTCAAAGAATTGAAACGAAACGACCAAATGTTTTTTTTTCAAAAGATTGAGAGTTATGCTGAATTGTTCGACGATGATATTGATAATAATAAAGTGTTTACAGTTGAAATTCGGTGCTTGGGATTTTTCTTCTCACTTTCATATTTCGATCGAATTTATTTCGATCCGCTTCAGATTCAGTCAGATTCATTTACTTTTACATCAAATGTTCGAAAATAAGATAAAAGACCGAGATTCCTTTGCCTGACTTCGCAATTCCGCTTCCGGATCTTGCAAAAAGTATTTCCGCTCTTTTTTTTCTTCTCATCGCCACCCAGAAAATTTTCACAATAATTATAATTGCTCGGAATCGATCGGTGGCCATCGCCTGGCTTCCGCCTGAGTGAAAAAACACGTTGCGATCGTTTGTGCCGCGATGACGTCACGCGAGAAAAGCTCCACAAGAAATTAGGGAGGCTTGCGGGCTGCGCGAAATCAAATTCGCACTTACAGAGCATGCAGATTTAATGATCGTAGTAATAATTACTTCACAGCACTTCACGCTCGTTAAGCAAGTTGATTTTCGTTGGAACTGATATTTTTTGTTTAGTTGATAATGAGATCGATGTAAAATCAGTGTGTAAAAAGTTCCTCAAGGGCGAAATTCACAATTTTTTGGTGGCGTGACTTAAAGTTAAGAAATTAAACTTTGACGAAACATGAAAGCTTCGAACGAACCGAAACCGGACGCTCAAAATTCAGAAAGTGCAAAGTTCCGAAAGGACATGACTTCGACAAGTCAAAGTTCCGAAAAATCGGAAGTGAGAAAATTTTTAAAATTGTTACATCGAAATTGGGCGCTTTCGAAACTTTTCATACTTGGAACTTCAACCTGGCCCCAAAAAATTTGATCAGATTGTGAGCTACGGTGATTTTCATGAATATTTAAGAAGAGAGAGACACTCGAGTATCGTAAACAAAAGCTGAGACAACGATTTTTATTCAAAATAGTTTACAAATAGTGAAATATTTCGGGCATTAGTTCAATTCTACTCCTTACACTGAGACAAATTTCATTTGTTATCGTAACTAGAAAAATTGAGTAAAACAGGTATCGTTAAAAAAACTGTTTGAATATTGTTGGAATTACGAAAAACGAGGTACGCGTAAACATTTTCCGCCATTGTCGATACTTTTTTGGCAATTGCAACGCAAAATCAGTTTCTTCGGTTTACTCTACTTTTTTCGTTAAACAAAGCTTCAACGTCAATTTATCGTTGCACGAGCATTAAATTTTCGCAACAGTTGCAAGAAAATATAGCAACAGTGATCGTAATGAGAAAGAATATCAACGAATGCTAGACTTTCCGGCAACAGCTAGAAAACTAATTTTCATTTTCTACCTGGAACCATATTTTTCGATTGTGGTAAAAAATGAAAATAGTCAAGGCCTGAGCGGTAACCGGAACTAAAAATTTCTCTCACAATCAGTGTATACGTCGAGTTACAGGTAAACGTAAAAATGAGGTCGACCATTCGGGAATATTAATGGTTCTCATCCTCCCAATCAGTTTTCAACTTGTGTTTTCTTGCAACGTTTACAAATTTATCGCGCTTTTCGAAAGTTGAAACGAAAGGTGAATTCTCAGATAGTGTTCCGATGCAAAGTAGCGATGCATTGGTTTGAACGAAAGTATTTCGCACTCGTCAAATTCTCGTTTCACTCGCTGTTTCAAATCATCCTCACATACGCACTCACACTCACGTGCAATGTTTACCTGTCCTCTCTACCTCGAAACAAATCATCTTCGTATCTTACTTTTGCGAAATCATGTCTGTGTTTATTCTCGCCTTGTAAATCCTCAGTCGTCGTTCCGTTCTCTTGCGAAACGGATCGTCTCGCTTTGTATCGTTCTCAAATAGAGTATCTGTTATTGATAAACATAATTCTATTTCAATCATCATCATTCATGACTAATTCGCGGATCCCACGTCAACGATCCAGTCTCTGTCGTCATGTCTTTATACAGGTAAAAAAAATATCTCCAATATCCGTCCAAGCATTCAGATTTTACTCGTACTTCAAAGCCATTCGTTAGTTTTTTAGTCAATTACGTACGAAGTTTTTGCCACCGCAGAAATTAAAATATTCAACGATTCCATTCGATCGATAAAACTCTGAGCCCGAGTAAAATCGAACTATAATAATCTACTGGCTGCTTTTCAGTAAATTGAATTCGTTTTAAAAAGAAACAACGATATTTGATCTGTGTGAGGTTCGCAATTTTAGTATTTTTTGTCGCACACTTGGAGAAATCGTCGTAGTTAAACTTTATACCCCTGCATTGTTAATTTAACGAATACCTACTGAGTTTTAATTCCGCGACCGTCTGGAGAGAAAATGAATAAAAAGGGCTTGATTTTCTACTTGCAAGCCTCTTTAACGAGGCCAAGTTGAGCCAAATCCGTGCAAACGAAAGACTTTGCGCAGCTAGGCAACTGGAATGCGAAAGCGTAGCTCGCCATTTTTTCAATCATCCCGTTTTTCATTCAGTTTGCCTTTCAGACTTTCACCGCTGCGTTTTTGCTCTGTTCTTTTCACCCTCTGTAGAAGCTTTCTTATGAAATCAATCTTCAAGCCTCGTAATCCACGACGTTATCGGCTTGTTTTCGGGGTTTCAAAGGGTCGCTCGTAATCTCGCTGATCGACACTTTGACCATCGGTACATGTGCGCAGAATTTGCCATTAATTATACGTAAAAACAATCGTGTTGATCGCTTGTTGTATCGAATTGACAACTCTGATGAAAACGTCACGCTGACTATATTTTTCGGAAAATTTCTGATACTCGGTAGTCTGAAAAAAACTCTGATATATAAGACTTCGTCGAATCAACGTATTTGAAACTAATCTGTAATCTGTTAAGATTTTCAAAACTCGAATGCTTCATCAGCTGAACCTATTACATTAGAAATTTTCCAAAAAATTCTCCAATTTTTTTCAGAATTTCTTGATCACTGGTTTGCAAAAAGTTGACAGATAAATATCTTTCCGTCAGGATTATAATGTCCGAATAAGCTCGCCTCGTGATATTTTTGATCAAATTGTCTGAGAAGAAAAATCTTCCGTGTAAAGCATAGTTTTGTCATATTTCAAGCAGTGAGAAAAACTATTTTTTGCACCGATTTTGTGGAATGTGTGCTTGATTGTTAAAAGGTTGAGAGTACTTCTGGAAATCGCAAAATTCTGAATAACTCAGTCGAAATTTCTGTAAACTGTAATTATTCCGAAAGATATTTATGAAGATTCTCGAATTTCAAAAATTTTCCTAGTTTCATTGAAGATTTTTCAGAACATTTCCAAACAATTTACTGAAGTTTAACTGACAATGAAATCTCGAAAGATGTTTAGAAATTTTCAAAAAAAAATTATGCAAATTGTTTTACATAAATCGTAATCAAAGTTGTTCAAATGCAACTTTTCTCAACAAGTGTCGAAACATTTTCGGACAATCTCTGAAAATAATACCAAACTTGTTGGTTTCATATTTTAAATATTCAGGAAACTTTCGAAGTTTTTGAAAATATTTCTCCAAAATTTCTGATAATGGAGAGTAAATTTTTGAAATATTGTCGATTTTTGAAGATGATCGTAAAAATAATTTCAAAGCCAGATGCACAGAAATTGAACAAACGTAGTTTCGTGCTGCTCTCAAAGTTTCTCATAACAAAACTTTTTGCAACTGATTTTACGGTTGTGAATTTTTCGTTAATTTCAAGGAAAGATTCTTCGAATATAAATCGACTAAATAAACTGAAATTTCACCCTTCGAACCCTGTTTCGAATATTTTTCTATCTTGTTTAATTGATTCTGACCGTTGCCCGCTAAATTTCAATTTCATTCCTATGTTTCAGATGCGTTTAAGCCTGTGCATCAAACCGCCGTTGGATTGTCGGTGAAAATTTGAACCCTGAAAGAATCGAGCAATCGAAAAAAAGATGATTGCAAATAAGCTGCAAAAATCATAATCTCGAAGGCAAAAGTTCGAGTAACTGGATTATGAATTACGCGATAAAATATCGAGAACAGGCATTAGTGGGTAAATAGTTAATACAGATTCGAAGGACGACGATAGAATTGTAGCGAATTTATGAACCGAGGTGGAATCGATTCTGCTAACCATGTGAGAAATGCGGTATAAATACATACCTATGGAAGCGATAAATTTTCACTCACACAACGCACAAAGCTGATAGAAAATTAAACGGAAGTTGAAATCCGATAGATGAAACGTTGAATCCGGAGTTTAATACCGTTGGTATTGGATTATAATTTGTGGATGATGAAAATGAGGATAAAGAATTCGGAAGAACAGAATCGTCGTCAGGCGAGCGTCAGACACTTGTGAAATCGTGAAAGCAAGAAAACCGTCAAGAACGAATGGAATGGAAAACTTCTGTTCTTCTCTCTACGCGTAATCATCGTCGCAAAAAACACGAGTAGACGAGAAGGATAAATTTAAAAAATTTTTCACGAACATCTTCAGTACAAATAGAACAAACTTTTACGATCGCGGTAAACATCCGCAGTCCAAAAACCGAAGACCTCGAATAAATATCGTAAAAACAAGTGAAAACACCCAACGGTCGGAAACTGATAAAATTTTTTAATATGCGGTTCGAAGCAAAGAAGAAACAAAAGAAATTCAAGAACAAACCAATATATCATATAAATCGAATTACTCGTTAGAAAGAAAAAAAAAAAATTATAATCCACTTCATACTTCAACGGTGACAAAGTACAATCGTACAAATATCACTATCCGCGTATTCGAGCAGTGTATAAAAATTTTTTCAATTTCTTATTCATACCGATAATAATAACAACAACAACAACAACAATAATAATAATAATAATAATATACATGTATATATAATCGAAAATATAACCTACAGAATACAGAGATTATAGTGAAAAATGATGTGTAGCTGTAATAAAAAATCGTCTATCTGATAAATAACACTATGCTGCCCGAACAGCTGTATTATTAATAACAAATATAACAATAATAATATAATAGTGAAATGGAAGTGCAGGAGTGGAGGATTCGCACGTGGGAATATCGACGGTGAGATTGTCTGAAAGGGGGGCGGGGGTGGGGCGGGGGCAGGAAGGTGGGGGGGGGGCAGGGTGGAAGAAAAAGAGGGGCGAGAGGGGCGGCGGGGGCGGGGTGGGGAAGGGGGCAGGGGGGAGGGTAGGGATGGAGCGGGTTTGGAGGGTAGGTGGGGAGGGGAGTGAAATAGAAATAAAGGGGAGAGAAAATTGGAAATATTGAAAAAAGGAAGGTAGGTAAATCGGATTGTGAAATGGCGGTTAGTGCGCGACGTTGCGAATGGCGATGGCGTCGAGTGAGGTGCGCGGAAATAATCGTTGTTGTTTTGTGCATAGAAGCGATATTGTTGCTTTCGTGCAACGGACAGAAACCGATAAACCTCGGTGGTATCAAACGCCGCGACGTTTACATCGCCGGATTTTTTCCTTACGGTAGACACGTGCCCGAAAGTCACGTGGGACGTGGCGTTATGCCGTCGGTTAAACTCGCCGTAGATCATATCAACGAAAATCCAACCATACTCAGGAACTACAGGCTCCACATGTGGTGGAACGACACTGAGGTGAGTCTTTATCGAATATCACTTTTTTTTTTTTTAATTGTAAGGGGAGTTACCATAATTTCGGATTTTAGGCGTTTGGAGATGATTTTAACGAGATGTCTCACGATTAGGTGTAATTGATTTTTTTTTTTTTATATCGTAACAACGTGCGTATACAAAAAACATTTTATGCAGGAAGGTTAAGGAAGCGGATGAACTGAAACAACGAGTATATAAATTGTAGCTTAAGTTTCGAAATACTCACGTATACGTCTAACTGTACTGGCTAACTCTATGTCATGGCATGGCAAGTGGATTACACATTGAATGTTGTTCAAGTTTCAACAGATAATTACCCCGAAAATGAAAAGTTGAACTGTCACTGGACGGGGCTTTTCGTAACCTAGAACTTGATAGATTTTGGATACAATCGGTTCAGTCGTTTTTGAGTTATTCGCTTGGAACATGAAAGAACATGATATTTCGTGTTCGTTATAGTTCAACAGATTTTGATGATTTTAGTCTCAATTAGCACAATTTTTTTTAGCTATGAACTAACCGTATTTTGGATTTCGTTGGATATGAGCAGTTTTAGAATTATTTGAGTACAAAATTTGAAAAAAATTTACGAATTTCATTTGTTAATGTTTTATGGGCTCGAAACGCAGCGCGGAAGGAAATTCTTCGGGTGGTTCGGTCAAGGTCTTTAAAATTAACCGTTTATTCTACTTGTCTTTGCACTTTTAACACTTTTTTCTTTTTGTTATACGATTTTCACACGAAGTTAAATTGCTGTAATTGCTATACCTTGAAAAATATACTGTTGAAAGATTTTTCTTTTTGAAAATAACTGAGACACAAATAACGGCTTCATAAATTTTGTTCAGTATCCGATCATTTATAAGTTTAATAAATCCGAACTCAGTGCTTTGATTTCATACAAAATGGTTCATCCGTTTTCAAGTTATTGTCAGAAGGAAGCATTTTTATTTTTCTAAATAACTGAGAAATATCTCTGCGGCGATTTTGCTCGAATTTCAATCAGTAAAGAGTTCAGTAAAGCCAAACTGGCAGACCAAATTTCGTTTGAATTACTCTATTCGTTTATTGAGTTGTCCGATAAAAACGGGCTATTATATTTGCTAATAACTTAGGAACAACTAGATCAATTTTGCTTAAAATTGCCTCACTTTTAAATTAAACAAAACCAAGTTAATAAATCGAGTTTTATCGCGATTAATTCACTTGTTTTCGAATTATTGCTGGACAGAAGACATCGACATTTGCTAATAACTCAGGACTAGGTATATCACTGTTTTTCAAAAATCGAACAGGTTCTAAAATAAAAAAAAAAAAAAATGAGTGATTAATACCGAAATCAATCACAGTAGAACCTGATCGTAATTTGATGACATATCGTTGGCCAGAAACGAAATATTTATTTGTTTATAATGACTGAGAAATGAGGCGACCAATATTGCTGAAAATAAAATTGCTCGGTTCGATCAAGTAAGTAATGTTATGAACTTGTTACATAAAATATTTGTTCTCGGTTCATAAAAATACATGCGCATGTCTGAAAATAACAAGAATTTACGCCCACCATTTTCCCTCGACATCTCGGATCTTGGAATATTTCAAGGATATTGTATTATGAACACATATAAACGTAGTGTATCCTCCGAAAAAAAATCATGCATACATTTGTTGCTGCGGCAAAAAGTACCAAGCGTGAGATCCCGACGAGTTACGACCACAGGCAAAGTTCTTGGCAGTTTTTTTTTTATGACCGTATTATATCTCGAAATGTTACACAAACCAGCCTGAAATTGGAGAAATTTATTTTTACAGTAGCTATATAAAGCGCGGTTCTCGTTGTTGTTGTCACGGCTAAAATCTCACAAGATTGATATTTCGTTTTCTTTTTTCCCGGTTCAATATAATAATACCTTTGCAAGGTGCCGATGACTGAATGGACCGCCATCTGCTATAATCTTATGCGGATGCGCTGCAATTCGAGTGCAGTTTTTTGACAGGGCAACCAACCGTCGTGAACGTAACCTCAAAAATTTTTACAATCGTCGCTAGCAGTTGCGTTCAACAACGACAGCTGACAAAATTTTTGAGGTTACATGTATCGCGGCGGACTGTTGTTCAAGTTTATGACGGTTGGTTACCCTGGCAAATAACTGCTCTCGGATCTTGGCGCATGCGCATCAAATATTAACATAGGCAGACCATTTAATCTACATAATGCATTTTACAGATAATCGTTAAGTTATTACAACAATGAGTGGTTTTTTTCTGTTACTCGTTATTTCTTCCGAACATATGATGATCAGAAAATGTTATTAGGTTTAATTGTCTACTGACTCCGGTATTGTGACGTCGTAATTGAGTAACCTAACCTGAAAGATTCTCATATCCTCAAAAATTTCCGGATGCATGTCATCGAGGCGAAAGAATGAAGAGTCGACGAACAATATGACAGATTACGATAGTCGATAGGTGATCAATCAAAATATTTTGCCTGTAATAAAAAATGGCGACGCTGACGCGGAACTCGATAGACTGAATAATTGAGATAGGTTAGATCGTATAGTCAAGTGGTAGCGGTCTTGGAGCTTCTGTAAACAAAGTGAAGTTAGACCTAGATCCCGCAACTTTGGCGAAGGAAAAGGCTTCGCCCTAACTCGATGCAAACAAGCTGCCGTGGGGGTAATTCGCGGAAGTTAGGGTTAAGTTTGGGTTGGGTAGGTTAGGTTGGCCCGAGTTGGATCGCCGGCTCTTTCAAGCTTCGACGTTGCTCCGCTGTCTTTTCCGTGTGCTTGGAAACCACACGGCTTGATTACCGTACAATTTATGTATATTGTTACGCCGAGTGACTACCTGCACCTACAGTTAGAGGGCTCTACCCTCAACTCACCGCGATATTTACGTTTTGCAAGCATTCAGGACACGCCGAAGATGCCAACTAGTTCACTGACGCCACTATTCCGCTCTAGAAATTCAGGGAGTAGCAGGTTCACAGTCTTATTAGAATAATTTAGCATACGCAAGAATCGTGGAAATGATACTAAGCACCATGGTGGAAAAATACTGCAAAATTTCTTTTTCATTCAGAAAAATTTGTTTTCTCAAACGTTTCTTCGATATATAGAATATTCTCGGCCCGTTCTATAAAAAAATTTTAATTGTTTTTGGAAAATTTTTAATCATTCGAATACCCTATGATTGTGAGAGTCGATGACGAGAAATTAATGAAGCTTGTCGTCAGAGGAACTCGGATTCGTCTCGAACTTCATTGCCTGTTGATGATCCGAAAAAACTTCGAGTTTTTAAATATTTTTGGTCAATTCGAGTTCGTAATAAGAAGCGATCGAATTTTTAGGTACCACTCAGATTTTTTGCAAACTTCTTTTACTATTGGAAATTTGAAAAAATTTCGGCTCTCGTCTTTTTGACTATTTCCAACCAAGTCGAGTTGAAGATGAAAATCGGATCAAGGTTTAGAGAAAGTTGATTTGTTTTTCAAATGAACTCCACTATTTTGCATCTAAAATCTGAAAAAACCTGTGTTGTGGTGTTTGCCGATGTTTTAATGCTATCTGTAATACTTTGTAATATGGAAAACAGGAATTGATTTCTGAGAAATATTATAAGATTTTTGGGAAATGGTTAGAATTATAATTTTTCCAAAATGCAACTGAGAAAATCTGGACACATCTGTAAAAAAATATTTTCAACGAAACTAGAATTGCAAAAACTTTTGACAAGACCTATCAAGGCTTTTTCATAAATCTTCATAGACACACTGAAATAAGCAGCAAACAACATTTTCAAGTGCGTATAATTTATTAACGATATGACCTGATTTTAGACCGAATCAAATAAATTAACTACAATGTGCAATAATTAGCTATTAATAAACTAACGACAAGTTTACTGATTTTTATTTCTCTCTAACCTCAAATGTCTCGTAAACGATACCATAACTCAAGACTAAATTTGAATTGTGGTATACTGAAGAGGTTAACCGACCGTCTGGCCTAAATAAAGTTCCACAGGATTTCATATTATGACGAATAATATTTATTAATGACTAGTCGACTTTTACATTTCTTTACACTGAGCGTCTCATTACGAACTGACGCCGGTTGGCGTCGGCCATAGAAGCTTGGTTATTCAGAGATGACGTCTCATACACACATGTGTCTAACTTGTCCGTCGGACCTTAGTCTAACTATTTGTCATTCAGGTTACAAGAGGATCGGGTAACCGACGTTACATGAAAGCTCATAGAAACGAGGTGGAGAGAGAAATGAGCGAAAAAAAATGACGGCGAAACAAAAGAGGAATAGAAAATGGATACAGAGCGTTATTACACAGATCGCAAGAGTTCTAAATTTAGCTACATATGAGGCAGAAACGTTCGACCGCCGACGGTGTCTATTGAATCACCCAGTTTTCCAGAGCGTTCGATACTGCATAGCCACTGAGTCAAGGTGAGCCTCGGTTAACCTAACCTAACCCTACCCGAAGCAATCTCAGCCGACCCATAGACGGTAATAGCCTTATGCATATAGCGGCTGCACGTCACGATACGTCGCTGGCCCATTTCGAATCCAGGGTCGCATGCGGCTCTCTCACAGCCATACGGACACCTTGTATAATTCAACACCGCTGACAGCCGCGGCTCCTTTGCCTATGCCATTTTATTTCTACGACGGTAAGACCTTGAATGTTGATTGATACGAATTTTCCCTCACTTTCCTGTTTTTTTATGAATTTTACAAAAGCTTCTATTTAAAAACGCTCCATTTGTTTTATGGCAAAGGGTTTGCAAGTACCTGGCCAACTTTTTAATTCCAGACAGGCAAGGAAGGTAGAATTAATGTTCAATTCGAGAACGAATACCCTCAACATCAATTTGAAACTTTTATAAATTGATTAATCATCTAGATGCCATTTAATAAACGAGATTTTTTTATTTCAAGCTTGCATATTCCCTGGTAACGATTCATTAATTGGATGGAATGGAAAAATTATATCTGACTTGCAGTTTTTTTTTTTTTTCATCAAGCGTCACGAATAATTGACCCGAGTTCCTTGTTCGACGGTATTGAATTTCGACGAAATAAACGTTTCAGCTTCGCTCACCGGTTTGACATTTGCATTTCGTGATTCCTGGAACAAAATCCCTGAGAGTGCTACTGCTGCTTCAGCCATGCTAGAGACGGAAGTGCTCCAAATGGCTGGAGGTTAAGATTCGTGCAAATAACACTCGGCTTCGGGTTGCAGAAAGCTGAGGTGAAACACAGTAGAAGAGGCTCAGACTGAAATGTTTGCTATGAAAATTGAGTATTGAAACCTGACCAGAAATACAGTTTGTCTTGTGACTTGAATCTATTCCAAAAAAGATTAACACGTTCGTTTTAAGATAGCATATTTCTCTTCCATTCATTTCGAGGAATCTGCATTATTTTAGATTCTTTTTTACTTGGTACAAAAAAAAAAGATAAAAACAAGTAGAAAAATAAACAACTTGTGCGTTACTTTATACATTTTCTCTAGTTGGTGTAATTGATTGAAAAAACAAGAAATGTGAAATCAACTCAGGTTAAATGTAATGGTCGAATATTTTATTACAAGATACATTCGCTTGATCATGAAATTCATTTATGACCGAAATTTCCAATTATTCATTCAAATCGGATAAATCGTACGAATTTGGCATAAACAAAAGTTGCCCGATAGTTTGAAAGCCGTTACAGATTAATCATCATTGATTGAATTACAATTTCATCAAAATTTGCGGTTTCAATTGTTTCGAATACCGAGGGAATAATTTTCCGATATAAAATTCACAGAAGCTCATTCAGTTCGTTCTGATATTAATTAAAACGCTGCATTCCTGAATTTCTCTTGCTTTAACTCTTTTTAAGCGTTCAACTTCGGTGTATGCTTGGCTTTAAGCCTGCTCACTTATAGATGGCCAAAATAGTTACCACGATCGCCACAACGGCTCTCTAGGAATAGTTTAATCGATGCTAATTGGGCAGCGGTAACCGCAAATCCAGGCTCAGCTTCCCCTTGCATGGAAATTATTACTGAAATGATATCTCGACGGAACGCGATTCCTCGGTTATGCCCACCTATAATAATACCAATCCTAGTTCTAATCTGTGCCAGAATTGCCACTGCAGTGCTGCTGTGACGTCAGTAGCTATCAAAGCTCTCGAAATCTCCGCCCTATTTAAACCCTTCCTCGAAACGAACTGAAACCTAACCTGCAAATTCAGGGCTCAATTTCAATCAGACCTTCGGCATAAAACGCGGCTAACATTATTGCGAATGGAACTGATTTTTTCAGACCGAGGATTGGGGAAGATTGTGTCGAAGAGTAATTATTTTGCTTAAGATTTAGTCAATTGTTTCGCCTAACTTCAAACGATTAGCAAACCAGTTCAGGGAAGGTGACAAATGTCCCTAGACAAGACGAGGTAACTCTTATTCTACTTTTGTTATTTCATGGCTATCGGAGAAGGTGTTGGAAGAATCTGGACTTAAGTATAAGCTTTCGTGTGAATTGAACTGAATTTAAATGAGAAAATGTTATTTGCTCATTTTATAGAACAATATGTCGTTCAATGTTTTTTACGAGTCCATTTTTTACTACCGTCGAATAATAGTACAGAACGGCACGAAAAGGAAAAAGAACAGTCGAATCAAAAAACCCGAGTGAAACCGAAATAGGTAATTGTATCACACAACTTGTAACGATACCGTTTCACCAGAGCTTTTCTAGTAACTATCGAAAAATGAAATTGGATCTTAGTTCAATGTTTGTTTTTTGAAAATTTTCAAGAAAGTAATCGTAGCTTATTCCATGCCGGTTAATTTAAGAGTGTCTTGATTTCAAGCTCACCTGCATGACCTCCGTGACAAAATTATGAAGTACAACAAGAACCTCCCTCTCGAACGATCGCGTGAGTTTAATATGTACGTGCAGAAATACATAATGTATTTCAAAATTCGCCGAGAGAATAACTTTCTCAAGGCGGGGTAAGAACGAAAAAATGCAAAAATGAACAGAATAAAAACAAAGAAGCAAAGAAAAAGGGGAAAAACAACCTTCCCATAACCATAACACGAGAAATGAAAATTTCTTCACATTTCTGTAAAAGGGTTGCATTTGGGACGCCAATTTTATATGCGACCCGACCCTCGCCCGATACCCGATCTTGTCGTGTTACGGCTTCATGTAACTTCTCGTGTATCTTCCTCGGGCTCCCGGGCTATCGATCCGGAACACCGATAACAATGACGTGCGTACCAGCAACTGTCGATAAGTATTGATATCCGATCGTGAAATTAGTTTTCTGAGGTACAAGGTAACAAGGTCAAGGATGCATAGCGCGAGACGAAATTACAATCTATCCAAGGCATTCGAAGGTTAAAATAAATGCTAAGAGCTCAGGACGTGGGGGGTTGACTCAAGTCTGGAAAATTTTTGTGATTTTCCGGAATACAAATGATCGATTGCAATTTCATGGGGTATGATAAAATTTCGAAGAATTTTGACGAATTTCAAAGAGTTTCAAAGAATTCACAAGGATTTTAAAAGATTTCCAAGCATTGCAAACGGTTTCGAAATATTTCAAGAAATATCAAATGATTTCAAAAGAATCCAGAGAAATTCAAAAGATGTCGAAGTATTTCAAAGCATTTCAGATAGTGTTTCGAAGAATTTACAAGGACTTTAAAGGATTTCCAAGCATTGCAAAGGATTTTAAAATGTTTCAAGAAATTTCAAATAATTTCAAAAGAATCCAGAGAAATTCAAAAGATGCCGAAATATTTCAAAGGATTTCGGATAGTGTTTCGAAGAATTTACAAGGACTTTAAAGGATTTCCATGCATTGCAAACGGCTTCAAAATATTTCAAGAAATATCAAATGATTTCAAAAGAAAGGATTTCAAAAACTTTCAAAGAATTTTGAAGGGTTGAAAAGGATTTCAAAAAGTTTCAACGAATCTGCAAGGATCTCCAAGGATTCTAAAAGTTTTCCAAGTATTTCAAAGGATTTAAAAATATTTCAAGAGATCCCAAAGGGTTTTAGGGAATTATAAAAGACTTCAGCAGATTTTATAAATTCCCAGGGATTTCAAGGGTGGTCAGGGTCAAGGCGATCACTCGTAGGCTGAGGATTTTTTCAACTCCAATAAAAAATATAGAGGGCAATTATGTCGGGAGCAATGGTCTTGTGATTCGGCAGAAAATTGATAATATCAACAATTTGTATTATCGAGTAACGAACCAGATTTCATTGTATCAACTAAAAATTTCTCTCCCGGTGTTTAATGGAGCGGATAATTTTTGTTCCTTTCTTTTGTAGAACGATTTACAATTCATCATGATCTATACAAATATGTACATATGTAACATTGAACTTTATGTTTGTGAAAAAAAAGATTTTCTTGTGTGAAAAAACTGTAATTTTAAAGTACAATATTCGGGCTCTCTCTCGTGATTGACTTATGAATACATTCGACATTTTTTCTTATATATTATATCATGTTTTCTGGCAGTCTCTGTTTCCTCGATAACTTTTAAAAGCGATTAATCAGGATGATCCGCGATTCCCGAGGACGAGAGGCTAATGCTTGCTAATATATCTATACGTCACCTACATTCTCTTTCCGCTTCATTGAATAAGTTGTAAGACTGAATCAGTTATCCGAGATCACTGGAGCTTTTCACATAAATGAACTCAACGATATTATTAAATGAAGTCAATCATAATGTTTTCTTATTGAAAAATCCACAATTGTGGTCCGATTTTAATTAAGGTGATGGCTAGTTTTATTTTATTTTTTTTCACAAGTTGGCTGTACGAGACATTAAACTTACGAGTCAGCGAAAAAAAAAAAAAAAAAACTTTTCGGCATTAATAAAATTGCCACCATAGTTATATAGGTACTTTATACTACGAAATTATTGATAATCAAGTTTTTTTTTGCATTGAATTTCACAGGCTTAAAAATGTTCTCAATAACAAGATGAAAATGATTTCCAATTAAATTAGTCTTTATTGACTTTAGTCCCAGCTTTTCAAGCGTCGAGTCATAATTTTCGATATTTCATGCTTTCATGTTAGTTGTCGGGATTCGGAATTTGTTCTTTGTGATGCCTTAAAATTAATCAAATCAAGCATTGTTATTGAGAATAAATGCGCGTCAATTTCGGCTAAGAATGAGAGAGAAGACAGCATCTAATTACGTTACATCGTTTAGATATTGGATGATCGCTAATTGGGCACGTCTCCGCCATTTCGGAGTTCCAGGAACGTGGTGGAAAAGCTGATCTTTCACTTTCACCTTCGATAAATTAATACCTCCCCCCCCCCAATACTTCGATGGAAATAATTGCCTGAACTTCTGAAGCAATAACAATTCATCAGGCCCTCCATTAAACCCGATACTGCGGCTGTATACAAGAGCTTTAACTTCGTTCCGGCTTTCTCTCCTTATTTCCTCTTTATCTTTTGTCCGTTAATTTTTTCTGAAAGATTTTTCTACGCGATAGCAGAATCTGTTATACTATTATATATACTATATTATATTCGGTAAAACTGACCACAGAGCATTTTTTTAGTCGGGAGAGTATCGGAAAATTTTTATATTATAGTTTTATTGAAAAAGTACTTTCAAAAATATGTCCGGATTTTTTTTTTTTTTTTTTAAACGATTTTCAGATCAATCAATTTTGCAACTATTTCCAAAATGTATTTAATGTATTTCTGAAATCGGTTGGAAAATATACCTGAATACTGATTTTTTCATATTTGTGATGTAAAACGAAGTATGGTAAAAATACGAATTCCCTGCAGGAAATTGTTCAGATATTCACCCCCAAAAAATCGTGACTTGGTTAGGAAAGATAAAAAACTCGAGAAATCGACACTTATTTTCACATTGAAGTTATTGATTTGAATTAAGATAAGGTGAAAAAACGAGATGAAATCCGGTTGACTGTAACATCTTACCTATTTATTTTATTCATTTGTTATGTTGAACTTCTATTTTCGAATTCGCGCGTATACTCAATTGGTCAATATAACAATTCACTCATCGGTTTGAAACCTTGATAAACTAATCAAAGAATTTTATTAATAAAAAGAGAAAAGGGTGCAATTTGATCGGTTAAAAATTCCTGAAATAACAAACGGATCTGGTGCTTCTGAAAACAAAACAACAACAATAAAAAAAAGTATCCCTTGACGCGGATAATCAAGATCGAAAGAGAGAGAGAGAGAAAGAGCAAACACGTAGAATTGAGATTGGAATAGAGGCTCGGCTTTTAAATTTGGAAGGCAATCGGACTGATGAAGAGGGTTGGAAAGCCAATTGACGAACGTACACTCGATGCCAAAATTTGTTTCCTGATGGAGGAAAAACAGAAAAATTTCGCGACGGGTACGCGATAAACTTTTCTAACCAGCTGTAGTTTAGGCATCGCATTTCACGGAGTTTAAAAGTTTTTCACTCGGAGCCAGGCGCTGGGTACAAATTCACTTTGCTTAATCAGTTTCACCGAAATTCACCACGTCGGCCGAAGTCAACTAACAATAAGAGAATCCCGAAATCCACGCAAATAGGAAATGCCAGCGATTATCGAGCACATATATATCGTCGGGTGATTTGAATCTGATGGTCCTTAAAAAACGATAACGTGAAATTACGCAGGGTTGAAAATTCCCAGCAAAGTTGAAATCACGCACACAGGAAATTAGGAGACTCGAAATTCACTGTTTCAAGGTTTTTCTTGCGTCACGGAGAACTTTTTATTTTCAATTCAATTTTCAGGTTCTCGATTCGAATAATATTTCGATAAAGTGTTAAGCTATTGTGTTTACAATATTTTAAATGAAAACGGGAAAATTCGTTCATTTTGATGAACGCAATCTCGATTAATTTGACATATTTTCTATTATAGAACGTTGCTGAAAATTTCGGGATTTCTGGATAGAAATACTTATTTCAAGATTCGGCATCGGATGAATAGAGAAAAAATTGTTTGTTATAATATTTCCGAGGTTGAACAATTGCCAATTTTATTTAACGAATTTCGCGGATATTTTCTTCAATTAGTGCACCGCTGATCGTCTCACGACGTCAATTACCAACTGTCTCGAGTTTTGGTCGTTGTAATTAAAATTAGTTTTTTAGCTCTTACCAGAAAGTCTAGCATCCGTTACCATTCTTTCTCATTACGATCACTGTTGCTATATTTTCTTGCAACTGTTGCGAAAATTTAACGCTCGTGCAACGATAAATCGACGTTAAAGCCTTATCTAACTAAAAAAGTAGAGTAAACCTCAGCAGTAAACCTAAATGAAATTTTTCTCAGTCTAACGAAACAGTCGCAGCGATGCACACCCTGACAAAAGGCGCAATTTTCCCACGCAGACGACACACGCCATTCTCGCCGTAGAGCCGTGACATGTCGTGCTTCGCGTAACCCTTTGACCTTACCTGTTCCCTTTTACGTAGTCGGTTGTGCCAGCGGCTCGCGTGTCGCCTGTTGGCTCTACCAGACGACGACCAGAAGCCGAGTCGAGGACGTAGTGACTCGTCAATCGTTATATTTGAACCGCTTGGAAGTGGGTCGATTCAGCTTCGCGTGGAAAAAAAAAATGCCCAGAAATTTGGCATTTTTTTCGTTGAAAGAAACAATCAATTTTTTAGAGTTTCGATGGGTTCCAAGGGTTTTGGAGTAGGTTTCACAGATTCGTTAGGATTTCGAAGGATTTCGAGAGATTTCACAGAACTTAGAAGGATTTCGACGGACTTACCAAATATTTCATAAAATTCAAAGCAATTTTCAGGGATTTGAAAAGATTTCATAAATTTTCAAAGAATTTCGAAAAGTTTCACAGATTTTCGAGCAATTTCAAAAGATTTTACGGAATTTAAAATGATTTCGACGTATTTGCCAAATTTTTCATAGATTTTCAAATATTCAACGCGATTTACATTATTTCAGAGATCTTGTAGTAATTTTGAGAGATTTCACAGAGTTTTCATGAATTTTAAAGGATTTGAAAATATCTCGTAGAATACGAAGGATTCAGTGTGATTCCAAATGTTTCATGGATTTCAAGAGATTTCGTGAATCTTCAAAGAATTTTGGAAAAATATGACAGATTTTCGAGCGATTTCAAGAGATTTCACAGAATTTAAAAAGATTTTGACGGATTCACCAAATATTTCATAGAATTCCAAGCGTTGATGTGATTTTTAAGATTTCACAGAATTCAAAGAGTTTCAAGGATCGCGTTTTTACTCATCTGCGTAATTACTTATTTATTTATTTTTATTTTTTTGATTTATCGACGTTGTTTTTATTATATTATTTTGCAGCAAGTTCAATTATTACCGATAAATATACCTATATTAAATATTCCATAACACGGAATATGCGAGTCTTTACATACTCCAAGTGAAATTTGTCAAAAGTTGGTCTGCAAAAGAAGGCGGAAATTCCGAGCGAACCTCGAAGACCATTCAGGTCAAACGCCGAGTCTTGCATGATGTGCCTCTCGCCTTTTCATCCGAGTCGAAGACGCAAACTTTCGTCGCATGCTGCACGTCAAAAAGAAACAAATAGTTTCTAGTTTACGTGTTACTAACTAACCATGAATGAGTTTTGCGCCCGCGTTCAGTTCTCGTGATGTGGCAAGTAATTTACTTTGCTATTTCGAAAACGCGATAACCGCTTTCATTGAACAAGTTCTAACGCGTTTTCTCTCGCTATTCAAAGTACTTCTTGACACGTTTCTGAAAAAATTCACTCCGATTACTTACTTTTAGATTTGACACTGAAATTTCACGAGACATTTTAAAATCATCTCAGAGTTGCAATTTGTGAGTAATCGAGATTTATGGTAAATTTTTCAAAGTAATTAGAATGCCAATTGTGTCGAAGAAGTTATTGAAAATTAACTGACAATTATAATTACACGTTAACAAAATGTTGCAGGGAAATTGCTCGTGCAAGTATTGAAGCGATCTTTTGGAAACCGTTCTATAAACTTTGTGTTAACAACTGAAAACTTATCAAATCAAATAGCGATCAAAGCCTTGGAATTGTGGGAACTTCGTGAAAGTGGTCAGAGTTGCGTAGAAATAGATTAACTTTGTACGGCTTCATTCCTGATTTTGTCATGGTCTCTACAAATTTTCAAAACTGAAGTTTCGAAAAATTGGTTACACGTAACTAATTCTGCTAGAGACTTTTGAGATTGCATAGTTTGGATGAATTTCACTGTACATTTACGATTTCATCCGAAAGATTCGAATTCACAGAATTTTTCCATTAGAACTGCGAATTAATGAAATCATCCGGATCTTTTCTCATGGAATTCCACAGTTTATTGTAAATATTCTAAAAAGATTTAGCGCTAGATACTTTCCGTCATGATTCAGAAAATAATAATCCATTCACGTGATCTTAACGATACATTGGAAATTTCACATTCTAAAAAAACCGTATAACTATGATGTAATCATTTTTTATTCCTCAAACTGTCTATCAACCCACCTCACGATATATTATTAACCAAAATTTTTGCACGCGTTTTCTTAATATTGTAAAAAGCATATATTCACTGCACATTTTTCTCTGTAACCTAATTCTCTAATTCCTCATGATTACTGCTGGATATTTGCTCGATTTCCATAAAAATTCTTCGCAGAGTTTTCCAGCAAAATTCCTCACAGTTTTTCATAGAAATATTTCTATCGAAAAATAATCGCTGTAATTTCCGGCGGCTTGAGCAGCTGGAGTTGACAAACGCCCTTCAAAGTAATTATTTCGACTGAAATACCTTGCACAATAAAAAAGAGAGAGAGAGAGAATACTGTGAAACATCAGTTGAAGATTTTCACTTGGAAATGTTGTACCGGTTCAGCATACGAGCGTTCAATATTTTCCCAGTTTCCTGTCGCGGAATCCCTTTGAGAGTACGAAGCCTCGGTTGCCTGCATCGCGGGAAAAAATGAGGTAACATCAGGAACTTGATATTCTCGGGGGTGGTTATTAATTACCGGCTTTGAAACGGCATGCATATATCATTTGGCGACGGTTTTTGCCCTCGCATCCCTCATGCGCGTCCCTCGATGCATTATACATATGGGGCATTCCATGCCGACTCACCAATATAGATTTTTCTGATTATTTTTTATTAGGTGTTGGAATTAACTCGTAGCATTTTATTTTCATCAAAACAGATTCTCAAAATGCTACGAATTAATTCCAACACCTAATATATGATACACCTTCCTCAAAAAACGTCGAAAAAAATTCAAGGATCGTTTCACGTCAAGGAATGTCTGTGAATTTTTAAAAAATGGCGTTTTAGAGACGATTTCAATAACGTGATAATAGACATATAATCAGTGATAAATGCGGTTATCCATACCGCTATATTTGACTGGCGGTATTGAAACGGAAACTGCATAATGGTATTGAAAATCCAGAAAACAATATGTAAATTAGCTTGTGAAACTTGGCGTACCTCTTTCAAGGCATGTATGTATGCATACGTAAAAAGATGATATTAGAATTTGATTTCTTCACCAAGGTATTTTTCTAAAAATACCCATATCTCGGTCGGAAAGTTTTATTAACTCTTGACTGCGACACCGGGGTCCAATTGGCACCGTCCTATTTTCCCTGTCATTTGAAAGCATGTTACCGTATGAGTAACTTCGTTTTTTATTAATACCTAATTATCATTTGTAGTTGGATAAGTTTAGGGTCAGTCTGACCCCAGAGTGGCAGTAGTGTGATTCTCGTCAGATGTGGAAGCCAAGGGTCAAGTTTCCACCACGGTTTTATTGTGAATTAACAGACATGTACGTGGCAGTAGTATGTAATTTGAATTTTCTTTGATAAAGGATGAGAATATTTATGTATACTGTGTCTTTGTGGAATTTTTTTTTTTTTTTGTATAGCCTGATTATATGCATAGATTATTAATCAGAGAAGGTATGTTTTGGGCAATGATCACATTTTTAATGTACTTGGTGAAAGATTTTTGCACCAGAGGTGCTTTTCCGAGGGATATACTTATACAGAAGCGAAGAACGTGTTATGATAATTTTTGAACCGAGTACGACGGTGCCGTGACCCGGCTATTTTTGATACGTGAGAGGTTATGGTTGATTGTCACTTGTGTCAATCGATCGATTCTAGGGAATTTGTTCTTGTCGGTGAAGAATGCTTCAGCCAATCAAAATTAAGCAAGTTGAATCGCGCAGTAATCCGAGATGTTTTCTTGATGGGCCTGCTCGTAGTTCGCGCGATTCAACTTGCTCAATTTTAATTGGCTGACATCCATGCTCGTAGCCTGAATCAAACTTTCACTGAGAAGAAGAAATTCCCTAGAATCTATAGGTTGACACAAGTGACAGCTAGAGGTTTTATTCGTTGGTGTGTATATAACTGACGCGAAATAGGCATGGTCAGATAATTTTCGTTAAAAGCAACGTTCATCAACTATCAAGCCATAAATGCTTGCTAAAATCTGATCAAATAATGCAGATTATGTTTTTTACTGTAGAGTTGAAGCTCAATGAGGAATCTTGCGGATTAATTTGAAGTTATTCATCTTCGAATCAACAGAGATAACCTCTTTCGAATAAACAAATGATACCCCGCACTTCACTAACTTATGAATCCATTACTTGATAAATCCAAAATTGGTTTTTGCAAACTTATATTAAATCGATGCTGATTTCAATTAACCGTATTTAAATGAATAGATCTCGCGTAACCCACGCGGCATGACAGACTTCGTAACCATAACCTCTCACCTATTGAACGCCGCGATTCATTGCACATCGATCACTCTGCCTACCGCGCTAGTAACACTTGCAGGAAGTTGGCTACGCATAAAAAACTAGACAGTGAGCAGGTTCTTTCAAGAAAACTTCTAGGTATACACGTGTGACGTTCCCAAAAATTTGTTGGAGACTGAATCTATGTTACTATTAATAGCTATGAATTGTAAGGACACGGAGTATGAATAGTGAAACGAATAACTTTACTATATGCAGAAGCGTGACCAATGGCTTAATATAAAAGTTACTGGGTTTGCCTAGTTAGGTATAATTAGTTGGGTGTTTTCAATTTCAACAACTAGTTGCGATTAATTTTTAGTGTGTCCGAAGAAAGTCCAAGCGACCTTTTGAAAAGATGGTGAAAAAAACGCTCCTGCTAATATCGCAATCGAGAATGGCTCAGGCATCCCGCGGGAATTATAGAAATATAGCCCTAATCTCTATTTAACGACATTTCTGCAGGTCGTGTCATGAATATTTACCTCATACCGGCCGGCGAGAATTCCAGGGATATATTTCTCCAGGAACATTAATACCTTCCGTGGTTGAGACGCGTTAGGGTTCGTCGAGGAGGACCGAGATAAACCTGTGCAAAATCCTCCTCTGATCTCGCAAGCATTGCGCAGGAATTATTAGGATCCAGAATTTTTCATGACCGATATTTTGAGTAGCTGCAACGGAGTATGTTAATTTAACGAAAATTCCTAGGTGCGTGAAAGCTTGAGCTAACATACGAAACGTGACAAATAACTGGGACGTTTTATCCCTGATAAAAAAAAATCTCAGATACATGTCTCGTAATGTTTTTTTTTTTTTTTTTCTTCCGACATTTGACAGAATTCTTAATGTTTTCAGACTGTACTGAAAGAAATCGTCCAATATTTTGGAAAAAGTTTGATAATTATTCTGAGAAACTCTGAAGGATTTCAATACTGAAATTCCTATACGGAGTTTGTGGTAATAACACGTATTCTTTCAGGATTCTATTTTTTATTGAAAATCTGAAAAACTCCGAGTTTGCGTTTCACCTTTAAAACCATAAAATTTTTAAGTCTTTTCTCTTTATTGTGACGCCTTTTGAGCTATGAGTATTTTAAACCACTTAACTCTTTACAAGTCGAAAAAATTTCAGTTTCCGTTTTTATTGTTGCACGATCAGTCCCATGGTGGATTTTTTTCAATTCGTCTTTCAAATTTGCATAACTTCGGATTTGTAACGATGCATTTTCGCCGAATATTTGGAGAGTTTTGAATACATTCGCAATGAAGAACATGTTAAAATTATATAAACGATGAAATTCATTTTTTCTTTCACCATTTTAATATAAAATTTTCGAACAGTTTGATCAAAAATCAATTTCACGTATTAAATCTAATTATTTTCAAGTCGTCAAGGATGTGAAAAACTCATTTCTTGCCAAATCTGAAACTTCTGAACTAGTACAACAATGATAACTTTTTTAAAACATGGAATGTCTCGAAACTTCAATTCTCGCGAATTTAGGGATGATTTGAAAAAAATGTAGAACCGCAGTGAAAAGGTTTGAATACTCACGATTGAAAACTGACTGAATTAGAAAAAAAAGCATTAAAATGAAAATGAAAACTTGGTGATTTTCGATATGTAGGTAATTGTGCTGTACCTGTGTTACCTGCAGAGAACTTTTCACCAAAACTGGAAATCGCTATGTCAAAAGTTGGCTCGAATCGACCGGACTTATGAATCCAACGTATAATTTCCCCTAAAATTATCGTTCTGGCGTGAATTGGAATTGGAAAATGGAAACAGGAACTCATGCACGAGTGCACGTACGTATTAATATACAAAATTAGTTGTGTCGGAAAAGTGAGAGGCAAGAGTTAGGAGAATGGGATGACGGTGCGATAATTATTTCGGGGTTCTGCATCAGCCTCTGTAGCCGAGTTGGCGCAATTCCTCCTCCACTTTGCCCTCCCTAACGAGGATAACGAGCGCTAACTGCGTCCAGGGTTCGCCCCGTGTGTGGCTTCCTAAAAGTTGACGTTTGTACCGAGCAGCTCGGCTTTACCTGGTCGCGGAGAGTCGGCCTGCCGCTTTTCAGATACAGACACAACCCCCGATAATTCTCTTTATAATTAGGGTTCGCCTCTGTCAAGTGACGTAAACTGCCCGCCGAGATAAACTGCCCAGGACAGCCGGACGACTCGATGCTGGTAATAACTCACTTGTGCCTACATTTTCACCCATACTGAGGGCGCGGAGGAAATTGGCTCGAATTCATACGACATGGGTCGCAGGATTTTATCAGGATCGTTCACGTAGGGCTAATGCCGAAAGTTTCGGGCTTGTTCGTTTCGAAGTGGGCTGAATTTTCTCTGTGCTCCCTGATAAGGATTCATACTTTTACAAGCTTTCACGATTTTTTACAAAGTACCCAGAATCGCAAAATCCTTATGTAAATTGGCTCCCTGCCGAATTGGCTGGATTTTTAGTTTTATAGTAGATATCCTCCCAATCAAAAGTTCTCATGGACACAAGTCCCAAGAATCATTAGTTTCCAAGATACGAGCTTTGGAAGAAAGATGACCAGATTTTTTCATATCTATGTATCTCGTGATTTTCATGAATTAGAAAGCTTCAAGGGGACTTGAAGTCTAACAAATCACTCACAATCAGAAACTGCTCGGTTGATTTTCAAAGATAGGCAGGAAGCTGTGATTGATTCCATCCATGAACTCGTTGGTTTACCGGAAGGAAGTGCAATGTCAGATTTTGCGTGAAGAACGAGACCCTCCGACTTTTGTAATAATCGACTTGACCTGTTTTTCTCACGTGTCTGTGAATCGGCTGTGCACTTTTTGAATAATATATTAGATTTCGAATCCCCCTTAAAGGTTTGTTATTCGCAAAAACAGCGATGTCCATAGGTATGAAAAACACCTAGTTCCGTTCCGAAGCCTGTATCTAAGAAACTACTGATTTTCGGGACTTGTATCCAAGACAACTTTTGATCGGGAGGAATGGTACTATAATATACTGAAAATTCAACCAATTCGACCAGGAACCAATTTCCGTAAGGATTCTGCGGGGTCCTGTACTCGGAATTGGAATTTCTGATAAAAATTCGGTTGCAAAATTCTGTGAAACAATTTAAACATTATTAAAAAGTTGTGGTTACTCTACAGTCCTTGACTATTTCCATTTTTTACCAGTACCGAAAAATATAGCTCACGGTATAAAATGGAAATACGTTTTGTATGACTGTAATCACAGAATCTATCGGGTGTTGTTGTGACTCCTGTTTATTATGGTCATTTATACTGTACTTTTTTGTAGCTATTGCAATAATTTCATGTTGGTTCAGCAATAAATTGATATCAAGAGTTATTCAATTGAAATGAAGCTACAAATTTAACGTTTCGTGTAACAGATAACGTAGCATTGATAATATGATATGATGACACTAAATTTTACTTGTACTACTTTTTCCAGTAATTTCAACTATACTTAAACCGGTATTCTCATGCTACCCATTTTGATATCATTTTCTAATTACTGTATCGTAAATAAAAATTTTCTCAGTGCAGGAAATTAATTTTTAATGATTTAAGCGGACATCTTGACATTTCTTTAATATTTGGGAAAAAAACACGTAATTCTGGTTCAATTTAAAGTATTATCGCAGACAGATATGTTCAGATTTTCACGGCTGCTTTTCGGATCGAAATAATTTCAACGGTCTTCTGAAAATTTTTCAACTTTTCACCGAAATATATATATATATATATATATATATCAGTTTTCCGTAATGCGGCATTGTTGGAAAATATTTGGGACTATAAAAACTCGGTGTTTTTCCAGATTTGTATCACAAAATAAAATTCTTATGAAAATTGAGTTTCTCTGGAAATTAGTCTGATTCCGATTTTCAACAGGAAATGAAGTTCTTGAAGCACTTATTTCGTAGAACTTTTTAGAATTTATTCTTATTTATTTATTATAATAAAACCCTTCAGACATCATCGGAATAATTTAAACATACATCCCGATACAATACATCATTTTTATCAGAACAAAACGGAGGAACTTCCAAGAAAGAAAGACATGATTTGAAATCTTTGACAATTTTCATCACGGAGGAAGGAATGAAAAAAACGAATCTCTCATGATAATTCATTTTTGCGCAGCATCACAGTTCATCTTCCAAGTTTGGGGGAGACAATTCTGATCCCCGACACGGAGGATTGGCGGCAAGAACTTTCCAAGGTGAATGATCACTCCTTGGAATGCCTCGGGTGGATGGCACCTCGGTTATTGTCAGGATCCTGTGATCGCTGACAGAACCTTTGTGACCCGGTTTTCGGCATCACCGCGCGAAGAGAACGCAGAAGGTTCTCGCAATGTCTGGTGAGATGAGGGTTCAAACACAGAATACACAGAACCTGTGAATTTGGTCACAAGTTGAACATTTGCTTGTTCTCGGGGCAAATGGAATTTGTTAGATTCAGGAGAGACAGAATTTCTTTGCACCGAAACAAACTCGGGAATCTCAGAAGAAAGGCCCGTTCGTTAATACCTGCGAACATAGATCAAAATTAACCTCCTTGATAGTTTTTCGATGGCAATCGTACTGGAAAAGAAAAACCAAGTGTGAAAATAAATTATCGACATTATCGACGAATTATCGACATTATCGACGATTTATCGACATTGTCGACGTAATTATCGCCGTCGGTAAAACAGGCACGTAAGCACACAGTGTTTCTAAAATGACAAAGAAATTTGAGTTCGTTCTCCGCGAGATCGTGAGTTTTTCAGCCTTTCTGACCCACTCCTTTCACTCGGTGAGTTTTCATCCCTTCTCTGTTAGTTCGGACTCGACTGTAAGAATTGCGCGGAGGAAGTATGGCCAAAGGAATAACCAACGCGTGTTGTTTAGTTGTTGAAAGGGGGGCTGGAGTTATTTCGTAGAACCGGAACTTCGCAGGGTCATAAAGATTAACCTACCTCGAGTCTCGTTGAACTTGATGGCTACTTAACCTCGTTCTTTTGTCTCCGGAATGGGGCGTCCTCCGTGTTTATTGTGTGCAGAAGCTTCGCTTTCTCCAAAAGAACACAAGCCAATGAGTCGAACTCCTTGTCGTAAACTATAACGACATCTGTCGGCAGAAAACGTATTCCTCTGTCGTACTTAATTTCAAATGACACAATTTACCACGTTTTTTTTAGGTGTACCGATTCCACCCGGTGAAATTTAGTTCTCACAGCTTGCACGAAATTTACTGTACTTTCGCACTCCTACAATCCGCCATTAACCATCTCTCGGCTCCATGTTGATTAGCCACGCCCCCAAATCCTAACCAACAAAATTATTTCAATAAACGTTGGAAAATTTTTACGATTTCACTCGAAACGAAAATTGTTGACAACTTCTCCCCTGTTTCGGTGTCCCTTTTTTGAAATCATCGTACGTCCTTGGGGCATTCCTCAAAAAGAATAATGAGACATTTATGGGAATGTTTCTCACTAGAAAAAATAAATTTTCTCCGGCCGTTTTCTCCTACAAATGTCAGCTTCAATTCTGAGCAGACCTTGTTTTGCCGCACATCCTCAATGGCGGGAGATTGAATCGCCCCGAATGCTTTGAATTTATTATCCTTTCACTGTTTCCCTGGAGTCGAGAATTGCCGAAATCACTCACGGCTCCTGCTTGTTTCACTGTTGGACACGAGAAAATATCCCGCAGGCTGTTTCGAACGGGTCATTCTCGGATACACGCATTTCGAGACGAACGCCAAAATTAACCGAACTGCCTCCTTAAATTACGCTTCGTTAAAGGTTTGCCTCTTCTTGTAGGCGCATATTTCAACTTTGCCTTTCAAACGGATGTTGAACAGTTTTCCGAAATATATTTCAAAATATGAGGTTAAATATTTCCTTGCAATATTGTGAAACTATGCCAAACTCTCTCATTTGTAACGTCTTGAAAAATATTTTAGAGTATGTTTTAAATAATATTTCCAACGGAAATGTCAAAATATCAGAATATAATAACTTTCAAGAATATTTCAGAGAAACTTTTCAATCAAACATGGTGGAATTAATATTTTTTTCTTCAAGACAATTAAGAATATTAAATTTATACAGGGAAAAAATATTTGTACACCATTTAGGTCGCCTTTCCAGACATATTGAGTAACTAATTTCAATCAATGTTTAAAGATTTTATGCGTGTAAAAGTTTCGATAACATTCTGACGGTGCATCAACAAAAATTGAAATATTGCCTTTTTTAGTAATGTTGTCATCTGCACAGTTTGAGTTATATTTAGGATACGGTTTAAAATTTCCGATATCGATACTTAAGAAATATTTCATTTCTTCGTTTCCGTAACGTATGTTTTTCACCTCTCGTAGAAAGTAGCATAATTCCATTAAAAGTACAATATAAAACGGTTAATGCGTGTTTATAAATACGAGCAAACTCCAGAGATTAGAAGTATAACGTTGGTGCTGGCTACAAAAGTGCACCATTGGAGTTGGAGCTTTTGAAAGAAAGCTTGACATTTAACGACGAAACTAAGTAGTTTCAAAAGCACTCCTGCAAGCCTTCTTGCACTATTGTCTCGTATATGCACAAGAAAGAGGAGAACTCGAATAAAGCAAAGGAGTTGTAGTAAAACTTCCGTCTTTTCTACAAGCCTGTTACTTATTTTTTTTTTTTTTTTATTAATCAATAAGGTTTTTTTTTTTTGTTGTTGTTGCTTTTCATTACTTTTAATGTCGCATCGATTTATTTCTCGCGCAAAAAAAAAAAAAAACCGTCATACGCAGTTTCGTTCCGTTTGTTTTCAAACCCTATTGTTAAAAGGATGCGTCTCGTTTTATTCTCCACCATTCAAATCTCGGTCAATTTTTCGCGCCCCAGCTGATAGGCGAGGTTGGAAAACAGGAAGTTGGCCGGTTATGCAAATTTAATGGGAATTCGCGATGTGAAGAAATCTCTATTTTCCATTCTCGTCTCCAACTCTCCGTCATCCAGGATCAGACAAATCACCTTCTTAAGCTTATGTAGGTTACGCGCGTTTTTCCTCCCGTGACTGGCATTTTATTGGTTGTTGTTCAGGAATTTCTTTGCTTTCGAATTCGTTTTATTTCCATATTCAGGCCGAAGTTCGAACAAAGTAATTATTCTGCTGAATAAAAAAAGGATAAATTTGAGATGGAAAAAATAATTCAAATGTTTATTGGTTTGTATTTTATATTCAAAGAATCTCTTCTCAAGGAAAAAAAGTAACGACATTCATAAATTGAATTGAAGTGAAAAATATTGTTCGCGAATTTAATCCGCTTCTGTGTTCAGGCGGAAAATCCGTTAACATAATTATCGACAAAATAAAAGAATTTAATGACATCAGGGTGCAGAAAATAAATTGCATAACTATCGAGTTGGAATTCGTCGAAACAATCTCGTGTTAATGAAGGAAACGAGTGAAAAAATGGAAAATACAAATGAAAAAAATACAGTTATGTCGATAAATCGTGCAAGATTTCGTTACTGTTTACAGATACTGAAATACAAATTATATTATTTGTTAATGAACTTTTCGAAAATTGTGTGAAATGAATTTTTCATAACATTTATTATATGTTTTTTGATCAAGAATCACAAGTTCATAATTAACTAAGATCACGATAATTTTGGATTCCAAATCGTTTTGTTATGTTCAAAATGAGCAAACTTTGAGAAAATAATATAATTTCAAGCATCTGAGTTGCAGAGAATTTATTTTCGAACAATATTCGAAATTTTGGTCCAACAAAATCGGACGTAAAAAATTAAACACTTCTTCAAGTGGAATAAAATTAACGAAAATCTATCAACTCTTTCTCTTTTTTTTTTTGTCTGATTTTATTTCAATTATCAAAATCCTTCTGCACCAAAAAATTATTGTTTAGTCAAAACATTTGGGTCTTGTTTCAGTTTTTGGCACATTTTTTAATGAAAAATACTGGTCAGCGTTACTAAATACGATTTGCTATTTAAGTTTGTTAAACTTGGAGTTTGTTGGTCATGCAGTACTCCTACTTTTACCGACCGAGCAAACTCGCCCTTTTTCTTCCTATATTAACCTAAAAAGGGGCTTACGGTCGGGACTTTTGGAAGCGAAAATTCTCAGGAAATTTCACCTTATGCGAGACGAGAAAAAGCGTTGAGAAATCGTGTCTTATTTGTATGATAACTGTAAAACCACTGTAAAAACCTAAAAAATACTGAATTTTTTTTTTTCCGGATGGAAGAAAAGGCGATACGATAATAATATTTGAGGGAGTTACGGCGATGTTACCCCTTAATTTAAAGATTGTTTTTATGAAGATACTCCAGGTACCTGATATTTTTTTAATTAAAAAACTGTCGGATTAATATTTTTACTAACCTCAGGAAGTAAGCTAAGGATACATATTAAAAAGCACCTATCTTTTAATAAAAAGAGAAATTAGAAGTTTTATAAGAGGACACTCAATTTAAAGTTTAACTTATTTAGTTTTGTTTAAGAAAAAGTATAATTAATTAAAATTTCAATTCAAACAAAGCTGAATAAATCATAAATGTTGACGATTGTTAACAAGCTCGATTTTATTTTGACATTCAATTGACAATTTTACGATATTGTTGATGTTTTAGAAATTTCACGAAAATTTGAGAAATCTCGAGTACCGTGAAATAAAACGAGTAGAGAAATAAAAAACCCTAAAGGTAAATAATCAAAAATAAGTATACCGCGGCGATGAATGGAAGGGCGAAAGGCGATGGGAGTGTAACCATTATATCTCGCGAGCTTTAAAAAAAGCGTAATGACGTCTCACTTGGCGCGGAATGGAAACGGGATCCTGTCTCCGAGAAAAACGGAGAATATGCGGTGATGTAACATACACAGAAATATTCGGTGACAATCAACCTGCGAGCTGAAGGTAAAAAATTTTCCCAATCCAGCGACGGTGAAAATATATACCTATGCAGTTTTTGGTTACGTTGACGGCGGAATAAATCAAAAAACTGCAAAATTTTGAAATACATTACTTTGTCAAAAGTTTAATTAAAACTCTTCTCGGTAAATCATCAACTTTCCAACAATTTTCGAGTGTCTTGACAGAGAAATTTAAAAAAATTTCAAACCTTGGTGCTATTCCAAAATGCGTGTTCTCAAAGTTTATAACAAAAATTTGCAAACAGTTTCACTTCCAATTGTGGAATGGGAATCGATTCTAAATATCGTTACACTTCGCTGGTATCTTGATAGAAATTTTTTCGGTTAATTTTCAAACTATGATACCGTTCCGAAATGGTTATATTCTTAAAAATTATTTTTTTTTCTTTCAAATTTGCTTTTCGAATTTTTTTTCACCAAAGCTTTTCAAACGTAACCAACTGCCTGTAAAGTCTGTAACGATATTTGTTATCTTTTTCCTGTGAAATTTTCATGAAACTCTGAAAATTTCTCATCATTTTCTGCAAAATTTATAGCAAGTAGTAAAGTTATTCGAAAAATGTACGAACGTCGAGGATGTTTCAAACGATGTTTCAGCAATTAATTCGAATCCGATAAAAACGGTGTCTCACTGTACAAAAAAAAAAAAAAATTGTTCGAACCCAGACGCGCAAAAATCGAACGCACAATTTGGCTTCGATGACTATAGGCAATAACGTGTTTATGAAAAGGCGTTAGAATTTTGAGAATCGCTTAGAATAGATTCGTACGAACAACGGTCAGAGTTTACGAGACTTTTGACAGATCAATGTAGAGATCGTCAACGTTATTTCAATAACTCGAGAAAGATAATAATCAGATACCAATAGTATTTCCGTGAAGAGGAAACATCGCGTCGCAATGACAGTGACGGGAGATGAAATATTTATTTTCCATTGTCAGAACGGGCCGCCCGTCAACTCCGGGCTTATTTCCGGTTTGGCACGTAACGTCTACACGGAATAGATGCCCATGTAGGCGACCATGCGGGGGTGAAATGTTCACGGCAAGACGAGGGGACGTAAAGGGTGGTAAAAGGCTGCTTCGTGAATTCGGTCGGGGGCGGTTTTCCCTCAGGAAAAGCAAACTAACGTAGTTTAAATATTCATTGAGTAAACGCGGCAATCAGAGCTTCGAAGGGTGCGACGCTACTCCGGCGACTAAACCGCATGCGAATTATTATAAAATTTGCAAAGCCTTGCAAATAGGCGCTAGATTTTCACCTCGTTAACGTATCTTCCGCTTTGAACAGCTAATCGTCAAATTTTATTCGAAAATATAGTGCTTTTGACGAGAAATGTTTTCACAGAAATTTATTTGACGGACAGCTTTTTTTTTTTTTTATTTATTTCATTTCTTTATTTTATATCCAACGCAGAGACCATTTTTAAAAATAATCTGTATCGATTTTCTGTAGGATAACATTTTTAGACGATTTTGTGAAGAGTTTAAGTGTTTTTGAAATTTGTAAATCCGATGATTTTTGCCTGAGTTAGCGCACTTGAAAGTTTGGGGAAAATATAATATGTCACGTCAATTGTCACGTTTTTTTTTTTTTCGTTGACAACAATTTTTTATTTAATTTTTGAGAACTCAAATATTCCGATTTTTTACAAATTTCAAATTTTAATAGTTCAACGTTGATTTTTGGCTGTGAGTAAGCACAGCCCTTGAAAATAAATAAAAATGACAACGTTGATGTTATTAATGAAGCGACACATCGAGCAGAATTTTTATTTCACGATCTAAAGAGACGAATGAACTTGGGAATAAAATGTTTGGATTGATTGAAAAATTGAATTTGGTAAATTTCAACGGTCATCTTTGGCTGCGTTGAAACGCTCTGAAGTTAAATGAATGAAAGTAAAACTGAACTCGACTAACCAAAAATAACAGTATTGACATGTTCAGAGTTTTAGAATTTCGTATCTCTGTAACTAAATCAAAAATCATCGTATTGTCAAGTTTCAAAAGCTTCTGAATTTATATTTCATAATAAATAAAAATACCGATATCGCCAAACTACGTGTCCGTTCAAATTTTAAAACTACATGTAATCTGAAACGCTTCCAGATAAAATTATTAATTACGGAAATATTCCAGTGGCTCGTTTGAAATTGTACAATCTAGACACTTACTATTCAATTGGAATCGCGATCGAAAGAAAATCCGGGAAACTACGACCGTTAAATTTACTTAATTCAATCTTCTAATTTCGAGACATCGCAATCAAGGCTTCTCGGCGATTGGAAGGATCTTCATCGATCCTTGGACGATGAGAACAGGACATGCTCGTGTAGGCCCAGGGGTTGTAACAGATATCGTCGATGATATTACCCTCGAACTTGACAACCCTGGCAGGTTTACGACTCGCGACAGTTGTCTCGGCAATAAACTTGAGCCAGGTTAATTGTAATACGAAATTGGAGCCAAGGACGCTGGGTAGGGTGGGAAAGGGTGCGGGTAAAAAATGAGAAAAACCAATAATCAGAATGGTCAGAATTCCGAACACAAGTAGGTACGTCGAAAATTCACGATGACGAAAGAACAAAGTTGCGAATCTTCATTAAGTCAGAAATAATGGAAATAGAATATAAAAGTATAGAAATTTGAAGTTACACAATTCAGAATACACAACTGGTGAAAATTCCGAAAGGCCGTTAGCGGAATTAGGCAAATGCGATTGCTCGCAACGCGCAAATAAATAAACCTCGGACGGATCGTAAAGGAGAATTTTCATCCATTCGAATTCATAAATCCGAATGATCAATAATCAGAACGGTCAGAACTCCGAGTAGTAATCTCACAGAAGGCTCGGAATGTAGAATTGCGGTATATCAGAATCGTCGGAATGAAGAATCGCAATATATGAGAAGAGTCAGGCGCATCGTTGGCCAAACTCTAAAGGCCTAACCCAACAGCTTTAACAACTCAAAGTTGTCCATTCGCGTTGCGTTCTTTCTTCCTTATTAAGTATCGAGTGAAGAATTTGTTCGATTCTGTATATAAAAAATTTTACAAGTCAAAATAGATTAGTTGGATGGACTCGGAATGTGAAATTCTGGTGTTAAGCCACCTGTACGGTTACTTTCGGAATACCGATCTTTCCGAATTGCAGGATTCTGAATAACGACCCTTCCACATTCCGGACATCTGTGTTTCGCCGTTTCTAGACGATCATGTTCTAACTTTTATTTTTACAATATTTGGACGTTTGTGAATATGAAACCTTCCACAAATCACTTCTCTGGAATATTGATTCCATTCGTTATGAAATTCTGCATCTCTGAATTCTTGGATTAACGTTTTCTGAAGTAAGTGGATTCGGATAATAGAGCCCTCTACTATAAATACATTTTAGGTAAGCTGCAGCTTTTTATCGGGCACCGTTAGGGACTTAAAATTTCTGACAGTATCCGTTCTCTTATATTTGTTATTTCGAGTTTATTAAATTCGGTATTCTGGCCATTCTGATTTTCGGATTTTCCGATCTCTTACCCCCACCCATTTCCTTCCGTTTCTTACTCTTCCTTGACGTCCGCACAAGTTTTCCCTTCTCCTCATCCTCCGGTCGTAGACTTTTAATATCAGACGAATAAATCACCCCACCTTTGTCAGTTGAAATATATATATATTCATACATATACGTAATTGTGTACACGTTATATCTCTGAATACGTGTACTATACCGTACGCGTTGAAATATATGCATGGCATATTTTACCGCGGTCTGCGATACCAAGGAATAAATTATACGAAGTGAAATATTATGCAGATCCAATCTCGAAAGTGAAAAGATCAGATTAAACATTATACTTTGGTAAATCGGATGCTCGAAAGCTATCTCGAATGTCTTAATCAAGTCAAATTTAGTCAAAACAATACCGAGTTTACGGTAGGTGAAAAAATTTCGATCGAAATCCATCGATCAACAATCGAAACGAGGCTCTTTTTAGCAGCTGTTCCGATAACAATTATCAATGATCAACCGTTCGTTGTTCAAATTTTTTTTTTTTTTTCATTTCATCGGGAAGAAATTTATTCAATAAAATATAACTCAATTACCTCGAGTTTCAATTCTGAGACCCTGACTATCTTTGTATTTTTTGGAGAAAGAGGGATATTTTTTTTTTTTTTTTTGCCAATTTTATCGAAAATTATTAGACACGATGAAATAACTTGAACTTCAGGCATCGAAAATATAATTCAGGTTATCTATTATTATTGGGCAAGAAAAAGAAAGTGGGACATGATTACTAAATTGAACGTAATTCGACGCACGGTGCAATTGCCTGTATTATTTAAAGTAGGATGAAATACAGCAGCAAATAAGAAGATATATATCTTGAAATATCGGGTTATATTACCTGCAATGTAACAGGGCGGTTTTATTTTACTTCTACTTGGCGTTTGATGATACATTATGATATCGGTATTACGGACCGTTCAGAAAGTGAAATACAACGAATAAAATTGTGATAAAAGTTCATATTTTCATTCGCAACTTTGTGCAAAGTTATGAAAACTTCGTTGAAATGACTCTGTTGAGAATTTTCACGAAAATTCAACAACGGTACGAAGAATAAATCAGAATTATTTCGTCAAATTTCACTGACTGAAATCTGAAATTCATGTAAAAACATTTCTTTAATCCTTTTTTTTTTTTTAATTTTGTAATCATAAACGGATGATTCATCAAATACTCTGTAAATTTGACGAATTTTAGCAGCAACTTTGAGAAGTTCCGCGTTTGAAGAATATCTCTGATTTTCTTTTAAATTCATGAAATTTTGCGAAGATTCAAATGAATATTCAGATTGGTGAATATTTCTAGAGAAGTTTAAGAAATCTATGATGAAATTCAGATAAACATATTTGCGGAAAATTTTTAAAATGTTTTTTTTACTCTATCCTTCGTTATTACCTCGAAAATGAGTGAAGAAGAATTCAAACGTTTCGTTGAATCTCTTTCGAACGAGCCAGAGGAAAAACTTTTCGAATATCGTCTCGATTAGGCAAAAAACGATCGATTATCACAGAAGAGAAATTGCAGAGACCTGTATTACCGTATCTCTCAGTCGGGAAGGCAGTTGCGGCGGATTTGTGGACGTCGAAAAATCCGTCCAACTCCTTTCCGTCTCGGGGATCGCGGAACTCGACGCTCTGAAGCATTCAGCGAATCGTCCCGATTCGTCACAGATATATCGGGTAATTTTTGTATGGAAGTGAGCCTAATTTCGCACAACTATAATTGGAATTCGATGAAACAGAGAAAAAAATTAAACCTCCGTCGGTAACGTAGATCTTTCACGATATAGTGCTTTTTGATCTCTCTAAAGAATTGCCATTTCTTTTTAATTAAAGCTGTAAGTAACAAAAAACAAAAAAAAAAAAAAAACAACCATTTAAAAATATTCCATCGATATCCAGAAGCTTGAAGCCAAGATTTTCAGCTTCAAAATCTTTCTTCATTCGTTGTTCTACTTGCAATTCACGCAAAGGGGTCCGTTGATGTTTTCTACAAGTGTGCGTGCGTGTGTGTGTGTGTGTGTTTAAGATGATACCTAACGAGATTGTTGGTAACGAAAACCGAAAGGATATAGCCTGGGTCCTCCCTTTCAACCTTCGGGCTATAACACGATACGTCTAGCTAAGCAGAGCCTTGCAGACCGTTTCGAATCGTTAATTAATACCTTAATTAAAGGAGGTTCAAGTTTCGATGACGGACATTTACTAATCGATATTGCTATACGTGTGCCAGAAAAAAAATAACAATATTAGTAGTAACGGTTACGACTCGGTGATGGTGTTGAAAAACAAAAAAAAAAAAAAAACAACGAACAAATAAATGAATAAATAAATAATAACAATAATCACAATAGTACCGAAGATCGCTAGACCAACGAAACGAAGAATAGTGCGAATGATCGGTAGGTGAATTAAATCGTTAAAAAAAAAAACAAACAAACAAACAAACAAGGAACACGAAGCAGTTGGATTTATTTATGGTAGAACTTTGAAGATAAACTTGAAAGTTTGGCGAAAGCCGTTCGTGTAGAAATGGGGGCACGAAAACAAACCTGTTCGACTAACTTTGTTGCAACGAAACAGCGAATCGAAATATCGATATCTTCGTGAATGGAATTTGGTACGAGGTGGAATTTTTTAATCCCTTTTTTGATTCGGATAACGGGGTAGAAAGAAAAAAACAAGAGTACATTTGCTGTGCAAAGTTACAGTTTTCAAATGAATCTTTCATTGTCCGACAATATATTCTTTTATCTGAGAGTGTGAAGTGTTTATAAAGCTGTAGATTCGGTTAAAAAGGAAAAAAAAAAAAAAAAAAATTGAATTGAAAAAAATGTAGTTCGTGAAAATTTTAAGAAACCGAGTATTATTTTGTTGAGTGTATATTGTACGATTTATTGTGTATGTACGATTGTGTGATTTGATTGTTTTGCAACTCCATCTTTTCGATTTTTTTTTTTTTTTTGATATCTGTAAATTTTGTATATATAAAAGTAGAAAAGTCTGCTCTTTAAAGAAGAAAATATCATAATAATATCACGCAAATTCGTCGAATACTTAATTAAGATCCGTAAGTTTTTCGTGCCGTAATTTTTTCCTTCGAAATTGTACACCTACCTATTTTTATTTCAATAAAATTTTCTCGGAAAAGTTTTCAAACATTGATCGGGGATTGAAAGAACTGAGATAATTCGTAGAGGATCTTTTCAACTCAAGCAGCAATGGATCTGGCAAGCTTCCGTGAAAAACGACAACTCAAACAAGAGTCCCTGAATTCACGAGGAATCCTTCGTAGATGGAATTAAATACTCTGTATACCGTCGGTTGAATCTGATTCGAATGCTTTTATTTTCTTCAAAGTGAATTCTACGCTACCAAACGGATCCTTTGTACTTTTGAAACTTGCTCAATTCGCAGAAGTATTCTTACAATGGAGAAACGGCGGTACTTCCATTTTGAATTAGTTACGAGTGGAACGAAAAGCTCGCTGGTACTTAAAAACGGATCGATACACGAATATAAAAACAATTCCATAAATTTACATTCAGACATATTGTTATAGGAGGTGGTAGAATTTTTTTCATCTTCGAGCAAATTCTCCGGATATCATTTTTTAGCGACAATTTATTAGTTCATTTATTTCGTAAATGTTCAAGCAATCGAATCTGCCGAATTTAAGATTAGTTTTTCTTTGAATAAATAATTCGACGCCGACTTATTACGCCGTTACGTAAGAAAACATTTTTCACACTTTTTGAGTGATCAAATTCTGATGACAAAATACATTTATGTCTTACTGGACAAAGTCCGGTAATATTTTCTTTCACAATTGTGAGTCGAAACGTAACGAGTTTAGCAAGTTTTTAAGCTATGAAAAGCGAAGAGCAATCTACGAAAATGAGAAAACGTGAAAAAAAAAATCAAAAAAACCTGTTATTGTTTGAAGAAAAGACTAGTCGCAGAAAAATTATTTAACAATGAGCATTGTGTACATAAGGGCGCGTTTTACTATTTCGAATGAATAATTAGTACTTACAATTTTATTTATACCGCTTATACACCCCTGATATGTTTATTTGTTTGATAAGAAGAATAAGAACAAAGGACAGTTTACTCAAAATTTCTGTATAATAAAACAACATTGATTGATTTTACATCTATAAATACAGATTTGAGCAATTTTCTTTGTAGTTTTCTTTTTTTTTTTTCACCCTTTTTTAACGGAAGTTTTTTTTCAAATAACGATAACCGTTCACAACTTTGAATGAAAACCTGCGAATTTCGTGAAGAAATCAAATGCGAGGTATGAAAATTCTGGGGAATCTCGAATGCCGTCAGTTTCATCACGGCGATCCATATTCCGGGGTTTACGGGACTTGGAAACTGACCCGGATACCTTTGAAAAATATGCGCGTTGCACGGCCGTGCAGATGGTTCAACGTATATTCTGACGCATACATGCATACGACTTGTGCAATTAAGCCCGAGTATATAAATAATATCGAATGTACAGCTACGAGGGTTTTGCTTTATCCGCACCGCGGCGCTCTGACGTAAAATAACGAGTTTTCCCGCTGACGTTTAAAACGCGTAGAAAATTCCCACTCGGATTTTTCGCCATCTTTTTTTCATTCACGTGTCTCTTCGAGTCGCAGGCTCCGGCTTTTTTTTGTAATTCGTGAATTCCGTGCCAACTCGAGATGCGATTGATCCTGTACTGTTTTTATTTTGCTGGTTTTTTTTTTTTTTTTGTCGATTGTTTTGCCCGATTAAATTCGAAATTTTCGTCTGCCGTCACTTTAAATTTTTGATATCTGATATCAGATTCGTCATTAGCAGCACCAAGGACACGGAATACCATCTTCCCATAAAAGTTGACTCAACACTGTAACGTTAACGTAGAAAATAAGTTTCTTCTCGCAAAACGACAGTTGGCTACGGTTTTCTTGAAAAAAAAAAAAAAAAAGATCACAAGTCGTTCTAGAGTTGATCCTCAAATTTTAATTACTAAAATCATCACGCGATTCCGATTCTTTCTGCTTTTATCCGCATTTGAAGTTTAAAATTTTAAGTTCAAGGCACATAATATTACACAATATTTTACACTGATCGGAATCTTTAATTTATTTGAGAAAAATACCTTTTCGGCGAGTTCCACTCAAGTTTTCATTACCTTCAAGGGTTTTGGCCGAGGTTCTTTTGGCCCCAATTTTTCCAAATACGAATTTTGCCCTAAATTGAAATCCTCGTTTTCTATTCAAAGTTCCCAATTTTTCTCCGAGTTGAAATTTTTCATTCCCATCGGAACTTATATCGATTCACTGCAAAAATTCCCATTTCATGCGAATTCTAAGTTTAGCATTTCTCACAGCCAAGATTCCAATTCTTTTCCAGTTTGAAACTTTCCATCGTCATAACCAAACCGTTTATTTTCCTCAATTTCAAAACGAATCTGTTTCGAGTCTGACGATGAGTCGTGAGTTCTATATATATATAATAATATATATATATATATATATATCGGTTGAATCTTACGGGCATCTTTGGTGGTCGAGAAGTCCGATATAGCTCAGCGAGGAAAAAAGCAAAAAATAAATGGCAGGAGAAAAAAGAAGAGCGTGAAAATCTCGAGTCGTTATTTTACCTCGCTTCGAGGGCAAATTCAATTCTGGTCCCGTGGATTCTTCTCGCGAAATCCACCGCTGAGCCCATCCCCATTTTCCTCCTTTTTCCACCCCAAACCGAGCTGCCACCCGAGTCGCCATTGCCGTCTCTTAAGCTCGCACCCCCTTCCTTTGCCCGCAAGGAGCCAAGGCGCTTTAGTCGAACCCGAAGCATCACCTAGAATTCGATTATATCCTTCGATATCTGGGGTGGGTTGATGTACCGAAACGCCTATCGGCGAATCGGTCTCTGCATGCCGAGCTAGACTCGTATTTCCGTCCCTTTTCGTGCCATCGTTGAGTTTTTCCTTCGTCGATACGATTCTCGACTTGATTAACAAACATTTTTCACAACAAAGCTCACATTTTTTAATTTTCAGATCTCTGACTCGTGAGGAAATGACGTTTTCTGCAAAGTTGAACAGACAAGTTTTTCAGGGGAATCAAATCAGTTTCATTACAAAATCGCAGACGTTGTCACAATTTTACGATATCTTTTCGCAAAAAGATAAAAAAAAAAAAAATATACGAACATGTATGCTACTGAGAACTTTTAAAACTTGAAACAAGTAGAATGAAAAGAAAAAAATTGACGAGCAGGATCGAATTTTTTGATAATCGTCGTAATTTCAGGAGGATTTTGAGGGGGTGGGGTTGAACTTCCGGATTTGAAAGGTTCTGAAAGCGACTAATTTTGAATTATTTCGTGGCGAAATTTGAAGCAAGGAAATCAAACTTTTACGAAACAACAAAGTTTCGAATGGTCGAAAAGCCGATGGTTCAAAGTTCCTAAATGCAAGATTCCGAAAGTAAAAAAAAAGCAAAGAAAGATCAAAGTGGTGAAATTTCACCAAACCAGGAATTCAAAATATCGAAAATGTTCGATTATTCGGAATTTCGATGCTTCAGATTTTTTAACTTTCTCATTTTCGCTCTTTCGGAACTTTGACTTGTCGGAGTTGTACTGTTTCGGAATTTTGAGCGTCGGGCTTCGGACCACTCGAAGCTCCGATGTAGGTACCATGAAAGTTTGATTTCTTTGCTCTAGCGATAAGTTTCGCCACCGTAAAATTTGGAAACCATCGCTTTCGGAACTTGTAAAATTCGGAATCTCAACCCAAGCCCATCTTGAAAACCCGTTTGAAACGAGACACCGTGTACACATTGTTATAACGAGTTTCCAACCGAGAGGGTTTCTTCGTTGGTTGATAGATCTATAACTTTGATTTGAAAGGCAAGAGTCCAAAGCCTCGGAGCCTGTTTCAGTGTAATTCCGGGGAATTACGCGGCTTAAGGAAACCAGAAACTGCGCGAATGTCTTGAACTCGTTCTAGCCGCCGAGCTTGAGAGATCCTCGGGTCCAGACCACAGCACCAGAGGTGACACCAGGGAGAAGATCGGAATTAATGCGAGGGGGACGTGCAATGTCGCCTCTGCGTGAAGACCAACTAATGGATCTTCTCTTTAAAAAGTTCCTACCAGTGACGGAGGAGCACCGTAGCTGTATGGGGAACGAAAATTTATGGCTTGATAACAGAGCGTGATGGTTTAACTGAGGCATTAATTAACCCGACTTTGCCACCTCGATGCAAATTCCATTCTGCAAACTGCGCAGACCAAGAATTACCGAAACTTTGTTCAGGATGTCTAAAAGCGACAGTGTCGGAAATAAAAATGGATGAACCGAAAGTACGGAAGTCGATCGAATCGCATTTTATTAAAACGAACCAGTTTCGTACCATGCGCGAATTTTGATGAAAAATGTCGAATTTTCAATAACATCGTGTTATTGGCGGTATGTTTTTTTTTTTTTTTTTCTTGTACGCCAAAAATGTTGCGTCGGTTTAGTTTTTAAGAATTTTTAGTGAATTTGATGGTGAATTAATTTTCTACAAATCAACTGACACAGTTATTTTCAGTCCATTTTTTTTTTTTATAAGTTCTTGTTTCAGGTCAAAAACGTTTGAAACAGAATCTTGAATGATTCGAATTAAAAATCGTAAAACTGATACGATTTAAAAAAATTTTCAAAATTCTTTGCAATTAAACCTTCTTTATTTGAATCGATGATTGTTGGTCGTTCTTCTTTTGATGTTTTTCATCAACAGGGGAGGTCTTGTATATCAAAATTTTCGCGCAATTAACTTGACGTTCCGCTAGTTAAACCCTGATTTTATTACTCACCTGATTGCACAATGTTTCACCGGAATTTTGCGAATTATATATCCTTATTAATAATAAATTGATTGCGAGTATAATTCGTGAACAATTTCTGAAAATGAAACGATATACGTCAAGCCTGTGTTAAGCAGAAAAGATCCTTCACATAAGAATGTTAAAAGATATCCCATGAAGTAGTGAAAAAATATTCAAGGCACAACATTTTTGGGACTGTATATCATTCGTCGAATTCAAAAAATCTTTTTACTCTTATACGGGGTACTAAATCCTTTAACGCGCAGGCTTTCGGTTCCCGCTGTGAACCGCAGGGGTATGCTTTGTATTTTCAGTATGTACTACACATATTACATATCATCTCCAGCACGGGGGTAACACACGTTTCGAATGGAAAGCAGTGCGGTGGAAAAAGTTCCCCGTTACATAACTCACTTGTATATTTTTGTACCGACGGTGCACCCCAAAAGAGTATAAATACATGAAACGGTTGCAGGAAGGAAATGATATTTTGTATCGCGTAATATGTTGCATGAAATATTTTCTTACATTTTCAAAAATGCGTTGGTTTTGGGAAACATTGTTTAAAAACTTGAAGCTGGTATAATTTATTCATTTCTTAAGACCACATTTTTTTGCAGTGTAGTTATTTCTTGCAGATGCTAAATCACCGAAAAGCAATTTTTTAAAACACAAATGAATTTTCCTGAATTCTGCGACGAGAAAACTTTGAACCGTCAAAATTTTCATCGATTTGGTTCCTTTGTTTGTTGGGCACACGGAAAATAAGACTCAGACGACTCGGTCGGTAAGGGTAAAGATCTGGCACGGTCTTAACCGCGGCAAATGAGGACATCTCTGTGCTTGAAACGTCGATCGAAAACGAGCCTATAAGACTCGAGCTTCACTGTGCATCTCGGGCTAATTATAAACTTGAATCCCCGGTTGGGTATGAGGTGATTAATCGGGCTCGGCATCACCGATAGCAACGTCGACCACGCCATCAACAATAGCGTGGAATATGGCGGCGAGCGGAGAAGGCGATGTACACACAGTGTAACGGGAAGCGTGGGTATTAAGGATGTGATAAATAATGATTAGGCCACGACATGCTGAAGCTCAGCTGAGATATACGGGGATGCTTCACGCGCAACTTGTCATCCCGGCACTTTAAGACTACCCAGGTAATACCCACGTATGGCGTCTAAAAGACGTCTAGGAGTTGCTCTCAATTTCGGTAAGACGTGTTTCAACGCTGGATGAAAGACGCCTGATGGATGCCTCGGATTCCGGAAAGTTGTTATTGGGTTCTAACCGGAGGACATCGAAAAGATTCCAGACAGACGCTTATACATAGACGTCTTGTATCGTAGAAAGACGTTTTTATCAAAAGATGGTGAAAAGGTGGGTCAGATGTTCCCTAAATTACGGGAAGACGTGCTTTAGATTTGAATGGAAAACTTCGCGAAGATACATAAAAGACGCCTAAAAGACGCCTCAAAGTTCAAAAGTACAAAAGTTTGTAGAAAGACGTTTCTATTAAAAGATGCTGAAAGGGTGCCTTAGATATTCCATAAATTACAAAAAGATGTGTTTCACATTTGAATCGAAAACAACGTAAAGATACATAAAAGACGCCTAAAAGACGCCTCGAAGTTCAAAAGTACAAAAGTTTGTAGAAAGACGTTTTTATTAAAAGATGCTGAAAAGGTGCGTTAGATATTCCATAAATTACAAAATGATGTGCTTCACATTTGAATCGAAAACAACGTAAAGATACATAAAAGACGCCTAAAAGACGCCTCGAAGTTCAAAAGTACAAAAGTTTGTAGAAAGACGTTTTTATTAAAAGATGCTGAAAAGGTGCGTTACATATTCCATAAATTACAAAAAGATGTGTTTCACATTTGAATCGAAAACAACGTAAAGATACATAAAAGACGCCTGAAAGACGCCTTAAAGTTCAGAAAAACGTGCTCTGGTTTTGTCCAAAAGATACTGAAAAGATTGATACCTAAAAAAGCTCAGAAGATATCTGACATTTCGGAAAGCCGTTATCAGGATTTTGCCAAAAGACGCCTAAAAAGCGCTCAGAGAATTTCGCAAATTCCAAAAAGACTAATCTCACCTGAGATCAAAAAATACCGTTAACGTGCCTATATTTCAGAAAGGCGTCTTTTGGTTCTATCTGAGAAATATTGAAGAGATGGATAAAAGACGCTTAGATGATGTCTTGAATTTTGGAAAGACATTATTAAGGATTGACCAATGGAGGCCTAAGAGTTGCTGAAAAGTCCTGGAAGCCTATCATTTTCAATTGAAAAATAACGTAAGAAAGGTGCCTGAAAGACGACGTTAGGATTTGATTGAAAGACGCCTCATAGTGTCGCAAAGGATTTAATAAATTCTATAAAGATGTCTTCCACTTAAGATCGAAAAAAGCTATAAAAATTCCTGTAAGACGCTTGAAAGATGTCTTGTATCATTCGCGCTTTTTTCAAATAACTCGGAACTCAGTTTACTTTTGAAAAAGTTTAATGATCTACAACTTTCCAAAACGTTTGATATTACATTTTATTATCAACATTTTCCCAGCAAATAATTTTCACCAGGCTGATATGCAATATTTCTGTTTTTACTTTTACTGTGAACTTTAAAAAAAAAAAGTCAGGCCTTAAATTCGGAATCCAAAATGACGGAGCTGATGTAGCGAAGACTGAATATTCAACTCGAAATTTAATTTCGGCAGAGATGCGTTGTGTAAAAGTTTTTTGGATCATTAGCTTCGGGAACGAAACCCAAAATTAGAAATTTAAGATAACGGAATTAATATGGCTGAACTTGACTTCAAATTACGTTCAATTTTGACGACTAGGCGAGTATTCCCAGGGTTTTTTCGGCTGTTTGAGAAATCGCTGAGAGGAATTTTCAAAATCGCTTTTGAAAAATTGTCTATAATTTTTTGGAAAGCCGCGAACATTTGTTCGCAAACAATATCTCGGCAGGGAATTGGTAGCTTTTGACGTTTTCATCCCGCGTTGCTCGAGGCGATCCAGAATCCAACTGAGACAAGCTTAGGGTCCCGGGACTTTGAAATTGGATTGAATTTTCAAGAAGCGTCAAAACCACCCGTGTTTCGCCGTGTATACGTATGTATGTGTGTACGTATCGAGGTCGCGAGGCGTCTGGAAAATGCGGGTTTCGCGAATGCACCGAGTTTACGACAGTCCGAAAAGACCGTGGCAAACTGGTTGTTTTCCCTACGCCGGATTCGTTTTCCCCAAGAATTCCAGGCTCGCGCACATTCTGTCCCGGAATAACCTTCCCAAAGGATTTACTCATCGTTACGGATTCCGCGTGCGCGATTTGATTTTAGTAAGTTGGTTTCCACTTCGGTCTGCCTCCGCATTGTGGAAGAAGAAACCGAAACCCTACTTTCAGCCTCAAGAACATTCGATTGAGTGGGGGGAAAAAAATTGACGATAACATTCAACGATATTTTCTTTCGCTGAATATGTTATTTGGTCTGCTTCGAAAATCGTTAAGCAGGTTGTGTGGCCAAAAATCTATACTTTCTATTCATTCGAGATACGAGATGTTTTTACGTTGAGTATATTCTGTCAGATTGTAATATTCGTGAGGTACGGGAAGACTTCTTTTGAAATACAAAAAGTCGAAAATACTGGAATCATAGTAAAAAAAAGCTCAGATATCGATGCTATATTTCAAATTGCTTCGAAATTGTTGCAAACTCACAATTGGTTTCGTTCCATTCGCTCTCGAACGGCTTATTTTATTCTGGTGATTTTTTTATAAAAAGTTTTTACACTTTTTAGATCGATACTTTGACCCCGTCGTATGAGAATAAAGAAATGAACTTAAAATTTCTTCTTTTATTCATTCGAAAAATTATAATCCATCCATTTAATCAATTAAAAGTCAAACGAAACCGCAAATACTTCAAAAAATTTTCAAGAATAACTCGTGCTTCAATGTGTGTTCATTTTCCTGCAAAAACTAGTTGATAAACATTTTTGCAGGCGTGTCAAACAAACATCAGGAATTCCGAATTGTTGCTATAAAACTGTCGAGAAGAATTTCATTGTGTTTCAGCTTTTTGTTGTGGAACAGTGAGAATGTAATTGGAGTTGAAAAATAACGGTTACATTATTTACTCAGATTAAACAGGTCTGCAACCAAAAAAAAAACTTGCACAAGTTTTTTATAGTGTTTTTTTTTTTTTTTTATAGATTTTTACTTACTGAATTCCACCACCTCAGGTTTTTTCTTCAACTCGCGTTTACAGTTTCATTTAGAGTGAAAATCCAGTTGAACGTAAAATCTGAAATCCTATTCCTGAATCTAAAAATCCTATAAGATACAGAGAGGAAATAAGAGAAATTGATTGTTTAGTTCGTTGAAATGAAATGGTGTTTTTTTTTTTCATTGTTGCTATCCTTTTTTTTTTTATTTTATGCAGACACCTTGTATCTTGCAAAAATGTTGCACGCGATGGAGGGAAATGGGGTGAAATTTTTGAACACAGCGCGCACTCGAAAATATAACAGTAACGAAAAATAAAATAATATTTTTGCAAACTATCTGTGTCCAGTTTTGAGGCAGGATCGGAAACAGGAAACTTCACTTGCAAGTAAAAATATAGGATGAAATTCGGGAGACTGGCTCGTGAGTGATTATTGAAAATTCATCATTATTCCGGTTTGCTCGCGGTGATGCGAGGGATTTGTGCGATTTTGCATCGGGTCTAGAATTTGCTTATGGAATTGGAATAATCGCCGGGCAGTTATCTCGCCTGGATTCGACCGGGCGTCAAATGCGGATGCCGAGTTTATACGCAAAAGCAAATATTTCGACAAAGCCGGCTATTACTTGAAATAGCGAATTCGAATCTACCAATCAGCGTTTTCCATCGCTAGCTGCGGGCTGGCTCTTAAATCGGAAAATGATCGACGAGACTGAGAAGCTGGCTGGTTTCCAGGCCGCTAAATTGGCGTCGGCACGCTCGAGCAAATAGCAGATTATCGATTTTCAGATATCGCATTCAATTACCGAGACTCGAGTTATCGATGTCATTAACGTCACCGAGTTGGCTACTAATTTTCACGTACCGTCTTTGAGCGCTTTACACCTTGACTTTCTCTTTAACGAATGTCAGAAATTCCGACGAATTATACTCAGAAGGTGAACGAATATCTGACCGATTTTTGACTGATCTGAAATTTGAGAAAGAAATTTTGCAGAAATACATCTCAGTTCACTCGCTGAAATTTAATTTCAGCGCATTTGTATGAAAAAACGTTTACGCTGTTCGAAAATTGTCGTTAAAACTTTTCACGGTCTCAGTTTTATTAAAGATATTTTTCCACAGATATGTATAGATTTCTTTTTCAACAATATTTCATTTCGTCTCAAATATCAAGCCCAGTTTTTCATTTTTCAAATGTCTGGCAGAAAATGAACTTCTAATAAAACATCAACCTTCTCTAGAAATTGATCCGATGTTTATCTTTATAACTCTAATCGGTCATAAATGGGTCCGAAAGCAGAGACCTCCAAGTTTTTAAAATTCTCAGTATCCAAAGAAATTTGGAAGGAATCCGAATTTTGGTTTGTTTCCTTTCCAGAAACTCTCTAGAATTTTTTTAATCATCCCTAGGAAATCGATGAAAGTAAACTTTTGTCGGAAACAATGTACGGAATTTATTCCAAGACTGTCAAAAACTTTGCAAGCCTATCGGTAAGAGAAAAAAAAAAAAGAAAAAAATTCCGAGAACTTTCCGAACATTTTTTACACCCGTAACAAACTGTTCCGCGTATCGGAAAAATGGGGGAAAGGAGGCTGCTGAAGACTCTTGAAAATCTGAAAGACTCTCCTGATTTCATCCGGATCAATATTGAACTTCGATTCAACTTTCTCTACGTGTATAAGTATTTAGGGAACTCGGTGGAGATCAGCTCTCTTCCATTCGCACAAATCATCTTGCGCCTTTGATTCATCTTCTTCAGAAACGAAGCCACGTGCTCTCTCTCCACCTCAAGAGCCCTTGATTTTCCACAGAGATATTTCCCACCCACAGTTCATCTAACGGGTATTCCATTAACTTTTGCCGAATTAATACAAGCGCCGAATTTCCTGGGATTGAAAACATTCAAGCGTATCTTCCCCCCTCCCCCCCCTTTTTTTTTATTTTTTTTATTTTACATAATTTACAACCGATTGAGAGGACTTTCGAAAAATCTTTCGTAACTCGAATTCGTCGCAAATTATGCGAATTTCGATAACGAGGAATATTTTTTTATTTTTTTTCTTTTCAACAAATCATGTTGTTCCAGTTTGCGTTTCTAATCCTTTTCGGCTCTTGTAAATAAGCTGAGATCCGTATTAACCGATTGAAGATAATGTTGATTAATGCATTAAACTTTTATACGGCAAAGTCACTGTGCAGAAAATTGTACACTTTTACCTTCGTTTCGATAAATTGACGAAGACTCAATTATATTCTTGAATTCACTGCGATATTGCTATGAATTTAAAATGCACAAGATTAACTTGCCAATGATTAATGATCACGTTGAATATTGATCGCTTGGTACAAATTTTTTTGAATTTTTTCAAACAACTTCACCGATTGGTGTTTGACAAAAAACTTTTCGCATATGAGAGGTTATTCATAAATATTTACAGTAATGGTAAAGTGGTTTTGGTAGAATATAAAAAAAATATTGTGATTATACGTCAAATCATGCGACTTGATAGGAACTAACAATATTCGATCGTATGGATAAATCGAATTTCAGAATCGCGTTCCGCCGCTGAATCGTAAAGTTTTGATTATTCTTTTTATTTATGTAATCGTGTTTATTGATGTGAAATTTGAGAGTTCGAAAAACAGTTTCAAGTACGAAGAAAACATTACCAATATAAATTTTCGTTTTATCATTTATATACTTTTGCGCTTACACATTTACACTGATTGAATTTGAAATTAACGCAAATTAGTTCCAAAACCGTATCCGGTTTCTACATAAAACCTAACGATATCAAGGAGGGTTTTTCTCCGAAAGATGAGTATCAGTTTCATTTCTTGCGGCAGTGTGCGGCCCGATTCTTTAGGCTGATATACAAACGGTCGGAAAGTGGTTCGCCGATTATCCGACGTTTCGACGATAAGGCGCAGGCCTCATTTTCCGGGAGGGGCACATAAAAATCTGCAATTCCGATAGCAGTGCCGTGGTAAATCTTTCGGAAAATCCGTGAGTGAATGAATGTCAAGGCTCAGAAACGAAACGCGCCTAGCGGAAAACTTCATGCTAAGAACGGTGACTTTATGGCGAACGATATTCCTTCTGACCGTTTCTGAATTATTTTGAAAATTTTGCTACATTATTTTTCCTACGGTATCTCGGAATAACATCATTTTATTTACTCGAAAAATGGTCAGAACGAAAATTGTTTGCATTAACAATCGAGAAACGGCGTTCACCCGATCGATCTGTTGACCAAACAATTGTATCGCTATATTTGGTAGATTCAACGGAGTTTCGTTTTCTTTTTTTTTTGTTACGTTATTGCACACTCATTCGGAAACTGAAATGTCATTCGGAACGTCAAATGTAGAAAATCCAGCTGCCAAGTGAAGTCTCGACGGTCGGGAAATTCGTTTGGATCCCTGTCAAAGTTCAAGGTCTTTTCAAGGGCGCGCCCTACGCTTTCCACGGCCGACATTAACTCGGAATCCGATACGCCAATTCGCCGTTCTGCAACTCGATCACAGTGTAATGATCATTCCTTGCGAATTGAATGCCTACTCAACCGCACTATCGCTATTATCGATAAAAGAACTCTAATATTGATACCTGCGTCCAAATTTAATAAGATAGAATGACAACTCGTTTCAGATGAAACAGTCTTGCTTACTGTTAGGAATATTTGAATGAAGATCGATAACATCTGACCTGACCAAAGGAATAACCTAAAATCTAAAACCTAACCTCAACTAACCTAACCTTAAACCTAATCACACCTAACCTAACCTGAAACCTTATCTTACCTAACCTAACTTGAAACCTCATCTTTCCTAACCTAACCTGAAACCAAATCTTACCTAACCTAACCTAACCTAAAACCTCATCTTGCCTAACCTTACCTAAAACATAATCTTACCTAACCTAACCTAACCTCTATCTGTAAGAGTTTGGTCAGTGTTCGCACAAGTATGCGATCTCGGTCGGATTTGTCTTACGTCAAAAGTATCGATCTGTTTGTAACGAAACAGAGCCTATAACCTTCCCAGACGTTGTATTCGTCCATAGGAAAAAAAAATAATGAAAATTGGTCAAGCAGTTATGGAGTTACGAGCGAGCATACGGACGGACGAACAGACAGAAGGATGTTAAGTTTTACACAGAGTGAGTAGCTAATGGTCGAATAGTCTGACGCGCATGCGCTAAAATTCTAGAGCAAAAGCAGTTGTTTTGCCAGGTTTACCAACCGTCGTAAGTCCAGGTGACAGGTCGCCGCGACGTACGTAAACTCAAAAATGTTGGTATTCCTGACAAAACAATTGCTTTCGCTTCAGAATGTTAGCGCATGCGCGTTAGATACTTCGACCGTTAGGTACGCACTCGTAGATATGCTACGAGAATCAATATCGAACCGTATATTTCTTTTGACCTGAGGCTCATTTCACCCGATACGCGACACGTCAACCTTATCAAACATGTCGACGATCGGTATATAAATCTCGAAGGATTCAATTCTAACGGGGAAAAAATAAGAGGGTGAGTCGGTGGGATTGAAATTTTTCGTTGGGGCGAGCGAAATTGGCACGAAAGATGAGAGGGATCAAAATTGTATTTCGTTTGATGAAATCAGTCGTTTTGCTGTTTGGTACAAAAATTGTCACGGATGATGTGATCGTTGAAATTACGGTTAGAAAAAATTCGATCAGGGAATAAAAATTAAACGAAGATGATGTACTTGCTCAAGATTCTAAGTTTACGAACAGCAAAATACATATTGAGAGTAAAATCATTCATAGAATCGAAGTACCAATTGTAATAATAATAATAATAATAATAGTAAAAATATTAACCATGTAATCGATCCAAACATAAAACTAAACTTCAAATTTGAGGCAAACACTTGTCGTAAGATCAAGTTTCAGCTAATTAATTGATTCGTGTGCGATAAAAATCTACTGACCAATATTTTTTTAACACATTCTTAGTGTGAGAAAAGTTCAAAGATAATCGGTGAATTCAATCGTATCGTTAAATAATGTCAAAACTTGGAAAAAAAAAAACTAGCATATTCGTCTCAGTATTATTAAGTTAATCGTCTGTTCACGTGAGAAAAATTGAGGCAGAGTTAAAAAAATATTGAAAAAACAAACTCTACTTTTATCAGAGTTAAAAACGCTGCTGAAAGTGTAGGAAATTAATTTTTCTCTTCGCAGAATTCTGATGTTGTAAAGTACCTGTACCTCTGTTTTTTGGGTTTCGTTTTTTTGTTTGTAACAATTCATGAAAAGGACTCGATTTTCTATTCGACATAGAGTAGACTGTTGGATTTGACCTCTAATCGTTAATAACGTTGATTTATCGTCATTATGGGTAAAATTTTGGAAGGCAGATGATTGTCAGAATGTTATTTGCATTCTGAAACAAAGCACTTTTGAATATTAAATTATTCGTACATTTACATGGGTTTACTTTTTTTTTTTTGCCGAATTCGTGAAATCACGAGAACGAAACTGATTTCATTCGCCTCTACGGAAAAATCATATCCGCGTAACGATTTCGACATCCACTTGAACCTCGGCATACGCCCACTGCTTAATATTAATGGAATAAGAAATTCGTTCGAGGTAACAATACCGCTAAAGTCCCGAATTTTCATCCAGGAAGCGCTCATTTTTCTCCTTATTCTCGATTTTTACCTTATTCAAGATAAAATACAAAACATCGCCGAGATTCGTTCTAGCGAGATAATCAAAATTGATCACTGTCAGTTTTTTCACCTAAATTTAAATCTGCAAGAAATGAGAGTATTTTTTTGTGTCTACCTCGTGGTTGGCGTCTTTTGTTTTTTTTTTTCTATTCTACTTCTATTTCCATATCTTAATTTTGTAGTGTTTTTTTTTACCGAAGTCTGTTTCTTCCAATTCGATATTATAATATTATATTTCGGCCGAAACGAGGGTAGATTTCTACGATTAATCAGAATCATTCTACCATCCCGATTATGGAAATTAATGTTTTGATATTCTTATTTGAAATTTTCTCGTTGAAATTTTATGATTTCTTTGATTCGGTTACACTTATATATAGAAACAATTATACTCTACTTTGTTGTTTTCCTTCAGATGGTTTTACTTTGTTGACAAATTTCAATGAAAAGTTTGCACATTCTTGCACTTTGTCATATTATTGAAAATTTTTCCGACAAACTCTGAAATTTCACCGAAATATAACGTGATTCGTGGTTCAAATTCGTAAAATCCCGTGATTCGCGGAGTGTTTTATAATTCTCTGGAAATTTAAGATTCTGGTGTGATTCGAGATTTTAAAATCGATTCCCGGATGTTTTCCAAAACTCACGATTCTCACAGAAACGTTAGTCACATTTTCTCTCCCCATTTTCCAATTTCCAAGTAATTACGCGACAGGATTTTTCTGAAAATATATATTTTTTTTCTTTGTTTTTTGCCTTCATGCTTCAGGAGTTTCTGTCTCGCGTTCTTCGAAAAATCAACTCACCCTCGATAGCTGCATCTTTTCTGTTATCTTGAATTTATTTTATAACACATTGATTAGAGTAAGAGTAAAATTGAGTCTTATTTCTTATTATTATACAAGCGTACATTTTATTTGACAATTGTAGAATTCTGAAATTGTAAGATCGATTGGAATCCCGCACCCCATGTCCGAAAACAGGTCGTGTTAAAATTTGTTATTCCATGCATGAGGAACTCGCGAGGCGCGTTAGGCGCGCATATAAGTTTGTCTGGCGAATTTATTTTGTTGGAAAGGCCGGAAGAGCCTGAACGGAAGAGACGCTTGATCCTCAGCTCCGCAGGCCTAGGGCGATGTTTTTAATATCTATTCCTGTCAAGCAAACTTTACCCGAGATCAGAGTCTCGAGGGAAGTGAGCGTGCAACAGGAAGACTGCGATGTATCCTGACCCGAGCTAAAATCATCGTCTCATCCCTCTTCCGCCCGCATATAATAACAAAGCTATCGCTGTCCGGAAAGCTTCGTGTCAGGTGAAGTAATGTTCATAATGAAACGCGGTTTTATCGCCGAAGGGATTAAACCCTTCATCCCCCCTGCGAAAATTACTTTTAAAAACTTTCGCAGTCGAGTTTTCACGTATTTACTTCGAAATGTGATTCACGCTGTCTGATCTGTCGTAAATTATAACGATTCGTAATTCTTCGTCCTTCTTGAATATTTTTATAAATTATTTTGCCATTCTAGTTTCGAAAAAAAAAAGTTCTGGTAAAATTTCAATCCAATGGACGGACAAATTAAATATTGACAACTTTTCTTATCTTCTTTTTTTCATTTGACAAAGAATTTTGGATCAGTTTTCATCACGATCAGCTCAAAACTAGAAAATCTTTTGACGGAGTGAAAATGGGGTTTCCTGTGTCACGTGACGATTGTTATTTCTTGGTTCCTGAAAGTTTGTCGAGTCGAATATTGGACAGATTAATGAAATAATGAAAGCACTTCAATGCGACACGCTGATGAAACGGTATCGAGCAGATCTGCAGAAACTACTTAGAGGGTGAGATCTTCTTATAAAATTGCAAAAGTTTCGGCGCAGCAGTTGCGCATGGGGGAAAACTCATCTCTTTTAGATGTAGCGAAACGAGTCTGAAGTTGCCGGAGTTTGTTGACGGGGTAAAATTTGTAATTCAGCGAGGCAAAATTGTCGAAAAAAAGAATCCAACTCACGATTTTTACTATCGCAGGTTTCCGTTTTCACCGGCCTCGAAATTCTCGTGCAATCTTATTCTCTGTGAATTTTCCACTTTGTTTCCCACAGAGAACTATAGAGTATATAATAATCATAATCGTCAAAGCAACGCGAAAATCAATGCAATGATAAAATAATTACACACCGTGGGTTTTTGTTCACTTGAAAATAAGACCTTCACATTTCTGAGTCCAATCATTCAAATTTGATTTCAAATTATTGTTACCCTTTTCACAACCCTTGTGCTTCTTCGAAGCTCATTCTTTCTTCACGATCTTCTCTTGACACTGTCTCAGAGATAAAAAATATGACCCATCGGAGGGAATGTTTTGTAAATTTTTAGTGACGCGAAGAGCACTGTTTTTATTTCTGCGTAATTTTCGGAATATTTTCACCAAGGTTATGGTAAAAATGTTGACTTTTTATTCTTTGTGTTTTTTTTTCTCTTGATTTACTCAGAATTTTCCTTCCTCAAACAGTGTTGCGAATTGGGATTGATTACAGAGCAACCCTGTTGAACAGTCCTCCGGATTTGCAAACTTTTTGAAATAGAGAAGCGCCGTTCACTTTTCGATTACCAAAGTGACTAGGGTGGTGCACTGAAAAAAATTTCATACGTTATAGTAACAAGAAAAATTCAGTATAACAGGTATCGTTAAAAAAAAATGTTTGAATATTACGCGTAACCATTTTGCGCTATTGTCGATACTTTTTTGGTAATCGCAACGCAAAATCAGTTTCTGAGGTTTACTCTACTTTTTTAGTTAAACAAGGCTTTAACGTCAATTTATTCTTGCCCAAGCATTAAATTTTCGCAACAGTTACAAGAAAATATAGCAACAGTGATCGTAATGAGAAAGAATAGTAACGAATACTAGAAACCGGAACTAAAAATTTCTCTCAGTGTGGAAAAAGCGTTTGATACAGATATTCCGCTATTCTGTTTAAAATTGAATACTGCTTTTTTGTAAAGTCACTGAAATATGACACCGACGAAATTACGTTGATTCGAAACCGTTTTCATTACGTTCAATCTTCAGGGGATTTTTTACCATCTGGTCATCAGGTTTAGTACGTGCGGTATTCCCAACGTCTTCAAAGTATTTAGAGTAAAATTGGCACACCGATGTTTCCCGAATCGCGTATACATGTGAGTTTTTTTCCTTACTCCCGAGGGAAACGTAACTTGCTGACGAATCCAAGTGGCAAGAATTCGCATTTGCATAATTACAACCGGATCTGAAGCCTCGCCGATTTTCCGACTCACAGTTTAGGGCGTTCGGTGGCTACGGAGCGGAGCGAATCATGCGAGACAAATTTATTACCGGAGGGTTGAAAAACCCGACCGCAGCTGAACGCGCAGAGCGCGGAAGAACGCGACGTTCGAGAGTGTTGCTCTGCTCTACGGATGAGCGACGTTGAGAGAATGCGAAGATTACGGAAGTGGTGGGAAAAGTATGCATGGGACGAGAACAGTCTCGAGAAGGGGTCGAGATTTGATCAATCGATCCGCAACTCGATGTGGTCGAGCTGAAAGTTAAGCATCGAGTTTTCTTTCAGCAGCCACTTAGTCCGATGGCTTACAAATCGAAGCTTTCATCATGCTGATTGAAATTCGAAAAGATCCCCCGTCGCTCACAGCAAGAAATTACATTAATCACCATATTTCTACTTCGTCTTTCTTCAAATTAATTATCACTTCTCATTTACGAACGAAATTTTCCATCCGAATCATAGCTATGCATTTTATAAGAATCTCAGAAAAAATTCGGCTTCGATTCCCCATGAAAATTGCACCTGAGACATCGTACATGCTCCTAACACTCGACAAAATTCTCATTACTCTGTACAGTCATTATTAACGATTTTTCATAAAAGTTTCCGAAACCCCATAAAAATTCCTGAAACCCCATAGAAAATATTTGAAACCCCATAGAATTCCCCATAGAAAATATTGAAAACCCCATGAAAATTTTCAAAATTCTAGAAAAATTTGTATTACCCTGTAAAGTTCCCACAGGAATTCCGTAAAAAAAATTCTTGAAAAACCATAGAATCCTCCATAAAACATGTTTTATAACCTCGTGAAAATTTGGAAGACTCTTGCAAAAGTTTTTGTCACGTTGTATAGTTCCGGTATGAATTTTTCATGTAAATTTTCGAAACACTGTAGATTTTCACCACAAAAAGGAAACATTTATTTCGATAAAATGTTATTTTTACCGTGAAAAATTTACCGTTTGCATCGAAAGAATTAACCGTACATGAATTGAAAACGCAGCGACGAATCGATGGAAAACAATGCACCAGTTTTCTACGACCAATATAAGACGCGGAAAAACAATTACTTATGGTACCAATAATTTGGAAGAAAATTTTCCGCCGGCCAAATATGTTGGAGCACAGGTACAGAATTGCACTCTTACACGCCAATCTATTGCCACCGTTATTTATTGCCCAGAGTTGAACCATTAATCACGCGTTTCACGAAAAATGTAGGAACTAACAGATGTGTTATCAGAAGAGCGAGAACTCCAGTTTATATGATAGATCGTGTTATCGGTCGAATTTTACCAGGCGAACCGGCAAAAAGACAAAGGCTAATTGCTGCTACTACTTTTTTATATCCTTCGGATTTCGACGGACTTGCACATTTCAATATGGCGGAATTTCTCACCCGAGAATTAATGTTCTCATTATCAAGATCTGAGGGAACGCGTGGGACGTATGAAAGATTATTGTACCTCACACTACTCGTTAAATATTTGCACAATATTTTTACGTGACAGATCTCGATACAAACGCCATCGAAACTTTTTTACCAATGCATCATTTTCACCCGTTTTTCTAAAGAAATTATACACGGTTTTTCGATGACGACGATTTTTTTTTTACTCACGACAAAATGCACACAAATTTTCTGACCGATCGGGTGGCGGGATTCTATTTTTCCTGTTTTTGGAACAGAAAACTTGAACATTTCGTTTCGATAATGTGAAATTTTGAAAAAATGCAAAGCGGCACAGTTTTTTCTTTACACCGCTTGAGTAATTTATCTGAAAAAAGGGTTGAGGATAGAAAACAAATATTGCAGGGAAAAATGTTTAAAAAAAAAATGAATGGAAGCACCTTGACCTTTTATCAGCAGGAATAAAATCAATCGTCGAGCTGATGGGTCGAGTTTGGATTCCTGATTAATTATAGCTAGACACGTGATATCTCGGCAATTATTACCGAAAGTGACTTCGATTATCTAAAGCAGAGTTGGCCGTAGTTCGGTGGCTTATTCGGAGCGAAACTTTCGTAGGTTGCCATACTCTTAATTTAAACTACCCTTTAGCCGTACCGTCTCAATTATTTCAAAGAGACGAAACAAAGCGGTTTCGAAGTTGGAGAGCCGCCCCAATCTCCTCGACATTTCAACCCTACCGTCTCTCTGACGGCTGTGGCTTTTCCCTCTTGTGATCGAAGTTTCTTGAAAATGGACTGATTCGTTGGTTCACTCTCCACGCATGTTCCAGACTCGGGTGTGGTTGAAAGTTGAAATATGGTGCGTTCGTGAAACGATTTCTTTCTTTTTACTTTACATTTTCTTATCGTATGAATGTAGACGTAATTACGATTCATCGGAAAGTGAAAATAAAATTTTTCACACCATGTGAAATCGCCGAATAATCACGAAAAGTGTTAATAATGTACCAACGTTTCGGTTGTCCTGAATAAAATTATCAGTTTTGGGCTTCCGGTTGTTGATACGCGACATGAGAATTGAAATCAAACATTAGAAATTATGGGAATAGTCGATTGTTGAGCGATAATAGCCGATCAAAAGTTTACAAAAGTAATGAAACCATATCGAGGCATAATTGTCTTAAATTAAATTCGGTCTTAATTACGTGACCAGAAACCCAAGATTGATAATCAAATTTATAACAAGATCCAGTAATTTTTCTGAATTTTGTAATATCATCTCAACATCTGTGCAACAATTATTAAATTTTTGTAAATTTATGATATGAAAACCTTAATTTTCTTTGAAAATTGGCGATACCTGAATTTTTACTGTTTTAGTTTCGTCGAAAATATTCGCCTACTGATGTGTTCAGATTTCATTAGCCGAGTTTCAGAAAAATGAGTGTCATTGTGTTTCTTAAAAAATTTCTTATTTCTATGAGAAATCTATGTAGCAATTTTTCATAATGCAGTATCCTTAAAAAATAGGCAGTAAGACCAGAACTCGAACTTTTTCAGATACATGATGCAAAACAATATTCTGAAATTCATACAGTTTCTCTATAAATTATTCTGAAAAATTGTTTTATAAAAATTAATTCCCGAAAATATGCCTATTTTTTTGTGCTACTGTGATTTCCCCCCATAAAACGCTTCAATTAGCATCGATATCAGATGAACAACGAAAGACAGATTTTCGTTTTTGCTTATCCTCAAACCTCAAACTCCTCATCACTCAAACACTTGAGCGCTTTGAAAGCGACTGTTCTATACGTAATCATTAAACTTTTGCTCGTATTGAGTTTCTACCGGTTTTCATCGGCTGCTTCGAATAATTGTCCGCTACTTGGCGTAGAACTCTGTGAGAGGTTGGAGTTGAAGATGTCGTCGCGACATCTCAACTGGAAACAAAACTTTGACATTTGTGTCACCATGTCGAGAAATTATCGTCACTATTCCAACAAGGAAATACATTTATTGGTAATTATTTTCCTTGGAATCCTTTGAATCATTCCAAACTCTCAAATCTCCGAAGAACTTTGTGAGTAGTTTCGATCAACTCTGATTATTTCGAAAAAAAATTCTAACAGACTCTCGAAATTCGAGCATAATTCTTGTGCGTATCGTTAGAGATTTTACAATATCTCTAGAGATTGAAAAATTATGAAAAGCTTCCAGAATAGATTTATGAATAAAAATCAAAGCTTACGGGATTTTGAGGGAATAATTAGACAGATATTTCTACGAGGTCGGCGTGGATAAAATATCGTTCTAAACTGGTCAGATATTCGAGGCTTATTTTCGCTTAAGCCTTAGCTAGATGAAGTGGGTCGGTATCAGTTAGAAACAGATACAACTTGTGATCCACAGGGAAATCGTTTCGTCACTTCTCGAGATTTGGAGAGAATTATTGTCAGAGGCTCTTGATCCTTGGTTTAACCTTGTCGTACTATTTGGTCCCTATTTGACTACGAAGTGTTCCCCTGATTTTAACTTCAGACGGCATTTTTTCTCGATCCTTACACGAAGACACTTGTGCGCCAAGTAGCTGATACAAGATATTCGAAAAACTGACAACTTCTGAATTTGTGTTAATTTCATTAAGTAACTGTTACAAAAAATTCCAAAAACCGAGAACTTCTGAGTTTGTGTTAATTTCGTTAAGTGGCTGATACAAAAAAAAAGAAATACCAAAAACTGAGAATTTCTGAGTCTGTATCAAATTGTGCTCGGACAAAAACTGAAATATCAGTTTTTTTAACTATTCGAGTAAAAATGACGAGTTTTTTTCTTTGATTTCTAACTCTAAAGCTTTACCTGTATACCTATAACAATACTCTCTCATTCTCGTGAAAAAAGCGTGTCTATTTCATCACGGGTCGAAATTGTATTCGGAAATCATAAATGTTTGAGCTTCTCAATTTTCCTGAAATTTGACACATTTTTTTTTTTTTTTTTTTTTTTAATGAAAATCAAATATTCAAAAAATTTCTGTACCGTCGAATTAAATCCGGGTGAATAGCAAAGTTTTTATACGACTTTGTTCTTCGCACGAATATAAAAACTAATCCACCAAACGTTTGAGTAAAAAAAATTATCTCCGGCACTAAGAAGGTTGATCGCGATTTTTTTAAACTTTTTTTTTTCTGTTCACCCAACTTTCGATTCATCTTCTAAGCTCGAGCCGACTTGTTTTCATTCTGCAGCGGAAGTATAACTTTCCTCTGTATCACGTGCCTCGCAAACGACCCTCCTGCACATTACGACGCAATTATTTGCAGCAGAGAGATAACGCGGAAAGCTCGAGGCTGCATCGATTGAGCTTGAACAAAAACGTCTTGACGCGTTTAACTTAACTCTGCAGGTTTCGGAGGACGATGCCAAAAATTGGAGAGATGACGTTGTTTCGCAATTATTCTGAAACCATCCGATGCGGTATTATTCCCTCTGTGCGACGCGTGGAAATTTCCTTCTCAAATTTCATCGTTTTTCTTCTTTCTTTTTGTATTTCAACAAATTTGCGCATCTCTGCAGGTGTGCAGTAAATTTATTAATGTATTCTGATTGGAGGGTGATGTGACGGTGATCGTAAAATGAATATTAACTATCAAATTAATGGTCCTCTACCCCCTGAGAATAGTGATATAAATTACCTTTTCATACACGTCGGTTATACAGGTATCTAGACTCAAAATCCCGGTAAGCTTCTCTGAATTTTGGCGGATTTTCCAAAATACAAAGCATGTAACATATGTCGTCAAAAATTATACGAAAATTCTATAAAATTTCTTTATTTTTAACCGCGAAACAATCATTATACACTGAGAAAAATATTATTTGTTATAGTAAATAGAAAAATTAATTAAAAAAGGTATCGTTAAAAAAACTGTTTGAATATTGTTGGAATTACGAAAAACGAGGTACGCCTAACCATTTTGCGCTATCGTCGATCCTTTTTTGGTAATTTCAACGCAAAATCAGTTTCTGAGGTTTACTCTAGTTTTTTAGTTAAACAAGGCTTTAACGTCAATTTATTCTTGCACAAGCATTAAATTTTCGCAACATTTGCAAGAAAATATAGCAACAGTGATCGTAATGAGAAAGAATAGTAACGGATAATAGACTTTCCGGTAACAGCTATAAAATTAATTTTCATTTTCTACCTAGAACTATATTTTTCGATTCTGTTAAAAAATGAAAATAGTTAAGGACTGAGCGGTAACCGGAACTAAAAATTTCTCTCAATGTAGTAAATATACCTAAATACATAAAGCGTTCCATGCTAAATTCACCAGATTCAAACTAAAAATTTTTTGAAATGATACTGGCACTTCAAAAATCTCAATATTCTACTTTTGTTTTTTATTTTACCTCTACAACCATTTCCGATTCATGAGTATTTAAACCTCTTTATATGTAGTTTCACGATGTTTACAATTTTCTTATAAAACCCTTGATCGCAATTTTTTTTTTACGATTGTGTCATGATAAAATATGTTTTGTCGCAATTATTTTCTCGCAGTACTTTGAAAATTTGATATTCACAAGTATGAATGCTCGAATATTTTCAGAATAACGAAGAAACAAAAAAAAAAAATTGCTACTGCAAACGCGTGAAAACATCTCGAGTAAAACGTGAAATTAAGTTTTTAACTACTATTCCAAGTAGTTTTTCAAAAATTTTATCCCCAATTCAAAATCATCCGCAACTTAAATTAAACATGTTTGTCATAAAGTAAAAAGCACATCAAGTGATTTCAAAGGTGGTGAATAAAAAATCGTAAAATGGAAAAAAAAAAAACGGCATATCTGATTGAAACAATGTTTTTGTATTGATCGAATAAAAAAATAAAGAAAATTGAGAACTTAGAAATAGTTTGGATATTCGTAACTGTAAAACGACGGATTATTTAGAGAGAAAAGTGGTGAAAATAGCGGTTTTTTAATTTCTACCACCACTCGAACGACTTACAAACATATTGAAAATTTACAGGCCGAAGGCTGGTTGAGTTGGCATGGAATGCCCGATACACTGGGTGTGTGTGTGTGTGACTCGGGAGGCTACGTTGCATAGACCTGCCACCGTCACTGCAGAAAAGTGTAACGCGTCACGTTGTGCGTGGCAAATTTTCATGTGCAGACAACCCAGTTATCACGTACAATGCGGTAGCTCGACATGCGGAGAGCAAATAACGGCGGCCTTTCCACCAAATCCAGACGACATGACCAGTTCGGTTTTAGAACCACGTTCGTCATAATTCGCCCAACGTTATTAATTTTTTTCCACCTAGTCGGAATATTTTTACGCGAATTCCAATTTCACGTCTGTGGTTTTTTTTTTTTTTTTTTATTTCTTGGTAATTCGAAAACTCTGACTATGTATTTTGAATTTCGTCCGATACTGTACGAACTAAATTTAAGAGTCTGAATTACAATGTGAAATTGTTCTCGGGTTTGAAACAATTCCAAACGTTAATATTTGGACTAATGATTTCACGTGTCGATCACAAAACGCGGTGGAATAATGAGACACTGTACTTTTCATCGATTTGTCGAACATTACGATGGGCAATATTGTAATCGGGGAATTAAAAGAAATTACAAATTACAAATCACAAATTACGAATACAATCTGCTTTACCGAGACGACAGTTTAATACGAATTGTATTTTGTAATTTGTAATCGAGGTTGCATATAAAATACGTTTTACAGTTGTACTTTGCAATAAGGAGAATGTAAAATACGAAATACGTTTGTACTTTGTAATTGGATGAGAAAAAAAAAATAATAACGCAAAAACGTCGTGCTTGTTTTGTAGGCTGAACAGAAAAAAAAAAAACAAATTTCGTTTTCATTCTGCAATTCGTCAGGTGAAATGCCAAAAATATGATAAATATATCGTTCGTGTAATGTAATTTGTATTTTATTTCTAGTTTTCGGATAATTCGCGATAAAAATTTTACCACTTTTCTGCACAAATGATCCAAAATTGTCATATGATTTATTATAGCTTATACACCCACGCGTATATGCATGTAGGATATAGATTTATCCAATGACCTAGTTGGCAGCAGAATTTCCCACAGACGTGATTAATTAAATTTAGACTTGTCTTCATTGGGCCTCTGAATTTCATTCCTGTTCGGGCAGCCGGCTTGTTCGAGCCGACCGACCTACGAATTACTCTTGAAGAATTAAACCTGTCATGAAGCTTCGATGAAATAGACTTTCCTCCATTATTAAACGAGGGAAAATTTTTATTATTACGGCTCTGATAATATCCGATATTAGTCTGGCTATTATTACTCTTAAAGGTTCGATGGAATTTTTACAGAAATGTCTTACACACGCGTTTAATCCAGAAATTGCAAGATCGCAACGAATTCTATCGAAACTGGCACTGAGATTGAAAGTTAGTTGAAAACTTTTTTAAAAATTGATTGACAAGGTCGGTACATTTATGGAATAGATTTTCACCAGATTATCACAACGTGGAATATCATTCGGCCTTTCAATCCCACCGGAGAATGAAAAGAATCGAAGAATATCCATGGGAATAGAGAACGTTGAATTATTTAAGGAAAATTCAATCTGCCGTCGAGGCTACGGCGATAAAATGTCCGACAAAAAGAAGTAAAATAACCCGAAAACGTAAGAGATTGAAAGAGTCCCTCGGTTCGGCTTGATATCTGAAACCAAAAGGCGTCGAAGATATTCAAGGGAATTGTCACGATACAAGGTTCGTCGAATATTCAGGACTCTTTGCCTTGAAAAACTGCCTCTGAGGTCGGACGGAACGATTACATGCATCCCAGAGCAATTCTCAGGGTGAATTCCAATTCGACGAGTTGTTTTATTGGTTTTCGGTAAGAAAAAAAAAAAAAGCCGTTTCCCATTTTTGTACGAAATACCCGTGGAATTGTATTTGAAAACAATTTTATGCGATTTTTTTTTATCGCTTTTCATTACATTCTGAACGACTGTGGAAATTTTATAGAAATTAGAAAAAAAAGTTCTTCGACGTTTTCGGACCGTTAATTTAGACGAAAAATTGAAATTGAATATTATTTTTTAAGACTTATTTAAAATCGTTTAACACGTGTCAAATAGAAATATTTCGGAAAATTTTTAAGGATAAAATCTGCTACGTACTTTCGAAAATTCTACTATTCGTATCAAACTTTCGCAACTTCGCGCCAACATCTGAAAGATTAAACAAAATCTCTGTGAAATTTGAAAAAGTTTTCGAATCAGGTAGAAGTACTCGGAACGTTTGTCAGTCTATCTATGGGTCTATGGATCTTTAGAATTTTGTTGAGAACAATTGTCAGGAATATTTTACAACAGGTATAATAAACCTGGAAATAATTTCATTCTATTAATAATGCTGACAAGCTGAATCCTAGTTATAAAATCAGGCTGCCATTATCTTTTTATGTTCTTATAAAACCGCTGAAATCGTTAAACTTATATTTCGGTGAAGTTTTATTCCTTAGTTCCATTTATTGAAAACAATTTGAGTACATATTTCATAGAATTACTTCGTTCGGAAGAGAATTATTCGGTAACAAATAAATACATCAATTGACGTATTTCCAAAAAAGAAATCGAATTATATAAAGCAATGTATAAATTGAGTGAACACGGCCTGAAAGAATATTCTACAGAGTGAATTCTTAACGAATGCACGTTTCGTCGTCGGCTAAAATATTGGAAACTGTTGTATCGACACGATCGAAAGTTTGTCCTGTTTGAACTATCTATTTAGTAGTTTGTAAGGGTCATGTTTTGTAGTTAGTTGTTAGATCTAACTCTGATTTATACTTGTTGATTGTTCCTCGCTTGTTACATGCGATAAATAAGAAAAGGAAAGACATTTGCGAATCAAAAATGATTGTATCAATCAAAGGCTAAATATGCAAATAAGTAACTGAAATTAACATAAAATTTATTGCGTATGCGCTACGATCCAAGGGAGTTGTTTGCCAGGGTGACCAACCGTGATAAATTTAGACTACAGTACGCCGCGATGCGTATAACCTCAAAAATTTTGACAGCCGTCTGCGTTGAGCACAACTGTCAGCAAAAGCTGTCATTATTTTTGAGGTTACGTTCGTGACGATTGGTTGCCCTGGCTAACAACTGTTCTCGGACTATAGCGCATGCGCATGAAATTCTAGCAGACGACGGACCATTTGGTTGTAAGCAATTCACTCTGCATACATACTCCTAGGCAACTTTTTGAATTTCAATTTCCTCCAGACTCGGAACACCGGCGCCATTTCACTTGACCTAAAACATAATGCATAAAGAAGCTCTGTCTAGTGCACCTTGAGGACATAAATAATGAAAACGAACCGAAACAAGAGATGCATTGCAGCAGTTTCAAGGCTGTTCATATTTCACGTCGAGACGGTCGCAGTATAGATTATTCGAAAAGTTTACTCGTACGTCAAAATAACCCGACGTTGCTACGAATGGTGGACGCCTTGTTTCCGGCAAAATGATGGTGATGAAAATTTGCAAAAATTCTTCGTAATAATTGATACAAATTAAAATTGAAAACATGTATTCTATTAATTTTTGAGACTGTTCTTTTAAAAATTCTGCAACCAGAACATTCTTGGAAAGACTTTCCGCATTTCTATTTCTATTTAGAATCTGAAAAGCTTTGAGTATCGGTCTGTATAAATATTTCCGACTCTGTCAAGTCGGAGATGATAATCGAAACAATTTTTAGAGAAAACTCGTATTCTTTCAGAACTTTATTTTGCAAAAATGATTAATTTCCAATAAAACTAGAATTGTGAAAAATTTTCAGTAATTTTCAAGAAACGTCAAAGTTTTTCGACGAACCTGCTAATATCAACTTTCTGCTTAGAAATTGATACATTTTCAAAAACTTCCCAGAAAATGGGAAGCATTTGTAAAAGATTCTTCATACAAATTGAGTACCTATAAAAAATTCACATTCTGAGTAGATTTCTGATATAAACTTCTCAGAGTTTCCGATAATAATCTTTGCCAAGAAATATGATACAGATTGTTCGAAGACTTGAATTGTACGTCGAAATAACCTGATGTTGCAAAGAAAGGCGAATTCCTCGGTTTCCGGGAAACGAAGCGGCTTTACGGGGGTAAAATTTTGACTTATTGACGTCCCACTTTTCATCTTCAATTGTTCCTTCCTCATCCTACTTTAGATTGAATCCTGAAATTCCTTGAGCAGCGGAGCGGACAGATTTGCCGGACGCTCGACTCTGCAGCATATTTCCCAGTTTCCGGAGGGTTCAAACCGCTTTTCTCTGACCGGGGTATTTCCAGAAAATGGCCTTGGAAGCTGCATAAAGGATGATCACTTCTCGGTTAGTCATAAAGCCGTGTAAATTTTAATGCGAAATTTCAGTACGAATTGAATACTTAAGTTTACCAAAGAAGAATTCATCCATCGTAGTCGTAAACTTGATTATCTCGACTGTCTTATGCAAATTGATACCTGCGGAAGCGATGAAATAACCTGAGATCACTTTATCTTCAGACTCACTCAGCACGAAGAAAAGCGTGTGAAACTTAACACTTGATTAATTAATAATAACTTTAGTCAGTCAAGAATAAATACTTTTCGGTTAATTCTAATACAAGATTGTTGCACATCGGGTATTTACGAAATTTATACACTTATAAGGTGGAATGATTATCCTATAAATGGAGGCAGAAGAAATTGTAAAATTTCAAACGAAACCCAAGATTTTCATTCATCATGCTTTCAACATTGCGAAAACCCAAAATATTTCTTAGATAACACTTTAGGATTACTCATTTTATTCAGAATACTATTTTGACTACACTGAAATTAAATTTGTTTAATAAATAGCGTGGGCAAATTGACTATCGACAACAAAAAAAAAAAAAAAAAGAAAGAACAAAAACCCGGTTTTCTGTAGCTGAAAGTGATTTAAAACAAGAAATCGATGTACTTAAAAAAACTTACTGCCTTTCCATTTTTAGAAAAATATTACGCCTTGCGAATGTAACAATTTGGTAAACTTATGATCACTTCGTACGCAAATTAACAAAGAGTACCGATTTTCGCATCTCCAAACTTTTACATGTAACTGTCTAAGGATGCAATGGCGGTTCATCGAAGGTTGAATATTCACGTTCGCTGAAAGAATTTCGTATGCCGAGTGCGTCGCGCTTTCAACAAAAGCGTGAATTACTTAACGCCACTTAGTGAACGATGGCGCACCTTAATGACTTCTGGGATCATCCTGGGAGCATTTCAGACTCTGTAATGTCGCGTCCCTGAACTAAGTCTTACGATTAGTTTCTTAGTGTCCAGCGTAATGAAAACTTCATCCATTTTCGGGTGTTCTATAGACATTCCAAACGGAGACTCTGGCTCCCAGGCTCGAAGAAATTACGAATTAAATTTTACTCCACTTTCAAACACCGTTCACCTTTTTATACCCGTTAATTATGCAGAATTTTCCCTCGTAACATTTGAAGAAAAAATTTATAACTTTCTTGTATTATTCAAGAACAAGTGAATCAGTCCTGGAAATATTTAACAGAATTAACTCTGTCTTGAACCTGTGAATCTCACATCTTATACATTTATTTTAGTGCTCTAGATTGTGTTAGCAAAAAAACATTCAACCGAAACTCACGAATTTTAACACGGCTATCAAAACGTCGGAAGGTATTTGCAGACTGTTAAAGGTCCGATTCTCTGCATCGGAGATTCAAATTATACTTCCGATGTATTTCATACCCTAGTTTGGTTATTTCGTTGAAATATCATACTGGCTATTCGACACGGGGCAATCCGCTTGCATTTATGCAGTTCAACGCACATTTTTTACGGAAATCCGCCTCCGTTTCGACAACTGTGAGTACATTTCTGTGAAATATATCCGGAATTGCATAGATGCAGGCGGATTTTGGAAACAGTATCCTGAATTGCATAACTGTAGGCGGATTTCGGAGAAATGTATCTCTTGAAATGCATAGTTGCAGGCGGATTTTGACGATGTGTATCTTAGATTGCATAAATGCAGGCGGATTTCGGGCAAAATGTATCCTGAATTGCATAGATGCAGGCGGACTCACCCTAAAATATAGTATAAATTGCCAATGTGACAATAACCCGATATATAAATTTACATTACCATTGAACTCATCTTTAGATGTTCCCACACCGAATCCTGACCATTTAGACCAACAGATTTAGTAACTTCGAACGATTTTCTCCAAATTTAGCGGAGTTGTAAAAAATGAACAAAGGAAACATTCGAAAAATATGAAAACAAAATCAAAGTTGAACAATTATGAACGCGCAGATCAATGCTGAGAAATTGCAGACCGTTCCTTTGTAGAAGTTTCAAGTAATATTCATAGTTATATTGTTGCATAGTGCAAATTCTCAAAGAGCAAGAGCATGTCACTTTGATTCGAAAGAAAAGAAAATCGTTGAATACGTATACCTATATCTATTCAGAAAGTTTCGCTCGTGCTTTGATTGTGAAAGCATCTTAACACGCGCATTGCAATCCTTCATCGTGAAACAGTGACAAAACAGGCTTGTATCTTATATATGTATGGAAGAAACTCTGCCATGCTTAACGACGATCGTTTCTCTGTTTCAGGTAAGACTCTTCGAGCAATCGTTTCCTCGTCTCGGTCCTACGGCATATATCGTGAGTGAAGGGAATACGATTTTCAAATATACCGAAAGAGCACTGCAAAATTCTCATATTCGGATGCTAAAAATGCTCCACCTAATCTTTCGCTCAAAAGGCTAGCCAAACAATAACAGATGCATGAAAAGTGTATGAAATTAAAGTTACAAGCAATACAATTTTGCACACAAAAATTCAGGTAAAGAGCATCTACCTCTTTCGATCAATGTCGTACAGGAATTATTACGACACAAGTTTGTTCATTCGTCACGGTTAAACCAAAAGAGATGGGTTATTATTATTCAGTGAATTTTTTTTTTTTTTGTAGGAAATTCGAATTCGTACAACTTTGTTTCCATGAAAATTTCATGTATCAGTCACAGTTTGGCCAGTATTCCGAGGACAAGATTTTAGGATAAAGTTTTCGCAATCAAGTGATTGCAGGTTAATAATTTTCTATACATGGAAGAATGCTGGGATTCCTGAATATTCATAAGGGCGTGGAAAATTTTCATCATATGTGGAATGAGTGAACAAATCAGGTAATGACGTGTTAGGAAAAAAATTGAAACGGATTAAAAAAATCTTTTTTTCAACATTTTCGTCGAAATTGTGGCGAAACTTGTTACAGACCATTAAAAATGCACGCAACGAAGATTGTGAAGGATAATATTATCCACCAAAACTGTTTGACGATAATTGATCTGTCTCTTCTAGTTTGGTCGTCACAAGTGGCCGAAGATACGGCTGTGTCATAATGAATAATTGTTGCACAATGTTGATCACTTATCACGCCTGAACAAAACAAGATATTTCAATAGCGTCAAAGACTTTTTTTTTATAGAAAATTAAATAACTTACGTATCTTTTCCGGCGGTAGATCCCAAAGATGATCGATAATGAAGATATCTTCAGTTTTCTCCAATTATTCCTACGCATGTAATTTTGATGGACGGAATGACTGTTTAATTTGTTGATAGATTCCAAATTTGTCTAAAACATGGTTCTGGAGGTTTGTTTATTTCATCTAGACCGCAGTAAACGCCATTCGTTAGCTTCGAAAAAAACAAAACCTTTTGCCATGCGTCTCGATACGTGAATAATTTTATTAATTTATAGAACATGATTAACTCTATTGTTGAAATCGATTCCGAGGTTAGATTCCGGACAAAAACCGGCCGGTATTATTCACCGTTGCTGGTTTCATCACACGGGTCCTAGGTTCTGTTTGCGATTTCCATTCCGACATCCTCGTCGATCCGATTTATTCGATTGGTTCTCCGGCTCATTGTCATCCAGTGGTTGAATAATGCCTGTAGCTCGCAGAGTTGGCTAAAAGCCACGATTTTGAGCACAGACCTGCAGACAGTGGCCGGGCTCTCCAAACAGCGAGAGTCGGAGTCGGTCAAACTGATCGAAGCCTTTTACGTCGGCTGCATTCGAGCAATGCTGCTTACAATTTCAAATTAGAATATTTCGACGGGCGGTATTTTTGTAACGGAAAATAAGAGGATCGCAACGTTTTGTCCCAAAAATGCAATTCGTAGATCGTTCCGTCTCAATTAATTATCGAATACAAATGTAATTAGTATTTGGTCATATTTTATTATTTTTTTCACATATGTAATTACAAATTCAAAAGTACCCAATTTGTATTTTATTTTACTTCAATTTCAAGCAACGAAAGTGTTTTAAATCACCTCGCATTTTACTGTTTTTCTAATTACAAAATTGAATTATAATTCATATATTTTTTTTTTCTTTGTTTTTACCCCCAACTACAAGCTGCAAACGAAATTTGTGTTTCATCGTCGTCTCAGTTGTAAATTTTAACGACGATTTGTGATCGCTGATCACTCCTGAAAACAAAATTCGAAACAAGAACTTGAGCTTGAATTCGAGCAACTGTACGATGTAAAAGATCGAGTTGAAATCGGAAACCGGTTGGGGTCGGCCGTAGGAGGGGTTGGTTATTGAGAAAAGACGTTTCATGCGCGTATTATTGTGTGTCTAGCTTGTCCATCGGACCTTTGCCTAACTATTTTGCGTTATTAAGGTTGCAAAAAGTGTATGTATACTGTAAATGATTGAAAAATTGGTGAAAAGTGACCGAGTCGTCGGTGGCTTCGGGGGATTCAAATTTAGGGGGGTTGATGTAAAGGAGGAAAAATGGTGGAAGAAGATGGAACAGGCAGCGAAAATTCACTTGGACATTTCTACTCGTTGGTAAGCTACATCTAAAACTCTGCAGAATGTATCACTCGAAAGAAAAAGCTTTGCTCTCGCCTAAGAGGATGAAGCTCACAATTGCGGGATGTTCGTTCCTAGACACCTGGAGATCGGGCTGAGTCTTGTTGGATACCGTTGAACTTCGCTGAAAATTCTACTGCGGACCCTCGCAAAGCTCGGTTCGCTACGGCAGGCTCGAGTGGAGAGCACTTGAGAGAATCCAGTGAGCTTTCCTTTCTCACCTTCTATCATTCTAATTGGTTTCTTTCTTTTTTCTCTCTCCGTTTCACTCCCACTCCATTTCTCTACTTGCAAAAGTACTCCAGACCGTTTCCAGTTCTCGAATATTGTTGTACAACGGTCGACGATTTTCAGTTTATTTTCGACTTTCGATGTTTTGTTACCTTTATTTGTGAAAACTGTGTTTCATGCTCTGATGGAAATATTTCACCGAAGAACTACGAATGCTTTTTTAGAATGAACGGAAGAATCGGCAAACATTGGAAAAAATCGGAATTATGTATTTCAAAATCTAAGTTTCTGGAAAATTGTTTTCTGGGAAATTTTCATCGAAATTGTGAAATTTAATATTTTAAAGATGCATGTAAGTGAATTTTTGTAATTTTCGCGGAAAAGTTACTCGTTTTGTTCAGAAAAGCGATGATTTTTATTAAAATTCTCGGACGCTATTCATTTTGCAATATTTTTTTTTTTCTCCGAAACAGTGTAAAAGATGCTCGTGAAAATTCTGCAAAGGTGATCAGAAAAGAAATCAGAGTTGTTTCAAAGAAATCTCATCTAAAAATCTCCGAATTTTTTTCTTTACAGTATACCCTGAAAATCTGTTAAAGAAAAATCCGTGACTTTCTTTTCGAATTCCATGTATATACCGATAATTCATGAGATTTTCTTCGATCCTCTATAATTATTTGTAATTATTCGAAGGCTGTGTACGAATTTTATCAATAATTCTCATAAGTTCTGAATTTGAATAATAGCCCTGTTTCTCTTTTGAAATTTCGTATTCATCCAAAGAATTCGTGAGATTTCTATAAATTTTGCGAAATTTTTCAAATTACCTTACACCGTCGGAAAATTTCCTAAAGCGTTTCGAAAAATTTCGTGTAACTGACAGATACTGCGAGAGCAATTCCAGGAAATGCGAACGTCTTCCGAAGAGAAATTCGGAATAATATATTTCTCTCCCGAAAAACAACGGTTTCTGAAAGTGGAGGAAGCAGGATGAAGGATCAGCATAAGAAACTTGCGAACTGAAATTTGAGGCCTGCAGCGCTGCCTCTTGACGTTTCTGGTGAATTTATTCGCAGGTCTGACGCTATCCGGATAACAATGAGACCCGACGCACTTCCTGTGATAAAAAACGCCTTTATACATACATAATGTATGAGGCCCCAAGCCAAGCGTAGGACGATTGTGCAGGTTTTACGAAACGAATCGCAACGCGTGTGTATTTTCAGTAAAATGTGTCACCGAAATAAAATTAGACACGCTCATAGTAGTGCTCATTGTAGTAATACTGATATTGATAGTGATAGTGTAACAGTTGTAGTGAATTATTGAAAATTTTGATGAGATAAATTGCGACGCTGTCAAGAGCGATTTATGAAGAGAAACAATTTTTCAGGATACTTGAACAAATGTCTAGCTTTATATTATTGTAACTGAACATATTATCATCAATTACAACGAAAAAGAAAATGTTCCTTTCACGAAACTTATTCGAAAGTTCGTTTCTTATGGTCAATTCAAAAAGTTTTCTATGGAACGTACAATCATCTGTCAAAAACTAGTTCCAAGGTTCAATAACTTTCACTGAAGTTCATCGGATGAAGGTGGTTCTCTAAAATCCTCGTTAATATTCATGAAAAGTAACTTGAAAACATTGAATTTAAATAGAACACATATTATAATTAATAAGAAAGTCAGAGAAATTATATTATCCTACTTTTTTTTTTCGCCAAGGAAATGAATTCAGTTTCTTCATTTTCCGTGAAAAATCGTCCATCTCTGTACTCAAACGAATTCCGTTAAAATCGTTCCATTTGAGAGATTTTTTCTTTAGCTTATGTATTATTGAAAAACCCCTGATACATTGAAGAATCGTTATAAGTTACAGATGATAAAGTAATCATGACTAAGAACAAAAATGTTATTACTCAAGAATTTATTTACAAACAAAATTATTGCTACCTATATCATACGTATAATATTTGTTGAAACCGGACAAGTCATATGTATTTGTCATGTTTTTCAACCTTTTCTTTCCAATTAATCTGCGTATATCCGAATGAAAAGTTCATCGGACAGTTTTAGAAAAATATATTTGGGTATGTATATAATCGTTTGAAAATCAACAGCAATTATAGGGTGAAATTGTGATCGTGTGGTAAACGTTTACCTCAAACGACGGGCTGTTGCACGATAGCTTTCAGTTCACATTTCAAACGTTTCACGGAAAAATAATACCATTGTCTTTATTGGAAGCTACTATAGCATATCTATAAAACAATACGAGTGCAGATTGAAACTCCGGGAAGTCTGTTATGCTTGAATAAACATTAGTCGTTACATTATTCCATGAATACGGATTTCTAGATACACGATATACGTGCGGAAAAAAAGGAAATGAAATTTTCATGCGTGCCCTTAAATCTTCAGATCGGTTCACAAAGAATGAAACCGACCAATTTTCTTGGAGGGTAGAAAAACTTGATAAATGAGGAAAAAATTCATCTACAACGTTCAATAACAAGCATGAGACATAAAAATCGGCTAACGAGATAGGCCGGACATGTAGTCAGGTATTAATCATATTCTGACAAAAAGTTCTCATCTTCTATCAACTTTCTGGCCTTTGTTGTAACGCCGCCAGCAACGTAATGAAAACTTTTGATGCGGACTAAATTTCTCCGAGTCGTGAGGGAAAGTTAGATTCAACGAAAGTAATCCTCAACGCTTCAAAGTTCTCGGATTGAATCGTAGGAATATTTTTGAAAACTTATAAACGAGTCATCGGAACGCAGAACGTATTTCACTAGATCACAATCGTCTAATTCTCTATTAGATCTGAAGCATCGCAGTTCTTCTTGTTTATAGTGATCAATTTTACTTTGTTCTTTGTACGGTATCTTTATAAAGCAAGAAAAATTTACCAGACTAGTTTTTTTTTCTGCATTGCCAGTCTAACACTGTAGTTTTGTCCAGTTTTGTCCAACTAACTGCAACTTTTTACGTTATCTCTATAGAACAAACAAAAGTTACCAGCCTAATCCTTTTCTGTATTGACAGTCTAACGCTAAAAATTTGTCCAGTTTTATCTAACTGCGATTCGTCCCGGTATCTCTAGACATTAAACAGAAGTTACTAGACTAGTTTCTTTCTGTATTGCCAGTCTAACACTCTAGTTTTGTCCAGTTTTATCTAACTAACTGCAACTCGTCCCGGTATCTCTAGAAATTAAACAAAAGTTACCAGTCTAGTTTTTTTCCCTGTATTGCCAGTCTAACACTATAGTTTTGTCCAATTTTATCTGACTAAGTGCAATTTCTTACGGTGGCTTTATAAAGTAAATAAAAGTTACTAGTCTAGTCTTATTTCTGTATAGCCAGTCTAAGACTACAGTTTTGTCCAGTTTTAATTCGTCATCGACTCCAAATTCGTGGATAAACTGTTTCTCTCAGGATCGTTTGCCGCAAGCATCGTCAGAGAGAGAGAGAGAGCCAATGAAACGTGGGAAATAATTGAAGTAATAGGAGTTTCACGCTCCTCGTTCGTAACTCGACGGTGTGCTTTTGACGATGAGTGCCAATTCCTATCTTGCAGGCATTGGCGAATCTCGCGATCGCAATTCGCGTCAGCAATGGCCGACCATTCAGCTGATCTCCAGTGACAAACAGGTAACTTGGAGTGAGAGAGTGAGGCAACGAGGTTAATGGAGGAGGCTCCAGACGCACGCCTCCGCTGGGCATTAACCACACCAACTTTGCAGGCTGCAGCGCAGCGCCGCTCGCATAAGGTCGTATGATTGCGGCCACGGAATTCCCCGCGACGCATCGTTCTCCGGAACTCGGTCGATACTCACGCCAAAATTCCGCGTTCTGCGTCGCCGTTTTAAGGAGCGTTCACACGGTTCTTCGAGGGGTTTGAAAAATAATTGTTGTCGGTAACTAGATTGTCATCTTTCAATCTTGTTTTAGATATTTTTCATAAATTTACCGTGCTTTTGGACAGTTTTGAGAAAACATTTCTTTTATTTCTGGAAGAGTTTGAATTATTCTGATAATATCTGAAAGATTTCAAGAAATTCTAGAGAGTTTCCGATAAAATGCATTATTCTTTCGGTACTTCGTTTTTTTATTGAAAATCTACAAGCCTTTGGATTGGTGAGTTTTTCACCGAGCCGAGTTGAAGGTAATTTTAATCAGACCAGTTTTTAGAGCACACTCATATTTTCTTTTTTTCATTTTTACATTCCTTATCACAAATTTGAAATATTTACGTTTTGGTACTTTCTTGTAATATCCGACAGTACAGAAAATTGAGATGGCTTTGTAAGAGAATTTTGAAATTCTTAGGAACTGGTTATTATTAAATTCACAGAGATTCAGCTAAAAATTTCAGAATTATCTGTAACAGAACATTTTCAATAAAACTGTAGAGTTCTGAAAACTTGCAACACAATTTGCAACAGATTCTTCCAGAAAAACAGAGTAACCGTCATTTTCGAAAGTTCCTGAGAATAATTATCAAATTGTTGAAAAATTTCGAAAAATTTCAGAAGAAATTGCTGTTAGTCGTTAAAGCAATTTTCAACTTTTCTGAACTTCGCTAAGCTAGAATGCAAAATCTTTGCAGTTTTTCAGAAGCATATTCTCACCTGCAGATGATGAATGTGAATGATCTTACAAACTTCTCTCAAAGATTTCTCACGGAACTGAAAAAATCCTGAGCAAAGTTTAAAATTGAATGCAATTCGAAGTCAAGTTCAGCCATATGAATTGCGCCATCTTAAATTCATGATTTTGGGTTTCATTCCCGAAACTAGTGATCCAGAAAATTTTTACCCAATGCATCTTTGACGAAATTAAATTTCAAGTTAAACTTTAGTTTTCGCCACATCAGCTCCGCCATTTTGAATTCCGAATTTGAGGCGTCTCTTTTCTTTAACTCCTGGCAAACCCGGCTCGCATCAAGAGCGCTCGCTAAATGCAGGTTTCCCATAATTTTCAGCCACTGCAAAGTCGCATTCAACCGTCTGTACGGAGCGTGGACCGAGTGTATTTTCCCTAGGATTCCGCATTTGCTATTGGTTTAAAACTAGGGAAATCGCCTCCAGTGCAGCCAATTAAAGACCCTGATAAAAAACACCAGGGAGACTGCACTCGGAGCTCGCTCGGTATTTAGCCATCAGAAAAACCACCCATTGAATCTCTCGCGCAAACAAAATGACGCCGTCCAATTATGTCCAGTTTTTTCGAGCCCAGACAACTATTGTTTCGAGACAGGGACGCCGCCTTGAGGGGGAATATGTTGCGGGTGGATCGAATGGGACTTTTTGCTCCAGGCGGCAAGCTGATACATCCAGAGCAAACATGATATGTCCGGCGGTTGAAGCCGAGATTGTGCAAAGCGATGAGAATGTGGGATCGGGGAGTTGGCGAAGCTGCGGACCGCTTTGTGCGCCTTCTCGAGTCGCCGTTCTGCACGTGACACGTGAATTGACGGAAACGGGATGACTCTGCTGCCAAGAGAATATCAAATGCCTGTTTCGGCCGCGTTTGATATAAATTGGCGAAGCCTGGAGCCCGCCGGTGTTCTCCGGGCAACTTTCATTGATAGATCGAACCCGGCTTGGTCATGAACGGAATAGCAATATTCGAGCCACCGTCGACCATCCTGGACAAACGACTCGCAAGGAATTCGATGAAATTCTTTCGTACGGTTTCACAAGAGCGGAAAAAATTTACTGCCCCGATGGAAATTTTACTTTCGAAAAGCTCGACGTCAGGCATTTTCAATGTCTTTCGGTCAAACTTTGTTCACTTGCTGGTGCATTCTATGGACTGTAGAAGATCGGTTCTTGCTGGAATTTTTTTACATACATCCGTGCGAGTCAATAAACATTACTTGTTAGTCGAAACTCCGAGCGTTTCAAGAAATATTATCGTATTGTTGTGGAAAATTGCGAACTTGATTTTACCCAAAATTATACTTCCAATTACATAATCTACTAATTAATTCAGTGAATTGTAAATTTCTGAAATAACTCACTGAATAAATCAGGTTCAGGAAGAATTTGGTGATTTATTTCGAGGCACGGTTTAAGAATCGCAAAATAAGAAACATCAAGAGTATTTCCTGAAAAAGCTCGCGCAATTATATCTGCAGCGAGTCAGAAAACTTGTTAAAATCAATCTGAGAAATTCTTCGCCAATATTGACTGTTCGCCAAATTTTTGAACGAGTAAAAAATTTTCAATACCTCTGAAGTTCCTAAATCATAATCAAATTCTCATTCGAACAATCGCAGTTAGGTGATTTGACGAATTCTCAGGATAAATACATATAAAACCGAACTAGAACTGAATAATGAAAATTTTTTCAAATGAATTTTTTTTAGAACTGAAGTAAAAAATTGCCAGTTAATTACTAGAATTAATCGGTGAAATATATTCAAATAACTCTGTATTTTATTTTGACCACTCCTAATTTTCGCCAATAATTATCAGTTTCAGAGTTAATATCAAATAATCGCTTCCAATTTTTCAGAAAAATATTACCGCTTCGATTTACGTGAGGATAAATTTTAGCCTTTGGCATCGTGTGGTTATCGATCCCTCTTTTATCCTCAGGCATAACCCTCTTCTTCGATAATATTTCATTGCCGAATTCCGGCCCAGTTTGTTAGAGGGACAAGTACCACGACAAGTAGGCTCACCCTCGTAATTTGGTGTACAACGAGCCTTGCCTCGGGTGGGACTGAAGTTGGGTCAGAAAGCGATGGTCACACCCCAATTTACAAAATACCCTCATACTCGGACCCTCATACGAGCCCGGATTCTACCCTCCGCCCCCTTTTCCCCCCTTCAAAAAACATCGAACCACGTCTTTTTCCCGCGACGCACAAAGTCAAATAAATTATTCGAACGTCGAACTTGTCATGGATGGTGGTCCGGTTGAGAAGGTATCGTAAAATCTTCAAAATGAATTCGGTCAATGCTTTGTCGAAAAAAATGTAGTGCTACCGAATCCCAGGGAATTATTTCGAATCTGTACGTCAGTTTGAATCATTCGATAATCCCAACTTGATATATCTGCGATATTTTACAGCAAGTTGTCGAATGTGATTGCGTGAAAGTAAAAAATCGTCGGAGCACAAAGGCTTTTTCAATGTATAAAATAATTAAATTTCACTTATAATATATTCCGCGCGATTCGATGTCGTTTTTCACAAAGTCATTATCTCGGCGAGTAAAAAAGTGTGAAATGTTTCGACTCGACGCGACGCGACGGACCGATTTCAAAACGGCGACAATTTCCGAACGTCGATCGTTACGTCGAATGTCCAGACGGCTGTAAATTACCGGCTGCAAGTTGGTTTTACACCCGTGCTTGCAAGCCCCGCAAACCGCTTCTCCGTCTTGATTGCAGTTCTTGCGAAAGGTAGAAAAGGAGAGGATGTCTCTCTTGGCGTTGAACCGACTCAGCAACGATTAATCTACTTCTGATTCTTTATATCGTTTGGCGTCAGGAGTGAAAGCCAATTAGGTTTATTGCTCGTTACGCTTTACTTTCAGCCTTAACAATTTCCGCGATAAAAACCTCGGCTTCGGCAAAGGTATAATTTGAAATCGTGAAGTTAACGACACACTTCAAGGACACGGATTTGTTCCTGTTACACAGAGTGATGTGACGACAAATGTAAACGATTTTAGTCTCGTCTACAATCTACGCAATAAAATCAGAAACAAGACACGAAACACATCAAATCAGACAACGAAAGAAATTCAGTCTTTTACAATAATTTTTCGAACTTGTATTTTTTTTTTCCTCCACTCTTTCTTAAACCCGTCGTTCTGTGGTTACAAAATAAAAGGGACACTACTCGTCGCTGGTCTGACAAACTTAACCTGATAATTAAAAAAAAAAACACAACAAATAACAAATAACACACATTATATGTATAAACAAAAATATAAAACGATGAGTGAGGAGAAAATTGTTAGTCGGATACATAGAAGACGGTGACGATGTTTAAAAATAAATAAAAAAAAAAGATTGCGAGTGAAGTTTTCGGATTCTTCGTACTATATTCGGTTAAAATTTCTACCTGGCCAGGATTTACGCTTCAACTTGCTCACCGTTACGACACGTCTTTCTTTCTTTCTTTTTCCTTTTTTATTTTATTCAACATCTGAAACCCCCCTCTAACGGTGAAATTAGGTAGAAAATTTGAGAAGAGAAAAGGGATCGCACGTAACGAAAGGACGTCAGGAGGCAGCGTCTATTCTCAAGGATTAGGATCGAGGACCCTCGCTGAGCCTTGTATAATTCTGTTCGTACCTGTAACCCCTTCGGGGCGTATCACCGACGGTTGAGAAGATTTAATGGATAGAATTTGCCCCCGCGCACCGTCATCTTCCTTAAAATCTACCCTCTTCTTTCCTAAGACGGACTTAAGATCTTCTATCTTCAATTAATTTGATCTTCCTAAACGGGAGATTATAAATCTGTGCGCGAGGTGCCGCGTCCCACTTTTCTTGGATTACCTACTTGCGGCCCTTCTTTCGGAGGTACGGGTGAAGTTTCTCCCGAGGTTGCCTAGGACACAAGTGGATGAGAAAAAAAATAAACACGTAATAATATAACGAAACAACGATAAATTAGGATTAACTTAAATATAGATTTCAAATAAGTAAGAAGAGAGAGAGAGAGAGAGAGAGAGAGAGATGAGGGATTCTATCGATTCAGCTTTTATCAGCGCCGCGTCGCATCTGTGACCAAAGGTTCAACACCTTGACTAACGATCAGCGGTCGCGTGATGGAAGAAGACCAATTAGTTTTAAATTTCATCCCTTGAAAGAGAATAAAAAGAGAACAAAAAAAAAAAAAAAAGAAAGAAAGAAAGGGGCGAGGGGGCATACTTACGGCGAAGTATTTGCAACGACTAATGATGATGTGTTTTTTTTTTTTTTTTATTATTTTTACTTTATGCCACTTCGACGGGGGATGAAAATGAATTGATAAGAATGAATTTCTCCAACGACAAATTACACAGCAGCTGAAAAAGTTTAATGAAAAGATCGAATCTTCTTCTACGTGATAAAAATTTGTTTACACAAGTGCAGGCCACGTGTTGAAGTTTAGGAAGCAGATCATCGATTTGAGTCATTTGACAAGTTTCAATATCGTGAGCGAGAAGGAAATTATTTGAGGAATGATTCGCCAGGCTTTGAGTGAACGTAAATGATTTTGCGTTACTTGAAGCGAATGGAAAAGTATGACAAAAAATTTTGTCGAGTATTATACATGAGTTATATTGATTTGAAAATATGTTGTGCTCAAATCGATTTACATTTATTCACGGTAAGATATCTGCTTGATTTTATTTAACTTTAATTGAGTTCAGTTGTTTTGAAGAGTCAAATTCGTTCGACTCGATTTGACTTAAAATGACTTTAAATGAATTCACCAGACTTCGAATGATCTTGAAATCTATTTGGCTTGAATTAGGTTGAATTGACTCAAGGAAAAAAAAATTTTTTAAATCGATTTGCCTCAAATTGGGTAGAAGTGAAATCAAGCGTTACGTTAAGCAGCCCCAAGAGAGTTCACGTAAATTTGAATCTTAACTTTGCGTGAATAAAAACAAATTCACGAAACTTTTTATCACTCGAGGTGAATTTAATCCCGATCTCACGTGCATCCAAATCATTATACTTCGCGTGAAATTAGATACAATAAAACGATTCTGTTTGACTCCGATAAGTAAACTTGCAAATGACTTTGCGCGCAAGTTCAAGCAAATTCTAGATTTCAGATTTAACGTGAATCCAATCGATGCAAAAATACAATTGACTTGATTTAAGTTGAACTTACTCGAATCAGAAAGTCCTTTTTAACCGATTTCACTTACATTGACTTAGACTGATCTAGGAAAAGATACGTTCAACCAATTAATTCATCTCGAATAACCTCCAAATAAAAAAAATCTATTTGACCTGATTTCACTTGAATTGATTTGACTTAAATCGACTTGCGAAGTTGAAGAAAATATTTTACAAAGACTTCTTGCCGCTGATTCTCGTTTGGACTCGATTCTCTCGCTTCAGTTATTTCCGCGTAAAATTTCTCCATCTTCATCCACGTAGAAGCTAGAAATTTTCTATTTCTCGGAGAAAATTTCACATTGAAAAAATCGAGGAAATTTCACATCGGGTGGATTGATTTTTATGTTAAAAAAAAAAAACAAACTTTTGAATATCAAAAGTCTTCTCATTTCGAGCATAAAAGTCGAGCAGATCGACGCGCCTAAAGAAAGGAACGATTAGAAGCGTAATAAAAGCAAGCATCGTATGTATAAATACATATAAATATAACCGAGTCCCTTTGATCTTTATGCGATTCCCTGCAGCCCCTTTTACGGAAATGGAATTGCGTCAGTGAAATGTTTGTCAAAGGAGATATCACTCCGGCTTGAAATTCGCCCGTCGAGAATAAAACGCGTATTATTGGAAAGAGGACAGAACTTTACTCGAATAATACAACATAAAACATGCAGGTGCATATCCCTATTTCATATATATATATATACATATATATAAAGATATATATATATATATATATTACCAGTCGTACATGGATTGCAATATCCGTCAGAATTCAATATAAGGTGTATTCCCAGTAAAATTCAATGCTCGTACCTTCGACGTTTTCAATCTCATCGGACACTCTTTTTCACGTGCATGGAAGAAATAAAAAAAAAAAAAAAAATCGTGACTCGTTCCGAAATTTACTGATTTGAAAACGAAATTGACTGTGACTGAAGTTTGTAAGTTTGTTGGAAATTTTATTTCCCTTGAAAAAGAAAGGAAAACGAAAAAGGAGAGACTTTTATGTTTCCTCGGCTCATTGTGGGAACATTTCGATACTTGGGTGGAAAAATGAACTTTTACAAAGCGATGCAAAATATTCTCAACTTCTTTACGAAAATTTTTATTGATCTCCTTGAGATATAGGAAAACTTTTGTGACCCCGCAGATCTATGGCCTGATTTTTTTTTTTTTTTTTTTCGTTTCTACTCTCGACAAAGTTTCGCGAAGGATCTCGTCGTTTCCGCCCGGAACATTGTTAAAGTTACGAATTCCCGAATCCAAAGTCTGCGAGCAAACTCTCGTAACAAGTTATACAAGAACTAGTTAATACTACAATAGAAACTGTGATTATTATGCAGCACAGCTATGCGGTTGAGCAGAACCCAAAGCTAATTGAATAATCATCTCAAGATTGTACGAGAGACGTAAAGATCAAGCATTAATATGACGTTATAATTAATTGGATGGTGGGAAGTATTTCACCAAACGGAAACAACGAGTTTAAACATAACATTGCAAATCAAATATTCTAGCATTTGCCTTGAGAAATTTAATCTTGTGAACTGTTCTTTTTTTTTTTTTTTTTTACCCTGTCATTCGGTTTCCAAATTCAAAAATGATGAAATTCATATTCTTGAGGAATTTTATCGTGCTTAATATCTCGAGAAGGGCAAATCACAATTTTTCCCCCGCTTATCAACCTTCGGCAAAAGGGTTTGTAGGGGCGTATAGTTCTTGGGTCCAGTCAGCTGTAAGTCGAAGATAAAGACGACGAAATGCCGAAGATAAAGAGGCCGAAACCATTTATGCTTGATCTTGCGTAGCCTTGCACCAAACCTTATTGCATATCGTTGCGAAAAATTGCTCAAGAAACTTCACCCTTCGCCTTTTACGTCAGCATTCCGTCGCCTCGGATCAAAACTTTTTTTTTTATTGCTTTCAGGCTCGAGTTTTCTCAGGATTGTAGCAATTTTTTTTTTTCCATCTTGTTTTTATTTATTTTTTTTTTTTAAGTTTTTTTTTCGACGCCATTTTTTTCAATCGTAAATATAATTTAGTTAATAATTTGCAGAGCAAAAGCGTCGACAATTTCAAGTCGAATCTGACGGCAATTTCACTCGATTCGTTAATAGTTCCACGAGGAAGATTATAAACGAACTGATCGAAATTCGATCCGAGTCGGCAGATGGAAGCTAAATATTTAGTTTCGATATCGTTTAGCGGAATCAACGACGGTGATAAAAGACAACAAACTCTGTGCCAACATTTTCGAATCACTTGACAAAATCCTTTGGCAAATCTGTGAAAGTGATGGATATAATTGCGTTAAAATAAAGCAGAACGCAATTAGAGGTAACCGAAGTTTACGAGACTTTATCGGAATTTGTAAGAAAACTTTTGAAAATCAGTAAAGAAATTCGTTGCGGAAATTCTTGCAACTATCCTACCAACGCGAATTCCGGTCGCTGCAAGTGAATTTGAAAATATTTACAAGGCAGCTTGCGCGGATAGGAAGTGAAACTTCAAAGCAAGCGTACGATGTCACGAAACTAGCGGGAAACCGTCTCTGGACATTATCGACATTTTCGTTGTAAACAGGCAGAGCGCAACATGCACATATGAAGGCTGTGCGAAAGCCTAATTTTCCCCATTTTTTTTCTTTTTGTCAACACGCAATTTTATTTATCACCGGACGGTGATAATAAAAGCCTGGAAAAGGCGGGACATCAAATATTTTCATCGAGCAATGCTCCGGTGGAAATATTTTTTTGAATTAAAAGTACAGTTTTTCCGCAAAGAAAAAAAAAAATAAAATGCCGGAAACTCGTTTTTGATATCACTTAATAACATTCAATTTTCTTTCTATACGCCATCTCGTATTTTACAAATATTTTACAACCAGATATTCGGTCATAATTTATGGTAACGTTGCTGATAACGAAATTCAGAATAACCTTTATACGGTGAACACCGTTCATTGTCGATTTCGTGACGTCAAAATCGAACGACGTGTTTGTTAAAAACGTGGAAACAGCGCGACCTCATTCCAGAATATACGGAACTGGTTTAAACGGTTGTGGTTTTCCCGTATTCTCGTTTCGAGAGAAAATGTATTCAGTATCAACGTTTGCCAAGTCATTTGTGTGCTCTCCTGGACGCGAAATTAACTGGCGATAATCCAAATTCACCCTTTATTTATCGTTCCGATTTTACGGTCAACAGCCGATGCCTTCGAGGTTCAAGAAACATTCGGTGATGCCAATTGCTCGGTTGGTTGGTGATTTAACCGATCAAAACCCGTCCAACGGAATTGTCATTGAAAACGCAAAGAAAACTGTACAGATTTTCACAATTTACATTTCTTCATAGTTCTGTGTTACTATTATTGTTCCTTTCGAAAAAGTTTTTAGCGAAAGAAACGATCTGTTGAAATAAAAATGGTCCGACAAATCTCTCGCTGCCTTTTTTTCCCAAACATTATGAACGTTGCTGGAGTATCCTTTGGAATTTCAATGACGCATATTTTCAAAATTTCAAAACATTCCATGAATTTTAACTCCTAATTACGATTCACGCTTTCCAATCGGTGAAAGTTTTTCAGCTACATGTTTTTTTTTTTTTTTTTTTTTTTTACCATAACGTTATGAAAGCTTCCGTAGTTTCCTGTGAAATTAAAATTGCGTATGTATATAAAAAAGTGAAAACATTCTTGAACACGCATTCCGTGAGTTTCGATTTTTGAGAACGAATGCCGGAGTTTGATGAAAATTCGTCTGAAATATATTATTCAATTTCCGAGTTTTATCTCCAATATTTTTTTTTTTTTTATTTCCTTTTTTATTTAACGTATTCCGAAATCCAGACTTGAGAAAATGAATCAAGAAAAGTTTTAAAGTAATTTGTCTGAACGATACAATTTCATTGTTTTTCAAAAACGAATTTTCACATTCAGGGAGTACGAAATAAAATCTGTGCTCGAGTATTTCCTTAAATATGGCTTTATAATTCAGGATAAATCTGACGCACGTTTAGGTTAGAATTTTTACTTCGATACTTGGAGTTTAACTTTGAAGCAACAAACGCGATCCCAGGAACTCGAAGATGAATTCCTGCGTGAATCGGACGCCTCGAAACATAACAGCCTGTGACGATATTCTTCCAAGCATCGGCTCCGAGGAGTGGAAAATTCGGGTATCGATCGGGCAAAACAAGTAGAAACTAACCCTCTTCGACTGATTGCAATTCACCCCGCATTTCTCAGAAGACGATGGCGCAGTTGCACAAAGGTGAATCCGCAGATGAACGAGGAGTGAGGATTCAACTACCTCGCAGCTTAATCATCGACCAGGGGTGGAGATAACCTTACAGCCAAGTATCCATCAACGAATTTATCTTGCTTCAAGAAATTAGGACGCTACGTATAATGGAGCTTTCATGTCAAGCTGCGGCGTCGCAGAATCAAGCTTGCGGGGCGGATTGTTCGGGCAGATACTTCAATCTGTGGAAAGTTACGTTGGTTCGTTTTGAGTACCGTGGATGAATCGAGACGACGAACAATCCTATCTTTGATCCATTTACTCGCGTATAAAGAATCGTGTTTAAACTTTACGCGATTGTTTCTCAAATCTGTACAGGCATACCGTCCAAAGAATCGGATGAATTAGGTCTATATTACAATTTAATCTCACCTCGAGGAGAATTACTACTGCAATTATCGCACCGCGCAAAGCTCGTAATTTCTACTCGATGAATACGCGGAATGCAACGAGATGAATTTCATTTCTTTACCGCACGATGCGTGTTATTATCAACGCTGTGATTTACCAGCGTTGAACTTGTTCAACCGAATCCTTCGCTCTGGACTCGAGTGATCCGAATTGCCCCCAATTCTCATTGCTAGGAGTCAATCGACGCGGTGAGAAGATTCTAGACTGGCACGTATCGCATTGACGGCACCTTTTTAACAACCATGGGAAAAGGTTCTCTCTTGCTAAGCCGTAACCTCTTCCTTTGGGAATCGAACGTTTCGCAATTCCTTGGTGCTTTTTGATGGGATAGAAGCGTGATCAGACACTGATTGGACACTTCCGATCTTCGGTCTTGAATGACTTTTGAGTCAATTTGAACCTCGAGGCGGAACTCCAGTTTCCAAAATGGCTGACGTCCAGTTCGACCAGAGACTTGAATTCATCGGATTCCATGGAAATTTGTCTTTTAGACATTTTTTTTTTTCTTGCGTCATTGGTTCCAATTTTGAATAGCGAAGCGTCAATTTCGAAGATACGGATCTGATGTCTAGTGAACACTGATTTTTCTACGAGAACTCGATATATTTTCAAAATAATTAGAAACTGAATTCGTCGTACAAAAATAATCGTTTCGATACTTTTTTTCGCCAACTTTCGACTTTCCTTCCTTGAGCTCAGCCGTTAAATGAATCATTTGATATCAGCGGTTCTAGAGACATGAATTATTCGAAAATTACCAATGTAATACTCTCAAGTCATGGAAATTTTTACGCGGTTTTCAACATTCTCGATAAACTTGCTTTTTTTCAAGTTTTAAAGAACTGCCAAGTTTTGATGAACCGTCAAATTTCAACGCGTGTAGTCAAGTTGTGATGAATTGCAAAGTTATGATAAATCGCCAAATTTTTATCCATCATCAAATTGTGACCAATTTTTTCGAGTCGTTAAGACTCGCAGTTACGATTAATCAACAAATTTATACGAATCACCAAGTTTTGATGAATTATTAAGTTCCGATGAATCGTCAAGTTGTAATGTATCGCAAAGTTATGATGAATCATCAAGTTTTAACGAATCATCAAGTTTCTACGAAGTCAAATTTCGATGAATATAGTTGACTTGTGATGAATGGCAAAGTTGTGCGGAATCGCCAAGATTTCACAAATCATCAAGTTTCGTTAAGTCATCCAGTTTTGACGAATGTAGCCAAGTTGTGACGAATGAATAAGCATGGTGATTTTTGCACGAAATTTACCGTACTTTTCAATTATTAAGACTCGCAGTTACGACGAATCGCCAAGTTTATGTGAATCACAAAGTTTTGATGAATTATTAAGTTCCGATGAATCGTCAAGTTGTAATGTATCGCAAAGTTACGATGAATCATCAAGTTTTAACGAATCATCAAGTTTCTACGAAGTCAAATTTCGATGAATATAGTTGACTTGTGATGAATGGCAAAGTTGTGCGGAATCGCCAAGATTTCACAAATCATCAAGTTTCGTTAAGTCATCCAGTTTTGACGAATGTAGCCAAGTTGTGACGAATGAATATGCATGGTGATTTTTGCACGAAATTTACCGTACTTTTGAATTATTAAGACTCGCAGTTACGACGAATCGCCAAGTTTATGTGAATCACAAAGTTTTGATGAATTATTAAGTTCCGATGAATCGTCAAGTTGTAATGTATCGCAAAGTTACGATGAATCATCAAGTTTTAACGAATCATCAAGTTTCTACGAAGTCAAATTTCGATGAATATAGTTGACTTGTGATGAATGGCAAAGTTGTGCGGAATCGCCAAGATTTCACAAATCATCAAGTTTCGTTAAGTCATCCAGTTTTGACGAATGTAGCCAAGTTGTGACGAATGAATAAGCATGGTGATTTTTGCACGAAATTTACCGTACTTTTCAATTATTAAGACTCGCAGTTACGACGAATCGCCAAGTTTATGTGAATCACAAAGTTTTGATGAATTATTAAGTTCCGATGAATCGTCAAGTTGTAATGTATCGCAAAGTTATGATGAATCATCAAGTTTTAACGAATCATCAAGTTTCTACGAAGTCAAATTTCGATGAATATAGTTGACTTGTGATGAATCGCAAAGTTGTGCGGAATCGCCAAGATTTCACAAATCATCAAGTTTCGTTAAGTCATCCAGTTTTGACGAATGTAGCCAAGTTGTGACGAATGAATAAACATGGTGATTTTTGCACGAAATTTACCGTACTTTTGAATTATTAAGACTCGCAGTTACGACGAATCGCCAAGTTTATGTGAATCACAAAGTTTTGATGAATTATTAAGTTCCGATGAATCGTCAAGTTGTAATGTATCGCAAAGTTACGATGAATCATCAAGTTTTAACGAATCATCAAGTTTCTACGAAGTCAAATTTCGATGAATATAGTTGACTTGTGATGAATCGCAAAGTTGTGCGGAATCGCCAAGATTTCACAAATCATCAAGTTTCGTTAAGTCATCCAGTTTTGACGAATGTAGCCAAGTTGTGACGAATGAATAAACATGGTGATTTTTGCACGAAATTTACCGTACTTTTGAATTATTAAGACTCGCAGTTACGACGAATCGCCAAGTTTATGTGAATCACAAAGTTTTGATGAATTATTAAGTTCCGATGAATCGTCAAGTTGTAATGTATCGCAAAGTTACGATGAATCATCAAGTTTTAACGAATCATCAAGTTTCTACGAAGTCAAATTTCGATGAATATAGTTGACTTGTGATGAATCGCAAAGTTGTGCGGAATCGCCAAGATTTCACAAATCATCAAGTTTCGTTAAGTCATCCAGTTTTGACGAATGTAGCCAAGTTGTGACGAATGAATAAACATGGTGATTTTTACAGGAAATTCACCGTACCATTCAATTATAAAATCAGATTCGTACGAACGAATTTCGCAACCTTAAATTTTTTTCGTTGTCCGTTTCACGCTAAATTCCCCCATATATAGTCAAGCTACGATAAATCGTCAAGTTTTGGCGAACACGGTACATTTATAACGAACAGCCAAGTTTTCACGAACGCCAAGGCTTCGACGGATCGTCGAGCTTCGTTCGCTCGTTTTATACAGACGATGCAGAGAAACAGTTTCGAAATGCAGTTTACGCGAAACTGCAACCAACGGCTACGTATAGATTTGTGAGTTTCCGCGTAACTTTCCGTCGAACAACGGCGGGTTTAGTTTCAACAAACTGAGCATAATAACCGCGGTTTATAATTTCCCATGAACGAGGAAATCGGCGCCGTCAAAACGACCCGCAGATACACATTCTATGCGGATACAAAGTGCACAGATGTCGTCGTTGCCGTTTCGTGCAGAAGTGTTTAAAACGCACCCTGCAGCACGGGTCGCTCGTAAAACGAGAACGCGCCAGCTGCTAACTGTTCTAACTTTTACTTCGGAAATGCAACACTCTCTGTGCGACGATCCCATTTATCGTTGAGCTTGCAGACTCGTTTCGCGTTCGAGCTTTACGAACGAAAATATTACCCCACTCGTACGGTATTAACCATTTCGTGCCAACTCGACCGTCGGCTTTTCACTTTGTTGTCTTTTTTTTATTTTTTTTTTTTCTATTTATTTATTTGAAACATTTTCAGTTACAGTACCGCTTCAAAAATAATTCCTTACATTTTTTATTTTATAGTATCGTGTACCGTGGTTGCTGGATTATGAATGTTCAGAAATTTTGTCCAGTTGCTTTGAATCTTTTTTTGAAATTCTTAAATGACCGGCAAAGATTTTATTTTATTTGGATATGTTGCCGTGTTAACGTTTTTCAATTACGACAATTCAAATCTATTCACGGAACATCGTTTCTTAACAACTCGTCAAACGTTTCTCTGTTCTTTACGTCTTTCGTACTTTGCCCTCTCAGTCCAAGAAATACACGTATAAACATATTTTCTGTATCTAGTTCGCGACAATTCATTAAAGCACCGTGAAAATTTGGGGCAACGTGAGGATGTCACCAACGAGTTAGGGAAATTGGTAGATTTTAGATCGTCGATAAGTTACTATGAGCGGTAATTATTTCTCTGAAAATTCAAGGAAAAATACAAACAAAATAGAAAATCTATGAAACAAGAGCGTGAAAATTTATTTTTCATTTCAAATCACTTCAAATTTGCAGTTTAAAATCTAGTAGATTAAGCGTGTATATTTTAATTTTTCCTTATAATTCTAGTAATCTTCAATTTTTCAATTTCGTAGCAGATCTTCACTGTTTATGAACATAACTATTTGACAATTAGTCAATATACGACTAGCTCGTAATAAAATTGAAAAAATTTCTGAATCTTTGACGAAACAATTTTTCTAAGTTCAAGATTGCAGCATTTAGAATAATGAAAATAAACGTTTCACGCGACGCAAAGCTCGCCTCCATTTCCCACCAACTGTTCTTTTAGAATGAAAGGTTGAATTATAAATTTCACGAGTTGAGCTTGCGCGTGCTTAGTTAAGGATAATTAAGACTAGAGTAGCCTAGTTTCCCTTGGCTTACGTTCGTTGAGCCTAATTTTCATCAACGAGCAGCGCCTGACGAGAGGGTTTCGTTTTCAACTGGACAAGGGTCGCTCTTTTTATCTTTTTTTTTTTTTTTTTTTGTTTTCATACCATTCCTGTCAAATTCCCCAACCGAGAACGCAATCCGTTTTTATTTCCCCCCTCTTTTCGTCACATTTCTTCCGTTCTTTTTAACTCTTCCGTCTAATATTCTCTGCATTTACGGTTTACTCGTGAGAAGGAAAATCCCGTCCATTTTATCCCAAAGCACCGTAAATCAGGAAGAAGACGCGTTGCTTAAGACTCTCGCAAGGGAAGATATATTTTAGGTATATAAAGGTACATTTGTTAAATGAACCATGGTGATTCGCTTGAGTAATTGAGTCTCTCGAGTGGCAAAATATAATGGCAAGAAATCGAGATGAAAGGAAACGAGGAAATAAGCTTCTTTCTTAAAAAAAAAAAAAAAACTTACGTATGTTTGTACTTTTTTAAAGCTGTTTTACACGTTAAAAAAGAACCGCAGAACGTCATTGGAAAATCTTTTGAGCGGTCAGACGTTTCAACAAATCTTTGGTTTTATTAGCTCAGTTTCTTGACCTTGATATTCATCCAGAATATTATACGGATTTGGAAAAGTTGAATCGAATCAAAATCGCGATGTTGAAAATATTCAGTTAAATGAATATTAAAAAAGAAGCAGAAGGGGAGAAAAATAACCGGGGAAAATTCAGAAGAAATAAAAACAGACATCAACGTTTTTGACAAATTCTAAAATTGAATTATCATCTTCAGACAAATGCCACTGTAATTCTGAAAATTTCGAATCCAACGAACGTGTCCGAATTTTTCCGAGACATCAAAATTGACCAAAATTTGTGGTAGAATCGAGTTTAGAATTTGTAAAATAAAAAAGAAAAGAATAATCTGCTCTGTTCATTCTGTAATTTCTTATTGCTCGTGCCTCAAATGATACTCAATATTGTCGAAATCGCTTTCAGGCATTCTCATGGAAAAAGTTGAGCTAAATTTTAGTGCAAAAACTTGAAACTCGAAGGGTTTTTATGTCCAGAATTTCAGCGAAACATTTCCACCAGTGACGAGAAAAAAAAGAGAGGAATAGTAATAATTGAAGGCGGGGAGCAATAAATTAGACTTTCAGGGTCCAGCTGGACTTTCCCTTTGAATTCTAAACGGCAGCCTAGTCATGCAATTATCCCGCCCTCTGGGCTGAGGCTACTTTCTCCGTTCTCGAAATTCGATGCTACTGACAAAGATAAACATACGTTTCGTGCTTTTGTGTAACTATAAAACAACTGCGCGTGTCTCGTTATAAATTAAGATGGTTTGTAACTCTGTAATTTGATTGTAACCAAGTAATTGTTGGTTTATATGGATGAATCGTTTTTTAAACAGTCCGAAATACTCCCGAAAAAATTATATTGAAAATGAAAGATCGCGTAATTTGCGTATTTTGTAACCATGGAAGTATTTTTTGACAGTTTTTATAACGAGTGATCATCACACGGTGTTTGAATTGTTTTGCAATGTCGATTATTTTGATCCTTGTACCTTTGATGTCGACACGGAAATTGTTTTTTTTTTTTTTCAACAACATTTCGTAGATCGCCAAATCATATTCTAATTTATCCTGCGTCGTGTCAATATGAAAATAGAAAAGACCACTTTTTTTTTTTGCCTACTCCAGGTGTACTTTCAAAATCGTAATTTGTTAGTTTTGTTCAGCTTTGATTGATCGCTGACGTTCAACGACTCAGAGCGACAAATAAAATTGTAAGTCACTCTGCTCATTATACGAGAATCTTGTTTAATGCCGACTTAGGTGCTTTCGTTATAATTGAGAAACTTGTAACGCTCGAAACTTATTTCCTCAACAGCTTATTGTATTTATTGTCAGTGCATTCAGCCACTGTTCTGAAACTGTTCGAGTTTGCAGAACTAGCTGAAAGTACTTTATGTGAATTATTCCAAACTTTTGAATCACGGTTTCAACACTAATCGTCGTGTCGATTTGTGATTCTAGAATTTCCCTCTTAGAAATATCTTGAATAGCTCTGAAGAATCGTGCATCGGAAGTTGGCACGATAGATTAGGTTAGAGTTCAGAGTCAATTAAATTAGGTTTTGCAATTCACCATTTACACTTTTGTTCCCTTGTACACAAAGCTATTTCAGAGAAACCGGATCAGCACGAGATGCTGCAAGACGTTCAGAATCGTTACAAATGCAACAAATACACCGAATAGTTTCGTAATGTATGAACTTGAATTCGTGGAAAGAAACTTTTCTTAAAGTTCAGCCTTCAATTCAAGTGCACTGGTCAAAAACTTTCCTTATTTTTAGTTTTTCGACTGAAACTAATTTTTTTTTTTTTATCAAGATTTGATTGTTTTCCTAAGAATTTACGAATAACACTGAGAAAGTGTGAAAGCCTCTGTTGACAATCCTATGAACTTTGATCGCGTATGAACTGCATATTCATTACAAAGGTGTGGAATCTTTTTAACAATCTTTAGGCCACCGGAAAACCCAAATATAGGCGCTATGAAACAATCTATCAAAACTCTTGATTCACTGGTTTTTAGGGTCGCTGATAACGAATCTGGAATCAGATTTTCGAAATTCAAAATGACGGATCAAAAAATCAAAAATATCGCTCAAGTTTTGAAAAGTATGAAAAGAGACTAAGACAAAAGAAGAAATTGAAAAAAAAAAAAAAAAAAATTAAAAACCCACAGAAACAGACTTTTAAGCAAAACTAGAATTTTTGAATTTTTCCCTACCGTTAACCGCCGGAAAGCCTGAATCGTCTAGGCTCTGCGTGTGATCGAAACTTTGTATAGGTTATATTTAACATGCAGGCACACTATTTGGGGATTTTCCAAGGGGATAAAAGCTCGTAAAATCCCAGCGGTCTAAAGGTTAAAAGTACCCGCTGATAGATTTCCAAGAAAATGATCGGACGCATATTTTCACCGAGATGAACGAGCCTATATAGGTTTAAACTCGAGGAGGAGCCGCCATCTTGAAATCGCAAATGGCGTTCTCAAACCCCTTCCAGGTGGTCTACAGAACGCGCATCAGGGAAGAACGGGTCGGTGTAATAGGTGGAAAGTGAGTGCGTGCCTAACACAACGGGTTCGCCGCCTCAAGCCCGAGCTATTAAATTACCGAGTCTCTCTGTTCTCAGCTAGCTGGCGTCTTCTGAGTGCGTGCAATATTAATTATCAGCCCAGCTGTGTTTGCCGATACACGGCCATGCTCTTTGACGCAGAGAGCAGCTCCTCCTGCGGCTTGTTTGGCACACTTGCCTTAACCTTATAACCCAGGCTCCCGAATTACTCGATAAACATACACTTCCGAGGTTCGATCTTGCAGGCGGGCAGGAAAATGGGTTAGTCGAAAATGACAACGCTGTGAAACATGATCTAATTGTGTGTAGTCGCGTACCCAACGTCTGTCGGTTTTTATGTAGTACCGATTTTCGCCGCCGCAAGCGCCACGCACGCCTTTTTTAGAGATTTGTGTAGGCTTCAAACTCTACAGCGACAATTACGTTTAGTAGCTTTCAGAAACTTCCACGAATTTATAAAGAACCCGTGCGGATGGATAGTCTTTTTTTTACCAATTATGTCTTTGATTCTTTTTTTTTGTTTTTTAATTTTGCATTTCAATCCTTGGAGACTTGAAGCAGTCTAGTGAATTAACGATATTGCGTAAGAGAAATTCTTAGTAGCGCCGTGAAGTAATTTCTTGCCCCGCGGATATTGCGAGAGAAATTCAAATACATGTGAACGTATTTTCTAGAAAATGCAGCGCAGGTTTTTTTTTGTACGGAATTGTAAAATGTCTTCTAACAATAAATGCAGTACTCAAATACTTGAGAAAATTGGTATATGAAAAATCAGCGCTGCGAACGGTGTTCTCAAAAACTACGATTGGAAACTTCGATTCAGAAAAGCCACCCTGACCGCGTTCAAACGAAAGGCGTTGAATGTAAAGACAGAAGTGATACGAATTCAGCGAGTAACGCAGTTTATCGAATACAGTAAGTAAATATACGAAGCGAATTTCCAATGACAGCACCTAACATAACCTCTTCAAATTTCTAACCTCAAAAATTTTGACAGTAGTCGGTGACAGTCGCGCCCAAGTCAAAACTATAAAAATATTTAAGGTTACGCACATCGCGGGGAATTTTCGTCAGCGACAGTTGGCTGCTCTGGCAAACGGCAGCTCTCGAATTGTAGCGCGCGCGCAATAAATTTTTGAAAGACGACGAAACGTGCATTCGTTAGCAGTTCACTTTGTAAGACACAATCGTGTCGCAGGCATCGTGTTTTTTCGCTCCCGAGGCTTTTTTCCCCGAGGAAGCTCAACGTCGCGTCGTTGCGGGTGATAAAGAGGGGAGACAGTGCTCAACGAAAGGGAGGAAATAAAAGAACGAAAGAAGTTATTTCGCACTCTCGAGAACACGCGTTTCTAACGCTTTCCAGCCGGTGCGACGTCGCCGTGAGGATAGAAGACGTAGACCGAGTGATACACGAGCGACAAATCCCGTTTCACCGAGTAAGCTTCATTTACGAGCTGCTGCCACTGCTCTAGGCGCTGTTTTTCAGCTTTACTTCGCACGTGCGGCAAACAAAGGCCGCTACCTCACAGACTTGAGATAATCTATTGTGGCCGAATCCCCGACGAACTGGGATTGTTTGTGGATCCACTTCTCCACCAACCTCGTCCCGCTTTCGTGACTCGCTTTCCCCTATTCCTGGGACGAACTTTCACCTGGTGGTCAAAGTTTGAGTTCACCGCTCGAGGCAGTTCGGCACAGAGCTGTGCGATTGATCGATTGATCGTCGACTTCGATTCATGGTTTTTTATTCAAACGATCGATGAATTTAGAGGACCCGTTGATCGATTACTCGAAGAAACGAATAGTCGTAAGGGTTGATTTATCGAAAAAACGGATGATTGAAAGGGCGAATCAATCGAAAAGGCATTGAATCGAAGTATGCCATCGTACGTATTTCGGTACATTAGAGTTGAAAGGTATCTCTTCTATAGATGTGATATTTTCGGCCGGTTCATCGATCTGACGAGGGAGGAAAAGAGCGCGTGAGATCGAATTATTGACATAGAGTTTTATGAAATAACTGCTCTCGAAATTATTTCATTCCAAAGTTAACACGTTTCAAAAAAATAGAATTTCCCTAAAAGTTTTTCGGAGTTTTTCACATTAAGGATGCAAATTTTATTTTGGGTACTTATCCCGGGGTTAAGCGCTAGTAACTAATAATCTCGGGTTTTCGGGTTATTATAATTAATTCAGGTGTAGATTGTAATAATTAGTGTTGTTATTTTTAATTCAATATTCGTAACAGACATTTTCATCGTCGTTTGTGATGGATTAAATCTTGTTCGACGGCAGAATTGAGTTTTATTCCCCATTGTGAATTCCCAGAAATAATAATGGCCAATTACAGTAATCGGTGGCTTTTCCAACGGAAAAAAATTTCCCGCACCTGAGATTCCGCAACTCGAGGATGCGGAAGGAGAAAAGTTCATGACGAATTAGTCGCAGGGGCGGTTGAATGCGTGGGAGTTGGATGAGAGGAGAGACAAAAGACTTTCGGAGCCCAAGATTCCAATTTGGCACAGTCAATCTCGAAAATCTCATTTTTGTCCCCGTTATGTAATTGTACAGGTAACCTGCGATGAAATTCTTTCTTAAGATACGTAGAACCGCTCTACCTATAAAAAGAAAGATAAAATGCCGTACCGAAATTCTGTTTTTACCCGTTGAATTGTTCAATTGGACATTGTTTATAAATCTGGGAATTTTCATTGCAGGACAATGAAATCACGGATTTTGATATCCAAAGTATGCGTGCGATCAGACTGAACAACATGGCGGCGTACTCAACGATCAGCTGATCGCTTCAGCCTCGGTTTTAGACAAATAATACGAATAAAAAGAAACCAAAAGCTCCACGCAAGCTGTCACACTTTTATATTGTCGCATCGAGTTGGTAAAGAGTGAAATTTGCGGTGAAAAACAATGTTTATAACTAAATACGTGTACTTTCCGTCGCCAGATATTCGTCCTTCGATATTTCAGAAGCCTTTTATCGAAGAGTATACGTATTTTGCCGGATAGAAAACGATTCGTTTGAATGCAAAAATGAGCGAAAAGAACTCAAACGATTCGGCAGCTTGTTTCGTTGGAACCTGCTTCTACAGCAGCATTGTTTTCGAATTACCATATCGTTATACGCGTTTGACGCGCACAAGAGTTGGTAGGTACCTAAAGAAGAATGGGGTGGAAAGATGAAAGGAAAATACAATTGTCTTCTGTATGCTAAGTTATCGAATTGAATACTTGCCTTACAGCCGAACGAAAAGATTTTCTACTTGAGAAAATATCTCTTTCAACTTACTTTTCACGCTTTCGCTTATCACCTAAATATGAAATTCGTCTCCTTTATCGGTCGTCTTTAATCGCGTGTCCTTGACAGACGACGTCACGCCTTCACAAAATTTTCCTGCTCTCCGATTGGCTTCAATGTTTCTAACGCGTTTCATAAAAATTTTGTCCAATACAAGGAAAGGTTCGTAAACTCTTATTGTACTCTATTTATTCTTCAAGTTAATTGCGAACACTTTTGAATATTTAATGTTGTTTTTTTATTGAAACTTTTTTGATACCAGCGACGAGTCCGATAAGAATTTCAAAACATTGACAATTTTCAACGCTTCACAACTTTCCGCAAAATTCCACAAAATTTTTTTCTTATGAAATTTTTGTAATATCTGATCTTACATCTATTCGAGCTTTGTCGACTAATTTTCAAAAAAATTTCAAAAACAATTTAAATTCTCATTGATCTTTGAAATGCATTTCATATTTTGATTCTTCAATCAAAACTTTGACTGTGAAAACATTTGAAATTCTTCTGTAAGGCTTCTACGACGTTTGCAAAAAATGTTGAATTACGTGAATATATTTATAATAAAATTACAATCCGATTTTGATTCTCCTTCGTGAATTTTTACGCAACTAATGCATTCTGATGACAATTTTTTTTTTTCTCCTCTTATTTTCAACTCTGATCTTTCTAAAATATTGAATTTTTCAAATTTATATTCAAACCGTATAATAACACGTGTAATTCTTTGTAACACAATTTCCCTGTATCTTCGTACAATGAATTACAATTCCCTGACAGTCGTGCTCGTGATAAATTCACGTTCATTAGATCGTTGTTTTATTTCGAATGAAACTTTGCGTTGAGTAATATTTCGTCAGCAAAAAATATTTCCCCCGGGATTCCTCGCGCCTCGCGAATTGTCCCCCATTTCAACTCTATAACTCGGCATCGTCATACATGCAGAGAAAAATGAAATGACTGGGTCAATTTAGGTTGAATTATTATTATTATCAGTAGAGCGAAGATTGGGATCCTCCCATTCATTTTTTTTCATTGTCAGTAAATCAAGTTATATAAAGTCGTTCGCGATTCAGGTTTTCTGCGGCTAAACAAGGGTGAGCCAAGCTCACCTCATAAATTATACATTTTCAGGTAAAAAGAAAGCGGAAAAGTGAAAACATTTTTTCCGGCTCTGGAAGCACAGGTTTCAGCCTCATTTTTTATGTATGCCATATTTCGCTTAGAATCAGCCTCATTCTGTCCCCATCATTTTTAATTTAGCTGCTACTTTTTACAACCAACGATGGTTTTCTTGTTCTGTCCTTCACACGAACTACCAACGGCAATGAATATCCAAAACTCTTCACAGATCCACGGTTTTCAAAATTATCAAAACATCGTCAATTCTGTCGAGTTTTCCATGTTTTCCAGGACTTCAAGGATCCTTGATTCATATGAATCAATGTTTAAGGTTTTCAAAAATGTCGCGGAAGATTGTTGGATTCTTTTATTTATTTTTTTTTTTTCACTACGTACAAAACATTTTGAACTTGTGTAGAAATGAAAGTAAATTTTGCAAATGAGTTATTTTCTATCGTAATTCCGAAAAATTGTACCAATAAATAATGACGCATCTTATAATTCAAATTGAATAAGTTTTTTTTTTTTTTTTTTTATAGAATCAACAAGAGTTGGGGAAAATCCGATAGTTTTGAAAAAAAAAAGTGTAAGAGTGAGTGTAAAAATAGCATTATTCATGTAACTCCTCCAGAGTCGATCGGCTGAGTTCTGTTTGCGAAATTCCAACGAAAAGTGGATATAACTGATCGGGAATACGAGACCAGATATACAATTCGGAAAAAAAAACGAGTGATTTGAAACGAGAACCTGATGCTCCGGCTGACATTTTTTCATTGATAATGGTTTCGACGGATGAGTTTATAAAAAACGTACACATAGTCAATATACTTTTCCTGTAATAACGTACCTTTTCTTTCCCTGGAGCAAACTGCAACCCCCGAATGTGGGTGGATTTTTCAACGAAACAAGAGAGGCAAAAGAAGAAAAACGAAACGACAAAGATATTCGTGGATTATAAAAAAAAAGAATGAGAGAAAATTCAACAAAGAGAAACGAACATCACGAGTGAAATTCGTCGTTTCAAGAGCTGCGGGCGGTGCTGTGTATATAACTCTGGTATAAAAAAAGGGTAGAAAAAAATACAGCATGGGGAACGAAGATCGCAAACACAATATGTCAGCTTAATAGAGAAAACTCTCTTGTATTCACAGACAGAGTTCGTATTTTGATGTTTGAAGCGAAAGAGTGGTTTTTTTTTTTTTCTTTCTCTCTCTCTCTTTTGTCACGTGATTCTTGAGAGGTAAGAAAATTATTTTCCTGCACAGTTTTTCAACAATAGGCCGTAAGACGAGTCCAGATACTTTTATTATCAACAAGATAATTCATGTTGAATTTTATCCAAACGATATTGCGTAATTTCAAGTACAAAAAAAAAAAAAAAAAATGCTTTCCGATTATTGAAAATTTGTAACAACCATATCATTTTTTTACTTTTTCAACGCAAGAAACGTACCGTTTGGTTGATTTCAATGATTTTTTCTGGGAATCCTTTTATGATAACAAATTGTCGAGAAATTGTTCGAGATGCATTTTTTGAGGTTTTGATTCCATCAGGAAAATATTGTTTGTAAAGTGATTGAAGGATATGATTATTAAACTTCTGATATATTGTAAAATCTCTTAGCGTTGTGGAAAACTTACTTCCAGCGATCTTTAGAGCGTAAATTTACAAGCAAGATTCTTTTTTCCAACCACTTTTTAACCCCCCCCCAAATTACATCTTTCTTCCGATGGATTAATTTTTTACTCGCTCGACACGCTCTTGAATAATTCCCGTTCTTCAGATTTTCTCTATCGCACCAGGCGTGAGTTTTTATGAGTGAGAATAGGTGTTATATACGTATACGGAGAGTGGCGAACGTCGGCGTTAGTTCGATATTCAAATTCGATTTCAGGGCGATGCAACGCCTGCAGGAAACACGGGCAGCGCTTGGAAACCAGATTAACTCCATGACTGAAAATTGCGAAAGCAATTATCAAACGGTACGAAGATTGAATTAGCAGTTAAAATTACTGCCGAAGAGTTTCGGCGAGCTTAATATACATATAACATCATTCGCGTGTACATGTATATTAATTATCGATGTATGTTGTATATTAATTACTTATTTAAACTACCCGCCGCGATTCCCGAACCATGCATATATATATGCTGGATGAGAATTTTAAACGAAGGTTGAGTCCCGACTCGAGTGGCGAATAAAACAAAATTAAATAAACATTCTGTGTTCCTGATCACAAAGCGAATCGTCGGTGATAATTTTCTTTATTCGTTTGTTTTTATTTCTTCTTGCTCTCGATATCTAACGGAACTCGAAAATTTCATCTGACCAGCGCAGCTGGCACACGGTTTTCCCTTGTCTTTATCTCGAAAGAAAAAAAAAAAAAAATTTATCGAGGGGTTCGTTTTAATAGCAAATACGTGTTGCCCCGGCAATACAATAGACAATAGCTGCCTCTCGTTCCCCGTTCACCCATGCCTCGCGTGAATTTCAACTCGACTTCGTAATAATGGAAAAAGGCAATAACAAAGAGAAGACCGAAGAGGAGATTGTGAAACATAAACCAAATTACCCGAAAGCCCGCGTACAAGCTTTGCCTCTGGCGGTTGAACGCGTATTTTGCATAACTCATCCCTGGTATACTTTCATATTTTCACCAATTTTCAACGCCTCGATTGTTCAAAGACTCATTTTGGTGGACTGATCAAGAATCATAGGGAAATTTGAAAATTTTGAAGAAGAAATTATCACTTACCTTCCGTAGGTAAAACAGTTTTCAGCTTCCGTTGCACTTTCTAGCAAATTCAAAGTCAAATTATTCAGTGATACCTTTATCGAGACTTTGCGTATTTTTACCAATTTTCAACTCTCTGATTGGTCAAAGATCCATAATTGTGTTCGATTAATCGATAATAGCCGGGAAGTATGAAAATTCTGAAGAAGAATTTATTATACCTACCGTAGGTAAAACAGTTCCTAGATCCTTTCGCGCTCTCTAACGAATTCGAAATAAAATTATTCGGTATAATTCTGATCGAGACTTTCATGTTTTCACGAATTATCAACTTTCACATTGGCCAAAAAAAAAAGCTCGTTTCATTTGTTAATCAAGAGTTACCAGGAAATATAGAACGCTGAAGAAGAATCGATCTACCTTCTGCAGGTATAACTGTTTACGCATATGCTTAACCATTTTGAAAAATTTGTAATAAAAATATTTAGCCACATCCTCATCAAGATAACTGATTTTAAAAAACGTGCCCTCTACTCTTGAAAAACGTTTTCTATCACGTTCTTATTGCGTTAAAGAGTTGATTTGAGTTTATACAACTAAAAAATGATTTAAATTTAACAATTTTAAAAAATCTACAATTCAAAGAGTTTCTTCCACAAAACGCGCATTAACCAGAATCGTCGAACCATCATTGAAAAAAGTTGAAAAACGAACAGTGGAGGAAAATTGAAAAGTCTAACGCGTTTCTTATTCGACTGATGAAAAAAAAACGTCATCTTTCTGTTATTCCCTAACTTTTTTTTTTTTTGGTGACTAACATTTTTCCATCTTTACGATAAAGGTATGCGTGCAACTCGCCCGAAGGAGTGTAAAATAGTTAGCACAAACAAATAAAACCGGATAAACATTTCGCTTAGCACGTAGCTGAATTTAGCTTCAGCGAAGCTTTTTCATTTCAATACACAACACCGACGTGACGGCTGTAAAATGGTACGGCATAACTTTTACGAGGGACAGGCTCGTTGGCTAGATGATAAGTATAACTTACACAAAGAGGGCAAGCTTGGGCTATCCTTAGGTGGTTGGATGTCTGCACGCAGGTCTGTGCAACAAGTGTAATTTTTCGCGTCTCCTTCCGGCGTAAAACGATCAATTATTCCATCTGTCTTTGTCCGTACGAGCTGGAACCAGACTCGAGACATGGACGGCTACGATACTCGACCGTTAGTTACTTGCCACTTATCAACACCGTCGTCGCGACGTCTTCGTTTAAACACCGCAAGCACGCAAAGCAACAAGTGCACGGCAGGTGCTGATGTTCGGTCCGAACTCCGTTTCTCTAGTTTTCGTTTCGATTTTCGAGAACTATCTGAGTTTGAAAGGGAAATATTATTTTTTTTTTTTTTGCATAGCTGTGTAACAACAAGCGGTACATTGAGAGAAACTTTTAGTTCCCGTTACCGCTCAGTCGTTGACTAATTTCATTTTTTACCAGATCAGCTGTAGCCAATCCGTCTGGGCAAAGGGCAACGAGAATTTAATTAACCTCGACATCCGAATTCGTTCCCTCGAGGGAATATATAGGGCATTCCGTGCCAACTCACCCGGATTTTGAAGTCCATTATTTTGAATTTGGTTAAAACTTTTTCACACGATTGCAGCATCGCTGTGACTGCTAATTATTTATCTTCTCTTCGGTGCGACTGGTTTTCAGTTGGTGATGGTTGAGCTTTTTTATGGTTATATTGTTTGCAGAATTTTGTTGAAAATGTTACAGTTTTTTCCGACATCACTTCGGAGTAATTTGCATTATACCGTTCTTCTTTTCGAACGAAGAACAACTTTTGCCAACGTCTCGAAATCTCCTGCGGTTCTTTTGCAATTCGTTTCGTAACGATAATTTGAGTCGTAACGACAGTGAATATTAATTATAACTTCGAGGCTTATGTAATTATCACTTTTTGCGGAGTCTAAATTAAATCATTTGAATTAATTAAAATCCTTTCAATTTCGACGTCGAGTTTTATCTGACTTCTGGAGATTTTTAAAAATGGCCCAAGAACTCGATTATCAATGGCCATCATCTTAGGAACGACGAGTGATAACTAAAACCCAGAAAAAAAAAATTAATAATTCTGTTTAACCGTACTACACTGAGAGAAATTTTTAGTTTCAGTTACCGTTCGGTCCTTAACTATTTTCATTTTTTACCAAAATACAAAAATATAGTTCTAGGTAGAGAATGAAAATTAGTTTTATAGCTGTTACCCGAAAGTCTAGTATCCGTTACTATTCTTTCACATTGCGATCGATGTTGCTAGATTTTCTTGTAACTGTCGCGCAAATTTAACGCTTGTGCAACGATGAATTGACGTTAAAGCCTTTCATAACTAAAAAAGTAGAGTAAACCTCAGAAACTGATTTTGCGTTGCAATCACCAAAAAAGGATCGACAATAGCGCAAAATGGTTAGGTGTGCCTCGTTTTTCGTAATTCCAACAATATTCAAACAGTTTTGTCAACGATACATGTTTTACCGAATTTTTCTAGTTACACTGTATCGAATGAAATTTTTCTCAACGTGACAAGAAATTTTTTAATCAGTTAATTAAAAATTTCAAACGAAACTTGTGATCCTGATGCTGTTAAAACACAAATTGCATCGCAATTCAGGTGAATTGGAACATAAATTACATTTTTTTCGAAATTGAGGCGACAAAAAACTGCAACCAGCATTTTTGTTTTGTCATTTATAAATTGTATGTATGTAAGTCAATTGTAATTTGCATTTTATTTTCAAAGTGATCGAAGAGTACGAGTATAATTAATATTTGGTCAGTTTTAAATTTAAAAAATGTAATCTATTTTGTATTTCGTATTTGACTATTTACAAAATACGGAAACAAGTCTTATTTTATATTACTAAATACAAATGTTACACACATGTTATTGCTGAAATATAATCAATCGAAAGTTGGGATTCAGAAATATCACCGACAATGAGGCTTGGATGAAATGTTGCCGAAGTTCATATCGTCAGATTCACAAAATTTACGTAACTGAAATTTCTTAAGCGAGAAACCGAGTTTCGTCGAAACAAAGTCGCATTTGGCATTTCAATCCACGATATCAGATTTGCTATTTTGAATTTAGATTCAGCGACCTGATTCGGTAGGAAATTCGACCCTCTAGAATTTCGTTCCGATAAAAAGGACCTCCATTTTTTATTGTTCTCGTCGTAGTTTCGATCTAAGGATTTGAGATCGCATATTATTGCGGTAATCGTTTGAAATTTTTCTGATATTCGCCGATACACGCATTCTTATATACATATATGCTCCAAAAAGTAGAACAAAACGTGGCTCTTGAGAAGAGCAGCAACTCGCAGGGTTCACGGACTTTGTGTATCGATTGCTTTCTGCTTCTGTAATTCTGTATAATACATCGAGCATTGTTTCGAGTACCGAATACTTAAGCGAAAGCTCACGGCGGCCATTCCTGTGCCACTTGGGATCGCTCGAGTGCCTCTTCAAAAGAAGAAAATGAAGATAATAATTGTAAAAGAAGATAATGCCGATGGTGAAAGCCTGCGCCGAATCTTGGCGAATGTCGGTCAGCCAAAACGATCCCAAGATTCATCGATCTGCGCGGTAACGAAATTCGACCGTAATAATTTACCCGACGAACTTCAATTCGACCTCTCTAACAACCAGGGAGAAAAATCACGTATGGAGATATTCTCGAGATCTACAAGATGATAATTAGACGGCAATGGATTGATCGAATTCCTACATTTATTTTGACGGGAAGTACAAAACAAATATGAAACATAACAAATTACACTTTAGGAGATGAAGAAAAGTTTTATTTTCAATTTTATTTAAATGATCAATTATCTAAAGTCGAATTATACTTTTCTTCATATTTTATAAACACATCCGATGTATGAAAAACTCTGCGTTAAATTAGAAGCGCTGGACTTGAAATTGAAAATTCAATAGACGATTTCATTTCGAAAGGTCTTATCGTTAGTTAAAAGTAAATCTCGAAATTTCCATTCCTTTGTCTAACTTTTTTAATCAATGTCGTATATTTCGATAATTCCTTGACATTTTCGACGCTCGGTTAATTATTCGAAATCAGAGCACTTACGGAAAATAAATATATTCTTTGTTTCAAGTACGAAAAACCTTGTGGAGAATAATTTTCGGTAAACAAGTTTGAGGCTGTGTTTCATATCCGGAAAAGCAAATGTAAACGTCGATTTCCCTGTTTCATCCAGTTGCGAGTTGTGAATGAAAAAGTTTTCGAGTTTCCAATCAGCCGTGGTGCAAACTGCAGGCAGAGTAACCGAGTTTTAGCCGTTGAATCGGGGAGCTGAAAGGATTCCGACAATGGAGTCATCCTGCGTTTCGAAACAGTAATTAAAGCGAGCTTCCATAATGTGCCTCGAATCGTTTCCTGATCGGGATATTCATCTCTCAGCTCAGGCCTTATCGATCTCGACTCGACTTTTACATACAGGCCGTTCCATGCCGATTTTTCGTTCTTCTTAAATCATCGAATCGTCAGAACATGCGAACATGCGAACTTCAAATTGAACCACAATTATATTCAGTTGGTTGCTCATAATTATTTGTAGACCAGATTATATTATAATTGGTTTTAGATATTTAGTTAATTTTTTTATACATTTTTTGTATAATTCTTCTATAAATAGCTTGTAGTGTAATATCCCTTAAATTGTATAGATTTAAAAAAAAAAAAACAAAAACAAAAAGACAGTATTTGAAATTTGTTCACACACTCCATTAAACAAATGAAATTATCGGAATATTTGAATATTCGTAATTCGAAAGTAATCACGTTGCGTTGAAAACATTGATCTTTCCGAAAATACATTTACGCTCCCTAATCTCTGAAAAGCTTTCAAACGAATGAAAACTGGTGTGATATTCGGCGTGGAATGGCCGTTACATTACAGATCGTGGGATTAGCAGCGTGACATTGACTGACGCGAAAGCCGGTGATCCTTGGAATGCCATCAGCAACGGGTAAAATGGGGAATAGAAACGGTTTCCAGAGCTGCAACAGAGGGAATATGGTCGCACAGAATTCGCGTCGAAATTCCTGGTCGCCTTTTGGCGTTGAATATTGCAGTCGTAACATTGCTGCGCGTTAAATATACGCACGCGCCTCAACAATGCTATGTTTGCAGACTATCGGGCACTCTAGATGTGTCAAACAGCCCAAACTGCAGTAGACGTAATTCGTTATAACTGTGTCCAGACGTGGATATATATGACTGGACAGTCCGTCGTCTGTTAAAAGTTAATGCGCGTGCGCTACGATCCGAGAGCAATTGTTTGCCAGGGTGACCAACCGTCATAAATTCTGACCGGTGTCGGTGTTGAGCGCAACTGCCAGCGACAGCTGTTGGAATTTTTGAGGTTACGTTCATGACGGTTGCTTGCAATGGCTAACAATTGATCTCGGATTATAGCGCGTGCGCATTAAATTTTAGTATATATCACGGACCATTTAAGTCGTCGGCAATTATCTCTGTACAATATTATACACACGGTATAATAATTGACGAGAAATTAATTTGCGGGGAAAACTGTACGAATAGTTCTATGAAGAATTCAGTAAAGTTGGATGGAATGAAAATTATTTCAATGAATTTCGAAAAAATTACTTCGGTATATTTGTCCACAATTTTTCGCTACAATCATTTGAAAATCAGGTGAAAAAGTTTTTATGATTCTCTCAACAAATTTTATATTTATTTCGAAAATTCAGTCAATTCTTTGTTGTTGTTGTTGTTTTTTTTTTTTTTTTTTTTACCAACTTTAACAATTGAATAACGCCTGATTTAACGGTTTGTTTTTACGCTTTCGTATTCGTCCAGATAATTTGTGAAATTCTTGGATTCTCGGGACTATTTTGTGGATTGCTGATATTATCAAAGAAATTTGCCAATTCAGTTTGGAACGAGAATTTAAAGTTCGAGGTAAACGTTATTCAGAAAAATCGAAATTGAAGCTTCTTCCAAAAGTTTTCATTGCTTTTTTTGAAAATCCATTTAAATTATCAGAGATTGCGAAGAATTCGAATAGAAAATATTTTGACACATTTTGGTTGAAGTTTTGAGACAGAGAAATAGTTCGACTTTGTGTTTTCCGACAATTATTGCGAAATTCTGTGCATGTGGCGTATCTAGAAACTTTGTGTACACGTAGTCTTGATAAAAATTTCGAACTTTTGTCGAATAACGTCATAATAATCAGAATACATATGTTGAGATATAATCAGAGCTTGTATTCAAGACTTTTTTAAAGCCAAGTTCAGGGCTTCGATATTTCTTCAACAGAATAGAAAAAAAAAAAACATTTTCTCACCAGAAAAGAGATTAAAAATTGACAAATACACCGAAACACGTTATTCGATATCGGACTTGACGTGACTGAGTTAAATTTTCTCCTTCTTCGATTTTCAACTGTGACAGTGGCAAAATTGTCAATTTTTTGTTAATCAGCCGAAGTAAAACGCGCCCTGGTAAAAATATTTGAAAATGTTGGTGAATTTCAACGCCAATCTCTCTCCTTCTCTCTTTCTCTCTTCCTCGTTCTTCCGTATGGAAAAATTGCGTAGAACTTGGTAGACCCGGAATGTAATTACAGAACGGTAATACACGTCAACGTCAAACACAGGCAGCAAAAAAGGAAAAATTTCGGGCAAGCTGAACGAAAGTGAAAAGTATTTTATTTAAAATACCCGCCACTGACATATCGATGCATGAGATGAACTTTCCTTCAAGCATTTGACGATTTGATTGCAATATGTAAACAACTACAAAACAAGATGGAGGATTGATCGATATTTTTTTTTTTTTTTTTCGTTTCGTCCCAGCTTGTCTCAGAATTTTCGAAAGAACACTCCGTCAGAAATCTTAAAAACTCTTTTAAACGTTTGGTAAACTTTATTCTGTTAATTCTAACAGTTGATGAGTTTTTTCAAGAGATTTAGCAGCTTTGATGAGAAAACGTCTCCAAAATTTCTTGTGCTTTTTTCTTTCTTCTCCTTATTTTTCTCACAAGTATATCATACCTAACATTTTTGACACAGTTTTGAAAAAAGTTCTACATCATTTTTGAAAAATTAAACAATAGTTGGAGAGATTCAAGGAATTCGGAGAAGAATTGATATTATTCGCAACTTATTTTTCTGTTAAAAATCTAAAAAATAAAGAAAAATCTCGGAGTCTTTCGTCTTTAGGAAACTGTGATAATTTTCAAAAATTCCTAAAAATAATTGAAATTTGTTGCAGAATTCGTTGTAAAAACTGAGAAACAGTCGGGAATTAATATTCTTGATAAATTTGTACAAACTTCGGTGAGTGTTTGCATATAATTTTCGCTCGGGTAAATATTTTCATACTTTTTCAACAAGTTTTCATGCGATGGAAATATTTTTCCGTCCTCGGCTGAATCATCCCGAAATTTTCCGTACAGATTTTTTCAAAAAAAAAAAATTTCAGATCCTTTTCGAGAAACGTTTTCACCAAAATGCTCGCAATTGCTTGCCCAAACTGAGAAGCAGTATCGAAATAACATGTAATTTCTGATTCGGGTGGTGAATGGGCAAATCAAATGTAAGAATCATATATTATATGCGACGTAGGGTAGAATTGATCTGCGATACCGCACTCATCAAATACGCGTCAGCGGAAATTAATTCGCGAATGACTGACAGGCTCGGCTCGATAGTCGGCTCTGTCATATAAGTAATCGCAACAGTCGAGCGGCTTGCAGAGGCGATTTGCATTTTTTAATTAGTTTCTAAATTCAACTCGTGCTTGAGCAGTACAAAAATAAATAATAAAAATTTGCATAAGCTTGAGGAAAAATTTAAATAAGCAATGTTGCAAGATATTGTACTAAGCTCGCTGTAAATTCCCTGCTCTGTTTAACCAGAGTGAAAAAAATACTTTCGACCATATCGATTGGAGAGGAAATAAAAAATTCTTACACATTTTTTTTTTTTTTTTCTCATTGTTCCAATACTTTTGAACATTTTATGATAGAGATTTAACAGGTTGATTTTACGTATTCTCGAAATTCAAGATGAAGTTTGTGGAAAAATTTGAATTCATTATGAGTTTCTTTCTGATAGTTTCTCAGTTGAGTTGATAAATCTGGCAGGTTTCAATGTTTTATAGAAATTTTACAAATACGTTTCAATTCCCACGAAGGAAATCAATTTCAGCAGGCTTGTAATGGCAAAACTTTTATATTTATGAAATTGAAAATCTCGGTTCAGTTTATACGATCAGATTTTCTCAGTCGCATTTACAGAAATGTCAATTTCAACAGTTTGCCCAAGATTTTCAATGTTTTCAGACGTACATTCACCAGAAACGCCGGAAATCCGTTTTTGTCAGATTCGCAGTATACAAAACGTAGTTTTGAAGAAACACGAGTCTTTCACTAAAACTCGTCCGATTTACACCCGTGACCTAGGACTCGGTCAAAAAACAGTCATGTGAAAGAAAATTCGGCGTTTTTCAGTAAAAAAAAAACTGTAATTTCTAAAAAATACAATTTCTGTTTCCCAACCATGTTTTAAATTTCTGAAAATCCCTCGGAAGATTTTGAAAATATAACTAAAAAACTTTTCGGGCGTTATGATGATACAGATTTTCTGTCAAAACTGTTTGGGAAGAAAAAATATGCTGCGTTGCGGAAGAATGTCGAGAAGAGGTAAAAGGAAAAAAAAAAAGAAAAAAACCAAAAAAAAAAAACAAAAAATAAAAATATCGAGGAATTCCTGAGTTTTTTTTTTTTTTTTTCCGACCAAGAGCGAGCAACGAAGCCATTCGCCTTTTGAAAGACGTTGCAGTTCGTCGCGGCCGTTACACGAAATGAGACGTCAAATAGGGTCGTCGACGCCTGGCGTTCGCCAAACACCGGCTTGTCCACTTCTCTTTGTTGGCCAGGATCCTTTGTGCCCGTACAACAAAATGGCCCGAAGGCTCTGCGAGAGTTTTGATCACCGCAACGCTGGATTCTTGTTACTACGCTACGTTATGCCCACGCGCGTCAAGATTACATTTCGGCAAACAATTTATCGCTCTTTTGCATCCTTCGAGAATCCTTGAAATTGTTTTCGGTTCGTAGATTCCAAGAAAATAAGAAAAAAAAAAAAAAAAATGGCCACACCACCTGCCAAATAATACGATTCTACGAATGTCCTCTGATTTTTACACAATTAATTTTCAACAACTTGTCAGATTTGAGCTGGTATATGTTTTTTTTTTTTTTTTTTTTACCAAATTTTTAGCGATTCCGGCCTGATCTGAAAACGTCTAAGAAAACTCGAAAACTTCTTCAACGTTTCCAGTTATTTCTTTCGTATAATTTTCAATTTCAAAACTTGCAGAAATTTTATTGGAAATATTGTAGAAAGTTTTTGGATACTTGGTACCTGCAAGAATTCATGAAAATTTAATGAAACACAATGAAAGTTTTGTAATTATTTCAAAACCTTTCAACTAAATATGTTGGAAAATATTTCTGTACAATAGATATGAAATATTTTTGTTACTTTTCGGCTTTGTTGCTTTATTGATGGTTGTCAATCGTTTCTGAATTCGTTTGTCGAATCTCTGAAAACTTGTTGAAAAATTGGCAGGGAAGTATTTATTGATCAAATTATTTAGAATTACGTTTTACATAAAACGAGAAATTTTCTGCCTTCTATTACATTGTTGGATCGAGAATTCATGTGACAATGAAACGGTGAGAAAAAAAAGTGAACTTGTCATATTTTTCTATTTTTGAATTCGAGAATTTACTTTTACAAGCTTTTCGCTCCGTCAGAAATTACCAGAAAATTATAAGAAGAACGTGTAATCGATACGATTAACGTAGAAAATTCTCGAGTTTCAAATCCTGAGAACAAGATCCGTTCGAAAGATATAATATCAGGGCTTTCAAGCATCCTTTTAAATCTTATTCACCATTTTTCACCTCAAACATGTACGACGGATAAAGCAGAGATAAAATAAGGGGGAAAAAAAACGAAAAGAAAAAAAAAAGACGCCACATCCTTTCCCGAGTTATTTGAATGGAAGAACGATAAGTAAGTCAATTCAGGAGTTTCGCAGAATTTTTTTTCACCAAACGCTTCAATGCCTGAACGTCATGATATTACATTAAGGGTATACAGTACTCCTACCCTTACCGACCGAGCAAACTCACCCTTTTTCTTCATCCAGCAAAGGAACAAATGAACGGAAAGGGTTGAAATTTTAACGGTGCATCGCATTTTCGTAGCGGTATTCAGGAAAGTTACTCGTGTCCCGAAAATCGTCAAAAGAATGTGTAGTTTTTTGACACGCGTTGCTATTCCCACATTTTCCGCACTCCGGGAGCTAAAAATGCATAGCTGAGATATTTCGCGCAATCCCGGAATGAACGAGGAGTAAAATGAGCCTCTGTGGGACTGTTTTCACGTATGCAATATCGAAGTCGTTAGACGAAAACTAGGAATCAAAACAATTTCGTAAATAAAAGATGCTCCGTTCATTTGTTTATTTAATATGGGAAGAAAACGCGCGAGTTTGCTCGGTCGGTAAGGGTTGGAGTATCGCGTACCCTTAAAGGCTGTAAGGATACGCCGTATAACGCAAAACGAAAGATGCATAAAAAACAAAGATAAATAAAAAAATAAATAAATAGAACGAAAAGAAGTTGAAAAACGGGAGAAAGAATACCTTGTAAATCGGATATAGGTTATCGAGTTTCAGTTTTTCCACCCGATTTCAGTCGTTAGAGTTTTAACGAGGTTGATTCAAAGCTGACGGTTATAGTTTACTTTATTTTCATTCCAATGCTTCGGGCTTCCGGCTCATTAGACACACGGCTGGTTAATTATTCTTCGAACAATCCGTCGGAAGAATTTCGAGTTACTCGTAATTAGCGGGAATTGGCGAAGCAGCTGCGGCCATCATTGCGGAACAATTGTGTGTAGAAGCTTCTCTTCGGCCGGCCCTCTGAGCTTTTGATGCAAACGCCGCAAGCTCGCTGAATGCTGCGGGAATTTCCTTTGTTATTAATTAGGGCTTTCATCGAGGTGGGTATAACGTGTGTATCGGCAGTTCCGCAATTTCAGTAGCTCGGCTACTGTATCAGAAAAATTTTCAGCTTCAGAGTTGCAGTTTGAGCTTGAATATCTTGCCCAAGGCTTTGCCGATGCACCGGATCGCTTGGCTTTCCAAAATACTTTATGGTGAAAAGTTGCGTTCAAATTGTTCTCTCGGAAATTCACGAACGATTCTAAAAAAAAATGGTACAAAAATCCATAAATTCTGATCATTTCCAAATTCATTCCAAAACGATTATACTTCAAATTGGAACGTTTATTTATTTATTTATTTTTTTTAAACATTTTTATCGGAGACTTTTCATAACATTTTTAAACATTTTCAAAGCGTTTGAATCATTTTTCAGAATAAAAAGTAATATTTGGTAATTTTTAAGAATTCACCGGAAAATGTTGACGCATTTTTATGGAAATATAGTGGAAAGTATTTCCGATCAAAGTTCTTTAAATGTAGCTAAATATCTGGAAATAAAAACAATCTACACTATTCTTACGAATAAAGAATTTTTGAAACACTTTCAAACTAATTCAAAAAATTTTACAAAATTTCTTGTATTGTCTTTCCAATCTTGATAAATCTTTGGAGATGCGTAAAAATTTATGCAAAACCGCTGATTACACAAGTTGCAAATCACTTCATCACTTTGACACTTTCTTTTCTTAATTTTTTTTTCTTCTCCACTTCCTTTGCTTTCCATAATTTGCTTTAATTTTTTCCCATCCCTTCGTCGCATTTTTTTTGTTCCTTCTCTCTCAGCTCCTCGACCATTTTCCTGAATAATTTCCGATTCATTTCTACATCGAACATCGGCGAGAGCCGCCAGCTATAACGTCGATGTAGATAATAATTTCTGATTTTGTTTTCATTTCTATCGTTGCGACGAGCCTTTTTTTCTTCTATCAACTTTACCGAAAATTAATCATCAGCCGCATGAATATCGAAACTGATTAAACTTCTCGAGAAATAACGTCTGAAAAAAAAGTATAGATAACCAAAATCAACGATCAACTTTGCAGGGAAATCGAAATTGAAATTCAAATCTCCAAACAAGCGTATTTTATTTTTGGAAATCGGTTATTGTCCAGGCCAACGATTTTTCCGCTAATATCCGGGCGTTTACGGAGAAAAATGTTCATCGTTATTTAACAAGCAATAAAATTAACAAGATCGACAAAAGTGTGAAAAGAAAAGTTTCTTGTAAAAACAGTTCTATTTTCAGAAATCTCCTCTTCCCGGCATCTTTCTACCTTCACACCGGTAATCTTCCGAACGTTTTATTTTCACATCTTGCACGAAAAATTATTTCAACCAGTGCAAAACACTGCCGCACATACAAATTCAATACAAATTTGAAAGAACCAAAGAAGTCGTAGTCTTAATAAAATAAATTTTACGTCTTCGTTTATATACAGAATAGTCGTTATTATTTCTCTATCGACAACGCGTGAGGTTCTTTTCTTGGTGTCCGGAAAAAAAAAAAAAAAAAAAAAAAAGAAAGAAAAGTAACAAATAAATAAATAGATAAAAAGCAAATACACTTTAGATATTTTTTTAACGATTATTTGCTCGAATATTCGTGAGGGATTTGGATTTCGGGTGAGACGACCAAGTATTTGCCTTGTTTCTCAGTATCTAATTGGATGTGACAGTTACAACTTCTGTCATGTTGTCAGAGAATTTCAGGCTTGCCTCGAGGCGCGAGGGGCGTCTCAGTTTTCTTCGTTCAAGTCTCTCCCCCAAAACTCTTACCATTGTTCCACGGAATGCAGAGAAATGATGATAATGATAACAATAAGAATGATAATAATAATGACGATAAAAATAATGGAAAAAAAATAAATGAATAAAAAAAAAAAACAAGAAATACAGAAGGAGACGAGAGAAAAAAAAAAAAAATACGACACGTTTACGTGGCACTAATAATTCAGAGACAGCGAGTAGCGTCGCGCATGTTGGATGAGGGGTTGACAAGGTGAGCCAGAGGACGACGATGAGAGGAGAGAGAAAAAAAAGGAATTGAAGAAACATGGGGTGAAAAATAGGCGGGTTCAAATGTATCGGGAATTACATTTGCGGGGGTTCTTTGGCCGGAAATCGATACTTTTTGCTAATTTTATTATACTTGTAAAATTATTACCATATTCATGTGAGATACGAAGATATGTTTAAAAATACAGAAATAGATGGTACCAAGTGGAACTGTAAACGAAAGCTCGGATATCGTGGGTTTATTTGAAATCGCTTCAAAAATGGTCGAAAATCTGGTGGTTGTTTCATTTTTTTTTTTTTTTTTCTTCCGCCTCACTCCGCGATGACGGATTTTATTCGGAAGACCGTTTTTTTCGTAAACGCGATGACAAATCAATTCTCCGGAAACCATTTGATCTCGATTTCTGATAGCATGAATTATGTATTTGAAAAATAAGCATTGATCACAAATTTTTTTTTCAAATCTCTTTCCTACCGGTGGAACGAAACATTGGAACAAGTCAACGTTTTCCGCTGATTTGCCGAAAATTTATTCGCAAAAGAGCGAGAAAATCTCGCAACGATTGATTGAAATCTTACTAATCGTGCAGTTTTTTTCATCGACAGAAACAAAAAAAAAAAAAAATCCAAACAGTATCGAGACCATGAGAAATAGATCCCGAATTGACTTGAAAATAAAAAAATTTCCAAGTGTCAAACTTGTTGTTTCGTTTGATAAACCGATCAGCAGGATAGCGGAGTTGAAATAATCTTCGTTTCACGAGGCATAAATTGACGCGGAAATAGTTTTGCGTGCATTTGGTTCGAACTCCATCCAATCATTAATTAATTTCATATATATTTGTTCGCGAAAAATGAAATCAAGAAAAAGCAATACGTTGATAATAATATCAACAACAATAATAACAATTGCAATAACGTAACAAAGAAAATCAGAACCTGGATTATGGCATAATAATGATTGCAAAACAATGGCCGGCCGGTACGAATTCGCAGATGTAAATAGTTAATCGTGTAAAAGCAGCGCGCAGCTGGGTTTCGTTATTAATGCACTCATTACTCGCGACGTTTTAACCGCAAATTATTCAAGGGCCGGAAACCGGATTTGGCTTATGAGCACTCATCATCCCCTATTCGTGCCTATAATACGGTTCGATAGGTGTAAAAAACTAACGATGTGGCAGTGCGCGAAAATTCGGTTAGTTTCAATCGATTGTTTACACCGCGTATTACAGCGAATTGAAAATTTGCTTGCGGTGAAATGCATTATTATTACTGAAATTGTCAAGGATCAGTGATTGTTTTTTGCCGTTGTCGAAAAAAAAAAAAAAAATATCACAAATTAATGTGAAGCAACGAATTGAATATGAGGTAACGTCAGGTGATGAATTATTATATAAATTGACGTGGAGGGACCGATTAATACGAAATGTCACCAGAATTATTCTAATTGCCCGTTGAAATCATCGTACCAAATTCAAACGGCTATCAATTTTTGCGCTTAGGCTTATACGCGTGTTCGTAAAACAAAAACTCGATCGGTAACACTGAAAGCTCATAAGAATTGGTTTACTGAAAATTGATCACTTTGGGTTTGCTTGTTGAATAAAAACTCGATCGGTAACACTGAAAGCTCATAAGAATCGATTTACTGGAAATTGAACACTTTGGGCTTACTTGTTAAATAAGAACTCGATCGGTGACACTGAAAGCTCATAAGAATTGATTTACTGGAAATTGATCACTTTGGGCTTGCTTGTTAAATAAAAACTTGATCGGTAACACTGAAAGCTCATAAGAATTGATTTACTGGAAATTGATCACTTTGGGCTTGCTTGTTAAATAAAAACTCGATCGGTAACACTGAAAGCTCATAAGAATCGATTTACTGGAAATTGAACACTTTGGGCTTACTTGTTGAATAAAAACTCGATCGGTAACACTGAAAGCTCATAAGAATCGATTTACTGGAAATTGAACACTTTGGGCTTACTTGTTAAATATAAACTCGATCGGTAACACTGAAAACTCATAAGAATTGGTTTACTGGAAATTGATCACTTTGGCCTTGCTTGTTGAATAAAAACTCGATCGGTAACACTGAAAGCTCATGAGAATTGATTTACTATAAATTGAACACTTTGGGCTTACTTGTTAAATAAAAACTTGTAGTCAATTTTATTTTCCTAACTTTAGAAATAGTTCAAGATTGAATTGATGCATCGAAAATGTTTGACACGTTAATAAAAAAATTGATATACACTAGCTGGATGAAAAACGTAATCAACGTTGTTTATTTATCATTTCAAGTTGAAGCGTTTCAAAATGTAGAAAAGAACTTGGTGAATATGCAAGGATAAAAGACACTAGACAACGTAGTTCAATTCGCAATTTGGTATCGCATTAACTCTCTTCTTCTTTTTCTTATGCTTTTACTCCGAAGTATATTTTTTCACTTTTCAATATGGGAAAACCGAATATTGTATAAACAGTGTTAGGGGAAAACTTTGCTTCAACCGGCTGAAGAAAATTTGGCGATTTTATTTGGATAGTTTTTGTTTTTATTATAATACTCGTTTAACGGGTCGATATTGCATTGATTCTACTTTATTTATTCACCTATCTTTATATAAAATGAAATCCTTGAGGAAAACACAAATTTGTTGGATTTTAATAATAATGTTTTTAGATAAACAGAAAAATCACAATGGCTGATTTGATTTCTGATGAAAACTATGAGGCATTGAATCTTACATTGAAAAGTCATTTGATTCATCCTTTTTTCGAGGTTATTTGAAAAAAAAAGCCGTCTCCTGGCATATGGTGAAGAAAAATTCATCCCAGGAACGAGGTGGTAAAAAAAATTTCACAACTACACGCAGATATCAATGAAAAGACTGCTCAGATCTCTGAATTAGAATTTCACATTAGATTTCCATTAACGAAATTTTCATAGCAAACTCAATTTTCAAAATTCGTGTCATTCGTCAAGTGCAGAATAGAAAGTTTTCATTATTGTATCAAATTACGCCGGACTCGCCCGTGAAAAAACAACTACAGCTTGAAATCGTGTGAGCTAATCAATAAGTTTCGAGGGTACAAAGCGGCCGGAATAACTGCGTTTAGAATATTGCTGCGCTGTTACCTTCGCCCGCAAAATGGCACTTGGCGTACACGAGTGGATGTTGAATGTGCTTGCATGAATTAGCTAATTGCCGTTTCAATCGCTATCGAACGAACAGAAACCGTATGCTCAAGAGGTGCTCGGTTCTAGTTTCGCATGTAATTTATAAAGCTCTCAAATATCCAGCTCGAATTAACCGAATTCGTCGATACAGTCAATTTTTTCAAAATAATTTCCAATATGAGAATCTGGCATAATTGCGCAGTTGTTGTGAAAAGTTTCTAAAAAATTCCAATCACTGGCATAAAAATCTTGGAGAGAATATATTGTCAGTTTCTTTACAGGAAATTAATTTTGGCATAATATATATATATACATATATGTATATGGAAAAACCTTGATATTTTTTGAAAATTACTCAAAACTTTCCGTAATTCATACCTACATACATTTTGAGCAGAATTTAGGGTTTTTAAAAAATTATGGAAAATTTCAGGGAGACTTAAAAGATAGAAACACTGGCGAGAGATTTCGGAAAATTTATTTTTACCAAGGAAAGGAGTCTTGGGTAATTTTGGTGCAATTTTACTGATTCGCGGAACGAAATTTCAATCAGATCCTCCTCAAACAACTTTCGATTTAGAACCGCGAACGAATCGGGCAGATCTGTGTTATTACTTCGGAGTGAAGAAGCAAACGAAGTCTTGATTAACGAGAAAAGTTGAGGCCAGCCTCCGGAGGAATCCGATAAATGCAGTTCTGCGTATTGGTAAAAAGAAGTTTTTAGAACCGGAAAGAGATTAAAGAAAGAACCGGAAGAACAGGGATCCAATCAGTTCCCCCAACTTTTTGGATGCAAATATAAACCGGAGATATTGTAGAGGTAATTTTCTCCGGGTGAAAATAGATCGATCAGCTCCGAAAAAGGAAGAATCCCAAGTCGGGTGGAGCCGAATATCTGTCTTGGAAAAGATTGGCTTTCCTCGCCACTAAGCGATGAGGGATGGCCAATGATTATTCAGCGAGAAGCCGACAGATTCGAAAGCTCCCCCGAGTCTCGAACCCTCGAAGCCTTGCCGGCCATTCGAAACCTGCCAATCCTCTCAACTCTTCGCGCTTTCTGATCGCCGTTTCAATCAAAAGCTCCGCCGTGACTTCGCCCACAAGTATGAGAAAGCGCCGAAGTTGCGGACTGACGTCCGAAATATTTTTGAAAAATTAACACCCGTGCACAGTGGTCTTGTCAATTTTATTGAGCAGTCGAATTACGATCGTCTCCTCGCCGAAGTCTTGCCAGTTCAGTACAATTTTACTAAATCTAGTACGTTTGTAAGTATTCATTACCTTGGTACGTCTTTCGTCGATCTGGTAAGTTTTTCAACATCAGTACCCGAATACGAAAAAAACTCCAAACGCTTAAATTCCCTAGTTTATCCTCAATCGGAAAAGGAAACTAGCGATTCTCGCGCCATCTGGAGACTGAAGTTTGTTGCAGTCGGAAGGTAGCAGCACTTACGCTTATTGCCAAGTTAAGAAAATCGAGCCGTGGTCTGTCGTCTTTACTCAACTCCCATAAGTCCATGATTTGGTATTGGTAGCATTGAATTGAACAGTGCTGCCACCGGACATTAGATAAAATTAGTCCCTAGATCCTATTTAACTGTTTGGGTTTTGTTTGGTTGGAGGAACTGATATTCGAAAAATTGTATCCGGTGAATTTCCCGCAAATCGCGTTCAAAATATATAAGATATTATATAAACTATCATTTTGTCGCATAGTTTTATAAGTCAGAGCTGTGACTCGTACGGTACGTTATAAATAAAAACTGGTGATGGTGCAAGATTTAAAAAGAATATAAAAAAAAAAACAAACAACAATAAAACACCGACGTTTTTACACATTTATTACGTACTCTATTTACCGACGCTATTGGATTTGAAGTGACCGCCAATTTATATATATATATATATTTAAGTATATAAATGTGAGCTCAGATGTCGATGATTAGTTTGAAATCGCTGAAAAAAATTTGGTAGGTTCGTTTTGTTTCGCTTTACGATTTTGGTCGAGATGAAAAACATTTCTAAGAAGTCACTACGAGAGACTTTTTCTTATCACGTTGGCATTGTTAATTTGTTTAATTTGACAAAATTGCGGTAGTATTAATTGTGGAAAAAATGGGAAATTGTTTCAGAGAGCCTGAAGAAAGTAATGATTCTTGATGAAATGAAGATGGGTGTCAGATTGTTTGATTTTTTTCTCGTTTCTAAATCGATCGAAAATTACAGTTTAACTGCTTTCCGAGCAATCCTGACAGCATTGATTGATCCTTCAATAATTATTTACACAGACCACGCAAACTTCATTGTTTCTTGAATAATATAAAACCCGAGCGGGTGAAACTCCTCGAGTGATTTCACCAAAGTTTTCCATTTTTCATTAATAACGAGCAATGAGAAACGTTTGAATCAAAAGTTGGTACAAGTGAAAAAATAAAACCGTTTCAACAATATCGGCCATCGTCATTTGTTTCGATGAGAATAAACACGAGTAAAATGAGATTCCTTGAATTTGAATAACACAGATGCTGAGATTTAAAAAATTTGAGAAAAGTTTTCGTGACGAAATTGTTAAAAATAATTACATCCTTTTACTTTTTTATTCATTTTCGTCACGTGTCGTTTCATTGATCTCACCGTCATTGACGCTAATAACACCAATTGTGGAGAATTTTGAAACGGTTCATTCTCCTTTTCTGATTCTTGATTCAAACGGCCCGCGCCTGATTCATCCTGAAACAATTTTCTGCGATTGAATAGCCGCTGTTCCAGTCGATTTCTATGTAAGATCGTCATCGACAAGTTCTTTACAACCCTCGAGTAAACTAATCAAGGGTGATGAATGCGGTGTAATGAAACACGATCAGCTAATCGTTACTTTGATCGTGTGTGTTTGTTTTTGTGTGTGTGTGTGTGTGACGCGAATCCCGCAACTCTCACAATCGCGAGAGGCGATATTATGCATCCTACAACTGCACCGGAACTTTGCCAATTTCATAGTTTGCTCAACGTTCCACTGCACAGCACGTAATATCAATCACTGCATCGAATTCAGTGCAAGTTCGCTTCTACGTCGTGTCGCAAATCATAAACTGCCTCCCTTGCTTTCATAGAATCTCAAGCTCATTTCATTTTGAACAGGATTTTTCTATCCTTTTACTTGTCTGTTTTTGTACGCAATACGTTTTTTATCCAAAGCGATTCCGATGCCAAAGAAACGTAAACCAAATCAGCACAGGTTGGAAAACAAAAGGCACCGGGACCAAATACATCAAAAACAATAATCCAAACAAAAATAACCCGCGAAAAAAATATCACAATTCAAATTCAATTTGATTTAATTCAATTCAACGTAATTTAATCTTTTGTCAATATTTCTGTCATTGTTTTGTGATGGATTATTTTTGTCTTGCATTATTTTTCTCATGGGTTATTTTTGGGGTGTTATTTTTATCTTGCAATATTTTTCGTTTGCGTTATTTTTGTCTTGGCTTACGCTTGTTTGCGTTGTTAATGAAAGGTTGTTTTTGTGTGCGGATTATTTCTACACGGGACATTGGCGTCGGTCACGGACAAACAAATAACGTGCGAGCTTTTTCAGAACGCTTTGTGTCGTCGTGCCGCCATTGTCTTTATATTATTTTTTTTTAATTTTATTAGAAAGCCGCATGGGTCTGAATCGCATGCGTATAGTTTCTGCTTGGTGAAATCCAATCCTATGCTTGCTTGTTGACTCTTGAGTGTTTAAAGTGGAGCCTGTTAAACCTAGGCGAGCTTAAGTGAAGCTCGTTCGACTCAAACCGAACGCTACACGGCTCAGTTCGAGCAGCTTGACTTATCGTTAAGCCGTGATATAGGATCCGAGTATCGCTTTCCGGAAACTACGGAACCAGGAGCACCATACACGATTTACCTTGCAGCTTCAAATTCGATGAAAATCGGTCGAGCAGTTTTATCTCGAATTTTCTGAAGAACTCGGAGAAATTACGTCAATTGAGAGACTTCAGGGATAATCGTAAAAACAGTTTAAGGAAGGATAAAAAAACACGCGAAGGCGTAATATGTGAACTGCAAAATGAACAGAGACAACACAATTAACGTTTCAGAATAAATTACGATCATTTTTTTTTTTTTTTTCAATAACTCTGAACTTCATTTTATGTACCCTGAATTTTACTTCGAATTGCATCGTTTGTGAAAATTTTTTCCATACTCCGACTATTCGGAATAATCGATTACTAAAGATTTGAAAATTGTAGAATCATAGGATGTAAAAAAAAAAAAAAAACAACTTAGTTTCAGCCAAATTGAAAACTATGTATAGAAAAATCTTTTCTGAATAATTGACAACTTAATCGTCAAGTAACATAACCTCGAAAAAATTCAATAAATCGTCATCATTCACAAACGCATCATAGAATTTCGATAAAATCTCTGCAATCTTTTACGTTTTCAAATAGTTGATCGAGGCTTGCTAAGTTGAATTGCAATTACTGATGAAAATCAGTAATTAGATTGAAACATCTGTATTCCGGGCAATTGATAAGCATAATTTGAGATTGAGTTTCCATGTAAAATCCGAGAGGGCGCGCTGCGTGCGTGACAGTTTGTCGAAGCTACAGCATCCCAGAATCTTCTCAATTTCACTTTGCAGCAAAGTTATGAGCGCTCACTCGCTCTTCTAAGGAGCTCACGGAGTTTCGTAATAGTTCTCGTAACTGTCTTCCGGGTATTTTCCATTTCAAGAAAAACATCACCGAACCAGCTTTATAAGCTTGAAGGAGACGCGCTTGTACCTGCAGCTTTGCGCTTAAAGTTACGACGTAAAAGTTTACGAAATTTAAGTTGAGGCCGTCTCAAAGTTAAAGAATGATAATAGATTTACCTAATATGCACACGCTTTTACGGATTTTTCATTACAACCTCTGTGTTTTTTCGTGCTAACAAAGAGGCAAAAGATGTAGATTTTCAAGGTTAGAAAATAAATTTTTTTTTATCACTGCTGTTGGGTCAGAATTAAAACTTCTTATTTATTCTTTTTTTTTTTTCTTTCTTTGTTTTTACAGAAAATTGACGATCGTATTCCAAAGTATAAATGAGAAAAATTTAAGATTTGTTTGACCAGTTTTAGGCAGTAAACTCAAAAGTGATTGCTATTTTTGAAATTTAATTAATATATTCAATACAATCAATTGGTAATTTCTATGAATAAAACAATGATACTGGAAATGGTTGAATTTAAAATTTCACATTTTGTTCTTTTAACATCAAAACTTTGAAGATTATAACGAAAGGAGATACATTTTTCTCCGAAAAACAATAAATGCAAAATTGATCATATTCAGAAAAGTGAAAGATTTGTTCAGTATTTGCATGATAATTCCAGAAAATTTTTACTAGATTTTGAAACGTTCCGATCACGCTAACTTTTTCTTGCTTGTTACAATTCTCAGAACCACGGTTGAACGAATATTAAATTTCGTTCGATTGCGAATTGAAATACGAGTAATCAGCTGCAGGTAAATCGAATCGATCAAATATTCCACCAAAATTTTAACAAATTAATTTGAACTTTTTTCACCTCAGACTTTTCTGTTTACAGAAGTAAAAAACAAGACAGCAAACGTCGCCAATATATTCTTGGCGCTAAACAGTATCTTTAACAAACGGGTTTGTCGACTGAATTTCATCATTATTATTATGATTATTACGGTCGTTATCGTAATTGGGCGTGATTAATACAAGGAACATTATTTTTAATCAGCTGTACGAAACTTCAACTTGTTTTTGCAAATACGTACAATGTACCAGATGAATATATTCTTAATTGGCAATGTTTATTCAATCGTCGATTTATTTTTACGCTATAATGTTCGTTGCTGTTTTGATTCATCATTGTTCCTATTTTTCTTTATTTCAATTTAATTTTACAACCGTACGTGGAATCAAGTTGCGCGAACGATTTTAGACCCGTGAATTTTTCGGGTCTAATTAATTATTTATTGTAATTTTCTTTCTTTCGTTTGACTTACTTTCTCGGAACCTTGGGAGGGAAAAAAGAGCCGGAAAGTTTGTCGGAGTGGAAATCAGACAGTCTTGCTGCTTCAGCTGCCGCTTAATGACTCCTTCGAGAAATCAACATCTCCTTGGCACTTCTTCATTTAATTTTCTCATTTCTCCATTCGCCCTTCCTTATATTCACAATCTCCCTCTTTCATTGACATGCGAGACATAATTCTCAACGAAATTCATCACCCACTCAATTGGGAGTCAATTTATTAACGTCCATACCAATAATGACGTCTCTTTATAGGTATAAACGACCTTCTGCCAATTTATGCTAAAAAGGAAAACGAAGAATCTTCATTTTCATAATTATACGTCATGAGAAATCTTTCTCGAAATCTTTCTATCCATAGCCGTGTGAGTTGAACGGTTTCAACAATTTTATCCATATTGTTGTTTATGAATTGAAATATTTTTCATCACGTTTCGCGTTATAATTATTTTTGCTATCTTCGTTCCGAGGCTCGGAAATACCGCTGGATTTATTTCAAATGATGGTAATATTCCCGTCACGAATCTGCGACGGACTTATACTTTCATACTTTCATTCGTGTTGAGAATATTCGATCAGTTTCGTTTTTCGTGCCAAGTTTACGCGGCCATAAAATCAATCATTATATTCTTGTAGGTCGCCGCATGTATGTTGAACAGAATAAATATCTCACCTGGTGAGCCGCGGATTTTATGATCGCCTCGTGATAGGCCAAATTTATATGTACATTTTATGACGCGAAATTCGTATGGGCGATTTTTTTTTTTTTTTTATTTATTTATTTTTTTTTTTTTTTTTATCCGGTAACGTGATTTTTTGATAGCTACTTTTATGCGGTTGAGACGGGTTTTTTATCTGACAAAAGTATCCTTACGACTGGTGATGGGAGAAACTGTAATTAGTCCGTAACAAGTTACAACTAAATATATTTGACAGTAATTCGGGATGACCGTAGAATAAAAATTGCATTTGGAATTTATGATTGGAGGTGAAGAAATTTCGGTCGTCTTCTGTAATTGGAAAAAAATTAAATAAAATGCGATTCGTAGTTTGTAACAAGTACAAGGTCATTTAGAAATCGCATTTTTATTTTGTAAACGAAGGTAAATTGAATACAAAATGGTTTTTCATCTTGTAATTGGGATACAGTTAAAAGTAAATCACAATTTTATCTTACGATTGGAACAAAGCGAGATACAATTGTAATGAAATCAAACAAAAATTGTCGTTAAATATAATTATTTGCGAATAATTTTACAGTGCGAATTTCACTTTCGACTTTATTATGAACTACTTGTCCAACGGATTAACGAGCTGGATTAAATTCGTTGTTGTCCTGCTGTTAGGAAGAAAATAAAAAAGAGGGAACAGAAATGAAAAGGAATGTTATACACGTTCCAGGGCAATGATTACGCTCCGATACACGAGACTTCTTTCCTCTGTTGAAATGTAATTGGTATTTCCCCCCAGATTTCCTTTGAGATTTCGAGCAAATCAATGGCTGAACTTAGTCGGAGCAACGGAAAGAATTTCTTCCAATTTTCAACCGACCCAAAAACGACCAAACGCGTATCGTACAATTACGGATATTCGAAAAAATTAGAGAGAAAATTTACTCCGATGGATGAAATGGAAAATGAAAAAGGCACTCAAGAAAATTGCCAAAAAACGAACGTGCTTAAAAATATTTTTTTCGCATTTTTTTTTTCCGAAGTTCGGTAAAGTTTTTAGTAAAAACCAAGACGTCAAATTGGACAAAAATAATAAATTTTTATCGATATTGACGGAAATTATTTTGAATATTCTTTTGATTTTTTCAAGAGTAATCGTGACGTCTTTAATTCTTTTTTCTCTCTCTCTCTCTCTCTCTCTCTCTCTCTCTCTCTCTCTCTCTCTCTCTCTCTCTCTCTCTCTCTCTCTCTCTCTCTCTCTCTCTCTCTCTCTCTCTCTCTTCTTTCGTATGATTCAATCGTGGGAGAAAAACACGTGATTCGGAACCGAAAGTTGCCCGAGAATGTTAAGAGAATTAAACCGACAGAAGTCGTTAGGTTAAAATTCTCCTTGCAGCCCAGGTGCGACGAAGTGCTGCAGTTCCGAAAGTTTGAAATATTGTAAAAAATTAACTCACATAATTCATGAATTAAAGTTTGGCAAACTTTTCCTCGGAGAAAGAGAGTTTCGCCCGCTTTTCCCTTACCCGGATGGTTATGTGGGTTGGTATATACGCAGTTTGAGGGTCGGTTCGTACTTAAGGATGTTTATTTTCACGCGTAGATTACACCGAGTTTGCGTTACTGCCGACTATGAAATTCCAACGGCAGAAACTGGTGTTAATTAAATGCCAGTTCCTCTCCGCATGCTGGGATATTTATTCATCTCTTTCCCTCTCTCTCTCTCTCTCTCTCTCTCTCTCTCTCTCTCTCTCTCTCAAGTAATTATACTAATCAACTTGAAGATTAATATCGTAAAGGACTGTGAATTATTATTATATATTATCTACACGTAATATTCATTCTTACGCTAATTACGCAACTTAGGTCTGACGGAAATATTTACACTCGGAAAAATTTTGAGTTATTCTGTGAAAAAAATTTCCCGTGATATACGTTCAGGGAAATTTAGAAAAGATGATAAGCATTGTTTGAAGCTTTCGGGAATTTTTTACTACAATTCGCTCTGAAAATTGTTCGAAAAAGTTTCTTTTTTTTTTTTTTTTCTTCTTCCGGTCATTCTTTATTCCAATTTTGCATTCATTTCGAAAAATTTCATTCATCAACTTTTCTGCGATTGCGAAGAAGAAGAAAAAAAAAAACACTTTGTGTATTACCGACGTTGCGGCGGAGAAACTTAAAATACGACTTTAAAAATGTTTGTCACTCGCAGATATTGCTTGCAGAGAAATTGCTTAAATAAGGATTTTTCTGGCTGCGGAGGATAAAAAAAACAAAACGGTACTCTCGCGAAAAAATTCCGTTTAATCCGTTCTTTGCAGATTTTTTTTCGTTATCCCATTTTGTCCCAGTTTTTTTTTTTTTTTTCCACGTACGAACCCAGCCTGACGGAGGTGGAAAAATAAGCTGTTAATTCAAAAAACTGAACAACTGTGAGATTTTCAGAGAAAACACCCTACCGGTCTGAGCTTTTTTCGGACGACAGTTATTTTTATCCGCGATGCCGATGGCGTAATTTTCGCAATTCCATTCCCCCTTTCGCGAGTTTTCTCTGCTATGGACTCGACAATGAAAGGGTGAAATATCACCCGTTTTCTCACCCTGCGGCGTGTTTTCTGGAACCCCGAATCGACTGCAGGTTATACGACTCGCCTGTACGTGGCGCGAAACGGAAGATAGAGGGGAGTTTATCACTCCGAAAACTCGGTATGGTATATATAGCCACTAGTCTAGCATTTATATCTAGCATTTGTCTCTCTGCTGGACTTTCAGCTCAAAACTCTTTGTCTCGTTTTTAGAAAATTTATCGCATCCGCACCCTAAATATCGATTTTAATTTTCTTATTCTTTTTCTGTTGGGATTCTTTATAATTAATCAATGATACGCCACAATTAAAAAAAGGTGTAATTAATTATGCCGAAATTGTTGAGTTAAAAATTTATAATCTCTCTTTAAAGAAATTTCGATAAAACTGATACTCCACTCCCATTTTGACCCTGATGAAATTATAGGTTTATATCAGAGAATTTCTATAAAGTGACGTAAAGAACTCAGTCATCCTTTTTATAATCGTTAAGATAACTTTTTTTTAATACTTCAATAGAAACTGATATTCACGTTTCTTATAATTTTAAAGGTGAGGACTGAGAGTTCGAAAAAATATCTGAAATCGATTTGGTATGGAATCCCCCATATATACATTTTGCTTTCTTGCGGTCAAAATTTTTACGAGGTTTTTAATTAAAATTTTTTTCTGTACATTCACGTTATGACTGTATGTTGCAATTATTTTTTGAATTTTATGTTCGCAACAATAATTTTTATTCGAAGTTTTTTTTATCGGACTCTTGTGACTGAAATTCTTATTGATTCGAGCCAGAAAACAAACCACTGTGTACGTATAAACAAGAAAAATGACAAAAATTGAATAGACGCTTCGATGGTTAAAAAAATTACTGGTTTTGTCTAATAACACTACACAAGCTTGCATTGATTTAAATGAATTTGTTAGTTTTGGACAGAATGATTTGATTCAAGTATCGATCAGCCGAGTTTAGTTAAAAGGATTGATTGTCTACAAGTGATACTCTTCCGAGTAGAAGGAATTGAGAAAAATTTTGATAATTGTACCCGACCAAAGTTTCCACATATCTCTGAAATACATATTACAATTACAAAAAAAAAACGTAGACATTCTTAACAAGGCAAATTTCAACCAATTAGGTAACTTGATTATATCACTCCATCAAAATCAACCCTTCTCACCGTTGTAATGTAAAATAAATTATGCGACATTCGGTATTTTGACTAAAAAATAGCTATGTACGTAATGTTTTGATGAACGAAGAAGAAATGGAGATGAGCTAGTTATTTCGTCGTCGTTTCTCGTTGACGCGTGGCAAGAATGTAATGAAAGAAAGCTTATGAAGGTGAAACAAATCGGCGTAGTACATTTCACGTCAGACCCTGAAATTTACTTTGCGAACTCGACCAGCTGGTTGGTGTAATCTAATTAAGCATAAGTGGCACTGATTTATAACCCCGTGTCACGAGGAATGTTCACAACACAGTTCCAAAGTTTTCACAACATGAATTTCACTGTAATACTCGCATTGAATTTTTTACCCTGAATCAGAAATACAAATTGATTGGATCCTGACCTGTTGACGATGAAAAAAAGGCCACAAATTACGATGAATAAATCGGAAAAAAATCCTACGTTACAAGTTAAAGAATAATTGAAAGCCTGATGATAACAAAGTGGTCGTGAAAATCTAAAATTATTACATATTTTCATTTTAATTTTTGGTTTTTGTTCACAGTGCAACGCCGCTGTCGGCGTCAAGGCGTTCTTCGACATGATGCACAGTGGACCTCACAAGGTGATGCTGTTCGGAGCAGCGTGCACACAGGTGACGGATCCCATTGCGAAGGCCTCGAAGCACTGGCGACTCACGCAGGTAACCTGATTCCGTTTTTCCTTTGCTCTGTAGATGAAGAATTAACTTATCCAATTGCAGAAGAAACATTTGGTGTACCGAATAACATATTTGAAATCAGGGGACGTTTTCATTGATCGTAAAGAAAATGTCAGTTGTGATGTTGAACCAGTGGGTAAAGAAGGGAGATAGTCGGTAAGGAAGGTAGAAAGTCGGTAAGGAGGAGAGAAGGTCGATAATCAGCAGAGAAACAGGATTTGAAATTCGAATTTTAGTGCAGTAGCGCAGAATTCTGTCTTATGAATCAAATTCCGTGGTTAATGAACTGTAGTGTAATTACGTATACATAAATTATTCTCTCCTGTTCGCAGGTAATCATAACCGTACTGGAATTTCATTAATTATTATACGTTTTCAAATTTCTGCTCGTGTGAAATTAACTTCATTAAATAATGAATGCTGAAAATTCATCACACTCATCGCATCTGTAATTCGATTCTCTATTAAAATCTTTTTACTTCCGAATCAGTTGATATTTTATGAAGTTTGTATTAATGTAATGATGATGATAGAATTTTTTTCGGAGCTTGCGAAGATGAAGATTTAATTGAGGAAAGAAATGTGATAGTTTTTCAGAGTTTTAGGTGAAACATTAAACGAACAGCTGATGCTTTGCTGCACTGTACGTTACTATGAAAGGAATATTAAGGAATAAGAAATAATGACGACCCCTGAAAATTGTATTATAAAGTTCCTCAAAAAACTTTGATATTCCGAAAAATTATTTGAATTCAGATTTTTCAGAATATAGTCGAAAATTTTGAGAATTTTTGTTATAGCAATTAAAAAAATTTTTAAAAAATAAATAAAACACGCCGAAAATCAATCAAAGAAACACGCATCATTTTAAGGAAACAGAACAAATCTGAATAATTATACCTTGAATAACCGGGTGTTGAATTTAAGTAGTTATCGAGCGTAACTTTCAGTGAAAAATTTTCACCCCCGGGTAAAGAAAGAAAAAAATGTTTATAAAAAAAATAGTGATATTAATCAATGTACATGATCATTCGTCTCACGTTCTCACCTCATAAAGATAATGCGGTAATCAGTTTATGCATGTATATGATACATATATGTAATACCTGTGCACGTAAATATTTCAGCTTCATTAGTGAGGCTGGATATAGAATATTCATATTTCAGAGACGATCGCGATTTTGTGAAGGCGAACGTGCTAGTCTGCCGACGTAGATTATAACGGTGAAACTAACGTGTCTCATTACTCAAATGAACGCCAAACCCTCGCATCATACGGCTTGAAAAGATATCAGCTAGTTTCCACATAGCTGTTGGTAATATCAGTCAGTCTACATCCTTTTTTATCCTTTCTTTCACCCGCATTGGAAAAAGCAGCACCAAGCTCGTGCGGAGTCTATTGATTTTCCGGATTACCATTTTCAAATTAAAAATAGTAAAGATTTAGGAGGTTCCAGAGATTTGCTGTTTTCTTTATTATCATTTTTATCACACATCGTTCAACGCTTGTTTTAATTTTATATATATAATCGTTGTTGAAGTATCATTATCATCAATGAACAAATTGTTATTTATATTCGATTTTAATACAGTTTAATCCACTTGCTTGTCGTAAACTACCAATTTGATTTGAACATCAATTTTAATATTCTTAGTTTTAAACACTCAGAATAGACGCCTTCGTCATTGGATCGGACGAATCTTTTTCCGTGATGAAAACTCAATGACTCGTCTACTTTTTTAGCTTTTCCACTTTTTGAGCTTCACCCTAAAACATAATTCTTTGCATTTAGAGGCTGTACAGTTCTTGGATAAAATCTCAAAATCGCTTAAAAATCATTTTGGAACCTCATAATGATCCATAACCCCGTGAAAATTTCGTCGATCATACGACTCTGTTAAATCTTTCGTCCAATCGGACAGTTATCACCTCGAATTGAAATAGAAAATCGATTTGGACAACGTCGTAATACACAAAGTGAGAGAGAAAAAAGTTATAATCCATTAGATTACAACGATAGAAAACGTTGCCATTCGGAGTGATCTGCATAAGTTATAGGAATCGATAAAATGCCCTCGAGTCCTTGGGTTGTTTTTTTTTTTTTTCCTCACTTTCGCCGATGCCTTGAAATATCATCCGAATCACTTAATCGAAATTTGAAAACCTTTTGATGCATAGATTCAATATTCAATTACAGAATTGATTTTTAAAACGAAAAAGAAAAGTTTTGCGCGTGCGCAGTCGGTACTTCAGGCTGCAAAGTTTCACGGGGTCCTCTCGGTGTCTAATAACGAGATAAGTTACATCGAGGGGCTGCCAAAAGTGGTTTATACGCGACGTGTCCTGCGGAATCTTATCCGTTGACAATAGATAATAACAATAAATTCGTCCGGTGAGTGAGACGGAAGATGATGCTAAAACCTGGGCCGGATATGGGTCCATTGAAGCTGGACAAAGAGGCCGGCGGGGAAATGACGTGCAACATGAAAGCCTGGCTGACAGGCACTGTCGTCTTCCGGCTTAGTTGTGTCTCTGCTCCTGCTGCATTACACGTGTCTGGACCCGGGACGAAGCTCGTAATCTCGTTGCGTCCCACCGCTGCCACCATGGGACATGACGTCCAATGGTATTTACACTCGCCCACCGTCGCTCTCTGTATTATTTTTATTTCCAACCCTCTCCCCATCTCATTCTTTGTTATTTCCACTTCGTTTCACTCTCTTTCCATCCGGTTATTATTATACACGCGCCTAATTTTCCTTCACCGAGTGGAAATTCGTTAGAGATCCTGTGGGAAATTCGGACTACTGGCACTTCCTGCAGGATGAATGACCGGTGATGATGATGCAGGTCTGCTTGTTCCTTCATCAGTGGAAATTTTTCTCTCAAACACCATATACCGAAAATGTCTTAAAAAACTCTGCAGACAGTCTTTTACCTATGTTAAAATTGTTTTGACGAATTTCACTAATTTGTTACAAAAAAATGTCTCAAAATTTCTTGTTATACTTGTCTAAAAGACACTTCGAAAGGATTTTTATGGTATGGTACAGAAATCCATTCAGTATTTTGTAAATTTGTTGCGTATGAATTATTACTGCGTGGAAAACAAAACAAAAGAATCGTTTTTTCAATTTGAGAAAAGCTTTTTTTTTTGATTGTTCAAAATAAAGTATTATTCCATTAAGCTTAAAATTTGCAGCTAAAAAAGGGACGAAAGAGAAACAGTTATCCTACTGTAAGAAATTATTATTTAACGAAAATTTCATCGTTTATTTGAACCCCCGTTTATTTTATCATCAATAAGCGTTTCACGATCAAAGCAGAAAATTGGGGCGAAAAATCGCGATTCCGCTCAAGTCTGTGACAAGCAATCGTGATTGAGTGGGTGAGGAGTATAATTTTGTTGAGCGTGAAGTGCCTATCACGATGCCCGAGGCCTGTCGCCCTTGGGTAACGGCGAAATGGCACTGCAAGTATCGAGGAAAGTGTCTGCACAGCGAACAAATTTACTTGTTCTTATAAAACTACCGCGAATTTATCGCGGTGGTATAGTGCCGAGGAATTACGGGTGAATTTGATCGCTCGAGAAACGTAATGCATGCCTGGAAATCGACCTGAGTCACGGCATCGCTAGAATAAGTTTTTGTAATCAAGGGAATCGATATACAGCGGTGGTTCTGGATACAGATTCCGTTACCGATGCTTTACCTAGCCAAGACGCAAACCCTTTTCTAGAAAATTTGAAAAAAGGTGTATGTCTCAGCTAAATAAAGTGTCGGTAAGTTATCTGTATCCAAAACCGGTACCGTCTATCTACTCAAGCAAAATTCAAAATATTTGCATTTTCAAGAATGTACATCGAAAACGTTGAAAAGAGCAGGATTAATCGTACTCGGTGAACCCGATCGAACCATGGAAAGAGAAGTTGAAGGAATCGACTTATTGTCAGTTCTGTAACATGAATTGTTGAAAATTTCAAATCCATGTCAGAAGAGCCTGAGTCAAAATTTGACCGTAAACTTATCTACGGGGTCGAAATAGAATTTAAGCGTTACTAGGAATATAAAAATACGTGCAGAAATGGCGAAGTCGGTAGAAAAATGAAACAAAAAACGGTGGATTGAATTTTGGTTGAAATAACGCTGATTCGATCGAAGCTTTTGAAAATACAAATTCATTTATATTGAAAAAGCCTTATCGGATTTTTCCAAAACTCTCTGTAATTCTTTCAAGTTTGTAATTTTCCCGTAGTTGTGATGCATGATAAGAGCTCCCGCTGTTCAGCCCTTCGAATTTCCTTTGAAGGTTTCTGGCCCTGACACAGATTACGCCTTGCTGAAGGGGCGTGCACATTAAAAAGCGTCTTTGGCTGTGTGAAGAAGGAATTTCGTTACAATGCGGTTTCATTGTGTCGCGCACAATGATGTGCGATAATCTTTTCAAGATCAGCCTATTTTTCACGTTCATGTTTTTTTTTTCTCTCTTTGTCCTTTTCGTATTTCTAGTCACGATCAAACACAAAGCCGCCCCGCACCGATTAGATTTATTATCGTAAATACGTCACGGAGCTGAAATTTCAAAAATTTTCTTCGAATTGGAGACTATAATTCGGTCTCCAAGGTTTTTCTAAATTTTCCAGGCGTGTGTAAATCTTGTGACGATAATTTCAACCATCTCATCATAATTGCCGTAGAGTTTATTTCAATTCTTATCGATAGTCTTTTCATTATTTGCTATACCGAAAATAAGTGGCTACGTATTTTTTCTGTCGAAAATTTCAAGCTCTTTGCAAAATTGACGTACTTCAGTTTTTTTGAAACCATTACCCGAACATTCCTGTACTACAGAATATTGTTGATCATATTTTACCAATCTTAAATTCAATTCTTTGGAAACTACCAAACATTTTGTGATCCCGCAGAAAAAAGTTGCATTTCCATTTCTCCCAGAATTCATTCGTCTGTGATTTTGTTGTATGCCCTTTGATTTTGTAAGTCGTGATTAGCATTTCTACAGAATTTGGGTGAAAATAATGTCGTGTCAAATGGTCTCTAGAATTTTTTTACGTTTCTTATGGCATCCATGAAAACAAAAGTTACTTTTCTGACTGTTCGGTATTTATTTTTCTAACCTATCACTCATATCCGATAACGCATTAGGAATTTTCGCAATATCTGCCAAACCATCACCGCATTCAGCAGAACAATTATCATCTCAATAGTTTCGAAGTTTGTACGATGATTTGGAGTAATGACTCGAGAGATTTAATCAACTGGGATAAGCTCGGGTAGAACGAGATGGAGAGAGATAGAGAACGGTTCGAGAATCAAGCTGAACTTGAAATTGGCAGCATTTAGAGCCGCCCTCCACTATTCTAAGATGAATTTGCCTATCCGTAAATTAATTCCCCAAACCTACTCACCGTGACCTTACGGTTTGTTTCGAAAGTCGGAATTGCACATCGAATGCTGGAAAGGAAAATTAATTATCCTCCCAATCGTTAACGATCTTGCTATTTAATTAGAGATTACACCTGCGAGTAATATTCTGGACTTTCAAAGGCGTGTGATTAACGGAATTTCTCGCTAATTTTCACACCTTCATCTGCGAATCTGAATACGAAATTCAACAAACAAACATCAATAAACACTTTTCTTCTACAACTAAGTTTCGAAACAAATGTAAACACCATCCAACTGAAAAAAAAATAAAAAAAAAAAAAATATGGTAAGATTGCAAAAAATAAATGGAATGAAATTTCGCCACCAAAGATTTCTTACTTCCGGTAAAAAGAAAGAAATGGCGACACTAGAGAATAACGGGGAGAATGAAAAGCGGTGACGTATTATATCGTCCGGGAATTCGTTCCTGAAAAGGAGATAAACAGAAAAGAGCTGTAAGCCTTTACGACAGAATCGAGGAAAATGCTTCGTCCCAAAATGCAGGGGTGGAAATAAACCTCGAAAGTACGAGCCTCTTACTTTCGTCTGATCCGTTGAGTTCAGCTCTCAACATTCTGACGAACGACTCTGCGTTATTGATTTCTACTCGAGATCTTATTTTCATTTTAATTTTTCTTTTTCAGCAATATTTCCGCAGGCGTTTCAAGGGAAATGTTGAACTATCGAATTCCATCATAGGATTAAACAAACGAATCTTGCGTTTATTCGTTTTAATTTTTTTTGAAATGATCGGTTTTTCCAATGTCATAAATTAGAGAAAGACTAGAAAGATACGTTCGATTTCATTTGAACATTGAGCTTATCAACATTGCACCGATATATTAATTATAACCTGCGTATTGATTGCTAAAAAAAAAAAAAAAAACATTGTTCACATAAATTTATAGAAAGTAATCATCTGAATAAAACGATCTATTGTAAACTGAAATCAAACGAATCTCTGATAATTTTTTAACTACGTTGAAGGAACTCTAACGAAGCATCGATACGTCTAAGCTTTTGTTTATAGTTACAGAATTTCTTATTTTCATATTTTTGTAAAATTAATAAAATGTATCTATTTCTGATCAATCAACCTTCGTAAATTCATCTTGATTATCTCTGGTCCAATTTTTGGACTAACGATATATCATCCGATTCATTGTTTCGATGCGATTCGATTTTGAAAGGAAAACTGGCGTCCTGAGTATCCTAATTCCAGTAAACGACTCAATAGAACTCATCCATCAATTTTAGGAGTCGCCGTAATCCGGCGATTAGTATAATTTTCCCATTGCCAAGCGGGTTCCGAATATGGTCAAAGGTGTCGAAGGAAGATCGCTATTCATGTTCACCGGTATTGATCCTTTAATTTTCCGCCTAGTCCGTGCATTTCATCTCTCGTAAATTATCCGTGATTAAAAAACTAGTTTCAGATTCTCTGAAAAACTCCGGGGATTTTCAGAGGAATTCAGAGATAAATTATGGAAACTACATTGCGACATTTTAGATTTTATTCTACGATTGTTCGTTTTAGTCTTGAGACCGTTTTCCAAAATTCATTTATCGAAGAATTTTTTTACCGTGTTGGTATTGTTGAAAATTTCGGTTCTACATAATATCAGATTTCCTTATAAAAAAAATGAATTCATATCGAGTGTATTTGCTAAAAATAATCTTCTGAATAAAATAAATTGTTACGTATGAGAATGGAATGAATTAGCCAGAATTTCGATCATTACGAAACTATGTTGAATGAAACATTTGTATAGCAAAGCTTTTATTTAACATTTCAGCGTTTCTTATTTCCTATATTTTTTTATTTTTTTTTTTTTATCTAGAAATTATCGCAGCTTCCGAATCAATGAATTTGATAAATATCGAACGTGCGACTATCTCGCGGTAAAATTAATACAAAGTGTGAATTACCGGTTGACCTCAAAGTTGATTGTTAATCGGTGTATTGAATATCTCTACCGATGTGTGTTTCTCATCGATTCGCGACGCCTGCCGGAAGTCGATATAACCGAATACGGAAATTGACTGCGTCGAACCTTGGAAAGATATCTTCATTCACACTAATGCTGCGGTTTCCGGTATACTCGATACGCCGTTGAACGAGATTATCTAAATCTGAGTGATACTGCAGAGAAAGGAATTCAATTCATCCTTGAGGGTAAAAAATTCCACGCATCGCAGAAGAATTAGTTGCTTCAAGGTTCAGCTCGTGTTTGAAAAATTGTATCGGGGGAAAAACAAACTGTAGTGAAGAACTATAAAAAAAGGGGTGAAAACTCGATTATTTTGTATGGAATTTCGAATATTCGAGATCGTTCGTCGACGAATCCTGAATTAAACAGTCGTTTGCACGTGTCTGTGACGCTTTGCTGATTATTTGCCTCGCGAGGCGTGCAAATGAACAGAAATTTAGACGTGCTGGATTCCGTACTTAATTAGCCTCGACTTCGGATCAAAGGAATTGACAGTCAGATGCGAACGCTGACAAGCAAAGGCCTGGTTTGTCTGATTATTCTGATTTGACACTGGGAATTGCATTGGGCTTGAAAGCCAAGTTATATCGTGAAATTACCGAAATTTAGTTAGAATTGGTTCTCTGTAATTTCTGACCACTTTTTTTTTCTCGCCAATTGTTTAGAGATATTCTGTTTGGACGGACTGAGAAAAATTCTGTATCATAATTCACCGAAATGTTTGAATTATAGTCATAATGCCTGAGAGATTTTACAAGATTCTGAAGAGTTTCTGAGAACAAATAAGATTCTCTCCGAACTTTTTTTTTGTCGAAAATAAGGACTCCGAGTCTTTATCATGCAGACTATATCCAACCATGTCGATTTTGAGTTCAATATTGGACAGATTTATAAAGATAACTCATGTTTTTTTTTGTAACGTCATTTTCTATCAGGCAATAGGAAATAGTTTCAGTCTGATGCCTCTGTATATTTTTTGACGAAAGCACGTTATAAAGAACTGAAATGGATTTTTCGAAAAAATTCAAAGATTCTTATGAAACAGTTCAGATTCATTTTTCTCTAAATACCTAACACTAAATTAATCGAAAATTTTTCCAGTAATTTGAAAGGATTTTTCATAATTTTTCCGAAATTGATTTCCTGCATAGGAATTTAGACGTTTCAAAAAAATATCTAGAAACTGTTAAAATTTGCTTTGTGGTGAGTGTAAAAAATTCACCATTAGAGTGGCTTCCTAAAGCAATCCGAAACTTTTCTAAAACAACTTCCGACGCTCCAATGAAAGAAAATTCAGCTCTGGCAACTCTCGGAATTGAAAATTCGCTCAATATTGGATCTTGAGGAAAGATTTAGAGGCGACGTAAAAAAGTAATGAAATGAAACAGTTGAAACCGAATTACTAGCTGCAATGCTTGATGATCAGCCTCAGAAAGATGCAAGTTTTAAGTCCTTTGGTGATAAATTCTTCTCCGCAAGCCACTAATATAGACGAAGTACCGTTCGGTCGCTGGGCCGAAGCGAGAAAAAGAGAAAAAAGGAGAGAGAAAGAGAAAGTGACCGAAAACTCGGTGGGACAGGGAGGATGAAGACGAGTCGAAAAGGAAGTCGGCCGCGCTATCGCGGTCAGAAGAATTCGAGTTGGTGGCAGCGGTGGGATAGCCGAGAGATATTGCAAGATTGAATTCTGATTTACTCGCGGGTTTCTAGTGTCTCTGGGGATGAGATTAAACGAATCGAAGATCGCTACTATCCGCTGTTAGAAGGACATAATTCAGGGCGATTGCTCGATTTTCCATCACCGCGTCACGTGAAATTCAACCTGAATTCCAGGGGTAAGCTAAAATGGATTCGGTGATTTAGAACGGGTGTATAGAGACAGTTCGGTGAGTATTTTGCCAGGTCGATAAGGAAGGGAAATGCGTTTATAAAAACATTTCTTCTAACTTTTCTGAACGTTAAATCAGCGTGGTTTTTCAGAGAAATATTCTCGCCAGGATCGTCGTCTTGCCTGCATGCAACAAAACTAATTACGACGTATTAACAAACTTAACGCCGTGATTGGGAAAATTTCTTATCCCCGCTTCCGAAAACTTTGATCCCTTAAGACCTGAGACCCAAGGATTAGCTCAGAAGCTTTATAATTCACAATTAAAAGGTTATTTGCTCGGTTCTCGTCTTCTCCTAATTTCCTATTCAGAACATGGAAGAATTACCTATTCGGAATAAGCTTTTTAAAACTGTAAAGCTTCTATGTCGACATCGCGAAGCTGTTTGAACTTTATAAATTTTTTCAACCACTTCCGAAATTTAGGGACGAAAATTATTTTCTCTGTTTCTAATTTACCGATGAATTAAAAAAATGTTCAAAAAAAATTTCACTTCATTTTCACAATAAAATTAAATTGCGAACCGGAATGTGTTTCGTCGGAAATTCAAAACTGCGACTGTTGGTTGTTCCGCTGATCATTATCCGGAATCGTTATTTCTACAGTTTTGCATAACGTTTCACGTATCACGGGTATAATTCGAGTTTTGACAGTATATTGTGAGGCCGCGAAGGTCTCTCGCCTTTACGCCAAGCTTTTCGTAATTAAACTTTTAATTGGCGCTTTGTGTCCACTGCGAATAGCAGAGATACTACTCAACTCTTTGCAAATTTTCTCATCGTACCGACAATCGTCGTAACTCGGTGAAAAAATTTACCAGAAATCTAGTTTTTCACGCTCGTCTCGCGAACGTGCATTTAACGACGATGCGACAGGCAGAAAAGTGTCCAAAATTCAACCTTGAATAATTTTATTTTCGTGTCTGAAATCCAAGAAATAAAGAGTAAACAAAGGAAAAGAGAATTATTACCTTTCTCAGTCCACGCATTATTCCTGTACTATAGAACGCAGTTTACTTACGAGCCAATCATTAGCGAATGTAGGTTCCGAATTGCTCCAATAACCAAGCTATATTTGAGATTTGATACCTAATATCTTGAAAGGTTTTTGTGGTTGTTGGCTCGTATTTGGGCAGGATGTTGGTTATGCGATAATAAAAAGGTGGGTATTAATGCAATGGATCGAACCAACTGTTAGCAATAAAAGACGGAAATTTGGGGGAACGATTCGCTGCGGGTAATCAAAATGATTTTTATATTTTTTCCGATCAGTACAGAGAACTGAAAAATATTTCCGATATTTTTTTTCCGTTTTCAATTAGCCCAAGATCGATGTCACGATTTTCATTCGCATAAATCAGAGAAAAAATGTTTTTCCATACTGACAAGAGAATATACGCCAAAATTTGGAGTGCCAAGGAAACGAGTTACGAAAAATCGAATGAACGATACTCTTGATTTTTTTTTTTCTTTGAGGCATAAAGGTCACTCAAAATCAATATAAAGAGACAAAATTTTACCAAGTCACGTACAAATTACAAAGTACAAATGTCATTTCTAGTCGCGACGACAATGTGTAGTTTGTAATTGAACGAAAGTGAAATGAAAATTACAATTGTATTACAATTTAACTTATAATTACAAAACTACAAGTGTAACGTGTATTTTATTTCACCATGATTGCGAGTTAGACATGTAAATTTGTAGTTTAAGTTTTACAATTTAAGAATCGAACATGGAATTGGTAGTTCAAATGCAATCATTTACAAATTGTAATTAATTAAAACTTTCGTGCATAAACGAATTTTTTCTGCGATCGATCATTTTGACTCTCACTTGCATACCGAAACTCGAGCAATCTCGATTCTTGAATTTACAGTATTCGATCGATAATCTAAAAGTGTCTTGAACTAAAAATCTGTAAAAAATCCAGAAACTCTGAATAACTGAGACTTGAATTTCATCAAGTTTTTACAATTTCCGAGACTCTAAGGACGCGGATTTGTCCTGTTTCAAATTGTGTGAAACATCTCACCATATTCTTGTAAAGATAAATGTGATTAGAAAAGAAATTCCGAGAATAGAGACTCGCGTTAAGGTTCAACGAAGCTTCAGAGCATGGTCTGTTTTGTTGAGCTTGTTGAATCGGCGACATGCGACACGCTAATACGTGCCAATTAGCCATCAACCAGATCAGCTGTAGCCAATCCGTCTGGGCAAAGGGCAACGAGAATTTAATTAACCTCGACATCCGAATTCGTTCCCTCGAGGGAATATATAGGGCATTCCGTGCCAACTCACCCGGATTTTAAAGTCCATTATTTTGAATTTGGTTAAAACTTTTTCGCACGATTGCAGCATCGCTGTGACTGCTAATTATTTATCTTCTCTTCGGTGCGACTGGTTTTCAGTTGGTGATGGTTGAGCTTTTTTATGGTTATATTGTTTGCAGAATTTTGTTGAAAATGTTACAGTTTTTTCCGACATCACTTCGGAGTAATTTGCATTATACCGTTCTTCTTTTCGAACGAAGAACAACTTTTGCCAACGTCTCGAAATCTCGTGCGGTTCTTTTGCAATTCGTTTCGTAACGATAATTTGAGTCGTAACGACAGTGAATATTAATTATAACTTCGAGGCTTATGTAATTATCACTTTTTGCGGAGTCTAAATTAAATCATTTGAATTAATTAAAATCCTTTCAATTTCGGCGTCGAGTTTTATCTGACTTCTGGAGATTTTTAAAAATGGCCCAAGAACTCGATTATCAACGGCCATCATCTTAGGAACGACGAGTGATATCTAAGATCCAGAAGAAGAAAAAATTAATAATTCTGTTTAACCGTACTACACTGAGAGAAATTTTTAGTTTCGGTTACCGTTCGGTCCTTAACTGTTTTCATTTTTTACCACAATACAAAAATATAGTTCTAGGTAGAAAATGAAAATTAGTTTTATAGCTGTTATCGGAAAGTCTAGTATCCGTTACTATTCTTTCTCATTGTGATCGATGTTGCTAAATTTTCTTGTAACTGTTGCGAAAATTTAACGCTTGTGCAACGATAAATTGACGTTAAAGCCTTTTATGACTAAAAAAGTAGAGTAAACCTCAGAAACTGATTTTACGTTGCAATTACCAAAAAAGGATCGACAATAGCGCAAAATGTTTACGCGTACCTCGTTTTTCGTAATTCCAACAATATTCAAACAGTTTTTTTTGACGATACCTGTTTTACCGTATTTTTCTCAGTGTACCACATACCAAAGTAAGAAGAAGATTGTGAACGGCAATACCGTATGAAATTTCCCATCCGGAATCTCGAATGTGCATTTGTCGAGGAATTATGAGCCGGGCGGGTCCCGATAGCGTTGAATAGAGCTCGTCGAGTGAGCATCAACAACGAGTTTCGGACCATTTCGCAGTTCTTCAACGCCGCGGCGTTAATTCCGTCCTTCTATTTGCAAATGCGGGCCCCGTCATCAGCCCAAACGAAATGGAAATCAAGGACGAGCCTCACAATCATCCGGTGGTAATCCCACGTCCCGGCTCTGATCCTGTATCGCAAGCTCGCCAGTGCCAGGCGAACCAAACCACAGACGCCACGAGGAGCGGCCCTTTGTGCTTTGCTCCAGACAAAGCTGTAAATTCGATTCGATGCATTCGAGGCTCTTGCGAATCCCACGTTCAAGGGGGTGTCATAGTAAATCCTTACCGACCGAGTTAAATGTCGCTCGTCAACTTCCAGTTTCGCTGTTTTCAGAGAAAGAAGGAAATTGTGTGATCTCGAGTTTTCACTAGATCTCCACGTTTCAAGATCGAGAATCGTTAAATCGTGAAAAGATCATTTTTGGACGGACGTCTGTATGTTTGTAATCAATTTATCCGTCTGAAGATATCTCGGGAACGAGTTAACGGATTTCAATGATTTTGGTCTCAATCGGCGCGGGTTTTCCAAACTTAGAACGGATTAGATTTTGGATTTGACCGGTTCGGTACTTTTTCAATTATTTGAATAAGGGAATTCCAAAAAATCAAAAATGATGATATCTTGAGAATGGATGAATCGATTTGAATGACAATTGTTACCGTGGAGTTTTTTGAGTCGCTAATCACGAATCTTAGGTGAGATTTGCAAAATTTAAATTCGGCGTATTCGATAAGCTCTAAGAAAAAACTAAAATAATTTGGATTTTGATAAAAATTATTAATCGTCGTTTCTTGGGTGGCTGATCACAAATCTGAAGTGAGATTGTAAAATCCAGTATGGTGGAGAAAAATCTAAGAATATTCCGTTTTTGGTAGAAATTGGCACCTAGGCGGAGGTTTTTTTCATTACCGATATACAAACCCAAGGTCATTCTTCCAACACTTCTAATGGTGGATCCATTATAATGGTTAACAATTTAAAAAATCGTCATATTTTTATGCAATATGGTATCCCAGGGGCTTAAAAGCACTAATCACGGATCTGAATTTGTAGTTCGTAATTCGAATGGCATGTTTTTCTTTTTTTTCTCTATAAACCTGGAACCTGGAAGGTGAGAACGGCTTGCAAGTTTGAATGCTGGCTCGTGATCTGTTTAAAGGCGTTTGTTTTTACTATTATCAATGCCTACGCATCGCTGATGTGAAAGTATGTTTAATTTTATTAATGTTTAGCAAGTCTTAAATTTATAATTCACAGGGTGAAGTCCTCAGGACGCGAATCATTTTAATTCCTGCAAAAATAATACATCACAATAAAATGTGTAACAAGTTTCGTAAAAATTGTACAAACGGTTTTGAATTTGTCGTGTAAGCAGTTTTAAAAGCGTTGTTTCGAGTAAACTGAGATTTTAGTTTATAGATTTTCAAATATTCAAATAAGCGTTAAACTAGCATTTTTCAGCTGTATAATCGTCGGTTATTCCCGGACCTCCTTTCATCAACAGCGGCTGTTAGAAGTTGAGTTTAGAAGTAAAAGAACACCAATCAACGTTATCTGAAGCAATGTTCAAAGACTTGCTGAATACAGGGCATCCAACCAGATCAAAGAATATCTGTTACCTGAAAGATAATTCATACAATTTATCAGATTTTGACGAACAATAATTAACGACTAAATTCTTCATCCTTTCAAGGCGTTTTGAAATAAAACATCGGTTTTCAAGTTCAATCCTTCATAATTTTATCAATTCGTCTCTCTTTAATTTTCATCAAAAATCTTCAACTTGTAAAGATTTAATAAATACTGCAGAATCTGCGACTGTCTCGCGATGAAATTGTGGGGAAAAACTTGATTCCAAACTCACGAATCTTCTCGTGTTTTGAAAGGTAATGGTGAGATTTGCGGCGTGTGTTTGATTATTATCGTCTCCTTCGAGTTATTGTTTCGTAACCCTGACGGGGGATGAACGAGACATTTTCCGGGTTGTAAATTAAGGAAACCGTAGATTTTAGAGTAGTGGAACTTCTGGGACGGCGGCGCTAGGATTGTTCGGGGCTTTTCGATTTCCTGGGAATTGTCTAGACTTTGCAGAGAGGATAGTTTACGACTTCGGGCGATTCGGATCGCTTCGCCGTCGATAAACCTTTGACATCGAATAACTATATTTGACCCTACGAACAGCAAAATTTCTGCGGAAATTCGCGCTCCGATGAAAAACGTCAAGTCGTATATAGATCAGCCACAGATTACCTCTTCTGGCGAAATATTTGTTCAGAAGCTTTCAGAAATTTCTATAACCATTTAATCAGAATGTAAATTTCCGATAGTTTCTCTGTTTTTCTGAAAATAATCTGACAAATTTCAATAATTTTCACAGATGTTTTCTACAAATATGTTAATTTTTGAAGAAAAAATTTATTTCGACAAATTTGTAGAAAAACCTTGACATTTATTGGAAAAAGTCTGAAATTTTTTCATAATTCTAGTTCTATTGAAAGTTTTCTTTCACAGTTATGTCCAAAGTTCTTTGACCGAGTTTTCGCAAAATTAAACAAACTGTTTCCCAAAAATCATCCAATTTCTTTCGGAATTTCATCCCATCAATTTTCATAAAGCACTACCGTCATAAAGTACGCGGAAACAAAAGAAATTGGACAATTCGTTCAATGTTGTGATGATAAATGAAGATCCAAAAGAAACGTGTATGTGAATGTTCATGAAACATGATATATATTTACGAGAAATTTTTAAACAAAATGTTCAAACATTTCTGCGAATTTTTATCGCCGAGATCCGGCGGTAAAATCTCACGTCATTAATTTCCCAAGTGGATAACCGTTGCCGTGAAATATCAAAACACACGTCGCAGTGTTTGCAGATCTGTAGATAAGACAAGGGAAATTAATGTTACCACCTCGTATATTTTTAACATGTTAGTAGGCGACAGCTTTATTTTGTAATACCACGATTACAATCTGCGAACAGTATCAATTAACAGTTATGTTGATCCTAATCATCGCGAGTTTCGAAGATTTCAAAGTCGATAAATGCGGTAATTGTTGCATCGAAAATTCAGCCTTACCGCATCTTCAATAAGCAATAATTTACCGCTTCGAAAGATTATTGAAATTCTTTTCAACTGATTCGAGATATATAAAATTGATCATACAGTGTATGATATAAATTAAGTTAATTCTGTGAATATCGTGAAAAATTCAAATCCGGGTGAAATAATTTTGAGAAGTTTGTTCTCTTTGAAAACTTGTATTAATCCAAGTGAACAAATTATCCATGAGGAGAAACAATCGTATGTTCCGAATGAAGATGGGCCGGACCTGAAGCGTACTTTTATGGACATTTCCTCGTATTTTCCCCTGTTTCCCATCGGAAAATTTTTTACAGTCTAAGCACACAATATACACCGAGTGGATTCGCCAGCGCGGCAAGTGAAAACGGTTAAAAGTTGATTTTGGGCTCGCGTGCAGTCGAAAGCAGGTGGTAATTTCACGGTAAAAAGGGTATTTCATGCGCGTATTTTAAAATCATGAGTGAACAAATAAGTATAGTAGCTGCAACGAAAGAATATATCATTTGTCTGTAAGCAGGGTATCGTAATTCTTTTTGTCGCGAGGAATAATTTCGTACGGATAGCGAGATAAGACTACTCTCGCTTTTGAAATATAGCGTGCAACTCGGAGTTTATACCTACTTTGGAAGTAGTGACAAAGCAACGTACACTTGTCCGTAGCAATTCTGAGACGTCCAATTTTTTGGACAAGTCGATCACGCCGGTAATGCAGAAATCAGCCCGCAGCGCCACCATCGGCCGGTCGCGTAACTGGCGGAATCTTTGCAAACGTAACGTAACCCATGACCGTCGAAACTAACCCTAAACTACTAAATTCGATGGTCATGAGTTGTATTATGTTTAAAACTAGCAGCTTGTTGCGGCTCAGACTACGAATATTTTCTATTTCTTTTTGTGGCAAAATATTAGACACATCTATATACTCTTCAACATAACTTTATTCTATCTGTAAGCGTTCAATCAGAGTTTTCGCAAGTGTATGACCCTGTAACGACTTGGCTTACAAATATCGTTATATCTCCAAAATTATTCATCTGGTTGAAACAAAATAAAGCCTAACATCTGGTCAGACGTTGGAGTTATCCGTAGAAAAAAAAAGGAATCAAAATTGGTTCGGTAGTTCTGGAGTAATAAACGAGCATACGGTCAGAGAGAGACAGAGAAACGTTCAGTTTTGTACAGAGTGAATTATCAACAATTGAATAATTCTTCGTCTGCTATAATTTAACGCGAATGCGCTGCAATCCGAGAGCAGTTTTTTATCAGGGCAGCCGACTGTCATGCACCTAACCTCAAAAATTTTGACAGTTGTAGCTGCCAGTCGTGTGCTGAACATCGACAGCTGTAAAAATTTTGAGGTTACGTACATCGCTGAAATCTTCTGTCTAAATCGATAACGCTTGGTAGCTCTGGCAAATATATGCTCTTGGATTGTAGTTGTTGACGGATCATTCAGTCGTCAGAAATTCATCCTTGTTTGAGAATCGGTACTCTCAAAGGCATCTCTCAAAAAGCAGCTGCCGCTCAACGTGAACTAGCCAAAACTATTCACAACCTCTGATAACGCGGCTAGTTACCGGCTCTTCTAGCTGGCAGTCAGTACTACTTCTTGTCTCATTGTGCTCGCACGTGGATACCGAGAGTACGATCTCAATTCAAAATAATCGCGATACACTTGATTCGTTGACGACTCATGCGATTAATAGAATCGCAAAACTGTTTCTCAAGTGATTAATATGATCTAGACACTCTCATAGATCTTGTCATTTAATATCACACTCATACATGGAATAGCACGTTGATCAAATTGTATATTAAATAAAACTTATTTGCAACGTTCCAAGTTCTTCCCATCGCTTATTTCTCAAGGATCCTTTACACGCAGAGAATAATAATGAGGAGAAAAGATTGAGCGCGTTTCGCGGCCAGTCGATGGTGGCGCTGCGGGTCGAATCTTCATTGCCAACGTAACAGACTTGTTCAGAAACTTAGCCGCCTCAGAATCACTGCGACCAAGTGTACGAAGCCGCGTGTCCCCCTTTACTAATATTATACTTAATGGGACTCGGGGGAAATGCGGGTCACATTATCCAACGACTTATGGGGATTACGGCCCGCTGTATAAGGCGTGTACTATAGCGAGTATTCCGAATTTGGAAGCCGGTGGCTTAGAGCGATATGTACATTAAACCTACCTACCCTTGACGCCGGGAAGACGAGACGAGCCGGCATGAATAATGATCGGATAAGTTATATGTGTGCAAGTTACTGACAAAAGTAGGCAGGTGTCGTTTGCGGCTCTACCGTCAACTAAACTTCCGAACTAATAAAACTCGACCGACCGCTCTTCGTGCCTCGCTATCTGAATTCAACGCGGACTTTACAAAGTTGGTATTATAATAACGCGCTTCTTTTTCTCGCCCTGAAACATGCGCCACATTATTTATCCCACTTTTTAACCTCACGAAGCGATTCATAACAACGTGAAAATTCAACGGGAATTTGTCAAGCGTGGGAATAAATTCGACACAAGGGTGTTAAAATTTACATCTTATACTCGGCGTTAGTCGGAAAAACGTGGAAAATAAACTGGACAAAAAAAATAAAAATCGGACATTTCGATCAATATGTTGAACGAACGGCGATGGATACGCCTAAATTATACTTCGTTCTAATTCGAAAAAGTGAATCATTTTCTGCAAAATGGTTTTGGACACTTTTTTTACCGATCTATTTCAGTTGATCCATGATAGGAGCGAACGAATTTGTCGTTATTCTTACTTAGAAAAAAATCAAACACAAATGTGATCAGTATTTTTTAATTACAACTACGATCACAAATCAAATTACATTTGTAATTACAAAATCGAATTGGAATTTACATATTTCATTTTGCCTGAATGATAAAATACAAATACATTTGATCGCAGAAATTTCATGTGTTTTACTATCGTCTTAGTTGTGCAATCAGTTACACTTGTTATTTTCATTTTTCAATTAACTAATTACAATTCTTTTCATCGATGCTTGAGAACTCTCCGTTCAAATGCAGCAGGTATATGCAACCAAACATGAAATGCAGCCACTTTAATTAAATGTAATATAACAGTGACGAGAAAGTTGAAAACAGAGAAAAATTGGATCAAAATATTTTTTATAATTACGTTAAGTGGTCGTACATTGAAAAGTTGTCTATTACGCGGAGCAAAACTTTCATTCGAATTTAACAAATTGTAGATACAATCCATAAGGCGTTGGGCAGAAATTAGTGGATGATATTGACCCATTCTCTTCCGTTGTTTCTACTTCACATCCCGCTATTTCCCGACTGTTTGTACGTAATTTTTCGTTCGCCTATTTTTTCTGCTAATTGCTAAAACAGCCGACACGCAACGCACGAATCAGATGGCGTGTTTTCGTGGATTGCGTGCGAGGACGTTGTGTCACGACACACGGCATTATAAATTCATTCCCTACCACTTTTTCCTCGACGTTTGTTTCGTCTTTTCTAAACACGTACTAATTAGGCTCCGTTACAACCAAACAAACGAATTCGGAATTTTCAATCATCGACCGATATTTGCGAGAGCTGCAAGAATTTTGCTGGTTAAATAGATAGCAACTTGGTATTTTTTAATGTTCCGAAGATGCGGAAGTTCCAGGCATTTTCCAGTTTTAACCCAATTAGCAACGAAAATATGAAAAACTAAAGCTTTGAAGGAATTCAATTTCAAGCAATCTCAGTTTGTGTCTCACTTGATATGACTAACTTTTTTTTTTGAAAAAAAAAAAAATGGGGTAAAAATTCCGACAAAAGCGCGAAAATTTTTCCTGCAATTAAACGACGCTCTTGCGTATTCTGTTTCAGCTGAGTTATGCCGACACACATCCGATGTTCACGCAGGACAGTTTTCCCAATTTCTTCAGGGTGGTGCCGTCGGAAAATGCGTTCAACGCGCCACGAGTGGCGCTGCTTCAGCATTTTAACTGGACCAGAGTCGGCACGATTTATCAAAACGAGCCGAGATACGCACTGGTAAGTTAATGCGAAGCCATGTTTCAATCGGAATCGCGGCTGATATCGAACGTCCGTCCGTCGTCTGCTACAATATAATGCGCATGCGCTAAAATCCGAGAGCAGTTGTTTGCCAGGGTTACCAACCGTCACGAACCTAACCTCAAAAACGTTCTCAGTTGTCGCTATTAGTTGTGCTCAACACCGACAGCTGTCAAAATTTTTGAAGTTACACCCATCGCGGCTAATTGTCGTCTGAATTTGTCCCAGCTCGTTGCTCTGACAAACGACTGCTCTCGGTTTGTAGGCCACGTTCGTTAATTATATTTCAGAAGATTCCATCCAAGTTCAATAACTGTTTTTACATTTCGAACGTTTCGAAAATTGAGAGAGTTGTTTTTAGTTCTAAACTTTCGAATAATGACGACACAATGAAAATTATCTATTGTCCATCGATTTCTACGATTTTGCAAATTGACATTAATAAACAGTTTACATATTAGTAAAATATACTGAATAATATACATAATATATACGCGGTGAAAATTACCCTCAACGTGCGAAATTGATATAAAATCAAGGAAGAACAAAAAAAAAAAAAAAAATTATGAAAAATTTTTTAAAATGGCGCAGCTAATCAGGGAAATGATACGCTTTGGCAAGATGCTCTTCGTGCAAAGGAACTTCAAATTCCACTGCTAACTTTGATGCTTCACGTTTCTAAAAACACACAGCGCCTTTTGTTCACCGGCATCGTTATGATAGTTGAAAATGCAACAACCCTCCTTCAATGCTTGACTCGAGAGTGCTCGCTGCCTTGTTAATAAGCCTTAATTAGACGAATCCTGAATTCATAGAGTCCCGTGAATGGTTTCAGTGTCTATTCACTGGTCGAACGGATCTACTTGATTACTTCTTCTTGTTGTGTTGTTTTCTGCCGCGGGATTCAAATCCAAACAAACTCATTCAGTTTCGCATTCTCCTTCACATTCGTTCACAGCCTTTCACGATGTTTTCTTTTTTTTTTTTTTTCTTTCATCTTTTTCTCAACACTGTGCAAATATAAAAATAAATCATGGTAATTCAGGATTTACTGGATACTTACTCGGTGTTTTAATTTCGCTGATTCCCTCTTCAAAAAATCCTTTTCTTCGCAATGTCTTTGCGAATTTTTATGAAATATTCAGTTCCAGAGTTTTTCTTTTTCTTTTTTTTTTTTTGTTTTATTTTTCTCACGACAAAAATTTTCCCTAGGGTTAATTAGAATTTCTTTAGTCTTATTACGGCCCCAGTGAACACAATTATGTCAAACTGATGTCAGAATGACGTCATGTCACGTCATGATTTACGTAAGATGTGAGTCATATATGAGTCACATATGACTCATAATTTTCCACTTCCTGACGTAAGATTCTTACGTAAGATAAATGACGTAAATATGACCTCCAATTGACATCATTATGACTTGAATGGCGTCAAAATGACATAACTCTGATGTCATAGAGAAGTAAAGTCGGTACCGGAAGCTTACAAAAATATGACGTCCAGCTGACGTACTTGTTATTTAGCTGACGTCAAGATGACTTAAATTTGAGGTAAAATGGTGATATAAAGTTGCGTCGAATGCTTAAAAAATTGTGACGTCTGGCTGACATGATTATAACTTGCCTGACGTCTCGATGACATAACTCTGATGTCATAGTGATAAAAATTATTCGAGAATGCTTATAATAACATAACTGTTACAACAGACCTTGTAAAGTCAAAATGTTTGTATTTTTCATTTATAAATAGTGATTATTTTGTTACTGTACCTCTATTACAATATACCGTCGTGACATTAGTATTATGTCACTCGTATGTGAAAGAATGACCGGAACTGATACTTAAGTATGACGTTCATCGTACATCAATTTTACGTAAAAATATGACTTGTTTCTTACGTAAGCATATGACGGTATTATGATATCCTTTTGACGTCAGAATATGACTTGCAATTTATGTAAATGTGTGATTTATTTCTTACGTAGATAATATATAAATTTATGACTTTGATGTGACGTCACACATATGATGGGGATAAGACATAATATTTACGTAATATTTAAGCAACAATCATGACGTCATATAAAAGTCAAATTTTAGGTCAGTACTATGTCATAATGATGTCATACTACATGACATCATATCAGAGTCATCATTAAAGTCATTTTTGTGTCATATCTATGTAAAAATTCGACGATCTCTATGTGACCTATCTATGACGTCATATGGAGGTAACGTGTTCACTGGGGCATAACTTGGAAAGCAAAACAGCAAGACTTGGCAGTTATTGACACCCTGATATGACTTTCCGTCGTTTTTAACCTACAAATATAGGATTCTCGAATGCTGTTCTCACCCTGTTGTTGTCAGTCATCCGGCATTAAATCAGGAACTAAGAATACATCTCGGTTATATGAATAAGTAACCTGAAATGTCGCGGTTTGTTCGAATACACGTAGAATTAGCCAAAGGAAGCTTCCAGGTCACACAAAGTTGAAATAAATCCGATTATACGTGGCTGTGGTCGGTGTTTAATTATTAATAGCTGCATTTATCGAACACCGAACATTTTTCCCTGTGTAATTCATGCGGAAATATTTATCGGATTATTTTCTGAAAACTTTTTTAGGTCACACCGAAGAACCGTGAAATATTCTATTGAAAGTCCGATAGACTTTTTCATTTCTATACCCATCTCGACAGATTATCGAAATTCGAATATTGTATACGAAGATTATAATCATCACAGATTATGTGGAGATTTTTCACACTTTTGTAGAATTTCACCAGACATTTGAAAGACAAAAATGAACCTTTAATATAAAAAGTCCAAAGTAAATATAAGAGTTTGTCAGAAGATTTTGCGCAACTTTTCTTGGAAGAAAAATAAAGACCGTTTCCAACTTTGATCTGAAATAATTCTTCTCTAATTTTTCTGAAAAGCGTAAAAAAATTTTCTCCTTAAATTTCAGTGAAAAAAAAAAAAAAAAAAAAAAACAACCCCCAAGAATGTGTCAAAGTTTTCCACAAAATCTTTGCGACTGTACTCTGTCCTTGACATTGAAATTTGAAGATTTTTTCACTATCGCGTGATTCAATGTAATAAAAAGTTCCGTGGTTTTTAAAGAATATTTTTCGTTTTTTAGAATAATTTAGTAAATATTCGAAGAGAAATGAATTAGAAACACATTTTTCTACCTGTAGTTTCTACTCGTGAGTTTGAACAGCGATACTCACGTGGAACCTCATTGAATAGTTTCTGGTCGCTTATACTGGGTCAAGTTAAGGGTAAACTTGTTTCCCAAGGGCTCTTAACGATATGCCAACATGCGTACCTGTTGTGTGACGTATATGCCTGCATGCTTCAGTTATATTTGAGGAGCGTTGTCCTACTTTATTACTTCGCCGCGAGCTTGAACTTTGCTGCACGTCGTCTGTTGTCACAGATTTCCGAAACGAGGATACTGCCGAATTGTTCATGAAATCCTCAATTTTATTAAATTTGATTAGCTACAAGAAAAATCAAATAATAACAGCCATAACAATAATCCTAGCCTTCCGACAAGCAACATTCAAATATCCTTCAAATAATTCCACACGTATTTATTAAGGGATCATCCCAATGTAATGGTTCGAAAAATAGTTGATTTATCGATTTTTTGTCATCATTGAAATACGCTAATTAGTCTGATTTTTTTTTGTATGTCTAATCAATGCAGTCGTGAAGAACAGAAAATAAATTTTTTAACCTACATTTTTTACTTTACATTTTTTTGTTACGATGAGAAAATATCTTGAAATTAAGATTTGTTCCAAAAATATCATGAAAACCTTGTAAAAACGTCTTCCAGATTTCGAATGAAAAAGTTTTGAGAAACATTTCGAGAAACGATGTATAAGATTAAGAAAGTTGCTATTTTCTGTAAGTTTTTTAAAATACTCCGGCCGATTTCTGAATATTTTATTTTTTTTTTTTTGATCCAGTCGACTCGCACGTAAAATAATCAGAATATTATATCTAAAAAAATATTCAGAATTAGTAAGACTTTTCGTCAAGTATCGTGTTCAAATTTTTTGGTACTATTCAAAATTTGGTTAAAAAAATATTATAAAATACTTTGTTCAAAATCCTATAAGAATTATGTCCAGCTGTTTATTTTTTTTTTTTTTTTACATTGTTCAAAGTAAACTTCAAAATCTATCTTTGCAAAAACGATAGAAAAGTGACGTAGCGGTACTTAATAACAGTAGTAAAATGTATGTGATTTTGGAGAGAAGTTAACAGGAAATCGATAAAAAGGAATATGGCGAGTATAACGACTAATTGATTCTCGATGGCGATGGGAGGGGAAAAAAAATCTGTGTGTTTCATGCGCGGGGCTGCAGGTTGATTACACAATTAGTCTCGGGGCATTCATATTGTCGTTTGACGAAGATGTATCGCTGTCAAAGTCAGCCGGGTGATTTTGTCGATAATATTAGAAATTCCATTCAATCAACCCGTAATATCGGGTTTCACAGTTCCGCGGTCTTGATGAATACAATCCACCCTGAAAAACTGCGTCAAAATATCGCGCTGTGTGAAAAAACGAAATTTTTTTTCGGAATTCCTGCGATTTTAAATTAAATCGGAAGCAAAATCAACGTAAAATTAAGCCGCGTGATTTTACTCGTACGAAAAATAGCGTTTGAACCGCCAATATTCGGAGCATTCCATTCCAACTCACAGAAATTTTTACCTCGCCATTTTTAATCTCGATTCAATTTCTTTCAGCCGGTAGTAATACTTTTAAAAATCATGATTTTTTTTCTCTCGTTTTTTCGTGCAATGGCTTTTGAATCATGAATAATAAAACATTTTTCGTAGCTTCAAGTTTTTTCTTAAATTTTGGACTAATTCTCAAGTATTTCAATTTTCCTTCCGATCATTTTAATATCGGTTTCACAATAGGATCGTAATTTCTTCACCGATATTTTGCATTTGGAAAATTTTTGTTTTGCTAGAATCGTTAAGCATTCGAACGTTTCTGGGATCTTCGGAAATATTCAAATTTTATTATAAATATAAAAATTAATTCTCTGTTTTTTCAAATCGATTTTCAGGCTTTTGGAAATATGTATTTATTTAGATTCAATTTCATCCTGCTTATCATTCTAAAACACTTTCTGTAAAGTCGAAAATATTCTAAAATTTTTACCATATTTTCAAATCTACAGAATATACTGTTTCACCTTTATCATAAATTATGCAAAGTATCGCAAAGAAAAAAACAAACAAGAAAAACAAATCAATTAATCGTGAAACCGATCTTGAAGTAATTGATAAAACAAATCATGTTCTTATAAGTTCTTTCGAGGATTTCAAAAAAGATCAAACTAAAAATTTTTCTTGAATATACTCATAAATCAACAATTGTAGCATGAAAAAATTCGGTGTTTTAGAACCGCTTCCATGACCCAAAAAAGTTTTACATCCAATCAGAAGCGGTTAGGTAAAAACCTGATGGATAGATGGAAATACGATTATAGCTTATTAACCTGTTTCAACTAAAGAAATTTTTGCCAATGGAGTAATAATAATAATAATAATAATAATAATAATAATAATAACAACAATAATAATAATAATAATAATAATAATAATAATAATAACAACAATAATAATAATTCCTAGGCGAAAACTGCGAAAAAAAAAACAACAAAAAACCTTGCGTATCTAATTAATTCCACCGACAATTCAGGTATAAAAATTGGTTCGCCGGTATTTTCGGAAAATAGTCGCCTGCGGGTCGGTCTTAAAAAGTTTACGTCAGTTCCACGCGCCCATTTCGGTGTAAACGCCCCTGTAAGCCGCGAAAAAGGAGGAATTAGTAGTACCTGGTTCGTTTTATGGTTCACCCTAAATTACATCGAGCCCTTAGTTACGCTAAAGCGACTAGCAAGTCGTTACCCAGCGCTAATAGCCCAAGGAAAATACATACACACCCGTAAAATTCATGGGCTCAATGTCTGGTCTTGTCCAATATGAAGGGCCGCACGACAAAGTTTTCCTATTCGTTGGAGAAACTCAATTTCTTTAGATAACGAAAATGAATTAAAATTTTCGCAAACGCGAAAGGAATTCTTCGAAAAATTGTAAGCTTGTAGGATTTGGTAAACGAAACTGAATCGGGAAAAGGGAAATAATTTTTTCTTTTAATTCAGCTGAATAAATCTGACGAGATTTCTGAAAGAATATTTTTGATAAAACTGAAATTATGAATATCTTTCACAGATATTTTCATAAATTATCGAACAATTTTCATAGAAAAATTTGCCGAAATTTATTTCCTGCATCGAAATTGAGACGTTTGTACAGAATAACTGGAAGTTATTGGAATTCGTCAGAAGTTCTACAGGAAAATTGACAAAATGTTATAATTCTTATTCTGTGTAGATTCGTAGAATTTTTAGACATTGCCGAAAGTCACTTTTGCCTAGGCTTAAACTCGTGTACTTAGTAATCCTACCTTTACCGACCGAGTAAACTCAGACTTTTTCTTCCTATATTAAACAAACAAACAAACTTAGCATCTTTTATTTACGAAATTATTGTAATTTCTAGTTCTCGTCTAGCGACCTCAGTATTGCATGAAAACAGTCTCACAATGGCTCATTTTACTCCTCGTTCTTTCCGAATTTGCGTGAAATATCTAAGCTCTGCTCTTTTGCAGCCCCCAAAGCGCGGAAAATGTGGGAATAGTAACGCGTGCCTAAAAACCACAAATTCTTTTGGCGATTTTCGGGATATCGGTAACTTTTCTGAATACGTTAATTCAATATTATAAGAAGAAGAAGGGCGAGTTTGCTCGGTCGGTAAGGGTAGGACTACTGTATGATCTTAAATCGAAAAAACCGATTTTTGGTAAAAACAGTGCTTGAGCACTTTTGTTGCGCGGCCCTTCACACGAGCTTACCGACTTTGCACTATACCCTTCTGTTTTTTGGGGTCAAAATGGCGGTGGCTCTGCCATATTTCCCTCGGGCTTCTTCGCGCTGCATCCCTAGATTATATGATTAATGCCATACGGCCTACCGAGTCTGTGTCCCGAAGCGATTATCGCATTTCCGATCGAAGATCGTTTCCTGGAGATTATAATTAATTCACACGGGCCATTCTTTGCCGAGTCGACCAGGTTTTTAGGGAAATTTTTTCAGTTACTGTACTCTTATGCCTATTTACGAAATATTTATTTTCGTACATCAAAAGAGAAACAAATACTGAAAAAATTTACAAAAAAAAAAAATCAATCGAGGGAACGAATCGAAAGTAGGTACCTTGAGAATTAAAAACTGGATGGAACTATGAGAAATTGTCAATATTCGTGACGCGCAAACAATTACATAAAAAAAAAAAAAAAAAAAAAAAAAAAAAAACGAAGATAAAAAGAAAATTTACAGGACTCGTTGTTGGCCCTTAAAATTTCAAAGTTACGGCACTTTCAAATGTAACAGAGTCATCATTAAAAATTTTTGAAACGTCCGATTTATTGAAAATAAAATTACAGTTTGGCCTAACCTAGAAAATTTGTATAACTCCTTTAGTTCTTAAACTTGATGGCAAGATTTTTTTTTTTTTCTCATCTTGCCTCACTCTTTATGTCAACTTTAAATACAAATAAAATGTCAGGTTTTCTGTCAAGGATTCTAGAGAACCTTGACTTCTACTAGGTTGTCCTTTAAGCGAGAGACTTTTTTTCGAAACATTTACGATTCGATTAAGTACGAAATGAAGAAACCGGAGCCACTGACAATAATCGAAATCCGGATGTATAAACGATATAATATATTTCTACGACGTGATATAATTTATTTGAAAGACGGGGAAAAAGGAGACGGATTCGGGCTCGTAACTGTCAAATGATAAAACATGTATCTCTGCCCTTTGGAAGGTGATTCTTAGAGGTATAGACACAATACAACCTCGCCGACAATGGAAGCTAACGGATATTGCTTCCTCCGTTCCTCCGTTAGCCTTGCGCGAGGCATCAAAATAAAATATGCTCACCCCTGAAAGAGGAGAAGAGAGGAGGCGAACTCACGTCCCGGTAATACTTTGATTCAGCAACTTTCTCATTTTTTTTTTTCCCTTTTCTCTTCATTTCTTTTACTCTTTCTTCTGTTTTTTTTTACTCCTCCTCCTTCGTATCTACCTCCCTCGTCCCTCTTCGAGGCATGATATGAAATCCAACAATATGGCACGCTGATACGACGCTCGGTTATGTTGGAGATCAAATTTTCGTCTAGCAGCACCGCCACAGAATCACTTCAGTGTCAAGGGTATTCAATACGTCAAAAAATGTACCACGGCTTGCCGAATTTCTAACAAATCACTTGTCACAATACTGCGGTTGAAACAAATTTTCAGTGCAGTTTATCTAGCGATCGTTTCTGAGCTGACATTTTTTCAGCGCATGAGATTCCTTCTCGCAGAATAATCTGTCGGAATTTGAAAAATACCCTTACTTATAATACACATATATTCGTATATTGGAATTTAGAAATTTTTTTTCCCAAACATCATTTCCAGATACGTACACGTTCTTTGTTCCTGTTACGATGTCTAATTGTTAAAACAAATCTACCACGATTTTTTTTTTTTTTTTTTTCAAATTTCAACGAATCTGTGAGGCAGTTTGGCGAAAATATCTACGTACATCGTTTTAAATTCAAAGGCCTGAAAATACAGATTTGATTGCATGTTTTTTCTTTTTTTTTTTTTGATTCATGCCATTTACCGTCACACCGAGAAAGCAAGCATCGACTATCAATACCAGTATACCTATTCAGAAGTTTATCTATTCTGCGCTTTGAACGAGAACGAACCGAATGTATGAAACTTCCCGTCGTGGTCGTAATATGCTGGTGACAGCGGTGGGATATGACATATTCTGGCAGTAAAGCTTCGTGGTTTCCCCTCAGATAGGAGTCAAAATAAAATAAAAACTATATCAAATATCGTTCGGCTGGATCAATCGCTCACCTTTTCTGCGGATCATGAAAACAGCACAAAAACGTGAAAGATCTGTTTGACGTGGAATTCACGAATATGTTTAACTAGAAATCGTGTTTGACTCTCTACCCTTCATTTTACATCACGTCGAATAGTCATGAGAGTTTCGAGTGAATCCAGGCAAACTTTGCATCGTCTGAAAAGCAATGAAAAAGTGCATGTTTTCAATAAAAAAAAATCATCGATGTCCATTCATATCGCTTGTATAGTTGAAGCAATGATAACAAAAACTCGGTTTTGGAATACCTGTAAATATCGGTTTTTGTGAGAAAAAGTAATGATAATAGACGCACAGATGAATTAACATTTTTTGGGGCAAAAATAAAAAATCTGGTTTAAATTTTTCAAAGAACGACGTATAATTTTTTCATTCATTCGAATTTTTGGTCCTGATCTTCCTGGGTGATTTGATGCAAAGTCGGATCATGTAGTGTAAAATTTCTCGAATATATTTGAAAAATGAGCCCAAACACTTCAGGATCGGATCAAACAATTTAGAGTTCAATTATTTTAATCGTTTTAATTATGAAACTTTACTGAAATTACTGATACCTTAGCTTCTGTTATTCGGGTTTGTTTATATCTATTTCGTTAAAATAAGTTAGAGTTTTATCTAGCGGTTTTATCTCTAATCCTGACTTCATGAGTCGAAACGATTCACGAATTCAAGCTCTTAAAGTACAATTTCATCCTGAAAATTGCCCAAAGAATCGGATCCTTGTTATTCTGAGCTGCCAGTCAGCAGGAAGAATTTGCGACGAAAACACGCCCGGATCTTTTATAACAACGGATCTTTGCTTTTTCAGGGCACATTGTACGGATGTTTTCACACACGCGGAGACAATTTGCGGAAAACAATCCGTGCAATGTTTTCCTGGGATGAGGAGGATGCGATAAGATGTTTGTTTTTCGTGAGACACGCGAGTCGCGGGCACCGCGGTAAACCGTCTCTAAATGAAAGGATATATTCCGCACGGGTTTGGGGGATAAACGAGGCTCTGGGAAAAGTAGGCCAACTTGCAATATCAGCGAGGGGTTGAAGACATCAAATTTAACGTCCACCACCGCTTATACAATTGGCATCCGAATTCTACGTTTATCTCTATGCTGATCTCGGCGTTTATAAAATTTCCAACCACCTCGTCGTTTCTTTTCCAGCATCCCCCGAATTCCGGCCTCGCGTTACCGAAATTATTGTCACGTAATTACAGCGGAAAAAAAACCTGTATTTGTATTGTTAAATAAACATAAAGGTAAGAAATCTTGTAAAACCTCAATAAATTTTTACCGTCAGTTGATAAAAACGCTTTCTGCATTTCGAAAACATCCAACCGCGTCGTCGTTTCTTTTCCAGTATCCCCCGAATTTTAACCCCGCGTTACCGGAAGTACTGTCACGTAATTAAAGATACGGAGATTTAGCCGGGCAGAGTCGCACATCGAATTTACCGATATGCGTTCGGCGCGCCATCTACCGGCAGTAGATAAGTGGCGTGTTGGCGCGCAAAGTTTGAAAGCAAGTTCTCAAGCAGCCTGTATTTCACTGCTTGAGATTTAACGTTATTCTTCTTTCATCGACCGTCCAAGTTTTCGGCGAAAACTGGTAAGACTCCGGAGAATATTTGTACTCGCGGTGTGCAGAATTCAAAGTAGCGCCTTGAAAGCCATCAATATTTATCCATTTCGATCCTTCACTCTTCGAGTGTGCCACGGCACTCGAACCTCTTTTGTCGACGAGACGATGTCATCTCACTCGAGACGAGAGATTGCCTCGTATACATGACGGTGCCGATCAGCTATGCATATTTGCGCGGGAAACGAGACCGTGATTAAATTGAATCCTCGCACTTGATACTCTCCGAATGGATTCGAAAATCGAATGCAATATGCCTGTTTTAATCGTGATCGAACATCCTATTCCTCTTCGTATCGCTCTGAAGAAATCTGACTTGAAGACGAACGTTTCCAATCTTTTCCGAAAAAACGTTATTCTCGATTTTTCTGAAGCAGACCACTCCGCATGGCCTTGAATTTTTTTTTCTTCGCCTTGACAAAACTTTTTATTATTTGTAATGAAAATTTATTTATTCCGATAATTTCTAGGCGATTTTAAGAAACTCTAAAAAGTTTTCGAAGAGAACTCGTAATGTTTTGGGACTTCATTCTCTTCTGAAAAATTCATCAGATTTTCGATGGAAATTCAACGATATTAGAAAACGATCAAATTTATTTTACTGCCATAAAACTAGTGAAACTAGAATTATGAAAAGTTTTTTAACAGAAGTTTTCAAGGAACATCGTTATTTTTCGAGTACAAATCTGCCTCGATTAATTTTCCGCATCGAAACTGAGATATTTTTTTATTAAATTTCTTTCAACTTATTAGAACTTGTTGGAAGTTTTTCAGAAACCTCAAAAAAAAAAATGCACGTTCCGATTATACCCGTAGAAATTTCTGAATGTTTTTGGAATTAATTATTTTCCGAAAACTGATGCCAATTCTTTTTTTCATTCCAGGCTCACAACAGGCTGGTCGCTGATCTCGACGCTAATAGAATGGAGGTTGTGGAGACGCAGAGTTTTGCTACTGAGGTTTCCTCGGCTCTTGCAAAACTCAAGGAAAAAGACGTGCGCATTATTTTGGGAAACTTTGACGAGGTCTGGGCGAGAAGGATATTCTGCGAAGCTCACAAGTGGGTTTAATTTCAACATATTTGGTTAGACTTGATCATTTCATCATTAATTCACCCTTGAATATCCGGTGGTAAAAATTTGTCTGAAAAGTTCCTGATTCACGAAAATTTTCACATACCTCCGGGAATTTTTCGGTGAAATCTTCAGAGAGTTTTTATGGTATTGCAAGAAAAAAAAATATCTCGCTTCGATAGCTTGAATACTACTCGATGAAATGCCTTTTTCGTCGGCGTTCTTTGAATATTTCAAATAGCTTTCAAGTCCGATTTTCCACAATAATAAGAGCTTTCATTCCACCGTTAAAAAATTTAAATTTACTCTCAAGCAAGAAACTTCGATTCTGACGATAATAAAATATGCACTTAAAAATCGGAATACCTACATGTGTGTATACATGGTTTAAAAAGAAAAGGAATTCTTCCAAAAACGACTGAAGCTTTTTATCGTACACGTCTGCATCTTACATCGAAGCGCACAAACGGATCGTGTGAAATATTCGAAAGGCGGGAATTCATCGTGTTAAAAAATCCAAGATTCTCGAAATTTCATTAAATGGGTAATTTTTCCTCGAAAGGTAAAATATGGGTGACAGAGAATTACCCATCCGCGTATCCGTATCCGAGCTCAATATAAAGTCGCGTTTTACAAGGGGGGAAAAAAGTTTGCGAACGGGGGTGCTAAAAGAAAAATGGCGGGCCGTCCCAACGTCTAATATATCTTACGACTTTGTTTTTGCCTCATGCGAAACGCAGGTTCGGGATGTACGGCAGGAAATATCAATGGGTCATAATGGGCACCTATGCCGAAGAGTGGTGGCTCAGGCCGGGCGGCGGATGCGCGCCATCCGAGCTTGCGGAAGCTCTACACGCCGCCATTTTGACCGATCTGCTTCCTCTCTCGACGGAACAGCAAATCACCGTATCCGGCATTGTGAGTATCATATACATATATATATATATATATATATATATATATCGTTTGCAGGATAATTTTCCTTTGTGAAAAAGAATCGCAGAAATTTTTGTATCTGTTTTAAAAAATCTTCTCATAAACACAAGTAATGATTTCAAACACAAGAAACATTTCACATGCCAAAAAATTCTATTTTATATCTCTGTAGAAAATTCTAAGATTATTTCAATTTGTTGAAAAATTTTCAAAAAAATTTACAAACCGATGTGAAATTACATTGTGAACAAATTTGTAAAAGTTTCGAAAAGGTTTTATTGATCACTTTCGATATGGTTGGTCGAAAAATTGTATTCCGTCAGACGAAGTATTCAAAAGAACAACGACAACCGTTAAAGTCCAAATAACAATGCTCTGTAAAGTTTTCACTTTGAATAAGAAAATTTTCAAAGTCTGCGATGATAGGTAAAAGTTTTTTTTAATAATAATATCTCCTCTAAATATCTGATCGTAAAAGTGTTCGACTTGTTCGGAAAGTATACGGAGCGGAGTACAAATACGAGACGTAATTGGTTCGGTTTATAAGACTCTGTCAGAGTTTTGAGAATCTTACAGATATATGTTAGCGAGTAATCAGAAATACTTATCCAACCGAAATGATATTGAGATTCATGATTACTGTGGATTGAGATAAAAAATGCAAATTACAATCAGGCTGCCTGAGGTGAGGAAATTCTACGGAGGATTAATATCCATCAGAAAATCCTCTGAATCTATCTCGGAATTCGAAAAAGTCTTAAAACTTATCAATCAATTCCCTATTTTACAGTAAGTTGAAAAGACGTAAATTGACAAAAAAAAAAAAAAAAGAAAAAACCGTATTATGTTTAAAAATTCAATTTTTTCAAACGTAAAGCGATTCCCAATGTTCGAAATTTTTCATGACGCATACAAGCAATAGTATTTCAATCCGATTTTGACACGCTCCATTCATTGTGTAAATAATAGTTCAGAACGATTGGAATAAATCATCGCCCTCTGTGTCTCTCCGTTTTATACATCGGTTGTGTTATGTAAAATATTATATGCATGTGCGTTTCACCGTGCGTAAGATTTTCCCCTACTATCGGAAAGATAATACATCACTGCCAGCTGTTGGTAACATTCTACGTTTGAAAGGAGAAAAATTTTTCTTCAAAAACGAAATTATAACAATATATAATAGCAAATTCGGAACCGGAATTCAGCGAATTCAGGATTTATCAATACTGTTAAAATTTAAAATAATGCATAAAGTAATGAGATTTTTAAGTTAGTTAATCGGGATATAGAAACGTATAAAAATAGATCTCTGTTGGTAATTAATAATGGTCGAATTGTAAAATATATGTCGGTGAACCGAATTATCACTTTCAAGATTAAATACCTGAATAGTAACATTTTCATCCTCTAGTTTTTTACAGCGTTGCAAAACCTGCAGATCTGGATATCCTAACCTCTTTATCACAAAAAAATTGTCCTCAATTTTCCAATAAAGTTGATAAGCTTTCGATAATTTATCCAATCAATTGTTTTTTTCTAGAAACATTTTTATTTCCGAATATCCGGAATCGAAAGCAATTCTCATATCTAAAAAATCCTATCTCACTCTTTTTTTCATCATTTTCATTACATCGATGGCCTGGTTTGAAATTTTTCCATCTTGAGAACAAACTCAAGAACTGTGACGTATTGAAATGTACATTTTGTTTTTATCGAAATCCATTTCGTGACTGTCCTAAACTTGAGGATAAAAATTGTGTCGGTATCAGACCGAAGCAAACCCCAATTGTTAGATCATTACGGTTATTCCTCGGAGTAAATAAGCGATAAGTTTCGGCCCGAAAACGCGAAGTCGATAACCGTGAAACAATTGGAGGCTTGACCTCGCCATCTTGAATTTCTCGTGTCGATCCGATTAATTGAAGGAAAGAGATCGAGAAACAATTGACGATTTGACCCACCGACCTTTCCCTGAGCAGCCGCAATTCCCACGTGATACCAAAGAATTCGCCCTTCGATTTCTCCTCAAACTCACCTCCTCACGGATGCTGAACAAGGAAAGTCACAAAGAGAGAAAGAAAGAGGGAAAGCTATTCGTGTAATCTCATGCTAACGATACGACGAGGCAATCGGAGTTCTAGACATCGATTTTTCCGATCTAACCTCAAATTCCCGGGTTCGAAAACGAAGCAGCCGAAATTCGGGACAATATTTGACCTGAATTTGATTTTTGACAAGCAACTTGCCGTTTTTAAGAACGTTCGAGTGTTTCGTTCGTTACTCCGACACTTATGTATGGGGCATTCCATCCTAATTCGATCAAACTCTGACTCTTACAGCATTCGATTTCTTTGTTAATTTTTAATAGCGTTTATTGAAATAAGAAAAACACTGTGTATTTATTTGAGATTCTCATTCTAAACAAATTTTGCGATAAAAATGGTTCAATATTAATTACCGCTGATTGGCGCACATTTACAGTTGCTTACAAATTCCGATCACCACATCAGATCAGTAAGCATTAATAAAAATTTATCTCAGGCCCGGTCTTGGAATCTATTTTATGCAAAGAAAAAATATTTAGATAATCTCAGACTCGATTGAAACAGTAAAAATATCCTTTAATGTGAAAAATAAAAAAAAATTACTTTTCACAAAATTTATTGTTTACAATTTTTATGAAAACACTTCGGTGAATTCCGTGTCTATACGCTAAAATTTATTTTCCATTGTATTCCTTTCGGAATTTTTCCCTCAATTGCACGTACGAGAGTTTTTGTGTACTTTTATTTTTTTAAAAGTACTTTCTTATTGTTACACTAAGGATTTTAGTTTTCGACTCTAACGATACTATCAAAAAAAAAAAAATGGGCCGATAAAAAATTAAAATCATTTCAATAGAAGAAAGTTACAAACTTTATTCGTATTTACAAATTAACCTGACGCCCTTTGATCGTTGTTTTTAACCTACGAAATCTCAGGGGTTTAAGGCCGCTGGATACCTACTGATTTTGTCAAACTACAGGGTGAAAGTTAATTAGACTGACGCCGCCCATCGGATTTCGCTTAACTCAGGGCTCACCGTACTCCGAGTTCACTTCCGCTGCACAATGGTCCATAAGGTAGAAACCCTTGTCAGAAACTCACGGGAAAGCCATTCGATCGACACCTGAGCTTATACCCCCGAAGATTTCGGAATCGTCTTCTATCGATCCCGAGTCAAAGTTATGTCATCCGTGAAATTCGCCTTGATTCGCAGAATTTCATCAAATTAACCTTTGGAAAAAAATATTTCCGAATAGTTCACATATTTCCAGAGTTTTAGTCGAGAAGTAAAAATTTTTGGTCAACGTTTTTTTTTTCGGATATTACGTTTAAAGCGTTCGACGAAATCTCTGTGGAATATTTCGCAGAGTTTTTAAATTCTGTAACAGCGATCGCACTGTGATAAGAAACAATCGCAAAGTCGATGAATGATATTTCGGTTGAGCTGCAGAGACTCGGAGCAGGTTATTTAATTCCCTCATTCGCCGCTAATCTTCGACTTTATTAACCCCAAAGGACGCGTCAAACTTATCACAGACGATTCGGTCCGTCTCCCCGTCTCACCGTCATCGATATCTCTAATTATTCATCAGATTTTACGTGACATTCGGTTTCTTATTTCCCATCAGCAGAAAGTCGCAGAAGAGAGAATAAATAATTGGATCAAGATCGTCTGTTCTCATACAATATTGGTTATAATGCCTGATCATTGCGGAATTATGATCACTGATGGCTTGAATAAGAAAATATGAAAAAAAGGATATAATATGAAAGCCTCTAGTGCTTGTAAGAATCGTTGAGAAGCAGTTTTTGTTCCTTGAATTTTGAATTCAATTTTTATCCCAACAAATTCTTCGTCGCCTCAACGACAAATTATTTGCTGGAAGTAAATATTTTATTTCTATCCAACAGTAACTGAAAAGTGTATTTGCGACCAATTGAAATGAAATTTGGTCCTATTGGTTTGGTAAGATTCAAATTTTGATCATCCCACATGGTCAGTACTACCATACAAGTAATTGGTAATGAGTGTTTATTTTATATGGCTTCTGAACTTCGTCATGGTCAAGGCGCATGAGAGGCTACAAACGTGATTTCAGTATACTTTACGATCATTTAATCATTTGAAATCCATTTACCATCAAGTTTCTCTTTCAGTCGACGAAGTGACACCCGGAACAATGACTTGAATTTCATGAAATCACGAATAGTGACAAGCAATTGGTCATGGACCTTCCGACATTAACGATCTTGAAAACTTGACGAACGGCCAAACCATTTACCAATCATAACAATGTGAACTCCAGTAAACTTTTTGATGATGTAAACATTTGGAATCCATTTACCATAAAGTTTCTTCTCCGGTCGACAAAATGACACCCGGAAAAATGACTTGAGTTGCATGAAATCACGAATAGTGACAAACAATTGGTCATGGACCTTCCGAAATGAACGAACTTGAAAACTTGACGAACGGCCAGACCATTTACCAGTCATAACAATGTAAACTCCAGTATACTTTTTGATCATGTAAACATTTGAGATCCATTTACCATAAAGTTTCTTCTCCGGTCGACAAAATGACACCTGGAAAAATGACTTGAGTTGCATGAAATCACGAATAGTGACAAGCAATTGGTCATGGACCTTCCGAAAGGAACGAACTTGAAAACTTGACGAACGGCCAAACAATTCCCCCATAACGAGCCTCACTTATCAGTGTCCAAAGAATTCACTCTCCATTTTTCGTCCATTCTTCCAGACACCGGACGAATACAGAGTGGAATACGACTTGCGCCGAGGTGCGGAGTACTCGAGGTTCCACGGCTACACCTACGATGGGATATGGGCCGTGGCCTTGGCCATACAGCACGTGGCACGACGGATACGACACTTTCGGCGCAATCAGACAGTCGCAGACTTCAAGTACCGCGATCAGCTCTGGGAGATGCTGTTTCTTGACGCCCTGAAGAACACCAGCTTTGAAGGCGTCACGGTGAGTGCGGAAAGCCCAATTCTCCTCCTCTCGAATCCTTTGCTTTCGGGATTTCATACGACTCCAAAACGATTGACCGAATTCTCGAACTGGCAAAAGCGTTTCAACAACTTCAACCTCATCCGTGAAAATCGGTCTTTGACTTCGTCTTACATTTTTGGGACACCGCTCGACCATCGATTTAAGCGAAGCGCGTATATTGATATTCTTCTCCACTCTTCTCGGCCTCAGGATTTGGCCTCGAATAATCTTCACTAAAAAACCGCAAATCCGAATAACCAGGAATATCACAAACATCATTTATGTGATATTTTTAACCTTTATATTTATGTATTTGTGCTTTCTGTGAGTTAAGTATTGAATTAATTAGCCAAAAAAAAAAAAAAGTTTACAGTCGCAGGTTAACAGAATTAAAGTAATTTTACATAAAAAATAATATAAATATGGCATATCATATTTTTTTGTAGTTTTATTGGAAAATTTTAAAAATTTTTGATTAGCGTTATTTTTGATCGCTGATATCTTTGAAACGGTTGATCTGAGGAACTTTAATCTTCAGACGTTTTTTGTAGAGCGTGAAATTTCCTACAAATCCTTTTTTTCAGATTGTTGTTACGATGAACCGTTCCAAACTAATAAGAATTCAAAGATGAAAAAAAATAATTTCCCGTGTTATTTAAATGGAAAATAAAGAAATGGATAGAGGCAAACCTTACTATTGACATTAAGAGCTCATATTGGCGCAAAAATTTTTGTTTTCAGGTATACTATCAATTTTTGGACACCGTAAGAAAAAAAAAAAAAAAATTCGTCTTTTTTTGAAACACCCTAATATATGTACATATCAAAGTCAGCCAAGGAATATCTTGACTGTGACAACATAAGTAGGTCGGGACGTAGACTCGCCGACCGGGGTAAAAGAAGGCACCAAAGCCCCGAAGGAATCAAGTCTAGGGAATTGATCCTTCGAGGATCGCTGGGAGAGAATTTTGACGTCCACGAGGGTAGCCGAGAAGATCCGAGGCACGTTTCGTTCTGAATTCGCTTCCCTCTAAATTCGGATTCTTATGCTTTGCAAGAGTTACCGAGTAGAGACAAAATAGTCTAGGAAGTTTTAGCATCTCTGAAGCATGCGGGGCTGGCTATGAGGGGAATAAATTCCGCCCCATTTTCTACCCCCGCATCTCTCTGACACTCTCTTTCTCTCTCGCTCTCTTACCCTCCGTTTCTCAGACATCACATTTTCTCGAAGCGAAAGGGTTGCCGAAGAATGAACACGCCATTGGTCTCGTATCGTTTTTCGATTGATACCAAAATATGTCGCAGCGTAGAAAGATTAATTTTTATAATTCATTACACCGGTGAACAAGAATTTTCAGTCCGGGTTCTAGACGTCAGATTTTGATTTCTCCCACGTAACTGATAAAAGAAAAAACAATTTTATTAAATAAAGTTTGCTTGTGTAGAAAACAGAATGATACTTCAAATTTCAAAAAAAAAAAAAAAAACTTACCTATTTTCTCAAACGTTTATTGTAAATAACAATTCAACAAACTTCAGTTTCGTATTTAAATTTTCGAATGAAAGTGAATTAAATGCGAAACTGAAGTTTGTTTAACTGATTTTAGATTTATATAAATATGAATATTAAATATATACTTCGGTCAGGGAAAATTTGACAAGTTAATTTGATTATGTAACTTGAATCATTTAGATGATAATCCCTGAAAATAAATTTTACTTGATTGTAAGCGGAGAAATTCGTCAATTGACTTGATGATTTGTTGGAGTAAACTGAAGTGGGAAAAAAAAAAACTTTAATCATTTCTAAGTTTTATCGTACATCTCTTTTGTGGCAATTTGGGGTTGACAGTTTTCAACTCTAACGATCGCGTATTTTTCAATTTAAGGTGAATATGATAGCGCTTTCCGTTAAAAATATCTCTGATCTCCCCTCGCGTGTTCAAAAACCCTTGAAAGTATAAGTTAAGGTCTGAATTTATAGAGAACGTTCTCTATAACAGCTGGCACTTTTTTTCGCAGCGGAAATATTTTCCTTATAACTTTCAAGTTTCTCTACCATCACGTACGTAATTTATAGTTTAGAAAATTGCGGTCAAATGAGTATGAATAAATGATAAACTAACTTTTGCGTATTATTAATTTGTGTAATATCGATCGAGTATATTATTTGTCTACTTTGACGAAAACAAATCCAAAGATCTTGAATGAAATATTTTCAATGCCAACAAAATGACGATTGATTCGTAAAATCAATTTTTCAACTTTTCTAGATTTTTATGCCGCCATTTTCATTCGCGTAAGTCTTTAAAAAAACCTTGTCAAACAATATGTTACATTAATTTTCGAAGAAAATTAATTTCTTGACTATTCGCGAAACATGGCGATCAAATACGACGATAGAAAAGTGTTGTTAATTCTTCTGCTCTCGTTCGTTGAAAGAAAAATCATTTGATTCGGCAAAAAAATTGGTTAAGACGATAATTAAAACGGTGTTTGAATAAAACCCGACGGAACGGAGTTGAGAAAACATTTTCCTCGCCTCTCGCGGTGAAGTATGATAAGATTTGCGTACCTTGTGAAGGAAATCTAACTCGAATATCAAAGTCTGAAAGGTTATCGAAACGTCGCAACAACTCTGAAGTGAGGTGAATTTTTCGCTCGGGTTGCTCTACGGCTGCATGGAGACGGTTTTGCGGTTGATTTGAATCGCGGGTATCTGCAGTAAGTAGTTTATCGAATGCACATCAAATATCCCTGCGAGCGCCGAGTTCCATGGTGCCACTGTAGCCACAAAGGATCGGCAGAGGTAAAAGGCAAATCTGACTGCCGAAGGCGATTCCGTTGAGATACACACGAGGAAAAGTTCGGTTGCAGGACGAATATTTTCACAGCTTCGATTCAAAGGCCACTCGACGTGAATTTCAATGTGATTCACTTTCCTTTTCGCAAAAGAAAGAAAAGAAAAAAAAAAAAAAAGAAAATGATCAAAAATTGTGTAACACGTTGAACCACATATTTTCTCTGTTTTTGAGTAGAAGATAAAAGAACGTATATGTAATTATTTTTTCAAAATGAGTACTTTTGATTTTCCATTTCAATTAATCAAATGAATTAGTAACAAATAACAAACAATCGATTCTTGAAATAAACTGTCATCGTGTTATTACAAAACCAACGATTTTTTTTTTTTTTCAATTGTATTTTTTAGTTACGTTTCCGAAGTAAATCAGCCCCAACCTCTCTTGTAAAAGAAAAACGTTCCACTCTCATTTTTGGCTAAACATTTTCTTTATTTTTTATAGAGCGAAATCCAAAAATCTTAACGAAGAATGAAAAATGGTCTTCTGTAAGATAAGAGACAGATGCGTGACACATGACACAGTTTTTTATCAACAATTCTCCGAAGTGTAATAAATTAAAGTTAGTTTCCTTAGAAAGGAGTCTTTGTTGAACAAATGTCAAAATTTATGTGGTTTAATTAAAATTGTTCGCGTTCGTTTATCTAATATCGACCCACCACAATTACGGTTGAACAATTACTGCGCCGACATTTATTGCCATAAATCTAAGAACGACGAAGGTTTGAATTCCTATGGCTTTTATCGCGAGAAAGGAAGTCGGCGTTTATCAATGCTACGTGAAGCTCAATTACGCATTAACCAGTTTCTCATCTGATCGCATAATTTCTTGTACATGACAACAAAATTATATCTGCTATCTACGTTACTGGTAATTTTCACTGCGTGTATTATACTCCCGTAAAATTTCATCGTTATTTGTTTCAGGGTCCCGTGAGATTCTACGGAAATGAGAGAAAGGCGTACATCCTGATGAAACAGTTTCAAAGTAAGCATTTTTTCTATTTAAAATCATAAGCGAACGTTAACGGCTGGCAAGGATTTTAATTCCGGAGAATCGTTGAACTAAAATCTGGTACAAGTTAATTCGAAAAGTATCATACTAGATAAAATTGCTACAATCTTCTCGGATGAGTATTTCAAAGTATATTCTACGCGTAAGTATTATACTAATTTGACATTCGTAACTTTTGGAATGTTTCATCGGGAGTTCTAACAGAATCACGTTTTTGGGTGGAATTATTCATTCATCTTCTTTTTTTTTTTAACAAATCTCCGAAGGTTGGAAACCTACAAAACTCATGAAGAACCTTTCGCTTTTTATTCCGACAACGTCTGGCACAGTTCCCTTGAAGCAGCTAATTCGATCCCCTTGTTCAAGACAGACTGCAGTATCACACACGCGGTGACCTTAGACCGATATTGATCGGTACGACGAAAACAATTTCCGAAAACATAGTTTAGAAAAGGATATTTTCGAGAGAAATTTTCCCGCTAACTCAGTCCTACCACTTATATTTTGTGGTAAAATATCACTGGAAACTTTGAATCAGGATCAGATGGATGCGATTCGATGGAAAAGGTGCCCGAGCGAATTCAGACCCTTGGACTATTTTCATCATGGGAATGACCGTGAAACATTTCACATACATGACGTGAAACGTGGTGAAATCTATACTTGTAGCTAAGCTTCCAATCAATCGATTCTTATAAATCGGGATGGGACGGTCGGTAATATTTTCTTATACCCCTGTCGTTTTTTCGCGGCGTGAGTATTGATCGAAAAGAGTGCTTACACGTATATAATATGTATATACACACAGGTGCGCGTGAAATATAACTTCCGTTCCGAAGCTTATGTATGTACGAAGGGCAAAACGCCAAACTGTTCCCCTTGCACGTAATAACAGTACCACGGTACCTTATACCTACAACCTTGAGGCGGGGAATGGGTGGGAATCAGTTCTTTCAATTTTCCAAACGGTAATTAAGGCTCGTCTCCAAGGGGAAGGAGAGAAGCCGGTAGGTAGAGATTAAAAAGTTTCCCCGGAGTAAAATCTACGCTTATAATCAGGACGACCGCGAGCCCGTGTAACTCAATTCCATTCGCCTCCGTTCCACTTGCTCAACAGTAAACGTCGGTTACCGTCTCCTCGCAACCTGGTGTAAAGCTTAATCCAACACCGGGAACAACTGCCGGCCAATAAAATAAACCCTTCTACCAGATGTTGGCGGTACGCAAACGGTACTCGGTGCAACGCAATCATGATCTACTTCTTTGAACTTGAAATTAAAGGTCTTAAATTAGCGGTTGGAAACGGTGTTACACCGGCCAGTTGTTCGTATTCTCAATGGCCTTGGGTTGGAAATTTGATGAGTCGACGCAGTGTGCGCGGCAAGATGCCCAACAGAGCTATTTTCAATTTTGAAGAAAGGCTCGACGCGCCGAGGAAATGGGGGGAAAACGGGACCCTGGGGAAAAAAGGGGACCTCGTGATCAATCGGGATTCCGGGGCATAATGGGACCCTTGGGGAAAATAGCGTCGTGGCAAAAAGAAGACCCTAAGAACAAAATGGAAGCCCGAGCAAAAATGTGACTAAGGAACGAAATGAAATCTTGTGGTTAAGATAGAATCGTTGGAAAAAATGGGACCCTGGGTGAACCGAGACCCTGGAGCAAAATGGAATTTTCACACGGGCAGCCGTAGCTAGGAAAGAACAGGATCCTGGGACAAAACGGGGCACAGTGGAGTAATGGGACCTTTGTCAAAACTGCAACCCTGGAGCAAAATAGGATCCCAGAGTAATACGGGGAACTAATGGAAAATGGCACATTGGGGTAATACAAACCCTTAGAAAAAATGGAATCCCAAAAGCGTTGAGTAATTGGGATTTGAGGGAAAAAGGGGATCCTGAAACGAAATGAAACTCCGGTGCAAAACGAAAGTCTGGGGTTAAATAATCCTCTATGAAACAAGGGGACTCTGAGACAGAACGGGATACTTTGACAAAACGGGACTGTAGAGCAAAATGAGTTGTACAAGAGATGAACCATTTTTTTAAGCTCGCCAATTTCGCGCTGCTTCCCCTGAAGTGAAAAATAACACTCTATCTCAGCAAATTAAGTTAATGATAGAATCAAGCAAAGTGGTAAACTATAACAAACATTGAAAAGAAGAAAAACTATTTCGGCACATCGCAAATCGGTCGAATAGTCGTATTGGACATTGGAAACAATTAGACCATATTGAAAAAACTGTAATATTTGGAATGGATTTGCTTTCTGCAATACCATTTCGTCAAAAGAATATTGCAATTTTATTTGTAGCGTACTAAAAAGAGTCTGGTGGAAAGAAAGTATCGTGTAGAAACGAAGTCCGTTTCAAATTTTAATGGTCGTTTTGTACAATTAACCTCAGTCAATGACTGTGGCATAGAACCCGGTGGATGGTATGTATGTGGATGGTATTAGCATAAGTTAACAGCTGCGAACACGCATACGAATGTTGAATAAGGCGGCGTCGTTCCAGGTGGTAGCGAGGTCAAGGTTGGCGAATATAACGGGGTCACAGGTGAACTGGATCTCACGAGGGGCCAGCCATTGGAGTGGCGAGGCAAGTCACCGCCGAAGGACAGAACACTGCATATTATCGAGCACTCGATGGTGAACACAACTATTTACGCCGTCTTGGCGGCAGCTGCCAGCGTCGGAATTGTCATGGCCGCCATTTTCCTTGCCATTAATATCAGATACAGAAATCAAAGGTACGATACCTTGCGTTTCACCCTTCATGTTGCGAAGAAAGATTCGCGCAGTGATGTAAAGCTGGTAAAATTCAAAAAATTTCTCTTTGTCGCGAGCGCAACAAATTCTTAACAAAAAATAGTTTTCCCATCGCATTAATTGACTTTCATCGTATTATTGGGATATGAAATATCGAAAGATGCCATCTGGCGGCAGGAAATTGACTGCGCTACTGTCCGTATTTAGTTACAAAAGTCATTCCTTAACCTGTATTTCGCTATTAGTTGACTCAATGTTACACGAGAAAACTGTAATCACTTGCACGATGCTTTCCGTCTCTTTATACTCCCACGATTTTGGTTAAACCGTTGCTAAACATATCAGCTGATTCTTTGGCGCGACGCCATATTGGGTAGGAAAATCGATCGTCTTTGAGGTCCGTTTTTTCGTGGGATTGAAAGATATGCTCCCGCGTTTCAGGTACATAAAAATGTCTTCGCCGCATCTGAATAATCTGATAATCATTGGATGCATGCTGACGTACAGCAGCGTGATATTTCTCGGTTTGGACTCTCAGTTGTCATCAGTGACGGCATTTCCGATTATTTGTACAACGAGGGCGTGGCTTTTGATGGCTGGATTTTCACTCGCCTTTGGCTCGATGTTCTCAAAGACGTGGCGAGTGCATTCGATATTCACGGATGTGAAATTGAACAAAAAGGTGAGGCGAGGGGAGGTGAACAAGGCGGCTGAACTCCTCAGGCTAAATATACAGTCTTCGATTTCAATCTTGTGCAGGTGATCAAGGACTATCAACTCTTCATCGTCGTTGGCGTTTTACTCATTCTCGACTTGGCAATCATGACGACGTGGCAAATAGCCGATCCCTTTTACAGAGAAACTAAACAAATGGAGCCATACGTGAGTTTGGCAATATTCAGAATCCAATTATCGCCTAACATGTTCTCTGGGTTTCTGATTTCAAGCGAGTCATTAGAATATTTCCTGAACTGATATTATAAAAAAAATGTGTCGGTTAGAAGTCGTGAGATTTTGACGAGGTGACAAACTGGCAACTTCTTATTGCTTGTGAATTAAGCTATATTAAAAAAAATGACCACGAACGTGATTCTTTGAATTGGAATCCATTTTTGTTTTATTCCAATAAATAAAACTTGTAGCTATCGATGTGACACGTTCAGGCGATTTCGAATTCTCTAATTATGCTCATTTTTTTCAGAGTCACAGCGCTTTAAATTTCCTAGAAAACAGAACTTGAAAGAAAAAAAAAAACAATACAACATCCGAAGTTTCCTTAATTTTCCTTGATGTCCGCACAGCGGCAAGACTTATTTTAAAAACACTCGGATTCCATTTGAAAAAATTTCTCTCACGTCAATATCTCGACCACGATCAATTTCATAAAAACATAATCTTACCATTTTGAGTCCCCTAAGCTTTCCATTGAAATATGGCCCGATGAAACCGTTACTTTGAAGAGTAATCTAGTACGACTTGCTTAAAATGGAACAACCTGCATTCAAATAAATTCTCTTACTGATATTATCGTGAAAAAATTACGAAATTTTCAGCCTCATCCTTCCAGTGAGGACATCATCATCATTCCCGAAAACGAGTACTGTCAAAGCAACAGAATGACGATCTACCTCTGCAGTATATACGTCTACAAAGGTCTTCTTCTGGTAATACAAACTTGCCTCAACAACGATATTGAATCCGAATTTCTTTCAAATTATTTTCATCGTATGCTTTCTGATTTTTGGACCTGTGATTTTGGATTCTCAACTCCATGTTCCCTAAAAGACGAGATCAATTTGTGTAATAACTCAAATTTAGCGATCAAATTATTCACTAATAGAAAGATTGGGGCACAATATTAATCAAATTTTTTTTTTTTTTTTTCAAGCATTTTTCATCCGTGTATCTATTTACCTATTCGTTCGAAAGAAATGCAATCTCACGGGGTCAGCGTACCGGAAATAATTTTGAAACAAGCGTTGACATGAAATGTTAATCGGTAACTCGGCATGTATCATTTAATGTCATTTTACTAAAAACACTCATAGGTAAATATTGTGTTCAAAAATACAGTCGAATTGTATGAGTGATTTTTTGAATTCCATTAATTTTGCAAGGTATCAGATTAGCGCGCCACGGAAATTTTCTTTTTTGAAATAATGAAAAGAATCAAAATAGTTGAAATAAAACTTTTGAACGCTTTAGCCTTATCCGTTTTTGAATTCTAACGTGATCCTGATCGCGCAAAAAAAAAAAAAAATGCAAAAATTTCCATGACCCTTGAACCTCGGTGATTAATCAACCGTGTTGCATTGGTCACTTGACATTTGTAAATATAATATCCGCGCACCGTAAATGACCTCAATAATAAATGAATTATTTTGCGCTCTGGGTAGTAGCGATAAAGTATCTGGAATCACGCAAGGATTCGGTGAACAAGGTCAAGGATATTCTAGCAACCACTTTCCGCCCCTGAATCTAAATGTGCAAAATTTATTCTTCATTAGACGGTTTCGTTGCACAGATATTCGGGGCTTTCCTTGCCTGGGAAACTCGGCACGTCAGCATCCCGGCGTTAAACGACAGTAAATACGTTGGTATGAGTGTTTACAACGTTGTTATAATGTGCGTTACCGGAGCGGCGATAAGTTTCGTCCTTGCCGACAAGCAGGACGCCATGTTCATAATCCTCGCCGTTTTCATCATCTTCTGCAGCACGACGACTCTCTGCCTCGTCTTCGTGCCGAAGGTAATTTTAATCTGTTAAGGGGATATACAGAGTGAATTCCTAACGACTGCACGCTCCGTCGTCTGTTGAAATTCAACGCGCATGCGCTACAATCCGAGAGCAACTGTCTGCCAGGGCGACCAACTGTCATAAATTTACACAATCCATATTTTTGAGGTTAGAGTAAAAATGCAAGTTGCAGGTGTAAAGTACCAGTGAAAAACTATTTGCAGTTTCTTACGAATATTTCGCAGAACGAATTCATAGTCTGTCGAAACTTTATTTTTCGTTGATAATATTGTAAGCTTAGATTTTTTCTGACCAAGTGAAGTCAGAGGTGAGAATCTGACCAGTTTCTAGAAGGCCACATATTTTTCAGAACTTCATTTTGCATCTCGCATTGAAAATCATCCGAGTTTTGATGCTTGCGCGTATTTTTTTTTTGACGATATCGCGTTTTCATTCAAATTGAAACAGTTTTTCTTTTTGAATGCGGCTGAAAAAGTTATAATCTATCTGGAAAAAAACATTTTCAAGTATGTAACCGTAAACTAGAATTGTGGAAACTTTTCAAAAATTTTCAGAATTATTTAGGTTTTCACATAAATCTATCGTAATCAAATTTCTGCGTAAGAATTGAAAAATTTTTACAAAATTCTGAACATCTGCTAGGATTGAAAATAAATCTATCGGAGAGTTTCAAATTGGTAGCTGTCTCAGTCTGTTTCACCTCGAGACTGAAATACGAGGAAAGTCCCACGCGGCTCACGTGACCCACAGTATTGAACCACTTTGAGGTTTCCCGCAGCTAATTCCGTCTGATGTGCTAGCGATCCTCATTACTGTATGAAAATAGGGTAAATTATCCAATTACAGCTGATAGAGTTGCGCAGAAATCCGCAAGGGTCTAGTGACAAGAAATTTAGGCCAACGTTGAGACCGACTTCGAAAACTAGAAGGGACTCGTCGGTGACTGAGCTCGAGGAAAGGTTAAAAGAAGCCAAATCGACGAATCAAAAATTCAGGAAACAGCTGCTGGATAAGGAATCAGAATTGCAGGTGAGGCTCACATTCAAGATTCGTTTATTGTTTCGGTACTTTTGTACTTTTGCAGCTTGCTCATTGGATACATGGATTTTTTTCATTTATCATCACTTCAAAACCTTGCCATGAATTCAAGTATAGGTGTAAATTGTTTCCGAGTAAACGTCGCGGTATGTTGGGTTGCCTATCACTGGGGAGAAAAAATATCGGTAATACATCTTACTGAATTATCGATAAGTATCACATTTAAATCCCTCGCGAGTCAGCTGGAACTGCCCGTGTTGCCAAGTTGTGTGAATTTAGCCAAGCATGTGTTTCATTGTTTATAACCTATGCTGAAGTGTTCAGTGATCGCGTTCGGAATCGAAGTTGAAGTGATTATACGAATTGACTTGACTAAAGTGATAATGACTCGGAAGATCTGTTTTACCGATATTTGTTCCCCTCAGTAGTAGGCAACCTGACATACCCATCATCAATTTCTATTATAGCCGTTAACAAAACAAATTCAAGTATTTTGAAATTTTGATCCCAAGTTCGACGAAAACCGGACTTTATACTTGGCCGTCCTGATGTTTTTGGTATTCAGAAAATTTTCCTGAAAAGGCAAATGCGATCTATATGAAAATTTCACCGACAAGTTCGTTATCCTCAGATTTTTAAATAAAAATCTTTTCCACTACAACGCTGTATAAAAAATATCAAAATCGCGATGCACTGTTTTCTTCGAACTTTGAAACACTATAACTCAGCCGATAATCATCGGTCAAGCAAATTCAGAAAAGCCTGGATTTGTGAAAAATCGGTTTATGCTTAACTATATTTCCACGGCGCCAATTTCTCGCAAATGATTCGATCACAATTGTATTGGTACAGCTGTCATTTTTTCTTCTCAAAACTGGGCAACTTTCGTCTGAAGTTCTTTTCTAAAAAATCATTAGTTTGAAAGGTGTTTCTAATGAATCAATTAACGGTGTGATGTTTGGCTGAAAATCGTGACGTTTTATTGATTTTATTCCAAGATAATCTCAATTTGAGTATTTATCAAATTAACGTATCTGTAAGCTACAAAAATCTCTTTAAGTAAACAAAAATAACAAACACTGGTATCATAAAAAAAAGTTCAATAGATATCATGGCTTAATTTCAAATTGTTTAAAAATTTTTGAAAATCTAGTAGATTAGCTCGAGAAGACTATTTTGTACAAAGTCATTAAAATAAATTTTCTTTCTTCCCAGTAATGTTTTTAATACTTCCAATCGATCCATTGTTGGAAAATTAAATTTTAATCGATGTCGAAACGATTACAACTGAAAATTGTTTTTAGCGAATTTGTAAGAAATAAAAGTTTTGAGAATAAAATCGAACGCGTTTAATAAATTTATAAGTACTTTGAATGAATTTAAAAGAAAGCATCGATATCAAAGCTCGTGTTTACAATCACGGTATTTTATATTTTATCGTTTTCAATGAGATTTTCGTAACATAAAAACACAATAGTTTGATAAATACTCAACGTACGACTATCGCGTAATAAAATTCATAAAAAGTTATTGATTTTCGACCCTCCAGCCTCCTTATTAAAAAAGAACACTCTTCAAATGCGTCGGCAAATAATTTCCTGACATTTCTCAAATCGTCACAGATGTTCGTTCGACGATTGGGTAATAACGGCGTTCCCGATACCCAGGAAGTAATGGACAGGTTGACAGTCCCAAGGCCAGAGTCGATTATTAAAAAAGAAGGTAAGTCGTTTTTCATTCATTCGTTCGTTCATTCGCGAGATCATTCTGCCAATTATAATAAATCAAAGCTGCTGCCACGTGACGAGGAAGGTTCATTTCCACTCGAAGATTCATAATTTCATATCAAGACGCTTAAATAAAATAATATGTGCAAATATCTTCACAGTCGATTAATGAACAGAGAATTAGCGATATGAAATATCGCGTAATGGTTCTAACAATTTTCTAGAATAAATGTCAAGGCTTTGAAAGAATAAAACTCGAGAAAACTCGCAGGCGTTTTTGAAAGTATGAAACGAGTGCTGAATTGAACATTTCTACTTAACGAAAAACTTATGTAACAAGATTACTGTGCGGTATTTACAGCATCTGTTATACCTTGTAATACGAGACCGATTCGGATTACGAAATATGTAAAATTCGTAATGTAGGAACGAGAATTCTCTGTTCAAACTCTTATACTTGTATATATGTTAGAGCTCACTGTGCAGGGGCATGGAGCAAATGATTACAAAGGTTAGTTAACCCAACTCGAACAGTACGTTGGCAAAAAATCCCCTCCCAAAAATATTCCAATCACGTTTTGCATGGCACAAGTAAGTGCTTTAGTTGCAGAAATATACCTACTTGCGCCTACCTTTAAAAATACGTTTTTCAATGCTTGGTAAATTTAGTGTAAAGTCCTCAAGTAGCTCCTGGTAAGGAAATTATAATGTCCTTTGTAACATAGCGTTGAAAACGCTTCATGTGTCGATTGTTGAAAGGTTTTTTGCATTTTTGTTTTTATTTTGTTGCTTTTACTACGATTAGTGGCTATTGCTGAAAACAACAAGCTTAGATTGTGTGTTTATAAATCTAATCACGTAAAACATCTAGTGTTGTTATCGGGGGATCAATTTTTGCCATACTGAAAAAATATTTCTTACAGTTTAAACACACTCTGGTTATCTCTGATTTTATCCTGATGACATATACATATATATATATACAGTCTTGATATAAATACTTTAAAGAACGTCTTTGCAGGTGTTTTTAGGTTTTTAATGAAGAAATTCAAATTAATGATTGAAATTATTTTCGAAAGTCAATTGACACGGCTCATAGACAATAGAAGTATTTCAGAGATTCGATGTTAGGAAAATATAACAGACTTTTGGAAAAAAGTTGTAAGACTGTGAAAAATAATTTGCCGCTTTTTTGAAAATCATTTTAAGAAATTCCGCGCCAATGCATAGAACATTTTTTTTTTTTTATATCTCCATAAAATCTATGAGTCTTTAAATTACGTGAAAACAGTGAAAATTTGAAACTTTGCAAAATTATTTTATGAAAAATATTCGGATAGATTTGTCGACAAGATACTGATGTTTTTAAAAATCCGAAAACATTTTCAAGGTGTAGTAACGTTTACCTGGCCTCGGAAGGCAAAAAAAATTCATTCGTTATTGAATTTGCAGATTCCATTTATCAGAATTAAAAAAAAAAAAAAAACCAAAGAGACAAAATTATTCAATAATCTCTGAAATAAAATGAATTCTGTTTTCAAATAAATTTTCCACGAATCATCACGGAATCAGATATTCTCTACGAAGTATTTTTAATTTTATCGGAAACAGTGTAAAATAAATTTTGAATCGTTTATCTTACCCAAAACTTAAAAATTTCACTTCATAATCTTAACTCGTGTTTAATATCCCGTCTGTTGATAAACCGCGGATAAATGGTAATTGCATTTCAGTTTAAAACTGTTTTACGGAGGGTAATGTAATTCAGCAAAGAAGTTGCCGCTTTGCCGGTAAAGATAAATTATAGCCAACTTAAAATTTACGCACTTTTTAATGTCAACTCTTATAATACCACCGAATTTTCAATAATAATAGGATATTCCAGTATTGTCACACTTGGATAAAACAATTTATCGACGAATAAATTCATTATAATGGAGTTCAAAAAAGACATTGAAATAATCGAAATATTACAGAAATGATATTAACCATCAAATTGTCATCATTTACAGATCTGGTTGACGCACTCAGCTGTGTTTTTAAACTCGGGGTGGACAAAATTGAAAGCCACGAAAAAGAATATCACAAATTGAAAGTACAATCAAAGATAAATTGTTCAATTGGTTATTTCAAAACATGTTTTTGCTTCATGGGATTATTTGATAAATTAATTATTGTTTCACAAAAAAATCACTTGTGAGCGAAAAGAAAGGAAAATTATTTCGCAAAGTTGACGTGATTTTTGTACATAATTATCTTATAATCTACGTTTCTCTGGGTAGAATAATTTTTATGCTTTTTTTTTTTTTGTTTTTTGGGAAAATCGTACAAATTAAATTTACTCGAACTAGGAAACAGAATTTACAATTTGAATATCAATGAGTTCTTTAAATATTGTTGATCTTCAAGAAAATTTAAAAAATTTCTGAATAATGATTTGGTTTCTAACCTAACACCAAGAAATTTCGATTGTTTGAAAAAACGTTTTTACGGTTTATCTAATGTCTCGAATTGCAATGATGCAATGAAAACTTGAAAGAATTAATCACACGCTAGAATGAAATATCTGACTTTAAGCGATAGAGTTCTCTGAAAGAGAATCGACTTCATTTCCGTGCTTAAATTGAATACCAACATAGCAAATTGTGTGACGCGGAATATTTGATAATCTTCATTCTAATCAAAATATTAATTTCCGTGCCTATAAACTTCCAACGTTCTGTATAATACTGTATTGATTCCATCGCTGTCTTTCTCTACATCCTATAAATTCTATTCGAAACGTAAATCGCCTTGTCTGCCTGGAATTTCAGGCTCGGATTCACACGCTGTGATTCCATAATTGTTATTTTATAACTGAAACAGTACAGGCTGACTTATTCATTTTGCAATTAGGCTTATGATTCAAAGTTCTTTAGCAAATTGAAAAAAAGGAATTGAAAATATTTCGCGTTAGTAGTATGAGCAAGCAATGAAGAATTTCGCCAAGTTTCTGGTTCATTTTGATGAATTTTTTCATCAATTTAGAAAATGTTTAACGTTTTTTTAAGATGTTGCAATTTTTTATATTACTGTTGTACTCAACTTTGTGGTTTCTTGTTTAAGTCAAATAATTTGATTGCGAGTACAAATATTTTTCCAAGCTTGCCTCTCTAGATTTTAAACCATGCCAATCCTGCCCAAGTAATCTAAAAACCGTTCGTAGGGTCAGATTAAAACTTCGCAGTTTTGAAATTACGGTGAACCATTGATTTTGAAAAAACCGAGCGCGACACAAACCTGTGAAAAATGTATCTGAAAACTTCTTTCAAAATTAAAAAGTTCTCATAAACTCTAATTATCTCTCAATTATATAATTTTCATTATTTTCAGGTAATTTGAACCCTTACAGAGGTTTGTTAAAAACTTTTCAGATACCCAACAATTTCAACTAAATTCTAGTCTTTACAATCTTTCGGAACTATCTGCAAAATATCACGTTATGATTTCTTAAAAAATCAAATGATATTCAAGAAATTTTTCGCCACGAAACTCACCTCGAATTTCGTATCTTTGATTGGTACGCCGAATTAAAGAAATCAGATCGAATAAATAAGTCACCATTCCATAGATATTTGCTCGAGAATATTCCGAGGCATTTGTCCATCGGAGCGAAATTAGTTTATTATAACCTGACTTCACGTAGCTAATTTCTTTTATACACTGCATCTTGAAAATGTTGTTGATAATCCAATATGCTATAGGTATGCATAATAATATGTTGATACGTAGCGATTAACAAATAATTCCAGGAGGTATTCATTCACAGATAGGGTGTCTAGCAATTGCAATGATTTCAAGCAGTTTCAAAAGATTTCATTAAATTTCAAGGAATTTCATACAATTTCATGCGAAAGTGATTTCAAGTGATTTCAAGCGATCCTTAAGTGATTACTATCCGAAGTGGTCTGCGATTTCAACAAATGAATACCCCCTCGAAAAAATTATTCAAAATTTCACACAGGGAAAATGTCAAATGATTTGAAAGAGTAAAATTGAGCTCCCTAGTTCGATCCCATACAGTATAGCAATAACAACATACCTGTAACAACCTTCGTTATGAACCCTTACGTAGAATCGTTTGCACAGCCGAAAATACATTTTAGTATTCTGCAAACTCTAAAAAGCGTGAACGGGAAACAGAATTTTCTGTTACAGGTCCATCGATCGCAACAGAGACGACGGACATTTCGATGTCCATGTGCAGTCTTAATTCGACAACCGTGTCCCAACCCGAAGGGGAATACGCCAATTTACCCGGTGGAGACACAAATTCTGCAAGGTAGGTCTTGACGGCATGATTACCTGACACTTTCAAAGTGTAGATTTTTCTTTCCCTCCAATCAAGTTTCAAAATTTCCTTACAAAACGGCAAGATCACTTTTGCGGCGACAACTTTCTTGTCAGATTAAAAGCTGATCTGAAATCTGATGTTTGAGACCTGATTAAAAGCGTTCGATTAAAACTCATGTCCGATGGAGCAAAAAAATAAGACGTCGTCGGGGAAACGTCAGATTTTTTGTTTGATTTAAAAAATGAAAATTCGATAAGTTTCGTGATATTTCGATTCATGCGCCTATCAATCTTGACACTTGTAAACGGTCTCAATTTAGTTCCGGTCAGTAAAAATCTTACGAATTTGACTCTCACGTTTCATGTGGAAAAATTTTTTTAAACACATTTTCCAACGTGAAATTACGCCTCAGAATGTTTTTTTAGGCACATTTCTATGGTAAACGAAAGAATAGAAAATAGTTGAAACTTTAAATGTTCGTTTTCAGACAAACTATTCGAAAGACTGGAGTTTGAACCTAAAATGTCCGTAATAATGGGAGATTTTCGAATGTAATCGTGAAATTACTTCACTCATTTGTAATCATTTCAATCACCGATCAACATCAAATTTTGTAATGGAATCCAAAATTTTGACTTCCGTTATCATTAACGATGGTTCAAGATTATACATTCGTCTTTTGTCATTACAGCCAAATAAAACGTAAGGTATCGTATAATTAGGTCAAAATAAGTTACAAAATGAAATACAAAGTACACTTTTACTTTGTCCTGTTTACAGAATAAAATACAAATCCCACGTGTGTTTTACCCAAATAACAAAAGATCATACGAATTACACGTTTATTTCGTCCTATAACAACCAAACACAGTTATAATTTGTAGTTTGAACTTGATTTATTACAATTTGTAATAGGCGCTACCCAATACTGGCTGAAAATTCTTGGCCTCGACTAACCGCCAGATATTAGTGGTTAAAAACCGGAGATTGGGAGTTGAGAAAAAATGTTGAAAATAAATCAACAAGAGCAGTTTCGCATGGCGGGAAAAAATTGTGGAAAAAAAAAAAAAAAAAATAGAAATAGATATAAAAATAAAAAAATAAAAGTGAAGTAGCTGAGGTGAATCCACCCCGCGTAAAATACCGGTTTGAGATTGGGCGGCCTAATTTCCGGCTCTCGTAATCGACCGTCAATCCTGAGATAGTCGAGCGTTTGAAATTCCAGGAAAAAGACGTCCTTCTCCAAGCTGCCGACGATTGCTATCGACAGCGAGAGGATCCCCCTCGTATCGTCGACAACATCGGCGACAGTCTTACACTCGGCGATGAAACAGCCAAGCGATTCAACCCTACGCCGCAAGACTCGCCTGAGCGAGTGCAGAGAGAGCGAACCACTCCTCCAAGAAAGTCAGGACCCAAAGTCGGAAGCTGGTGTTGAGTTCGTTCCCGAAGTCGCCGATGAGGGGGAGAGGGTCATCCTCGAGGAAACTGACATCCCAAGGAACGGCAGACCACCCAGGATCAAGGAAATCATCGAGGAGTCAAGGCCCAGGCTCCCAACGCCGCCGCCCGCGTCGAAGAACGTTTCCTTCGGCGAACCGCAGGAGCAGAATTACCTCGAGCAGGCGATCCTTCCGCCCCCATCGCAGTTCGTCCCGAAACAAACAAGGCCGACGGGTGAGAATCGAATACGAAATTACAAGGGGTTGACGATACAAGGGGTGTTTCACTGAGAAACGAGTAGCACCGTGATCACAATATTTCGTGATTGCTTACGTTTTATAGAGTGATTGCCAGAGATTACTTGACGAATAATTTTACTTTCACACATTTCGTGATTACTTACGTCTCGTGGATTGATTGCCAGTGATTACTTGACAGATAATTTTACTTTTGCATGCATATTTCATGATTACTTACGTCTCGTAGAGTGATTGCCGGAGATTACTTGACAGATAACTTTGCTTTTACATATAATTTCGTGATTACTTACATCTCGTGGAGTGATTGCCAAAGATTACTTGACGGATAATTTTACTTTTGCATGCATATTTCATGATTACTTACGTCTCATAGAGTGATTGCCAGTGATTACTTGACAGATAATTTTACTTTTGCACGCATATTTCATGATTACTTACGTCTCATAGAGTGATTGCCAGAGATTACTTGACAGATAATTTTGCTTTTACATATTTCGTGATGACTTACGTCTTATAGGGTGACGACCAGAGATTAGTTGACAAATAATTTTACTTTTACTAACAAGGAAGGTATCCCAGGTCGATCTGTACGATTTCGTTTCTTTTGTAACATATTATATTAGACTAAAAACTAAGCGACACGTATTTTTTTTTTATCTGTTGTTAAACAAAGTAGAGCATGCCAACGGGCGATTAAACCCTTTTTTTTTAATTGGGAAATTCATGTTTCTGATTTCTCGTTATGAGAAAACTTTTCCAGTTCAATTGGTTTGAAAATATTATGTTCTTGTGGGTGATATGCCCCTTGACATATCTTACTTTGGAGGGTTGTTTCACCCCCTTACAGTGTTTGATGGCAGATAACAAAAAATACGTGTCGTTTAGAGTCTAGTCTACTAGAACATATTATAAAAGAAATGAAATCGCAGAGATCGACCTGGAATACTTACCTTGTAAGTGATTTCTCACTATTTCTAAGATTTCATTTGATTTCTCATGGTTTCTAAGATATCATATGATTTACTAAGATTATAAAGAGATTTTTGTAATTCTAAATGAATTCTCATAACTACCAATCATAAATAATGCAGGATTTTATTTTAAATATTGGTGATTTCAGTGTGGTTTCCGCGATTATGAAATCACACCTTCAGGGTTCGCGTCTCCATCATAGAAATCCAGGCGACGTACGATTATCGTGAAATTATTTCGAGACCCCCAGATCCCCTGAAATCCTTTGAAATCTCATGGGATATTTGGAAACTTTTGTAAGGTATTAAAAAATCCTTTGAAATTCTGAAGTGAAAATTCAGAAAAACCCTGTAAAATTGATTAATAGCTCTAAAAACTTTAAAATATTTAAAATGCTGTGAAATTTTCCCTTTTCGAAACCCTACAATAGCATTTGAAATCTTTCGAAACTTGAAAATTTGTGCAATCCTATGAAATCTATCAAAATTCAGTGAAATCCTACGGAATCTCGAGAAACCTTGCGAGATCGTTTGATATCAACGAAATCTAATCGAATCTCTTGAAATCCCTTAAGATCTCCAAAAATTTGTCAAGCTCTGTCAACTTTTTTAAAATCCTTCAAAATCTCTCGGAAAATCTCGAAATCTCTCGGATCCACTTGCAATACCATAAAATCTTGTGGTATTTTGTGAAATTATTCGCAATCTCTCAAATATCCTCAAGTCCCTGAAATGGTGAAAATTATCTGAAATCCCGCAAATTCGTTTGAAATTTTGCGTAATCCTATTAGATCTGAGAATTTATAAGAAAATTTTCGGTACAATTCTGAAAATTGGTGTGAATTTTGGCATTTTGATCACAATAATCGTAGAGAATTTCAATAAAATTCTATAGGGATTATGAAGAAAAAATGAGAAAATCACGTATTACGAAAAAAAAAAAAAAAAATACATACAAACCTATAAATAAATATAATTCCAGGAAATACGAATATTATCCGGGACACACAATTAAGGGGAAAATGCAAATTTTTTTGAAAAACTTTGAACTTGATTTGACTCATGGATTCCTGTGAAATCCTGAATTTAGAAAGAGTCATAAAATTTCAATGAATCTTCTCGGAAATATTTAGCATTTTGGAGTGTTCCAGTGAGATTTTCAGGTAACAATGTTCACCAGAGGAATTTTTCCGGTCAGGTTCCGTCACCGCGTCGTCTCATCAGTCGTCGTTGCGCCGGCGAGCCTCGGTAAAAAATAACGGGATCGGGCATCACCACGAGCTTTTTGAAAAGCGGCGGACGAGCGTCCCGGCGAACTCCATCAGCTACATATCGACGGAGAATATACGGTGCGCCGACGTCAGGACGATAGAGGAAAGCCTCGAGGGGCAGTTCAACAAGGCCTACATAATCGGGGAGTGCGGCCATCTTCGGCCGATTGGTGGCGCTGCCGGACTCAGGTGCGAACGACATGGTGGCAGAGGCCACAGCCACGCCGTACTGAACGGTGGCGCCCTCGACACGCCGACGCCGAGGAGACACCGGAAGCTCTGCGACAGCCACAACGCAAGCTCGCCAAACGTCCCCACCACCGTCAACGCAAGCTCTTCCGACACGGGTGAGTGAGCGCATGTTTTTGCTCAATGTGAACGGAAGAACACTCGATGCTTCGATATAAGACCCTAATTCGACAACCTAATCGATCAACTGATTTCTACGATTTATTTGCCGATCGATATAGCTCTTTTTAGCTTAAAGCTGATTTAAGTGGTGGTTGCTGAATTATTTAAATTACAAAATCAAAAAAGAAAGAGATAAGGTTTCATTTGTCAATATTTTTTGAAGCTTGAAACGCATCCGAACGGCAAATTCTCGAGCTGGTCTATCACGGTCGGTCGAATTACCCACGTAATCAAAAATATACGTTTTCCAATACGTGCATGGAAAGTTGGATTTTTAAATCATGTGGAGCGTGCGTAAAGCACCCTATTCCTGAACAGTGCGGTAAAACAACAAAAGTGCATGCGCTAAGCTGAAATTTTCAGTCTCACAAACTAGAATTTTTTGAGTTCGACCTGAAGTTTGCATATTTAGGTTTGCGCGTTTCAAGAAGCTGAACTTGTGCCTCTAAATCTCTTGATTGCCCTTGATCTAATTTTTAGAAATTATTATTCTTCATTCATTTGCTTCTTAAAAGAAACTTCGATTTACAGATGTTGGAAAAAATAGCGCGTGTTACGCGGACGGTTGTGCGATATCTGACTCGTGTGTTTATAATAGTCGCGGTAACCACTCGTTGGAAATCACCCAGTTTCTGCACATGTAACACAATATACCGTTTCCTAACTCAGTGCGGAAAATTCGATTTTGCGTACTCAAATCACAGCGATAAATAGTACATTCCCGCACTAGTGCGCAAATCGAATTTTGCGCACTCAGTGAGGAAAAATATGCACACTAGTTTGCGCAATCTACTAATTCCACCAGGTAATTTCAAAGCGCAGGTCTAAATGTCTCGGTCAACTTGTTGGGGTTCGCAGAAAAGTACGAAGAGTCGCTGTCGAACATAATCCAGCGATCGGTGTCGGAGAAGTCTCGGGAGAAGTGCGTTCGGGCCCGAGGGCTGCCAAATTCGGGCATTGGGGAATGTCCGCACCGAGGACCTCGTCGACTCCGGGAATGCCAGCACGCGGAGTCGAAGCTTCGGCAGCAGGCGAAGATGGACTACGTCCAAAGCACGCCGAACGTCGCGACGATACACAACAACAAGTTCGCAAGCGGAAACAGAGGCTCGACGGTCAACGTCTCAAAGATGTACAGTGCTGTGTCTGCCGGCGAGTTGTTGGACGTTGCGATATTGCCAATTTTCCAAAAACTCCTCAGCGAGCGGCACAAAAACACAACGCGTGGCGGCTACGGGGCGAGCTGTCCTAATATATCGATAAAGTGCGACATAGTGGAGTATCTTTAATAAACCGAGTAACTATAATTTGATTAATCTGAGTAACTAACGTTTATCAACAATCATCAGTGTGTCGATTACAGAAGTGTCAACCGATCGTCGAATCTCGTTTCGTGGTGATTCACGGCGAGGTTAACGAGTTTTTTTTTTTTTTCAATTATACGTTATATCCAGGCACACATCTCGGTGTAATTCAAGTCAATTGAAACCTCGTTCGGAACTGGTAAGTCTTGTCAGTTTTTACAAAATATGTCAAATTTACTGCTAACATTACGGAATTTACTCTGCTGGTAATGGTAAGGTAAGAGGAGCTAAAGAGCCGGGGGAAATTGCAGTGTTCTTCTATACCGATTCGATTTAACATTGGAACCCCATAAGACGGATCGGTAAGCGTAGACCCGTAGAATTATCCCCGGACCCAATCGGACCCAACCAGCCGAAGGAAACATCAGCCCGGAGCTGAACGTCTTTATATATCTTCAGTCAACGCTTGCAGTACCGTTTATACTTTGTTTTTCCCTGTTTTCATTCGTTCAAATTTCCCGCCATCTCGTCGAAACCTGCCACGTGCTTTTCGATCGTTAAAGTAGTTGAGCCGTAAAATTCTTTTCGATAGAAAAAGTTCACATTTTGGAATATCAAATGTGAACAGTATCTTCTCACGTATGCAAAATTCCATACAGAATTTGTTGAATTCGTCAATCGGAAACCAAGATATCGTAGAAATTTTGATTATTCTAAATATAATGGCAAATCATCAGGTCGATGATATTGAAAAATAAGACAGGTATAGAGCCAAAGCCATATTTCTATGTAGGTAGTTATTCATGCGAATAATTCAGTTCATCGAACCACATTTCATAATTTGGTTATTATCAATGAACCACCAGGCAAGCATTTTGTGTCGTGATTTTGGGGAACCTAAAAACTACGGTCCTGCGCAGTTGAGTTACCTTAAAGCGCGTTCCGAACTGGCAGAATTCCGGTATAACGATTAACTAATGCATACCGAAAAATACGTTCCCGGTACATCTTCCACTTCGATTGAGGATTAATTCGATGATGCCTTATGGTTAAGTATTGACGAAAAAAAGGGAACTTGGAAACGATATAATGCAAGCAATTTGTTACAGACACATAGGTAGCATTTTATGTTTTGAAAATATCACAATTGACGAATTTCAACTTAGGACTGCAAAACTTTTAACGAACGAATACAAAATTACTTTTATGATCACTTTCCATTCCATTTCCTGAGAAAACAAAAACGATTCTCGAGGTTTATCATCCCTTCATTACAAACTGTGCCATCCTTTTCTTTTCATCGACTGTGTGAATACGTTTCGTTATTTTCCAACTCTTACAATTAGTTATATTTAACAAAGAAACCTCTTCAATCTTACCACATAAGAATCACTGAATCTTTGATTTTCGTAAAGTTTCCGGTAAATTTTTTTAGTAATGTTATAAAACGTTGAAACTTACAATTTTCATACATTAAAAAACGTTCAACCATCGCATACATTATGTTTTTTTTTTTTTTTTTTTTTATTGATAAGTCATATATATAATAATTTCAAATACCTAAAAACACATCGTACAAAACTTTTTGGGATTCCGATGAAAATCTGTAATAATAAATTTGCAAGCCCCTATAAAAACTCCCATACGAATCCCTCGCAATAATTTTTGATTTCGTAAAAAGTATCAAGTTTTTCATAAAAATTTTCAAAATAAATTCGTAAGTAGAATTTATACTCGATGGTTGACGGCGATCGTAGTAATTATTCCGGGAAGTTGACTAGTTACATAAACATTAGAAAGAAAAAATAAAAAAAAAAAAACTGTTTTAATTACTATAAATAAATGAATAGCGTGTGGCTGTGATCAATCGAAAATACAGCGCTACTTGAACAGACAATGCAAGGTCTTATAAAGAACAAACATAAATTATAATAAAATATGCGAGAGAATGATCTCGTTCTAAATATGTTTAATGATAAACAGAAATACTTCAAGCTCATAAGTAAAATTTTCAAATTTTTAATCGGTGGTTACTGTATAGCGGATGATAAATAAATTAGGTTAAATTATGTATTGATCGCGTGAACGAAAATTAAGGAAGAAACATGCGGCAAACAATGAACGTAGGGTAAATAAATTAAATCGAATATATATAATATATATATATATATATATATGTGACAACTTGATGAGTATTTACATATATGTATATATGTATATATATATATATACATATATGTATAGGTATATAAGTATAAATGCGCGTGTATCGAACAAATTTGTAAGATATAAAAGTATCCCAGATGTCGGTAATAATTCGGTCGTCATTTAAAACCAGCTAAACGTGCGTTTAAATAAATTCATGTCTCATTCAATTAAATTTTTACTTTCTCGTGTCAAGGTTTTCTCATCTTTTCGAACTTTGAATCAATATTTTCCGACTGTTAAATCGCAAAGTCGTAATCTGGCAAGAAATTGGTTTGACTAAAGCAATATGGCGTCGGAACTAGTAATCAGCTGATCTTTTCAGCCTCAGTTGGAGATAAATCATACACACATAAAGGGATGGAAAACTTTGCGCAGGCGGATACAACTTTTTTTTTAATCAACCGACTTGACGAAACGTAAAATAAAGGTTAAAAATAAACTTTTACAATCAATTACGACACGATTATACTAGTTTGGCACATTTTTCTAATCACGATAGCATTTTTTGCCATTTTCGGTTCCAATGCGCTCAATGACGATTATTTGAAAATTCACTGTCAAGACTATTCCCAATATCGAACATTGAGTTTAGATTTCTTCAACAGAATGCAAAGCAATAAAATTATGAAAAATTTTACATCACTCTTTGACCTGTTATATTCATCTTTCAGAAAAGTATAAAGGCGACAAACTTTCGGAATTTTGAATGTAGAAATCAATCATTCTCATTATCAATCAATTGCGTCATCATATTAGCGGTACATTCAAATATGTGATTAAAGGATTTGGATTAGAGAGTGGAAGAAACAACCGAAATCCAAATTTCTCGAAATAATTCGTTAATTTTTGTGATTAGCAAAGTTTAAACGTGCCTAATGCGAATCGAATAATTGCCGACATCAAGCAATCAGTACCGTAAGACGTCTATACATATAATACTGTTTAGCAAAAAAAATACATGTATTTGTCGTGAATCCCTATCGGCTACTGTGGACCCCTATTCGAAAGTAGATAGTTGTGTAAATGATAACGGTACAGAGAAAAGAAAACAAAATGATATGGTTATAGTGATAAAATTGATGACGATGACGATGATACAAACGATGTCAACACTGATAACAACAATGTTATAGAAGCTTAGGAAACGAGAAGAAGAGTCGAGTTGTCCCTCAATTTTCGATATACATGCATTCGTGTATCGGTGACATATATGTATTGAATATAGTTAAATGAAACTAAGGGTAAGAGGAAATCAGAAATAATTTGATAAGAAAGAAAGAAAATCTTACGGTTTATAAGCTGATGTCATTGGTGCTGAAGGAGTGAGTTAATGAAAGAAAGCGTGAGAGAGAGAAAGAGAGAGAGAGAGAGAGAGAGAGAGAGAGAGAGCGTACGTAGTGTTCATGTAATATATCAGGAAAAGAAGCAAAGAGCGACGGGATTAATGACATTTCGTATAGCGTGAATAAATCTGAGTAATACTACGCCAAAGACGAAAATTGACAAAGGGAAAACAAAAACCAAGGTAAAAGAGAGAAAAAAACAGAGAAAAAAATTGTTGAAACATTATAGATGTATACAGAATCGTTTTTAATTATACTATTGAACTAATATTCAATAAGAAAACAGATATATATATATATATAAATGAAAATGAAATAAATGAAAGGTAATTGGTACATAAATAGACAAAAAGATCCACGTAATGCGTGAATGATGATTATCATGTAATGAGATATATAGTCGATTATAATAATAATAATAATGATAGGTGATTAAGTCATCGTTTCCTGTTTCGAAGATCTTGGCGTTGGCAATGCGCGATTTATAGTTAGACATCTTTTATATAATATATTTGAAGAAAAGTATACATATTATACATACACACATATAGTATATAATGTACACCGTGTAACAGCAACAACAGCAACAGCAACAGCAACAGCAACAAAAACAACATCAGTAATAGTAGAATTAATAATAATATTAATAATAGTAATAGTAATAATACTAGTAATAATGATAATAATAATAATAGTATTAATAATAAAATTAATAATAAAATTGGAAATTTTATTAAATGTTAGAGAAATTACATGATATACGTTTATGTATGACAAAATGATTCGTCGTCGCGTCTAGCCACTGTCAATATCTTAAATACTAACTATTTCGTATAATTTTTATAAATTTTAATATTGTTACATCTTCACCATTAATCAATCACATATACGCCTTAAAATGTATATCATTCATTTTCAATGCTTAGACGAATTAAATCATTATATAGTATATATATATATATATAGTGAACCGATATTCGATTTAGCATTATTAACAAGAATAATTTAAAAATTTACAAAATTTAATTCGTTGCCCCTCCGAAATATTATACAATTATACATTACACCAAAAGACGTTAAATCCCTTATACTGCATTACTTTCAAGCAACGAAATATGAATAACATCAGCCAGATAATTTTTTTTCGCTGTGAAATTACGTTACGATAAAAAAAAAAAAATGAAAAATTCAAATGAGCAAACGAAATGAAACACGTGACGGAACCGGATTTTTTTTTCTTCTTGAACGTGAATTTACAGCGGAAACGACGTAGCAAAGTGGTTCGATAGGTTTACGTAAATAGCATTGACGTATGTTTAATTCAAGGCTTCAAATACCGTGCAACAAACTTGTGAAATACTCAAATAAGACGAACATGTTTTGGTGAAAATTAACTGTTGCATTATATACAATATACATATACACTATATATATTGTACTTGATTTTGTACAGGTGTATCCATACATTGTTAAACCATATGCGATCGCATCATAATATGTGAATGTTTATAATATGATGTGTTTAATTTGGCAAAAAGGAAATCGATAAGAATATGAATATGGTTAAGAAATATGCCAACTGTCAGTTATTTTTTTCACCTAATCGAAATTATACCCGCACTTTTTTTGTCGAACCATCTATAATCGGAAACCACAAACTGACCATTCTTGGCTTTGAACTTTACAAGAAACAACTCCAGCAGAAAATGAAAAGGTATTCTGATCATTCGTATTTTTTTTTTTTTTTTTTATGCAAATGAAATTATAACCATTTTTCATCGAAGGTATTAAAAAGTAAACGAAACATTCAATCTTGATACGAATTTAATTAAATCACACTATTTTACTACAATCAAACTACGCTGATTTTATTTATCGAGTTAATTTTTTCACATTGCGAGCAGCATCGGTAATTTTTTTCAATTCTTCGAGGATTCAATTATCAGGGTAAAAAAAAAAAAAAAATGATTAAAAATATCGGAAAAATGAGGAATTGGATAGAATTCATTCCAAGTTGAATTTTTCAGAAATTAGACGCTGAAAAGTATTTTTAACGAATTTACCCTCGGTATAATTCCGTATAAAAAATTGAATGGAAGAAGTCTCAACCGAATCGAAAACGACACGGTTAAATCCTGGCCGAATTGGCAAAGAATGCCTCATACATACGTCATTCGCAGAATGCACTTTGAGGAAAATACACAAGCATTCGAGAAATTGGTGAATTACGTTGCGAATCTTTCGTCGAGAATATCGTTCTTATTTTTGCCGAACAAGTTTTGAAAGAAAAAACGAATAATAAAAAATGCAGGAAATGAAAAGTGAAAGTAATAATTCACCGTTTCCGTCGCTTCGCATTTCCCCCGTTTCTGTCCCGCGTTTTTTAGCCTCGCTTTTTCACTCTCATACCTTCTCGCTTATTATTCCGATACCAGAAAATGTCCCGCTCTGCCTCCTTGAGAACGGTATGGTGGCAACCACCGAGTGCTTCGAAACACCAGAGTTTCTGCTTCTTTTGTTCGCTTATATACCGGTAATGGACAAGGGGATATGTCGTCATATAAATTATTCCTACACGTGGCAACGGCTCGGTCACAATAATTGCGAGTATTGACCCCACGGAGCAGAGGAGAATTAATTATTATACGTTCGTTACCTGAAAAGTCCATTTCGCCGGATTACCGGTTCTGGAGTAGCGAAGGCGTTGGTAATGATCATCGAAGGGAGCTAAAAATTGAAAATATTAAAAAAACGATGCTACCTACATTTTCTCCAACAGATATTCTTTTTATATAACGCTAGCATCCTTTGCGCATTTTTTCATTGGTCTTTTTCGTGCACGAAGTAGCCGTTTCTATGACGTTCGAGTAAGTCTGCGAATGCGCATGCGCGGAGTACAGAAAGAACCACTTTTAAGTCCTGGGAGTTATTGGTGCTCCTTTCTGTACTGCGCATGCGCGGTCGCAAAACGCGACCTAACCTCAATTTCGTGCTTCGTGAAAAAACGCGTAACATTCTCTTGTTACGTAAAGAATCGTGTGCAGCAAGGAGGCAACGGTCCTTTCGCTTCGCAAATTTGCAATAATCGTTATCGGCTCGCACAAGCTCCCAATATACGGTAGTTAGTAAATTATTGTTTCGTATACGATGCTTGACAAGTTCAACATCGGATTTTGCGCAACTATCGTAATGGGTGTTACTTAAAAATCATAATTTCTAAACTGATTATGATTACAATAAACTGCGATAATGGTTGCAGTTTTCACAATGTGAATTTTGTGTTCAAGATATTGCGTCGGAGAAGTAACCTTTTTTTAAACTTTGTGAAAATGTATCAATCTCACAATTTTTTTTTTTTCAAATCTTGATTTTTCCAAATCGTAATTAGACAATTGTATCGAGTAAAACTCGTTAATTGACTAACTTCGGAAGTTTTTTTAATCCAGTAATGAGACGATATATTTTTAAACGTGAACTGGCATCATGTACTTTCGCTTCAAAATTAGCAGAAAAGCTTGCGTATGCAGAAAGACCGTAACGACTTCTCGAAAATGAATCGGTAAAATATATCCTCAACCGAGCTTAGCCTCCGACCAGCTTTCGTTTTCAACGCCGTCATGTTTTCGATTTTACTTTCTTTCCCTAGCTACAGAATCTTCCATCACTTCATATCTTTGGTCGAACAAAGACGTTTTCTATGGCCTATATGTGCTATTCCATCCAAGACGAACGAAATTTCCATAATTACGGAATATGATGAGCGTGAGAAGTCTATGCGCCATGCGTGTGTAGCGGGCGCGAAAAGAGCCGAGGCTGGTGCGGCGGAGTAGGGGGGGGAGGGGGGGGGCGAGTATCGCGCATGCGCAGAGAGAGAAGCGCGAAGCGAGCGAGTAGCGAGCGAGGAAGCGGGAGGTGAGAGTAGTTTCGCTCGAGCGCTTACGGAAGAAGGTTTGGTCCGAAATAGTCGCATACCGATATCGAGCCTAATGGTGAGTGATATGGTAGAACAATAGGAAAAGTGATAAAACGATCATTGATATTCGTACTGTATAATATAATACAGGCTTTTTTTTGTACAATTTCATAATTAAGTCCGGAAATTGATGGCCAATTGAAGCCTGTGCAACGATCCATTAATCCGAAATTTTTGTATATTCGTGTGCCAAACAATTTCTGGTAGCATGAATCGTTAATTGTTTGCAAACTCTGATGTGTGGAAAAAATTTTGATTGGAAAATAGCAAATCTTCTTTGTGCGAGGTCCTAATTCTGCGGCAAAATGGAATCCATGTTTTTCTGGTGATAGGGATTTTCCGAAAACCTTGCATGACCTTTGTTTAAAGAAAAAAATTCAGGAATAAACAATTTCTTCGGACGGGTCGGAGAAAAATCTTAGATTATTTCTGGACGAGTTTAAATTATTCTTGTGCTGGCTGACGATTTTTCAAAAATCCTACGGAGTTTCAGGATAGACTTCATATTCGAGCGTAAAAAAAAAACATCGAAGTTCTCTTGTTTCTGGTTATTTACCGACGGTATCGTCTCATGGAAAACTGGGATGGATTTCTTGGGGAAATAAGAAATTCTTAGAAGATGGTCGAAATAAATTTATGATTTTCGAAATGTAGCTGAAAGAATCTGAAATAATTTCCAGAAAACTTGGTACGAAAATTGTCAAGAAATATCAAGAATGTACGAATTGTTACCGAAATCGATCTTTCGCGCATAGATATACAAATTACGATATTTCTAAAAAATTTATGAAAATTATTCAAATTTTTCGGAAATTGCAAAAAAAAAAAAAAAGCCAAGAATTATTTAAAAATTCGTATAAATATTTCAAAGTTTCTGAGAACAATTTTCACCAAGGTTAATTAAAACCAGGTATAAAAGTTGTCCAGATTTTATCAAAGACAATGTGCGTTTGTTTTCTTAGGCAGGAAAATGGGGTAAAATAATTCAAAGTCGGTTACGGACAATTATTTGTACTAGAAACGTTAAAAAATTCAATGAAACAACTAGCTCGCTGCTGGGGGAGCGATGAAATAAATTACAACAATGCTTTCAGTGAAATCTATCGGTTTTCCCGGGGATAAAGGAGTCAAAGGAGGTTGGCGAGTGCAGCTCCCCGGGGCTTTGTGCTACCCGGTATCGAGGCGAGCATTGTTGCGGGGCAACAATGTCGTTCAATCTTGGAAGGTAAGATAAAATCTCTGCTTCGAGATGGTGCAGCTCGAGCCAAGCCAAGCCCATCGTTTATCCGCGACAATTGCCGCATGCACTTGTCTTCGTATATACGAGTCGCAATTTTTCCCTTTGTCGAGCAAGGGAAGCAAGAAAATTCCTCGCATAGCGATCCTCGCGGCATCGAGATGAATTTAACGATCGATGAGAAGTGGTGGAATTTTTAATGCGTTAAACATTGATTTCTGTCAATCCAACAGTTTTCGAAGAAGTGAAGATTTTTTTTTCAAATCCTTCTATCATAGGGCAAATCCTGAAATAATTGGAATAAAAAATGACGGACTTGAGGTTTTGGGGAATATTTCATGTATCATATTTGAATATTTGTAGATTGAAACTGATTCCGTGAGACGAACATAAAACGATAAATGAGGAAAAATTGAAAATTTTCAGATAGTCAAAATCGATTGATCTGGCATGGAATGCCCGATATATTGGGTTGCTTGTACTGTTAGCGTCTGCACTTGAACAATACTAGAAAATTAAAAAGCCTCACAGGTAACAAAAAATAGCTTTCCTTTTTTGTCAACGACGTGAGATTGCAAAAACTTCGAAAGAATTTGCAATCATGCGGGTCTCAAAAACAATTGAACAAATAGAAAAAAAGGCAGATCGAGCATGGCTCGAAAAAAATGTCTCTTAACTTTTGTCGATTCAGATTTCCCTCCAAAATGAAGTAAAAAAAAGTCTTTCGGTGTGTTTTAATAATTAATTCGTAATCCTAGTATTTTTTGAACAAAACTCATTAGATTTCAATGCTAATTTCGTCGTAATTTTTCAAATTATCAAAATGTTCGAACTCAAATCTCTCACTCACTACAGAGATGCGAGAGAAAGAACGAAAATACAAAATATAATAATGAGGAATAAATAAAATCGGTAGGAGGCAGTTCCAAAGTCAGCAGGGAAACTAGTGGAAGCAAAGCTGCCTGAAAATGTGTTTTCCTCTATTTGTACACGTCCAGTTCCAGTATTGTATATATGTATGTATAACAATATACGCGAGCTATTTCCACCCGGATGACAGAGACGTGGATCACCAGCCAAAGTTAATATCGCAGCAGATGGTGTGCGCGATGTTTTGCACAACAGTGAATATTGATGGACGAAATAACGTAGAAATTTTAATACACATTTTGTCGAAAAGATCACGAATGTCTTTAGAATGTCATTATATTCAATTTTAATCGGGTGTAATTATTTTTTATCCTGATCGATGCTGACAATAACGTGGTTTTTACGTTTGCTTTGTTATTACATTATTTGCACAAATATATATATACAGAAACGAAAATGATTAATAGCAGAGTTGGAAATTTGATGAATTTCACGAAACAAATGCTTGAATTTTTGCTATTTCTTCGAAACAATTTCATAAATATTTCGATAGATTCAAGCAGAATTATGCAATTTGTAGATAGTATAAGAATGTGCATTTTTTTTTTTTTTTTACAATAATTTTAATTAATGTGGTTGAAAAATAACAAATATGTTCAAACTTCACCGATCACGCAACATTTTTTCTATCACGGTAGAACTTTATAAAATTTTCGAAGTAACTGAATATCATATTACAGAATCAACTAAGAATATTTTGTTGAGATACAGATTGCGATTCGAATAGAGAAATCGTTATTCATGAGTTTAGGGCTGTAATTTTATGAAAAAAAAAATTCAACCACATTTTACGGGGTTTGAAAATTTGTGTTATTCTTGAAAAAAAAAAAATCTACCACAATTACTATGAAGAAAGTGAAAAAATCTTTTCCAAGTCCTTTGAAAAATGCGTTTTCCTATTTCAATGTATGAAACTGAAACAATGCGTGCGTTTAACGAATTCGTAAAAAACGATATGTATTTGTTTAAATCAATGAACTTTGGAGGAAACGTGAAACTCAAGCTCACTGTAAAACTAAGCCAACAAGTTTGAAACTGAAGGAAAACCTACGTAACGCGTTGTTAACAACTTACAAGGCAATGAAAAATATCGACAAAAAAATTAAAATTCGCAACAGTTTCAACATGCAAGTTTCACGAGGAATATTTCATACATTGACATTTTTTTCTTTCTTCTGCAAAGAGATAGAGTGAGGCTAAGGTTGATAGAATGCGTGTAGGTGTTGTTTTCGCGAGGTTCGCAATGCGGTACGAAATCCGAGAATACCTTGTGAAGTGATCTGTGCTATTTGTAGAGATTTGCTACACGAGTCACGCAAAGATTTCTGAAAACACGCGAGATCTTCGATGAACCGATTCTGAAGCGTTCCTATTGATCTGGGTGTTATTCCTTTCGCAAAGGGAAAAAAAAACATTCAAATAAAACGAAACCGAGCTTTAATAAAATCACGGAAAAAGAATTTCCGCTTGTTTGCCTGTCGATATCAATCTCAAAACACGTGGAATATTCGACGAAATTTTATCTCGGTCTCAACTTTACCTATTTCGATCTCCGTATGAAGAATTCATGTTTTGATACCGTAGGGAAAGGCAATTACAACTTCTTGTGTGTTCTTCTCCTCCCTTTGCGAAGTAATATGAGTTTTTGGGTATTTGGTGAAATGAAATTTTTTACGAGCAGTTATGCTAGAAGAGACCGAAGGCAGAAAGAATCTAACCCGTACATGACGCAACCATTCGATCCGACAAACCTAAAATCCCACCGCTGCCACCAATTTTGCCATGAACGATATTGACTGTTTTCCAGTTGATTTCCACCTGGAATCTAACTTTAAAATCAGTTTATCATCGCTGCAACTTTGGAAAACGGTAAAAAAAAGCAACTGTCTTAAATAGACGAACAGCAATAAACTGAAAATAAATTTTCGTCGTCGGGAATAATTTCAGAGAAACCTTGCTTGTCGTAACTTTGCTGTATCATAACCTTGTCATAAATTTTCAATGAGCACTCGTTTCGGATACGAAAACTTCGAGGTGGGAAATTCCCGACGCTTCCGACCCTCGAAGAGATACGGCAAGTTAGTCAGGGAAAACATTGTGTCGAATAAATTCAAGTGTGTCTTTTTGTTCGTGTTTCATTGCCAATGCCACTGGCTCGATAAACTTCGAAACTACCGATGCTCATAAGTCTAAATGTAATTAAGTATAGAACGTTGTTGTCAAAATGTTATTTCAAGTTTTTTTAATCTATACTAAAACGGTAAATGCTTCAGTAGGCAAAGAAACCTGTTTAAATCATCTGCGAGTCTCCTTCTCTATTCACTACTGCTTTTTTACCCCAACCGAACATTTACGAGTTTCTTACCAAGTCCACTGGAAAAAATGAAAGAGATTTCGTTACTTAGATAGCAAATATTTGGTTGAATTCATATGTTATACGTAACCAATCGCAAAGTTTTATTAATTGCTCTGCATAACTCGCTGAATCGTGTTCATCTGATTTTATTCCAACGTTTTAGGTTTCACTATTCACACATTTTCTTCGGCTTTAGTTGAACGAAAGTTGGGAACGTTGTATATTTTTAATAGTGCTAATAGAGAAATTTCTAGCTCATGTATCGTGAAAAGTGTTTCAAATAATATCAATTTAGAATTTATTGGTTCAAGTTCAACTTTTGCTTTTCTGAAATTTTCATCTTCAAATTCAATCGTATTCTGATACCCATTTGGTTAAAAATAAAACGTGAAAAAAAAATCTGTGCTTTTTTTCGAAGACGATCATAATTTACAAAGTCTTTTTGAAGTGATATGAGATATAAAGGAAAATTCAGGATAGTATCAACTTCAGCTTCCCGATCAGCTCCTTTATTATTTTGCAATTCTTGAGTTCTACCTCGAACAATATCAAATTTTGCTAAGATTACTTCCAGGCGTTATCTGATTCTCTGTTTTTTCTGAACTACTATTGAATTTTCACTGAAACTTTCTTGTTTCCAAATTGGTCATAAAATTTGAAAAAATATTTCAGGGATTTCCACCGCGTTGAGGAGGGTAAAAAAAATTTCACTAGAGCTGTAAACTCGATGATACAGCTGTAATAGCCAAAAGTGCCGCGTGCCGGTGTCAGATCAATCATAAAAAAGGGTCTCGATCTCATCACGCGACGAGGGTTGCTTTTCCTTCGTTTTTTCTAAGGCTTCTGTCAACATCGAATGTCACTTTCGAGTCGGAAATTCTTTGACGACACGTGAAAGTATATTTGCTACCGTAAATTATATGAAATCAATACAGGAGAGAAGTGCCCTCGTGTCGGGTTTCAAAATAAACGCAAGAACGGATCGATTGGGTCAATAGAACCAAAAGTACGTCAACCTATTTTACCAATCTTTTTGGCACATCGCTCACGCTCAACTTCTTCCACCGCACTGCAGTTCGAGTTGGACTTTTCGGACGAAAACAGAAACTTCAAAGCCAGAGAAGTTCCAAGAGTACTCAAAGGATGTTGATGTGATATTTTAGGTGCCCCGAGAATATCGGTCGTCGTAAAGAATATGTAAAACAGAAAGTATTTCATACCTATACCCAGTCAATACACAAACTCTAGTAATATCGTCCAATATATTAAAAGAATTTATCAGATTCTTTCATTCAGAAGATAAATTCTTTCTTCCAGAAACTCATCTCGACTTCCCAAATCTTTATTTTACTGCAGTGGACTCTTCAACTTTCACAAAAATTCACTTGAAAATCTGATCCTTTCGCAATATTCAGCCACGTTCGTAAAGTGGAACAGCCATGTGAAAAAATCGTTTTATTTCCATTCAGGATTATCCAAATCCGGAATTAAGATTCGAAAATTGATAATCTGAAAAAATCGGCCTCTCATCGGAATACCCGGACCCTGGAAAAAAAAGTCTCTGGAGACATCGTTTAGTTGTTTAACTGTTGTCTTTTTTCATAAAATTCATCTCAAATTACATGGATTGTAAAGAATTTATTTTTTCACACGATGGGGCATTTTCGATGTATTTTGAAAATTGTAAAAAATTACAAAATGATCAATTACTTCCGAAATTACATCAAGGGAAAAATAATATGATACCGAATGATCGTGAGGTAGTCCAAATTTTTATCCTAATTGGAACGCCCCATATTTTCTCGAATATAGAACTATGCGCATGTACAATATATATATATATATATATAAACTATACTTCCGGAAGCTGCTGGATAATCTGAGCGCACGCGATACCGAAGCTCCGGTGTGCCTATCCGAAGGTGGTAAACCGGTGGTCGGGTAATCAGAAGCTTCCGGTGAAGTAGGCAAAGCTTCCTGTTACGTCTCCTACGTTTAATTGATTCCCCCGTCAAGGCAGCCGCATTTAACAAGGGTGGTGAGTTGAAACCAATACGTTTCGATCATCGAATTGACAACTGCACATTCGAAAGCTACGACGATTTTTTCTCAGATGTTAAAATTATATAAAGACAACCTGCACATCAGTTTTTCATTTTTCAAGAATCAAAAATCATGGTGAAAGATTAAATAGATTCTTTCGATGCGATTTTACTCAAGCTCGCTTTGTTTGTAAAAGTATTTTCTTCAAATTGACCGCTGCAGATTTTTGAAATATTTACACGTCTGCTCGTCATTGTTTAACAAAACACATATTGGTAAAAAATACGCCTATTGTTAGTCGGAGAAAAGCATCAGTGATAATAAAATATTTTAATACATTTTTTGAGCAGCTAATTCACTTCAATAGGGTTATATTTATCTCATACGAATCGTTTTTTTTTTTTGTGTTTTGTTTCTGCTGAAAAATAGCGTAATGGAATAATTCAGATAATAATATTTTACCAAAACGTGAGGCTAAATACATTCAGAAAAACTTCTGCAATTCACGAAATTTCTCAATCAAATAATGATTTTTCTTTGAACCGAGGCTTAGAGTTTCTCTATAATGTTTCATTTGCGAATTATGAGTCATGTTTCGAACAATACTCGATTTGGTTGAAATCACTTCTTCGCATTTTGTGTTTCTCCGATTTCTCTCAAAACACTGTGAAAACTTGATCGGAATTTGCAAGTCCTTCGAAAAGCTCTCGATTTCAAAGAATTTTTCACATTTCTTGCGACAAATTTCCCGAGTGTCAGGAATTTTGAAAAGAAAAAAAAATCCGGCGTTTTTCAATCACATTTCAAAAGAAAAGAAAAACAAACAGGGTTAGGAAAAGTTCGTAAAATATTTTGCGATTGGCACGTATGAACGGGATTAGAGCTGCAATTGATGCGATACGAATCGAAACAGGTAGGCCATTGGCAATTCGAGGTACAGCTGTGTACGTTGGCGAATTAACAGAGGTAACGGAACAAAATTTGGGTTGCACATGCAAGTCGAAAGCGGTAATTGTCGTGATATGCGCGACGTGCATGACGGAGATGGGGAATGACGGCGGGTTGCAAAAACACGAGAGGCAGAGAAATGCGGGACGCAATTTGGACTCTCACGCGACTCCCGATGGGAGTGTCGATATTGTTCAACATCACACAACCCGATCCTCGTACCTCGTTTGAAGTACCCACACAACGCGTCGAATCGTGACGGATCCCGAAATCGGATTAAATCACGTTGCGTCTCGTTTCTCGTCCCCTGGAATCTGCAATTGCCCGAGAGTCCAGCGGCTTGTTCGATCACTTTTATAGAGAAATTACACTCGAATTTAACAAAAAACACACAGTTTTTCAGAGCATGCAGCTTGAAAGGAGAGCAGAAATACCTGTTTTACCGACAGATTTACCAAACCGTGTTTCACGTTTTTTTTTTCTGCTCTTGACCAACAAAATTTGTAGAAATTTTCGTAAACGAGAGGATTTGTAATCGTAAGTTTGAAACGTTGACGAAAACACTGAGTACATACTCGAAATTGATTTCAATTCTCTTAATTGAGGTTATGACGCGCTGCGCTTTGTAGCTGAATGCAACGATTTTTGTACTCGTTATTCAATTATCCAAATTGTTTTCAACTCGCAAAAAGAGAGAGATAATAATTCGTATAATTCTACGAAGTTCGAACATATTTTATTACCCAGCCGAAGCAAAATGTCTAAAATACGATTTGCTGAGGTGATTGGTGAAACAGGTTAAGTTAAGTTACATCTGATTGAAAAAAAGTCCGTGAATCCCTTACGTAATTGTCAACGTCGTCGGAGAAATCACGTTTTTCAACTATCATTTTGTTCACTGAATTTGTCGGTAAAACAGAAATATTAAGGCTATAAATGGTATTAAGGGTATGTATCAGTCGGTAATATCCTGCCCTTAGCGTTAGAGGAGTTATGGTGTTTTAGAAATGATATATCGTGTAACACGATACGACGAAAATTTACTTTCATGTAATATTCATCCCAGCAGAAATAAATAGTGATTTGAATTCGCATACCTATATTTATAGTTTTTCTTGTCGCTGTAGATATCGGATAAAATCGAGATTTCCGGTGAATGAAGCTCACCTTACTTCATTCACAAGTGAATTAGCAACGAAATCGACAAGCATCGACCTTCTTCACGGCCCCCAGAGAAGGAGCCCGGTCCCCTCTGTCAAGTGGAGGAGAATTTCGATTGGCAAACTAACCCTTGTCTGCAAGGACGATACTACTTCTAAAAAGTCGCCAAAAATTGAGCACCGCTTGAAAGGGGAAGATGTGAAGTGGGGGTAAAGGTGGTAGAAGCAAAAGTAAGTCCTCGGAGCAGCGGGCAACATTCAAGTGCGAAGGTACAAAGCTTGAACCACACAGTTGAACTTTTTCTGATCCCAAAAAGGACGAGGATGCTTTAGGGAGACTTGAACCCTCGGGTGAATCACGAGTACGTGCGCATCGTGCAAACCTATAATAAATTTCGCTAGTGATGTTATAGTTTAATCCGCGAAACCCCCGCGGTCAAGTGGACAATAAATTTATTTCGAAGGGTCGGACCTAACGCGCGAGGCACTGTCAAACTACGTGATAACCCCGACCCATGGAACAATGGCTACGTAACCTTATGAATTATTCAAATCGCAATGGATTATTATGTGGAACTATGTCCTTGGTATTCGTTTTGCCATTTCTCGGGCTCTGTTACAATCGATCGAGCTGTAAGCCCAACCGCCCTACCTAGGAGTCCAGGAATCTAGGTAGCCCTGCAGGAGTTGGGAATATTTCGGTTCAGCGTTTCATCTCAAATCGTGTTTTTAAAATTTATAAACAATTCTCGGGATTGAAACTTTTCGAAGTGAAACGGGAGAAATTTTTTTACACAAAAAGAACTTTACCGCATTCTTTCAAAAGAACTGGAACATTGGTAGCGTAGCTAAACAAAGTCGAAAAGATTCGGAAATGATAAACATTATATTTCATTTACTGGCAAGTACCAATTAATATACGAATTTCAAAAAATGATTGTTACAATATTTATGTAAGTTACCCTTCCATGGAATTGGAATTTCAAAACTAGGGGAACACACAATAATTTTTTGAAGCAAAGATCTGTTATTTTTATTCTTGGTGTGAATAGATAGATGTGCAGTAATATAGATAGATATAAGTAGGTATAGGCAGACAAAGCTGGGAACTTTCTTGAGCAACGAAAAAAAAAATTACTGGAGAAGATACCAAGTTTCGGACAGTTCTATGAATTTAAAAAAATTTTGTCTGTTCTAGTAAATTCATAAAACTTATGGAAATTCATCGATGTGTTTAAAAATTTCACATTCTGTGTACATCCTTAATAATTTCATTAAGTTTCTTACGATGAAACAGGTTATACCAAAAAATATTAAAAACATGGATCCGGATCACAATTCAGTTTCAATGAAATTCCTGAATCAAAATTACCGCTACATGAGATAGGAGCAATTTTGTGTAATTCAACCGCAATTAATATCTCCACGAACCGCGTCAAAGTGCCAGTGGTTTTGCAGGGTCTTTTATTATAGAGTCGTATTATCGTCAGTCTAGGATATAACACGTGGAGCAGAAATCAGAGGCACAAAGTAACGCACGCACTTGATATAATTATAACCCAAACGAAATCCCATGTCGCTTTGTGTATAATATCAACTGAGAATTTCAACAATTCGGGGACCTTCAGAACTTCACTCTACACCTTTCCTCTCAGCTCATATAGCTGAGCTCTTCGCTGTTAGAAACAGCCCTGGAATAACACCTGGTGCCATGTGCCTAAGCCTCGACACTCGACCGCCAGGTATTTTGGGAATGTCACTCGTGATCCTTCGCATCTCAAGGATAAACTCAACTTCCTCCTCGGGCATCAGAGACAAAGACCAGGAGTTTAATAATCGAGGAATGCCACCTTCGGTCAAAGCTCCACGGGCATTGATCTCTCCCTCCATCATTACAGGTACAATTCTCGACCGGAAATGGCGGGGTGATAATACTCGACAAACAATCGCAGATACCTGGTCCATGGATTTTTCTCATTCGCAATTCCAGAAATAGACGCCTAATCGACTTACCGCAGAGCCACTCGATAACGATCCAATTTCCATCCCGATTAAGGTCTGATTACAAGTCCGAAATGATGGTAAGGGATTCAATTTTTTTTTTTTTTTTTTTATTCACCACCTCGTACTGATTTTTTTACCATCTATTTCCTGACGTGGCTCGCATTGTCAAAAATATTGTAAAGTATGAAAGTCCAGCTGTGACGCCAAATGAAATGTTGTATGGAAAAGAAGACTTGTAGTTTGATTATGAATAGTTAATTTGAAATAATATTTGAGGTTAGAGTGGCGGATCCAATGACCCACCAAGTTTCAAGATGGCGGAGCTTAAAATAATATGTGATAATCCGGTTCAAGTTCGAGACTCAAATTCTGCCATCTAGTTAATCTCATCGAGTCTTTGACAAAAATACATTTGATCAGAATCCGAGATTTTTTTCCACTGACTGTAAAACAATTTTCATCAAATGATTATATATTTTGTGCATCACGTTTTTGCAGTCAACAAACACCATGGAAAGAACCAACCGACTGGAAAGCACTGGCATGAATGGTATGTAACTCCAATGAAATTTTCAGATTATCCGTGAAAATAACCCACAGAAGTGAAGGTGGCAGAATTTCACCTCGACTCGACGATTAATCCTGATCCCATTTTCGAGCACAACGTTTGATATATTCTCAAAGGGCATGCCAAAGGACATGTACAGGTAATTTTCCATGAAAGGTTTTCCCTCATACTATGGATTTGAATACTTCAGGCAAATTTCAAGTGAATTTTGTGTTTTTATTTCGTAGTATCCAAATTCAAAGATTTTTTCCCAAATCCTTTTCTGCCAATTTTGTCAGCCTCTTTAAAATTTTTTTTAAAACACTTACGAACCATTTTTTCGCACTTCTCGGGATTGTTTTGTTTGTTCATCGCTTTCTTTTTCATCTCATACGTTTCTACAAAAGTCTACAATTTTTCAAATATAGGCGTGAACATTCCAAATTACCGATCATTCGTATGATTTTTTCATTGAATAATTAATCAGAATAATATAAAAACAAAATAGACGGAAGAATTAAAATATAACCCAAGAGCGATTCAAAAATTTTGCGCTGAACGAGTCTTGTATTTGTGCAGAGAATAGAACAGGAATTCTGAAAGAAAAGAAAACAGAAAGAGTGTCTAAAAATAAGAAAGAATCACTAAAAAATGTGCAACAGCTTGAAGATTTTGTGAGATGATTTGGAAAAAAATTTTTGAGATTTTAACCAAAATGTGATAAATTATTTAACTCTGATGAATTCCTTGAATAACAGGACAAACAAATGCGCAAGGATTTGCAAAAAGAATCTGTTTTCCCAGCCTCTTCCAAAAGTTTGGGCATAAATATTTCGGAGGTATTTTTATACGTCGCAAGAGAATAAACAAACCCGTCCACTTTTCCGAAATGGACAATGCAAATAGTGAAAGATGATAGAACTGGACAGCTTACATTACCATGCGGCATTTTATTTTCCCCCTTAACAACAACGTGGCTCAAATATCACGTTGGTTTAAATACGTCGAGGTAAAACATGCCTTTGGGAATTACAAATATTCGTCAAATATTAGCCTATAAGCTTCTTACTCCCCGTTGCTGTTTGACTTAGTCTTCCGCAAGAGCGTTGAAAACGTGCTTCAAGATTGAATTTACGAGTGCTCGCTTCCCGGATGAAATTTACAAAAGGGATAAACCCTCGAACAAGTTTCATCGTGGTAACAAGCTCGTGGGATTTTTAAGGCGGTTGGCCAGATGAAACTGGAAACGGGACGAAAACTCAAAACTTTATGTTAGATCCATTACAAGATTATCGTATTAATATTAAGGTTGACAAATTAATTGATCGATCGGTTAATCGAAAAAACGGTTATCGACAGGGCTGATTGATTTGAAAATGGTAAAATAAGGTCTATGAGTAGTAGATTAATTGCACAGCCCCAGTATTTGTCAAATCAATATATTCTTCAACCACGATGCTTTGTCTAGAAATGAAATGAACAAAAAAAATTTTTTGAATTTGTATACAAAAGCTTATATACCGATTTTTTTATTCACACTCACTTCGAAATCATGGAAATTCTATCTAGATAATATTAATTCGCTAACAACGTTAAGCATTTTTCTGCCACGAATCTGGTTCACCATTATTTTCTCAAAAGATCATCGCAATTTTGATTTACGAATATACATTAGGTACTTTTGGCACGATTTCAAACCGCCATTGCATATTCGTGAATTATTCGCAGCTCGTATATTCTCGAGAAATTGGGTGTTGGCCGTTAAGAACGGATGTGGCCGCAGAAATCAGGAATCCCGCAGTATAAAAAGACAAAATATATGAAATCAGGAACAGATAAATATTATACACGTAAAAATGTTATTCACGACTGGAAATGGCTCGAACTTAAATATGACTGCGAATTCACACAATTTCGAGAAACTGCACTTGTTTGTTTTGACAAATTATGGGATTGCGTACAAAAAATTAAAACCAACATTTGAAGGTAGTATTATAAAAGTTTACAAGTTATTTAACGAAATTATGTCAGATTCTGAGTTTCGTAAAAGTTGGCAAAGTTTTACGGTGCAATTCCAGAGCGATTAATAGACATTAAATTCCGACCACTGAACCGAAATTCAGAGTAAAAATATTCAGATATTATACGGGGTGTTATTATTGGAAGCATTGAAAATGTAGTTACAAAGGTATAGAATAAACATTATACTGGGTTACATAATTGTATTCATTAGTAACCAGGATACAGATATATTTATATTTTATACTGGTAACAGAATCGACATGAACGTAAGATGCGTTCCGAAATTATCTGGTAGCGTTAAAAAATCCCTAAGATAGAGGCAGAGCTACTCACGAACTCGCTAGCGCAAAAGAGATGAAATATTGTCGTCGGTACTTGTATTGAGAAGCCAGCATGTGCCGGCGCGCCAATCAGAATCATTGACTGACTAGTAGAGCAAGCACTCGACCAATCGCAACGCGGTCGTTTTCATGTAACATCTCTGCGGAACCCCCAATATAAAAGCAATTTCAATGCTTGCTAAAATTGTTTTTCTGAAATGAAAACGAGTGACAAATCGGGGGCTTTGAATTATTCGAGACGTGCAGCAAGCGCATTTCATTCATCTCCTATTCAATTGTTTCACTCTTTCGTTACAGGGTGATTAATTTCACCGAAAACGTGTGCCGAACATAACCTCCCCTTCACCATGATTAGAATTCACCGAGCGTAACGCACGCGTGTCAAATTATTGCCAGAACGTGGAGAACAAAGTTGAATAGGACGGTGAACTGACAGCTTTAGGCTCAAAGTGTGCATTTCATTTATTCCCCTATCGTACCTCCGGTAACTTTAACCTCCCGCTACAAAGTTCTGACCCTCTTCAAAGTCACATTATCTCAACATTCCGCATAAAAAATCTTGCGTCCGATCCAATTCACCGATATTTCTTAACGCGTCACATTTATTTATGGTATGAGAAATAAAATTTGATGATTAATAATTGTTTTTATACCATCTGGGGTTAGAATTTAGATATTGTTTCAGGATTGAATTTGTATCAAGATCAATTTCAGAGCTTTTAAGACAAAGAACAATTTTCACTGTCCCATTTACATCATATAACTTGTGTCAAATATGTAATAATTTTTCTTCTCAGGATTTCTAATGTTTCTTGAATATTCTAAAATTGAAGCGTGAAATTCTCTGACTGCACTTTGAAAATTCTCAATCCGTAGCATCTTGCCTGTAATCCTTTCGGGCAAATTTCAGGAAAGATTTTCATCGCATTTGAGGAATAAACGTCGACGAATACGCGAAACAAAATTTGTAAAATCGAGTTGTTTCACCGATTTTTATTCCGAGTTCTTGCAACGTGGATGAAGGAATCCCAACCTTTCTCCAACCCTCTTATATACCCAATCTCTTTCACCCAATTTACTCTCAATTTGAGAATGATGCAGAAAAGTAGAACACGAAGCAAAAATATATTCAGGAAGAATTGAGTAACAAAACTGCGAAATAAACAGAGACGATTAATATTTTGAATAAATTTTTAGTAGAAATCGCGTACTTTTTAATAATCTCGAAATTATCTGTGAAATGGAACTTTTCATTCAAACTTATCTACAACGTACAATGCCAGAATTTTCAGCGACAAATTTTCACCGCGAGAAAAATCGATCAGCGACGAATCTTTAGGTACATACGCATTCATTTGTGTTCAAATTAAAAACACGTTTTGTGCGTGTATTAAATTCTTGAAATAAAAAAACGACAAATGGCATTAAATGTTCACCATTTATTTTTGACCTAAATCGATTCAAGGAACAATCGCTCGCATTTGACGGAATTAAACGAATGACACAATTATTCTAATACCGATATCGATTACTGTCCGACCTTAAAGATGACGGATTAATACAGTGAAAATGGTGCATATAATTGCAATAATAACCGATATAACACCGCTGCAATAATTGGTTTTTCTTTATCCACGTTTTGAAAAATTTCTCATCGAGTACGTAACTGCAAAATCTACCATAAATTGCGATTCCTAAAGGTATTTTCTTCGGTTCCCCATTTTAGCACCACCGCCTCTTAAAGTTGAAACTCGCCTCTCTGGCCATAAAGAAAATAATGAAACACTACAAGGACAGTTCCATTTCGTTCTTTGCGATGTTTGAAATTGCCCCCGAGCTTTTGGGACAAACGTTCGATTTCTGTCTTGAGGGACTCTGCGTTGAGAAAATATTTTTCTACCACGGTTCGCGGATTCGACGAAATTGCTCGCTTTCATCGTGCGTCGAGGGAAACTTTGGATCGAGTCACAAAATTCTGCGTTATATTATTTAAAATTTGTAAAAAAAAAGAATGAAATCAACATACATTGTCTCGATTTGACCAAATTATTTTCTGCTCAACAAAAGCAATTAATAATTTCCAATTAAATAGTTGAGTCAAGTTGTTTCGAAAATTGCTTGAAGCTTCGTGCATAATTAAAAAAAAAAAAAAAGAAACAAGTTAACATGTATCTTAATTTTTGTGATTCCGTGATACATTTTTTTCCGTTCTTAACATTCCTCATCAAGGAAAACATGCATCAAATCAGCAATTAAATTTCCAGAAGAAAATTCGAAGATCATTATACATGTTCCATATTTCTTTTAACAAACTTCTTTTCAACAATTATCCTAGTTAGCCTCGAATAAAATATTTGTACATTCAAATTGACAGACGAAGCCACTGATTGGTTTCAATGTTTCGACTTTTCGATTAAATTTTCAATTCACTTGTACATTTACTTACAAATTACTTTTGTAATGGGTAATATGAAGAAAAATTAATTACAACACTTTCGACGATATGGTAAAAAAATAGTCAAATATCGAGGATCTTGTTCCGATAATTTCGGATGATTTTATTGAACGATTTTACAGTTTCAATATCATGTTAATGTTATATAAATAATTACTCAATACCATCGTTTAATCGTATTTACACATCGTTTATATCGTTCTTGTTTGTCATAGATATTATATCCACTCGGGTTAATTAAAATATCTCTGCAACAGTTTAGACTGCAAAGTAAATATTATAATCGTCAACAAGCCGGATAAACTCTGTATCATCATATTATATTATGCTGGAATGCTCGTCGACTTGTATTACATCTTCTTAAACGCGATCGTAAGGATATAATAGATCGGGGTGCAGGATTTAACGCTTCGAAGTTTACGGTACAACGATAAGATCCGCGATATTTTTATATTCAGACGTCAGTCAGAACGAAAATTCAACGAGTGAATAAAATCATCGAGACTAAATTTGTAAAATTCATTATTACTCAGTTTCGAGAGAGAAAAAAAAAAAAACTCATCAACAAACTCGGTGCAAATCGTAATTCTTTCAGACATAATTTGCAGTTAAAATTCAGAGGAAAAAATTAATAATAAAAGAGTACGTGCCCAATTGCACAAATTTCGAACGAACTATTTGAGATCGAGTTCAGTTTTCGAGTCGTTATACAAGTCAACGTAGTTTTATATCAAATGTTTAAAACTATATGCATATATCACTTAGACGCTTTTAAATGACAACATGTGTACGAAAACGATCAGTTGTTACAATAGATGCATCAATCGTTATATTGACTGTAATTTTGAATGAAATTTGTTAACACTTACTATTACTTATTACACATATACATGATAATATTACGGTTTTGCTTGTTGTGTTAATCAAGGATGGTCAAAACTCATTATACACTAATTTTATCTACACGTAAATAGCCGACAATTTTTGGTGTTCATTAAACAGTCTGATCAATTCCTACAAATGTGCAATGTACGTATTATACCTAAGCGTAAAACCGTTATGTAAACACATAAAGCAATTGATAGTGATTTTTTATTTTTTTTTTATCTTATTTTTTCAATCGTTTATTCATACCACAACTAATTTTTGAACTCTTTATAGAATTGGGAAAATTGGATTTTTCGTTTTTTTATGTGGAAAACACTCGTTGGAAGTCACGTTTTAAAATTAAGATCGATTATTTTCCTCACTCCCGTTTAGTTACCTTTCAAAAATTTTGCCAAATCTGTGTAAATTTTGCTCCACACACGTAATCGCATTTATCCTCTATTACAGGTATAAATATAGTATATATTTCAGACTAAACATTCACGTACATGCTAAACATATATTATATATAATTTATTTGAAAGAATATTTTCAACATTTCAAATTTTCGCGAATAACGACGCATTATTTTGTATTCGGTCACGATAGTTAATATCTTTACTATACAATAATAAATAATGACTAATTTCATTTTCGATGCTATGTATATAATATAATCTATTAATTGAATAATAAGTGTTAAATTTCTCCTAATTTTATAAGTAATCAAGATTTTCTTCTTGTATTATTCACATATTATTCATATATATATATACATATTATATCATAAGATCAAGAAATGAAAGAAAAAATTACAGAGATATTTCTTTTCAGATTTTGATCAATTAATTGTACAGAAATATATGAATAGTGGTCCACGTTTTTGATATTGAAAATATTTGTGGCTCTTTGTATAATTGATAATACATGTAACATCGTCGCAGTTACCTGATCCGGTCAAAAAGTCAACAGCTGCTATTTCACGAGTTAAGTTTTCTTGAGGCCTGATCAAAAACTCGTGTTTAATCGAGAATAAGTGAATAATGCAATGGAAGATGAAAGTATGGCAATTAGTAACTTTTGTAAATTATTCAAGGATCCGAACGTTGCATTAGATGAAGTGGAGCTCGACAATTAGGATACAAAAATGGTAATGGCCGAGCAATATGGCGTCGCACTTGGTGATCAGCTGATCGTTTGACCCTCGGTTTCAACCAAATAACACGAATACAAAGGATCAGAAGGCTTTGGGCAAGCGGTAATAATTTGATATTCCTCCATCGAGTTGGTACAAAGTGAAATACGGTTTTAAAAACAAGTTTTATAATTAAATAAGACACAGATAATTTCGCGCGTTTTCTACCGCCAGCTGGCGTCTTTCGTTACTTTGGATCCCAATGAAGAAAATTAGCCAAAACTCACTGAATTGCACGTTTGGGGATGGGATTACGGATTTCGCCTGGGATGCAGGAGTGTATGGTTTCCGGCCTGGGAATACAACGCTGCCCGAGTTGGCCGAACGAGTTTCGTAATCTCTTCTACTTTCGAAAAGTTCTAGGTGACGCGGCGCTACGAGCACCGCATGCCGAGCAGCCTCCTCTGGGTGCTGCCCTACTCGTTCCACTCTTACTTCGGATACACCCGGGGGACAAAATTATGTAATACTTGTACATTAAACGGTCATTTACAATGTATAAGGATAGATGAACCCCAACATCTGAATTAAAAGATAGAAGAATGTAAAAAGAACCGATCGAGTAATTTGCAGAAATATTATTCATATAATGATAGTAATCAAAAACGAAACGGCACTTATTTCATTGAACAACTATTTGTTATTAAATTTTCATCATCTCTGAATGTCTCCAAAGTGGATAAGATAAGCGTGAAAACATTATAATCGAATAAAAAACATCAAAGTTTGATCATTTTCGATGTTTTACGTTTTGGGTTATTTCATTTTGTTCAAATTACTTTCATTGCTTAGTAGAGATGTTGCTTCATTCGAGTTCACCTTTATTGTAGTAGACAATATTGTTGGAGTTTTAAATATCCTTTTTTTTATATTCTATCTTTTGATTCAAACATTGGGACCGAATTAGGATGTATAAATTAGAAATCTGTTCAAACAATGATCGTACAATTATATTAAATTATACTGCTGGTAAGTATTTCAATTTTTATCGAATGTTCTTATTTCAGATAGTTTCATTTTTTTGTTCGAAAGTTTAATTTCTTTTCTTGCGATGGCCGCGTTTTTTCGCTAATCGATAACAGTGTTGAACAAAATGAAGCCTGTTGAAGACACAGATTAATTAACTTTTAATAAGTGAAAATCAAATAACTTTGCTAACCATGAATTATAGATAGCTTTACCCAAATAAAGCAGACTAATGAATTTTCCAATTTATACTTTAGGACATAGCGGCTACTTAAAAGTGTTTATAAAGGATCGTACAAAAGTCTGAAACATATATACAAAACTGATTACTATTTAAAAAAAAAAAAGGATAACAGAGAAAGAAAATATCAATATTATACATGGAAACGGGTTTACAGAAGCTAAAATACAATAACATGTTGTCTATTTTAAAACTGATACAGACTTAATCGAATCGGCATCACGATTCCATTTCATTGTGGTTCATATGGTTTATTGTAGTACCTTATTCGAATTAGTCAATCTAATCTACCTCGAAATGAAATCAGAATCCTATTTTCAGGGTCGGTTCGTGCGCTGATGTAATTGCTGGAAAATCCCAAATTGAATATCGAAGTGAATGATACAGATAGGTATGTTATATACGTATATAAAATACGTCTATCTTTATGTACATATTTCAAAAGATTGTTTTTTCCTTCAAAATGTTTTTCCCACTTCTAAATTTTCTAATCACGGAGATAGGTAGTTTTTACTCGTGATAGAATGTTTAATCAAATACTCTTTTTCTTTATATCAGACAAATATTGAGCAAAGTTTGAGTTTAGTGGGATTTATTTACACCGTTCATCGCAATGTTTTTTTTTTAAATTTTACCTCAGTATTCTAAAACTGTAAAATTTAAATACGATCCAATGATATGTGATCTATTCAAACGAGCGAAGCCTTGATTTGATATATTTTCAACAAGAGTAACGAGATTTTTAATAACAAAAAAAATCATAGTCACGTGATCAGCAAAGTTACGTAATTGCTGAAAAATTCAAGCAAGATATCGAGAAGTTGTGATCAACTTTTATAACAACAAAAATACGAAGTTATAAGAATTTTGAATTTCGTTCAATTTCACATTGAAATACAATCAATGTACTGCAATAATTTAGGGTAACGAAATTTTTTATCACGACGCATCAGCCCTTGTAAATAAGAGTTTTTTGAGGTTAGAAAATTCTATCCCCGTGGGAAAAAACGCGCGAACGCAACATTGGCGTATGTTAAACATATTTCTGCATGAAATAGCGTGAATTAGCGAAAAGAATATGATTTAATACCGGCAGCCACACGTCGAGCAAGAGTGTTGATCGGTGCGACGACATCTTGCACATTTTCGTTTACACTTTTTCGATTTCGTGACAGAGGAGCTAGCTGGCTTTGCACAAACGCCATCGTTACATGAGACGTCATTATTTCGAACAGGGCACGTTGAGGATGCATAATTTCTAAAACGTGTTTATTCATAATTGAGAATCTTCTACATTCTGCAAGAGATTGTGAATATTCGATGGGTTACGTATTGCAGAGATTTTTCGCCAAACGAAATTCCAACGCGATATTTAGATCACGGAGTTTGGGGTAGGATATCATTAGTATAATATTCTTTTGACTCGAATAGCGACGGAAATTATATGAAAAAATTATCAAAAATTTCTACGACTTTTATCGGAATATGAATCTCTGACAGGTTCTCAGTTGTTCTAAAAAATGTTTGACAAATTTAGACCATTTCTAGGAATTTTTTTTCACCAGGTAATGGAATTCTAATTTAACATTTAGGTTACGCCTACGAAAACGCTTTTTCATTTCAAGGGAAATAAACTCAGGGAGTGGAAAAAAACCAAGAACCCAAAGTTTTTTGGAAACAATTCGCATAGAATTAAAAAAACAAAACGTGTCAAAGATGTTAATTAAAAAGCTTTTCTATGCTCACAACCCTATTGTCATTTTTCAATAGTTTTAAATCTAGAGTAAGTCAACTTGAAAATATCTTGAGGTGATTGAAATTGTCTGCAATTGGGACCCTTAAATTCAAACAATGCCATCTGGGGGCAGTGAATGAGTTACGTGTTGAATTATAAAATTCATTTTTTATCCCATAGTTTACTTTACATTGACCCAAAGTCACAAAATAAAAATCTTACATCTTGCGCAACGTTTTCTGCGCTTCAATGTGTGAACGAAATTGTCAAAAACGATCAGCTGATTTCCACGTCCGACGCCATTTTGATCTAACCACACCCGTATTAAGGATCCCAATATATGTAATATCTGTAATACCAATATACAGAGTGAATTCCTAACGTCTGCAACGTTCGTCGTCTGCTAAAATTTGATACGTACGCGCTAAAATCCGAGAGCAACTGTTTCCCAGGGCGACCAATTATCTATAACCTCACAAATTTCGATATTTTTTTGAATTGAGCACAACTACCACCGACAACTGCCAAAATTTTTGAGGTTATATACATCGCAGCGAACTGTCGTCTAAATTTATAACGGTTGGTCGCCCTGGCAAACAGTTGCTCTCGGATTTTAGTGCGTGCGCATTAAATTTTAGCGGACGATGGACCATGCAGTAGTTAGGAATTCACTCTGTATACGTATAATATGTATTGTTGTTTGTTTTTTTTTTTTGTCACTATTTTTTGATAAACAAACAAATCACCACTTTCACGGAGACAAATCAGTTTGCGCACGTTTTTCATTCGTTAACGGAGTGAATGGAGGAATGGATTTTGAAATTCTTCATTTGTTCGTTCATTTCGTACGAGTTAAATTTCACTTAAAAGACTTGCCAAATCCAGAAGAATGATTTTCGCAGACGAAACCTCAAAAATTTAGCTTATTGGGAAGTTAAAATTGTATTTTAGTTATTCTTGCTGTTATTTCATTTGGCCTGAAATATCACTATTGCAAGTAATTGTTCGAGAAAATAACAGCAAGAATAAAGAAAGCATGAACGTCCCTCCAAAAATATGTTGAGATAGTTGAGAATTCATCCTGAAAATTCATCCCTGCGCAAAAAAAAAAAAAATGTTTGAAAATATAATATATGTAAGAGCGATTTCACCGCGGTTTGTTTATGTAACGTCAATTCATTTTCGAATGATTTAATATAACGTTTCAATATTTAAACACTTCTCGTACAAATTTCGGTTATTGCATTTAAGCCACTTATTATAAATTTCTGTTACACGTTATATACACATCATGTATATATATATATATATATATATATATCACTCAGATATCACTTACACATCTCTAGCTTTTCTACTTTTATAGAGGACAAATATTACATTACAGCCAGATCTGATACATTTGCTCTGCAAACGTTATACAGACTCCGTTACATCGTTAAGTTTATTTAATCACTGGTTAGGATTTAACAAATTAGTCAAGTTAAATCCTAAAACTTTACCACCACAATGGCGTTACCGAATCTCGTCAAGGTTTTGTTTTTTATGTTTCAAACACAAATAAGATGTAACGGATTATATACGTCATGTATAAATAGATATAAAAACATTTTCTTTTATAAATACTGAAGCTGCATGAAATTTTTCACCATGCAATGACGCGCGAAAAAAAAAAAAGAAGAAGATTTATAACACATGCTAAAAAATCACTTGTTGCGCAATAGCGAAGCTATAGGAATAATATAATGTATTATATAATACGTAAACGAAGCTTTGGCTACAGAGCAAAGTTCAGTAAACGAAAAAAAGAGAGGTAACAATTTTAAATAAATACCTAAACCTTCATTCTTCGCATACATCAAACCGAGAAATTAAATTAATCTCTTCAATTTCGTGTCACAGGTTAAAAAAGTATTGATTGAGGAGAGTGTTAAATATAACTTTGGAAGACGGAATGAAACTAATTCAAGTTAATGACCAAGTAATCTGATTTTTTATAAAGTTTAATAAAAGAAACTTGTCCCAATGCAATTTGAGCAGTTTTTCGTTTACTGATAAAGGAACAGAGCAAATGAATGAATGAACACTAGCCAATAAAGAGCAGTCGAGCCACAAAATTGTGATGATAATAACTAATGAAACGATAATGATAATAATAGAAAAATTATTAATAACAATAATATTAATATTAATAAAAATAATAAGTGGTAATGAAATGAAATTTCCCTAACATTTTGTTCAACTTTGTAGAGGTTTAAAATGGAAAGTCTAAAGTGTATTGGTTCACCTGAGAATAGCGTTACGCTTCACACTTTGCACATCCTGCATAATGTTTCACGACTGTTTGAAAATATTAAAATCATGAAGAAAAGAAATTGAATCAGTAAATATTTTATCCGTTAAGCTTTGTGGTTACAGCTTTTGTGTATATTTTTCATGCTTACAGCGTAAGGCCAGTCTCACGTTATCAAACGCCTTATATTTAACCGCGACCCAATTAGTATTTCACGATGTACGCGGTAAAGTAGAAGGTAGCTCGAGTACGTTTGATCACTGAGTATTATCATCATCATCAAGATCATTCTTACGTTATTATGGTAATCGGTATTATAACGTCATTTTTGTAGAAACTTTCTAGAACTATAAATCATACTTTCAAGTCCGCGAGGAAACTCAGAATGCATTGATTGCATAAGTAGATAATGATAATCACTTGTTACAGATTCTTTACTACGCGCGAATAATGGATATTTACATGCAAATGTTATAAATATAAGTCGGGATTTACCATCGTAGTTAATGGTAACATATCTTATAATAGTCAATATAATTCGGATGACGAGTATAACGAGTTTATATTTCTACCAGACATTTTTATCATTACTTCATCTGTTCAAGAAATAAAAACTTTAGGGTTTAACCGGTTCATCCGTTAACGGGCCTTTGAATGACGGGAGCCTGAATGAAAAAATCAGTTCAAAAATCCCCACCAATTTCATTTGCGCCAATTACAGCGAACACCAATAAAACACATCCCTATCATGTAAGAAAGATTAATTTGAACAAATTGGAATAATGCAAGCTGAGATATCAGATTCTACTATTTTGGGGCTCACTTTACTCGCTGAGTAGATGTTTACAAATTGTCCGAAATTTTTTTTTTTATTTCAGGTGATATCTGGAAATCTGTGATGAATAGAATAAGGCCAACGACATTAGAAACAGAAAAAAAATGCCAGAGTCTCATAATTGACGTGTTTTAATAAGAAAGTTTTTCTTTAAATCACTGGTTTCTTAGCTTGTGTTATTCGAATTTACTCAGATTCGATTCTATAACATAGTAGGCATGTTGATTCAATAGAATTCACCGTCATTATCGCAAACGGAATTGTTGGAGTTCATTTAAACGGTTTTTCCTTTTTCCAAAAATTTTTATCCACAATCAGACTCTTCACAGGCCACTCATCCTTAACCACAAATCGGAGCTACCTTCCTTTTTACGCGATGTAGTCAGGGGAATACCTAAAACTAATTCACTATTTGCGTACAATTGACAATTCAGCAGCCACTCGTATAACACGTAAATCTGTGCGTATCAAAATGAAAATCAACTATATGTTTTGTAACATTATCATATAAGTAGGTAGGTACTTTGCGAAGAAAAAAAATGAAGATCGGAAAAAAAAAAAACTTTAAAATCACAACCGTAATTTTTATACTCTGTAATTGTGTGTAAGGACCGTCAGTAAAGAACCTCCGAGGTAATGCTTATGTGAACATTATACCGAGCTGCTAATTGCTACATTTTCTAGCAATAAAGTGGGTTGAGAACGAAAAACTGTTGTTAACAACAAGTGATTATTGGGGCGAGTTTGAATCAGAATCTGGCTCGCTATCACAGGATGGCACGCACTTGGATCGAGAGTTTGAATCCGCTTCATCCTCCTCGTCGCTGTCTTCGTCGCTCTCTTCCTGCATTGACTTTCGTGCCAATTGTACCGCCTGCCATTCTTGATAATGACCTTTACGTTTCTGTTCGAATGCTAATCTTTTTTCTGAAAATTCATATCAGATTTACGTTAATCTTATAATTTAACGGGCTTCGAATGCATTGAGAAAAGTATACAGCACAGATTGTTAAGCAACGAAAATCAATGTTCAAATCACTGGAAACAATTCTGAAGGTACACTCTAAAAATACTGCAGATTTGGAAAGTCCTGAGTTCAAGTTTTTGTTGAAGTTGCAAAATTGATTCACAGAGAAGTATTTAGCAACAAATCGTTGTGAACTTGACACAAAAAAAGTATTAAATTCAGGAAAAGAAACAAGTAATAAAAAAAAATGAGAACTACATTTGGAATCAATCGACTGATAATCCACTTTGTATGAAAATCGAGAAGAACTAATGTAAAAAGAAAATGTATTACGTCTCTCTTCTGGCGTCTCTTCATCTTCTTCATCCGAAGATTCCTCCAAGATTTTTGGTTTATCGTTACCAGCCAGCCTGTAGAAATGAATACACGAAACATTAGTTCCTTAGTCGTTTCAGAATTTGTGATCAATATAAATTTTTATTGTGGGACATTTGTTCACAACTGGACCAGATCAATGCGTATGAATAAATAAGAGAACAAATGACTGAACTGTTTAATGAAATAAGAGAAGAGATAGTAAAATCAGCATACTTTGCAGCAATGATTGAAGAATCCAGTTGGTCTCTTTCATGCTCGTTATCGACACCCTCGTAGTTGTAAGGCGTTTTTGGTTCGTCAATTTTCATGTGACCGTAATCCTTGTCGGCTGGATGCAGCGTGGCAATAATATTCATCTCATCCCACTTTGTTTCCTTACTGGGTCGACTGAAAGTTTCATTCAATAATTTACCCGATTTCTTTATCGTAAGTTCCTTTAAATTACAGGATAGTTTGAAAACGTCAGGTGTTTCATGAAATTACAAGCTTGAACTTTGTGTTGATTAAGGCAGTCGCAGCTTCAAGCCAGTTGCATATCTTCCACGCCAACTTTGGCGGCAAGAAGTTTGCTTTATTTTGTTTGCTCGCAACAGATTCCAACGATTGCATGGTAAACATTATAGCACAATGGGAATCAGATCACAAAGACCGAAGTTTAAGAATTTTCGATGTTCAAATAATAAAACCTTATCTTGAATTGCTGATGTCGCTTATTTCGTGTTATTCAAATTTGGTTAAATTCAGTTCTATTACACATTAGGGATGTGTTTTGTTCCTTTTCACTGTCATTGGTGCAAGTAATATTACCGGAGACTTTTTAAATGGTATTGCCTTTTTTCAGAACTTATGACTCAAACTCTACATTCCATTCATCTTTAAGAATAGAATACATTTCGAAGAAAGAATCTGTTATCCTATATATATGATCGACCAAACTTATGACGGTTCTGATAATTCAAACGAAGCCGTTGGATCATGTTTGGGGAAATTTAGTCGTCTAGCGATCGTCTGTGAATCGAAGAGTGAAATGAGCAAAAATTTATGACGTAAGGTTCAAGCAAACGGTCTTGATTAACGGCAGAATGTGAAAATAGAAAATTTTTCTACCGTCTTGATGCAGAGTAAAGAACGCAGCTACGTGACGTGTGAAATATTAGCACAGAGCTGAATCGAACGCATTGTGTGTATGTGTGAGATTGCAGCTGTGATCGAGTATTAATCAAACATTGAGATCTCGACATCGTACATCTCAAGTGTTTAAAAATACACGTGAAGTAACCTATGAGTCATAATATCGAACGGTTCCGGTGTTAAATTTGATTAGACAGAAGCTTGCGGGTAAAAATTAACTTGAATTAGCGCTGCTCGAGCGACGAGAAATAGGCGTGACGGTGAGAATTTTTTAGGTTAGAAAGACTTGACGTTTTCGTAGTCAGAGATTCATTTGCAAAAACGCGTACGGTTTGTATTACCTGGGCGCTTCCTGCGAGTCGAAACTGCTCGACGACTTTAGAATCCCCTTCGAAGGTCGTTTGCCTAAATTTTCCGCCATTACTTGGGTGAAAAAAAAAATGTTAAAAGATACAAAGATTCACTCGGAACTTTCGCACATTTGTTGTGTCGTCTAAAACTTGAACTGTCCAAGTCCAGCGTCGGGCGAACTTGTTGGAAGTTTCGGCTGCTAGCGTACCGGGAATTTTGCTCCTTAGGTCTGAAACTCGACACTTGTCAACATTTCTTCCCACTTCACACCGCCGGCACAGAGCGACACGCACGGTCGTTAGACGAACTTGAAACTACAGGCGGTATTAAGGGGATGCTACAGACCGTTCTTACCATCTGAGCTAAATCGATGGATTCTAATAAAATTCACTTAACTTCGGAGAGGCTGATTGTAAAGCACAGGGTTCGTACGTTTTTTGAAATCTAAAATTTCCAGACGTTTCCCTGTTGTAAGAAATTCTCTGGATTTCCCCTATTTTTCAGGTTTTCTCCGTGCGTACGAGTTCTGAAAAGACCTAACTTCATAGTGTATGTAAAGTAGCGAACGACTACGTTTTCGATCCTGTGGCACAGATTCTTCGCTCAATTTGTATCCGATTGATTTGAAATTTTTACACAATCTTTGAAACTTGTTTATCGATTGAAGCTCGTGGCTATATTTTTAAATTTCAAATCAAGGATTTATTTGTCCAAAATTTTTTAACAATTTTATGGTCGACAAATGAATTGTTTTGTTCATAATCGTATATATTGAAAAAAAATATATTTTTAATATTCGGGCTACGAAGTTGAACCCGAAAAGGTGTTTTTAAGTAAAAAAAAATGTTGTATCTGTTACAAATTGGACAGTGATGTCAGGAGATGCGCCACCGCAAAAGCTCTCGAGTTCGAAGTCGGTCGTTGCTTATATGCTCCATGCTGCCATTTTTTTATTAACTTGAATGAAAAAATCCTTCAATGTTCTTGAAACGATAGATGATAAAACGATCAAACAAAAGTTTGTAAATAATTAAATATAATATGGTGATTCCCCTTAAAGATCTGAGAATACCTAAATTCGGAATTCTTTTATCGTTTGAAATTAATTTCTAAGTACGATCAAGCCTCAACGTGGGAAAAGTTGACAAAACTCGCTGCGATGCTTCCAAGAAAAAAATTCTTAGAAACTATCAGACAGAACTTAAATGTAAGGTATATGAAAATTTTGTCAATTTCATTTCAAAACGTTGCACATATCATTGCACGTAAATACATAGAATTTCGGTGCATAATCATCCAAATGATTCATAAACAGAGAGCAATAAAGTTCCGGTCCAGATCTCTCAAGATGAAGGAATAAGCTCGAAAATTCGCCGAAGGTTTTTTTTTGTTTTTTTTTTTTCTTCGCGCAGTGTCGGGATGCAGATGGCTTTGCATAGCGTTCGAAGTTCAGTTCAAAGCTACGAGATGGCGTCGACTGTGTCGATTCGCCTCGGGTAGAAATCGCCTTACCGCGGGAGTACTTGAACGGGAATAACACCCGAAAATAGTTTTTTCGATCCCTTATATGGGTCAGGTTTATCGAGGGTCGGCTTACGGCCAGTCGGGACTCGAACGCAGGTGAAATTTTAATCCGCCAGAAGCATTTGGACGGTTTGGCGCTCGCCGCATTCTTCGATTCTCTCGCTCTCTCGGGCGCCGCGAACAGCTCGTTTCCATTCCCAGCTCTGCCTTCCTTCAGTCGCTCGCTTCAAGCATCCGTGACGCGATTCCGAGACCCGAGTGTGCTATCGAAGCCACACACATATCGCCTGCACCCGCGCACGCTTCGAATCCGGACGGTCGTCCGTCTTCCAGTGTTCCTCCGAGTGCCGGCCGAGACGCATCGTGTTGTTTGATCAATTCTGAGTGAACGGCGGGTAAATTAAACAAGCCAAGTGTTACGCGTCGGAAAATCACCTCAGTAACCGGGAATTTTCTCTCCAGGCAAAACGAGTGAGTAAAAATAAACGAAGCTTTCATAGTGTCATTATTTTGACAAATTAGGTTCGATTTCATTTCTACGTCGTTTTTCGTATTATTCGAATCTTTGACATTGATTTCCCCGCATCACCTTGCGAGGATCAAGCTGAATACGAAAAACGACAACATCGTTCACCTGTCGTTACATTAAGAAAGCAACGTCAACACACGCCAAGTTTGTACACGCAGCAGCGTTGTATTTGCCGGTGTTCGACTTGATCGATTTCAAATTCCGCGATCTTCATTTTTTTTCCACCACTCTCGATTGATCGTTATTGGCCAGGATTTAAAAAATTTCGAACGCACCCGTTCGATGATTGTAGACGGACTTCTGCCGTTTAACGATACTTTACAAATGTAACGTACGGTTTTTTTTCACTCGTACCTCGCACCTGTCAAAACCTCATATCGCTGTCTGTTTTTTGCAATCGATCCATCAGCGGTCCGAAATTGTCAACTGTTCTCCAATGTGGCGAGAGTTTGTTTGTTTCGATTTAAAAAATCGTGGCGAATGGCGAATTTAACTCGATCATCCCTGCAGCCTAAAAAAACGTCCAATAATGCGTCAGGAGAGCTTCGAAACCGCGAAATGGGAGCCGATCATCTGCACAAAGACCGGTGAAATCAAAAGACTAGATCAGGTTGTTCCGCATTTCTGCAAGTTGTCACAGTAAAACGATGACACAAGTCTGGTCCTCAATGTTTTTGGAATAGACAGCAGAGGTAACATCACCCCAGGATTAATTTATAGCTGTTTCAACGACGGAAACTCTATCATGATCATTACTTTTAGAATATCAAAACAGTTTTCCAAAAAAGATGGAACTTTTTTTATTCGTTTACCATAAAATATTCTTGCATAGCTGCGACTTGAAACTATTCACCCTTTGTATGTTTTGTTGTACATATCAGATTTCAGCAACTACGTTATTATCCTATTGACAATTCTTTATCACTCCATAGAATAGTGTGACAAATCGTACCGGATATTATCAAATGTTTCATTACTTGCATGTTTCATAAATTATCAGAAAATTGTTAAAATTTCTGAAAACTTTTCTCAACCTTAGTTTTCTCGACAACATACTTTCATAGATATGTTCAGATTTTCTCACTTTCATCTTAGCGTGATTAATTTCCCCTTTTTCTTATAAAGATTTTCAATTTCCCTAACGAATCCATCCCAGTTTATCGCCACTTCACACCGTCGGAAAATATGCAGAAAAACACCATAACTGAAATCGTCTCAAATTAGTGACACAAGCTAAACGTCTCAAAGAGTATGAAATAACCAAAAAAAAAAAGAAAGTTTAACCGTCTAAAAACTTGGCAGATTTTAACTTCTAATTCAATTTCGTTGGGAACAAAGTCCAAAAGGCAAGAAAAACTCGGAAGTTTTTTTTTTTTTTTTTTAAAGATAAAAAATTTTACTCCATCCGGGATATCGCAAGAAAAATTGAGCCGAAAATCAATGAGCTACGTCATTTGCGTTACCGTTTCGATCCGATAAGTGAGGAAAATTTTGAGAACAAGGCACCAGCCCGGCTAAGGAACCCCACCCGCACTCCTCGAACTCCGATGAGCGAAATTCAAGTTCACCGTACTAACCGTCCTGAAAACAGACGACTGTCTGGCCGGGGTGCAGCCGCCCAGCCCTATCGAGTGGATTCATCTCTCTTCGTGTGCCTCATGCACGCAGCGCCAGGGAGAGAAAGACTCAAGGGCCACACGCCTCGCCGATCCTACATGCTGGAAATATATTCCTCGTTGTATTTCAGAAGCAGCGTCTGATGTGTTCTGAAAGGTCGATCGAAGATTGGGATAATTTTCGCCACGATTTTGTTCTCGCTATGTTGGCAACTTCACGCGATGTTAAAGGTTTTAAGAAATTCGTATGAGGCTGAAGTTGGCAACGTTACTGTAACGATGAATGTTTTGGAAAAATCGACGAGGCTGAAGTTAGTAACGTTAGCGTATAGAAATCATTATTGTGCAACTTCAGAACCAATGTCTGATGTGTTCTGAAAGGTCGATCGAAAATTTGGATAATTTTCGCCACGATTTTGTTTCCGCTATGTTGGCAACTTCACGCGATGTTAAAGGTTTTAAGAAATTCCTATGAGGCTGAAGTTGGCAACGTTACTGTAACGATGAATGTTTTGGAAAAATCGACGAGGCTGAAGTTAGTAACGTTAGCGTATAGAAATCATTATTGTGCAACTTCAGAACCAATGTCTGATGTGTTCTGAAAGGTCGATCGAAAATTTGGATAATTTTCGCCACGATTTTGTTTCCGCTATGTTGGCAACTTCACGCGATGTTAAAGGTTTTAAGAAATTCCTATGAGGCTGAAGTTGGCAACGTTACTGTAACGATGAATGTTTTGGAAAAATCGACGAGGCTGAAGTTAGTAACGTTAGCGTATAGAAATCATTATTGTGCAACTTCAGAACCAATGTCTGATGTGTTCTGAAAGGTCGATCGAAAATTTGGATAATTTTCGCCACGATTTTGTTTCCGCTATGTTGGCAACTTCACGCGATGTTAAAGGTTTTAAGAAATTCCTATGAGGCTGAAGTTGGCAACGTTACTGTAACGATGAATGTTTTGGAAAAATCGACGAGGCTGAAGTTAGTAACGTTAGCGTATAGAAATCATTATTGTGCAACTTCAGAACCAATGTCTGATGTGTTCTGAAAGGTCGATCGAAGATTGGGATAATTTTCGCCACGATTTTGTTCCCGCTATGTTGGCAACTTCACGCGATGTTAAAGGTTTTAAGAAATTCGTATGAGGCTGAAGTTGGCAACGTTACTGTAACGATGAATGTTTTGGAAAAATCGACGAGGCTGAAGTTAGTAACGTTAACGTATAGAAATCGTTGTTGTGCAATTTCTGAACGACTTTCAAAGTGTTAACTTTTCGAAATATACATGAGTATGTTTTGTTTATCGTGGTCTACTAATGTTCAGATAATCTTAAATGTTCGAAGTAACACGATTTTTTCTAAACATGCATCGTTATTGTAAGGTTATAATAAATACATCCTCAGGAAAGTCGTCACTTCCCAACTTTCAGATTGTCTAAGATTTAGTAAACATTAACAAACAAAATGTGCTCATGTTTTGTAAAGACAACTCCTTGAGAGTCGTTCTAAAATTGCAGAATAATGAATTTACCCCTGATGCTTCTGTACTTTAATGTTATTAACTTTAGCCTCTTGAAAATTCTACATCGAGATTTTGCAAAAAAAAAAAAATGTCATTTTCATCGGCAACGTTTTTAGAATCTCGTTATAATGTTGAAAAATGGAGATTGACATTCATACGCGAATTTTTATAAAAATGTTTTAGATATTTCGGATACAAGAAAAAAGGCATTTCGAAAAAACCTTTAAATTTTCCGTAAATTTTCGCTCTCAATAAATTGTGCGCCAATTTTGTGATTGTGTTTTAAAATTTTTCGTTAAATTTCCGGATAATTCGATTCTCTGTACGCGTATAGTCTGAATTACGTGAAAGTAGCCAGAATCTAATCTGCAGAAATAATCGTAGATAAAACAAGATGTGTCATAAACTCTGATAATTATCTTAACGATGTAATTCGCGCGGATATGTTACTTTCACGTATTTCAAATGCTTTCAAAAATTCGTTAGACGGATTTCGCGAATAGAATTTCACGCATAGATGTTTTCCAGTATAATTGCTCGTTCGAAAATTCTGACGCTAAATACTGAAAATATCCACATGTATTTTTGAGATTTCGCACACCGGTAGGAAAAAAATGATAATAGATACGTCGGGTAAAGTTTTTACTTTATTTCTCAAATTTTTGTCAGAAACTCTGAGCGGAAATCCGAGTACTTTTCACGTAATTTTAACACAAAATTACGTTCGGTTGGTTTTTTATTTCTTCAAATCTTGGGTAATTTCGTTAGAAAATGGTAAAATTTATTTTGACGCAAGCGTTATGATAACTTGACAATACGGCTTGGCAAACGGATTACCTGCGATTACCACGTGCCAATTCGGCCGGTCGGCATCTTCGTTACCCAGACAACGGCTGCTGCTGCAGGGCTTTGGTCGATCGATTTCAGGCATCACGCTTTATCATACCAAGCGGAGATTACGAATCAATCTCATTCAGACACCTACTTAACACTTACTCTCGACTTTCCACGTATCTCGAGAGATGCGCGTTACGTTAATTATTGTGTTCAATTTCTCATTTCAGTTCATTCTTCCGAATGAGAATGAAGTTGGTAACGTTATTCTAACGATTCACGTTTCGGGAGAGCCGTTATTTCGTAGTTTTAGGAATCTTTGGAATGCAGTAAATTATAATAAGGCAAATTCGTATCTATTCAAAACACGCCCACTTCAAAGTAACTACAAAATTGCAAAATAGTAATTCTTTAACGTTGCTAACTTCAGGCTTATTCTTCTCAACCGTTTTAAGTTCACAGGGATCGACTTGTTTTTGACTTGTTTCAATTTACAGAATCTTTCTTTCTTTCTCATAACGCGATTTGGAAATTTACGTCCAGATTTTGGATATCTTTAATACTGTCAATTTTTCTATTTTTCAGTTCTTGTTACACAAGATTAAATTATGATTAAAATCTACACACGAGTAAAATAATAATCTGTATCAATTTCGATAACAACGCTTACAAAAATAACTCTGCAGACGTTTCGAACGAGTCAGATTAATTGCCAGATTAGTTGATTCGATTGACCAGTTATCATTTCTTTTTTTTCAACGAGTTGGAACGCTTGAAACCTAACGTTGAAGAATTTCAATTGCAAATACGATTATACCAAAATTACATCTCGAGTTCATGTTTCCTGAGATCATCGAAACAAGCGGAAAAATGGTGTTGATTAATTACCTTGTCGAGGAGAAATGTTCTCCGCAAATCGTGTTGTATTTTTTTGAATCCTTTTTTTCTAATTACTGACCGCAAACAATATTTACTCTCGTAATGTATACAAGAAATCTGTGGAGAAGTACAAGATCAGTTGCGAAATTTATTACGACAGCAGAAAGAGTTATTCGTACTATTCATACTTCAGGACATGTAAGTTGAAAATTAAGTGTCTTCTAACGTGGTGCGAAATTTCTGACCAGTTCATCGACCCTGTGAGAGAGATAAAAATATGTAGGATCGAATTTTCAAGAGGGGAACTCCTACATCGAAAGTCTTGCGAACAGCTGTAAAAATATTTCTCGAAGCTCATCTAAACATTATCGAAGTGATTCAAACTCTGCTAGAAATCGAACGGAATTTTTTTAAAAAAAACTTCCCGAAAACACGGTATCCATATTTCATTTAAATCTCTGAAAAGAAAATATGAGAGAAGGGTAATTTTTTTCTTCACCGAAATAGTTTCGCAATGTACAACAACTGCTGGTACTACGTAGCTGACGGTTTTCAGTCGTGTTACCGCAGGAAAAGTAGCGAATCATCTACGTCACGTATAACAAGCGTGATATCGCAAAGACTCGGTGAGGTAATTGATTGAGAAGAGTTTGTAATATAGTTACACGGTATTGTAACTGTATTACGTTACAGAGTGGCGGGCGGTTCAAATTCTCCGCTCTAAGAAAAACCGCACAGATCCGATGATCGTAATTTGCATCGTGTTGCGTGTATTTGTTGTCAACTTTTGTTTTTCGTTGCTTTTTTTTCTCGTTTTTTTTCTCTCTTTTTTTTTTTTTTTTTTTTTGTTTTCCGCATTTTTCTCCCGACTCGTTTCGTTTTTCTTTTCGGATTCCACCTCGATTTATTTTACGTCTCCCCCTGTTTTTTTTCCTTCCCGCGTTACGTCTCATTAAACAGCTATCCCGAGGAACTCGGTGACCGAGAAAAAGCATCAAGTCCGGTATAAAGTAATAGTGGCTCGATGGCGTGTCTAGCCAATCTATACGTACAGCCTATAATGTGCGGTAATGCGTGCTGTACGCACATGGATATGCTGACGATAAATCTCGCGTCGATATTTCATATTTCCGGATAATATTCCTGAGAGAGATATGCGTATGCGTGTGTTTTACGCGCATGATGCACAGAGTGAATTCTTAACGACTGCACGTTACGTCGTCTGCTGTTGAATTTAATGCGCACGCGTTACAACCCGAGAGAAACTGTTTGCCAGGGCGGCCAAACCTCATAAACGTAACCTTAAAGGTTTTGGCAGTTGTGCTTAATCAGGGTAGCCACAAACCTGAAAAACCTGCACCGAGAGAAATTTTTACTTCCGGTTACCGCTCGGTTCTTAATTATTTTCATTTTTTTACCACAATCGAAAAATATAGTTCGAGGTACGAAATGAAAATTATTTCTCTAGCTGTTACCGGAAAGTCTATTATCCGTTACTATTCTTTCTCATTACGATCGCTGTTGCTATATTTTCTTGGAAGTGTTGCGAAAATTTAACGCTCGTTCAACAATGAATTGAAGTTAAAGCCTTATGTAACTAAAAAAGTAGAGTAAACCTCAGAAACTGATTTTGCGTTGCAATTACCAAAAAAGGATCGACGATAGCGCAAAATGTTTAGGCGTACTTCGTTTTTCCTAATCCCAACGATATTCAAACAGTTTTTTTAACGATACCAGTCTTACTGAATTCTTCTAGTTACTGTAACAAATGAAATTTTTCTCAGTGTGAAAATCTCATGGTATTTAAAAGGGGTCATGGAAAAACCTGGAATTTTCGGGGGGTTTTCAATTTCATCATGGAAACAATTGAAAATATCAGTTTTCTATCTTGGAAATTAGAAATCATTGATCGAAATGACAAGTTTACTCTTTTTCATCTAGAAAACAAATTAGCTAAAATCAACTCTTATGTAAATTATATTTTTCTTCAATTCGAATTGAATTTGAACCGAATATAGTTATAATTATACTGAACAATTTAGGTTTTGATACCTTACTAGAACTGGGAAAATGTCAAAACTAGGTTTCAGGGCCTGAAAGTGTCATGAAATTTTTTTCGAAAACTAGAGGCCACCCTTTTCATTCAGAAGTGTCAAAATTTTAGAGGTTCTTTTTCTTCTTCTTTCCATTTTGCTTAGATCCCTACAAGGATGTGCCAATTTTTGAGGTTATATACATCGCGGCGAACTGTCGTCAAAATTTGTGAAGGTTGGTCGCCCTGAAAAACAACTGCTTTCGAATTGTAGCGCATGCGTATTAAATTTTAGCAGACGATGTATATACATTAATATGTATTAATATGTATTATACAGACGATGTGCAGCTGTGTAAAACATGGAGATGTTAAGATTCTTCAACGTTCGATGCTCCCGCGATTTAACGGTAAATCAAATTTCCGCATGTCCGGAAATTATTCAATGATTTCAAATTGAATCACCCGCGGGCTTCACTTTTACCGTACTCAAATGTATTGCATTGATTTACCGGTTGGAAAAGTCCGGTAAACATAATAATCTTAAAACTACACAGAATTACGATATAATTAGCAAACAACAACAGCTCTGAGTCATCAAGTCAATTAATGTCGAAATAATATTCGCTCAAATCTTAAGAAGGAATAACAAAAAAAAAAAAAAACACGTCATCCAAAATTTCTGAGATGTTGTAGTAAAGAGATTATTTATTTATTTATTTTTTTAATTATTAAACGGTTGCATATACGAAATTTCGATTAATTGTAGCTAGTTTTTTAAGTAATTTATTGAATTATATACAAATCGCCTGAACTTTAATTTTTATTAAGCTCTTCAATTGGCCGAAATAACAAATTATGGAGAAAAATCAATACAGTTTGCGTGAAATAAACTAATGCCTCGTTTCAAAATATCCTCGTTTTATCCAAAATCGATGTCAGGTGATTTTCAACATGCAAAATTCAACTTTGAACAGAAATGAGTTCTTTTTTTTTTTGTAGCGAAATGCCGACACAGTCTTTTAAGAAACTATTGTATCGATACGCACCGAGAAAAAATTCATTTTTTACAGTAACTAGAAAAATTCAGTAAAACACGTATCGTTGAAAAAACTGTTTTAATATTGTTGGGATTACGAAAAACGAGGCACGCCTAAACATTTTGCGCTATTGTCGATACTTTTTTGCAACTAATACAAAATATAATCTGACCAAAAAATTTTCGCACGTTCAGGTTAAACAAATAAATGTAATCAGCCAGACAGCAAATATCAGACATTCTCCGCTCAGTTTAACAAAGGATTGAAACTCCGTCGAGTGTTGTTGGGAGTGCGGATCGCCGCGTTCTGCACTTTTGCTGAATGACCTTCGAACCGGGCTGCAGCGACCGCATGCGGTCGACCTCCTCGAATTATGAAGAAAACCGAACTCGCTCTCACCTGGGAAAGAGTCAACGAGTTGATTTAGACTCGTCTCGAAATCGAAATCGCCTAATTTTAAGAGAGTGAATTTCGTAACGTTGAAGAAAAGATTCATTTTTAGGAAAATAATAATTTCGCAATTGTAGAATCGTCTCAAATTGATTGATCTATTTTTAAAAAGCAATTTGTAATCAGATTCTAGAAATTGAACTCCTTCAAAGTCATTTTAAATTTTCAAAACGATGGTTTTTGTGTTAATATTCAGTTATATTAACGTTACCAATTTTAATCAGGTGTAATTTTTATGAAGAACCGATCGGCTGAAATCGAAGAAACTCTGTTTCGTATTTTTTCAAGTTTTCTACAAAGGAGAAGAATCGAAAAAAGCATTTTAAGCATTTTTTTAGTTTTCAAGCTTGCTCGTCTTGACAAGCGCAAATTTGTGCAGAACCAAAAATACTTGATTATATTTTCGTCAAAATACTTGTCATATTTTTGTCGTCCTTTTAAATTTCATATTTCGTCAGAATACTTGGCGAATTTTTATTTTTCTCAAAAATGATCCGGATTCAAAATTTCACTGCCATCAACTGGATATTTAGCATAATAATGTAAGAACGATCGAATCATTTTGTAGGAAATGAAATTTTATTGCGACACTTGGACTTTCAATTGTTCCATATTTTAAACATTTGATCATTCAATTTTCACTTCACTCACTGCGAAACCGAAATCGATGTCATTGGCCTGGTGATTTTAATTATCGAATCTAAACATGCACTCAAAAATATTGTAAATCCGTTACTGCTTTTGAAAAGAGAAAATATTTCTCTCGGCGTTCGTCGAACAAATAAACTTTAAAAAATCGATGAAAATATCGTAAGAAAAACGTTAGAAATTTAATAAAAAAAAATAAAAAAAACTGCAACTTTATTTCTACCGATACATTTCTGTTGCAGCCAATATTTTTTTTCAAGCCATGTAAACCTATTGAAAAAAAAGTGCAAATTTCGGAACAGCTTGATGATTGAAAAATCTGAAATAATTCACAGAAAGTTACGTTCGTTAGTAAACTGGTGCAGCTGCAAAATGGCAAGACTTTGAGAAAATTCCGCCAATTGAGGTAAAAAAAAAAACAAAAATTGTCCAACTTTGCAGAGTCGAGTTACTGCTTGGTAAATAATCGTGCATAGATGTGTGTTTTGCATGTCAATATTGACGGAGAGATTGAGAGTCGGGCGTGCGCTTAGAGAATATACAGCAACCTTATTTCTATCTTGGGTGTGCTAAAAAACATACAACCTGTTTCTTCTCTCGCTCTCTCTCTCTCTCTCTCTCTCTCTCTCTCTCTCGCTCTCTCTTCTTCCTCTGTGTTCTCAGCACCTCTGTCTCTTTGCATTCCGCCACTTATGAACATCGCTGATGGAACCTCGGTAAAATTTAATCCCCGATTTTACAACTTTGCATGGGATTTGAACGCTTTGACGTTTTCAAAGTGTTTCAAAAAATTAAACTTCAATGACTCCGTTATTCGCCTGACCTTAGAATGGATGTAAAGTTCTTGACCTGCGCTGCAGATGAAAAAGTTGACTGACCAGGCTGACGAATTTTTAGTTGTAGAATATTAAAAAGTACAAAATCGAGGTACAAAAACGTGAAAGTTTCGAAACGTGACGATACCGATAATCATGGATAGTTATAAGATCGTTAGGATTTTTCAAGTAATTCATCAGTATCAAATTGGACAAAGTCGAAAAGTAGAAAAGTTCAATTGTACAAAAAAAAAAAATGGTATATAAAACCAAAATAATTATTACCCAAGATGTTTTTGAATTTTTAATTTTTCTGTCCTTCACCTTTCTTCGTTTCAAAATTCTGTAATAACAAAATAACAATTCTTCCCCACCTTTTAAAATGATCTCAAGTTATTAAATCAAATTGTCGAGAATTATTTAGAAACATTTGAAACGTACGAAATTTCGAATTGTTATGAATAATAAAAAAATAGTTTCATCACGGTTCCAGTTTCAAAATCATCGTAATAAGAAATACAGTATTCAAAAATCTCTAGAGGACTTGAAAAAGAATTCAAAACAAGTATTAATATTTCAGAAGTCAAATGTTGCATTTGCACGAATGTAGGATTCTTTCAAAAGTGTTAGATTTAAAATTGTGAAGTCAAACTCGGTAACTTTGCACGGAATTTCCTATACATAATATGTAAGCACAATTCACCGAATCCCATACGTTGATATTTTCGTTGAATTGATGCGTTCACGACTAAATTGCATATTTTCTAAGATGCTATAGTCACTCGTATATATTATAATTATTCGGAAAAGAGTGTATAATTAATTAGAAAAGCGCTACGGGTTTCATTGTCTCAAGTGAAATGGCATGGAATTGCATAATATCCTTCTGCGCACGATTTGGCTGTAATTATTATTCATCGTTCAATGTTTATGTTAAACGATTCACATCGTGACTAGGTGAGTAGCTTCAGATAAACGTTTTATCTAATATCGTTAAGTCGGACTTCCGCTCATTTCGCTGAACGTTCTTCACAAGGGAAATATATTTCCTGACGAGAAATTATCACGATGCAACTGTATCGTAGTCTTGAAATTTGTTTTATTTGTCTCACAATAATGTTTATATAGTAATAATAAACATTAAGAAAAAACAACCTGAACGGATCTAAACTCTTACCGATCCATTTAAAAACATCTTGAAATGCCAGAGAACTTTGTTGCTAAATCAATTTAATAATAACCCTAAACTTATTCTGACATTGATGGCGAATCAAACATTCTGGGCTCTAAACAAATTATTTGCTAACCTCATTGGTGTGGGATTAAACGTTTTTTCTTGTAATATTCGTGTCAAAACATTGTTTGAAAACCTCAGAAACAATAAAGATTTCAATAGACAGAATAATTCAACATCTTGACCTAAATGTTCACCGAATCGGGCGTCTTTAAGACTTTTTAAAATTTGAGTTTGCTGAATTTTTGAATCTGGATGTTCTAACCTCTCTTTCATAATCTGGCGGGAAATTTAAAAGTTTCTCAGTCTGCGTAGAATCGAGAAAAGTTTCTTGGATGCTTTGGTCAATCACGTTGAAAGTTTCCAGACTAACAGCTTTTCATTACAGTTAATTGCGTTTACTGTGATATGTAAAAATTCACTGAAACGTAGAATATTCGTTATTAATCGTTATTTAATGTCGCTGATGGATTTGATCCGTAAAACTAACAAGGTGAACCTAACCTCAAACTAATCGATCACGGCTCCAGAAATCATTCGCTGAAAATGTGTAACTCGACGAACGTTTTAAGAGTTTATCGGATAAACATTCCATTCGGCTTCTGTTCTCTTTTTAAACTCCGTGCGTACAATGCCGCTTGAGGACCTCCACGACGCACGCTGTTGTATGCAGAAACGTGACTAATAGTAGCCAGTCGATTTTGCAACACAGTCCGCTATCTGCTCTCCTTTTATGCCTAGACATTTGCACTCCAACTCAGCCGTAGTCACGTATAATATGATTTGTTGTCATTTGAAAACCTTTCGCTGTTATTCTTACCGTTTATCTTCCCATGTGTTTAAATTTATACTACTTGCCCCGGTATACGTACGGTTTGTGATTCAGCTCAGGATTGTGTCGAATCATACGACTAACATGGAGAATCGTTGAACATGAGTAAAATAACGATAATGACTTCACACTTACGTCAGCGTGCTTGTTGATTTGAATTTTGTTACGAGTACTGGAAACCCTCTTTTAAAAGCTTCGGAAAACGCCATCTGGCGGTAATCGACACCGACCGATGATCGTATTTAATTGTAAAAGTTCTTTTTCATAGCAAATTTTACTTCACGTCGAATTAGTGTCACGAAACGAGAGTCCGACAGCTTGCACAACGTTCTTTATGACTTGGTAGTCGTTAAATGCTTTCGAAACGATCAGCGGACCTCCGATACCGTCGCCATGTTGTCAAAGCCGTGCTCACATTTGAAATATTTTCCGTTTGAAAGAAAAATTACTAGAAGCGCCTTATTGAGACGTTGAAAATTGTTTTGTTCGTATTTTTTTACTTCTTTATTTTTTTGGTATTCTAATTAAAAAAAAAAAAAAACAATTGAAAATACGTTCAACAAAGCTGTTTACTACAGAACCGAGGTTCAACGAGTAAAATTCAAATTCATTGACATCGTCCAATCATTCCTGTGAGTTCATCGACTTGAATTTAACCGAAAGAAAAGCAGAGAAATTTGTGTCGTTGACAATTTCGAGGCTCTTGCTTACAACTTTTGCACACGCATATTGTCGTTGCATTTAGAGTTTTTATACACACGGTTATATTAATATAAAATGAAGCGACTAAGATTGCCGTTTAATTATCATTCTTTTTTCATGGCGAGCCGTATTAACCGCAGGAAAGTTCTGTTTCCGGTGAATTGTGCCACTTTGCGATAAGAAGTCCTCGAGCTTGCGGTGATCTTTTATATCACGCTATTGCGGATTCTCGTGGAAATGCGTTTCATGACACGGGATACGATGAGATCAGTAATTACGCATTCCAGCTTCTGTGATTCACGTTGCATTTACTAGCTCAGAAAGGCATTCTGTTATACGTTACAATTGTAATATTATTTGAATCGGTATTTCGATTCCGGGGACAATCAGTTGCCAGATGCAATTGCGAATGAAAAAAACTTTGCGCACATTCCGAGGTCAGGCCAATAACGGAGTCGTTACGGTTTAATTTTTTTTTTTTGATTTTTTTTTAAACACTTTGAACACTTGAAAGCATTCACAGCGCGTGCAATGTTGTTCTGTAATATGGTGTTGAATTTTTCCAAGGTTCCTTTCTACCCGTTCGGAGAAAAATTACTTACAGAAACTTTCATTAATTTCTTACAATTTGAGATATACGGCTTCGTAATAACGTAACATTTCCATCAGAATATCGAATCTTTATTTTTCAACTAACAATGGCGATGTATAGGATGCGGCAATTAACTACGTTCATCGTGCGTTATAGCTTTTTTCGAACCACAGCTCCTCCAAGATCCCTCTGTGTGTGTAATTTACATTCCGTAAATTATGCTCCATGCACGCCGCCATTGTCCAGAACACCTCATGACGTTTAAATCTGGGTTACGTCAGGTTGGCGCAATTTCGGTTTTTAAGAATCTCTCCCTGTTTCTTCGTGTGTGTGTGTGTGTGTGTGTGTGTGTGTGTGTGTGTGTGTGTGTGTAAGGTGTAATTACACCGGGCATCGCGTTGCGCAAAACCGCTGTAAACGGTCAAATTACGCCCGGACAGTAAGTTTCAACCGAATCGAAATAACGCGTACTAATTTTAATTTTATATTTTCGTATGGTATCCTTCAACCGCGGTGTTTCTTTTCTCTTCTTTTCTTTTTTTTTTTCCATGTTTGTTCTTCTTTCTTTCATCTTAGATTAAAATTCGTATTGTTAGCGGCGCTAATTAGCTTTTGTATAATATTACACGTTGATGCATATTGGAGCAGTCTTGTTTAAAAATTAAAGAGTTCCGGCGTTTCCGCATATTTTATAACACCGCGACTTAGCCCGCATCCAAATTTCGTTCAACAAAAGCGAAAATTCTATTCACTCGGATAAAACGATATTGCCTAACAGTTGAGAATATTTGAACGAAGATTGATAATGTCTGACCTAACCTAACCTAACCTAACCTAACCTCTATATGTAAGAGTTTAGTCAGCGTGTCCATAAATGTTTTTTTTTTTTTTTTTAGCCAACGGTTGAAAATAGTTGTTCTGAAATTCAGGTGAAAAAGATCTGAAACAAATCCGGTAAAAGAACGTTTTTAACGAAAGCGGAGTTACGAATACTGAAAATTTTCAAAATAATATCAATGCTTCTTTCATAAATCTATTGGAAAGCAATTTTCAAATTATAACAAACAATTGAGTACAGAGGTTTATCAAGAAAGACTTGTAAGGATATTTTGGAAAATTTCACATTCCTAGAGAATTGGCGAATACGCTGGAAAGTTTTTCAAGATAATTTTCACCAGGGTTAACCCCGCCCGTAATGGTTTAGGTACGTGACGTTGAATCACGGATGGCTATTAGACTCTCATGCGACTTATATCAGCATGGATCAGACGACGGTCTTTGCACCCGATGTCCTGGCCGCTAACCGAGACCAAAGACCGGGTGAAAGGTTCAAGCGAACGCGAATACTGACAATGAGAGAACGCGATTCGCATTAGCGACCGCCTACCTGTTGGTCGAACAACGGATACAGGGAAAATATGCACTTTGGCACGCTGCGCGTTTGCATTTTCAATTCGCAATATTATCACTCTCGGTCCGTGTATGCAGGAATTTTATATTTCGATCACTGCGACACGTCTTTTTCCATTGAAAACCAAAAATCGTATTTCTTTTTGCTCGTCTTTCAATCCTTAGAAATGTCATTTTACCGAACGAAAATATTGTCAGAATAACAATTTGAGTTAGCTAACTACGAACCACGTTTCGTTGGATCGTGGATTGAGGACGTTTCTTTAGCGATGTTTGATAAATTTAGTGAATTATTTTTTATTTTTAATATCGTTGAGTGCACAATTCTCAACTATTAGCGAGAAAGAGAGGAAACAACAATTACAACAGATTTCAAATTCAACTAATTGACTAATTGTTGGTAAAAAAAAATCAGCTAATCGGATCTGTACAAATTATAACAAATTTAATTTAATTTGATTTGATTTTTTTTTTTTTTCGTTCAATTTCTATAACTAACGCGAATCCGCTTGATAGCATAAATTGTTTTTCTGACCACTTTATTGTTCAATCAAACGATATTTTTTAGATTTTAACCAAGAAAATATTTCTTACGCCATGTTTGATTGCGATGTACGGTAAAGTCGATAAATCCAGTCGAGATCTACAATATTGATACAAGAAGAGTGGTTTCTTGTTGTTGGTTGTTGCAATGAAAGTTCAAAAAACGTGCCCGTTCAATTAATCATTTCGTAAAATCTTGTTTACAACATTGTTTTAAAAATAGAAATCTGGACTGTAATGATGCATATAGTTTTAATGCGTGTACAATATAATAAATCACATCTCACACCTAACAACTACGCCAAGTGTTTACACGTTAGAAATAAATTTTTGTATTACCTGCGTCAAAGTTCTCTATTCGACGGTGTTTTCATTGCAATATTACACGCTTTTAAAATTCCATTACCGAATTATTAATAATATTGCAATATCCAATTATGCAAAAATGTGCCAAGAATTGAAAAAAATAAATAAACATGGACACGAGATTTGCTACCGGAAATTTCAGATGGATGATAAATGGTATTATAATAATAGTTAATACGTTATCTTGCGAACAATTTACGAAGTGATGAAATTATTTTCCCTTACATTTTGCAGCAGCCTTGAGCAGGAAAGAATTACCACATTTTTCTTTGCAATCGTACGTATAATAAAAAATGTATCCTTAAGGAAACTAAGATGTAAGTAAATCACCCAAGATGAACTCGGACTTAAAACAAAACCGCGCGACGTTTCCTGTTGATACTAAACACGTAAGATTGCGGTTCTGAATTACCGCTGCTAACTTAACGGAGCATGATTATGCAGACGAATTATGTCGACTATAACTAACAAGCAAAATTACAGCGATACAACTATACCGGGACAATCTCTTGAAACTTGAAAATCAACCGCGCATGCGTCAAATAATCGAGTCTCATTGGTCGGCGAAATCTTGCCGCAGCGATATTTTTGTTTTCGATTCAGGCTGGCCAACGTACGCAAAATGTGTATACTTTTGAATTTTCAAAGAGCATGAGCGTTAAATTCCGACCGTTCTTTGAAGAATCAACTTTCCGGCCCAACAACAAATGCTTCTCAAACCTTTCCGAGTCACTGCCTCAATTATCTGAGATTCTAACCTCGAAAATTCGGATCAACTACATCGCCGGCAGAAACAGCTTGACAGCTGAAACTCGGGATGGCTAGCCGATAAAACTCGCGCATGCGCGGTTGATTTTCAAGTTTCAAGAGATTGTCCCGGTATATTCGCCTCGTGACTATTCGTTCATACTTGTAAAAAGTTCAACATTGCCCATCCGTGAATTTCAACAACTGTTAGCGAGCACCTTGTCATTCACAAAGTTAAAAAAAAAAAAAAAAAAACACACTATCTATCGTAAATTTATCGGAAGAGCAGTGAAATCACGTATAACTTGAACCCGATAGCAGCTGGTCGATCAATCAGATGCGCAGGTTCGATTCGATGTGGAATTGAATCCGTCGCCATCGAATTGTCTTCGCATGAGTCGCGGAAGACTCTCTTACCCGTATAGATAATATCTGCGCGAAAAGTATATTTTCAAGTCGTGGTTCAATGAACAACGTCAGAGACAAACGTTACAATTTGACAATGAAACGGTACATTCACGCTGATGACCGTGGCTTATTCGCCTAGATTTTATCTCTGAATCAGGTATACCTCCTTGCTTAAAACGGCTGATGAGTTGGGAACGAATTCTTTGGTTTGTAAAATTTGAATGGAAAATTGGGTACAACGAACTCTTTCGAATATCTTGAGCAACGTTGTTTTCGGCAACGATACAATGATCGCAAATGAAGAAATATCAAAATTGAATTCGAGCACACTCAGATTATAAACCCGAGAACATTGAAAACATATGTGAAAAACTAAAGTCGTTTTTGTCAGTTTGAACGTTCTGATTATAACACCTTTTTTCTTTTTGTTTTTTTTTTTTTAAGATCGTTGCTCGAATTTGTTGAAAAGAATTTCTTTAACCGAGGCGGAAACGTTACTGAACAATTTTTTTAACGCTTTTCTTCCGAACCGTTAAATTTTTATTCATACTGGCGAATTGGTTCGATTTCACAACGAAGTGCAAAGTTTGGTGAAAAAACCTTCAACCCGCCTCGTTCATCATCGGAGTGTGAATAAATATTTTAAAACGTGATTTCAGAGATTCGGTTCGATCTCGTTTTGCACACGAAAATAGGTTCAACGAGTGATGTTATTCTTGACGCTCTAGTAAATCTACTCGGCATCTAAATATATGAGAACCACCTCATACGCAGTTAGACTTTACGCAAGGCGCAAGCATTTTCTCCTAAGATGCGAACAACGGCGACGATTTATTTCGAATATCGTCGATAAATGCCGTCAATACGTGAGGTACAATAGTCGATTAATCGGCAGCTTCGATCAATCGATTAATCGATCGATTGTCATTTCGATTTATCGATTTACCGACGGTTCCCATTCGTATACCGATCGAGAAGCAGAATTCTTGTGAGGCAACAACGATTAATCGATTTATCGATTTACCGACGGTTTCGATTCATATACCGATCGAGCAGCAGAATTCTTGTGAGGCAACAACGATTAATCGATTTGTCGAAACGGTCGATTGATCGATTAATCGCACAGCACTAGCTTACGAAACGTGAAAAATAACTGACCTAGACATTTCTGTGATTATACTTCCGTGTACGACATATGTGGTCAATCCGGGTGAAATTCGAACCCTGAAAATCACTGCTCCGACCTTAATTTGTCGACGCTTTTAACTCGGTATTCAATTAACGCTTCACTAGTGTGAAAAACCGTGGATATATGAAAATCGAGGCGACGCTTCCGCGAAGAAATTTAGAGTAAAGATTTTTGAAAAAGAATTTTCACAACGTCTTTTTCGAGTCGCGCAGTTTTTCATAACGGTCCGTTCATTGAGCAGGTCTTGTTCCAGTTTCATTCTAACTTTTCCCTTCGCAGTGACGCTATTCTTTGGGTCTCGAAACAGGTGCTCCTTTAAAACTGGTAAGGTGACTCGGATGTCGGGAATAGACGTAGAAATTCCAAGATCGCGACGTGGACTTCGTTCCACTTGTATGGATCTATTTTGAGCTATTGCCGGCTATTCTATAGTCTAGACGTTTATCTTCCTCAAATTCCGTCGTCAACTGCAGCTTTATCTCTACCTTTCCTGCCTCTTTTCCCACACTTCGATAACATCGAGAATCTGATGATACGATGTTTTTTTTTTTTAACGATACCTGTTTTACCGAATTTTTCAAGTTACTGTAACAAATGAAATTTTTCCCAGTGTAGAATTAGCACAAGTTTTATCAGACCTTATTCATATCGACTTGTGTCATCTAATTTTAGCCACGAACCTAAGGAACTTTTGTCGATTATGCGAATACAATAATTTCGGATCGGAATTGCATTGTTCAATAATTTCTGTACAGTTGCACAAAAATTTAACGGCACAACGACAAGGCTTAAGATAAAAGAAAATGCTCGAGGATGTGCGTATTACGATAACCCGAGAGTGAAAAGAGGGAGTGTTGGATCTCTCGAAAACTCGGTGTGGATTTCTGAAGCACATTCCTCGGACCAATTTTCAACGTCTTCGTCCTCTTAGTCATCCAGACACGGTGCAGGGCGGTCATTTTTTCGTCTTTTTTACCGAGTTTGATGCAGCGGAGTTGACGTCACGGGGAGAACATGTGGTCCGTATCCTTCTTCAGAGATTCTCAAATCGTACGTTACGAGGATGAAACGAAAGTTAAGAAAAGAAAAGAAAATCGACTGATTAATCTATAATCTAATAAGTGAATAATTTTAATAACGTTAGTTGAGATATCAACGATTTGAGACGATCTTTCATAAGCAAGACTTTCGAAATTAATCAACTCTCGTGGTTTGTAATCGATTTTAATGTTTTACGCTTATTTTGTTCGCCTCAAAAAAAAAAAAAAAAAAAAAAAATGTGTAAACAATTACCGCCAGAGTGGATCGAAATAGATTTTTGTATGTTTGATATAACAAATATTCTCTTATATGATAAATTTACCATGTAATGTGAGATTTTTTAAATATTTTATACGTCAATTTTCGGGAATCTGGTCATCGAGTAAAATGAACCGAAATACATTAAAATCGGATTATATATATAAAAAAAAAAAAACACCCAAAGTTTAGTCATTTTCAACGTTCTGCTTAAAAAAAATCTGTTCTCCGAACTATCGATACCACATTGACGTTATTTCATTCTCAAGTTTACCTAAAAAAAAAAAAAAAAATCGAAATCGCTCGAGATTCTTCGAACGATTCGTTTTCATTTCCTAAATTTAGATTTGAACGATCGGCCGGATTCATCCTGAACTTGTCAAAAGGCTTTCATTAGTCCAAAGACTCGATATCTTTCAACGTTTTCCGTGACACTCGAACATCGAATCGAATCAGTTTCACGGACGTCGCGACGTCTATAAATATGCTATAAATATACGGTAGCTTCTATACTTGATCACAGAAGTCGATTGTTCTTCAACTGGGCAAATATCCAAAGAGTGTTTAAACTCAGCAAGAAACCTGTTAGAATCTAGATCGTACAGACGTTCTAAATTTTTGTATTTTTTATTCACACCAATTTTTGATTACTTATTAATTTTTTTTTTTTCTATCTACTCTCTGATCAACATTCAAGGATTGTAAAAAAAAACAAAAAAATAACCGAAAATTGTCCAATCGATTCGAGTATGTATAATTTTTCATCAATGTTACTACTTCCGGTCGAATTTGATGCCTGGAACTTTATCGCTGCTATTAATTTTTTTTTGTTTTTTTTTTTTTTTTCCACCCCAAATTCAATTTCTTGTCTTCTTATTTTCCCATCATACACTTGGGGACATACGTCCGAGGCCTGCGGTAAAGAAAATAAACTTGTCGGCAAACGAATCGTGCGCAATAAGTAGCGACTGAGTCACAACTTGGCAGGGAAAGTGTCTTGTATTATATGCCCAAAGTGTCTCTGTCTATCTACATCAAGGGTTATCCACCCATGCGAACCGCTCTTTACCACTCGATATATATATATATATGTATATATTTATATTCTATACGTACACAGAGATTACGTGCGCTTATGTAATAACAATAGCAATTATTGTATCGAGATCAAAATTGCTTTGAAAGAAGCAGAAGACGAAAAAGAAGAAGAACAACAACAACGACAATAATAATTGTTTTTTTATTCGAAATTCTCTTACACCGGACCGAAATCACGTGACCGTTACTTAAGTATTGGAAAAAAATAAACCCCGTGCGAATTTAAATTTCCCGCCACAGGTTTTCCCGTTTTCGACTCGGGGACACCGACGATAATTAAATTGTTGGAAACTTACGCAAAATGTTTCTTTGGTCCTCGTGGTTGTTTATTAAAAAAACGAAGAGAACGAGTCCCTTAACGATATAACGTACCAAACAGATGGAATTTACAATATTGGGTCGTTTTTTCACTCTCCGTTACCGGAATAGGTAAAAAAAAAAAAAAAAACGAAATAAATAACGCAACCGTTCTTGGGTAAATTTTTTTTTTTTTTTTTTTTTTACTATTAATCACAGAAACTGTCGTCGAAATCGATAAAATTTATCATGGTATTTATAAAATGAGTGCATCACGTTTTCAAAGCTGCAGGAGCAGGCATAACGAAGATCGTGTCTTATTCCTTTCTTTTTTTTTTTTATTCTACGTGACACATCGACATCGCAATGACTAACAATAAGATTCTAGACGCTTCGCGTCTCGCTTCTCTCTTCCCTCTTCTCTCTTTTAAATGTCACTGTACGGTGTGTACAGTTCTGTCAAGACAATGTTGTACGAATAACAAAAAAAAAAAAAAAAACAGCTCAGTTATCAAATGTTTCTAAGACATTTTAATAACAATAATCATGATGTTAATCTGCTTTCTCCTTTGAATTTTCTTAAAATGTAAATAATTTTTGCACGAGTAGATTATCTGCAAGTCATCTGAATTTAAATGTTTCTATTCAGCTCTTTGATAGATTGAAAAAACAACGAGTTGAATATCGTTACAAAATTTTATTTAACGAACCATTCGTGCTTCGTCTCAAAATATCTTCATTATTATTATTATTATTAAATATCGATGCCAGGTCAGGAAAGGTGGTTAATAATCAATCCTTCTCAGGTCATCAATTATAATCGTACAATTTTATTCGCAATTCGTTCGGTTTCAAGTGTCTTTCATACAAAATAAGAAGTACGGAAGTGATAGTTTTCCAACAAAACTCATCAGAACTTCGTTCAAAGCCTTTGTTTCTCAATTTTTATAATTTGACGCTTTTCGACCGGACTGTACATCTTGTGCATCCTTAATAACCGGAAAGGATCCGAGGTTACGCCGACCGAATGACAATACTTGACGAAGAGGGAAAAACTGGAGGAGGCAAATGATGTGTCATATCGCGATTTGCCAGAAAGTTAAATATGCAATTTTTGCAGACGGGTTGCCGTACCGCAAAGATTTCGTCAGCCTTTCTCGCCCACTTTTCTTGTTTCGTCGTTCGTAAGTGTACGACGATATTTCTTGGATAACTATCAAAGTTGAAAATCCTCCTTCAAATTACACAAAAAATTTGAAAAAAGTCTTGTAACATTCAAGCAGTTATTAAATCTCTTGGAAATTTTCGGTGAAACTCATTGAGCTCCCGCTTAAAAACTCATTATAAAATCTTTGAAAGTTATGAAATTAGATAAAAGTAATCGGAACGTAATTGAAAGTTCATCAGAGTATATTTCCCAATATTTTTGAATATCGTTGGAACATGGTTGGAAATATTATTTCGCAACCGAGTGCGCAAAACAGTACATTCATGTACTAGTGCGACAGTCAAATCGAAACATCTAGTTACACTACAATAAGAGATGTTTGTATTCAATCCCCGAACTGGTGCGAAAATGTACCATTTTTCGCACTCGCTCGGGTACGCAAAGTTGAATTTTGCGCACGCAGTTGAGAAAAATGGGGTGTCACCTACTTTCCGCACTAGTCGCTAAATATGATATTTTGAAACAAATTCACGGACAAGTGATTTTGGCCTCTGATTGACACCAGGCGAGCCAATTTCTGTAATATTTAATTATTGTTACTTGCGCGGTAGACTGTAGACAAAAGAAATACTTTATCCCAAGCTAATTAGCAAGTCAAAAAGTTTCGGTCTAGTTGATAGGGTATACGTACGTTGTTAATATGTAGGTGGCGCGCGAAGCCGTACGCAGAATTTAATGCTATTAGTATACTTTGCTGGCATTCAGACTCCGTTCCTTTTACGTGAAACACGTCCATAATCTCGCCTATTCCGTGTTCGCGCGTCTTCAGGCTTTTTCATACAAACATCGCCAGTCTAGCCGAAGTTCAAACGATTGAATTCGAGGCTCGATAACTCGGTCGTAAAACGAGATAGAGCAAAAGTTGAAAGACGTATCGAAAGCTCGGAGTCTTGCGAGTAGAAAAATTCCTCGCTCGTCATCGATTTGAAATCGTGACGTCAGCAATCACCGCCAACGTGTTAAAAATTGTTTTTCTTTTTTTTTTTTTTTTTTTTTTTTTTTTCCACACGCCGCTGATGACAAAGTTTCATTCGTTGCTACTCGGGACGTGTCTAATGGTGTAAAAAAAATCTGAAGAAATTCGGAGACTTCCTTTGAGGATTGCGCAAACTTGTGCCGTTTGAAATTATCGAATACATATAACGAAAAACCTTTGACGTCCAGTGGTGAAACGGAGTAAGGATGCGATTTTGGTAACGGTCGAGGCTGGGACAAAGTCACGATAGTTCAAAACCGGGCAAATCAATCCATTTGATAACTGATTCGGTCTCCATGATAAGCTGGCAGCAATCGCGTGCGAAAGGTGATTTTTTTTTTTTTTTTTTCCTTTTCTTTCTTTTTTACCTTCCTCGAAGAGCATGGCAAACATTCAAAGTTAATTTGCATCGATCCAGAAAACGTGAAAAACCTGTAATTTGCTTCGCCTTTCACACTTTAAACGTCGTAACGGAGTGGATCAGTGCATGGCCGATGATTATATACTCTTGACGTCATTTTTTTCGACATGAAGACAATATTTCCTTGAAAATTATAGGGGCTTGTTTCACCGCATCTGGGTCAGTGCTTCGCTGAGTAAGCGACTGCAATCTGTGTTGGCTACTCTGTATTTTATTGCTCTTTATTCCGAACCTTGTTCCTTCACTTTCCCTGTGTAAGTGCGTTCGTCGCCTCGCAGGGCCTTAATGTATCCGCTTTGAAGTCGCCGATGACGGAGCTTTTGCTACAAATCTGTCTGAAACGTGAAAAATTCATTGATGAACGCCTAATTGTCGCTGATTTTATTTTTATTGCATTCGCGTCGTTCGAACGGTTTTAAATACCATATGAGAATTCACAAGCAACTTTTTTCACCTTTATTAGAAACATCGCAATCCGTCTTTCTTGGAAAATTTTGAGATAGAGGAATGAAAGGTTCTTAAAGTTTTCAAGGTCCCTCAGAATTTCTTAATCACGTTAAAGTAACTGGAATATATGCAACGGAAAACAATCAGAGTTTATAACGCTTTTTCATAAGTTCTCACATAGTGCTCATAATTTATGGAAAATATTTCTTCACCAGGACTCAAGTTCCCATGATAAAATATATATATATATATATGTACTTGACGTAACAATTTTTCTTGTAAATCAATTGCCAATGAGAAATATCTCTGAAATAGGTACCCAATTACAGCATTATTACCTAATCGTTAACTACAAAATTGATCGTTAAACGAAACGTCGGCGTGCAGAGGTAAAACTCTTTCCGGCAACGATGCAGATGGCCACTTAACAGTTGTTAGTTTCTTCTTACGGCTCCCAAACTACTGACTCGGATAATAAATATTATTGAACTACAACTTGTCGGATGCTGATTGAGACACGTCATTAAACGTGAGACTTTCAGTTCCTCGGAACAGAGTTTATAAAAAAAATTTAACCCAAGTTTAGCACAAAACTATATTACGTAATCCGAAAAACTTATCAAAGTTTCGAATTCAACTGTTTCCCGTTTTATTCATCGTGAACTCTGTTATTTACCAAATTTTGAAGAAATTAATTACTCGAGAGAAGAAAAAGAAAGAGCGAAATATAATTTACCGAACCGGTCGGTAAAACAGGAAGGTCTGAAATCTCCTCATTAATGACATGTAGGAGTCTCACCTTTAGCGACCAATCGATCGAATCCTCATTTTGGATTAATTTAATCAACGCGTTAACAACAGTGGCTCAAATCTCTCAACTGCGGCAATTGTTGTTAATAAAAACAAAAATAAAAATAGCAATACGTTGCGGAAAACGACAAATTATTTCGAACACTTTCAAGGTATAAATAACTTTTCCGCAATCTGGAGTGAAAGGATCGAAATTCGAGTCGATTTTGTTCGTTGCTTTGTTGAAAAAAACGAATAACGTGGACGAGATTACTCAGTTGGTGAGGATGGGACTGTTAAGTGGCCTTAAGTGGATGGCTTGCATTCCGCTATTGCCGTCAAATTCTCAAGGCGTTAAATCCGCGTTACCGAATGTGCGCATGAATTCCTGCGCTGATCACGTCGGAATCTACCGAACAGCAAAATCTCGACTTTTTGGCACGTAGCCCAGACTAGAATCTCGATTGAATTCGAAGTGTGGCTGAACACATCTGCATGATACACGTAATACGAATAACAAATGTCCAATATCCGTTTTGAAGCATAATTTTACGAGGGTTTTAAATAACTCCATAGCCGCTGCGCAGTTCTGTTGACCATTTCAAGAGATTTCAGACATCCCTGTTTTACCGACAACTCAAACAAGTCGTATTTTACATCGCTTTTGTCTTGCGAGTAATCAAATCTCTCCAAACTTTGGCAAATCGTAAGATTTATGAACGGTATCTGAGTGGTTGTCATGGAAAATTTCCAAATTTGACCCAAACTGTAAAAATATATATTTGCAGATGGTCCCCGTTACTTTTGAGGTTATGACACGCTATCGTAGTTACTGAAATTATAGTTTTTGGATTCTTTCATAGATTTTTGATTTTCCATCGGTGATCACACAAATGTATCCGATGATGAGCCGTATTATTTTTCAAAGTTTGAAACGAGTTTACTTTTCAGAATAACTGTAAAATGCTATTTACGATTTGTCGGTAAAACAGGAAGGTCCGACTAGCCCTCTAGAATTACGTTTTCTGCGAACAATTCTAGATTCGTTTCAGATGATTTGAGTTACAAATTTTACAAATGTTTATACATGCGTTGTACGTCCGATGAAGCAGAGTAGAATTTCTCAGCGCGGATAATCGAGTTTCTCAGCCGAATTTCATTCACCTTACATAAAAATAATTTCCACTTCTTCATTACACGATCTCGAAAGCAGAATTCTACATTATGACCCCTCGTTTAGTTTCTCCCACGGCGAGACGCCCCGGTAAATTTAGATCCGGATTTTCGTTCGCTCCTTCGTCGGCTTGCAATGCGAGCGGCTCATTTTCCGCGTCGTCATATTAGCAGAGATTAATGAATTATACCGTTGAAAATTATTCGTACTATAACACCGGAATTCCTTTCAAATTGATCTCATAAATTGTCCAATGATCTGAAATATAAAAAATTCTGACCAATTCTAGTGAAGAATGTTTTCAAAAAATTCTCATCGTTTTGTTCACGTTATAATATTCGATGATGACGCGAATACATGGTAATTTGTTTTTTTCTTTCTTAGTTATACAAAATTATTTATGGTTGACTCGATTTACCGCAATGGAGAATGGGAAGTTATTCAAAGTGAGAAAATCGTAAAGTCTCGCAGAGAAAGGCTTTGAAGTCAAATGCGGTCTATTTCGGAGATAATAAGACATAGTTGACGTCAGACGTGAAGTAATCTGGAATCACGCGGAGACGACTTTCTGGCAATTTTGACCCGCGTATATTTCTGGAACTCGTTAACTGCATCAACTGCAAAAGCTGAGCTGCACGTTCCGTGCATCCAGTGGTTTTTATCCCTTGATCTAGTTTCCAGATCCGTATAAAATTGCAGTATATGCAGATAACGTCGCTTTCTCCGGTAATCGTTATTACAGGTTTGCATTATGTGTACATATTTGTGCCAGGAATACTCGAACTATTTTTTACTCCATTTATTCATTTCGTATTTTTTTCTATTTTTTTTTTTTGTTTGATTTTTTCCACTATGCGCTATATTAAACATGTAGAAAGCGATTTAAGCATCCGTTGAATATCGATTCAATATACGATTATACCAAAGTATGTACGTAATAAAACTCTCGACGTCTTTCACGGAAAATGATTATCATCGTATGTTTCGGCTTCGATTTCTTTTTTTTCCATGAATTTCATATTCCACGCAGAATTTTTACGCAAGGTGGATAAGAGAAAATGAGAGGTACTATTTTTAAAATTTTACACGCACCATTTTTTAGTTCTTATTTTACAACTTGTGAGTATTATCTCGTTTTGCAGAAAGTTTGAAATTTTCGCGCCTACTATGAAATTTACTCGGGTACTCAAAATACCTCGAAAATTATTTGGTTCGCCGTAAAAACGAATAAGAGAAAATTTGTTCGGAATTTTATGAAATAAAAAAAAAAAAAACAATATTTCTACTTCCACCGGCTGAAAACTTAAAAAATTCCACGTTTTTCACTTGGAATGCCCGATACATTTTACGGAAGATGTAAATTCGTTATTTGAAGAATCACGCACTTGGCACCTGGAGCATAAAAATGTCTGTAAACGAAACAACGACTCTCTGCCTTTCGCAACGATTATATCTAAATTTGCGGCAGCTGCACATCGAAATAGCGTTTTTGTTGCGAGCGGGAAACTTGAAGAGATTTCCGATCGCCTGAAAACGACCGATTGTCGAAGGTCGGGAAACGTGACGAATTTACCCTAACGATCGAGAGCGGAAACATGGTCAATATATCTTCGGGGTGAGATTCTTGTCGAATTCCGCATGCGGCGGCAGATGCGCGGTAGAAATTGTACCAGAACCTGCAGCGCTCAACCGCCGGCCTAAAGATAGAACACGGAAATAGTAAATTAGCGTTGGAAGTTGGCTAAGCAAACAAGAAGCGCAGAAACTCGCCGAGCAACGCGTCACTTCATGGGGTGCTGCTCGCCTTCAAATCGAGGGACGTAAATCGCCAGTTTCCACTTTATTTTATTTCGGATCACACTCGAGTGGCAACGACCCGTCGATCCGATTCCAAACTGCTGCGAGAAAAAAGTAATCCCAACTTTTGTAACAACGACATTTTCTACCAAATCCTGTGATAAGGAAACCTAACGAAGGCAAGGGTAAATTTGAAATTTAACTTGTCACGTATTCGACGATGAAAGAATCAGATATGAATGTATCGAGATTTTTTAAATCGAAAATGTAAATAATGTACACGTGTAAAAAAATGTCGTTACTTGTTTTCAGACGAAAATTCTTCACTGTAGGTGTTCAATTTTTATCAGAAATTAATACTTCAGAATTCTACAGAATTCATCTTTCGGTTTCAAACAACACTCTGTGTTTTATATTAATTTTTTATTGATCGTTCGTCAGCTCTCGCACTCTTGGATTTTTTAAAACTCGATCATCTCAATCAACTTGGAAAAATTTCCCTCCAGCAGTAAAAGATTCACTGTCTTATTTGAGTTCGTCGATCCCACCGCTGTCACCATTTTTTTCAACTTATTTCCGTAGTTGATATCTCAAGCGTTTGAGGAATTTTTTAGTGAGTTTTTTACGCGTGTAGCGGAAATGTTAATTCTTTCTTTTATATTTGAAGCATGCTTCTCTGATCGCCGAACATGACAGCGTGGACTTGTGTGATATTCAGTGTCCCGAATAACGAGTGAAGAACTTTTCATTTTTTGGAGATCGGCGGAGAGCCTGCGTCATTTTATTAATAGAATCGTCAGCTTTTATTATTCCATCGTATCGCAGGACGGCGAAATATGTTACATTACTGTAATATTAAATAGCGCTGAAAATTCTGTAACGCTCAAAAAATTTCAGTTTAGTTATCCTCTCAACAAATTCATCTATGAATCAGTGTTTAAAGTACCCTAAATCTTTGAAGAAAAAGAGGGGGGGGGGGGGGGGGGAAATCAAATTACATCATTACTTGAATCAAGCTCAAAATATTATCAAAGCTATTCCCGCCAAAATGCAAAACTGTTTTACCGATGCCTCTGAGCGAGAAAAATAAGATCTGAGGAACAGAGTCGAATGCAAAAGTTTAAGAAACATTATTTGAATTACAAACATTACTTGAATCAAGCTCTAAAAATTTATCGAAGCTTTTCCCGCTGAAATGCAAAACTGTTTTACCGATGCCTCTGAGTGAGAAAAATAAGATCCGAAGATCAGAATCGAATGAAAAAGTTTGAGAAAAATCAAGAAACATTATTCGAATTACAAACATTACTAGAATCAAGCTCACAAAAGCTTATGAAAGCTTTTCCCGCCAAAATGCAAAACTGTTTTACCGATGCCTCCGAGCGAGAAAAACAAGATCCGAAGATCAGAATCGAATGAAAAAGGTTAAGAAAAATGAAGAAACATGATCCTGTTTTTTTTTTTACTACCCGTGAAGAGGAGATTTCATCGAAGATCGGTACTTTCTCTCGGCCATACAAAGACTATCGGCAGATCTGAGCGAGTTGTGTGAATGTATAGATAAATATGTTGAGTAAAATTCAACGAACCGTGAACTCATTGTTCGTAATAAAACTATACAATTGAACTAGACAAACGTGCGCTTATCAACATTTTGTTTTGCTGCCTAATTCTATCGACAGCTAACAAGTATCACTACAGGTTTCTTACTCTTCTTTATCTTCTTCTTCTTTTTGAGTCGTGCGCTGTCGTGCGTTAAGGAATATCTACTTGCCGACGATTCAGTGAATTCGTGCAAAAAAAAAAAAAACTCCCTAGTTCGATTCATCGTTTCTCTTACAATATATATATATACATGTATTGTGTGAGGTATTCGATGTCATTTCGACCCTGACCTCGTCTCAGAATCATCTCAAACTTAGTGAAACGTTAGCATTACATTTATTTGAAGGGTTTAGATTGTTTTTTTTTTTTTCAAATATTCACTCCAGGATGCATTGGCTTGTGTTACGTAGAATTGCGGGTGGCAAAATAAATCCGGTATGGTAAAACTTGACAACTGTTGTTCGCGCTAAAAAAAAGCTTTGTTGTACATCAAAGTTTCAGTTTTCAGTGTAAAATATACAAAATATTCTTCAGACATTAGATAACTGTCTCAAAAAGTGAATAGTGTCAGGTTCTTAAATTTTTTTTGATGGGTGACACTTTTTTCATTTGCTTTTCTTCTTGTTTTGCGTGTGATTTTAGAGTATTATTTTCTTCGAGTACAGAAAAATATGTGCAAATTTCATTATGGACAAAAATTTCGTTCGAAAGGAATTCCCGCCGCGTTACGAACTTTTCGTATTTATATTGTTAGAAACGAAGTAACAAAAATTGCTTACGTTTTTAGAAACATTTCGAAAAACTTTTATATTTGATCGCTTGAAACAGAATTTTCAACGTCAAAATATTGATAATTTAAAATACAAAAAGGAACGTCTTTCAACAAAAAATTGGCAATTCTTTTCTATAAATTCAGAAATTTCTGTAACTCACGTTACGATTTTTGAAACGTATAAATGACCTCCGAATGCTTTCAATTCGTCGAATTTGAGAAATTATCAATGATGTAGAGCGGGCGTATATTTGTTGTCTTTAATAAAGACGTGCAATAACGCGTGTGATGATAAAATTGCACGAATGGCGAAATTCAAAATCAGAAAAGACAGGTGTTCCTCACCTGCGTTGCAGGCGAGGCCGGAAGTTCGTTTCGCGTGGCTGGTTCTATATCTGTCTTAACATTCTCCTACCGCTAAGATCTATGCGCGATTATACCCACCTTCATACCTGCCTTTGCCAAGACTTCTTCCTCGTAAAATATCGCCGCGGGAATATATATATATGTATATATACACCAGCGATTATACGGACTGTTATAAATCATTGTAACGTACTTATTTTTCTTTCATTTCTATCCGCATCCGGCTAAGGATAGATCGAGCTCGATCCCTGTACCATATAAATTTATAATCCGATACAGATAGATATTAAATTCCCAGATTCCATCGTGCTTTTTTATTCTCATCTTTTGAGTTGTAAAAATTGGACCACGCTGTAATAACTCGAACATATCAGTCAGGTACCTAATATTATAATTCAGAATATTTTCCTCTGATAAAAAACACGAGGACATCAATTTTTCACAATAAGGTGTACAATTGTATGGTGTTTCATTTTTCACGTGTCGTTGAACAATCTCACGAATAAATTTGTCAAAAAAATTTGTCCAATCAAAATTTTAAGGTTTTTAAAAGAGCCCTCGCGTTCGATTTCTTGATAACGACCAATTTCACAAGCGAATTGATATTATGCTATTTCCGGGTAAGTATTTCGATAACTCGATGATAATCGGACACCCTGTATTATATATGCGTGAACCGCGCGGTGCGTGTCGGAAAAATTATATTACGCGTGCACGCGTTGTTGACTGTTTATATTTTGTAATTGGATTAGTAGCTACATGACTTTATCCTGCACCCCTCGCTCCGCGGGATACATACATTTACATACATTCATGTATATGTATGTATTATGTATGTATGTATATAATGCATAATGTATACCCGACACGAAAAACGATACTTTTGTACGCAAACGTCTGCGCGTTATGAATAATCCACACACCTTGTACAAGGTTCATTCGAGCAAAGCGCAAGTTAAATCGCAACGTATGTAAGCTGAAGTGGAGATTTTTCAATTAACAAAACCTAGATAAATTTCGAACTGGAAAATATTTGATCATTTCGGAGAATTTAACCTCAGAGATAACTTTTGTATTGAATTATATCGAATTTATCACGTATCTTTTCATTTCAACATTTTCTTTCAAGTAACTGGTAGGTATGATTTGATAATATTAATACAATCAAATTTTATAACTAAAGAGACTGAAAATTTATTCAAATATTATTTTTAGATTAGTTTAGGATTACAAGATGTTTCAGAGCGAGTCGGTCTTGTTCTGAAAATATCTGGACTCTTGTTTTTCTCCGTATTATTTCTGCCGGTATATATCGCGTGGCGAAAAACCGAGCGAAATTTTTGGGAGAAATTTGAAAATTTTTAGAAACCAGCCTTGGAGTCAAATTTTATAAGATTAAAGTGAAAAAAATGTTGACAAATATTTCTGTACAATAAGATATATTTAACCAAGCCAGAATGACATTTAGAAATTTTCGAAAACTGTCAAGATATTTCCATAAATCTGCCGAAATGAATTCAAATAATTATAATATTTCTAGTGAATTTTCAAAAAATATCTATAATTTACCAGCTCGAAAAAGAATCGAAAAAGTACGACAATTCAAAGTCTGACAAACATAGTGCGGGTAAAAAGCAACAGATGAAAATCTGCACCCGCTCCTTTTCCGTCGGTAAAATCGTACAGCCTCTTCAATTGGCTGCACTGATTGTGCGTTCGTACCGATCGCGTTTTCCCTAGGATTTCGCCCTTGCTATTGGTTGAAGACTAGGGATATCGCAACGGATCGTCAACGCGCACCCAGTGCAGCCAGTTGAAAACGCTATTAGTCTTCTTCCCGGCGCGCGAGCTTCTCCAAGATCGCATTCCTCAGCCGTTCCCCTTCTATTTTCGACGCATTTCACGCTCGCCGCTCTTCGCGGCTCGGCCTCCGCTAGAACGGCGAGGAACCGATTTGCACGCGACCCCCATGATGTACCGATCGAAACCGGGACGGCGAATTCCTTCTCTTTCCTACCCCGGCGCCCCGGGCTTCCTATAGAGCGAAACCGACGCTCCCTAAAGACATTATTTAGAGATGCAGATCGAGGATTGGCGATCCTGTTGCTCCTCGAAACGACGGTACACGTCGGGAAGAATCGTATTTACTTTCACACCCTAGCCAATTACTCGTTTCAATTCGATAATTGAACAGGATTATTTTGTTATATCGAAGGTATTATAATTATACGAATGTCAAGTTTTGTCGTGCAAGTTCGATTTCATATGATTCGAAAATACTTTACAAGCATTCTCATCTGACTTTACACATCTTGCTTCCGTGTAATATACGATCACTATACAGCCTTTGCCGACCGAGTAGAGTGCCAGTTATTTTAACCGTTATTAGAGCTTACGCATTTTACACAAATCGAGTGAGCTTATAACACTTCTCTCGATGTATGAATCTTGATTCAAACATGGTGATTTCTAGGGTTTTTCTTTCTTGACGAGATTTGCGACCCTTCTACCTTACCGACGGATTCGACAAATCGTATTTTTTTTTTTTTATCTTGTCCTGAGCGTCAAGGTCGCTACTCACTGTAGGAAATGACGGCGTTTATGATCTAGAAAATTAGAAATATAGAAACGTTAGGAAAATTGTTGGAAACATCATATTATAAATATATTTGCCGTTGAGTTTTGTTTGCTTTGCGGTTAAGGCGCGTAATTCAAATATTTGTGACTTTTCTATCAGATTTTATAAATCTCATTTCAAGTGACCAGACAGAGAGAATAAAAAGTGTGAATTAAGATTTTCTGAACTTATCCGTAAGACAGGCACCTGATCCAACATCAAAGTCAATCAGACAGTAAAGATGAATATAGATTTCTATTATCTGTTTTTCAATAGAACAACATATTTTTCCCATCATTCATTGAATATTCCATACAAGCCAATAATGTGAAAACGCAAATTACTTGTAGGGCTATTCGATTTTGAAAATATGCATCACTGCAGTTTGTTGTCAGCAGGAAAAATCGTAAAATTGAGGAAAAATATTTTTTCAGAAACAGTCTAATCTAGAAATGAAATGCTAATCTTCAGAATAATCTGAGCTTTATTGAACGCATTACTTACCTGCCTTAAAAAACCGTCAATCCGATATTCTCATTCATTGAATATCGGGATCGTATCGGTCATAAAAACTTAGCGTGATAAAAATAAGTTTGCGATTTCGGAAACTGCATCTTTTGGACGACCTTATTGTAAAGGCAGACGTGTTTTTCTCTCCAGCATTCCGTATTTCTCTCTTTCCCTCTTTCTCGTTTCTTTTTCCTTTCGAATGCACCACCTTACGACGTTTCGATACTTGGAGCCATGCTGCCGGCGCATTCTTCGGGATTTTAATTTAATCTTTTGGCCGTTGCTCCGCGTAAGAGCGCGTGAGAGAGAAAGAGAAAGAAAGAGATGTAAAAAACGGAGAACAAGGCACGGATTCAACCCCTATTTTTAGATTGACACACTCTTCTGCGTTTCGACTCGCATGTGCTTGTAGAACGTTGAGACGTGCAAAGTTTACACAGCCGTTTCTGCATATGTGTTTGTCCATGTGACACGCATGCCTGTATTTGTGCTTAGGTACCGGTTAGAATTGCTACTTAACCTATGCGTCGCAGACTCTACAGCGTGTCTACTGCGTAGGGTGCATTCCACGTGAAATCAATGTCCTTATGCCCGCACAGTTTCTAATTTCTCTCGTTATCATTCATCTTGTTCTGGGGTCGAAAAGTAGAACCGCCACAAAATGAAAGGGTCAAAATGTCGGGTATTCTGAGGTGCGCTGATGTAATTCGTAAAATTTTAAAACAAGCATATTCAAAATATAGATAATTTGAGACGAAGAAAGACGTTGAAAAAATGTACAAAAATCGAAATGTTGAGTCATCGGAACGAATAAATATACGGTGAAAGAAGATACAATTTTTCACTTATATTTTTACCTTTCTATGCATCAATTCTTCAGACATTTTATAATTCAACGAATCATACTTTCGTTTGTTCAAAAAATTCTCATCTTTTTGAAAATTCAATTTGCCTATACGAACGCATCGAAATATTGTATTAATTGGTTCGAAATTGAATTGCATTTTCTTTTTTTATCGCAGAATAATAAACAAGCCAGTAAATTGAGAGATAAGAAAGAAAAAAATACTCGCCTTTTCACGTTCAACGTGAAACGAGATGAAAAATACCAGGCATGTGTAATTAAAAATTATGAGGGTGAAAACGCATAAATTTTTTTTCACGTGAAACGTCACATAAATATGATTGACTTCGCACTTCCTTCGTCAATTCTTAGATCTTGCGGTAGGAAATAGTAAATTTTCCCGCTTTTTCTCACAGTTTTTGCCTCCGTCCAGCTCCCATCAGTTTTTACTCTCGTTACTCGTACCAATTCAGTTTCCAGATCCTCACTCAACGAGTTCGTACATCTACACGGTGTGTGTAACACATGGAAGCCTCAAAACGACGGACCTTTCAAGCACTTCTGCGTGTCGAGGAAATTTTTTCACAATACCGTTTTATTACAGCAATTTGTTACGCAGTCCCTTGAAGCACTGAATAATCGTCTCACAGTCACGTTCTGTGAGACGAGCTTGCGGCTAGATCAATTCCATTTAAGTTGGTCGAAAATGTTCAAAACTCGTGCTTCGTTTTCTCAACACATGCAGTGTATGTATATAAGACGTGTTCGATAGATAAAATTATTGCGAAATTTAATTATCACATAATGTACGGTCATGTGACCCGGATATAATAAGCAAAGACCTTTTGCTAGCCCTGCAGCGGTCTGAACTTTACGACACCAGATTCATCCAACAGCTTTCTGCACCTATCCATACACTCTTACCTGATCGTATTTTTAGGGGCTAAAATAAAAATAAAATAAAAATAAGAACAAGAAGCAGGAGAGAAAAAAAAAAACAGGGTAACTGCTGTGACGAAAGGGCAATGTTCTGAAAATCGTTTCAAATGCCCCAGATTGACGAAAATAGCCTATGCGAGCAGCGTACGTGACCCCCTTAACATATTTTCACTGGTTACTTGAGCAGTGTTTAGACTATAATCCAGAAGCTGTCGCGAATTATTATTCAAAATTTGAAATAATGCTTATGCCCTTCGAATTGTCCAAACACAACCGTACGCTAGAATCTTTGATCCACCTCCATTTTACAGTTTCCAAAAATCGCAGCTGCGTTCTGCGAACAATTTTACCGATCACCGATGAAACAGGAAAAATCATGAGCCGGAATCAGTGTTATCGAAAAAGATATCACAAGCGGACGTTTATCATCCCGATTTTTTTAATTGAATCGCTATATTTCGCGTGATTTACACTACATATAATCAGGTAAACAGGTACGATAGAATCTTTGATCCACCTCCACTTTACAGTTTCCAAAAATCGCAGCTGCGTTCTGCGAACAATTTTACCGATCACCGATAAAACAGGAAAAATCATGAGCCGGAATCAGTGTTATCGAAAAAGATATCACAAGCGGACGTTTATCATCCCGATTTTTTTAATTGAATCGCTATATTTCGCGTGATTTACACTACATATAATCAGGTAAACAGGTACGATAGAATCTTTGATCCACCTCCACTTTACAGTTTCCAAAAATCGCAGCTGCGTTCTGCGAACAATTTTACCGATCACCGATAAAACAGGAAAAATCATGAGCCGGAATCAGTGTTATCGAAAAAGATATCACAAGCGGACGTTTATCATCCCGATTTTTTTAATTGAATCGCTATATTTCGCGTGATTTACACTACATATAATCAGGTACACAGGTACGATAAAATCTTTGATTCACCTCCACCTTACAGTTTCCAAAAATCGCAGCTGCGTTCTGCGAACAATTTTACCGATCACCGATAAAACAGGAAAAATCATGAGCCGGAATCAATGTTATTGAAAAGGATATCGCAAACGGACGTTTATTTTCTCGCGTTTTTGGTTCGAAACGCTGTATTCCGTGCTACGAAGCAGAAATCTCTTTGATTCCCGCGGACTTCAAGGCTCGGCTCCGCGTCCGATTATTTAGGCTCCGACTATACAACAGCTAAAGATAGTTCGGGGCTAGTTACGTTTCTATATCCGACTGGAACTAACCTTCTCACCTGCGCTCATTCGTTCACGTCGAAAAACCGCGCGAATAGTTCACGCCTTTCAGCGTGAAGAAACGTATTAAAATTATAGCGCCTACTCCAAATTTCTATCTCCTAGGAATAATTCATTATCATATCTTGCGTGGCGGGAAATAAATGTCTCCTAACCGAGACGAGTTACGTTATGTAAATTATATTGCGGTGTAAAATTTCTAAATATAAGGACGCGGCACGCCGTCGACCGGAGGATATGTTTACTTGTTCGTCGTGCGATAAAGTTAATCTTCGAACCGTGTAATTTTCATGATCGCATGTACTTTAAATATCATGCCCTCAATATTTTCCATTCATGAAACAACTCGGAGATCATTTTTTTTGGTCGAATATAATTTTCACTCGGTATTCGATAAGACAACGCGTGACAAAAAGTGTTTTGAAATATACTCTGGATTCGAGTTTTCTGAAATAAGTTCGAATTTGGAATACTTTACTATGAAAAATCATAGACCAGGTTTCAAAATTATTCTTGAAGTATAGTAAGTTTAGAAATTTTCTGCGAGATACTAACGACAATTTTTATAATTTCTCATAAAATACCAAGTTACAGATTATTCTGTGAAATACTAATCGTAAGTTCTAAAATTGTATACGAAATGCTAAAGAAAAGTTGGAGAATTTCCTATAAAATCCTAGGTTACAGAACATCCTGTGAAATACCAAGTTTCTAAATTTTCGATGAAATACTGTCGATTGTTGGCAGAATTTTTTAAATTAAAATACTAACAATAAGATCGAGAATTTTCTCCAATACACTGGCTTTCAGTCAAGATTCATACAATTTTCGGTGTTAATCTCTCATCCATCAAAGAAAAAACAAAAAATACACATCATTTCTCAAATAATTAGATATCAAATTCTGAAATACTTGACTAAGAATTTTTTTTCAAACCGCATATAAATCTTAGACCTTGAGCAGAAAACTACGTGAAAAACACGTGTTTGTCCGTTGGTTCCTCTCACTCCTTTACAAAAATGATGAGAAATCATTCGAATTTATCTCCGAACGTCCCGTTATTTCACACTTATCATTCACTGATCACCCCTGCATGGAGTCTGTGTACTTTAGAAACGACGGTGTAGGTAAAGCTGTGATTATATTACACGTGGGAAACGTGATAGATCGAAGAAGGATCTTTCTTGTGCCTACGCCTATGCGCATGTAAATGTGAGAATCACTGCGCTATCAGTACCGAGGCTAAATATAGATATATCTATTTTGAGTATCTTTCTATATTTATTTCAACCAACTTATTTTCCCCTTCCTCAGCGAGTCGGTTCAGGTTCTGATTGTAGGGAGAGGATTCGTGACTGTCAAGAGATTCAGCCCAAAGGCGTGTTATTGGATTATTAAAGATGTATCAGGTGTACAGTCCGGTCGAAAAGTGGTGAAATTGAGGCAAAAATCGGGATGCAGAGGTTTCAAATGAATAACTGAATTCAGTTCTGACCAATTTCACGTGCAAAAATATTTCCTTGGTGTTATAAAAAACAATCAAAATTCAGTGATTATAAAAATTCGTGACTGGTTACATAAACTTTCTTTTCGTTTCGCTGAATCGATGATTTCTTTCTCTGTAAAATATTTTGTTGGTAGTCCACATAATCGATTCATTTTCGTACGTCAGGGAAAAATTTTACAATTTGAATAGAAAATTTGTTATTTCGTAGTGACGAGAAAATATTTTATGTAAGCTGAAACAAAGCCTACAAGCTAAATGTCTGAGGTCAAGATTACTTCTTATTCTTTTGAATCTAATTGTAATAATATACTTATTTTCTTCTATGTAATGTACATCGATTTTCCACAAGTTGTTATTCCGGTCGACTAAAGATGTGAATATAAATTTCTACTCAAGTGACTCGTAAATAGTAACAAAATTGACTGTGATTTGATGAAATTTGATGTATGTGAAAAATTATAAGCACATGTTTTCAATTAAAAAAAAGCCCCAATAGTATGATTTTCGAAAAGTTTTTTAAAAACTGAACTTTTTCTAAGGAAATCAATAAATTTATTTTTTGATTCATCAATATTTATCGACGTTTCTTTGACTCGAGAGAGTTTGCGCGTTGTTTTTAATGGACTGTACACCTCATACACCCTTAATTACGAAGTTGATAATTAAAACCACCGTCGCCGAAGCTCGAACCTGAACAAAAGCTGCGCGTGGGGAAATTGCGAGCCAATTAGTCTGTTCGTTACCAAAGTGTTAAGTTCTAACATCCCTTGCAGTAGATTTTAAAACCGGTTAATGACCTCAGAAGTGGTCATTGTCTTTCCTTCGTTTCGGATCTTCGAGTTTTCCAAAACTTTACTTCGAAACCAGTTCCAACGACAATCATATCTCACTTGGGACAAATAAAAAGTGAACATTATAGTCATAGAAGTTCAAACAAATTCATTCCGACTTTTTTCACAAGATTAAAAAGCGGAAAAACACCGACAAATCAACGCGTCTCTATCAATCTGTCTTCAGACTTTAACGTTTCTTGGCTAACAATGAATTTAATTGTTCATCCTCTCATCGTGGACGAGTGCAGAGCTTATCGCTGAGTGACCCTTCAAATTCTTAACCTTATACGCGTCTTGTGAGTCGTGCATACTCGCAGTGACCTTTACGGCACGTTTGTTAAACACGTCGCGATATCAATTAAACGTGCTTTTTCCACCGCTTACGCGCGAGCTTATATCATAATTAATTTTTATTTTAAAGAGTTCACATCGCAGCTTCGCGTCTGATCGGAGTTCGGTTATTGCATTTAGATTTTTATTTTTTTAACAGTTTTTGCCCCTGCGGAATGGTCAGGCATTTTTATGGAAAATGTGTTGTTTGATACACGCGTTGACAAGTGTCTGTTAAAAAATATCTCTCGTTTTTTCCAGCCTCGAAAAAACACTACAGGATATCTTAAATCCGATCAAAAAGAAATACACTGAGAGAAATTTTTGGTTTCGGTTACCGCTCGGTCCTTGACTAATTTCATTTTTTACCACAATCGAAAAATATAGTTCTAGGTAGAAAATGAAAATTAGTTTTCTAGCTGCTGTTGCTAAAATTTCACGCTTGTGGAACGATAAATTGACGTTAAAGCCTGATTTAACTAAAACGAAGTAGAGTAAACCTCAGAAACTGATTTTGCGTTGCAATAACGAAAAAAGTACCAACAATAGCGCTAAAATGGTTACACGTACCTCGTTTTTCCTAATCCCAACAATATTCAAACAGTTTTTTCAACGATACCTGTTTTGCTGAATTTTTCTAGTTACTGTAACAAATGAAATTTATCTCAGTGTAGAAAATCGAGAATTCGTACATCATGATTTCCGATCATTGAGATAACGATGAAATTTTCAATAAAAACAACAAAATGAGATTTCTTAAATTCGTTTCGAACTTTGTTCCAAGAATTCAATCTTGAAGGAATCGGTTATTTTAATTACAAATGGAAAGGTGTTTAATGTTCGTACAAACGTCGGGAATGGCCGGGTATGTGTATCGTTAACCAGCCATTAGCTTTTTTCTTGCGGCTGGTAAGACGCTACAGCGTTGGTGATTTATCCGATTTCGTTTCAAGCATTCGAGGAAGAAAGAGTGCCCGCAAGGCTGCAGCACGGATTTATGGCTTCTCAGTTACGGGCACCCAGCTAGTGCTTCCGGTTTAAATACTACAGACGACTTATAGTCTAGTCGAGAAGTGAGTTTTCTGCGAAAATTAGTTACAGGTCTCGTAAAAATATGAGCGATAGCTCATTCGATCCGGAATCACAACCCGAAAAAGGAGTTTTTTGGATTTTTTCTGCCGATCAAAATTACGATTGTTATTAACAAAAAACTAAAAAAAAAAAACGCCCTTTCGTTTTTTGGCTATAACTCAAAAATTATAAGTGATGGCGAAATTTAAAAAAAAGATCCTAAAAGAGGAGGAAATTTCCGATGAAAAACTCCGTACTCCCGGAATTCTAGCTCCATTATTTATAATTTTAATTTAATGCTGAAAGTAGGCTTCCGCGCGGCAGTTTCAGCATGCGCGCGCCGCCACTATAGAGAGTACTGCACATATAATAATTTTTTTATGTCATTTAATGTTTTTTTAAAAATTTGAACAAATTCAGGGGTCATCTAGAGACTTCAAAGAATACGGTCCCGTTGGAATTTTATGTCTATCTCAATTTTTCAAAAAGTTATGCAATTGTTAAGTAACTAACTTTTTCCGGGTTTCCGTTATTAAAGAACCCGGTATAAAAGTTTAAATAATAAACCTAAAAATATTTTGCTTCTTGGAGCCTTTTTTTATAAGCATGCTGAATAAGATGACGTCATAAAACTTTTATAAAATTTTTTATTTTGTTAATTATGAATTTTCACAGTAACGAAAAATGGAAAATTCAAAATATTGTTGTTAAAAAAATTTTTTTTTCAATATGTTAAGCTATCACTGATTTCAACTCTACTTTAGACATCAATCAATACCAGTTTTAATTTTTTTATGTCATTTGTTTATAAATTTTTTATAAACAAACTTATAAATTTACAATTTTTCAAAATTTTTTTTTTACCATATGGTTGTAATGTAGAAATAATGATTTTTAAAAAAAAAATTTTTTCTTAAAAACATTATCTTATTGTTGTTAATCGTTTGTCTCATTTTTTCATTACTTTAATAAGTTATTAAGAAATCGTTTTTTTTCTAAAAATCATCATTAACATTTCTCAATAGAATAGCAAAAAAAATTTTTTTTTTAATCAACAATTTGTTCATTTATTTATTCAACAATTTATTATAAACTATTTTTTTTTATTTGTTATAATTTTTTTCTAGAAGATCAAAAAATCACAAAAACAGCTACCTGCAACAATATGGCAAAAAAAATTTTTTTCTATTTTTAAAAAATTATCTTGTTTTTTTAACACGGCTAAGTCCAACGCGGACTCGATTTGTCAACTAACAACTTGCTGTAACTTTGCAACTATTGCAGATACAGTTTTCGACCTTCAAGTCATTTTTGTGCAGCATGAGTTGAGCTTCCTAATAAAATTTTAAACTAACGTTTATCAATTATAGTTTACTAATTACACGCTTTTATTTACAAAAGTTTACATTGTCTATTCCTTACAACCCTTATATCTCATAAACAATTAATGTTACGACAAATATGCTTTAAGGCATTCTTATCACCCGATTATTAAACTATTCGAATATATTTTTTTTATATTTTTAATCTTATTTGTTTATGAGATTTTGGAATTTTTCTTCAATTATAACATATTTTATGGTCTTCTTTAAGATTTCGAAAGTATATAGTAATTGAAATTACACATTTTTTTTGTTTATTGTATCGTTAAATTCAATCTTACCATTTCTTTAATTATTATTTATATTGAGAATATGTAAATTTGAACAACTGGTGAATTTGAAAAATTAACGACGGAGCCAGGAATCGAACCTGGAATCTAGCGATGCTTTACCGGAGACTTACTCCACTAGACCACCTAGCCGCCCTGACTCTGTTGTCTTTAATTTCTCTCATAACCAGTGAGTTCAAATTTGTTTTCATGTGCCCGATTTGTATGAGTAAGAATTTCTTCTCTGCATGCACGATGTAAGGAGACTGTAGTGTGTAGATGTTATGTTTACCCTTTCAATCCTTTGCTTCCGATGAGAAGCCCGTAAGACGGCAATGCCGTCTAATAAATGAGATTGGGTGAAACAAAACAAAACTTTCAACAAAATTCTCTCGTAGATTAATGATTTGCACACCCGCATCTCATTTATTAGACGGCATTGCCGTCTTACGGGCTTCTCATCGGAAGCAAAGGATTGAAAGGGTAAACATAACATCTACACACTACAGTCTCCTTACATCGTGCATGCAGAGAAGAAATTCTTACTCATACAAATCGGGCACATGAAAACAAATTTGAACTCACTGGTTATGAGAGAAATTAAAGACAACAGAGTCAGGGCGGCTAGGTGGTCTAGTGGAGTAAGTCTCCGGTAAAGCATCGCTAGATTCCAGGTTCGATTCCTGGCTCCGTCGTTAATTTTTCAAATTCACCAGTTGTTCAAATTTACATATTCTCAATATAAATAATAATTAAAGAAATGGTAAGATTGAATTTAACGATACAATAAACAAAAAAAATGTGTAATTTCAATTACTATATACTTTCGAAATCTTAAAGAAGACCATAAAATATGTTATAATTGAAGAAAAATTCCAAAATCTCATAAACAAATAAGATTAAAAATATAAAAAAAATATATTCGAATAGTTTAATAATCGGGTGATAAGAATGCCTTAAAGCATATTTGTCGTAACATTAATTGTTTATGAGATATAAGGGTTGTAAGGAATAGACAATGTAAACTTTTGTAAATAAAAGCGTGTAATTAGTAAACTATAATTGATAAACGTTAGTTTAAAATTTTATTAGGAAGCTCAACTCATGCTGCACAAAAATGACTTGAAGGTCGAAAACTGTATCTGCAATAGTTGCAAAGTTACAGCAAGTTGTTAGTTGACAAATCGAGTCCGCGTTGGACTTAGCCGTGTTAAAAAAACAAGATAATTTTTTAAAAATAGAAAAAAATTTTTTTTGCCATATTGTTGCAGGTAGCTGTTTTTGTGATTTTTTGATCTTCTAGAAAAAAATTATAACAAATAAAAAAAAATAGTTTATAATAAATTGTTGAATAAATAAATGAACAAATTGTTGATTAAAAAAAAAATTTTTTTTGCTATTCTATTGAGAAATGTTAATGATGATTTTTAGAAAAAAAACGATTTCTTAATAACTTATTAAAGTAATGAAAAAATGAGACAAACGATTAACAACAATAAGATAATGTTTTTAAGAAAAAATTTTTTTTTTAAAAATCATTATTTCTACATTACAACCATATGGTAAAAAAAAAATTTTGAAAAATTGTAAATTTATAAGTTTGTTTATAAAAAATTTATAAACAAATGACATAAAAAAATTAAAACTGGTATTGATTGATGTCTAAAGTAGAGTTGAAATCAGTGATAGCTTAACATATTGAAAAAAAAATTTTTTTAACAACAATATTTTGAATTTTCCATTTTTCGTTACTGTGAAAATTCATAATTAACAAAATAAAAAATTTTATAAAAGTTTTATGACGTCATCTTATTCAGCATGCTTATAAAAAAAGGCTCCAAGAAGCAAAATATTTTTAGGTTTATTATTTAAACTTTTATACCGGGTTCTTTAATAACGGAAACCCGGAAAAAGTTAGTTACTTAACAATTGCATAACTTTTTGAAAAATTGAGATAGACATAAAATTCCAACGGGACCGTATTCTTTGAAGTCTCTAGATGACCCCTGAATTTGTTCAAATTTTTAAAAAAACATTAAATGACATAAAAAAATTATTATATGTGCAGTACTCTCTATAGTGGCGGCGCGCGCATGCTGAAACTGCCGCGCGGAAGCCTACTTTCAGCATTAAATTAAAATTATAAATAATGGAGCTAGAATTCCGGGAGTACGGAGTTTTTCATCGGAAATTTCCTCCTCTTTTAGGATCTTTTTTTTAAATTTCGCCATCACTTATAATTTTTGAGTTATAGCCAAAAAACGAAAGGGCGTTTTTTTTTTTTAGTTTTTTGTTAATAACAATCGTAATTTTGATCGGCAGAAAAAATCCAAAAAACTCCTTTTTCGGGTTGTGATTCCGGATCGAATGAGCTATCGCTCATATTTTTACGAGACCTGTAACTAATTTTCGCAGAAAACTCACTTCTCGACTAGACTATTATTGTCCGCTGTGATGCACTCGTTGGAATTATTACACATATCGCATGTATATGGGGAATTCCATGCGAATCTGAGTAACGTCTGACCCTCGCCATTTCTGATTTTGTTTCAAAAATTTTCTGCAATTGTCCCAACTCTGAAAACGTAGCCTGAATATTTTCAGTTTTTTTTTTTTTTTTTATTCAACTGCTCAATTATTTACAAGTATTTGAAGTGTTTTTTAAAAGGAACTTTCTCAATATTCTCAAAAAAAGTTTCAGACACTGCATTTTCTTTTTCAAGATTTTCTAGGCCGGTTCCATTACAGAACAAGTTTTGTATATTCCTTTGGCACATTCAACTTTTTTCATCAACTTCGTAATGAAACCGGTCTAGAAATATTCGAAGAGAAAAATAAACGATTTGAGAATTTTTTCTGCATTTTCAGACGGTTTAAACGATGTTTTTCGTTGATGAAAAAATTCAAAGTGCTAGAATATAGTTGAAAAAAAATCAGCTCATCGTGGGCTCGCGGTTTTTGAAATTTTAGGAAAAGAAAATACAGTTTTTCAGTATTTTTTAAGAATTTAAAAAAAGGCACTTTTTAAGATCACTCTCAATATTTATAAATAATAATTGACCGGTTGGATAAAAAATCTGAAAAAATTCAGGGTATTGTTTCAGAGTTGAGAGAATTGCAGAAAAAATTTTGTGCAAAATCAATTTCCCATATAATACGTAAAAATCAAACCGCATAATGAAGTGGCGAAATTCGTCGATTCTCGTTTTGATTATTATTATACTTATAACTGGGAAGTTTAAAACGGAAAACAGTAACGTCAAACGTATTGAAAAATAATGGAATTTCATTTATTTATTCTTCTTACGAACGATATAAATGCGAAAATTGTATGAATTTTCATTTCGCTGTATTCGATCAAATTATTCTTACCTAAGCTGATAAAATTTTGTGAATGTTCAGGCTTCTACTTAGTTTCGTTCAATTATTTCTTCTCGTTCCGATTAGTCAGTTTTATTGCCGATTTTTTTTTTTCATGATTCTTGAATCACTGACTAAATTATGTATTTCTTTTTTGTTGCAGGAGGATTTTAGAAATTTTACTGCCCGAACCTAATACAGACAACGTAAGTAGTGCGAAATTTACCTATTCTTCCAACTAAATAAGTTATAACCTCTTAGATGGTGCATTCCATGCAAAATTACCCAGCCTAAGATCCTAATCGCTTCGGATTTTTTTTTTTTTTTAACTAGAACGCTCCACATATATCGGGTATTCCACGCCAAATCGATCAGGATTTCTTGGATATGGTCCGAGATTTTTTTTGCATCGTTGATCCGCTGAAAAGCCCTCGGATTTTTTTCGAGTTGTTTTTTTTTTTTTTTTTTTTCAGTTTATTCGTTTTACTTATCATTTTTAAAAACCAAGACCAGTGTCTTAAGTCACGTCCAATGACATGTTGGTTTTCACAAATCATGATTAAAATGAATTTGCCCAAAAATAAAGACTTGAAAAAAGATTGAATGCTTTTCAGGGTGGTAATGAAAATTTAAAAAATCGTAGACCATATCCACGAGGTCAAGGGTCAGACCGTGGTAGATTTGGCGTGGAATGCTCCGTACGCATACAACAATAAAATCAACCTTTAAAGGCATTTGGAAACACCGCAAACAGGGTGAAAATTCTATTAGACTTTTACACGCAGTTGATAAAATACTCGAACCTCGCGTCTGTGACAAGGAGGACAAAACGCGCCTCTGCAGACCCGAATTCGGTATTGATCCGGTACACGTATATAAAGGCCGTGCAGGAGGATACCTGACGGAGGAAATGCCAATCCTTAGCAGGACACGCAGTTCAAACAACGACGCACGAATGCGTTTTATAAAGGGATACGTTTCATTTTACGCCCACGCAATGGGAATGCAGGCTCGTATATATGCTTGATGGATAATGCCTGCTTAAAATGCTCGTCGCATCTTCTGTGTTAGCAAAGTCCGTGAGTCACACTTGTGTTTCCGAGGATTATTAGTTTCGGTTTGCGTATCGAATTTAAATCATATTTACAACTCGTCGTGCCACCTCTTGTCTCTGAGATTTCTTTTAGCTTTGTTCTTTGTTCAAAGAAGCGTCATATTTTTTTTTTTTTTTGATAATAAAGAATCGTAATGTGAGAACAAACATTTGGTCGTAAGACACTTTTGCGTGAGTTGAGGAAACGGGTGGAAAAAAAAAAAAAAATTCAAAAAATTGTTTACATCTTTGACCGATTGAAAAGAAAAAGAAACATTGTTTTTTGATTCGAAAAATCTTTAAACAGTTTCGAGAATTATTAGAGACCTTGAATTATGATGTATAGTTTATTTAGATTACGAATGTTCGTAAGACACTTTTGCGTGAGTTGAGGAAACGGGTGGAAAAAAAAAAAAAAAAAATTCAAAAAATTGTTTACATCTTTGACCGATTGAAAAAAAAAAAAAAAAGAAACATTGTTTTTTGATTCGAAAAATCTTTCAACAGTTTCGAGAATTATTACAGACCTTGAATTATGATGTATAGTTTATTTAGATTACGAGATAAGTCAGCGTCACCTGACTTTGTACAATTTCAATGATCTTCAATGACTTCGCATTGTCTTGAAGTGACGCTGGATCGCTTCACATTATTGTGATAGATTCAAGTGGCTTTGCATGGCTTCGGATGTCTTCAAATAACTTCACACTATAACTTGATATGTGTAGAAACAATTCCTGAGACGACTCGCCGATCTAGAATGAATTCAAAAATGAGTCATCCTTGAGTAATTTTTGAAAAATTTTGATTTATTCTTTTGGAATTTGGTTTTTCACTGAAAATCAGAAACACTGCGATTTTTCAAGCTTTCGACTAGTTCGATCCAAACCGAATTGAATGTCGAAATCGGGTCAATCTGTGAAGTAGATAATTTACATTCTACCGAGCTTGATTATTTATATTACAAATGTGAAAAAGTGCCGGTTTCGGGACATCTACGTATTTTTTTAATGGTACCACGTCGTGGGAAGTTGGTATAGATTTCTGAGAAAAATTGGAAATTTTGAGGAAACGGGAAAACTCAATTTTACCAAATTGCGGTTGAAAAAAAAAAAAAAAAACACTGTAAAAACAAAAAAATTTCCATTGAAACTAGAATTAAGAAAACTCGGAACTTCTTAAGAATTATCAAGATATTTCTATGAATCTTACGCAAATAATGTTCCGCACAGAAATTGAGATATTTCTAAAAATAAATTGTGAAACTGTGTCAGAAGTGATATTCCGAGTTAGTTACTGAAAACAATTTTTTTTTCCACAGTATTTTCACACCCCTTTTCAAAGCGTGATATATTCATAGACGTGACGAAACGTGGACTAAATTTGAAAAATATAGACTTTGAGTGAGCAGTTATTTATTCACTAAACGTGGTTGGTAAGCCTGAACCTATACCGTGAGGGCTTAATTACTCTTTTCACATCATTAATCTGAAATCTCACAAAACAGGGCCTGGCAAAAAAGTGATTTTATCTAAACTCTGCAGCCCAGCTGTCTCGTCTCAAACTCCGTGACTATATAAATAAAAGTGTTTGGCAGTGGTTCTCTATCTTCGAGGCGCACAAACTTCTCCGTATTATCTCTGATGCCTAAATCTCGCCAATTCGAATTCATCAAATCGTTGTTATCTTTTCATCCTCTCGAAAGGAATAAATTACAAACAGTGTTCGACTTGTCTCGGGGAGAGAAAATAACCGAGAGCACAGAACCAGAAAGCCGGCCGATAAGAACTGACTGACAACGGACCGTCGACGTGTGGACGAGATGAGATGAAAATTTCGCTCATACATGTATGCAGATATTGTCGGCGATGCTGAATTATCTTGTATCGCGTTCCGGTCAATTCCTCTACGCGAGCTTCTTTACACCCGCTTTTATCCTCCACCGACGCATCTTGCCCTACGTACTGTAACGATTGCATACGCTTGAAATGTTGCAATTTGAAATTATCTTCTTCTGAAATGAGTGAAAAGTGCCAAGAAACTAAATTCGGTATCAATTTCATCGAGAAGTTTCAGTGGGTTCCAAAACATCTGACGATAACTTCTGTTGATGACGGCGAGTTTGGCACGTTAAACAGGGACCATATTTAATTATAAAAGTTGTTTCTCGACCGATATTTTACTGTTTATGAACCGAACGTTGAAAAAGAAAATTGTTACAACATGCACAAAGTCTTCCGTTCCTTTATATTTGTGTTATTCAGTTTAAACCGAGGTTCAAACGATCAGCTGATTGTCCAGTACGACGCCATATTGCTCAGCCACGCCCCTAGGTTGAATATTAATAGAACACATTTACAGGAATATCGACCGCTTTGAATGAATCAATTCAGAATATTCTGGTAGTGATATTTGATTGTACAGATGAGAATAACTATCAATTTAATCGAAAACCTAATCGTATATGAGTCAAACAAACTGCTTGGGTAAATTACTGGATCCAATTTCAAACTAAATTCAAGGTATCGTTGCACAGAAAAAATATATGACGAATTCTTATATCGATCAGATAACTCGTTTTCAGATTATTGTCGGGCAAAAGGAGCTTTCATTCTTGGAGATAAGTGAGGAGGCGCCGAAACAAGTTTGCTCGAAATCAAACAAGATCCAGGTTAAATTAACCCAAATCAAATGACCAGGCTACATCTGAAAAGGTTGAGTCGTTCTTCGGCCATCAGATATAAAAAAATGATCAGAAACGAATCGAATCGAAGTGACAGCGTGTAGTCGAACTTTTCTCATCGAAGTAAAATATGTGGTGAGCACTCCATCTAAAGTTCAGATCGTATCGCGAAATTACCCATAAAATTTACCCATTTTCGTCGCAAAAGGAATATTTATTCTTCATCTACTTCGACGTCAGGAATTTCGGTCTTGCCAACCTTGATCGGAAGGTTGACGATCTCACTGTAAATTAGCCCCAACTTCCTTGACTCTGCACCTCAGGATCTCTGATTACGAGTGCAGAAGGAAATAGAGGAAGATGAAGCTGCCGTAATGAGGGAGCCGAGGAATTGGTTGAAGACGGACGTCGAGGGTCATCCGAGAAAGCGTGTACGGTCTACCTAATGTGAATTGTAAAGCATGCAGCGAACCTCGACTCTACCTTCATGGCCTTCGCGCCTTGCACCGTTGTACAAAGGCACATTAATGCACCTCACAGCGCTGCGTTATATCCTTGTGCATTTTCCTCTGGTGAGTAAACTCACTCAACGAAATCTCAAAGGAAAGTGACATTTCTTTGGCATTGGTTCGTTTTATCGGGGATTGATTGAACGCGGTCCAAAGACGTTGAATTTTTTAGTTTCGATGATGAATCCTTCCTAAGGTAGGGACGATTTTCGTATGAAAACCGTGCGTCGTGTAGTCCCGTGTTTTATGCGCACCATAAAACTTTCAAGACCCTGTAACATAAATCTTGACAGCCGAATGAAGGTACTCGGGGTTAGGAGGTTCGTAACAAGATGTTCAGTCATTTTCGAACGACCGTCATTCCACCGTTCGAAATTCAAGTCAATATTTTTCCTCTCGTGTAACTGGTATTAAAAATGTCAGAAATAATGTACAAACTACACTGAAAACGGTTTGAAATTTTTCAAACGAGGTTTGTGTAGCTATCTTAAAAATCGATTGATAAAACAAGAGGATAGCTGTCAATTGTCGAGTTCTAGTTCAGCCACGAATTTGATTTTGCGATCGGAGGAATTAATATTTTATGAACATAAGTGGAGTAGGATGTCGATGTAACTTGTTGGAACTTGATTCGATTGTTGCTTTCAAACATCTGTTTCCCAATCTTCTCATCTTAACACTTTTTCGACTTGACTGTACACCGGATACATCCTTAACAGATTGAACGGTGGATCGAAGTAGCAGTTGATGATTTTGACCTGAGCGAAGAATAAGCACTTGTAATTACTAGTCAGGATATCTGACGTTGTAATTTCTCTAAACAGTACCTCAAACACACCCATTGTGTTCCGATCTGTAGCCACATGCATTATGCATGATGGGAAGAAACATTTATGGTCGTTGATCGTGAACCTTACCCCACTCAAAGTTAACCCAGTTCAAGGACTGGTTCTCTCGACTTCCATTTTTCACCCAATATTCCCTGCAATTCTAAGTAAAGAGCTCGGATCTGATAGATATAAATGAAACTCAACGATGCGGCCGATTTTCAGTACAACGAATATCGTAAATCAGTTCGGTATAAGAAGAAAAAGTAAAAAATGAAGTGAGGTTACGCTTTTTTACCGTAATTTGCGAAGCTCGGTGAAAAGATGTCTTCAGAAATATTCCATAATTTTTATTTATTTATTTTTTTTTTCCCGCATAAATTATTCACAAATTGAGCATGTTTTTGGATAGTTCTGAAAAAAGTTTCGGTTATTCTGATAATATCAGAATAATTTTGAGAATTCTAGAGATCATCAGCAATGAATTAATATTCTCTAGGGACCTCATTTTATACTAAAAACTTGGAAAAATCCTACTGTTCAAGTTTCTGACTAAAATTTTTAACTAAATCGAGTTCGAGATGAAAACGTGAGAACGAATCATTAGATTCTCAGAAATTCCGGCAAGTTTTTGAACATACTTCGACGTACTACTGTATTAATATTATGAAAAAAAAAGAATGTCGTATAAATTTTTATTTCACCAAAAGCGTTACCGTGTAATACCTTGCAACAAATATAATGCGTCATACATCGTTGTGTATTCGAAAGTGTGCGTTTTTTCTTGTTTGCACAACTACTTGCGTTATCATGTCAACCGCTGGCACACCTGCAAGCGTTTTTCGAGCACTTACCTTATACCGGTCTCGAAAACCTTGAACTTGACGGTCGTCCGTTGCCACGTCGAAATTCGGTCCGTCGAAGATAACGATTAGTGATGGGGGAAGCGAGTTTCTCCGGCTCTTGCACGGCTGACAAAATCAACCGACTGTTTTCCATGCGCGCATTCCATGCCAACTGCATCAGGATTTGAATTGATATTTTTTGATTTCGATATTTTTTCAAATAATCGTAACGCCTCTAAAAACTGCTAGTTTTTTATTATTTATATTTTGATCCAACGATCTTTATGCTATCCATATTAAAATAGTTCAATACTCCCATCTGTTTTGAAATTCTCGAAGAATGCTTCGAATTTTTGTTCTCGTTCCGATTATTTTAAAATTGTTTTTCTTTTTCATTCTCTGTAGCATTTTGAAAATTTTCGGATTCACCCAGATTTGTCAGCGTTTCTAAAATTTTATAAAAATACTTAGTCATTCTTAACTCTCATACCGATAGGTTGAAATTTATCAATTCACCGTTTTTTATTCCACATCGAGTTCCACACGTTTAAAATTTTAACTATATCTTTCAAACTTCTTTCGTTACCTTGCCCGAACGATCGTTCTCAAGTCAAAAATATTTCAAAATTTCTTTCGACGTTTCCAAAACAATCGTACATTGGTTTTTGTAGATCAAAAATTTTCCAAAACGCCGAGAAGAAGGAAAGAGGAAGGTATCCCAGTATGAAACACATTTTGAAATGATCGAAACAAAGAACGAAATTCCTCGCAAGAACTCGGTCAAGAATTTGAAAGTAGTTGAAATTGTAAGAGTATACAAATATTCATAACTCGAGAACCATTGCATCAGGAGATTGGAGATAAAAAACGACCATCTTGGAGGCGCTACTATAGAAAGAAAGAAGAAATCTCAACCGTATTGAAAATGGTAAGGCCAAAACGTGATAGACTTAACACGGAATGCCAGTTCCATATCTCGATGCCTATTTACACACGATGAGCATACAGTACACATGCATGCGTAGCTTTGAGCAGCGGTAACCGTTGACAAAGTTCATCGTGATATACTCACAACGTATTTTCTTATACGCGTTGGTGGTTCGACTATGAGATTTCGTTTGCCGAACATTTTTTCCCGTCTGAAGATCAAATAATGATAAAATAACATTTGTGTATCTGTAATTACCATCAGCGCATTTTTATTACACACGGAAGGAAATTTGTTCAATTCATCAAACAGAGTGAAAGATTTGTTTGTTTTTTTTTTGTTTTCAATTTAATCTTTTGAAGCATATATTTTTCGTAGCAGTTAAATTCCTTGAAACTAGGTATATAAGGGTTCTTGAAATCACTGATTTAAAAAATGGAATCAGATCTGAGCAATTTCTAAAATTCAAAATGGTGGATCTAATACGAGCGAATAGGATCATTTTCTATATATTCATTTCACCATATTGGATCCGCCACCTTAAATTTTGAAATTCTGACGTCGGATTTGTTTCCAGCAACCCCGAAAACCCCCCCGGTAACAAGTTTCAAGCGAATCGGATCATTTTTTGTATTTTCGGTCCGCCATATTGGATTCACTATTTTGCGCCTTGAAATTTTGAAGTTGGATTCGCTTTCAGTGTCCCCAAAAACCCAAGATTACCGAGTGCCACTATTCTAATCCCCATAACTGTCCCACAATTACGTTTATTCTGTACAAACAGACATTTTCAACGCTTTGTTTATTTATAGGGCTCACTATGTTCGCCGAATCATCATAACCCCTTTTAAAACATCAAGATTGACATCTTGAAAGTTAAATAATGCAAAAAAAAAAGAAAAATGACAGCTATGTCTCAAAGATTGAACATAAATCTTGAATATATAATCCATTCAACAAGGTGTCTCATTTACAAGACGATGTGCCGCTAAGGGTCAAGTACGAGACGATTACGTCGGTAACGTAGATTCAGCCCGTAGCGTTTAGCCGAAAGTGGCGCTGCAGGTTGAATCTACGTTACCGACGTAATTGACTCAATCGAAAAACGAACCGTTTCTGAATTAATATCCACATGTATCCGTGATTATTCAGTTAATATCACAAGTTGCGTTTTGGAGTCTCGCGTCTCGGAGTAAATGAAACTTCTTTGTTTCACGCTCGATTGCCATGTTTGGTCAAGATTGTAAATTCTCTTACTCTCTCTCTCTCTCTCTCTGTGAGTGCGTTATGTAATATTTTCAGACTTTATACAGTCTGATATCGGTGAGAGCCAATTAGGATCAGCGCGGTCAAGGAGCACAGTGCCTGTCTCGTATCTTCAAGGATGAAGCAGCTTCGAGTCTTGGGAATTGGTGTATTAATGTCACCGAGAGCATTGATGAACGTTCCATTTCAGCCGTGTTTGGCCCTGAGGTCACCAGATAAATAGTTATTCGCGCGGAATTGACAACCCTATAAATTGGCGTTCGGATGTTATGCACCTAACATAAACACGACAATATCGAAACGACGAGAAAATGGCGAATCGAGAGTTCAGAAACTGTGTATTACAAACCCTATGGTCAGTCAAATTGGATTTAACTAAATCGTCATCCTTTCAGCACTGATAAAATCCTTGAACCCACAAATCTTTACTGAAACATAAGATCCGGTACCTAATCAACAATTCCAGAGTCATTGAATTATTGTATCATTTTTTAATGTCAAAATCATATGGATCTTCAACTCTCGTGGCTACGATTTTCGACTTTTTGTTTGATTTTTGATTCAGAACAGATACTTCAGAGATTAAGTTCCGGTTTTCCTTGAGTTTCACTCTTCCAACCCTGATTTCAATACATTCTTTTTTATTCGATAAATTTTTTCTTCAGTGGACTGTAATAACGTCTTACGAATAGAACATGCTTCAGCTGTTAACCGTGAAGAGCGCAGAAGTAAGCATGTAAAAAAAAAATTCTAAAAGATCACATCATCTTCGATGGTAAATTTCACTGTACTTTCGCTGTGACGCCAGTCTCTCGGCTATGTCCGATGCCCGGAAGTCTCGCAGATCTTAATCGGGTCCTATCGGGTCATACAATATATCGACTTCCACGCGATCTATCCTAGAAAGAAAGTCTATATAAGCGGCGGTGGTTCGATGTAGGGAAAAGAAAAATAAAGATTCGATCACCTTTCTCCCGCGTGGATCAAGTTCGAAGACCTCGAGCTGCGGCCCAGTGACATCGTCACGAATAGGTTCATCCTTGCTGGATGTGTGTCAACCGCTGTATGTGTTCCACGGAACGGCCTCTTAAGGAACGACAAGCCGGACCGTCTGAATCAAAAGTTAGGATATGAGAAAAATCGGCTTTTAAATTCTTCACAAATGCCATCTGCGCCACCGACGGTGAACACCGGTGAACAGAAGGGAAGTAAACATGGGTGAGAGAAGATTTGAAGAACAGAAGCTCTGATATTAAAAATTCGAGAATGGTATACTGGGTTACAAGTGCAGAAAGTGGGTCATTTCCGAGGAGTGTGAAGTTTGCAGAACTAGCCAAGGCGAGCGATGTAAACGCACACGTTATTTTAACCAGCACCTGTGAATATAAGCTTGGTTCGAGAAGCAAGCGAATGTATTATAGTATCATAATTTTAAAAAAGTAGTCAAGGGCAAACAAGACGCCCGGAGTGCACAGGCCTGGCCTCGTGAAACATAACCTAAACGCGTAAACTTCAGGTTGAATTTAGTCGAATGACGTCATCGGCAGTGTGTAAAGTCCGTGCGCAAAATTGAATCGTTGAAAAGTACGCATGCGCAAACAAAGTACTAGTGCATAAAATTAAGAATTTTTACTGTACCGTTGAGAAATAGGGCACTTTGCACACGCGTCACAGTCTTCAAAAATCTAACTTTCCAAGCATTTGTTTGAAGATATGTTTTACAATTATGCGGTCGAAGATTCTTGAATTCTGGTGTGTTTGATCCGATTGTTATGTTTTTGGGTCCACATTACCTATTCATCCTCAACAGGATGTATTTATCAGACCTTTCTCTTTTATCGACAGATTCGGAACATCCTACTAACACTTCCTGTAAAATGATAGCGTTTATCATTGAATTTGCTTGTATGAGATTACTGAGAAGAGTTTGGAAAAGTGTGGAAACAGCCATAACCTCAAACCGAGTGAACATCAGCTGCGAGCGTATTAATTGCGTTTTCATCGATTTTGCAAACTTTCCTTAATTACTACACAAGGACATTTTATAACTCGATCAAACAGTGCGAAATATGATTCACTCGCTCGGTCGGTAATCAGACGTCCCCTTAATCATACTCCGAAAACAACCGACTCGAATCTTTAGTTTTATCCCAGAATATTTCGAATCGAAGTTTGTCCAAATTAGTGCAAATAGATGATAATAATAATTTCGTCTGAAATTTCTGAAACTAAAAATCGACGTATCTCACAGGTATACAGACTTAAAACTCAATTCTCGATAAACTCAATATTTCTTTTACGTGTAATCGCAAGTCGACACATGATTAACGAGGTTTTATTCTCTCCTGTTTCGAATATCGATGAAAAAAACTTTCTCCAATCTGACCCCGAATTTCCCTGAACGGTCTTTTTTTACGAACGTAATAAAAAGGAAATATTTTATAATCGTCACACTTTGAAAATGATCAATCATATGCTTGACAGGTTTTTGTTGAACCGAAATAAAAATCATAAGTCTTGATACTTGATCTTGAGAATGAGATACGTAAATGATCCCTAATTGCCGGTCAAGCATTAAAAGTTGTTAACGCAGATGCATCGGCTCGGAATCATTTAGTAGAATAAATAAACAAATTGATGTTCGCGCAAAGGGCGTCTGCGTCGCCAATTGTTAAATTACATTTGATTGGACTTGAGTGGCGACTGCAGTGCATCGAAATGCATCGCCGCCATTTTTGTTGAACACTATCAAGGAGCGAGAGACGTCGATACGACTCTAATTAGCTCGGTTGTATTGTGAATAAAGGGATGTGAGTGAACGACCTTTGCATCTTCAATAAAATATTTCATCACTTTCTACGAGGAATTAATTGCCGTGATACGTGTGTAGACAGAATCTCTTCGGCTTATCGTCTGCACGTTCAATAATGCAACACTTTATTATGCCAACCAAACGGGCTTGGAATGAGGATTAATACGCCTAATGATAAGAACCGTTATAACAACAATTACAACGAGTTCGGTTCGGTTACGTCACAAATTTTTTTTATTTATTACGTTATTTTAATGCTGTTCGAAAGTTCCTCAAAATTAGTTATCACAGAATTTATTTGGCTAGAAATTTTCTTTTCAATTTATACCACCATGTTGCAGATTGTTGCAGCTATGTATGGACAAAAATATTTCAAGAATTTCAACTAAACTAAACTTCATAGTCTTCGTAAAAGTTAACTAAATAGTGAATTGATTTATCCTGGGAAAAATGATGCTTTTTTTTTATGCTCCTATCATTTATAATAACATTTTAAACGCTACATCTGGAATTACAAATTATTAAAAGTAGCTTTAAACGTGCTTTAAATGCGTGTCATTTTCGTGATGTCATTATTGAGTTTTTTAAAATGTTAAAGCGTCAATATTTAGATTTTGTAGGTTACAATAATAACGTCAAAATCATGTATATTGCATATTTGTGATATAACAATGATATAAATATACATAATTAGTTTTTACAAAATGAATTATTGTTTAAACAGATCAAAAAAAAAAAAAAAAAATCATCTCCGTAAACTTACATTTAATTTTGAGCACCCGGTTTTTGTCAGACGATAATTTCTAAGCTCAAATTTATCGTCGTACCATAAATATATAATAATTATACAGTAAAATCGACATGTTTTACGAGAGCTCAGGAGACTCTGGCTTATTGTTAGAATCAAATGTTATTGTAAATTTTTCCGAGGCTTTAACTACCGGAGTAAAAAATAATCGCAAAATCAAGATACCTTAATTCTTTATACCGTATCATTAAACGTTCACGATTATAGTCATTCACTGTATTTTATAGTTGGTATAATAATAATATACCTGCACGGAGCGGTGATAAGTAATTATTATTATTATTAGACATTTAGAAATAAAAATTACAGACACAATTTCTAATTGAGTCGACGATAAAATTGATTAAATTTTAATCGCAGAATACACGTACGTAATTTTTGATTAGAGAAAAATAATTGTGAAGATCGCATTTGGATTTTGCAATTAGAAATTATATTCGTATGCTAATTTTTTGCCCGTTACAATATACAAGTCTCAATTTGTAATTTGCACACCTGCTATTACAAATTGCAAATTTACCAGATTATGATTATCAGCTCCGAGAAGATGACGTCAATTTCTCTTCGGTCGGTATTGCAGTAAGAAACTTTTTTTTTCTTCCTATTTAATCTACTCGCTAAATTCGATCGCACTGATAGCTAGTCCAAGTTTTCAATATTTTCAACGGTTAAACCAGACAAACAGGTTTCGTCGAGCGCGTCTAGGCGAGAAAATAATCGGCAGACAGAACGCGTCGCGGCTGGTATAAAGTTTCGTAATTCACAATTAGCATTCGGGAATTCTCGACGCGTTTTCACTGAATCATCTATGACTCCAAACGTCTGGGGAACTCGGATAGATTTATCTACGCGAAGAGACGCTGGATTAGCATTAACGAATTTCTTGTTTGTTAGGTTTCCTTTCTTTCTTTTTTTTTTCTCTCGTCAACATCTACACGGTGTCAATAACTCATTCAAACGAGCATAACAATAATTCTACAAAGACGCGTGACTGATGAATTCTATTTAAACGCACTTCGAATTATTTTGTATGAAACTGATCATTGATCGGAACTGAATATAATGCTGATGAATTTCGCATAGAAAATTGAACGGACTCGTCGTTAGAACTGATCGGTTTTTTGTTTCATCGTCCTACGTATTGGAATTTGAATTACGAGTTTGAATTAACAAACGACGCTAAAAAATTAATGATATGAGCTTTCTAATCTAATGATAAAAAGGTAATTCTTGAAATAATCTTGAACTTCACAAATCGTGATCTAATCTAATCTATATTTGTAATTTGTAAACAATTTTATTCTCGGTAACAAATTAATGTTTCAATAATCTTGTAATTGCATTTTAATTATTTAATTGTAAACTCGTCCAACACCGATCTAAATATTTACAAGCTTGAAAACTCTGAAATCATTTATGATTTCCTTGAAAACTTGTCAACCATTTTACTATCTTAATTAACGATCTTTATCACAGATATTACACAGCATCCTACCGTAATAATTTTCAAATTTAACGGTGAAAACTTTACTGCAGACTAAAAAAAACAAAGACAAAAAAAAAATCACAACTCGTTACAAGTATATTCAATCCGTTAACCGTAGTGATATGAACTGGGTCTTGTCTTGATTTCTAATTAACTGTCGACGCGCACCTTGAACACGCAGCTCTGTGTTTATTATATTTATACCGGCATAAAATCCAACTTCAGCCTCCAGTCATGGATAACAAATGGAACCGGAAGCCAAGACGCATGTCTCGGCGGAGTGGCGCCAAACGCTTCAGCACTGCTGCAAATCCAACGGATGCGGCGTTTCTCCGTTAATGCTGCATAATTTGTCCCGCACTTATGAATAACGATTAAACAACACCGTTCAATATTTGTTCAATCGCTCTATACGGCTAATTATTTTCTCATCACGCGTGCGTGAAAAGTAGAACTTTGCGTAGCAGCTTAGCGGGATGAAAGTCGCCAACTTCATCTCGGTATTGTAAAGATAGACTTGCGCATGCGCAGTCCACGATTGCTCCGCCTTTTGTCCCTAGGGAGATCGCTTTTGTTTCTAGGGAGAAAAAATTGACTACTCGCGTTCAGCAAAACTGCCGTACAAAGCCCACCAATTTTTACGCACTTGTTATAAAAAATTTTGCGGTTGAATCGCAACTCGCGTGATTGCCGTCGTTGCTTTGTTCAGGCGCAAACTTCACACTTGTCGCAATTGCTAACTTTCGTTACACAATATATTATCGCACGTCGAATTCATTCCCGACGCAATTCCAAAGATGCTTAAGACTCCTCGTTTCTTTTGTTTGTTTAGTCCTTTTTTTTCTGTGAGACAAAAATTTGAGGAAATTTGAAATGAACCGAATCGTTGACTCGATTTTTCAAATTAGCCAAAACTCCGAACGATTATTTTTTTCATTTGTAATTTTTCATTTATTTTCTTGTTCCGCTGAACTTATTTGTTATGGACTACGTGACGTAAATATAAGTCATATATAAATTATAAAAATTCCATTTCAATGAACTTGGTAAAATTAATCTTTTTAAAATGCGTTTTTCTTTTGTTTCAGTCGATTCAAGTAGACCATTATTATCATTTAAATTTGACGTAGCAAATCGATGATGGAATAATTTGATACTCGAAAGCCCGTTTAACAATTTGAAAATTCATGAAATTCTAGCGTTAAACTTCAAATCGTAATTTCATTTTTTTTTTTTTATTTTTTTCTATTTTTCAATTCTTTTCCCTTTCCTTGATCTTCTCTTCGCTCAATCTTTGCCATTTGTTTATAACGTACAAATATTTACATCGCGTATTCTACGAATCAGTTCATTCAAGTTTACATCGAAGGCGTGAAAATAAAAGAATCGCCGGATTAATCTTAAAACTTTTCAACAACGATCAAAAATATGACCGAACTCAATCTCCAACAGCTTTCGAAGACGTCGTCTGTATAAATATACTTCGTCACATCACGGAGTTCATTTAACGTTAATCGTTATCAGTGGTGGCTAAGGCCGCAAGAAATTCCGAGAATGTCGTATCTTGTATAAATATATTTGACCCTTGAAATCCACCCTATGACAATATCTTTTATTTTCGAGGATTGCAGTGTTTAGATTTTCTTCCTTTTTTTTTCTTCCACTCTACTTTCTTTTCTTTGCCTATTGATCGTGATTGTAGAACCAGAGATATTCTTATTTTGTTGATGAATCGATTATTTTTTAAACTGTATTTTGAAAAAATATTCATAATGGATATTATTTATAAGTTATTTTCTTACGAATAATCTACATCGAAAATATTGAAAAATTTGACAATCTTTTATTAGTTGATTTAATCATTTTTTTTTTTTTTTTTTGTATTGTCAACTACAGAAAAAATCACACATTTCTTCAATTTCTTCAATGATTAATTCCTTTTTTCCATAAAATAATACAAGATTGCTCTATCATCAAACGAGATCTCGCATGTTTTGTATTTTCAGGTTTTCCCTAAAATACTGTAAAAAATTCAATTGACTTGGTATATACGGTATTTAAATAATTCAGAAAAAAAAGCCTGATACTTATGATCCATAAGCTTAGTCACGTGTAAAAGAGGCATAAGCAATTAGGTTCAAAGATCGTTTACTGCTGAGAACCGGCACTAATGCATAGCTTCTGTCCTATTGGGGCAGATGGGCAGATGGACAGCGGGAAGCGAGGTTTACAGGCGTCCATTGCCCCTCGCCTAAATGAATTACTTTGTTTCAAGGTGATTGAAATGGTCGGAGTAAACTGTCAAAGAAATGACTCATCTTCGAGTACGTAAAAGTTGGAATGCCGTTCGACTTCATGCGCACGAAAATTCCGAGTCCGATTCTTTGGCTAAAATTTTCACCAATTTATTCCGCATTGTCGTGATACGAGTAACTGTATCTGAAAAATGTTGCCAACGATTGGGAATTTTATGAACATGTCGCGAGTTCTACGAAGAAAATTAATCCGAGTTGAATTGTGAAAAATTTTTGAAAAATCTAATTCCAGTCTCGTTGAAAATATCTTTCTTCAGCTGCTGAATTTTCGATGAATTCAATTTAAAGTGTTTCCTTGAAATTTTCTCTCAGAACTTCATCTCAAACTCGAAGTCTTCTCGCGCTTTTTTTTTTATACGAAACAAAGTTCTAAAAATATAACTTTGACTTTTCTTCTAAAAATTTCTCTGTGAGTTAGTGAGAAATAGTCGGAAATTTAACAACTCGGGAGTTATTTAGTTTTTAATAGGAAAATGAGATCTTCGTACGGTTTCTTATGCGTATAGATAATTGAATTAATTAGTACTGTAAAGCTTCTCTTCGTGTTCAATAATTCAAATATATAACACATACATATGTATGTAATGGTGACGAGCTGAATAACCCGCAAAACTAATGTTCAACTGTATTTTTTACTAACATAGAATATATGAAAAGAAAAATACAACTATAAACAAAAAAGAAAAAAGTACAAGTATAAGAAATTAAAACGAAAAAGAAAAATAAATGATACGTATATTGGCCAGATTTCCTGCCAGTTGCAAGATTGTCTATGAATGAGTGAACTGCTCATACCGCGTGTATGATATACATTATATTGTACGTCGACTTTCTCTGGCCTGATGAGCTAAAAGTGATCAAGACATATACAGGGCATTCTGTCTAAATTCCACAACCAGTTTTTTTACCCGAATTGTCCTCAATTGGATTTACAGTAACGGGTCAAGGCAGTTCGACAGATTGGCTTAAAAAAATTTCAGGTTTGCATAAAAAATTTTGCACATCTTGTGAAAATTAGAAGTTAATCTGAATCCGTAACTTCTTTTCATACATGTAGTTACAGTTGAAAGAATTCAATATTTTTATTTATTTATTTTTTTTTTTGTTATTATTGATCCAGCAAATTGAATATACTTTTCTCTGATCGTTTCAAATTTCTTCCTATGATAGAATAATACACCGTTTTCCTTCGTCGTATTTTTCAGCAGTTTGAAAAAGTATTCGTTCGTCCTGTGAAAATGCACTTTTGATCGTTACGAAAATTTTCAACAAACTTCGAGGTAAATTTGAAAGTCAAAGTACGGTTTCTCGGCAAAACTATAGATAAAAGTAGACAAGAGAATAGATTATTTTCCTCAATTTGAACCGGGAACGCCTGCTATGGAGAATCGAAGAATTCTGGAATTTTTCTCGGAATTTTTGAAACTTGTACATAACATAATAATTAACGAACGTCGTAATGAAATGATATAATGATTTTTCAAACGTCCAAAATTATCGGAATACAGTTAAAAAAAAAAATAAAAAAATGGTTTTTAATATCGGTTACACCCTAGAACAGAAAAAAAAAATGAAAATCTCAAGATTTCTTATCATCCGTAAAAATTTCAACGGATGTTTCTAACGTTGATGTCAAAACATTGCGACGTTGGCACGGAATGGCCCATACATACGGTGTGGGTCGTGAGTTATATCGCCTGCAGAGGTTTGTTCAGATGCTGTTTTACGCCGAGCTCGGCGTCGCTTCGTCACGTGTTGCGTCTGTAAGCTGAACGGCTAATATGAGTAATAACTTGGTTGTCTCCTCGAGTTTCTGTGTATAATACTTTGGGGCTCAACTTTATTACAGTTTCTTCACAAGTCGTTAGCCCCGTCGTGGGGTGCCGGGGTGTTGGCAACACTGATACCCCACCGCTGGATTCAGGAGAACGCCATCTGTATGAGAAAAACTTTTTTCTTTTTTTATCGTACTCGTGAAAAAAGCTCACTTCGTTCTGCTCCTCGTGTATTTTTAAGCTTTTACATGCTGAAGGGTGATCGATATGAATTATTTTTTTTTTTTTTTTTTGTTTTTCGGTAATTAGGTTCTTCTTGTTTGATTTAGTCGCGTTTTCAAAAATCTCCCCTGCGATGTAATAAAGAAAATCTCCGCGACAATTAAGATATCGTTGTAAAATTGACGAAAAAAAATTATCAGAATGGGTGGAAAATTTTTTCCGAAGAACTGAGAAACCGATTGATAGGTTAAGATTTTAAGTTTGTAAAAAATCCCGACACTTCTTTTTTTTTTTTTAGATCGACTTTTTACCGTAGTCTAAATTTGTTTTGATACAACCGCGATTGCTGTTTCATTCGCGATATTCGGAATGTTTTTTTTTTTTTGCAACATCTGTTTAAATAAATTTTTTCCCCTTATCCGTTCGGTGCCCTCGCAGTTTTTAAATCTTTGATAAATTTTTCATTGATTTAAAGTTCCTTTAGCCTTCTTTGCAGACTAGAATTAACCAAAATCAAACTTCTCTCACAATACTGGAATTTTTTACTACGGCTCATACTTTTTCGTGCAACTCACGGTGTCGAAAAAAAAAGGTTTTCGTTTCCAAAAACCTGTCGCGACATTGCAGTAAGTATGCTTTTTGAACTTGATGAAATTGAAATTTAAAGAGACCATGTTTTATCAACGATTGATCAGACTTTATAAAACAATCTGCTTCATCGAAGTGTTTACACTAGAAATATATAGATAACAAGCAATAATAATGATAGACTTATCGGCACACTGAAAGAAATTTTTATTTCCGGTTACCGCTCAGTCCTTAACTATTTTCATTTTTTACCACAATCGAAAGCCTTGTTTAACTAAAAAAGTCGAGTAAACCGAAGAAACTGATTTTGCGTTGCAATAACCAAAAAAGGATCTGCAATAGCGCAAAATGGTTACGCGTGAAATTTTTCTCAGTGCACAAATTAATGATTTAATAGTTTCTTCTTTCACCGTAGGAAGTCTTTAATCTTATGGAAAGCTAAAAAGCACTTCGGTGGCTTACGGATCGATGAACGATGGTGCTTGGGCAGAAAATACGGGCTGCGTAAGCACCATCCTGCATTCCTTTCGAGCAGACACCATGCTCTCCGGCACATAATGCGGTCCATTGTTTTCGAATACGAACCACGTGTTCGCATGTATGCCAGACCAGACGTTAAACTCAAAAATGACATTCCTAAATAGACTCCTTTGGTCAGTCAGTCCTTACCGACCGAGTAAACGTCACTTGTTGTTAGTTTATCCGTAAGCGTGATGAAAGAAACTATTTCTTGACAAGAAAAAAAAAAAAGTAGCAACTTTTCATCAAATCTCCTACGAATTTTGCAAACAAGTGGTTTTTGGTTTCGCGAAAATCGTGATGCGAACTTGGTCGAAATGCGAAAAATCCATACACAGGAAAAAAAAAAAAAACAAACAAACTTCAATCAATTTTTTTTGTCTCCAATTTTTTCACCTACGGTTCTTCTTCTTTCTTTCTTTTTTTCTTTCAACCTACGTTTACTCGAAAATAGAGCATCGTTTTTCAAACGTTTGACTTAAAAGATATGAAATAATTTCTGTAATGTCTTTTGAAAAAAAAATGAAGTCAATGGTCGAGCGTATGTTGTCCATGACTGTCGGTGACGTCACGACTCGTCGTTCCTAAACGATGAGTCGGAACGTTCACAATTTCTCCGTTGCATTCGAGTACTTTTTACTCACCAATCCGGAATATTCCGGCTCCGTAGTCCATTCGACGCCTCCTTCTTTCCATAACGTGCTTTCTTTTCTCGTGGCTGGAAGCCAGTCATTGACACAGGCATACTTATGTCAAAGCTATTAATTAAAAAGAGAAGATGTAAAAAAAAAAACATGTTACGGTAATTGAATGTTCCACTTAAAATATATCTTCATTCCCATCGAGACACTTTCAAATAAGCACGACTCCTGCCTCTTTGTACAGTGAATTCGAAGGTTCGAAGACATTTTTAACTTCTCGATGTAACAGTAAATTTCACCAGGAATCCGTAGAAATGTTGGGAAATTCTTTACGAAGTTTCAGGCAATTTTATTGAACAAAGTCTCTGCGTGATTTCGTAGATTTACAAATTTAAAGTCGGTAAGAATTTTATGAAAAAAAAATCAACGCAGATATTTCGTATTTTAATACAGTTGGTAAAAAATTCTGTATTATTTCTAGGAAAGTTTCAACCGTTCTGTTTACGTCTGAAAATTATCGAAAAAATTGTTGATAAAAATCATTGTGGAAAGTATTCGCATCCTTTTTTAGTAGTGAAAATCAAAATAGTTCGAGTTCACATCTTTCTGACTGTTTATCCTTAGGTTAGGTTCATAGCCTCTTGTGATAAACTAGAATGCATTTCTGAACGAATAATTCGAAATATTAAAAAAAAAAAAAAAAAAAAAAACAGATGAAACGAATTCTTTTAACGTTCAGTTCAAAAATTCTGGACATATTTGTGAAATAATATATTCAATGAAACAAGACTTTTTTTTTCTTAAATATAAATATATAATAGCCAGAAATTGATCTAAATTGTCAGAAATTTTGATTAAATTTATTAAAAAAAAAAAAGAAAAATGTCAATCGCGTCGCTGCTGCGGTTGTAGTTTATTCCTGTATAAACGGTTAGTCATCTGTCGAGAAGATATAACAGCGATATCAGCCGTAATCGGAGCGAAGTACCGAGAAAACGACGAGTCGAAGTCACGCACGTTGATGATATAAGCCGAAGGCGTGTAATTGAATGGTATAAGAGCGATGCATCTAGGTAGACGCTATTATACGGAGTCTAATATAGATCTGAAATCCTTTTGCGGAAAATATGTCACTGCCGTTTAGTCTCGTTGATGCAATCGCAAATTGCATTCCGTTCGCTCCTTATTTACAGATCAGAACTGAAAACTGCCACTCGTCGCGATTTTAATTAATCGACATGTGCGGATCGAGCTTTAAGGCGCTATATTTCAGCCTCGAAATCGATACGAAAGAAAAAGTATCGATATCGATATGCTGAATGTTGAAAAGTTCGTTTCAAAGTTTGCAAAATTTTTACTCGATGAGAGATTAAGAAAAAAACTTGCGGTATCGAATTTTTAACGATGATTCATCCGTACGATACGGTTAAAAAATAAAAAACGGAAGTTTGTTGACCGCAAGTGAATTAATTAGGTTCTCTTGAGCTGTTTTGGAAAACTTTTTTTTCTCGGTAGCGATGAAAATTAGAAACCGTATAAATTTTTAGTCCAATAGTGGAGTGATTAATAATCTGACAGCGGTTAAATTACATCGAGCACATTTTATCAAGGCCAATTTCGGTTAATAATAGCTCGTTTCAAAGCTAACTGAAAATTCAACTTCGGATCTTTTTCAAACTTTATATATTCTGCTGAGTCGTGAAAATTTCTACTCGCGAAAAAATTGCCCGCTTCTCGCAGAATCTCCTATACATATGCAAATACTCGCACTCCGTGCGCTGATTGCAAAACTGCAACGAAAATAAACCGGTCCATGATTATCTGCCGGGACACATAACGCGACGTAAAACTGGATTCAAAGTCGTTGAGAAAATATCGGCGTGGCTAATGATTCTTACCGTTAAAATCGTGTTGTAATTAATTCGATACAAAGGTGCGATAACCTTGCGTTGAACCTTGATTTATGGATAAAGTGGTTCATTCGACGTTTTTTACATTGTTTTTTCATGAATCTGTATGAAATTTTGCATGATTTGTTAACGTTGTTTGTATCGAATTGGGAATCGGTAAAAATATTTCTCGCAAGTCGGTAATAATTTGTATTTTTTTTTTTTTTCTCATATTATTGCACGAAGCTCAATAATGGAATATTTTTTTCCCTTTTTTCGAACGAATTTAAAGATCGTATTGACAGAAATCATCAAGTGTCGTTAAGTTATTGACGTATCAATAGCTATGAAATTAATTTAGTTACAATTCAGCAGTTCTGAAATCGTTGAATATCACAAAATTTTTTAGATATCGATAAAAAGTAAAAAGAATAATTGAATTTTGTTTTTACCTCAATACCGAATCCGCTGTAATTCAAGATTGTATAATCTAAGAATTCCATCAATCTCGTCCAACTTTCTCGCATCGAATGTTTGATTTCTAACGATAAGTCTCCGTGTTTCCGGTGATCAATCCACACCGCCTTCCGGGCTTTGTTAATCTGTGGAGATAGGCAGAAACAATATTTACAGTCTGTGATAATCGAAATATCTCGACAAGGGCCTCGGATCTATAACAAAGAATATAAAGGCGTTCCTCAAAACATTTCGTTGAAAGTTATCAATATTCGTTAATTTCTATAGATTCTGTAAATAAATTGATCGTAATACTGTAGTCAGAAAAAAAAGAAACTCCGTGGTCGAGTTTTTTAGTTGAAATTGTCGGATTTCACGAAAGCTAAGGAATTTAATTTCAGATGCGCGTCATTTCCTTGAATCTGATGAATTTTTTTTTTTCTCGGCCAGAGAATTCGCCATTTATGAAAATAAAACCTCTCTCGCTCTCCGCCGTCTAGACTTTTATCAGTCGCTTTACTTTTCTCCCATCTTCGAACGTTTTCTCGCCTTTTCCGACATTTCCGTGGCGCCGATGCGTCAGTGGATGAAATATCCATCTATCTCAGAAGCTCTCAGAGTGCAAGCATGTCAATATCTTCTGTGATTTAAAACTTCGGTAAGATTCCGCAGCCGATATTGAAAAACGTCCGGGCATCAGATTTAACCGCTCTCCGTGAACTCGACCTGCACTTTCTTCCGATTCAACCCATGGGATTTTTCCAAGTCCTGACAGTTTCTGGCCGCGATATTGAAAAGACTTTCTGGGAATTATTTCGAATTTTTAGTCGAATGTAACCAACGAATGGTTCAATCCGGATTTTATTGTCAAAATAAATTCTTCCAGTTGTCGTTTTTTTTTTCTATGTTAAATGAAATCGAAAGACAGAGGTGTGAATCGATCGAATTCGATTGATCTGAACTATTCGACAAATCCAGGTGACTAACTGTCGTTAATTAAGTACGAGTCAAGAGGACTGACGCAATTTCTTGATTAAAAATACTAAAAACAGTTCTAGACCGATGAGCCCTAACTGAAAATTACTTGTGTTTCAGATATCGAAGGGAGAAAAAGCGGAAGGATAATAGTAAAATAAGCAAGAAATGGCGGAGGTGGCGTCAAAGAAGTCGATAAATGTAGTAAGTAGTAACAAAACGAGTGAAGCGTGCGGTGTTAGCTCTAACAACGGTTTGCTAGACTTAGAAACCTGCATAACACCCCGCAGTAACAACCAACTAATCACACTGTCGGAGGAAGAGTTAATCCTTGCGAACAACGGGTGCGCTAAGAACGAGATCAGCGTGGACGACAAGAGCTTGCAGGAGCTTATAGAGAGCGAACTGGCCTTGAGAATATCATCGACGACGGAAATGGTGGGAACCGGTGAGGACGCAGCGTTCGAGGCGACAGATTACATCGAAGGTGGTCAGCCGGAGATAACGAAGATAGTCCTTGAGCCGAGGGCGAGTCCTCGGGACGTAAACTCGGAGTTCATAATCGCCGAGATGAATCACCACAACCTTACCGAGGCCGCGTTAGTCAGTGAAAACGGAAATTTCCCGCCGGACTTTGAGTTCGCGGAGGTGAGCGAAGCCCGAACGAACAAAGAAACCGCTGGAACGGATATCGGCCAATCGGTAAACGCCGAAGAAACGACTGTCGCAGACGTGACCGGACAGTCAAACGCCACAGTGACACAAGACAACCTCCACCAAGAGGTGGATGGAGATGATCGCCGGGAGCTCGAGGTCGGGCAGTTGATTCCAACGATCGTGGATGAAGCTGAGAAAGAAGAACGAGCCGACTCGCAGAGGACCGAGGAATTCTGTCGCCTAAACACAGAGTCCAAGGACTCGTCCTCGAGGACCAACGAGCTACTCGACACTTGGTCGAATCCGGAATCGTCCGGGGACACGATGCAGATTGGTCAGTTCTCGGACAACTTCGACGAGAGTTTACCGCAGCTCGGATCAGACGCGGATTCCGTAGCGTCCCGGGATCAGAACGTCTCCGTTGATCTTCTCGCTTGTTATCCAGGAAACACGAGGACAGTCATGGATCCCGACTTGATCGTACCCGTTAAGGACTCTCAGACCGATTTGATAACGGAGGAAGTTTCGTCGGAGCAGGAAACCCTTCAGGAGGTTGGTGACGACGTTGATACACTCGAGGATCCTGAAGAGGCGATGAGAAACGCGGTGAAAGCTGCCGCCGAAGAGCTGGTACAGGAGATAATATCGAAGTCGTCGGATCTGAACGTGGAGAGGTCCGAGTCCTTCGAGATATCGAGCACTCGTGATTTTCTGGAGTTCGAACGAAAGGTCCTGCGGGAAATGGAGGAGCACGAGACCCGGGATCACGGTCGGAATATCGACGATCACGATGTCTTCGAAGGTGAGACGATGCCGGTTTTCACCATCACAGAGGTCGTTCAGGATCTAAAAACTAAGACGAATGACACCACAGTCGAGGTTATCCAGGCGACGGAAAAGACCCCTTCGGACAATGAATCGCCCCGTGTTTTCACCGAGAGCAAATACGCTGAGAATTGCTTCAGCGAGGCTCCTGATCATGGTGAACAGGAATTCGAGTCCTGGACGACGGTCGAACAGGCGACTGAAGCCCCGAAAACGGAAGAGGGCGCTCGAGTCGATTCCGTTGGATCTAACCTCGCTCTCACTAACCTTCCAGACGGTTTGAACGCTCAGGTTGACCTTCGGCAGCTTGCTCCCTTAGCTACTCCTGATGACGAAATAAGCGATGTCTCTAACAAGTGTGATGTTCATGTAAGTGTCGTTGTTTTTATTTGTTAATACTAATTGCTCATCCCATATCACTTGTGGTTTTCTCATGTCGTTGTTTTCGTCTTTAAGGATCTAGGATTCCGATCCGTTATTGAAATTCGTTATGTTAACGCAACTATCGATATTTAGAAATGAACACGGTGTTTTACTGATTTCGGATTCTATGTTTCGTTACTCAATTCAAACTCGCATCTTTGGATTATGTCACGTTTCATAGGGTCTCTGTAATATTGTTCCGGCGCAATTTTATGTCCTCGTGTAAATGTTGACTGAAAAAGTATGAAAAATTATCCGAAAAATAGTAGACAAAATTTTCAGGGAAATTTGTCGAAGGCTGGAGTTGTTTCGACGATCTTCGGTAATTTCTTCTGCAATTTTTTAAATTAACCAGGGTTGCAAATAATGCATTACGTTTTCAATTGCATTAGTGTCTTCATTAAAACATTAAATTTAATGTTTTAATGGAAATTATTTCAACTACATCATTAAATTTAATGTTGTAATGGAAATCATTTCCATTATGAATTGAAAAAGCAATGGTTAATGCGTTACTTTTTCATTAAAAAATTTGCAACCCTGAAATTAACGGAAACGAATCTTCTTGTTTCGATCCTCTTTGAATTCTGTATTTACTCCTAAAATTCAACGGATTCTCTGCACGTGTTTTCAATTTGTTCGCAAAATTTTCGTATTGAAAATTCCACACGAAATGTCATTGTTTCAAATGTTGATTCATGCCTATATTGTGTACAAAAATTGAGTTCTTTACGCAAATAAATTTTTTTGAAAAGTATTATTTTTCAAATATTGTGCGTTTGGTTGTGAAAAAAATGTAACTTCTCTCATTTTTTTTTTTTTTTTTACGATCCATTTACGAATATTTTTCTCCACGATCGTTGAAGCATTTTCAACAATCATTCTTATCGAATTTTCGGTACAATTTTTCTATGTTATTCGAAACAAAGTGCAGCTAATCATACGCAAATGGACAAGACGCAAATATTTAGTCTATATCACTCGAAAAATCATGAAGAAGTTATATGTACTTAACAATTCGATCAAAAACTGACCAACAATTTTTATGCTCATCACAAACAGGTGTAGATATTAAGTATCTGTTCCAATGACGTGAAAATTAGTACAAACGGACGAGCGAACGTCACAGTATCGACAACTTTCGAAACTTGGGCCATTTAAGGGAAAAGAAGTGAAAGAAAACAAGTTTTATAAAAATACATGCACTTTTTATAAGCTGAAATTTCACCTATGATCACGTATAATTTTTATAAACCAAATTTTCTTACAACGTTGTTTATAGTTTCAGCCAAGAATGATATTATCAATTCACTGTCATTGCTTTATAAAAATAACAAATCTTTCATTTTTCTGTTAACGGTTTTGTCCTCAAATTTCCTCGCAGTCTTCCACGAAGGTGATACGTTCAACGTCTTTGCTAACGACGAGTGAAAACGGTCGTCAAATTACCGTATGTTTAAACAAGAATATGAAATTCGAAACGCGAATCCATTAGCGCAGCACAATAATATTGAACGGTCTTCGACGATTTCGTAAGCAATCGATTGACTCTATTCGCGATGTTAAAGCAATCTGGTGAATATAGTATAGAGTATCGGTAATGCGAACCAACCGCCGTTGCTTTGAAATAGATACCAAAAAACGAAATCATCGACCAAACTTTCCTGTCCGATTTTCTTGCAATTATTTCAAGTAAGCATAAAAATTGCATTATTTTATAACATTTTTGAGTTTTAATTCGGCCCTCGGCATTCACAAAACAAATCATTCACCCGATTTTTAAAAACTGAAGGTAATTTTCAATCCAGCCAATTTTCGACACTCGCTTGAAACGAAAATATCATTCCGTCACTTACGCCCACGCATAGCGATTGTGAGATCTGGACAATTTTGGTCTGTGCTCGTTTCTCACTTTCTCCAACGATCCGACGCTGCAGGGCTGCAGCCTACACCGTTTGACAGTCTAAACTTGATAAAGACGTACGTTTTCGAATGGTTTTTCCTCTTGCAGGAATTTTTGATTCAGAAGCTGGAACGTATAAGTCCTGAAAATTCAAGATTCGACCTTTGTACCAAAGTTACGCGATCAAAATTCGCATGTGTAGGGAAAATGCGAAAATCGACTGAATTTTAAATGCTAATTATTTATCCTAACTTGATCGTCAAGCAGCCGTCTGCAATAATTTGTTTAAAAATTCTATAGAAACGATTTACTCGAGTGATGAAACATGCTCCAAAGTCAGAGACATTTTTTTTACAACTTTCTTTTTTTTTTTTGGTAGCTATGCTTTTGAATTGCGGCATGATAAATCTACGACACACTCCGTTTTTGCATCGGCAGCAATAAGCCAATCAAGGACCTCGGTTCCCATTGGAGTCCTAAATAATAATAACAAGGCCAAACGGTATAACTTAACCTGCAATATAGTAAAATTATTAAGACAAGTATCCATTGTGCCTGGTAAAAATTGTTATCGTTGAATATTATCAAAATTATCAAAATTATCAAAAAAAAAAAAATTACATTGTACGTAACGGTTCAATCAATCGAATAGTTTTTACGTTCTCATTCCTGAGGTGCGCTCTGTATCGGGTTTCTTTTTTGCCGAACCTCACCTTTAACACGCGAGTTAGGTTGAATTTAGATACAATTACGTTGCATCACCCAGATGCCCAAACAGAACCCGTTCACGTTAAAATAAGACCATTGATTCGAGATACCTTTACCAGAGTAAAGACAAACCTTTTCTACGACGTTCGGACGTCCTGAACCTACGTTTCAGAAATTGAATTTTTATTTTTCTGCCTCCTTTAAAATTCGCCCTTTTCTCGCAACATGATAATAATTCTACAAAACAAACAACGGCATTCGTTTCCTCGGAATATTTCACCCCCATTCCGTACACCTGACAATTTATTCAACACGCAGACAGTAAATCTCGAGAAAATCGTAAAAACCGAAAATCAAGATTGTATATTATATTGTACCATAGTGTACAAAAAAAAAAAACAGCTAGTAGTCCGAGCGATGCTCGCTAGTTGGGCCTTATTGAATAGAGCAACAGGAAAAAAAAAAAAAAATAAATACAACAAAACGTCAACGAACGAGTGAAAGACGAAAAGAGGACCAATCAGGGCGCGGCATTATCGGCGCACCGCTAGACGCGCAGGTTCGGCACAGTTTTAATCGGTCGGGTGACTCGTGACGTGGAACAACGGGGGCCACGGACCCCCCCCCCCCCTCCTCCTCCTCCCCCTCCCTTTCCGCTTCTCGGTCTCTCCGTGTCGAGTCTCGCGAGTTCAGTGTAAATCGGGTCCAGGTAACACGTTGCGCTCAGCGATTCTCGGTCAAAAACGCGGCACGAGCGGTGTATACGGATGTAAGTTGATTGAAATAAAAAAAAAAAAAACAATAAATGAATAAATAAAAATTGAAAACGACAAGTTTTCCCCTAGTTTTCGTTCCGTTGTACAACGTGTAACGTCGCGAGTTGTAGCTGATTGCGACGATCGACGAATTGCTGATTTTTTGAATAATTAAACGAACATAATTGTTTGTAATCGGATTCGATTTTTACGGCAAAAATATCGCTGAGTCGGTCACGTGTATATTGTTATACGCTAATACCATTTATACGGAATGATTTGACTCGTTATTGCAAAATGCTGTGACTTTTTTTTTTTTTTTATTTCTTTTTATTTTTGACTCGAGTCTCTTGACTGTAATGTTGGTGAAAGCGAAGACTTTGTAACGAATTGTGCAACAGATTCAGGATGTTATGCTCGTGCAGTTGCCGTTGATCGCCATTACGGTTATACAATTTTATTTTTAATCGTTTTGTAGGATTTGCACCGGTGACGTTTCGGTGTTTCCAGGTGAGTTATTTGAGGAGAATTGAAGGAAAAAAATTAGCGAACAAAATCTATGAAATTTGTTGTATTCGTAAGAACCATCTCCGATTCTCTTATTGCTGATGTAGAAATTAAAATATTTCCAAGGTTGTCGATAATTTCATAACATTTGCATTAATCACATTGGAACGTAAGTTTGATCCAATTTACGTGAATATTTTTCGCTGATTTTGTTCGTAAAGAAATTTTCTGCAATTTTTTTTTTTTTGAGATTTAACCTTCCAAAAGCTCAGTTATCAATAAATTTGTACGTATCGCACTCTGTACTGTATTTAGTAGGAAACTGGGAGATAGTTTTATGACAAGAGTTATCTGAACTCGATTTATTTACGGGTTTCTTTAAACTACAGATGATTAATATTCTCTGTCCAACGCTTTCTAATGATTGCAAACTTATGATGATAACTGAACTCTCAGTTTAGGATCCCTCGTTCGTTACACACTGAGAAGAGATTTTTTTCAATAAACCTCACGTCATGGTCAGTTAACTTGAGTTTCAATTTACACTCGTGATCTCATCACAATATATTTCCTGCCTGATGAACTCTTTCACTTTGCCGTACGCCCGACACATCCTTAAACTAGTTTTGACCAAAGGCCGTTCACTTTATACAGGCTGCTTCATTTCTGTCGTTAAATATGCAAAATCCATCACCCAAAGAGCTCAGCTGATTTCAGTCTCCATCGCCACCAATTTACCATAGCTTCAATAATAAACTCGAAGAACTTCTATCTGTAATCAACGTAAATCACATGTTTCCATTGAAGGAATCAATCGGGAGTCTTTTCATCGTCAAAATACGTTATAATACAGTTTCGAATTTGTAAAAAAAAAAGAAAAATAAAAGAAAAGAAAAGAAAACTGTTATGAAACAGATCTTGGACAAGCTAGAACGCACATTTTGTAGCATTTCAAGGTGAATAGTTTCTGTATGTTTAAACTGCGTTGCATACCAGCAATAAAACGGATATAAACCCGACATGCGACAAGCTCGCTTGTGATTCTAAAGCAATAACTTGTAATTTAATGGTTATCGTTAAACCCGTTCCAATCTTTCACCCTGTAACTAATCAGTAATTTCCTTGTCAATTTAAATCAATAAATATCGAATCACACTCTAATGAAATTATTTTCATTCGACATCAATGAATTACAGCATTTAATCGGTCAAATTAATTTACTCCAACTTTATTCTAGTTCGAAACGGTTCACCCCGAATCTCAAAAAGAAACCGATCGAACATTTTTTTTAAATCAAAATTTCGAAACAAAAACTCTGTTCGACTACTTCGCGATGATTCTTAAGAAATTAAGTGCAAAATCAACGGTTGGTTCTTCTATTTTTTAACAAAAAAGAAAAAAAAATAAATAAATAAATAACAATCTTAAAGATCGATCAAAAGTGTACAGATTTTTCACTCTCGGGTTTCAAATCTGGCCGATGTTCTTTTTTTCTGGGTCACTCTGTAGTTTTTACGGGTGCATTAGATTGATGGATGAAATATAGATACAGCTATTACTTACAGTTTCGGACACACTACACGAGATAGCGATTAAGTAGGTTATATTTTACTTGACAATTAACAACTGTCATACCACTTGGATTATCGTTTACTCATTGTCAGTGGTGAAATTTTGCTGTCGATTGGTATATATCTCTTGGAATAGTACCTGGGTGAGTAATTGCTGTTGTTGTCGTTTTTTTTTTTCTTTTGTATTTGACTCGCTCAAATCAACAAATAGTTTCAGAATTGAAATTCGAATGCAGTTTTTCCGACCACTGGAACATTTTTATCAACTCAATTTTTTTTTCTCTACAATTTATTAATATCGCAAAGCATAATTAAGCAAAAATTTTAGATTCTTGGACTGCAAATTTGACACACGACAGATTGTAGGCCACGTGGTGTGTTGAAATACTTATATATATATATACGATACTATTTTACGATATTATTTGAGGACTGATAACGAAAAGTACTCATAGTACACGTAGATCCTATCGATTTATCAATGTCAACGACCGTTAAATGCGACGTGTTTTTTTACTCTTCACGTGTCACAAAAAGAAACTTCCAGCATCGATGATTTTGATGACATTTAAAATACAAAATAACCAATTTGGAGAATAGAACGAATCAAAAATGTGAGATTACAATTTTTCCGAAACAGTAGAATAGAAAATACAGGAAACTCTTCGATAAACGAAACCTGACATTGGGCAGAGAACATGAAAACATTGTGTTTATTAATTGTAAATATATATATATATATATATATATTCGAAAAGTGATGCAGATTTCTCTTATGATATTCTTGCTGCAAAGTCGGTTGTCCGTTTAACTTGGCAGGTGTCAGCTTATCTCTGTCTCACGTTCGCTTCACATTTTTACCCGTTGCGCAAATAATTACAGGAGACTGATACGAGATACGGCAATTTTAAATTCTGAGCTTAATAATATAATCCGATACGGTAAAATTTCGTTATATAGTCGGAATGTGACAGCGATACTTTCATCCAATAAAAATGGAGATTAAAACGTTGGCTGAAGTGATCTTTGGATAAGAATCATCGTCTCGAGAGTTGTTTTGTGAAAAATTTGAAATATCGACCGACATTTTGAGAACCGTTTTTGGTAATTTCGAAATCTGAATTCGCAGATTGAAAGCCGGGAGGAAGTGATAACGACAAGTTCCGTCGTGACGAGCTCGACTACCTCTGGAAAAAGCACGAAGACAACGAAGACGAAGAAAAAGAAAATCGAAGGTGTCGCGAACAGCGATGTTTCGACTGGCCTCACGCCGCGAACAAAGAAGACCAAGAAAAGCAAGAAGAGTGATCCTGAGAAGGAAAACATCTCGGTGGTGAGTTTGCCGGATCGTTTTAAGCGCTTTTACGTATCTAAGCGTAGCTTCATAGCTGCTTGAAAAAAAATTTGAAATTTAGTCATTGAGATTCGCATGATATTTAATTAATAAACTTTACCATCGCGAGAAAATTTCTCCTAAATATACCTTCTTTGATTTTTCCAAGGTTTAATATCAAAATAATTTTTAATTTTTTAATTGAAAACTTAGCTTAATATTTTCAATTCCAAGGATGTCGCGTAATTCGATAGCCGATGATAAGTTCACTGTTTCGGATCGCAGCGTCTGTTTCTTACGCTTCAAGAATCGCTATGGATTCGTCAACAAATTTTGGTAGCAAAGAAGAAATTCAGACGCACGGTGCTTTTTTAAAAACACCAATCCTTAAAGCGATCGGAACCAAAATCTAGGATCCAAATTTTGGCTGAAAAATACTCGTCTCGTAAAATTTTGTCAGTCATAAAAATTTCATGCGAATCGTTCAATTTTTGAGCCTCACCGCTCATTTTCCTCCAATGTTTTACTTCCTTTTTAATTTCGCTTTTATTTATCAATCTTGCTTGTTACACATACAGAGTGAATTTCTAATGATCAAACGATCGGTCGACTGTTGAAATTTGACGCGCATGCGCTACAATCCGAAAGCAGTTGTTAGACAGGATGACCAACCGTTACGATCATAACCTCCAAAACTTTCATGGTTGTCATTAGTGGTTGTGTTGAGCACCGACAGCTGTCAAAATTTTTCACGTTACGTACGTCGCAGCGGATTCTCGTCTGAAATTATGACAGTTGGTCAACCTGGCAAAGAATTTCTATCGAATCGTTGCGCATGCGCATTAAACTGCTAGCGATTCAGTCGTTACAAATTCGCCTTGTACATACTAGATTATGTAATAAACCCTTCCTCCGAGTCTTCCCAAGCTAGATATATCGGCATGCTCAGTGTGTGTGTTTTTAGAACGGTAACATAGACGGTTCAAACATGCGTACAAAAATCAGTTCGAACTACGTGGAAAAGGTTGAGCAGCCTGCGGACGAAGACGAGCTGTCTAATGTCAACGTTAAGACTTTGGTGAGTTTTTTTTTTTTTTGTTTTGGTTTGATTTTCGCATCGTGAATTCTACATTTCAAACACGGTGTGTATTACTTGAGATTAACGTGTTTAAGACCTCTGGATTTTTCATTTCATTCGTTATTATTTTGTGTTTTTCTCCACTCGGAGTAAAAGAAGACCTTTTTTTTTTTCATTATTCAAGAATTTGTTGGCTTGATTGCTTATTTTTACAGCAGGTTCGAGTTTTTTTGGTTTGCTCTGAAATTTACCCATTCAAATTAACGAATATTACTCAGAAACGTGTCGCCGTTTATATTCTGGGAAAATGTAATCTTTTGATGTAGTTAACTGTTTAATGTAAAAATTTAATGATTCTTAATCTTTGCAAATTATATTTTTCAAACCGTTGATCTTATTTTCACGATTTTCTCCAAAAATAGTCTCACTCGGTTGAAAATTGTAGACCTCGTCCATTTAGGACAAAAATTGATGAGAGAAAAAAAGATGCAAGAAAGTAATAAAAAGGTGACGATACCAATTCTGTAGAAAAAAAAAAAATGATAAAATAAAGGAACAAGAACGAACTAGATGGTAAAAAAAAAAAATTAAAATAACATCGTGACGTTGGGCTTCTGCAATTTCAATTACGAACTTCACGTAATAAGAATCTTTTACTAAAAAGCAGAAGTTTATAACAGAGGAAAAAGTGTGGAATGCTTTTAAGATAAGCTAAGTACTTCTTACTCGCTATTTGTTCCCCCATTCACCATAATTGTTAACCCACCTTCAAGCCGAATGTTTTCTTTGAAGCAATGATTGCAGTCACCGATTAATCAGCTTGCATGCGAGATTCTCCCGGTTCTTAACGAGTCTCAAAATTGTATCTTTGGATTAGATTAGCAAACAACAAACTTGCATCGTTTGCATGTAAATGAATAATTGTGGCTGTTCCTTTTAAAGAATGAAAATGCAGGGCATGATAAATCGACGATCGTATTATCCCAACCTCTGATAATTGTAAATATACCTATATTTCAATTCAAACATTTTGATAACGCTCAATTGTTTGTTTTCTTCTCGAGTCTCATAATTTACATTTTACGTAAAAGCGTTGTAGTTGTGGAAAAAAAAAGAAGATTTTTCACGTCTTTCAAGAGGTTCGATAAAAATGCGTCAAAAAATTTGTTGGACATGTAACAAAACAGAGAGTTATGCAAATAAATTCAAGCAATTTATAATATTTGTTTATAGTAAAAATTCTAAAATAATTGCATAATTTCACTCGTGATTCTTATTTGTATTTATTGAATTTCTTTCAATTTTGTCACATATTTTGGAATTAAAATCATCATTTCTTAGTCGATATTTTCTCTACAAAATCTCATTTTTTTTTCTGTTTTGTTTTTTGTTTTTCTTCACCTCGGAGCATTTAATGCAGTAGTATTTTTTCTTCGTCTCTCTTTGCTCTTCAAATACACAAGCTGAAAAATCGTAAGGGTAGAATTTACAGCCAGTTAGGAAATTTAATTGAGCATTGAACCTAGGTAATTAAAGTCAATTAGAGATTCTCTTCCCGAAGTCCCCTCTCAATGTAACGTCAATTAATCAGCAGCCTTACCAGTTGAATGATCGGCGTACATGCGCCTGGTCAAACATACGTATATAAATTTACATATGGTGCATTCCGTGCCAAATCACGAAGAATGTAGTCCGGACTGTTTTTGATTTTTTTCGATTTTCATTTCTTTTCACGTCTGATGGTCCCTTGCATCTGGAAAAAAAAAAAAATTGCGTAAATTACAAAGGGAAATCAGTTGTTCAGCTGTTTTTTATCAAAAAAATTACACCCCGTGAGAAAAACGATCTTACAACCAATTTTGTCGGTAGAAATTGTTGATTTTAAAAATTTTCATCTGCCTGGAAATATTCGAAAAATTGGAATCCCATTCTCGTTTTGATATTGAAAATGGAATTTTTTGAAAATTGTCTCAATATTGTAATCATTGTGGCGTTTTCTACTCTTTGGAGTAAAGACCGTCTTGCGTGAAGAGATGATTTTTAAATCCGATTTTGTCGCGTTCATTTTATGCGGAATGCCCTGTACATGCATGCGAGAGTCAATTGCACGATTTTATGTTTACTATTTCTTCGTTTGTGCTTGTTTGTTTGTGCATGATGTGCAGACACAAAGCTATGTCTCAGAGACGAATAGAACCGAACTGCCGGAGAAGAGTAGCGTTAAGGAAATCATCGCCACCGGCGTATCCATTAAACAATTGGTACGTATTCTCGGATAAATAGCTGTATCATAAATTTATGTAGACAGTGCAACGCATATTTACACAAACAGACTGCGAGGTAAATATTTAACAGACTGTTTCCCGAAACTGACGCGGTTATTTTTTTTCCATTTTTTTATTGCCAGATGGAAAATGACGATAATTATTATCGTTGCAGATCAAAGGTAGAAATTTTTCACTCATTTTCTATCATCTATCAACTGAGCTCCTTATTGTGAATCTGCAGTGGATCGGTCAAAATTTCATTTCAACAAAAATCTTGCGACGCGTTGCAAAAAGTTTCAATCCATCAAATTTTCCAAAAATATTTCGAATACATTTTACTTCAGTGGCAAAATTTTGGGATTCAAGAAAAAAGTCGACTCCGATGTTCCTCGGAAATATGATGTACTTTTCTTTTTGTTATATAATTTTTTATATAACTTACAATTCACTATTTTCAATAAGAAAAAGGCTCTGGAAGAATAGAACACTGTGAAAAATGATCTACCCAATACATTACATAAATGTGTATGAAATTCTTGTGTAACTTAAGGGTCGATTTTTTACAGATCATTTGTATGATATTTATGTGTGAAGTGAAAAACCCAGTTGTATAATTGTATTCTTATAACAGTATGAATGAAAATTGAACGCAGCTGTTGATTCGATGCTTCGATGATTGTGAAAAACGAACACAAGTTTTTTCTTTTTTTTTTCTTCTACTTTTTGCAAACAACAACTCAGCTTTCGCATAATGGAGGTATTGCTCCGCTTAAATCTTGACATGTGATTATTTATAAGCCGAAATTACAATGCTATAACTTAACCGTGTAACAACAGTATAATATTATTATCAATAACTATACATCGTTAATAATGAATAACAATGCGAGCAATGTTAATAAATTTCTCATGATATTAATTTACATTGAAAAGCTCTATTAATAGCCTTAAATAATAATATTAATAATACTGATCAAATTAATATAATAATACGTGTTTTGTACGCTGTGTTTTTGTTACTAACAGTGCCGAAGCTTTGGTGACCTGTCGAACATGAGCGATGCCGAGGTGGATACCTTTGCCCAAGAGGATCACGAAATGCCCGAGAGCGATGAGGTTTGTTCGTTCTTCGTTTGCCCTTTTCTTTTCTTTTCTTTTTTTTTTTTGTTTTTTTTTTACAACATTCTCAGCGAAAAATTAAACATTTCTTCACATACCGCGATATTCATTCATTATCTCTTACAATATATCTAGAGTGTCATTATTTAAGTTATAATCGCTTGTAGTTACAATCAATTTGCCTCGAGACGACGTCATTGCTATTTTTATATTCATTCATTCTTTGGAGGATACAGAAGGTAATTTTTCATTGAAATAATCGATATCTGTACAAAAATCTGAGAAATCTCTGGTATTTGTTTTTTTTTTTTTTTCTATTTTTCTACTTTTTTCTTTCAAGAAGCTTCTGTAACATATTTATAGCATGCATCTGGATAGAAACTTTCGATAACATCAAAGATTTTTCCGTCAAACTGGTGAAATTAATTTTCTGCATATAATAGGAACTGAAGGGTCCCCAAAAAAAAAAAAAAATTCTACGACTTATTACAATTTGTCAGAATTGTTGAAAAAAAAAAAAAAAAAATAAAATAAAAATTGAAAAACTATCGTAAATTCACGTTCCGAGCTTACGAGAATAGTTGAACGTTTAAGTAACGGAAGCAGATGCTATTTTTCAATTTGCTTTTTACTGATGAGAAAGAAAAAAAAAAAACTGCAGATCCAAGTGCTTCGGAATTTGCTTATAAATACATTTTAAAAATTAAATCAGTGGATCGTTGAAGTACTCAAGTCGACGGTTAAGAGAAAGTAGGTAAATTAATTAAGTCTTGTACACTAATTACAATTACGTATGTATATTTTGTAGAAAAACGTTCTGCATGTACGTTCATTTTTATTTTTGCATGTCCGCATCCATCCGTCAACATTCCGTGAATGAAATCAAATCGATTCGAAAATAAAAAAAAAAAAAAAACAACAACAACAACATCAAACACAATTAATTCACGCCCGATTAAACAAATTGAAAAATAAATAACCGCAACGCGAAACAATAACAATCCAACCGATAATCAGCGGAGTGCCATGACTGCGCTGGAAGGACGACGTTTTTATCAAACACGTCACAGTGTACCAAATGGTTCGACGCATTCCGTCATTACTTTGGCCAAAGAAAATCTGCTATCTAACGATCCAGGCTTTCAAACGGTGAGAAAACACTGAGAATCTCCATTTATCCGCACTTTTTACCCAAAATTGAGGCTGATGGTAAATTTGAGACAAAGTGCCTTGAATTTTGAATTCTTTCGCTTCAGTCGAATTGAAAAGAGGTTTTTTTTTTTTTTTTTTTTTTTTTTAGGGGATATAATTTCTTTTTGGCTGCAGTCGCGTCGCAATGGAATATTTTAAGCGATTCGATTTCTCTTCGACATATTATTTGCATTTTAAAATATAGTTGAGGAAAAATTTGAGAACTTTGGATCTTGTTTTACTTTGTTGCAGCTAGTAAATTTATGTAAAACAATTGAAAAACAAGTTGTTAATTTACTCTGAATATTGTAAAATAATCACGTAGTCTTGACACAGAGCAATAATAATTGAGTTAACTGAAATTCTAAATATCTTGTTTGGTTTTATAATAGTTTAGGAATAAAGCTGCTAGATCGTTGTGAGGGAAAAAATTTCTCTCTTCATTCCGAAACATGATATGAAGAAACGGATCGTGTTATTTTTCTCAAATTTATTTTGTCGTGAGAGTATGAATTTTTTTACAAGAATCGAGGTGATACAAAATATTCAACTACGACACACGAGCCATTATGATAAACCGATTTTTGAGGATTGACCTAAAATGTACAGATTTGTATCAATTCATTGCTCTGTTAAATTTGATCCCTAATAATTAATCATTTGAGAGTTCAGTACGTCTCAAAAGTATAAAATTGATTTAAAAATCATAAGCACGAAAGAATTTTGATTTCCGTATTTCTGTATACCAGAAATATAAAGGTACAAAAAACAAACAGACAATGAATCGATAAAATCGGTTTATAATTGAGCCGAGAAGTTCAAAAAAATAAACAAAAATACGTCTTAAATCGATAGGCAAATAATTTTTGACAAATAACCTCCAGCCATTAATAACGTTGCAATTGGCAAGTCCAAACATTTTCACTCGAATTTATCATCAAACTTGAATCCCTCACCGCACGTTTTCCAATTTACTAATCTGAAAACATAAAAGAAAAAACAAATGCTTATTGTACAAATTATACCAGAAGGTTAAAATTAATTTTGATTTGAAGTGACGTGCTTGTTTTTCTGAGAATTCTCCATTCTGATCAATGACCTAAAATCAGATTCAAAATTTTTTTTTAAAGTGTAGCCACTGCGTTGAGGAAACCTTTTTATTTCTCACTGCGCTCTAAAATATATAGTGCGTTACAAACTGTGTGTAAATTAATTTTTTACCAAGTAATTGTATTGAATTTACGATCCTTTTTACAGTCGATATTGCGAGTTGAAATGTACTTTAGTTTTTTTTTAAATTTTATAAAATTAACGATGATTCGAAAACCTGTCAAACGAACATTTAAGTACAGTTTACTATGAATTTTTTTCAGAAAAAAATTATTATTTAATTGTAATATTAAATACTACATTATCCATCAACAGTTTTCTCTCAGTGCAGTGAATTTCACTAAAGTTCACTTGAAAAAATTTCGAAATGATTTAAGGATCCAATTTTCGAGATTATGTTCAATAAACTTTGTTCAAAATTGATCGTTGACCGAATTATAAAAAAGCTTGAGGTATTATGAACTGCACTGTTTTAAATCAATGAGCTTTTCGGAGAGATCGAATGTCGCCTGAATTCGAATATTGAAAGAGAAAGAAGTTGAAAAATAAAACTCTAATTTGTGTTTGGTTTGCTACTTTTTTTGGGGCGCATATCTTATTGTAGAAAGCAAAGTCGATGGGTGACTTGAGACTGTTTGATAAGGAGCGAACGGAACTAGCCAAAGACGCGATTATCTTCAACGGCGTATCTGTCAAAGCACTCGTAAGTATTTACCACCCTCAAAAGCGACATGAAATCGGGACTTGAAACCGTTTCCAGTCCACTTTTCCCACTCGCGTAGCTAACTCGCTTCATCGTATCACAATCAGCTTCCAAACATTTGAAATAAGATAAAAACCGGTTTGAAAATTTTACTCGAGACGCGTCCTTTCAAATCTTCGAAGAATCCGTGTTGTCGTAACTTTTCTGTTTGTCGAATGTGAAAAATATCTGACATTGAAAAATGTGTCAAAATGGTAATATGAAAAAAAAATATCTATTCTCAATCCGTTGGGACGTATATAATTGTTTTTAAAATTACTTACGAATTCAGAAATTTTAATCGTCAGTTGATAAAATCCCTACTAATGTTAATAAATGATATCCTAATGACCATCCTTTGTTTTCCATGTTTTTTCATTCGTTATTTTTTTTTTTTTTTTGTTCCATTATACTAACACTGAAAACCGTGCTATTTTTCTTTCTATGATTGTGCATGCAACTTAACTAAAACTGAATTATCCTGTGGACGGGACAGAGAGCGTGCTACTGTAGTTTGGCTAATTTAACAATCAACAGTGTTCAGAAGAACTCCGCCAATGGTCACAGGTCACTGACCATCAACCTGCAGGTAAGAATTATAAATCTCGGGCAAACCCGATCGACGTTGAATTCTGGTGCTGCTTTTGGGTTCGATTAATTTAAGGGTAAAATTAAAAATCCGGCCGAATCTCGAGTCATTCGTGGGTTTGTCTAATAAAAAAAACAGAGATAAAAGGGAACACGAAATAAAGACACGCAAAATAAAGAAGCACATTGAAACGCACGCAAATCTTGTCTCGCTTTAGACTGATCGAAGAATCTTACAGTCACATGCAATTTTTGCAATGCTTACACAGACACTGTATCCCTTATACATCGTTATATATTCCTAAGGTGCACAGATTTTTTTTTTTTATACATATGTCGATTTTTCAGTTTTAAATCGCTTTAGACTAAAAAAATTCAGTAAATCATTCGATTTTATACTTATTTTGGTTAGGAGGCATTATATTTTCTATGATTCAACTGAGATACTGATTTTATTATCACATTGATGTTGTTGTATAATGAATATTATTGATTTTAATCAAGGAGTGGGTTATTGAATTTACTGTTGAGAAACAAAATCCGTAGAATTAAATTCACGAAAAATAGTTTTCCGAACAAAATTAGTCGTCGAAAAGTGAAATCGAACGTATCGCTAAATTTTCACTCGTTCTGACGCACTTCGAAACGAAAGATCTGTCTTAAAACTTTTGTCTGTAATTTGAAAATTTCTTTCGTACATTTTCAGGAACATCGCCGTAGCTCACGAATACATTAATACTATAAATACTCAATATTCAGCCAACTCGTAATAAAATTGCCAGAAAGTATAGAGTTTCAACTCATCAGTTCTTTTCACATATCCCTCGCTGCCTAAATCGATAGCACTACGTGCACAAAACAAGATTTAAAAAGAAGAAAAAGCACTTTATTTATGATCCTCACCTGCAATCTGCTTATCACAGTTTATCGTGCGTGTAAATATTTAAATAGGCTCACAATTGGGGAACGTTCACGTGAGTTGAGTATCAGGGCCGTTTCTGGATACAGATTCTTGTACCGAAATTTACCGACTTTTACCGACACTTACCGACACTTACCGACACTTACCGACACTTACCGACTTTTACCGACACTTACCGACTATTACCGACTATTACCGCCATTTCTCGACATTTATGAAACGTTGGATTGTGGGGTGGTAGGTGGTTACTTTGAACAGATTCTTTCGTCAGTACTGACTGACGCAACCCCCGAGTCTCCGCCCTAAACTGTTTTGAAACGTTTCAGAAGTGTCGATAATTGTCTGTGCAGGAATCTGTATCCAGAACCGGCCATGCTACTCTAGTCACATCACAATCAATCCACCACAACCTGCACAAGTATTCCAAGTAATATTGAAACATGGCGTTCGAAAATGCGCGTAAATCATCTCGCATTGAACGAATTGAATTAACACTGTTTTTTTCATGTGTTCGTAGAAATCAAGCTTCAACAAATTCGACGCATTGAGCAAGAAGCCCGTTCTTCACGTGCGTTCAGTAGACGCTGGTAAAGTTCAGCAACAATTCAACTCGGTACGTTTGAAAAATTCTAGAGAGGTTCTGAAAACAATATTCTTCCGGAACTTTAATTTTTAATGAAAATCTCATAATCTTCGAGTTTCTAATTAGCTGACTAATTCTCACAAAGTCGAGTTGCAGGTGAAAATCAGTCAAATTTAAGGAGAAAACTCACATTTTTTCCCAAACTTAATTTTGTGTCATAAATCTGAAAAATTCGTGTTCCAGAGTCTTTGTGTATTTTCCAACATTACCGTGATATGAAATTAATCTCGAATGGATTACTCGAAAAAATTAGACATGCTTATGAACCATTTGATATTGATTTGCCTGATATGCAATTGAAAATATATGGACGTGGGGATTTGTAAAAAGATATTTTCGATAAAACTAGGATTATGAAAAGTTTGCAGAAATTTTCAAGCACATCAATTTGATTATTCCACAAATCTGTGACAAATTAATTTTCCGCCTATAAATTGAAATATATCCAGAAAATTCTTATTTACAATTACCCAAACTTACCGAAGATTGTTTGGAAAATATAATTCTGAGTAAATTCCTAGACCTCTTAAAGTTGTTCAAACTAGGTGATAATAATTATTTTTCGGATTCCTAACAAAAATCGGAATTAGTTCACTTTCTCGATTCAAATCCCCTATTTGATAAAAAAGAAGCAATAATTCTAGCCGGACGATAAATTTGTTTAAAAATTAAAAATTGACAAGTAGTCTGTAATTCTTAAACTAAAAAATTGAATTCCTCTGATCATCGCTATTTCAATTCACAGGTGGGTCAAAATGGAGAACCGAATCCGAACTGCCGCAGTTGCGGTAAAGTCGTGTTTCAAATGGAACAGACGAAAGCTGAAGGGTTGATTTGGCACAAGAATTGCTTCCGATGTAACCAATGCAGCAAACAGCTAAGCGTCGACAATTACCAGAGCCACGAAGCCACCCTTTACTGCAAGCCACACTTCAAAGAACTCTTTCAGCCAAAACCTGTCGAAGAATCCGACCAGCCCAGTACGCATTTTCAAATTTATTTTCCGAATTTTAAATACGATATCAAATATCATTTTTATTATAACTGTTACTGTAAGGCATTTATATTTTTATGAGTATAATTCAGTTTGAATTTATATACTCACAAACTCGCAATTATTCGTATCAGTGACCCGAGTTTTTTGAATATTTCTTTTCACCTTCTTTTACCTTTAAATTGGGGAAATTCTGCGTTTATTGACTTGTCTTATTTTTTTCTTATTTTTTTTTCAAAGCTTTAAAAGTAATTGATGATTACATCGTTCTTTTATAACATTAATTCGATACATCACATTTAAAACGTTTGATCGTACAAAAAAAAAAGTTACTTACTTTTGCCGATTGTGCAGATTGTCAAGCAATTTTACGACAAACAATATTTAAACAATATTCTTTTCCACATAATGCCGCAACATAGTATTACAATTTCAAATAGTGAATTGGAGTGGATTATCTGCTTTCAGAAGTTATGGTTGTCATTTTTGGACAGTAACTAAGAAAAAACTAGTTGTTAGGATTTTCCGGTTACTTTTCCGAAGTAAATCAGTCGTAACTTGTGTAAACAAAAATTATTCTTACTCCATTTACGGTTTGTCATTTTTTCAATCATCCATGAGATGATATTTTGGTAAAAAAATGAAAATTACAAATTAGAAATAATTTCATATACTTGAACATACAAAAATCAATCATTGGAGGGTTCGTAAAATTTGTTCAAATTTTTAGTATCGTAAAATTCATTTCAAATTACACTCATTTTTTCGAGAATTATTTTTCTTGGCACGACCAATAATTAAATTTTTGAGTCACATTGAACCGAAGTTGTAAAGGAACACATTCTTTTTTTCGAACTTCATTTCCACTCTCACCAAGTTTTCGTCTACTTCAGTCAGCACTTAAAAATTTTGCCATACTTTATAAGATTTATCCAAATAGCCAAGTTTTCGAAAATGGACGTGTATAGAAGAACGAAAAATCTAATCTCAGATATAAGAATGCTTAAAACTAATCTTGAAAAACTCGGGATTCCTCGTTCTTCGACAAATGTTTTTGTTAGAAAAAATTTTACATAGATCCAAAAAGTCACGAAGCAATTTTTATCGCGGTATTATGAAATGAATTTGCGTTAACTCTTCGTCAAGTTCAAAATATTTTAACCTCATGAATTTCACAAATTTTTTACACGTAGTGCGTCCACGCAAGCCAGAGCTGATAATTCGAGAGAACCAGCCGAAAGAATTGCCACCAGATGTGGTCAGAGGTAAATCAAAGAACAAAGCGTGGACCAAGCGTTGCATCATTGCGATGAAATAATCCACGTGAAGCTTGAAAGTGTTTTTGTGTCTGTGAAACAGCGGACGTTCAGATAAAAGCGCAGCTTTTTAAACCGAAAAATGAGACAAAGAACTGATATGCTTTGGAAAATAAATAACTAGTCGAAATAGGAAGCCGAAGGAAAGAACATTTTAGCGCGAATTCTGTTCTACTCAATCTTATTATTTTAGATTTTCAAATCAAAGATGTGTCGACTATTCAATTATTGGCAACTTTTTAGTCATCGCGATGATTTGCCTTTGATTTCAATGAGAAAACTACATATTCATTGGTATGTGTATATAATTTTGGACTGGACTTTAGTCTTCATTCAGCTCTTCGAACATCCGAAAAACAATTTTGAATAAGATCCATACTAATTCTTTACCTCAAAATATGTTCATCGCTTCAAAATCCGATTTCAGGCGATTTGTGCAGAATTCATTTGCAACCAAAATGAGGTATTATTAATTGAAGTTTGACATGTCGTTCGAATTTTATTTTAATTAACCAAGAGCGCATTATAATTAAACGCATCTAAGATTATTATACAATCACTTAACTATTGCGATGAAGATATTCACGGCTTACAACTTTTTTTTTTACATCAAAGGAATATTTTTCCGATAAAACCAGTATCAGAACTCAGACCTCCGTCGGTAAAGTGAATTATTACTGACTCTGTCGGCAAGGTAGACTCACTATACCCATAATATTTTTTCAATGTGATTGTTATTTGAAAAATGTGAATCAATTTACTCGTACTCTTTCTTTTTGGTATTAACAACTTTAATTAAAAAAAGAAAAAGAAATAGTGATTATTTACACAAGACAGAACGGCACTTTGTTCTAAAAAATCCACGTTGCCGACGGAGAATTAATTCAATTACTGATTCTGAACCTTTGCTTGGTAGATTTTCCGTTTTGAAACTTATTTGATTGGACTTCAGACATTTTCGATTTGCTTATTTTATTAATCTACTGATCTTGGACTCGACTCGCTGCAGCTCCTGAGCGTCGATAAGTGTTGTGAAATATTTACTAACGAATTTGTGTACATAAATCAATTTTTTCAGATATAATGTCTTCGTGTTACTTGGTGGAAAAATATTGCAAAACTATTTATTATCTAATATCGAAAACTGAAAAATTTGTTACAATATCTGATTGGTTAAAAATTTTTAATCAAGTTTTTGTAGATAATTCAAAATTTCATCAAAAACCAAAAACGCCGAACTTTTCACTGTCCATATTTCGATACCAACTGAATAATTTTTATTCAATTGATCGTAATTTTTCTTCCAACAAACAAACCGCACAAATTGCATATTTCACCGATTTTACACTCTCATAAAATCAATCACGAAATACTGCCGGATTTCTGGGCAATTGCCAGAAAAAAAATTTCTCCAAATTGTACGCGGTGCCAATTTTTAAACCTATACACGACTTGTAATTGAAAAAAATATATATAGTCGAACACTGTTTCTCATTAGTGAGTTTGCGTTTGTGTGATGCTTTCTGGGTGGATTGCAAATTAAAGTCGAATCCTTCCCTTCCCTGCAATTTCGTCTACCAATGATTATTCTCCCTTTTATTTTCTATCTTCGTACAGAGATTAACGGAATGTCGTTGATATTTGCCAGCATAACATGTAACTATCGCTTTAAATGTGAAAAATCATGTTGTTGCAAATCGAGTAAAATTTCTCCGTCGTTAATTCCGCTCTTTCGATTTTCAGCATCTGATAAGCCAGACTTGGGACTGGAAGAACTTTCGGCCCTTAATGTCAAGTCTCGCTTCCAAGTCTTCGAAAAGACCGGCGTCGAGACCAACGACATCGAACGATCTCCGTCTCAAGTTGCCGTAAAACGTGCGCCAAGTATCCTCAGCAAACTCGCCAAGTAAGTCGATTATGGTTAGGTTCCCATATCCTGGTGAAGAAGTTTCACTCCAACAGTTTGCTGGATTATCCTCAAATCCCACGAACTTCACAGAGACTCATCCATTTTTAGTTCAATTCGGGGTAAAACGAATTTTCAACATTTTTCAAAATAACGATAAGGATTTTTTTTAATCCCTCGGACGTCCTTTGGTGATTTTAAAAAAGTTCTGTTCGATTTTTCTCAAGTTCTTCAAGACCGGTTTTACAGTTCTCTGATTTTCCTTCAATCATTTTGGAATATTTCAATTCAGAAAATATATTGGATTTCCTTCAGGGAGTTTTATCAATCTCGACCATGAAATTGTCGCATAATTGTAACAAGCTTTCGAGAATTTTTAGGAAAGTTGGAATACCCTCTATTCATTCAAACGTTCATTTATATATCAGGGAAAATTGGAGACACGTGGTTTTTCAAATATTATAACTCAAGAAAAACGTCTGAACATTGGAAAAAGAGAGCTAAATCTCTTATAACTTGAAATTGCAAAAAAAGAAAATACTGAGATTGATTGAGAGACAATAGCTTTGATATCGGTGATCCCTATCAAATCCTTTCGAAATGTTTATAAATCATCTTCTGATTACAATCTACTAGATTGTTTAACCATTTTAAAGCGATTTGAAATGAGCATGAAAATTGTCAAAAATGAAACGAGCATCAAAATATGTGTATCAAAATTCCAGTATTTTTTACTTTTGTGTTTTAAACTTTTCAGTCACCCATTTTTCCATTCAATATTTCGGCCTGAATTTATGGGATCGCTGATCACGAATTCGTATTCAGAATTTGATAATTTCTAAATCCAAAATTTCGGATGTAAAATCGAACATACTGTCAAAATTTGATGATTCTGACCGAAACTTGTTACTCGACGGTTTTTGAGGTTATACAAAGTAACAAAGATCACTTCGAGATGTAAATAAACTGTGATGAGGCCGGGACATGGAATTTATCTCGATGAAATGGTTAAAGAGATCTTCGTTGCTTACAAATATAATATTTCAATAAATATCTCGTTTTATCTCGTGATAAAACGAAAAAAAAACCATGGAATTTGGCCAAAGAACCTCCTAAAAATTTACGAGAGAATGAAAAATCCCTGAAACTATTTATAACACGCGCTGCAAGCGATTCCGTGACTTCTTAAGCCTACGAAATATTCTCTGGTCAGCATTTCGGAAGTAGTTGAATATAACACTCGCATCAGCACTCGCATGGCTCTGTGCTGGCAGTAAATATGCCAACTTTGATCGCCTGACGCAGTTTCGTGAGTTCAGCCGGATGATAATTAATTCGTGGGAATGAATTCGCAGTTGAACTTTACGCGATGACTCATTTTACAAACGCAATTTTTATCACTCTGCAAAGGTTCCAAGCCAAAGGAATGGACATCGGGGTTGCTGATGAATCCTTGAACGGCATCCCTTACGAGGAATCCAGCGAAAGCGAAGAGGAAGAGGAAGAGACTGATGGTAAGTCGGTGATGGTAAAAATCTATGTTTAAATATTACTGACGAAATTTTCTAACGAAATTCAAAAAGATTCTGAAAACTTTAGCTAAATAATATTCTTTCAAATTTCCATTATTCCTGTTCGAATTCTGATTATTTTTCGGTGATTTGAACACTTTTAGAAATTTATGCCGGATACAGATTTTATAAAAAGTTTTCAAAATATTAGAAAATTTTAGAAAAATCAGAACCCTTCTGCTGTTTCAAAACTTTTTCAAAATATATTCCTCAAATTTTTATATGAAATCTACGAAGTATTCTTATCATCTGTTAGTCTTGTTACTTGATATTTGAGAAATTTTTTTAAAAAAGTTAAAATTTCAATTTTTGCTTCAAAAATCATCTCAAGCTTCTGTGAAATTTATGGTCTGATATATAAAAATATTCAAATTACATAAAATTGATGAAAATAAAATCGAAAATAATAAAAATATAGGACATGATGTTTAGAATTTTTTAAGATGCTTGTTAAAAAATATTCAGGAATACTTTCTCACCAGGTTCTGGGTAAACTTTAGTACGAAATGTTATGGAAGAAATATTACGAAATTAAAAATATATACATGTGTATAAATATATAATTGAAAATTCCGTGAAGTAGAACAACTTGGTAATGAAAAAATCTGTCGAATTTCCTACTGAAATTTGCGTTGTCAAATAAAAACACATATAAATAAAACTCTATAAGATCCGGTGAAGTTGTATAATTTTGACAAAAATCAATCACGCATAATTAACATCCGATAAAACTCTCGGCGTTGAATAAAAAAGCCAATTCTAAGATCGTTGCGTTTCTTTTCACCCTGCAGAAGTCGATAATGAAATAATCAAGGCAAAACGTTCCACCCGAGAACGTCCGATGAGCTTTTCAAAAATGGATGACATGAAAAATCGGTGGGAATCGACCAGCCAACAGGGACGAAGGGAGTCTCAAAGGGAGGCGCGCAAGGAGGAAATTGCCGGGATTCGTTCTCGCCTATTTATGGTAGGTTACGATTATTTTTTCGCACAATTAAATACATATATTTCCCATTTTCCTTGTCGTCTTCAAATTCATTTTTTATGACTGATTCCGATATAATTTGAACGTTTAAGGTTGTCTGTTATAAAAACAAATAAAGTCAAAGCCTAGAACGAAGATGGGGACGAACTTAGTTTAAAAGTGGGATAAAAATTAATTTCAAGTAAGGAATTAGAATGAAATGGAAAAAAAAAAATAACGAAAAAAAATTACCGGAAGATCTTTCATCACGATTTCAAGTACCGAAGATTTTTAATTTCCACCAAACTATTTTACGTCACGCTTCAAATACCACAAAATCCAAAACTCTCAAGGAAATAAAACGATTTTCCAGCACGACAAGAAATGAACCTTTTTTAAGAGATAATTGACAAAATTTAAATTAAAATCTGCGATAAATGTGGAACGAATAATCGGGCCGTAACGACTATTGAATTTAATTATTCATGAAACAGCTGATAATTTTTTAAATATTCCAATTCTCGCATAAAAATAAAATGATAATTTCATGGAGAAACAAAATTATATTGTTAAAAAATATATAATGTTACATCAATTTTTATGATAATGATAGGATTTCTGTATCTTTTCTCAAATCTATAACACTTCAGATAAATTAAGTAAAAAATAAAAAAAACTAGCAGGTATGGACACGTGTCAATATTTCGTTGCATTCAAAAATTACGTTTATTTTAGAAGTTGGAATTTTTTGAAAATTCATGATTCGAGATCAAGTTGGGGTAGAATTCTGTAAAAAAAAAAGTCGTAAAAGACCTTGAATTTTGTTAGTTATCTAATTTCAAAAATAATGTCTGATTGTAGATACAATATTCTTAAAAAAAAAAAAAACTTGAATTATTTTTCACTCAATTCAATTAATCTTTATCGTCCGAATCAGGCCTGAAATGACGATCATCGTGATTACTCACCCGATTTAATTTCAGACAATGCCTTTCGGAGTTCGATTATTTGCAAAGAAAATATCTTGAGCGGTGATGGGTAGGCTAAAATACACCGCAATTTGACCCAGTTTTAATTGTCAGAGGAATTCCAGCGTTTCATCGCGTCAGGCAACCCAATAACGATTACTCACGAATTACATACTCGTCGGTGTAAAAATTCATCGGTCGACACTTTTTAAACCAGAATGTGGCCTCGGCTAATTGCATTTTTTGAAATGACCCACTTCTGACTCGAAATAATGAAGGTCGTAAAACTTTTAATGGAAGGATATTAAACCGCGTTTAATTACTTTAATTGACTAAAGTAACTTAAAATTGACGGAGAATCGATCGAAATTACAATCCCACCGTCTTCGAGACGCAATAAAAATTGTAAAGGCGACGTTTCTAGGAGTTATATTCTTCTCGAAACTTATGTACTAAATTTATGGCCGATTTCATAAGTTGTAGGTGAACACGATCGGCTACCAAAATTGCGATTTGAGTGCAATTTTGACATGTAACGGCGCGCACCAAGATATACATAATATCCCGTATCTTAAGCTTTCAGAGTTGAACGTTCACGAAAAAAATGTCTCAAGAACGTAGATGAAATTGGTAGCGATCAAAGGAAAAAAAAAAGTCTTTTAGTTCTTTAAAAGTTGAGGTTCGTGTCAAATGTGTAAATTAATGACTCGCCTCGTAGAGAAACTTGTTTAAAGATATGCGTCGTTGATGTTTTTTACTCTTGTCTAAATTCTGGACACATCGCGCAGGGAAAACAAGGCAAGATGAAGGAGCTTTACCAACAAGCGGTTGCGGAAAGTGAACGCGTGACAAAAATCAACGCCGCCGAAGAGATTCAGGAAATTCAACAATCTGCCCACGCACGTTCAATTAAGGAGCGTTTCGAACGCGGCGAGCCAATTGCTGCCAACAACGACGAGAACTCCGAGGAGAAGTTTAAACACCAAGATCGTGCCGAGGAAGACGTCATCGCCGCTGGTCAGTGCGTTAAAACGTTTTAATTGAAGGAGAGAATTCGGTGAAATTGCTCCATTTTTTTTTTTTTTTTACATTTCTCTCTAATAATCTCACAAAAATTTACTGTGTTTTTGAATTGTTTTGAAAAATATTCTTGATTATTTATCCGGTGAAGTTTGCAATTACATATTCTGATAATATATGTCAGGGATTTTCTGGAGGAATTGTAGAATTAGGTACATATATGAAAAGAGTTCGTATTCTTTTCAAGCTTCAATTTCTATCGAAAATTTAAAAAATTTCCGAGCTTTAACGTTTCTGACTATTTCTGGCTGATTGTGAATCTTCTCCGAGGTGAATATCGCATGAATTTCTGGAAACAAAAGAACGATTCTATTTCAAACAGGTTTTTCCTTATCATGAGTATTCAAGTATTTGAAGCTATGAATAGCACACTTGGTACTTTATGAATAAAGATTTTCTTGAATTTATCATTTCATTTCAACTCACTGCGCACGAAATTCTCCGAAGAAATGTGAAAAATTCTGTGATTTAAAATTTTTCAGAGTGATCAGCGAATTTTAGTGAAATTTCGAGTGATTCGAGAAAACGCGGAGAGCTTCCAATACAAGCAGAAAAAAAATTGTCAATAGATTCAGAGCGAAGCGTTATTTTTCTGAAAAATTCTGAACTTGATTTTACCTCAAATTTTACACCAAATTAAACAACCCTAAAAAAAAGTCTGGCACATTTTGAGAATTTCGATCTTTCGTAATAGACCAAAAACATTATCACTAAGAATTGTCTGAAATAATCTGTTTCAAAGTTTTTGAAGAAAATATTCAGGAAAAAATTATGCAAGATCATTTCGTCGCTAGCACGTCAAATAAAAAATGAAGCAATTGTCGACAATCGCAACGGAAATTCAATCGGAACATTTTTTTATACTGCAAGGCAAAATAGACCGAAGCCTTATATCCGGAATTTTTCACAAACAGCTGGATAAAGTTGTAAAATTATGGACAAGTTTGTTCACACTATTTCTCCAATCTGCATCCAATCACAAAGTTCATACTTATGTGCTTCAGGTATCAGCAAGAAATCTCGCAGTCTCTTTTTGGAGCTTGATGCAACGGCAGCGAAAACGGCGAGGCCAGTGACACCAAAAACATCAACCGAAACAACGCGACGCATTCGAGACGTGAGTACACAAGTTTTGTTTGCTTTTTGAAACTTTCAACGTGTTTGAGCACAATGATTTCTTTTTTTTTTTGTTTTGTCGATGTTCAGGACAACCGACGAAATGGCTCGATTTTTGCACTTGATTTTTTGCGGAAACACTTTTGCACTCAAAATTAGAAAATTTGGAACAATGAATCGAAAGTAAGATGAGTGAACAACAAGTCGAAAAATCACATCATTTTTCTATATCTGATTTCTCTCACTAGTCTAACTTCAAAATTTCGAAATCTTGAATGGAATGGATTTTCTACATATTGTCGCATATCGTATTTGATTCACCATTTTAGCTGTAAAATTTCAGGGTCAGATTCGTGACCAACGATTTTGGGCAGACGCTAAAAACTGTTACAAAAATCGACCAATTTCATCGGTTGTTTTTGAGGTGGGATTTGAAATCCGACGTAATTCTATTTCCGGTTATAACGATGAAGCTCGACAATTTTTGGTAGCTTTGATAATGCCAAATAATCGATTCGAGAGAAATTGTTTTTGTATTTTTGACGCACACTGTTTTCAGAACATTGAATACGCGCGAATCATATTTGCGAGTGTTTTGCCTGGAATGTTATCTAGTCGTTTATTAGATATTAGTCATCATCCTGATTGCCAGCGATATTCCTTAGAAAGTCACAGATTAAAATCTGCAAACACGTTCCGTATCAATTTCAAAACATAAAGTGCGGTTCAATGTCTAACGATAAAATCATGATAAGCGAAACGGCGCGGTTTTATTCATTTTATAAATACTCAAGGCTGATGAATAAGGCTCGATTTGTTTTCGCTCAATTCGAGTCCAAGGGAACCAAATTTTTTAGTTTTCCCTCAGCGATAGAATTTTCTACGATCTATGAACTGTAAGTCTGTTAATGGAGTATCCCATACCAAATTAACCAATATTGATCCTCACCATTTTGTATTTTTTTAAAACTTTTCGATGTGGTAATAGCGGCCCTAAAACCCTAAATTCGTTTTAAAACAGATTTTTATCGAATCACTTTCAAGTTACAAATATGCACATCTTCTCAAAATTCCGCCTTATTCAATATTCTGAAAACCTTCATTTTTTATTTCGGTCTTTTTAAAATTGATCCCACGATGGAAAGTTTGTTATCTATTTTTTAGAACACTTCAAAAAATGTTGCCTTAACAAGAATCAATAGTTAACGTATAAAGAATTTAATTTCGAGAAACTAACTTTCTGATATATTTAATTATTCACTTGGCTATTTTTTAAAGCACATCGTTAAATTTTATCGAATAAAATTTAGTTTAGCTTATACCTCTAGAAAATTTTGGAAAAATTGTCTAAAATTGAATTCAACTCTTACATAACTTCATGTGCTGTTCGCACAGCGGAAACTGTTTAAGAATAGTTGTTGATATTATCAAAACATTGAAAAACTGATTTTTGTGAATCAGAAATTTCTTTATGTGCTCTAAAAATATAAAATAAAACTATTCCTTCGTAGGACTAAAATTAAAATGATAAGAACGCGAAGAGAAATATTTGCAAATGTAAAAAAAAAAAAACGTGAAACTCTGAGGTTTGTATATTTTTTACTTGAAAGTAATTTCACAAAAAACAGTTAGCAAAAATTAAATTTCGTCTTTTAGAGACGCTCTTCTCGCGTAAACATGTTTCAATGAAATCGGAAATGGTGGGGTTGAAAATAGCTGGATTTAATGTGGAATGCCCCATGTACAGATTGGAGACTTGTTTATTTTCGTCTTCTCGTAGGATGGGTAATTCGATAAATTGTGTCTCACGACAAGAGAGCTGAAGCAATTTAGTAGCGTCGATTGTTTTTGGGGCCGAGTTAATTACGCCGTGGCTGATCGTCTGTTTAGTTCTTGCTTGCAGTGAGTGGTTTATCAAACTATCAACCAGTATAACACGTTTGCTCTAGAAGTGCAGAGCGGCTGCCAGTGACTCAAGAGTTGAACGAATTATGCCCCTACTGATTGTGAGATAATTAAAATTCCCTAATTGGACACGCGTGGCTATGTTCGTGCAGAAGAATTGTCTACGGCTGCTTAAGCTTCTAGGAAAGACGTTACGTTATACTTGGAAAATAGTCGACAGCCTCACTCTGAAAAGCTGATTGTGAACGAATCTCTATGTCGTCTTGCATAAAATCATCAACATTGCATTCTTCCTTTTGTATTCAATAAATGATGAAGTTTTGCATCGTTTTCTTCAGTTTTACATTTTACAATTAGTACAAGTACAAGTTTGGAGAAAAGTAATTTGCTCTCTTGTTTTCATTTGTTATTTGGAACATAAAGTTGAACCGTATTAGGCCGGTTGAAAACACGGGAAATACCCTGGAAGCTGAATACCAAAATGCGCATGCGCCAAATATTGCGACCTTATCGGTAGAGTCAACTAGATCACGCCAAATATACGATCTGCTTGTCAGTCTTTAAGAGGTTAGGTTGCGTTGAGAACTTGAGATAGCCTAAATGTGACGGGTCGTCATTTAACCCTTTGCAGCGTGGTGGTAAGTATACTTACCACTTCCATATCCTCACGATTTCTTCTTTTCTGCACGTCCAATTATCATGAAAATGAGTATGCAGAGGTTTCCGTAGTCGCTGATTTCCGAAATTCAAGATGGCGGATTCAAAATAGCGGACCAAAAATATAAAAATTGATCCTTTCCGCTTAAAATTTTTTACACGGTGGTTTTCCGGGGTCTCTGAAAACGAATCCGACGTCTGAATTGTGCAATTTACGCAAAATGCAGCAAATGCATTTCGGATATTGATTTTTATAATTCTGATGTCGGATCCGTTTTCAGCGACCCCGAAAACCCCCGAGTAACAAATTTCAAGTGACCCTGAACAATTTTTATAATTTTAGTCCGCTATATTGGATCCGCCATTTTGAAATTTTGAAAATGTATCAGATCTGACCTGATTTTTGAAATCAGCGATCCCGAGAATCCTTGTATACTCAGTTTCGAGAAATTTGACGGCAAGGAAAAATATATACTTCTAATGATTGAGTCAACGTAACCTCAAAATACTTGCGCGTATTGTCAGTTCGCGCCGAGACCTAACCGGGCAGTGTTGGCCAGCCTGTCTGTGCCTGACGAAAAACATGGCGCATGCGCACTCGGGTCAGCAATTTCCGGAGACTGCCATGGTTGCGATGAAATGCAAGAAGTTTTTAGAAATTCCGTAATATAAAATATCATTCCGACATTTCGCCATGGACCTTGATGAACAATCGATAAACCGTTGCGCTTGAACTGATTCTTTGGTGGTTGGCGATCCTGTGGCGGTGGCGATCGGGGTGACGAATGCAGGCTTTCGTGGGACGTCAAGTGTCCGACGACGTCATTCGTAGCACCGACACAGCCGAGGAAGTGCGAGCCGAGACATCGGACATTTCGAACAAGTTCAAGTTCTTCGAGGCTTATAAAGCGCCCGAGAAACAGCGGAGGCAGTTCCGAATTACGCCGCCACGTGACGGACAAGTCAAGGTTCGCATCGGTGTGGCCGTGTGAACTCCATCGCATTAATCCTCGTCCCAATTAATGCCCCTTTTGTCATGTCGGTCCGCAGTCCTTAAGGTGATGTAGAGTGAGTCCTTACCGATTGAGCAAACGTCACCATTTTTCTCTATTATCCGGAGCCTTATACGCATCATTGACGCGAACAAGTTGCAGCTAGCGCAAATTCTACACGGGATTTCGAATAGAAGTAGCAAGAACAAATGTTGTTTCACTCGAAAATCATGACGGAAAATGCATTCCTTCATTTGAATTATCACTCTACACCGGAATATATTTACATGTACATATGTACGTACGTTATGCACACAGGTTTTTAGATATTTCTGTGTGATATTGCATATAGAATTGTGCTATCTCCGGCATTTTCACATTAATAATGCGTAGAATCTCATATAAGAAAAAACAAATCGTATATTACACGGTTGGTAAGGATTGACTACAGCATCCCCTTACGGTGGTTCTATACGCTAGTAACTTGCAGGGTTTAGGATTGCAGTTAAACGGAATAATGAAATGGATTTTCCTTCGTGCATTTAATAACTTGCATCTAATGTAATGGCTCTTCCTACGTAAATCGATAAAAAATATTTAAATACTTGCTTGCTCGGTCGGTAATATCGAGAAAAACAGCTGTACGCAGATTCCAATCATTTCTATACACACAGCAAGAGCCTTTTCAAAATGGGAAATTACATTTTATTGTTTCGTTAAAAAGTGGTCCACAAACCTAGAATAATGCAGGTAATATTCTTCAGTACAGCATCGCTCTAACGAGGTTTGTGAGTTGGAAATCAAACACGCTTTGTTGATTTTATTACGGCTGAATATTTGTTTGATTAGTATATCCCTACGCCACGACAATCATTCTAAGAATATTAAAAAAGATATACATACTCTAGTTATAAGCACAAGCTTGATTTTTCATTCCAAACCGATTTTCGATGGTTGAACCTCTAGTAGATTTGCTCGATTCCCCTTCACCGTGGCTTTTTTTATTTAGAAAAGTGTTTTTCACAAAGTCAATGTAACGAATTTTTCTCAAATTGTCAATTCAATATTGCTTCTTACTTTTCGAAATGAACATCCGTGCAATGTTGAAAACTTCAAAAGTCAATGTTACCAACGTGATAAAAACAAGTGGTTCACTGAGACTGAAGAAAATGGCCTTCTAAATAAATTGAGTGTAACCATAAAATAAAATCGAACAAATATATCAAAGGTTTTATCATGTTGACGAAAGTTAAACTGAAAAATCAGCATTTAAGCTGTACATAACTTTAGTATTTCTTTTCTTTATATTCTGAAGGCAATTACCATAGCTTACGAATACATGAGTTTGATACATACTAAATTCGCCATTCGTAATAAAATCACCGAAAAAGTCCTGATTCTTGACCCGCCAACCTACTTTAATTAACGCAGCTTAAATCCAAGTATGTTGGGCCTATAAATCTGTCAGAAAAATGTCGAAACATGAGAAAACAATAATGTAGTAGTTTAGAAGACGCGCGTTAAGTTAATCGAGTGAAGCTTAATCGATTGGAACTTTAGTCAATCATCACAGATCTGAACCTGGTAACACAGTTATCATCAATATTAAAGAAATTCAATTATTCTCTAATGGTTGCAACACCAAAGATAGATCAACTGTCCAATTTTAACATGTTTATATATTTATTTTGGTAAAAAACACTAAAATTTATTACTTTAGACAAGTTAATGATGAAGCTGACCGTCGGTCCGAACAGTTGCAGTACATAGAATTTTTGCAAATTTCATCAAAGAAATCCGGAGTTTCTTTGCATCCGAAATTTTTCAGATACGCTCATGATTTATCTATCGCATGTTCTATAAAAAAAAAAGTTTATCCAATCTGTTTTCATTCGAGATTTTTCTGAGTGAAATAATACGCCCAATACTTCTTTTTATCCTCGCTGAAATTTCGCTGTGTTTAGGCGTGCGTGAGATCCTCAGCTGTTTACTAATTCTGTTTTAAATCAGTGTTTGCTGTCATAACCGTTGATGTTTTATTCCGATCCCTGCAATTAATTGCATACCCGCAAAATTGAATTTTACTGTGTCTAAATCCAGTTGATAACGAAACACAATTTTCCGGGGATTTAAATTACCCGCCAATTCTGGAGTTTTTGACTCTAGACATTACGCGTATCTTGGTTTAGAATTTTTCTTACCACTCGTTGAAAAATTAATGATATCGTCCTGCAGGAACTGACCGTATGCCGATATTTGAAAAATGCGAAACGGCGAGCCATAAGGAACTGCGATTCCTTTCTGCAGACGCTGTAATTACCTGAAACTTTGCTTAAGGCTTTGCTTACGGCTCTTGGGACAGCGTCTTGTCCGGCCATGGTATGGTACCTGATTGCAATTTCCAAGTACATAGAGAACTTCTACTGGCAATCTCGAGATTACCGTAATATGCAAGACTGCGCGGTCATAATTGCGCGCGATTATAACAGCGCGCCAATTTTATTGCACCATGTACTCTCTTGAATCTGCTCACTTAGCCTTTCGTCATTATTTTTTTTATCAACTTTCCATTAGTCGATATGCTCGACGATTACACGTGTTGTGATCAAAAACATCAGAGGATGCCGTCTAATGTTAGAAAATTTACCATGCTAACTGTGTCGTATAAAATTATGAAAGTCGTATTTTTACCTACGTTTCCCAGAAACCTACAAGCTCCATTAGACAAAAGAAAACTGTTGCCATTTGTACGAAGTTGTCCGCCCCTTGATATTTACGTCATTCGTCTAAAACTGAGGCTGAACCGATCAGCTGATCGCCCAATGCGACGCCATATTGCTCCAGACATTAGTTCCAGCTATAGTTTTATTTTTTTATTTTTTTTTGCGATACACGCAATTTCAGATTACAGTAAACTTTCGTGTTTCTTTTAGTAAAATCGAATTTTCGGCACTATCTCTAAAGTTTCTCGTATTAGATGAACAGAAGGAAATGTTTTGATTATACATCAGAAAATGTTGTTCATAAAATGCAGTGAGTATTTTCTTCTACTACAAAACAAAAGAATTAAACAGAACAAATAACAGCAGCTAGTCTGTCTTGTTAGTCAGACTAACCTGATTTCAGAGTGAATCCCAATGCATTTTTTTTTTCTTCTTGGCAATATGGCGCCGATAATTGAAATCAGCTGATCCTTACGGAATGATTACGCGAAGATTTAGGTATAAAACTCTTTGTACAAGTTGTGAAGATTTTACTTCGTTACGAAGGTGTTAATACAAAGTGAAAATGGCGATGGTACCAAGTCTTATAATTATATTCTACTCTCTTACAATTAGAATGACGTAGGTATATTTTCTGCCAATATACGAATGGCATTATAAAGTCGCGAGTACTAGGTAGAATTCGATCGGTAAAATATTTCCTTGCAGTAAAAAATACGATCGTGATCGCATATTATTCAGGAGTGGTATTCGCAGCTGTATTCGTAACGTATTTCAAACCGGTCCAACAATCGTCGCTCGTTTCGTCTTCCTGCAGTCATTAGAGTTCATTGAAATCTGTTTTGACTCCTGTTCCTGTGGATTGAATGGTCGAAAATACCGGTTTTATTTTCGATTTTGATAACGGTTTCCGGTTCAATCAAATCTTCAGGACTATAAATAACGTACCGCTTATCTTACAGGCACCTATTATTTGCTCGTAAATATTATTACCTGATCGGTAATATTTGAGAAGCGTTAAATGGTATTATTTTGCAAAGGAAATTACTTTGAAAAACACTTCTGTTTGTCAGCTGTTACGATATATTAAAGATGTATCAGGTGTACAGTCCGCTCAAAAGATATTCCAAACGTAGAATTTTCTAAATGTAAACCGAACAAGAGTAGGCTGAAAATGAAGTTGATCGACTGGTTAAAATGTCCATCAAATATCCAAACCGTGATACCGTTGTAAAACCTTACTCTAACCTAGTACAAAGATAATCAATCGAGAGTTTGAAAAAAATCACGAAACATGCGCAACTTTGGAAACGAGGTTTGAATGTTTCTCAGCATAGTCGTTCGAACATTTCCAACAGAAGCTCGTTCCGTTTTTGCGGATAAAATTTTTTATTTTTAAAAAATACCCTGAAACCAGACGTGGAAGGAGGTACGCGGTGGCGGGGGTGGAATTTTTAAATTTCTGGACTTTTTTGAGCGGACTGTAGAGCCGACTCGCCTTCGAAAGCGAGGATCATCAGACCCTGGCCCTTAAAAGAAGCCTGCCGTCCCTAACCTGCCCCTAAGGGAAAACTGGGGACGATTGACTCCGCGGCGAAGGACTCGAGGGGAGCCAAAGACGCGTCGGTTGACTGTCCTTGAACCCCGGAGTGTCAGACCGGCGCGTACCGTTATGATTCTTACATCCTCCGCTCGAGGAGCCACTCATTGCTTCGAGGAGGAGGCAGGAGATTAGCTTCGAGGCTTCCTGCGACCTACACTCCCCAGTCACTCTTTCATTTAACGCGGTACCGAGTGCGACGTTTTTATTCTTCGACTAACCGACTCGACGACGACGCCAAGCCACCAACAATTCCGACGAGATACGCCAAGGTATCGTTTCAGAGCTCAAAATCTATCTGGGATTCGGGTTTCCTCGTGGTTTTTTTTTTTTTTTTGTTTTTTTTTTTGTTTTCATACTTTTCAACTACGAGACATGAATTTTTATCAGAAAATTATATACATATATATATATCCAGGGTATTTTTTAGATTCTCACTGAGAAAATTCTTATATCAACTAGAAAGATTCGCTGAAACATGTATCGTTAAAAAAAAACTGTTCGAACATTGTTGGAATTAGGAAAAAACGAGGTACGCGTAAACATTTTACGTTATTGCAACGGAAAATCAGCTTCTGAGGTTTACCGTAGTTTTTTTAGTTAAACAAGGATTCAACGTCAATTTATCGTTGCACGAGCATTAAATTTTCCCAACAGTTGCAAGAAAATCTAGCAACAGCGATCGTAATGAGAAAGAATTAGTAACGGATAATAGACTTTCCGGTAACAGCTAGAAAAATAATTTTCGTTTTCTACCTAGAACTGTATTTTTCGATTGTGGTAAAAAATGAAAATAGTTAAGGGCTGAACGGTAACCGGAACTAAAAATTTCTCTCAGTGTGGGAAATTTTCTTGTACACGTTGAAATTTGTCAAAAATTATTCATTCTCTGGGTGATGAGATATGTTTTTTTTTTTTTGCCTATATTCTATAACATTATTTTTAAGGTTTGTCAGTTTCCAGGCTACACTGGTTGTAGAAAAAACTTTCTATGCGAACTGTTTCACGTTCTTGGTATCCATTGTTGAAAAAATTCTCGGTAATTATCTTATCTCGAAAAATATTGGTTGCAGGAATGCAATACCGAGACAACAAGTTGTCATTTTTCATTAAATTTCCAATGAATATCTTAGTCGTATTTTTATCGACCTTACAAAGTTGGTAAACGTAAAACATATTTTTTTTTACCGGAACCAACCTTTTCTATTCTACTATCAAATATACACATTATTTGGACACATACATATATGTCTAGATTTTATTGCAGAATTTTCAAATCAGTGGCGGTCGATGGGATTCTAGAGTAAAAGAATAGAGACGATTCAAAATCATTGAAAATGAATACCGACGATCTTCTTGTTGAAAATATATTTGTGACAGTAATGTACCGATTGCTTTAGAATTTTAACTCTAAAACTAAACGTTACTTCTTGAACCAAAATCAGTTTAAGCCCCTTAATTCCAGATTACATAATATGCATTTTTTTTTTTTTTTCTTTGCTCCAAGTTTAAATAATAATTCAATCGTTTTCGAAATTACGGCATTTAAAAATCTGTCATCGTTTGTGAAATGCATTTTTTTTTCATCTGTTGCCACGTACTAAGTAAGTTTCAAATAATTCCGAGTGGCTTTGACAAAAATTTCCGTACACCTACGCAACTGTTGAAAGAAAGCTGCAACGTTTCAACGTAGATCGTAAACTGAAATGGATCCGTCGTATCCGTCATTCGAAGAGTTCGGACGTAAAGAAATTACAGAAAGAATTTCAGTTACGGTTGAGGGTAACTGTTTTCGATCGATTACGAACTGCACAAATCTAAATTCACGAATATCCGAATATCTTTCGATTCAACGTATTAAACGACGGATAAGTTCTGTGAAAGACTTTAACTTCCTAGTCGGCGATTACCGCAATGTCTAATAATAAGTAGATAAGGTGTGTTTAAAGCAAAGCCGCAATTCTGGCCATAGTGACGAATATCTTCGGCAAAAATGTAAGCGTGATATTTTTACGCACAGATAAGGAAAAAATAGTGACAGCTCAATTTTGCTCGTTGATAATATCGTGTTGGTATTATATTATTGTATTAAATAAAATGAAAATGTGATTATATATTTAGGAAGTTTATGTGAAAGTTTAACAATTTGAAACACCTGCGCCTAATGTATAATTCTTAATTCTTATGCGGAAGATCTGGCAGACTTATTCGACCTTCAAACGAACTTTCTAAATGACATTTTTAAGAGGAAAACATTCTAAATACGTCTTTTATAAGAAATTCTCCATACATTACCGGAAATGTATTCCAAAAATCCGAACCATTCTGTGCACTTTGAAGCTTACCGATCGAAAAATTAATATCACGGTGAATCACGGAGGTCGAGAATTGCAGAAATTTCCAGGTACCTAGATAGGTGATTATGATTTTATACTACAGCAATGAAGAATTTAGGACGAAATCGAAATCGAAATTTTTACAACTACTCAACGTTAACGTCCACCGCAATCATAGTTTGTAATTACAATCGTCGCGTGATCGTAGATCGTGAAAACTATACGTTAAAAACACTATAAAATATTAACATTGCAATTAGTTTGTGACTTGTGTAAAAAAGAAAGCAAAAAACAAAGTACACGAAAGAGCTGAAACAATCGTTAGTCGTCAAGAGAAAAGAGCGTAAAGTTTGTCGTTTTAACGAAAGAAAGAAATATAAACCGAAAACTTTGTTGATTCAGTTATTGAACGGTAAAAAATTTAATTACGACTCATCTAACCAACTTTTCGCGTATTTATTTCCTTGTCATTCTGTCAATCTCGAACGATGCCGCTGAAAGAATTAACAAAACCAAAAAATTGTTAAATAACGGTTTAAAATGTTACACCTAAATTAATTAAGTTGAATAATGTATTAAAATTTTTACAAATAACGTAACAAAATCGTGTCGTTTCTTCAATTTCGATAGATCGGCGAATCCGTTTCGTTGAGGCGGGAAAACTTTTCAAAATATTTCAACAAATAATCAAACTTTCTTTAAACAAATCTGCCGGCATTCGTTTTTCACGCTGAAATATAGATATTTCAACGAAATTCGTTGAAACCGTTACAATTTGTAAGTAATTTTATGAGAAAAATTGATAAACCGTTAGAAATTTACTTATTCTGGATAAATTTGTTGAAATATTCTGATTTGCTCAAGGTATTAAAATTGATTCGCTTCAGTTCCATCTTGGATTAAAATTTTCTCGTTTCCTGAGCTTCCGCCGCTTTTCATCGTGATAAAATAATTCATCGCTGGAATCGTTTCCGTCTTTTTAAGCCCGTCAACCGGCGTCCGCTTGACGCCCAATCGCTTTTGTGTGCGAGAGGACTAGTCGAGGAAATATTCCATCCAACACTCGCAATGTGCAAACACGTCCGGTTGCAAGCCGCTGCTTCGGCTACCTGTACAGGTGGACATCTACAGACCGCGTTGGAAAAGAGAATATTATTCACGAACGTCGGTCTTAATACGAGAAACTCGCAGGAAGCGTTTCGTTCCCTTCGTCCCATGCGTTTGCACTCATTGTTCGCAAAATGCTTATTATTGTCAACAAAAATGGTCTTGCCGTGAATAAATTTCACCGTTAACACCGTATATTCTTCTCGGAATTTCCGAGTAGAAACATCGAAACGAAAAAAAAAAAAAAAAAGTGGTACAACTTGCGTTGAAAGTGTTGAAATTGTTTGAATAAACTGTTTGAATCCCTCTGGAAAAATAATTAAAAAAAAAAAAAACCGGAATCACATTTCCGTTCTGGCCTCAAAATAATCGTTTCATATCGAGGCATGTCTGTGAATTTTTCTGAAAAACGGCATTTTTGAGATGACTTAAAAAAAAAAAAAAGAATATTGGTAAAAAAAAATTTCGTCTTTTTTGGCGGAAAAAAATCAGAGTTGGCATGGAATGCCCTATATAGACAATCCGCCAATCACTGTGTCCTAGAAACCTATTGTGATATACTCCTCTTGTGAGAAACGATTTTGCCACTCGAACAAAATATTTTGCAAACATTTTTTTCGATCCGTACCACGCGATTTAATTGAATCTGTCAAAAACTGGATCATTGTTACAATATAATATCATGAAACAGGAATTGTTTCTTAATTGAAATTTTTTTTTCAATCTCAAAGCAATAATTATTTCAATCATACTATTTTGGTATTTGAAAACGCCTCTCGGAACTTCCCTTCAAGGCCTCTGAAATACTTTTGTCGTGTATCAACCTGCTCGATTGATTTTTTCAATTTTTTTATCACGGGATTTCAAGCGTCAAAAGGACTTTTTGTAAATCTAAATCAATCTCTAAAAATGTTCGAACACCGTGGAAGTAATCGTAATAAAATTAGAACTGACGAATTTTTCATACATTTACTGAAAAATATAGTGAAAAATATTTTTCCACCGGGGAAACTTAACTACCTCAACAATTAGTTCAGCTGCTTTTGGTGCGACTCGATTTCTATACAGATTTTTAGTGAAAATCGACCCGTCGCGGCGTCGACGAGGTTGTCAGGTAATATTTAAACGACAATCGATCCTTGAAATGCCGTCTATTCCTCACTCAGCAATGACGAAACTGATAAATATCGCTCGACAGTGAAAGCCGAACGGAATTTTCAAGTTATTATTAGACTCAGACTGTCGCAACCATTAAAAAGTATTATGCATGATATAATATTATTCCTTATCGGTACAAGGAATTTACGAGACTTAAAATTATTTCACCGACACGATTGCGACCTCACTTGTTACGAAACACCAAATTTTATTTTCTATTTCGTTTTCCACTCCTTCTCCGAATTTCGAATAATTTTTATCATTTTTGCGAGTTATTCGCAAGTTTTTTTTTTTTAAACCTTAATTTGCGGAATTTCAATCTTAATCTGATTGCACGTTTTTTAGTTGTGTACGCAATTCGCTTACGTTTCTTTTGTTTATGATAAAGTTTTCGTGATATATACGATTGTGATTCAAATTTGCAAAAAAAAAAAAAAAAAAAACAAACAGCGCGTATAAACAATCTTACAATATTCATCAAGCAGTGCCAGTGTCGCCCTGCTATTTACCGTAATCGCGTTGTAATCCGAGAATTAATCTGCAGGACTTGTGCCAATTTTATAGCGTCAAGCTTGGCGGATTGCTGAGCCTGTTAATTGCCTATCATTAAAAGACATTAATTCGTCCCTCGGTTACTTAATCGAAGTTTTAGCCTAATGAAAACATACGATGTGAAAACTCCCATAAACTTTGACAACGTTTCTGTAAAAACTGTTATATTTTTTTAATCTTTTTTTAGAAAATATTCTCCAAACTATAATATTCACGAATATTGTTTGACGATTTTCCTGATATTTCTGAAAGATTTTTGCAAGAATCTTAATTCAATGTTCAGCGGAAATCAAGTTTCTACAATTTTTTAGTACGCATCAGAAAATGTTCGGAAGATTTTGAATCTTAGTTGAAAACTTGGTCTTGTCTTAAAATTGGTGAAGAAAAATTGAGTAATGTATTCGTGTAAACGAATTCAAAATATACTGATTAATGATGGTTCATTATTCCAACAGACGTACGTACCTTTAATATATTTCTGCAGCAATTGGAATAGAACTGTAAATTCACGAGGTAACGTGAAAACGGTAATTGTTCGAGGAGTAATGAAAGAAGAAACGAATAAAAAAAAATAAAAATACGAACACTGAAATTGACTCCACGATTCGCACGTGCTACTTGTTTTACGTTTGATAGAAATATGTTTACAGTTAGTCATACTTCAAATCGTAAAATAAGATAACCAATCGTCCTGCGATCGGTATTAATAAGATGTATTATCGTTATAAATGAGAGTCTCGATCCCCGTCGTATTTTTTCCTCTCTCAAATCTATTCCATGCTGTCAGTAAAATGCCGTTATTTTCGATACACCAAATATTAATTGTTTCAATAATTTTTACCTGCACTTGATGAATTGATTTACTGTGCAAATGACGTGATATTTCAATGGTTAGAAGAATATTTCATAATGTTTCTTCGAGAAGATAATATGTTGCAGGAAATATTTCAAGATAAACAGTTTATTGTTATTTATCTGAAAATTTACACTCGACGTTATTGTGCGTAATGTACAAGCAGCTGCTTGAAACAGTTTACGACCCTGAATTACGGTATATTTCTTTTCTCGTCGTGAGAGTTGCCATTTCTCGTACCATTAGGCAACGCCATTAATGAGTGTAAATTTTACGAGAAAAAAGTATATTTATGCGAAGTGTTGAGTCTCAGTGCCGTCGCAACGATTGATAGTGGGAAAAATGTACAACGCATCCGAAACCTGAATTAGTCTTTCAGTTTTATTTTAATTTAACCTCATTAACGCGACCGCTGTTGATTTGATCAAGAATAAAGACGTATGATTCTCCGCAAGGCTTAATTATTTTCTACATTTAAATACAACTGTTTTATTGACTTGTTCGAAAAGTAATAATCATTTTCAAAAATTTTCACGATATACATTTTTGCTTATCGAAAATTCTTGAAGCACTGAATTACCTGAACTTAAAACAAAAATTACTTCGCCACGGAACCCGTTTTATCACGATTGCAATAAATATTTGAATTCTGTATTATTTTTGAGAAAGATTGAATTATTATAATGATGTCTCAAGTTTCAAGGTTTCAAGAAATTCTATATAAAGTTTCTGGAAAGTAATCGCATTCTTTCGGAATCGCATTTTTTATCAAAAATATGACAAAACTTGAGAGTTTTAACGTGTTTGTGTATTTTTGGCTAAGTCAATTTCGTGGTAAAAGTCTGATAAATTTCTAGAAACGATTCGATTTTTTCACAACTTCATTCTGTGTCACAAATGGTAAGAAATATGATTTCAGGTGACAAAATCTGATCATATCTGTAAAAGAATATTATCAATCTAACTGTAGTTATGAAAATTTTTCAAAAATTATCAACAAATATTAACTCCCGGTGAATGAAGAAAATACTTCAAAACTTTTGAGTCTACCAGTTTTTGGATAATGTAATCAACACTTTGAGAAAAAAAAACTTGATTTTTTTCCGATTCCTTGAAAGCCTAGAAAACTTTGAAAAAGTATACAGACAAAAGATGTAAAAAACAAATGTTCACACGGAGGGTTAAGGTTTAACCATAAATCTTCCAAAATTAATTTTTTGCACACAGATATTTCGAAATAATTCCTATAAATTATTAAAATTTGTGAGAAATAGTTAAAAAAATAAAAACAAAAACCGTCAAAAGTTTACTGTCGTCCGAATAAATTAGTAAGAATTTCTGAAAGTTTCTGAAAATAATAAATAATTATCGCTAAATTTTATAGCAGCGTAAAATCTCAACATTGGAGATATAAACCACACGAGTATAAAAAGCATGATATAGTACTTCTCTCTTCTGTGCCGCAAATGGCTTTACATTAGAGTAGAATAGTTCGTATTAATTTACTCCCAAGCATGACGTCTCGTCTCATTGTCCGTGTGCTTTCTAATGTTTACTGTTCCATGAAATGCGGAGATTCCTCGAGTGCGCACCTTCGTAACTTAATTTAACACAACCCTTCTCACATTGCATTGCCATGTCGTTTATACTTGGTAGTAAATAAACATCACGTTGTATTTGTTCCTCAAACTTTCCATGTCAACTGGGTGAACCAACTTTTTCCCGCGGTGTCTTGTGTCGTCTTAACGCTTTACAAGGCGCCCTTCTTTTGTTACTGAAAACTTCACTCAATTACCTTTTGTTATCCATGAAGGGGAAAAGTTCCTTTCCATGTTTTTGATATTTTTTCTAATATTTCCTGAAATAAATTTTGGTAGTATCGCGGATGTTTCCGAGTAAACGCTGCAGTATGTCGAATTGCCTACCACCGGGGGGAACAAATATCGGTAATACAGGCTCACTGAGTTATCGGCAGGCAGCACGTCAAAGTCCTTATGAGTGAATTTGAACTGCCCGTATTACCAACTTGTTTCGATTTCGTCTAGCACTTGATTCGTTGTTTATAACCACGGAATCACGTTGAAGTGAGTATATGACTTGACTTGACTAAAGTGACAACAACTTGGTAGGTCCGTTTTACCGACATCTGTTCCCCTCAGTGGCAGGCAACCCAACATAATGCTTCAGCGTTTACTCGGAAACACCATGTAGAACATTATGTGAAGCGTAATGAACTTAGAAATTGATAAATAAGAAAAAGAAATCGTCACAATTTTCAGGAAAACAATTGAGTTGTTGATAACTGATTGTGAGCTTTTTTCTTGCGAGAACTATGTTTTTTTTTCAATTTATTTATTTATACAGTCGTCGTCGCTTTGTCCCAATTCAACTCGATTAACGTCGGTTGCACTCGTCGTTTGAACGCTATTTTTACCGGACTGTACACCTGATAGATCCTTAACTGTACATAACCAGCACGACGACACGTCGTGCTGGAAAGACTGTTAAGTATAAAATAGTGCGACAACTCTTCTTCCGAGTTGACAAAAACCTGTATAGCAATCACGGTTATCCAACCTTATTGCAGTGTTCTATCGCGGCAGAAACGAGATCACCGCCTTTTATTCCACGAAGTTGACCCAGTCAGTTCAAACATTCCTCCATTACCTACATAAAAATATAACCTACAATTGAAACGCTTCAACGATCAAAGACCCTCGTCATTATGTCTTGTAAATTTTTCCCCATTCTTAGAATAACCTTATTTCCTACAGTACACTTACATGTAACTGATTTTACGCTAAATCAAAAGAGATATCCACTAATCGTCTCATCTTTTTCTTAACACCTTCAACCATTTTTATAACCTTGTAATAAAATTTTGTTTTATTCTGCTAAAAAAAAAAAAAAATCATATGTGAAACCTAATTATCATCGAATCTTCGGTATAATATCTCGTTGATCTTTTAATGAACGTACTTAGAACATTCTAAATCGAAGTTGAATTATCAGAACAAAAGAAAGACAAATAAGGTAATGTAATATGAAAACAGAAATCGGATAATTTCGATGATCGAAAATTTGAAGTCATGAAATCTTCACATATCTACCTTTCACAATTCGTATTTTAATCTCAGATATGAATACGAAGTAGAATAAAAAAAAAAAAAAAAAAAAAAAAACAACCAGTACCTGGATTTTGAATCCACGATTCCGTTGGAGGAAAAGAAAAAAAAGTTTGGCTTCTTCGAAAAATCCTGCTTTTGCGTTCGAGGTTAATTGCCCTCACCTATAATCAACTATAATTAACGTGTGATAACGTGTTATGATAATTTGGGTTATAAAATATAAATAATATAAATGGTAGGATAATTAATCGTGGTATATTGGGATGCTTAGATGGAGTCTCCAGAACGTGAAATCTACCGCGACCCGGAAGTCATTCGAGCTGACGACAGAGTGAACGAGGTTGTCCACACCGACACGGCGAGGAAGATGCTGTCGATATTCAGACAGATGGAGGAGAAGGCTTCGAAGGAGGATTTGCCCGACGGTCCAAAGCCCTTGAAGCGTTTCACACCACCGCCTGAGGACAAATTCGCAAAACCAACGGCGTCCGAATCCGAGGATGAGGAAGACGAGGAGGGCGAAGAATCCGAGGGCGTCGAAAGCGGCGAGGATCGCGACCCCAACTACGTTCGGGCTTCGGACAAGGTTCGTTTCGACGTTTTTTCATCATTTTTTCAACGTTTATTAATTTTTTTTTTTTTTTTTTCGACTAGTTCTTCGACCCTTCAGGTTAGGTTCAGCCAAAAATTTGCGCTCGTTTTCCCTCATTTTTTCAACTTTTAACACTTTTTTTTGCCCATTTTTTAAACCTTGTCTGGTTGAATTTCGTCGTTGACTCGTAATTTTTTATCTCGAAATTTTATAATCACTTATTGCTTATTTTATCAAAATTATTTATCGTTCCCTGGTTCGATTTCGTTAAAGGTTCGTGCTAATTTTCCTGCATGTTTTCAACGTAGATGATTTTTTTCCTTTTGCCAATTTTTCAATTTACGCACTTTTTACCAGAACTTTTCACACCTTGTTACGTGTTTTTTCATTCGGTCAAAGATTTGTAATTTTTTTCATGATTTTTTCACTTCATTTTGCTGCATTTTCCAACCTTCTTTAGGATAACTGTTTTATTTTTCAGGAAATGCACACGAATTTTCTTTTGTAAAACGATGATTTCAAGACTACACCGAGAAGGAAATTCTGATTTTTCTATACCTTGCAGAAGGAGTTACATTTTCATTTCACTAATTTGGACATATTAATTATACGGGTTTCTTTGTGGAGTATTGTTACGTAATTTTGAAAAAGGCTAGAAAAAATCATGGATCCAAAAATAAATATACACCGGGATGTATGAGAGGGTCGTTGAATTCGAGTCAAATGTTGAATAAAATTTCGAACACGATGACACGAGTTTTTGGAAACTTGAAAGATGCAAAACGTGAAATGACTTATCGTTACACTTGCACGTTGGAAAGAAATCAGATTGCATACGCGAACGGCAAAAAGTCTATCACGAGTACAATATTAATTGAAATAAGCAAATGTTTTCACTGCCAACGAATCTATTTACATAGGCTTAACATTGTAAATCAGCTTTCACGTAAATCATGTTGGAAATGCATGAGAGAATAATATTACTGCGATTTCACTACCTCGACAAAGTATCGAACGTTATTCTCAAAATAGTACAATACTTTGAACGGTCAAATGGTTTTTATGCCGTTAGAAGTGTTCGAAATTTTTTTTTTTTTTCACTCAATTCGTTGCTGATACATGGATTATCATATTTTGAATTTTTAAGTCTTTAATGCAGCATCGACCAGGATAAATACAACATTTTGTTAATTCTAAATCTCAGATTCATGAGAAATATACTAAAATGTTTAATCTTCGAGATTAGAAATTAGAGGGAATGTTTATCGTAAATTTAACTTTCAACGGTATATTTTTCTGTGTTTTCTCTTTGCGACCTTCCTCAAATCGAATAATTTTGTGCTATTAAATCGCAGCCATTATTCTAATTTAAAATTTCTTCACTTTCTTCAGGTAGAGGACGAGTTCTTGAAACAAGCTCAGAACGCAGCCCGTGCAAAAACGCTGCGCGCGAAATTTGAACAGTGGGAAACGACCGACGAAAAGGTGACCAGTCATCACGTAGCTGAGATGGAAATTGCTCAGGGAGCCGGCGATCAGTCAAGCATAGAATCCGCCAGCAGTCTCCGAGCCCGGTTTGAATCCCTTGGTTCGCAAACTCCAGAAGTACCGCGTACCGCGAAGGTCAAGGTCAACAGATTTGTGGTGAGTTCACGTTACAGATATCGATAAGTATTATACACTAAAATCAATCTTCCCATCCTTCGCAAATTGTTGTCACAATTATCATAACGGTTAAGAATTTTGTTAATGTTTTTTCAAACAAAAATCAATACCTTTTCCAATTTCTTTCATCTCTAATCTCTGAAATCCGTCATATATTATGATCCGATCGAAATACTGTAATAATTTCTATACAAGATTTGCAGAAAATAAAAACAAACGTAATTTTCGTAACAAAGTTCGTATACTGTACGAAAAATATCAAAAGTATCTGTTATATGCCGAGGAATGACGTGAAAATACCGGGTCACTTCGTGGAAAAGTTGCATGGGAAATTTAACATAGGGTGTGATCCCCATATATTTATACAATTCAGGGCATATTTTATCAAAATCCGCCTGCACTTATGCAACCCAGAGCGCATTTTATGAAAATCCGCCTGCATTTATGCAACCCAGAACACATTTTATCAAAATCCGCCTACATTTATGCAACCCTGGACACAGTCTATCAAAATCCGCCTATGTTTATGCAATCCAGAGGACATTTTGTCACAATCCGCCTGCATTTATGCAATTCGGGATCCATTTTACACCAAATCCGCCTACCCTTATGCAATCCAGGGTACGTTTAACCTGTATTTACGCAAGCTGTGGTACATTTTATCAAAATCATGCGATTTAGGTTGCCACATTTTACCGATCTGTACTTTCGGTTGCCAAAAGCTGGTGAATTTCGAAAAATTTACTCTACTTTAAATTGCTTGTACAATATTTCCACGAAATAACCCGGTATAATATTTCCAATTTATATACAAACGAAACATATGCTTCATATATAATGAATATTTAACATTTTAGCGTCTCGCTATTGTAAACAATGACTAATTATTGCTGACAATTTTTATTTCGCTTATAATTGCAATTAATATCCTGTTACGCATATACCTATAGGATAAATACTATTTGCATATTATTTCGTTTGTTTGTGGCTTGCGAGCTAACATGCAGAAATTAACTCCGAAAATGAATCGATCCGACTTAATTATCGTGTACTACTTAATTGTTTTCTTTTTTTTTTTTTTTTTACACACCTCATGCTTAGAGGAACCAGGTATAATTTAATCTTCTATAAGAATTCGTTTTATTCTTGAAATCATACATACTTCGTTTATTATGCTGCACAAAATTAATATAATTCACTTTCTCAATCCTGTGAGTCATTTACCGTTATTTTATATTATACGTATAATATATGCGTGTTTATGTACACAATAAATGTCGAATATCATCTAATGCATGCTTTGATTTTCGTATGAAAAAAAGATACAAATATTTTCTTCTACGTAAATAGATTTCTTGGTATGTTTTTGCTCACTTATTTATGTCTTCCTCTTTTCGTATGTTTATAATTAAACCAATGACAACGTAAATTTCTTAGCGTCTTTTTTTAGTAAAATTTATTAATATTTTTTTCACCCCTTTTCAAGAAAAAACTGTTCGATACATACCTAGGTGTACTTTATAAATTAAGAAAATCGTGCAATGCCTATTTTGCTTTTGGTTGTTTGACTGTGATTGACTAGTATAGAATGAGGCTACGTCTTGGCGCTATCGTTTTATAAACCCTACTGACAATGTTCGTGTGATAAATCATGAAATGTAAATATATGTATATATAAATATATACATTAGCTATACACCAGATCAAAAATCGTATAGTCGAATTTTTAGTTGATGTATGATTTTTGATCTAATAGATCTGATGATTCGTGCGTTTGTAATCTATTATGTAATTTTTTTTTAATATCTTATCGAAATTGTAATAACATCTTATGATTTATCGCATAAACATTTGCAAAAGGGAATCTGTCATATTTCCAAATGTAATATATAACTTTCTTACGAGCAAAAACTTTCTCACAAAATTCGCCAGGGCATAGTTTCATTTTAGAGTAAATTTTTCTTCGCTAAAAATTTATACTCGTTAATAAATGTTGGAAGATTAAACTTTTTTTTCTCATTTGTTTATTAATTTTTTATTTATTTACTTACGTACTTAAGAATGATTTTACCGTATGTTATGTCAATTAAATGTCCTCAGTGTCATAATCGTTACGTGTTACAAATTTTACTGTATTAAATCAAATTTCACCTATCGATCGTTTGAAATTTTTTCTCTCGTATACTTCACTGTCAGTAAAATCCATATAATTTATCTCAATATTTATTATATTTTCTCAAACTCTCCCCGTAAATATTTTTACGAATTCGAAAAACAGTGAAACGAATTTAATACACTCGCGTTTGTAACATTATCATAACGAATAATTGTTGTTTTGTGGTTTGGCATGAAATATATATGTGATTATTTTTGGCTTTTATTCATATACTTATAATATGATATGTTTTGCATTTTGAGACTGCACTTATATATATATATATATATATATTTACATATGTATATATATATGTAGATATGTATTGGAATGGAATGTTGAAATTTTAATTTCGTTTCTTACCTTGAATATTAATAATCATAATTACAATATTATTACTAATAACAACAGTAATGTTTTACGTGCAAAAAATAATCACAATGAAATTCTATGCAATTTCCACACAGTAAAAACATCAAGACTGAAAGGTGCCCAACGGATTTGCCAAAGAAGAATTAATATACGAGGAAGAAAAATTATAATATAAATAACCACCTCATTTAAATTCTTATATACTAGATGAAAAGAAAAAAAAAAAAAAAGAAAAAAAATGATAAAGAAATATTAATTATGTTAAATTATATGTATGTAATAATTATACAACTATGTTTTAATATTATGTAAGTTATACACATAATATATCGTTATAGCTGGGTATACATATATATACATTCATACATTATATATATTGTTGGTTATAAACGTTTAACTGTGTCATTCATGGCCTAAGGTATATACTTTGAAGTAAATTAAAAATGACGAGATATACAATGATTTTTATATGTATGTAAAACGGCTATAAAGGAAAATATATAATGTATGCATAACCTTAGGTATAAATATGGATTTGAAATATAAGACTAATCTTGCAATAATTTAATTTATAAACAGTTGATTGATATACTGGAAAAAAAGCAATAGCCACCTTTTATTATCTGCTATTTATAATTATATGATACTCGATCAGGGTGCAGTTTAAATTTGACTGACATATGAGCGGAAAATGAGAACAAAAATCAACTTTGGTGTCCTCGAAGTTCGTTGTACAGAGAAAGCCTCTCAAGATCAATAAGGATTCATTTCGATAATTTATTAATTAGCCATTAAAGGTTTTTAATCTGTTTTGTAGGTATTTGTCTTTTTCTTTTTTTTTTTTTTTTTCATTTCGTTTTTTAAATATAGTACCAATAGAAAATAGTTCAATACTTTTATCATTAACGTGACGCGTTTGTTTTCTTTTATCGCCGAAACAATTCTAAAAGGACTGATATTTGAATGTATGCTTCCCGGCGCAGTACGAACAAAACGGGAGAAATGTATAAATAAAAACTCATTCGGACGTAGGACAAAAAAAAAAAAAAATTTTTTAGCAGCGGCACTTTTTAACATTTTACAAGATACAAAAATACACTCTACAGGGCCTTTTTTCTAAGGGGGTTATATTATAATATATATTATACATACACAGACGAAAAAAAAAAACTAAAAAAAAAAAGAAAACAACATTATACACATTGTAAACTTTCAATATTTTGTATATGAAATGCGTAATAATTTTAATCGATTTATACGTATAATAAACAAACACACGTAACGCGCAAGCGTGAATTTCGTACGCAAAAAAAAATAAGTAAATTGAGATAAAAAAAAAAAAAAATGGATTTTCTAATCGTAGACCAATACCTAATCTATTTAATTATATTGGAAACAATAGAGGGTTGGAATGTGTACAAAAAAAAAAAGAAGAGGAAGAAGAAAATGAAAAATGTTATTTCATTTATGTCTATAGAATATTGTAAGAATTGTACGTATAACAATTAGGAAATTATGAGGTGTGCCTACGACTGCTGATTAATGAACCTGCGCGTAACTTGTTACAGTTATATGTTACGCAAAAGATCGATACAACGTTATAATTACATCCGTTTTTGATCAAGCAAAATGTCAAATTGCCTTCCACACATCACGTAAACGGGAATTTGCAATTTATTGTACGATAACTCTTTGCCAAGCATATTTTTCCACAGTTATAGTTACTGAATCGAGTAATCCTGATACCAGCAGGTACATTACAGATATTTTATCAGAACTAACCATCCGCAATATTTACATCAATCTTGCTACAATATTTATTGTTGATTAAGATGTCATTCGCTACATATTATATGCAATATAAATACATGCTGCTTCGGTAATCAAAGTTGGATTTTTTCCATAAGCTTATCTGTAAACCTGCTGTATTAATCGGGATATTAAGAGATTGCAGCAACAACTTTCTAGGCATAATATGTAACGAGATATTTATTTGTTATAATACACGTATAATACTTATAGGTTCTCATAAATATACGTATTAGATGTTAAATTATTTGATTGTAATTTGTTGTTGATTAGTACGAGGAAAAGAGAAAAGATAAGAAGTTTAACGCATAACAACAAATATCTTATCATAAATTGCATATATATGTTGCGTATAAAATATACATATTATGTGTATATATATATATATGATATATTTCAATTAGTGAGGTTTAATACATTGCATTTTATGTTATTTTGAATATTGTATAATTTTCTTTATTAATTGCAATATTTTTCCTTCACTATCGAGCATATATGTATCGTTCAATATTATTACATTATAATAATTATAACATGATCTTAATTATAATAGTGGTGAAACAAATAATAATAATAATAATAATAATAATAATAATCATTGGTAAATAATGTACGTACCCAGATATATATACACACACATATATATACATATATGTATGTATATATATATATTAATTATATACTATCGTAGCCAAACTATCAAAAGCAAAACTCCCTCCTTTAAATATCCATACGAATTAAACTCGATTTTGCTGTTACCAATTGATATCGCGTTGAGCAAAATAGGTGAGCATATTTAATAATATTTATAGTGTTCTGTAATTTTTTTTTTTTTTTTTTACGAGTGTCAATTCATCAAGTTCATCAGCCATCTTGAAATATATTTGGAAAAAAAAACCTGTCACAAATCGCTTTCTCAATCTCTCTTTCTACAAGCAATTTCAGTATATTGAGTCTTTTTCCAACTTTCGCTTTAATCGAACCCAGAGTTAAATTTATCTTATTTCAATTTTTTCTATGCCAGGAAATTCAAACGACATGTGCGGAAGTGTGCGAAAGCTGCGAGAAGAAGGTTTACCCATTGGAAAAGGTTGAGACCAACAACAAAATCTTCCACAAGCAGTGTTTTCGGTGTCTCCAATGCAATTGCATTCTTAGGTAAAGTAAAACTAAACTAGAATATTGTCGAAAATAAAATAGTATATTGTGTTATTAGTGAGGAAAGTGGGTGATTTCCGATGAGTGTGAAGTTTGCAGCGTGAGCCGCAAAGGCTAGGGCTGCGTTCACGCGAATACGAGTGCGAAGTTAACCTTACAAGTGCTGCAATCGCACGAGTCAGATATCGCCGATTAACACACGTAACGCACGCTATTTTTCCCAACACCCGTGAAGGAAAGTTTGATTTGAAAAGTAAGGATTGTGTTACAGAACGCGGAATTAGAGCCGGATGACTTACGCTCAATGATACAGTGCGCAAAATTGAATTGTTCGCAAGTGCGCGTGCGTAAAAATAAGTATGTAAAATATAGCGTTTCAATTGCGCGCATGTGCCAACGTTGTTTTACCGCACTGTTCGGAAATGGGGCACTTTACGCGCGCTCCAAAGGCGTAAAAAATCTAACTTTCAAACCAGACGTTGGAAAAGAAATATTTTCCGTAAAACTCCAACTATAAGAATTCCGATTGATAAACTTTCAACAAATATCAAAGTTTTTACATAATTCTGCGATTAGTTCACGAAAATTTATACGTAACTGTAAAGGAATGTTTTTACAGTAAAACTGTAATGAAAACTGAAGATTTGTTAGATGAATTTTCAATAAATATCGAGTTATTTTCATAAATATGCCGAAATTAATTTTGGCAAAAATTTACCTGATTCTAAGTAAATTCATAGAAGTTTTTAGGGAACGGTTATCTCCCGCAAAGTTTATCTTACGCTTGTCGATAAAATCGTCTTTTCTCCTTACAGAATGGACACGTTCACATTGAACAACGGAAAATTATATTGTATACCCCATTTTAAACAACTTTTTATAACAAGAGGAAATTACGACGAGGGTTTTGGAATAAATCCCCACAAAAATAAATGGGCATCTTCCACCGCTGGATCTCCAGCGATGCCACTGACCACGAACACAGCAACACCAATCGCTGTGTCAAACGGTGACCTTTGATTACTTAATATGTATATATATATATATATATATGTGTGTGTGTGTATATATATATACCTATTAACAGCAACTGTAACTGTTACTTTAAACATCAGTTAGGGTAGATGTCTCACATAAATTAAGTCGACTAAATTATTCCTCTCCTAAACTCAGCATCATTCCATTTCTGATGTCCACAATGAGTTTCGGACATATTGTGTAACATTCATTAATTCGCCTTTAACAAATTTGTACATGGATAATAATTTTGGAACACACTGACGAAACTCGTTAAGTATAAGATGATTAGCTCAACAGTGTCGAACCGTATCTGCTTCGGCGCCATTATATAAGACGGTTATTAGATAAATTGTCAATATATCTTGATTCTTGCCATTTAGGCGGTGAAAATTAATATGATACGTATGTACATTACTCAAAACCAATTGTTTATATTAAATGAATTTTCAAATTTATTATTTCCATCTCATTCCACCTCTCATCCTTTGTTATTCTCTCTCTCTCTCTCTCTCTCTCTCTCTCTCTCTCTCTCTCTCTCTCTCTCTCTCTCTCTCTCTCTCTCTCTCTCTCTCTCTCTCTTGCTGATTTTTATTCTATTCGTCAGATAGTGACATATAATTTCATTGAAACTCAGAAAATATATAGAGATTTAAAAAAACGTTGTACGTTAGGTAAATGAACAAAACACCTGCATAGACATGTATTTAACATTTTAACACTGTTATATCGTTGCAATTGAGATTCCCAAAAAAACTATGTTGTGAATTAAGCACCTCGAGTATGTATCTAAAGGCATACAACCACTCGATTCGAGATACAAGTGCTTCTACATTCTAATTATTGCACTAAATTGTTATTATTATGATCATAATGTCGTTACTCGGAAGCCCCAGTTTATCTGAACAATGTCCCATATTCTCCTTATTTGTCTAAGTCAACTTTTATCGTTTTGTATTAATTTTATTTTACAATTTTTAGATATTTTATTGCCTATTATTATCACTATTTTTATTATTTTTATTATCATATTTGATTTTTACGACTATTGGATGTAGGTATACATTCATATATATTAGCTTCAGTTATACATATTATTATTATTATTATCATTGTTATTATTATTACTAGTATTATTATTATTATTATTATTAATATGTCATATTTTTTACCATGCAGGCGTAATAACTTTGAGTTTCGTGTACTTTATATTGTATTCCTATGAAAATATATTATGTCTTTATATTATTTGTGAAATACATATTTAATTCTTATAGCAAACTTATCGTGTCTTCTTATTTTACAGTCTCCAATTTATTGCGACCCCAAATATGGGTTTAAATTTTGAACAAATTAAAGTGTGCAAGATACACGAACGTCATCGTCTCCTTCTTCCTACTATCCGCTTGAGGTGGTGAGAAACTCAATTTTAAACGTACGAGAAGGGTGAATTTTTTCTCCTCGTTTGCGGCATTAATAACGATAGAAATGTTATAATTTCTCCTACAACGTAACAATGGATTCGCTACGTATGGACCTACAGAGTTAGATTTTGAGATTTAAAGAAATGAATTATTGTGCCCAACATGTTACTATGAAAACGTTATTCAATGAGTCCTACTGCGACCAAACTCATTGACCAAGATTGCAAGTGTTGTGGAACTACACTTAAGAAACTCCATATCTTGAGCCAAAGAAACACCCATAGAAGTTTCAGCAGAATCTGTGGTCCGGAGATCTGATATTCTCCTTTTAAGAGGTGTTCCATAATTTTCTAGCCCTTCTATTGGCTCCAGACTGGGACATCTGCACTTGGCGTGCCTTCTTTCTGCAAGATGCATTCGCCATAAGTTTCTCGGGTTTACATGTCAATGTAATCTGAAAAGGTTTCTGCAAAGTTGGTTCTAGAAAAAATAATTTACCTAATGAATTGAAAAGACTTTATTGATTGGCCTTATCTCCTTTGCGTCAAAGCTTCAACATTTGACAAAATCGCCCGTAACAGACTGTTTAGAGGCAACGTCAATGCAATTTCGCAGTGAAAATGACTACGATGAAAGTAAATTTACTAAAAAGATGGCTTTAAGCTTTAGGGTAATGATAGAAAACCGATATGGCGAGATGATAATATATTTGGTAGTCAACAGCTTCGTTTTTATAATATTATGAGCGCAGTGACTGAAGTTAATCGATTATTGATAATTGGAAGAATGCTATACCCGTTGATTTTTTTTGATAAATAGACAGCCAGAAATCGCCAACATGTCGTTGCATTTCTTCTGCTATTGGTTATGAAATGTTCCGATCCTCTTCTTAATTCGCTCAGGGAAGAATTCGTGGAAAGAAATGCTAAAAATCAATTTTGATTGGAAAAGCTTTCAAATGAGAAATGACGAGTGAAATTCTTCGATTTTCAGCTGTAACTTTGGATACAATGATGCGAGCGTATTGGGACTGCGGCCAACCAATTTCTCTGGCAAAATTACATCGGAATAGTGCCAAAAAGAATTTATTCCAGCACTTTTCAGAATCGCGAAAATTTTCGAAAAAAATACAAAGGGGTTAGCCTTACTTTTTCTTCATTTTTTGGCTGAAAAATTTTTGGTCTCAGATTCGATTTAAATGACCCTCTCCTGACTAATTGGACCCCCAAAAACTCGGAAAACGCAGCAGAAGAGGCGTGGGATGGACAGGAGAGAAATTACGAAGGAAAAAGCACCTGCTGAAAAATGTCGAAAACGCAGGTTCTCGTTTTTCGGCTCTAACTTTTGATGCGTTGATCGCAGCGTATTGGGACTGCGCCCAATCGATTTCTCTCGCAAAATTACGTCGGAATGGTGTATGGAAGAATTCATTCCAGCTCTTGTCAAAATCGCGAAAATTTTCGCCCAAAATGCAAAGGGGTTAGCCTTGCTTTTTTTCTAGCTGAAAAATTTTTGGTCCCAGATTCGATTTAAATGACCCTTTTCTGACTAATTGGACCCCCAGGAACTCAGAAAACGCAGCGAAAAAGGCGTGGGATGGACAGGAGAGAAATTACGAAGGAAAAAGCACCTGCTGAAAAATGTCGAAAACGCAGGTTCTCGTATTTCGGCTCTAACTTTTGATAAGTTGATCGCAGCGTATTGGGACTGCGCCCAATCGATTTCTCTCGCAAAATTACGTCGGAATGGTGCATGAAAGAATTCATTCCAGCACTTTTCAAAATTGCGAAAATTTTCGCCAAAAATGCAAAGGGGTTAGCCTTGCTTTTTTTTTGGCTGAAAAATTTTTGGTCCCAGATTCGATTTAAATGACCCTTTCCTGACTAACTGGACCCCCAGGAACTCAGAAAATGCAGCGAAAGAGGCGTGGGATGGACAGGAGAGAAATTACGAAGGAAAAAGCACCTGCTGAAAAATGTCGAAAACGCAGGTTCTCGTTTTTCGGCTCTAACTTTTGATAAGTTGATCGCAGCGTATTGGGACTGCGCCCAATCGATTTCTCTCGCAAAATTACGTCGGAATGGTGCATGAAAGAATTCATTCCAGCACTTTTCAAAATTGCGAAAATTTTCGCCAAAAATGCAAAGGGGTTAGCCTTGCTTTTTTTTTGGCTGAAAAATTTTTGGTCCCAGATTCGATTTAAATGACCCTTTCCTGACTAATTGGACCCCCAGGAACTCAGAAAATGCAGCGAAAGAGGCGTGGGATGGACAGGAGAGAAATTACGAAGGAAAAAGCACCTGCTGAAAAATGTCGAAAACGCAGGTTCTCGTTTTTCGGCTCTAACTTTTGATAAGTTGATCGCAGCGTATTGGGACTGCGCCCAATCGATTTCTCTCGCAAAATTACGTCGGAATGGTGCATGAAAGAATTCATTCCAGCACTTTTCAAAATCGCGAAAATTTCCGCCAAAAATGCAAAGGGGTTAGCCTTGCTTTTTTTTTGGCTGAAAAATTTTTGGTCCCAGATTCGATTTAAATGACCCTTTCCTGACTAATTGGACCCCCAGGAACTCAGAAAACGCAGCGAAAAAGGCGTGGGATGGACAAGAGAGAAATTACGAAGGAAAAAGCACCTGCTGAAAAATGTCGAAAACGCAGGTTCTCGTTGTTCGGCTCTAACTTTTGATAAGTTGATCGCAGCGTATTGGGACTGCACCCAATCGATTTCTCTCGCAAAATTACGTCGGAATGGTGCATGAAAGAATTCATTCCAGCACTTTTCAAAATCGCGAAAATTTCCGCCAAAAATGCGAAGGGGTTAGCCTTGCTTTTTTTTTGGCTGAAAAATTTTTGGTCCCAGATTCGATTTAAATGACCCTTTCCTGACTAATTGGACCCCCAGGAACTCAGAAAACGCAGCGAAAAAGGCGTGGGATCAACAGGAGAGAAATTACGAAGGAAAAAGCACCTGCTGAAAAATGTCGAAAACGCAGGTTCTCGTTTTTCGGCTCTAACTTTTGATAAGTTGATCGCAGCGTATTGGGACTGCGCCCAATCGATTTCTCTCGCAAAATTACGTCGGAATGGTGCATGAAAGAATTCATTCCAGCACTTTTCAAAATCGCGAAAATTTTCGCCAAAAATGCAAAGGGGTTAGCCTTGCTTTTTTTCTGGCTGAAAAATTTTTGGTCTCAGATTCGATTTAAATGACCCTTTTCTGACTAATTGGACCCCCAGGAACTCAGAAAACGCAGCGAAAAAGGCGTGGGATGGACAGGAGAGAAATTACGAAGGAAAAAGCACCTGCTGAAAAATGTCGAAAACGCAGGTTCTCGTTTTTCGGCTCTAACTTTTGATAAGTTGATCGCAGCGTATTGGGACTGCGCCCAATCGATTTCTCTCGCAAAATTACGTCGGAATGGTGCATGAAAGAATTCATTCCAGCACTTTTCAAAATCGCGAAAATTTTCGCCAAAAATGCAAAGGGGTTAGCCTTGCTTTTTTTTTGGCTGAAAAATTTTTGGTCTCAGATTCGATTTGAATGAGCCTTTCCTGACTAATTGCTCCCCCAGGAACTCAGAAAACGCAGCGAAAAAGGCGTGGGATCAACAGGAGTGAAATTACGAAGGAAAAAGCACCTGCTGAAAAATGTCGAAAACGCAGGTTCTCGTTTTTCGGCTCTAACTTTTGATAAGTTGATCGCAGCGTATTGGGACTGCGCCCAATCGATTTCTCTCGCAAAATTACGTCGGAATGGTGCATGAAAGAATTCATTCCAGCACTTTTCAAAATCGCGAAAATTTTCGCCAAAAATGCAAAGGGGTTAGCCTTGCTTTTTTTCTGGCTGAAAAATTTTTGGTCTCAGATTCGATTTAAATGACCCTTTTCTGACTAATTGGACCCCCAGGAACTCAGAAAACGCAGCGAAAAAGGCGTGGGATGGACAGGAGAGAAATTACGAAGGAAAAAGCACCTGCTGAAAAATGTCGAAAACGCAGGTTCTCGTTTTTCGGCTCTAACTTTTGATAAGTTGATCGCAGCGTATTGGGACTGCGCCCAATCGATTTCTCTCGCAAAATTACGTCGGAATGGTGCATGAAAGAATTCATTCCAGCACTTTTCAAAATCGCGAAAATTTTCGCCAAAAATGCAAAGGGGTTAGCCTTGCTTTTTTTTTGGCTGAAAAATTTTTGGTCTCAGATTCGATTTGAATGAGCCTTTCCTGACTAATTGCTCCCCCAGGAACTCAGAAAACGCAGCGAAAAAGGCGTGGGATCAACAGGAGTGAAATTACGAAGGAAAAAGCACCTGCTGAAAAATGTCGAAAACGCAGGTTCTCGTTTTTCGGCTCTAACTTTTGATGCGTTGATCGCAGCGTATTGGGACTGCGCCCAATCGATTTCTCTCGCAAAATTACGTCGGAATGGTGTATGGAAGAATTCATTCCAGCTCTTTTCAAAATCGCGAAAATTTTCGCCCAAAATGCAAAGGGGTTAGCCTTGCTTTTTTTCTAGCTGAAAAATTTTTGGTCCCAGATTCGATTTAAATGACCCTTTTCTGACTAATTGGACCCCCAGGAACTCAGAAAACGCAGCGAAAAAGGCGTGGGATGGACAGGAGAGAAATTACGAAGGAAAAAGCACCTGCTGAAAAATGTCGAAAACGCAGGTTCTCGTTTTTCGGCTCTAACTTTTGATAAGTTGATCGCAGCGTATTGGGACTGCGCCCAATCGATGTCTCTCGCAAAATTACGTCGGAATGGTGTATGGAAGAATTCATTCCAGCTCTTTTCAAAATCGCGAAAATTTTCGCCAAAAATGCAAAGGGGTTAGCCTTGCTTTTTTTTTGGCTGAAAAATTTTTGGTCCCAGATTCGATTTAAATGACCCTTTCCTGACTAATTGGACCCCCAGGAACTCAGAAAATGCAGCGAAAAAGGCGTGGGATGGACAGGAGAGAAATTACGAAGGAAAAAGCACCTGCTGAAAAATGTCGAAAACGCAGGTTCTCGTTTTTCGGCTCTAACTTTTGATAAGTTGATCGCAGCGTATTGGGACTGCGCCCAATCGATGTCTCTCGCAAAATTACGTCGGAATGGTGCGTGAAAGAATTCATTCCAGCACTTTTCAAAATCGCGAAAATTTTCGCCAAAAATGCAAAGGGGTTAGCCTTGCTTTTTTTTTGGCTGAAAAATTTTTGGTCCCAGATTCGATTTAAATGACCCTTTCCTGACTAATTGGACCCCCAGGAACTCAGAAAATGCAGCGAAAAAGGCGTGGGATGGACAGGAGAGAAATTACGAAGGAAAAAGCACCTGCTGAAAAATGTCGAAAACGCAGGTTCTCGTTTTTCGGCTCTAACTTTTGATAAGTTGATCGCAGCGTATTGGGACTGCGCCCAATCGATTTCTCTCGCAAAATTACGTCGGAATGGTGCGTGAAAGAATTCATTCCAGCACTTTTCAAAATCGCGAAAATTTTCGCCAAAAATGCAAAGGGGTTAGCCTTGCTTTTTTTTTGGCTGAAAAATTTTTGGTCCCAGATTCGATTTAAATGACCCTTTTCTGACTAATTGGACCCCCAGGAACTCAGAAAACGCAGCGAAAAAGGCGTGGGATGGACAGGAGAGAAATTACGAAGGAAAAAGCACCTGCTGAAAAATGTCGAAAACACAGGTTCTCGTTTTTCGGCTCTAACTTTTGATGCGTTGATCGCAGCGTATTGGGACTGCGCCCAATCGATTTCTCTCGCAAAATTACGTCGGAATGGTGTATAGAAGAATACATTCCAGCTCTTTTCAAAATCGCGAAAATTTTCGCCCAAAATGCAAAGGGGTTAGCCTTGCTTTTTTTTTGGCTGAAAAATTTTTGGTCCCAGATTCGATTTAAATGACCCTTTCCTGACTAATTGGACCCCCAGGAACTCAGAAAATGCAGCGAAAAAGGCGTGGGATGGACAGGAGAGAAATTACGAAGGATAAAGCACCTGCTGAAAAATGTCGAAAACGCAGGTTCTCGTTTTTCGGCTCTAACTTTTGATAAGTTGATCGCAGCGTATTGGGACTACGCCCAATCGATTTCTCTCGCAAAATTACGTCGGAATGGTGCATGAAAGAATTCATTCCAGCACTTTTCAAAATCGCGAAAATTTCCGCCAAAAATGCAAAGGGGTTAGCCTTGCTTTTTTTTTGGCTGAAAAATTTTTGGTCCCAGATTCGATTTAAATGACCCTTTCCTGACTAATTGGACCCCCAGGAACTCAGGAAATGCAGCGAAAAAGGCGTGGGATGGACAGGAGAGAAATTACGAAGGAAAAAGCACCTGCTGAAAAATGTCGAAAACGCAGGTTCTCGTTTTTCGGCTCTAACTTTTGATGCGTTGATCGCAGCGTATTGGGACTGCGCCCAATCGATTTCTCTCGCAAAATTACGTCGGAATGGTGTATAGAAGAATACATTCCAGCTCTTTTCAAAATCGCAAAAATTTTCGCCCAAAATGCAAAGGGGTTAGCCTTGCTTTTTTTTTGGCTGAAAAATTTTTGGTCCCAGATTCGATTTAAATGACCCTTTCCTGACTAATTGGACCCCCAGGAACTCAGAAAATGCAGCGAAAAAGGCGTGGGATGGACAGGAGAGAAATGACGAAGGATAAAGCACCTGCTGAAAAATGTCGAAAACGCAGGTTCTCGTTTTTCGGCTCTAACTTTTGATAAGTTGATCGCAGCGTATTGGGACTGCGCCCAATCGATTTCTCTCGCAAAATTACGTCGGAATGGTGCATGAAAGAATTCATTCCAGCACTTTTCAAAATCGCGAAAATTTTCGCCAAAAATGCAAAGGGGTTAGCCTTGCTTTTTTTCTGGCTGAAAAATTTTTGGTCTCAGATTCGATTAAAGTGACCCTTTTCTGACTAATTGGACCCCCAGGAACTCTGAAAACGCAGCGAAAAAGGCGTGGGATGGACAGGAGAGAAATTACGAAGGAAAAAGCACCTGCTGAAAAATGTCGAAAACGCAGGTTCTCGTTTTTCGGCTCTAACTTTTGATAAGTTGATCGCAGCGTATTGGGACTGCGCCCAATCGATTTCTCTCGCAAAATTACGTCGGAATGGTGCATGAAAGAATTCATTCCAGCACTTTTCAAAATCGCGAAAATTTTCGCCAAAAATGCAAAGGGGTTAGCCTTGCTTTTTTTTTGGCTGAAAAATTTTTGGTCTCAGATTCGATTTGAATGAGCCTTTCCTGACTAATTGCTCCCCCAGGAACTCAGAAAACGCAGCGAAAAAGGCGTGGGATCAACAGGAGTGAAATTACGAAGGAAAAAGCACCTGCTGAAAAATGTCGAAAACGCAGGTTCTCGTTTTTCGGCTCTAACTTTTGATGCGTTGATCGCAGCGTATTGGGACTGCGCCCAATCGATTTCTCTCGCAAAATTACGTCGGAATGGTGTATGGAAGAATTCATTCCAGCTCTTTTCAAAATCGCGAAAATTTTCGCCCAAAATGCAAAGGGGTTAGCCTTGCTTTTTTTCTAGCTGAAAAATTTTTGGTCCCAGATTCGATTTAAATGACCCTTTTCTGACTAATTGGACCCCCAGGAACTCAGAAAACGCAGCGAAAAAGGCGTGGGATGGACAGGAGAGAAATTACGAAGGAAAAAGCACCTGCTGAAAAATGTCGAAAACGCAGGTTCTCGTTTTTCGGCTCTAACTTTTGATAAGTTGATCGCAGCGTATTGGGACTGCGCCCAATCGATTTCTCTCGCAAAATTACGTCGGAATGGTGCATGAAAGAATTCATTCCAGCACTTTTCAAAATCGCGAAAATTTTCGCCAAAAATGCAAAGGGGTTAGCCTTGCTTTTTTTTTGGCTGAAAAATTTTTGGTCCCAGATTCGATTTAAATGACCCTTTCCTGACTAATTGGACCCCCAGGAACTCAGAAAATGCAGCAAAAAAGGCGTGGGATGGACAGGAGAGAAATTACGAAGGAAAAAGCACCTGCTGAAAAATGTCGAAAACGCAGGTTCTCGTTTTTCGGCTCTAACTTTTGATAAGTTGATCGCAGCGTATTGGGACTGCGCCCAATCGATTTCTCTCGCAAAATTACGTCGGAATGGTGCATGAAAGAATTCATTCCAGCACTTTTCAAAATCGCGAAAATTTTCGCCAAAAATGCAAAGGGGTTAGCCTTGCTTTTTTTTTGGCTGAAAAATTTTTGGTCCCAGATTCGATTTCAATGACCCTTTTCTGACTAATTGGACCCCCAGGAACTCAGAAAACGCAGCGAAAAAGGCGTGGGATGGACAGGAGAGAAATTACGAAGGAAAAAGCACCTGCTGAAAAATGTCGAAAACACAGGTTCTCGTTTTTCGGCTCTAACTTTTGATGCGTTGATCGCAGCGTATTGGGACTGCGCCCAATCGATTTCTCTCGCAAAATTACGTCGGAATGGTGTATAGAAGAATACATTCCAGCTCTTTTCAAAATCGCGAAAATTTTCGCCCAAAATGCAAAGGGGTTAGCCTTGCTTTTTTTTTGGCTGAAAAATTTTTGGTCCCAGATTCGATTTAAATGACCCTTTCCTGACTAATTGGACCCCCAGGAACTCAGAAAATGCAGCGAAAGAGGCGTGGGATGGACAGGAGAGAAATTACGAAGGAAAAAGCACCTGCTGAAAAATGTCGAAAACGCAGGTTCTCGTTTTTCGGCTCTAACTTTTGATAAGTTGATCGCAGCGTATTGGGACTGCGCCCAATCGATTTCTCTCGCAAAATTACGTCGGAATGGTGCATGAAAGAATTCATTCCAGCACTTTTCAAAATCGCGAAAATTTCCGCCAAAAATGCAAAGGGGTTAGCCTTGCTTTTTTTTTGGCTGAAAAATTTTTGGTCCCAGATTCGATTTAAATGACCCTTTCCTGACTAATTGGACCCCCAGGAACTCAGAAAACGCAGCGAAAAAGGCGTGGGATGGACAGGAGAGAAATTACGAAGGAAAAAGCACCTGCTGAAAAATGTCGAAAACGCAGGTTCTCGTTGTTCGGCTCTAACTTTTGATAAGTTGATCGCAGCGTATTGGGACTGCGCCCAATCGATTTCTCTCGCAAAATTACGTCGGAATGGTGCATGAAAGAATTCATTCCAGCACTTTTCAAAATCGCGAAAATTTTCGCCAAAAATGCAAAGGGGTTAGCCTTGCTTTTTTTTTGGCTGAAAAATTTTTGGTCTCAGATTCGATTTGAATGAGCCTTTCCTGACTAATTGCTCCCCCAGGAACTCAGAAAACGCAGCGAAAAAGGCGTGGGATCAACAGGAGTGAAATTACGAAGGAAAAAGCACCTGCTGAAAAATGTCGAAAACGCAGGTTCTCGTTTTTCGGCTCTAACTTTTGATAAGTTGATCGCAGCGTATTGGGACTGCGCCCAATCGATTTCTCTCGCAAAATTACGTCGGAATGGTGCATGAAAGAATTCATTCCAGCACTTTTCAAAATCGCGAAAATTTTCGCCAAAAATGCAAAGGGGTTAGCCTTGCTTTTTTTCTGGCTGAAAAATTTTTGGTCTCAGATTCGATTTAAATGACCCTTTTCAGACTAATTGGACCCCCAGGAACTCAGAAAACGCAGCGAAAAAGGCGTGGGATGGACAGGAGAGAAATTACGAAGGAAAAAGCACCTGCTGAAAAATGTCGAAAACGCAGGTTCTCGTTTTTCGGCTCTAACTTTTGATAAGTTGATCGCAGCGTATTGGGACTGCGCCCAATCGATTTCTCTCGCAAAATTACGTCGGAATGGTGCATGAAAGAATTCATTCCAGCACTTTTCAAAATCGCGAAAATTTTCGCCAAAAATGCAAAGGGGTTAGCCTTGCTTTTTTTTTGGCTGAAAAATTTTTGGTCTCAGATTCGATTTGAATGAGCCTTTCCTGACTAATTGCTCCCCCAGGAACTCAGAAAACGCAGCGAAAAAGGCGTGGGATCAACAGGAGTGAAATTACGAAGGAAAAAGCACCTGCTGAAAAATGTCGAAAACGCAGGTTCTCGTTTTTCGGCTCTAACTTTTGATGCGTTGATCGCAGCGTATTGGGACTGCGCCCAATCGATTTCTCTCGCAAAATTACGTCGGAATGGTGTATGGAAGAATTCATTCCAGCTCTTTTCAAAATCGCGAAAATTTTCGCCCAAAATGCAAAGGGGTTAGCCTTGCTTTTTTTCTAGCTGAAAAATTTTTGGTCCCAGATTCGATTTAAATGACCCTTTTCTGACTAATTGGACCCCCAGGAACTCAGAAAACGCAGCGAAAAAGGCGTGGGATGGACAGGAGAGAAATTACGAAGGAAAAAGCACCTGCTGAAAAATGTCGAAAACGCAGGTTCTCGTTTTTCGGCTCTAACTTTTGATAAGTTGATCGCAGCGTATTGGGACTGCGCCCAATCGATGTCTCTCGCAAAATTACGTCGGAATGGTGTATGGAAGAATTCATTCCAGCTCTTTTCAAAATCGCGAAAATTTTCGCCAAAAATGCAAAGGGGTTAGCCTTGCTTTTTTTTTGGCTGAAAAATTTTTGGTCCCAGATTCGATTTAAATGACCCTTTCCTGACTAATTGGACCCCCAGGAACTCAGAAAATGCAGCGAAAAAGGCGTGGGATGGACAGGAGAGAAATTACGAAGGAAAAAGCACCTGCTGAAAAATGTCGAAAACGCAGGTTCTCGTTTTTCGGCTCTAACTTTTGATAAGTTGATCGCAGCGTATTGGGACTGCGCCCAATCGATGTCTCTCGCAAAATTACGTCGGAATGGTGCGTGAAAGAATTCATTCCAGCACTTTTCAAAATCGCGAAAATTTTCGCCAAAAATGCAAAGGGGTTAGCCTTGCTTTTTTTTTGGCTGAAAAATTTTTGGTCCCAGATTCGATTTAAATGACCCTTTCCTGACTAATTGGACCCCCAGGAACTCAGAAAATGCAGCGAAAAAGGCGTGGGATGGACAGGAGAGAAATTACGAAGGAAAAAGCACCTGCTGAAAAATGTCGAAAACGCAGGTTCTCGTTTTTCGGCTCTAACTTTTGATAAGTTGATCGCAGCGTATTGGGACTGCGCCCAATCGATTTCTCTCGCAAAATTACGTCGGAATGGTGCATGAAAGAATTCATTCCAGCACTTTTCAAAATCGCGAAAATTTTCGCCAAAAATGCAAAGGGGTTAGCCTTGCTTTTTTTTTGGCTGAAAAATTTTTGGTCTCAGATTCGATTTGAATGAGCCTTTCCTGACTAATTGCTCCCCCAGGAACTCAGAAAACGCAGCGAAAAAGGCGTGGGATGGACAGGAGAGAAATTACGAAGGAAAAAGCACCTGCTGAAAAATGTCGAAAACGCAGGTTCTCGTTTTTCGGCTCTAACTTTTGATAAGTTGATCGCAGCGTATTGGGACTGCGCCCAATCGATGTCTCTCGCAAAATTACGTCGGAATGGTGTATGGAAGAATTCATTCCAGCTCTTTTCAAAATCGCGAAAATTTTCGCCAAAAATGCAAAGGGGTTAGCCTTGCTTTTTTTTTGGCTGAAAAATTTTTGGTCCCAGATTCGATTTAAATGACCCTTTCCTGACTAATTGGACCCCCAGGAACTCAGAAAATGCAGCGAAAAAGGCGTGGGATGGACAGGAGAGAAATTACGAAGGAAAAAGCACCTGCTGAAAAATGTCGAAAACGCAGGTTCTCGTTTTTCGGCTCTAACTTTTGATAAGTTGATCGCAGCGTATTGGGACTGCGCCCAATCGATGTCTCTCGCAAAATTACGTCGGAATGGTGCGTGAAAGAATTCATTCCAGCACTTTTCAAAATCGCGAAAATTTTCGCCAAAAATGCAAAGGGGTTAGCCTTGCTTTTTTTTTGGCTGAAAAATTTTTGGTCCCAGATTCGATTTAAATGACCCTTTCCTGACTAATTGGACCCCCAGGAACTCAGAAAATGCAGCGAAAAAGGCGTGGGATGGACAGGAGAGAAATTACGAAGGAAAAAGCACCTGCTGAAAAATGTCGAAAACGCAGGTTCTCGTTTTTCGGCTCTAACTTTTGATAAGTTGATCGCAGCGTATTGGGACTGCGCCCAATCGATTTCTCTCGCAAAATTACGTCGGAATGGTGCATGAAAGAATTCATTCCAGCACTTTTCAAAATCGCGAAAATTTTCGCCAAAAATGCAAAGGGGTTAGCCTTGCTTTTTTTTTGGCTGAAAAATTTTTGGTCCCAGATTCGATTTAAATGACCCTTTCCTGACTAATTGGACCCCCAGGAACTCAGAAAATGCAGCGAAAAAGGCGTGGGATGGACAGGAGAGAAATTACGAAGGATAAAGCACCTGCTGAAAAATGTCGAAAACGCAGGTTCTCGTTTTTCGGCTCTAACTTTTGATAAGTTGATCGCAGCGTATTGGGACTGCGCCCAATCGATTTCTCTCGCAAAATTACGTCGGAATGGTGCATGAAAGAATTCATTCCAGCACTTTTCAAAATCGCGAAAATTTTCGCCAAAAATGCAAAGGGGTTAGCCTTGCTTTTTTTCTGGCTGAAAAATTTTTGGTCTCAGATTCGATTAAAGTGACCCTTTTCTGACTAATTGGACCCCCAGGAACTCAGAAAACGCAGCGAAAAAGGCGTGGGATGGACAGGAGAGAAATTACGAAGGAAAAAGCACCTGCTGAAAAATGTCGAAAACGCAGGTTCTCGTTTTTCGGCTCTAACTTTTGATAAGTTGATCGCAGCGTATTGGGACTGCGCCCAATCGATTTCTCTCGCAAAATTACGTCGGAATGGTGCATGAAAGAATTCATTCCAGCACTTTTCAAAATCGCGAAAATTTTCGCCAAAAATGCAAAGGGGTTAGCCTTGCTTTTTTTTTGGCTGAAAAATTTTTGGTCTCAGATTCGATTTGAATGAGCCTTTCCTGACTAATTGCTCCCCCAGGAACTCAGAAAACGCAGCGAAAAAGGCGTGGGATCAACAGGAGTGAAATTACGAAGGAAAAAGCACCTGCTGAAAAATGTCGAAAACGCAGGTTCTCGTTTTTCGGCTCTAACTTTTGATGCGTTGATCGCAGCGTATTGGGACTGCGCCCAATCGATTTCTCTCGCAAAATTACGTCGGAATGGTGTATGGAAGAATTCATTCCAGCTCTTTTCAAAATCGCGAAAATTTTCGCCCAAAATGCAAAGGGGTTAGCCTTGCTTTTTTTCTAGCTGAAAAATTTTTGGTCCCAGATTCGATTTAAATGACCCTTTTCTGACTAATTGGACCCCCAGGAACTCAGAAAACGCAGCGAAAAAGGCGTGGGATGGACAGGAGAGAAATTACGAAGGAAAAAGCACCTGCTGAAAAATGTCGAAAACGCAGGTTCTCGTTTTTCGGCTCTAACTTTTGATAAGTTGATCGCAGCGTATTGGGACTGCGCCCAATCGATTTCTCTCGCAAAATTACGTCGGAATGGTGCATGAAAGAATTCATTCCAGCACTTTTCAAAATCGCGAAAATTTTCGCCAAAAATGCAAAGGGGTTAGCCTTGCTTTTTTTTTGGCTGAAAAATTTTTGGTCCCAGATTCGATTTAAATGACCCTTTCCTGACTAATTGGACCCCCAGGAACTCAGAAAATGCAGCGAAAAAGGCGTGGGATGGACAGGAGAGAAATTACGAAGGAAAAAGCACCTGCTGAAAAATGTCGAAAACGCAGGTTCTCGTTTTTCGGCTCTAACTTTTGATAAGTTGATCGCAGCGTATTGGGACTGCGCCCAATCGATTTCTCTCGCAAAATTACGTCGGAATGGTGCATGAAAGAATTCATTCCAGCACTTTTCAAAATCGCGAAAATTTTCGCCAAAAATGCAAAGGGGTTAGCCTTGCTTTTTTTTTGGCTGAAAAATTTTTGGTCCCAGATTCGATTTAAATGACCCTTTCCTGACTAATTGGACCCCCAGGAACTCAGAAAATGCAGCGAAAAAGGCGTGGGATGGACAGGAGAGAAATTACGAAGGAAAAAGCACCTGCTGAAAAATGTCGAAAACGCAGGTTCTCGTTTTTCGGCTCTAACTTTTGATAAGTTGATCGCAGCGTATTGGGACTGCGCCCAATCGATTTCTCTCGCAAAATTACGTCGGAATGGTGCATGAAAGAATTCATTCCAGCACTTTTCAAAATCGCGAAAATTTTCGCCAAAAATGCAAAGGGGTTAGCCTTGCTTTTTTTTTGGCTGAAAAATTTTTGGTCCCAGATTCGATTTAAATGACCCTTTTCTGACTAATTGGACCCCCAGGAACTCAGAAAACGCAGCGAAAAAGGCGTGGGATGGACAGGAGAGAAATTACGAAGGAAAAAGCACCTGCTGAAAAATGTCGAAAACACAGGTTCTCGTTTTTCGGCTCTAACTTTTGATGCGTTGATCGCAGCGTATTGGGACTGCGCCCAATCGATTTCTCTCGCAAAATTACGTCGGAATGGTGTATAGAAGAATACATTCCAGCTCTTTTCAAAATCGCGAAAATTTTCGCCCAAAATGCAAAGGGGTTAGCCTTGCTTTTTTTTTGGCTGAAAAATTTTTGGTCCCAGATTCGATTTAAATGACCCTTTCCTGACTAATTGGACCCCCAGGAACTCAGAAAATGCAGCGAAAGAGGCGTGGGATGGACAGGAGAGAAATTACGAAGGAAAAAGCACCTGCTGAAAAATGTCGAAAACGCAGGTTCTCGTTTTTCGGCTCTAACTTTTGATAAGTTGATCGCAGCGTATTGGGACTGCGCCCAATCGATTTCTCTCGCAAAATTACGTCGGAATGGTGCATGAAAGAATTCATTCCAGCACTTTTCAAAATCGCGAAAATTTCCGCCAAAAATGCAAAGGGGTTAGCCTTGCTTTTTTTTTGGCTGAAAAATTTTTGGTCCCAGATTCGATTTAAATGACCCTTTCCTGACTAATTGGACCCCCAGGAACTCAGAAAACGCAGCGAAAAAGGCGTGGGATGGACAGGAGAGAAATTACGAAGGAAAAAGCACCTGCTGAAAAATGTCGAAAACGCAGGTTCTCGTTGTTCGGCTCTAACTTTTGATAAGTTGATCGCAGCGTATTGGGACTGCGCCCAATCGATTTCTCTCGCAAAATTACGTCGGAATGGTGCATGAAAGAATTCATTCCAGCACTTTTCAAAATCGCGAAAATTTCCGCCAAAAATGCAAAGGGGTTAGCCTTGCTTTTTTTTTGGCTGAAAAATTTTTGGTCCCAGATTCGATTTAAATGACCCTTTCCTGACTAATTGGACCCCCAGGAACTCAGAAAACGCAGCGAAAAAGGCGTGGGATCAACAGGAGAGAAATTACGAAGGAAAAAGCACCTGCTGAAAAATGTCGAAAACGCAGGTTCTCGTTTTTCGGCTCTAACTTTTGATAAGTTGATCGCAGCGTATTGGGACTGCGCCCAATCGATTTCTCTCGCAAAATTACGTCGGAATGGTGCATGAAAGAATTCATTCCAGCACTTTTCAAAATCGCGAAAATTTTCGCCAAAAATGCAAAGGGGTTAGCCTTGCTTTTTTTTTGGCTGAAAAATTTTTGGTCCCAGATTCGATTTAAATGACCCTTTCCTGACTAATTGGACCCCCAGGAACTCAGGAAATGCAGCGAAAAAGGCGTGGGATGGACAGGAGAGAAATTACGAAGGAAAAAGCACCTGCTGAAAAATGTCGAAAACGCAGGTTCTCGTTTTTCGGCTCTAACTTTTGATAAGTTGATCGCAGCGTATTGGGACTGCGCCCAATCGATTTCTCTCGCAAAATTACGTCGGAATAGTGCATGAAAGAATTCATTCCAGCACTTTTCAAAATCGCGAAAATTTCCGCCAAAAATGCAAAGGGGTTAGCCTTGCTTTTTTTTTGGCTGAAAAATTTTTGGTCCCAGATTCGATTTAAATGACCCTTTCCTGACTAATTGGACCCCCAGGAACTCAGGAAATGCAGCGAAAAAGGCGTGGGATCAACAGGAGAGAAATTACGAAGGAAAAAGCACCTGCTGAAAAATGTCGAAAACGCAGGTTCTAGTTTTTCGGCTCTAACTTTTGATAAGTTGATCGCAGCGTATTGGGACTGCGCCCAATCGATTTCTCTCGCAAAATTACGTCGGAATGGTGCATGAAAGAATTCATTCCAGCACTTTTCAAAATCGCGAAAATTTTCGCCAAAAATGCAAAGGGGTTAGCCTTGCTTTTTTTCTGGCTGAAAAATTTTTGGTCCCAGATTCGATTTAAATGACCCTTTCCTGACTAATTGGACCCCCAGGAACTCAGGAAATGCAGCGAAAACGGCGTGGATTGGACAGGAGAGAAATTACGAAGGAAAAAGCACCTGCTGAAAAATGTCGAAAACGCAGGTTCTCGTTTTTCGGCTCTAACTTTTGATAAGTTGATCGCAGCGTATTGGGACTGCGCCCAATCGATTTCTCTCGCAAAATTACGTCGGAATGGTGCATGAAAGAATTCATTCCAGCACTTTTCAAAATCGCGAAAATTTCCGCCAAAAATGCAAAGGGGTTAGCCTTGCTTTTTTTTTGGCTGAAAAATTTTTGGTCCCAGATTCGATTTAAATGACCCTTTCCTGACTAATTGGACCCCCAGGAACTCAGGAAATGCAGCGAAAAAGGCGTGGGATGGACAGGAGAGAAATTACGAAGGAAAAAGCACCTGCTGAAAAATGTCGAAAACGCAGGTTCTCGTTTTTCGGCTCTAACTTTTGATAAGTTGATCGCAGCGTATTGGGACTGCGCCCAATCGATTTCTCTCGCAAAATTACGTCGGAATGGTGCATGAAAGAATTCATTCCAGCACTTTTCAAAATCGCGAAAATTTTCGCCAAAAATGCAAAGGGGTTAGCCTTGCTTTTTTTTTGGCTGAAAAATTTTTGGTCCCAGATTCGATTTAAATGACCCTTTTCTGACTAATTGGACCCCCAGGAACTCAGAAAACGCAGCGAAAAAGGCGTGGGATGGACAGGAGAGAAATTACGAAGGAAAAAGCACCTGCTGAAAAATGTCGAAAACGCAGGTTCTCGTTTTTCGGCTCTAACTTTTGATAAGTTGATCGCAGCGTATTGGGACTGCGCCCAATCGATTTCTCTCGCAAAATTACGTCGGAATAGTGCCAGAAAGAGTTTATTCCAGCACCTTTCAGAATCGTGAAAATTTTCGAAAAAAATACAAAGGGGTTAGCCTTGCTTTTTTTTATTTATAGGCTGAAAAATTTTCGGTCTCAGATTCGATTCGTACAACCATTTTCTGACCAATTGAACCCCCAGGAACTCACAAAACGCAGCGAAAACAGCGTAGGACCAACAGCAGAGAAATGACGACTAAAATTCTTTCGCAAAAAATTCTGTGATCAATAAAGTTGTCTAGAAGAATCTTCTGTCACTTGAATTGAGTTGATGATGACTTTGGGTAGGACAATTACGTGCGAAACAGTTTTGCAGTTAATCGCTGAGTGCTTGTTTAAAATTCCGCCTAACAATTTTATTTCAGTCAGCCAAATGAAATGGCAACTTGGCGATGCGAATTAACCCTGAAGCTACCAGTCTCTAAAGCTGAATTTCAAGTCTGGGAATAAATTAGGGGATTTTCATGTATCTTTTCCAAATGTTACAACATATTGTCTTTGTTGAAAAGCCCAATAGTACACATTTAAATTTGTAGTAACATGGAAACTGTCACAAGATTGTGATATTTTTCTCAGCTAATCGGAAATGAGAAAAAGCAAACGGCCATACTCCGCGCGACGACATTCTGTTACATGTAAACCGGACTAAAGGATGCGCGATTTTGTAGTGTGCGACGGATTTTATGTACTGACGCTTTTCCACAGGCTCTACATCATCACCGTACATCATGGAGTGCGTTGGTACGTGGAAAAGTATTTACAATTACATTCAATTTGAAGCCAAATGCCGTCGGCGAATTGTTTTATCGAATTCCGATTCTGAATTATTGGTGTTGCATTGGCAGTGAGATTATCTCGTCGTTTGATTTTTAATTTCAAAAGATATTCGAATATCCTGGATTGTAATTTCACAAACTATGCAAGTCAGTCCAGATATAAAGCTTTTGACAACAATGATATTTCATATTGACCATTTCGAAAATACATATATTTCGGTCTCCTCGGAGAGATGCGTTCAACTCTCCTCATTAGAAACTATTTCAGATCTTCGCATGAAATTCAATTTCATGAAATATTGTCAACCTAACCTTCATACAATTCAAATATTCAATTCAAAACGTCTCCGTTGTCAAATCATTATGGACTAATTACAGTTGTACTTACGGACCTCACTCATCAATTCACAATCGAAATCTTTATTCTAAAAATTTCGCAAAGAAATGTACAATTTTTAACTGTTTTCGCTGGTATTTGTAGTAAATACCAATAGCCATACGGACATTGCTTTCCAATCTATAATTAATTCTTATTTTTAAGGAAACTAATGTTAAAATTTGTATTATCCGGTGAATAATTTCGATATTCCTCTGCTGTACAAATTCAACTCTCCTAAATTACTGAATAGTTTTTAAATATCTGTTCTCAAATTCCCTCATTTCTTGGATATTGTTTCAAATTTAATTTATTCAATTGTGAATATACTTATTCATTCTGAATACACAGAAAAATAATGTCATGTCAGAAAAAAAAATTTCCTTATTCTGTTGTCTCAATTTAGCATGTCAAATTTTTGTTTCAAAGTATATTGTATACACAAAATTCTACCGAACAGAAATATTGTTGTTTTTTTTACTATTTATTTACGTGTGATTAACTGTGTTGAATATTGACTTTGGGGACAAAGGTCTAAGAACTTAAGGTTGAATCGACCATACCATTGGCATCAAAAGTTAGGGAACAAAAAATATTTATCCACAAAATCTCTAACAATGTTGTTTTCACCAACTATAGTGAACTCGAATGAAACTATATCCCTATTATAAAGTTGAAATGGATCTAAGTAAATTTCAATAATACAAACTTAGATGTATAAAATTAAAGACTAAGTTTTAATATTACAACATTGAAAATGATTAAAATCTGTGGTTTTTTTTTTTTTCACCTGATGTTAATGTTTTTGGGCTTATTTTGCTCACCATGAAAATCTCTGAAGATTTGCTGAAAAAAATTAGCACACACAGTCATGTCCAGAATGTATAAAAATAGATTTGTGTATTTCTGGTACAACAAATGTTTGACAACAATTACAGTTCTGTGTTCAACTATACTATTCAAAAAGTGTTGAATATTTTTCGGACTATTTGTGAAGATCCAGTCAGCAGTCTGGTATGGCTGATTCATTCTGAAAAACAATTTTCTCATCAAACAATGACTAATGTCTGCAAATAATATATAGTTACACTATATTGCATTGTTCACTAGTAAATAGCTTTATCACAACTGCATAAATTCGTTATTTTGGTATCGGAATAATATAATCATTTTGATCTAATTTTCAGCCAAAATGTGACATATCAGATTCACAATCCGATGTTATTTAACTAATATATCTCAGTATTGAATATTTCTTTCATAGGAACGGCAAAGGGTGACAGTAATGACAACTGCTGTGTTACAGAACTGATCACAAACTCAAAAGCGCCAGACAATTCGTCAAAAAATGATTTGTCCAAGCCAGAATCGAAAGCGAATGATAATGCCGCGGCAGCAACTTCCCAAGATGAACCTAAGGAACGAATCGACTTCAAGATAATCTACAACAAACAAAAAATAGACGTCAATTTTCCACTAGATAACACAGTCAAAGACTTGAAGGCTCATTTACAGGACATTATCGCAGTGCCACAGGCCATGCAGAAAGTGATGATCAAAGGATTGGCAAAAGACGAACAAACTCTGAGAAGTTTGGGCGTTACAAAAGGCGCCAAAATTATGATTGTCGGTTCCAAGCTGAACGACGTTTTGGCTGTTTCAATACCCACAAAGCAGGACTTAGTCGATGAAGCAGCTACGGCTACAAGTAAGGAACCTTTGTCGCAGCAAACGATGCACCGTAAGGTCTTGGATAAAGGTATTCCTGAGGATGTGATACCTGGTATACTAAATAGCAAGGTTGGTTACGGGAAATATTACTCTTCTTGAAAGCAACAACATAATACCCTCCAAATCTGCCCAGCATGCTCTGAGCACTTGGCAGTTTCGTTCGTTTCGAATTTCTAAATTGCTTTAGTTGATCATCAATTATGAATTCAAAGCAGGGGAAAAAATTGAAAATTATTTTAACATGTTCTTGCACTTTTCATTTTCATTCATCCATATATTAAATTTATAGAAATGGTGGTATATCGTAGTTGTCAAATATTACTCGCCATCAGACACGTTTTCAGCCACTGAGCCCTGAAGAAATATAAGGGATCAACTTGATTTAGATGATCTACGGTTTCATTTAATTGAATTAATTACAATAAAAAGTTACTCGTACAAATTTTGATACAGTTCCGTTTTTATTCCTTTTTCTTGATAACACACATTTTGCACAATTGTTGCACATTTTTTGCAACAAGATTCCAAAAACTGATAGTGTCTCAAATAAGAAATATGAAGAACACTTGTAGATCCAATTTTCGAAAGTGATCTTTTCTTGATTGAATATGATCGGAAGAATTACTTGCAAATTGAAAAAAATTCGGTCAGAGCAGGAGGAAGTAAAGAAATTTGCAGGAACTTATCTTCCATTTACAGAAGTGGTCTAGGAAAGATTGTATTCTACGATTCAGGACATCTGTAAAATTAGGGAATTTTCATGTTGGAATATTAGCAAATACTTTGCAGGGATTAATCTACTTTCATATATGTCAATCGATAGTGAAAATTTTATTTTAATATCTAGGAATCACTTCCGGACTTTCCACTCACCGGTATGTTGAACAAGTCGGGTGGGAAAGTTCGTCTAACGTTCAAATTGGAGCAAGATCAACTATGGATTGGAACTAAGGAACGCACAGACAAGATACCAATGAACTCAATAAAAGGTGTTCTCAGCGAACCAATCCACGATCATCCGGAATACCACATAATGGTGAATTTACATTGACAGAAAAAATTAATGTTCCGAATTTATTCCTGTGCTTTGATTCTTGGAAGCTATTCAGATGTTCTTTCAGCTATTCCTGTCTCATCTTGCTTGAAACAAGAGTGATTTACTATTGCATCATTTTCTGTTTTTAGGATTTTCCTTTTTAATTCATTATCGTATTATTATTACTATTATTTTCGCATCTGAAGTATTATTTTTGAAATTGGATAAACTTTCAAAATTAAATTTTTTAATATGCTTCATTCTACTCATTGAAAGAATCATAATTGATTTATTTTCAACGAAGTTATAAATCTTTGAAAAAATTTTCGTTAAAATTTTTCAACCAAGTGTATTTTATTTTATTTTCTGCAAGCTGAAATAAAATTTCAAAATCTTACCTGATCTCCAAATAATACCCCATGTATTTTTCAGGCGATTCAATTGGGTCCGACAGAAGCATCGAGGTACTGGATATACTGGGTACCTGCGCAATATGTTTCGGCTATAAAAGATTCTATTTTGGGTAAATGGCAATATTTCTGATTCAAAATTACAAAAATAGAAATATCTCTGCAAATGAAAAGAGAAAAACAACGTGGTATATAGATCAACACGAACGACTGTCCTAGTCAAACATTTTTGAGAGTAAGTTATTTCTGGTATCGACCCGAGCAATGGAACCGAAGTATTTCAAATAAAAGATCTTGTGAAATAAATCTGCAAACTTAACTGGCGTAATCCAGCATATAAATTAGCTAGGTACTAATAAAAACTCTACTCGATGTTTGACCACTAGACACAAGAAACATAATTTCTATTACTCGGCATAGAAGAAATGGAAATTTTTAAATCTTTTTACCTTTCAATTTAAATATTGTGTGTATATATTACAATGTGTTCTACTCGGCTAGCATTTGCGCATATCCACGACTAATATAATGCAATAGCGTCTCTGAATATAAAGCAAGTCAGCCAAAAAAATATATTTGTGATTATTTAATGCGTCTATCTAGAACTTTTTTTTTTTGATGTTATTATACCATTGCCAAGCCACGAGTAACTTAACTTGATATGCAATTTAAATGCATTTAGATACAGTTTTCAAGATTAACTTAGTCCTACTGCATTTGAATAACTGCTAAAGATACATCTGCAAACAATGTAAACAGCTTTCTAGTACGCGCGAAGCTTTGTCTACAAAACGAGTCATTTTTTTTTCTTACTCTCGCTTCGGAATTTATTTCTTCGGCCATTTTTCCGTCAGTGTTTCTGATATAGGTACCGATGCGCACCGAAATGTCATTTATGTGACATATGCTTTTGATCTGGTACATTATGGCACCTATATCAGACGTTCGTCAAAAAACGCCTTCAATTTTTTCTAAATTTTATTTACCTTCGAACAAGTAAGTCCAAACCGTTTTGTTGATTGCTTACAAAGATCGACGTTTTTGTTCTTCAGAAGTGCATCATTAAATTTCGAATAAAATCGATGACAATTTTCTTTGGAAGAATTGAAGTATGTTCATGAGAAGCAATATTAATCAACGAAAATTCGTTTTACTTGCAAAATTTTTATAGGGATTTGATAGAAAGAAAGATGACAATAGAAATATTGTAAAAAATTAACATGTCATATTTTTCTACAATGTCTGGATAAAAAATAACTATTTAAATCGCGATTGGTTAGTCCCTAAAGTGGCCTCTTTCACGGACAAAGCTTCTCAATCGCTTACTTAAATTATTGATAAATTTAAATCAAGAAAATCCACACTGATATAATTGCATGAATGAAAAACTGTTTTTTTTAATATCGTTCATTTTTTTATTCAAATTATTTTTGCAATAAATTATATTTATAATAAAAAGTTCAGGTTACCTGTAATCAAAAGTGTATTTATTCTTATATACCCAAGTTGTTCTGAATTCCCAGAGTGGGAGACAATTAGTTTTAGCAACTTCTATTATTCGATTCATAAATTATCGCTTGCCAGCATTATTTTTTCCCACAAAATTGAATGTATCAAATTCCCAATCTGTGTTTTATTCCAAAGAATATATGGTTGAATATTTTTTTACACAAATTTTAGAGGAACAAAATTCCAATTTGCCATTATTGAACCTTGGAAAACACTTTTTCAAGTTTTACACTATAGATTAAATGTGCTGAGGCTAAAAATTCAATTATGTTTAAATAAGCGATTGGAATATAATTAATAAGGTAAATTTTTAGTCAATGCTTTGTGATGAAATAAACATGTAGACATATACGTGTAAATATGTATACATGTATATAAGTAAATATATAAGAAAGGAGAATAGGTATATATTGTGCTTGGTTATGAAATATTATAATAAATAACAACGAAGTTCACGCCAAATAACACGGCAATTACATTTAACTATTATTTGCCAATTGGCCTGAATGTTAAAAGTTGAACTCTCAAAAAAGTCTGAAACAGTTAAGTATGCTGATAAAAGCACAAATTATAAATTTCACGTAGAATGTAGATTGTGAATTAGGTTTTATACTGTCTTAAGTATAAAATATATTTTTAAATTGTGCGAAATATAAAATTTACCTAAAACTACAACCGCAGTCTGTACGTCAAAATTTGTTTGTTGAAAATATTATGTACCTAATTCTATTTCAATACAGAATTTTCGTATACTTATAATGTATGCAGTACCGTGTGGTTTTGGATTATTTAAAAAAGCAACATAAATAAAATGAGTGAGAAACATTTTCAAAAAGTTTTTCTTCTAACAATCGTATCATCCCGTCAACTAAATATATATTTCACTTATTTAATGCGAATTACAAGTGTTTCTGTAAGAAACTTGTATGCCGAGCAAACATTATTTATTCGAATAAGGATAGCTTATAAATACACTATGCCAATTTAGGGTGATACTATAATTGTGATGGAGGAAGTACAGTTTAGCCAAGATGTGACCCATGTTCTGGCTGTTGCCGAAGTGATACCCTCATGTAACAGAACAGATTGCATAGCCCTGCGTCCTGGTTTACGTCATGGTTATGCCTATAGATCAAGTCAACTCTGTATATGTTTGAATATACGCTGCTGTGGGGTCAAGTGCTCTGGAGTATCAAGCCTGTTCTAAATATTTATGCAAGCAGTTCCGCCGCTTTCGCTTCGAAAACAATCAACTGAAAATCAAGGAAATTCGAAATCTGCGTATATTAATCAAAATTTACGTGTCCGTTAAAGCTGAAGATTGAAAAAATGTTCATAGAAAACTCATATTTTTCAGATCTTCGTTTTACATCGCAAATCCAAAAAAAATCGAACTTTTGAAATTTCAGCGTATTTTGCGCCAGTATCGCGTTATGAAAAATTCTAATGAAACTATCAAGAATTCAAATTCCGAATAGGTTTATAGAAAATTTCAGAAAATATATTTCGCCAGGGAACGGATGAATGAGATTCTAGAAACGTTATAATAAGCGACACGCCGCACTCCCTCGCATATCTCAACAAAAAGCATGAAGGTCCACATCTGTTTAGTATCCGAAGACAGGAAACGCCTGATTAACGCGACTTCCAGTTACTCCGGTTACGATTCAGCTGCTTCAGCTCCAGCATCCCCCACTATATTCAAATTTGAATGGCTGATGCATCATCATTCGAGGGGTACTGCGTAGTGTTTGGTCACGTGACCTAGCTCTGAGCCTTGGGCCAATCGGAAGCCGTGACTTGAGTCACGTGATCAGTGTTCTCGTGGCTGCGCGCAACGAGGTAAACAACACACGCATGCCTACGCAGACTGGGCATGTGTATACATACCTATATCACATTCAGGGTAATACGCCGTGCTTGAGCACGGAGTGAACATCGCAAGAGGTTCAATATATTGTTATTATTTTTGTGCTTCAAGCTCAGCGCTCTGGACTAAAGAGCCTGCAACCTTATGCCATGTCTTTTCAGTGCTCTTCAGACCTGTACCAAGGACGGGTTCCCGGTTATGGATCCGCCTATCGCGTGTTAACGATCATGTGCATGCGATAATGGGATGGCAGTGGGTGATGTCAATCGATTAATGACGTTTGATCAAGTTTCTTTGCCTTTATTTTACGGAAAATATTCACCTAAAACGAAATACCGTCTGTTTTAAATTAAGCGAACGGACTGCTTGTTTATCATGGGTACTTTAATGCATGTTTGTCCTTAGAAGAAAAAAAAGGAACGTCGACGCGCGTGATTTTCATTCAAAATATATAACGTCATTGCGCAATCCGCAGGTATTCGAGTTTCGTGGGTAAAATTTTAAGTACGACGAGCGGAATAATAACCTTAAGTGGGACAATTAACGGCACACAGATCAACATAGATATACGGCTGCAAGGCTGTTTTCGAAACAAAAGAAAACCGTATGTTAGGAATTCCGTGATGAGCGATTGTTATGGATTTACGGATGAGTGAGGAATGCATGAAATGTAGCGAACGAAACTCGGATCACGTGGGAAGGAGAAGGATTATTATGACCTTTAAACAACGAAGTATTATTTAAGCAAAGTTAAATGATTACGCACACTTTGGAATTAACAAACCGTAATTGCTTTATAACTACGAACCGTTATAATATGCATAACAACGATCAACGCATTGAAAATAATGACGAAAACGTGCGCAATGTTGACCAAAGGCGTTTACGGCGACTCCGAAAAGGATGAAAAAGCGTTAGAAATAATACAAGAGGCTTTTATAGCGCTGAATGCCAATTACATGAGACGAGGAGCTCGTCTAATTGATCTACGAGAGCGATCAATAATCGCCACTGTCGAAGTGGGCAAAAAGAAATGTAACAATATAATTCCTCAATTAAAATATTCCAAGAAACTGTTTACAGCGGCATTTTTTACCCTACTCAGTTACTGTTTATTGTCAGAAAATTTGTCTGCCAATTTTGCACTCAAATATGCACTGGGAACTCGCTGCTTGGTACCGAACAATTATTTCGTTTGGGAATTCACCCGGCCTGTTTCGACGTGTGAATTTTGTCGCGGTATAGACTCTGCCCTAATTCTTCCCAATCTGACAAGAGAAGAATTCAAACGCTATGCATACTCGTCAAGACCGATGGTGATAAAAAATGCGGCAGGTCATTGGCCGGCGAAAAAAGTGTTCAGCCTATACTTCTTTAGGAATCTCTACGAGAGTATCGAAGGCGCTTACGAAAGTGTTCAGGAGGAATGCCAATTCCTTCATTTTAAAAGTAACTTTGCGAGCCTCAAAGAAGTCTTCGCAATGAGCGATCGAAGGGCCCTTAATTTGCCTGGGGAACAGCCCTGGTATGTCGGATGGAAAAATTGTCACCCCCAGGTGCTGGAAATTATGAAAGAATTTTATCAAACTCCGCACTTCTTGCCTCAAGATGCCGAAGTACCGCACACCAATTACGTTTTTCTTGGATACGAACAAGGCGCTGTTATGCATGTGAGTTTCTCGATGCTTAAAGCCAAAGAAACAACAAGAGCAAAGTTTGCAACGTTAACACAGCAACATTATGCGAATATGAAAGTCAGATATGTTATATTTGATAGAAAAGTATTTCTGATTATTTACTAGTTGTTAACTTTAACCAACTAATAAGAAGTCTTACACACTCTTATGTGCATTCATCGTGTTTTGATTATTTTCACGTAATTTGAACATTTTCAGAAATGAGATTGAGATTTTATGAATAGTTATCGCATACTGTTTTTTTAAAGTATCTCTTGACAATTTCAGTACATAAGAGTCTGAGATAATCAGAGTTTATAGTAGGTACAGAATTCAGAATGATTCAAATATACGCTCAAAAAAATATTCAGAAATTTTTTACTGCCGGAACAACTATTTAATTTTTCAGGAACGGTAGAGAATCTGAATTCTTCTCCAAGCAATTGTTACGTTAACGTTACAAACTCTTCACATTGTGAATAAAACATTATGAGTATAAGAAATCATTTGATTAGCAAATTACATAAATATTTTCAGGTATGTGAATTTGAAGTTCTCGTTTAATTTCATTTCAAAAATTAGTGCTTTATGTTTTTTATTCTAGCTGGATTACATACCACGTTTGATGTGGCAGGGTCAGGTACTGGGAAGCAAAACTTGGTCAGTAGCACCGACGCCAGAATGTGACAAAGTTTGTAAGAAATTTGACTTCTCCGTTAATGCCGGGGACATAATTCTGTTGGACACCAGAGTTTGGTATCATGGCACCAACGTCAAGGACGGGCAGTTCAGTTTAACTGTAACGTCTGAATACGGATAGGTTTGAAACCGAGCCTATTACCTCGACAATAATTAATTGTACATATGCAATTTTCTTCGGGCTACCTAGAATGATAGGTAGTCAAATATTTTTAATCAAATTTTTCATAATTCCATAGCCGTTTAAATCGTAGATTTAGAAAGAGCCATTGGCTACTGGATAACGAGCCATTACGAGTAGCACTTTTTTTCAAATCTTCGATTTACTTTTGTACTCGTACAAAGCAACCCTTTCTTTGCATTCCATTTGAAGAGAACTTTTACAACTGTTTAAAATCGTCTTGCCAATATATTTTAATGAAAGTCTGCAATGAAGGGAAAATGGCGTAATTTTCCCAAGAATCAGGGTTTCAAATAACTGCCCCGATGACACAGGGTAAACTATATGTGCAAACCCGTAGGAATATATAATATATATACATACATACTATACTATATACATGAAAATTATATGTTTACACAAACATGCAAAGACTGTTAATTCTCAGAGAATCGAATCTTTAGAAGTAAAACCGATCTTTGCAATAGTATTATTTTTTTAAATTTGTTGCTGATGTATTATAGTATCTTAAGAGATCTGAGAAATGATTGATTCTTCTTTAATCCACTAAAAGTTAAGATCATATATACTAAAAGTGCCTGAGTTTTTCCAAATATACAAAGTGCCATGATAGTTGGCGTTTTCCAAATGATTAAAAAGTAAATATTCGTTCTTGATTGTGTATTAGCTTTTAAACGTAGAGAAGATTGCAGTGTAACTGGTGTGACTGATTATTTTCGTTTCGTTGTGCGATTTCTCTTTCCCGTACATAGATTAGGATGTTTCGTTTGGAAGTAACTTTTCTTTATTTGCTCTCTTTTGAAAAACTTGTAAGATATCCCTTTAAATCCACCTTGAATCCAATTTTAAAATGTAGCTTTCGGACACCAAAGCTTTTCCATTTAAGTAGCATGGAGAAAATGTAATTTCATTACAATCAATTTTTATGATGGGAGTGAAAAACAGAAATTTGCTACCACATGAAACACAATTAATGCACATACATTGTATACATGCGCCTTCCTAAAAAATGCCATTTATCGTGCCATGTTGGAGTCAATTTCAGCACACTCAAATCTACACTGTAATTTTGTAATGCCAGCAGTAAAATGGGCTACTGTCGAAACGTAGAATAGATAATAATTCTTTTTTTTTATTTCCACGTTTGTTGTGTTGTATTTTTTCATTAAAGCTCAAACAAAACATGCTCACTAGAAAAATATGTATAAAATTCGATAAGTGACGAGAAATTGTCTCCGTCAAATAGGCTTGTACAATACCTGTTTCTTTACCTGTTGTTTTAATCACACTTGTATGTTTACGTACCTGTAATCTATGTCAACTGTGTGACCAATGTGAAATGAAAAATTTATATTTAATGTATGCCTGCACAAAATATTCACAAATCTCTTGATAAGTAAGTATTTATATGTATAATAATGGCGTTAAAAGAACCATTCCAAATTTTATGTAACTCGTTATGAAATGTGTCAGTATCTGGAAAGACTGACGGTGCTACAAATTTTTAATATCTTAAATTTTCCAATTTAAGAATCGTAATAATATAAAATCAAAATCTTTGACCTTTGATTTTACCCATATAACTGTTGATACTATTTTTTCTTATACAAATAATTATATTATACATAAGTATTATTGTACGCCACTCAAATAAAGTGTTTATACAATCAAAAATATTTAATTTATATCAGACTTGTACACAATCAAGAGATTTTCAACGCACGTGAGTTCAAACAGAAGGATATTATGACAACAAAGGTTTTAATTAACTCAGAAAGCTTCGGTAAGTTAATTTTTCAACATTCATTATGAATTCATGTGTGAATTGAATTGGCTTCTCAATTTCCTATTTTGTTGAAATCTCCAATTATAAAACGAATATTTTCAATATGTTACCACAAAAACAACAATTTTCATGAGAAGTATTTTAAAAAAAAGTAAGAAGTACTTTAAGAGTTAAAATATTTGAACACTTGATTATTGTGGATAAAATTTTTTTAAAATTATGTCTCGAGGTCAGACAGGATTTAGAATAAACTTCAAATTGCTGCCGACTTTACACAAGCTGCTTTTTATTTTAGTAAATACATATACTGCATTGGTTAACTGTACAATACGAAAGTGCTTACAACATATACTGCCGTATTCTCGCTGATTCGTAATCATTGAAGTCAATTACACTAGTTTTATCACAATCACCAAATGGTCAAAGTAGTTTGAGAAAATTTCTTCCGTGGAATTTAGAACAATGACGTATAATCCAAAATTCGATACAATCCAAGGTTTTATATGACTCATAATATGTCGTAATTATCTGTTTTAATTCACTTCACCGAAGAATGTTACAGAAAATAATCACTCACGATGACTCAAGTTTGAGTGGACCGTTATCGTCTGAATAAACATAAAGTTTATAAAATAGAAAAAAATCGGAGAAATCAAACGTCTTCGAGAATGTTATTTGCGCGAATGATAGTGAATGCAACAATATCCCTACTACATGATAGCAATGAATCTGGGTAACTTATAATTAGAATAACACAAACTAAGATATCATAATTTGTAAAACAGGTTCTCATAATCAGAACATTTGAAAGGATCAAACTCTGATACTTTTAAACTGATTCTAATGTTTTTGGGCTAATATTTTTGCCTGCCAGATCATCAAATATGGTGTAAAAAACATACAAAAAATACAGAAAATCTCGAGGCAAATTGTTCATATCTTAGGTTGCGTCATTCGAATTTTTTCAGAATCATTTCTATAACAAGACGGCGTTTCATCAGTTTATCCCAACATTAAACGTTTTTTTTTTCTTTCTTCCTACTCACCCAAATTTTAATTCTGACAGTGCGGTCTACTCATCCTTAAGCAAACAAGAAAGTAAATGTTACAGGCGCAAAAGTATTAAAAATTACATCGCAGCTCCAAGGATTGCATTGCTAATTTGACGCAGTCAGTCTACATCTTCAACTTTATACAGTAGAAACACTCCGAGCCTCTTTCACAAATAAATGTTTCATCTTTGTATCCAGTCAGATATGTCGGAGTGTGCAGAACTGCAAAATATATAAATTAACATCACGTAGCAATAAATTTTTTTAAAAGTAAAAATAACACTAGCAGGAAAGCTTTCTTAGTTTCTCAATTATGTACAAATCACAGATTCTTTAATACCTTCTAAAATATAAGATTCGATATTTAAATACACTGGCAGCTCACATTTTTTTTTTTATTTAACCCATAGAAACGGTTATTCAACAAAACCCCCAAATATATTATGAGAAGATAGAAAATTTCATGTGAAATGTATTAGATATTTTGTTACCTCTGAAATCACGCTTCAAGTTTCTAATTTAAAAAATCAATTTTGATAATTCCGCAAATCCGAACATCCAGAGAATTTCTACTGTGATAAGTGAAGCTCGATACGAATGCTGTGAATGTTTAATAAATAAGTGTTTAGAATCGTATGGACTCTACAAATGCGTATATGTTAATACCTATGTGCATATAATATATTGTTTTTCTTTTTTTTTTTTTTATTACTATACACAATGTTTTGATCGCTAATTTTATCAGATAATCAAATAACATTAGTATGTTAACGGTATTATATTGCATTACTAAGATATACAGATTTATACATCTTCACATATATTATAATATAATATGTATGATTAAAAATTTACAGAGAATTTACATTTCCCAAATCATACGGAAAATACTCAACATAATATATTTATTGAACATTTATAATAGTTTATTAAAAACGGTGCGATAAATTTGCTGCTTTTAAAATGGAAAAGTATGAAGATGAATAAAAGTAAAATAAGGAGCATCAAAGTAAAAAGTTATTTCGTTCCACTCATTTATACATGCGTATAATTACCGATATTCAGGATTAACATGGAGCACAATACAATCTGGAATAACAACTCGATTGTTTAATGCGTGATGTGTTAAATTAGAATTTTATATATCCAACGGTGCTAGGTATCGGAATGTGTGTGCTTGTTTCGGATAAAGCACGACTTTGAAAGCTCTTTATTAGTACAGAAATCGTGGCGAATGATCCCTCACTAAAAACGCGTCTCACTGTTCTTTCTTATCCGTTGCCTGTTGGTAACTCGGGGGGCTTTCCTAAAAATATGAGTATTGTAATTGAAAAAAAATTAACAAATCGACTCCAGTTGTTCGACTATTCATCGATGTGAAATAACACGTCAGAAATTACCAGAAAAAAAATTAAATCATTATGAAATCTGCACTTGTTCTGAAATCTAGAGGTTTGATATAAAAATACTTACGTAGTAAGCGGGTGGTGGAACGTAAGCGCATTGAGGCCTATTTGGATCATAGTACGCGCTTTGCGCAGCCTCCGCAGCTTTTGCATCTATGGAAAAAATATAGGTATTATATTAATACAAACAACTCACTCCACAGGTGATATTTGGGGATGAAAGGGCTGTAATGTCTGAATCGAAATTTAGGAAAAGAGTAAAAACGTTTTTAAAAAGTCAGTCGTAGCGTGTTACTTGTGCCAATGAAGGTAAACGCCAGTTAAACAACATCCTTGATATGTAGGGGAAATAATTTTGAGCAAATATGACCGACACAAACAAAGATATCAAGAATTGGCGAAAATGTTTTTTGATAAGAACGTTGGAAATGATTTAATTCTGGTGTTTTTGGATCCAAATCTAATATTTTTTGGCTAATTTTGGCGCTACCTAAATGTAAAAAAAAATTCAGGCGATCTTTGTCAATCTTTATGGCGGATACAATAAGTCTAAAAACATTATAATCGGATAAAAGATAACGGAGTTCGTTTATTTTGAACGTTTGTATTATAAACCTTTCCTTCAAATTATTTATAACTCAGCATGTGTTATCCAAATTGGCTCAACTTCATCTCTATTACATAGTAGAGAGATGGTTTTATACGCGTTCGCTATCATCAACACTAGTAAATTGCAGTGTATACGTTTCTCTTTATTTTTTCCCAAAATTTTATTCACACGACACTGCCAATTCATCCTTAATGTAATTTAAAATTAGGTGAATTACAAATTTCTACAGATCACTCACAAGGATATGCTTTGGGTACCACAGTTTTTGTTTGTTGAGGCATAACGTGTTAGCTTTGAAAACTTAGAAATTATGCCACAGGCTTTATTACCAGTAATAAATGTTTATATGAAGTTTCCTTCGTACCCATTCACACTGAGTCAGCTCTTAGGACAATCGTGCGAGAATTATTCCATGCATGCATCAGGTATATTTACGAGTATCGTTTACCGGAAGGATATTCAGAAATTAATGAAACCGGATTATTTTTAACTAGCAAGGATTAAGAGGCTAATAAATTAGAATTTGTCGTTACAAATTACAGGATTTAATTAACTTGGCAAAACTGATTTGCAAAAACTCAGCGGTAATAAACTGTGATAAATCTAACTTGTTTCAATAATAAAGTGATTTAACGGATGAAATGTTCAACACTAATGCACTGGCAAACAGGAAAATTCTTCACTCTTCCAGAAGTTCGCAAGCAGTTATGCAAATCAGGCGAATAAAACGTGTTACGACGTCATAACAAGTCAACATTTAATTCACGAGTTATTTACACGACAGAGCACTGCACAAAATGGAAAAATATTTTTCACATATGAACAAAGTTTTCGACACTGCATTCAACTTGAGGATTCAACTCCTAATTTCCGTGTCTTTAAATGTTTTCAAATAATGCAGCAATAATGCCACCTGTTTCTTTATAACAAAGCTTGAGTAATAAATTTGATCAATGCTACATCGAGCTATGTTGGAACGTTACGCGGAAGCCATGAGATAATAACTGAGCTGAGAGAGTGAAAGCAAATCTTATGCCGGATCAGCTGAAAAACTATTATGCAATGGCGTTGAGTAATGTGAGGCAAGCTTAAGTGTAGGAGGTATATTACTTTCTCTACATTACTAAAGACCTCAATACATTGATATTCACTTCTGATTTGCATGAATGCATACTTGAGTTCCAATTTTTTTTTTTTTTTATTTCCACCAAAACTTCACTGTCAGTGTTTACCGAAAGTTATGGAATTTTTGTAACCCATCTGGACCATGCATATGACGGTGTTTCGTTTGGAATAGAAAAAAACCAGAGATATCCTTCCACAGGGAATTTTCGAGTTCAAACGAAACATCGTAATGCCCTTGTTAATTTAAATGTGAGGTAGATTCAGTCAAAGAAAAAACACAAATGTTTTTACCGATACTATAAATTGCGGTACAACTTGACTTGTTTCAGTAAGATATACTCACCTTCGAACGAGAACCCCTCGGAATAAAAGGTAACAGGTTTCAGATGCTATAAATTATTGTTAAATAAGAAGAGAATTTATGGGAAAACTCGATGAATTGCGATTTTTTAAAAGCTTTTTCAAGTTCCAACGTTTTTGCGCTGTGAGATTTGCAGTTATGTTCAGATTCAACCCAATAGAAAAAAAAAAAAAAGAAAGAAGAATTGGTTTGCGCAACCAGTAATATTTTTATTTCGAGGGTTTGCCGTTTTAAAGTGAGCATCTCCTTTGTCAGCTTTAGTACCTGATTGCAGGATTATGAAATTTTAAAGATGAAACGTTGAAAAATTTTTTTTTCTACATACGATTGTTCGTACGTAGAAAAATGAATGAAGTACTTGAGAAATGAAATATTTTTATGTTAACAGAAACATTTTTGCGGCTTTCGAAGTGATGCACAAAGAATAATTATATACACGATTTAATTTTTTCGTGTTAAACGGTGATACTTAGTAATTTCCAGACTTGATTAACGATGTATGCTGTTGAAAGGGACAAATAAAAACAGCAATTGATGTACAACATTTATATTTTAATTATTGGTTTTCGTAAAGCTATGACATTATATGACAACATACAACAGCATTATTAAAACATTTCAGTAAATACTATCAGGATTTAAGAATATCAGAAGTATAATTAAAAACGATTTCTGAAGTGATTCTTTTTTTATGTAAAGAAAAATGAAATATTGGAATATATAGATAAGGCCCCAAAAATGTTTATTTGCGAAGTATATCATTCTGAGGTGCGGAATTTATAAAAAGTAGCTTACGATTTATGTGAAAATATAATAAATATCAAGCAGTAAGAGTATTATATTCAATACTGCTGACAGTCTAATTCTCAGTCACACGAAAAATTAAAAAATCCAAAATAAAAATCATCGAAATGATACCAATCGAGTTTTAGTACAATTTAGATAGAAATATTGATGTCAAATTACAAAATTGAAATACGAATATAAATTGATCTAAAATCTAATTTACGTACTTGTAATAACTATAGTTATAATAATAATAATAATAATATGGCCCCGTGATTAGATTACCGATTATAGAAGAGTTTGAATACAGTATTTTTATGGAAAAATTTGAGAGGAACTCCTGATGACAAATGTCTTCATGGGAGGGGAAAAAAAAAAGCAATAAAACCAGCCTAATCTCTGATCAATAGTTATTGATTGGAAAATTATGACACAAGCGACTGATCGATATTTGTTACAGGTAAAAAAAACGACAATCTTTGCCAAGGCTAAACCAAAATTCATTAACCAATTCCAAAAACAGACTTATCTGGTTGGTATTGAAACGAGACAATTTATTGTGTTATATTCTTTTTCGGAAAAATGGATCAGGAGAGCGATCAATGAATGTACAACATAATCAAGTCACTGATCGTAAATTGATCACTAATCATGAAACGAAAGTCAACAAACAGAAATGACGAATACCACAAAACATGTCAATTTTTGTAGTAGTTAGACACGTAGGCAAAGTCTCTATTTCATTTTAATCGCTAGATTGGCTTCGTAGCTGCTTTACTATTTCTCGTGATACATTTCGCCGAACTTTAGATTTTAGAATAGATTTCGAGGTTCTAAATCTGCATATTCTTTATTTATTTGTAATAAAATCGAATAACGCTATAAAGTTATTTTAGAAGTTACGGCGGTTGTTAAGAATAAATCCACAGTAAAATCTGCATTAAAAGATAGAAAATGAGTAAAAATCATTAAAATAATCTCCAGAAATGTTATTTGCGCCACTGATAGTGAGCGCAAGTGAAATGCTATCTTTATGATGGAAAAATAAATAAAAAATGAACTGGAGCTATTTTGAATAAAACCAACTCAGACGTCAATGATTTGAGAAATGATTTTATAACCAGAACGTTCAGTCACGCAACTTGGGTTATATTTATCAGATTTTAATATTTCTGGGCTTATTTTTATCACGACGAAGATCTCCAAAGATCACCTGAAACTTTTTTTTACCGGCAGTTGTCTCTTGATTAGATAACAATAGCCTTATGCAAGTACGATACAACAATTAGATTCACACGTTATAATTATAGCATCGATAATTATATGTGCTGTAAAATTTTTTGAATGTTTACAAGACAAGTTATGGGGATTTGGTTGGTGAGTAAAGTGAGCCCAAAAATGTTAGAATCGGATCAAAAACACTAAAATTTAATCATTTTAAACGTTGTAACATTAAAAATTTTTTTTAAATTCCTGATCCCTATGTTTTACCTCGTTTTCTAAATTTTAATTCAGAGGTTCCAGCTGATTTTATCCTTAATGTGCTCAGCTGAATTCCATCACTTTGTGATAAATTCTATGATAACCGAACTGACGATTACGATAAGAAATGACCGAAGCTTTACATTGATTTTAAGAAATGACTTGTTACTGTTAAAATTGAACTTCTGTTAGAGTTCCAAAGGCCAGAGTGATCTTTGACATGTGATTAATCGGAGCCTAAACTCGCTGAATAAGAATGATTTACAGATTGTAATAAGCACGGATATTACCATGAACTCGGTGCAATTCTAGTAGGGCTTTGGCTTCTGGTAAATACCGGCTGTGCCGTAATATCCTCCTTGCTGATTTTGTGGATTTTGAGGATATTGCGAATATTGGGGTGGATTCTGCGAGTATTGGGGTGGATTTTGCAAATACTGAGCTGGATTCGGATGATATTGGGGTGGATTTTGGGAATATTGAGAAAACTGGGGTGGGATTGGCTGATAATTATTGTAACTAGGCTGTCCGTAACTTGGATACGCACCTCCTTGAGACATTGATTGCGGATTGTAGCCTGGGTTCGCCCATCCCGGAGCTCCGTTAGATTGAGGCTGACCCCAGTTGCTTGGTTGCGCCGAATTCCCCCAAGCACTTGGCTGTGGCTGCTGTTGCGCAGCTCCGCCGCTGGCGTAACCTTGATAAGGACCATTGATGCCGGGATACGGTGGCGGAGAGTCCGTCATGTATACGCCATTTGCTGCGTAATAGCACAATGGTATTAATATACTTGCAAAATTATGAGCAAAGAATTCATGTTAACAATCAGCAACAAGGAGTCAGAAATAGATTGCTGAAAATTCAACATTTTTTTATCGACACAATGTTTTGAAAGTTGATCGAGTTTCATGAATAAAAATATTTAATTCCATTGATTCATTTGTCCTAAAAGTTTATGAGCACTGAGAAATATTGTAGTCTATTTAATTTAAATAAATATATGGAATATAGTCAGGTTGGTTAAAAACGTGATGGAACGAAGGCTTATAAAGTGAAGCTGATCACGTTAAATACAATTTCAAAGCACTGAAATCTACAAAAAAAACTTTGCAAACGTTAGCGAAATTACATTGTTCTATTTTTCTAGTAAAAAATCGATATAGATGTCAGATTCTGATAGCAAGTAGCTGGTTTTATTTAGTCTATGATTTAATACGATTTTGTACAATCGTTATAATTCACAGAGAATAAACTTTTATTTTAGCGAAAAACAGGGAAAAGTTGTTATTGCTTATTATTTGTTTATGTAATCTGCCACAGCTGTGCATATATTGCATCAAATTATTGAGAAAGACAAAGAAAGGCTCAAGTCTCGTGAAAAAAGGATTCTATTCATTAGTGTCAGAGGATGAATATCGTAATGTTACCATAACAATGTGAAAAATCTGATAAGTTATACTTTAAAGTTTGAATAGAGCAGCGCGTAATCATTATGTTAGCATAAATCGTAAAAAGTAATATCAAAGTTGAGAAATATTATTATCTTAATGTACAATGCTTTGTTACATGAACAATAACAATGCAGACTTTGACTTTGTTAAATTCTGTGAAATTTCACATTTCCATGTTTTTCCAGGAAGTTGAAATCCTGTATCTATAACAAATTTCGCATTAAGTGCAAGCTTGAGAAGAATTTTCACCTGGTGGTTGTTCGGGGAAAACATTTGTCGGAGGTTGCCAGCCGTAATATCCACCTGGCGCAGCTTGATACGCTGGCGGAGGTGCGGCGTACCAGTCAGAAGTTGGCGGTTGATATGGTGGAGGTGCATCGAAACCAGGACCATTGCGATTTGCTGAAAAATTTGAACATATATGTTGGTATAATTAGTGAAATTTTTACATTATCCAAAACTGATTTTCCATTTTTTGTCCTTGCTCTATGTACAAAGCAGATTCTAGATGAGAAAAGTGAGTGAAATGAAATGGTTAAGGTGTCTAACACTTTGAAGAAATAGAATTAAAGGCAGTAGAATGAATCCGTGATGTGGAGTGATACTCGTAATTGATTATCGTTGATTCGATATTAATTCATTGTGATGTCGGAAACTGTGTTCTGACCGGTTTCAAATTTAAGATTTGTACAATCTCTACAAAGTGGGAACGATTGGATTACTGACCCATAGAAGCAGCCCTTAACATTGCTTGTCCAAACTCGATTGCTCCACCGTTTTTGAAGTGAAGTTTAAATTTGCATTCGCCAGTCCAATTGCCATTTGGTTGAGCTCGGCATTTTCCTTTTATGTAATTAGCGCCGAACATTGGTTGTTCTAATTCCACGTCGCTCAATGTGATGAAAGGAAAGCTGAATGATTGCATTCTTTCTTTTTGGTCCTTTGCGTTGAAAATCATACGGTGTGTAGTTAAGAAAAGTCTGCCTCGTTTTGATCCGATAAACTCAGGTTGATCCTGTCCGTGAAATTCCATCATGACATTGTCAGAAAAGAGAAGAATACTGCAACAGAGAATTTAACGATTCAGATATATGGAAAAATATTGAGCTTATTATCGAGTGAATTTTTGAATGGTTTCAATGATGAACCTTAAAATATAAGACAATACTTTTATTTGAGGAAGTTCTTATAAAGCCAGAAAATTAGCTCAATTTATTCATCATAGGGATTTCTTGTAATTGCCTGAAAATTTTTTTTACATATAAATATGTCCAAACTGGATGAAACTAAAATTGTGTAAATAACGTACAGAAGATGTTGATTGAATATCACAATTGAGAATTACAATTGTACGATAAAGAGTAAGATTTATTGATTGATTTTCAGCAAATTTGTGGGAATCTGGTCGGCAAGAGCAATGAGGGAAAAAAAGAACAAAAAACATTAGAATCTCATTAAAAAAAAATATATTGTAATCATTTCAAATGTTTTAATTATGAAATTTTTTCTCAATCAATTATTGATACGGTAGCTTGTGTTATTCGAATTTGCTTGGATTGATTTCTATTACATAGGGCTGTTGTTTCATTCATGCTCAACGTGATCGACACAAATAACAGTGCTGGAGATTGAATAGTTTTTTTTTTTCCATTCCCTAACTTTTGATTCAAATTTTACAGCTCATTCATCCTTAATGACTCTTATAACCTTCAGACCGAACACAAACATTTACTAGCATCAAACAAACTAACTGATAAGTGGCTGATCTAGTAATGAAAGAGAAATATATCACATTCTTAGAGTATAAATTTTTACGATGAACGTAAACTCGCTTCTGATTCAACACTATTAAATCTCGGTTAATTTCTTTCATATTCTCCAGCGATTTCATAAGGATGACGTTGATAAGACTAACATAACGAAACATCGAATAAAGATTGACATGTTTCACTTACTGAGCTCAGTGTGCATTGAATATCGTAAATGAAAGATGCCATGAATGTTTACAGCCTTTTTGCTATAAATCAACTGCTACAAGAGGAAAATGTATGCATTGGAACATTTGAGATAAAGTTATTATCACGATGTGTAGTTTAGTATGTAATAAAATGATAATTTTTCTCCTCTTCTACAAATAACCATCTTACTTTCAAATAAAAAATTAACTGGTCAGATTCTGTTTGCATAGGTATTGCATATTCAAACACTATTTTGTCATATGTAAAGTATCATCCTTGTTTCCAAAAATGTAGTTTCGTTGGCTATTACCAAAGTGCGCGACGCTTCAATATTAAATAATATCCCCCGAGTAACTAAACTCTTCATTAAGATTGTGACACATAAGGAAAGATAGAACATAGATGTGTCATGATGAGGTTTTAACACTAATTGAATAGAACGAGAAAACAGAATTAAGCAATTACACAGTTGTGGCTAGTTTCAAATTTGCGGTTTGTTTGATCACGAGTATATATAACAATATTCTGAAAGTATGAATATGCAATAATAAAAAAGAGAAAAAGACAAAGGAATAATTTTTTAGATATGAGGCGGCGATTTGACATAGAGATATTGCGCCTTTAGTTAGAAAAGTCATTGCGAGAATATTCGACAGATAAATTCCGTGGTAGGCACATGCATGGTCTTGTTCATTTTTTAAAGCCTTGTATCCATGACTTACCATTCGCCGGAATGTATGAGGACCCCCCCGTTAGCATGAGCTGTGTTTAGAGACATTTTTCGACAATTTCAGCTCTTGCCAAGTCGCAAAAAAGTTACACGAACTTCGATGTTCCTATCACGCAATCAGCTGATCAACGATTTGTTGGATAGGCCGACAGTCAGCTTCGAGTAGTGCTCGCCGATTCGCTGTGATCGCTGTGATCACACGTGATCCAAGTGTCAAGCCATACTGTGAGTGCGTTCCGAAATTATCTGGCAGCACTAAAAACTCCCTAGGACAGAGGCAGAGCTACGTACAAACTTGCGAGCGCGAAAGAGATAAAGCATTATTGATACCAATACAAGCTATATTCGGAACGCACCTTGAATCTGAGAATCTCATATGAACATATGATATTGGAGGTAGCCTCGCGTGTATAAACAGTATGGCGGAGGAATGAGATAGAGCAGTTATGGTATGTACAGCCTGTCTCTCTCACCCTAGAACCTAATTGGCCGACATGTTTTCTCTCAGGCAGTCAAATACAGAGTGAGAGAGACGGATTGTCTAGGGTAACCCGGGAACATGTGACTCGCCCTCATGGGTAGCTACCTCCAGTAGTAACTAGTAAGGCATATGCTCTGGCAACACGCTGTAGGATTCTCTGTGTTGCCAACATGACTGTCCAGTGTAAAAAATTAGCCGTGTCAGACTCATTGTCCCGAAGTGTACACCCGCGTAAGCCTGCAACGGGGCCTCTATCAGGACGTCCGCACTCGTTCGCTACCGAAATCTAACTACCCAAATCTGCGCGCTCGAGGTTATCAGAGCCTCAAGCGGCACCCGCCTGCCCTCTGGTTTTGAGCGCCGAAACTACAGACTAATCAAGAGGCACTACACCTTAAGCTACACTGAACGCACTAGGCGTGAACATATGATATGACTCTGTTGTTATGAGTTTGTTGACTTTATTAGTTGACAATATACATGTTGAGTGGTTCATGAATAAAAAAATTGTTATGATATATCGATTGCGAGATCTCAAAATCTAATCCATTCAATCTCCAAATAATAATTTAATTTATTTCAAACTTTTCCATTACTGTAGAATGTTTTTTTATCAATGAGAATAACTCGTTTGTGACCCATGAACACTCTGAAACTTTGTCATCTTTCGATGAGTGGAATTCTGTAGCTTCGTAAAAAATTTGGACCATGATCGATCGTAGATATCAAGAACAAGGCCAGTTTTGGTATGGTAACTGGTTACTTTTTTCACTATGAAAAATTACTGTTTTTTAATTAAGTCACTATGTGTCCCCTTTCATCACTAAACGATAACTTTTGTCACATTCTTCATCGGAAACAATTAGCTTCCTGTTTACATTCTGTATTATATAACTGGAGTTTCAGTTTTGAAATTTTTTACCTCCCCGAGGTTAGAATCTTGGTTGCTCTTAAGGGCTCTTTTAGTTCAAGTCTAAGTGCCGTGCCATGTAACTGTTTTCCATTGAAAATGCACGTAAAAAATCATTTTCAGGAACCGTTCAGAAAGAATATTTGTATTCCAAGGCCGTGTGATGCTCATTGGAACAATCCCGTTTCTGAGATTTGGAAAAAATCTATGCTTCAATAATCCTTTTTTTTTTTGTTGATATTCTGTCGCGAATTTTTTCTCCAAACCCTATTTTGAAACTCATGTTAGCTAATCTGATAATCTTTATCGCATATATCACTTTAAGACTCTTTTATGCCTTACATTGATATCAAAGTTAAATTCGTAAAGTAAAGTAAAGTTTGACAAAGATTTACATACTCACTCTTTTAATTCCAATAGTCGCAGTCATAAGAATTCAGTTGTTTGTCTAGTATTTTTTTAACGTCAACTTTGATTTTGGAGAAAAAAGGAGGGAGAGGAAGTGAAACAGTCGAAAAAATGTCAACTGAAGCAAACTAATTGAGAGAGTGAAAGTGGCGGTTTATTATGAAACGCCGATGTGAACTTTTGAAAAATATTCCAGTAGCTTAACTTTTTTCATTCCAATTTACCGTTTTGAATTTTGATTCATACGGAGAATTCATATTCTTTTAATGAAATCCAACTTAATTATTGTCTTGAACTTTTACTATGATTCTGTTACGTCATTTAGTTCTTTACTCGACTGTATACTGATTCTTTCTTATCGCACCGAGGAATTTCGCCTATAAGACAGACTTGGTATTGGTAAGAGTACACAAATATCCAAGTGGACATTGAACCACACGTATTTAACAAATATGAAAAAAGTAAATGGTTCGTAACGTTGCTTGCAACATAAAAAGAAGATTGTATATGTAATTAGCGGTTCAAACTATTTTAAATCAGTCTTCACAGACTCACAGTTCAGCTTGCGTAGTGGCAGAGGACGATTCTGAATCTGTTTATAGTTCGTGTTCGCCTACGTCAGTTGAAAGATGGATCACTCGTTCTACAGTTCCGTGATAATTGGACTCTTCGTAATTTCATGCAACGCACCTGTTGCATCGACTCTGAATATTTTGGGGATATCAACGCTGCCCTCGAATTCTCACCACATTTGGTTTTCCGAACTCATGAGAGGCTTGGCGCGAAATGGGCACAATATTTACGCGCTTGGTCTCCGCGAGACAAAGTTTGACCAAGATGAAGGAACGCAGAATCGAACTCAATCTTTCGTGAGTTATCGCTTGTTACGTTAAAAAAAAGTCTTAAATTTTTTTTTCCGAGTCTAGGGATTATAGAATATTTAACACGCTTTCCAAGTACTAAGTTTACAAAACTTGGTCTCAACTTTCTTAATACGATTCCAAGTTGTTATTTATCTGCCCGGGGGTAAAAAAAGATTTGAAAAATCATTGGTGGGGAGAAGATTAAAGGCAATGTTTCTGAAGAAATAACTGAAAAATTTTGGCGAGGTAATTATAAACTCTGGCTATCTTAGATTTGATGCTGATTACTTTCACGTAATCGGAACACTTTTGGAGGTTTTAATGAAAATTTTAGGATGTTTCCAAAGTTCCAATGAAGAAATTGAGATTCGAGGTGACTTTCGTCTGGAAATTAAAATTGAAAATACTTCTACAGATATTTCAAAAATCAATTGACGAAACGGAGAAATGATGAAACTAATTCAGAGATTAGGAGGGAAGTTTTTGAGTGATACTGTAGAGGAAGTTCTGGAACATTTGGTAAGGTCCTATTTTTTGCAATTTTCATGAGAATCTGTGCCAGTATCTGAGAACCGTTCATAAAATCTCAACAAAATCTCTGAAAGTGTTCGAATTACGTAAAAGTGATCGGAGTGTAATGAAAGACGATGATATGTTCGTAAGGCTTTTTCAGAACTTGTCAGAATTATCATAATCACGCAGAATTTTGTTACGATATTGTCGAAAATGTATTTTCATGAAAAATAATTTTAGTCCCTCGAGATGTCATTCGTGGAATTATAATTTTGTAGCCTTTCAACCCAAGATTCGTGGTTAATATGTTGACCGACAAAAATTAAGAAATTTCAAACGAATAATTGCAAAAACTTAAATAGACTTGCAGATAAAAATTTGGTTGACTTTTGTTTATAATGACAGGTATTCGAGAGCGTTATAGACGATTTTCACAGAAGCTCCGTGTTTTCCCCGGTAGAATGGTTACGATTAAGTGTAACGGAGATTTCGTGGCTGAACCACAAAGTAGGTAACGATATGTGTGAACGACAAATGGCGACCGACGGTGCGAAGAGGGCCTTAGAAACGGTCAGACAAACGAGGATCGATGTCATAGTTCAGGACTTGACGTATGGCCAGTGTTTTTACGGGATGTGGGAGGTAGAGTAAAACGCCTTCGGACTAAACGCGAATCTAGGAAGATTCAACTACTAATCCAGTCAAAAGACTTGAAAAAATGAATCGTAAATTCGAGTCCCGCTTGTGATTCAAAAACCTCCACGCTTATTGAATGGCAGTGAACCAACTCCTCCCTTTTGTCCGTTCCGGTGTTTCAGATTGTTCAAGGAAATCCAGCTATAGTTGGATTCACACCATTCGGTTTGCCTAATTGGGTAAAATACGTTGTGGGGGGCAATAATTGGCCAGCAATCAGGACCTTTCCTTATTTCCGGCAAACTCAGCCGTTCAGTATTTGGGAGAAGACATTGAATTTTTTTTACTACGAGCTTGACGACCTCTTTCGCGAATTCTACTACATGCCAAGACAGCAGGAACTCGCTGAGAAATTCATTGGCAGAAAGATGACCAGATCGGTCAGCGAAATCGAGAAAAACGTCAGCATCATGCTGACGAACAGCTACGCGGTCTTAGATCCGGCAGCATTTTTACCTCCGAACGTAATCGAAGTCGGTGGATTGCACATCAAGGATTCGAAACCACTGCCTCAGGTAAATATCGAACAGCTTCAGGCAGGTAAAAAGAGAGCGAAAGCTGTGAGTAAAACGGTTCGATTTTCTGTTTGTTGACGCAAAATTGGAGGATCGCCCAATCGATTTTGACAGAATTTTTGCCAACGTGTGCTCGTGTTTTCGGAAGTAGAATAGGGTGCACAGTTGTCTGAAAAGCCTCGAGTTTTCTTGTCGCATAAAACATTTCAATCTAGCTCAAAAACTGCTACTTTCATAAATGAGTTTATGATTAATTCACGAAATGCTGGACTGATTCTCTGGAATGAATGCTGGACTGGAGAATTTTTAGAAAACAGTCTTGTCAATTCCTATACTTCCAGTCTCTTCTTTATTTTCCATTTTCTCGTTTCGATGGATTTCTTAAATAAATTTCTTCGAAAATTGTACCATGCTTGTTTCACTTGTTTATTCTTTTTGAAAGTACTGATTAATTGGAATGTTCTTTTTCCATCTGAAAATTTATAAGCCGATTAGAATGTGCAAAAAGCTGCTTATCTTCGCCATTTTACCGTCTGAGCAAGAAAGTTTTTCTACATTTCGCTAGATTCGAGTAGCAAATTCCATTTTATAATAAATTATTGTGAATATTTATGAAAGGACATCTTTTCAATTATTGTCTGGGAAACTAATCTATTCTACGAAACATTGATAGCAAGTGAATTTCAAATGATTGAGAATTTTAAGTTCACTTTTTTGCCACATCCTATAAAAGTTGGATAGTTTCTGCGACTCATTTTTGTTCCGTAAATTGTATATTCGTTACACTGAAACTGCAAGCTTCAAGCTTGATGTCCTTTAATGTTTTATATTTAAACCAGGATATTCAAAAATTTCTCGACGATGCGGAACACGGCGCAATTGTAATATCATTCGGATCTAATATACAAAGCAGCACCTTGGAATCGGACAAAATAAAAATAATTCTGGCTGCGCTAGGTCAGCTGAAGCAGCATGTTTTATGGAAATTTGAGGCCACTGACTTGCCGGGCAGGCCAAAAAACGTGATGATAAGAAAGTGGCTGCCACAGAACGACGTTTTGGGTGAGTAATCAAATGTTCCGGGCGATTTATCGACGAAATTCGGTCGCCTGCTTTTGTCGCTTATACGTTATTCATTGATTGAAATTTTAATTTCCCTTGTCCGAAATTTCGTTGAAAGTTTTGAACGGAACAATGCCAAAACGTTTGCCGTGTAACATATGAAGCCGAAATCGTAGGACCGAAATGTCATTGAACAATTTCTTCGCACACAGCTCATCCAAAAGTCCGAGTCCTTTGGTCTCATTCTGGACTTCTCAGCACCCAAGAGGCCGTCTGGTGGGGAGTGCCGCTGGTTGGAACGCCATTTTTTTTGGATCAGCATATGAACATTGACTTACTCGTCAAAAAAGGGGTTGCGTTATCTCTCGACTACGAGTCTCTTACAACTGAAACGATTTTGGAAAGACTAAACAGAGCCATTCATGATCGCAGGTGAGGGATGGCTAAAAAAATTGAGTCACTTTCAGTTTAATGTCGAACTGATTTTTGACCGAGAAACGGCACCCGGTTATTTCGAACATGAATTTTCATGTATCTTTTTGACCACAAAGCTTGCGTTTTGAATATCTTGCGATTCCTTCATTCAAGAATGCATCGAGTCGACGGAGTTCAAAACGGCAAAGTAACAAACAGACGTTCGAAATTAATGGGCGAATCAAGTTTCAGTAAGTTTACCAGACAACTATTCACTCGGCGGAGAAAAAGAGATTGAAATTTTGGGAGTGTCGATCGAAGTAATTCAGTGACGAATGATCTGAGACGGGTTACATCAGCGAATGGCTTATGAGATCAAGAGATCGGTAGACGATCCATTCACAGACACAAAAATCTATTTTTTTTTTTTGAAATCGCACGTATAATATACTCGGTTTTCTTCAAGAAAGAGAAAGAATCGTATAATACAACTGTAAAAGTAATCGATAACTTAGCTCTTTTATGCAAATACATCGCTTTGTTTTTTTTTTGTTTCTCGGTGTTAAGACGACCTTTTCAGGCCTACTCACTTGATTCAATAATCAGACACGATGAGTAATTTGTTTTCAGCATTTCCCGCCGAATGAAGGAGCTTTCTCGAGAGTACAAGGATAGGGCGATGTCCCCCTTGGATTCGGCTGTTTGGCACGTTGAACATGCGTCCCGTCATCCTCGAGGGCTGTTGAGTTCCCCTGGGAAAAATATGAGCCGCATGGAGCTCAATCTCTTCGACGTTTACGCAGTTCTGGCGGTTACTATTCTCGCTATTCTCTGGATTACTCGAAGTTTAGTTAGAGCATCGTTCTACTTATTCCATCTTCGGCAAAGCCGAAAGCTGCACATTGACTAGACTACAATAGGTAAATAATTGAGTCATAATTATTAACAGTTTTACACTGTGATTTGTGTACATTGGTTTCACTAATCATTCATTTGGACATAGATCTCTTATTTCAATTTCATTGTTACTGTTTTCCATCACGAGCCCGTTGTTTTTCAATTAGCGTGTTTTTTTGTTTATCAAATCAAAAAGTCGTGAGTTCTGGACGAAAGTTTGAACTTTAACCTTGATCGGTCATTAACTGTAGGCAAAAAGGAAAAGAAATATGAGGTGTAGGGTTGAGGTGAAAAAGGATCTACTATCCAAAAATTATGTCGTCTCGGAATTCGGAGTAAATTTTTCGAGCCTTTTTTGAGAGATTATGAGCACCGCAAAACATGTCACCGAGCGAAACGGATGACGTTATTGTCATTGGCTTTGTTTTCTGTTGTTAATGAGTTCCAATAAACAATAATAATGTCATTTTAGCTGACACTTTACGTACTTTTGTAACGAAAAAAAATCCTAATCGAATTGAATGACTGGCATCCGGAATATAAATTTCCAAAACTCTCCCACGTTTTTAGCTGCCTGGTTTTTACCCTTTGAACGAAAATTGTGATAAGTCCGAGTGAGAAAAAGTCACAACTGTGTTGCTTTGTAACTAGTTCCTTATATAACTTTCTGAACATGAAAATCGAATTGAAAATGTGTTTTACAAAGATTCAGAGATGAATGTTCAGGTTGAAATCTAAAACGATTCAACTAAATTTCAATCGCGCTATGTTAGTTATCACACAACTTTTCAAAGTTCATAATTGCATTACAGGTGTTTTGATTAAAGTAATTACTGCTATTGCCGACATCTTCGGGTAATTTGTTACGTAATCTATCCTGAACAACATTGCTGTTTTATGTGTAAAATAAATGGTATTGCGAACGATTGAATTAGACGGTGAAAGTGCAAAATCATACTTACAGATGTCAAAATTTATTATTCAGCCAATCTTTATGCAAAATTACGCCATTACTTTTATGCAGAAGGAAAAACAAGAAAACAAAAATAATGGTGGAGGGTACATATTTAGCAAAAATTAAGCAAATTTCAAACGATTTCGATTCAAAAAACGTGACTCTGTGATTCAAAAAAGTGAACTAAAAAATTTTATCGATCCAATAAGAGTAAGAAGGGCAATTTGTTCATCTTTGTTAATATGATCAGTTGGAAATTTTTAAATAATTCAAGTTTTTTTCATTCGTGTTAACCGTTTTTGATTCTCTTTTGTATAAAGAGATTTTTTTTTCATACCATTCAACTCAATCGATTTGACTTTGACGTCTTCAACCACAGCTGAACTCCTAATTGCTTTATTGTAGACAGTTTATTTTTAAACTCGGTGTAAAAACTGATAAACTTTTATTGCAAAGGAATTTTGCTTAAAAAATGCGTAGACGTCAACAAAATCACTTTTGTTGGGACAGACTGACTTTGAGAATTATTCAGAGTCTGCAATTATCAATGACAGTTCACAAACAGTTTCCAAAAATACTCACATGATAAAAAGTTTACAGGTATATATTACCGCGATAAAACGAATCTGCTGCACACATTAATAAAATTATACTTTGAGCGAGTACGAATGATTGCGTAAATGTGCATTAATGTATCTCGTAAGAACACAGACGTGCGAATGCACAATTTTTCGCCGTCGGCTATGAGAAGTTATTTGCATTCTCGACTCGCCTATCACGTCTCGTTCGTATTAGTGAGAGTGTGAATATAGGTATGCAAGCAGAAGTGGAATCGCTTACAGTGCATGGCGTGTGCGAATTGAATGATTAAAATAGATGGGTCAAAAAATTGCTGCTGCCCGACGAGGCGAGACGATTCGAGGTCGAGCATATTGCAGTATCAGCTTGCAGTCCTTACAGAGTAGCGGATCCGTTAGTTCGTGTTCGCCTACGTCAGTTGAAAGATGGATCGCTCGTTCTACAGTTCCGTGATAATTGGACTCTTCGTAATTTCATGCAACGCACCTGTTGCATCGACTCTGAATATTTTGGGGATATCAACGCTGCCCTCGAATTCTCACCACATTTGGTTTTCCGAACTCATGAGAGGCTTGGCGCGAAATGGGCACAATATTTACGCGCTTGGTCTCCGCGAGACAAAGTTTGACCAAGATGAAGGAACGCAGAATCGAACTCAATCTTTCGTGAGTTATCGCTTGTTACGTTGGAAAAAAGTCTTCAATTTTTTTTTTTTACGAGTCCAGGGATTAGAGAATATTTAACACGCTTTCCAAGTACTAAGTTTACAAAACTTGGTCCCGACTTTCTTAATACGATTCCAAGTTGTTATTTATCTGCCCGGGGGTAAAAAAGATTTGAAAAACCATTGGTGGGGAGAAGATTAAAGGCAATGTTTCTGAAGAAATATCTGAAAAATTTCGGCGAAGTAATTATAAATTCTGGTTATCTTAGATTTGATGCTGATTACTTTCACGTAATCGGAACACTTTTGGAGATTTTAATAAAAATCTTAGGATGTTTCCAAAGTTCTAATAAAGAAACTGAGATTCGAGGTGAGTTTTGTTTGGAAATAAAAATTGAAATTACTTCTACAAATATTTCAAAAATCCATTACCAAAACAGAAAAATGATGATACGAAATCAGAGATGGGCTGTCCATAAACCATGTATTTACTTTGAGGAAGGTCGAATGAGGGCAGGGGGGGGGGCGATGCAAGGCTACGCTGACAATGAGTTACATGGCCGCCGGGGGGGCAGTCTGCGATACGTGGTTTTATAATAGACGGAGAGCTAGCGACCAAATCGGTCATGTGGCTTCAGCAGTAATAAAACTCCATTAGATACTTGCCTCAATAACCTTTTCCGATAATCTTCGTGCTGGCAGGCCGTGGGCGGTAGGTGCGGGTGTAGGGGAGTCGGCAAAAAAAAATAAAAAAAATGTGGGCTCAGCAACTTTAATTTTTATCGCAAACAGTCACTCTGTACTCTGACCGATTTGGTCGCTAGCTCTGAGACTATAACCCATGCATTCTAATTAGTATCTGACTGAAACGTGATTCTCAACCGAAACCGTAACCGAAATCGAAACTTGGTATAGTCAAGTTAAAGATTAGTTGAACTTTCATTATACCCTGAAATCTAGTGTTTTTTCTAGCTTTGTAACAGATTATTCGATCGGGTTAAATAAAAAAAAACTACAATTTATTAAGACACCACTTTATTTTTGAAATACAATGTAGGTACAAAATTTTCAACACGAAAACCATAAAACTACAACTTATATCAATTTTTAAGTTTTCAATGATGAACCAATTAACAACAAAAAAAAACAAACAAAATTCTTGAAAATACTCACCACTGTTTTCACAGAATCAGAGACACACCTAACGATTAAACGCCGGCTGGCGAACTGAGGTTATGCTCAACAAGCGGTGTAGACTATACGAGGAAATCCGTTTCTCGAACATACCCGAGAATGCCCGACACGACACGAACGTCGGTTTCGGCCACAAATTGGCTGAAATCGAAGCTGCCGCCACCCTCACGGAAAAAAAAACCACAACTTGGGTGTAAATTCGTACCCCCAACTCCTAGATAACGCTAATTTCCCATAAGAAGAAAGTTAGAGGTACGAACTTGCACCCAAGTTGGAGTTTTTTTCCGTCAGGGCGAAATTAGCATTTTTTGCCGAAAGTGGTAGAAACCGGAACCGCAACTTCGGTCGGTATTTAATTTTCATTCGGTTTCTCGCGCGCAATATTTTCTCTTTGGCAGTCACGGGTTTCAACGACGTGCTTGATAGGTACACTTGAAACTAAGCTTGATTATCACCAAAAAGTCGAATACAAATCTTTTCCCGTTAATAATCGTTTGAAAGCGTGGCTGGTTCCGGCCATTTGTTCTTACGGATGTTTCGAATAATAAAAATTTGGAAAAAAAAACTGCTTGTGTATTCATTTTTGAATGTACGAAATTTGTTTTTAAATCGGCGGGAGGGGGGGGGGGGGGAGGGGGGTGGTAGTGGTAGCTCAAAAGTGTCCAAAATAGAGCTACGTAGTTTACTGATAATTCCTTAGGAGGGAAATTTCTCAGCGGTATTTTGGAAAAAGTACCGAAACAATAAGTTCCTATTTTTTGCAGTTTTCGTAAAAATCTGTGCCAGTATCTGAGAAGCAATCATACAATCTTCATAAAATCTCTGAAAGTATTCAAACTCCGTGAAAGTAAACGAGAGAATATAATGAGAAATCGTAAGAAGTTCGTGAGACTTTTCCAAAGTTTGTCGGAATAATTAAAATCGTTTCGCAATTTGGTGAAAACTTGTCGGAAATATTTTTTCATCACAAATGTTTTAACCCATCAAGTTGATACGCGTACCGTTATAATTTTCCGGCATTTCATCTCTGCATTACTGGTTAATATATGGACGATAAAATCAACAAAATGTTGAACGGATAATTGCAAAACGTTGAGATACTGATGCGGTATAAAACTTTTGTTTTTTAATGACAGGTGTTCGAGCACGTTATGGACAATTTTCTCAAAAGCCAAGACTTTTCCCCAGTAGAATGGTTACAAGTAAGTGTGACGCAAATGGCGTGGCTGATCCACGAAATCGGTAACGAAATGTGTGAACGGCAAATGGCGACCGACGGAGCCAAGAGGGCCTTAGAAATGGTCAGACAAACGAGGATCGACGTCATAGTTCAGGACTTGACGTATGGCCAGTGTTTTTACGGGATGTGGGAGGTAGAGTAAAACGCCTTCGGACTAAACGCGAATCTAAGAAGATTCAACTACTAATCCAGTCAAAAGACTTGAAAAAATGAATCGTAAATTCGAGTCCCGCTTGTGATTCAAAAACCTCCACGCTTATTGAACGGCAGTGAACAAACTCCTCCCTTTTGTCCGTCCCGGTGTTTCAGATTGCTCAAGGAAATCCAGCTATAGTTGGATTCACACCATTCGGCGCACCTAATTGGGTTAAAGACGTTGTGGGGGGCAATAATTGGCCAGCAATCAGGACCTTTCCTTATTTCGGGAAAACTCAGCCCTTCAGTATTTGGGAGAAGACAATGAATTTTTTTTACTACGAGATTGACGACCTCTTACGCCACTTCTACTACATGCCAAGACAGCAGGAACTCGCTGAGAAATTCATTGGCAGAAAGATGACCAGATCGGTCAGCGAAATCGAGAAAAACGTCAGCATCATGCTGACGAACAGCTACGCGGTCTTAGATCCGGCAGCATTTTCACCTCCGAACGTAATCGAAGTCGGTGGATTGCACATCAAGGATTCGAAACCACTGCCTCAGGTAAATATCGAACAGCTTCAGGCAGGTAAAAAGAGAGCGAAAGCTGTGAGTAAAACGGTTCGCTTGTCTGTTTGTTGACGCAAAATTGGAGGATCGCCCAATCGATTTTCACAGAATTTTTGCCAACGTGTGCTTGTGTTTTTGGAAGTAAAATAGGGTGCACAGTTGTCTGAAAGGCCTCCAGTTTTCTTGTTACGTAAAATATTTGAATGTGGCGCAAAAACTGTTACTTTTATAAATGAGTTTGTGATGAATTCACGAACTGCTGTACTGATTTTCAACGAAGTTTTATCAATTATAAGTGTTGTTTTTTTTCTTGCCATATTACGGGGATCAAACAAGGTCATTGAGACACTTTTTCCAATATGCTGCCATTGTTAAGTATTTCATTTCACAAAATTGCACCGATATAGATCATGATCAACAAAGAGTAATATTGAATAGAGAGCTGAAAATACGAAATCTGTTTCAGCGACTTTGTGCAAAATAGTTTCGTAAATTCTAATACTTCCATTTACTTATCTCTTCTTAATTTATTGCTATGTATACTTCACTTTTGCAATGGCATTAATTTTTTTAGGTTTGACAGCTCTGGATTTATTTTCCATTTTCTCGTCTCGATGAATTTCTCAAATAAATGTCTTTAGGAACCGTACTATGCCTGGTTTACTTGTTGATTACTCTTAAAAGGAGTGATAAATTGTAATATTCTCGTTCCGTCCAGAAAAATATACATTGATTAAAATGTGCACAGTTACTTCTGTTTGCCATTTTACCGATCGAGCAAGCAAGTTTTTATACATTTTGTTTGATTCCAAGAGTAATTCTCATTTTACTGTATATAGAAAGTATTTCTGAAGGAAAATCTGTTTAATTGCTGCGTAGATTATCACCTCGGAGTTAATAATTATAGTAACGTTGTAACATAAACAAAATGTGGACATAAAATTCATTCTCTCTAATAATATCGAAGGTTCTGGAAAATAGCAATACCAAATGAATTTCAACTGACAAATTATACCAAATTTCCACTTAATTTTTTTTGTTATTTCCTATGAAAGTTGGGTAGTTCCAGCGGCTCATTTCTATTCCATAAAATTTATACTCGTTACACTGACATTGCAAGCTTCAACCTTGATGTCTTTTAATATTTTATGTTTAAACCAGGATATTCGGAAATTTCTCGACGATGCGGAACACGGCGCAATTGTAATATCATTCGGATCTAATATACAAAGCAGCACCTTGGGGTCGGACAAAATAAAAATAATTCTAGGTGCGCTAGGTCAGCTGAAGCAGCATGTTTTATGGAAATTTGAGGCCACTGACTTGCCGGGCAGGCCAAAAAACGTGATGATAAGAAAGTGGCTGCCACAGAACGACGTTTTGGGTGAGTAATCAAATGTTCCGGGCGATTTATCGACGAAATTCGGTCGCCTGCTTTTGTCGCTTATACGTTATTCATTGATTGAAATTTTAATTTCCCTTGTCCGAAATTTCGTTGAAAGTTTTGAACGGAACAATGCCAAAACGTTTGCCGTGTAACATATGAAGCCGAAATCGTAGGACCGAAATGTCATTGAACAATTTCTTCGCACACAGCTCATCCAAAAGTCCGAGTCCTTTGGTCTCATTCTGGACTTCTCAGCACCCAAGAGGCCGTCTGGTGGGGAGTGCCGCTGGTTGGAATGCCATTTTACGTGGATCAGTACATGAACATTGATTTACTCGTCAAAAAGGGGGTTGCGTTATCTCTCGACTACGAGTCCCTTACAACTGAAACGATTTTGGAAAGACTAAACAGAGCCATTCATGATCGCAGGTGAGAGATGGCTAAAAAAATTGAGTCACTTTCAGTTTAATGTCGAACTGATTTTTGACCGAGAAACGGCACCCGGTTATTTCGAACATGAATTTTCATGTATCTTTTTGACCACAAAGCTTGCGTTTTGAATATCTTGCGATTCCTTCATTCAAGAATGCATCGAGTCGACGGAGTTCAAAGCGGCAAAGTAACAAACAGATGTTCGAAATTAATGAGCGAATCAAGTTTCAGTAAGTTTATCAGACAACTATTCACTCGGCGGAGAAAAAGAGATTGAAATTTTGGGAGTGTCGATCGAAGTAATTCAGTGACGAATGATCTGAGACGGGTTACATTAGCGAATGGCTTATGAGATCAAGAGATCGGTAGATGATCCATTCACAGACACAAAAATCTATTTTTTTTTTTTGAAATCGCACGTATAATATACTCGGTTTTCTTCAAGAAAGAGAAAGAATCGTATAATACAACTGTAAAAGTAATTGATAACTTAGCTCTTTTATGCAAGTACATCGCTTTGTTTTTTTTTTTGTTTCTCGGTGTTAAGACGACGTTTTCAGGCCTACTCACTTGATTCAATAATCAGACACGATGAGTAATTTGTTTTCAGCATTTCCCGCCGAATGAAGGAGCTTTCTCGAGAGTACAAGGATAGGCCGATGTCCCCCTTGGATTCGGCTGTTTGGCACGTTGAACATGCGTCCCGTAATCCTCGAGGGCCGTTGAGTTCCCCTGGGAAAAATATGAGCCGCATGGAGCTCAATCTCTTCGACGTTTACGCAATTCTGGCGGTTACCATTCTCGCGATTCTCTGGATTACTCGAAGTTTAGTTAGAGCATCGTTCAATTTATTCCGCCTTCGGCGAAGCCAAAAACTGCACAGCAACTAGACAACAGTAAAAAAAAAATAATAGTCATAATTTTTAACAGTTTTACACTGTCACATAATAAAATCAGTTTCAGTTATTATACATTCAATTTGTTTTTCGATTTCCTTACACCTGAGTGATACAAGTAAAACTGATTCTGATTCAATAATTTAGGAGTGTACATTTGCACTTCGTTTCATACATTTATAACTAGTTAGTGGTCAGATATGCGAAATGATCCACCCCTACACATAATATAAAAAATGAGATTCCTATAAGTCATGCGTGCTGAGTTTATAATGAAATAAATGTACATTAGAAGGTCACGACCACAATATTCCCAAACCTCGTAAACGTTGCGCAGAAATTTTGCAAGATACCTTTCGTCGGGAAATTTACAGTTCTTGGTACAAATTCACGTGTAGGTCAATAATGGCGTTCAACTGACGATGCAACAGAGCGCATTGTGTTTATCTCTCGTTAATTACGGAGGATCAGCCGTTATGGGTTAAATTGGCCCAAGATAAACGGGTATTACTATTTGTTATTACTATTGTCAACCAATATTCCACCGACAATCGATAATCGTGGCTTTCTATTTCTACAAGAGTTACCGGCCAATATGCTTGCCACTAGAACCTTATCTGGAGCCGGAAAGGGTGTTTGGTGAATTACAGAGCTCTGTAAAAAATTGACACGCTAATCAACTTACAGGCAACTATAATCCAATCACCAACTTTCCAACAATACCCATGGTTCGCCTAGTTTGTTACCAAAATTTTTGTTTCATAACATATTTACAATATTCATGATGTACGTACCATTTCTCATTCAACAATAACTATCAGACTTTGAATATTTTCGACAGTCTGAAAAGTAATCGAACTGAATTCCAAACTTCTATGCTTGCCAGAAATGAAGAACAATTTTTGTCTTTCGAGGGGCGTTAGATAATGTTTCGCAAATCACTGCTTTTTTTCATGTAAAATAAAACGTCGTAATAGTGAACGTATTAAATTTTCGCAAGCTCAAAATGTAGCTTGAGGCGTAATTTTTTTTTATTCAATACCATTTTTTTGTTTGTTTTTTTTTTATAAAAATATTTTACTCGACGAAAATTTAATCTTTTTATTACAGAATGTATGGCGCTCGTTTTACGAGAGTAGACGTGAATTGTTGCCAACCGTCGGAAAGGTTTACGGACTTAGGCAGCTGGCCGTGTATGCACGCATGTACGTACATGTACGGATGGCACTGATCGCTAAGATTGTAGCTTTTAAGGAGGAGTAGAGGATACCGATTTATTGCCGATAAACTTCCCCATCAGCCAAGTGACAATCCAATTTTAGCATCTACTTTTCTCGATATCAAATGAAACATTGTTGACTTGAATTTTTCTATTTTACAAGTTTACCGTAAGTACTTTGTGCATATCTGTGTGTTTTTGATTAAATATAAGTACAATTTATAAAAAAAAAACAAAAAAATGTAGACCAAAACTTCATGTGTATTATTAGGTATACAATATATTACAAACCAAACTTTGAAATTCGTGACTTTAATACTTCTCATTCAATAATTGTTTTATGTAGTGTTCCTCCTTCGGTATCGTTCTTTATTTTCTAATCATACCAAAGTGAGACTAATTACGGCACGAGGGATCCGAATCAGTACACAAGAGAGAAAAGTGAAGTTTCCCGAACCCCTTTCGGTATTTCCATTCCAGACTTTCTTTCTTTTTTTTTTTTATTTATCTAACAACTTTTTTCACTTTTCATCGCTTCGTTGAAAAGAGAACTGTTGCTTTGGGCTAGAATGGCTATTACTGATTTCAAGATAATCTTGCGTTTCGTGAGGTTACACGGACTCAATTATCTCCTAAACGGTTGTAGATAGGATATGAAATTTTCAGAGTTTTACTCGGCTACTGGGCAGGATGAAAACTTCTCGTTCTTTGTGTTTGAAATAAATGTAAGACTAAGAAGTATTATTTTTTAACACTTCGACGTTGTCTCCCGGGAAATTATATTTATTGCTCGGTTATCGTAACGGATGAAACACCAGTGGCCAGATTTCTGTATTCTTGATTTTAAAACCTATCCGAAACGTGTTGTTATCGCGCGAGCATATACATTTTTTCGAAAATCTGGATGTAATGGATTAATACCTAAAAATGTCGTATAATAGAAAAAAATCATTGAAATACTTTTTATCCGGCAATTTTACCGTCACTGAAACACTTTCTTTCCAACATATTGGCATCGTTGAGTATTTAATTTTATAACGTTGGACCGATATTGATTATGCTCAGTAAATGGGAAATACATATTAAATAGACAACTGAAAACAAGAACAAAAATACTGTTTTTACGACCGTAAGAAGAGTAGAAAACAGTCTATTGGATAAAATAACTCATTACGGAGTAAAATAGAACAAATTTACCAGATTTATAACCAGTTTGAAGCGATTTGAAATGATGCACCGATATCTGTTCGTTTAATTTTAATTTCCATGTTTTTTACTAATCTATTTCCAAAGAAATATTCGGTGCTTACGGACGTAACAAATTGACGAATAGTCAATCAAGTACACAAAAATCTCGCAATGAAATTAATCAAAGTATCGATCTATGGCTCGATAATTTCCCTAAAATGCCTAAAGACTGTTCTAAACGTGCCGGCGAGTCTATCGCAGGATCTTACTGACATTTTCCTTGTAAATCTGTAAGAGACTTTGCGTTAGACAAATAGCCGAGAGATTTAATAAATATCAATCGTTCATTCATTCGTTCATTCATTCATTCTTCTCCGTATTCACTCACACGTTCGCGTCTGCTACCAAAACCCCTAACAGATTTGATTGCTGCTCTGCCTCTCTTGCCGCGTTCGGGTATCTCATTCTCTTTGTAATTCTCCGGAGTAGACTGAATAGTGCGCTCTTTTCCTTAAGCGATCGCTGAACCGTTCGACGCGAAACCGATTCTCGGATTGTGTTTCCTCGTTCAATTTTCACGGTCCCCTTTCCCTGTATCTATGTAAGGTACTATGCTTGCAGTATTATATAGTGGAATTGGTTCGCTTACGGGTGTAAGTCTGCATTGTGCAACGTTATTGTTAAAGTCAGTCGTAACTCTGATATTCGACGAATTGATCAATAGCATTTTGATGGCTTCTGATCATTTCAAATTGTTCTACGATAGGATGTCTTGTTCGGAAGAAAAATTTTTCCCTATACTCTTTCCCGTAGGTACAAGACTAATTGTTACCCGTAGAACAAAATTCTTGAAAATTTTTATCGGAAAACGGTGATTCATGGTTATTGATATTCAGTTCCATGGCTGAACGGCATATTATCGCTTAATTAGAAATTTCACGTATTTTGGTGATGATCATCAGAAAACAGACGACATTCTATCGATAATGTGCAACTTGACAATATTTTGGCGACTTATAATCTTAAAACTCTGAACAAAAATCAATTGAGATCGATAAAGAATTATAATTTCATGTGTTTGTTGTGGGAGTTTCAGACTGAAACTTTTCTCAACTGAAAACCCCATTTCCTGACGCGAAAAACTAGAAAAAAGATTTTTGTTTGAAAGAAACAAAAGACAGTAACTCCTCAATTGGAAAAATGATCAGCATCAAAATCCCTAGCATGCATAGTTTCAGCTATCGCTCGTAACTTGTAATTTCCTGCTCAGTTTAGGGTAAGAGGTACAGTAATGTTCACTAACGGGTTCCCAGTGGCTTACCAGTTTTTGGAATCAAAACTTCCTTTCTATCGAAATTTTATGCGTCTATGATCAACGTATCGTTACTTTCTCTTGTCATTTTCGTCGCTAGTCATTGTCACATAAAATTTTCTATGAAAGGAAACTCGTTCCATTGTCGTTTCCAAAAGAATAGTGAGCCACTGGAGCCCATGTTAAATTTTGAAGATCTAACAGTGGCATTATAGTTAGATAACGGGTGATAAAATTTTATATAAAACTGTAATAAATATGTTGGTGAGCTCGTATATGCTTCAAATCTCAACTTGAATCTATCGAGAAGAATTCATGCATCAACTTGATCGAACATACTCAAAGATTCGGTACATTCGTTGCGGCCTTATGTGCATAGATTTTTCACGATAGATAAGAGTGGAGCTTCTTACATTTATATCATAGTACTTGAAATTATCTGCCAATATACACAAGAGTAAAAGTGAGGTTAGAAACCACATTATTTGATCTAGGAACTATACATGTAGTATAATCACTAATTTTCACTGCCTTGTCAAATTACGCCCCTATAGTTCGATTGCATATATATATATATCATTTTTCTAGTGATTTCACTGACGAACTGATGCGATGACAATGCCATACATGCTGGGATGCGAAGGTGTAAAACTGGCAGAATACTGATCATAAAACTTACGTTACATTTATCACAACGTCTGGGATATAGAGTGAATTCATAACGACTGCATTGGTCCGTCGCGTGCTAAAATTTAGTGCGCACGCGCTACAATCCAAGAGCGGCTGTTTACCAAGACAGTCAACCACCCACTTCAAAATTCCCTAGGCTTAAGATCTGTTGATTCGGAACTAACTCGGAACCCGTGGGACGGCAGCCCGATGCGATACAGCTGTTGTTATGTCATTTGGTAGAGTTCTCGTTAGGTTACAGTTGCGTTGCATTTGTTATACGAGAGTAACCAAGATTAAGTGTTGCATTATAGTTATATTGATGAAATGTAATCGAGATAAGGCTGCTTTGTGGGGATCATATTGTGTAACTGAGAATATACTTTGTTTTTCTGGATCTGAGATCGTTAGCCTGTTCTTTGATCGAAAAAAGTGTAGAGAAAAAATTCCCTATAAAGTATGAAAATCTCGACAGCGAGAGCGACAGATGGCAGCACAGATGGCGGGAAATTAGAAACTTGTCTTTACATTGTAATCTCGCAAAACGATCAGGTTCTCGAATAATCACAATTGAACTTCGCTGACAGGTAAATTCGTTTAACAGTTCAACCGTACTGCAAGAGTGTTGATATTTCAATGTACGCTGATTGGCTACGAGGTATTCGTACTCTGGATGAACGAGGGCAAATATTAGGCACCGATAAGTGATATATCGTTTATTTAACGGTACATGATTCGCCCATTAAAATTCTTAAATCTATCGTGGCAGCTGTTCGCGATTGAAAACTGATTAAAGGCCTATATTGGTATAATTCGAGTGTATCTAAAAATCGAACCGCCAATTTCTAAATGTATGACAAGTTTTCGTTATTTTGGGAAGTTTTGAAAAAATGACAATTTCTATTTGAATTTTCGTTAACCAACTTTACATTATTACATGCATTTTCACCAAACGAAACAGTCTTATGTGGCTCAAAAATTATGATGGTACAATATTTCATTCACGACTTTTAATCGATTAGGTTAGTAAAAATTTCATTTAAGAATTGCCATTCAAAACAATCGATTGTCATTTTATACCAGTGCTGTGCGATTAATCGATTAATCAGCAGCTTCGATTCGATTCATTTTTTCGATTAATCGACGATTTCGACTGATCAAATCTAAGTCATTATACATAGTTTCGCAAAAATCGAGTAATTCGATTTTTCCCTTGGCGAAAGTGAGATATGTTATAATTTTCAGAACTGTTTAATCGAGGTAAGATTGTATAAAAACTACAATTTATCCGATTATTATGTCTGTAAACAATGATCAATCACCTCGACCTTGAAGTCTAATAAGTGATTCGGTGGTGATAACGAAGATAGAATAAATGGCAAAACTGGAAACTCTATCCGCAGATAAAATGACATCTCGCAGCTTCAGCCAAGTTTTTAAATTCGTCCGCTTTAAGCGTAGAATTTAACATTCTTCTGAACCCTTTAAAACTGACATTTGGTGTAACTGATTTGAAATAAGACTGTTCAAAAAATACGAGTAAGAAAACAGAGCTTAAAAAATTCAGTTCCACAAGTTGGAAGAATTTAAATAACTGCAGTAATTTTCGAAGCCGTGGCTGCAACGCAAAAAATTTTTTCATTTATCGATCGAATCAATGGTTAAAGAAAGTTTCTGAAAATAATTTTAGCCAAGGAGCACCGGGTAAGAATTATTCTTATCTACCGAATACAGAAGAAATTTATTTGTTACAATGCTGTTCTATAATCGTTGAAAACGGTTACGAAATTACGAAGGATTTTCAATGTACTTTCTGTAATCTTAGAATTCTGTCTTATTAATGTGAAAAAATAATATTTCCATAGCTGGTAAGAAATTTACCTTGTAAATATTCAATTTTTGATCGGAGAAAATGACGAAGCGTAAAAAAACATTCGCCTAAGAAAAAGTTAACTCCTTCCTTACGTAGGTAACTTGGTAGGATTGTTGAATATGTTTCAAACCGTTTTTTCAGTTATTCACAAACTTGATTTCATACGAATTATACAAAATGTGTTACAGAGAGAGTGAGAGATACTAACGATGAGCAACAGTGTAATTAAAGGTCTCAAGCCTCAATCACAGAGGAGTTCAAATCCGCATTTAAGGGGGCGGGTGAAGTCAAGTCAATTTCCGGTGTAACATTTCTACCAACACCGATATTATCTGCTAGGGTAGGATGAATAACGCGAGCCTGCAAGCACAAGCTGAAGTCAACCAGACTCGCTTCCTGTTATACAAATCTCGCGCTTCCGTCGCCTCCATAACTGGATGCATACGCGTATATTTGCCGTAGAAATCGAACCGATGAAGGCTGCAAACCGTCGCCATTGGTAGCTATTTCCGGCAATGATTCCATAATCAAATAAATGATGCGGCAAATAAATGATTTTTTAAATACCGATCCGAGAGTGTGATTTCGCAAAAGATTCATTCCAAAAACTGTGTAATTGTAGATGTCCAATATACCATCTGTCAGGGAATTTTTATTCCCCTGAAATATTTCAGTAATTATGGGATGTTTTCAAGAAGATTGATGATAATTTCATTGCGATTCTGATGACACAATTTATAATTTTATTACCAACTCTTAGCGATATTAAGAATCTTTTCAACTATTCCAGCGTTTTTCCAGATGGCTTGTGTAACGCAGGTAAGAGTCCCTCAGCGCCGGCGTTTCATTGTGGGAGGGTTGAAAAATTAAGGCACGTGTCTCTACTGAACTCACGTCTCTTACTCCAATTCCGTAAAACTTGCAGAGCGTATAATTTTGAGGCGAGTTTTTGTACGTATGTGTATATGTACGCAGGTTGGTGTGTGAAGATACACACGGCATGCTGACGAGGTGCTGGCAATGAGTATAGCACGAAAAATAATTTTTTGTTTTTTTTTCAACACCTAGCATATATATGCACGATGTATAGATTATTTAGAGGTTTATGTTTATATATTCTGTTTATTTGCCGTTGCAACACCGGAAGAACGATTTGATTAAGCAAACCGTTTTTCACAAATGGAAAGAAATAAAGATTTTATTTACAAATCGAATGACTTTTGAAATTGAAACGATAATTTTGAAGTAGCTACGATTGCATGGCTTTGACGGGAATTGACAAACTTTTCCATTGTTACAACAAAGCATAATTATTCGAGGATACGAAAATGAGACATTGGAAAGAACTGAAAAAAAGTGAAACAAGATATAAGATACATCACGTAGATGTCATTTTTTAATATTTTCATCGCTTAGCCACGTTTTGTGACATCGATTTGATTTTGAAAGGATTTTATAAAAACCAGATGCTATCTTCCCATAATATACGTTACGTATATGGGAAAACTTCAAGCTCTACGAAATAGTTTATAACTAGATTCAAGAGGTATTCTTACGCGAGAATTTTTGTCTTTCTTTTCTTTTTTTTTTTTTTGTTTGCTACATGCAACAAGTTTTTGTTCACAAACCATGTGCATGTGTACTGAGAGGTTCTCTTAAAAGAACCTGCTCGCCGTTAAGTTTATAGGTACGCGTAGCCAACTTGTTACTAGCATTGTGGGCAGATCGACCGATGCGTAATGGATCGCGACTACGCCATATGCGGAGACTTTTCAGGATGTGTTCCGCAACTAGTTGGCAGCACTGAAAATTCCCTATGACAAAGGCAGACCTGGTCGCGAACGCAACAGAGTAAATGAGATAAAACTGTACTGACAGTACTGGGAGCTAATTTCGGAACGCACCGTTAATAGCCGAGAGATTACGGTTTACCGTCACTTGTCAACCGTTCGATTCTAGGGAATTTGCATTTGTCGGCAAAGGTTCGCGTCAGGCTGCGACAACGGACGTCGGCCAATGAAAATTAAGCAAGTTGTATCGCGCGTGCGCTACGAGCAGCGCCTCTCGAGGAAACCTCTGCGCATATATCATATACGCGTGTACGTGTGCGCAATAAAGAAAGAATAGGTTTATACGCAATGCGTTTTAATGCTGGACCTCGACATTGTAATCAACTCTGGAAGTTTGTGCTCGTGGGTCACAGCGGGTGGCCAATCACCAGATTGGATCATGAATGAGCGGAGAACCGCACAGTTTTTGCCCACCCCGGGTTACCGGGTATACACATTTAGTTTTTGCCACCTCAACTGCAGCCGGATTAGAAACAGTTTGATTCAAATGGAATATGTTAAACAGACAAAACGTGCGCAAGTAGAAAATACTGCAGCATACTGAGGGGAAAAATTGTCGGATGCGAATCGTTGCGGAAGAATTTTCAAAAGAATTTTTCATTTTTTTTACTTTATTTTCGCATAACAAATTTGTTCGGTAGTTTCAACATGTGCTCGTTTCACTTCGATCGGTCCAATTTTACGGTTCGCCTACGATCCCATTAATTGTAGAATACCTGAAATATTATATCAAAACAATTAAATTCAGTGGCGCATTACTTTGGTAATTATCGGTATTTTTTTTTTTTTTTTGCAAATCGGACTTACAACCGCATGCGAAAAAATTATCCATTTTCGAACCGAGCGATTTCTTTCCGTTGTTCAAAAACCATTCTTTCAACGACATCGTACAAAAATCGAAATATCAGGAAGTATGCTGCGTTAGATTTTTTTGAAGAAAGTAAACATGAAACATTTTATTTGAAAATAAGAAACTCTTAGTCGTGAGAAAAATGGCTGAACTTTGATGATAATTATTTGCGTACAAACAACCTCCTGACATTTTGATTATTAATCGTAACGAATGAAAAATCGAATTAAAATATAATCAGTTTACGTTGCTTTAAATACTTTTTTTTCGCTTCCGAATGAACAAATCATTTTTAATATTCAGCTCTCTGACAAGAAATAAATATATTTTATCATCATAAGACGTCGATCAGTTCGGAAAAATATTTGTCCGAAATCTGAAAATCCTTTTTGAAAAAATGATTGGACTAATTTTGTAACGTTAAGTAACTGCAGTGGATTGAACATTTCCTTAACACTCTTCTGTATTACAAGAAACTTCAGCCTTTCGAATTGACGATTATGTGGAAGTTACGACGATCTATTTTAATTCCATAATTACGATATTTAGAAACTATCGTTTCCGACACATTCGCGAGGAGCATCCTTAACAAGGTGGCGGTGATCTTTTTTAACGAAAGCGTAACTTCTCTCCCCTAGAAGTCCATGCATGACCAGCGTCGTAAGAAACGCTGAGTCCTTGAAAAGGGGAGCCTTGGGGGAATCCTGGTGGACCAAGGATTCCCCAGACCTCGTTGCAACGGATATCGTCCGTGAAACTAACGCCGGCGCATAACCTTCTTCTTCTTTATCGCGACTGCTTTTAATGCGTGACGCCGAGCGATTTCGACACGTGTTAAAACGCGAATCGACTTGATTCCAAGTATAATCAAGTCGTTTTTGATCGAAGGATCGAATTAGGTAAAAAACATGCCGACAGCCGATTGAAGTCAGCTGGATTATTTCAGTATACATTGTATTTTTGCGGTTCAACTGACGTGGGAAATATTATCAGATGTTTCTTTATCCTTATTTTTCTGTTCTTGAAAGTGATTCGGAAAATACACCATGTTTTCGATCAGTCGAGAGAATAATTCTGTATAATTTTCCGGGAATGTTTGCATCGTTTTTATCAAATTGCAGAAATTCCGGGAAATAGTAAAAAACTTTTTGGAAACAACTCATATTCCTTGAAGACTTTATTTTTTACTGTATATCTAAAAAGCTCGAATTTTTTAAGATATCCACCATTTTTTTCTTAGTTAATCTGTGGATAAGAACCGAATGAATTAGCTTCGTTTCGTAACACACGTCTGAAATTATCCGAGTTCTGGTGTTTTTGCGTGTATACATTTTATTTTCGAGAATTGTTGGAATTTTTTTTTTTTTTTTTCCAAAACGCGGCTGAAAAAAATCTCGACACACGTCTCTAAATAAGAAGTAAAAATTTTTTTTCAAATAATAATCACGAAAATCCGTTATAAATTTTCAAGATCTATATGAAAATTTCTCCATAAATCCGACGAAATTTCTTTTCTTTCTAAAAATTTATACGCCACCAAAAAAAATTCCAATGAATTGAACAAAATTTTTCAGAGATCTTTCAGAAAATGTCAGAAATTCAAATCGAAACCTTCTGAAACTTTGTGAAAAAAATTCTCGAATCTGTCGGGACTTTGAAAATTGTGAGTGAATTTTATTCCCTGTCCAATTGCCAATGTGAAATCTTCACAAAATCTCCCGGCAAATTTTCTGCACTCGTTTTCCACTTGATTGCACACGCATCACGGACACTCTGAGTATCCATGCAGGGGTCAGTTTGCAGGATAAATGCGCCACGGGGTGTTTTAATATCAGGTGTCCAATATTGGACCCTGACGGTACACCAACGAGGCATCAAAAATGTTCAGAGAAAAGATTGGCAGACCTCTTACCATGTGGAAAATTACGGGTGTACGCGTATGGGGCATTCCATGACAATTTGACCAGGTTTTGACCTCACGTTATCAATTTTGAAAATTTTTTCGGCTGTAAGAAACACCTTTAAAAGCTACATATTTATTATTTTTCATATTTTCATGTAACGGTTGTTGAGTTATGAATATTCGAGAATTTTCTTAGCGACACAGTTTTTCAAAATTGTTGAGTCATTTCTTCTCCGTTTTTTCCTCACCGCTTTCCAAATTTTAGATCCTTGAAAAAAACGTTTCAGCATTTGTCAAATTATGAAGAAAATCTCAAATGTTTTGCAACTGTTTGATAATCAGAACAGTTTGAATTAGATGGAAGGTGAAATTACTTTGTTCACTATTTTTTATCGTATTACCGAAAACTTTTGTTTAAAACATTTTCACGCTTTTCACGAGTTCAACGTGTCTGTTACGGCAACTGAAAACAATACGGAATTATTCCGAAATTTTTAAGACGTTGAAATATTGTTTTTGTTAATGAAAAAATTCTCCTAAAACTGTTTTACTTCCGATCAAAAAATCCTCAAAACTTGTTTGCAATTTTCGTTTCGGTTAAACTGACGGATCCGAAGTATAAATTCAGTCCGCATTTTGGAATATAAAAAAATAACGCAAGCCGGCACAGCTATGAGAATGTTTCTCATTTTGTTTCCGATGATGAAACGAAGTCGTTCGCCGAAATTCAACGGTTCTTTTTCTTTTCCTTCGTCCAATTTGGCTGGGCTAACAGCTGCCCGCATTTTCTTTCCCTGAATACTCGGACGAGTACCGTATTCCACAGTTATGCACATCTAAATATTGATTTTTCGGTCCACTTGAGTAATTTCTTGAAAAAACGCAAGTTTCTTTCCGAATCTTTGCTGAAACAACAAACTCTTTAAGACTCTGCGAAGGGCGATAACTTCGGTGGTTTCGAAGTTATAGATAACTCATTACTTCGCAGGATGGATTATCATCCTGGGTTCAACCCGCGGGATAATATATCCGAAGGGATAAGTTTCTTTGTTCGCATTTGTAAAGATTGAAAAATGATTGTTTAATTGTTGTAACTCCAATAATTACCGTTTCATTGTAATTTGTGCTACATCAAAAAACAAACAAAAAAAACAAGAAAATAATACGCTATTCCGAATTAACAGACTGATTCAACACGATGTTAAATCACAAATGATTCAGTTCTGCTGATTTTACTGGACAGATTTTTGGAGTCCCTCCTAAAAACTCCTAAAAAGATTCATGTTGTGAAATATTATTTGATTGAAGAATTAATCGATTAGCAGCTGTCATGATGTTTGTAAATTTGACTAATCTTCATCGACCGAATATATTTAGTAAGCTGTATGATACAATTTAGTCGAATCTACCAAGAAACGGTTCGATATTTTAACAGTGCCACGAAAAATGCATTATTTAACTAAATTTACTAAATAAAAATTGAGATTTCGCATTTATCAGTATGTGTTGGTCAATGAAATTTTTTTTGTAACAATGAAAAAATTATTTGATTAATTTTGGTTATTTGCAACAAAATATTCTGTTCCCACGAGGAAATTTTATGCAATATGCGTCTGAAAGTGAATTATTTATTAAAGCAGCAAATGTGTAAAACTAACACAAAAAAAAAATTATATACGATTTGTTTTTCAATTTCAGTATTTCTTTAAACAATAATCGAGTTATTTAATCTGTTTTGAATGTCACATTTTTCCAGAGTACTTTTTAGAATTTTTTTTTTTTTTTTCTAGTTTGTTTTATATTAAAAATTTTGCTAATATTTATGATGAATATTCAGAAAATTCACGTTCATCATTTTATCGAATATAACATACGGTTGTAAAAGTGTAAAATTCATTCGCTTCCGAAACTTTATGGATACAGATTTTCAAAGTTCTTTCAGAGCGTTTTGTATATGAAATAAAAACTCGGTACTTTACTAGATTTGTATTTTTAAAAAACAAAAGTAAAAACGGTTTTTCCGATTGTACATAAAATTATACGAAATGCTAAATAGCTAAATTTCATCTGGATTTTAACATGTAAATTGATTTGATTCATCATGGAGATTTATGTGTTTTTCACGCGTTGCGGATTTACTTCGTGAAGAACCTAAATGATGGATTAATCTTAGAATTTCGAGGGTTTCGCTCCAAATTGTGGGTTTTTCCGTAAAGGAATTACCTCAAACTTCGAAAACTGACAGTGTATACAATTTTTTTTTGCAAATCCGTGGTCATTGAGAGAAGTTCGAAAAATTGACGAAAACAGTATGAAATATACTTTCAGTTAATTCGCACTAGCTTTAAGCTCATGGCGAGTTACCGATACTCGAGTCCCATAAATTTATCGGGTTCTCACATCAATTTTATAAACTTTTCTCTGCTGACCACACAATCGCGATCTTGAACCCCGTCATTTCGCAAAGTTCAAAGCGAGACTTTATCGCGAAAGAAAATTAGAAAGTGTCAAATACGATCCAGTTATTTTTAAATAGTTGATACGGGAAGTTTTACAAAAAATTCACGGTTATACGGTCGAAAAACATAAATTTTATTTTTGTTTCAGGTTTTAAGATTAGAAAAAATTGTCTATTAAAATAAATAATTCTTAATCCTTACTTTCCACGCTTCTGTAAAATCACGTACTTGCATGACTGAAGTGCTTCACAACCGAGCGACAAAAAAATGTTAAAAAAAAGAAGCTGTTGAACATTTTTATTTGAAATTTTTTTCAGCACATGTTTAAAGTTTACTTCAAAGGATCGTGTAGTTAATGTAGTCAAATCTAAATTTAATTAAACTGAAAAAGTTTTTTTCGAAAATACGTTTTTCGAGAATTTTCACACCGATAAGTTTAAAATCGATGGTACGATTTTCGCGATATTGATCCACATTCTGTTATAATGGGTGGATAGTTTCCACAGGAAATAGAATAATTTATGTCCGAACTAGACTCACTGTCACCGTGTTGTTAATTATAGACGTGCTGAAAGTCAATAAAATTAACCGAAGCAATTGCGGACCAGTTTTCGAATTTCGGTTATCAAAATGAAGCGAAAACTCGTGTCTATCAGCCGTGTAATAATTTTTATTTATTTCCAAAAATTTCTGTAGCAATGTCAGCCATTCAAAACATCGATACTTGTCATCAATTTTGTCAAGAGATTGAGTATTTGTCAAATCATTATACTTCTAAGCAGCGAGAATCTATTTGAAAGTACGGAAACAGAAAATACTAGAATTACGAAGGATATTTTTATAAATATAATCGATGATTCACTTCGAATCGCTTCAAAATGCTCAAAAATCTAGTTGATTAGTTCGATTTCACTCTGCGATGGTTCATTTTATTCAAAAGAGTGCATGCTTCAAAAAGTCGTCGACACGAATTATCTTTATTTTCATTGGTTACTCCAATATTGCCAATTGTTGACGGAAATCAATAAAAAAAAAAATTCCATTTCCTCATGAAAACTAGTTCAAAAACTGCATTACCGATAAAATTTAAAATTTATTCTGCACCAAGTTTCGAAGAGTCCCGTCGAGTTGGACTAAAATCATCAAAATCTGTTCTAAATTTCATCGAACACGGTCGAAAAAATCTATGCAGGAGTTTTAGGACTCGCTGATTACAAATCTGAAATCAAATTTAAAAAATTCAAGACAACGGCTTCGATATTACAGATGAAAATTTTTAATTTGATCGAATACTCAAGTCAAGAAACTCAATGCAGTGATTTTCGAGGCTGCCAATTAAATTCGCTGTATTGAATTTTCAAAATCTGATTTCAGCTTTCTAATCAGCAAACACCTTTTTTTTCTCCGAATTCGAGCGAATTTGAAACATTGATCCGCCGTATTGGATCCGCCATCTCAATTTTGAAAAATCCGATATCACAAAATAACAATCTATGTAAAACATGTTACACGTGTAGCGGGATAACTTTTTCGTAAGCGAATTATTCCTTCAACGTTCCCATTTTTTTTCGATCAATTTCTTTCTAACCATAATAATCTACGTCACGTCGCAAAAATGACTCCCGAGTATTTTGAAAACCCATCGGTGCACCGTCAGAAACAGCAAAAAAAAAACTTAAAAGAAAGATGTCGAAAAGTTTTTTAAATATTAAAAAAAAAAGAAAGAAAAACGGCCATAAAACACTTGGTAAGAATACCGAAGACGAACGTGACTGAAAGGGTTAAGAATCGAGAACCACCCCTTTAACATCCCCTCCTAAGAATCGAAGCGGATATCTCCGACGACGAGAGATGCAGACAACGGTCATCCAGGTGTACCGTGCAGGTGAAACTCGGGGTGGGGTGTCGACCATCCCCCTCCGCTCCCACCTACGCCGCAAGCTCGGCGCCCGATTGGCGAAGAGCTTTCGTGACGTCACAGAGCCGTCACCCTATGTATATGATGAAGCACGCGGAGCCTCAGTCTGCCCTTGCTTTTCACGCTGACCTGTCTGGCTTGGCTTTATACGACCTGCAGGTCCCTCATCTCGCGAACGACCTCCGGCACGATTACAGCTTTCGCCGATTGACATCCAACCCGCATTCGAAGATCCCGTCAAGAACCACCGAAGAGGCCAGAGACTCGCAGATTCGAGAAACCGTAGGTGAGCCTTTCTTTTTTTTTCTATCTTTCTCTCTCTCTCTCTCTTTTGTTTTCAATTTTTCACGGACGTGCCATTTTTTTTTTTTTTTTTTTTTTTTTTTTTTCCCAAAAACCAAAAAATTACTCGCGAAGTGTAAAATACACTTTGTCCAATAACGTGAAATTTAAACCAGTGACGAATAGTTTTCGCGTTCCAAAAAAAAAAAAAAAAAAAATTTTCGCAATCGTCTGTCGGTCTGAAAATATTTCCGGACAGTTTTGTGAAATTGAAAGAAAACGGAGAGAAAGAAAAAAAAAAAAAAAACCTTCACCTCAGAGAACGATTATTGGAATTACGATCGAAGAATCGAAATCCAAGGCGAATTTTGTTGATATGTTGAGTTTGAAATTTTTTACGAAAATTGTGTTTGGAAAGAATTGATAGTGCAACGTCTAAGATCTAAGATATATTACAACGATCAGATTTTACAGATTTTACGCAAGAAGGTCTTATAGTTGATGATTTTTTTCCTAAATTAGGTTCTAAAACATCAAAGAATATTACGTCGGCTTATATCTATTTTCGTCAAAGACTCCTTTCGCATCTTTCAGAAAATCCTCAAAATCCAGACTAAGAGAAATATTTTTCAATCATGGTTGATATTTTATTCCACTCCAGATCGAACCGAACAAAATCGAAAGGAATTTTTACGTCGCATTAAAATCTTGAGTAGGATCTTGTATAACACACGTCACTGAATTGCACAATTAAAAATTCAAACTTGATTTTGTAAAATTTTACGCATCAATTGACAGGGAGAAAATATTTTGGTAAGAAGTTGGCAAGAAAATCTTGCTTTGTTTTTTTTTTTTTTTTTTGCCGATGGACAATTTTTGAGAACTTTTCGCTTCGGAGTTCGAAAAAATGGTGAAGTTTGAGCGAAATGTCGAGTTCCTCTTCTATTCCTTTTTCCTTGTCATATTTATGGTTTCGCCGGTACCACGTGACCCTGAACGATTACGTCATAAGGATTTAGCTGAGGAAATGGCGATCAACGTCGGTCCTAATCGCAAGTAAAAATGCCAGTCGTATATTTCGTCGTGTGCATATTGTATCCAAAGCTGAGATTGCTCAGTTTCTGATGTGCTCAAGATATCGCGAGGCGGTCGATTATAAAAAAGCTTCGACCGATTTGAAATCAGCCCCGCTGCACGCAAATCGCCGGTTTTTTCCTCATTCGTTTAATCAGAGTTTTCTTTTTTTTTTTTTTCACCCCAAAATAAACTCACATCGTGTACGTTTGTAATAAATAAAAGATTTACCCGCACAAATCCAACTGATTGTGAGTTTCTTGCGACTTTGACAAGGAGAAAAAAAAAAAAAAAGGAAACTGTTTGATTTATTCGTTGAAATTTTTATCATTTTCTCAATTGTTTTCAAAACTACCAATCGGTAATCATTCGAGAAAAAAATTTCTTCCTCAATTCATCGAGTTGATGTTAATCTGGTTATTCAATTTTTTTTTTTTTTTATCGACATGTGATTTATAAGAAAATTTAAACGACAATATCTATCTAATAGGTAGGTGAAAAACTTCAATTCAACACCGTTGAAACTGCAGTTGAACGACAGAATTTTTGCCTGGAAATTCCAAGTGCTCATCTAAAAATACGAAGAATTTGCAAAACAGAAATATTTCAATGAGTAGCAAATTTTTTCTACAATTTACTTCGAAATATGTAAATTCAATGTTTAAAATAACAAATTTTTATCGATCAACGGATCAATATTTTGTGTTCTTTTTTTTTTTTTTTTTTTTTAATCTCTTAAAAATCATCCCCCAGAATTATAAACTGTTTTTTTCTCGAACGGGAGTAAAAATTCTAACAATCAGTAACGAAATTTTTGAGGTACATGTTAGTGGAAAATTTTTCAACCCTGCAAAATCGAGGATTTTCCAAATACTATATTTTTCATATGTATAATTTTATCCGTGCGTTTAGTTTGGAAGCAATTTTTAATAATAAACATACAAAAAATGATGTTTCATAACGAATAAAAACAAAATTTCACTCTCGGAATTTTAAGTTTTCGATTCAAGTTGATTGTGTAAGATGTAAGATATTTTTTCAAACTTTTACCATTCAACCAAATTTGATGATACGGAATTAATCCTGCAACGATTTTTTTGAGAATTGAATTCTCCTCGAAAGTGTCCGGTGAACAAAATCAGTAGCTAAGGGTTGAATATAAATTTCGCAAAAAAATCTATCATCGAATGTATTTACTGGCGGAATTATTGAGTTTACAATAAAAATTGGCACAGAAATTTTACCGAAAATTTACTTCTCTAGTAAAATGTAATGTTTAGCAAAGAACGTACATAAGTATAATTGAAATGCGGTCAAGTGATACATGTAAAAATTTTCGAACAGGACATTTTCTCCAAGTCATTTCAATGCGTTTAGACTTCGAATCCCGATACAGTAACTTTTTAAAATTGCATGCAGTTTTTTACACGCAAAAAGTGTTTAGGTGAAAACAGGAAAATGAAAAAAGAACTGAATTTTTCTAGTTACTGTAACAAATGAAATTTTTCTCAGCATGGGAACAGGAAGGCATCGAGTTGGCAATTTTTCGTTACTTGTTATTGTTATGCAGAAAATATTTTACGCAGATGCCTGTATTCCGAATTATCGTTGTATCGACGCCGCTCCGACGCCATTCGAGTGCGAATCGTTGCAGCTAAGGGTGCTAAATTATCAAAATTCAGGCATCTGGCATTTGGCGAAGGGGATTCGCCTTCGGGGGACTCGAATTGTGGCCGACGGGCTTTTCGCTCGGCTTATAAAGGCCACGCCGGAAGCTCACCCCGACATCGCTAAGTTGGTAGAAGCGATCGTATCTTAAATCGGGTTTAAGTAACCACCCTTGCCTTCGTTGATACGTACTTACTTACATATGCGTACGTTAAACATTGGATATTTACATTAATGTGGATTACTTTATGTTAATGTCTCAGCATCAAAATTAATACGACCTTTTTGTAAATCTTATTCGCCGGTAAGATTTTTCCTCGATTTCTTTCGTTTCATTCTCATTTTACGTTTATCAATAATCAATTACCTCGGCAATCGTTTGTCAACTAGGAATGAATTATGAACTATAAGTATTGTTGTTTCGTTGTGTTTATATTCCGAGCTTTTTTTTTGTTTTTTTTTTTTTTTTTTTTCATCGCGAAATCATTTTCATAATCAGTACAGGGATTTTCAAATTGGTTGACGTCTTTGTGTTCCGATAACGAAAAAACGGCGTTTATTACTTTACGTTTTGTTTAACGGTTGAATTCTAATGAAACGGTTTGGAAAAGATTAAACATAAATCATTCGTTTCCTCTTTCGATAAAGTGTAAAATTATGTTAGCGTATAAAGATGATGAGAAAGTGTACGAACGATTGTAAAATATCGAAATCTTACACTTTTTACTCCGTCATTTTATTTAAAAAATGCCTTTTTTTTTTTACCGAAAATTTTCGATAAATCGTTTCACCCTAAATTTAGTTCAGGACTTGTTTTGTGATCTTGAAAGAAATGGAGAATAAACGGATAATAAAAAATTTCAAAAAATACCCAAACAACAAATCGTTACATCAGATTCAAGATTCACGGAGATTTATCGTCCATTCGAGTCGCATCTGACGGAGCAGAAAACAAGGCGAACGGTGTAATTGCAGCAGTGAATCCTTATTTTCAAACACCTTGATGCATGCGTACGCGTACCGAAGGTTGACAGTGAAAAATTAGGGAGAATATAAACGCGTGTAGCTGAAAACGCGTTATGGCAACAAGGAGTGGTACACAACATAACTTACACGAGAAAATAAAATATTCAGTACTAGCTGATTGTATTCTTGAAATGCTCACGCGATGAGTAGGCGAAACTAAAGTGGACTGAAACGATATCGTTTTGCCCACCGAAATGGCCAAAAATCATGCCGTAAACAACAAACGTACGTGGGGAATTTTATTTTTACCGACCGACGAAAGAAAAAAAAAAAAAAACAATGTAAAAAAGTTCACTCCAGAGCGATGATTCGTTTGAATTTATTTTCGGAGTAATTTAAAACAAAGAAATTCTAATGAAGTAGAAAAAACGAAATGAAAAATAAAAGAGGCTCATCTTTTTTGTCGTGGTTAAAAATTTTCGCCTCCTCGGAAAGAATTTACCGTGTAAATTTCATTGGGGCAAATTATGGCTCGTTATGAATTGGCTAATTTCAAACGATTAAACGAGAGCTCATTTTCACGAAAAACTCTGAAAGTCTAGAAAAACGTGTTATTTCGTGTAATGTGAGGAAAGTGAAATGAAAAATTATTAAGGTCATTCAGCGTAATTATTGCGTTTTTGAGAAGTTCATTTCTCGGAATTGTAAGTGTGAAAATCATTGGAATCGTGATAAGGAAGCTTTTTCTTCTTCGCCTAAGAAAAGAATTTTCCGTATCATAAAAATTGAGGAAATGTTAATAATCTGTATGTTTCCGTTCTGTCTGTTCGAAGGCAAAAAAAAAAAATTGACATTTCGGCTGATAAATATGTCGCAAAGTGTTTGCAGAAATTGAAAAATATCTTTCGGAAAAGTTCGAAACTGATGTATAATTTATGTTATTGTACAATTTCTTCGAATTTAAACAAGATTCGATGCGACATCGAAACAAAATTTCGTGCGAATCGGGAAATTTCGAGTGACGGTAACAAAATAACTGTTGCGTAAATAAATTAGAGTTGCTCTGGTGAACAATAATTGTGACGAATAGCAGTAAAGATATCGATCATTGAAAGGAAAATTGTCGGTGATTACGGTGTCAGGTGGTTGAAAACAAAAAAAAAAAAGGAATGATCACAAAAAAATTAGCGAAAAACATTGAGGGAAAAGAGAGCCTAAATAGATTGACAAATAAACGCGTCTCTACTCAAACGGATTAGACACAAGGAAGGAGAATAATGATTAATGGGATTTTAATAGCACGGTGTAAAATATTTTACAACTCTTTGTAGGCGGTTACCGATTTTCACGCTTGTCAACGAATCGCATTCACCCTGCATCGAAATGGGGAAATGCAAATAACAAGTCAATTTTAACAGTTTTTAAAAAATAGATCCCTCAGAATTACGTTGAATTTTCGGAATATTTTAAGAAAAATTCTGCATTAGCTTTGCAGAAAAAGATTGAATTATTCCGGTGTCGTTGAAGGGATTTAAAAAAATTTCAAAGAATTTTTGAACACAGTTAGAATTCTTTGGAAAATTCAGGGCTTCGTCTTTTTTTCTATTTATGATCAAACTTAAGCTTGAGGTAAAAATCGATAAAAATTTCCAGAGGAACTTTATTTTGTATCGTAAATCTGAAAAAATTCTGATGCCATTTTTTTCTGCGTATTTTCCGACGGCACCGAATTACGAAAAACTGGGACATATTTTCGAGAGAAATCGGCATTAATTAACTTGTACGAAATGCAGCTGGTAATATCCGAACATAACTGTAAAAGAATACGTTGAATTTTGGAAAACTTGCGCAATTTGAACTGAAATTATTTACCGGATAGAGATCGAAAAAGTAAAGAGAAAGAGAAATGTGTCTAAAAGTTTCTGGAAATTATTCTCGCCACGGGGCAAATCGTTTCCGCCTAACTAGAAGGCAGTTAAAAATCAGGTTAAACTTTCAATTTCCTCTAATTCTTCCCACGTACATAATTGCCAATATCACCGTAATCAATGCCGGTACTTATCTGAAATCAAATTGGGCACGTCTGCGGTATTAGAATTTAAACTTATTATCATAGACCGGAAAATTTTCAGAGCAGTTTCAAAAATTTGGTCTTTTATTTATTTATTTATTTATTTTTTTTATCGAAACGTCCGAGTTAAAATTGTTAAATTCAATTCAACTTCTGATCCGTAAAAGTAACGAGCTCAACAAATTCGCTAATTTGTTTGTTCACCGATCGCGTCAATTAAATTTTCCGTTCAAATCAATTCCAAATTGCGTAAAAATTTTCAAAATTTTACGCCTCACAAACAGACGCAGATTCGTTCTCGCTTACGAAGAGCTGCAACTTCTTCAAAGAATTCGATACTCCGATTATGTGATTTCGGGTTTTCCAATTTTCACCTCAGATTCCATAGCGAAAGAACCTGAAAATGGGGTCTCAAGTTGCGCCGTCGATTATCGTCGGAATTCAATCAACTTCGAACGGTGTCCCTGTTTTTTTTTTTTTTTTTTCGAGCTTTTTTAAGAGCGGCAACAGCATCTTTTTAAGCGCGCGATAATTGTTCGGCTTCATTTGGCGAGGGATAATTATTTTGGTTAGGAAAATCACAATCCGCGACTCCGCTAACTTGGTTGCCATCCTCGCTAAGAGTCAATAAATCGAAATAAATTGTATTTGAGTTTGGCTCGGGTTCGACAATCCAATCTAATTTTTACATATTTATACAGTTACGAAACCTTTTCAACACTTTTCGATTATTCAATCTTCTTCAACTGCCATTCACTTCACCAGATTTCAGGATTCAATGTTTTCCTTCTCCGTGAATCTAGCGAGAAGTTCAGACGCTGGTGAAAAAAAATTCTCATAAATTTCTCATGATTTTCTTTCTTTCTTTTCTTTCCTTTTCGGAGGGGGAGGGGGAGAATCTCGGGAATGTACCATGTTTTCAGACAGTTAAATGTGCGGAAGGGTTTTAAAAAATTCAAGTCTCGACGTATCTCTGAGGGGATGTTTTCAATAAAACTTGAAATTAAAGTACTTTTAAGAAATTTGTAAAAAAAAAAAATGAATAAATAAAAGTCAAAAGCTTTTGTAAAAATTTGGAAAAATTAAAACTCTGCGTAGAAATAGAGACGTTCTTGCGAAATCCTAAAAAAGTTGTTAAAATTTATAGGAAACTTTTGAAGAAAGACTGTAAAAAATTGTCGGAAATTTATATTATCAGGGAATTTGTGGAAATTCCTGAAAGTTTAGCAAAAATTTTTTATTTTGATTGAAATTATAAAAAACGCAGACAACTAAGAGAAAATGGAAAAAAGAATCACCCGAAATTGATGCGAAGCTTTTTTCAAATTTCAATGATGTTGTCTTTTTTCGTTGTCACGTTGAATAATTTTTTATATCACGATTTTCTCGGACGATTCGGTGGAATTCGCTTCAAAACTTTCGTCAAAAATAAGTTGTACGAGAACTTGGCAATATTAAAACTCTTATACGGCATTTTCTGTAAAAATTTCAAAAAAAATAATATCTGGATGTCTTTGCGGTTCTAGATTGATTTTTTCATTACGAAAATGTCAAAAACAAATGGAAACAACTGTCTTCTCAACGATCGTTAATAAATCGACAGATTTTGTCTCAAACATTTTTACTCAAAAAACAAAAACAAGCGACTATAATTTCGACACTTAGGTATCAGTTTTCAAACAATGAAAAAAAAAAGTCTGAACAAATTCATCGGTAATTCTCACTTCGAGAGATTTTCAATAAAAAATTGTTTTCATCGATTCGGAATTTTTTGCTTTCCGTAAACTCGAATAATAAATGAAAACCTAGTAATAATCTTTGCAACAAAATTTCTCACAGAGTGAGTAAATTACAATCGAGTTTTATCTCTTGCTGCTGTCTTTTGCCTTCGTTCGCGAAATTTTCATCCCTGCATTGAAAATAAACAGGCTCTCGAGTTTTTTGTTTAAATAAGGTCCGGTTTTAATCTCCGAGTAAACACAGCCCAGATAGCCGCGTATCTTCCGGTCAATATCTGCTCAATCACATCATCCACTCGGTCAATTTCGTCCACCCTGATAATCCCGACGGCTTATTGTACGTACATTCGCATACCCGGACGACGGGACTCTAAGTGTGAGTGAAACTCGCCTATATTACAGGAAAATTCACAAATTTCCCATCCCAGTCACGTCTGTAATCGTACCGCGTTCATTTTTCTTCGATCAAAGCAACCCCCGAGCAATATTCTTGCGTGACGCCTGAGTGTCCGATTTTTCTTTACGACCAAGCGCGAACATTTTCGGAATCAATGAGAAGCTTGCCCGACGATGAATTCCGATTAACTGTGGATTATTTCAAAATTTTCCGGGTTTTTTGACGCTAGAGAAAAAAATAAAAATAAAACAAAAAAATAACGCAAGGGATCGAAATCAATTTAATTTAGACAAATTTATTCTGCGGGATATGAATTTCGGAAAGTTTCTCAACGTTTCCGAAAGATTTCTAACAATTTTTTAATTTTGTTTTTTTTTTTTCATTGGTAATTGTAGAAAATTTCCGAAAAAAAAAGTTTTCGTTATTCAAGCTTCGTTGAAAATACTTATTTACGAAAACTGTCGTATTTGTTTATCTGCATTTTAGAAAAGTAATTTCAACACGCAGTTCGTAATTCCAACAGTAGTGCAACTTTTGAATGTTTGAAAAACCGTAAAATTTTCATAGGCATTAAAAATTTCTTCCACAAAATGAAAACATCGAAATAAGATACAAAGTTCGTGAAAATATTGTGATAATTTCAAGGAAGGTTGCAATTCTCATATTATTTGCAAGACGTTGTATTAAACAAATTACAATAACCGCAATAAACCGCGTCTATAAAAGATTGTAAAGATAATTATAGGAACGGTGCGGTTCAAAACTCGGCAATTTGGCATGGAATGCACCATACGTACGTATATTTCTTCGTTGAATATCGACGCCGTTAAGTGGAAATATTGAATACCTGTTGATTGAGGCGTGAAGTCTGTATCCATATAACTGATATCTATACGCGATATACTCGCAGATTCTGTAGATTTGCGGTATAATTTTTATAGCAACGCTTTGTAACAATTTTTCACAAACTTTCGATCAATCTTTTACGCGGACGAGCAACAAACGTTTACACAAATCCCAAACCTCTTTCCTCGCGATTCTCACGAGATTATTTTTCACGATATTACAATTGACACTTTTGTTGATTATTTATCGTTTTTTTCATCACACGGAAAAACTATTTCTCCGCTTTACCGAACAAATCGATCAAATATATCGCGAGAAAAGTTTCTGTAATGGAAAAAAAAAAAAGAATGACACGATCAGAACAACGGTTTTTGTTACCAAGTGAAATGAAATTCATTTGATTCTTTGCTTTTTGCGTTTGGCAAGTTGAACACAGTTTTTTTTTCCCCGTTTCTTTTCACCGGTTTCAACCACGTTACTTGACTGTTCGTTTCACCCCCGAGATCCAGAATTGCAATTTCGTCAAACAAGGGAAAAATTGTAGGGAAAAAATGACACGAGCTTTCCCACGAATGCCAGATTGAATAATAAAAAGTAACGAGATTCTGTGCAAAGAACTCCGAGAATAAGGCAGAACTCATCCTGCGTCGCAAATAATTGACGAATTCAACGTTAGTCAAATTTGGTTCAATAAACTTAATCTGTAATTAGCTTTGACGATCAATTTACACTTAAAAAAAAAAAGGAAAAAAAAAGAAAGAAAGAAAGAATTCATATTTTTTATCCGCAATGTCACCTACGTGATAATCGACGATTTTATAGCTCAAATCTCTGCGCTTGAATCCCATAATCGGCGTCGATAAGATATCGGTTCGAGTACTCGTGAAGATATTTATCACGTACAGTGAAAGTGATAAATGTGAAGTGAAGTGGCGATTTATATTATCTAATCGTATATCATTTGACGGTAAAAATAGAAATTGAATAAAAAATTATCATATTGTCTTCGATTCAATTTATCTGTCTGTGAATCGTAAAAGCATAATCGATGTTTCGATCGTTTTTCACGCTGTTTTCAAACTGTTGGAAAAATGAAATTCATCCGCAGTGACCTAATTTACAAAATTAAAATTATCAAACGAGTCGGTACGTTTATAGTCTCTTTTCAATTTTGCACTTTTTTTTTTTTTTTTTTGGTGGGTATTTGTTCGGTTAAAACTGTGAAAGAGAATTTGATTTTTTTTTATAAATTACAGGCATTATTATATCGACGGAAAACGGTGGAAAAAAATCATCGATGACGTCATTGAACGGGAATTTTTTTACGTGGAATAAAGAGTGAAAAAATTGCGCTAAAAATCAATGTTTCAGAAAACAGTAATTTCTCGGCAAAACCAATTATTACGCAAATTGTTTTTTTTCATCAATATCTTCACGTATTCGAGGCAGTAACCGTGTTGATATCTCGATATCGGAACCTATTTTTAATTCAATCGCAACGTTAACACGTCGAATTGTTTATAATTTAAGTTTTAAAATTACAAACAAAAAAAAAAAAAAAGAAAGTTTTAATATATTCTCAACGAAATTCGTACGGTGATAAAATCCACATCAATTTGACAATCCAAACAAGACCGTTGCTTTCAGACATAATTTCAACACAATTATGACGTGGTTTCGTTATCTTCGCTTCATTATCCTCGTTATTATTATTTCACAGGGTGTATAAAATACGAGGTGAGTTAAATTTTTCCACGTTTTATACGGCCGGGCTAAACGGGCAAACACGAGTGGTAATTGAAAAAGGGTTTTTCGTCGTCCATAAGGTGGCAATTTTCTCAGAGTTCTTGATTGCTCGCGACTCTCGGAACGTTCAACCGCTCCAAGGAGATTTCAATGCGACTCGTGGATGCAGTGTCACAGCCTCCCTAAAATACGGGAAACCGACGCTTCTGGGGAGGAAGCGGGGTTAAAGTTCCGAATTTTTCAAGTTCCGATAGCGACTAATTACGGATTACCTGCTGGCTAAACTTGAGGTAAAGAAATAAAACTTTGAAGAACCGACAAAGTTTCGAACGGTCGAAAACCCGACGGCACAAAGTTCCAAAATTCAATTCAAGATGGAGCAAAGTTGCGAAAAGTAAAGTTTCGATGGAGTAAAATTCCGAAAATTAATATATAATTATCACGCAGCGTAGTTTACTCAACGAGTTGGTGTAAAAAATGAGAAGAACCGAAAATCAGAATTACCGGGAATCCGAACGTAAATATGTCGAAAATCCAAAACAAAGAAAGATCAAATTGGAACTGAAAATCATCGATCATTCGGAATTTCCATGTTTCAGAATTTGTAATTTTCTCATTTTCGAGCTTCGGAATCTTGCATCTTCAGAACTTTTCGGAGTGACCGAAACTTCGTTGTTTTCTTCAAAGTTTGACTTCTTTGCTTGAAGTTTTGCCAGTAAAAAATTCGGAATCAGGCGCTTTCGGGAGTTTTCAAATTCGTAACTTCCACTTCGCCCCCTGAGAAGAGATCGAATGTAATCAGAAAAGCTGCTTATCTTAACAAATGACAAGAAGCGATTATTCGAAAACCCGACGGTCTTTGTCCGCGTGAATAAATCGAACGGCGAGTAGTTGACACGGAATAAGTCGAATTCAAATTCCGAAATACCAACCCCTTTTCCACGTAAATTTCTGCGTTTAGGGGTATACGAATGAAGTCTGAAGGTGCCTCGCAAAGTACGCTTGGCGACGATTGGCCGTGGATGGGGTTCCGAGTAGTTCCAATATGCCGAACCACCCGCCGATTCTATTGTCAGTATTATTATACGCAATATCTACATGCATACCTACCCTGAGAAATGTCGTAAGGGAAAATACTCCTCATCTCAACGATCTGAGGAAATTCTGTATGTCTATCTAATACCGAATCCGCTTCACAGTCCGCCCAATTCTATACACCATACCTACAACATGAAATTTACCCCACATAGAATTCTCAGAGTTTGTATTTATCCGTCCGCTTTTACAGTCAGACAATTACGTTTTGACATTTAGTCACGCGGCTCAGCCGATTTCGAGAAGAAAGTTGGTCCATCGTGTTTGAAGTTCTTGTCTTGAGTTTGAAAAATGTTGCAGCATCTCGAAAAGCGAGTCGTGTAGTTTTTACAGCTTTTATAAGCTTGCAGGTAAAATAATGTTCTTTTTAGTTTCAGGAATCATATCTTAATAGTTTGGAATAAACGCTCTATGAATTTTCGAGTGGATGGGATTGAACGATTTTTATGTTCCGGGTCTTGATCGACGCGAATTTAGCAAATTTCAAACCTGTTAGATTTTTGGCAAAATTGGTTAACCTATTTCTGAATATTTGACGGGATAAAAATTTTTTGAAGGAGCAATAAGTTGAAAACGGGTGGATTAGTGTGAATGAAATTTGATCCGTTCATTTGACTTCGAAAAACTTGGTACTGATCAAATTTCGGGCAAAATCGGTCGAAGGCATTCCTAAGCTGCTTAAAAAAAAAAAAATTAACATCTTTCATCCGCGATTCTTAGACAATTTTACAAATAAAAGAAATTGTACAAAGTTTTGGAATTTATTAAGAATTTCGAAAAGGTTTTTGAAAACCACTTTTTACTTCATCAATTTTGGTGAACAGAAGAAATAAAATTTGGGAAAACATGTTATTGTATAAAAAATTCAGATTTTTCAAAACAAAAAAAAAAACGAAGCAAATATTCGCTGATCAGAAATCCACGAAAATCGATTCAAAAGTAAAACAGAGTCATTTTTCATCAACGTAGGTACGATTAACGCGGAATTTTTTTATTCCAACAGTCGCAGTTATTATTATAAAAAAAAAAAAAAAAAGTGAAATAAAAATTTTTCCACGGACTAAATTTATAAACAATGAAATTCTTTATCCCGTAACAGTTTAAAATTTCTCTCAAATCTGCTTTACACTCTTCAATAAATAATACTGACGTATTTTCCAATTTCCAGAACACATTCGATAACATATTTACTTCGATCTGCGGTACTTACGAGAGATGTAACCACGTAACTCCTTATTGTTTCCTAGAAACAATATAGGTCGAACAATCGATGCAATTATCAACCAACAACGGACCTTGGTTTCATATGACATCGAATACCACGTAAGACGGCAAGACCTGCTCACATAAGATGCTATTTCGCTCGAAATGGAGAACTTGGAATTGTACAGGTGACAAAAGCTTTTCACCCCGACGAATTGGCGTTACGTATCTTCTGGGATAAAAATAATCCCGAGTATTCTTTACGAAGAGGGTGATATAAAAATAGACGGTAAATTTTTTTTTTTTCCAAAGAAAACTACAGAATACGACGAAACATGAGGATAATCTACAATTCCATACGGAAAAAATCTGAACAAATTAATTTTCTACAGTATTAATGTGATGGTCATTTTTTTCTTTTTTTTTCTTTTAAACTCTTCCTAAATTTCTTTCCTGCATTTTTTTAATGAAAGAATACACACAATTTACAAGTTTACACGTAAAAGTAGAAATTACGAACTCATTTTGTTGATGTGAAGATTTCAACGAAAGGTACAAATTATTACGAAATATCATGCTGATCTTCAATTTTTAATTAAAAAAAAAAAAAAATATGTATCGAAGCAACAAGCTTATCGCCTTCTACATCCCAGCTGTGCACATTAAGGTTTAATAGTTGTGCTAATTGACGTGGAATCTAGCTGGCGGTTAAATTATGCAACGATGAGCTATAAATCCTCGTTAAGGTGGTCAGTTCACGTCACCGGTATTTCCCAGATTTCGCTACGAAGACAGAGAGAGAGAGAGAGGAAAGAGGAAGCGAAATACGAAGTGAGGCAGGGAGAGAGGGCCGATTGCATATTTAAATTATTAACAGACAGCTGGTTCAATAATGTTAATTTTTTTCATTTACTTTAAGACATTTTGGTGATCGAATACGGCAAAAGAAATACTTTGAGTAATAAACAATAAATAAAAGAGAGCGCGTTCCAAAAAAAAAAAACTAAACTAACAATAAAAACAACTACAAATATTCGACAGCTTCTAATTTTATTGAGAAAGAAATGGTTTTTCTTTTTTTTGCTTTTTTTTTTTTGGGTAAGAAATTTTTATCCATTTGACAAGGTGACTAGTTACAAGGTAATTGAATTTCATTAGTAAGGAAAAAGATGCTCTCAAGAAATTATCGTAATTTCTATTTCTACGTCTAGCGACTTCAATATTGGACGAAAAAAGTCTCGCGAGGGTTTATTTTGCTCCTCATTCTTTCCGGAATTGCGCAAAGTATCTCAGCTATGCACTTTTTGGCCCCTGAAACGCGAGAAATGTGGGAATAGTAAAGTGTGTCTTGAAGAAAAAAAAAAAAACGCACACAAAAAAACACAAAAAAAAAAACGCACACATTTTTTGACGATATTCGGGATATGAGTAAATTTCCCGAATTCCTCTACGAAATAACGATGCAAAGTTGAAATTTTCAACTCTTTGTACATTCGTTTGTCAATTTGATAGGTAATTTGATAATAAAACGGGTGAGTTTGCTCGGTCGGTAAGGGTGGGAGTACCGCATGAGCTTAATGCTAGTTAACCGAGAAACTGAGCCTAACCTCTAAAACACGAAACGCGTTTAGTACGTCGTTTGAACCATAAATATATATTTACCAGATACTCCGTCGGACGAACCGGCAATGTAAGGGTGGGCCTTGATAAGCGGCAAAGGGCATGAATGAACATCCGTTTACGTCGCAAGTCTTGCGAAAGCTTCGTCGTTTTGACCTGCGCAGAAGTAAAGTCCGGAACGTTTCGTACGTGTGGAAAGGAAGCTTCGGTGTTTTCTACATCGGGAACCTAATTCAATTACCATCACGTCTGCCAATTAAACCGGCAGCAGTTTGTTACCTAACGGAAAATGGTCCCTCTTACTTCTAAGATGAATCTGCCGCTGTGCAGCCGCGTCAAAAGCAAAAGGAAAAGCAGCAACGGCAGCAGCGGCAGCGGCGAGCTTTTCGCCGTTAATTCAGCCCAGCTTACTAAAGCTAAATAAATTTTCCCTGATATCAGCCGACTAATTATGATTTTCCTACTGCGACTTGTTATACGGATGGCATGGAAATGAAAAACTTGTAAAAACTAAAGTGTGCCAAGGGCTAAATACAAAACGCGAAGCGTAACGCGGCTACTGGCTTCCGGAGTCTCTCTCTCTCTCTCTCTCTCTCTTTACCTCTCTATTTATCTATCTTTCTGCCTCTGGGCTTGACCCTCTTCGAAACTTTTTAACTTTTCTCTTTTCCCACCTTCCCGCATCTACGTAGTGTATGTATGTATGTATATATATACGTATATATATATATATATATATATGTACGTAGGTATACGCACAGTTCGTCGAGCATGGTTAAAGCTGCCCTTTGATTATCCCGACTCCAACAAATTCGAGTTCGAATATCACATGTACGAGGGCTTTACCGTCAAATTGCTGAACCGAACACCCGATTTTTTTAACTCCTCGCAATTTTCAAGCCCCTTTACGCTATTCAAGATCGCATCGAAATGGTGAGCCATAAATTTTATAGGAATTTAAATTGAACTACCGGTTTCGATTTTAGTCATTTGTCGATTTTTTGAAAATCCGCAGCTTCGAGGGCGCGGGAAAAAAGCTTCGCGGCTTATTTTAAGACATTTTTTGTACCTGTGAGTTTTGAGAAGGTGATAAGGAAATTTCTGTACAAGTATATTTGTCTGATTATTTCATTGGTTAGCTACGAAGATCACTTACAGAATAATAAAATAAACAGTACGTGAATTGAAAAAGGAGAAATCATTAAATATCAATTCTTCGTTTTAAATTGCTTCTAAATTGTTAAAAATCTGGTGTAACAAATTTCTTAGTTTTCAATTTATGAGGAATTTTATTTTATTTTATTCGGAAGATCGCCATCTTTTTCAGCCGAGAATTTGACACATTCGTTTGTTTGTGATTTTGTAGAATCAAATATTCGACAAAGCCAAACTGTTTCGGTCAATTTGTAGAAATCGGTATTCCGAATAAAACGAGTCATCGTAGAGCGAAATCGAACGAATCTGCTAGATTTTTAACAATTTTAAAGAAATTTTAAACGAAACATCGGATATTTAATTTATTGTTTACAATTCCGGTAACTCATAACTTCGTATTTTTAAATCACATATCTTCGGAGCTGGCTAATTAAATAATTTAACAAATACTCGATGTACACGCTGCAGTGTCGATTTGTTAACAATCAACTTTCCGCGGTTTCGAAAATGCCGCAAAGAGATAACTAACTGTTGAATAACCGCGAGCATAAGGGGGGACGTTTATCTTCTCTCCAGGGCAGCGAGGATGGGGATTGTGTGAAAAAGCGAACCCGAGAGAAAACTAGAATTTTATATTCATAACCTTATTCACATGGAACTTTACGCAGAGATCGTTGCAGGAACTGCAAATACGGATAAAATTTTCTCTACAGTCGAGGATCTGTACCATAATATGTTGCGTTGAACGCTAGATGAAAATCGTCATAGATGCGACGCGAAATATTGTTGAATCTGTTTTTTTAACCATCCCGAAACGGGCGGTTTTGCTGCTGAAAGGTTGCGCATTTTTTTATTTCTTTTTTTTTTTTTTGATTTCATTTTTACTGGGATTCAGTAAACGGAAAAGTGATTAAAACGGAAGGATAAAACGTTTCAGAAATGTATTTAAATTACGAAATTTCGTCTTTATGTTTGTCAATTTTTTTTTTAAAGATTTCGAACTTTGCATATGTCTGGTTGATACAACGTTTCGGAATTGAGTTCATTTCGTTTTTAAAGCATTTAAAAATTTTTAATGAATTTGAAAATGAAATTAATGAAAAAAAAAAACAAAAAATAAATATAGATTCGAAAGACGATCAAAATTACAGCAGCTTTCACCTTCGTTGAAGATGGATTAATTTTTTTTATAAAGTTAGGAATAAAAGAGAAGGCAACAGCTTTTTGTGTTAATTGCTCAATTATTGACAAATTTCAATCTTACCGAATGTTCATGCATTTTGCACAAATAAAAGAATAAGAATTAGATATTCTAAACTTGAATTACTGTACCTACCGCAAGCTTGAAAAGAAAATAATCGCAAGTATTGCTGCAAGCATTTATTTCTTTAATTTAACATGATGTTTTTTTTTTTTTTTTTTATCCTGAGGAGAATGAAACCGCGAGTCGGTCATATGAAAAAAACCGTTTCCGTAAATTTGTCTATATAACGCCCGAAAACATAGATACAAAAAATTATTAGAGTGTTTTCAGTTTTGGTAATGTATAACTTCTGCCGATATCGTTACAGTTAAAATTCGCTACTTTGAAAATTTTCTTTCTCTTTATCGCGAAGATTGTCTCTATGCTCTTGGCAAAAGAATTGTTACGCTGCAATAATTGATATATCAGCTACGAAGTCCGCTCTCGCATCTAATCCAGATTAAATTTCGTGCACGTCTAGAAACTCGAAGAGAAATAATAATAAAGGTTCCGCAGCATCCGGTAGGTAAGTAACATATAACGCTGTCTTCTCGACAAAACGAAGCCCACCAAACGAATTCGACGCTCTCTTTTCGAATCAACTCTCGGAATCAGTATTTGAGACGCACAAGTCGAGCTACAATCAGCTTTCACATTCATACAGATCCGTTTGTTCACTTCTTTTTTTAAGTTCAATTTTACTTAGATTATTTTAGTTACACGAAATGCAATTCCTTATGTATTATTATATGTAATTATTGTTTTATTTAAAGTTGCGGGGTAAACTTGTCGATAATACCGAGACGAGTGCGTTGTGTAATTATAATATCACGTGACCCGATCATCGTAACCGCCCGATAATTTTAATACGCACCGCGTAATGCACATTATGAAAGTGCAACGGCAAATTATCAATTCGAAATCCCCGGAAGGATGGCTCTTTATTAGTAGGAAGAAGATTGTGCCCGGGAGTCAATATCGTTTTAATTATCTTAATCGCAAACTTTCCGATTATCCTGCAGATTAATTAAGAAGCACTTTTAATCCCTCCAATGTGTCGGATATAGGTATAATATTATATAATACACACCGTTCGTTTATAAATCCATATCGCTGCTGGCCAGCGAAGATAAACTGAATTTATTGAATAAATAATGCATTATTGGGATTGTCACTTTGCAGCGCGTCATCTGGTGAGAAAAAATCAAACTAATGCAATCGGGCTGACGGCCGATCGTTAACCCCGTTTTTTCGCGTGTGGAAAGTAGAACAAATATATATTATTCACTATGTTTAATTAATTTATCTGACACGAGTAACTTGAATCCCCAAGAATAACGATTTTCCTCCGTTAAAATCGAAAACTTAGGTTATGTGGTGACAAAATGGCGTCGACAACCAGACTCTGACGTCATAAGGCTGACGGCTGATCGTTGACCGCGTTGTTTCGCGTTTGAATATCAGAACAAGTGTATTATTGACTATGTTTAATCAATTCATCTGTCACGAGTAACTTGAAACCCCAAGAATTACGATTTTCCTCCATTAAAATCGAAAACTTAGGTTATGTGGTGACAAAATGGCGCCGAAAACCAGACTCTGACGTCATAAGGACATTTTCGAATCGGAGAGGAGGGGAAAAAACGAATCGATTATTCATCTATGATAAGTCTATGATATTTCCACGACAGTATTTCAAAGCGTCCGAGACGCGTGGGACGGATTTGTAAGCGGAGCGAGTAAGGATCTTTCTTTATTTACGAGCGTTCAAGATGTGTACGAAATTTCAATTCTCGATTTATCGCCCCGTTTGTGTGCCGTTTCCAACCGTCTATACGTCTCCATGATCTCTATGCCTTCGTGTATCTTCACAATATATTCTTGTACATTTATGGGAACTCTTTTCTACGCCGGGCAATCCATCAAACTCAAAGACGTCGACGTCGCCAGAGGATCTAATTCTGCTTCCTGCTTCCTTCAAAGCCTCAAGCTTCTTAGAAATTTACGTAGAGCTCCTGAGTTTGACGTGGGGTGAATTTGATCCCCGTTATGCGGCTGAATAATCGGCTATCTCCTATTGGAAGTAAAGCAAAAAACTGTTTTCTGAAACTCTTTCTAGTTTCTACGAATTCGCTGAAAATGTCTGACAGCATCTCAAACTTTTCCAAAACCTCTGACCAATTCTAATCGTTTTTAGGGATTTTGCAGAAATATCAATGTTCCTCTTCAAAATTTTTTCGAATTCTAGTTTAATGAAAACTACTACCTGCCTGTCGGAATAGTTGATTCGAAATGATGCCTGAAAATTTCTAATTTCTGTCCAGAATCCATTTCACATTTCTACAAAGCATTGCCGTCAGAAATTACGCAAAACTAACGAAATTCGAATCTTTTTAGATTTACGACGAAAAATAAAGTTCTGAAAAGATACGAGTTTTCTCTAGAAGTTCGTCTAATTTTTACCGACAACTTGACTTGCTTGAAAATATTCGGAATGACGAAAACAGAGAGGTTTTCAGACTTTCAACGAAAAATGAAGTTTCCAAAAAAATATCAGTTGTTTTAAGAAATTACCTACAAAAATTCGCAAACATTATCTGTGTAAATAAAACTTTACCAGGAGTGAAACAGAATTGTTCTCATGCCAGTTCGAAAACATGATACATTCGAAAAGATTTCTAAAACTAGATACCTTAAAATTTTTCAGAATATTTTTCAGGCGTAACGAACATTAGTGTAATTGAAAGAGGGAGCAAAATTTATTGTTCGAGGGATTAAGCATGTTTGCAATAGAAACCCTAACAACTTAGCGATCGTGTGCCTCACTTGTTATTCACGCACTATAAATGAAGCATTTGAGTTGATTTATAGCGGTGCCAAAGCCATTGTTGCAATATTCCCTCATCTCGACCTAATGAGAAAGGATGAATTTCGCAAAATTAATATCAACGAGAATATTAACCGCATGCAGGTTGAGCGTTTGGTAACGGTGTCAAATATTAGCTCACAGTTATTCTGTTATTATGGAATGAATTTACAGCTTGGAAAAATGATTGTAATTTAAAAGATAGTCGACACACCTTCCTGATTTACGAACGAAACGAGGAAAATGTGTCTTCGCTAGTTTACTTCTCTCGAGTAAGGAAATATTTACCAACTTTGGGAAACGATGAGGACTGTGACCAGCTATGAAATTAAAACAGTACCACCGCCCAAAAGTTCGAGATTACTCTTAGAATTTTCGACTTGGAAAAAAATTTAGTGAACTCGGTCAAAAAAAGTGCGAATGAATGATTCAGGCTGTATTTGAAATTGAAAGAAGCTTCTTTAAGCTTACTTCAAAATTCTGTACGACGTTTTTTTTTTTTTTGCACCAACAAGATGATGTAGAACACATTTTTTTTTCACAATTTTCATACCTTTGTAAAGTTGAGTGTAATTTTTGGGAAAAGAGGAATAATAACTTTTTTCTATGGGGACTCCGTAAGCGGCGAGATTAAGCTTGAATTTAAGTCGTTGAGATTTTTCATGGAGTTTTTTTTTTTAAGGTTATTTAACTATTCGTACAGTGATTCGTGTTTTGAAAAATGCATCGCTGCTCGAAACCTGCGAGATTTAAAATAACGCGTCACCACAGAAAACAATTTCACTTACTGATTACGAATCTGAACTCGAAATTTGTAAATTCAAAATGGCGGACAAACAAAAATAACAAGAAAAATCTTGAAAAGATTCTATACAATGTTTTGGTGTGTATTGAATTTGTGTAAAAATTGGCTATCGGATTTTCGTGTTAGATTAGCAGAAAACGCTATTTATTGTGTAAAAGTACGAGTCTCAGCCATTTGTTTACGTGCGCTATTTTTGCAATAAATAAATATACATAATTGGATATTTTTTTTTTTTTTTTTTTTTTGGACTCAAAAATATTTCAGAGACAACGTGGAACCAAAAAATTCGGCAGTTGTTACCGAAAAGGTAGTTTAATAAATAAAAAAAGCTGCAAAAAAAAAAAAAAAGGTGGGAAGTTGAACGTTCCAGCGTGAATTAAAGGGTCAAGCGGCAGCTATCGTCAATCTTTACGGGCAATCAGCGCGATTCGACATGCAATGCCGAAAATAAATATCCAAATAAAGTTTCGTCATACGCTACAGTAACGCCAAGAAATGTATTCCTGTAATTTAATTATCACTTATTGCAGGAATACGTTTCATGGAAATTACTGATGCGGAGACCTTGATAACAGTGTAAACAAGTGATAACTCAGTCGATAAAGACTGATTACAGCACTCAGTTAATCCTGAGAAAATGAAAACGATTGACAGTTTTCATTCTTCGTCACAGAAATGGATATCGACGGGGTAAGGATGGATGGATTTACAACGTATCGCGTTTGCAATGAGTTTTTGCCGTGTTACTGTGCTCCGCATTTGTTTCTTGTTAGCTTCGTCGGCAGCGTTGCTATGGCTACGCAACATAAACAAATGCCATTCGAGATTTCACGGAGCTTGTGCGCTATCTGGTGGATTTTAGTTATCACTATAAAGGAAACTAGGAACAAGAAAAGTCACGAAAACTAAAAAAATGGATCCAGTGATGTAGGATTTCATTGCGTTTTGTAGTCTCATTGGAAAAAAGGAAAGGAATGAAGGTTATAAATGACGAAATTATTCCGGAAAAAGTTTTAAACCAGTTTCACAACCTTTAGTGGTAGAAATTACTCTCAGTGTGATGATTTATGACAAAAGTACCGGAAAAAAAAAAAAAAAAATTTTTTTAAACTAGGAAGCAGAAAAGTCACGAAAACTGAAAAAATGGATCCAGTGATGTAGGATTTCATTGAGTTTTGTAGTCTCATTGGAAAAAAGGAATGGAATGAAGGTTATAAATGACGAAATTATCCCGGAAAAGGTTTCAAACCAGTTTCACAAGTTACAGCGGTAGAAATTGTTCTCAGCATGATGATTTACGACGAAAGTAAGGGAAAAAAGAAAATTAAACTATTATCGTAAGATTCTTTGTTATCGTTGCAATAGTCTGAAATATGATTTCATTTTCATTTTATTTAATATTAATGTGCCACCTAACGCGAATCAGAGGCACTTGAAATAATTCTGCGTAATTAAAAAATAAATTGAAAATGTCCAAAAAGCAGTTCAAAAGATTTCTAACATTTGGAACAAGTTTTTCTCGATGATTGAGTTTTTGAGAAATTTTTCATCATTTTTCTTCAGAGAGTTAACTTACCGAGATTCGACAATTTAGCACTTACTTACTTACAACTTTTCAACAAACGAAACTCCTCAAGAAACAAGAATTGAAAATATCACCACTTAGACGTGGATATTCGGAAAAATCTGGAAAGACTATTTAAGTTTTATCTCAATTGCTACGCCGTACAAAACAAAAAAAAAAAAAATCGGTTCCTGCACTCACAAACATTACTATTTTATTTTTATTGGTCTTTTAGAGGTGTTTGATAGTCCACTTTAAAACTTGAGTACACCGAGGTAAACTTTATGTAGTTGTGGTGTAGTCTTTAATTATTTCCATTTTTTACGAACACCAAAATATACGTTTCAGGGTTAAATGGGACCGTCCATCAATCACGTGAGGCTTGAAAGGGGGGGGGGGGGGGGGTGACAAAAATCACGAAATGTCACAAGGGGGGGGGGGGGGGTGTAATAAGATATCACGTGTATTTATTTTTTCATTATTATCCTTTTTATCTAGACATTTTTATCGCGGTCCTTAATATCAGAATAAGATAAGATTATATTTTATATCTGTACTTAGGATAATATTCTAAGATATTCTGAAAAATTTTAGATTTTTTTTAGATACTAAAAATACACGTGAGTTTGGGTGGGGGGTAGGGGGGTAGTCTTAAACCTCACCACGTATCACCAAGGGGGCGGGGGGGTTGAAAAATGCTTACAAAAAGATCACGTGATTAATGGACGGCCCCAATATGAAAATGAGTTTTGCAGCTGTTGCCAGTATGAGCTAAAAGACTGTAGTTAAATCAACAAACAGATTCAATGTTGCAATTATTAGAATACATAATACTGACTACTTTTATTACCCTAACTAGCTACTTGTAACACATTTTCCCGTAATACCAACAATATATAAAATCCTTGTTGTAGCGATACTGACTTTCCTTAAACTTTCTAGTAACCGTAACAAATGAAATTTTTCTTGGACTGGAACACCCCGTATATGTATGACGGTTTATCTCGACGCTCGTTATTTTTCTAATTCCTCCGACTGCACGTGGTTGGAGTAAGAAAAAGCTCAAGAACCTTAACCCTACAGCTACAAGTTATATCGTGCCACGTCAGATGTTTTCTTTTGCCGTACCATATTTTTCCCCAGGTTTCTACGTAATAAATTAACGTACGAGTACATTCACTCATTCATTTCTTTATTTATGATTTTAACGCAACATGTATTCTGCTTCAGCTCTTTTCTGAAATAACTTTGCCCAATTGAATGTTGCGTAGTTGAATTAACTAGAATTTTGACAGATATTTTCTTGAATGTGTAAAAAGTAAAAAACGAAATGTTTTCGGTTCTTACTTGTGCGGGATAATATGGTAAGTGATTTAATATCGTAAAATTCTTACATCGGAACTTCGAGTTAATGTAATTATGGTGAAAAATTCTTTCACTGTTTCTAAAAATGCTTATTTCTTTGTTTATTTAGTGAATTCCTTAATCGAATATTAAAATTTGTATTACTATGTCTATAGTTACAGCTGATTGATATCGAAAAATATCATTTTCAACAACTTGTCCCGCCTTTCTCTCAGGGAGATCACTTATCATTATGCTATGGCTCGAGGAGATGCTCGATCAACGAATTGTTGCCCGATAATAACTTCACCCGTCAGAATTCAGGACCGTGTATTGCGTGCGGCGCGCCGCCAACTAATTGTATAATTAACGTATCGATTCGAAACTCAGGCTTGCGGCTTACAGTCGTTATAAAGCGGCGAGTAAAAGGAATGGAATAAAAGATTAACGCTTGCAATAAAGAAGATTGAAATAAAAAAATAAGCGTTTGGGAGTTCTGAACGAGAGCTTCAAAATTTTTCGAATTTCTCTTCGAGGCTTTATTTTTGAAATTTTCCATTATTTACAGAGAAATAAAGTACTACAGATATTTACTATAAAATCTATGCACGAAGTAGAAGACGTGCAATAAATAATAATAATAAGATGAATTTCAGTTAACCAGAGACTGCGACAAAATTAGCAATATCCTTTTTTCTATTTTTTATAGAAGACAACTTTACCGGAAGCCGCAGATAAGATTTCAGGCGGCGAGAGTCTGAACGAATTCCGAGTCCTTTCTACGCTATATTTTGATGAAATTGAATTGTGAAATTCAAGCGGATTAAGGAAAGGATAAAAGATTCACACGTAACATGCAGTATAGTATGTCGAAGCAGAATAGTTTCGCCGTCAATTTGATCCTATCGTTGCAGACACTATAAATTCAGTCTATAAGCTAAAATTGAAACCCGGCTCGGAAGCTCTCGGACCGCGATATTTTTCTGGCGAGGCGATCTTATTCCAACGAATATTATATACACATGCACGTGCGTGTTCGTTGGACACAGAGGCGTTCAAATCCTTTGAAGTAGAGCATAAAAGTGTGCCCGAAAGAGTTTTCGGGTCGCATTGAGGCCGGCAAGTTACGGGCTGCTGTTCTCGCGAAAATTAGTTTCCGATAGTTCCAGAAACTTTGGCGTATTCGTTCGGAATGTGAGTTCCGATCTGTATCTGAGTTTTTATCGACAAATTTTAAAGAAATTGTAATAATTTATGAGACGTTCTCAGAAGTAGGTAATACGTATATTAATTCCTATGAAGTCGATTAAATTTGACAAAAAAAAAAAAAAAAACAGAACCAAAAAAACCTTTCATATTTCTTGTAAATATTAAAAAAAATTTCAATTTTCTACACGTTTACAGATTTATTCAGTCCCATTGCAGGAAAGTTAATTTCTAGTGTTGTCTCAATATTTTCAATTACTATGAAAAAACTATTCAAGCATTTTTCAACGCTTTGCCGTCAGAAAATACTCAGCAACGTCTACAAAACTAGGATTTCTTAAAGTTCTGAAAAGTATGATTTTTCTCGCAGTACTTGTTGGACTTTGTCAGATATAGTCAGGAAACCGGAACTTCGAAGTAATTTATCAGATTTCCAACGGAAAAAGAAGTTTGGAAAGAATCAGAGTTGTTCACAGAAATTCGTTGGATTTATACCCGAAGAGTCCAACGTAGCCAGAAATAGTTAGAAACTGAAATATACGAACTCGTCAGACTGTCAATAGAAAATTAACTTTCTGAGAAAATACGAATATATATAGTATTCAAAAAAATCTCTGTATTAACAGAATAATTCGAACTTCAACCAAAATAACACGAACAAATTTTCTCACCGCTGTCCGAAAGAGTATATCGTACATATCGGAGGAATATCTTTGAAGAAATGAAAATTTTTGAAAATTGTATTCAAGGCAGAGAAAGAGCGAAGCTTTCTTATTCTTTCTTCATCTCTCTCGGAATTGTCTTTCGAGCCAGTGAAATCTGACACCGCCTAATTCTCGCCTGCTTGCGATATCTTTATTCTATGCCCTTATCCCGAGACGTTCTCTCTTCGCTGTTTGACCCTCTGAATCTTGACCCGGGAATCCCCGCGCTGCCACTCGCAGTACCGAGTCAAATTACCATTTAAATCGCAGGCTCGAAGTGGATAATTACTTCCCAAATAAGCCAACTCCGAGTGTGTACACGTATTCACGTTACACCCGCCCGCTGTATGCAAATAAAATGTCTGCAGAGAGCGGCTTTACCCCGAAAATGCATTTCAAACTCTCGTTCGCGTCCCCCGATATGTATAATTTCGTTCGGACAAACATTTTAGCTTAAAATCGAACCCTCCGGAAAAAGACGAGTGAGTTGATGAAATTTGACTGCTGCTGTTAGGTAAACGATTGTCGAACGGTAGATATAGAAGCTGAAGGCCGATTCTGGATACAGATTCCCTTATCGACACTTACCGACACTTACCGACATTTACCGACACTGTATCCAGAACTAACTTTTCCTATCCACTTCGAACGTATTGTGATCATCTTTTTCGAAAGTTTTATAGATTTTTCTTTAATTTCGGCCAATGAAAAAATTAGGCTATATCAACGGATAACAAACACATTTTGGACGTATATTTTGTTTCAATGAAAGTTTGAGAGTTTCCAGTAATTTGCACTCTTATTCGTTAATTAAGAAAATGTAGATGAAATGATCTTGCCAAATAATAACGGTTTGTCAATTTTCAGTGGGAATAAATTTTTCAAAAAATTTTCAATGTTTGCATGATATGGTATGATTAGTGGAACTTCAGACTTCTTTAATTGATATAAAATTTTGAACTATTGATAAGGTTTCATGGAAAAAATGTTTTTTCGCTTTTTCGAATTATGTACAGTGAATAATTAAACATAATAGATATTTCAAAATTTTATGCAAAGCTTAGAATTGTACACATTGGCAGGCTTAAAAAATCAGCATTAATTTCTTTTTCTTATATGAATATGACAGATTTTTTATTAACGCAGGAATGAAGTTACATTAAAGGATGGAAAAATCCTGTTGTTCGAAATCACGTGAGACAGGCAGGTGAATATTGTACGCGACGTACTGTAATAACGAATAATTGGAGGGAAAAGACGTTTCGCGGGTAATGATCATTTCGCGAGCGGTTAACGCAGCGATGATGAAATTTAGTCAAGGGCAAAGGTATCCGAGATTAAACACGTTGAGCATCGCGAATAAAACCGAAAATCTGTGGCTTGATTGGCTGCGTAAAAAAGAGACCTTCGGAAGAAGAACAGTCAAGAATTATTTTCACGGCAGTGAGAAAAATTAATTCGTTGCAAACAATTTTTTTGCATTTTTGCAAAACTCATCGTCGTTATTTGTGCAAATATTTCCATTAACATCAATAAAGTTTAAGCAATATACTAAAAATTTTGACACACGACTTCGAAGCCAAAAAAAAGCCAAAAAAAAAAAAAACATCGTCTCAAAAGTTTTTTCTTCGAGTGCAAAAAAGATCAAGCGAGTTTTCCGCAATATATTCGCCTTACAAGAATGACGAAACGAAATTTAAACAGTATAATATAAGATATGAAAATGCGTTTAAGGGACAAAACTTTAACATTGTGATCGAGATTAACTGATTTCAGAAATTGAAAGTTCAATCTAAAACGGGTTATTTTAATTTGTTGCTTCCGGTGAATTACATCGCTAAAATCCGGTATGGTTACGAATATTGCTGATCGAGCAAGACGAGAAGTGTTTCCGCTGAAGCGGGATTGAAGAAATCTTCAGAGAAGCTCCCACGAACGGCCGCTTCGAATCTATAAACGTTCAGAATTTATTTCGATATTGAGTACTTTCTTTTTTTTCGTCTTTCCATTTCTCGTCAAGTTATTTACTGGAATTTAGAATGATATCGTCAAGTAGAATTCTGCAAGCACTCCAAGGCCTTGCTAATTGAAAAAGACACGATTTGACGTTAGGTGCTAAGATTAAAACGTGCAGAAAAAGTTGATGAAATTTTACTGACTCGGGACTTGGTTCTACAATGCTATTCTGAAATTAGTTGGAAAAACCCTGCTTCTGTTTCGGTCACGAATTTTCACAATTTACTTCATTCGCAAATCCCTCAAGACTGTAAAGGAATTTCTCCGCGCCGAAAGCGTGAAACGTGTGTATATAATATATATATACAATATTTTTCAGAATGACTAACTCGTCGAGTTCTCGACTTTATTATTCGGTTTAATTTTCACCCGCTAAAATTCAGCGTTGTAATATTTTGTGTTATAATCCTCGACTTGTCCTGCTTTTTCTTCTTCTTCTTATTATTATTATTATTCTTGTTTATTTATTCTTTCTAATTTTGACGCAAACAGTTAAGGATGATGATAACGCAGTGTGAATTATTACCCTCAGCTCGTTATTCCTCAGGTTTACAGAAGCATTCAAACATCTGCGATACACGGAACGAGATATGAATTCATCTCGAGTGATTAAAGCACGTAAAGTCACTTACCGCAGAAATTATTGAATTATGAAAATTATTATGAAAGGTGTTGAAATGAAACGTGATGGACTTGGAATCCGTCTGGGATCCTGAAGATTAGTTACGTCGATATACGCATCGTTAAACCGGAACGCCTGAATTCAAGTAAAATAACTTTGGACACTGGAATTAATCCCCGTTGGTTAATCCGTTGATCGTAAGCATGAAAACTTTACGCCAAGTTTATTAAATGTGCGTAGAGGAAGGAACTCATGTTCAGCCCGAGATATTAATTATTGTATAAAATATCGTTCGGTGAACATTATAAAACTGCGATTAAACAACGGGGAGTTTCATGCAAAGCCAACAAAAATATACAAAATCATTAAGACTGACAGTTTGCAAGACATTTTTTTTTGTACCTCTGTTTTTTTTTTTGCCATCCTTTTTTGAATATTTACGGTTATGAGTTTCGTAACAAACAGTCACAGTAGTGTTTCAGATTTTTCTGTACGTGAAAAATAACAATTTTGCAAGGACAAGCGAAGTTTGAACAGAATTTCGTTCACGTCAGATTTATCCTAGTGAAAAATAACACACTGCGGTCAGTTCAAAGAACTCGAACAAGGCTATCCTAGAGTTTTTATCCGCAGAAGCTAAAAATTGAACAATGTGAAAGAGTCTTGAGAAAATTCTAGATACAAGGAGAGAGTAAAATTAATATTGCAATCCACGTAAGTTTTCTGTTGTTTATTCACCAAAACATTGTTCGGCGTGTATATATAAAGCATCTTGGAAAGGTTGAAACATATTCTGTCATGTCTATGCCCACAATGTGAGTTTCATGATTAAATAATTCGACGCTAATTAATCCCTCTTGCACAAAACTATTACTGTCCTTGACTGCCTATCAAATCTGTACAGGTTGCTCGCATTAGATTCTATACACTTTTATTATGTATTTTACGCGTAGCTACGAAGCGTGTGTGCGCTGTGTATTTTACAGCCTTGTTTAACGGCTTAGTTTATACCGGATGCTACGTGTTTTACTTGTTTTTGTGTTATTTACGCCCGTCAAGTGAGGACTGGTTTAAAAAATGAGTTTGGAAAAGACGGTGCGTCAAGTATGCGACATCGATTTTCTATTGAAAATCTAATAAGACTCCACGTTTTCGTCTTTCCGACTAACAATAAAATTTCCGACCGAGTCGAGTCGGTGATTAAAAACATCATTTTCTAACACGAGTACGAATAAATCTGTGATCCGGTGTTTCTAAATATTTTCCAATAGTCTGACCGCGTTACAGAAATTACTGGGATAAATTTCGGACGAAAAGTATACATTGTTGGTAAAAAGTTGAAATTAATCTTTCCGAAATGGCGATGAAAAAAATCCGAACGCATCTGTGAATGAATATTTTCAATAAATAACAGAATAAGTTTTTTCATCGATATTCTGGAATTAATTTGACGCATATACAATACAGAAGTTGTGTATATTGTAACAAAAATCCTTGAAGTTGTTGAAAAACTGTCGGTAAATACAAATTCCGAGTATATTCGTAGAGAATGCCGAAAGATTCGGAAAAACAAATTTCCCCAGAGTTGTTGCCGGACAACATCGCGTCGATTGACTGCAATTGACCCGAACTCACGTATCGACATTCCGAGTATCTGAGTTGGGTTGAAGTGCCGGAATCCGGATAACCGTATCCTTTCGCCCCCGCAGCTCGTTTCGATCTTCTTTCGTCGCCTCGTGTTTACTCAATGGCTTAACTCGCTCTCCCTATCTCCCTCGATAAGTCTCTGTTTGCCTGCTACCCCAGTCTGCATCTTGAACAAACACAAACAAACACGAAATACGACACAGAAACCAAACTATTGCAGAGGTACGCGGGAATCGTCAAGTTTGATTTCTATCAAAATCTACGAAGCAATGGCTATCGCGTCGTAAAAGCAATTCTCGATACTGAGATTCACCGTTTGTCGCACTGTTGCAGAAGTTCCGCGACCATGAACGAACCTGTACAGCCCGAATCGAAGGTCAAGCGAAGAGATAACAGGAGAACGAAATTGAACGTATTAGAGGTTCGTGGCTCGGTTGAAATGTGCTTGTGGATGCGAAAGGTATTCGACAAAATTACTGAAATTTATTGGATTCAATCTCAACACTCCAAAGAGGATAATCCAACATTTCTAACCCAAGTTGAGAGACATAAATTTCATAACTACGATGATAACAGAGGTACAAAAAAAAGTGCCTTATCCGGCGGATCAGAACACTGTGACTTTATGATTTGGACACGGTGAATCCGAATCTGGTGGCGGAATTGCTCCATCATTCCCAGATTTTGAGTACTTGAGCACATATTGCAAGATTTTTCGATGCGCAAGTTAGAGTGGAATACCCTATATATATATACCCTATATATATATATATATATATATATATAGTTATATATATATATAACTGAAAATATGGGGGTGATGGAGGAATTCTGTTACTGGATTTTAATTCAGCATATCCTAAAACATAGCTAAACCATCAAACTCCCGATTTGTTAGATACTAGATCACAATTACAGGTGTAAACTATTACCAAAAACCTTGAGGAGCGGAATGGAAAATTACTTTCTTGACCTTCCGCATAACCTAAGCGAACTTAGCGCAGGAAAATTGGTCAACTTCATATTTACAATCGTAGAAAAAGAAGACTTCGAAGATTACGAAAAATAGCTAAGCAAATATGTGAATATGATATGAACGAAGTAATTAACTCAGTACGTAAATTACATTTATACTGTTCGCGAACTCGTGTTGTGCTAACATCTTGAAGATTCAACGATAAATATTATTACTACTCCCACTCAATGTGTCGACACTCGATGCTTTAGTATAGGACCCTTATTCGAGAGAACCTATTGCAAAACATTACCACCTGAATCGAGCTGGGTGATGAAGTAACTAAAGGCTAGTAAAACTTTTTAGTTTTCCCCCACGTTTGTCGGTAAAACAGTTTCTTCGCAGCGCACTCTCGAGATAAAAAAGTAAACAAATTTCCATTGCTTGCTATTATTATGATCAATGCTATCGCTCTTGCTAGTCAATTTCCTTTTCAACATTTATTTCCGTCGTTGCGGTAATAGAATATCACAAGTTTTCAAATAAGACACTTGAAGGTGAAACTTGGCTCACCCAGCTGTTCCTGCTTGATCACGAACGAGGAAACCGCATTCTTACCACCACTTACTCATTACTCCCCGACAGAGTAGTAGACGAGAAACTCGAGCGCAATTCGCAATCACCTGAACTGCGCTCCCAGTGGTGCGACTAGAGCGTGGACAACCTGTGAAGTGAAGGTTTACCCTAGGGAGTAAACTTGGCTGCAATATGCCGTGGCAACTCGATTCAAACATCTGCCGTTGCATGTGCAAATTTATTTTTCTCCAGGTGTGCAGGAAGCTTCGCTGCATAAGCGATGTATAATGATCGGAAGTTGGGAAAGTTGCTGGCGAATCGGGATGGAAAAGGGCGTCCGATGATACACGCAACGTTCGAAACTGTGCGGTCGATCGGTTGGTACGATTGTAAAATTCGCGGGAAAGTTAGTCAGCTGGTTCTAACAGCTCTGACTTCTGTTTTCAGGCTGTTAGCACGCGTTGCACGAAGTGCTTATGTATGGATGTTCAATACACACCTACCTATCTACCTACTACCTAGTCTCTGCAATAAGGTTGGCAGTTCGAACTGCACCTTCGGCAGACGATGAGTGTTGACTAAGTCACGGTTCCTGGGTGCCAATTGAAACTCGAAGTTCTGTGAAGCTGCTTTTCGGAGGCTTACAACTGACACGTGTTCATGACGTACATGTTAAGCAGAGCGTTTGAATATCAACTGGGAAATATTTTCCCCGATGAACTGATAACTCAAATTCAAATTTTTTAAATACCTTTTATCAGAATTATCGTTCAATAATCTCGATCTCTTCGTTCCTTTTAACGCGGTTTACTTTGACAGTTTTGCGCACCGAGAAAAATTTCTAGTTGTTTACTGTTTTCATCGTTTATCATGAGGAAAAAATGTATTTTCTTAAGTAAGCGGAAGATCTAGTAAGTTTTACTATCCTTACGGCCATAGTTTTTTTTTTTTTTTTTTTTTTTAAATCAATCAATTTTCCCATTTCATTAATTACTACCAGATAATTTGAAATGAATTTTTTTTTAAATTCTATACGGGAAGGCTAACTTGACGCTTGAACTTGGATTTTCATATTTATAACTACAAAACGAATCCAGTTAAAAGTAAGGAAAAATATTCGAAAAATCAGAAACGAGGGGGTTGATTTTACAAGTGGCAGAAAGAAGAAGAAACGAAACTACGAACAACGTATAATATTATTTTACGACATTTTTTCCCCATTGTGCACAACTTGACGCAAAATTTGGAATCTTTAATATCAGCTAGAAGTTATTGATTAGTTTGCGAGGGTGAACTGATCAACGACTTTGCTGAATTTACTCGCCGATCGATGCGCCACCGGCTGATATGCATGTGTGCTTTTGACTCGCTGTTGAGGTTGGGGAAATGGCTAATTTCTTGAGCTAAATGCCAGCTCTCGCTTCGTCGATCTACCGCAATTTCAAAACTGATTAATCATTCGTATCGCAGGAGTTGCAGAGGTTGCTATTCGTTGGTGTTAAGGACCTTCGTTCACCAAAAATCTATACGGTTTACTAGTTTCATTGCGAGATTGTCGTACGTTAAGTATTTATAAGGTATTTTATATTCGTAAACCAGGATAATTTTTTTACGGACGTGTAAAGCTCGTTAAATATTTTCAACTTCTTTTTTAACTCAGAGTTGTAAGTAATGCATCGTCCCGCAAGATTCTTAAAAGCGATATCCGCGTCGACAATTCTTGACGCGTTTCATCAGCAAAAATGTTTTGGAAAACCGACACAACGGCAAATACACTTCGTCCTAGAGCTGTGACAAGATCTAAATGCCAAGAGAGGTGAGAACAGCTTCAGAAGTAATCAGAATAATGTTCGGACGACACGACGAGAAAATAAGAAAAGAAGAAAATGAACCGTGTAGAGATTGAAATAAATAGTTATACCACGATTCCACGATTATCCTGATGAAAAAGACTCTCACGAATTTCTCACCATTTTTTTATTTTGTTTTTTTTTTTTGTAGACTATTTTGCGAAAAATTTTGCACATCAGTTCCGGATGAGTATGAATTATTTTGGTAGTGTTTGTTGTGTAGCCTTTTCAAGAAATTCTAGAAAATTTCTAAGATGAACTTAGATTCTTTTCATTGTTTCGGATTTAGTTGTGTTTAGGATGAAATTGGAAAGAATTTCGGGACGATTCAAATTCTGAAAAAAAAAAAAATCCAAGTTTTTGTCTACCTGACTATTTGTGAACCAATTTCTAAAGAAAGTTCATATTTATTCGAATCTTTAATTTACGTAACAAATTTGAAAAAAAAACCGATTCCTTCTGTTTCTGCGTATTTTCTGACGGTACAGGATTATAAAAAAATTGGAATGAATTTCTGAGAGAAAGTCAAAATTATTAGGAAAGTGTAAAAATAAATTTATCTGAAATGAGGATGAAAAAATCTCGACCCTGCACAGAAAAATATTATTATTACAACCGGAATGACAGATAAGATTCGTTCAACAGAAATTTGCAATAACTGTTTTACTGGATATCCTGAACAATTAGTGATTTTTTAGAAAAATTGAGAAACTTTCGAAGATTCATGTACCGAATAAATTCGTATATAAATTTTTCATAGTTTCGGCAAACAATTTCCGGTGAAGCGTATAAATTCATCCGCTCTCCGATATTCGTGATCGGGAAAAACAATTTCTGACGTTGAGGTAAACACTCGCATATCGACGCTGGAAAGTCAGAATCTGTACAGGCGAAAGATATTATGTGCTTAACAGAAATAACGCGGTTATTGCTCGACTAGTTTTACGTGGACGTCGATGAGCACGTGTAATCGAATCTTGATTGAATTCACAACCGAAGCAAAGCGCTGCTGCAAGCACGCTCGAAAGGTTGATAAACGAGTTCTAAATTATTTTTCTCCGTGTTCCGAAGTACGATATCGATTGATAAGAGCTGGCCGGTTTTCGTTCCTGGCTATCGCAGCGGTCAGCTTAGCTTTTATTATTTAATCGTCGTTTCGCAGTTGAAAGTTAGAACGAAATAGGTGCGCGGATTCACTTTGATCTGCAGTCAGTCCGGAGTCAAACCGCCGATGAAAGGTTCGAGGCTTAATGGACTGAAAAGAAGCACCTGACGACCTTCGCGGTTTTTATTCCGTGCCCCTTTATCTGCCTCAAATTTGTTCTCCGGAATCGCCGCAGGGCATTGCCGGAGCTTCCAGGCACCATTTAACGTTTTCCTATTGCAGCGACGAAGCAAAGGTGAAAATTTTTCTCTGTTCACGAAGTCAACGATTTTTCCGACGATTCTAATTTTCCCCTTTTTCAACCAGTTAGGTTATTCGACCTGCAATTTACGGCGCATCAATATTTCATTCGTTTAAATGAACCGAACAAATTCATTCGCGTAGAACACAATCTGCAGAGCGGGGCGGATTTTTTTATACTTGTGTCGCAATTTTGGAACATCAGAGCCCAAAACACGAGGCTGGGTAATACTTGAAATAATGGCTTCATTCTCGATTAGGATAGCAAAGATAATGCATTATCCATTACCAGAATAATGGGTAATTCGTCGAAACTAGGATTTGTAATTACTTGAACAATTGACTAAAGACGATAACACAATTGGTAATTACCAAAGTATTGATTAATTCATTCGAATTGGATTAACCGTTACTAAAGTAATGAGTAATTGATTTAAATTGCACTAACCATTGACAGAGTAACGAGTAATGGATTTGAATTGCAATAATCATTACCAAAGTAATGGGCCAAATGATAAAGACGTATTTTTTAAATCTATTTTTTAAGATAATTTACTGTACATGTTATTACCGCAAATAACTTTTATTTCACGCTGTTTTTTTTTTTTTTTTTTTTTTTAAACATCGAGACAGAACGTTTTTCAAAACCATCCAAAAGAACGCGATACACATTATAGCTGAGAAAAGTCTGAAAATAAAATAACTTAGACGTTGTTGAGAACCCTTGTAGCAGCGTTAACCTGAAAAACAAATAAATTCCTACTCTACCTGTTTCAGACAGACCGCATTTGGAAAAGTACACCACTTCCAGTTTGTAGGTGAGTGTCTTGAACGTATCTATTTATACTCTTCCTGAAATACGACTATCAAAACTGTCGGTAAAATCGCTGCGCTAAACCGAATCGCCAGAGGCTGTAACTTGGTATGCTGCAGGTGAAAACAGATTGTATAGAGAACTTTACGAGTTAGTTCATCCACTCGCCCCAGGATACGGAGGTAACACAACTGGTGTAATCCTTATCGTGGTGTACGATTGCAACAAGGTTTAGTTGAAAGTGCCCACCCGCCAGTCGGCGAGCATCTGTTTCTGTGATCCCAGAATGCGAGTGGGTTACTTTCACGAGAAATTCTCGGTCTATATACGCCTCACAAAGGAATCTTACGGGAGTTTAGAAGCGAGCTGAGAAACTAGTCAATCAAGGTGTATACTCGGATGCTTTGGGACATAATAATTACATCCTGGCGTTTGCGGCTTCCGGTTTACTCATTCGGAGAATAACCTCGGGCTGCAGTACGAAGAGCCTCTGAAACCGCTGGCGTGTCATGTTGAACAAGTGATTTGTGGTTCGGGGTTAAGCGGATGCTGTTGTCAACCCTTACCGACCCTTACCGACCCTTACCGACCCTTATCGACCGAGTAAAATCTCACTTATTCATACTCTTATTAAAGCCTTACGCATCAAAGAAGTGAAAACTATGTTTCTTCACTTTTATAATATATATACTTGTTAAAACAGTTATATTTTTATTAATGATTTTCAACAAAGAATGTCCAGATTTTGTTCAATAAAAAAAATCTATTGTAAAACTGAATATCTGCAAATAGATTGAAAAATGCGAATTAAGTGTTACGAATTTTATGTTAACTCTTGGGCGTCTTCACGCAGAATCGAAATTGGCACAACTCATTCATCCCCGCACACTGCTTGTATCCGACTACTTTTCTGATTTTTATTTACTTAGTACGGCGCGTAATTTAAACTGTGACAACCGTAATACGTTCCAGATTTTTTGATTTTCTTATTGCGGTTAGAAAATTGATTTTTATCTTTCACTCAAAACGTATACTTTTCGCTCACGGAATATAACGGATGGTCATCGGACCACTGAATTTTTGTATCATCATTCACGCCCAAATTTTCATCTTGACAAAAAAAAAAGAAAAAGCAAACACGCCTGCACACAAGGCTGAATAAACACTGGACAAGTTGGGCGGAAGAATGACGACATAGTCGTCGACGGAAGAGGAACACCACAAGGGGTTTTCCACCGAAGGTGGGCATGTCAAAAGTGGACAGTGATGCGATGGAAAAGGTGGTGCAAGAGGGAATAGCTGTCGGCTAGTAGTTCGTATCCCACGTTTGTTTCAACGCGAGTCGGTCACTCGTGTAATCGCTGTAAGCATCACCCCCTTACCAACTTCCACCCCTACTTTCATCCCCCCCCCCCCTCTCTCTCTCTCTCTCTCTCTCTCTGTCTCTCTCTTCCACTCCGAGCGACCTTCTCTTAAAGTTGATCACTTGCGGAGTTCCTTTAAAAATCAACCGCGTTGGTCTGTATCCGGTTTTGAATCCAAAATCGGTATTACCAGGGTGAGAAATAGTTCGCAAGAATTTCTATTCATGTTTTTTTCAAGAAATTTCCTTGATATATTATACTTGGCATGATTTCAGATGGATTTTTCTTACCCTTGAGCGAGTATGAGTAATTATATGATAACATGCCTGAGGTGTTTTGTAAAACGTAGGAAAAAAGAGAATGATATCTCGGTTTTTAATATAATTTAATGAAAAGTTACTGGATTTATTTTTATAAAAATATTTCAAGCTCATTAAAATCGACGACGTTCAGTTTTATTTCACTCGAACCACAATGTTAATAATCTTCTTTACTGCTTTGGAATTTAGAGTCGTTGAAACATATCTTGAGGGAATGAATTAATTTGCGAGACACAAACGAGTCTTGTAAGAAATTTTTCGAACGCAACCTTGTTACGCGATTTTACTATTTTTAGAAAATATTTAATCCGACTAAAGTCAGAATCAATAATCTATATTCGCGATAATTGACCAAAAATATTTTTCCTACGAATTGAGAAAACAATCTGAAATAAAGTCTAGAGGTCTGCAGCATTTTCGTTATTCAATTTGAAATCATACGATGAAACAGAATACCGTATTTGAATTCCAATGATTCAATGATTTTTTCGACATTTCACCAATATTGACTAGGATCGATAAATGGCAATGTTGAATTAGGTACTGAAAAGAGAAAAAACATGCTTTATTTATCATCCAGAAAATAACTAGCCTTCGGAATAAAATGAACAATCGTAGAGTAAAATCAAACGAGATTACTCGCAGGTTTCCGACGATTTCAAAGCGAACAACGAAGCGTTTGTTTATAATTTCATTATTTTGTACCGTCATATTTTCAAACAAATCGTAGCTTACGAATATAATAATTTAACAAATACTTGATTCGCGACAATATTTTATTAAATGTGACGAAAAATATCCGCTCCAGCCGACCCAACAATCTCCTCGAATGTGCTTTTTATCTTCCTGCTTGGTTTTATCAAACATACGGTGGTATCGAGCTATTACAAACCTTTCACAAATATTCGGTAGAAAAAATGTCACGAAAGAAAAATACAAAAATAGCGAGAGAGAGAGAGAGTGAAAAAGCAGGCGAAAAAGCTTCGCCTACTCGACTTCAGATAGCGCATCCTTTCTCGTGTGACGTATTTCAGGTAAAACACTGAACCAACTCCAGCGGAGTGTTGCTCTCTATTGTCTATTGAACAGCTTATCTCGCCTGTTTGTTCCTCGCGACGTTAAGGGTGGGCAACGGAGGGTGGTTCGTGTCGATGCTTCAGCAGCGGTGTCTCGTTGGGAAAAGAAAAGCTGGACTAGTTACATAGGGGTGAAAGAACGGGAGAAAGAAAGTGCGCCATGTGGTGTAATGGTTGTTGGATCAACGGACGCTGCGACTCTCGTTGCTTTGCTGCTGATAAAAACCATTGTTTCTATCGTAGAACAACAGCGGACAACGTGTAGCTAGGTTAGGTTAGGTTAGAACTTATATTGGGTTTCATGCACACCGAGGGAATTATTTCTAGTTTCGTGGATCGTACGGTCACGGACCGAGTAATTTTTTTTTTTTTTTTTTAACGATAACCGAAAATATATTTCTGGCCACAAAATGAAAATCAATTTCTTAGTCGTTAACAAAGAATTCAGCACGCGTTACTTTTCTTTTCGATCATGCGTTGAGAGTAAAATTTCATTTGTTACGGTAATTAGCAAAAATTCGGTAAAACAGGTATCGTTAAAAAAAAAAAACTGTTTGAATTACGAAAAACTTCAATTTATCGTTGCACAGGCATGAAATTTTCGCAACAGTTGCAAGAAAATATAGCAACAGTGATCGTAATGAGTAACAGCTAGAAAACTAATTTTTATTTTCTACCTGGAACTATATTTTTCGATTGTGGTAAAAAAAAATGAAAATAGTCAAGGACTGAGCGGTGACCGGAACTAAAAATTTCTCTCTGTGTGATTTCGCAAGTATCTTCGCGTGGTTAGTAATCTTGTTCGCTAAAGTAGGTATATGACAAAATAATTTGAACTTGAAACGAATCACGGTGAGATAAAAACGGCCGTAATTCCTCTCCAACAATAAGAATTCTGTGCGCGGATAACGCGACACCATAGATTAATCATCGACGAAGAGGAATTTGCAATGTACGAGCATAAATAAATATTCGAGATTATTTATGCTCGGTACGGAGATTAGACGTGGTCAAGATTCGCTATTTATAGCTGTGCAATAAATCCAAGTATATTAAAAAAGAGACGTCAACTGTGGGTGAAAAGATTGGGGAAGAAGAAAATTCCAGACGTTGTCAACCACTGCTATCATTTTTATAAACCCCTCAAAACGACTTTCTTCGTTAATTTACCGGAGAAATGTTCGTAGAAATTTGAATCTCAGAATTCACCTTTCGATTCTTATTCATTGACAGCTACAAAAATTCAAAACCATAACACTGTAAATGTGTTCAAATAACGTAATAATAATGAAAATAATATCACAGATAACTGATAATTTCATAAATGACTTTTATTAGTAAACTTAAATGCAAGACTGAAATTTGTTAAATTGTTATTTGCAATAAATGTTTGAAAAGATATGTAATTTTTCTTCAAATCTGGATTATCGTTCTGGTTTCTACAAAAGCAAACTTTATATAACAAAAGTATACTTTCTTGTATTAGTTACGTAGAAGAAAACAAAATTTGACATTTAGAACCGAGTCTCAAAATTCGTGTTGACTTGTGATTATTAATCAACGTAAACGAAACAAAACCAAACTTTTGCGAGTAATGAATGAAGATTTTGGTTGTAACTCGATGTGTAGAATCGAAACTTATTTATTTAAATATAAACTGAGAAAAATCAAAGAATTTTAGTTCACCCGTGTAATCAGAGCTTGTAACAATATTTTCTCGCGATAATTTAGACACTCGTTCAAAAGTACGAAGTAATTATTTTTGTATAAAGTTTTTCCGCCGATCTCAACCTCGCATTTCTGTCTGCTTAAGGGAATGTTTGTACGGCACTTCAACTTCTGAGGACTTCGCCTGCATACCGAACTAAATTTCATTTCATCCAAGATTCCGATTACTATTCCGTCCCGGTGCGCCTAACTTGATCTTGTGTTTGATTTCCTAGTCTTGCAAACGCTATATTTCACGTGTTCCACACTCGGCGAAGTCGTCCGCGAATTCGCATCGAGATGCGGAGAAGGTGGGAGGATGGTTTTCATTCCCGACTAAACGGATTTCCAACCTTAATTAAGCAAACAGCAGATCATAGAGAATATTTCATAAGGGAAGTAAAGTATACAATCTGCTTTTGCAGGGGATTTATTGCCACAATTTTTTACTCGGGTGTATCCTTTCCGTTTTTTCGTACGATGTGCGATCGTTGCAAGATAGGATTTTTAAAATTACCAAATCAACCGAATTTGTCAACTTTTTCAAAACGTTTTAATTCTCGAGGGAAAGTAATGAACTTAAATGTCTTGGTTTATTTCTACGATAAGTGGATCAGAGTAATTTCTTAATTGTATTACTGTCATTGCGACTGAATACTTTTAAGACAAACAAAAAAAAAAAAGAAAAAGAAAAATAACGCGAAAGGTAAGCTTGGCAAAAAAAGACATTATATCAATTTTCCCCCGTTAAGTGTTCTCACAAAATAGTTGGTTATGAGTAGAACGAACGAGTGAAAAATTTGAAAATGATGTTTTTTAACCCGTGTTTTTTTTTTTAACCATATTTTTCTGTACAGCTGTTTTTGCGTCATGAATATTCAAATATTTTTACAGTAATTTTTTGGGGATAATTTTTAAGAAATTCTCTAAAATTCTATTACTGGTTCCTACAATCTCAAGATCGATTCCATCGTGAAATATATATATTTTTTTTTTTTGATTCACTTTTGTGCCTACTTCCTAATACTTTGATAATTTAAGATTAATAAAAATATGCAAGACTTAAGAGTTTTAAAAATATCGGGAAACGTGTCGAATCTTATATGTTCGAATCGTATGAAAGGTGATATTAATTTCAATATGTTTGCTATAGAGTTGAAAATATTATAGAACTTCTGAAAAATTGTTTGAAACTTTGAGCTTTTATTGTTGAGAACTCGAAACCTTCAACGTGTGAAAATAAAATAAATTAAAAGGTTAAAATGTTCAAACAGTGAAAACTTTTGAATATTTATAACTCAAAAGTGGTTGCAAACAAAAAAAAAAAAAAAAAGTGAAAAAAAATGTGGTCGTTGCACGAACGTCATATCACCTAAAAAATTGTCAAGGAAATTGAACATCTTGATTATTTGGCATAGAATGCCCTATACCAAGCATGTGATATTTTTTTTTCTTGAGCGAAGCTTTCATCGGACAGGTATATTCTTCGAGATTCTCACACGCACACCGTAAAGCTTAATACCAGCGCAGCGGTCGCATAAAAACATGATTTATTAGCACGTTAGCAAAGTCGTAAAGATCCCGACTTCCGAGAAATTGTGCTTCTCTCTTTTTCACTAGCAATAATAGAGCAGGAAAGTCAAGTTGCCTGTTAAGTTGAAGTTACCCTGTGAAGTTCTACTAAGATACTGTAATTTTTGAATTTTAGATCTCGCGATAGGCTTAGAGTTGAAAAAATTTGAAAACACTAATGTCTAACCGTAAATAACTGTCTTATTATACGAAACAAGTGGCTTTTTGACTGGCCGTGAACCGGCCCTCGAACTTCCGGTTCTTACACTGTAGGTTCCAAGTTTATAGAGAAAAAAAAAAATAATATAAAAAAATTTCGATTCGTGATCAACGATTTCAAAACCCTCGGATATCACATTATATGAAAATATGACGATTTTTTTTACTTTCAACCCCTGTAATAGATTCACTATTACAAATTTTGGAAGTCTGACCTTCAACCCAAAAAAACCTTCACCTACCAATTTCTACCAAAATCGGAATATTCTTAGATTTTTTTCGATCCTATTGGATCGCCATTTTTGATTTCGCAATCTGACTTCATATTCGTGATTAGTGACCCAAAAAACCTCGCGGTACCAATTTTCTTTCAAATCCATTCATCCATTCTCAAAATATCATCATTTCTATACGATTTTACTGGAATTTTGTTCTTTAAATAATTGAAAAAAGAGGAAAAATAGCTAAAAAGTAAGTCTCCTAAATTACTAATAATTTTTATTTATTTTTTCATATTTAGATTGACTCTGTTTAGCAAAGTTCTAAATTATTGTTCAAACAACGTGCCGATATTTGATGTTTCTAAAAAGAAAAATTATTAACGTCTTGATTTCTCTCACAGAAATTTGATAAAATTCCACAATGACAATTAGTTTCTAGTTGTGTAGATTAAAATCCATGAAACTCCGACGTTGACTTATCCCTGTCGACGCTGATCAACGAGATATTATTTATTGACAAGTTTCCCATTATTTTCAGTAAAAGTGTGAAATCTCCTCAATTTTTGACATACTCATCAAATATCTAATTAGTTTTACGTTATTTTTTTTTTTTTGTTTTTGAAAACAAGTGGCATAATCCGATACCAGATTATCAGATTGCAAGTTGAATCTCTAATTTTTGTGAATATTACTATTATTCTTATTATTAATAATGACGTGACAAGTATTTTGCGTAACACCAATTTTTGTAGTCGTTAAAAAAATACACTTTTCGGGAAACTTTATCGATAGTCGGAATACCATGTACCAAAATCGAAAAAATTTTGAAATTTAACCGATGTGTTCCATTGACACAACGAAATATGAAAGAAAAATTGTGAACAGTAAACCTGTTCATGTTACCCCGATTCAGAAATCTCCGTCACGTACCAAACTGCTTTTTTTTTTTGTTAATCTTCTTATCATCTATGACGAGAACTTCCGTCGTCCGGAACGATGAGTAAACGGCTAGGCGAGTAACGAGGACAAAGTGAGGAAAGGATCGGGCGGCTAAGTCCGCTGACATGACTGGATTCATCAGCAAGATGATGCGTATGAGACACGGCGTCTTAACATAATTTACCGTAATATACAGTAACGTAGTTAACGCGGTATATTTCCTCTTCAGCACGCGAAGAACGTGACTTTGGACACGTGATTTCATCGCGGCAATCCTGCGAGAATTTTCCTCCCGCAATCGCAATCAGTTCCGCACAGCTGATCGTGCCAAAGTAAAGGTGAAAAAAGGAAAGCGAAGAAATCAAATTCCACGAAATTGAAGACAATTCTCGTATTCGTTATTGTCAGGGTTGATCCGTAGACTTGGCAAAGACGGAAATCAACTTGACGCAACGCTGTGAGAAATTTTTAGTTCCGGTTACCGCTCAGTCCTTAACTATTTTCATTTTTTACCACGATCGAAAAATATACTTGGTTCTAGGTAGAAAATGAAAATTAGTTTTCTAGCTGTTACCGGAAACTCTAGTATCCGTTACTCTATTCTTTCTCATTACGATCACTGTTGCTATATTTTCTTGCAACTGTTGCGAAAATTTAATGCTTGTGCAACGATAAATTGACGTTGAAGCTTTGTTTAACGAAAAAAGTAGAGTGAACCGAAGAAACTGATTTTGCGTTGCAAATACCAAGAAAGGATCGACGATAGCGCAAAATGGTTAGGCGTACCTCGTTTTTCGTAATTCCAACGATATTCAAACAGTTTTTTTAACCATACCTGTTTTACTGAATTCTTCTAGTTACTGTAACAAATGAAATTTTTCTGACTGAAGATTGTATCGGCAATAACGGTAAACCGGAAGTGAAATTGAATCACGAAAGTTTTACATTAGAGTGCGTGAGTGCGGATTTTGAAAGGATTTTAACGATTCGATTTATCACGACTTAATTTATACGGTTAATCCTACTTAGGATTGATTTGATTTTTATTGAAATCGGTCGCATTTTTCATCAGTCATTATCAAACGTGAATATTTTTGCCTAACAATGACTCGAGAATGTATAAATCATTTCAAGACGAAATTTGATTTACTTGGGTTTGTATTTGTTCAATTAAGAACTATTCAGATTTCTAGTAAATTCCGGAAAGATAAATATCTCAGGCGAATCAATTTTTCCTGCATATCTGTTTCATATTTTTATTCCACAGATTCTTTGAGTGATAGTTAAAGATTTAGGAAGCTTATTTGGCTAGATTCTCGCACCATTTTCGCCTATATACCAACATTTTTCTACTTCCGTTGTGAAAAATCTGATTCGAACTTTAACCCATCGCTTTGGTAATTTTTTTCACCGGTAATCCTGAGAATTCAAATAGAAATATATCGCAGTACAACTTTTTCGAAATTGTAGGTAACAATGAAAAACTACGTCCACCAATTTTTCGATCACGGTATAGTATAAATGTTCCAAAAATTGGTCCATGTAAATTTTCTTACGCTTAAAATTCGATTCTTAATCGTAACAAGGAGTTTCACTCTTGATCGATCGAATTATAAAGCCACGGGATGATGGGAAAGGCTTCGTGGGAATTTGGTGCAAACGAGAGTGTAAATTGGAGTTAATCTTCATCATCCCTGTTTCGGACACGGGTAATTGTCGAGGGCGAATAACAAGGCAACGGCAACCAGGAGAATCCCGACGCGCACAGAGCCGCCACATTTCATTTTGATTCGGTGATTAGCTGCGGCTGTGAAAAGAATTTTTCAAAGTTCTAATAAATGCATTTCCAGTCTCTGATCCCCTCCGAACTTAACAAAACTTTTCAGGACTGTAGAACGGGTAAAAACATTCGACATTAATTTTTTCGTCCTTGCAGGATGTAGATTCTAATCGTAAGAGGGTGAAATCAACCACAAGTATCATGTTTTTTCCTTCTTTGCTTCTCACCTGCGCCGAAGCGACAGTCATCCGAAAATATTTTTTTGAGATAAGGTGCTGGGATACTATCTTGGATAAAATTGAAATCGATTTCGACTTTGAGATCAGATTTGAAATCAGACACCCCAAGAATGTCGATATACAAATTTTTATAAATTTAGTACAGACTTCCATCAACTCGATTGATCATTTTGGGTACACAACTTTAAATTTTTAACTTAAATTAAATTTGAACATCGTTTTTGGAATGAGGAGTCTGAAAATCTCGAATTACTTCATTAGGTTAAATAGTCAACCGAACAATGAAAGAATGTGTCAGTTTCAGAGGTTGACTTCACCCTCAAGGATGAAATTCCGTAAATAAAAAAATAAAAACCACTTGTTGGATGTTTTCTTTTGTTTTACAAGCCTACAAAGTTTCGTCAAGACAAAAATCGACTTCACGGGTTATACTCAACTGTTTTTGATCTTTCGCTCAAAATATTTTGTGGTTAGCATTCAACCTTGAGTATAACACACGAAATTGATGGTCACACACAGCAGGTTTCCATAGTAAACCATCAACTCTGAGTACAGCGCCAAAGTTTAATGGCTATACTCAACTGTAGTTTCCAAGGGGTAAGCCCTCAACTTTGAGAATAAACCCGCAACATTTCGTGAATAACCATAAAGGTGCACTGCGAGCAAAATCTGGGTAGCAGACTTCTAGAGACTTTAATTTCTTGTCAATGTAACACTATCTCATGTCGAAATTCAGGACTGATCACAAGAATTTTACTGAAACAGTCCATACCATCCAAATTCGGTCAATTCTGACATCACCATTTTTTACGGTGCGATCGTACTAATTCATATACCCCCAAAGCTGATGGTAAATTTGGGGTTTTTTCTGAATTAACCTGAATGCAAAGCAGTTAGGCTATGGTCCGATGGACAAGTTATAAATATGAAATCCCGTGAGACTTTATTTGGGCCGGACGGATGAGTAACCTCTTAAACGATGGGATAAATGTTGCATGAAAAAAGTCTTGTGACAGTTCCAAGTCATGCTCCCGATGAAAAGTCTCACTCACTTCTTAATCACTGATGGGATCGCGCATATTCCACAGCGCAGTACAAGACAATCACCCCAACGACCAGCCTAACCACTTCGTCCTTCTGCATTTAATTTACAACCAAGTTGAACCTCGTAGCGATTCGAGAATAGGTAAATCAAAGCATCGCTACGCGACAGACAAAATCTGCAACTTCTCGCCTTTGGTTGTGCAAGGAAGAGAACAAGAACAGAAAAAATGCCAACGCCGATCGCCGCCAATCACGGCACATTCACGCGCGTTTAATCCTATGAAATTTTCGGCCGTTTTAAATAACGATACCGGGATATGAAAATTGAATAGTACAGTCCGCTAATTGAACGGTGAATCGAAGCTGGAGAGTGAACGATTCGTGAAAATCGGCGCGTGCCGATCACGCGAGTCACGGTTCGCGAAATCGACTCGAAAGTGAGGTTAACGAACGCTGGGTTCGATCCTAGAAGTTCGTTCTGACTGGAATGACCGCGAAAGTCTGCTGCGATTGTTTGGACACGGATGACCGAAGATTGGGAAATTTCGAGCGATTTTCTTCGAAGAGCGATGAGTTCCGGGGAAAGGTTTCGAGCGGGAGAAGGAAAAGGTCGCTGCTCGACTGCCTCAAAAAATTGCGTTACAAACCGTGTCCTGCGGACCTTGAAGAGTCGGTCAAAAACGGAGGAGTACCTGCAGACAGGGTCAGGTATTCGAAAAAATTGATTCGCCGCTCTTCGGCCCTAGTAAAAAGTCGGAAACTTTCGGAAGAGAAACCGAAATCGAACGAGGAGTCGCCGTGCTGTGTGGGCAGTGATGGATCAAGGATCAACGGCCAGGAAAGCGGGACCCGAGTCTCACAGTCTCGGGGCAAAAGTACTTTCCTCACAGTTTCACGCGCCAAGACGTCGGCTAATTGGCGAAGGAAATTTCCGTGCGTCACGAGATTATCGAGCGCTGCTGAGAGTCCAAGAAGCGGAACCAGCGCTTCGGGAGCACCGATTGACAGGTTCGAAAGGCTTTCGCGGCGACTCACCAGAACTCATGTTCAGGAGCTGCCGCGGTCTAAACTTTCCAAAACACGATTTCGTTCCCAGGAAACAGCCTGCGGTCCGTGCCATAGGTACAGTTGTTGTGTCGTCAAGGCCGCTTCGAGCAGCGACGAGGACGAAGACGTCGACTATCAAGTTCCGATCAGGTCTTCCAGATGCTGTGGAAATTTGGTACCATCGTTGTCTCACGTCACGGTTCGCATTTGTTCAGCAGATTCCAGCTCCAGCCACACCGTTGTTAATTGCAACGAGCGGGAATCGGATTCTTCCCGTGTTTCAACGTCGGAAGAATCTTTACACGATCTTGAAGAACGCGTTCGCAGAAGAATCCGGGATACGTGCTGCTGCGACGCTTCGGAAGACAGTAACTTGGTCAGGAAGTCTGAAACGTATCGCACAGGATCGAGTCATCGACCTGGAGAATGTGGAAAGCCTCTCTTCAGGCTGAATCAGCCTCGTCGTCTACCTTGCAGCAAAACCCTTCCAACGAAACAGAACGTATGTAATTCGAAAAGGAGTCCCAGACCTCGAGTAAAAGCCTTTTGCTGCGGATGCAGGAACATTTCTGCTTTGGAGAAGTCCAAGGATTCCTCCGACATACCTTTCCGAAAGTTCGACGAACGATTGAAATCTGTAAGATCATCCGAATCCCAATGCGGAGTACCAAAGTCCCAAAGAGCACTCTGCCGATCGGGAATGAAGAGACCGCGAAAAGTGGACAGAAAGCGATGTTCGAATTCAGCGACGTCGATTGTGCTGACCGCTTCGCAGTATGGTGAATTTAAAAGGAAGTGTGAGAGGATAAGAGAATCTATGAGGATGAGAGATGGGAAGAACCAGATCTTTTCTTCGGCGGACAGAGAACTTGATTGTGGCATGACGCTGAACGATCTTTGTCCAGACCTGCCGCCATTGCAGCATTGGTCAGAGTTCGATGACCAAATGCGGAGAGTGACGGATGAGTACAAGACGCTCAAGTCGTGTTTGGACTCGATGGAGTCCGAAGCTGAGAAACCCGCGCCGGCTTTTTTCAAGGAGAAGAGAGTGACGCGATGTTATCCTTCGGGAACGGAGTTCACTTTCGGGGTGAAACGCGTGCCTGATAAAAGCGGAGCTTCCGGTGAAGAAGGTTGCTGCGATTGTCCGGAGCCGGAAGTTGGGCGGAGGTTTTACGGAAGGAAAGATCGTTCGATGTGGCGCGAGAAGATTAGAAGAGAGAAGGAGTCCTGCTGCAGTTGTAGCGACGATGCTGAAGCCGGAAAGGTGGAGGTGACGAATGCGAGAGAAGCGGACCTGATCAAAACTCTAGAGACGTTTTGCGAGAAGATAAAGCGCATCAAGTCAGAGTTTCATAAGCCCTTGATCACCTGCTGTCTTGACAATGAGACCGGGAGCTTTTCTCGAAGGGCTCGTTACTCCGGACGACGAAACAAGAGGTGCTGTTGCGGCAAGCTCAAGGCCAAGAAGCTTCTCATTTTTCCACCCGAAGGCGAAGACGGTCCGCCGTTAACCCTGATGAAAAATTCGTCCAACGTTAGCTGCAGGGTGACGGGAGACGCGGAAAAGGGATTTCAGTACAACGTGACCTACGTCCAAAGCTTTGTCAGCTCGATTAGACGCCCCGGGAATGAGAATCACCAATGCTGCGTGGACTCTGGTTGAAACATTACCGCCGCAAAATTACCACACGCATTTTCTTAGGCTGGGTAAAAACTTTTCCAATCAGTTTTACTCGGAGCAGCATATAAGAGACGGAGAGACGCTTCGTTGGCAATCGGTTTAGGCGATATTGTGGTTGATTTTTCACGGTTGAAATTATTGTTTCGTTTTTTTTTTAAACGGCGTTACCAAACCGATCGCTCCTTCAGCATTCGATGATTTATGGGAAACAGGTTCCCCATAACAGGGGGAAAAAATTCATCAAAATTGAGAGCAATTCAATAAAAAGATTATCAGAATATTTCTCATCACTTTTGAGGAAATTTTTCAGAAATGCTTCACACGTACCGTATCAACTTTTGACGAGTTCTAATCATTTACTAACAATATTGGGGGAAATTACTTTCGATCTTGGCGAATTTCACCTGCCGGTTAAAAATGTATATTTCTAATGAATCGCCAAGTGCTAAAGGGACGTCGGTTTGGAGGTACCGTTTCAAAAAGTTTAAGGGAAACAATTTTGGTCGGTAAAAATCGACTGCAGCATCCCTATGTCATGAAAAGGTGCTCGGATGTCCTTCTGGGTCACTCCAGCGAATCTGGCAATTCGCGGATACAGAGTCTATATAATTTTATTTTACACTGTTTTTTTAGTGGTTCTTATCATCGTAATCATAATGTATAATATCAATGTGCTTATACACGTGTTTTGTAGTCCTCGTATTGTTTACCGTAATAAATGGCACCTTAACGCCTGCCATGATCGTAAGTTTATTGTACTACTATAATGTTATACCGCGAGATTGAACGGCGTTTTTACTTATCGTTTGACGATATTATGCGCTTGATCGGGGAATTACGTGATCGTGAAAGGTAAACGGGAATAACTGATCGTCAAGTTGCGGAATGGCCGAGAATTAATCAAATATTGTTTAGGGGGACCCCAACAGTAACCCGATTCTCTTAAAAGAAAAAAAAATTTCTAATCGAAAATAAAGTAAGGAACAAGCAATTTTTTCTTGAAATATATTAAGCAGACAATTTTATCGCAACGTAAAATACGCCTGTATGAATATGTTCCTATGGCGAATTTATGAACTCAATCAAAAAATTAACAATGCCGATCTCGTTATTTTTCTATATATTCCGATCCAGACTATTTATGGCGAATTCACTAACTGACAAAAAAGACATCGATTTTTTTCAACGAATAAATGGTGGGACAGTGAGATTTATTTGATATTGTTGATAAAGTGTCTATAGTCAGATGTTCACATTCCAAAATCAGTGCATCAAAATTCTCTCCTGTATCACTGGATTCTCTAATACTGTATAGATGTAAAAAATCCCTATAATCAAGCTAAGGGTGAAGTTTGCCGAACGTCAAATGCAGCAATCTCGAATTTTGCTTTCCAAATCAATTTTGCAGACGCTTCAGAGTCAAAGCTGCGGTCTGTCCTTTAGAACAGCTGTTTACTGAGGGTAAATAGAATAAAATAAATGGTCAATGTGGAACAAACTAATCAATAGCTTCAGCTGGTGATAATGAATAATCAAGTCTCGGTGAAGGGATGATGACATAAAATTTGATTAGATCAACGGAAGCACCGAAGACTGGTAAGTTTGTACGATTCGATTTGCGCATGACAAAAAAATATGTCGAAAGAAATGTTTCGTCGGAAATAAAAATTGTCCCGAATAATTTTCTGTTGATTAACAAAATGAACATTTCTTTTTCCCAATTTCCCAATTTTTGTTTTTACGCTCTTTCAGAATGTCCGCTTGGTGTTTCTGGCATGAAGCGTCATCGCAAAAAAGCATTGATCGGACGGCTGACAATAACACTGTTTGTTTTGTGGACGGGATATCTGGTTTACGTGAAGGATTTGAGAAACAACTGATTTATCGAAATTAACTCTTCGATATGACGAACGTATTTATATTTGTTTACGAAGCCAAATCTCTTCGGTGAATCTTTCATGTTTCGAGAAGAAATTTGGTTACCCGAATTCTAAACTGTTTGACAGACAAGCTTATGAATCTTCCAAAGTCAAAGAAAACTTAATTTTTTATACGAATCACGGAGTCCTTGTATCGATTAAATACTCTTTCGATATGCGAGTCGTCAACGTAGCGATTATAACTATTCTTCTTTACTGTGCCTACGAGATACTGCGATAAAAATGATGGCGGAAAAAAATTGTTCATATTTATCTGTAGCAGATTTACCGAATTGTTAGAAAAAACATGACACGTTTTACGGTGACTTATTTTATATATAAGCCGTTAAAATGGGAATCATACTCACGTGTTTAAATTTCTGCATATAAACTGTGAGAAAAATTTGTATCACGTGTTGTTATTAAATCTGAAAATTTATTTTACCTTGCACTGATACTGAAGAAGAATTAATCAATTACTGCGATTATGGACAATTCAATTAGTGAGCAAAAAATTTGGTGAAATATCGAAATTTCTTCTGATTCTTGAATCGATTAACAATATTTCCGAAAATCGCGAAATTTCGTAGCTGCAATTTTTACGAAGTGGAAAATCATACCGGGCACAATTTCATTCTTTGATTAGGAATAAAAAAGTATCTTTATGCTTTCGTTAGCAGCAAAAAGGCTTCATTTTAAATCTGCGGAAATTACATGCGAACTGATTGATTTCTAATCGTTGTCGAAAATCCAAGTATGAAGTTTCGAATTTTCATTTGAAAATGTATAAAAATTTTCAACGATTGCAAACATGTAATACGCATACTTTTGCAACGAGTTTTCAAAACATGGCCGACAGGTTAAAAAAAAAAAGGAATATTTGCGAATGGTTAATCTCATTTCCATGTTCACTATTGCGTTTCGAGTTTTTGTTTCAATATTTGATTTCCCGCTCGCGTGTTCGCGGTATGGAATTCCGGTGAGTAAAGCAAACGAACTTCACCCCGCAACCGCAAGTGTGCAGCTTTAGCCAATAGTGAGTATAAGCGTTTCACAGCGAGAGCACATGCGAGCCATGGAAATCTGTTAAAATCCGTAAACCAAATACGGAAATGTAACGAACAAGCTGCCGAATCACAGGTGAACTTCAAAACGAGCCTTCTCAATTACGAATATTAGATTCTATATTCAAGAACAAAATTAACAATAATTTATATTCTATTTTAAATTTATCGTTCTGTTCTTCGATGAAGAAAAAAAAGTAACTGAAAATCAATCATCCCTTAAATTGGGACCAATATTTTTCTTTTTCATCATTTCCAGCAGAGATATCGCACGATCGGATAAATAAGTTAATGGATGAATTGAAAAATTTATAAGCGAGGGGCGAATGGATACTGAATAAACATAAGTCGACGGCACGTCGAGGTTTAGAGGTAAGAGGGCTGAAAAGGCTCGCCACAGAAGGCAATCAGGTAATAGTCAGATTGCTTGGCAAATTGGCAAGTCTGAGGTGCGTCTAAATACAGGATGGAAACCTGTCTAGTGTTGGTAAATGGAAACGGCTGATTACTCGAGGCCAAGCTCCGTCAATTACAGGGGCAATTAAACACTGCGTTTTCTCTTCTTACAGGTGTATATATATATATATATACACATTAGTACTAAGTACCCGGAAATCTACTTTCCAGAAGTCAGAAGTCGCTGCAATTCGTCGTCAAAGCAACCGCAAGGCGACTTTTCGAGAAGAATTCTACGTTGTTTTTGACATTTTTTTTTTTGCAATCTTCGGATAATGACCGAGAGGTTTGAAAAAGTTTCGCAGGGTTTCTCTGGGATTCATGGTTAAGAGTAAGTCAAAAAAGTGAGAAAAAATTTCAGGAATCAAGATTAAATGGAAATCAAACTAGTTGAGTAAAAAATAACGAAACGCAAAACAGACGATATAATATACAATGTTTAAAGATGCCGTTCCTTAGCTGGCAGAGTTATGTAAAAAAATGAACAATAGTAAATTGAAAAATTCGTAAAGGCAAAGGGAGGAGGAATAAGGAGGAAGAGAGAGAGAGAGAGAGAGAGAGAATAGGGTTCAAGGGTACTCAACCATCTGTAGTTACGTAAGAGTCTTGAAGTTAAAGGAGACCATTTAAACTCAAGAAGGGCTTGAAATTGTTCAAGGAGAACCCCGGCGAAACGCACGAGCCTATTTGAATAAGAACTGAAGCGAGTTTCCAGTTTAATTTTTAATTATTCCGAATAATCATAGCGAAGCTTTTTCTTGAAGATAAACTATACCATAAATATTTCAGGGAAAATTCAAAAATCTTACTTTAGAATTTTGTAAATCACGTTGAAATCTTTACGGAAACGATTTGTTTTTTTTTTTTTTTCTCAGATTCGTTTTCTTCGTTGACAATCAGTTTCAGAGATATGTGAGTTTGAAAAAACGGTGGGCTTTCGTCACGAAATTTTTAGCACTCGACGCAGTTTGAGCAAAAAATCAGAATCATTCCGTAAAAGCAATTCAAAAGTTGTAAACGTTAATTGTGTCCTGGAAGGTGGAAAAAAATTGATTCGAGATCTTCTTTAAGCGCCTGATTGAACAACTTGAGAATATGAATTAAATTTAGGATTCTAATTTCATTCCGTACGGTGTTTTTCTTTTTTCATTGTTTGTCGCGTGTTTTTTTTTCCTTTCCTTCTCTTATCAACATTATCCGTAACGACTTCGCGCCACGAAAAAGTTATTCGCGGCTTATAAATATTGAAGAGAAAACCGGACGAGTGAAAACGAGTAAAAAGGGGTAAAATTTTACCTCATTAACCTCAGTCCATATTCAATGCATGCGAGTGCATCGCTCTCGATAAATAATACACGAATTTGGAAAAATAACGTACGAGATAAAAACAAAAAACCGGATTGGAAAAATAATAAAAAAATCGCGAATTGAGGTGGCAAAGTTTCCGAAGCAATACATTCGTCGTAACTATTGACAAGTCTGATGTTGGTGTAACAATAAATTGATTGAACGAGGGTTTATTCGACAGAAAAGAAGAAAATATAGTAAATTAAACGAATGGATTTAGCGTGGCAATAATTAGAAAATGTATTAAGTAAACTGCAACTGCGCAATAATCGGACCAAATGATTATTTGTGTGAAATTTTCTTGTAATTCCATGAATATTTGAATCGTTATTTGATTACAATTTTTCATTAGTACGCCGTATACGTGTCAAATAAAAATGGTCCGAGTGCACCGATAAACCAACGCAGTGGGCGGTGCTTATGCGACCAAATGGCACATCGGTATAACTTTAAGATACGATCAAACTGGTGTATACGCGAATCTGGGTGTACTTGTATTACAAGGTGCTGAGGCCTGCGTGACATTTCAGCAAGTGTTCGTGTCGATTGCGTGCAGAGTCCTTGTACTCCGGGGTTTCCGTCTCTGATGGGTCGCGTGTCGCTGATTCCACCAGCACAACCACCGTTTATTTCCTAGTAAATTTCTCGAGCTCTGCACCTCGACGGCTCCAAGTGGAGCCAGAAATCCATGGACTAAGTTACTTGGGGATAAATAGGAGCGTACGGTCAAGTTGGAAAAGTTTCGACGCGGTGCGATGTGAAAAATTGAGTAAAACAGGTATCGTTAAAAAAAAACAAACTGTTTGAATTTGCTATTGTCGATCCTTTTTTTTTGGTAATTGAAACGCAAAATCAGTTTCTGAGGTTTACTCTAATTTTCTAGTCAAACGAGGCTTTAAGGGCAATTTATCGTTGCACGAGCGTTAAATTTTTTGGCAACAGTTGCGAGAAAGTATAGCAACAGTGATCGTAACGAGAGAGAACAGTAACGGATACTAGACTTTCCGGTAACGACTGGTAAACTAATTTTCATTTTTTACCTAGAACTATATTTTTCGATTGTGGCAAAAAATGAAAATAGTCAAGGACTGAGCGGTAACGGCAATTAAAAATTTCTCTCAGTGTGGAATTAAGGGTGTACAAAATTTACAGTCCGGTCACAAAGGAAATATCTAGTTTACAAGTCTAGTCTGGACGAAAAACTTGTCGAAACGGGAAAATCGTGGTTCCATCAGGTGTAAAGTTAGACTCAAAAAATGCTTCTCGATGTAAGAATGACTTAAAGCAACTATACAGTGTGACTGCAGTCGTCGATACTCCATTTTCTGGTAATCAGCTCGACGTTAAGTCTGTTTGTTCAGTGATCTACATTTCTTTCAACATCTTAATCTACGTTCTTAAGAATGTACAGAAAACTATACGAATTGTTTTGACTTTGATTTTAAACACTTGTATAAAATTTGAAACATTTTCCCTCAAGGATTAATGTAAAATCACGAAAAATTGTAGGGAAAATAACTCCAGTGTGGTACAAAAAATCGCTTTCAAATCTTACGCACGGGTTTAAAATAAAAGTGAGAAAAATATGTCCGATTTTAATTGACCGGACACGATTTCGATCTACACGTTTGAACCCTGAGTAAATTCTTAAATTTAATCATAGAATCAATTTGTTATTGTACCAACGTTGAATTGTTGGAATGATTACAACGTACATGTACGATTGGCAATGACTTTCCGGTTAGAGCGACGAAACTTATTTCCACTTTGTACGTAGGTATCCAGACGAATATTTTTCGTTTATGGAAAAAAAGTTGAAACAGATGAAGACGTGTCTAGTAACGATATAATATTAACTAAACAGAGACGTCTCTTTGTATTGAAAATTGATAGAGTTTAGATAAAAAAAAAAAAAGAAAAAAAAGAAAAAGCACGCACACCGCACTCATCAAAGTTGGAGTGTTATTCTTAGCGGTTATCCGGGTAGTTCGGAGGCGGTGTCCGAATGCCGATTTCTGATTAGGACTCCACCTCAAGAGATCAGTTACTAAATCAGTGCCTCATTGGCTCAACGGAGTTGAACAACGTGCTAACCTCAGACTCAAACAGTCTGCTTCAACGTCAGACGTGAGGGCCAGAGCTGTATGGTGGAGGGTTTGAAGTCTGAAGGCATTTCTACATGGCTACATGTTTCGAATAACAAGGGAGAGGTCGCGTCGGAATCGAAAATTTCCTCAGGGTTTCTCTCACCCATGCCACGCCGCTTTTCTCTGTGCCCCGGAGGTAAAACAGCGTAATTAACTCCTATCTAATTGGCGTGTTTGCAGGGGCTCACAACTTACGGAGGTGTGACAGCCGACGAATTAGAGATTTATACCAACCGCCGGAGAGATCGACGCTGGTTGTCACAACTATTTGTGCTCTGCTTTAACCGCCTGATTTGGGTCTCGCAGAAATTAGTAATGCTAATTTGTTGATTGCTACCGTCCGACCATTTTCTTCGTCATACTTTGGTTGCCGAAAAATTTGTCATTTTTTATTTTTTTACTTTTTTTTTCATCTTACGGAATTTGAACGAAGCTTTTCGTAGTTTTTTTTATACACAGAGCGAATTGCCAACGGCCGAATGATCCGTCGCACGCGCATTGACAGACCAAGTCGAGCGTAATAGAAACGGTTACTTTGTGTACGAAAAACACGGATGAAAAAACGCGTAAAACATACTCGGGTTGTATAAATGCAAATATTTGTATCGTGAGACGTTATCTGACGGTGAAACTCTCGCGTAAATCGAAATTCTCCAAGTTTCACTGACCAGAAAAGATCCCTTAAGAGGAATCCGAAATGCCGTCGGACTCTTAGAAAGAATAAGTAGGTACATCCAAGTTAAGAGGTTGGATAAGGTGATCTGAGAAGGGGATGAAACGCTCTCGACACACAACAAATTTATCCCCGCCGCGAATGGATGGGATGAAACCGTGGAGTACCACTTAAACGACCGGTTTCCGTTGAGAAAAAGAAACTCGGAACGAATTCCGGGATAATAGTTTGTGGCGTGCAGGACCGAGACGCGAGCCACTGATAGACGGTGAAGGGATGCTCGGCTATGCGTCAAGCCGACGGACCCTTCTCACTTTCCTTGTCTGTGAAGATGTCTGCCTTCGGTGAACAGCTTATTACCGAAATAAGTGATTACCACTCTGTTCAACGCGCGGAGTTTTTGCTTCTGATAATAATTGATTCCATCGCTCCATCTCGTTACTGCATCGTCACAAACCGCCAAATGTCGTGGTCGTTATCGCTGATTGTACACAAGTATTTGCGGATAAATTAAGGACGGAATAACGAAATTGCATGTATCAAGTGGGACTCGTTTCGTTCAGGAACCCAAGTTTTTCTTTTTTTTGTTATTTTACTTGAACCTAAAAAACTTGCAAGTAAAGTATTTTTTCCCGTGGAAGATCGTTACCTGAATTCGAAGTTTCATTCATTTGAATAACATGGAAAACGTGCCTTTTTTTTTTAAATATTTTATCACTCCGCTGTATTCGATGATTCGAATTTGATACTGGAAATATTTTACGGAGAATCAAATTCTTTGCGAAAGCTTCCGTTGAGGGAAATCTGGAGTTCGAATAGTTCGAAAGTTTATAAGTCTCGAAAGTCAATTCGATGTGATAAATTAATGTCAAGACATTCTTAACGATTTAATTGTTCGTTTGACGGAAAAAGTTGTAATGAGATTTTTGTAAGGAACTAAATGCGCTAAAAAAAAAATATATATGTCGTTAAATGCGGCTGTGAGTGAGAACAATTAAAAGACGAAAACAACGATGGAAGAACTTTGAATTAAATAAAGATATCCTTCTGCGAAGAGTATTTTCCTCTTTGCTATGTAGAAGAAATTGTTCGGGTAAGGGGCAAAAAAAAAAATATTGCTTTCAATCGGAATACGGTAACGTTAAGCAAACCAAACTTTTCAGGAGAGCAACAAAAAAAAAAAAAAATCTGCGAATGTATCCCTAATCCTTTGAAGGTAATGAGGTTTACAGAACTCGGTGAACCGAACGAAACCGTGAAAAGATAAGTTGAAAAAGTCAACGGATCCCAAAGAAGAAATATCCTGAAAATCGATGTTTGTCAAGTCAGTCTGAGTCAAGCCTCGTTATAAAATTATCTTCGGTCTAGGAATAAAGTTGTAATCGTACTAGGAGTATAAAACTGTGTAAAAAATCGTGCGTATTATCCTTTTCAAAAGCATATAATACGAACTTATTTGTTTTTAATATCGATGATTTGATCTCTAACATTTCGGAGATACAGCCAACGAAAAGTACACTTTTTTGTAAATGTATTGAAAATTTGATAAATTACGGCCGAATGATTCTTGCAGGTTTTTTTTTGGGGGGACTTCGGAAAATCCCTGAAAATATGTTATACCCAAATCACCTCTGGGACTTTCTGACGTGTCCCTTGTTAGCCAGGAAACAAACGTGTGACACAATTGGCACTAAATCGTGACAGTTGTTGTTCGATTGGATATCTTATTAAATATTATTTATCCAGGGAATCGATGAATGAAAATATACAGACGAATCAACTCGCAATCAGAACGATCATTCCGCGAAATCGTTCTACAATTTTCAAAGCCATCAATTTTATTATTACTAAAAATTTGCCTATTTTTTGGAAAAATATTTGAACAGTTTTGACAAATTTTTATTATGATTAATTTAACGGCGTTTAAACTGAACTTTTACAGGGTTTGCTACAAATTTTAAAGGCAATTTTTAGAACTTGATTTGAAAAATTTGAATTTTCTAGTAAATATTGTAGATATATTTCTTGGAAATTAATTTGACAGGTTTGACAAATTTAGGTGGATGGAAAATTTTTGGAAAGTATTTTAATGGGAATGCTGAAGATTTAAAACGTAAGCTGTTTTAGTGAAATTTATTACTACGAGCCAGCGTCTAAAATCCCTAAAATTGTTTGAATAACGTGATAATAGCGAAAATATGCTGAAAAGTAATCAGTGTTTTTACGATCTTGCAGAATTTGGTTAAAAAATATTGAGGAATATATATTTCCACCGAGGAAACGACGTGCACCGAGTTAATTTCCCTGCAGCCACGGCCTCGCCGAGGGGCGTCGTTGTAATTAAATTCAACACCGTGTTGATGACCCACATTAATTAAGCTATCAAACCAGATGTGCAAAGGATCCTGTCTTTGGAATGAATTGCAATTTTGACAGGTCCGAATCTAATCTTGCGATCATCCGACTGGTTCTCTCCAATATTCCTTCATGAAAATCCTACGGGATAAAATTAATCACGATTTATCAATAAATATCAAAACTTTACCATAAATCATCTGAAATTAATTTTCGGCGCAGAATTAAAATTTGTTTTAACCAGTTTCTGAAATTTTTTTAAACATCGATTCTCACCAGGGTTGAAAAAAGATTCTTAAAATAAATTTCGATCAACAATTATTATCAGTTTAAATTTCTAAATCACGATTTTAATATTCAAATGTTTGACTAATTTTTCAACCAACATATTTTACAGCCTGTGAAAATCCTCAACCACGACCCCTTTTATTGCCATTTTATTTGAGTGATCAATGACTCTGAATAATTGCATTGGAATCTCGATCGAGTTTTTGACCAGCTGCGCTTACTTTTTTCTATTTCAGAATGTATTTCCGCTCAATCCTGTTCGTCGTGGCAGTATTTACATCAGTGCTGGCCGATAAACCGTCCAGTGATGTTGTTCCTGTTAAACGAGCTCCCATGGGATTCCAGGGGATGCGAGGGAAGAAGGACGTGACGTCATTCGAGCACGACGAATACTCGAAGAGAGCTCCTATGGGCTTTCAGGTGAACTCGATTCTCCCACTTTTCTAGTATGACCTATCGAACAAATATAAATAGTCTTCCCGCATCATTGGAAACCGATAATATGACGTGTATAATCAACCGAGCAAAGCTTCGATCTGGAACTCTGGCAGGAATAATTAATCGTTAATCGAATTTCTCTGAGTTTCGGGATAATGTCTGAAAAAAACTATACCTGACAAGTATCTGAATTTTGATAAAGAATTCTTGAAAAAAATATTTCCAGGTTTTAAAAGAAATTATAGATACTAAATGGTTGAGTCGTCGCAAGAATGTAGAGAAAATTCTGATTTTTTTTGTTTCATACTTACTTCAGGTTACAAAATAATTGTACGAAACGTATAATTGTAGAAATATTTTCAATTAGGGATATTTCGGCGGCACGTTTTTTTGGCAATTTCTTATTATTTGATGAGAAATTTATATACAATTATACAGAATAAATTTTTTTTTTCTTTTTTCTTAATGGCGATAAGACTGAGAAAATCACATGCAATTTATAAAACGATCGAACGATCGTAAATTCCTCGCATTTTTTTTTTTTTTTTTTTTTTTAATGACAAAATTTATCACCACCGTACGTTTTTAGCAAAAATGTGAGACATTTTTAGAAACGTTTTCTCTGAAGTTTCCCAAAATCATACGATTTATGAGTAATTTTCGCAAAATTCTGAGAATATGTTCGGAAAAAAATTATTCTCGAGATATTACAAGGTGTCGCGGGAAGATTTTCAAAATACAGTTCATTCAAAATGCTGTTTTCAAATACGCAGTCTTTTCGGCGGAAGGTCAGATTAAAAACTCGCGATGATAAATATCACGTACATATTACTACGTAAAACGTATCGAGTGAAATCGGCTTCCAGAAAAGTTGTCCTTCGTGAATTAGTAAAAAGATAATTATACAGGTTAATCTCTTCGTTTTTTAATGAGCGAGAAAGAGAGAGAGAGAGAGAGGGAGAGAGAGATACACAGATAAGGTTCACTATGCCCATGTCAATGTTGGAAAAAAAAAAAATCAAAAACACAAGTAACGTAGTAACAGGAAATAAAAAGAGGTGAAACTAAACAATGTAAAAGTATGAATACATAAACAAAAAAAATAGAATGTTAACAAATAGGAGGAAGAGAGAGAGAGAGAGAGAGACCGATGTATTTGACTTGTTGTGTTTGCAATGTTAAAGAGTTAAAAAAAAAAAGAAATTCCAAAAGGAAGCTAAAATTACTTTCGTTGAAAAAGAAGACGTCAGTTTTACAAACGAATAACTAATTCTATATATATATATATATATATATATATATATATATATATATATAGTTTTTGAATAACCAAGATTAATGCAAATAAATGCCATTGACGATTTATTTTATTCTCGGCCCTAGCAGGCAAAGCACATAAAAATTCGTATGTTGTGAAATTTTCATTGTACTTTATACAGGAAAGCAAGCAGAGTTCGGCATTGGAACGACAATTTTAACTAGTCCCATGTGCGCTGTTTACGATCCGCGTCTGGCTCGAACGTTTCGGTTGAAAGAATGCGTGCAGCGTGACACATATTCTTGTCCAGAGGTTGGACGACATGTGATAATTAACGCAGCGAGCGTTGTTTCATTTTTTTTTTTCTTTCTTTTTTTTTTTTCTTCATCTACTCAAAAAGTATGCAGATCTGTGACAAGTAATCGCTATTTGAAAAAAGTCAAGGTTGAGATATTATCGTTTGCATGATGTGAAGAATTTCGCTAATTACAGGGAGACTCGATCGGGCACTAAAATTTTCGTCTATGAAAACTTTTGACGCCCTGTCACGTGTGGTAAAATATCGGATGCTCAAAAATTTCATACTGCTAGCCGGGGTTGCGAAAAATGCATTATTTTATTAATGCATTAGCCATTTCATTATTCATTAATTTTTCAACGATTAATGCATTTTCTCCTCATTGCGCATTATTTTTATTGCTAATAATGGAACATCGCTGTACTATTCAATACATTTCCAATAAATAATATATTTTTCCCCATTATGCGTCATTTTTATTATCAATACAGTGACAAAATGTGGTATTATTTAAATAATTGATGAATCATAATGATCAATGTATCGGTTATTTGAAAATTATTTAACTGCAAATACTCGGTATGATTTATTCGGGTTGTTTTCAATCGTTACTCTGACCTCTACAGTTCTATATGAATGTATATATATATATATATATATATATATATATATATATATATATATATATATATATATATAGGCATTTTTGCATAACCAGCATTTAATTCTACGCCCTATTTTTATTTTTTTTTATTTTTGCAAGTATCGGAAATTAACTCGCCAAGCAAAACTTGAAACTGTTGAAAAATAAAGTTCATTTTCTTCTACAGGCGAAATTGAATTTTGTGACGTTCTAAAAAAAAATAAAAAAAATATTGACATAGAATTCAGTTGTATCAAATATTCAAAGCTTAGAGGATGGTAGCAGAAAAAGTTTATGCAGGTTATTTGCTCAAGTTTAAAAGTATCGTCCCCGATCAATCGCCGGCGTTGATTTTTTTTTTTTAATTGACTGTTTCCTGTTTTATCATGTAAAGAATAAATCTTGAAAAACCGATTTTGACGTTGTTCGGAATTTTAATCCTGAAAATACGTGTTTCGCCTCGAATGGACGACGAACTGACCTCGAGCTGTTTGAAGAGCTGAGCTTCATCAAATATTAACGCTACAATAGAAATAAAAAAAAAAAAAAAAAACACAAAAGACATTCCTATTTTCTCTCACAGTGTGTTATCCCCTTTTAAAACCGTTGTGTTTCTCATTCTATGATACAATTCTGTAACATTTCACCGAGCTTTTGAGGAAACGGTACGATAAAGTTGAAAACTTTTTGGATTCCTACGGAATTTTAATTACAAACAAAGCTTGATGAACGAGATATTTTTTTTAATACCCGCTTCGATGCACTGTGTGAGGTAATTTCGTAGTTCGAATAACAGTGAAAATTGGTGTCCCCCAAAAAACTCTTCACGTCACACTTTTTCTGTTATAAAAAAAAAAAAAAAGAAAAAAAAACAAGCGGTTTTTGAAAATGAACGTGATACGTATTTTTGCGGGTTGTCACTTTACTAATTTCAGAGATAAGGAGAATAATTTCTGTAGATATTGCCGCTTCACCGTACTTGACGCAAAGTTTTTACACCTGAGGTACTTTTGGAAGATTCTCGTATCTCATTCAGGTTTCCGGAAAACTTTCGTAAATTTCGCACAAAGTGGCAAAGTTTTTGCAACGTCATTGCGAATGTATACAGTTGCACGCAACGAATGTTTGCTTTGTTTTCATACCTGGCAGAGTTTATCGTCGAATTTATTATGTCAAATTAAAATCACGCCGGCTAACAAGCTATGACGTTTGTCATTCAAGTTATTGTTGTTCGATCGAATAATGAAGAAACTGAGAAATTAAATTAACGCGGTCACGGGTAAAAGTCGAACCCTAAAATTTGGCGCTGACTTGCAGAAAGCCGAGAGCCAAAATAACTTCACGTGAAATTGATTTTGATTTTTCAGGGGATGCGGGGTAAAAAGGATCAGATGGGTCCCGATATTGAGCAGAATTTCATCCACGACGATTACGAAAAACGGGCGCCCATGGGGTTTCAGGGTATGAGGGGAAAGAAAGACTACTTCGAATCTGACGTCGATGATAATTTTGACGTTAACAACTTCGAAGAGGATTACGACAAGAGGTTGATGATGGGATTCCAGCAAATGCGGGGAAAGAAGGCAATCGATGATGACGAGCAGTACAAACGTGCTCCGATGGGATTCCAAGGGATGAGGGGAAAAAAATCATTGGAGGAGGTAGAGTTGATAGTCTTATTCGTCTCAAAACCGAAAACAGGATAAAGAAGAATCAGAATATCGAATTTTCGAATTCGGGAAATTTTGTTGGTTGAATTTTTAAGTGCGGTACGTCGGAGTGGAGAAAAGTCGAAAATAGAGAAGAGATGAGATACAGAATTGTGAGAACAAATTTGGAAACGTAAAAAAAAAATATATATAGAAATACAAAAATGTCAAGATCCGATTTGCCGAATTTAAAAATATACGGAGTCTTATAAGTATAGATAAAATGAAATGTAAAAGAGTGAAAATATAGAACGACGAAACGTAGAATCGCCACAGAAATAGTAGAAGTACTGAAAACTGTTGAGAATCAAAAACACAAATAGCTGATGAGTAGAATTAGAAAATGGTGAAAATCTAATTATAGAAAAGTATGAATACAAGAGAGGGGAAAATATAGAGAATACAAAAAAAAAGAATCGACAGGAGAAATGTAGAAAAAAAGAGATAGAAATTAAGAAAGGCGAATTCGATTAAAAAAATTTTTGAACGTATATTTCGAATTTCTATACTTGGCGAAATTTTTACAATCTAGACATATCGCATAAATTTTGATCTCGATTCTGACGGCTATTCATATTTTGGTAACCCGGGTTATCACTTTTATTTATTTTGATAACTCAATACTCCGACTTTCTCCATTTTAAAATGAAAATTATTATTATATTGTGACTTTTCAAATTCATGACAATTCTACTTTTTGACCCTTCAAACATCCGAATATTGGAAGATGGATTAAAATACGGCACGCGACTGAAATTCAAAATTTTTTTCCCCGATCGAACAGGTTATGGACGAAATTGAAAAAAGGGCACCAATGGGCTTCCAAGGCATGAGGGGCAAAAAAATGTATCTACCGGAAATCTCCGACAGCTATGAGAAGCGAGCAATGATGATGGGCTTTCAAGGAATGAGGGGAAAAAAATCTGAGCTTGATGCTGACTGGGATAAACGGGCGCCAATGGGATTCCAGGGCATGAGAGGAAAAAAGAGCCTGCAGGAAGAAATCGAGGAGCTGGAGAAACGCGCTGTTATGGGGTTTCAGGTACATCGGTTTGGCAGTTCTCTTATTTTTTCAGAATTTGAAGAAGCACGTCTGAATTGTCATGTCGCATAAATTTAACACGAGTTACCCAAAATTCGGCAATTATTAACGTAGAATTACTCGTCAAAAATTCATTGTCATACGTTATTGGATTTTGAGTCAATCCAAAAAATTATCTATCAGCACAGAATTTCATTCGGTGAGCGTTTTTGAGTCTATAAAAAAGGAAATCAATCCATTTAGCAATAACATATTCGATTGTAAGTACTTTTTAAGACTTGCTGATATCAATCGAATTTCTTCATCTTCTCCATTCAACTAGAACCGAAAATTCGTCCAAATATTTTAAGTTCTACAAGTAGGTATTGAAAAATAGGCGTGGCGATTTTTTTCAATGACAATTCCTGAGTATTCAAAGTTTCATGCTTCTATTCCAAAACTTTTCGTATTTACGAGTCTTCTTACGAAAAAATTGAGCTATTTTCGCAGTCTCCTCTGTTTATCCATAAAAACATTTGAGTTCTGATGCAAGCAGCTATAATATTGCATAAAGTGGGATCTCGTAACGTTTTTAATAACGATGCAATTTTGTGAAAACCAAGAAATAAAGAAATAGAAAACGAGTTTACTATTGTGAATTCGTAGAAAGCATGACATTTCTTTATCTCTGCGTTGAATGAACGTGCGTCGAGTGTTTTTGTTCAGAATTGCATACAGAATCGGACTGTTAAGGTCGTGCAGTACTCCTACCTGTACCGACCGAGCAAACTTGCTCTTTTTATTCCTATATTGAATAAACAAACGAACTGAAAGGGTTCAAATTTCAACGGCGGATCGCTCTGTTGTAACGGAACGTCGAAATTTGAACCCCTTGCGTTCGTTTGTTTATTTAATATAGGAACGAAAAGGGTGAGTTTGCTCGGTCGGTAAAGGTAGGAGTATTGAATAACCTTAAGCCCGTTTTTTCGTTTACGGTACGTGGACTTAGAAATTTTTATATAAATATACGTCGACGTTGAAATCGACCAGGTCCACCTCCTTAAAACAAACACGAAATTCGTGAGAGACAGGATAACGAAAATAAATTTTTGATTCTATCAGTTTTAGCAAAATGACGAACGTATCCCACTTATAGAAGACTACGATAATATTCCAACTAGAAAAGTAGAAGAAAAGTTGAGACAGGTTGATTGATTTTGGTTCGTTAAAACTTCCAAGTATAACGGAGAGCCTGGAAAGATTGATAAAATAGTAAACTGCACACTGTCGGGATTTCGATTCTTCCATTTGCCGTTATATCGATTCCCTTACGAAACGAAGACAAATGTGGTATGAATTCCCAGCGCAGCTCCGATCCTTTCGTTTAGTTTGAACGATTTTCGTAGGTTATCACGATTTCAAGGAGCAGTCTTGACGCCGAGTCAATGTAACCTTTCAACGAAATTTCCCAACCGTTACCGACCGCCCCTCAACCCCCATGTAAATATGCTGGTACAATGTCAATGTCCGTTTCCAGGGCATGAGAGGCAAGAAGGACGGTGCGAGTGGTCTAGAAAATTTTCTCGATCGCTACCAAAAGCGGGCTCCAATGGGATTCCACGGTATGCGGGGTAAGAAGGACGACGACGATTGGGAAAAAAGAGCCCCTATGGGATTCCAGGGGATGAGGGGAAAGAAGGATGATTCTCTCCAGGATGATGTCTACGGAATTGACACTCGCTTTGATAAAAGGGCACCGATGGGCTTTCAAGGTGAGCTGGGTTCGCGTATAATTCTAATCAGCTCAGTCCGGAACAAAAGTCCAGAATTTCATGAACTTGACGCGAAAATCACAAACACCAGTCGAGCTGTTTGCAGGAAAAGACTAACTTTCGAAAATCACCGTGAACGAAGAAAGCCTCGATTGTTAAAAAGAACAGGGTAGAAATTGTTCTATATTTTTTGTTTGAGGAGCTCGGCGAGCCAAATATGAGTATGTTTTATTCATCCAGTCTTGGGCACCGTGAAATACTTTCTCTAATTAATACAATATAAGAATTAATTTTTAATTAGGCGAAATAATGACATTAATTACAATTGTAATTTATAATTAGGTAAAAGAACCGGTACTAAATACATTCGTAATTATTATTTTGTTTTCTAATTACAAATTACCATTTCAATTAGTATTTTTTCTTCTTCCAATAAAAAATTAGAAAAGTAATTAGCATCGTTTCTTCGCCTGATTACAGATTACAAATGTAATTACCGTAGTTTTTTCTTTTAATTACAAATTACAATAGTAATTAGTATCGTCTTTTGGCTTAGTTGGTGATTACTTTTTGTAATTTGTAATTAGAATATAATTAATGACAAAAATGTTCAACACTCGTTCTCTCTTCTACGGGATAGTAAAAAATTGAGTAGACGTTCGTTAGTTTAATATTAGTTTGTAAATTACAAAAAATTATGAAATTATAAGCGATAGCTTGGATATCAACGTTTCGCTTTACAACGTTTTGAAAATTATACAATGTCTGGAGAAATCATTCGATTTTACTCTAAAATCATCCATTTTATTCCGAGTATTATTTTCCACAGTCCTCTCGCACTAAAATGCTTCAAATATTTTGTTTTACGACATTGCACCCGTGTTGATCATAATTACTAAATGGTAACACATATAAAATTTGCTAGATTAAAAAAAAAAACGTATGATCTGGTAAATTTGTCAAAAATTTATACATCAGCCATTTTACAGTAAAATCGAAGCAATCGATTGAATTTTTCATCAATTTGAAGCGATTCTAATTGAAATAGCAATATTCAAGCAATATCAAGTTTTCATTACAAATGAAATTATAGTAACCGACTTGTACATGAAATTGATAATAACTCAATTCACGACAATTTTGTAATAAAATTAATGAAAGGTGTCAATTCTTGGGCCTAACACCTTCAAATAACTTGGCCGAGGAAAGAAATTTTCAACTGTAATGTCAAATGACGACTTTAAGATTGGAAAATGATAAAAATATTTCATGTCTACTTTGCGTTAAGTCTTGTTAATTCGTTTCAAGAATTCTCAATCAGCATATTCAAAACAAGTATTCACCTTCGTGGAACTTGTGATTCCCTATCAATTTCAAACGATCTTCTTGACAGAGAAAATCAATCGATCAACTTCGTTGAAAGAGGTTTAATTTCGAAAATTTTTTCTCCTTCAGAGTTTTTACGCATCATAATAATATTTGTTGAATTATTAACATTTTTTTTTTTTTTTTTTTCTCTTTTGTGTGAATTACCGGCAGGAATGCGGGGTAAAAAGGACGACGAGCCGTTGCAGTTTGAGAAGCGATCGTCCTACGGTATATTTGGAACACGTGGAAAAAAGAATCCGAGGTGGGAAATTCGCGGCAAGTTCGTTGGAGTTCGGGGCAAGAAATGGGCCCCGGAAACCGAACTGCTCGCTGACCAGGACGAGACGGTCAGCAACAATTTACTTGATAACATCGAAAGGATCGACACCAAAACTGAATTTTCCCCCACAATAGGTAACATAGGTGAGTCCGGAAATGTGAATTCGCGTCAGAGTTGACAGGTTTTTTTTTTTTCATATTAAAAAGGAAAATATTCTAGGACCAAAACACATTTATACTAAAAAAAAAAAAGCGGAATCTTGGAGAGCTTTTCGGGAGTCGAAATTTACCTTTTGAGAAATCATTCGACAGCTGTTGTATATAAAATTTTTGCGATTACGTAAAAGCTGTTTCAACTCTTTTAGATCCCCTCTCCGAAGTGACACTTGTATCGTCTAAAAAGCATGTGTTTTAGAAAAAGAAACCTGTTTTATCGACATTCTATCTTACCGACTGGAAATTTGTTGCGAGATCTATGGATTGATTGTTCCGATTTTTCTGCTTACTTTTATCGCTCTACGGTTTTATGTTCCTGATCGCTTGTAACAAGTAATAAAGCTTTGAATTTGAAGTTGATAATCCAATTACGTAATGAATAACAATGGCTTCAAAGCGAAGGGAAAAAATCTTTCCAATGCGAATTACGATTTTGGAATCTATTGATTTATAAGAATTTTTTTTTTTTTGCCGGGATCGGGTGAAATTTGAAAACTTTTCTTCGCCTACCAATTCATCGAACAAGTACTAAAAACGCTATTTTGAAACAATGCAAAGTATTCGATGTACATTTCCGGAAATTCCAATAAAGCTGCAACGATGTACGAGGCATTCCGTGCCAAGTCATTCAGTTTTAAACCTCACAATTTTTAATTTGCTTAAAATTTTTGCAAGGGATAATAACATCTCCAAAACACTTCTGGCGCTCAATTTGTTTCTTTTTTTTTTTTACTTCTATTACCCGAAAACAAAACTTTCAACAAAATTAAAATAGCGAGGTTCAAAATTCAGTGATTGGGCACGGAATGCTGAATACATGTTTTCTTATGCAGACATTGAAAGAAATCAGATTTTGTTATACTCGCTGTAGGCGAAATTTTTCCCATTTTCTTTTTTTTTTTTTTTTGCAACGGCTTACTTTACGTTGATGGATCGTGTTTCGTATAATCTCCAGCGTGTATCCCCGGAGTATTACTTTTTTTTCATCAGGAATTTAAACTTCGTGTCTAAATCAAGTAGAATAACGTGCTTTACATCTACAGCCGTTCTCCTTAGCTCGCCGCCAACCGCTGTGTTTACACCTCTAGATTAGCTCAGCGAAAGTTTCTGAAATTGAGAGATTAACGACTTTCATAAGCCTTGTTCTTTAATCCGTGACAAAGATAGTTGTTAAAACTTTCATCGTTACTAGACAGATCATGGGCATATAATGTCTAACTTGATTCAATAGCTAACTTAAAAGAAAGCTGCTTTTACGTGTTCGTATTTACCGATTATTATTCACGTACTACGTTTCAATTTTTTCAAATTGTCGATCAAATATCTCCTTAAAAAAAAAAAAAAAAAAAAAAATGAATTATGAATTAAAAATGTGGAGGCTGTGCAGTTTATGGAAGAATCATTCAAACAAAAAGCCAATAAAATCGGGACTGAGAAACTTAATCGCTGCAAGTGAATTGAGTTCAAGTGTATCGAATGAGTCTCTTCTCGGATGCAAACAAAATTAAAAGCAATAAACTTTTATAAGAAAAATTGCGTTATCAACCATTTCAAAAAAGTTATATTATTGTTTGGTTTTATTACCATCACCTGAAGTTGTGTTTCAAATACCGTAAATTCGTTTTTTAACGAAGCGGAGTTTATTAATTTTTAATCGACAATAATTTTTTACACAACGCTTTTTGCGGTTAAATGAGATCTAAAGGAAATAATTTGTCCCAAGCGATCTTTAGGGTGTAATCCATTCACAAACAAAATCGGCCCTGTTACATCAAAAGTGGTCAAGTGATACGATTTTGGAATCGAAAAAATTCATCCAAGATGTAAGAATTTTTCAAATTATCAAAATAACTTTCGGTACTTGAATTAGTGGTTGTTAATTTTTTTTATTTTTTTTTTTACATGGAAAAGAATTTCTTTCAATTCAATATTCAACTCAATTTAATCAACATCAACGTTTTTAATTCTGTTTTCATTATTTTCTCGTTTAACTAATTTTTCTCTTCACCTTTTCTTGATTACAACAACTTTTTAACGTTTTTTTTTTGTACATTTCTGTTTCAGATGTCCTTCAGTAATTAGCTGCAACCGCTACAGCATGATTATATTCTGAAAAGATACAAATAATTGATAAAAAAAAAAAAAAAATAGTCTACCAACGACAGCGCGAATATGCCAACAATAGTGACGTCATTAGACGTGCTGTCATCTGTTATGTTTCGTCAGGAAAATTTTATCAAAATATTTATCATTTTATTTTTTTACTATCTACATTGTACTTGTGATTTTACTATCATTTCGACTATTACCATGCAGAGTTTGTTAATTGATACTAATTGATATGATTGTGATTGTTATTATTATTTTTATTATCGTTATTATTTTCTGCGTAATTATCATCGTCATCACTACCGTCATCATCATTGCAATCTTCATCGTCACTGTAATCATGGTTATTATAGTTATTCTCATTATTATTGAATGACCTACGATAATCTAGTCGTCACATATTAAATATACATATCCAAAGGTTATGTCGATAAAAGATGATGTGCACATTATGTATCAAAAGATTGAATAATCTTCATTTTTTTTAGGAACTGGCGTTTTTTTTATTTGTCTATCAATATTATACAAGTATAATTGTTGTTATCTTTATTATGGTATCTCGTGTGTAATAAAAATAAACAATAAAAGCAGTTACAAGATTCGATTTGTGATTTAAGGAAGAGAGAAAAAAAACAGGAAGCAGTAATAGAATAATAATGATAACAGTAATAAAATTAGTTTTAACAAAAAAAAGCCAAAAAAAAAGAGAATAAAAAATCCAACGCAAGCCTGATAAACCTGAATCCAAAAAAAAGTATCTTCACAGGTATTGTTAAAAAAAGTTTTCATTCTTTTGCAGCGTCGTCTAATAAGTTGCCAGTGTACGTCGAAGTTTTATCGCTGCAGTTCAGCGTTTTTCAAAGAAAAAAAAAAAAAAATTTTCCCATGTGATACGAATGGGGAATAAAAAATCGCGACGAGGCACCTTTAAATATTAATAATAAGAGCAGAAACTTGGACAGCATATTTTTTTCATGATTTTCAGCGATATTTTTCACCTCAAATTTGAAAGAAAAAGGTAGTCGATTTTTGGATACAGTCTGACGACCATCTTAAAGACCACCCTAATTTACACATTTGTATAGTAACGCAAGTGCGGAAGAAAAAATACATATGTCGAAGGAAAGCTGATTATTTCTTTGCTCTCAATCATCTTACAATTAGTACTGTATAACTATTTAATCTGAGGGGTGAGTGCCAGATGAGCGAAATAAACTTAGAATAATCGATCATTACGTGAGGACCAATTTTCAAAGAGACGTGACTGTGGGATATTGCGTCGTGCATCGGTGACTATCGAAAGGGGCGGTTAAAAATAAATTGACAAACAAGAAACGGAGATATTAACGCGACGCAAAACGCCTCGCGACTGACCCCCAGATGCACTTGGGCTCGATTGGCAAGCTTCTGGCTAACTTGTGCCTACAGCTGGATAAGGATTCCATTCTTTCGTTTCTTTCACATTTTCTTCACTACCGTAGATTAATCGCGATATTGCGTCACAGTTAAAATATCTCCAACCCATGGCAGTTTATCGGTTCGCGCATATTGTTCAAAGCTTATATCGCTTCTGTGTTATGCTCTAATCGTCATACGTGCGTTATGGAAACAACGTTTGTCGATTGACCTTAAGCCTCTCAATATTCCGTTATGCGACGCTTCACTATTGCACGATTCTTACTCTTCTTCTTCTTCTTCTTCTTCTTCTTCTTCTTCTTCTTCTTCTTCTCTTCCATTGTTGCAATCCAATTGCTTAGCATACTGTTTCATTTCGCAGATGTTTTTGCAAACGATTTCAGGTGGCTGGCTTACTCGCAAACGAAGTGTGGAAAAGAGGAAACATTTGTTATCTAGATGTTTACAGTGTGGCAAGCATAATATAGGTACTTAGCTGCAGCGGTGACACTACAGTTACCTCATTTTTCATTTCTCATCCATTATTGTTACTCCTGCTGCAGGGGAATGAATCCCCAACGAATACGGTGACAAGCATCTCGCATGCCGTGTAAAGTACCGTCGGCGTACTTATTGTTTACAGTTTGAATTCACGGTCGTTTGCCAAGCAAGCTACGACGTAGATAATTTTATCAAGTGTTTTTCCTCATCGTCTGTTCCTTTTTTCCCCGCCTTTTCCGCTAAGCGTATCTTGGGTTTTTCGATATAAGAAGAAACGAGTGCAACGTCTCCGAATGTCTACTTTGGCATCGGTTTATCACTGCAAACGTTAACGTACCGAACACACGTATTTTCGCACGGTGTTTCATGAAAAGTCTTCTCCCGGGTTCCCAAAAAAATTCCACACTTCATACCGCAATAGAAAACTGAAATTTCGGGACCAAAATGACAAGTCTGCCTTGCTCAATTTATGCAAAACAAATTTGTCAATTTATGAAAATCGTTGGGTGAATTTCAGGTGCTTTTCCTTTGTGTTTAATCATTTTTCCCTTACTGAGTTTATTCTATAGATACGGAAACTTGCCGTATTATTCTTAAAAGCTGCAGAAACAGCTTGAGACTTACACGAACGCTGTGCCTCTTCAAAAAGCCAAATGGCAGCCCGTTCACGCAAAAATTCAGCAGCCACACGGAAGTGAGATGTCCGTTTTTTGAAAATTAAGAATTGAGATGTCTGATGTTTTTCTTTAGCCGAGGATACATTAGTTTTTCGCTTCTTTCTATTTATGCATTTTCTCATAAAATTAATTTCATTAATACTCGTTGAGAAGAAGAGGAGGAAAAACCAAAATTGTTGCAAGGTACGCTGTTACAATAAAATTTCCCTTCAAAAAGTTGTGTCGATTGTTCAACTGACATTAGTCTTTCTAACTGTGGAAAACAATTCCTCTCAAGTCACGTATATACCCAAACGATGCTTACTTTATATTTGTTCTTTCAAGATCACGTAAATATACTAAATAACTGTGAAAAAATTTAAATCACAAACTTTATTTCACACCTACATTTCTTGATCGAATACAACGAATAATTTTCACAGTGTTGAAACTAGCAAACACGAATAAAAACAATTAGCGGCTGCGGCAGTAGCCAGCTACCCAGCCTGGCTCCTTGTGGCAATAGCCACTGCAGCAATTGCCCTGACTTCCATCAGGTTGACACTAAAATCAAGCGATGTTTCGTTAGGAAAACTTGCGTTTTTTTTCACGGTAATTTCAAGGAAATAATAATTGAATTCGGACCGTGAGAAAATGTTAATAAGAAGATAAGAATAGTAGCTCATTAAATAATTATTTAATTTTATTTTTGTACCAACCCCGTCACGGTTACGAATACACGCGTCTGCCGTTCCAATGAATGCCAGTATAACAGCAACGACGAAAAGAGACATCAAAATTTTCCTCATCGATATAGCCATTGTGCGTGTTTTTTTTTTATCTAAAATACGCAAGTGCGAATTAAATTTCTTATTCAATTACATCAAGATTTCATGGTTTGTTGTACAAGTTGTACGGTCGATATAAGAAAAAAAAAAAAGAAAAAAACACAACAATTTTGCTCTAAAAGAAAAGAACGAGAAAAAAAATTATAAAAAAAACTTGAAAATAATAATACTAATTGATACAAAAACCTATTTCGAATACTCACTCGAGATAATCTTTGCTTCGCGTTCGGCAAGGGACGTAAACTTGCAAAGTAGGTAAGATGTGTCGGGAAAGACGAAGCGAAATGGCAAAACGCGTTCAGAATGCGAAGGCTTTATACCGACAGGCGTACAGGCTTCATATCTCGCCCTCCACCCCTCGCTCCCATAAGTATGCACATACATATATCAAACTCCCCTCTACTCAATTTTTATCCAGTCAGCCAACGTTTACTTATTTCAATGTATTTTTACTTTTCATAATCTTTGTTAGCATAAGAAAAGTATAGATTTCGGCGGAAAATCACTGCTTCCAATTTCTACGAATCTCAACGTTTTCGAAACCTCTGGAATCCAAGAAACAGGCTTTTAGAAAAACGTTGGTCCGTCTGACAAATTCCCACGATGATCTCGGAAACGACTCCGTCAAAAGACTTGAAGTTTGCAGGATCTTAAAATCGGATGGTCAAGAAAAATTGCCATCTTTCGTTGAGTTTGAACTTCCGGTTCCACCGGACATAAATCGATTATCAACGTCTTACCGATAAACGTATACTTTTTCCTAGTTAATGTATTTATTTATCTTTTTTTTTTCAAAAAGTATGAACTTGTTCTTTTCCAGATAATTTTTCTTCTAATCTTTCTATCAAAACTTTTTCATTCGGCTACCTGGTCTTATCAGTTTTAGAATTTTCACTCGGCCGGTTCGAGATCATCGATGAAGTTTGTTGGACAGACCGAGATACTCTTCCCTTCTCACGGTGATGAAAAGTACCGCGAAGAAAACAGTTTTTCCAGCTTGCGTTTGTGTTCTATTTTTTCTTTTTCTTTTTGACTACCGCGGTTAACCATGGATGTGAATCGACGCTGAAGCTTTTGTCCCAGATTTTCTCTCTATCCTCAAAGGCTACCCTTCCTCATCCTCGAGCATTTTGCACTTATCTATCTGCTTTTAGGTCGTGTTTAGTTTACATACCAGGATGGTAATAAACAGACTTTGATCGTACCTCCTCATCAAAAATCATCTTTCCTGGGGGCTTTGATCCAGTTTACGCTGCAAGTTCTAATTAAACAAACGTAATTCGTGAGGCTGATCAACGGAGTATGAACATCGTCTTGATTGGTTTTTATTCATCTGATGAGTGGGTTGCAAGCGTTGTGATTGTGACACAGATTACTGATATAAAGGTATGTGTAACGCTCCGACACAACGAGATTACTGCGACTTGCGTGACCTCGGAGTCATATCAGAATCACATGAACATTGGAATCGCATCAGACTGCTGACACTAGAAACCGGTGCAGTTTCTGACTGAACGTAAACACTGATAACGTGTCGCGTTGCCGAGCCTCTCGACGAGTGCAGTATCCAACTAAATGTAAACAAGGAAAATATGTTGCACTGGCGATTTGAACTCCGAGTTTTAACTTCGGAAATGGATTGTGTCAGTTGGGCAATTGCAATCTATGGCGATTGAATGCCTTCTTGCGGTTAAATGAGACCAACTTTTCCACTGTACACTGTACTGTCCACTGACTACCATACATCTCGAGTCGTCTACCAATCATGGCTCCAGACTGACTGTAGAGTTTCGGTACTTGTGAGATTCCAAAATTTTGGACAAAGGGCATCGCAGTTTTGTATTGAAAATTTTTGCGTGTTGACACGGAGTAACTACCAACTTTGACCGATCCAGTGTCAATGTTTAGGTAGGATTACGTGTGAACAATTGGACGTTAGATCTATACGAATAAGGGTTCCTTTGCTGTAGATCAATTTAGCATGACGAACATCACTAAGGAGAAGCGCAAAGTTTTCATTGCTCGACTGGTTCAAAAAAATCGTCGAGTGTACGTAAGAATCCACTTTCTTGAATGTAGAACAGACTCCTCGAGTAGGTATGTATGCAGTCGTTCTATTGACGACATAATGGATTTGCGGAAGTAATAAGGAGTAAAAAGTATTTCATGGTAAGTCCGGTTGATCAAGGTTACATTGTGCATGGATGACACAAGTACTGGCGAAGATATACATAAGTTGAAAGAAAACTCGAAACACTTCTGCTTTACCTCTGGTATTGAATACCTTGTTCGCTGCGTTGCCTCGAAGCGGTAACATGTAACGAAAATTGTATCGGATCCTACTAATTGCAAGGGTGAAAAAAAAAGATTATGCTTCCTTTTAAAACAGCTAACGTTGCTTGTTCTTACAAGACCTTTGTTTCGTCGAGTAATTGTATTAAGGCTTGTGGATTTTTATGTCCACTGCTGTTACAACAATAAAATGTAAAATGCACGTGCTATCATCACTGCTTGTTAATATTAGAAATGTTTTCACTTACAATATGTATTTAAAATGTAAATGGCATTTTGGGTTCAGCATTTTGAATGTTCTCAAAGTGACCGTTTACATTTACCCACATGTGAGGAATGTGTGAGAATTCCAAGTCATTTTACGTTGACGTTGCGACTTGACGAGAGATTTTTCTAACTGTCAGTCTGCATGCAAAGCTACGAATTTAACGGTAAATTATTCGTGATATGAGGATGTGAAAAAACGCTTTGCCTCAAAATTAATTCATATTAGACAGTGCGACAAGAAAAAAAGGGAAACTTAGAATAATCGATCATTACATGAGGACGAATTTTCAAACAGACGTGACTGTGGGATATTGCGTCGTGCATCGGTGACTACCGAGAGGGGCGGTTAAAAATAAATTGACAAACAAGAAACGGAGATATTACCGCGACGCAAAACGCCTCGCGACTGACCCCCAGATGCACTTGGGCTCGATTGGCAAGCTTCTGGCTAACTTGTGCCTACAGCTGGATAAGGATTCCATTCTTTCGTTTCTTTTACATTTTCTTCACTACCGTAGATTAATCGCGATATTACGTCATAGTTAAAATATCTCCAACCCATGGCAGTTTATCGGTTCGCGCATATTGTTCAAAGCTTATATCGCTTCTGTGTTATCCTCTAATCGTCATACGTGCGTTGTGGAAACAACGTTTGTCGATTGACCTTAAGCCTCTCAATATTCCGTTGTGCGACGCTTCACTATTGCACGATTCTTACTCTTCTTCTTCTTCTTCTTCTTCTTCTCTTCCATTGTTGCAATCCAATTGCTTAGCATACTGTTTCATTTCGCAGATGTTTTTGCAAACGATTTCAGGTGGCTGGCTTACTCGCAAACGAAGTGTGGAAAAGAGGAAACATTTGTTATCTAGATGTTTACAGTGTGGCAAGCATAATATAGGTACTTAGCTGCAGCGGTGACACTACAGTTACTTCATTTTTCATTTCTCATCCATTATTGTTACTCCTGCTGCAGGGGAATGAATCCCCAACGAATACGGTGACAAGCATCTCGCATGCCGTGTAAAGTACCGTCGGCGTACTTATTGTTTACAGTTTGAATTCACGGTCGTTTGCCAACCAAGCTACGACGTAGATAATTTTATCAAGTGTTTTTCCTCATCGTCTGTTCCTTTTTTCCCCGCCTTTTCCGCCAAGCGTATCTTGGGTTTTTCGAGATCAGAAGAAACGAGTGCAACGTCTCCGAATGTCTACTTTGGCATCGCTTTATCACTGCATACGTTAACGTACCGAACACACGTATTTTCGCACGGTGTTTCATGAAAAGTCTTCTCCCGGGTTCCCAAAAAAATTCCACACTTCATACCGCAATAGAAAACTGAAATTTCGGGACCAAAATGACAAGTCTGCCTTGCTCAATTTATGCAAAACAAATTTGTCAATTTATGAAAATCGTTGGGTGAATTTCAGGTGCTTTTCCTTTGTGTTTAATCATTTTGCCCTTACTGAGTTTATTCTATAGATACGGAAACTTGCCGTATTATTCTTAAAAGCTGCAGAAACAGCTTGAGACTTACATGAACGCTGTGCCTCTTCAAAAAGCCAAATGGCAGCGCGTTCACGCAAAAATTCAGCAGCAACAGGGAAGTGAGATGTCCGTTTTTTTTAAATTAAGAATTGAGATGTCTGATTTTTTTCTTTAGCCGAGAATACATTAGTTTTTAGCTATTTATGTATTTTCCCAAAACAATTAATCTCATTAAAACTCGTTAAGAGGGAGAAGAAGAGAAAACGAAAATTACGGTAAAGTATTCTGTTAAAACCAAATTCCCCTTCAAAAAGCTGTGTCGATTTTTCAACTCACATTAGTCTTTCTGATTGTGGAAAACAATTCCTCGCTTTTTCACGGAAATATCAAGGAAATAATAATTGAATTCGGACCGTGAGAAAATTTTGATAAGAAGATAAGAATAGTCGCTTATTCAATAATTATTCAATTTTATTTTTGTACCAACTCCGTCACGGTCACGAATACACGCGTCTGCTGTTCCAATGAATGCGAGTATAACAGCAATGACGAAAAGAGACATTAAGATTTTCTTCATTGATATAGCCATTGTGGGTATTTTTTATCTGAATTATTCAAATGCTAAATTATTTTTTTTCTTTTTATCATTCTAACGTTTCAGGGCTTGTTTGCTTATCACGACAAATCCTAAATATAGTGCTAAGCAACCATAATGTTAAAAGATCCCTGTGTCTCAAAGATTTTTATATTCTGCAATCACTATTACATTACTAGACAAATTCAAAATCTAACCTCGATATTTCTAGCTCTAATACTAGAAATAAAACACTACTCCCTAACATCAAAAAGGAATCTATTATAGAAGCAGTCTTATTACTGCTATGATATATTATACTTCGATAAATCAGATAATAATTTTAAATCCTTGAACCATAAAAAAAAAAAAAAATACTATAAAAAGGAAGTTGAGAAACTGGCTAGTCGGTTTGAAGTAATTATTTTACCACTTAAATCTATTAAACTTTTTATTTCGTCTTTTATCTTTATTCTCTTTTTTTATTTTGATCTGTTATATGGTAACATAATTTTGTGAAAATCTGTTTCCCAAGTTGGTCCTGTTTGAGGTATTTTGCACCTCTATAGGGTATAAACGCTGAATATTATCTTACGTTCAAATTTGTACTACCTGACAAGTAAATAAATAAGAATTAGAACGGAGACAGCTTCGGTGGTACAAATAACTTTGGACGGTACTGATTTTTGCCAGTGTCCGGGAAGATTATTTGAGAACGTCAAGTCTGGTCGACAGTCATGAATTTATTCCCTTGTCTGGAGCGTAGAACTTAGGGGGAATAGGAAGAGAAAATAGGCAGAAAATGGAATGATATTCAAATGACATTTGTTAAGAACTGAAACGACGTACGTACATTTTCTTTTGCACAACGATTTTATTTGAGTTTCGGCTATAAGGTTTTGCGGTTTCAGTTTAAAAAATATACAAATATTTAAGAGAGATATAGGCGGATAAAGAAGACTACGCGTCTCATGCGCTGCTCCCTTATTGCCACGATTCCGAGTAAACGGTTAGTTTTCGGAAATTTTCAAGCGCCATTCTCTTCAGGGGATGTTCCGTTACTAAGTGTCCGTTACAAAGTTACTACGAATTCCAAAAAAGCAGGTCTGGTGCATGATCAAAGATACATATACGCATTCAATCATTTTATGAGAATCATCTCGCAAAAACATTATACACAGGCAAATATCCTCATTTCTTCGTAAATAATATTAAAATCACATACTACGGCTGTATAATTTGAATAAAATTTGTCCTAATGCATTGAAGAAAATGATAAAAATTTACATGATTCGGATAATTTCTCGATTGGCATAAAAATATTTTTAAAGGTCGACGATCATATTTGAATCGTACGTCGTCGTGACAAAGATTACGATCAAATTATGCTGCACAGAACTTGTTCCAGAGTAAATGTATTGTGCAATTCATTTCGATCATATTTGTCGCCTAGGTACCGCATAAGCAACCGATCTTCCTCGGTAACCCGCACCGTGTTCTGGAACACGACGTCGTCATTGCAGAACGTACGGGGCGAGATTGAAATTCAGAAATTGAACAGTTCCGAACGCGCCAAATTCCGAATTCTTTTGTGGCGAAGCTTAAAGTAAAGTAATCAAACTTTGACTAGGCATCAAAGTTTCGAACGGTCGGAAACGCGATACTCAAAGCTCCGAAAGAGCAAAGTTTCGAGAGGTGAGAATTCCTAAAGTGCATAACTCCGACAAGTCAAAGTTCCGAGAGTACGAAAGTGAGGAAATTTTAAGATGTGAAACATCGAAATTCCGAATGGTCCAAGATTTTCAGTTCTGTCAATTTCTTACTTGGTAAAATTTCACCTCTGATCTTTGTTTGTTTTGAATTTTCGATATTTTTACGTTCGGAATCCGAGACATTCCGATTTCGGTTTTTCTGATTTTTCACACCCACTCGTTGAGGAAACTACGCTGTGAGGTTTTATTTTAATTTCCAGAACTTTACTCAATCAAAACTGCATTTTTCGGATGTTTTGCTCTATCGGAACTTTACTTTTCGGAACATTACTTTATCGTATCTTTAATTTTGAGAACCTTGCATCTTGGAATTCTGAGCGGTCGGGCTTGCAACAATTCCCAACTTTGTTGTTTTGTAAAAGGTTGATTTCTTCACCTCGAGTTTCGTTTCGCCCTCAAATAACTCGTAATTACGCACTTTCGGAACTTTTCAAATTCACAACTTCAACCCCGCCCCGAACGTACCATCTAAATGTGGCATCTTCCGGATGTCCGTCACACGGAATAGATTCTGAAATCATAAATTTAAGCGTGACACGGGAATTCGCGGGAGAATAGGAGAGTGTTAACCGATAAATCGGCGAGCACTCACAAATGCGTAAGCAATTCCTGGTTCTCGTCAAAGGAAATTCGAATGGTGTGAAGTAGAACTCGGAATAGAAACAGAAGCTCGGGTTCGTACTCAAGGTTTTTGCAATCTATTTAGAGTTATTTTAGTTTACGGAAGCAACCAATTTTGATACTGACCATATCAAAGAGTAAAGACCACTCAATTTACATGTTAGTATAGTTACACATGATCAGATCCTACTAAGAAAGGTAGAAAAAGTCCTGTTTTCTTTTGAAACAGCTAATGTTGTTTGTTCTTACGAGTTCTTTTTTTGGTCTAGAAATTTTATTACGGTTTGTAGATTTTAACGTTCACTGTAGCTGCGACAATAAAATTCATTTCTCCCTTCATTACATTCTATGATCAAGAAATATTACATATACTTATTCGTAGCGTTTATGAGCTTGTATTGTATGGTGTATTTTATGGTTATTCAATTGTAGGGGAGTTGAAATATAGAAACTAACGATCAAAGTGTGTGAGACGTTCCGTCGGTAACTGGCTTTGAAAAGAGTGCATCGTACGCTTTGTTGGTAATTCCACTTTGACAAGAATGGTTGTGATAACTGTGTGTTGATCACAGTATGCGTTGACTGTGCGAGACATCGTGATGCCAACTGGGCGCAGGTGAGAGTTTATGAAAAACTAATGGTAACTACATGTCGATAATCACTTTCATAGAGGACGGTGACTACGCGAACACAAAGAAGCAGCAGCCAATTCGATATGTATCGATGAACGGTACGATAAGCAATACGAAGTGACGGAATATCATATAAATATAAGTCGAATGGCTGTAAGTAACCATTTGGTTTAAAAAAAGATGTCGTGTACCCTTCACGAATAGCAATCAAAACAAAACAATTACGAATTCTCTATTAATATTCACTGCAACAGTTTGCTAGTCCAAATAGTTTATTATCACCGAATGAAAATCATTCGAATCAGCATACGAACATTTCAATGATTCCATCGTATGAATAAGTCGAAGAACAAGAATTTAATTGATACGCAAAATAAGAATAAGTGGTTATTTGAGAGGAATTTTTTCATGTAATTAAACTGATAGTTCATATTTCCCGTGCGTGTCACCGATTTGAAATTTTGAAAAAAAATGGTTTGTAAAACATCACCTATTTCAAATCGAAACCGAAACAACACCTTCCTTTCAACCGATGAATTATTCTTAGCTTGTCGGGATCGATATCGGGTAATGTAAGCAAGGCTCATTAAATGTGTTTGTCTTTGAATTGCATAATAAATCATGTCATAAACTCCAATCATATATTAATCACGATATTTACTTGTATACGCCTAAAAGCTGCAGAAACGCATCAGAGATCGCGCGCCTACAATCCTCCAGTCAGGCAATTGCATACACACGTCGTCCGCCTACACTCTTCGAGTCAAGCAACCGCGCATACACGGTTGATCGGAGCCAGGAGGCAGCCCAGTTCGTGAACCACCCATGCGGAGAAACAAACACCACGGCGGCCATCTTGATATATTCCTGCCTCTAACGAAATGCATACATGTAATAAATATATCACGTATATATCCTTATAGATATATTCCAACTTCAGTTACCATGCTAAGCCTGTATTGAGAAAAATTCATAAAGTTGTTTTTCTCTTATAAAATTCACAACTTGAGAGTATTTTTCCACTTTATTAAAACTGGACTTAAGACTCAGTTTTATATAAATATTCAAAGTCTTTAATAATATACGGGATAACTAAATCCGAAAATACCAAAAAACAGTGTTGTTTTCTCTACGAGATAAAGGTAATTATACATAGTTTCAGTTAAAAACCAGGTAACCTACCCTGTTTCCCCTTGCAAAACTAGCATTGCCTTGATTAAATCCATCTCTCCTTTACCCGTAGATGCCAAAACCCTCCTCAACGCGCATCGAGCCTCGTGATAGAGCCGGTAGACACGTCCGAGAAAACAGTAAGGCCGAAATAGAAGCCAGACTTCCCGGTGTCAGGAACGAACGCGGGAATCTTTACGCTCTGACCGTGCGATTCTTTTCACCGTTACTCGAGCCGGCCGACCGAGAGGAATCGTTCTCCGCCAACGAGGTCCGGACGTATCGGAAGACCTTCTCTTGGAACAGGTCGACATCGGACGAAAGGTGGTCCCGGTCCCGGTCATCGAAGAGATACCTGAACTCCAATTTATTACGTACAATACCACTCCATACATCACCGACAACGACTTTCCTTGGCTGTACCGTCTCGTAAGGGGGGCCCGAGTCCCTCAAATAAACACAAGGCTCCGAAACGTTGATGCTGACTCTCGGCACACGTCCGAACTGTAAAGAAAAGTTGTTTTGGTTTCTATGTATTTTATTAGTGACATGGAGACGTCACAGCGCGTATGATTTATGATGACAGCGGTGGGATTCCGTTCAATAATTAGTTAATAAACAATTTACAAACGGAATAGAATCCACAATTCTGATCTCGAAATTTCATAAAATGGAATTTCACCGGGACCAGCACCAGCTCGTAGCATCGACTCTGTAAAAGACACTCGTTTAATGTGACGATTTCTAATAACGATTAACAAATAACGGTATAACAATGCCGATGGAAATAAGAAACAGTGGTCAAAAGGAAGCGGAGGGGGCGATGATCTCGACCGACAATGACACAAAGCTAAAATATGCTGAGTCAAATGCAGAATTTTTACGCGAAGACATATCAAAGAAAGAAAATAGACTCGGAGCAGAACAAGAAGCCTAGAGCAACGACAAGCCGAACTAGATAGGAAGTCGTTAGAATCGAGCGAAAAGCTCCGTGAACAAGAATCGAAAACAGAAGGAACTAGAATCGAACAAAATGACTGCCGTAGGCAACAAAATGCAAGAAATATTGTCCGGGTTAGTAATCAGTGAACCGGTAGAGCCAAAAGGAAGCGTATCGGGAATAAAAAATATCAAGCTGTCTAAAGGAAAAGGCAAAAATCGATGGCAATATACTAGGAAATTTAACTTAAAAAATGGGTTGAGAATTATTCTATAAATCTTTCTTGGTGAATAAATGATATTAAATGTAATTCATTTTATCGTGGTATGAATTTCAAGTATTGTTAGCTAGGACTCAGGCATGTACAAGTATTTATGTATATAATAAAAGCTACCATCCGTTTCGCCTAAGTGTTTCAGTTTTATCTAACGCAAATATCGGAAGGTACAATAATAAAAATCGATATCAATCATCATCCGGTTTCCAAACGTATTCCAAAAGTTTTCAAAAGTTCCGAAAAGTTTACCAAAGTCCAAAACTTTTCACAAACTGTCGAACTCTAACCATCTAGGGAACAATTTTGTTTTAACCTTCCTGATTAAACTACTTGTCGAAAAATAAAAAAATAAAATAAATAAAAAAAATCCCATTACCAAGATCAATCATGCTTCACCTCTTTGACCAAGCTGTACTCAAAACTGGCATCAAGAATTACCAGTACGTTTCTATCACCAAAAAGCCGCATGAATTGATAAAAGCCGAAGTGAAAATAAAATGTAAGACTTTCATTCCAGTAATGTTCGACCTCGATAAAAAATTAAATGAGCTACTGCCAGAGTTAACCGAAGCATTATAGTTGTTGCGTCGCAAAACCCTCGCTAGGTAAAAAAGGGATAATTTACAGCCACACATCTGGTTTTTCTAACTTTCGCTTAGTCCTTCAGCGTCCGATCCTTCCTGCTATTCTCAACCTTCCAAGTTTAGTGAGAGCCCGCGACACCCAGACCTTCGTTATATTATAAAAGCTGAAAATTCTTCTACATATGTCCCCTGTACAGGTATAGGCAAACCCAGCCTATACAACCTGGGTCGCGGTGGCTTTGGCAGGTAACAGGTAGTAAAGGTGAGTAAAATTGTGTTACAAATTTGTGATAGTATAAAACTTAGTTCTCATATATTTTAACTTACAATCGTATCAGAAACCGCCTTGTCTATTGGCGGACACTTAGGACGGTAACAACCCCTTTCCAGACACCCTCGCAGTCTAATTATTTATAAATCTACTTTCGTCATAGTATAAAATCTGACTTTTATATATGTTATTCGGAAAATTTTAAGAATAATGTTTCCACAATCCCCAGTCACTTTCGATGGTTCCCCCGTCTTCTCAGACACATTGAAGTCTACTCCAGGCGTGCGCGCGATGAATATACATGTACGTTGGTGCGAGTGAAATAGCGCGATCTATACTCTAGATTCATCAAGAAAATTAATTATGTAGATTTGTAACGGATTAAAAAAGTTGATTTTAAAAAAATAGTGGAAAAAAAATTTTCATATCAACAAATTATGAAATCAACGATATAATAATGCGATTCATTACGCTATTAACTTTTGCAAATTATCGTTAAATTTTGTATTCAACTAAAATTTGAATTTTCTCAAGTGAATTTTATGGAATCAAGTTGTGATTTAAAGAAAGTTGTAAAACAACATCTATCGATAATTTTTTTTAAGTATTGTGCAGAAAATAATAAGAAAAATCGGCAGTTGACGATAAAATTCTAGAAGTTTAAAGTTTTAAGGAGATAAATTTGTACGTATGTCGGTTTTACTATAAGGAGAGAAAATAATTTAGATCGTAATGAAATCAATGGAAAAAGAATTAAATTATACTTTCAATTATAGCCATTACAAAACAAAGTAAAAAAATAAAGTTTCAAACATGTATTGTTAAATTTAAAAAAAAATTCAATTATTTCCATCGTCATCGTCGGTATATCCATTATCTTCATCACCGCTACTCCATTCTGTGGATGAGTTGTCTACACTGAACGACTTTTTGTTTACTCTTTTTTTCTTTTTTAAATCTGCAGGCTCAGAATTGTAGTATTGTTTATCAACGCCTGTGAATGTTTTATGACATTCCCGGTGATAACCTCCATCTGTATATTCATCAGGTAAAATAATGTTCGCATATTTAAGGTTATGTTTTTTTCTGACTTTCAAAACAGTTTGACACTTCTCTAATTTCTCTTCAAAAAGCAAAATTAATTTTCCCTTACTTTTCTTACAAATAAAACAACTTAATTTGTTTTCATCCGTTTCTTCTGTTTCCATTATAACACTTTACCGCAACTGGACCACTTATTCACGTATATGTATATTCATCGCGCGCACGCCTGGAGTAGACTTCAATGTGTCAGAGAAGACGGGGGAACCATCGAAAGTGACTGGGGATTGTGGAAACATTATTCTTAAAATTTTCCGAATAACATATGTAAAAGTCAGATTTTATACTATGACGAAAGTAGATTTATAAATAATTAGACTGCGAGGGTGTCTGGAAAGGGGTTGTTACCGTCCTAAGTGTCCGCCAATAGACAAGGCGGTTTCTGATACGATTGTAAGTTAAAATATATGAGAACTAAGTTTTATACTATCACAAATTTGAAACACAATTTTACTCACCTTTACTACCTGTTACCTGCCAAAGTCACCGCGACCCAGGTTGTATAGGCTGGGTTTGCTTATACCTGTACAGGGGACATATGTAGAAGAATTTTCAGCTTTTATAATATAACGAAGGTCTGGGCGTCGCGGGCTCTTAGACTATAACTTCTCTCACAATCTTGGCTCTCCCAAGCTCACCTTCAATTTCAAAATTCAGTTGTCCACGCACCGTTCAATAGAAAAGACGTGCGCCTAACTCCACGAGCCATTTTAACCTTATCAGTCGATTTGTGTAATAAGCCAACAATTCAATCTTTACACAACCAATCTACCCATGGCGCTTTATACTTGTCAAATATATTGGTTATTTCGTCATTTGCTATCAACATTATTCAAACCTAATCACCTATAGCTCGTTAATTCGCGTTGTAGGAGTTCACGTGGCATCCAATATTCACGCAAAATAGGGTTCGCGTCAACAATGGTATATCTTTTACTGTATTAAATCATCTCAACCAATTAATTCTGAAAGATCGCCCATCCAAAGTTACGATGAATTAGTCTCAACGACTTGAACAACTCTGATGGTCCCTGTATAAGATTACAGTACATACAAGGATCCAGCATACCGGCTTATCGCGAGGTAAGTCTCCTTAATTCTTCTTAACCTTTAGCTGGCACCTTTATCAGGTATAAAATTATTGGGCACCTTGGGGACGTTGAACAAAGCAGCTTGATATTTTGACTTGATTTTTTTTCGCAACGTGCTAGACGTCGAGAACTTTGTAATCGCACAGCAAACCGATACCATCACCCGGTTAATCCCGTATACAAATATAGACTAAAACACCGCAGTTTTCGATAAAGTCCGAGACAATCACCCTTGACTAAAGGAATGTCGACTTTATGATGATTCGTTTCCTTACGTAGAATCTTTCTTCAGTTCACAGATTCTGGTACACTTGTGCTTGGAAGGGAGCGTCCGTATAGGTCGAAGACGGACGAAGTCAGACCGCGAAAATTACGCGTAGTGTTGCGAATTTCGCTTCTCATTGTAGTCTTGAGGAAACAGAGCAACCTGATTGGAGCAGCTGGCAAACAAGAACGAGCAATTGACATTAGCGGACGTGGACGTAGCTTTGTCGTGTGAAATGTCACCATCTCGTCCATCGAATGCGGCCAGCGACGACTGTGATACGAATAAATACCGCTATTCGTAATAAACAATTTGCCGTTTTGGCGCAATCGAAGTTTGAATTGTTAGAGATGACGAAAGAAGATATGAGAGCCAAGGCTGAAGTCAAAATGCAAATATTGAAAACGCAGCTAGAAAAGGAACAACTGGAGCTGAAATTGCTGAAACATGAACTTCAATGAAAAATGTATTACTCGGAAGGTATAATTTAAATATAAACCGACCAACTTTAGATGTAATAATCGTTGAGTGTACACGTTCTTCGTAGCAATAATATATTTACCGTTTCTAATTAATATGATACAACATTTCTAAAGAGCATAAAATGTCGAATTTAACTAGCCATACAGCTTTACTGTATTTGGATGTAAATACTTCTGCCGACGTTACTTTTACATAAATTTATACACTTTAATAATCATCATTGTAATCTCGAAGAACGAGACACGAAATATAATTCTTTTATATTCATAACCGAATTGTTTGAAGAATATATTATCTTTTACCAGTTTAAATCATATTTAACCATTTATTTTTAACGATCACCTACCACATTTCAATATTATAAATTAGCCTTAATCTTTGATTATTTATAATCATTGTTTTGATACACTGAATTTCTTTTGGGTAAAATTTTTTAGACATTTGCAACAGAACATTACTTTTGGGTCGTTGATTTCGCATTGGATGTGAAATATGGGACGTCTCTTAAGCTGGAATAACCACTTTATCAAAATCGAAAATGACCTATATGGGTATTTAGTGCTCTTTAGTTGCTAATTTGTTCCCCAAATTTTGATTTTGTTGCTCCAGTGATTTCGCCGAAATTAAGGGCGATGTCAAGTTTAAAAAAAGTTGGCAAAGCCGGGCAAACGGATGACGGAATATTAACGAAAAAATTATGAGAATTGGTTGCTAATTAGTTGCTCAAACAATACACTCATTTCGAACTGAAAGAATCAACCCCTGCTCCGGAAACCACCCCCAAGTCGTCACGTACAAACAATACGCTTGAAATGTAATTGAATGTACTGTACATTTTGTTTTCAACTAATAAATCACTGAATCACGTGAATTTGTCGTATCACCGATTTTGTTGCTCAACCCCCAACACCCGAAATTCACCCCCATGCCAACGGCGCTACACAGAAATGAGAGAACGCGTGGATATAAAAATTCGTTAAAAATTGATTTCAGATCCGCGAATTAGTTGCTCTCGATGTACCGTATCACCGATTTTGTTGCTCAACCCCCAACACCCGAAACTCACCCCCATGCCAACGACGGTCATCTTGGACATAATTCCAAGTCATCAATATAAATTACAAGTTCTGAGATTTTCAGAAATATGTGCGTTATTCCGTTATTGCATAAAAAAAAAAAAAAAAACATTACAGGGTTACCTGAGACTGCATTACAATACGTGACCCATTTTTACTCGGCCTTGAATGATATTTGGATTTTCTTGTTTTTCATGACATATACAGTTATATATATCTCATCTTTATCCAAGTTTCAGTTTATATTAATTATTTATTGTTAAAAAATCTTTCGTTTTGAGTGGAAATGATGCAAGGATATGTATACCTGCAATAAGTGGTAATTAAATCACAGGAATACATCTTCTGGCATTCTTGTTGCGTAAAATGAGACTTTTTTCAGATATTTGTATACGACATATTATATCAGTACCTCTTTGGGAAATTGATACGAGAGCGGAGGTGATAAGTTTGGAGGACAGGGATTTCGGAGTCTTGGTCTCCTTTAGAAAATGCATAAAAATGGTATCTAATATGTTGAAACTGTTATGGGTAAAGTGTCGATCATGCGTTGCCCCCGTATATGGGTGTTACCGTCCTCTAAAGGTGTAGAAAGACTACAAAATCCTCTACAAATGAACAAATGAGACTAGAGGTGAAATGAAATGCTGTTGAAATAATCGCGGAACAACCGACACATGTCATTAACATACCATAGACATAAACGCCTGTCAAGCCACGAGGAATTACATTGGGAGAATAAAATAATATTGGGCGTTCTACAGGCACTCAAAACTATTTAACTCGACACATTATTACAGCACGAATAATTGGATTGGAAAGCCGAGTTGTAAAGTGGATAAGACTCGTGGGCGAGCTCATTCTCCGATCATGGCAATCTCATCAGCAGCGTTAACTTTGGACATTAGATATAGAGCCGAGCAACTTTGACACGTGAAACTCTAATTTTTATCAAGATAAGTTGACAAAGGGGTGATTTTAATGAATAAAGGGTGGAACGGCAGAATCCTAATAACAGCATATCAATGGAAAACGTGCGTTCCATCACTTTTCTGTACGTAGTTGGCATGGGGGTGAGTTTCGGGTGTTGGGGGTTGAGCAACAAAATCGGTGATACGGTACATCGAGAGCAACTAATTCGCGGATATGAAATCAATTTTTAACGAATTTTTATATCCACGCGTTCTATCATTTCTGTGTAGCGCCGTTGGCATGGGGGTGAATTTCGGGTGTTGGGGGTTGAGCAACAAAATCGGTGATACGACAAATTCACGTGATTCAGTGATTTATTAGTTGAAAACAAAATGTACAGTACATTCAATTACATTTCAAGCGTATTGTTTGTACGTGACGACTTGGGGGTGGTTTCCGGAGCAGGGGTTGATTCTTTCAGTTCGAAATGAGTGTATTGTTTGAGCAACTAATTAGCAACCAATTCTCATAATTTTTTCGTTAATATTGCGTCATCCGTTTGCCCGGCTTTGCCAACTTTTTTTAAACTTGACATCGCCCTTAATTTCGGCGAAATCACTGGAGCAACAAAATCAAAATTTGGGGAACAAATTAGCAACTAAAGAGCACTAAATACCCATATAGGTCATTTTCGATTCTGATAAAGTGGTTATTCCAGCTTAAGAGACGTAAATATGGGTACTAAACTGAAGATGAAAAAGTCAGTATAGTAATTCAAAATAAAAAAATCGATCAAATCTCTCAAAATTTGCCTCAGCAGTTTTTTGCATCGTTGAATTCAGATCTAAAGTCGATGTTACAAATTTATCGGCATTAATTGATGCCTGGAAAACAGACAACACTTGTTGGAATCAGGAAAACGATTTTACTAAAAATAAACGGCTGTAGGAGACTAGATTTTCAGTCTCAATAAATGTAAGCTGTAATGTCAGGCTGCTTCTTGAAACTGTACTCCGCTGATTTATTTATTATTTACTTAATTCTACCCGCAGCTTTGGCAACCTTCGCAGTTTTTGCAACCTTTTTACAAGATACTTCTTCAGTCTTTACACACGTTGAATCTTCGATTATTACGTAAGAACATTGATGAGCATTTTTTGTTCCTATTTTAATTATATTTCTGTATGTGTAATATAAAACTTGTCAATATATCATTCTTTTTCGGTGGTTTTTACGACATAAATTAATGTAATGTAATCCATAAAAATGTGGTCGACGTTTCGTTTTTTCTTTTTTCGTTCATGGTACGAACCCATGTCTTTTTTTACATATTTCTGATACCCGTTGTATAGAAATTCTTAGTTTTTTTTTTAATAAATTATTCTAATTTTAAGGGAAGCACTTTCATAGGCCTAACCGTCAAATTTTGACTATCTTTTTAACATTTGACCTTTGACACCGAAAAACTTATCACGTTTGTAGAAATGCAAATTGAATCTTAATTCACAACTAAATTAAGTTCCACTGTATAAGCAGTTAGTGTTCTACGCGTCAAATTTTCTACTATGCGAAAAAAGGTTCCTCGAAATGTGTACCTTATTTTTTGAAAAGTCGTCTTATCCGAGTATATATAAATATCGGTACGATTGTACTTTATGCAGCATGCCGATAAAGTAGGTGTTTTTTCTAAAAAGCTTACGAATCTTTTGTGTAAAAATTATTCGTAGCTCGTAACGAAGTTTGAGACAAACAAGGGATATACCTTGTCACTTACAAAAACTCTTGGCGCATCTCGCCAGTCGCGAGCCGGTCGGCGAGCTCTACAAGTCAAAATAAAAACAAGTCGTGTTTACTTCGCACACCTTTCTACACTCTGGACCCGAAACGCAAAGATCCATTAAAATTTCCGAATTTTTATCGTTAAAACAGGATATCGTATCGACGCCTCTTACGAAAAGTAGCAAGATTCAGATTTTTCGCAAAAACTAGCGTGTTTCGGATTTCACGGTGAAAAGTAGTATCGTTCGTCAAATTGAAGCGAATAATATTTCTATTTTGCGACGTTTTATCATTCTTAGACTATGTGCTGTAAAATATAGAAATAATGTATTAAAGTCATTTTGACTATCGAAACATGATAGTTTTCCCGGCAATAACTAAAACGTACTAATTTCCGCGGCAATAATTTAAACATGTGCATGGAATGAAGTCGTCAAATGAAAAATTGTAAGCACAATGTGATAAAATTGCAATCGTTTATCGTTTATCGCAATCATCGTTTCCAGACGCGGTATTCATCGACACGATGTCTAGAATTTGGAAATAATTGAAAAAAAAACGACCTTCTATCATCAGTAAATCGACTGAAAAAGGAAGAGTTCGTGTTTTCTTCTTCGCTGCATTTCTATGTAAACACGGTGAAGACTTACAGATAAATACAAAGTAATACTTTTAAACTGTAGAACAAAAAATTTGGAACTTTTGTTGGATGATCCTTTTGCCATCAATAAGTGTGATTGAAAAATTAATAATAAGGAAAGTAAAATGTCGTATCTACTTAAAATAAGATCTTTTCCACTCACTTATTATGCTTGCTAATTTCAATATATCCACGCATTTTCGATGCATTGAAAGCGAGTGCAAGAAAAAACGGTTTTGATACGGACTCTTGCCAATAAAATCATATTATTGGCGCTCACGACCTTTTGTCATTTACAAACAAGCGATGTGTAAATTGATCAGACGTTAAAAAGAGTTCGCGTGAGTTCGATTTTTCTCTTTTGCAATCAATAAAATTACGAGTCAAGATTATTCGTAACAAAATGGCAATATTGACGATGATGGAAAATATGGGATATGAAAAACTTCGACTCACCCCAACACCGAAATACTACTTCACTCCTTTTGCCAGCTCACCGCATAGTCGGCACAAATTGTTTGAAACGTCCGTAACACAGCTGTCCGAAAAAGTCGATCACTGAATTTACTCGAGTTAGCGAGGACCGTTAATTGCATTAACACACGATACACTGATTGTGAGTTTGATAGCCGTGATCGGTAACAAACTAACGCTTTGGTACAGCAACGCGTAAAAGAATGAAGTCGAGAGTTATTGTTAAAGATTGATTTCGGAGTAAAGTCACTTTTCCGTCTGTCACTTAGCAGGCAAATATTTTCAAACACGGACTATGGGGCTCGCAGCACAGACAAACTCCGGAGTCTCAGATCGACTCAACCCGAGACTTTATGGACGAAGAATGAACAGAATAGCGGATTCGAATCGTATCGCTGCGCGCGACTCGCGTCAGCGCAATAATGTATTACTACGCCTAACTAGCCGGTCCATCAGCAAATTACTATTTCATTACGCGCTCCACGATTGGTCGAGCGGACTACTTTCAGCCTCGCACTCACAAAGGTGCTCTGCGACTTCTCGAAAAGCTTTGACACAACATAACAAACATTTCTTGGTACTCGCTTTGAAATGAAGTATAATACTTTGAAATTAGCCAGACCGGCCTTGATTCTTATTTGTTTGAAGCGAGCTGAAATTTACTCGAAAAAAATTTGCAATGGTTATGTTTAGGTATGAATGTTGAGGCGGGTAGATGAAAAAGAGAATATATCTAGGGATGAAAGATTGAACAATTCAAACGGTTTCGATGACAATACTGAACGTCGCCATACTTAAGTGGGGTGTCTAATTTTTATCCGCCAAAATAAGAGTTTTTTTGTAATTTATAAGGAAAAAAAATGAAATTGTGCAATCAGGTACTTTCAAATTTTCAGCCTATGTTTATTGACATTTTAGATGTTCGTGTGAAAACATTGTCAACAATTTTTATGAAAAATTCCCCCATCGGCTGATCCTCCTCGTCTGTGAATCCACGAATTTCTTCACTTTTGCTAACCTGAAAAAGGACCCAAATGGCATTTAGTTCGTACACGTGTAACTATCGTTCAATGAAACAGTACATAAGAACATTTTTTTTAACGCAATCGTCACTTGTGAATTTCAAATGACCATTGCGCAAAACGATTATTTGAATTTGACGAGTGTCGATTTCGTTAGAAATAACTTTATATGTTAGTTGATTCAACAGTAGCCGGATGTGTACGAGCTGAAATACCGTTAGGATTGTTTTTTTTTTGTTTTTTAATACCAGAAGTGAACAATATCAATAGCCGTTCCAGAAGCACCCGTCAAACCAGTAGACGTGCCGCGTTCCATCGTCTGCGACATGGTATCAGTCTACTTTGCAGTTTCTTTCCGGAATTTCGAACTCTCGGCCACTTCCGCTCGCAATACGATAACAATTCCGCATCAAAGTTGAACATTGCAGCGATTTCGAACCTGTTCATCATCGGTCATATGACGTTGTGTGAATCTCTGGTAAAACTCTTTAGAGTTGTGCGCAATACGTACAATGTGGGTAAGGTCTTGAATAGGCCGAGTAGCAAAGTGTGACGTCCCAGGGGTGACAACCTCCTAAAAATAAAAAACTTCCTTTAATGAGAGATCTGTTGTGCTCTCCTTTCTTCAGAAATTACACTATATATAAAATATCATAGTTACTATACGAATATTACATACGTACTGCATTTACATAGCGTATGTGCGCTCGGGGACATACATGAATCAGAGACGGCTAATGTTTTACGTTAGACAGTTATGTTGGCAATACAGAAAAACCTACAGCGCCATAGTGGGCGAAGCGCGAATCTCCGCAAGTCTACGCAACTTTGCAAATCCCACTCCATAGCTTTGTCACAAGTTGATACCAACGACCTACTAACATAAAGTAACGTAAAACAGAGTAAGAGATAAAAAGAATGATAGAATGCAACCACTTACGACGATTTCCTCCCCACCCACGAGTTGCCCTAACCAACCCAAGATTAACAAAACCTGACCCAACCTTCTCTTCCGTAAATACGCACCTATCCGAAAATCCTCGACCAACTAAAACTCAATCCTCATATGTCAGCTAAGTCAGTTCACATTGTGACACTACTTGCGCAAATTGTTGTCTCCTACTTGCATAAAAACGTTACAACTAACAAAACTACATGCTAAATTATAACTTGAGTGCGTGTTTGGAATCTGACAATATTCATCAAGGACCAATCGTGAAGATACTGACCGAACTTCCATCCCACTCTCAGCGTACTATAACACACTGAGAGTAGAAGAAAAACTTTAACGTAAGAAATCCTGATTCAGTATCAATCACACCAAACGGAAACCATGAAAATTATCGTCGCAAATAATATACGAGTGCACAGATATAACACTATGCAACTTTTGGCTCGTGTCCAAGATTGAGTCATAATATTGTATGACAAATTCCGCACGGGCAAGCGGATCTTGGAAGTGATACATGTTGGTAGCATCGTCGTAATAAGATGTAACAGAATAATACCAAATTGGGTAAAAAATTTCATCCGCCAGATGGTATGGGATAATGACTCAACCTTCGGAAAATACAATTACAGCTTGTACCTGAACCTTACTATGAACGGTGACCAGCACGTTGTCGCTGACAAACTTGACTACTAGGCACTCCCTCTAAGCATCGCAACAATCAAAGATAACGAGGGCGACCTATTTTCTGTAAAACTGGACAATACGAATCACAGTAAAATCAAACAGTATCGAGCCGGTCATGACGAATTAATCTAAATCTCCAATGACGGTGACAACCGACCGAAGAACCTAAACCTATCCACCGCACCTAAATCACCGTAACGTATACAACTTCATAAAACTAATCACCATAACCAACCATGGAGCGAGCATAAATACCTTTATTAGCGTATCGAATATACATAAAATATGACCAACCGTAGAATAAAAATAGGAAAATAGCCGACCTTTATGCAAGAACAATCATCGAAAATCACAAAAACCAGTAAAAGAACCCAGAAGTTCCCAAGAGGTGACATCATATGCTAACACACAGATATACGCTGCGGAAGAAGCCACCATGCCGAAACTCTCATCACAAGATAACTCTGTGACAACCCGTATCACAACTGAATTGACGCTGAACATAACAATTAAAGCTCCAGGATGCATATTATGGACCTCCAAGAATTCCAAAGAGGAAACAACATCCTCCTGATAAAGGAAATTGCAATACTCAGCTGCTTTGAAGGATTAATAAATTATTTAATAATCCGAAGCGAAATGGACAAAACCACCTTACCTAAGAATACCCAGGCAATCAAGCAACAATTAACAGAACACTTCCGCGGGCTCGACTACAATTACGGTATCGGCAACGTTGATGATATGCTTAGAACCATCGACACTCCATATTTCGAGACGTTAATCTATGTCAAGGCATCAGAAACTGCCTTGCTACTGAAAGGACGCTTCAAGAACATAGTAAATCTGAAAACCACGAACGTCCACCGTTGTCGACAATCAAGGAAAACGGAGTGACCTCTATTCAACAGTCGTTTAGGGCTCCCAGGTTCAACTACAATATAGGAAACCAACATGGATTTCAAACTAGTGCTCCTACCCTAGCTGATCTGAATAGTCACCGCCCTAATCGCCTACGACTGTGGATCAAAAATGATAAATCTAACCACGGTGTACCTTCTCAAAGTGGGAACATGTGACTTACCAAAGATACAACCCGTCGATGGGACAACGCGGTTTACTAATATGGAAGAATTGCACATCACACCCTTTGAACTGGAAAAATGGAAATATGTGGAAGCGACGCTCTGGCATGACCTAAAACATGGGTATTTCCCATCGGGTAATATCTGGAAGCACGCGGAAGAAGGAACGATCTGGTATAATGACCACCCTGAATAGAGGTGCTTCAAGGGAAATGAGGTCTGTGGATATCGCTTTTTTCCGAAAGAATTCATCCACACGTTCGCATCAAACACCATTAATGAGGTACGGGATAAATCGCCCGAGATTACAAAACTGGACGACAACATGGCCGCAGATGCCTCTGGTGATATAGCGAATGGACCAAATCCTCGAATTAAAGATCGTCTGGAATGCAAGAAATATTTACAAAAATACCAACAGAATTCATTACAGTTATTATAATTATATATAACTATATACTAGTTCATACATAGAATTCGAATGAAGTATTGAATAAAATTATTTACATACGTGGAAAAAAAAAGAATTTATTACAATTTTACATATACCTTCATAACTTTTATCCATTCTTATTATATAAATTTATTTGTGGGAAAATGTGCAACGAATAATTGTGAATCTTATGTAATTTATAGTTTTAGTCTTCAAAATAATCCATGAAATCCTCATTATCCCGATCACTGTCATCAGCATTATTTTCAATACCTAACATTATGGCTATAGTCTCCTTCTCCCATGAGTGAAATAAATCAGTGGGGGAAGCCTTGAACCTCACCGTCTTCAGTGAAAACGTGTGACGCTGTATCTGCAGACATTAATATACTTAACAAATCTGTAACCTGGAAAAATAGTTTTCACCTATTGAAGTGATAGATACAGAAAAAGGGTTGTAGTAACTAGAATTTTATTTCAATAATGTGCTATGTACCAATTCTGCTTTGAAAAAAAAAAAACCCTCATCGTCAATCCTGCTGAATTGTCTCACCCGCTCGCAGATGCGCGATCAAAATCCTCGTGCAACATGTCGAAGCGCAAATAGATTCCTTCACAGTTATAAAAAATCTATTTTAACTCCACAACCGCATCCTGTTCCTCCGTTGCGGTAACATGCTTAACCGCGCATTCCCCATCATCAATATTCGGCGAATGAATCCTCCTCATCCTTCGATGAATCGAGGAGCATTACGAGCCGTATTATTTTCAATCTCAGGATCGATGATAATTGTATCCGCGGCGCTATCGTCCTCTTAATCATCGAAACAGTGCTCCCCTCGCAATCGTTTGAATCCGGATCGGGGTGGAGACTCTGAAGGCCGTCTTTTCAAACCCTTTTTTGAATATGAATCTGAAATTTTTTCTCGAATTATTATTGAAACAGTATTTGCATATAACAGAAACAGAAAGAGAATACAGAAAAATTACAAGAATTTAGAAAACTTTTTTTTAGTGTGCTAATTAAATGCGATGATAATGGGAGATTTAAAAAAAAGGCATTTGCCGTATCGCAAGAGCATTGATTTGGCGTTATATATTAGAGAAAAAAGCTTCTACGGTGGTGGAAATTGAAAACGAAACAAAATTTAAAAAATCAGTTGAATATTATTCTAAGGCATATTATACCAAGGGAAAGAAAATTAATAATGCAAACGTATATTAGCAGAGAAAACACCGTAACCCTTTATTCGGTAAACTACTTACGAAGTAAACTGTTCCAAGTCTTGGAGTTTTCAAATGAACACTTTTCCACCGGTAACTTTGTCAAAAAATTTTCCTGCACGGGGAATTTTTCGAATGTGTGAAAAAATTCTAAACAGCTATTCAAGTTCATACAGAACAAAACATGATGCTATGTTTACGCCCATGTGCAAACCAGCCAATCGCTGATTCGGTAGCACACCACGTGGTGTATGACCAAAATGCAACGTGGAAAAATATATGCAGAGAAAATTTTCGGAAGAAGCTCTCAACTTGACTGTTTTACCCAACGAAAATTGAGTCATATAATAAACGGTCACGAACATTAAACTCAACTTCCTTATTATTGTAAATTCGTGAGATATTAATTCACCGTCATCCTTTTCACCTCAATATCATCAGTATTAACGTTGAAGTCATGGCTGAAGAAGCATACTCAGAACTAATCAAGCTGATGAAGACCGCACATAATTTGCTGAGAGACTCGCCTCCTGAACCGGAGAATCACAACATTTTCAATCATTGGATCGGCATTGGAATGGAAAATATCCAACTTCTGCATGATATTTTAATGCGCCTGAGAATGAGTTTCAGTGTAAAACAACGAATCCAACGTACAAAAATACTTATGCAATCTTGCGTGGCAAAGATTTAGCAACAGCAGCAGCAGCAGCATGTTGTTGTCAAGGGCGGTAATATCGGAAGCCTTCAGGTATCACAGTGGAACGATGTCGATGGCGCTTTTGTCAGTCGGATTCACACCGGCATTGTCACCAATCTGCATCATAAGAATTTGAAAACCTTTCTGGACGATGCGCAGAAGATAATCGTCCGCAGATTGAGGCTGGTGGAGCGCGTTGAGGGGAATGTGAAGATAAACATCTCACTGGCTTGCAAATTTGCGATGACATTCCTCTGGAACGATATAGACGACTAGTTTACGTACGCACGAAACGATCTGCTTGCGAAGACAAACAGTCCCGTACAACGTAATTCCGGTTGGAGCATGATCGAGATACTACACGACGCCGGGGTTTGATTTTGACGCGATGCTTAAACACTCGAGAGTAAGTAACAACTTTGAGACGAACCTCAAATGGTCTTATTTATTAAAACAAGTATTCGAGGCGGCGTAGCACAACACTGTGATCGATACGCTCTAGCCAGTAACAGATTTAGGGGGGAAGAATTTAATCCGGGTGACGTGGAATCATGTCTTATGTATTTCGATGTGAACAATTTGTACGGTGCGGTTATGAGCGCAAATTTACCGATCGGCTCGTTCGAGTGGGAGCGGAATGGAATCGCTAGAACAACTCACCCAGATGATTCATCGATCGGTTAGATCCTGGAGGTGGATTTGGACTGTCCTGTAGAGGTCCATTAGGATCATAAAGATCCGCCGCTTTGTCCAAAACATTTCACGCCTCCGGGTGGTAAAAGCGCTAAACTCATCACCACCCTTAATCCCAAAACAAAATATATATTACACTATAAAAATTTAAAGTATTAAAATTAACGAAAGTGCGTAGTTTTAAAGTTCGCGCGATCTCGGTAGTTCGAACCTTACACACTCTCAACACCAACATGCGCAAGCAGTCTAGAAATGAGTTTGAGAAAATCCTTTATAAATTTATGAACACCGCGGTGTTTAGTAAGACTATGAAGAAAGTGCAAAATCACAAAGATGTCAAATCGATCACAAAATGGGAGGGTAGAGGTGGTGCGAGAACGTTTTTACTCAGAAAAACTTTAAACACAGCTGCAACGTATTTCACACAGATATGATTATTATAGGAATGAATCGTGTCAAATGTTTCTTCAGTAAGCATATATACATCGGTGTCAAAAACCGAGATCTATTGAAAATTATTCTGTAAGATTTTCATTATAATAATGTCAAACCTAACTTTTCTGTCAAACAGGCCAAATTGTACACCGACACTGACAGTCTTACTTACAAATTTGATGTGCCTAATATTTATTGTATCATGAAACGTCATGTTGATACTATGTTTGACACTTCTGACTACCCCGTCTGATACGTGATGTTGATACAATGTTTGGCACTTCTTATGTACTTTTTTCAAAACTCGGTGCAAGTAATATTACAACTAAATCCTCGACATGTGCTAAAAGTTGCATTTTGTAAAATCAAAACACTATAACATTATTTGCGATGGTCGTGCTTATGGTTTCGGTTATATGAGATTAATACGAAATTTGGATTCCTTACGTTAAAGTATTCCTTTCGACTTTCGGTCTGTTATAGTACGCTGGGAGTGGAGTGGGCATTCGTTATGTATTTTCAAGATCGGTTTTTCATGAGTTTTTGTCGGAACACAAACACGCGCTGAAGTCACAATTCAGTTCGTTCGCATAAGTGATGTGTGTGTGTGTGTGTGTGTGTGGGTTGATTATTTCTAATGCTTATTTTCCTGTTTCTCTAGGGTTTTGGTATAAATGAGTCTCTAAGGACAAGGAGGTTGGGTCGGGTATTGTTAGTCCAGGATTGGTTAGTATATCCCGTGGGTGGGGCCGAAAGGGCCGTGAGTGGTTGCGTTCAATCATTTCTGTCATGTTTTACTCTATGGGATGTTACTTTGTATCAGTGGGTTGTTAGTGTTAACCTGTGACTCTAACCTTATGGAACCTGCGTAGTTGCGTAGACTTGAATCAGGTCGGCACAGAGTCTAGTTGCCTATCAGCCTTTTGCGAAGCGTAGTTCAGGGTTTGCAATTTCGGGTCGAGTAATAGAAAGAAGAGAAAATAAGACGAAAAACGACTGTGAAAGGAACAGAAAGAAGATCAATCTAAATGAGGTTATGCGGAAACATGGAGGTTGCTGAGTGTTGGACGACTGGATTGGTCGTGTTTCATTGTTCTGGGGTGACGCTTACAATTAGTTTATTGGTTCCGGGCTGGATAGTAATTATTGATTTATTGTTATAGTTCTATTGAATTTGTTTATGACCGAATTCTTGGGGGATCCTCCAGCAATGGCAGCTTCCGTATCCATGGAATTGGTTAAAGCGGGAAATTTTGCCCCTTCGGTCATTTACAACTAAAGAAACGACCCCAGTAGTGCAACACCTTGGCAGCACCTGAGCAAAGTTCGACGTTTTAAAGTCGAACCGTCAGTGCACACAATTATTAATCCCGGTTTATCTGAACCGGTCGATTGAATCGAGTTGTCCAGTGCATTCTAATGCATAATCGGTATTTGACAACCCAAAACTACGGATTGTGTGTCTGGTTGTATTTTCGTCAACGCCGCAGGTCATCTTGATCGGTATCAAAATCATCATACTAGAAATGGCTCACACCAGATTTCTAGACTCTCTGGCATATATGCTTTATATGGCATTATCGGCGCTACCGAAAGTATTCGCTCTACCGGCTACTTCCTTGAATCGTGTATTCCTCGGACACCATGATCAGCACTGTGCGAACATAGTTTTACTCATGGCACAAACAAGGCTGAAGCGAACGATCATGTGTTTGACGATGGTGCGGAACTGCTACCGTACTGCTGGTTGCACGAGGATATATTGCGGCACGAGAACGTAACATCCAGGAACATATTTCTGAAGTGCAGCAGAGTATCTCTTTTCGCAGATAGCATGACGATTGCCTCGGCTTGTTCAGCGGTATTCCGTAAAAATTTTCTACATCCAGAACGAACAGGTATCCTGCCATCGGGCGATTATCGACTTGCCGATGCCAAGTATCGCAAGGCTTTGGAATAGCTCGTTCTAAAAAAGTCTAATTTTCATGAGGCATGCTGGAACTACACGCTATCCGAAATCCCGGAAACAGGCCGCAAATTGGACTGATACCATGCCGCAGATAATGGAACGCGTCACATCTTTGACTTTGACGGGTGCTTTTTGCATGACTGTCGCGAATGTTTACGGATCAACCGCGATAGACGTAACGTCAACGGTAAAATATTCGACAGACTACGAAGAAACTCCTGCAAAGACCGGCCGTATGCGCCAATTGGCTTATAGTGTACCGGAACTGTGGAAATGTGCCTTTGATCGATGCTCAAGGCAGAACGAACAGGTATCCTGCCATCGGGCGATCATCGTCTTGCTGATGCCAAGGCTCGCAAGGCTACGGAATGGCTGGTCTTGAAAAAGGCTAATCTGGACATTTTCATGAGGCATGCTGGAACTAGACGCTATCCGAAATCCCGGAAACAGGTCGCACAGTTGACTGACATTGCGTCGCAAACAATGGAACGTGTCACATCTTTGACTTTGGTGTTTGACGATGGTGCGGAACTGGTACCGTACTGCTGGTTGCACGAGGATATATTGCGGCACGAGAACGTAACATCCAGGAACATATTTCTGAAATGCAGCAGAGTATCTCTTTTCGCAGATAGCATGACGATTGCCTCGGCTTGTTCAGCGGTATTCCGTAAAAATTTTCTACATCCAGAACGAACAGGTATCCTGCCATCGGGCGATTATCGACTTGCCGATGCCAAGTATCGCAAGGCTTTGGAATAGCTCGTTCTAAAAAAGTCTAATTTGCATGAGGCATGCTGGAACTACACGCTATCCGAAATACCGGAAACAGGCCGCAAATTGGACTGATACCATGCCGCAGACAATGGAACGCGTCACATCTTTGACTTTGACGGGTGCTTTTTGCATGACTGTCGCGAATGTTTACGAATCAACCGCGATAGACGTAACGTCAACGGTAAAATATTCGATAGACTACGAAGAAACTCCTGCAAAGACCGGCCGTATGCGCCAATTGGCTTATAGTGTACCGGAACTGTGGAAATGTGCCTTTGATCGATGCTTAAGGCAGAACGAACAGGTATCCTGCCATCGGACGATTATCGTCTTGCTGATGCCAAGGCTCGCAAAGCTATGGAATGGCTGGTCTTGAAAAAGGCTAATCTGGACATTTTCGTGAAGCATGCTGGAACTAGACGTTATCCGAAATCCTGGAAACAGGTCGCACAATGGACGGACATAGCGTCGCAAACAATGGAACGTGTCACATCTTAGACTTTGATGTTTGACGATGGTGCGGAACTGCTACCGTACTGCTGGTTGCACGAGGATATATTGCGGCACGAGAACGTAACATCCAGGAACATATTTCTCAAGTGCAGCAGAGTATCTCTTTTCGCAGATAGCATGACGATTGCCTCGGCTTGTTCGGCGGTATTCCGTAAAAATTTTCTACATCCAAAACGAACAGGTATCCTGCCATCGGGCGATTATCGACTTGCCGATGCCAAGTATCGCAAGGCTTTGGAATAGCTCGTTCTAAAAACGTCTAATTTTCATGAGGCATGCTGGAACTACACGCTATCCGAAATCCCGGAAACAGGTCGCACAGTGGACGGACATAGCGTCGCAAACAATGGAACGTGTCACATCCTCGACTTTGATGGGTGCTTTTAGCATGACTGTCGCGAATGTTTACGGATCAACTGCGATAGATGCAACGTCAACGGTAAAATATTCGACAGACTACGAAGAAACTCCTGCAAAGACCGGCCGTATGCGCCGATTGGCTTATAGTGTACCGGAACTGTGGAAACGTGCCTTTGATCGATGCTTAAGGCAGAACGTCGAGATAACGGGGAGTACTTGGACGACATATCCGCTGACTACCGCCACTGACATGAAAAAATTGCGTCTGTTTCCGGTTGGCCACCAGATGTTTTATGTGAGAGGAGTGCAAGCTCTCGACGGCTGGGGCGGGTGGTGGCGGTGGGGGATGGTGGAGGGGAGAGGACGAGGGGAGGAGCAATTGCGACCTCGCGGAAGTCGAGGGGCTGATCACGTATAGAGTGTGACCGTCACACAATCTTTATCGCCCAGTTTTGCGGGTTCACATGCCAAGCTGATATTTGCCTTGTGCCGGACATGCTGTTAGATATAATATATATCTACTTACAACTTTTACAATGTTTCTTCTTATTCCATGCCAAGTAGTTCTTACATTTTACTCCGAATCGTCATTCAATGATTTTTCATAATTTCTTTACCCGCTTTCGGAAAATTTTGCTACTTTACTCTAAACCGATTTGACGGTTTGCTTATTCTGAGTTTAAGAATAATGTTATCGATCATTTTAGCCCATGTAAGCTTCAATGGATGTGTGCACCAAAGAGGATTTTACCGGGTAACGAGAAGTGTCTTTTTTGGTATCCTAGGAAAATGGACTAAATATTTTTGCAAAGATAATCTTGGACCCCAAAAATACCTTATAATACCTGGGGTGCACGTGCAACGCAATAAAACCTCATCATTCATCAAGTGGTATCTGTTTTGGGATGCGATATCACAATGTTGAAATTAAATTCTTACCGCTTCCGTGACAAGAGTCGGAGTGGGATTAACTGAACCACTACCCTAAGCCCAGGGGGTAGGAGTGGAAGGGGTGAATAAGGAGGCCCGAAGTACTATTTTACGTTTACGAAACTACCTTCTATGTCCACCTTCCACAACATTGGGAATAACTAATCAGGATTGTTAGGGATTGCAAGCAAAAGAAAAAGGAACTCCAAGAGAAAAATTGCACAGTTAGAATCGAGGCAGTACTCAAAAAGGTTCCTCCAGAAATAATCTCAACGAGGCAGTACTAAAAAACCTTCTCGTGCAGCAGCTCGTGAAAAAAAAACCTTTCGGAGCTGTTCTTCTAAACCAGCTTCCTAGCGATGCATTACTTATTAAAATCCATTGAAGAATGAATCTTAAATTAAATGCAAAGTGAATTCCAAGCTCTGTCTGTTGCTGAATTACACAAGTTCTTTCATCTTCAAAACCACGTTTTCTGATAACTTTAACCAACTAATTTTCAATAAATTTTTGTTTTCTGTTACTTTGAATTACCTTTTGTTATTGAGTTTGATCTGAATTGTGAGGTAAATTTATTAATAACTTTTAAACCACCCCATCAACGCCCTAACGGCATTCAATTAGTATCAGAGATTACTAAGAAGTTCATCACGTATCCAGTCGCCTCCGACAGCCCGGAATCATCTGAAAATACTAAAGGGTAAGTGACAAATAATTTTCCCGGAAGTTGAATAATCGAGTATTTTTCCGACGAAACAATGAACTGTGACTAACTGATAAGAAAAATTCAAAATGATAAAAAAATATTTTTATATCATATCTCATCAATTAGTTCTTGATTATCGACATTTTGTAAACTTTTCCTGGTTTCATTGAATACGGTCACCAAATATGATATAAAAAATCATTCTTCCCTCAAAACACATTATTTAGTGGAAAATGAAAGGTTCGTCGAAGTTCCGGTCAGGAAGAAGAAGAAATTTAATAGTTGAAAAACGTGAATATACAAAATCTACGTTTCGGCCGGGCCCTGCCGACCATCCTCAGGAAATAAAAAAAAAAAAAAAAAAAAAAAAAAAAAAAAAAAAAAAAAAAAAAAAAAAAAAAAAATGACAACCGGTACATGCTTAGATGTTGTTAGTGGTACAGCATTTCGGACGGAAGTCTTTAGTGGCAAAAAATTTATCAGAACAACAATCTGTATCATGAAGGCAAAACGCATTTATTCATTCTATAGAAACATGCGGCTACTAAAGCAAACATTATTTGTTGTTAGTGTAATACGACTTGTTATCAATCTAAGGCTATGCGGTCTTGAAGTTAAGATTTAACCACACACATTGTTCTATAGTAATCCATCCCGGCCAATTTTGATCGGTTATAAAACCACCAATTTTTCACAGTGTGAATTTGGTTTCTAACAAAAATCTTCATTTTGCGTAATGTAAGCTTCGCCATTAGCTTTTCGCTGATGGTGTTTATATTACTAATTAAAATAGTGTCGTAGAGAAAGAAATTCAAAAAAATGTAGGGAATCATCATATAAATGTGTGATGAATAGATTGAATTTTATCTAAGAAAAAATATCGATAAGTATTCAATCTGAAATTCATCCTACACCTAAGTATGTTTGGCATTATTGGTTGAACTGTTATGTTACGTGTAGATCGTTTACTATATTCATCCAAGTAATTCACTTGTTTTATCTTCGTTTTGTTTTATTTTGCACTTTTTAAACTTATCTAATCTTGACTGGTAACTATTTTATTATATTTACGTAAGGCTATTCCTAATTTTTCCCTTAATTACTGCTGAAAGCAAAAACTTGGCTCATCAATGTCCTCTAACTTTCCATTCATCAGGTATATAATAAAAATATAATACGGTTAGTTCTAAATGTAGATATCACTTTTTAATGCAGTTCTCTTTTGTTTCGGTGGATCGGTGATCTAGAGTCTATTGCAACAAATCAAGTAATACTTCTAATATTTCTGCTTCTTTTTTGTTTCTATTCTTGTTTTTTTTTTTTTTTGTTTGTACTTGTTTTTTATTATCGATCTTTGACCTTTTTTTTCTGTACTGTGATAATTTTTTCATTCATTTTGGTTTGTAATAATGTAATAGAATAAAGTCTCAGGATTTTACCATTCTATTTTTGGTGAGATGTTTAAAACGTACTCGATTATGTTACTTTAAAATACATTTCTTGTATCGCACAATATTGCTTCACCTCTAGGAATTATTCCTGCATGTATAATTATAAAACATTTGGTGTTGCGATATAAACAATTTGATTGATAATACATTTTTTGATATATCGGATGCGTCCCTCAAGGCTTCAGAAGATATTTTTATATTTATAATAACGTATTGTGATTCGGATAACTCATAAAAACCTCCTCGATTGTAATATCAAACAACAACATAAATGAGTTCGGTTCATAGGTATAGATTGATATTTTATGATGACGTAGTTATGATAAGATAACGTAAAAGATTCTCGTGACATTTCAGATAATTTAGTTTTTAATAAATAATACACATTATGGTGGGATTTCAACACGTAGACAACGTGTTTCAACTATAGTTTTATCACAAGATTCTCCTACTAAAGTTTGAGATTAATGTAAATAATATTCAGCGGTAGTAATGTGTTTAAAATATCAATATTCCGGTCGGACGTTACACCTTCAACTTTAGGCAAGAGCGTTAAGCCTTTCACTTGATTATTCCTTCTAGTTACGACCAATAATAATACGATTACAGAAAAAACTACCTTTCGATTTTCTCATTATATCGTTTTGGTTACGACGTACAAATTTTTATCAATCGGTGTAAAAAATGAATATTCGTGTTTGATTTCCATGTTTATTATTAATCCTGTGTACAATGATCAGTTTCTATTTCATTTGTACTTTTGTACGGTATCCTCAGTATGAAACTCCACGATTGACAATATCTTGCTACCAAAGTCTATTGCCATACTATTCTAGCCGAGGTGGATTCAAGTATCAATTCATACCGTTCTTCATCGATGTGGTACGTTGGTGAAAGAAAATAATTACAACGTATCTGTACTCCAAGTTCGAAAGCCATACAAATTTGGACTGACAAAAACACGTTGACGTTTCTCTTCTACATTGAAAGTTGCTGGTAACATTCTTGAGTTCACTTTATCCTAACCTTGACAGATGTGTACTCGATCACTTGGATCATTTCTCCCAAGTCCAATGGAAATTGCTATGTCACCATACCTTTTCTTTAGATGGTATTTCAATTTGTCAGGTTAAACAAAAGGAGTTGTCGATGAATTCATCAAGTTGCTCGGGACTTGTTTGGATAGTCTCGTCAGAACGTCGGAGTACGAAGTTGTCAACTTTGTCTTTCGAAAATAACGAGGTTCAAATTGATGTACGATATATATTCAAGTTGAGGATTGAAACAGGTCTCTCGTGTTCGTCAGTAGGTACGCGTTGGCTCAAGTTCAAATTTAAATCTTCGTCGCAGGATGTTCCTTTGCCATTTATCTTTGACAATGCTGCCTACACTCGTGATCTTATAGCTGCAGTAAGTTCGCTCCGTTGTCGAAGTATGTACGGTCTCCATGTCCTTGCTGGTTTCAAAGCTTTGGAATATATAACTTGTCCTCCACTCAATGCAGCGATAGTATATTCTGCATGTTCGATGGTTCCAATGTCCAGGTCGATAATGATGATTTGTTCACCGACAATTGGATTGCATGACAAAGTGGTGTATCTTATGGCTTGCACAAAATATTGTAATTGTGCTTTCGTTTATCAGGAATACGTTGTCTGTCCTGCGACGTCTTGAAAAGTCGACGATCAACACCTCCAGTTCTGCAACTTCTGTTGTTGAATATCAGTATAGTGGTGTACACTCGATGGGAGAGTTTTTTTTTTAAATGTCATGTAATCGTAGAAACGTGTAGGTCTCTTAGTTATGATGACGATTCTTGCATAATGGACGTCAAATGTCATCTTGCATAATGGACGTCAGCTGCTCGATGAAGGATTCGGTGACGTATTCAATTGAGAAAATTTTTGGTATTTTTCATCGTATTGTTCACTAATCACTTATTCTGCGCATTTTAACTGAATGATATTGTAGTTTTATCACAAGGTTATCTTTGTCTCGTTTTCTTTGATTCTTTCACTCGTTGAAATTACATTTATATCGTTAGTGTTACATAAGGGTACATTGTACATTCATACATACGTTGCTGATCAGAGTACCTACCAAAATACACGTAAAAAATACTATTTAACGTGTTTCTTGCTGAAGAAATTACAACATATTTTGTCCGAATCTTAGTGTATACTTATCACATTTATAATTAGTAAGTGTATTTCAATTAGTTTATTTCTATTGTAAACGTAATAGCTTCCTTAGATTTTAACAAACTCAATTATGATTATTAAGTTTGCCTTTCGACAGTTGAACGCGCTATCAGCGTTTAATAGTAAAATTCTATAAAATATCGAGTAAATGCGTTTTGACTGTCATAACTATTCAAGAAATCAATTATTTATGCCTTAGTTCTTTTATTCGTAATCGTATGAAACATTTCATTCGATAACATTTTTCTAACTTCACATTTTCGATACCCCTAAATATTGGATTCATTTTGCACTATTTCGAGTACATGATGAAGACCGTGTATTCGAATTTAGAAGAAAAATATTAATTCACAATTAAGGTGTAGAGGGCTAAACGTTTTTTACATACTTAGGTAAGGAAAAACAACCGACTAAAAAGAACCGTCACTAAAATTCGGAAGAGAAAAAACTTACGAACTCTATACTGAAACTACACGTTAAAAATTGAAAGACTCACATATTACTTGAAGCGACTGCGTATAACAATTAGAAACCCGGCGGAGAAAATATGTGACATATTAGACGTTTGGTACATCAGATTTATGTTACCAGTATCAAATCACAGAACCGTTTCAACGGAAAAATTCACTCTCCCATCCGCACATTGAGATTTATCATTACCTGCATTATATTGTTTATAACGCAGGTCGAAATACTGTTTTAAAAAACCCGACAACGATAATAAAGATTCCATGGATATTGGCAGACAACCAAACTCAGATTCTGCAACTATCACGAAAACATTTGAAATAGATATCAAAGAATTTTTCCCAAAATTTAATTGCAGGGATATTATTGAAGTGTTTGCAGAATTTGATGGTACGCCTACTGGTTGTTCGATTCAAAAATTTATCAACGAATATGAGAATGTTAGATGATTCGTAGCTCAATGCGAAAATGATTTCATAGTAATAATGTTACCTTCAAAATCTGACGGTAAACCACTGAAACGTGTGACTAATGTTAATATACAGACGATTGACGAACTTGCAACATATCTCAGGATAAAGAAACAGAAGTCTCGATTGGAGCATTTAGTGATTTTTTAGTGAACGAATTAGTCACTAGACTAAACTAGAGAATAGGTAATACTTCAATGCAATACAATTTCATGAAACACAATCAATCAAGGTATCAAAAAAGGTAAGTCAAAACGATAAACATTCAATTTTACTGATCGTAGCTATAATACAAAAATTATACCTGATCGAATCAAAATAAATATAGTTCTGTAATGAAAGTAGACGGGTGTTTAAAAATTAGTAAACACCTTCCTTGTTACAAAATGTTGTTGACTAGTGTTATTATAGAGATTCCAAAGGGTCAATCATATGCGAAAAAAAGAGAATTTGGATATATTTTTGTGTGTGTTGCTTCCTGAAAACTGAGGTTTTACGAAATACTCTTACGCCGGCCACGTTATTCCTCGACGTATTCGCGTATGACGTAAAGTCCCGGGTTACATGGCCGTAATTGCAGGAAAAGTGATCCACATCATTAAGCGCATCCCAGTTGAGATTAAAGTATACAAGACTCTAAAACTTTTACAAAAAATCTTCCTTGTTTCTCAGAGGGAACCAGAGTTTGTTCATACTTCCAAAAACTCATGTACTGATCGACAAAGCAGTTCAGGTTGATTGCAATCGGTTTATACTATCCATGTCCCATAGTAATGATCAGTGGTACAAATTTCTAGCGTACCAAGCGTAGACTAGAGACCCATTTACATAAAACTTCCTTAGTCGTGTGTTCTATATTCATGCTATACTTTTCCACAATAGCACGTACAGAATCACAAGTGGATAGAACTATGAACGAAAGAAAATTGAGTATTTATCCTGTGACCTTGATCACTTGCGTTGTATATCGAGTTTTGAAATTTCGGGTACTCGAGAAAAGAAACGGTGACAACACGTTGCAATAGCACTTGGCCCGGTAAAAGTCTGACCAGTTAATGATATGACTGGTTGTGTACCCAGAAATTTTCACACTTTGATGCTCTTCTTAGAAACTAAGGTTTGTCTAACGGAAAAACCCTCTCGATGTAAAAACTGAACATCGGTTAAGAATGAACAAGATGAGATTATCGACTACCAAGGATCTCTTGGTATTAGACCTAAAAAGGCAGACTTTTATCTTACCAGAAAAGCAGCAGTACTGAAATTTCCGGGAAAGTCATACCTTTGTTACGCCCTCCAAACTTTGTATTCCTTTCCCACAGTCTTATGTATTGCAATTACGGTGAGGAAGTACACTCCGACAATAAAAGTCAAATTGTTAGCGCATTTCACGGGAACTTGACAGATTCAACGTGTATTCAACTCAAGTATTGCAATTGCCAATTAATATTGCAAGGAAGAATAGGTCTAGACTTGTATATATAGACCCACCAATTCTCAGCTAATTAACGGTATAACACGGAAATGGCGAGAATATTTTGCTGTGCATCGTCATCAAAAATACCCAAAATGGCCTCAACTAACTATTAAAATAACCGCTCCAAATTAACCTTTAATTAAGGCTTTAAAGGCAGAACTTTCTCCAAAAGATACGAGTTAAAAGACTGGCAGTATATCGAGTTTGAAAAAAAAATTTGATATCACAGAAGAATTTTAATTATCAGAGATGATTTCTGACGAAGCTCTTTCGTTAAACACAGAAGAGTTAAAATTTGACTGCAAGAGAAGTTAGAGAATTGGTCCGTCTGACTCTAGAAACGTCATACTAAATTGGCTGAATTATAAAAATTGATACTTATGGGTTTGATGGGATTAAAAAACAAACAACATTGGTTGGTCGTCATCCAAAAGAGAGAGCAAGAGAGAGAGAGAGAGAGTTATAAATACATGCTAGGATATTTGGCCCAAGAACAGTAGAAAAAAGACTGTATCTAGTAGTGACCAAAGCAATGCCAGCAGATTATTTATTCGTCTGCCCCTAGATATTGGGTATATTCCAAGTCGTTTCGTACCTTCCTTTGGTACCGTGCGATTTCGTTTAATTTTCATCAACCGCTTGCGCGGTTGGTCCTTTTTTTTTCTTCTTTCTTGTAAAACAATATAATCTTAACAATAACCCAGGTCGCCACGCCTGCCATGCGTGCGTCAGAGAAATACATTAAACATTTGCTGAGAACTAAATAAATGCCCCAAAATTAACGGAAGATATTTGTGCAATAAAATGTCGCAGTATTGGAATAGGTTACTTTTGTTCATATCATTCCAGTCGGAATGTCGGATCGGAAATTCTTACCTGCAACCATGGGAAAAGCCGTGGTGATTGCAACTCATCTACTTTCCCGAATCGCGCGTCCAAGTGTGGTTTAAGGGCAAATAAGAAGACCCGTAATATCATCTATACACACTTGATACTTCCTCATTGGTCTAAATTTCGAAAAATGACAGGAGCCAATCAGGAAGCACGTTAAATTAAAAATTCTTAAAAAGTGTTGCACGGAGTAAAGACAGGGCTGGCAGTTTTTCAAAACCTTCTATCGAGGCATCGAAAGTTCATCGAAGACCTTCTAAGCAGTCGGTGCAAAACTTCCATTGGCATAGAGCGTTTCATAAAATCTCTTAGTAATCAAGTCCAAGTGAAATAACTGAAGAAATTCCGTGCTTCTCTTATTGGAATAACAATAATATTCAATCATTATAATTTCAACTCAGTATTTGAATAAACGTAATCACTGTGTTCGATCTATTTTCTGAGTCAATCAAATTCAAGTCCTGCAACGTGACTGAATCAAACTGACAAATCGCACCCTAATTGGATATTGGTTAATTCTTTGAACGAATTCTTTCCTCTACTCTACGATCTAATAGCTGCAGAAAACGTTAAATTCCACGGTTTACCTTCCTTAGCAAATGTAATATTGAACAAAATGAATCAGGTACGTGTGTAATCGGTACCAAGAAACATGTATCCAGAACGATTATTAGTTCTACGGTTAGTCGATTTATTATAACAATATCTCTTTGTTTCAACTAAATGTAACTTGTATTTAATTTTTAATAAAACCAGCATTCAATTAACCCTTAACAGTCATCGGGGGTTGAATCAACCCCAGCCGTTTTTCGATCTTCGATACCTTTCGGGAATTTTGAGAAAATGGGACATGTTTCGCCATCTGTAGGTAGTTTGAACCTTCTGGTATGAAGCCTCGTCGGTTTTATTTGAAGGGGCCCGTTAGTTTCATTTAGGCAGCCGCTTGAACTAGACAGTGCGAAAATCTGGAGTGCCTGCAAGCCCCGTGTGACTTTAGTGCGGAAAAAAAGTCTCGGAGCACTTTTTTTTTTTTTTTTTCAAAGTCATAGTATTCATCGGAAAGAAAATGGAAACAATAATTGTGAAGTTGGGAATTTTGTTTTTTTTTTGTTTTTCAAATTACACGCTAAATTGAAAAATTCAAAAGATGGCCTATAAATGAGAAGAAACGCTCTGGGAGTTGAAGAAGCAAATTCCGCAAAGGATAAAAAAAACTATATAGCAGTGCCGGAGTTGCAACCGCGCTTATCTTTACGCAGAAAGCAGTTTCGGTGCGGAATAAAAAAGCGTGTAAGTGTGTGAATACAATTTATGCGCGAAAGAATGTTTTAGCGCGTATGTGTATTTTTAAAAAAGATTTTTTTTTTTTTTGTTTATATTAAATATTACACGACTTGAAAATAATCATGATCTTACACACGAGGGTTGAAAATGCGTTGTGGTATTTTTTTTTTTTTAATTTTTCTTCAATTTTTCAATTGTTTATCACTATCCAAAGTGAGTGGGGTTGATTACACCCCCAATGACTATTACGTCACAATCTGGAGATGCGACTGTCAAGGATTAAAATAATAAAATTGATACTATAGGCTCAGCTGAAAACCAGAAGCTCCCTCTCTAAATATGCACAGGAATATCATTATTTGCGACTAGGTAACAATTCTACCTCAAACCGTTCGCAAAGTAACATGTTTTATTTTTAAGTCGGCGGCAAGAAAAGCTCGTCGACCAATGCTTGAAATGCAAAATTTTATAAAATGGTGAAATTTCATATTGTCACAATTTAGCAGGAAAAAATTCAAATTAACTTATCTTTGTACGGATGGATCGTCGAGACTGAGAGCCGTCGGATGTAATCGATCAGTGGTCGATTAAAAGATCTTCGCCTCGGTATCGAATGGGTGTTGATGAAATTCGAAACGATGATACCGGTCACTTGGTCTTATGTGAAATTTCGGCTTTAATTGGTGTCGCCGAAATCTATTGTTCGAAAGTTACTTAAAATTCACTAAACAGTGGTCGTTTCGTCTTCCCCGCCGATTGATTGTAAAAAGTAGCGTTGACGACTGATTATTATTATTATTATTATTATTACTATTATTAATAAACAGTAAGTTAATCTGTTATAAAATTTCACGCTACTCGGTTCTCTTGAATCGGGATGGAACTTGGATTTAATTAAGAAAAATGTAAAAAGGTACGCGTTGCTTTTTTCACGAAGTGAAAAAAATGATAATTAATAAAGAACGATAAAGCTGAAACGAAGTTGAAAGCGAGACCTTTTTCAATTGACAAAATAAACTGATTTTTCACAATTCTGCTCTTTGTCCGGATGAGGAAATACGAATTTACGTCCACGCATCTCGCGACTCGACAGACGAGACACACAGCTTTCTGGCTCTTAGGATACAAGAGGCCACGATTCCAGCCTTGATGTATTAATGCGCACGGTGATTGACCAATGAATTGCGAGATAGACTTGAAGTTGGTCCTACGAGCGATTTCTTTCCGCTGGATCGGGATTTGAATAGTCCAGCGGTTCTCAGTCTCGCCTGTTGTGTAATTCAAATATCAACGAAAGATGTTCCGTTTGTAACTTTCGCACATGGATTCGTACTGTTTGCGAATAACTTTTTTTTCATTCGGTGCTTCCGGCGAAAGCGGTTTGTCATGATTATTCATGTAAAATGCATCTTAACGGGAAAGAGAGATTTTTTAAGAGATGTGGAAACTGCTTGTTATGAGAATATGATGATGAAGTTACGGATCGCGAAATAAATGTCGTTCTAGTGGGTAAAGAAAAATCCCCAAGTGATAAGCACTGCACGATTCTAGAGAAATAAGGGCGCGATTCTTGCCCAGATAACAAAATCCATATTTTATTCCTAATAATATTATACATCGAATATTACGACATTGGTATTATTCGTTGTAACATTATTCTATTATAAATCTCATCTTTCTGCAACATGTTAAAGGCCTGACGCTTGTTACTTAATTCTTGTCATTTTGTCTCCGCAAGAAAAAAAAAAAAACAGCTCGTTATAATTTTTCGTTCAAATAAAACGTTAATATCGAGCACTCGTTTGTCAATAATTTTCGGTTGTAAAAAAATACGAATTTTGGTCGCAATTTTCTTCTACGTTTATTACGATAGATGGATCGGAGCATTTCTTCCTTTTTTGTTACTAATTTTTAGTATATGTATATATACAATCATAATTATAACCACAAATCACAACCATAAGATGGATGAGATAGAGATCAACATCGATCAACATCGTCAAACAATAAATCGTTCAAGGACAGAGCGGTTAATACGTACATAAACAATAGGTACTTATAACACAGAGCAACAGGAGAAAAAATTGTGTCCGGACAAAGTTTATTATTCTTTCAACGGTCGCGCATCAAAACAATGGAAAAAAATATATACACGCCCTTCAAAGTTTGTTTTTATAGTCTCGGAAGAAATAATAAGAATATCCGTTTTTTCCGTTAGTTACGGATTTTCATATTTCCGCAGAACGACATGGGAAAAAAAAACCTCTGTCTAATGCTCAACGGAAATAAACAACAACAATAACAACACGGCTGAACTTGTAACGGTTGCTGATCGTCTCGCTAAATGTGAGCTCCTCGTTATCGCATCTAACAATATATACGTTTTTTAGAAATTATCAATATTATATCGTTATACGGATAGAAAATTGTTAACAGAGGCGTACTTTTCGTTACGAATATATTCGAACTCCAATTATCGTAGATGCTGATAAAACTTTGATTCTCACTAAAGTTATATATTTTGTTTAAACTTTCTCACAGCGACTCGAATGATATGAAATATTCAGGAAATTATGTAAACTGCGGATTCGGAGCTGTCCGTGTAAACGTGAATCTGACAATTGCTAAGACATATTGTTGTAATATTAACTGTACAGGGTAAATTGTAAAATAATTAGATATTTGGAGAAACTATTGTTTTTCGCAAAGAATTTATATCAAATTAATTTGGAAGAACGAAGAAGAAAGAATATTTTAGATTTTGACTTGTTTTGTTCAAATCTACGCCGAATCATTTCCATCACACAGTATGGATGTTGTTTCATTCGTTTTTGATATCGTTTGCATAAATAACATAATGGGACATTTTTTAGGCAAATTTTCCCTATTGCCGGAGCTAATCCACATATGGCAGCTGGTTTATCTTCCTTAAAGAAGATGTCAAAATATCCACTACAATTCATCACGCTTTGTACGAAACTTTGTTACGATGAACTTTCTTTTCATTCTGATGAACTGAATTTGTGGGTGGTAAATTTTTAAGTTGCAACATGTTTTCCAATATTGTTATGGAAAAAATGAAAATAAACCATTAAACCATTAAACTCAATGCAAGCACAACTTGTTTTAATCACATAGATATCAATTACAACTTCTAATTGTTGCTTGGCTTATAGCATTTATGTATACCTTTATTAATAACATTATGGCAATGCCATCTATGCGCTCTACCGTTATGACGCCGGAGATAGTTTTATTATCATTGTAAATTTTTAACTATACTTCTAACCGAATACACGTGACGTTACAAGCTCATGCCATTATAACCACACCTATGTGTATAATTAATTTCGAAATTATTATACCAAGTAAAAAATCACAGGTACGAAATTTAGCAAGCGTAAAGGTTTTTATTTCCAGCTTTTAGACGTTACACTCCGAGCAAAGTTGACCGTCTACACTATTTGCGAATGATTTTTATTTGATAAAAAAAATCCACGATTCAATGACTGTCATGATTCAGTAAGCGAAAGAAACTTCTTTCGAATCAGTGAAAAAATGACAAATCTATGGAAAAGAGGAGAGACTCGATCCGTAAAAAAATTTATCCCCACACAGTGATGGTTCCATATTACCTCTTCATAGATATTACAAATACTGCAGGAATATAATGATTTTAGGAGATTTTCGTTGCAATTTCTTGCCGCCATCACCGATAAATCCTTTTTATTATTATACTTTATATATATACTTGACATTCAGGTCTATTTTCGTTAATTTTGAGGTTATTCAACGTTTGCATTCATCGTATATCCGAATTTGATTCTTCTTTACACGTTCAACATTCGCACGGAATCTCTTGCTAAAATCTAAAAGTGGTAAGTTTCGAACTTGAAGCGTGGCTGTCAGCTCAGTTAGAGATTTGATATTTGAAATATCTACAGGTTGGCAAGCGTGAGAGTCTCGACATTCATCTGACGCGGGTGATGCGATAAATACACCGACGTGAAACGTTCAGCAGATCGCATCGTGCGACATTGCTGTTCCTTAATTGTGGAAAGTACAACTCAAACTCTACTCGTGCACGGGAAACGGACACATTTGACGTAAAATAACAAGAAAATCTCGAAAACTATTCGCACGCGGTTGAAAATATTAAATCGGTCGTTGAATGCTGTACGAATTAATTGGAAAGACGACGGCGAGTAAACAAATTCGGAGAGAAAGGTAAGTTTACCATTTATCGACCTTTTTTCATTGTATTTGCTTAATCCTCGGTTTTTAAATTATCAAAAAATAAATTGGCAGTCTTTGATTCTCTAGAAATTGGTTTTAGCCGTCGAGAAATTCACAATTTCTGTCCCGTCGGTTTATAATTTTGATAAATAGAAGGGCCAATGACTGGTACGCTCAATTTACTGGGTAAATTTTCGGAATTTAAAAACCGACAAAGAACTGTTCGATTCGGTTCGAGTTTGTTTTATTCAATATTAAGATGAAGTTGAAGTTAGTAACGTTACCGAAATATTGGGGGAAATAAAATGATTTCTTTTTTTGCAATTTAGATGTTAATCTGAAGTGGCCAAGTTTATTTCTGAAGATGAATTACTCTTGCCTGATTATAACTTACTGTACTTTAGACATTCGTGATATTAGAAAATAACGCGAGGTCCAAAACTAAAATCACGATAATAACGCTACTAACTCAAGTTTTTTAAACATCAATTACCTTTGCTTTATTATAATTTCCCGAATCTTAAAGATTCGTGCGATAAAGATTTGCTAAGTCCCAAACTACAACAACGACAATAACGCCTCGTCGATTATTCGGATCGAACGTAGACACAGAGCGAAGTAGTAGAGTTTGAAAAAAAGTTTGATTTTTCAGCTAGGATAGCGATTGCTAAAAATTGTAAAAAATCCATGATTTCAATTATTCAGCTGATAAAACAACGAGACAATATTATTTTTTAATGAAACTCATCTAAATGCAAAATTGAAGTTTGTTCAATTGCTACGTATAATAAATGCTTAGAGAAAATAGATAATTGTTCTTAAAATTCGAAATATCGTTCCGGTTTCTACAAGGGCAAAATTTATCCGATATAACGAATCCCCCCCCCCCGTTTTTCATGTTCAGAAGAAATCAAACTTCGCGTTGACCGGTGTAAATTTTTTCACATATTTTCCCAACCTTCATTTGTGTCTCTTAAACGACGTTGTTATGATTCGAATATATCGAATCCACCTTAAATTCGACCTTACTGTAGGATACCTTGACCAAGGTGTATACATCGCATTATAAGAAAATGTTTACAAGCTACAACTGCTTAATCTCTATGTTTTCCCGAAACGCATATCCTAATCCGCATAAGACAACAAATCATGTCCTATCCAGAATCGTCAAACAATACAAGTCTTGACTTTCCGCAGAGCAAAAACATAGCAAAAAATCAAACCAATATCCCAAGACTTCGCAACGTCCTCTTTTTTTTTTGTTGATATCGCAAACGTCGTTACTTCTAACTGCCGTTTATATGCGAACTTGCAAAACAGCCGCGCTTACATAACGATTCCTAATTACAGTCACCGAAACACCATTGAATTCGAAACATTGTTACTTCTTCACTTTCCCATGTACATTCTAAGTGACACAATTAAGCCTCAAACTTGATTAATCACAAGGTAAGGAATAGCAGACACAAGCAATTCTCTCTAAACTACGTAACGAGCCAATCAAATTTCTAACAAACTCTACGTGAATGCAAAAATAAACTTGTACTCGCGTTGATTACATCGTAAATTAGCGTAACGACCGTTTTTTAAACCAGTTGATCGGTCGTTTAAAATTGTTTTTAAAAAAAAGTTTATTACAATATGCTACAAATTTTGCACCGGTAATAATTACTGAATTTATGGGTAATCGTTTGATTTGAGCCGTTTGAATTTCTTGGCAGTTGAATAATTGGTGTAAACAAATTTCTTCTGTGTTTGTAATAACTTATCAACGATACTCAACATTTCTTCCGATAAGATGTAAATTTATCATTGCTGATTCCGTTTTCATTGATTTGTTATTGTCAGTTACTCGGAGAAACTTCAAGTCCATAATTAGGATTTGTATAAATGCTCGTCGTTATTTTTCAATCGGTATGATATTTGCAATTAGCTTACCGCCACGCTGGTAGGAATTCAAGAAATTACCGGAAACATTCAATCGTAGTAAGGTATTTCCTACCTGTTTCAGACTTCATCGTTTACCCACGACTGCAGTTTCGGCCTGGATAAATAGACCATGCGATGGCAAACTCTCGTCGCACTGATTCCATTTATTGCCGTTTTGCGACGATGCTCCGGAATACTGAAAAGGCAAGTAATCGAATTCAGAAACTACAATAATATCATGTATATTTAAAACATTATCAAATCATGGCTCTGAAGGATTCATTGATTATTTAATTATACTTGATACATTTAAAACGCTTCTTGAAACTCTTTAACATAAAAACTTTCACTTCAAAATGTGACACCGAGATATCGTTTAACGAGATTTTGTTAATAATATTGAAGATGTTGCGTAGTTTCTTATCGTGGAAGTGTGCGTATAGAAATATGTCAACGTACATATTGCGAGACATTATTTTGTTCTCCTTGAAGCGTGAAATTACAAAAAAATCGTGGAAAATTAAACAAAAACAAATGCACAGTGATAAAGAATTTGTAGCGATAAAGTTTAAAGAAATATTTTTCAATGCGATATCGCACGACTTACCAAAAAGTTACTTGAATATTCGCACACACTGGTTACGAATCGAAATATTTTCATAGGCTGGACAAACTCGATGACACTTTCGAGAGACTTCCGAATGTTTAAATATATATTTACGCAATCGAATATACTAAAAATTTTAATTTACAAACGATTGGAATTGATTTCCGATCGACAATGTCTTTGCGAAAAAATCGTCGAAAATCAATCGGAGAAGACGAATTTACAGAAAACGTTACGGGAATTCGGATCGAACTAAAGTGTCGGTGGTTACAGAACTTGCAGTGTCTCGTTTTCGATATCGAAACGATGTCTATGGTGGAGGGGAGACATTGCCGCTCATTGGCCGATTCGAAAGCTGACCAACAGCTTCGTAGTTCATGCACTCCTGCCTCTTTCGTTTCCAATTTCTAGTAACTGTACAGAAATGAACCCCCTGTTTCGATGAGATTTTCCACCAAGCTCGATTTGATTTGTTGATGCTATTTTTGACGGCTGATGCAATTTTTACAATATACAAATACAGGAAAACTTTCCTACTAACCAGCGAGTAAAATTGTTCAGCCACATCTTCCAGTCGCATTCCGTCAGTTTTGCCAACTGTCCCATTTTAAACGACGCTCGTTGGAATGACTGACTGCTAAGGTGACGTCCTGGTTGATTTTGACTCTGTCGTATATATTTCCGCGTATCCAAATCCTCGTATTTCAAACGCAAAAAATGGGCTTAAACAGTACGATTCTATAATATTTGCGATTTCGCGACGTTACGACCCGGACGAACAAGACTTAGATTTGGATTTAAATTCGATTTACAAACCTTGCGATGTCACGCGTGCGCGGAAGCTGATGCTGAGTCGCTGTATCGTAAAATTACACAAAATTTTTCCGGCCATTGAAAGTGGCCGCTTATACCTCGAGAAATTTTCAACTAAACATAGTTTTTTTTACCTACCTCCTTATCGGGAAATATTATTGTCCGTCTGAGAAAGTTCCCAAATATTATCGGTTCTTATATGAGTCGACAAACTGAGATTACCAGAAAACGACATTTGTCAATTATTTCCACTTCAGCTCATCGAGGTATGAAGGAATTGATATTCTGGCCAAAGTTAATCGAAGTTTTTACTCGTGAGTAAATCGTTACGATGCAAAACTGTCTTATTCGCTGAAAGAAAATTGTGCTGAAATCACCTGAGATTAGAAGTTATTTAGAACAGACTGACATTGAGTTTTATTATGATATTGTATGTTAGATTGAGATTAAAATTTTTCCGGTGCGACTGTTCGAACCAATAATCGGATTCTTTTCTTAAAATATTATGTATCGACCGTTTGTTCGTACTTGTAACTTTGTTCAATTCTTGAACAATAATTCAAATATTCAAATGGAAAATTTTTTATTCACGATCAGAAATACGATAAAAGCTTGAAATGTCACAGGCACAAATTGCGGAGGCTTTCGCTTTAGATTAGAGATAATACGCGTATCATTTATCAATTTTATTATACAAAATATCACCAACATAATCATTAGTATCGAGTAAGGCATTGATTTTATAACAATAATAATCGAATTTCACCCTGAAAATAGTATTCGCCATCGGATGTAAAATTTTCCGACAATCGACTGCCGCTATTTATTTTGTAGAATTATTCTCACCTTACTAAAAAAAAAAAAAAAACCGCGAATTTTGAAGACAGAGATAAAAAAAAAAAAAAAACGTGTCCCAAAACGTGTCGAAAATATCTGGAAATCGGCCCAAAAGTATTTCTTTATTCAAATAAAGGCTTTTTGTGTCAATATTTTCATTACAAAGCGAACTGGTTGAGTTACAGAACTTTATGACGTAAATTCACGTGTAATTTATTACATGATTTATCTTATGTAATAGATTAGGCGTGCGAAAAACAATCACGTTATAAATTACAAAAGCACGAATCATCAGATATATTAGATCAAGAATCATACAGTGAAATGTGTAATCATTATACGATTTTTGATCTAGTACATATGATGATAAAATCTATTCAAGAAATAAGGCATCCTTCCAATAATCCTGCAAGCTTTTAAGATTCGTCAAAAGTCGGCAAGGTAATAAAAACGGTATCCGAATCCACGGATAAAAAAAAAATCTGTTGTAGCCGGAATTTACATTCCGATTAAATAACCAACTCCGTCTAATTGTTGTAAGCGCCGTTTAAGGCGAATTCTGGAATTTGAATTTCTGTTTTTTTGTAACAGTACGCAGGATTGCTGTATTCAAGTTACGGTGTTAAAAATGTTTGTGATTTTAATAAAAATTTACTAGGCACCAGAGCGTAACTAAATCACAAATTCTCGTTAAATTTGCAATAAAATTTCACATTGCTTAACTCGGTTGGAGTTGGAAAAAAATATCGGAATTTCCTAGGTAACGCTGCAAATTTACCGACTATCCAACAATCTACCAAGTTTGCAAAGTAAATGCTCTTGTAAATTTATTTAAAATTTCATCGTGGGTACGAATTCTGAGACTGCAATCTTGTCCTTGTGGAACGTACGTTGTATCATGTATCAAACAAAGTCCCGGGGTGAAAACAAGCACTACAATTTAGTTAATTATACACCCGTTCGCCATCCATGTTTCTTTCTTTTTTTTTTTTTTTTTCTTTCATCCATCAAATTTACAATCCGTAATATTGTAAAAATAAAACCAAGATTTATTGAATTTAAGGCACTGATATTTAGTGAATTTACCATAATTTTACAGTAAATTAAACATAATTAGTGTTTGAAGAATACTTGAAAAAAATTATAGTAAATTTACTCTTATAAAGAGTATAAAGAGTGTAAAACTTCCATTACAATTTTATCAAGTTTTTAACAAATTTTTGAAAAAAAGATGAAAAAAAAAGAACAACCTTTGTTCGAAATGGTTGGCATTTCAATCAGGCTTGGACCTGGAAATTTTAACGAGACTTTTCACGTCAATTATTGGAAACACACGCCCACGGCGATTTCTTACCCGCACTAGAAAATTGACGGATAATAAATAACTAGGAATTTTTCATTGCCGTGCATATCGCCAGTATTAATCACCAGATACGTTTTAACCATCGGATCGATGCTCTGCACTGATAAGCCAAATTCCACATATCTGAAACGCATCCTCTTACAGTTTATCGGTTATCAGACATTCGAAATAGAAAACTTTTATTCACTAATTCTTATATTGTATATAGGTATGTATATTGAAAATGGTAGGATAAAGGTGAAGGTCAGAGGGCAGTGAGTTGCGGATAAATTTAGCGAGCCTACAGTTTGGTAAAAACAATGTCGAAACAAAAAGAATTATACGAGTTGAAGGTTGAAGGGTGCAGCTAAGGTTGAACAAGTTGCAAAAGATCAAAGCAGTGTCCCCTCAACGTGGTAAAAAAAAAAGTAGAAAGTATTTTTAAAGAACAGAGCTCAGTTATCAATTACTTTTCAGATATCAGACAATTTTGCCTTGTTTTTTTTTTTCAAAGGATTGCCATACTTGGTAAAGAAAGATTTGAACATATCGTTACACATTTTGCTTGAATTTCAATCTTCTATAAGTAAACCCACCTAAGATTTTTATTTTTATCTGAAATTGAATGAAAATACATATTCTGCTAAATAAGCCGTCTCAGATTAATTTTCCATACCGTGGGAATAATATCATTGATTACGGTCATTTTGTCCACTAATGTTTCATCCTTCGTTTGAATTTTTTAATTTGAAAATTAATCGCACAAAATGATAAGTTATCAAATCGGTAACGGTCCCAATCAAAATCGCTAATCTTAAACTCACCCATGTTGAGTTGATGGGCTAAAGTTCATATCGTTTTAATGAAATTTTGTTACCGATACCCTTTATCTGAAATTTGTGACGTTGAAATCAACTGTAAATAATCATCAGATTCGCCGTTTCTTTCCTGATAATCGACGGTTAATTTACCATTGCCTTTCAAACGACAGGGAAACTTTAAATTTCTCAGGAAAAAGTCAGCCAACTCTGAGAGATATGTGCAATTTTTTTAATAACAGTTAGTTCAATATGGACTGATCTACACTTCTCGAAATTCTAACTTTTTCGAAATTTTCCGATGACCAAACTGATTCTGTTCCATCCAATGACGAATAAGTTCTGGCACTTATATTCTAAGTCGGGATTTGCACGAAGAATGAAATTCAGGAGAATATTGAAGGGTTGTAATTGGTCAACGGAGTTCTTAGGATATGTCAGGGCGAGATCATAGTTTATGCATTCCATATGCAGGCCAATATTAAAGGTACAACAGTTGATTGTGAAATTTATATACACTATATATTTTCGTTTTCTGTGTACATCCATATAAATTAATATTACGCTATTTATTTATTTATTTATTACTTTTTTTTTTTTTTTTTTTGCAATCACGGGCACTCGCCCAAGTTTGCCAGGAATAGTAAACTTGACGTAGTTGTTAGGGAGACGTTGAGCCCCCTCTGATAACGAATTGTAGACGCTTTATCTGCAAAAGCATCGATTTTCCTTGGTACGAGTCAAAGTCTTCAGTGTATACATATACGTTAGATTTCTCCAGCACGTGGTCGATTAAATTTCCCACTTGTTTTTGTTTATTTACTCCGCGTGTTTTGGAACATTGATATTTTTATTTTCTGAATCCTGTTTATTTGGCATATCGGTTTATTGAATCTCCGAGATGCAAATTCGTTCATTTCAAGATTTTCCCACTTGTTCTTGTTTACTTACTTCACCCGTTTGAGAATTCCGCTCTATTGTCTCGATTTTTCGGAACCTTTGATTTTCAAACTTTGAGCCGTCGGTTTTCCGACTATTTTATTGTTTCGTAAATGAATGGTTTTTCTTTTCTTCCACCAGGCAGGCACCGGGAATAAATTCTCGCGCATTTTGTTTCATGCACGAATATCACTCCAATAAACCAACATGGATCCATCGTTGAATCTTTTGACTAAATTAAAAAGTTCGTTCCCCTTGTTTCCGAGCATGGCAACAATTTGCTGCCGCTCCTTTCGTACTTTAGGTTGGTCTAGAAATTCTTTACACAATTGCCTCATCGTCGTGTACATTCTCCAAACAGCGAGGTCACTTTCTTCCCAACGTTTTGCAATCTGGAAAAAAATATTTTTTGTTTTTTTTTTTTTTGTTTACGATGGGGTAGAAACATTGGCAACCTGCATCACGAATTGTTGGAAAAGTTATTGAGGCTGCGGACCTGTCGAGGTTTAGTCGTCGGCCATGTCGCTTTTTTCTGGCGGACAGTAATCTTCGTCTCGATCATCAATCCGACTTTCTTCTAAAATCCAATTTTAAACAGCCATCGTTTTACACATACGTTCAATCAAGATATTCTAATCACTTCTTCGCACGTGAAAAGAAAATTACATCGGACATCATATGGGTACGCTTCTTACCTTCAGTCTGGCTTTTAGAAACATCCGTGAAATCTCGAGCTGTAGAGTTCAGGAGGGCGGAATATTTTTCACGTCAAATGACTTTGGTAACTCCAGATCACGATGAGAATTCTTTGAGGACATTAAGTTTCTGAAGCGTCATCAAGCAACTGAGTCATGCCTGAAAATCAAAGGTTCTGATTAGGTATATCGTTTAAAACTTACGGTTCATCAGCCGAGCTGTTTGATGCAAAGGAATCTTGCTCAATATTGCTGCCTGAGATTGAAGGTAGAATTTGAAAGTTGAAGTTGCTTTTTACTTTTGTTGTTGGCAGGCAACATAAAGCTTACATGTATATACATATGTAAAGTGTTCGCGTCTTTTTGGGCAGGACTTGAGCTCAGGTGAAAGAATTTAATCCAGACTAGGAAATATGAGTACATGAGATTAAGTCTGATGAATTTTGAAAGATTCGTGAAAAAAAAAAAAAAGAAACACGACATAGTATCGCGTTTGAAAATCAAATACCTACTCAAGACTTGAAAGAATCCAGACCAATCGAGTCAGATTAAGCGTATACTCGTTATTTTACGTTGAACAAACGCATCTCGAGTTGTTAATCGAGTAAAAAAATTGTATTAAAATCTCATAGTCTTATACAAAGAGTCGCAATAACTTCAATAGAACTTTTCAAGTGCTATAAACCTACCAATAGAAGATAATGTCTTTGAATCCCATGTCATTTCAAAGGACGGAGCTCTTGTTTAATCATATTTGACAAGTTTCTCAATATTTATAATTTTGCAGGTAGAGTTTCAGATAGTAAGCAGCGCTACGTGTGTCCGAAGTTTCTGAGCACACTCGGCTTTGCTCTTTGTGAGCTTCTGGTCGGTTCATTAATTTCATTACATTTGTTAGTCATCTACTTCCGGCATTTCGGAAGACTCTAGATTTTCATTGTTGAAATTTTCAATTTCCCTTTGTTCGTTGGCAGTTGTCCGGATCGTTAAGGCAACATCTGCAAAATAAAATATCTTCAGATTATCTAATCCTTACGAATCTTCGGTATTAATCTTCCCAAGCGCTATACATATCATTTCTAAATATAATGGAAGGATGAAACTCACGTGCTGTTTTATATTGTCATTTCAAGAGAAAGGTTTTACCATAAGATTGAAAATACATCCCAGTTCTGATCTACATATTTCTGCTGACCTCGCACTTATATTAAGCCAGCAGATGTGCCAGTAAAACTTGGTAAAATTGTTTCGCTGATGAACAAAATTGAATACTTTTATAGCTAGCAATATATTTTGCAATATATACAAGGTACAAAAATAACAAACATATTCGTGGTTTAGTCCGAGAAAATCGTTATGCACAGGATGAAAATAGCAAAAAGTTCCATTTCTGAACTTTTTCTGTCTATAGTTTATGAGTAATTAGAAAAAAAAAAAAAATATGTGGATATATGTATATTTGGATTTTTAACAGATAAATGATTGATTACAATCTTATGGTAAAAATATTGATTTTATTAAATATATTACGATCATTAAAATTATAGATTTTTATAAATTTCAAAACAGTATTGCCCAGACTGCAGAAGTGAACTTTTGCGAGAGACAATATTTTCTTCTGTTTAATATCACTTAGTGTACAGTAATAGAAAAATTATAAAATCTGTATAATCTATCTGAAAATTACGAAAACAAAATTTTAAATTAGTACGGGTATTGTTAGAATGCTTTTGTGTAAGACAAATTTAAACTGGATGCGAAAAAAATTTGTTTTTCTAACAAATAAATGTAATAAATTCAGGAAGGATAAAAAATTTTTTTTTCAAATTCGTAGACTTGTGTAAACTCATCTCAAATAACAACAAATATCTCATTAAACTTTCTACTTATCGCCGCGTATTTTTTGCGATCTTTGTACCTGACTGCGAAACCTTTTTTCTTGATGTTTACATCCGTTACTTTGTGGTATAGTAATACGCCATCCGTGAACTCGACTATTACGAACATTCTTTTCGATTTCTCTGCCAACAAATGAATAAATAAATTAATTCCATGCGCGTTAGCGACAAAATGATCACACAAAATACGGCTGACAACCCGAACTATTTACCCGAAGTATTTTATAATTGCTATATTAGTCTGACAGAGCCTTGATGACATCCATTTAGAGCCAGAGCAGCTTCCGGTCACGTAATTGTTTGAAAAAGTAGTTGGTCACGTGGTTAGCCAATAGACGGTATACTTCGTATACAATCTCTCATCGCTGCCAATCACAGATCTTCTTGCGAACGACTTTCGCATCCCAACGTGTTGTGCTTACGTACAATTGCGCTGATAAGGTGAAGGATGTGGCCAAAAACAGTCAAAAAAATCGCTGTAAACAGAAGTACGACTGCTCGATCCATGTCGGTGATCTTCACCGTGCGGGCAGTACATTTATCAAAATATTTTTGTCCAACAGTGGATCCTAGCATTGAAAACGGCAGTGACCAAGTAAACAGTATTATGGAAATTGTGTCCTCAAAGCAGCATTCTGTACTTGGAGAAGTCGTGTCCCCCTTGTTGACAATACATTTGAAATCATGTCCGTGTATACAAAGTTGAATATAATGTTCGGTCCTCGGTATGTTGTTGAAAACAAAAATCTATGATACATATTGTTCTAATTTTTCCCAAAAATCACTGTTGCCTGAAACCAAACAATAATCGCCCCGAAACAGTTCCAGATTCAAAGACGATCTCGATTGATTGTAATATGTTTGTTAAATTATACCGAGGATCCGATATTCTTTCATATAAAATACAAACTATGCTGGGAACGTAACAATATTCGGTCTTCCACCAGCCACTTCGGTGTGTCCAAGGTAAAATTTTCGGCACCAATATCTTACTTCTTCTTTCCTCTGCCACGAGCCACGTGAAAGTACGACGAATAGTTTCGTCACAATTAGAGTTCTTTTAACTATCGTTTCGTCCACTTTGTCGTTTTCCTTATCTGGAAAACTCCAGTGAATCCTCTTCGTCCAGGACGATCTGTATATCTAATCGTCCCCACGTCTTCTCAAATTGTATTTTTAATGCATTAGCACGTACCCTACCATGCAATATGACTTCGTAATTTTTCCATTTCTCCGGTATATTTAATATTTTTTTTCTCTTTGTTATTGCAAAGAAAGACTTCAGCAGTCGCTAAGTTTGCAGTAGAATACAAGGGGATCATTTCAGCAGAGCAGAGATCGTCAGAAATTTCTCGTCTAATTGATTGCACCTGTTCGTTTTTTGCGTCCCGATCAGGTACTGTAGTTGATTTTATGCCTTCGTCGCATGAGGAAAATCTTTGGAGCGTACTTTGTACCGGACTTCGTACGTAGAAGAGCCTGTTGAAAACGACTCATTTTATTCCGCTGCATTTTTTGATTGCTCGCAGCATGGCTTCAGTTACTATTTCCCCGTAGCCGGGACTTATTTCGTTGATACCAATGAAAAAAGCAATTCAAGCAGACTTACTTGCAGATTATAAAATGTTGATTTTTAAATGTTTTCACGCTTCTTTCGTTTGTCTGTTATTTCTCACCATCCCACTCACAAGATTATGTTCCCCGTGGTCCGGATATCTGCGTAATAGTTTTTCTTGAAGATTTCAGACCTTAAAGTTCGGTACAAGGTCCAGTTATTTTTGGTCATAGTCCCCCAAGAACTCCACGATCGTGTATACATCCATGATGAGACTGTCACGCCAAGTACGAATATGAAATAGAACAGAAGTAGAATTTATTGTAACATGTAAACAGGGCCTGAGATTTATGCGTTTTATTTACTACGTGAAAAAATTCTTATGATTCCACATTCCACCGAAAAGAAAATTCATCAGTTACATACCTTCGATTTCTTCAATAAACACTGACACTTGTAAAACACATAATCACGGCGCGATGTTCACGCACCGGCATCTCGTGTGACTCTGCCAATGTTGATATGAAACCCACCATGCGTCTATGTGTGTTGGAAATCTCCACGCACGTCATTGGCGAGTAAACTCGCGCTCTTTCACGTTCTGACGATATTCCAACTGTACGCAACAATGCTCGAACCGCGTTCGGATAGGAACAGCTCTTTCCGGCAATGAATGGAGACTGAAGCCATCATGTTGAGACCAAGATATATTTCTATCTTGATTCGTAGCGTCCAATTTCTCTCTCATTCGAAGTTAGGGTCGGAAACGTGGCGGTTTAACAATGGATGGCTTGTTAGAATATTGTAAACTGGTTCCATGATCTCCACTATGGTTCCAGGCAATGGATTTCGGTGCTGATACTTTTTTGATTTGATTTGTCCCTTCTCTTCCACCATTCACACCACGTATCCTCACCTCGCCGACAATATTGATGCTGTCGATTTGCATCAGTCGAGGCTTTGTGACACAGCGTAGACTATATATTTTTCTTTCATATCACTAGCAGATTCAAAATGATCGCGTATAGCTTTTCCGTAGTAGACAGTGAGTTCATCTATAAATTTTCATTCTTCATCATCATTCTTTTTTTACTACCACACAGCCATCACCTCGTTAAGGCTCATATTACGCAACAGCTTCATACGTCTTGGAGTCACCGTCGCCGATGTAATTCATATATTTAACTCCTTATAAATTCTCCCAACGCTGAACCATTTCCACGATCATATCGACTTCTATTTTTCGTGACGATCCGTAATGTTTGGCACTGGACTCTTGTTCGCGGCCATTCAATGCCCCAGTTTCCACCAATTTCCATCCCCTGGCACGGTCAGTTTACACTTCTTTTTCAACGGTTTTCTCGAAGCGTGCTTTTTCAAAACGGCGTACCTAAATTCTCAAAGTAAGAGTTTTCAAACTGTCCGTCTCAAATTTGGACACAACTTTCTTCACGCCATTTTTTTTTTTATCTTGCTGTTATTGCTTGTCTTTTTCTCTCTTTTTTTTTTTGAAATCTTCAGATTATAGAGCGAAAACCTGTCGAAAAAACAGGCAAAATTCCATACTTTTCTTTAAAGCCGCCGATATTTTGTCAGTTTTAATAAAAACAAAAAAAAAAAAAAAACCCGCGAAGTAAGATAGCGGCTTTCATACTGATTAATAATCTTTCGACGAATTTTGCTTTAGATAATATTGAGGACTCCTTGTGTTTCAAAGCAATTTTTCAACCTTACAAAATCGGTGCAAAAAGACGTTAAAAAATTTATTTTCTGTTCTTCACGAGTGCTCCGATTTGACGTTAAGGAAAAATCAGAGTGATTAGCCCATTTTAACGATGAAAAAAAAAATGGCGAAAATCAGCTACTTATCGACCCGATCAGCAGCAGTGAATTTCCCCAACTAAACTCCCGTTCCGACGACAGAAAATATATGCATAATACTGGAATGTGCAAAGCACCGAAAGTATTCAAACGAATGGCTTGTTTGCAGAAGTTCGACATCTTACAGTACAAAAATTTGAATTTGTGAATCGTTGGTGTCGTTTGATTTGCGCATTTTTCATCACCTTTTTTTAGAAATGTTATTTCTTTACCGATCGATCTTGCTACTATTTGAGTAGCGTTGAATGGCCCTCTTTAAAATTCCAGGATCGTCTTGTTAGGCCTAAAACTATAACGTACACCAAGAAGATCAAAAAAAATTAAAAATCAATTTCGTAGCAGAATAATGTACGGCTGGACGTTTCCCTGGAAGAAGTATAATGGGAATAATCATCTAAAATATTCGAGTTGTAATACTTTTAAATATCTTCTTAAAATATAAATCATACAAATATTTATAAAACAACTTTTGATGTATTCATCGTCTCTTTATGAGAATTCTTGAACAGATTTGTATAACCCAGTATCAAAACGCAAATGAAGAATGCAACGTCGTATTGTATAAATTCGTTCCGAATTATAAACTGACGTTATTTGGCGTATACCAAAATTCCTTGGTCATAAAAATTTTTCACACGGTACTCATTATTATGTAAAACAATCTCCAAATACTTCAAAGGTATTGAATGGTGAATAAAAAATGCTAATACACGTGATTCGGAACAACAATTTACCCCCGAAACGAAATCGATATGTTTTATGCACATGTCATTGCAACAATGCCATAATAGCCATACCGAATTCCGAGGATATACATTTCTTCGACAAGCATCACGATAATCAAACAATCGAAACGACAAAATGGAATTTTAATGTTATTATATTTTATTATAAGTGCAGAATATTCTAATAAGATGTGTAGTATAAACGAGGAATCTGTGATAAAATTGTGCTGCATACAAGAATCAAGGTATAATGTAACTCATCAATTCATAAAAGCATTAACCGAAGTAAAATGGATTCATTCAGACGACAAATGCTCGCCATCACCAAAACTGTAGTTACGTTTTGACTGAAAAGTTCCGTGCGAACTCTTTTACCCAATTCTCGCGCAACTATAAATCATCATTTTCAAAATTGTAATTCAGAGAACTGAATATGTGAGTCATCAATTTTTATAGATTTCGAGGGAAAGCAATAATTTCTGACGAATGAAAGTGCGGAAAACAAATTTTTCATTCCTTAAAATATTATTCATTTCGACGAAATGGTGTTTCGACTTCCACGGAATCCCCTATATCCAAAACAATCTGACTGCGTCGAAACTTGCCGAGGAATACACTTTGACAGCGAATATGGTACCTGCGATAATACAATTGCCTAGGTAGGTAAAAATCGGTTTGAGAAAGTACACAGAACTAAACCTACATTCTGAACAACAATGGAATTCGATCGGAAATTTTTTTCAACTTCTACTGCGGTAACTAAATCGACAACGAAGAATAAACTATGTTGTCGGATATAGCACATGGATAGATATGATGTTCTGTACGATATCCTACATCAAGGACTACTGAAATCAAATGCAGTTGTGGGGTAAAGGAAGAGTTTCACGTATAACGTTGCGGTACAGCAAGACGTCACCATTGCATTCGCGAAGTCAAAATCGCAATAACTGCGTCGTGTCAACCTGAATCGCACCGAACATCCGAAGTTAAAGATCGTCGAAGAGTCCGAGAAGAATGCATTTGCTTAAAAGAAACTTGTTTCGACCGCCAACTTGAAGATATGTTCACCTAGGCAAACATTAAATTTGTCCTCGCCGAAAGCAACTCACAAGGAACGTGGATGACTCCTTTACATCATGACGTTTCAGTACCAAAATGCAAACCTGAGTAAAAAACTTCGAAGAATTCGCTGACAACCTTTCGAGTTAAGCTTGACAAATTTACACATCGTCTGTAACAAACGGGTCAGATTATATGGCAACACGCGACGGAAAAGTAATTCACGTCATGAATTGCGTACAACTGTTCCAGTGAAAATTTGCATGATACCCGGAGAATTTTGCCTGATAAACTGCGGGCGCGTACCGGAAACGTCGGTATGTTTCATTCAACCAGATGCTTCGTGCTGCTGAAAGCTAAGGTTCACATCTAAGCTCTCTATATCGCATCACATCATCATAGTAGAGAATATTACAAATCTATTGAAATTTCAACATCCTCAACGTCAACATACGTCTCTCTAAGAGATCTAGCAACAAGTGGAATTCATTCATCCATGATCTCAGAACGCCGCAGCGAATGAATCTTGTTTTCTGAAGAAAACCGTGGAACATCAATTGACATCACCTTTCAGAAGTTGGAGCGCGGGATTCCTCGGAGTGTGTCAGATCTTTCGCAGAATCAAATCTTTCGTCGGTACGACGACACAAGCTTACGAGTCAAAGGACGCTTCTCTCCGATCTGTCTACTGTTGCACCTTGGTCAGTAGAAGAAAGCTAGACATGAAAATCCTAAAGAGTCCGCACAACCAACGACATCGTCAGCTTCGCCCAATGCGCTAAATACATGTCATGGAATCAAAAACAAGCAACTCCAGTGTTATATCCCAGAATAAGAATGAATGTTAACATCAAAGACAAATATCGACCCCCCAACTTCGATTGCTGAAAATGTAGCCGCTTCAACTGTAGCACCCAGAAAAAGTCAAATGATAGTTTTCTCGACAACTCTTGTATCATGAATTATCGTGGGAATAAAAACGATCGAGCGTTAGGCTCACCAATTTTGCGTAAGATGCGAGATGTAATAACATCCGAACGTAAACCCGTAGTTTCCAATAACCTACTATTGTTGAATGTTTAGGCAGTAGTAAATGAACGTTATAAAAGGTGGTGATTCTCCGAAAAAGTTATTTAGTATGTGTACAAATAGGTAAGGGTAGGGAAAACACATGGCGGCAGACGCCAACTTTCTTGTACCCTAATTTGACAAATCTAAGGGATGTTCTGCAGTCATTGATATACTTAATTAGGTTTAGTGTGCAAGCTTACGTGTTTCTAACAATTGAGACTAACTGAAGAAGTGAAAAGTGGAGACATTCGATACGTAGAAACAGAACGGAGCAGAGATGCCCATTTTCATTGCCATTTCCATTTTTATTTCCATTTTCACTGCCTCCAAAAAATCACTTGTTCGATCTTGTTTGGTTGCGTTGTATAGTAAAACAAAACAGAGTTTAGTTTAGAATATACGTAATATCAATCGAAAGCTAAGTTACCGTAAAACTCACGAGACTCCCTTGTATTATCTTGATATTCACTCATCTCTATATAATTATTGAAAGTAGTCAATTTCACAATTATTGATCGAATATCTACATGAAAAATTGATTTATGTCGAATAGAATAGTTTGCTAAGCCTTACGAGATCCATCAAATAAAATACACTACAACAATAATATTACTATATTTTCATACATCGTATCGTCCGTTAGACATAAAACAGAACGGCATTGGTATCGACTAAAACAGACTTATTTTCAAGATACGATCGAAAGAACTTTTTATTAGACGTGTAGTTAAGTGAAAGTGTTTGTAGAAAAAGAATTATTCAATCACGTTTACAAGTGATGTTTGGCACGACCCAAAACAGTCTAATTCTCAGCCGAGTTGGTATACCTAGTAAGAAAATTCTACAACTTGAATAGAATATTTCTAAACTAACGTAATCTAGTACAATTCATACACTGCATCGATTGGTTTGATTATTTTGATGTGCTGTTTCAAAGGTTTAAGTCGGAAGCTAGTAACGAAACTGACAGTATGAAAAATATTTTTTTTCATCTTCGACAAATGTGGCTATTATGGTTGAAACCATATTTTCTTTATTCAAATACAAGCGCTTTGATTTGATAAGGCAAATTGTTGTTCTGCTGCGTATGGTTTTGTATCAAAAAACATTTCTTCGAGTCGATAATCCTTTTACTAAATTTTATCACCATTTCACGTGACCAATGGTGTTTTATTGTTATTACAATTATTATTTCAACCTTTCCGTCGAACTAGTTGGTAATTTGGCATCTTCTTTTCCTAATTCCATATAGGATCATAGGGTTGCTTGGATAACGGAGGCTGGTTTGACCTTTATTTATTTAATTCAGGAAGATTATATGATAAAATCGGATTCAGTAAATAAACAGAATGAAAATGGTTAACTGTTCAATTTGAATAAATTCTTGAAAAATTTATTACACCGAACAATCGACTCGTAAGTTACGTTGTTAATTGTAAATTTAGTGATTGAACGTATATCCTCAAAAAATACTTTGACAAATTCAGTTAGATTCGAATTTCGCTGATTAAATTTATATAAATGGGGCAATACTTACTTCATCAAAACTCCCTCTCTATCTCTCTCTTTTTCTGTTATAATACAATTGAAAATATGGATCATGACATGTATCTCACAGATATTCGATTCGTTCGATCACACAATCGAATAAATTTGGATTAGGCCGGTGTCGTCAGTGTCGTGACTAAGGTCACGGCTCCGCCCAGGTGAATATTTCAATTTTACTCCCCCCAAAACTTATTTTTTAGAAAGAGAAAAAGTACAATAACTTTGAAGTATAATCTAAGTTAAAAATATCCTCAAAAATTTAGGCATGAAGTTGATATGGAACCACCGAAATTTAAAAATATATTAAAAGTTTACTTTTCTGGCTTTTTCTGAGGCCAAGTCAATCGTATGGTCTATAACAAAATATCCTCAAAAATTTAGGCATAAAGTTGATATGGAACCACCGAAATTTAAAAATATATTAAAAGTTTACTTTTCTGGCTTTTTCTGAGGCCAAGTCAATCGTATGGTCTATAACAAAATATCCTCAAAAATTTAGGCATAAAGTTGATATGGAACCACCGAAATTTAAAAATATATTAAAAGTTTACTTTTCTGGCTTTTTCTGAGGCCAAGTCAATCGTATGGTCTACAACAAAATTTTTTGTAATTTCACACTCAGTCAAGGGCAAAGCGAGATTACTCGAACTTTCTTGACCAATTTGCGGTCGTAAATAATGATTCAACAATTTTAATTTGTTGAAAGACATTTCACAGCCGGCAGAGGTCGCAGTTAGCGTCGATACCAAGCGAAGAGATAACTGGACCTTAGTTCACATTCTTCATCCCAATTGAAAAGTACAATATAATCTGCTTTTTTAAATCAGGTAGTAATGATTTTATTTGGTATTTGTTGCTCCCAATTTCTATACATAACTCGTTGGCATTTAAATAATCTTTGTATTTTAATGTCAGATCAGCTGCGGATTTTTTTAGTTCTTGAATACAAATTTCATGTGACGAAAGTCCTGTTACGATACCAAAATCAGAAGCTACGGCAGCTAAACTTTGCACTCACTATCCCATATACCGAATAAGTGTGTCCAGTACACAGTAAAGTTGAATTTTAAGCTTTTGAAGTGGCATCATTTTTTTTTTTTTTTTCGTCAGTTTTTATTTGTATTTACTCAGCGTGCAATTTCTGACATTTGTTCTCTGTGACTGATATCTTCTTCTGATATCTGGTAATCGAATCAGTTATTCACTAATTATTTCTTCCAGATTTAATGCAAGACGTGGTGGCGAAGGTTAATCGGCGGCTGTAAACCTTTTTCCGGTTTGTGCGAATCGACACCACGTCTTGTGGGAGCACTTCTGCAGCAATATACTCTGCATCACATCTTTGGTCTAGCTCTTGCTACCTTTTTGTGGATTGAAAATCCCTGGCGTGAAAATCATCCCAAACATTTTTCAAACTATTTTTCATGTTTCAGGAATCAACACTCATGACACCTTGCGGTCTTGATGGCGACACACTACGTTGAATTGTTCAAGACTGGATGTCTGTGATTTAAGAGTAGAAAACAAGAAATTAAGTGTATTTGTTATTTTACAGGTTACCTGTAGGTTCTCCTTTTTTCAATATGTTTGTTTTGTTGTGATAGAATATTGACGAAGATAATGGAAGTTAGAATTGACCTTCCCCGACGAATTTCTCACTCATATATCTTCTCGGGCTACGAAAATCCACACGTACTATATTTCAAATCAAGATTAGAACATTACGAGATAAAATCAAAGGAGTAGCTCTACAGTAGTGTACTTCACAGTTGGGCTTCGTTCCTTCTTCAACCTTGTACCATGCGGCGGCTGTTCGTGTCACTAACCTTATCCTGACAGTATTTACCATAAGACGTAAGAAAACTTGAAATATGTAAGAAAACACCCTTAAACACAATTAGATGTACGGGGACGTGGATGGGAAAGGATCAGAAATTGAAGATCAAAACCCATTACAGGCTTATTCAGTTAATGTGAATTTCAGTTTATTCTTCTCTTTAAGCACTATCATATGTAAAAATGGACGTTGATGGTGAATTTTTACTGGGGCGGACACCCGCCACGTACCATAACTCGTTGTTCAGTGATGACTATGATTAAGGTGTCAGACGCACGCCTCCAGACTAGTTACTAACGAGTTTAATGATCGGCTCAAACTGATAGTCGAACCGTAACTCGATGGCTGTTTCCTTCTTTCCTTTGTAAAAGAATTATTCACACCATACTTTGGCGAAATTGGAAGCTCATTGTCAAATTTTTTTCATAGCCCACGAAAGGTTTTATGCATTCTGTTTGCGTTGTTCTGTAGGCAGCTCTGCGTACCTGGCGGGAAGATGCGAGATGTAATAATATCCGAACGTAAACCCGTAGTTTCCAATAACCTACTATTGTTGAATATTTAGGCACTAGTAAATGAACGTTATAAAAGGTGGTGATTCTCCGAAAAAGTTATTTAGTATCTGTACAAATAGGTAAGGGTAGGGAAAACACGTGGCGGCAGACGCCAACTTTCTTGTACCCTAATTTGACAAATCTAAGGGTTGTTCTGCAGTCATTGATATACTTAATTAGGTTTAGTGTGCAAGCTTACGTGTTTCTAACAATTGAGACTAACTGAAGAAGTGAAAAGTGGAGACATTCGATACGTAGAAACAGAACGGAGCAGAGATGCCCATTTTCATTGCCATTTCCATTTTTATTTCCATTTTCACTGCCTCCAAAAAATCACTTGTTCGATCTTGTTTGGTTGCGTTGTATAGTAAAACAAAACAGAGTTTAGTTTAGAATATACGTAATATCAATCGAAAGCTAATTTACCGTAAAACTCACGAGACTCCCTTGTATTATCTTGACATTCATCATCTCTGTATAATTATTGAAAGTAGTCAATTTCACAATTATTGATCGAATATCTACATTAAAAATTGATTTATGTCGAATAGAATAGTTTGCTAAGCCTTACGAGATCCATCAAATAAAATACACTACAACAATAATATTACTATATTTTCATACATCGACTTTCTTGTACCCTAATTTCACAAATCTAAGGAATGTTCTGCAGCCATTGATATACTTAATTAGATTTAGTGTGCAAGCTTACGTGTTTCTAACAATTGAGACTAACTGAAGCAGTGAAAAGTGGAGACATTCGATACGTAGAAACAGAACGGAGCAGAGGCCCATTTTCATTTCCATTTCCATTTTTATTTCTATTTTCACTGCATCCAAAAAATCACTTGTTCGATCTTGTTTGGTTGCGTTGTACTGTAAAACAAAACAGAGTTTAGTTTAGAATATACGTAATATCGATCGAAAGCTAAGTTACCGTAAAACTCACGAGACTCCCTTGTATTATCTTGATATTCACTCATCTCTGTATAATTATTGAAAGTAGTCAATTTCACAATTATTGATCGAATATCTACATTAAAAATTGATTTATGTCGAATAGAATAGTTTGCTAAGTCTTACGAGATCCATCAAATAAAATACACTACAACAATAATATTACTATATTTTCATACATCGACTTTCTTGTACCCTAATTTCACAAATCTAAGGAATGTTCTGCAGCCATTGATATACTTAATTAGATTTAGTGTGCAAGCTTACGTGTTTCTAACAATTGAGACTAACTGGAGCAGTGAAAAGTGGAGACATTCGATACGTAGAAACAGAACGGAGCAGAGGCCCATTTTCATTTCCATTTCCATTTTTATTTCTATTTTCACTGCATCCAAAAAATCACTTGTTCGATCTTGTTTGGTTGCGTTGTACTGTAAAACAAAACAGAGTTTAGTTTAGAATATACGTAATATCGATCGAAAGCTAAGTTAACGTAAAACTCACGAGACTCCCTTGTATTATCTTGACATTCACTCATCTCTGTATAATTATTGAAAGTAGTCAATTTCACAATTATTGATCGAATATCTACATGAAAAATTGATTTATGTCGAATAGAATAGTTTGCTAAGCCTTACGAGATCCATCAAATAAAATACACTACAACAATAATATTACTATATTTTCATACATCGTATCGTCCGTTAGACATAAAACAGAACGGCATTGATATCGACTAAAACAGACTTATTTTTAAGATACGATCGAAAGAACTTTTTATTAGACGTGTACCATAATTCGTTGTTCAGTGATGACCATGATTAAGTGTCAGACACACGCCTCCAGACTAGTTGCTAACGAGTTTAATGATCGGCTCAAACTCGTAGTAGTTTCCTTCTTTCCTTTCTAAAAGAATTATTCAAGCCATACTTTGGCGATATTGGAAGCTCATTGACCGATTTTTTTCGTAGCCCACGAAAGGTTTTATACATTCTGCATACGTTGCTCATTGTTGCTGAAGATTTGACTTCGAGATAAGCTGTTGAAACGAAAGCTGTCGCTTACTTTTAGCCGATTTGAATTATCTCCGGCTCTGTAGGCAGCTCTGCGTACCCGGCGGGAACTAGATGAGTTATAAATTGCAAAGTTGTCTCTTTTCTAATAGCACGCCATTTAGAAATCGTGTGACACTGTTTACGCATGATTGCTTTGACGACGGCAACTGAATTATCGTCTCTGGTTGAACCAATGAAATTTCTTCTATTAATTCAATACTAACACAAATCTAAACCTTCTGTCTGTTCTGCCTCTTTTTCTTAGTTCTGTAGAGATCCTGCTTCTTGGCATCTACAGTGGAGTTTTGAAGAATGGTTTTCGGGAGAAAGAAGGGCAATTGACGATAGCCAAATAGGGTGCTGGTGGAGCAATGCGTGATACAAATGCTACTGCGAAAAGTGGTAGAATAGAGAAAATAATTCACCAACGCCAGGCGCCGTGTCGCGATACAGTTGGGTTGTCTGGGTCCTCGTGTGCTTTTCGACGTAAGTGAATTTCGAATTTATACATGAAAAAATGTCGATCTTTGCGACAGCTAGATGCGTCTTCTTTTTAAAAGCTTCTTTAAGTGAAGTTTCGAATATGAATAATCTTCTTTCTCGTCTATACATGCACCTTCTTCGAATGGGCATAATTACTTGGTGATCTTTCATTCTACTTAACAAATACGTGGCTAATGCCTTCAGTGATCCTTGCGTTACAAGTTTATTAACTACGTTCTTAACATAATTACAGACTACTTGGTCATACGTCACGGTTATCCACTCGGGTCTGAATTGTTGAACCACCGGTCCAAAGTCCGCGATGTACTCAGACATCGGCAGGTTCGTTTTCCTTGCTTTGGTACAGGAACTGGACCTTACCTGTATACCGAATGGAACCGTTACTACTTAGGAACATTTCTAAGGTACGTACCTTAAAGTCCTTTTCCGTAATAGACAAAGCTATCGCACATGGCGTGTTCATAAAATACATAATAACCCCAACCCACTGGGATGTGATAACTGTTGGTTAAACACTGTCAATAATGTTTTCGGGATGTTGAATGGCGTGGTAATGGGTATTGTATACACCATCGCTTACATCTAAATTTTGACCTAATGTAATAAATAAACGTAACTGTTATGATGGATGACTCTTCCGATGTAGTTTTCATTTTGCGCTCAAAATATTCCGGTAATTCGAAGATTGTTAACCTTGTCTTTAAGATTTCTTTAATTTGTCCATGTGCGGACAACACCCGGTTTTCTATAACTTTGCGAGAACTTGTTGTCACGTCTCGTCTTCTCGAATCAAATAAAGAGAAACTGAAACAACGTATCGGAGCCCTGCAATTATTTGACGGACCCGGGCCTCCGTTACGAGTCGACCAACCTGAAGAAAGGCTCTTCAGGCTGAATTGAGTCCGGATGCGGTGAGTACGACCTTCCGTTGAGAGGATAGAGTATTTCTACCTCATCCCGGAGCCCGCGGAATTGGTTCTATATTGCGGCTTCTCGATTTAATCGAAAATACCTACATTGGCCTGTGCCTTGATCTGCCACGTGCAAGAATAGCTTTGGGCATCTACTGGCAAAGGTAAGGTGGATAATTCTGAAGGTGAAGCTAGTTTTCCAAGCATCAGTACGTCAGCGAAAGGGTTAAAGATACTATTGTTTCACTGAATTTATGACACGTAATTATTTTAAGAATAAGTCTTGAATTGAAACACAAGTGTAAATCAATTTTGATATTTTCGGATTAATCAGATCCCATGTATCGTTACAATAGAAATTTAATTGTTATATAAAAATTGAAAGTTAGTATTATAAGGTAGTTGACACAATGCGAGAATATTCTAACTTATTTAATTCACAAGTGAAGAACAAAGCTTTGATGTGACGTTTCACGCTAAAAAGTTGACTTGACCGTTCGGACAGAATACTCTGTATAGGAAGTTTCGACTACTCGGTTCGAACTTTAGAGAAGAAGTGATTTTTTTTCGCGTCTTGCAGGGGTGTTTTCCCTCGCGATGACACGTAGTCCTGGGAATTCTTCCTAGTCGAGAAAGATGGCGCTTGGCGCTGCAACGATTTTAGGTTGTCCTAAAATATACGAGATAAAATGAAATAAATACACAAAGACAGGAAATGAAACACCAATAGAAACTGAGGACTTTGTGTAATTTTGGAACTTCTGTTTTTCGTCCCTTTTATTTATCCCTTAACAATTAAACTCGTCTTTCTTTTACGGTACAAAAGGTACCCTACGCGTCGCAGGACTAGCAAACTCAACCTATTTCTTTAAACACCTGCGAATGTGATTAAAAATGATCCTGAACAAAGGAAATAGTTTATCTTATAGAATGGAGGGATCTGCCCGTTTGCATAGATTGTGAGGAGAAAATTGTCAGTGAAATAAAATATTTTCCAGCTAGGTTTTCAGTGAGGTATGTATATAAGACGATAAAGAAGTTCAAAAATGGATAAAAAATCGTGAGTCAATTCTTATTCTTACTGTAGTACGTTCGATTTAAAATTTGTACCTGATCAGGATTTACGCATCAACTCACTGACTTTAAACACGTCTTATTATATTGAAGTACGTAGATCTACTGAGCCTCCAGTAATTTATTCATTCTAATTCAGGTTACATAAAATGGTAATAGTACAGTATCATACATATTACATTATACGTCGTACCCTAGGATCAGTGTCCTAGGGGCGTATTGTTTCTCGTCGTGTTCAGCAAGTCACATTTGAAACACAGACAAAAAATTTATTGCGAAATGCAATATATAATACATGAACAGGGTTGCACTTAAAATGCCGAATATAAGAAGAGTTGATCTTAACTGATTACTTCTAGAATTTACAGCAGACCGACGTACATCTGAGGGAAGTGCAACGATGGAACTAAAACGATGTGCACACTTTACTGCTTCTCTGGCAACTGATTTCTATTCGTAATTAGGAAGTATGTTAGGCTGCATACTATATATAGTGAGTGAAAGGGAGGATTGGGTATGTCCGAAATGAACGATAACCAGTACCTACCACTGAATTCAATACTAACTGCAACGCGCATTCAGATATCTTTCGGAGTACAGTTAAACTCTTATAACTCAGAAAAACACTTGACGTTTAATTGTGTCACATAAAATACATAATGTGCAATTTCAAAATATTATATTTTATAAAATCGAAATTTGAGTTACAAACCAGATGTCAAAAATAGCTATGTTGCGTGATGTGTAAGAAGAACAGAAACAAAATGTTATTTTTAAACGTTCAAAAATAACGACAGTCGCGAAAGTTTGTTTCGTTTGCCGAAATCAGAGAATTGTTTCAAGAAGTGCTCCAAGTGATCCTGAGAAAACTTATATGTCGGAAGATATTCAGAATGGCTATCTGAATTAATAACAAGCCTATCAAAAATTGCCCTGACGCTTTCGGCAGATAGTATAATTCCAATAAGATTGATTTTTTACCTAAATTAAACTAAAAATGTTGAAATCGCTTCAAACCATGCCTTTGCTCGATCATAGTCTGCATTCGGAAATCTGCAAGAAATTAAAAATAACCTGAGCACAAACAAATTATTCCAAATAAATAGAATAAAATACTCCTGACACGAGCTATTCTAACCTACAAATCTTTCGCTTTTGTAATTCGTATTTATACATTTAAAAATTATAATGAGTACTAATAATTACTTACTTATGAAATGAAATTCCAGTTTCACTTTTTTGCCTACGCTCGGGTACACAACACCTCATTTTTCAATTTTATCAATCACGTTAACAATCACTTAAATCACTTATCGTTATGTATACAACGCTGACTGCGATCAAATAAACCAAATCTGATTGTTCCTGTAAGAGTCGAAGTTTAAATGGCTGCCTTCAATTTGTCCCACACCATTCGCCCTATGCGCGTCCAGTTAGTATAAAATTCAATGGTACTTGCGTGGTTAGGAGGAAAATGGCGGCGCGCAGTAGAAACCAATGATCTCTACCATCTCTGCCATACACTGGACAGGGTACGTACAGTCTTTCAGTCTCAGCTAGCTGTGCCGATTAGAAGCTCAAAGCGTGGGGCCAAGGAGGATATGATAGCGGGAACGCTACCGCAAGGCCGTAATTTATTTTTGCGCATGCAGCGTTCAGCGCCACGGTCGAGTAGGAACTCAAGTACAGTACTTCCAATTCTTCTTTACAACCACTCGCCGCGTGATTCAAATCTAGGGTGAAACTGTGGGGCAGAAGGCTAGAAAAGAGTGTTGACTGGATAATAAATTAAAGGAATATTTTATAACAAAATAATTTGTTTTATTCTAAATCACATTTTTGCAATTCTTACATCCAAGCTGATTAACAAGCAGTCAAAATAAGCGTTATAAGAAAGTTTTATATCCTAGATATATTTACTGTGTAAAACTTATAAACTTGTACCGGGAAAATTAATTTTGTACAGCAGATTGATCAGGATATCTTTTTAGTTTAAAATTTTTAGTGTGGTTCTTACTGCTATTTATATTTCTCCTAACAAATCAACTCTGTCAGTGGCATCTTATTCCAAGGAAATTTTTTTTTTTTTTTTAAAGATTTCGTTGCTTCTTTGGTACAGCATTCGGTATCAGAACAAACCGGTCTAATGGTAATTCATGATAAAGGCTTCGTTACGTTTCGAACGTGGATCATGGAATTTATCACTACTCCGTACTGTTTTTCCCAAGCTTTAAATATGTTAAACACGTCCTCTCTAGCGTGCAATAATCCATTCGTAAACGCATATTGTTTCATAATTGTGAACAGTTTATGGTCTTTAGATCTATCGTCGTCTTGAATTATCAATATCTGTTCGCACTTTTCACACACATGATGCAAAAGATACTTTTTACACAGTTACCTCGCTATGTAACAAATTGCATTATTCTCAGTAAACTCTTTCACATCGGATTCCACATTTTCAATTACCCCGTCATTCTCAACCGGTATTTGGATAGTTATATTTTCAATCGGTTTTGGAGACGACGATATTCTTTTGAAAGCGCCACAGTTATTTTTTTTTTTTTTTTTTTATCCGATGATGATGATGGTTCGAGGAGATGTTCACGAGCCAAATTCGCGATTGATAACACCCACATCATAATCGTCATCATCATCACCATCACTATCGTGAATACACCGTTCATGATCGATAATCAGTGTATCAGCGTCGCTATCCATCTCATCCTCATCATCCTCCTCATAATAAAAATAATCCGCCACTCTGCACAACTGTTTGTATATTGATGGCCGGGTGGTGAAGGGGGTGGGGAGTCCGATGATCCTCTTTTCCAACCGTTGATATTTTTTCAATATGATTCTGAAATTTTTCCAGAATTTTTATGGATATGGTGAAAGGGAATACAGAAAAGTTGAAGCAAATCCGGATCCGAACGGGAGTTATCACAAATCTCCGGCATAAGAATTTGGAAGCCTTTCTGGACGACGCGCAGCGGGTCATCGTTGAGCGATTGAGGCTGGTACTGCGCGAGGAGTTAAATGTGAAGGTTAACCTCACATTATCGTGCAAATTTGACAACGCAAAGCACGACGGGATTACGGAAGAAGTTAAAAGCTTCAACACCTCCAACACAGCGATCCTCCCCTCGAGCGATATAGACGGCTGGTTCACACACGCAAGGAACGATCTGCTTGCGAAGGTTGAAGATTTTGAATAGATGAGATGATGAGAGAAAAGGCCTTGTGTCCTCTGTTTGTCATCTATTATTGACTAGAATCACTCTATCCAAGTAATTGTATAAAATTCAGAAATATTTTTTTAGGTTACTTTGACTGAGCCCTCATCATAAGTCTATTTCTCAGCATCGAAAAAGTTGATTAAATATTATTATTAAATCCATTCTACGGCGAATAAAAAAAGAACTTGTTATTTTTTATATTAAAAAAAAGCCATCGAGAGATTTGATCAAATACTATTTATTATTTAATCAATCCTTAGGATATCTTATCAATGGACTTGTATATTTAGAAAGATATTGAGGATTGAGTCAACGTAACCTTAAAAGTATGTTTTTGAATTTTATACAATTACTTGGATAATGAACACCGTTTTATAGAGAACGTTAAAATGATTATATTTTGTGCTGAAAAAAATTATTGCTTGTTGAAGTGAATCTTCATATTCACTTGCATGATGAAGTTTTCAATCCTTTTTAAATCTAAGTACTATTTTAAAGGGTAGAGAAAAATTCGCGCGCAACACATTGACACGTACGTGTTGCACAAAACTATCGTCCGCTGTGTCACTGATTATCGTTACGCCTTAGCGAGATTTTCATATCCATCGCTAGCCGAGCAACAATTATCGTAACCTAACGATTCGAACTAGGCGTTAAAGAGGCGTTAAAGATCGCGATAATCGTCGCTAGAGAGTTACGGAATCCCGCCACTGGACATATGTTCTCGATGTAACCTTGACAATGACATTACCTGATGAGATCGTAGTAAGAGAAAATTCGGTTTGACTTCGGTGCGTTATTTGAATAAAAAAAAAAAAAAAAACTGAAATCCAATTTATTCACAAAAAAGTCTCGATGTGGGTCGACGATATATTCGATCGCTGATATATGTATATGTACCGTAAAGAACCTGTTATTAAGTCTATACTTTACACCGTTTATACGTCTATAGTTTTCCCTATATTTTTATCTCATCTCGAATTTGCGTATTTTTGAAAATTATAATGCATCGTCGTTATATTCCAATGTAATTTATTCAACTCGGTTTTTGCGTTTATTGAACAAAAATCATGCGTCAATTCGATACAACGATGATCAGTTAAAATAACTAGGAATATTTTTATCTATAATCAATACTTATAAGATCTTGATAATCAACCACTGTACAATCTTCACGCATTTAAATTTGTAACATTATACGAGAATTGAAGTGATCCGAAAATATTATTTTACCATGAATATCTTTGTTTATTAAATCTTCAGATCATTATTCTACATAAATTCAGTGTCATCCCTATCCTTTTCTACGTCCACAAAGGTACAGGCGTCAACCTGCCAATCGTAAGGGAGCTGGTAAAGAAACTTCACCCTATAATTCCTTCTTCTTTGTAGATGCGCAAAGCCATGTGTAGTCGTAGATCTTGAAAACATCGAGCAGGAAAAGGGGTTTGGACCGAACGAGAAGTCTATTACACCTTAACGGCTAGGTAATATTCACCGGCTCCAAATCCGGACTTGACAGAAGAACATTTCGGATGAGACGAGGTTGAGTGAGAGGTGATCCCGCGGGTGATCGAGACTGCTGAGGTGCTGAGTGTTAAATGTTTTTTTCAGACATGGAATACGTACGCATTCGACGCAATATCCGCATACCTAGAGAATGGCTGATCCAACTTCCCTTTGAATTTCCCATACACGCCAACCAACTGGTAATTAAAGATTACGACAATGACGACAACGTAATCGTTTATCAAGCTGGTGTTATAACACAACTCTACCAGGAGGGGGAAACGGGTACTGGTGGTGCCGAAAAGTGTAAGATGAAGTCACACGATTGCACGCACACAAAACCTAATTTTTTTATTATTTTATCAATTTGACATTATGAAATTTACATGTTCAGTTTCAGGTAATTCAAGAGTTTGTAATTTTTCATAAAAACTATTTGATTTCTTTTTATTTTACAATGAAAATACTATAAAAATTTATGTTATTTTAGTTTTATTAAAATTCTAAAATTACATTATTTATTTCACGTGTGTGTTTCAGATCACAGTAAGGACTAAAAATTGGAGATTAGTAGTAATAATATATATATATATATATATAATATATTAATAAAAATACGTAGAATTCTTTTGAATAAAAACAGTTTTTTCAAAATTACCACGATTCGCAAAATTTTTTAAAGGCTAACCTGTTACAATTGATTCTCACATATACATAATTAGAACAAACTTGACGGGTAAGTTTTTTCGATCATCTGAAACTTATTCAAGAGTCGTTGCAGCGTGAAATTCTACTTGGTTGTATTGGCCGCCCAGATACTTCATCAGCAGTTTCGTCAACCGTGCAACCATGAAAACGTTGCACGTACCATACACATCTACAGCTACCCGTTGTTCGAATCGAGTCTGCACCATCCTGATACTCGCTGCTAGATAATTTTCGAAGAAGTTGAAGTTTGACAGTTTCCTCTCAGGAAAAAATTCATCCAGCTTGCCAATTTTGTTCGGTTTAGTGAAATTTCATTTTTGAACAGCTTTGTAACTTTTTGACCATATTCTTTATTAAAATTGAAGCGTTCCTACTTTTTGATCACTTAGTTGAGCTGCGATTTTTGATGAATAATTTTTTGTAATCTTCGATATTTTCCAAGAACATTTCGATTCTCTCTCGTAGTATTATTCGTTTCGAGGATCTCTTCATCAGCAGAGGATCTGAACAAGACTATCGTTCTGGTATAAAATTTTTTTGGCTTTTATAGCCGTATTTCTCCCACCATGCGTAAGGTACAAAGCTTTGGAAACTGTACGATGTTTATGAATTGTCGTGGTGAGAGCTCATTTTCAAAACTTGAACTAATCAAAAATCAATACTTAATGGCCTCGGTGACGTCCCAGGATGAGGCGTCCACCTAAAAACATTAAAACTTTCGTTAGAACAACCGTTGCGCTCTTCCTTCCAAAGTAATGTACTATATCACTACCATGTATGAATATCTTACGCACACACCATACGTGCAAATCTACTATTGTTCATATATAATCGTATATTAATCATTATATTCATAAGAGTTCGAGGAATGCATCAGAGATCGCGCGCCTACAATCCTCGAGTCAGGCAATTGCATAGACACGATGTGCGCCTATACTTCTTGAGTTAGGCAACCGCTCGTACACGGTTGATCGGACCCAGCAGGTAACCCAGTTCATAAACCACACATGCAGATAAATAACACCACAGCGGCCATCTTGATATATTCCTGCCTGTAATAAAATTCATACGTTTAATAAATATATTACGCATATACCTTTATAGATATATTTTAACTTTAGACACTGTGCTAAGGCTGTACGTAAACAAGCATTATTATGCCAAAATGTAACGATTCGACTGATTTGTTAAGGAAGCAATAACGGCAATGCAGGGAATGATAATGTTAAAGTTGAAATGATTATTACCTCTATATAATAACTTTGATCTAAGTAAGAAACTACTTTTTACGTAAGTACTGGTTCAAATAAAAATATACCATGGTGAAACCATGCATTTTGAGTTAATATACAACCTGAACATTGTTACGCAAAATCGGGGTATTATACCAGCTCGCGCTCATGTAAACCACAACAACACCGGAGCAAGTTATTGTCCGATGCACCGAACATTTTTGGCAGAGTGGCCATTCTGAAACCGGTGTCTGGAAACCAAGTGAAGCAAACATTCCGAACCGACACCGGCCTGTTGGCCTAGGAAAGAGATAACCAAAGCGTGACTCAGGGGTGTACTAACCGTCAGTCTCATTTGTTTACACTGGTTAGCCATATTAAAATTTCGTATACTTAACTGACGAAGCGTCAGGAATTACATATTGTAATACCATTCGGCCCCATCAAAGCCTGGGTCGGCAACGTTATGAATAGCTGAGCAACCGGAAATCTTTTCAGTTCGAAAATCACTCTATCAGAGAGTAGACCTGTAGCGTCCCCGTATCTACTACACGAATTGAAATTTCCAACACGATGAATAGCAATTTACGTTACGTGGTTGTAAAATTAGCGGACCCCGCGAGAAGAAGCAACGCGTTTCTCGTTGACGAGTGCCACGGTTTCCGGCAAGAGTTGCTATTCCGCATGACACTGCGGAATTGCTTCGGCAATTGCGGCAACGCTTGTCGGTCTGCGGGGCACGATCACTCGCGCTGGTTCACGTCAGTGGAGTTTTTAAATATTTCGCGTGTTCGTCAATTGATGGCGGCAGAATTCGACGACCGCACTGGTATGTTTTGTGTTATGTTTGTGTGGTGTACGATTTAAGCAGCGCGGAACTTAAATTGTCAGTCATTTGGCGGGGGGTAAAAATAAAATAAAAGGTGGAAAAAAAAGTTGACACAAAGTTTTGCGTTCGGTATAATTGAGATTGATGCTCGAGGGCGGAATCGGGGATGCGCTTTGTGAGGCCTGCGAAGCGAAGGAGGCGAAGAGGCCCATTTCTCCCGATCCGGACGGTAAGTCCAGATGATTTGCGTGTTCTATAAGCCGTGTCATGGAGTAGCCCTGCGTTGGTAAGGGCAAACCTGCCAATCGTAAGGGAGCTGGTAAAGAAACTTCACCCTATACTTCCTTCTTCTTTGTAGATGTCCGAAGCCATGTGTAGTCGTAAATCTTGAAAACATCGAGCAGGAAAAGGGATTTGGACCGAGCGAGAAGTCTGTTACACCTTAACGGCTAGGTATATTCACCGGCTCCAAATCCGGACTTGACAGAAGAACATTTCGGATGAGACGAGGTTGAGTGAGAGGTGGTCCCGCGGGTGATCGAGACTGCTGAGGTGCTGAGTGTTAAATGTTTTTTTCAGACATGGAATACGTACGCATTCGACTCAATATCCGCATACCTAGAGAATGTCTGATCCAACTTCCCTTTGAATTTCCCGTACACGCCAACCAACTGGTAATTACAGATTACGACAATGACGACAACGTAATCGTTTATCAAGCTGGTGTTATAACACAACTCTACCAGGAGGGGGAAACGGGTACTGGTGGTGCCGAAAAGTATAAGACGAAGTCACACGATTGCACGCACACAAAACCTAAGTTTTTTATTATTTTATCAATTTGACATTATGAAATTTACATGTTCAGTTTCAGGTAATTCAAGAGTTTGTAATTCTTCATAAAAATTATTTGATTTCTCTTTATTTTATAATGAAAATACTATAAAAATTTATGTTGTTTTAGTTTTATTAAAATTCTAAAATTACATTATTTGTTTTACGTGTGTGTTTCAGACCACTGTAAGAACTAAAAATTTAACTGCCGAAGCGTCAGGAATTACGTATTGTAATACCATTCGGCCCTATCAAAGCCTGGATCGGCAACGTTATGAATAGCTGAGTAACCGGAAATCTTTTCAGTTCGAAAATCACTCTATCAGAGAGTAGACCTGTAGCGTCCCCGTATCTATTACACGAATTGAAATTTCCAACACGATGAATAGCAACTTACGTTACGTGGTTGTAAAATTAGCGGACCCCGCGAGAAGAAGCAACGCGTTTCTCGTTGACGAGTGCCACGTTTTCCGGCGAGAGTTGCTATTCTGCATGACACTGCGGAATTGCTTCTGCAATTGCGGCAACGCTTGTCGGTCTGCGGGGCACGATCACTCGCGCTGCTTCACGTCAGTGGAGTTTTTAAAGATTTCGCGTGTTCGTCAATTGATGGCGGCAGAATTCGACGACCGCACTGGTAAGTTCAAATCGTCATTTGTGTTATGTTTGTGTGGTGTACGATTTAAGCAGCGCGGAACTTAAATTATCAGTCATTTGGCGGGGGGTAAAAATAAAATAAAAAGTGGAAAAACCCGTAACGAGCGTGGACGAATTTTTAAAAGCAATTAGAGCAGTGGACGATAACACCTCGGAGCGACGCAAAGCCCGAGTTAAGCTCTGTAACAATGATAAATAAAATTTAACTGCGAACAACAATTCAACCGATTATTCAACCTAACTACAACATCCACAATTAGTGACCACGACGTGATCTTGAAGTGTGCGATACGAGTACCAAGTAGGAGTGGTATTTTTTGCTTCGAGTGGTTAGTGCGCGATTTTTTTTAAAAATGTCTGGCGAGAACTAAATCTAAGGTTCCCCCGTTCTGACCTAAGAACCGCAAGGTCGGTTCTGTCGATTAAAAGCGAACGAACGGCATCACGACGGAAATAACAAAGTTCCTTTCACCCTTTTTCGGCATACCTGTAATTGACATACATTTACGATGTTCAAGGATCACAAGCCGTTAACATACGCGTTCAGGCAAAAACCCGAAAAATGTTCACCAAGACAATTTCGCCACCTCGGCTACACGGGTCACAACATCCACAACGTGGTATCTATTCAAGGGCTTCGAGACATCTAGGGTAAATTCATACCAAAAGAAGTGGTAGTCGTCATCATCGATCACCGTTAACTCGGCAGATTGCCTAGAAGAAGCACCATATCCCTTCGCAGATCTACAACTCAAAGAACGTGCCGTGAACAATTACATAAAGTTGCCGTTCGTTCATTATTATTTGATAAGATCATTTTAACACCAGAAATTCATTTCTACCCATCATCGGATAAGTTTTCTGACTTTGCTGAAGATGGCTCACTTCGGCAGCCGGAAGTGGCAAAATCAGCGATGGTGGTCAGGATATCGAGCATAAGCAAGGATTGAAACAGGATATTGGCTATTTTTTTTTTGGCTAGCGTGGAAAATTCTCAGTTATCTCATCAATTCTGTAGACAAAGTTTTTGAACATGGATTGATTGTGGAAACAGTTATTTTTTACCAAGGTCCGAAAATTCCGAGATTTGTGTCTGTTGTTGGTATGAAGAAAGACGGAAAAATTTGGACGGAAACTTCCGTCAAAATGCTGAACTAAGAACATCTAAGCAGGAACAGGTCGTCAAAATTTCTTGAGGATGGTCGGCAGGGCCCGGCCGAAACGTCGGAAACGTTAAACATGTTGCGTTTTCCCAACAATTAAAATTTCTCTTTACCTGACCGGAATTTTCGACTAAACTTTCTTCTTCAATCAACCTCCTGATCACGAATACTTCACAAAAGTTGTTGGTATGATATAAACTCATAATTTCACAAGAAGAGCTTTACCGTCTTCCACGTGTGGAGATTCATACGTATCGTCGACATCCTCAGACTTCATATACCTACGTAAACTTTAAATCTATTCAAAAGAAGTTCAAACCATTTGATATTCACAAGGCGGTAATATGTCGGAACAGACTAGAACAAGCGCATTCTCTACTAATGGTTGGAAACGTAAGACGCTTATTTATGTACTACCGATTAAATTATTTTGTGAGCTCTTCGGATTGGTTCACGGCAATGTCCCGGAATTGCCGATGTTGCTGGGAAAATGACCAAATTGGATCTTTTAGAGAAAGTATAAGTCGTAACAAGGATAACCTCATGCTCACATCTTGTGAAATATTTACGAAATAACTGGAAAGAAAAACCGTTGCAGTACAAAGATGGTGTTGCATCCAGGGACGAAATCAGAACAGTATTCAGATTGATTAAAGAAAATCCACTAAATTAAATTCGAAAAATTTTAGAACGTCATTTCACCCTGAATAATCATTCGAAAATAAGGGTTTTTCTTGCGGTACACGTATTCTTGGAATCCATGTACGCGACACATTTAGTCTACATAATAATGTTTCCTGAAAAGTTTGTCACTGATAATACGATGTACCAATTGATAATAGATTTCGACGAAACATTTGATTCACTAAATTCTTCCCTTCTAAAAAAAAAAAAACAGTTTCAAGGAAACTAAATTATGCCATGTCAAAGGATTCAGGACATGACGAGTTTTTGAAAAATATTGCGGCTAACTTTGGGAAAGCTAGATTTTTGGGACCGTGCTTCAGCTTTTTGATGATTTAGTAGAAAACTACGGCATTCAGCAACATTTTTTCATCAGACGGCTAAATCAAGACCGGTTAAGGAATTTATTTGCGTGTTCGCAGTATCATTCGCCCATGCAATTATTATTTTCATACCAATAACTTTGCATAGCCCGAAGCTGCACTGCACTAATAGTTGAGTATTCTTATGATGAAATAGTAAAATGTGTCCAACTGATGAGAAAAATTCAAAATGATAAAAAAATATTTCCATATTATACCTCATCATTTAATTCTTGATTTTCGACATTTTTTAAGCTCCATCTGGTTCTACTGAACATGTAAACCAAATATGACGTGAGAAATAATTTTTGTTCTAAAAGCATAGTATTCGGTGAAACAAAAATTGATCAGAACAACAATCTAGATTATAAAGACAAAATGCATTATTTGTTCTATAGAAATACGGCTACGAAGTGAGTGAAAGCTTTGTACAAGCATTGTAAAAATGCGGTCTGAACTTCTACGGAAACTTTCATTTTTTTAATCCGTTATCCGTTCTATAGTAGTTCACCTCCCTTTTAGTTCACCAATTTTGATCAGTTATAACAACGTCAATTTTCCACAGAGTGTTTTGGTTGGAAAAAAAGTGTTTCAATTTGTAAAATGTAAGCTTCGAGATTAGCTTCCGACTAATAGTGTTTGTATAACTAATTGAAATACTGTTATAGAAAAAGAAGTTCGTAAAAATATAGGGAAATATCACATCGACGTGTGATGAATAGATTGATTTTTTTTTCAAGAAAAAAATATTGATAAATATTCAATTTGAAATTCATCCTACGCCTATGTTTTGTACTATTGATTGAACCCTCTCTTGTGGGTAGATCGTTTAATAGATTCATCCAAATAATTCAGTTTTTTCTATCTACTTTCAGGTTTTGTTTCATTTTTCACTTCCTGAGCTTATCTAATCTTATATAAAAACTATTTTATTCACGTAAAACTATTCCTGATTTCTCCCTTAATTACCGCTGAGGACAAAAACTTGGCTAATCAATGTCTTCTTACTGTCCATGCATCAACTGTCAAAGAAAAATCTAATATGGCTATTACTAAACATAGTTATCAATTTTCAATACAGTTCTCTTTTGTTTCGATGGATCGGTGATCTAGAGAGTATTGTAAAAAATTAATTATTATTTCTAATATTTCTGTCTCCTTTGCGTTTCTATTTTCATCTTCGTACTTGGTTTTCATTATTGATCTACGACTTTTCTCAATTTTTTTTTTTTTTTCGTTTTATTCTGTACTGTGATAATTTTGGCCTCGTTTCACCTCTAGGAATTAGTTCTGCATGTATAATTACCTAACATTTGGTATTTCGATATGAACAATTTTATTGATGACACATATTTTGTTCCATCGGATGTATTCTGCGAGGATTCACTAAATATTTTCACATCTATAATAACATATCGTGATTTGCGTAACTCCGACTATCCTTCTCGGATGCCATATCAAACAACAACAATACGAGTTCTGTACATAGCTTAATATGTTATTATGACGTACTCACGATGAGACAGCGTAAGAGGATCTCGTGACACTTCGTATAATCGAGGTTTTGATAAATAATACACATTATTAATGGATTTCAACACGTAGACAATGTTTTTTAACTTCAGTTTTATCACAAGATTCTCCTACACAAGTTTGACTTAATTGATTTGTGATATTTAGGGAAAACAAACTGTGGATAAACTTATAAAAAATTCTAAGTTACATAAGGAGCAAATTGGTCTAGATGTGGTTAACAGCTACATAAAAACATGAAAAAACATGTTACTATATGGAGTGTGTATTTAATTTGTACCAAAGCCTCAGTGGCATTATTAAACAGTTCAATTTTGGTATTTTGTCGAGAAAATACGCATGAAATCATTCATTCATTCGTACAATATTCATACTAACATTTAAAATACGCCGACGTGTGTAACGAAGAAGAACAAAAAACAAATATCTCGTCACTGAAGAGTCCACGCGGTTATTTGACCAAACATGTTAAAAACTGTCAACTTCAATTCTATGGAGAGTTTATATAACGCGAAATTATTTCAGATTAAATTAGAGCAAAATCTTAGTAATACGCAAAGAACTCATCCCGATACGTTGTGTGACGTCAGCCTTCGAAGGTGGATAATCCAAGATGGTGAATGCTTGGTACAATGATGAGTTTGTTTTTTTATTATTTCTTCCCATCAATTTATCTTGCCATGTGATTTTATATCTCAGGTCTTGCCGCAGGAAAAATTATGTGATCCCAGATGTGTTCCAAGTTCTTAGATGAATTTGTAGATTGTTTGGTTTCGTAATATATCGATGTTGGCGATGTTGAGATTTCGAAGGCTGCTGGTCACTCTGCCGAGATGGATATTTGAGTATAATTTAATATCGTTCTTCATCGAGGCGGTATGTTGGTGGTAAAAAAGAATCACAGTGTCTTTCTCCTCCAGGTTTCAAAGCCATACGGCTTTGGGTTGACACGAACACGTTGACGATTCTCATCTGCATCGAAAGATACTGGTAAAATTTTATTTATTTATTTATTTATTTGCTTATTTCAACCTTCGCAGGTACGTATTTGATCACGAGGATTATTTCTCCGAAGTCCGACGAAGATTGACATACGAACATAACGTTTCTTTTTCTAAACGGTACGGTATTTGAATTTGTCAGGTTAAACAAAAGGAGTTATCGATGAATTCATCAAGTTGCTCAGGACTTGTTTGGATAGTAGCGTCAGAACGTCGGAATACGAAGTTGTCAATTTCGTCTCTCGAAACGAACGAATTTCGAGTTGATGTACGAAATATATTCAAGTTGAACGTTGGAATAGGTTGCTTGCGTTCTTCCTCAAGTACGCATTGGAATTCAAATTTAAACCTTCGTTGCACGATGTTCATTTGTCATTTATCTTGGATAACGTTGCGTATATTCACAATCTTGTAAATATAAGTTTGCTCAATGTCCTTGCTAATTTCAAATCCTTGGAATATATCACTTGTTCTTCACTCAATACAGCGAGAGTATATTCTGCACGTTCGATGGTTCCAATGTGCAATTGGGTTGATAATGATGATTTCTGCACCGACAATTAAACTGGATGCCGAAGTGGTGTATCCGATGACTTGCACAGGATAACATAATGGTGAACTTATTCATCAGGAATACGTTGCATTTCCTTCGAAATATTTAAAGGTCGACGATCCGCACCTCCAGTTTTGTGAATTTTGTTGTGAAATATCGGTACAGTGGCGAAATTTTGATTAAGGTTTTTTTTTTTTTTGTTTAGTGTGTTTTAATCGCAGAAACGTGAAGATCTGTTCGGTCATGATGATGATCAGTGATGGGCACCAGAGCTTCATGGTCAAAGATTCGGTATCATATTCAATCGTTCGAACATCGTTCGATAATCACTTATTCTGCCTATTTTCTTTACGACGTCACATGTCTAGCGGAAGATTTTCTTTGGTTCTTAACACGTTAAAATCACATAAACTATTAAATAATAGTGTGTTGTACATTCGTATATACGTTACTGATTCGACTCCCTACAAAAATATATAGAGATAAAGATGCTGATGTATTTTATGAAATATGTGACGATGTATATATTTTGATCGACGAAGTAAGAACCGAAGTTCGGACGGATCAGCGGATCAGCGGATCAGCCGATCGGTAAATTAGTAGGCCTACGACTGTAGAAGGAGAGAGTTGCGTGTGGAGGTGCCAGGAAATCATAAAGTGTGGAATTAACTAAAATCCTGATCAGGTAACGAATTCAATAAATAACGACGAACGGAAATAAGAAAGAAAGTCACACCATTCTCAAATTATAGAAACGACACATCACACACTCTCCCTTCAAATATTTCGAATAATTGTTCCGCTCGATTTTATCTATATACGCTTTTACCATCCATTTTAATATTATTGTTACTATTTTTTTTTATTCTTACTCGACTATTGTCTCATATATCTTTTAACTTATACACCTGTGCCGTCCACTTATATTTATTTTAAACTATCAAACCAAGTTTGTTGGGTTGCGACGTGCAGGGACTAGAAATTAGGGATTCTGTACTATTAAATTACCGTTGATTTTTAAACCAAACTGATCCAAATACATGCATAATTTTCTCTGTGATCGTCAACAACTATTTCCCGTAATTGTTTATTTATTTCCCTTTCTTTTATATTTGACGTATAATCCATAAAAATAAAATTCATTACAAATACAATATAATTTATACCTATTATCATCCTATACTAGGTGTATTTAAATTAGTTAATTTCTATCGTAATTCTAAAAACTTCGATTTGTTTCATTAAACCTAATTATGATTGTTACGTTTGCCTTTCCATAATTGAATACACTATCAGCGTTCAAGAGTTGAATTCTATAAAATATCGAATAAATGCATTTTGTCTGTCATAAATTTTTCACAAAATCGATTGCTTACGTGGTGGTTTTTCCATCTTCAATTGAACAAAATATTTCTCATTCATATTTGTTTTTTTTTTTTTTTATCGTTAACGTTTAACCGTACGTTATTGGAAGGATTTGTGGAAAGGACATCCGCGTAGTTAGCCGTGCAGTACACAGTACTTTCATAATTGTTACGTTCCCCAGCTACCAAAGTTCCGATATACATATTCAATCTTTCTCCCGTCACATCCTCGCGATCCCTGAATATTACATTCATTATATTTATATAAGTGCTAATTTTTTATGGGGTTAGGGCAATCAACCCATGAATAATGCGATGTTGCGTTGCTCTGAAAACAAAGCCTTTATTCAATTATTTTAATGTCTTATTTACACTATCTACAGTAACTCTTACCTGAAAACAAAGAAACGACAATTAAAGTTTATTATTCAATTTGTCGAACCCCTACAAATTATATTGATACCTTTCTCTTTCTCTGACTTGGTTTTCTTTATAGCCCATGTGCTTTCATTTAATCTCCAAAACTTCTCTCCAACGTCAAGGACGGTATTTACCTTACTCGCAGTGGAGCGCGGCAATATTCGAATTAACACATCATTTCGTTCAATCGTGCTATCGAGACGCGTTATACAATCTTAAGTTAACGAAATCTTGCAAATTCCGATCACCAATATATCGGCGTTTGATCGCGTAAAAATATTTACCAAATCCTTTGCATTCGTAATCAGTTCTAGGGCAAAGCATTTTTTTTCACATGTTTCTGCCATGTAACCTTAAGCCGAAGGTAATATGGCAGTGTGCACTAACAGTAGCCAAATTCCTAAGAATTCAGATAGATTGAATTTTAGATGTAATTTTTTAGCCAAGTTGACCCTTTACTCATCCGTCTATTCGTATTAGCTAACTAATGGTAGCAGGAAGTGAATGTGCAAAATATGAAGCTCGATTAAAATTGGCAGGAAAAATTGCATAGTTTTTGGCTAACGAAAAACCACAGTTGAAACAAATCAAAAGGATGAAAAAAAAAACACCAAAAACTATGCCTCTCGCCGCCAGTGTGAGACAAGATAACAAATTTGAAGAACGCATTATATGTGTCTAGTTATTTTGACATCTCTGTCTCTTGTTCGGCGCAGGCATTAGAACTGCATCATCATGAGGGAACCTATGCCGCTTTACGAAGTCGAATTACCGTTCTTGAATGCTCTGACACACGGCTTGAGCAGTCTTGTACGAGTTGGGAAATAACTTGTCGATTCTCTCCCTCATGAATACTCATTGGCCATTTTCAAAATTGCACTCTTTGATCTTGTTATTCATCTATTTAGTTAACTTGGTAACTTTCATAAGTGCGAAGGGTAACCGCGTTAGAAAACCGCACGCTAAAGAATAAGAGCAGAATCAAAGGTAGTTCTAAAACGTCATCCAACAAGAGCGGTACTTAAAAACCCTTTAATCGAAGCAGTTCCAAAACGAGAACACTTCTTCGTGAACCATCAATCAGAATTGCTGATAAAATCTCTTAGCCTCAAGATAAGTAAAATAACTCTGAAGTAATTCCGTGCTTGTATTATTTGAACAGCATCGTTTTTCATTATGAAAATATTAATCATTATAATTTCGAATCAATTAACGTTGAATAAACCTTATCATCGTGTTAAATCTATATTGTGAGTTAATCAAATTAATTACCTTTAACGTTATCAAATTAATCTGTCCAAGGATTACTTTCGTAGTTGTCACAAGACTGGCACTCTTTCGCATCCGACTTAAATGTAAAGGATATAACTCGGCCACTCTACGAAATGAACCCTGTGATGTGACTGAAGAAAATTAACGGAATTCCGATGCCTCGGATGATTCAAGCGATTTCTCCCAGGCTGTGTTAAAGCTCGCGCCATTGTTTATGACTCGTTTCCGTTTCCACAAGGGGAGTAAAGACAGAGGCAATTTTCCAAGAGGCGTGAAATGCCCATTGGCCATTTTCAAAATTGAACTCTTTGATCTTGTTATTCGTCTCTTTAGTTAACTTGGTAACTTTCATAAGTGCGAAGGGTAACCGCGTTAGAAAACCGCACGCTGAAGAATAAGAGCAGAATCAAAGGTGGTTCTAAAACGTCATCCAACAAGAGCGGTACTTAAAAACCCTTTAATCGAAGCAGTTCCAAAACGAGAACACTTCTTCGTGAACCTTCAAGCAGAATTGCTGATAAAATCTCTTAGCCTCAAACAAAAAAACTAACTCTGAAGTAATTCCGTGCTTGTCTTATTTGAACAGCATCGTTTTTCATTATGAAAATATTAATCATTATAATTTCTTCGTGAACCTTCAAGCAGAATTGCTGATAAAATCTCTTAGCCTCAAACAAAAAAACTAACTCTGAAGTAATTCCGTGCTTGTCTTATTTGAACAGCATCGTTTTTCATTATGACAATATTGAACATTATAATTTCGATTCAATTAACGTTGAATAAACCTTATCATCGTGTTAAATCTATATTGTGAGTTAATCAAATTAATTGTCTTTAACGTTATCAAATTAATCTGTCCAAGGATTACTTTCGTAGTTGTCAAAAGACTGGCACTCTTTCGCATCCGACTTAAATGTAAAGGGTGTAACTCGGCCACTCTACGAAATGAACCCTGTGATGTGACTGAAGAAAATTAACGGAATTCCGATGCCTCGGATGATTCAAGCGATTTCTCCCAGGCTGTGTTAAAGCTCGCGCCATTGTTTATAACTCGTTTCCGTTTCCACAAGGGGAGTAAAGACAGAGGCAATTTTCCAAGAGGCGTGAAATGCCCATTGGCCATTTTCAAAATTGAACTCTTTGATCTTGTTATTCGTCTCTTTAGTTAACTTGGTAACTTTCATAAGTGCGAAGGGTAACCGCGTTAGAAAACCGCACGCTAAAGAATAAGAGCAGAATCAAAGGTAGTTCTAAAACGTCATCCAACAAGAGCAGTACTTAAAAACCCTTTAATCGAAGCAGTTCCAAAACGAGAACACTTCTTCGTGAACCTTCAAGCAGAATTGCTGATAAAATCTCTTAGCCTCAAACAAAAAAACTAACTCTGAAGTAATTCCGTGCTTGTCTTATTTGAACAGCATCGTTTTTCATTATGACAATATTGAACATTATAATTTCGATTCAATTAACGTTGAATAAACCTTATCATCGTGTTAAATCTATATTGTGAGTTAATCAAATTAATTGTCTTTAACGTTATCAAATTAATCTGTCCAAGGATTACTTTCGTAGTTGTCAAAAGACTGGCACTCTTTCGCATCCGACTTAAATGTAAAGGGTGTAACTCGGCCACTCTACGAAATGAACCCTGTGATGTGACTGAAGAAAATTAACGGAATTCCGATGCCTCGGATGATTCAAGCGATTTCTCCCAGGCTGTGTTAAAGCTCGCGCCATTGTTTATAACTCGTTTCCGTTTCCACAAGGGGAGTAAAGACAGAGGCAATTTTCCAAGAGGCGTGAAATGCCCATTGGCCATTTTCAAAATTGAACTCTTTGATCTTGTTATTCGTCTCTTTAGTTAACTTGGTAACTTTCATAAGTGCGAAGGGTAACCGCGTTAGAAAACCGCACGCTAAAGAATAAGAGCAGAATCAAAGGTAGTTCTAAAACGTCATCCAACAAGAGCAGTACTTAAAAACCCTTTAATCGAAGCAGTTCCAAAACGAGAACACTTCTTCGTGAACCTTCAAGCAGAATTGCTGATAAAATCTCTTAGCCTCAAACAAAAAAACTAACTCTGAAGTAATTCCGTGCTTGTCTTATTTGAACAGCATCGTTTTTCATTATGACAATATTGAACATTATAATTTCGATTCAATTAACGTTGAATAAACCTTATCATCGTGTTAAATCTATATTGTGAGTTAATCAAATTAATTACCTTTAACGTTATCAAATTAATCTGTCCAAGGATTACTTTCGTAGTTGTCACAAGACTGGCACTCTTTCGCATCTGACCTAAATGTAAAGGGTGTAACTCGGCCACTCTACGAAATGAACCCTGTGATGTGACTGAAAAAAATTAACGGAATTCCGATGCCTTGGATGATTCAAGCGATTTCTCCCAGGCTGTGTTAAAGCTCGCGCCATTGTTTATGACTCGTTTCCGTTTCCACAAGGGGAGTAAAGGCAGAGGCAATTTTCTAAGAGGCGTGAAATACTTAAGCATTGTAAGGGTACGAGTAACGTGAAGAAGACATCGAGTATCTGCGACCTGTTTTTTTTTAACTGACTGACAAAGTAACAGTGAGTAACAGTCGAGCCTCGATACAACCAGCAGATTGGTTCCCACGTTCCGTCACGCAGCCTTACGAGATGTTGATTGTTATGTCTCCGAGTTCAGCGAAGGAATAAAAAAGGGTATGTCACAGGGTGTCTGGTTTCGATGTCGCAAAATGAGTCCACAATCTCTGCCAGCCAAGATTGTACTACAGTTACATCTCGTTTCCTTTTCTGAGGGTGGTGAAAACAGTTGCGAACTGTCGAGGAAAATACGTAGACATTGAAAATACGAAATATGAGAGGGGTGGTGGTTGTATACAGTATGGATCGTGCAATACACGAAATTTTTGGGTCTTATGACGACGGTCGGCAGGCTGGTCCCCACTTTTCCGGCGTACACCCTTACAGCATGTTGATTATGTTATGTCTCGGAGGACAGCTAAGGAATAGAAAATGGGATCGCACAGGACGTTTTATTTCAAGGTCGCAAAACGCGTCTACCATCTCCAAACCTATACTGACAGAGTTTATTGTAACCGTTGCAGAAATCGATATATCACAAGCGTCAAGAATAGTGCTGTCGCGACCGAGTCGAATAGCAGTGATCGAAATTCGAGGTATGAAAAAAGTTTCAAAACAAAATAACAAACGAAAATATAAAAAAATAAAAAAGGAGGTCAAGTGTTCTGATTTAATCTGACGCACAATTTCTTCTTGCAGTGGAAATGCGTGTTTGATCGAAGCCTGAGGGAGAACGAGGAGACGAGGGAGCAACTGGAGACCGGGAAACACTCCCGAGTCTGCGAGATGAAAACGGATGCAACAGGCAACGCCTACAAGGGGACATGGATATCCGTCGAGAAGGGTAACAAGATCAAAAGCACAAGCGAAGGCTGACAAGCCGATATAAGGTAAGATCGTTGGATCCGGTTACTCGCCAAGGTGAGCATTTCGCCAACCACATCGACACGTTCCTCAAAATTAAGCAAAAGGCAAGCGACTGGCCTGCCGAATGCGAGAACGAGCCGGTTCGAAAACGGTACCTTAATTGACGAGTACGAACCGTTAGAGGGTATACGACTGGATCGCGATCGTATTCCAGAGAATCCCGGCACCCGGTCAACGCCTAAATCATGTCTGAACTCATTCTAGCTAGGACATGTTCGGCCATGCGAAAAAATCTAGTGAAAACAGAGGTGGTCAAGACGCGACAGCAGCTGCTCGAAATCTTGGCCAACCCTGAAGTCGAGGAGTCCGGTTTGCCACACGTGCAATGGAGCGTTGAAACGTCAGCACTGGAAGACGTCGCGTTTCCCACTGTCCAAGCTTGGCTGAAGCTCTACTCGAACTTCGAGAAGCTCGATCGTCGCGTTCTCTACTAAGACAGTGATTCAGTGATTTATATCCGCAACCACCGACGATCAAACGAGTACGAACCTCCTACGGGTAACTTTCTTGGCGACCTGACGGACGAGTTGGAGTCTTAGAGCCGCGGGAGTTTTATGCGAGCTTTCGTCTCGGGAGGACCAAAGTTCTACGCATTCGTCGTCCAAGGTCCGAATGGCGAGGAGGTTGAAATTTTCAAGGTAAAGGGTATAACGCCGAATCACACGACGGGTTCGGAAATCGCCGCCCTTCGGTTACCGCACAAGGTGACGATGAACCCTGGCTCCAAGCAGTTTCACGCTTCCACTACCGTCGTATCATCTTGCGGTACAGACACCCGGATGGATGTTCACAAGCCACTTGCACGCTCGACCGAAAGACTGATGGAAATATAGAAAGGCAGACAAGGAAACAGACAGAGAGGCCACCGAAGGAATTCTCACCATTCGGTCTGTTTTTCAATTTCATAACCTGCTGTTTTAATTTCTAAAATGCGTGCATTCTAGTATTTATTTTAATACATTTTAGCCAATGACGCAATCTTTTTGTTTCTAGTTTTTACGTTCTTATCTTGGACTGTGTATATTTATTTACCCCGGGCAAGGTATCGTATGCCCGGAGGAATCGACGAGACGCTCGTGCCCGGCCAGCCCCGACAAATTCTAAACATATTTACTTCTGACTTCATAAGAAACGATCGTATTGCAGAGTTATTATCCACAACCGAATAGCCTTATGTCACGAAACGCGACGGCGTCTCAACTAATTCAAGTCACATTTATCCTCTAAGCTGTTTTCAATGTTGTACCGCTGAGAATTGTAAGGTCACTAACTATAAATGTTAATTTTTGTGAAATTTACAGAATTTCATTTATTCATTGCAAACTAATATCCATTACTTGCTACTCAAATATTTAGTTGCAGTTCACTTAGGTAAGTATTGAAATAAGTTAAAGTCTAGTGTGACGCAAATTATGTTCCGCTTGTTTCGAGGGCATTCATTTACTTGGAGTAACTGCATATTGTTTGAACAGAAAAGGATGACGTATTGAGTGTTAATAAACTTTAATTTCGTTGCATTCTCCGATTAATTGGACATTGTGTCCGTTAGTTTTATATAACTAAAAAGGTTTTTCAATGAAATTATTAACAATTAATAAATATTCATTCGTTACAAATATCCAAGTAGTTGAACATTGTGTCGGATTGTTTTATGTAACAGGACATTGTTTCTAAAGGAACAGATGATTCATTAACTATTAAAAAAAACTTTATTTAGAAAAAAAAAAAAAAAATTAAGTATATAATGTATAAGCGAGCGATTTTTTATGTATAACCAAATATTTATTTCCCCGTATTCAAATATAGCGATTTGTTAATAGCAAATGAATCCTGTTCACTGTAACAAGAATCTTCTCTCAGTGTATATAGCGTATAATTATGATTGATATAAGCGCACCGTGTTGTTTTTTTAACCGATACAGAATTTAGCTTATAGTCATGCTGCTCCGAGTTCTCAAAATGATCGATAACAATCAATTATAGCGAGGTGTTTCCTACCTTTTTCAGGCTTCATTGGTTTACCTGCAACTGCAGTTCCCATCGGGAAGGAATGAAAATATCATGGCACACTTTCGTGGCACTGCGGCCATTTCCATTCAGCGACGATACTTCGGGACACTGAAAAGGCAAGTAATCGAATTCGTAAGCACAGTCCACTAATATATATTCAAAACAGCAAATCACGACTCAGAAGGATTCATTGATTATTGTAATGATACTTTAGACATTTAAAACGCTTTTGGAAACTCTGTAATATTAAAACTTTCATTGGTATGATGAAGACGATTTTTTCTCGACCTTAGTGACTTGTTGACTAATATTATTCTTGGATATGAAGGTCAGACATCAAAACACTTTTCTATTGTGTTTACGTTTAGAGTTACGTATCGCGATCGCGGTGTGTTTTGGTTTTTGTTTTTTTGTTCTTATTCTATTAACCAACACGCATTCACCACTTAATAGTGGTCCCTTTCTTCTGGAATTGAAAGTGTCAAACCACACCAGGTAATTCCTCCCACTTATAGTGCATAAACATCCTGGCTTATTATCTAAACTATTCATGTTATTTTGTTATAATTGAGTTGTACATTATTTTAATATTTCTGTTCGTGACAGATGGTTTAAATAAATTTGTTCTGAGGAGGGCCCCCATCAGGGCTGAAACGTAAACACAATAAAAAAGTGTTTTGATGTCTGACCTTCACATCCAAGAATAATATTAGTCATTAAAACTTTCACTTAAAAACGTGAGACTAAAATCTTTTTTAACCAGTTCTTTTATACGAATATCAAAAATGCTACGTACTTCATTTTCATGCAAATACGTATAATACGTCAGCGGACATATTGTGAGACATTGTTTAGTTCTCCTAATCCTTCAAAAGACATGAAACTTTATAAGACCTCGTGTGGTACTTGAAGCCACGTTGTTGTAAATTTTGATTTTGTATATTTTCTTGCATCGTAATCTTTAACATACGGTATTAAAACTTATTTGCATTAGACTCGAAGTAGTAAAACCGAGTAAATATAAGTGCCCGAACGCGCATAATCTTCAATTTCAACAACTTTTCTAATAATTACACTCATAGCTGTTAGGAATAAATGACAGTTATTGAAATATTGTATATTTTTTATTTATTATCTAAGTTTCTTTGCATAAACAATTTTAAATTATATATTTTCAGGCTCTCAAGATGGTCGATCACGTTTCGACCGAAACGTTAGCTAAACTAATAAAGTATTTATCAGGACCGTTTATATCCACGAAGTTTGAATTCTTCAATAATTCTACTCACTGTTCAACGAAAAAAAAATGATACAAACGATTCTGAATCGATACCCGTCGGCCAAATCCGATTATCTTTGAAAACAAAAAAATTGGATTTTCTAAAAATAAAAAAAATGACTAGAAAATAATGCTTGATTGTTCTAATTGAAAAAGAGTTTTCAACAAGAAATATTTATCAGTACGATACCATACGACTTACCGACAAGTTATATCGCACTTTGACTTTGTAGAAATGTCTCGAAACACACATTACGCGAAGGTATATTCGGGCGAATATTTATACGGTAGATAATAAAGTCTGATTGAAATATTTTTATAGATTTCAAAAGCATGTTGAATGTTATAAAATATATTCACGAAGTAGAATATGCTATGAATTTTAATTTCATTTTACCGATGCTCACTTCGCAGCGAAAAATTCTAATTGACAAACGATGACGAATTTGATTTCCGACCAACAAAACCGTTGCGACGAAGCTTGCCAAAAGTCAACACTCAACACTGAGTTTCAACTGACTCGACAACCCGGTTTTTCAGATTCGACCCCGACGTCGGAAGATCGATTGATGACAGATTAACAACGAACTTGGCAGCGATTTAGGTCGAACTAAAGTGTTGACGGTTACAGAACTTGCAGTGTCTCGTTTTGAGTATCAAAACGACGTTTACGACGGGGGGAAAACTTTAACGTTCATTGGCTGATTCGAAGTCAGCCACCTAGCAGCTGACCAATAGCTTAGTAATCTCAGACCATAAACATTCAGAACATATAGGCATGGAGAAGAGAATTACTTCTGCGTAAGTGGAAAAGGGCATAGAGGAGGAGGAAGCAGTAAGACTAGTTTCTTTCTTTGTCTAACGTACCCGGAGAAAGACACTAGACAGAGAGAGCATCTGGTTCTACTACGTTCCTCTCTCTCTCTCTCTCTCTCTCTCTCTCCGGCTCGAACACTTTTTTGGCATCGATGCTTCCTTCATAAACGTTCCACGTTATAATAACATGCTCTAAGACCATACAGGATAAAGTATGAAGAGTAGTATAAGGCCTGTAATTCGGAAATATCAGGGAAATATCGGGCTGTTATACTGCTGAAGGTTGGAGGTGAAGGGAAGGGGGGCCTCTTATAATTTTGAACAATGCCTCGACGAGCAAAAACGATCGTCGGGTGCGTAGCTGCGCTCAAATTCGGGCTATTATACTCCGACTCGCTTCAGGGAAGCCCAAATAAATCCTAAAATTCTTCGAATTTTTTAATAACATTTGTACACAATATTTTTAAAACTTTAAAAATTCTTCATGTATAAGCCCTTCGATGAACCGACCAAACTGTGATTTTTGGAAACCGAAATCTGTCAGATATTTCTTCCATTTCAGCTCTCTCCAAAATTTGGAGTCAACAATACTTTAACCTCCAAATTGAAGGTATTATTCAACCAGCTAATCCAAAGATGACACCTCAGTCAAAATTAATACCTATTGCTACAAAAACGTATTATATTTATTTCTTTCACCAAATACTAACGAAGCATGGCTGGACATGGTAATTAATATCCAGGAAGCTTAAACTTCCAACAGACAAAATGTCTGTAAGGGTACAATAGAGTTTTCTGGGCAGTGTTGCTTCAATTGAACTGATCGCTGAATATATACGATCATTTTATTTTCTTCTCTGAAATAATGTTATTCTTATTTTCCGTAAATTTATGTATGCTAAATTTTTCTCCTAGGTGCGAGAACGTAACATAATATATCTTCGCCAATTTAGTACGGACTTGTTATGGTCAAGCTTCCACCAACGGCATTATGTGTAAACAGTTTCGAAACACAAGTTCATTAGAATCGTGTTTGCTATCGGGTTGCCTGCCGATACCTCGATTTCGAAAAGAATTCTCGTTAGCGGTTCCCAATTTCCCCTAAAAACCGCACGGGTTATACGTTGTACCGATAAAATTTATATTGACTACTCTGACTCGCGATTCTTCAAGAATAACCGGCGAAGATATCTCGCTCATGGTTTACGGTACATTTATTCGAAGAAAAATATTTCGTTGCCAAATTCAAAGATAGAACAAACTGGTAGGTTTAGTCATTTAGGAGATTTAACACATTTGTGCTTTGAATGAACAGAAACTAATAATAAGTATATATTATGAAATTCGTCTCAAAAAGTACAATTATAGATCTTTGTATGTGTGTGACCTGTTTACAAGTGTATGGCACTACTTGTTAAAAGCCACGTAAGACGGTCCCGGCCGTCTATGAAGTGATATGAAAATACGTCATATCTATTTTAAGGAGACAAAAAATGCTAGAGAATGTAAATTCGAATTAATTAAAAATTAAATTAACGACGGAGCCAGGAATCGAAACTGTTGTTTTTATATAATGATTGTAACAAATATAATTATTTCGATAATTACGACAATTTTTCATGTCTTAAATTAATTCGTTGTATTTAATTCTACAAGACATTTTGGTCGAATACAGAGAAATGAGGGCAAGTTGTTTTAGGAAAATTATGTCACATTGAAAACGCATATCCGTATTATTGGAATAAAATAATGACTGTGTCGATAAAGATATGGTACTAACATTTACAATCGGTACGTAGTTTTACGTACTCACTTCGTACCGTCTCAATCTTAACTTTCCATACCGATACTAGTTTGGCTGCTACGAATGTCGGTACAAGCCCGTTAGGTAGAGTCGATAGACCAGAAACCTGCTACGCTCCCAGGCCCACCTGGGCCCACTTGCCCGCCGAAAACTGATGCACAAAAATTTACCCAGGGGTAACTACTGTCTTTATAGTCTTCAGTCAACGGAACGCTAAGGTTTCTGCGTATTTCTCATCTACTCATTTGATTTAAATTGACCGTCAATTTAGTACGAAAAATACACAGGCGTAATATAATATATATATATATATATATATACATAAATATATGATCACGGCCACGGAGAAAGAGAAACAACGAAAGGTACCACCGCTTATTTCGTCGATGTCACGTCATTGTACCCATAGTGGTAGCGTCGAGGATCCGACGCATGCGCAGTAATCAAGAGCGTCGAAGCGATAGAAGCGAAATAAGGGGCGAGAAGCGGAGACGAAGCGAAATGGCTGATTTGTACTGTACGCGTGGGTAAGGTTAGAATCTCGTATTCTGAATTGAAGCATTTTCCCTTGAAACATTGACGACCGACTTGGAGAACAACGCTAATTCTAACGAAAATAATAATATTCTGCGTGATTAGCTCTGTAAAACAAAAGGCCCGAGAGCGGTTTGTGAGTGAAAAAAGAAAATTGAATGCGGTGAAAGTTACACGCATATGTACTTCGGGAGACAGAAAGAGGGACGGAACGCGCATACGGACTGGATGACGTACACACATATGAAAAGGTATGCAAGAGTAGAGATTAAGAAAAGAATAGGGACGAGTCAATGGAGTAAGAAGAAAGAATATAAATGAAACGATCCCCGGTATCGTATATGAATGCAATTGCCATCCGTGCAACGAAAGAGAGGCGAGAAATGTGACCATCGCTCTCTTTCTCTCTTTCTTTATCGTACAGTGTACAGTCGTTCAAAAAGTTTGTCCACATTCCACATGCACGGTAAAAAAGTTCTGACTATTACATCAGCGACTTACGCATGCTAATTTGGCAAGGCTTGATACATGATAAAGAGAGATGGAGTAAATGAATAATTACAAATTCGCATCGGATTCCTAGCGGTATAAGATCATACGATTAGTATCAATAAAAGGTCAACAGAAATAAAAAAAAAATTTTCGTTTATATTTAAATGAATATATGTTGATTCCATACATCGAATAATAACTGAAATCTTTATTTATTACTTATGCAATAAAACTGTTTTTTTTTTTTTCTTTTATTTGAACGGTACAACGATAGTGAATTCCTACATATACAATGATAGTTATATTTTGTTGGTTTCATTGTAACAATCCTTGCTGATACGAATGGTTCCTCTGCGGAATAAAGTCATGGCAATAATGAGATTCTGTAAAAAAAATTGTTTCAAACAAAGTGGTTTTCTACACCAAGCGCACGTGATTATTGCGACCTCGCCACATACATGAACACTGTAATGTCGAGTCTGTTTCGTAAAAAAATTCCGATGGACTTTGAAAACGGGGCGGTCTAGTATAGACGTATCCAATTTTGTGCCATGAATATTTAAATAAGTTTAAAAATCGTGGAGAGGAAAATTGGTTGTGCGTCAGAGATTGTAGCTTGAGAATATTATCTCGTACAGTGGCAAACAAAAGTATTGTCACAGTGGGGTGAGTAAAATAAATATAATGCTAATGCTTATGAGAATACAACTAAGATCTGTTCGAGGAACAGATATGGAATATGTATAATGATAAGTATTATCCTCATGGTTCTCAAACTTTTTCTGCGCATTGTATTTTCTAATAAAGAGTTTGAAATATTTTGATTATTTTGAACATGCTCACCAGAATTCACGGCACCCAGCTTGCCTGCCGTTGCTTGGCAGCTGTGCTCGGGTGATGGTAGTGTGCATTTTTGTAAAACAGCATGATGAGGTGCTCCGGTTCGCTATGACAACCAACGGTCATGAACTCGTTGACAATGCGCCGTCCTTGGTATCGCGTGAAGTACGTAAGGGTCATTACCGTTTGCAATTTTGGTAGCCATAAAATGCCTCTTTTAATAGGAAAATGTAATTGTTAGGGTCGTTCATGTTCCCATATTCGGATCGTTTAGTAACGTTTGTTCATATCGTGGAGTATACTTCGCCTTTTAATCAGTTGCACAGCGGATGTGGTTGAGGAATAATAATAGCCCACAACCCGGAAAATCAGTTTACAAAACTGAGCGCCCGATACGGCGTAATGTAACTGCTTCATTTGTTTGCGTCAGCATCGCGCTGGTCATGGAGTATATGAGCGCGTCTCCCGTCTTCCCGGTCTTCAGAGTAAAAGCTACAGCCGATAGCAGAGATTTTCACTCCTGAGAAGAACACGTAAAATCACAGATATGGTAGATTGTTGACGATGACACTAGCCTTAGGATCGACGTTACGTTACTAGAAGTCGAAGTTTTGCGCCAAGATGTTCGTTAGCTCTGCAGCGTTTTTCTATCTTTCTGCAACACCTGAGCGTCTTATTTTGCAGAAATTCATGCCTAGACCTTATCCAGAAGCGTGCCAGGAGGCTGGCGACCATCGTTAGTGGTGAAAAAATCCAACAGCATTCTGAGCCAAATGCATCTCAATGCATCAGGTTGACATTGCAATGTCGAAATTCCTATTCTCACCTGATGCTGCATCTAGGAATTATGCACCGTACGATATTGTGCTCCAGACTGTACGTCTTGTAGTACTTTCTTCTTTGATAACTAATTTTGAAGTTATCGGCCAAAATTTTTTTGTACAGATTGAGCACTGTAACAAGCAGATACCTTTTTTGCTTTCTAGGCTTGTTTTTGGTAAGAAATTATTTTTTTCCTGCTTCCGTACGGCTGTTATAATCGTCTTCATCATACTTCTCTTCATCTCACGCGTCGTAATTTAGGTACGGATAAACAATTGTACGGCTCTGATTTTTTTATGCCTCTATAAATAATACCACTACCTTTGGGTATCCAGTGCCTATCCTTTTGGATCATCTGTCCGGGCATAATGTTGACTTTCAATAATATTCTACCTTTCAAACCGATAAAATGATCACACTTACGCAGGAATAAAAAAATTTATAATGATTTTTAATGAAAAATTTTCAAAGCATTCAACAAATTCGTAACATTTCGACGAATAAAGTTGAAATTTATTACATTCCTTGAAATTTGATTAAAGGATTTACCTGTGCGAGTAGATATTGATATTTCATGATTGTGCAATATTCAATGACACATTCTCTCTATTTAATGAAACATATGACACACGCATTTCCTTTCTAGGTCGGAGGGATTCTGCAGAGAGAACGAATTTTTTTATTTTTAATCTCCGTTCTTAATTTCACCCGCAAGTAACTGTAAAGTTTCGTAAAGTTTTGTAAGTAAAGATTAGAGTCTTCGTGTTTATAGACTACTTTCTCACCCATCGTACCTGAGCGTCGAACCACAAAATTAATATATCCTCTTATAGCTTTAATTCTATTCTTTGGCTCAATTGGGATAACTATCGCTAGTTCATCACACAGATCTGAAATTTTGAAAATAACGCCATTAAGTTTTACTGAAGTTTGGGTCTGTGAAATACGAAGTTCAAAGATATTTAATAAACATTCTAATATATTAGACATGTTATAATAAAGATTAACTTTTTTGAGTAGCGAATGATCACGTCTGGTTATGATAACAGGCGGCCTTTTGAAATTCTTTTCGACGGTTTCTACTATTTCGCATATATATTCTAGTTCTTTAGAATGTAAAACTGCTCGAGAAGAAATGATACCACCTATATAGAGGCATCGTTCCGTACGTTAAGGTTTCTTCTGCTGCTCTCCATAACAGGAAGTAATGGAAAGGCGATTCATGATCTATTTCTATGGTAGATAGAAAAACGTAATTTATGTCGTATTCATTACGTTTGGCATAAATTTCAAGTCTTTTGGCTAGTCTGAAGTTAGGCTTAACATGAAATTTGTGTCCTATTGAAAGCCATATATTTTCTTGTCTTACCATCCTTCTCGCGTAAATTAAACTCGCACTGCAATTGATCGTATCATGTTCTATGAAAAGAACATGCGCTCATGACTGATCCATAGACTCTCGAGATCGGAATACGCGTCGGAGGAACCACATCCACGCGACCTGCCTCCGAACTTGAGTTTAAATAAAACGTCTATGAATTCGTCACTTCTGAAAAATTCCATGCTGTTTTTCACCGCAATACTGCGGGTCCCTATTTTCGAGTCATTGATGTGGTTTAAGTTGAGTCGGAAATAAAATCCTGTATGCAATACAGGAATGAAAGTCGAATGTTGCCTTGGGTGATGACTTTAAGTGAAACCTACCCGCGGGAATAATCTCCGACTTTATTCACTTATTAATGTACTGTCATTCTGGTGGTCGCTTCGGAAGATGCCAAATTTTGTTTCCCGGAAAAGAGCTTTGTATTTCGAGCTCACCGACCATTACATTCAGACCGTAGAACATTGAAAAAGACACGTTACACTTTGATTGATGCAGAACTTGATGGATAATGAACACTCGTAATTGCAAATATGAGCTGTTATCTTCCGTTCCTTAGAGATTTTGAATCGAACAATCGGCTACAGTATATTCCATAAAAGTTCGATGAATGAACCGTATTTTTCCGTTGATTATTTTAGTCACAATGCCAGTTCGCTCTTTACCTTTACTTACGTTGTTCGTACCCTAGGATAAGTGTCCCGGGGGCGTATTATTTTCTTATCGTGAATATTAAATCACATTTAAACAAACAAATAATTTATTCGGAAATGCAATCTACACGTATCGGTTACAGTTAAAGTGCCTAATATTATTTGACTGAACTCTGACTGATTATTCTACAGCAGACTGAAGTACGTCTGAGGGAATTAATACTACGATAGAGAACCGGAGGAGTGTAGTGCCTTCGCGATGGTTCTCGACTAACTGATTTTTGTCAAATTGTTTAAACTTGGAGGATATTTTATTTATGTTTTCAAGTACACTTCAAAATTTTTTCAAACGATTTCCGCCGGAAATAGTGGAGTTACCGCGTGCAGTCCATGGGCGATTGCCATCCGAGCATTTGGCTGGCGTACATCCCTGACGTCGCAATTTTTATCTGTAATCATCAGGATTTTTTTTTTTTCATCAAAAACATATTTTCTAAGAATATGAACCTAATTTTGATCAAACAAATTGAAAATTGCATGTTTTTGAGGTGTTTGAAATTCTTACTCTCACCTGTAAGTTCTATTTTCTTATGACGTAAGTTGGAATTTCATTGAAAATTGTTGTTGAAAATCAAATATTAAGGCTGACTGGTGATAGAAATATGTCAGAGATTTTGTGATAGGATTTTCGCAAATCAATTGAATGAGGTTTTGCAATTTTATGTACAAGTTTGATCAGTATTTTGATTTTGCAAGTGCTCAGCTTGATGGTGATTAGAAAAAGAAAACCTATCCCACTGTATTTTTAGAAATAACTAGTATACGCTGGAACATCTTTGTAAAATGCAGGTAAGAGTATTAATATGGTGAAAGAATTTCAAAAATACGTGAATCAGAACAACAATTTACCCTCGCGTCGAAATGGACATATTGCATGCAAAAGCCGTTACGAAGATGCCATAATAGCCATACAGAATTCCGGGTAAATGAATTGCTTCAATAACCATTGCGATAATCAAAAATTCAAACGACAATGTGTATGAGAAAGTAACGGAGAAAAGATGTACAAAAATAAAACAGTACCTTATAGAAGGACACGGAAAAATGTAGGGTTTCGATGAGGGTACGAAGATAAGTTGACTGTAAATTGAGTAGCTTATTTTGTTGAGCCTGACTCTACATGGAACTGTTATTTTTAAGTGCAGAATATTATTATTAATAAGATCAATAGTATAAACGAGAAACCTGTTATACAATATATATATATAATGTTGCTGACTGATTTTCAAAAGCATGAAAGCAGTTAAGACAGGTTTGTGAAATATTTCATACAACATAGCCATTGAACGCCAATACTTAATTCGCCGTTATAAGGCGAGCGTAATTATTACGATTGGGTTTAATAAAACTTCAGGAAATAAGATAGGCTGGGATAGAGTGGGAAACTTTAAGAATGAACATTATCATTCAAATGATGTTTTTATATATTTTTTCATTACTGATTAACGAAAATATTTGACTTTTAAAGTACCCCAAAGAAAAAAGAAATCGTTTTTTGGGGCAAAGTGGAGAAGCAATACCAAATATGTAAAAAAATATATATTTTTTTAAATGGATTTTCACTTGCCCCACTTTATCCTGGTTTTTTTTATTTAGCGTACAAGTACTGGAATTAGAATGCATCCATTTTCAGATAATAAGTTTACGTAATAAGTGAAGCGTCAGATTAGAGAGAACATAATCAATAACAAGTGCGTGTATGTACATCATAACTAATCTATATGTCGATAAATGTAATTTCAAAGATTTAAAGAATCAGAAGGAAGGAGATAAATTTTATTTGAATCTATCATCGAATTCTTTGTAAAGAAAACACATACTACAAATCTTCGCCGTCATCAGAACGACCTTCACGTTTTTACGAAAATATACCATGCAAACTCTTCTACCCAATTCACGCTCAACTATAAAACACTAATGTTGAACATCGTAATTCACACAGCTAGAGATTATAAACTATCGATCTTTGAGGATTTTGAGGGAAGATTAATAAATCCTGATGACTCAAAGTGTAAAGAACCAAATTTGCATTTGTCAAAATATCATTGATTTGAACTGAATGGTGTTATAACCTTCATGAAACCAAATAAAACTATAAGTAAAACAATCTGGTTGCGTCGAAACTTGCCGAGGAATACAATTTGACAACGAATATGGTACCTGTGATAATACAATTGCCTAGGTAGGTAAAAATCGGTTTGAGAAAGTACACAGAACTAAACCTACATTCTGAACAACAATGGAATTCGATCGGAAATTTTTTTCCACTTCTACTGCGGTAACTAAATCGACAACGAAGAATAAACTATGTTGTCGGATATAGCACATGGATAGATATGATGTTCTGTACGATATCCTACATCAAGGACTACTGAAATCAAATGCAGTTGTCGGGTAAAGGAAGAGTTTCACGTATAACGTTGCGGTACAGCAAGACGTCACCATTGCATTCGCGAAGTCAAAATCGCAATAACTGCGTCGTGTCAACCTGAATCGCACCGAACATCCGAAGTTAAAGATCGTCGAAGAGTCCGAGAAGAATGCATTTGCTTACAAGAAACTTGTTTCGACCGCCAACTTGAAGATATGTTCACCTAGGCAAACATCAAATTTGTCCTCGCCGAAAGCAACTCACAAGGAACGTGGATGACTCCTTTACATCATGACGTTCCAGTACCAAAATGCAAACCTGAGTAACAAACCCTGAAAAAATCATTGACAAACGTTCGAGTTAAGCTTCACAAATTTACAAATCATCTGTAATAAACGGGTCAGATTATATGGCATCACCCGGGAAAAGAACCCACGTCATGAAATGCGTGTATCTTTCATGGTGAAAGTCTGCGTGATGCTTGGAGAATTTTACCTCATGAACTGCGAGTGTCAGACGAAAGCATCGGTATGTTTCGTTCAACCAAAAGTTATTATAATGATACTAATTTTTGAAAGGAAAGTTATATTAGAATGTAAGCTGATTGATTATTGAACAAAGTATCGAAAAAAAAGAACTTGTTTATAAGTAGCAGACAATGTATAAAGATCATAGTGTTAAGGAGTATGATTCATCAGTGTACAGCAAGACCAACAACGAAGAGCAAAACATGTACATTTAGAAATTAAGAAATTTGCAATACTAAATAATTTATACAAATATCGAAAACAATTAATTTAGTTACGAAATATCAACTTGTTCAAAATAATAAAGTGTAATTAATAGTAAGAATTTTTCTGATAAGTCTTATAAGATAAGATCTAAAATCTTTGAACATGAACCTTGAACACGAGGCATGGTGGAATGAGGCGTACATCGCCGCCATTATTGAGAAGTTATTCATTACCGTTAATACAACAAATCTACGGAACCTGTTGGGTCAAATTTAACGAAATATAAGTTAAAAAACTATTCATTGAATATAAAACTGTCACAAGCTTAAGAATCAGAAAACGTATCAATATAAATAAAATCGTTGTACGAAGACATTGGTAAAGAAAGAAGCGTATTTTAATCTCAAAATAAGATAATTTTCGGTCAATCATCAGACTCATATAATTTTGTCACACTACATGTAATTGAAAGCTGAGGGTCCCGACTATCGGAAGTACTTCAACACGTCACCATAACATAGAATATCATAAATCACATCCAAATTGACGTCTACGGAATAATCACCTACCATTAAACCGTCAACATACGTCAACCTAAGCAATCTAGGAACAAGTGGAATTCATTCATCCATGAGCTCAGAACGCCGCAGCGAATGAATCTTGTTTCCTGAAGAAAACCGTGGAACATCAATTGACATCACCTTTCAGAAGTTGGAGCGCGGGATTCCTCGGAGTGTGTCAGATCTTTCTCAGAATCAAATCTTTCGTCGGTACGACGACACAAGCTTACGAGTCAAAGGACGCTTCTCTCCGATCTGTCCACTGTTGCACCTTGGTCAGTAGAAGGAAGCTAGACATGAAAATCCTAAAGAGTCCGCACAACCAACGACATCGTCAGCTTCGCCCAATGCGCTGAATACATGTCATGGAATCAAAAACAAGCAACTCCAGTGTTACATCCCAGAATAAGAACGAACGTTAACATCAAAGACAAATATCGACCCCCCAACTTCGATTGCTGAAAATGTAGCCGCTTCAACTGTAGCACCCAGAAAAAATCAAATGATAGTTTTCTCGACAACTCTTGTATCATGAATTATCGTGGGAATAAAAACGATCGAGCGTTAGGCTCACCAATTTTGCGTAAGATGCGAGATGTAATAACACCTGAACGTAAACCCGTAGTTTCCAATAACCTACTATTGTTGAATGTTTAGGCACTAGTAAATGAACTTTATAAAAGGTGGTGATTCTCCGAAAAAGTTATTTAGTATGTGTACAAATAGGTAAGGGTAGGGAAAACACATGGCGGCAGACGCCAACTTTCACATACTATATCTACTATGTATATATAATATATATACTATATACTAAAAATTAGATCAACGAAAGTCACGAAACTCCCTTATTTATTTACCGTAGTGATATTCACAAGTGTTTATCAAATGTTAACATGAAAAAATCGATCCATGGTGAATCGAATAGTTTGCGAAACTTCGAGGGATTTATCGGATAAAATACAGTACAATAATATTATTATATTCTCATCACATCGCCGAAAGTTTAGTAGGAGGAAGTCCAGTAGTACCTACCTTCCAAGGTATTTTCATTTTTTGCCCGATACATGTTATCTGATTTCCAAACCCCTCTCTGTCTCCCCGTATCATCACCATCTTGATCTGACATTGTTATGCACGTACGAAACAAACAAATAACACCCTGATCTATATCCGATATTGTCAGACAACAAAGTATCCGGTACTGTCGAAATCATAATAATTTTTCATTTCAATTTAAGTTTAGAATTAAAACGGTTCACGAATAAACTATTCATTCCTGATAGGTCGATGAATGAAGAATACATACCAAAAACAACTTCTTGAATATACTTTTTCAATATGACTCATTAACACGGAAAAATGTAGCTAGCAGTATCGGTCTTCTCGCTGATACTTCCGAATAGAATACCGATTGTTGATCGATACTATCGAACTTCCTCCTACGTCAGTCATAAAGATATTTTCCGCAGGTGAAGCAAAGACACATAGCGTTCAGATATAATAAGAATATTGTACAACTTGAAACAAGGCTGAAGCTCGGAACCAGAATTAGCAGCCAAAAGTTCTAATGTTCATTCAAATAAGCTAATGATGTTCGAGAATCAAAATTTTGAGAGATACCTCGAACCCCCAATACTTTTATACAATTATGAGGAGAAAACTGAACTGCATTTTTCTATTTCCAAATAGTTTATCACGTTTGGCTGCTGACTCTGGCTGCTAGCTTCAGCTTCATTAACTTGTATAGAATATTTCCAAATCCAGGTAATCTAGTACATTTCATACGCTGCATCGGTTGGTTTGATGATTTTGATTTACTGTTTCAAGCGCTTAAGTCGGAAGCTGGTAACGAAGATAATACTATACAAAATATTTTTTTTTATCTTAAACAAATATGGCTATTATGGTTGAAACCATGTTTCGTTAATTCAAACACGGGTGTTTTGAATTGATATTGCAAGTTGTTGCTTCCACCATAACATTGGATAAGCCAGAATCTGTTATAACTTTTCTTACAGCTTTAAGATAAGACATGATGTGGAAAGGCCCCAAATGTATAAACGAATTATCAAATGTTGGTTTTCCGGTAGCTTGAATTTATAAAGCTACTTGATTGATCAAATCCACGACGCTGGTGTAGTTCGAATGGACGAAAAAGTTGATAAATTCATGATAAATCAAACCATCGGTCAACCTGTTGTTCAATATATATATGTATATACCCAAAAACGGATCGATACGTGAAGCTAAAGATCATTTCATTCCTTATGACAGACGTGATTTTACAGTTGAATCACATCAGATTCGTGCGCGATCGTCTATGTTGAAATTTTACAAAAATCCAGATGGTACACCGTACGACGGTTTGGTAGGCCTCGGAAAAGAAAAAAATCCACCGCTCCTTACTAATCAAGTCGAATCACAGTACGCAAGACAAATTGAAAATTACGGTTCGTTCAATTTTTCGAAAGGAACAACACCGTACGATGCGCAACCGCAAGTTCACGTTGGAATATTGGCGACCCCTCAATTGAATCCAGCTAACGAAGAAAAAAATTTTTTGAATTCGTGTTGTTACTGGCAGATCGATTGCGGTGCTAGCGTTGAATTTTCAATATCCTCCGCGTTTACTCACGGAAACGCTATATCATGGCCGAACGAAGTTTCATTTGTTGAAAACGAAACTCACAATTATACAGACGGTCAGACGTTATTCGGAATGACAGACGCCGGACCTGGAAATGTGACCAGTACATTGGAGTCGATGGAAAGAGAGGACGCAGAGTTGGGTCTGGAAGCTGGATTACGAAAACGTCCGAGGAAAGATTTATTCAGTGTACTCAATATTTCGAAATAATTATTGTATGTATTTATTGTACAATAAAGATACAACCATCGGATGAGGTTTCTTTTTATAATCCTTTAGAAATGATGCCTGCCTCCATTCGTATTGAAATATTCTCGATCTGAATGCTTCATCTTTTGGAAATACATCGTTGTTTGATAATATTATGACGGGTGTTCGACCGATGACAGCGTCACCTAAATACTTTACTTTCGCATTACAAGTGTCACCGCCCAATATACATTTAAGTGTTTCACTAGCGCTGGCTTCCATAACCGGTTCGTTCCATAATATTATACGTCGATCAACACATTCCATTAGTGGAAAAGTACAGTATCTATTGAAATTGCCCATTTGACCGAAATTTATGCAAAAATGAATAAAAGCATCGAAAAAAAAATTTTTGCCGGAATTAGGCGGACTTAAAACGAAAAGCGAATTCTTTTTAGGCACTTTACGATCTACGACATTAAATAAAGTCTCGTAAAAATTTTGGATTTCTCGTCTGTTGGATCTAAATTGAAAATCTATTAATTTTTCACAAATTGATAAAGATTCTTCCGGTGAATAGTAATAATTTTGCACATTTCCCATTGGAGCATTGAAAATCAAATTTTGAGGTTCTAAACTGGTGAAATATTCAGCTAATTCTGAAACACTAAGTTCGTTGTAAAAATTACCAACTATTTTTATAATACTTTGAAATAATGGTGACTGACGATTCCAAAACTTATATTCAGAATTATACCATAGAGAAATACCAAATATATGATTTACTGGCGCTGTTGGAAATTTCCGTAAAAATTCGATGATCCGGTCGCCCTTTCCTCTCTTTTGACTCCCGGAAGCGCCGTCAAATCTTTCGCTGCCAGCGCAATCAGACGTTGTAGAGCTATATGTTTCGGGTCGACTGCACTGTTGGTCATGAAAGTGCTGCGCAGTTCCGAAACCTTCCACCAATTCTTCTTGTCCACATTGCAAATCTTGTTGTAATTGTATACATCTAGTTTCACGACTTGGTATCCACTTTCTCCCGGCGATGTCCAAGTAGTCAATGCTTCGCCCTTCCTTCTCGAAATAGATTGCGAGATTAATCCAGTGTTGGATTGTATATCCGACACTGGAAGTAACTCGTCTAGAATATCTACGGCCGACGAACTCGATAAATTCCCTGAACTCGAAGATGGCTGGACAACGACATGTTGCGTTTCCGTAGGAGCAATCGTGGACAACGTGGTAATGGTCGACGTGGTCGCAGACGATAACGACTGATCCTCGGTGTCGACCACACAAGCGTTGAATAAGATGTCCGCTAATCCGGCCTGTAGATTTTTTCTCATAAACATCGTGTAATATTCTCCTTTTCGGGCTGCTTTTTTGAAATCCCCGTATGAACACTTGTTTAATTCGATCTTGTCTTGTTGGAGTTGTTTTAACACGTGTAAAATTCCTTGTCTCATCGTGGAAATAATCCTCTTCCAATTGAAAATAGAGGCAGTCTCTCGGATCGATGTTTTTTGGTCTTTTGATCACAAAATACACAAGTAACATTGTTTGGATCGATACTTGAATCTCATTCAACCGAAATATTACTTTCGGAGGGTAAATAAACATTTTCCAGATGTACAATATGGTCTTAATTCGTTGTAATATACCATCTAATACGGTTTCTCGCTTTAGTTTTTCTGAAAGAAAAAAACAAAAACCCCGTAACTTTTTAAAATGAAAGATAATATGAATTCAACAAAATGTAAAAACAATAGTCTTCAATGCTAATTACCCATTTGAAACTTTTTTTAAAATTATTTTTCACGAAGTTTTCGAGTAATCGAACAATAAAGTTAAGTTGTTTTGCACGTGAAAATAAAAACCATTATTTTCACGTCTCATCGAATTCTTATCATATTTCCGATTTCGTATCTCTTTTGCATGTGATTTTAATCATTTTCTCTTTGTGGTACCTGAACACCTAAAATATATTTTTATAAAAATCGACGAATATTTCTTACTCGCACTTGTTGTGGTCGTACAAGTACTCATCCCACTGTCACTCCCCACACTTGACTCCGAATGTGTACGGGTACATCTTCCAGTCGAGTACATTGACAGAGGAGACATAAAGGGTTTCTCCCCCATTAAATCGTCCATTGCCTGAAAAAAGTACAAGTTCGATGATTGTATATCAATAATGATGATGTTAATGATACAATAATAATAATTTTACAGTTAAATATGGCCACGTCCTAGTTGAATTTCCTGATTTCTGGTTTGATCCTTGGTACTTTTGTATGTCTTTTCCATTCCAGAAAACTTAGATTGGCACCGAGGCCCACTTAGTTGGTGCCCATGTTCTTGCACTTTGCAAACAACATCAGCCCGGAATTTCATGTGGGATACTTTTCCTTTGGCCAAAACATTTAACTTCTGTCGGTATTGTTCCAAAAGAAGCAAAATCGCTTGATGTGGCCATTGAAACCCTGATATATAAATGTATATCATACATCTGCAAATTAAACAAAACGAAATATGAAAAAGTCAATTTAAATATAAATCTGAATAGCCCCCTAATGACTCTAACGAAATTGCCCCCTAAATATTTTTAGCGTGCTCGTAATCGGCGTCTAAAATATTTGCATCGCAGAGGTGCGAGTAGAAATGCTTCTTTGCAGGTAATAGCGTTTCATCGAGTTTCCTCCAACAATCAACGTATTCATAGGGAAAAACGCCTTTTTTTTTCCAAACGGAAAAAAATAGTCCTGCATCTAGCAGAAAATCATAAGTGTCGCAGTCGGAGAATTCATCATAGGATTCACCGTAAAAGTCGCTTAGCGAAGAATCGGAATTTAAGGCATCATTAATTTGAGCCACTGTTATCCTGACGTTGTATTCAGGCACAGATTCATCTTCCTCCTCCATCATTTCAAGAAGATCAACTTCAAATGTATCAGAATTTAGAAAACGTTGATACTCTTCATGTAGATTGTAACCATATGTATTGATAAGAAAATCGTTTAATAGGTTTCGTGATGTAGATTCTTCATATAGAATCATTAGTGGAGTGGTATTTCCTGATTCATAAATTAGTTTCGCAAGCCTCAACATGGAGCGGTCATGTTCGTTAACCTCCATGGTTCTTGTATATATTACTCGCTGCGTTGTACACTTATATAATATATTAGTGGTTAGAATGACAGATCAACTACAAGGTTGAAAGTCGGTAAGATTCCAATGCATAACGAATGCGATTGTCGAGCTGATATCAGTACTACGAAAAGCGGGTCATCAAACTAAATTGTGCGGGATTATTATAAAATTTACGTGTTATGTGTTTGTCAGCATCATTCAAATATGTGGAAAGTTTATCGATGCTGCTAGCCATAAATCGAAACGAATCGATGAATCTTGAGTGCATCGTTGTCCCATCAGCGCGTTTCGTGATGGATATATATTTTTCCTTATTTATGGATAGCAGTGTAATTTCATCGGGAAAAGTTGAGGCGAGGAATTTTATTAAAAAGTGCTAATCGTAACCGGACAAATTGTGAAAAACTATTGGAATTGTATGCGTCTCTCTGAAATTCAAATTACACCGATTATGAGCAGGACCACGATATTTACCCGTGAAGTGACAGTGATCGTGACACTTTTTCTCCTCAGAGATAAACGGCTTTTCGCAAATATAACAATTCTTTGCGCGCGTGTGACGATCGCGTTGCACTAGGGTAAGAGATTCCATTGGAATTATGTTTTTGATGCGTGACTCTACTTGACTCGATAAATGTTTAAGCTGCTGCATGAACCAATCTATGCAATCGGCACCGCGTTTACTGTGGAACTCCGATAAAGTATCATCGTACGCGCAATGTACATTGTATGCTACACTGTGCGGCATATGCTTTTGAAATTCATGTGTTTTACGGTTTGAAACGTGATTTTGGAATTCATCAACCGGTATAGACTCTGATATACATTCGAGATCGGCGTAAACAACAAACGGGACGGTACCTTTGTTTTGAAAATTTGAAAATGTTAAATCTTTACACTTGGGAAATTCCATGCGTACTTTATTTAACATAATGCAATCATCTCTATGGTTGTCGTAGGCGTGTTTCACGCTGAAGTGACACAAACATCTGTCACATAAAGACAGCTGACCATTATGATCAGACTATTGTTTGCTCACCAATCGTGAAAGATCTTTAATCCAAGCAAAGTAGAATCTTGATGTCAACTCGCGAGCCATATCATTTTCGTGGCAGTCATTACTTTCAACCATTAGAAGATGAATCGTGTCAATGTTCGCGGTACTCAAATGATCACTCAAATAAATTGGCACGATGACACTTTTCTCACCTCAAGCATGGGCTGAAAAGGTTTCAGACTCCACCCCGTATACATTGATTCGCAAATTATTTAATTTTTCAAACTTTTTCACATCGCGCAGAGTAGCGGGAAAATTGATACGAGTACAGTCAAACTCCTAAATATATCTACGATAATGATGTATCCTCTCAGCGTGGATGTTTATCGGGCGGCGGCCTGCACCGGTAGCCCAGAAAAGACATCCTTCATTCTCGTTCCTCACGTTGACCACAGCCTTCTTACGTCGAATGTTCAATGGCAGCTCGATGAATGTTGAAGTAAAACCCCCGCGGCGAGAGGCTGATAGCGGTTGATGTTTACAGCGATGTTGAGGATCTCAATCATACTCCAGCCGGAATCATGTTGCTCGAAATCTTCCACCTTTGATAGCAGATCACCCCGTGCACGTGTAAACCAACCATTTATATCGCTCGATGGGAGAAGAATCGCCACGTTGGAGGTGTTGAAACTCTTAACTTCGGTGGAGATCTCTTCGCGCTTGGCATTTTCGAATTTGCACGATAATACGAGGTTAACCTTCACATTTCCCTCCTCGCGCAGTATCAGCTCCAACTTCTCGGTGTCGACGCGCTGCACATCGTTCAGAAAGGCGTCCAAATTTTTATGACGGAGATTTGTGACAACCCCCGTTCTGATTCGGCTGGCAAAAGCTCTATCCACGTCATCCCATTGTACACCCGCAGGAGTACCAATATTTCCACCCGTCACCACTGCGCGCTGCTGCAACTGCCTGATCTTCGTCACTCAAGATTGTAGGAGTGCGATCGTATGTTGGATCCGTATTTTCGCACCAACAGTCGTTCCTCGTTGCATAGAAATATCGCGGAGAACTTGGATATTCACAATTCCAACATCAATCCAATGATTGATGTCAGCGTCATTCTATTCTCCGGGAGCTTGCTCTCTCAATAAATTGTACGTCCCCTCCATCTGCTCGGCAAGTCCCATGTACGCTTCGGCCAGGGTATGGACACTCAACAGTTTTTGAGGCAAATTATTCGTCGGTGTGGACTGGGCTATAGCCAACATGATAACAGTTTTCACTAACAAAATTATAGGAATTTCATATTTTTTCCCACAATAGTTGGTACATGTTGATTACGACGACCTCTGTTGATACTTACAAACAATAATCAAACCTCCTTCAAACAGTTTATCATTAACATTAACTTCATACAAGCCAATTATCAAAATAGCCTCTTGGTAATGGTAGTAATGTCGAACTTTTTGACCAAGGTTCAAATCCTGGTCAAGATTTTTTATTTTTTTTTTCAATTATCAATTTTAATAATATTCACACTTGAACGATTAAAAAAAACAGAATATTGAAATAATTATTAAAATCATTTATTGAAAGTAAAATAATTATTTTTCGACAATAAACGAAAAATTTATTTAAAAATTCAGTATTACAGTAATTGAAATAATTATTAAAATAATTTACCGAAAGTGTAATAATTATTTTTCGACAACGAACGAAAAATTGATTTAAAAAGTCATTATTAAAATAAAAAAAAAATATATTACGAAGGTGAATAAGAGATTCACAGAAATAAGGATTAAGAAAGGCAAAGAACAGGATTTTTTTAATAATGAAAGGAAATTATATCACACAAGTTTTATTTTTAAAACTACAAATTTCATAAAAAAAATAAATAATTTATTAGATAATAATTTCTTTAAAATAAAATTATCATTTTTATATATAACACAAAGTTTAATATCTATTTAGCTTTTCCCATTTGTTGGGCAATTTTTATAGCATTTGCCGAGGGAACTTCAACGAGAGCTTGTTTAGAATTCAAGGCCTTGCACGACTCTGTTATTAATAATCGAGATAGTGAATTAATTAATTTCCCAGTTACTGTGTCTCTGTGATCGGAACAATTAAACCAATCTAAGTTACATTCATTAAGTACCCTTCCATCGCATGATGAGACAATATCTTCGTGATGCAAGTTTGATACAATATTTCTATTGTAAGTATCAACAGCTTTAAAAACGTAATTTTTAAAAGCTCTACTCAGACCAGATTGCTCAGCATTATCAATGAATAATACTTTACAAATTGAACAATCAGTAATTTTTAATTTTTTTAACAATCTTTGTCCGATAATATCTGCTGCCACACAATTATTCAGAGGGACAAAGTTATCACTTTCCAATTTTTCGTCAAGATTTTCTAATTCTGGGAAATAGTATTCGCAACAATCCGTATTATCAGTAAGATGTAATGTAGGTGGAAAGCTGTCATTGCAGTCGTTGCTCGTCGATGAAGCTGCTTGGTTTTTATCTTCATAATATTCTATTGCGAACATTGCGTTATCATTAGATATCTCCGGGGCTTGAATACAACGGTTTTCAACTTCATGATAAGCCACATGAAATTTATTTGTATCTTGTGAAAGTAGATCTCCCAGATTTATAATCATCGATGATTTTTCTTCAGCTTCACAATTAAAACCTGGGCGATAAGTACCAGCAAATCTCGTAACCAAAGCAGTTTTAAAGGCAGCTTCCAAGTGCAAACAAGTCGGGTGGTGACAGTCGCCACATTCCTGCCGCATGAGTCCGAAGAAGTTTTCAAGTCCGTCTTGATTTAAATACCGTAAATTTAGTTGATTAAATCCTTCTGACTGCAAATCTTCCCATAAACCTTGCATCGAGCGAAGAGTAACAGCTAGAGCATCTGGAGTCGGCGTATTGACTTTTTTACCGGTGCTGTATTCAAACCAAAATTTTCTGGCGGCTATATTTTGGTATCGTCTCCATTGTTCGTCATGAGGTGATGAAGTGGTAACTTGTTTTCTTGTTGTATTAGCTTTTGGGTCAGTAGGTTTATTACTGCCATTAGTCATGTCGAACATTAAATCAATGTCTTCCAAAATACTAGCTGTTTCCCAAATTTTAACATGCTCCATAACATTGATTAAGCCCTCATTCAATTTATGATTTGCCATTTGCCGAAGACCATTGGCAACTGTACAGCTAAAAATTTGAGCAGCAAATTTTACCCTCATTTTGGTTTTTCCGGTTGGAAATACGTGTTCTTCGGTTAAGGTTAATTTGTCTGAAAGCTTAGGATTAAAAAGATAAAGTTCTATAATGTGTCGCCAGTAACCAGTTTTCCCGTCCCATTTGATGCAATTACCAGGACATAATAACTTATTTCTTCGTCCCTCTGGTTGCTTCTTTAACCACGAATCAATGTCACCACACATATTATTTCTTGTCGTCTTAAGAACAGATCGATTCGCTGTTTTAATTCTGCTTTGTTTGAAGTTCTCATGAGAGCTGAAGATGCAAGACTATCTTTCTGATCTGAAATTCAGACTTTTATAGCCGTATCCTTCCCACCAGGCACACAGAATCCTTGAAAAACTTTTAGAAGCTACCGAAATGATGTGTATTCGATTGTGTGGGTAACATTAGATGTGTACGGTTCGATTTCTTTCTTACTCCTCGTTGATATGACGACACTCGATCCAATCGGCTTCGCGTTCATCGTCATCTAGTTCGATGTCCGATAATATTGCAATCACGTCGTTTTGCCATTTTTGAAAAGTCAGGATTACCGTTTTGTCCTGAAAATATATCCTGTGTAGTCTGTGCGGTTGCGCACGAGCTCTCCGGACACGCTCAACGAGCCACCGAAGATCTTGTAGCGAAAACTCTGACGTCGCGTTGCTAAATCCGATAATTATTTCATCGCCGGTAAGTTCGTTATTACGTATCATTACAATTTTAACCCTTAATAGTCACACCTCCAAATTGTGACGTATAAGTCATTGGGGGTGTAATCCACCCCACTCACTTAGGATAGTGAGAAATAATTGAAAAATTAAAAAAAAAAAAATTCTGCAATGTATTTTCAATCCTTGTGTGTAAGACTATGCCAAATATTTTCAAGTCGTGTAATTATTAATATAAAAAAAAAAAAATGTTGAAAAAAAATCTTTTTTCACAAAAAAATCATGCAGATTTGAATTTTCAATAAAAAAAAAAAAAAAATCGTTTCATTAACCTGAAATAGCATACTTTCAAGTGGGAATGATGAAATTAGCGACCGTTCCAAAAACCATATTTATTTGGACGTCTGAAGTGCGGGTTTGGTAACAAATAATGATACGCCGATGTTGTTTTCATGAGCGATGTTTTATTGTGAAAAAGGCTTAATAAAAATATGGAAAAATATAAATACCCGATTAAATTTCATTCACACTCTTTGGCCCGTGTTGTTCTCCCCTAGCCTGGTTCGACTGGTCGGCTCACAATAGATAAATTAACATTAATTTCGTTGGAGCTTACAAGACGTTCCGAAGGGCGCACACGACAACTTGGTCGACGGACCGTTGATATGGATATGAGTTTGAAGAAATGATGTATACTCTTGTAATATTGACTTTGGTTGTCTACGGTATTTTATTCCATGTCTACGAAGCTCCCTTTTGGTAGTGAAATATGTACGGGTTTCTCTAATATCTAAATAATATTAATACATAAGAATGAGACATAGCACGAGCGGTACGAGTGACAAGTTAATCCAATTGTCAGCAGCGCTACATCATATTTCCTGGAATTCTTTCATGTAAGTAAACATGTTTATTGCTTGAGGTCACCTACAATTGGTTTGCGGCCACGTTACGCACATAAACTGAGTGTTCATTGGCTTGTCAAAATTAGGAACAACATAACACTGATGGTTCGAAACGGCCAGTTAATTTGTAGCATTCCAACGTACACAACGTGTCCACGACGCAAAACCGTGCAACGAATAAAATGAATGTTCGCTCTTCGTCAAACATGGAGTTGATCCACCAGCATCGTGTCGATTCGGAAAAGATTGTGGCGAACGCTGAACCGAAAACCCTAATGAGCCATGACTCTGACGCTCGGCCTATCACCTGTACATCGCTGGGCCCTGCTGGCACTCGTCGGGCAAAGTAGAGAATCACTTCGGAAGATGCATTCCCTTACATCAAACAACTTTTTAACTCTGTTTGAATTTTATTCTGAATTTTTTTTCACAGGAATGAATCTGGACGGAGCCCGGTAAAGGCGCAATCTCCTGCGACTCCGTATCAACTGGATCATATGATCGCCTACCTCGAACGGAATCCTCACATTGCCCTGAGGAAATTTCGAACGCCGGGCAGTTCGCACGATCCCTCAGCTTCGTGGGAGCAGTTGGCAGAAGAATTGAACGCGTTGTGGAAAAACGGTGCACCCAAAGATACCAAGAAATGGAAAAACGTGAGTTTATCAGTAAATTTATTCTTCGGTAAAATCATTTGTCATACAAGAAACTTGTACCTTGACCACTTTACAATTTCCGATGGTCGCCTTCTATAAAATATTACAGGTGTGGTACGACCAGAGGAACGCAGCGGTGCGTAAAATAAAGAATATCCATCAAGTTGGAACTTCCAATGAGAGGTCTCATTTGCGTCTTCAGAAATTGAACGTTCGGGAGAAAAGAATTTATCTCTCTTGAAATATAGCGACGATCACGACGTCAAAAAAGAAATTCTACACACCGCAGATGAAGAGTTGGTAAATGTTCGTTGTACTTTTTCAAGCTCAACAGTAAAACTGTAGCATAAGCATTCAATTTTATTTCTTTAATTATTACAGGCACTCCCGGAGAGCGGGTTTCAAAAGGATTTAAAAAAAGGACCAAAAGACGGAAGTATTCCCTCGGGGATGCAGAGCACCAGAAGCGACATCGAGAACAATTATACTGGTCAGTGTTTCCATTTCAATACTCCATGTAACATAACAAACTTTTTTTTATGTAAAAGTAAAACATTTCTTGTTTGATAAGCAGATCAGGAGTTGCTCGAAATTCTGGAAGGGTTCGAGAACACCGAGTTGGGTAGCATCATGCTGAACGAATGGCCGACAGCGGGGCTAGTTCCACTTTCATCATTGGAAGTTGAAGCTAATCTACCCGATACCCGTAAATCTCCGAGCAAGCGAGAATCATCATTTGCCCCGGCTCCGGAAGTTACAGAACTTGCCTCAAATCCTGTTCCTCCAACGGACCAGGATTCGTCGTTTGCAGCTCTGGAAGTTACGGAACCTGTCCGGAAACCTTTTCTCCTTCGTACGAGAAGTTCATCTTCCGCAGCGATAGGAGGTACAGGCCCTGCCTCGAAACTTAGTTTTCAAACGACAGGAAATTCATTGAATGCAGCGTTGGACGCCATGGAAGAAAACGAAAGAGTTACGGAACCCGTGGCCCTGAAACCTCTTTCTCTAAAAGTACAAAATTCACAGTATAAACCTGTGGAACATACTGACTCAACCCCAGAACCACTTCCTCCAAAGGAAAGAAATCCATGGCCTGCACCTACGGTAATAGAAGCAGGCACTTCTTCAGAACGCTCTCAATCTCTGCATCAAGAAGAATCATCGTGTACAGCGGCTGTGAATGAAGCAGCTGCTGAAAAGAAATCCATGGCCTGCACCTACGGTAATAGAAGCAGGCACTTCTTCAGAACGCTCTCAATCTCTGCATCAAGAAGAATCATCGTGTACAGCGGCTGTGAATGAAGCAGCTGCTGTAGCTAAACCCGGTTGTCCTTTGAGCTCTCAAGAATCGACTACTGCTGTTCAAAAGTCACCAGAACCGGAGCCATCAAGCTCGAGACGAAAGTTGCATCAACAACCGTGCTACGGTCGTCCGAGAAAGATTCAGAAAGTCGCAAAGAATCGTAAGATTTTTCACAGCCCCTCCCCTCCCCCCCTATATTACGTAATTTTTATTAAAAAGAAAATATCGCACGTTTTTCGATTGTTATTTATATGTTTATTTAAATATAAATATAAATAAAAAATACAACATAATATTAATCAATCAGTTGACCATGGATTTTTTAGCCATTCTTCCATTGATTCAATTACTGGGCATAAATGAATCTGTTTTGCAAGTATCATTTCGGCGATCAACGCAATTTTGCACGTCCTCTATTCCCATCTCACTTGCTGAACACCAATCAGAATGCTTGCAACCTGTATTTTCTTTAAATATAGCATCTAAATCGTATTCCTTAAAATGTTTTATCGCAGATGCGATTACTTTTGGACTTTTTAGAAGATCCGTGCCCGAAACATTACACCCTCTTGGTGGACGTATGAGGGAACAAGAAGATGCTAAGCGATATACTTGGGCAAACATTTTTGGATCGGGATGATCATTTCCTCCACAAGAATATCTCATGACAGAAAAAAATCTCTGAAATTGAAAGTAGATAAATATCCATTAGGAAATAATAATAATAATAATAATAAGTAATGGTAAAACAATGTTGATTTGTATAACTACCTCCAAAGGGTCTTGGGATAAAGTTGCTGTCATCAAATATTTAGAATCACAAACGTCTTTGAGCATGTCCAAAATTTCTAGTGTTGCTCGTAAGGTAACTTTTAACCCTACTGAAGTACTCCTCGAAACAGGTATTTTCTTCTCAAACTTTTCCCAATCTTCATAAAATTGGAGGAATTTCAGTATTGCCTGAAATACGTTAATACAAAATAAGTATAGAAGCATTATGACCGTGTAATAAATCATTGATAAAACAATAACAAAAAAATTATGAAACAATAGAAAAATTTGCAGATTTACAATTTCTTAAGTTCATGAATGCATACAGACACAGTATTTTAAATTTCTTTTGAAACGTTCTTCACCTACAAAAATTTCGATGAGATAAATTTTTGCAAACTACTTGTAATATAACAAGTTTACGTTTTGCATTGAATACCTGAGCGTCTTTGTATGCCACCAATTATCGTAATATGAGCCAAAGCTTTCTCAATTGATTATTTTCCAATTAAACCTACAAACTTACAATATTTTATTATTTTGATTCATTTTATAATGATTCTTACCTGTTTGTTACGACAATCATCTTTAGCGTACAAAGCATCTCCTGGTATATGCGATGACATAGCTTGGACTAAGTTGAAAATGAGATCAATAAACTTTTGCGTCGGAGTCGAATCTTTTAATTTATTGCACATTGGTTGGTAGTGTGCCATCGCAACAGATACCTCATGACCAAACACCTGTAAGATAATTTATAATAAAGTAATCAAAGAAAAGAGGATTATTTTATTAGTAGATATTAGTAAAGATTTTGAAATATACATACTTCAGTTGCTAGAGGAACATTCATCGCTTGAAAGCCGTTTGGTTTCAAGTGCTCTGATGTTAGTTTGTAAGCAATTTTCATGTTTGGTTGTCGATAATTTTTCTCTTCTAAGAGAGCTTCCCAATGCCGTTTTTCAACAGTTCCGTAAGGTGTCTGAAAAATTTACAATAGTAATAATAACAGCAACTAAACAAAAATATTATTTATCAATTATACCTTGAACTCTTGAAGTCTATCATCTAACGTAGAAGTTCGAAAGCATTTGAGTAAATGATTGAAATCTGATATCATCCGTAATCGCCTCAAGCTATCGCAAGGATGTTCACAGCTGATGTTGTTTTCGTCTACACCAAAAATTTCCCAAACGCCTCGGTTCTATGATGCACCATCCATAACAACAGCATCAATACATATAGCACTATTTTCCATAAGCACGATACATTCTAAAATGTGCTTATGTAGTGGTTCGCTTTTACACGCATTCTTTGAAAGGAAGCAACCCAAGGATTGAACCCATCTACCTCTGAAAGGTACAAATTTAAAAACTAAGGCACGATCTGCCGTTTTATTTTTCAAATCATCGGGGGTATGTCTTCCCAAGTCCACAAAGCCGCAAAATTTCATAGATTGTTGGTCGAAAAATACTCCTTCACTCAATTTCATTTCGTCAACCAAAATCACCCCTCGTTTGTCTCCTTCCTGCATTGTCTCAGATCTTTCTTTCAAGCTGTGAAAAGTAGCAGCTTGAAAGCCATAAGCAGACGAACTAATTTTTCTGATAAATTTATTTATTTAATCAATTGATGGGAAAGGTAAAATGTTGCGTATGCGTAAAAATTGATACATGGTTCTATTTTTTAAACGAATCAATATACACTCGTATATCCACTGTAACGTATATCGTCGACCTTTCACACTTTTTTTTTTTTTTTGCAGCTGAAAAACATGAATTTACGGCATTTTGAAAGTCTGTAGGTAACTTCTGAATGGCATCTTGTACTACAGCCTCTGACTTTTTGGCACACTCGGACTTGACCATAAATATTTGTTCTTTCAGTTGAATTTTCTGCGAAGAAGTTATAAATTGTAAACGTCACTAATTTAATAACAATATTAAAAAATTTGCAATATTACCAAATTCATGACATAGTTGATACTTTGCAACTGATTAACCTTCATGGTAGTGCTAAGATTATCATTCTACGAAGTTTCAGTATAAGTAATATTAATGTCCTATTATAACTAATTAAGATACTAATATTTTTATTCAATATCGCATGAAAGGTGCCGCATATATAGCGCACTGCAAGTGCTAAAGATATAAATAATGATGTATTGCAAAGTTACAGTTATCCATCGGCAGCTTTTTACGTCAAAAAATAATAATAAATTCATCGTAAGTTTGGTAACAAATCTTTTTAAGATATCGAGTTAATATTTAACATTAATTAACGTTCCATTTAAAAATATCCAATACTATTTTCTTCGATATCTGTCTAAAGTGAAAAAAGCTAATACCGCAGAATAATATTGTACTACAAATATTCGTTAATATTAGTTTCATGTCCTATTGTCATTGAAAATTATGAAACAATTATTACTTATTATTATATCAACTTCTAATGTTTGACTACTACATCTATGCAAGCACAGTAAATTGATTTTATAATTATTGTATTAACGTAATAATTACAATATACAAAATTATAATCCTACTTTACTTTGTTGTAATTAGAATGAGAAAACTTGCTTTATTTAATAATAAAATCTTTTCTTCCAGAATTACAAAAAATATACAAATTTTATAGACAAATCTTCAATACACTGGAATAAGTGTAAAAATAATAACTATTTCAGCAAAAATATATATGTACAATTTTTATATACAAATCAAAACTATTTTAGCCAAAATATTATTGAGATTTCATTGCTCACGTTCGCTGAAGAATTTTTTGAAAATATTTTAGTTAGTATTTATATATGCTAAATGAATACTTAATGTTCATTTCTTTCGAATTTTTGTTACAATTATTCATGTCTCTGAATCCCTCGTAAGAATGTATTTTTGATTCACTACGCAGCCGTTGAAAGAGCACAAATATGAACATGAGTATTCTGTTAAAAAACAAATAATGTGATAATATTGTAATACCATAATTACAAACCATAACCACAATGCCATAAGCACAATACAAAAATTGTTAAAAATCTTGGATCCAGATTTTCAATATTTAATCGAACCAGCTTGATTATAAATATATATAAATATAATATAAATATAAGTATAAATTCATGCTCATTCAATAATGCTCATAGTTATTTAAAAAAACTTACCGTTCTTTTTAAACGTTTGCATATTTCAACTAGATTTGAAGCACGTCGTTTTATAGCTGTTACTCTCTCTAAATTAATGAAAGTTGAATCACGTTTCTGTAAGCGATTTCTTAAAATTCGACAATATTTACATCTTGGATTGGGCTGATTTCTTTTGTAAGTATCTTCACCAATAATGACACCTTTGCAAATTCTCGAATATCTGAAAATTTACGTAATTGTTAAAATTTAAATCGTATTCAACTCTTCTTAGTAGTTCATTAATTTATGCATGTAAAAAATAAATCATTCTTACCTACAACTGTCGACTTGAGTGCCCACGCACAATGGCCATCTCTACAAATTTTAAGTTATCGTAAATATCACGAAACGAATCGATTTTCTCGTTCAATAACAATTCTTCATTATTAGGGAAAATTACCTGCAATGTTATACAAATAAATTATTGTTACTAAAAAAAAATAAACGGGATAAATTTACTCGGGCATTGATTAATACTTACTGTAATTGACGTATCCTCGTTTAATCGCAGATGGTTTTAGATTTGCCTGATTGTTTCGTCTATCCGCATGAATATCAGTCCATCTGGTTTATCTGAATATAACCAAGACGGCGGTAATGAAATTTTTTTGATCTTAGCTCTGAAATCTTCCAATCGTGCCCTTGCTTCGGTTTCCTGCTGATTTTCGATAATATCATATACATGTTGACTTAACGGTGGTTCGTCTAACAAGGAAACGTTTTCAGGTGTCCCCCTCCTGTTAAATTTTAACCTTCCAGCAACGTAGATGCACGTGCTCTGAGTAAAAGAGAAATATTTTAATTGAGTGAATATTTTATTTTAGTGAATTTTCGAAATTTAATTTAGTTAAAATGGATCGAAAACCCGCCAAAAGTAGTACTTTTCGTGCTGGCCGATTAAAGAAAAGGCGATTCCACGGCAATAGATTTACTGTAGAAGAAGATACTAGTTTTACAAGTGCATCAGCAACTAAATTAAGCAAATCTAATGACGAAGAAGTGATCATTTCCAATAAGAACTATAGGAACTGTAGCGGCTGTGTATGATTTACCAATGACTAGTTGTGGCTCAAGATCTGAAGGCACCAAAGCGCCTCGTTCTTCTTGCTCTCGCTCTTATAACTTTGCGGACTTAGTAAAACTCTGAGAGATCTCACTGTAATCTGACCATAACATGCGCTTACCTTGTGATAACAAATCTCGGACTGGACTGTCGCAAGTGTGCAAAACGACTGAAATCTTCAGACATTCATTTATTTAGATTAGCCTGTAATTTATTTTACTGAAAAGCTCATACACCCGCTGTGTTGTAATTGACGACTTCGTGACAGCCCAACTTATAGTATAATAGGAAACATATTGGTTCAGAATTGCTTTATTGCGCAAAGTGAATAGAGTAAAAATAGTAATGTATCCATTTATTCGAATTAATTTGCCATTTGTTCAGCTTGCGAGGCCAGGTGTAACAGTATATAATTATATAAATTGCTTTAACACTAAACTTAAAGATATTTCTACTGTGAACAATGTCATGACGACCACTAACACAAACATATTCACCAGTGCTGTAAATCAGTCTGTAAATCTCTCATCAGTGCTGTAAATCACTGTGACACTTCTCGGAGGCGTAGGTGTAAGCGGCCCGCCCGATACATCTGTTCCCCATCTCAGAAGTAAATTGCAGCTCCCAAAATAACATTCAAGCTTGAGATGCGATTTCCAATGTGTGACCCGCCTTTACCCAAAAGCTTGATCGAAGGCTCCAAGACGCCCGACAACCAGTAATTCACATGCTGGAAGCAGAAGTGATGGAAGTGGCCGGCTGCACATGCGTTGTCTGGAGACGGTTCGAACTTTGCAGCGATCTCAGGGTCGACATCCAAATGGCAGGGACAGGAGGCGTATCGTTGGTCGTTACACTTGTTCAAATGAACGTACGTCTCCACGAAAGTGACGAGCTTCTCCACGTTCACGAAGGTTTCCGTGCCTGGAGGTAACAATCTACCAAACACCGGCAACAAAGTGTTTACGTTGATGCGAATCCGCTCTTCATCTATCCCGGTGCGTTCGAAATTGTACTTTACTTCCACATGCTTGCCATTTATAAATTCAATGCGCAACTGGTGGGTAGACTTCTTCCGCAATTTATGCGGAGTCGATGCGTCTTCGTCATAGTTAGGCAATCTAGCAAGCAAATTTTACCGTCAAACTTTTGATGGATGTTTTACAAATTTATGGACTGCAGCCGAAACCGTTTGTAAACTAAGTATGCAACAAGCTGTAAATAAAGAAAAAGACCTTACATCAAAAGAAGAAAAATCAGAGACAAATTTGACTGTTAGCGGGGACGGTACCTGAAAAAAACGTGGTCATACATCCCGTTTTGGAGTAGTTACGCTGTCAGGAAAATACAGCAAAGAAATTCTTGACACATGTGTGAAGTCTACTTACTGCCAGAGTTGTGTTTTTTGGGAAAAACGAAAAGAGAGCGATCCTGAAGCTTACGAAGAATGGTCATCGTTACACGGAGAAGAATGTGATGTTAATCATAAGGGATCCGCCTCAAAAATGGAAGTAGATAGCGTAAAAGACATGTTTGGTCGTTCCATTAGTAAGTATGGCGTAAAATATTCTCGCTATATTGGCGATGGTGATAGTGCCACTCATAAAGGTTTACTAGATTTGGAATTGAATATTAGAAATGAATTTGAGACAAACAATTCTCGGAATCGTCCGACGGTGAGCGGCCTGCGGACAACGGATTGCGGTGCGACGTTGAATTCTGGAAGGTTCTGACGTACAATCGATGACGCATCATTTCGGTAGCTTCTAGAAGTTTCTCAAGGATTCTGTGTGCCTGGTGGGAGGAATACGGATATAAAAGGTTGAAATTCAGGTCCGAAAGACAGTCTTACACCTTCAGCGCTCATGAAGAGAACTCCAAGTAAAGCAGAACTAAAACAGCAAATCGATCTGTTCTTAAAAAATATTCACGACTTGAAAACCATTGTGAATCAGAAGTCAGAACTAAACAAAGTGGACAAAAAAGTTCGCAAATCTAAATTTATCAAAAAAACACGTAACTGTTGAACATTAAAAAAAATGGATTTCACAAAACTGAACAAAGTGGCAAGCATGACCGAATTCCTACTGACAAAGAAATTGACCGAGCTAGAAATTTTCAAAATCTACAAAGTCACCAATATTCGACGAGTTCAAACGAGGTTTGGACAGCGTATCGTCACAGATCTGAACGACGAATTCAGCATATTCTTACCGGCACGGATTGTGCGAATGCTCAACGAGGACGAGACTCAGTACCAGAAATTGATGCAGACGATGGAGGAGAAGCGGCTGCTCTTGCAATATCTGGGCGGCCAGTATGGGCAAATCGAGTTCAAAGATGCGTCGGCTCTCGCCTAACTTGTACACCGTACCAGGACAACGTGTACAGCGTCTCCTTCTTACACCACTGTTCCAATTATACATGTATAGAAGAATCAATTACAATAATTAACATTTGAGAAAATTGAACAATTGATCGATGTAAAATTTTTTTTCAAAAAAATGTTTTATTGAATAAACAAAAAAATGAAATTTTTTATTGAATAAACAAAAAATGCGTATACATTTTTTTTGTTCTCTTCAACCTTTTAGTCCACTAATGATCTGAAACAGAGAAAAGCAGCGATTGCGATTTCGATCCCGTGCGTTCTCCATCGTTTTGACGATATATGAGTATGTTTCAGCGGCCATGACTTTAACGGTGATATTGCAGAACTTTGATGAACTTTTGACTTGTACGTATCGTGTCAGACTGATGAGACTGCATCGGATGCGTTGAGTTAATATATGCAGATAGATCGTAAGAATTTGGGGGAGTGATAGTAAAAGCAAACTATTGACGTGAAAGTTTACGGATTGTCATCAACATTCCTCCCCGGCCTATCTGATTGTGGCGAACATTCCCAGCCTATCTAATTGCGACATCGCCATCCGGTCAATTAACACAAAAGAGTGTATTCGAAGTACGTGGAAAATATTATTTTTCGCCTGGGGAAAACTATTAGCGTGAAAGTTTACGAATCGCCATCAACATTTCCGACCTATATAGTTGTGGCGAACATCCCCAGCTTTACTTAATATTAGTACCCACAAAAGAGACCGGGTCAGCGTAGAGCGATCATTCTAGAGCAAGCTTCGCAACTCTATCTTTGTCAAGTGTGTGTGTGATCGAAAGAAGAAGAAACATGGATTCCGAAAAGTGATTGAAATTAATACAAATTATGGAAACGGCGTTCAAGATTTTATCTGAGAAATCGTCACCGGCAGAAATTGCAAAATGGATTCGATTCGGAACCCAAAATACCAGGCTTTTGAATAAAATCTTACGCAACAACTCCTCAACGATAGGGGAGAAGACAAGAATTTTGACTACAATTGGAATTCTGAAATCGTTGACTGAATCGTTTTGGGGAAAATAGAACAATTTATCAGAAGCATCTTCCGTATAGTATAGCTTACTATCTGCATTGTGCGTTTGACGATTCGCTTTCAAAATTCAAAATTAATCGCGGAGAAACTTGCATCCAATGGTTTGTGAACGAGTTAAAGGAATTGGCACTTTCGTTAGAGGGATATTACAAGACTGTTGTACCGATGGAACCACTAAATTTCAATCAGATCAACGAATTTGATTTATCGACGGTCTGTCATATTTGTGAAAAACCGTTTACGCCCACAGACGTGAAACATCGGGATCACTGTCATTTCACGGGAAAGTACCGTGGAGCTGCTCACCGCAGCTGTAATCTAAATTACCAAAATTCGCACACCATCCCAGTGATATTCCACAATCTTTCGGGTTACGATTCGCATTTTCTGATCAAAGCCCTGGGTACGTCATTCGAAGGTACTGTTAAACTATTACCTGTCAACAAAGAAAAGTACATTTCCTTCACTAAATTCGTTAAGGGAACGGATGTAACGTTCCGTTTCATAGATTCGTACCGTTTCATGCCTAGCAGCCTCGATAAATTATCATCGTATCTGGACGATTGCCGAAAAACAATAACACGTAAATTCTGCAGTAGCTTGAACAAATTTCGGTTATTGACTGGGAAAGGTGTCTTCCCGTACGAATACATAGACAGTTGGGAGAAGCTCGAGGAGAAACATTTACCAGCCAAAGAACAGTTTTATTCAAAATTGAACGACCGGAATATATCAGACGACGATTACGCACACGCGTGCGACGTATGGCAAACTTTTAACGTCCAAACTTTGGGAGAGTATTCGGACTTGTATTTACAGATGGACGTGTTTTTACTGGCTGACGTTTTTCAAAATTTTCGGCAGAATTGTTGGACGACGCGACGTGGATAGTGCTTTTGCCAGCCGAATCAGAACGGGGGTTGTCACAAATCTCCGTCATAAAAATTTGGACGCCTTTCTGAACGATGTGCAGCGCGTCGTCACCGAGAAGTTGGAGCTGATACTGCGCGAGGAGGGAAATGTGAAGGTTAACCTCATATTATCGTGCAAATTCGAAAATGTCAAGCACGAAGAGATCTCCACCGAAGTTAAGAGTTTCAACACCTCCAACGTGGCGATTCTTCTCCCATCGAGCGATATAAATGGTTGGTTTACACGTGCACGGGGTGATCTGCTATCAAAGGTGGAAGATTTCGAGCAACGTGATTCCGGCTGGAGTATGATTGAGATCCTCAACATCGCTGTAAATATCAATCGCTACCAGCTTCTCGCCGCGGGGGGTGTATATACGCCGGTTCTAATCCAAAGACGGCGGCGCTCCCCCCTAGCCCCCCCCCCCCTCCAATCCGTGGCGCTCCACCCTAGCCCCCCCCCGCCGTTGATCATTTTCGCGGTTACGGCACTTAACCCTTTCGCGGCGAACAGCGCCATATGGCGCTCAGCTATAGATGCTCATTCTCAGCGAACAGCGCCGTTCGGCGCTCAGGCAAATTTACCCGCGGCGGACGAACAGCGCCAGATGGCGCCCATCCGAAGCCGCTCTTTTTGTACGAAGGCGCTGTTCATTTGTTATCAATAACTGCCATTAATGCGTTGTTTTTGACGTGCTAGCAGCATACGCTTCTTGTGCAAAGGTTTTTTTTACATAGTCAAATGTAATTATCCACAAATTTTGCCCTAATCATGGACAAATGGATGACAAATGTGAGCTACGATGATATGGAACTTGGGGATGATATGGAGTTTTCATCGGATTCTGACCTGTCTGAAATGTTTGGAGAAGCTGGATACAAAGGTAGAATTCCAAATGAATGTAATAAAAAGCGCCGCCTACTGTCAAGTAGTTCGGAATCTGATTCTGAAAACATTGAGGAATTACCAGACATCGATCCGCGGCAATTTCTTTGGAGCGCACAAAATTTGGCTGCAAAAGTTTTCGATTTTGATGAAAACCTACCAGGAATTAAAGCAAATATTGACGATAAATCGTCAATATTAGAAATCTTTCAGCTTTTCATTTCGGAAAATATGGTTGAACATATTGTAAGAGAAAGCAATGCTTATTATACCACGAAAACTATAAGCAGTAAGCACTCACGATTGTTGGCATGGAAAAATACAACAGTTACCGAAATGTATAGATTCTTTGCTCTGTCGATGTTAATGTCAAGAGTAAAAAAAGTATCAATAGAAGAATATTGGTCAACCGACGAGTTATTACGAACGGAAAGTTTTCCAAGAATAATGACAAAAGACAGGTATAAATCTCTATTACAAATGCTACATTTTCATGATAACAATGAAACAACAAATCAAGACGTGCTAATAAAAATTCGGAGCATCATCGACAAACTGCGAAATTCTTTTTCACGAGCATTTTACCCGTACAAGTATTTATGCATCGACGAAAGTTTGCTGCTTTTCAAAGGACGATGTTTCTTCAAGCAGTATATACCTTCGAAACGAAGCAGATTTGGCATCAAGTCGTTTGTTATTTGTGACTGTCATACTGGATATATTCAAGATTTTATTGTCTATTGTGGAGCGCGCACGGATATAACTAACAATAATTTAGCAGAAATTGGAAAATCAGGAAATATTGTCATGACGTTGATGGAACCGTATCTAAATAAGGGTCATGTTTTAGTTACCGATAACTGGTATTCAAGCCCGGCATTATTTTCTCTCTTACATCACAATAGGACACATGCATTTGGAACCGTGAAGAAAAATAGACGTGGAATGCCTAATATATCCAATAAATTATGCAAAGGCGAAGTTGCATTTAAATCTACGGATAAACTATTAGCACTAAAATGGATGGACAAAAGGGAAGTGCTAATGTTATCAAGTTATCATTCTGCTGAATTTATAGAAACAAAAAGAAATGATGTTAAAACGGGAAGACCAATTCTAAAACCAACTGTCGTAGTGGACTATAATCGCGTTATGGGAGCAGTCGATAAAACGGATATGATTTTGAATTCCATTAATACTATTCGTAAAACTCTAAAATGGTATAAGAAATTATTTTTCCACATGGTGGACCTTTCGATTTACAATACTTTCATACTTTACAAAATTACGTCCAAAAAGAATATAACATTTGCGAAATTTCATTTACGTCTCATTCGAGAAATTCTACTTAAATATTCAAATACAAATATATGTAACAATAAGTCTGGAGGCCAAACTGCGTCCAAAGATGATATGTTACGTTTGATTTCAACACATTTTCCATCCAAATATATCAATCCCACAGGAAAGCGGCGGAACGGTCGGCGGAAATGTGTGGTTTGCAGAAAACACAAAAAGCGTACCGAAACACAATTTGAATGTAAAGAATGTAAAGTTGGTTTATGTATTGAACCCTGCTTTAAATTGTACCACACAAAGGAACATTATTAAAAATTGTTTGTAAATTATATAAGATTATAAAGTTTAAATGGTATAAATAACCTTAGCCCATTAAATTGTTTTAAGTTATTAATATTATTGTTTGATCGGCGTGCCGGCCAGCCGCGTTAGAGAAATTCTCAGCACAATCAGCTCCACACACCGCGTTTGGAACGACTCGCGTATTTTGTCGGCGCGGTCAATCTGGCATCGGCTGCTTAGAGCGCAACTCTTACCAGAGCATTCCGCCGCGAAAGGGTTAAATCAATCTGGGGCAGTGGGAGTGGCCCCATAAAAATTCCTCGCACAATATGCGTGTCGAGACTTGTCCAATGGAAAATTGTAGTGGGGGTGGGTGGTACGTACGTCTATCGTGACCTTCACTCTGTTCTCATCGTATTCTCATTGTGAACTGTTCTCGCTTGTGAAATAACCTCGAAACGCGATGGATCTAGCAAAAGTTAACCACGTCAGCCGCCTGGAGAATCTGCCAACCAAGAAGATGTCGGAACTCGAAATTGGGGGAGTGTATGACGTCATCGGGTTACGACTGGTCAAAACATAATTCGGGGTACGTGTTCTGGCGACGATCGATGGAGAATACAACGTCTTCTTACCACCGAGAATCGTAAGAGTTCTACAAGAAGATTCCAGTCAGCTGACTGAAATGTGTAGCATGGCCAGGGAAAATCGTCTGCAAATGAAATACCTTGGTGGAGAATTCAACAAGTTTGAATTTTCATGCAGTTATGCGCCTTAAATGAACTATGCGATCCCCCACTACTTCCACAAAATTCATCCACGAGGGGATAAAAGCGGGTGTGCTGGAGATGGAATAGTCAGTCTTCCACATACCACCCGTCAGTATATAATCGAGCGCAACATTCCCACTCCTCAACATGGCGATGATCCTAGACGTGCAATGTTTTATCGGTCATAACATGAAGTTTGTACACAAGGAAGTCGCAGTCATGAATGTAAACGGGTCGGTTCTTTCGACCCTTACCTAGAAATCACTGGAACGTGAAATCGTTATTCAGTATACAGTCGACAGTCTAGCTGTGTGTTATGTTTTATTTTGCTTTCTGTGAGTTATATTGTGAAATTATTTTCGATTGAAATGGATACATCTCAAAATTGTTTTATTTGTGGAAAGTTGTTGTCCACATTGGAAACACAACAAATTAAACTCAAAGCAATTGAAAAATTATCTGTATACAGTAAAGTATTGAAAGATAATAAGCATACATTGTTAACAAATAAAACAGAATTAAATGTTCATAAAAAATGCCGGGACGGTTACACTTACTCTGCGAAAACAAATACAGGAGGACCTTCAACCTATCGCTCTTCTAAACGTGGTACTATCGAGTTTGACTTCAAAAAGTCTTGTTTATTTTGTGAAAACCCGTGGCAGAATAAAAAAAAGATGTTAAGTTTTTGGTAAAATCTGATGAATTAAAAGCAAAACTAATAGAAGGTGCCAAGCAGCGGAATGATGATTTTGGTGAAAAAATAAAAAATCGTGTCTCACAAGTCGAATCGCTAGTTGATCTCGGAGCTCGTTATCATAAAAATTGTTATGATAATTTCTGGTATAAACTACAAAGTAGCTCTACAGGTAGTAACGAAAAATTACAAGATTCTTTGAACTCGGTTTATAAAGTTATCGAAAATAGTATTGACTGTCACTTTACTCTTGCCCAATTACTACAGGTTATGGACTACAAGCCTACGGAAAAGACATTGTTAAACCACCTGCAAGATAGATATGGAGATAATATAGTTATTTACAGTTTACCTGGTACCAATGAGCAATAAAGATTTTCGTGAAGAGTTCGTGAGTTGAAATGAAATCTACATTGTTTCAATATAATTACAATAATATAAAAGAGGCATACAAGATGAATTAAATGTGATATTTTTAATTTTCTCAGATGAAGTCCTTAGTCAAGTTATTTGATAGGGATCTTATAGCCAGCAAAACCTTGAATAACATTTTGAAGAAATATCTGTCACGTAAATTGGCTATGCGACACACTGCGATAAAACGAATGCCAGGCAAATTCTTAACCCTTATGTTAGTAACCAACTTTACCGACGTCTTTTAGCAACCGGGTATCCGGGTACCCACAATTCTGAGTATTAAAAATTTTGTTTATTTTATTAAAAAATTTTTTTCCAAAATATTTTTTTCTTGAAATATTAATAGTAAGTGACAATGTAAACAAAAAAAAAAAAAATAATAACAACGTAGAGTTGTGAATGACATCTGAAACGTATTTGGGGCACTCCAGGTATAGTCCAGTCATTCGGTAGTTTTACCTGGTAAATAATTAGATGGTAATAATACTTTCCATGCCATAGGCGGTATCCATTGTGTAACACCTAAAACTGCTATCGCTCCTGATCAAATTATTCCACGGTTAAAGCAAATGCCATCTGCAAAAGTCGTTGGTAGTTTCGGTAACATTGCATTAAAAACATTTGTGAAAAAAAACGATACGGGCTTAAAAACCATTAAGATTCAAAACCTTGGTAGCATTCATGAGGCTTCGGAAGTAGTAAAGCCGTCGCTTTCAGATTTATTGTGGCTCTATGGAAAATGGGCTGACCTGCCTAACATACCTGGATGGAGCGGATTTATGGAACAAGTGACGGCGGAACTCCACTTCCAAAAATCATTTGTAGGATGCTTGCCCTTCATTAATGCTCTACCGAGTGATTACGACACAATTTTAACTGCTCTCTTATCTGCTTCTGAAAAATGTGAATCATTACATCAGCATACTTGTTTCGTTACATTTGACCAGCCCCTGTATTTCAAAGCGCGGGACATTATTTCCTCGTACGATGTGGACTCCAAATTAAGTAATACTGTCGTAAGACTCGGTGGATTTCATTTGTTAATGTCATTCTTGGGATCAATTGGATACATAATGACTGGAAGTGGATTAAAAGAGCTTTTTAACACTATTTACGCAACTAATTCAATTGAAAAAATTATGACAGGACATGCGTATTCACGTGCGATAAGAGCACATATATTGACATATCTTTCAATTGCCAAAATTGTTCTACAATCAATAGATATTACACCCGATCTCAATGCAGAATTAGAAAGAATTTTGTACAATTTCGACAGATCAGTGGTACTCGAGGCGGACCAAGAAGAATGCTGTCAAGAACTTGCAGAGAAATTTGAGAGTCAATTGGTTACATTTGAACAACGTGGCCGTACAGCAAAATTATGGGTCCAGTATTTCCGGATGGTTACACTTGTTAAACAATTCATTGAAGCGGAAAGAATGGGCAATTGGAATTTACATCTCGACACTATTCAGAAAATGATACCTTATTTTCATGCTAGTGGCCACTTCCTATATGCTAAATCTTGCCATTTATATTTGCAGGACATGTCGGATTTGAAGAAACGAATGTCAGCTGAAGAATATGAACTTTTTACAACCAAAGGATATTTTACAATTAGACGTTCTGACAAATTTTGGTGTGGCATATGGTCTGATATGACAATTGAGCAATCGCTGATGAGGACGATGAAATGCCTTGGTGTTCTTACTCATGGATGAGGAGTCAACGAAAGCGTGCTTTCTAAGTGGACTTTAGGAATGGTATTCTTGCACAATATTTGCGACGAAGTAGAAAACTTTTGCAATGTTAGCTTTTCTGGTTCCGAGCAGCACGTCGAAATGAGAAGTTCACGAGTAAGCCGCGACAATGACGATGTAAAAAAGCTAATGGATTGGTTGTCCAACCGTTCACCTTTTCCAGAAATAAAGGATATCATGTCAATAAGCACTGGAGTTGTTGGAGATGAAAACGTAAATTGTTACATGGCTCAAGAAATTGGTTGCAATGACAGAATAAAATCACTTGGTGTTATGACTGCAGGCATCCCAATAGAAGGTGAAATTGTTCCGATTAATCCATTATTAATTTTCCAACGAATGTGTATTGCAAAAGAATCTGAAGAGGAACTTAAAAACTTTCTTGCGTACGAACTTGCTCCATTTCCATTATCACTTTTCAATGGCGAAGGCATGCGTAAATGCGTAAAATCTTCGATGTATAAAGCATTTAAGCAACATTCTGGAGACGTAAATTTTGGTGATACAATGTATGTCATCGACGGAGGGCACTTATTACACCGAGTCATTTGGCATCGCGGTGAACCATTTTCATCTATTTGCAGTAATTACATCACGTACGTTCGATCAAAATATAAATCCAATGCCATAATCGTATTCGACGGATATCCTGAAGATGTAGCAACCCGAAATACGCAGAACGATCCCGACGATCAAGAATAGCTGCTTCAGTAGACATACTCTTCGACGAGACAATGATTCCAACTGTGTCACAAGATAAATTCCTGGGGAATGATGCGAACAAGAACCGCCTCATTAGAATGCTGAAAACAAAATTTGAAGCGGAAAATTTCATGGTCTCACAAGCCACGGAAGATGCGGATACACTAATCATCAATACCGCAATAAATGTTTCAGCAGCATTCGATACCGTAATAGTGGTCGGCGAAGATATAGATCTTCTGATTCTTTTCACAGCTCTATGTACGAGATCGAACGTGTACTTTCTCAAACCAGGAAAAGGAAAAATTTCCCAACAAATATATTCCACTGAAAGTATCATAGATAACACAGCTGCAGATCATATTTTATTTTTGCATGCCTTCAGTGGCTGTGATACCACATGTGCACTCTTTAATCAAGGAAACATGAAATTCATTAATGTACTCCGAAAAAATCCTGATTTAAACGAGGTTATTGAAGTATTTAAAAATCCGAACGTTGATCCAGAGATCATTGCTAAAGCAGGAGAACGTTTTCTCCTTCGATTATACGGTTACAGTGACGTGAAAAATAAAAAAAACCATGTCTTTAAACGAATATAGATATGTATGCTTCACAAAATCAGCATATAAAAGTAAATTTAATATTGCATCATTGCCACCAACAGAAGCAGCAGCACGACAACATTCATTCCGAGCCTATCACCAGGTTCAGCAGTGGTACGGGAATGAAAAAAATGCAGAAGAATGGGGATGGAATAGAAACAAAAATGGACTAATTCCTGTTACGATGCTCCAACCCCCCGCTCCAGAATCGTTATTGAAACTTATTTCCTGCAAGTGTAAAAAAGGATGTCAGAAAGCCTGTGGATGCAGAAAAGCTGGATTAAAATGCTCCGTTATATGCGCAAATTGTAGTGGTAATTGTAATAATTCGCCAGTTCCATCATATAATTATGATGAAGAGGAAGAAACGGCGACTATTTTTGAAAAAGCTTTCGATGAAATCGAAAATGAAGAGACGTGTGATGAATCTGATAGTCACAGCGCAGATGATACGGACGAAATTTCGGTCCTAGATGCTTCGATCGATGCTCAAGACGAAGTCATAACACCTGGTCCATCAGGAACAGCAAAGTGGAGGAGATTGCGCTAAATTTCGAATAAAATTTATCACAAGTGGATTAGGCCTACAGGGGAAACCACAATAAAAAACGCGCCGCTTACTCTACCTCCAGGTGGTGTGGAAATGAGTTTTTTTTAAAAACATCTATTGAAATGTAATTTGTGGCGCTCGTACGCCAAAAACTATTGATTTTATAAAAAAAATTATTGATACATAAATTGTAGGGAATTTTTTCTAGTTTAATTTTGTACATAAATATTTTTTTCGTAAAATGCGTCGGAAAGGAGATATTCCCCAAAAACCGTTTTTAGGCGCCATTTTTTCAAAATGGCGGTGCGAGCGGCGGGGGTACGAGGTGGCAAAGTTGAAATTCGAAAAGAGCATACCGAAATCTATAAATTCACCAGTTTTCAAAACTCCCGGAAAACTTTCCAGGTAACCCCCTCTTTTTTCACCAAATGACTGGACTAAAAGTCACCAATATTCGACGAGTTCAAACGAGGTTTGGACAGCGTATCGTCACAGATCTGAACGACGAATTCAGCATATTCTTACCGGCACGGATTGTGCGAATGCTCAACGAGGACGAGACTCAGTACCAGAAATTGATGCAGACGATGGAGGAGGAGCGGCTGCTCTTGCAATATCTGGGCGGCCAGTATGGGCAAATCGAGTTCAAAGATGCGTCGGCTCTCGCCTAACTTGTACACCGTACCAGGACAACGTGTACAGCGTCTCCTTCTTACACCACTGTTCCAATTATATATGTATAGAAGAATCAATTACAATAATTAACATTTCAGAAAATTGAACAATTGATCGATGTAAAATTTTTTTTCAAAAAAATGTTTTATTGAATAAAATAGTAATGTTATTTTTAAGTATATTAAGTGAAAGTAATATGATTTCGTGTTATGTTACGTTGGAAACTAAATGTGCAATGTAGATATATTTGATACACACTGTGATGAAAAATAAATAAATTTCATAAAATTATCGAAAATTCTTGCATATTTTTCACACGTTATTGAGATTATGATCTATAACCAGTGAAAAGATGTGATTCTGTTAGGCATTTAAGGCCACTTTTTTCCTAATCCTGTGCCACTTTTCTCCTGATTTCATGCCACTATTGCAACTAATTTGAGGTCCACCAGGTAGTGGAAGCCCTGATATTAGAAATGAATTTGAGACAAACAATTCTCGGAATCGTCCGACGAAAACAATACTCGGAATCGTCCGACGGTGAGCGGCCTGCGGACAACGGATTGCGGTGCGACGTTGAATTCTGGAAGGTTCTGACGTACAATCGATGACGCATCATTTCGGTAGCTTCTAGAAGTTTCTCAAGGATTCTGTGTGCCTGGTGGGAGGAATACGGATATAAAAGGTTGAAATTCAGGTCCGAAAGACAGTCTTACACCTTCAGCGCTCATGAAGAGAACTCCAAGTAAAGCAGAACTAAAACAGCGAATCGATCTGTTCTTAAAAAATATTCACGACTTGAAAACCATTGTGAATCAGAAGTCAGAACTAAACAAAGTGGACAAAAAAGTTCGCAAATCTAAATTTATCAAAAAAACACGTAACTGTTGAACATTAAAAAAAATGGATTTCACAAAACTGAACAAAGTGGCAAGCATGACCGAATTCCTACTGAAAAAGAAATTGACCGAGCTAGAAATTTTCAAAATCTACAAAGTCACCAATATTCGACGAGTTCAAACGAGGTTTGGACAGCGTATCGTCACAGATCTGAACGACGAATTCAGCATATTCTTACCGGCACGGATTGTGCGAATGCTCAACGAGGACGAGACTCAGTACCAGAAATTGATGCAGACGATGGAGGAGGAGCGGCTGCTCTTGCAATATCTGGGCGGCCAGTATGGGCAAATCGAGTTCAAAGATGCGTCGGCTCTCGCCTAACTTGTACACCGTACCAGGACAACGTGTACAGCGTCTCCTTCTTACACCACTGTTCCAATTATATATGTATAGAAGAATCAATTACAATAATTAACATTTGAGAAAATTGAACAATTGATCGATGTAAAATTTTTTTTCAAAAAAATGTTTTATTGAATAAACAAAAAAATGAAATTTTTTATTGAATAAACAAAAAATGCGTATACATTTTTTTTGTTCTCTTCAACCTTTTAGTCCACTAATGATCTGAAACAGAGAAAAGCAGCGATTGCGATTTCGATCCCGTGCGTTCTCCATCGTTTTGACGATATATGAGTATGTTTCAGCGGCCATGACTTTAACGGTGATATTGCAGAACTTTGATGAACTTTTGACTTGTACGTATCGTGTCAGACTGATGAGACTGCATCGGATGCGTTGAGTTAATATATGCAGATAGATCGTAAGAATTTGGGGGAGTGATAGTAAAAGCAAACTATTGACGTGAAAGTTTACGGATTGTCATCAACATTCCTCCCCGGCCTATCTGATTGTGGCGAACATTCCCAGCCTATCTAATTGCGACATCGCCATCCGGTCAATTAACACAAAAGAGTGTATTCGAAGTACGTGGAAAATATTATTTTTCGCCTGGGGAAAACTATTAGCGTGAAAGTTTACGAATCGCCATCAACATTTCCGACCTATATAGTTGTGGCGAACATCCCCAGCTTTACTTAATATTAGTACCCACAAAAGAGACCGGGTCAGCGTAGAGCGATCATTCTAGAGCAAGCTTCGCAACTCTATCTTTGTCAAGTGTGTGTGTGATCGAAAGAAGAAGAAACATGGATTCCGAAAAGTGTTTGAAATTAATACAAATTATGGAAACGGCGTTCAAGATCTTATCTGAAAAATCGTCACCGGCAGAAATTGCAAAATGGATTCGATTCGGAACCCAAAATACCAGGCTTTTGAATAAAATCTTACGCAACAACGCCTCAACGATCGGGGAGAAGACAAGAATTTTGACTACAATTGGAATTCTGAAATCGTTGACTGAATCGTTTTGGGGAAAATAGAACAATTTATCAGAAGCATCTTCCGTATAGTATAGCTTACTATCTGCATTGTGCGTTTGACGATTCGCTTTCAAAATTCAAAATTAATCGCGGAGAAACTTGCATCCAATGGTTTGTGAACGAGTTAAAGGAATTGGCACTTTCGTTGGAGGGATATTACAAGACTGTTGTACCGATGGAACCACTAAATTTCAATCAGATCAACGAATTTGATTTATCGACGGTCTGTCATATTTGTGAAAAACCGTTTACGCCCACAGACGTGAAACATCGGGATCACTGTCATTTCACGGGAAAGTACCGTGGTGCTGCTCACCGCAGCTGTAATCTAAATTACCAAAATTCGCACACCATCCCAGTGATATTCCACAATCTTTCGGGTTACGATTCGCATTTTCTGATCAAAGCCCTGGGTACGTCATTCGAAGGTACTGTGAAACTATTACCTGGCAACAAAGAAAAGTACATTTCCTTCACTAAATTCGTTAAGGGAACGGATGTAACGTTCCGTTTCATAGATTCGTACCGTTTCATGCCTAGCAGCCTCGATAAATTATCATCGTATCTGGACGATTGCCGAAAAACAATAACACGTAAATTCTGCAGTAGCTTGAACAAATTTCGGTTATTGACTGGGAAAGGTGTCTTCCCGTACGAATACATAGACAGTTGGGAGAAGCTCGAGGAGAAACATTTACCAGCCAAAGAACAGTTTTATTCAAAATTGAACGACCGGAATATATCAGACGACGATTACGCACACGCGTGCGACGTATGGCAAACTTTTAACGTCCAAACTTTGGGAGAGTATTCGGACTTGTATTTACAGACAGACGTGTTTTTACTGGCTGACGTTTTTCAAAATTTTCGACAGAATTGTTGGACGACGCGACGTGGATAGTGCTTTTGCCAGCCGAATCAGAACGGGGGTTGTCACAAATCTCCGTCATAAAAATTTGGACGCCTTTCTGAACGATGTGCAGCGCGTCGTCACCGAGAAGTTGGAGCTGATACTGCGCGAGGAGGGAAATGTGAAGGTTAACCTCGTATTATCGTGCAAATTCGAAAATGTCAAGCACGAAGAGATCTCCACCGAAGTTAAGAGTTTCAACACCTCCAACGTGGCGATTCTTCTCCCATCGAGCGATATAAATGGTTGGTTTACACGTGCACGGGGTGATCTGCTATCAATGGTGGAAGATTTCGAGCAACGTGATTCCGGCTGGAGTATGATTGAGACCCTCAACATCGCTGTAAATATCAATCGCTACCAGCTTCTCGTCGCGGGGGGTGTATATACGCCGGTTCTAATCCAAAGACGGCGGCGCTCCCCCCTAGCCCCCCCCCCCCCCCCCCCCTCCAATCCGTGGCGCTCCACCCTAGCCACCGCCCCCCCCAAATTCGCGGCGCTCCCCCCTAGCCCCCCCCGCCGTTGATCATTTTCGCGGTTACGGCACTGAAATCAATCTGGGGCAATGGGAGTGGGCCCATAAAAATTCCTCGCACAATATGCGTGTCGAGACTTGTCCAATGGAAAATTGTAGTGGGGGTGGGTGGTACGTACGTCTATCGTGATCGTCACTCTGTTCTCATCGTATTCTCATGGTGAACTGTTCTCGCTTGTGAAATAGCCTCGAACCGCGATGGATCTAGCAAAAGTTAACCACGTCAGCCGCCTGGAGAATCTGCCAACCAAGAAGATGTCGGAACTCGAAATTGGGGGAGTGTATGACGTCATCGGGTTACGACTGGTCAAAACATAATTCGGGGTACGTGTTATGGCGACGATCGATGGAGAATACAACGTCTTCTTACCACCGAGAATCGTAAGAGTTCTACAAGAAGATTCCAGTCAGCTGACTGAAATGTGTAGCATGGCCAGGGAAAATCGTCTGCAAATGAAATACCTTGGTGGAGAATTCAACAAGTTTGAATTTTCATGCAGTTATGCGCCTTAAATGAACTATGCGATCCCCCTCTACTTCCACAAAATTCATCCACGAGGGGATAAAAGCGGGTGTGCTGGAGATGGAATAGTCAGTCTTCCACATACCATCCGTCAGTATATAATCGAGCGCAACATTCCCACTCCTCAACATGGCGATGATCCTAGACGTGCAATGTTTTATCGGTCATAACATGAAGTTTGTACCCAAGGAAGTCGCAGTCATGAATGTAAACGGGTCGGTTCTTTCGACCCTTACCTAGAAATCACTGGAACGTGAGATCGTTATTCAGTATACAGTCGACAGTCCAGCTGTGTGTTATGTTTTACTTTGCTTTCTGTGAGTTACATTGTGAAATTATTTTCGATTTAAATGGATACATCTCAAAATTGTTTTATTTGTGGAAAGTTGTTGTCCACATCGGAAACACAACAAATTAAACTTAAAGCAATTGAAAAATTATCTGAATACAGTACAGTATTGAAAGATAATAAGCATACATTGTTAACAAATAAAACAGAATTAAATGTTCATAAAAAATGCCGGGACGGTTACACTTACTCTGCGAAAACAAATACAGGAGGACCTTCAACCTATCGCTCTTCTAAACGTGGTACTATCGAGTTTGACTTCAAAAAGTCTTGTTTATTTTGTGAAAACCCGTGGCAGAATAAAAAAAAAGATGTTAAGTTTTTGGTAAAATCTGATGAATTAAAAGCAAAACTAATAGAAGGTGCCAAGCAGCGGAATGATGATTTTGGTGAAAAAATAAAAAATCGTGTCTCACAAGTCGAATCGCTAGTTGATCTCGGAGCTCGTTATCATCAAAATTGTTATGATAATTTCTGGTATAAACTACAAAGTAGCTCTACAGGTAGTAACGAAAAATTACAAGATTCTTTGAACTCGGTTTATAAAGTTATCGAAAATAGTATTGACTGTCAGTTTACCCTTGCCCAATTACTACAGGTTATGGACTACAAGCCTACGGAAAAGACATTGTTAAACCACCTGCAAGATAGATATGGAGATAATATAGTTATTTACAGTTTACCTGGTACCAATGAGCAATAAAGATTTTCGTGAAGAGTTTGTGAGTTGAAATGAAATCTACATTGTTTCAATATAATTACAATAATATAAAAGACTCATACAAGATGAATTTAATGTGATATTTTTAATTTTCTCAGATGAAGTCCTTAGTCAAGTTATTTGATAGGGATCTTATAGCCAGCAAAACCTTGAATAACATTTTGAAGAAATATCTGTCACGTAAATTGGCTATGCGACACACTGCGATAAAACGAATGCCAGGCAAATTCTTAACCCTTATGTTAGTAACCAACTTTACCGACGTCTTTTAGCAACCGGGTACCCGGGTACCCACAATTCTGAGTATTAAAAATTTTGTTTATTTTATTAAAAAATTTTTTTCCAAAATATTTTTTTCTTGAAATATTAATAGTAAGTGACAATGTAAACAAAAAAAAAAATAATAACAACGTAGAGTTGTGAATGACATCTGAAACGTATTTGGGGCACTCCAGGTAGTCGGCCGGTTTTTATTGTTCGGAGCCGAGCAGATGCCGTTGGAGAGAGAGAAAAACTCAAGGTTATTTCTTCGTTTTCTATCGCGCACTAGATTCGAGCATTTTTTAGTACGTAACAGATTTTTGGTGAGATCAGACGTGTTTTATTTATGGTGTTCTCTTCACAGTGAAAAATAAAGTTATGGAACAACTATCGAGAGCTGAATATGCTAGGTAAATAAACGTTACATATATTTAACATTTGTAAATATTTTAATTACAATTTTGTGTAATAAAATTATTTACGACTTATATCATATAATATTTAATTTATTAGATTAAGTGCAACCAAAAGAAATGAATATTTGAAAAAACTACTTGGAGAACATGACAGTGATTCGAGCGGGGTTTCTGACAGTGATGACGAAGACTGGATTCCAGCAAATATAGCTAGACGTCAAATTTTAAATCAAAAAGCTAATTCAGGGCATGACGAATCAGAAGATTCTGAAGATACAGGAGAAATCGCTGAAGGGAATTCAGCAGTAGAAGAAGAGGTTGAGAATAGCGAGAGTGAGGATGACGACAATGAAGTAGAAACTGCTGAGCCTGAAGGTAATAAAATATTCGTTTTTAACAATGATTGGAATACTAATTTTTTTTCTTAAATAATTAATTTATGTTGTTATTATTATTTTAGGACGAGCTCAAGAACCATCTGGAAGTTTTATTGCGAAAGATAAGACAGTGTGGAACAAAACTCCACCAACTCAGCATCAGACCGCAGCTCATAATGTTGTACGCCAGCGGAGTGGGCCTCATCGCAGTACGGAAACGTTGTCAATTAGTGAGACTTTCAAAAAAATGTTTACTCACGAAATGGTTGATATAATCGTCCGTCACACTAACAAGAAAGCTGAAACCATTTTCCAAGAATATAACGCTGACCATCCAAACTCACAGCATCAATGGAAGCCCGTTACAATACCCGAAATTTATTCGTTCTTCGGTATCTTGATTTTTGCTGGCGCAAATAATTAAAATACAGACCATACTTTTGACATGTGGCACTCCAATTCTTATCCACTGTATCGCGCGACGATGGGATTGGCGAGATTCCATAATATTCTGCGTTTTTTGAGATTCGATGACAGTAATACTCGAAGTGAACGTAAAAAAAAAAGACAAGGCAGCTCCAATTCGTGATGTGTGGACAATGTTGAATTCCAATTTAGCTCAGATGTACAAACCAACCGCAAACTTGACGATTGATGAACAACTATATCCATACCGTGGCCGTACTGGGTTTACTCAATATATACCATCGAAACCAGCTAAATATGGTATAAAGATCTGGTGGATTTGTGATGCAGAGAACGCATATCCTTTGAAAGGGATTATGTACACTGGTAAAACAGATAACACTCGAGAAAAGAATCAGGGTGAAAGAGTAGTGAAAGAATTGGCGGCTCCGTACCGAGGTAGTTAGTGGTAGAAATATCTGCATGGATAACTTCTTTACTACTCTGCCAGTTGCTAAACATTTGTTATCGTGGAATATGACTGTTGTTGGCACGGTAAAAAAAAATAAACCTTACATCCCTAGTGTTATGGGAGCAAATAAGAAACGGGAGCAGTATTCGACTGTTTTTGGATTTCACGAAAAGGTTACCATGTGTTCTTACGTTCCTAAAAAAAATAAAGCTGTCATTCTGATGTCTACAATGCATTCAGATGCATCAGTTGGTGATGACGCTAAAAAAAAAACCAGAAATAATAAATTTTTATAATAAATATAAAGCTGGCGTCGACACAATGGACCAAATGTTGCGCAGATACACCAGCCAACGACGATCTTCGAGATGGCCAATGGCAATATTTTTCAACATGCTAGACATTTCTTCACTTGCGGCATATATAATTTATTATGAAAATAATAAAATGATTGCCAAAAAAACGACAGAACGTCGTCAATTTATGCGTAAGCTAAGTGAAGAACTAGCATTGCCGATGATTGAACATCGTACCGCAAACCCACAAATAATGCGCCATTTCTCAACAAAGATTGCCATTCAAAGTATTTTAGGCCATGCACTGACAGAAACAGTCGTGGTAAATCCTGGTCCAGAGACTCCAAAAGATAAAACCGGAAGGAAAATGGTTACAGGATCTTGCCATGTCTGCAATGCTTTGCCAATAAGAAGACGGCGAAAGACACGTAAGGCTTGTGCCAATTGTCACCAACCTGTATGTGACGAGCACTCAGTTAATCGTGTACAATGCCTTCAATGTCATTAATTATAAAAAAAATGTAATATTTTTTAATAAAATTTAGTTGCATGCATTTATAGAAATTAAATTCAATTTATTTCCTATGCTTTCCACTGTGGGTACCCGGGTACCCGGTTGCTAATGGGGCGATGGCTGGAGTTTAAGCTTATTTAAAAAAAAAAAATAAAAAATAAATCATTTAAATGAACTCACAACTAGCTTTCTTTTAAGTTAAAAAACGACGATTTGAGAGCTTAAAATGAAATATTGAACTTTCTTTAAGCTATTCACACAGATACACCGTGGTGGGTACCCGGGTACCCGGTTACTAACATAAGGGTTAAATTAAAATTATAAATAATGGAGCTAGAATTCCGGGAGTACGGAGTTATTCATCGGAAATTTCCTCCTCTTTTAGGATCTTTTTTTTAAATTTCGCTATCACTTATAATTTTTGAGTTATAGCCAAAAAACGAAAGGGCGTTTTTTTTTTTTTTTTAGTTTTTTGTAATAACAATCGTAATTTTGATCGGCAGAAAAAATCCAAAAAACTCCTTTTTCGGGTTGTGATTCCGGATCGAAAGAGCTATCGCTCATATTTTTACGAGACCTGTAACTAATTTTCGCAGAGAACTCACTTCTCGACTAGACTACTTCCTGAGAACAAACTTGCTAATTTAGAATTGATATGCAAGTGGGGATGCGATGGCACTTCTGGTCAAAGTACTTACAAACAAAAGTTTATCGATGTAGACGGCAATAAACGGATGCCAACATTTTCTTTATTTCACTTGTTCCCTTGCAAATCTTTGATAAAGTCAATCCACACGTGATTATTTGGAAAAATCCACGTCCTTCATCGCCAAGATTTTGTCGGCCAATTAAAATTGAATTCTTTCACGAAACTAGGGCAGAAGTTGCTTGTATCGAAGCGCAAGAGAGAAACCTCGTGCCCTTTCAAACTGTAATTGGCGGCAAAAAAATTAACGTCAATTTCAAACTTGTGTTGACGATGATAGATGGCAAAGTTCGTGATTCTATCGCAAATACATTATCAAGTATGCGTTGTTACCTTTGTGGTGCTACGTCCAAAGAATATAATGATATCGATAAGATGTTGCAAAGACCGATTAATGAAGATCACTTGAAATTCGGAATATCGTCGCTGCATGCTTGGATACGGTTTTTTGAATGTTGCTGACATGTCGCTTACAAATTAGAAATAAAAAAGTGGCAAGGGCGCAAAGAGGATAAAGAAAATGTTGATAGAAGAAAAAAAAATATACAAGAAGGTTTTCGTGAAAGATTAGGGCTTCTTGTTGATCAACCAAAACCAGGCTATGGAAGTTCTAATGACGGAAATACAGCTAGGAGTTTTTTCGAAAATTCTGAGATTTCCGCTTCGATAACGGGAATTGATGAAGAATTGATAAAGCGATTCCATGTTGTATTGCAGGTAATTTCTTGTGGTTTCGAAATCAATGTACCCAAATTTCGCAAATACACTGAAGATACTGCACGAAAATTTGTCGAACTGTATTCGTGGTACTTCATGCCAACAACAGTACACAAAATTCTTATTCACGGTTACGGAATCGTGGAATCTTCGTTACTTTCTATCGGACAAATGTCTCAAGAAGCTCAGGAATCATGTAACAAGTATATTAAAAGATTCCGAGAAGATTTTGCACGAAAATGTAACCGCATCAAAACCATGGAAGACATTTTTTGCAAACTTTTAGTAACGTCAGATCCAATAATATCTATTTTGCGAAAACTTCCTCCGAAGAAACTAAGATCGTTATCTTCATACGCGGTTGAACTATTGATTCCACCTTCAGTTCCAGAATCAAGTTAAATTTTTTCAAATTACACGAGCGATAAATCGGACGATGATGACAGTTCGCAGGACAGCGATTAATTGTAAGAAGTGCTCAAATTACATGGATTGAAAATAAAATAATCAAAGAAATATATTATAAATATTCATTGTAATAATGATTAATTACTGTATTCCAATCCTCTTCTTCCCAAATCTTCAAATGTCAACTGTCATTACATTTTCTATTTCATTTATTCACAACCATAATTTCTAAAGTTCCCGAGTACAGACTTTTATCCGAATTGAATACGCTTTTCATGAAATTTTCCGCCATTTTGTTTTTCGACATTTTGACTTCGAATTCGTAATCAGCGACCCCGAAAACCCCCGAGTACAGACTTTTATCCGAATTGAATACGCTTTTGACTTTTGGCCAGCTTTTCGGGGTTTGGGACCACTGTGCGTCGTGAAAAAAGCAGGTACCGAAGAGAAGGAAAAAACTTTGGAAGCAGAAAATCGGGGCGATATTCTGACGGTGTCCGGTGATGGATCGTGGTCGAAACGCGGTTTCACGTCGCGCATGGGTATCGTGTCCGTGATTGGAAAATATACCAACAAAGTTTTGGATGTTGCTGTCAAATCAAGCTTCTGCAAGGCTTGTGCATTCTGGAAAGGACAAGAGGGAACACCCGAGTACGAGGCGTGGTTTGAGACGCACGAATCCGAATGCAACGTCAATCACGAAGGCAGCGCGGGAAAAATGGAAGTCGACGGTATAATCGAAATATTCAAGAGATCAGAAGAATTGCACAACGCGAAATACGGTTTCTATATAGGAGACGGCGATACAAAAACATTCAAGATGTTATTAGAAGCCAAGCCGTACGGTGACGATTTGACGGTAAAAAAAAAAGGAATGCGTTTTGCACGTGAAAAAGCGAGTATATAAAAGGGGAAACGAAGCAAGAAAAAGGTTAGTTCAACTAAAAAAGGCCAAAAAGCAAATCGAAGACAAAGCAATGGAGAGTGAACCGAAAAAAAAGGATCTCGTTCGAGTACTCCGAAAACTAAAAAAAATCAAACAAAAAAAACTGCTGTTGAACCGAAAAGAGCGCAATTGACGTTAGAATTATTGACAAATCTCTCCGAATATTATGGCTTGGCAGTTCGTCGAAATTCCAATTCCGTGGAAAATATGAGGAAAGCCATATGGGCTACATTTCATCACAAAAGCTCAAGTGATGAAAATCCTCAGCATGAGTATTGCCCTCCGGGAGAAGATTCGTAGTGCGAATGGCGCAAGGCCGAGGCCACAGGAGAGGAGTACACCCATCCACCAGCACTCGACGAAGACGTACAACAAGTTTTAAAGCCGATTTACGATGATCTAACAACGGAAGATCTCTTAGAACGATGTACGGGCGCGAACACTCAAAACAATAACGAGAGCTTCAATCACTGTGTGTGGCAACTAGCCCCAAAGCACGTATTCTGCGGCAAGCAGATAGTAGAAATCGCTACGCAGTGTGCCGTGTGCACAATGAAGGTTACAACCCAATTTTAAAAATTTTGGAGACGATGAGATGCACGATAGGGCCGAGCGCCGCAGATTTCGCCGCTAAGTACAAGAATGCGCGCATCACCCAAGCAAACCGCCGGGCGTCCCTGGATAGCAAAGAGGCGAGGAGAGCTCGTCGGACTGAACAATCCATTGAGCACGATCTTTTCGAAGAAGCAGAAGGGATATTGTATGGACCTGGCATCGCTGATTGACCGTAAGTAAACGATTTACCTAAAATTTCCTCACTTGAAACTTGGAACGCGTTTTTCTCGAAACAGCATTTTTCAAAACGGTGTCCAACTTGGAGGGCAGAGTTTTAAAGCTATCGAGTTGAATTTTTTACACAATATTCTTAACGTCATTGTTTATCGTGCTATGGAAGCTTCTTTTTTTTTGACATCTTCCTATTTTTTTGTAAAAAAAAATTGCCAAAAAAAATGCTAAAATCGATACTTTTTGTTCAAACCGGCGCCATTTTTGCAAAAAAAAAAAAAAAATAAGCCTCCATAGCACGAAAGCCAATTATATACCGATCAATAATCTTTTTGTGTTTTTTGTTTCAGATCAAAATTGTGACCCCCAACGTGGACACCACATCCAAGTGCATTTTCTGCAACAATTGTTTCATCATTTTTATGGATATTAATTAATAAATAAATCGATCTTTAAAAAATTGTTTTGTATTCTTCAATACCCAATTAATATACAAAAAAAAACCAGACCGATTAGATTACATTTTCTTTAAAAAAAAAATCGCGAAAAACAGCGATTTTTCGGGCTGTCACACTGGAAAGCTCCCTTAAGGGGAATGATGTCCGAGGATATAGCTTTTTTACCAAAAGAATTTATCCGCACGTTCGCATCAAACTCCATCAATGATGCGTGGGATAAACTACCAGAGAATATGAAAATGGACTACGTCATCGCAAGTTTCCGCAGATGTAGCGAACAGTGTTTGGTGTAAGAAAAATCTTGTCTTGCCCGCTCCTGATCGGCTGGTATGTGTACACACAGTTTTGGGTTTTACGACTCTTCATAGCGAACAAGTCCGAGCCTGCACATGCCCAACCATATTAGCGTGGGGTATGCAACGAGAAAAAAATCGGCAAACGAAAAGCTGGCGAGCTCTTGAGAAAATTTTCTCCTAGCTTATACCGCCTCCCCCGCGTCACTGTTTTGTCTGTATGTCACGTGGTGCATGCTCTACGAATGATTGGCCGGCTGGTTTTTGCTCGGTGGAAGGTGGGTGCGACTCCTCTAGTATAAATTCGAACAGCGGTTTGAAACTTCTCTAGTAATTTTGAAAATCCTTCGTGTGAAAACAGGCGTTTTTGATAAAGTGAGCTGTGAGAAAGAAAAAGAAATCGGTGTTCATTTGAAAAATCTCAAGACTTCAACGAGTTTATATTTTTTGTGAGTACTTTATAGAATACACATATATATGTATATGGTGCTACGCCAATCCTCTTACGATACTGTGAATGTTGATTTGAATTCCGTAATGATTATCGCATTTGATTAGTATGTTAACAAAGTTTTTTGATTTGTTTTAACTTTTCTGTATTCCCTATCATCGTATCCATAAAAATTCTGGAAAAATTTTAGAATCATATCGAAAAAATATGAACCGATGGAAAAGAGGACCGTCAGACTCCCCACCCCATTCACCGCCACGATCGCCGACATATAAGCGGGTGTGCAGAAGGGCGGCTTATGATGAGGAGGATTGACTGATAGTGATGCTGATACGCTAATTATCGGCTCCGAGCGATGTACTGACGATAGTCTTCGTGATGATGATCGCGAGTTTGAGCAAAATTTGGCTGGCGAGCATCATCATCATCTAGAATCATCACCATCACCGACTAATGCGGAGGATGAGGAGGATGAGGAGGAGGATGAGGGGGAGACGGAGGTGGAGGGTGTTTGGAATGGTGGTGATGGTGATGACGAGTGGGTGGAGGTGAATGTACGGGAAGTGGGCATTGAGTTTGATAATGATTTTGACGGTTGCGAAGACGTACGCATCAGATTCGGTTTACTTCTGAATGAGATTGATCAAATCCGTCAAATGCTGGGAGACATCGATAGAGCTGACGATGATGGTTATTATTCGGACGAGGATTGGTGTGTAGCACTACATTAAAATAAAATTCTAGTATCTTCCACACCTTCTCCGTATCACTCATTTTGAATAGGTGGAAACTTTTTTGAACTGGGGATTTATCATGCATATAAATGATGAGTGCAGCGGCATCAACTTTTCTATTTCGGCTTGCTCTTTTTTACAGATTTTTTTCATCGCGAATCAATTTTAGAAAGAAAAAAATGTCGTCTCATTCAAGTGATGATGACGATGAGTGGTCGATCGTTGATTGGGGCGAGGATGAGGAGGCTGAGGAAGAGATAATTATAGGCTTTTCCGAAGCAACACGTGAGTTCTCGTTGGAGGAGCTTCGGGATCTCGTTGAGGATGCGCGAGCTGCTCGAGTGAGACCAAACAGCCAACATTATATAAATTACGCTGATATATGTATGGAAATAATTGTAGAAAAATGGGCGAATGAAACTATCGTAATAATTATAGATGTCGAAAATAGCGATGATGACGATGATGATGATAATGTTAGCGAACAGGATAACGATAATGATTTTACAGTCTTACACTATACGTGCAAGTCAAAAAAGTTATACAAAGTTCAGCTTATATCAACGTCAAAGTTCTGGCAGTCGAAGCGTATATGGGACTTGCAGAGCAGATGGAGGGGACGTACGATTTGCTGAGAGAGCAACCACCCGGAGAAGATAATGACGCTGTCATCAATCATTGGACTGATATTGGAATTGCAAATATCCAAGTTCTGCGCGATATTTCCATGCAACGAGGAACAACCGTTGGTGCGAAAATACGGATCCAACATATGATCGCACTCCTGCAATCTTGGGTGACGAAGATCAAGCAGTTGCAGCAGTGCGTAGTGGTGAAGGGTGGAAATATCGGTACTCCTGCGGGTGTACAATGGGACGACGTGGATAGTGCTTTTGCCAGCCGAATCAGAACGGGGGTTGTCACAGATCTCCGTCATAAAAATTTGGACGCCTTTCTGAACGATGTGCAGCGCGTCGACACCGAGAAGTTGGAGCTGATACTGCGCGAGGAGGGAAATGTGAAGGTTAACCTCATATTATCGTGCAAATTCGAAAATGTCAAGCACGAAGAGATCTCCACCGAAGTTAAGAGTTTCAACACCTCCAACGTGGCGATTCTTCTCCCATCGAGCGATATAAATGTCGTTTTTCTTCAATTCCCAATATCTTGGATGATTGCTTTCGTCAGTATGGCCAGCAGAAACGCAAAACCTTTATCTAATCCTGGAAAACCGGATCGTAACAGAGAGAGGATGCGCGCCTTCAACGAGGCGAAGGCCAAGGGAAGCTGGGCGAAAGAGGACGAGGTGGAACAAAGGTATGAACAAGAGTCCGCCAACCCTCAGAATGAGAGACGGTTACTTAGACAAAAGAACCGTACCCAGCAGTGGAGGGAACGGAAGGGCAAGTGAACACCCGCCCCTCCTAAAAAGTTGGAAGACCCGATTCCCAACTTCACTGCGAAGGAGGAGACAGCCGAAGTGTCTTCACCTTTATATTCAGTTGGTCCCATCCAGGGACTGACTCCTGTAAGACAGAGCTATGCTCAAAATATGGACTTTTCCAAGTTCCACAAAATATGGACGGTTTACACGTGCACAGGGTGATCTGCTATCAAAGGTGGAAGATTTCGAGCAACGTGATTCCGGCTGGAGTATGATTGAGATCCTCAACATCGCTGTAAATATCAATCGCGACCAGCCTCTCGCCGCGGGAGCTTCAACATTCATCGAGCTGCCCCAAGACATTCAACGGAAGAGAGCGGTGGTGAACTTTTAAAATCATCAATTTTTTTTTTGAAATTTTGGTGAAGTCAAGTCGAAACATGATGTACTAAAGCTATGTTTTTATTTTTGTAAAATAAAGCAATTAACTACCAAAAAAAAAATTATTGAAAATCATCGTTTTTTCAGGCCTCTGACTACCCCTAACCCGTCTGGCAATTAGAAATTTAAACTTTCATAACCTGTGCTCTTCTCTTTACCGAATATCTTTATTACAATTAGAAATCTAAGCAATAGTGGAAATTGCTCATCAACAGCATGACCACCTTAATGCTTCCATTGCTGGCGATAACGACTCGTCATGGCAGCATGTGTAAGTATATACACATCACAGACCTTGATGGTTTCCTCAATCTTTACGTTGATCCCGTACATTCTAGCGAAATGCAACGGCTGATGCATACTATCATATACAGAAAGAGAAGACCGAAGTGTATGTTCCTTCAAGTGTAAGAGTTTTCAAAGGAATTGAGGAATACCTGTCAGTATGACTTCAATACTACACGTAAGAGTGTTACTCAATTATACCGTTAACACCTCGACATGGCTACTCCTTATCGATGTTGTGATAGTACTGTAGGTAGGTTCAGTTGCATTCACGCGATAAGTAGCTTGGTAACAATTCAAACGTCTGCAACAGATCCTAGCCATCCGTATGCCGTAGAACAACGCATGGTGGCCTGGATCTATTCAAGCAATGCGATAAGCAATGCGAACGTGATCAAGCAAGAGTACTGGACCACTGGACGTGCTTCCAATGCGCTTTCGCAGTTGCGTTAACTAAGCCAGTCAGTGTAAGGTTAGGGGCATACATTCTCGCAGTGACAACCATAGACTCACTAAAATAGCCACCCAAGTCTATATAATAAATGGCGCACAGAACTTCAAGTTGATTCGACTGGACTAGATCGATTGGTACAGACCTACGGCGGGCTACACTTGTTTACGAGATCGCACCGTATTGCAAGCAGAGTTTCCGAAAGATCTTAAGGGGGGAGTTCCCCTAACAATTTTTGAAAAATCGAAATTTTTTTTTTTGCAGATTTTGAAAGTAAATATATTTAAGAATATAGTCTAAAAATTTGAAAGCAATCGGAGCACTGTAACATTACTTTAACGTACCTTGAACTCAGGTACCTTAGCGCGCTCGACCCCTCTAATCCCTATGCTCCGCGCGCTCAAACAATACAAGCGTATACCTGCTATTGTATGAGATCACGGACGTACTATTATTGTACTAATACTACTTCCGTGTATATAAGATATATAAGATATATAATCCTAAGCTACAGTTCACATTTTCGTTCTGTGAAAAGATCTAGAAGCGTTGCTCTCAGTTTAAAATCGGAGTAGCAACAGCAGTCGTGTTTGTAAACTCGAAAGAGCAGCATCTCTGTGAAAGTGGTTTCAATATTTTTTCTGTGCATCATGGATCAGAAAATTAAACATCAAACATCAAGTTGGAGGCGTCCGGGAAGTAAGCCGAAAAAACGAAAGGGTTTTGGTGCTACAGGTCAACCAAAACTTAATACGAGTGCGTCAGCAAAAAAACTAAAGGACTCGAATGATACCAGTTTTGCTGTACCCGAGAGGGCGAATACAAGCTACAGCATCCTTCAATTTTTCACAGTGTTTGCAGCTATAGAACAATTTGTAAAGTGTAAAGTGTGTAACGGCAATGTGACATTTGGCAAATATGATCAAAAAGGTTTTGGTTTCAAACTGCTTCTTAGATGTAACAAATGTGAAGATAAGTCTATTGATTCGAGCCCGGTGTTCGGGAATGGTTACGAAATTAATCGCCGGCTTGTTTTTATATTTCGTTTACTCGGCGTAGGACTAAACGGAATAAATTTATTTTGTGGACTTTTGGAATTAGGAGAAGGTTTAAGCAAAACAGGTTACTATAAAATCGTCGATAACATCTTAATCGCCGTGAAAGCTGTATTCGAGATAGCTACACGCAAAGCTGTCGAGAAAGAAAAGAAATTGAATGCCGAGGCAGGGAATGGAGAAGATCTGACTGTTTCTGGTGATGGTTCGTGGTCGAAAAGAGGATTTAGTTCTCTCATTGGTATTGTAACTTTAATAGGCAAATACGAGGGGGGACCCAAAAGTAACGGGAATCAGGCTGTGGTGGGGAGATAGAGTGGGGGAAGTTATTGTTCGACCAGCTATACGTTAGGAAGGTGTCTCTGAGTTAGTGTGCGCAGCTCTGTCGCTGTGAGTGTATTGGTTCATCCGTAGGAATTTTTGTAGTGAAACACCTTTTTCCATTTCGGCGAAAACGTGATGGCCGATTGTCGAGAGCAACGCGCGGCTGTGAAATTTTGCTTCCTGTTGGGGAAATCTGCCGCGGAAACTATTGTAATGCTTAAGTCTGCTTATGGGGATGCTGCCCTAAGTAAAACTAGAGTCTACGAGTGGTTTTCACGTTTTAAAAATGGTGAAATGTCAGTTGAAGACCAACCCCGTTCAGGACGCCCCGTAACGTCAAGAAGTGACAAAAATGTCGACAAAATCAATGCTCTCGTACGTGAAGACCGTCGCCGAACCATTGATCAACTCTGTGACATGAGTGGAATATCATGGAGTTCAATTCAGAGGATTTTATCCGAAGATTTGCAGATGAATAGAGTTGCAGCCAAATTTGTCCCTCGCCTTCTCACAGGTGAGCAAAAGGAGCGTCGAGTTCAATCATGTTTGGAGCTTCAAAATCAGCTCAAAGAAGACCCTGATTTTTTTTCCAAGGTGATTTTTCCACTGGTGATGAATCGTGGTGTTATGGATATGACCCCGAAACAAAGCAGCAATCAAGCCAGTGGAAGTCACCTGGCTCTCCTCGCTGCAAAAAGGCGCGCCAAGTGAAGTCGAATATCAAGACAATGCTCATTTGTTTCTTCGATTGCAGAGGTGTTGTGCACGCGGAGTTCGTTCCCCCGGGTGAAACTGTTAACCAGAAGTTTTATTTGGCAGTATTGAAAAGATTAAGGGAAAGCATCCGTAGGAAAAGGGCAGATCTTTGGCGCACAGGCGAATGGTTCTTCCATCATGACAACGCGCCGGCCCACACCGCTCTCTCCGTAAAGCAGTTTTTGACCAAAAACGGCATGACACCAATCGTTCACCCCCCCTACTCACCGGATCTGGCCCCCTGTGATTTCTTTTTATTCCCCAGACTTAAAAAGGACATGAGAGGAAAGCGTTTTATCACTGTGGAGGAAGTCAAACAAAAATCGCTGGAAGGCCTGAAGAACATCCCGATAAATGAATTTAAAAAGTGTTTTGAACAATGGAAGCATCGTTTGCAGAAGTGCGTTGCGGTCGAAGGAGAATACTTTGAAGGTGATCAAAACTTGGTGTAAAAATATTAATAAATAAAGATGTAATAACGAAATTCCCGTTTTTTTTGGGTCCCCCCTCGTATAGAGATGTTTCAGCGTTCGATGAAAAATCTCGGAGTGAAATATCGCAACTATATGGGTGACGGTGATTCAAGAACGTACAGTGGTGTTCTAAATTCAAAACCGTATGGTGATGATTTTGTTATAAACAAAAAAGAATGCGTCGGTCATGTCCAGAAGCGCATGGGCACTCGCCTGCGCGAATTAGTTAACAAAGTTTTCGATTTGTTTTAACTTTTCTGTATTTCCTATCATCATATCCATAAAAATTCTGGAAAAATTTTAGAATCATATCGAAAAAATATGAACCGATGGAAAAGAGGACCGTCAGACTCCCCACCCCATTCACCGCCACGATCGCCGACATATAAGCGGGTGTGCAGAAGGGCGGCTTATGATGAGGAGGATTGACTGATAGTGATGCTGATACGCTAATTATCGACTCCGAGCGATGTATTGACGATAGTCTTCGTGATGATGATCGCGAGTATGAACATAATTTGGCTGGCGAGCATCATCTAGAATTATCATCATCGTCGACTGATGCGGAGAATGAGGAGGAGGAGGAGGGTGTTTGGAATGGCGGTGATGGTGATGACGAGTGGGTGGAGGTGAATTTACGGGAAGTGGGTATCGAGTTTGATTAATTTAGAATTAACGTATGTGAAAATATCCATATTCCTGGCCATTATAAACATTAACACGATTCACAATTCCAATAGTTTTTCACAATTTGTCCGGTTACGATCGATGCATGTAGGAAAACCTACACACGGAACTAACACCTCCATCTTGGGTTGGTTACAGCTAGACAGGCCAGGAGCACCGGCCGCGGAAGTAAACACTGCCCGCCTAGCAGTGATAAACGGACCTGTCAACAGTTCCGTCGCACTGGGGGCTTCCCAGTGCTACCAGGCCGCAACATTTGGCCTGAAGAGGGAGAGGACAGGCACAGCAAGAGGGCTGTGCTTCACTACTCTTAACAAAGTTTTTTGATTTGTTTCAACTTTTCTGTATTTCCTATCATCATATCCATAAAAATTCTGGAAAAATTTTAGAATCATATCGAAAAAATATGAACCGATGGAAAAGAGGACCGTCAGACTCCCCACCCCATTCACCGCCACCATCGCCGACATATAAGCGGGTGTGCAGAGGGGCGGCTTATGATGAGGAGGATTGACTGATAGTGATGCTGATACGCTAATTATCGACTCCGAGCGATGTATTGACGATAGTCTTCGTGATGATAATCGCGAGTTTGAACATAATTTGGCTGGCGAGCATCATCTAGAATTATCATCATCGTCGACTGATGCGGAGAATGAGGAGGAGGAGGAGGGTGTTTGGAATGGCGGTGATGGTGATGACGAGTGGGTGGAGGTGAATGTACGGGAAGTGGGTATCGAGTTTGATTAATTTAGAATTAACGTATGTGAAAATATCCATATTCCTGGCCGTTATAAACATTAACACGATTCACAATTCCAATAGTTTTTCACAATTTGTCCGGTTACGATTCGCACTTTTTAATAAAATCCCTAGCGTCAACTTTTCCCGGTAAAATTACACTGCTACCCATAAATAAAGAAAAATATATATCCTTCACGAAACGTGTTGATGGGACAATGATGCACTTGAGATTCATCGATTCGTTTCGATTTTTACGACTAGCAGCATCGATAAACTTTCGTCATATTTGGATGATGCAGATAAACACACAACGCGTAAATTTTATAATAATCCCACACAGTTTGGTTTGATGACCCGGAAAGACGTTTATCCCTATGAATACGTCGATTGTTGTGGGAAACTCGATGAATCGCGATTATAACCTGCAAAGAAGCATTTCTACTCACACCTCTGTGATGCAAATATTTCAGACGCCGATTACGAATACGCTAAAAATGTTTGGGGGGATTTTCCATTTGGAGTCATTGGGGGACTATTGAGATTTATATTTAAAGTCTGATGTTCTCTTGCTTGCCGACATTTTTCAAAATTTCCGAGCCAGCTGCTTCAAAACATACGATTTAGATCCGTTGCACTGCTACACTGCACCGGGACTTGCTTTTGACGCGATCCTCAAGCATACTAATGTAAATTTGCAACTTTTAGATAACCCTGAAATGGTGTTATTTATTGAAAGAGCCATTCGAGGCGGCGTAGCGCAATGTTCCAATCGACACGCTCGGGCCAATAATAGATTCATGGGAAAAGATTTTGATCCAAACAAAGCGGAATCGTATCTCATGTATTTTGACGTGAATAACCTGTACGGTGCAGCTATGAGCGTGCATTTACCAATCGGCTCGTTCGAGTGGGAGCATAATCACATCGATATATCAACCCACCCGGACGATTCAACGATCGGTTATATCCTGGAGATAGCTTTAGACTATACTGTAGAGCTCTATGAGGATTGTAAAGATTCGCACTTTTTCTGCGGAACATTTCACACCTCCAGGTGGTATCAATAAAAATTAGGGAGAAATTTTAGAATCATATTCAAAATGTGAATGGATTAAAAAGAGGATCGTTAAACTCCCCACCTCCTTCACCACCGACGTCATCGACATTCAAACGGTTGCACGGGGAGGAGGACGAGGAGCGGGGGATCGATAACGACGATGATTCGTTGACTATCGATCAGGAACAGCATTTTCACGATGGGGAGAGCGACAATGATGAATATACAGTTATTATCGATTCTGCGACTGCACATAATATGACGCGAGAGTATCTCCTCGAATCATCATCATCAGCGGATGGGGAGGATGCTGAGAGTGATGGTGATGGGGAGTGGGCGTTGAGGATGTAGCGGTTGTGGGGGTTCTCTGTATCCGTGATTTACATAGGTGAAAACTTTCTTTCAGGTTAAAGATGTATCAAGTATATAAATGCCGGCTGCAGAAACATCATCTTTGTCTACTTCGGTTTGCTCTTTTTATAGATTTTTACAGCAGACATAGCAACATTTTTATGTAATTATTGTAAAATGTCACCACATTCTCTCTGAGGCCTTGGATAAACCCGAAACATCTCAATTCTGGCGAAAAAATCGTTGAAATTGCTGCATATATGGCTGCAGGAATGTTCAACGAAGGATATTCTGCAGTTTTAAATATTATGCAGCTGCTAGATTTAAAAATTGGCTAAATTTGCAAGATGTTTGCGGATAACATCGACGCACAACGAATCGAGAGGGAAAATCGGCGTACGTCCTTTTCCAGCAAGGAAGTTCGCACGGCCCGTAGACTCAAGCAACTCCATCAAAACGAATTTTTTGAGGAAGAAGAAGGTTTACTTTATGGCGCAGGGATAGCTGCTTAGCATATTATAACCATAAGTAGCCGAAAAATAACATTTTTCTTGACCGAAAACTTTAAAGCCCGTTTTCTCGAGTTTTCGTTTTTACGATTTTTCTAAATTGGCGGGCGTGATTGCCAAAAAACTAGACGACCAATCATAACAAACCAAAGCTTGTTAGCTTCAGTATTGATTTCTTTTCTATTTAAACTAAAAACATTGTCGAAAACAAAATTCTTAACAACTTTTTTTAGCAAGTTGAAATGATTTTTTTTTTTCACAAGAAGCACATTTTCTGTTTCAAACCGGAGAAACCATTCGAATTTCATAATTTTTTTAATTTTTCTTAGTTCATATAGAAGAAAAATATATTAAAATTAAAATGCTTTTTGGTTTTTTTGTTTCAGATGAAAATTACGAGCTCCATCTGTCCCGCCGATTGGAAACAGCAGTGGCACGAATGTGCATGAAATCGGTTGCCTGTGGATATTTTTCTTAAAAAAAAATTGTTTTCCCATGTTCAGACATGTAATAAAATAATCTAAAAATTTCGCTAGACTTGCTTTTTTTACCTTTAAAAAATTCCCCAAAACATCGATTTTTCGAACCGTCCAATTCTGGATCCCCCCTAAATGATTCTTTGCTCGAAGAAGTATTATTTAATTTAAGAAAACATCGACCCGAACAACCATAGATATTATATCAAGTGAAAACGCCTTGAGCTATTCGACAATAACAATGTATGGTTATGATCACGATAAGCGTACTTGGTAAAAACAGCAAATTTTTATTAAACTTCGCTCCGAGCTTCGGACTTGCATACTCGATATAGCCTACCAAAATGCCTTCGTAATGAAATGAGAAAGATATATATATTCCCAATTACGTAGAAAATATATTGTTCGTTTCTTAATTCAAGTACGCACGTACTATACTTTGCTACGAAATTATTAATAATAATAATAATGTAATGCCACGCGTAAAATTCATTGGGTTACATAGGTTAAAATTATCCTGAAACGAAATTTTGACGCCTTAACAAGATGTGACTTTCCTACACCTCTGAGAATTATTCCTGCAATAAACGTAACACTCGGTAATTGGATACAAAAAATACATAGTCATAAGTTGTTCTCGATAGCATCCTAAGAGGCTTAGCAAAATATTCTTATATCCATGACGTATTGTCATTTTTATTATCTCCTAGGACCGATTTTTTATGATAGATGCCCCATGCGGAATAACCAGCAATGAGGTCCTGGAAGTTAAGCGGCCACTTATATTGAATCACGAAGTATCAAAATGCGATTGGTATATTATGCATATTGATCCTAATCTAAAATAAAATTCTGACTTGAACTTAATTACTAATGCTTTTCTATTACGCGATCTATTGCTTCACCGTCGAGACTTGCCTGTGTGAGCCAAGGTGTTTTTACTATACAAAACAAAATACACTTGATATTCTCAAGAAGTCTTCCAGGTCGCGTTTTCGAGGCTTCGTAACAAGTCAACTTCCTACATTCGTATAATTGAAACCTCGACTGCTAAATCATTTTTTTGTTTTGTTTTTGCTAAATCATATATTAACGTATGAATACTGTGTATACCTATACATATGCCGTAATATCTAACGTCAAGATATTGTGAGATGATCCAATCACATCCACGTCAATTTCGTTCTCGGCAAAAAGCTACCACATACATAGTTAGATTAGTATGGTCTGACAATGTGTCCGAACTCTTGTGTTATTACAAAATTCTCGTAATTGATTTGAATGTGATTGGTCTCTACAATATCTGAAAGTAATAAAAAGTAAAAAACATTGGAATTCCGATTATGTGTTACATCTCTCTACTCGTGGAAGAATAGCGAGTATATTGCTAATTTATTTTTCCATTCGACGATAGTTGTTTATGCTAATACTATGGTAAAAAATTAGCTTCTGATTTTCCCTAGGTACTACATTTAGAGTAGACACATCTTAAACATCAGCGTTAGAACTGAATATGAACGATCGATTTCTATATATATTTTTAATGTGGACTATAATAATGGGTTTACTTGTTGATCGTTCCAAAATATATTCTGGGAGGTGAGTAGTGGTGGTGTTTCCATTGGTTGTGCAGACTCTTCCCAATGTCGCCATCGAGCTTCGTTGAGTGAAAGAAGTTTCAGATGTAGACTGATTGGATGATCTCATACAGCTTTCTGAGATGCGCAAGGTGCATCCGCAACCGTTCTTCAATGTTTACAATTAGATGCGTATCATCGCATCGAAGAGGAACTTGATGTCGAAAATGATGTCATGTTCTCCATAGAATCATGTGCTCCAAGTTTTCAATCAGTACAGGGCGGAGCACCCCCTATGACTCGGAATCAACGCAGGATGCAAGCATATAATATATCTAAATATGAACAATCCCCTGCTCCATCCGAGTGGTCTGAAGACTGGGACCCCGCATGGGGACCCAAGAACCAAGCAAGTTCTTCAGGACCAAAACAACGACCTCGTCAGACTGACAGGTCTAAGAAGTGGAAGGAGCGGAAGTCCCTCCCCCAATCCACTCCTAGAACTATTTGGCCCAGGCCAAATTTCAGTTGTTGCTAGATCTCTTAGAGCAATTGTTAATTTCACGTGAGGAATTTTGAAAGTTATATAGTTGCCGATTTTTCCGCAAAGATCAATTGAGGTAGCAATTTATGCTCTTTTTCATTCGGTTGATATGTTGATCGTGTCACAGAGTTATACACTTTATTCGTATTCCAGTTTTCAGTAACACACATCTCCGATACGATAACTTCTTGACGTTTTTCTTCGACATGACAACTCCTTGGTTATATATTTCTTCATTTTTTACTTTACCACATTTAATAACATGGATTACTTTTCCGAATGGCACTTCGTCGTAACCTGGCTCTTTCATCAGATGAGAATCAAATTTGCGGGCTTCAACTGAATCGTCTAGAACCATTGTCAGTATATTCCTCACGACTTTATGTTCGGGTTAACCTTTTTGTGTTTAAAGTATCACAATACGAAGTTATCGTCTGCGTCTTCTAGTTCGCGGTTGAAATAACATTCGTGAGAGAGAATGCATTTTCCTTGGGCTCAACGAAGATCGGTAACTTCGGCAACTCGGTGTTGATCAGGTTGTAATCACTCAGCCGTTGTCCTTTCTCCGTAAATACAGAGGAGACATCAAATAACTCGTTGTGTGGTTCGTAGTTGCTATCAATTTGGGTAGATCTTCCTTCTTCGCGTGGAAAGTAGTACACAATCCAGAATGTATTTTTCTCTCACTCGTCGATGCAACTGCTACTCTTGAAATCGCAACTCATTCCAGCTTGGAATACAATTTTGTGTGTGAACTTAAGGTACTTTGTAACTTCGTGTTGCATAAGAAGTTGATGGGTCGTGATAAGTGTCAAACCTCGATCATTTTATTGTTATGATTTTAGACATGTGATAAGCCAATGTGGCAGCACGTAAAATCACTGTATAAAGAGACACTTGACGGAACTATCCATGATGCATTTTGTTTAGTTGGCATTTTCGAGCCACTTTGGCCAAGTTCTTCTTCGGCAGTTGAGTTGCACCCACCCACCCAGAATGGTCATCCCGACTTTGAACTGAACTATTTGTATAAGTTTTAAAATTATTACGTTGCAATAGTTAATCAACATTCTTGACATTTTCCCATTCATAATTGTAATGTAATAAAAATAAATGACCAATTTGCATAGACTTATCTGTCGTACTAAACATCTGACACAACATCCAATTTCTGAATGAATTGAACACGGACAATGGATCAGATATGTTGTACACGCACGTAATTGATTTTAGTTTCTACAAAATATACGCTAGTTTACTCAACGTGTTTCTGAATCATTAAATGATGATATAATGTTGCAACAATAATGTAAGTTTATTGCTTTCGAGTTAGTGTATTTCAATCCTAGTATTTCTATGGTGAATATAACAGCATCTTTGAGTATTTTCTTAACTTGGTTATAATTATAACGTCCCTGCCTTTTAATAATCGAATTTCAACTGTTGGCCTCTACACCAGTTATATGATAGAATAAAATTAAGAGATTATATTTTTAACCATTATCCTTATAGAAATTGATTTCTTATACCGCGAGACTCTTTCATCCATCACTAAATGATATGGAAGATTTTCTTTTTTAACACAGAATTTTAATAAAAATTTGCTGTTATCGATAAAAACGATTAGGAAGGTCACTCTTCACAAAATGAGTTAATTAATTGAACGGATCACTTTTATCGTCGTCGAGTCCTGGAGTTATAGTACCCCCTGTTATAATATACTACCTTACTTTGTGCAGACCTTCCTCTATTATTTTTACGCATATCACCTTATCGCCCAAGTTTTGAACTATAACGATGTTATTGTGGAAAACTATATACTCGGAATTCTGTCCGACTATCAAAGTATTCACATTGTGTTAGTATTTGATTGTTCTGAACTATGATTTCTATTATTTTATTTTCCCAAAGCTGAGTAAACGTTTTTTTCATTTTTTTTATTTGATTTTCTGAATGGAGAACCGTTCAAGAATATTGTGTGAGAAAGAAAGAAAGAAACTTTACAAAACACCAATTCTGAAGATTTAACAGCTTCTGGGGACGGTACTTGGATGAAGCAAGGCTATTCTTCATTGTTTGGTGTTACAAGTTTGATCGGTTACTGGACAGGCAAAGTAATTGATATTTTTGTTAGCAGTTTACACTGTCAACTTTGTAAACTCTGGGACTCAAAATTAAAAACAGAAGAATTCAAAGAATGGCACCAAACGCATGTAGAAGAAGGAAATTGCCAAGCAAACCATACAGGACCTTCCGGGAATATGGAAGTTGGTGCTGTGATCGAGATGTTCCGCCGCTCCGAAGAAAAATACGGTGCGAAAATCAAGAACTACGTCGGAGATGGAGACACCAAAACCTTTGGTAATTTAATCAAAGCGAAGCCTTACGGTGAACATTTCGTCATTGAAAAAAAAGAATGCGTTGGCCACGTTCAAAAAAGAATGGGTTCCCGCCTACGAGAGTTGGTTAAAAGTACGGTGGAAGAAAAAGTCGTGAAATCAGGAAAAAGTGCTGGTCAAAAAGGAAGAAGTAAGGTGCTGGGCGGAAAAGGAAAATTAACAGGGAAAATGATTGACAACTTGAGTCGCTATTACGGATCTGCAATTCGAAACAATTGCGAATCTGTGGAAAAAATGAAAACTGCCGTCTGGGCGACTTTTTACCACCAGCAATCGACCGACGAAAAACCACAACATGAAAAATGTATGAGTGGTAAAAATTCATGGTGCTCATATCAAAAAGCTTTGGCAGCAGGAACAATTGAAAATTTTAAACACAACTACAATCCTCTCCCCGACGATGTTGTACAAGCCATCAAGCCTGTTTATGACGATTTGAGTAAGGACGAACTTTTGGAGAGATGCGTCGGAGGATACACGCAAAACGCAAACGAAAGTTTAAACCAAATAATCTGGCGTATTGCACCAAAAAAGCTATCAGGAAGCAAAAATTTGGTTGAATTTGCAGCCTACATTGCTTCCAGTACCTTCAACGAAGGTACTGGTGCATTGCTAACATTCATGGATGCGATGGGAATCGGCATGGGACCAAGCGCTCACGCGTACGCTCGATCACACGATTCTGAGCGCATCGAGAAAGCTAACATAAAAGCTGACCAGAACAGCAAAGAGGTCCGAATTCAACATCGATTGGCAAGAAAAGAAGCAGAGGACAATGACATTGCTGCAGGAAATGTTCTATATGGAGCTGGAATCGATGATTCCGTTTAAGGTACGTAAAAACAATTTTTTTCTTTACTTTTTCAGAGTTCAAAACTTTGAACGCGTTTATCTCGGAATGAGTTTTGAAAAGTCGGTGATCTTCATATCTCGAAAACTACTGAACCGATTCTTTTCAAACTTGGTACACTTTTTCTAAGCATAAAATACCTCCCCCCCTCGTTATTATTTTTTTCGTTTTTTTTCATTAAGGTACCTTTTTACTTGCAAAATGGCGGAATTTTTCAGTCAAAAACAGCTGTGTTTGAGTTTTTCCTTCGCCAAAACTAAAAAAAAATTTTTTTAAATATTCCGGCACCCGGGGGGGCGGGATTACGTAATACTTTAACTAAAAAACTCGACTTTTTTGGTTTCAGATGATTCTACGACAAATGGCGAAGATCACCGCAGAGCACCTACCAAAAAACATGCTCCAGCAAATTCTCTCTCACGGGCTTATTATTAGATATTTTACTATGATTTTTTTTTCCAAGATAGTCGAAATGATGTACAATAATGTGTAATTGATTTTAATAAAATAGCTTCAGCCATATTTTTATAAAAAATTGTCAAAAAAAGTGTTTTGAAAATCGTGTTAACCCCTACCCCCCCCCCTTAAGCAAAGATGCTCTCCTAGAGCGATGTATTGGCGGATTCACACAAAATAATAATGAGAGTTTGAACCAGCTTATTTGGAAGATTGCGCCGAAAGTTGAGAGTGGTTCAGCAATTATCGTCGAATTTGCATCTTCAGTGGCTGCTTGTGTTTTCAATGAAGGCTGTGAAGCTTATTTAACCTTCCTAGAAGAGATGCGAATCAGTACTGGTCCAAGTTGTCATGGATGGGCGCTTCTAACCGACGATATTCGAATGAACAGAGCAGATGAGCGAGCAGCTAAAACCGCTAAAAATGATAGAATTCGCCGCAGACTTGATCAAAAAGATGCTTTGGACATTCTTGACGAAAGTTCTATACTCTATGGTCCCGGCATTGATGATTCTATGTGAGTAAAATAAAAAATAAATAGCTTACTAAGTTTTATCAGGGTCTTTTCGCTACGAAAAACTTTAAACGCGTTTTTCTCAAATCGATGTTTTTTGAGTCGGTGCCCTCTGTATCTCAAAATCTATTCAACCGATCGTTCTCAAATTTTTTACAGTATTTCCTTACATAATTTATGAGGTAACCCTGTTGAGATTTTTTCGTTTTTGATTTTATTTTTTTTATTATTAACAACAATAGTCATGAATTTAGGCCAAAAATCGGTATTTTCACTTTCAAGTCTTGTAAAAAGTTCAAAAATTAAAAAAAAATGGAAAAACTCGACAGAGATACCTAGAGGGACATAAAAATTAAAGGAAAAACTTTGGTTATTTCATTTCAGATGATCCAGTGCTGAGGTATGACGTGCACCGCAAAATGTATTTTTTCTGAGGCGCCTGCGAAGAATTGCTGCCATTCGGTCAATTTTCAATATTTTTCAACCAATATTTCACAGAATATAGTTCAATTACTACTCTTTAATGTACAATAATCAGAAATAAATTTACTTTCACCGTACGCCCAAAAAAAAATCTGTAAAAACCTGTTTTTTTCTGCCTTCAAAACCCTACCCCCCCCCTTCAGGTGCCCTTCGGAAGTTCAAGCACAGCTACTCAGCTCTTCCTACAGATGTTCTCGAAGCTTTGAAGCCTATCTACGAGGATTTGAGCAAGGATGCTCTCTTACAGCGATGCGTCGGTGGATTCACACAAAATAACAATGAGAGCTTCAATCAATTGATCTGGAGAATTTCTTCAAAATCTGTGAGTGGCACATCAACAATTGTAGAAATTGCGGCAAATGTGGCTGCATGTATATTTAATGAAGGAAGTTTTGCCCTATTATTATTCATGCAAGAGATGGGCATAAGCATGGGGCCGAGCTCTCACGAATGGGCGCGTCAAGTTGACGATTTGAGGATATCGAGAGCAGAGGAGCAGGTAGCTCTCGACAGTAAAGAGGGACGTATTTTACGTAGGCAAGCCCAACAAGGTGCTCTAGATATCCTGGATGAAAGCGTCTTACTGTATGGACCCGGCATAGACGATTCTGTGTAAGTATAGAGTGATAATCAACCGTTACTCCAAATTTTCCAGTTGCAAAACTTTGAACCGCTCTCCTGAAAACCTACCATTTTTCAAGTCCGTGAACACGATAACTCAAAAAGTTCTGGACCGATCCTTACGAAAATTTGCACAGTACTACTTTATATGATTCTCCAGGTAACAATGGGAGCTTTTGTCGATATTTTGATTATTGTTAATTTGACAATAACAAATAGATCGATTTTTTTTACGAAAATCGCATTTTTGACTTCAAAGTGCTCCCAAAAATTTAGAAATCGAAAAATCGAAAAACCCCCACATCAATACCTGTAAAAACATCTCCTCTAACGAATTCTTTTTGAATTTTTGGTTTCAGATGATCCTGCGATCACTTATCGTGTTCACCGCAAAACAACTTTTTTCCGAGGCACCGCGGGAGATCTGCTGGGAATTATTTATTTATTAATATTTTTCAACAAAAATTTACCAGAAGGTTCTTGAGATGATGTACAACAACATACAACAACATTAAATGTACCAACGATATTTGTATAGCCAGGAAAAATTCACAAAAATACGTCTTATTTTGACCGAATTAACCTTACCCCCCCCCCCCCTTAAAAAAGATGCAAAGAGTGATAAAGAAGCGTTGGAGCGGACTTCAGAAGCCACGAAAACTTCTGTTCGCACAGAACCTTATGTCAAGGTTAGATAATTCAATCGTTAAGGACATTGTCTCAAATCCTTCTAAAGTATTAGAAATAGTGTGTGCTGAAGCCATGCTAAATCAGGAAGAGATAATGTACCTGATCTTTCCTAAGCAAGATCGCACTGATGATCGTATTTGTTTACATTGCGAGACACCAGTCAACATCGATCAAGTAGTCTATCATACAAGATGCCCAGTCATCAAATGGATTGTAGACTCAGCTCGATATGAGTATGATCCAGTGGATCAATATATTCGAGCAAAGACCATGGTGTATCTAAGTCCAAATTTTAGGGCTAGGATTACAGAAGTACTAAAACTACACGCCATGTTAAACCGTGACATTGTCCACGAGTTGTGGACGAAGTAAAGAAGTCTGGCTTGCTAGCCGTATTCCGGACTCCCGGTAAAAAAAGATCGGGGAAAAAAAAGGTGACTGACATTGACAGTTTTGACCAAACGGTAATAAGGAGATGCGTCCACAATTACCATCTTACAAATAAGGAGCTTCCGACCGTGGAAAAGCTACGAAAAAAATTAAAACAAGACATTCATTTTACCGGATCTGAAAGCAGCTTACGACGAGTTTTAAAACAGTTGGGCTTTCGATGGAAGAAAACAGAAAATAATCGAAAGCTGCTAATTGAAAAAACTAATATTCGGTTCCTTAGGATTGAATTCCTACAAAAAATTAAAAAGTTTAGGGAAGAAGGTAGGCCCATCATATACACCGATGAGTCTTATGTGGACTCATCTCATGCTAGCACCAAGGCTTGGACAGATGGATCAACCCAAGGTTTGAAAACCCAATATCAAAAGGGCAGCGCCTTGTTATTGTCCACGCAGGATCCGAGAACGGCTTCGTGCCTAATGCACTGCTTTTATTTAAAGCCGGTACGAAGTCTGGAGATTATCATGATAATATGAATTATGAAAATTATGAAAAATGAACATCCATCAAAAGTTTGACGGTAAAATTTGCTTGCTAGATTGCCTAACTATGACGAAGACGCATCGACTCCGCATAAATTGCGGAAGAAGTCTACCCACCGGTTGCGCATTGAATTTATAAATGGCAAGCATCTGGAAGTAGAGTACAATTTCGAACGCACCGGGATAGATGAAGAGCGGATTCGCATCAACGTAAACACTTTGTTGCCGGTGTTTGGTAGATTGTTACCTCCAGGCACGGAAACCTTCGTGAACGTGGAGAAGCTCGTCACTTTCGTGGAGACGTACGTTCATTTGAACAAGTGTAACGACCAACGATACGCCTCCTGTCCCTGCCATTTGGATGTCGACCCTGAGATCGCTGCAAAGCTTGAACCGTCTCCAGACAACGCATGTGCAGCCGGCCACTTCCATCACTTCTGCTTCCAGCATGTGAATTACTGGTTGTCGGACGTCTTGGAGCCTTCGATCAAGCTTTTGGGTAAAGGCGGGTCACACATTGAAAATCGCATCTCGAGCTTGAATTTTATTTTGGGAGTTGCAATTTACTTCCGAGATGGGGAACAGATGTTCCGGGCGAGCCGCTCACACCCACGCCTCCGAGAAATGTCACAGTGATTTACAGCACTGATGGTGAATATGTTTATGCCAGTGGTCGTCATGACATTGTTCACAGTAGAAATATCTTCAAGTTTAGTGTTAAAGCAATTTATATAATTATATATTGTTACACCTGGCCTCGCAAGCTGAACAAATGGCAAATTAATTCGAATAAATGGATACATTAATATTTTCACTTCATTCACTTTGCGCAATAAAGCAATTCTGAACCAATATGTTTCCTATTATAGTATAAGTTAGGCTGTCACGAAGTCGTCAATTACAACACAGCAGGTGTATGAGCTTTTCAGTAAAATAAATTAATCGTTCGATTTTTTTCGTTAAAATCGAACCATTAACTTTGACTGTCCGCCATTTTGTGAAAAATGAATATTTTTTTCAATCCTTCGATAAGGGGGGGGGTAAGGTATTTAATTTTTTTTTCCTGCATTTTTTTTTTTATTTTTGAAATTGAATCCGTAATATCTGAAGAATATTCAGTCAAAATTTCAAGTCAATTGGAGCAAAATTGACGAAGTTATGAGTATTTTTATACCTGCCGGATTTTTGTACCTATACCCGAACCGACCCGAGCGCCCCGACCCGAGCGCGCTATTGTTACCCGGCGGATGTTTCGCTCTCTATGTAGTACCTTACCTCCCAGTTCCATCTATCGAAATTTCAAGGCAAGGACAAACGTGTTTATACCTGGTCTGTATACTTTGTCAGTGTGGCGTACAAAATTCAGTCAGCAGCAAATATCCTATCGAGCAGACGTATCCACGCGTTCTTATTTTCGCATAATTTCAGCTCCGTTTTCATTAATTTTTGTTGTTAAATTATTACAAAAATGCCAAAAAAAATTCGAAGATCTGATAGACAATCAGCTAGTTCGAGATTACATCGACCCAAAAAAATTTTACCTCCCCACAAACGGAAAAGCGAAGACATTACGACAAGAAGCGCGTCAGCTAAAAAAATAAAAATGACCGTTGAAGATCAAATTACGGAGGATCTTGAAAAACATTATAGGGTAATTGATTTTTTATTGGTCTTTGAAACAATTGCTACGCTAGTGAAGTGTGTGAAGTGTGATGGAAAAATAAATTTTCATTCCACTAAGAAAGAAGGTCTTGGATTTCACATCAAAGTGTCGTGCGAAAGTTGTAAACAAATTACAAACGCTCCGTCTAGTGCACGAATAAACTCTGGTATTTACGAAGTGAATTATCGGTTTGCCTTCGTGATGAGGATATTAAGCCTTGGATTAATTGGCTGTGAAAAGTTCTGCGGCTTCATGGATTTGTCCAGTTCATTTTTATCAAGACCGACGTACAAAAATTATTCAAATTTTCAATTTGATTCTTTGAGGTATAGAGCGGAGCTCGGCTAACAAAAGTTGTACATCATATGTTCAATATGAGTCAACAGCAACAGCAACAAACAACTGATAATTTACCATCAGCCACAGAAGATACATCTTCCTCAAACAGAGGAGGAGCAAGAGGCAGAGGAAGAGGCGGCCCTTCCCGGAATGGGAAAGGACGCGGTGGAGGTTATAAACCGAAGCCAGCACCTGGTCCAATTGTTACGGCACCTAAGCCAGACACCAGTGCAAGACCTCAGTCTAAGAAACTCTCAACCGTAGAAACCATTCCAAAGAACGACCCAATGTGGTTGGACTTCGACGCGGAAGGTTTCGAGGGATTAACACCGTATGCAGCACGGAACGAGTTTGCCGATACATTCGAGGGATTTATCCCATTAGTGGAGAGACAGTATGATGTAATTCACACTGTAGATAAGAACTTCGCTAAGTTTGTGTCCAAATCGATGTTCGTTTGGTACTGCACTCAACACCTATATTCGCGGAAAATCGCGATAAAAGTGCACCGTGGCGAAGCTACCTTCAATGAAGAAAGGTTACTAACCTATGTAAAAGGAGCTCGTCACCCAGTCCCAACACCGGTTGACGAATACTTACGATCAGCGAATCGATTTTTTTCATCTGCTACAAAAGAAGAAAGAGCAGCAACAGCCGAAGAAAAAAAAAACTTAAGATGCCGACGAACTCAGTGTATCAGGCGACGGAACATGGAAAAAAAGAAGCTACTCATCTTTATTCGGCGTCACCTCGCTAATCGGTCACTTTACAGGTAAAGTTCTTGAAATTCACGTCAAAAGTTCATACTGCCACGAATGTAAAACTTGGGAACACAAATTAAACTCTGCCGAATACGAAGAGTGGCATGAAGCTCATGTACGAGTACGATATCGCAACTATATCGGCGACGGTGACTCCAAAGCTTACTCCGGGTTAGTGAATTCTAAACCTTATGGTGATGATTTTTCAATGGCAAAAAAAGAATGTGTAGGACATGTTCAAAAAAGAATGGGCACTCGTCTACGTGAAATAGTCAAAAAGACCGTTGTAGATACCGAAACTCAGGGCGGAAAGAAAATCAAAAGAAAGAGTCTGTCTGGCAAAGGGAAGCTTACGGCCAAAATTATACGGGTTGGCTATCAGACGTCACTCTGATTCCGTAAAAAATATGAAGAACGCTATCTGGGCAACTTATCATCACTACAGTTCAACCGACGAGAACCCTCAGCACGAGAAATGCCCGAGCAGCGAAGACTCCTGGTGCGAATGGCAGAGAGCTGCAGCTGCAGATGCTCTAGGATCATTCAAACACAGCTACACAGCTCTTCCTACTGACATTCTGGAAGCCAACAGGCCCATTTATCACGACTTGAGCAAGGACGAACTGTTGCAGCGATGTCTTGGAGGTTTTACGCAAAATAATAATGAGAGTCTCAATCAGCTCATTTGGAAAATCTCTCCAAAGTCTGTCAGTGGCACCGCTACAATCGTTGAAATTGCAGCTCATGTAGCTGCATGTACTTTCAATGAAGGTTCTTTTGCCTTGCTGGCCTTTATGCAAGAGATGCACATCCCGACAGGGCCAAGTTCTCACGAATGGGCACGACAAGCTGACGAGTTGCGAATTAGTAGAGCAGAGGAGCAAGCAGCGCGTGACAGTAAAGAAGAAAGAGTTTTGCGCAGACAAATGCAAAAAGATGCTCTAGACCATCTTGATGGAAGCCTTTTGCTCTACGGACCTGGCATCGACGACTCTGTGTGAGTATAAAAAAATTATCGAATTTTATGTTGAATTTTTCAGTACGCAAAACTTTGAAGCGTTTTTCTGAGACTTGTCATTTTTGGAGTCCGTGCCCACCATAACTAAAAATCTACTGGACCAATCGTTTTGAAATTTTGCACAGTGTTTTTTCACATTATTCACCAGGTATTGTCGAGAGCTTTTTTTTTCAAGAATTATCAATTTTACAACAACAAATTAGACGTTTTTTTTTAGCGAAAATCTGGTTTTTGACTTCCAAGTGCTACGAAAAATCGAAAAATCGAAAAAAAAAATCCTCTCGTGAATACCTCGACAAACATCTCCTTTAACAAATGCATTTTGATTTTTTCGTTTCAGATGATTTGGTTGCGAGTTATGATGGGCACCGCAAAACAACTTTTTCACGAGGCGCCTCCGGAGATTCACAGTCAGTCGCTCAATTTTTGATATTTTGCAATGAAAATTTAGGGAAATATTGTTCAAATGTTACATTATCATGTATGGATTGCCTGAATAAACTAACACCATCTGTATTGCCAAAAAAAAATCTTAAAAACATGCTTTTTTTTCACCGAATTAACCTTAGCCCCCCCTTTGCAACGCGACGTCAGAGTTTTCGCTACAAGATCTTCGGTGGCTCGTTGAGCGTGTCCGGAGAGCTCGTGTGCAACCGCACAGACTACACAGGATATATTTTCAGGACAAAACGGTAATCCTGACTTTTCAAAAATGGCAAAACGAAGTGATTGCAATATTATCGGACCTCGAACCACATGACGATGAACGCAAAGCCGATTTTATCGAGTGTCGTCAGATTAACGAGAAGTAAGAAAGAAACCGAACCGTACACATCTGATGTTACCCACACAATCGAAGACACATCATTTCGGTAGCTTCTAGAAGTTTTTCAAGGATTTTGTGTGGGAGGAATACGGCTGTAAAAGTCTGAATTTCAGGTCAGAAAGATAGTCTTGCATCTTCAGCTCTCATGAGGAGAACTTCAAATAAAGCAGAATTAAAACAGCGAATCGATCTGTTCTTAAAAAATATTCACGACTTGAAAACCATTGTGAATCAGAAGTCAGAACTAAACACAGTGACAAAAAAACTTTCACGCTAATGGTTTACCCCCAGGGCGAAAATAATATGTTCGACATACTTCGAATACATTCTTATGTGCTAATTGACCGGATGGCGACACCGCAATTAGATAGGCTGGGAATGTTGATGATGATCCGTAAACTTTCACGCTAATAGTTTACCTCCAGGCTTATTGTCCATTCGAAGAAAGTGCTTCAAAATGATGATCCGTAAACTTTCATGCGCATGAAATTAGCGGGAGAAGTTTCAAGCCGCTATTCACGCTGATTAGGGTTAGGGTGTACAGGCTCAGACCTGTTCGCCGTAAAAAATTTCATTCTTTGATGGCAAGGGTGGTACAAAGCTTGGACCTCTCACAACCACGCCCAAATGCCACGTTGATGGTTCCATCTGTAAAGCTGATAAATCAGCTTTATTTAAATTATTGGAAAAATATGCAGATAAAGATCAACCACGACATACTAACATTATAGTTCACGATGGTTTTTTTCTACTGCATTTAATGGACATGCCCGCTTTCCTAACACAGCCCACCTACGATTTAATTATGAAGAATATACATTCCTGTGTGAAAACAGCAACCGACAAACTTTTTCAGCATGCTTGCCATGAAGAAAAAGACTTGACTGCTGAACACCAAGGTGACGAAAAATCTGCAAAGCTTACCGTGTCCGGCGATGGAACTTGGAAAAAGCGAGGATATACTTCCTTGTATGGAGTGACATCATTGATCGGATATTATTCTGGGAAAGTAATTGATATCCTCGTGAAAAGTGCCTATTGCAAACAATGCGAAACTTGGAAAAGCAAACTTGATAGTGAAGAATATCAACAATGGTATGAAAACCATCAAGATGATTGCAGTTGTAATCATTCAGGTTCTTCTGGAAAAATGGAAGTTGATGCAGTGATCGACCTATTCAAGCGTTCAGTGGAAAAATTCGGAGTGCAGTACAGAAATTACATTGGAGACGGTGATTCTAAAACGTACTCCGGGATTTTGAAAGCTGCCCCATACGGTGATCAAGAAGTCGTGAAGAAGGAATGTATTGGACACGTACAGAAGAGAATGGGAACGCGACTCCGAAATTGTGTGAAAAAGAAAGTGGAAACGGTGGAAAAAGAGGATGGAAAAAAAATACAAAAAAAAACTCTCGGTGGAAAAGGCAAGCTGACAGCAAAAATGATCGACAAGTTGACAGTTTATTATGGCTTAGCAATTAGGAGAAATTGTGATTCGGTTGAGAATATGAGTAATGCAATCTGGGCCACATTTTATCATTACTGCTCGACAGACGAAAATCAACAACACGCAAAGTGTCCGATCGGATTGGACTCATGGTGCTCTTGGCAGTGGGCAGCAGCTGCTGATAACTTATCAGTTTATAAGCATGATTATCAGCCATTTCCACAAGAAGTTGCTGAGGCCCTGAGGCCCATTTATGAAGATCTCAGCAATGAAAAATTATTGGAAAGATGTGTGGGTGGTTTCACCCAAAACAATAATGAAAGCTATAACCAACTGGTGTGGAAGATCTCTCCAAAAGTACTTCCAGCCGGATCAAAAACGGTGGAAATGGCTGCATATATAGCTGCTGGCATCTTCAATGAAGGGACAGCTGCCCTTTTATATTATATGAATGCAATGGGCGTCTCACTTGGGTCCAATGCGCATTCATATACAGATAAAGAAGATGCGCAGCGCATCAAGATCTCCGACCTGAGATCACACGAGAGCACCAGAGAGGGAAGAATGGCTCGCAGACAGCATCAAATCGAATTATTAGAAGCTGCCAACGATGCGAACGGATTATTATATGGCCCTGGAATAGATGACTCCATGTAAGTTGAAAAAAGACAAAATTTACCACATGTAAAACGCTTTTGAAACTTTAAACGCGTTTTTCTCAAAACTATGTTTTCAAAATCGGTGATCAAGATTTCTCGAAAACGGCTGAACCGATCAGTCTCAAATTTTAACACAACCTTTTTAACTAGATTTTTTAGTAATTAATCGAAGATTTTTTTTCTCCGATAAATATTTTCCATTTTATAAACAATTTAAGGCTTAAATTTTCGTTCAAAATCGAGTCTTTTATTTTGAGAAGTCGCCATTTTGTGAAAAATTATTTTTTCGCTAATTCCTTCGATTAAATACTAGATAATGTATTATATTAACAAAATTTATTTGGTTTTTTCATTTCAGATAATCCGGTCCAGAGATATCGTGATCACCGCAAAATTGGTTTTTTTTTCGGAGCTCTAGGAGATCGGTGATAGCAACATTCGCGATGATTATTTTTACAAATAAAAAATATGTTAATATATTATAAGGTTATTATAATATGTACACCAATTTTCAAATTAATAAATTGAATAGTCTGCGCGAAAAAAATTCTTGAAAATCCGTCTTTTTAAAGCCTTATAACTGTATGTAAGCCCTTAATGAAAGACATTCCGCTGACATTTGCTGGTATTTCACTTAAATTTCTCAAGATGTGTACGAGTGAGAAAGCAGAAAAAATCATTATCACGTTTGATCAGTACATTTCGCCATCTATAAAAGACAATTATTGCATCATCGAATTCAGCGTGATATTTTTAACGTTGCAACAGTTGTTAAAGTGTAAAGATTGTAACGGTGCAGTGACTTTTAACAAAAACGGACAACGTGGTTTAGGATTCAAACTCTCTGTGAAGTGCGGGTGTAAAGAAACTTTTATTTTGTCTTCGCCGTTAATCGATAAGGCGTTTGAAATCAACCGTCGACTTGTTCTCGCCCTGAGAATGCTTGGAGTAGGATTTGAAGGCATGAAAAATTTCTGCGGTCTCATGGATATTGGACAAGGAATTTGTAATAGTCATATTACAGCATCGTGGACAACATAAAAATTGCAGCTGCAGCCGTCACGAAAATCGTTTTCAAAAAAGCATTGAAAGAAGAAGTCGAATTGAATGTAGAAGCAGGGCATCCCGCGGATGAACTTTCTGTGTCTGGTGATGGATCGTGGGCGAAACGTGGATTTTCATCGCTTCTCGGTATAGCCTCGTTGATAGGGAAATACAGTAACAAAATTTTGGAAGTTGTCGTCAAATGCAGTATATGCCAAGGCTGCTCAAATTGAAAAGGCCAAGAGGATACGATTGAATATAAAGAGTGGTATCTAGAGCATGAAGATCAATGTGAAGCAAATCATGCCGGAAGTGCTGGAAAAATGGAGGTAGACGGCATCGTGGTAGACGACTACTCGAGCTATAGGAATGGGCACTTTACATATATTCTCGTGCCTTGTCGAATTTAACAACATCCCCATCAGGGGATCAATATATCAGTTGTACCGTGTATCACTGGCTGTTTTAGAAGCCAAGGTTCAATTTGTACAGCGCGGCATCTCGTCTATCCAAAATAACGAAGACGATTACAAACACAACACTTTTAACGAAGAGTGGCTTCAAGCTGCTAAAGCTGTTGTAGTTTTACCAGATCAGATAAGTACGATCGTTAATGCGATCGGAAAAGTTAGCGTTTACGACTCAACGTATGTGCCAAAACTAGCACGTGACAATTATCACGATGGCCAATTCGTGCCACAAAGTGAACAAGTGATTTTGTCTAATCTACGGAATACCGTAGAAGCACTTGCACGTGAAGAAACGCCCATATAGCAACGTAGGGCGTTCTACCAGAACAACCCAATACCTGGAACAATATGGCACGGGCAACCGGAAAATCCGGTGCTACAAAATCCAAACGAGATAATACCACCAGAGTATGATATCGTTGATCTTCAAGATGATATCAGCGATTTAAGAGCTAAGCTCAATTACCTTAATAAGAAAGCGGGCAAGTTCGGAATTTCGGATTCGAGAGATCGGAAGAGTTATACAACGTGAAATACGCGAACTATATCGGAGACGGCGACACAAAAATTTTTATTTCTTTATTAAAAAACTCGAAGCAATTTTTCAAAAACACTGCCATTCTGTACATGTATTCGAAGATGTAATGACTGTAATGTAGTGCTCTCGTCAAGAGCGTCAAGGTAATCGCGCAACTGTACTACTAGCGCTCTCTGCCGAGTGTGACAAGATAGACTCGTTTTCTGAAACACGGAGTGGCAGGGGGCTGCCTCTAGCCTTCCTGGTAGGCAACCTCGATTTAACAAAGTGAGGAGGTCGTATCGTATATCGGCCATTCCAAATATGGACCCTTCCAAGTTTTGACCCACGCTGACAATTTAGTGCAGATTTCAATCGTTCGAATCGTTATTTTACAGTCCAATATTGATGAGCAATCAACATTGTTTGCTTTAATTGCATAGTGTTAGTGAGAAATTATTGCGCATACCTTCCATGTTCTTCTTCTGTTCACATAGGTATTATTTTTTCTGTCGTGCCACTAGGACTTCTTGAAATGTACGATAAAAATGATTTTTACTACCTTTTTCAGCTTCGGAAAGTGTTGTCGAAATTTTTTCTCCGAAAAGGAAGATAATTCGAAGACAATGTTTGGTGGTCCAACGTCGACATCTTCCTGCGGTGATATTTCGCGACACTGATTCTAATAAAAAAAAAAAAACAAATCAATGATTCAATTTCACGAGCTAAATGTACGGTAATTTTTGATCAATTATTCTAACCTCATCGTCGATAATTTTAACGTACAAAACCTGCTAAATGATTTGTAAATCGTTGATCCGCGTAGCGTTATTTAAAAAAAGAATAAAATAAAAATAATTACTGAGAAATATACACTCCATACCGAAATGAAAATCAAGATGTATTTCACTGCTTCGACCGAACTATTTTTCAGACTAGATTCCAAGCTCGGGAAAAATGCGCCAGCGGTTAAGTGACCAAACCGACTACTACGCAGTCCCGAACGGAATGACCGGAATGACTTGCAACGGTTAGACGAAACTTATTTGTGCCGAAACGAGTTGGGTGGTGGGAGAAGACGCCGTCGCTCATTGGGCGATATTGGTGGTGATCGTGGAATCACGTATCATCTATCCCTTCCCTCAATCTTACCGAGAATGCGTTAGGTAGTGTTTCTACCCTAACCCAAAGAGTAGAAATACTACCTAACCAAAGCCCTAACCGACCGAGGAATTTCAGACCTTTTCTTTTTACACTAAATAAACAAGCGAACGGCGAGGGTTCAAATTTTTACGACGCGTCGCCCTTTCGCAGCGGAATTCAGGAAAATTACTAACGTCCCGAAAATTGCGAGAAAAAAAATATGTCATTTTTCGAGACTTGTTACTACTTCACGCATTTCTTGGTATACTTTCCGCCGCCAATCCGGAAATAATAAGAAGTAAAATTAACTATCGTGAGGCTGTTTTCATGAAATATTGAGATCGCTAGACGAGAACTAGAATTTACAATAATTACGCGAATAAAATATGCCAGATAAATCTTTCATGGCAATTAAATTCCTTTGAAAACGAAACTGTTTTGTACAAACAAAAATGATATTTAATCGCATTTACAATTTCAATTTGACAAAGAGATTTCGAAAGAAAAGATTGATAATACGTGTAATAACTTTTTTTCCGAGTGAATACTGTTGAATTTCCCTTCGCCTTCGTCATTCGGTTAATGACTAAAATATACCTCTGACGCAACAACTTGTTACGAGTTTAGTTCTTCCCGTCTTTGACTACTGCGCAGCTGCCCTTACTAACCTAAACTTAAGCCCTGGAATTCTTTGCCGCCGGCTATTACGACTGCTTCATCGTTAGATGTGTTCAAGACGAGTTGTCATCATTATTTGTTGGCTATTGAGCGTGCTGAAGTAGTGAGTGCGATGGCCTAGCTGCTAGATGGCTGTTTGAGAAGATGTTTAAAAAAAAAAAAAAAAAAATGACGTTGAGAGACCATTTAATAACTTTAATAACTTTAATAACAATATTATAAATACCATTATGCTTATTATTTGCATACTATTTGTAATGTTAATAATATGCTAGTTTTAAGTTTATATATATATATTTTTTTTGTTTCTCTTTTTTTTTATGTACACTCTGTATACTTTTTCTTGCTTTTGGCCGTTAGAGGACTTTGTCCTACGGCCTTGTAATAAATTACAATTACAATTACAATTACAATTTCGACTAGTTTTATGCTCGTTCGAATAACGTCAAGATAGACTTAGAACTCCTGTTACATGTATTAATGACATCCTTTTCGTGTATAAATATATACATATATATATATATATATATATTTTTTTTGAGGCAGGAAATTATAAAGTAAACAATATCTCATAACAACTTTTATAATTTTATACTGCAATCTATAATTTATATCACTAATATCATTAATCATCACTAATATCGTTAAATCCATAGACTGAAATGAGTTTCAAATGGAAACGATTATTCGGTTATACTACGAATATAGCTCCAACACTGTTGTCAACAGAGTCACCTTAAGTCTATAAAATAATACAAACTGAAAAAAATTTCTTCTGTTTAAGTAAATATCTGACTAGTTCGTCCTGATTTGTTTCATTTGATTTAAGATTTGTTTGATTGAAATAAGTCGTACTAAAATATCATAGATTCACTAATTCTAAGATCAATGCAATAGTCGTTTGATTTAATTTTTCTTTTCTAAAAACAAGTAAATATCGTTGTTTTTTTATGTTACATTGTTTACTTAGCATAAAGTCTTTACAGTGCGTGTGTCAAGTATTGTTACAAAACTCAATTGTAATTTTTACTCGGGTTTTGTTTACAGCTAGAGTCGAGTGGTTTTTTCCGATACTTTCTACTCATATTTGAATATTAGTATACCGCAGGGTTAAGAAAAAACAACTATCCTTGTTTACAAATAATGCTGCATGGTATAAAGAAATGTAAATATTGCCTGTTCACGTGAATTTTGTTGAACGAATATCCAAGTTGAGCTTATTTTTGTACATTGGAAGTATAAATAAATATACATTTCGCCGGGTGACGAAAAATGATATAGTTAAAGGTTTCAAATTGTGTAACTGTACATTTCAAAAATATCAAACAGTCGTATAAAAAATCCCGAACAATTAATCGTTGAGAATGCTTCAGCATTGGCGGTAACAAATGTCTAGATCTAGATATAACAACAAAATATCGGAAAGCGGTGCATTTTTTTAAATACAGATCCAATGCTACAAAAGCATCACATCTTTTACAACATTATGGAATAATTTTTCATTTTGTATATTGGATATGAGTTTAAAAATGTATGCGTTTAAAGATTTGTCAGATGACTATATCCAAATGGATATTTAACTTTTCAAAAAATTGCGTGGCGAATATTCTAGACCCTATATTCTCTCGATTGAAATAAATAATGTTAGAATTGTCAAGTCTTCACTTGAGTTCTCAACTTCAAAATATTCTGTCCAGCAATACATCAATTCTTTCGTTCGAATGAAGTATATTAATCTGATCAATATCATGAATACATATCACATGCGTGAATATTGTGCAAAATAATATTATATGATGAAAAATAAAATGGCATCAGTCCCAAGTACCTTTCCATTTTCATGGGTTTTCCCTTCGACACGCTTCCGCATTCTTTCCCACGCTCCTTTCCTGGTATACCTGAATTTATTTTGTCTATACCTGTCCCTTAGGGTAAGCCAAAGAAACTAACCTGTCGAATTGCTGGTCTTAAAAGACCTTTTTACTAAGAAAAAAATTCTCCCGTTGGGGAAAATTTTAAGCTCAATTTTAAAAGGTGTCTTTGGCCATTTCAAATTTCCCATTTAAATAACACGCAAAAAAATTTTTTTCATTAAAAATGCTATAACTTTCGAACCGTTTGAGATAAAAAAAATTTCCAGGCATATTCTTGTAGGGCATTAAATTCTCTAAAAAAAGACTCTGGAGTTGATTTTTTAGTCTCAAAAATTCGTATACTTACGGGCCGTGAAAGTCAAAAAAAAACAGAAATATGCAGTTTTAGGGTTCTGTGATTGGAAATATCCATACTAAATGGAAAAACTTTATACATATATATACAGAGAGAGAGAGAGAGAGAGAAAGAATGAGAGAAAATTTAAGAGGCCAAGTAGGCTAACCGTTCGCTGGTAATTTATGGGTACGACATAATTCGTAGTGTTTGCTGGTAAGCGAAGACCTTCCGGTGGTCTTCAGTCGATAGTAGTAGATATCTACTCTCTTTCTGTCACACAAAATAGAAGAGGACAGAACATTATTGTCAGTATCTCTACATTGAATATTTTTTTTTCAAACTGTTAAGAATTCTTCGATATACACGAGTTTTAGAAAAAAAAAAGACGGGAGTATCGTTGAAAAAAATGTTGAATTTTTTTAACCATCCTCTGATGATACCCAAATGCTTAGTTTTTATAACGGGTCGTCACTAAGCCCCCTTACTGGAATAATAAGAAAGTTTAACTACAATACAAGTATCTATAGCATTTTCGTATACACTGAAATGATGCATTTCTGTAATGATATCGGTATTGGATGAGAGTACGAGTTACGAGAATGAAATACGATAATCGATGCATCGATTAATCGAGTCTAAACAAATAATCAAACACGACTCGATTGAATCGGTAAAAATGAATCGATTAATCGATTATTCCGTATTTTTTTTTTTGAAACGGTGCATGTGAAACCATAATTTCTTAAATTTCAGTAATTATCAATTTCAGATGAAAATATTCATTTATCTTTCACTTATTACATCAAATAGGTATGTAGTAAGTAGCACAATGATAATAACTGATACTTTATAATGATATAAATTGACATTGTACTTCATCGTTCATAGGAGTAAAAAACAAAAATCAATTACGAGGAAAAATAATCGAGCAAGTCGATTAATCGAGTTTGAAAAATAATCGATTATACTCGATTAAACGGGAAAAAGTCATCAAAACGAAACGAAAGTGTTGGACGGCTCGATTCCGGTCCGTGAATTTTGGTGTTTGACTAAATTGAGCCAGTGCGCGTATCAACCGATGTAGGCCACTTTCGACAGTTTTTAGTCAACAAGTAGATTCCGTTATACGATTCCAAGGCGGTAGAGTCATCGTTATACATGCTTACATAGGTATAATACACGAATTCGACCGGACGCCCACCTCGCATGAAATATGCACATGGATGTATACATACGTACATAAATAACGTATCTAAACCATTTGTACCCTTGAATTACCTGCATCCGCCGAGCAATCAGTGCATCAAATGATTAGAATTTATAGCAGGGATTTTCTGAAAACTGGTAGCGCCGCTTTCGCGTGTACATATACATTATATACGGTTAGAAAAACATTTTAGACCCCAAATACTGTACACAGATAGCGACAATACTGATTTATACAAAATATTTCAGATTCAATCACGGTGGATATACGACATTAACGTTATTTATTGATTTAACCGTTGCGTTTAGGATAAAACTTCCCATAATTTTTTTAATTCCGAAGGTTAAACGACCCAGAACTGTTCAAATATGTTCTAATTACAGGTAAAATCAATATTCACAGGTGCGAAGAAGCGACTTCCGGTTACCCGTAACAAGGAAAGTGAGCCTAGATTTACTTTTATTGAATCCAACGAAAAAAATCGAACTCCTGCACTAGAAGCGTTGCGTTTCTTTAGCTCACTGTGTCCGTGAACAAGCGATTAGCCAACGACGCGTTATCATTTAACGAGTAGAATCACGTAGCGTAAATGCTACGCACGTATTATAATACAGTGTAGGTACTTACTCGACATACGCAACTGTTACGCTGGATTAGTATTCATGTTTTCTAAGCGTGGCATAATATTTTCTGCTGGTACGACGGTAAGAAAAAGTGATTAAGCTACTGCAGCACGTGGACAAGCAAGGTCTTTTGCCGTTTACGAAGCATCGCATTGTGCGTGTAAAGAAGACAATGAGTTTGTGTCTGCTTGTAGAATCGTAAAAGGCGGTAAATTTTTTTCTTTCAAATTTAAAATGCACCTGACGAATGACTCGCGCGGTAAGTATATATTGTTGAATACCTACGACGTAGGACACATTCACCTTCAAAGTCTAAAGAGTGAAAGCTGAGTAACATACTTGACGAGAATCCTGTCAACTACACGCGTGCGTTAATTTATACATATATTTCCATACTTCTCGTCAAAATGGTGAACCGGAATTTCGGCTCATTATTGGGAACCAGGCTACGAAAGTTCGTTCGTCTATCCACGAGTTTTTGGATATTATTAATCAGATATTTGTTATCGTAAGTGGTTTCCGGTTTCCGGACACAACGATAAGAACTACCACCAGCTTTCAAAGCATTTTAACCGTGCGATAAGAATTTTAACGACCCGTGATTTTGATGCGAGTCTACAGCTACATTCGAAAATATCAAATCAACGAACGAATTCATCTTACGGATGACTTGGGTATTTAAGGTTTCGCGAAATAAGTTTCGAAACGAAAAACTAATATTAAAAACAAACATTTTCAAGGCTCAATCGAACCTAGTCGAGTATGAATTCGATTAGTAGAAGAGCATGCAGTAGCACAAAATAAAATTAATAAAATTGTAAATTTAAACTATAACGTACTATCGCTTAGTTATTGTCAAATTTTAAAAGGTTACACTTTCGTGCCATATGTTCAATGTGAAAATCATTCAGCTTGTTGATCTTACTTTTACTTGTTTATGGATAAGATAAAACTTTCCTGATATCTTCAATTTCTCCTGTGTTACGGGAACTCTATTTGAACCAGATTCAACTCTTTTAAATCTGATTTTTCACCTTGATATCTGTTTGATTGTAATTTCTCTATCAAGTAAATCTATCCTTTAGATATCGTATGTACGAGAAAATTATTTCTCTTTATTCGGGTGATTCTGCGATCATGTATACAATATATATGTAAATATATAAATTAAATTTTCTAGTATATTTTCTTATTACACAATAATATGTATAGGCTTTTATATAATTTACACATGTGTTTATGTATACCTATATAACAATTATTTGTAAGAATTATTGTAAAAATATAGACAACCTTATCTTCGTATTGCGTTTCATTTTTTTTTTTTTCTTCTATTTATATCTTACATGCAAGCGTGTATAGCAATTTATTGTTAGTATACTTTTTTTTTTTTAAATCTTGTTATACTAGTTATATACATCAGTTATGTATAGTTTATATAATTGCGTACGGAGATTGGAGGTAAGTTGAGTTTCGCAGCCAACATTGATGTTGTACGATCTAAAATAAATTTACTTGAGAAAAAACATTTAAATCGAAACCAAAATCGTGATATTGGATAAATTTTGATATTTGATTTTCTGAATAGTTCATCGTACGGATTTATCAATATATTCGTGACACGATGTATACAATTATTACCTGCAAAGACCATCGAAGTCATATCGTCATGTAACTATCCGAATAAAATCTGATAAATTGAAACGAAACTTTCCTTACAGTTTTGTGCAACTAGACAAGCCCTTCTGAACATGAATACCAACCTAAATACGTGATAAAAATCGATGTCTACGAGGTTGAATTTTCTCCGATGAATAACGAAAGCTTCGTATCAATACTGGCCTGGATGTTGTTTCAATTTATGAAAAGGCGGTGACCGTTTACTTTCCAAAATTATATATGCAACAAAATTTTGATATTTCATTGGTGGACATGGCCCGAACCCGTTCAACAATATTCAATCGTCCTAAATAATGCATGGGACGAACATAATAATAGGATTTACAAAAAACGGTGGAGCAATTCGTCCCGACAGACAAGTCGGTAAACGAAGTATTTCGAATGGGTATAATAAAACGTTGACACACATACACGTAGACATGTATCAATTTGCCTATGCTGTTATTTTAGTATAGGAGGCGAATTTAACTGTTATACATTATTTACTAGGAATACATTTTGTTGCTGTGTATAAGCGTCAGCAGTTACAATTCCATCACACTGAGCATTTTTATCTCGTACGTTTATAATTTGGACCCCAAATTTTACATACAAGCTAATATCATATATATATATATATATATATATATATATATGCTGCTATATGTATATACATGTGTATATATCAAAGACAAAAATATTGGTTCTCCGCTGTTAGAAGAATAGACTGACATCTAGATACGAACGATTCATACAGGGACGAATCTTTGCACTGGTGCAGTAGATACTGAATCTCCGCTTTTTAGATAGTTGCAAAAATTCGATCAAGTAATCTAATCACAACAAGGAAAAAAAAAATTATTTAATCACAGATATGACTGCAAAATTGTGATTGTATGAAAATTCAAAGTTATTTAGACGGATCGTGGGAGTGACTGTGAAAGATGAAAATAAAATCCCTGCTTTGTCTTCTTTCAGACCAGAATTCAACTGTTTCCTCGGCTACTTTACAAAGAAAAATTTCACACGAATTGGAAAATATATGGGAAAATTTGAAGGTCAAGTTTTAGTAATATTGCAAGGTCACCAATTGTTATTCATTATCGACGATTTGCCTACGATTCGTAAAAACTCAAATTCAATATAAACCGTCGACTTTGTTAAAAACTTGCAGAATTCTTCCCGTATATCACCTTGTTGAATATATGTTTGCTGATCAAGGAAAAAATTATCCAACAAATTCAATAGTGTTATCTTATAATGGCAATAGTAGAGAAAAAAAGTTATTTTCACAGTTCATGTGTAAAGAAAAATCGTTGAAAGAGTTCTTGATCGTAAATAAAATGTAAGGAATGTCGAGCATGCACTAAGAAAAATTTCATCGTTATGGTTACTTGAAAATTCTAATCAATTGTGTATCGTTACAATAACGTTTCAAAAAATGTGGCACAAGTAATTATTTAGTACAATTACGGTTGTCGACAGCGTATTTCCTCATCATAAGTTGGACAGTTCAATTTGTTTGTTTAGGTAACATTTTTTTTTAATTGAATAAGGCCTTAATTAACATGAATCTATCATTGCACAAACATCAAATTATCGCATTAAATGTAAAAAAATTATGTATATATATATATGACGCGTGACCAAAATCAAAACGAATAACGATACATACTAAAATATCTAGTAAAAACTACAAAACTCATTTTCACTTTGTACCAAAAACTACATTTTTCAATTACGCGATGAAATGAAAATAGCCAAGAATTTTATTCGAAAGAAAACTAGAAATATATCTCGGTGTGGTAAAATTTTACCTCGAACAGCAAATTTCATGAGTCTTGGACTGATTTTACGTCAGTGCAGGAAAGCCTGTAACACATACGCGCGGGGTCAAAACGTTCACCGTATAAAGTTTATACATATATATGTATGTATATACGTATGTACAATCGATATCTTAGGCAAGAACCAGGTGTTAAAGATGAGCCAGCACTTCGACGGCGGTAACGGGAGGCGTTTGGTCCCCACTGAGAATGACGGGCTCAGATTCGGTCTGGACGATCCTGACAAGATTCGCGTCCTTTTTAGATGGCACCTGGAGAGTAGCGGTCGGCGTCGGATTCGGTCGGCCACAGTAGCTGGGCGGTCTGCTCTCACGTGTCGTTCCTCCCAGGGCCGCGACGCTACCCGCATTCGACCTATAAGTCGGCGGCGGCGACGAAGTCGGCTGTAAACGATCCAGGAGAAGCAGTCGAAGTCGATACTCCTGCATGCTGGCCTGTGGATCATCGTGCTTCGTATTAGCGAGGTGCAAAAAATTTCAACGAATAAATCAAGATTCGGGTTATTTGTTTTTGCTTACAATTAGGAATCATTTTCCTTTCATGTGTCACTCGTAGTCCTATCTACGAAAATTTATCGGATACGAAAAGGAAAATTATCAAAAAAAACTAACAAATTTGTCGAATTTCACCGGTCATTAATCCATAATTCACAGAAGCTAATGGAATTTGTATCAAATTTTATCAGAGCATACAAGTGAGTCTCGAAGTTATGGTGTGAAAAGTATCAAAAAGCGTTGTCATTTGGAGCCAATATTAGTGCAGTCGAACAATTATGATCGTTTTTAAATTTTCGACGTAAATTCAAGTCGATTAGCGTTAGCGAAACTTTGAATCCTTTCATTTCCTGTTACTGTTGCTTCAATACTTTTTTAACCAGACTGTACTATACTTTTTCTTAAAAACGTTGGAAAAGTAGAGTTAAAGTGGAAGGTTTTTAGAGTAATGCTTTTCAATGCTTGACGATAATCAAACACTTTCGGCAATATATTTTTTTTACCTTCCCATAGTTAAGTAACGTTGTACGAAAAAAAAAAAAACTGGTATCGTTTTACCTGTTTTTTTGAACAAAAATATCTGAAAACGTTATCGTTGACTTGACATGGCACAGGTTTTATATTTTGAAAAGAGATCGATCCAAGTGTATAGACTAGCCACAAAATATTTTACGAGTGAAAGAGTAAAATATATGTAATACAGAGTATAATCAGAGTGAAAGAAAACAAAGTATAAAAAAAAAAACCGACACTTTTGAAAGAATATACGTTTTGTGTTGTAACCGCATTTATACACCGTGGATGTTAATTCGAGCGACGCGATAGCCTGGCGTTTTTTTGAAAGCGAGTAAAACCGAGGAGGTGAGAGATGTGGACCAGAGATTTGTCGTGCCTGGCGATGCGAGCCGGTAGGGCAGACCGACATCGGAACAACGAACGAAGGTCGAGCTCGAAATGGGCATCAATGGCCCTAAACCCGAGGGTTTCGTTTCAGGTAGTTCAACCTTGCAACAACGGTACTGATATAAAAGAGTAAAAATACCAAGCTAACCCAAGATCGTATTACCCTCACAGAAACTAGAAATTTCATTATTTCAACTCTAATACACAAACTGTGCCATTGTATTTTTATTTTTAAGCGGATACCAAAACCGTATGGTAATAATTGAGTGTTTGAATGAAATTTTTCTTTCATTTTTAGGGGTGCATAATTCAGTGCAAGCCAAAATAATGAGGACGTATTTTTTGTTTTTCGTTAAAAATGATAATTTTTTCATGTTATAGGTGATTGAATTTCACTGATTCTAATATATATAGATATATCTTAACATGGGTGACGTCACAATGTTACAGTTTTCAATCTGTTATATTAATGGCAATTTTGACTCAATCGAAAAAATAAAAAATACGTCCAAAATATTTTTTTACAATCTACAAGAATATGAAATAAAGAAATTTCATTCAAATACTCAATTGCATAGTTAAAAAACCCTAAAACTATCGAATAATTAGCGCGGATGGTAGAAAATAATGTACCTAACATGTATGAATGCGTCAGTTTTTGCATAAAACATTATTCTTTCGTTTTATTGGATACCAGAAATTTGCATTGTTAACTTTTGTTCTATGGTCATTTGTTGAAGCGCGAGGAGCCGACCAATCACGAACATGTCAAATACCGGTATACAAAATGTACTCTTAATTGCATAGATGCAGGCGTATTTCGATCGCATCGACCCTAAATTGCATACATGCAGGCGTATTCCAGTAAAATCCCCCCGAATTGCATAGATTCAGGCGTATTCCAATGAAATCCGATCAGAATTGCATAGATGCAGGCGTATTCCGATGAAATCCATCGAGAATTGCACGGATGTAGGCATATTCCGTTGAAATGTAGCCCAGAATGCATAAATAGGGGCAGATTTAAACCGTTTGTTGAATTGCCCATCGAAGATTTCGACGAAATAACCCGGTACATTTATCTATACTGTACTAATCGTAAAACAAATGCGGTGAAAACAATTGACTATATATCTATGCGCATGCGAAAAGGAGAACCGATCTCCTATTCCTTTCTACTGGATAGGCTTTGCAGCAGTATGACGTCATCAAGGTCAACCGAACATTTCACCGCGGAAGAGAAGGAGTTTAAAAATTCTCCGTTCTTTTACAAGTTGACGAAAAAATCAATACCGAAAAACGAAAACACATGCAGGAATGTAAAAAAAATTGACCATTGACGGCAAACTCGGCTACACCTGACCATCTATCAAAAATTTTACGAATAAGAAAGTGTTATATAATCTTGACTGTGAAAACCTCAAAAATGGTACCCAAAAAATCGTTATACTCTTGCACATATATATATGTATATATAAAATGTGTGTGTGTGTGTGTGTGTGTGTGTGTGTTTTATAGAAATCGAATAAGAATGTCCTACTAAATTCGCGGCAGCGCTCACAATCTGCCCGAAGCCTCTCCTTTTTCTTGTCCGACGACGACGCAGCAGGTCGTATAAAATACTTGCGAAATAATCATGTAAGTATATTGCATGTATGTACTTGCCTGATAACTCGGAGGCGGTGGCCTAAACTGAAATTCCGGGTATATCATGGCGGCGTAAGGATGCATGGGTCTAGCCGGTGGAATTCTTCCCGAGATACCCGTGAACCCAAAGAAACTTCCACAGTGTTCCCTGCTGGTAACTCGCCATGCCACCGCGCTCACAGTCACCAGTACCACACCGATACCTGTAACGGAATATCAGAACTAGTGATCGCTATAACCACGCTGCGATCAACAAAACAGTTAAAAGGTTAGTTAAACGCAGATTTTGAATTTAGACAATTGAAACTAATTTTGGATTGAAAAATTCCTCGATTTATCCTCCAGGTTTCTCAGATCCGTAATTGTTATTTTCCGATTACCCTTCATCGTTACAAATTGTTTTATTTATTTTCAATTGATCTTTGTCCTACACTCACATATACAGAGTGAACTCCTAACGAGAGTACGTTCCGTCTACTGCTAAACTTTAACGCGCACGCGCTACAACCCGAGAGCAGTTGTTTGCCAGGGCGACCAACCGTCATAGCCAATCGTCATAGCCAACCGTTCATCGCGATGTAAGTTACTTCAAAAACTTTGACAGTTGTGAGTGGAAGTAGAACTACCACCGACAATTGTCAAAATTTTTGATATTACATACAGTAATGTTTATAAATGTCTCGGGCTTCCGGCTAACTTGTTTTCGGTACGAAACAAAATGCAAACTCCATTCTATACGAATTACGTGACAATGACTGGCGATGCAGCTGACGGAGAGATTAGGAGTCATTGTCACATAATTCGTATAGAATGGAGCTCGCATTTTGTTTCGTACCTAAAACAAGTTAGCCGGAAGCCCAAGGCATTAACGAACATTACTGTAAATCGTAGCGAACTGTCATTCAAATTTATGACGGTTGGTCGCCCTGGATGACAACCCAAACAACCGCTCTCGGATTGTGGCGCGTACGCATGAAATTTTAGCAGACAACGAAACGTGAAGTCGTTAAGAATTCACCGTGTATAACTGTATCAAAGTTCTTCATTTGAAATCACGAATTACGGATATACTGCAGGTATAATGATCAAGTATTTCGCTAAATCTGCAAATCATTTGTCACTACGCAACAGTTTGAATGTCAGAGTTCAATTTCTTCAGATTTTCGACACAATTTCGTGTCTTTTCACCAATTTTTTTCATGTTAAACAAAAATCCTTTACCAGGTAATTCAGGTTTTCATAGAGTGACAAGCCTGTTAATTATCACACAGTATCAAAAATGATACAACGTGTCGTGATTGCATGGATTCGAAACTTGAGTTGGCGAATGACTTGTCGATGCACGTCGTCACGCGTATAAACGACACAATGTCTTGCAGGCGTCAGAAGATTTGATAAAATGTGCGATTGAAACGATTGCATTCGTATTAGCATAGCAAAGGGCCGCCAGTATCAACGCGTCACGGACTAACATGCATTCACGAGGAAAATGTAGTGATGCTATTATGCCTATATCATGGTACTTATCGGTGCCTGCATACGATAATATGCATAGTTGGGCCGCGTCAATGCGTACGTATCAACTGACTGTAGGCATTTTTATATCCTGATAAAATGCAACCATATTTAATTTCATACTTTGTTCTTTTCTTCATCGTTTTACCGACAAAGTTTTGTACGATAAGAATATGTAAAGCCTGATATATATCAAGCTCATGTTTATTTCCAAGACTTTAGGGGTATAACTGCAGTGATTTTTAGAACAAACAATTGAACATAACATAACATCAATGTTTTCAGAACATAACGTCAGATAATGGCGAATTGTGTATTTAATTGGTTAACTTGGCTTCGCAATGTAATATTATTCCAAGTCACAAAAATAAACGTTCGCCATGTGTGAGATATTGCGTTGCGGCATTTTTAGAAAAATTAGCTGTTTCAACAACCTTTAAAAGGTAAAATATACCAATATCTTTCATACCTAACTCTTTCTAGGTCACTTTGTGGTTGAAAAATAGTGATTTTCTTTTATGCCTCGCCGTGTTAAGTGAATGTTATACAGTCAGTCCTTACCGACCGCGTTAAATGTCACGTATTTCGACTATCATCAAAGCTTACGCATCACAGTTTGAAAATATCACAATCAGCGCAATTTTACATGGAATACTGAATACAAATACCAAAAAAAAAAAATTACTTTCAACTTTTTGTTCGCATAAAACCAAAAAGTTTCTAGATAGTTTTGTTCGACATTGCATGTAGAATTACGCTGACTTACGCGGGATTCCACACGTCAGCGCTGCATAGGCATTGGTAACAGTGAAAACCAGTGACATTTTACTCAGTCGGTAAATACTAACTACAGCATTCTCTTCGCTGTACCAACTTCAACCGCACAATGTGCACTTGGCTGCAATAATTCTGAGACATAACATATCCCATCGTCGTCGAAGTTTTTACTTTTGGGTTAGATTCGACGGTTATGTTACGTGTACAAAGATTGAGCCTGTTTCGCGGCCGGCCGACGGTGGCGCTGCGGTCTGATTCTCCATTGCCAACGTAACCAACCCGTCGAAAATATCACCTCTCACAGAATCACTGCGGCCAAGTGTACCTGCGAGTAAATCCGAAATCGGGCTTACTGAGCGACATTCGATCGAACCCATCGCTAGTCTACGAGGCAGAAACCAGTATTTTGTGATACTCTTTAACGGGTGCCAGCTAGACGTTGTTGTGCGGGTGTAGGATTCTGCATTTCTATAGCCCTGTGTCCCCCATTGTTCCCAGGCATTCTCGGCTGCTCGCAGGTTTACAACTTGTATATACTTGAATTTAGCCATGATCACTGACGGAGCAAGCAAGCAGAGACAGACAGTCACTGCCAAGCTACTGCTGCACAACGGTTAGAAAGTAAGATAACCAAGCTCTATTCTCCGTCATTGGCGTGAGTGCAGCAGCCGGCAGGCACGGTATAGAGTAACGAGTTTGCTCGGTTATTCTGCCAGTTCGCTGCTCTCTGTACCTGCGGCGAACTAGAATCGCAGGATATACCTTACAGTCCCTGAACCATCGCTTCAGTGCAAGTTTTATCAAGTTGCCTGCAGGCTCTGCGTGTCAGAGAGCGCAGCTCATAGCCTACCGTCTACGGTATAAATCTGAGCCACTCTCTCTTTGAATTCGCATTCACATTTTGCATAAACCGGCACGTTATATTACAATCAACGACTATACTCGCAGCTAGTGTTCCTTCGTCTCTTCTCATCTGTACCAAGCTCTTGATTAGACGGAGAAGTTCCAGTGCGTCCTAGCTCGTAGCTAGGCGGATGTGTCAGTCTACCAATGGGAACCCGATCCGTGCATACGGTCACTAGTATCTAAGGATCATTAACAACCGATGATTAACCCTAATACTTAAACCCGGTGTGGTTATAAATACACATCGTTCAAGTATAGATCCTTGTCATACCGCGTGTCTGTTCATATTCATCATATCTATACATTATTCACTTCATTACACATTACAGGTATTATACATATTTTTTTTTGCCAGTATGAAAGCGAGGAGAAATGGCAAGGCAAGAGATTCGGCATAGATACTATACTCCATTGGATAATTTCACATTGATATTCATTCTCGTTTCCGATCATTATACATAGGTACTAATGATTCTAATTTTTGATGACTTTCTTCCCAAATTGTATTATACAATATTTCCTTGCTTTGCACCCTGTACATTCATTTGTTTTCAATTGCGCAATCAAAAATCATCCTAGTTCTAATACCCACTGATATTTATCGAAGAAGACGATGATTCTGATATTGGATGCTAATTCAGACCGTCAATATTAAAGCTGATATTAAACTACGAATGAGGTAAACATTAAACGCCCTATAATCTTATACCAGCGAGAAAAGTTCGTCTTACACAAGAATCATGGCTTGATTATACGCGTATATACGAAAATCGTAAAATGTGATTAGAAACGGTAATTAGAGCACGCAGCGTCTATTATATATTACTCAACCGTACGCTTCTACTTTACTACCATGAAAGAAGAGATTGAAAAAAAAAAAAAAAAACAACAAAATAAACCGAAGTAGAAATCGTACGTAGATAATAACTTTTGCAGAGAAATGAGTATTATAGGTATTATGCCGGGCATTCTAGCTTCGCTCGACCCACTTCCTACATCCTCCGAAGCAGTTATCATTTTTATTTGTTTCCTTTTTCGCTTTTTAACCACTTTTCGAACTCGGTGACGCGCGTTCAGCCTGAATGTGTAAAAAAATATCTTCCCAACTCTTAAACAAACAATCGTGTTACATATAAACTGAAAAATATCATATACACGAAGACGACATGTTTGGTTTGGTATTTCTAGAATCAGACTAGTTAGAGATAATACAAAAACAGATGGAACGTGGAGTAATTTTATTCAATCATACTCAGATCCTGTAACGTATATTTTAATCGAGTGACTCTGAAGTCGTTAATTATTATTATTATTATTATGCATATATTGCAGAAACAAAAGCATTGCAATTTTCTGAAAATGAAAGTGGCTCGTTTTTTCTCTCACCGTGATTCTCTAACGTTATTTCTGTTTAATTAGCATTTCCTCTGAGCATTGAACAATACATCCCCCCCCCCCTGATAACACTATACGTATGCATATAATATATACATGTCTTTTACACCAAACTTTCCCTAGCGAAGCTTATAGGTGTATGAATCTCCATTTATGCACATCTACCGATGCATGCATGTATGCTATACCTAAATTATACAGACTTCGCGCTCGCTTAGCTGCAAGTAGATATATTTATAATAACGAACGTTGTGACTAGCTCTATAATCCCACGCTAATTATCACGTTATTAGAGGCCTGACTACGATCCTATTTATCGAAACTTTAATACGCCCAGTAGAATTCCCGCAACAATGCAAAGCATAATATGCTCTGCGTTCGGGTATTTTTTCTGTAATAACAACTCCGAATAATAGTGGTAAGTATTCTTACCACCTATTTTATATCCAGTTTTTGTACGTTTGGAGAAATTTTCAACATATTTCTTTGCGGTTTTTTGCTATTTTCGATAGTATACTAATAGGATTTCAATACTCGAGAGTGATTATTGCGATATAACGTATATTGTTGTTGTTAGAAACAAAAATTGACTTAAAAATATCGTGAAAATTTAAGGAATAATTAATTTCCGAGAAAGTTACCCCTTCAAATGTTTCACATAACCTATAAGTTTTTGGGTTCACGGATTATGAATCGGAAATCGGATTAAAAAAATTCAAAATTGCGGATCCAATATGGTGGACGAAAATTTCTAATTCGATCGAATTTGGAATAAAAACACTGCCCATAGGTTTTTTGGGTCGCTGATTACGAATGTGAAATCAGATTTTGAAAATTCAGTATGGCGAATCCAATCAGCGACCACGAAAATCCCTGCATAGAGTTTTTTTAACTGGATTCAATCGGATTAGAAATTTTCATCCGTCATATTGGATACGCCATAAAGGATCCGGCATCTTGAATATTTGAAATTTGATTTCATATTTGTAATCAGCGACTCCGAAAATGCACAGCATAGAATTTTTTTAGATAACCATTTGACCAGAATATATTCTCGTAACTATAACGGGTGAAGTTTTTTTCAGTGTAATATATAATGTAACAACGACAAAAGAATGCAAGGTTTTCGGTTTTCATTAACATTAAAAATTTATACGGAGGTTGTTTATGTGTTCATGTGATACGTATTAACAATAAGATGCACTTATAGTTTACATATCTATAGATAATAGATATATATACATGAGTTTCTTACACAAATTTTCTCAAATCAAGTTTGCTTTCCAAAACGAATAAGATCTTGTCACGCTTTTTCTAACGGGTTTGACCCATATATATATTTGTTATATATTCTACGCTGCTCGTAATGCTGTGCCAATATATTTCCCGAAATAAGCAGTGTGTGAGAAACGTTAACGAATTATACGAAACAGTGAGTCGTAGTTATCTAACGGAGCTTCAATTCCCAGCTGAAATTGTTCAATTTTTCTTTAATTACATTACATATTGCATAAGTAAATAGAAGTTATCGGCTAGATTGAAATTTCTTTTACCATAAATGTAACTTATACCCATTTGCTGAAAAAATAACTCTCTCACAACTTTAGAATTAGTTTATAAGTCACGGTTGTAATTTTTAAACAATTATGCTTATAACTGCGATTAAATCATAATTTGTGGCTGTGAATTCTTCACAGTTGTGATATTACAAAATTTTTGGTAAAACCCTATTTCGTGGTTTACATGAAAATCACAATTTGTAGAAAGCTACTTTAAAATAAGTAATGATCCCGAATTTCTTTGCTTGTCTTTCACTACATAAACGATCGGTAGCAATTATAAAGAAAGAAAAATGAAACAGTCTGGCGACAAATTTTTGCGCCAAAAATTCCGTGACATTTCACCGGTTCAAGTAAATTACTAAAACCCAAATCGTTCGGCTTGTTAATTAAGCCAATTTTTTTCTCTCGATGTAAATCAGTAAATTTGTTACCTCAAAAAAAAAGCCCTTTCAATTCCCACATGATATAGAAAACTGTAATCACGTATTTTCCAGTTACAAACGACAACGGCATCTGTGTCTGATCCCACGGTTTAGAAGGTTTGTTATAGACACAGTGGTGAAGGTCAGGCATTGTCATACCTCATTATCGGCGGTCCAAGATTGCCGGTGTGGTATAATAGAAATAATAATTCGCACAATAAGAACTGACGTGCAGTAATTTACATGATGAATAATAAACTGTAACGCAGTTGCGACGAAGAACAGGGCTGAATGGAATTTATAACTATACGTATAGCAGGCTTTTAAACCATCCCACTTTATCACATCTACGAGTGCAATAACTATGCCAAGTATGTGGAATGAACGAACAGTTCTCTCCGCAGTGTTCATTTTTATTGCGACTAATTGATGCTGGCCTACTTTGGGTGAAGTAAAATTCGGCGGGCGAACGTTTTGCCGCCGCGTAACGTGGAAGATATAGCAAAGAGTATCGTATTTTTTTTTCTTTTTTTTTTTTCGTAGGTATGTTGATGAGATTATGTAAGTGCCGGGCAAAATAAGGAAGTGTAAAAAAAAAAAAAAAAACATGGATGTTTTTTTACACTGCTTCAGAAATTATAAAAATACTTCATCAAACTTACGTGTTTGAGTTTTTATAAGCGCCGATAAATCCCAATGATCTCGTATGATATGAATAAAAATTGAGATTTGGTTGAGATTTTTTTTTTTTTTTTCAACTTCAGGGGTTGAAGAAAAAAAGGAATCCTTTGTAAGTTTAAGATTTTTCGCATTATGCTTTCACAGCGATTATTTCAACGAGTTTTCTCTCCTCAGCGTGTGAATGGCGGTGATAAATTTCAGGATACTCCAATTTCTGCAGCAAAAGATATATAACCGATTCTTAAAAGAAAATTGTACAACCTATTTTCTCTCTTCATACCTCACGGGGCAGAAAGAAAAAATCAAAATTAGAGTACAGACTAAAGTCTAATATAAAAGAAAAACTGTTGAATAAAAAAAAAAAAAATTAGCATAGAGAATTATAAAAAAAAAAGGTTCACATGCCGTGACTAAAATCATCAAATTGAATTAAATTTAAACGGCCACTTCTTGATACAAAGATAGATTCTAATTTCACGAATTTCACCTGAAAAAAAAAACCCTAAATTATGAATCATTTATTAAAATTTTGTTCGGACGGTTTTTAGAAAAATCAGTTCGCACGACGGCAATTACCTTTATAACGTACGAAAATTTCCACTACAAAGTAAAGTTCCTTCTAATCTTTTACCAATTTCAAAATTGATAGTTTAAAAATATTACGACTGTATTATTTCCGTTATTTATTAATTTTCTTTTTTTTTTACCAACGGAGCAACATATTTCAGTTGAAATCTGATTACGGCGATGACATTTTGCCGAAGAACGTTAATTCAAAGGTTGGCTAAAAAGCTTTCGAATAGCCGAACAACTTATTGACGGTGTCGAGTTTTCGTTTTTTTTTTCTTCTTCTTCTTCTTCTTCTTTTTTTAACGTAGTTTGTCGTGAGAGTTCTGCACTGAATCACAGAGTAGATGGTACAAAATTATACGGATGAGTAACTGCATCTACATATCAGAGACAGTATTCGGATTTCGTAGAGAAAAATAAAAAAAATAAAAAAATAAATAAATAAATACATAATCCCACGCGCGTTAATTAAATGCTAATAACAATAATAATAAATTTTCAAGCAAGGTCGTTTCAACAGGTAGAAACGCGGTAAGTCTTGAAATGGGTTTATAAAACGTGTGCAGTACGAGTGCATGCATGCATAGGTATATATAATGTTGACGAAAAAAAATAAATAAAATAAAACAAATAAAGTCATTTTATCTCATGGGAAGTAAAATAATTTGACCTAAAAATTGTACAAAAACAAGGTAAAAACTGTTGCTGAACGTGATAGGTGGATGTCTACATATTTCACAAGATTTTTACAACAATCGCAACGAGATATAAGAATGAAATAACAATAATAATATTACAACAACGACGACAGAATTCTCAGCGTGTAATCGCTCGTCAATGACAAAGCTCAGCTGTAGCCGAATGAGAAGGTAATTAAATCCGCAACGTGAAGGACCGTAGGTTTAATTAAGAGGCGTCTAAACTTTGTTTAATTACACCATAATATGCGTACATATTATACTGCGGGCAGATAACCGTGCGTAACTATACGGACGTCCTTGAAAGATAAAATTGTAGTAAAAAAAAAAAAAAGGATTTTACGTTAATTTCGTAACGTTAGTTGATCACGTTTTTTTCCACCTCCAACCTTGACTTATACCCAATTACAATGCATGTATACTATTTTTATTTGTATTAGAATTGTTGATTTTTTTCGTTTAGGCATATTAAAAGAGTAAAAAATAAACGTAACTCGAAATTTATCACGATGCATGCCAAAGGAATAAAAGTTCATAAAGCATTCCGAGAAGAAGACTCGCGAGGATAACCAGGAATAAAATAATAACGTGCAAGTTTAGCTGGTAATTTACTCATGCATATTGCAATTTAAACGGAAAGATTCAACTCGGCAATAAAAATTAAACAAAGCGGTTTTCGTTATCTGTATACGTCGGTATTTTATTTTGTTTTTTTTTTTTTCCTATTTCTTTCCGATTACCCAGCATGCTTGGAAATAACCAACGTTTTAGTATTACTCATAGGTAACTATATAAAACATCAAAGAAAAAAGAAAATATAACGCTGTTGTGAATAATTTATTGTATTCAACATGGAAAATCAGTGAAATTAATGCGGTTGAAAATTTTCATAATGCGTACAATTCGTGAAAAATTTCTTTTTTAGATTTACCATAGACCCAAAAAGAAATTGATATAGGTATAATATTTTTCGATAATGATTTGTTAAATCGCGGTAGGCAAAGGACAAGTTTATATTACACATGCTTCTTTTTATACGTAATCACAAGACTTTTGACAGTAGGAATCAGAGCGGTGAAAAATAATGACAGCACGACTTCGATTAATGAACACATATGCGTATAATTGTAGGATTCTATTCAATCCTAAAAATTTTTTTTATCACTCGTACCTGTTATTAGTTGAATTTTCGGTAGAAGTAACAAGTTTAGTTTGTATATAACAAATACGGAGAGAATAAACGAGCAGATTCTACTAAAAACCTACAGTACAATAGGGACAAATAAATATTTTCGGTAAAACATAGTTTTATGAAATGTAGAATTTAGTCTCAAAAGATTGAAAATCACTATTTCCGGACTAAAATCTCCTACATTTTTATAATAAAAAATATAATTGAAACGGGTATTTTTTTCTGAAACGAGAGTAGAATCTGTTCTCTTATTCTCTCCGGGTACAACACAAACTGGCGCACATTGTTACACACATATATATACGTGTATATACTTGCATGTCCCAAGGCACGTGCATACGTGTATTTATACGTATTACATGTATGAACGTGCAGGCAGCGTTTTACAGTTAACGTTGGTATATTGACGTTACTCTTTATGGTTACCTCATTCACCTCGTATATGAGGTAACTGGACTTTGCAGGTAACCGTAGAATAAAACGAGATGCAACTACGTGTAAAAGAGGAGCGAGTATACATGGGCACATTATAAATACACACTTTATACATACATTATACAGTTCGCGTCGCGAACACGCGTGTTTATCTCAAATGTATCGCCGTCCACTTTCAACCGGTTTGCTCGCATAATGTAAACAAATTAGCACCGTTGCATGGTGTATATGTATGTACATATCCCTTTGAGTCACACATTATTGGGCTCGGTCGACTTTTACGACAAGACAGTATTTTGCGCTGAGGTAAATTTCATTTGTTACAGTAACTAGAAGAATTGAGTAAAACAGGTGCCGTTGAAAAAAACTTGGAATTAGGAAAAACGAGCTACGCGTCAACATTTTGCCCTATTGTCGATACTTTTTTGGTAATTGCAACGAAAAATCAGTTTCTGAGGTTTGCTCTAATTTTTTTTTAGTTAATTAAGCGTTAAATTTTCGCAACAGTTGCAAGAAAATATAGCAACAGTGATCGTAATGAGAAAGAATAGTAACGGATAATAGAGTTTCAAAAATTCAAGATGATGGATTCAATATGGCGGATGAAAATTTCAAATTTAATCATATCCGGTCAAAAAACTCCATTCAAGGGTTTTTGGGGTCGCTTATTGGATTTGTGTATACTGAAAATTCAAAATCTGATTTCACATTCGTAACCAGCGGAGTTTTTACTCCGTATTCGAGCGAATTTGAAATTTTTGTCCGCCATATTTGATCCGCCATCTTGAATCTTTTTAATCAATTTTAGATTCGTAATCAGCGATCCCAGAAAATTATAATTTATGTAAAACATGTACCACATATGTGTAGAGGGGTAACTTTTTCGAATATTAATTATTCCTTTAATTTTGACGATTTTTTTAAATAAATTTCTTTCTAACAATAATAATTTACGTCACATCGCAATAATTACTATCGAGTAGTGAAAACCTATTAGTATACTATCGGAAATAGCATAAAAAGTTTTCTAAATACATATACAAAGAATGGATATCAAATAGATGATCAGAATATTTACCACTGTGACTCAACGGGTTATAAATTATATAGATGTAATGGATCAACCCATAAATTTGTACGCGCAGAAAAAATTGTATTACAGAATTAGTGGGATGTAGTTTTTATTCAAGACATTCCGATCTTTACGTTTATATTAGTTACCTAATTTTATTTCTATTTCAAGGTTGATAATCATCGGGTATAACTTATATTCGATTTTTTTTTTTCATGAATACCGGCAAAGAAATTCGTTTCGTATTTTTACAAGTAAACTCCAGTTTCTTTGCGAGATATGAAGTCGCGTAATTGAACAAATTAATAAATTCCCGAAGTTGTTGAGAATTTTTCAGGTTCTCAAACTATCCTTAAATATTGCAGCATGTCCTTCGATCAGACGCGCATATAATTTTCTTGAATTAATTCATTTTCACAATTATAAACAATATGTAGTACAAAAGCCTTGTCTTTTTGCGTAATCAATTTGATTCTTTCAACACTTTTCTTGACGATAAAATTTTCCGATTTCTTCATAACCGCGTTATGCACAGAGATTTTATGAAATCTTTTCGAAACAGGTCGAGTATAAGAGCTGCAAGGCCGTTATATCACTTCAGTTGGTAATCTTTTCAAGCCTGCATTCAAAACCTCAGCTGTACTAGAAATTTGAAATTGATTTTCGAGGCACGTTAGTTACACGTTTGACCATTGGAATCTTACAACGATATTATACGCAGGCCCCGAGGCCCAAACGAATCTGTAATACATTTCAATGTACACATACACGATTCCAATATCATGAAAAACAGCCAAGAATGCATATAAAGTTTTATAACACGTAGATAATATTTTATTATCACATATCGTCGTGTCTTCAATAATTACTCAACTTCTCGCAAAAAGGAATCTGCTATTTCGAATAATAATTAAATAGACGAAAATTTTCATTATCGTTATGTACCCAAGCAATGTATTCCGCGACATCATACATGTAACAACGTTATACAGACGAGACTTTGAAAGGAATACTTCAAGTTACAAAAATAATTATGACGACGATATTCGTCGGTTAAAATTAAATCGATTCCAATTCGAATAAATCGCAAGTAAATTGAAAAAAGAAAAAAACAATGATTTTTATAATAGAAATCAAATAAATTCAAAATTCGGAAAAATCGCATCGATTGAGGCTAAAAGCATTAAAAAAATTCGCTCCTTTCTTCGTATGATTATGTATTATAATATATACGGTAGTAACTAACCTTCCTCTCTGTAAAGACAAAGACACGGGAAGTTAAAAGTTGTACCAAAATCAGGTTTAGTGACTTTAGTGAAAGGCACAAAATGCCGTTAATAAATATACACATATGTATATATATTTATTTATTTATTTATTTATTTTAATACAACGCAATCGCAAACAGGATGCGCATTGCGAATGCGGTGTAAGAACTTTTTGCGAATTCACATGCTTTATCTGAGCGCTGTTACTAGACGAACATAGAGAACGAATAGCTGGTGGAGCGTAGATGGGATATATTCGACACCGCCGTAAGCTAAGCGGTCTAGCATGAACATTTTTAAAAGCCACGTTTCCTGCTGTGACGTACCTAAACGTTGTTTTAATTTCCTACGTTTAAGTTTCACTTCACACAAGTGTTACACATCCCGACAGGTAGACGTATACATATATGTTCGTTGGTACATGAATTTAAATTGTAGCCCCGCAACACATTCGTGCACTGCTACCGGCTATTGTTTGTAAGAATTGTGTTGTTGGTTTTATCGGTGAATGTTTTCCTCTACCCGCCATCTACGGCTCATTGTCAGTTGTGTACAATATTATTATATATACCTGTGAATAATAGTTAAATACGAAAACTACGCGGCGGAAATTGAAAGAAAAAAAAAAAAAAACTTAAAATGTCTAATGATTGACCCTAAAAATTGATTGAAATATTAAATAAAAGTAATCAAACTGTAAGAAGCGTCGTTTTTAAAAATTCACAATGTTTTTAGCTTTGAAAAACGCCGTGTAGCAAAATTTCGACTAATTAATGTACATTGTTATTTCGAAAATCTGTTCCGATTGAGGATAAGATTTTTTTTTTCTTTTTTTTTTTTTTTAACGCACAAGTTTTTACCGTACAAATATCGTCCCCGAGTATAAAATTTCAAATTCAAATGAACTTTGTGTACCTTCTGTCCGAAAAAATGACAGATCTAATAAGATTCTACGAAAACAATGAACATACTTTCATTTACATTAAAATCAATCCAATCCAATCCAACTGTCGAACTATATTAACCGAAATTATTTTCCAAAATATCGATATTAAAGTGAAATTAGTGTGATACTTTTTTTTTTACACTTATTATATTTGAACGGGAAAGAGATTCCAGGAAACATTTTCTATTCGGCTAAAACTGTAGCAATTCATAGATCGAAAAAACAACTAAAAAAAAAAAAAAAAGAAAATTTCTCAATCTGAAACACAAACACGCAGAAATTGGATAGAAAAATAAGCGGAGGTGTCGTAATTTCGAAAAGAAATGGAAAAACGTTATTAAAAAAAAAAAAAAAAAAAAAAACAGTCCCCTGGAATTATGTAACGAAGCCGGAACGAGGAATCGGGAAGAGAAGAATGACGCGTCGTTGCCTGGGAGAAGAGATATATACTCACCAATCATGAGTAGGGCGACGGCAATGTGGTCGCGACCGGTGGCCCGTAAGGCCCCAAGTAAGGCCCCTGCGCCTGCACAAACAAGGCCCACCACTCCCACTCCTAGAATGGACCAACGTACCGGCGGAGAACCAAGTCCGCAGCATTGCTTCGGCACCGAGTCCCTGCAACAAGCATCGCGAGTTTCTCTCTTATTACAACTGCCTTTATAAGTATTCGCTCTGATCTATTAAACAATAAACCTTCGAGATATAATTAATGGCGGCTACAAAACGTTACCGACAACGATTGTTACAAAGTTGTAAGATTCGCGATACAACGAGATTTGTCGCAAGAAACGGAAACGTTGCGTCAACAATTTCACGTTATAAAGTTCAATCTCGTTAACGCTTGACTAATTTCTGATTTCGGTAGGAAAAAAAAAAATAAAAAAAAAAAAGAAACAGCACATTTTGATCATCTAAACTTTGGACAAAAATTACTCATTTTACTTATAACAGGTTTGTTAGTCGGTGTTTTTTGAGTGAAGAACATTTCTTCGGAAACGGAAATTCAAGCAAACTTATTCATATCCTCTTAGCGTTGACAGATTATAAAAAGTCCGTTGACGTATTTTCGTTTAAATAAGCAGCGTACAAAACTTCAAGTGTAACGTATTTTTTTATTGTAAAAAAAAAAATATTTGGTCGATTCGTGTCGATTTCATTGTTAAATTTCTACTGGTTACATCAGTTTGTATGACTTTCTAAATTACTTTTCACAAGTTATTTGTTGATTTTTTTTTTTTTTCTTTTTCTTATCAAGGGAATTCCGTACGAAACAAAATATTGTGCTCGACTTACGATCGGATGAAATTCGGACGAAAAATTATACAGTTATTAGATAATGATAGCGTGCGAAACTTTTCATGCTACGTGCACTTCAGATCTGAAAACATGCTGACTTTACATTACACTGTAGTTTTTAAATAGTTAACCGTACACCGGAGCGATGTTTTTTTTTTCTTCTTTTTCTCTCTTTTTTTTTAAGCGGATTTTGCGGCCTCACAAAAGTATTTTCCGAATTCTCGGTGCGTGGAAATTGTCTTTAAAATAACAGTAATTTGACGCGGAACAATAACGCTGGAGAATTTCAGTCTGGGCTGAAGTTACGAAAAATATTTCTTTCAAAATACAGGAAAGAAAGCTGGCGCGGAATCGACACTACTGCTGCAGAGATGACTTGCAATTTCTATTGGAAGAAAAATAAGTGTAAAAGAAAAAAGAGAAGAAAAAAAAAAAAAAACCGTTGACAATGGTAATTGAAACGCGAGTTCTACGTTAATGTAACGAAATGTTCAAAAAAAAAAAAAAAAAAAAAACATCGCTATTTCGCAACCTTGGAATTACAATTTTGAGAGAATCGAATTTTACAAAACATGAGTTTGTTAGTTTTCTATTACGCTGTTTTCTAAATTTCACACAATTGTCACGTTCCTAACAATAATTTCGTAACAATAATTACATGACGAATTTCAATCAACGTTACATAAATATATTTCCATTATTTGTAATACTTGAAATCAGTAACAGAACAAACCATAACCGTGTGTATTCGGTCGTAAGTATGTAGAAAGAAATTTTCAGTTGTCGTTACTACGCAGACATTGACTGTCATAATTATCTACCACGACGACAAAATATAGTTCGAAGTGCAAAATGACTATACTTTCCGATATCGATCACTCGTATTATATTTCCTTGCAACTATTGCTATACTTTGATATTGTTGCAACGATGAATTGCTGTTAATCTCTTATTCAACTTAAAAAAAAAAAAAAAAAAAAAAACCCATAGTAAACTAAAGAAACAGATTATATGTATAGTAAAGGCAACTATAATTACACTGAATATTTACTTGTACCGTATTTCTTGTAATTCGAAAAATATTGTATACCGTTAACACGTGTAACGATGATTATGCTCATTCTACTATGATTTTCTAACAACCGTAGCGTAATTAAAAATGAAATTTTTCCCAGCGTAGGCATGTAGTTAAATGCTGTATATACCTACACGCGTGTAGGTATATATATATATGTCCGATGGCCTCTCGTGGGCAAAGGATTGACCCAGTGACACAGACTCACTTGAGTTCGGGCAGACCAACCGACCGACGCGACGCCCGAGCGTCTCGACGCCACTCTTTTACTCTTTTATTTGTAGATTATACGGTACTCTAGTAGCCCGTCACAGCTCCGTCCGCACCCAAATTTAAAATAATAAAATGAAAACTTTATTCGGATAAAACAATTTTACTTACAGTGAAAAATATTTGAATGAAGATTGATAATACCTGACCTGACCTAACCTAATCTAATCTAACCTAAGCTCTATCTACAAGAGTTTGGTCGGTTTTAGAATAAATGTGTACAATACCGTTTCAACTTGGCTTACAAATATCGTTATATCTATGAAACTATTGAACTAGATGTAACGAAACACGACCTATGCCCTGGCCCGATGTTTTGGCTATCCATAGAAAAAAAAAAATAACGATAATCGGTTCAGTAATTCTGGAGTTACAAGCGAACGTACGTCAGAAAAACTTTGAGTTTTATACAGCGTCAATTACCAACGACCGAATCGTCCGTCGTCTGCTACATAGTTTAATGCGCATGCGCTACAATCCAAGCGCAGTTGTTTGTCAGGGCGACCAACCGTCGCGAACATAACCTCGAAAATTTTGACAGTTTTCGCTGGCAGTTGTGTTCTGCTAACAGCTGGAAAACTAATTTTAAAATGAAAATAGTTAAGGACCGAGCGGTAAACGGAACTCAAAATTTCTCTCAGTGTGCGTGCATCGCAGCGAACTGACGTCTAAATTTACAACGGTTGGTCACCCTGGCAAACAACTGCTCCGAATTGTAGCGCATGCGCGTTAAACTTTAGCAGACGGTGAGATGTTCTGTCGCTAGTAATTCACACTGTATATCTAGAGAAGAAAATATGTCCGACGAACCTTGTTCGGGGGCCTCAGGCCGACGATATACGGCCCTGCAATGCCTGTCCGCGATGATCTCGATATAACGGGTTAATTTAACAGAACGGAGAAGAGTCGTAGAAACGAATTGTGCGTACGTGTAGCTTGTAGATGCAGGATTATGTATGGTGTATTCCACGTGAAATCGATGTGGCCAATACCAAAACCGGTTCAAATTTTATGAAATGTTTTCCTTACGATAGATGATCGGAGTATGTACAAGTTTTTGCAGATTTTTATCAGACGATGTTTGCGGCTTGTTATTATTAATTATATGACTCGGAAATCGTAGATCATGTAGCAGAAGATAGTTGAGCAGAAAAGAGATATGGTTTTAAATTTGAATTTTGTAATACGTTAAAAAAAAGGGGGGGGGGGGGGAGGAAGCTTTATAAAAGACGATGAAAAATTGAAAAAAGTTCTATTTCTTGGGTTTCTCGGAAAAGCTGCGTTGTTTTTTCAATACTCAACTTTGGAAAATATTAGCCTACCGCTGTGTTTACAGTGTAGAAAAATGCCAAAACTTTATTACAGGGGAACGGATTTACAATTAGTTTAGAAGCTGTAATTTCTTTTCACGCAGCGTGGCATAATTGTCGGTAAATCATATAAAATAACTCTGATATGTAGGTATGAATTTATCATATCGTACAATTTTATTACACGTTACGACATATTCGAATACAATTGACGATTTTCGCAGGGAATTACGGATGAAAAAAAATCACACCTAAATTCAAACCCAGCCTCAAAATGTAATTTTCACGTGTTTTTTTGACACTAACACAGGAATATTGCCCGAAATTTTGAATGGAAGAAAGTATAATTTTCAGAAAATTACACAAACTCACAATAAGGTTCTGTTGTATTTTTAAAGCTTCCGTATTTATTTTATTTTCCGGGGTCCCTTGTTTTATAAGCAGCCCTGGGAAATATACTACATAGAAATAGTTTTGTTTATAAAAATGGTTTAAGATCATATTTTTCAGTTTATAAATAGTGAAATAAAATCATCAGAGCGTCTGTTTGCTTAATGTTTACTTTAGATGACGATGTAAAATTTAATACAAAATGAGATGTAAAGAATTGGCAAAAATTCTTTCGAATTGGCAAAATGAAACGGGTAATATACGATCCAGATTGCCCCCAGAAGTTATTAAAACTAAAAAATTTTTGTATTCTACATTTTTCCTGCCTATAATCAACAATTTTCAAGTTATACTCAATCGAAACTCGGAAACACGTCGATTTTTGCATATATTTTATTGACCGCCGAAGTTCAAACGTCTTCGAATAAGGTTAAGAAAATTATTTCGTATCGATCAAGCCGTTCTTTCGAAATTCAGGATGTTACACAGTAATTATTCTAACGTCCAAACACTCGGCGATCTGTATAAACCGGAAGTGTCAAGTATCTAAAGAGAGTTCCGTGAAATATCTTTACCCACAAAGTATACGACTTGATCGATTTTTAACAGCAAATTTCATTCGAATCGCGCTCGAGTAACTTTCTGGAATCACGTAAAATCTTCGAAAGCCGCTTTTCCATATTAATTTTCTTGAAACAAAGGAATTTTCTTTTTCTTCTTCACAGAAATGAAAATTTGACCATCTCTTCTTTTCCCACACAGCGTCGCTTATAATGCACATACTCGTATATATTGAATATATCACACTGCGACGAATTCCGAGAGATACATGAGTGATTGATTGATTTCTCTCTTCGTAACTTCACACTTTCGGGATTTTCATATTATTCTTGTAACATTGCGCCCACCGTGAAACAGGAAGCTGTCGCAGCTGCACCCAAAATGCACGACCGTTCCCATAGCTCTCGCAAATGTTGATTTTAACTGATGGTAATTTATGGCGGGGCGCGCTGATTTTCGACCGTGTTTAAAATACACCTTTCGTATATACACTTACATATGTGTATATATTGCGTGGATAACTCTCGCGCACGCGCATCGCCGCGTTAGAGAAACTATAAGAAACTGGGAATTGGGAGGACCAAAAATAAAACTCGGGCTTTGGTTCTTCTCCGAACGTTCCGTGCTTGCAGCTGACATGACTGCGACTTATAAAAGCTTCTTTTTCCATTGAAGACATTGCATTACACATAAACACTTCTAATTGCAGTGTTACTCTTATCTGAGATACTTCTAGAAAGAAATGATTGGGCAGCATTCAATTGCTATCGCATTCAGAAAAATTTCATTTGTTAAAGTTACTATGAAAAATTTTAATAAGACAATAACTGTTGGAATTACGAGAAAATGAAGCAACTGTTTAGTGCAGCACGTCATTTTCTGAAAATTGCAAATTTCAATTTGTATAGCGTGAAACAACGTTTAATGATTTCTAAGGGATTAAACAAATCGTTGAACAACAAAGTAACGTGAATAATTCTATACAACTGTTCGAATTATTACGAGATTAAATTGAGTAACGTTATCACTATTTTCTCAATTTTACAATGATTTTAAAGAAACTAAAATTTCGAAATATGAATGTGTTTTGTTTTATTACGGTTTTTTGCTCAGCATGAATCGTTACTGACTTAAATACGATGAATTGTTTGAATACTCGAATATTCGCTTCAATTTTCAATTATAAATACTATCAAAGTTTTACAAAACGATAAATGCCCTAACTTTTTCCACAATTTCGAGAACCCAGAAGCAAAATACAATTCAAACCAATCGCTAATTTACGATCGATATTAAATTTTATACGCCGTGATTAGGAAACGTTGAACGTTTAATTTTTTTCTTCCGCAAGTTACTTCGAACTTCAAACTTGAATAATATACGCATACCCGTGATACGTACATTTTTAAAAGCCAATCGATCTCAGAATAATCTCTAATAAGAGATTGGTATTTTGGGTTAAAAAGTTACTTTCGCGAACGAGTCTTTACATTTTATAATCGAATAATTTGTTTCAGTAACGTTAGTGAAAGGCCTGGTATTATATACCAAGTACAAGCGAGGGGATCGCGAGTCTCGAACGGATTCATAAATGCCAGATGACAAGAAACGTGTGCACAAATATCACGGACGACTGCTGCGCGATGATCACTGCTTGTTCTGCCTCATAAAAACAATTTATAAATTTCCGCTACGTCCATTTGCATAAGTTTCTCTAATCCGGCTACTTACTAATTCACAGAGAATATTCTGGTAACGGTAAAATAGGTGAACCGAAATCGCGGCCGAATAATGATAGGGCTCCTCATTAGATCGCCAAACCAATATCATTATGCGGAAGAAATTCCGTGAAAATTTCACCTGTTTTGGGTGAAATTCTCAATATTTTGTTTCTTTGTTTCTTTACGGTACGATTAAATTGAATGTTTTTTTTTTTTTTTTACAATTAGGCATAAAAATGAATTGCAAAATATTCGAATTACGTAACGATACATCTTGTGCACACTTACTGTAAACTTTCAAACTAGACGACAAGTTTATTCAGCTTGTAACGAATACTTGAACGTTTTTCCGCAGTTTTATCGACTCAAGCTTGCAGAATGTCTGAACTTCCACGAGAAGAAAAGTGAGAACCGACACAAGGATATAAAATTATGCAAACTTGAAATCTTCAAATTTCCCCCAACAATTTATAACAGGTTCGGTCTACTAACAGCCTATTACGCACGCGGTATGTCGGAGAAATTCAACATAATGTGACAACGTGCGGCGATTTCTAATGTTTCGATGAAAAGGAATCCATTTGCTTGGAAATGGAGAAATTTTCAAAACTGATGTAGAATATCAGACATCATAAGAGATGTGAAGAAATGCGTCTGAATATCTTTATATTTTATAAACGAATAACAAAAATTAGAAAAATTGAAGAAAAAATACGTCACACTTTTGTGCGGGATTTGGCAGGGAAATTTGTTTTCATAGAGATTAGTAACGAGGCTCCAGATGATAGTAAAATGAGTTGATTGTTATTTCTTTGATGTGTCAAAAAAAAATGTTATAAAATTCCCTGACCTTCTAATGGCGGCGAAATATCTGTTTAAATCGACCATTTATTAGACGTGAAATTTATAAATAGGTTCGATGTATTTCTTATTTAGAGTCCCCAACCTGACTGCTGGTCGATATATCGATTTCAAGTTTTCTTTATGATGTGATCGTTTTGATGTTAGAAATTGCGTTCTGAACACGGGTAGGACTGATAAATTATCATATAAATTGAAAATAGAGTCATTTTCAAAACATAACCTCAAAGCCTGTCTCGCGGCATGATAAACGGATAAAAAATCTGTACGATATTTATTCAGCCCTAGCTGACAACAACGCACTTTTCGACATAAGCACGATCAGATATTCCGAGAAATTCGAAATCGATTCAAAGTTTTTTATGAAAGAATGAAATGAATTCTTGTAAGAACTTTTAAATGGGTCACGTGACACCAACAACAGTGTTGCCAACTTGCTGGTTTTTCCGCTGGATTTGGTAGTTTTGATGATAAACCTGTTGCCTCTTTGGCGGTCAGCACAAAATCTAATGATTCTCCGGAACATTGGTGCTTTCGGACAAAAATTATGCAACTTAAAAATATGTAGTGTTTTCGGCGTAAAATTTTGTGTGCATCGAGATGATTTCAGTTTTTCAGCCAAAGATTTAACGATGATTCTCGATTTGGTACTGTAACTGTAAATTATGTGTCGATAATAGATTAAATACAAAAACAAATAAAATAATCCATCAAGAATACTGAGGAGTCTGGTGGTTTTTAGCGGCATTCATGAAACTCTCTAGCGGGATAATGGCAATCTGAGTTTGCAACATTTCACACCACGTTCAAAACACCATAAAATTATCTTCCACCACCATACTGAAAAATTGATAGTCCGTGTACAATTGCAATTGCAATTTTTCGATGCCACTATTTCTTTTTATAATCGCTAAGAGGTAGGGGAGGGGGTGGAGAGGGTTCATTGGCATCTAACATAAATCCAGATTATCGACTACATTCTGTCGTAGCTTCCGCCGCCATTTTGAATTTATTTTTATCAAATAACCTGCTCATTTTCAACTTTTGGCTAAAAATGGTCATAACTCAACTTGCAGGAAATTTGACTCTCCACGGGTCTTTTGAGACACAACCCAAATTTTCTTCTCAAACATCTCCGAATCACAGGTAGCGCAGGATCTGGCTTCCCGCCCTAAAAAAGCTATTGGTAGTGGGGACTCAGGAGCCAAGAGACGATGAACTCCGTTAGTTTGTTGGTAAATAGTAGAGAGTGTAAATCGATTGTGTGCCCTGAAAGACTCAGGAGTTCCGCGGCGTTTACTTAAACTTAGTGTTTGGCAACAGTAAGTAAATTTTATTCGTTCCATTTTTTCGACTACTTTCATGTGTTTTGCAATAATATGAAGATTTCTCGAGTTACTTGTTATATAAATACGGTCTCACTTATGAACATGTACTTCGAAATGTAAGGTAGAGTAGAAACGAGCGCAAAGGAAGTACGTTATTATTTACGGGGACGAAAGCCTTAAAACTTTGGTAAGATTTTTGAAGATGAAGAAGACGGAAAGGAAGTTGAAGAGCATATTTCCGACAGTCGGGATACCGATGAAGATTACCCCATTTTTTAATGTTTAAATAAATACACTTTTTTCAACCGTGGGGAATAAAACTATATTTTCCTGAAAGGTCATTGTCTGAACTCTACATAACTCTCTGAATAAAATACAGGACAGGACATGAAAGACCCAGGGGTGCGCGGCGGAGGGTTAATTCTACAACTTTGGTGCTTAACAATTTAAATGAGGCTGAAGTGATAACGATATTGTAATAATTTACTTTACGGTAAACTCGTTATTTCACAATTGCAGAGAGATCTGAAATGCAGTGAGTCATAACAAGGCAAAACTTATTAAAATTTTTAAGACTCGAGTACTTAAAAATCACAATAAACTGACAAGATAAGAATTTTCCCGCCTAATGTCTCGTCACTAACTTCAGCCTCGTCAATTTAAACCATAAATTTGAGATGGCAGTCGAAGTTACTGCAGAATATAGTCCAGAATCTGGATTTGGACTACCAATGGACCCCCCTCCCCCACGATTATTAAAAAGAAAATTACGGTATAAAAAAAAACTCTAATTTCCGGTGTTAGAAACTGGGCCACAATAGCTTACCTCCCGAAGGCAGAAACGCTGGTTGGCACAGGAAACGGCAGTCCCAAACTGAGGCCGCCGAGACCGCTGAGTCCTCGGAGGCCGAGGTGGGGCGGCGGAGGGTGAAGAAACCCCCCCACGGACGGAACGAGGGGGACCCCAGGGGCCCCCGCGGCGCAGGGCCCACCGGCGTAGTTCGGGGGCACGGAGCAGGTCCTGAGGGCGCGTCTGTGCTGCCGGCGCATCCGGCGTTCGCGCCTTCGCGCATCCCTCGTCTCATCGTCCTCGTTGTTCTCAGCCCGGTCGATTTCCGCCCGATTGCCGGACGCGTTCGGCCCTTGAGAACCGGCCGTGTCCGTCTGCGCCTCCGTCGAGATGAACGACCTGTTGCAGCCGTTTTGTGTCGGCCCTGCGCGAGGAGGCGCCGTTGCCTGATGCTGCTGATGCTGCTGACAAGCCTCGGTGCCGTCGACCGCGATCACGCTCACGGCTAGCTCCCCGGCCATCGCGCGCCCCTGGACATCGGTCGCCAAGGCAACGCCGTAGCCTTACTTCTCGGCCGCTCTTCCTCCGACACACCCTCCTAGCACGACGTTCGGTTAGGACAGCTTTCTAGGGATTTTTATCGGATCGATTCAACGCCGGGTTCCATCCATTTCTTTAACGACAGATCGTTTTACCGATGCTTCATCGTCCCGAGCTGATACCTTCGGTACTCTTCGTCTCGACGCCGGCGCTGCAAAAATTCAACGTCGATGAAATATTGTGTACGTGTTTGGATTTTTTAATTATCACTAGTCCATCGTAAACGATGTTTCAACAAACTTTCAACTTTGGAATTGCAACCACTGGAAACTTACAAGTTCACTTATACATGAACGATACTAATTTCAACCTTGTCCACCACATCGTTCACGAACTATATTTTACGTAGAATCATACGTGAAAGTGAGACTGAGACATTATAAGTGTAGAACGAGATTCGATAAGGCTGAAGTTGGTAACGTTAACGTAACGAAATCTCAGTGAAAAAATCATTATTGCTCAATTTTAGAATGACTTTCAAGGTGTTGGCTTTGCAAAATATTAGTACATATTATTATCATGATTTACTAAATTTTAGACATTCCTAAAGGTTCAAAGAAGCGATTTTTCCTTAACATGCATCGTTAAAGTGACGTTACTAACTTCATTCTCATGAGATTCGACCGTATACAAACGAATGAATGAAAATAAAAACAAGATCGAATTATACAGATACAACTAATCTCCATAGTGTGACTTTTTCATTTATATCCCGTCACGTCTGTAATTGCGTAGTTTTTTTTCTCCTCTATATTCCTTTGATCTTAAACAGAACTTGTTAGTTAAAACGCCACAATGAATCAGTTGACTAACAATAAGATCTTTTCTCCGTCAGCAAATTCGAGTCGTTTGTTTAACTTCTCGACAACGCTCATATAGATATATTCGAGGACTTTGGGACATAAAAAATCACTGGACAACTGAATTACTACTGATATTGTGCTTACTTCAGGTCCAATTCGTCGAGTTTCCATAATGTTTTTGCCAATTTCTAGTACTGACAGTAATCGATTGGCCAAACTCGAGTGTAATTGCCTGATAAAAGCCACAGGTGTAGGAAAATTCACGAGGCTGAAATTAATAACGTTAATGTATCGCAACGTTGAAACAAAAATTACTATTTTGCACCTTTAGAACACTTGAAGAAGCTGAATTTACAAAATCTGACTACGATGATTCTGTATTAACAGTTTACGAAGTTTCAAGTAATCACAAAGTTGCAAAATACCGACTTTTTCCCAAAATGCATCATTACATTAACGTTACAAACTTCATGCTGATGAAAATTCGATAATTCGAAGTTACACAACCGACTTCGAATGGTGTTTGCAAAAGCCGTAAGCAGCGGTATTCAAGTAGTATAATCGCGTAACGCAGAAAAGTGTCATCACAAAACAATGGAGCAATAACACTCTTAGTCGCAGACTCTTTGTGCTTGCAGGCTTTACGTGTCTATAACAGGTGCAAAATCGGATTGGTATTGAAAAAAGGACAGGACAATAAACTAGGACTAATATCAAGTATCTGCCTTTGCATATCAAGTCATAAGAAATGTACGTGATGATGATGATCGTCAAAATGTATTATTTGGTTGCTATTTTTCCTAGGATAAGTTTCAAGCAGCAAGGGTAAATTCGAACTGATCACACGCTCGGATAAGCATCGATCAACGTCTAATTTAATTTGTAACAAGTCCATCAGCTTTTGTAGATTCGAATGTTCGCGTACGATATTCACAGTGAAAATGTTAGTCTACGGTTTAACATAATTCGTATTCAAGTACAATACAAAAAATGATAGGAAATAGACAGATAAAGGTTTAAAAAAAAACGCTGGACAACTTGACTTACATTAATTATTCGGTCGTTTCTTGGCCGAATGACCGGCGGTATATCCTGTTATGTTCACCGAGCACTGCTGTGGCGGCACCACACACATATAAGTATTATTATTACCCGGATAAGAGGAGGATATTCGTGTTAGTGCCACTTGTCGAATAGAGAATGCACAGGCACCAATAATCATGAATACTACAGTCCCCGTACCTCAGCGCAAAACGGCTCTTGGAATCGGGATTATATTCGGTCGGTGCACTAGTTGCCTTAAGGCGAAACGAGAAAATGCAATCACTCACAATACAACGGTGTATATAAGTCGCGCCTGCACTACACGACTAACAGGTGGAAGAACGAGGAAAATAATCCTTGGGTATGTTTGCTTAGAGCTAGAACTTGCTTATTCACATCTCCGTAGAACGGGGATAAAGCGCTGGTAGATACAATGCAGAATTACATGCCGCGGTTAATTCACCCCAACTTCGAACGGAACGATTGCACACACGCGGGATCCCAACGGCCGCAGGAATCGCACTGAAAGCTACTCTCTAGTTTCCTTCTTTCTCTCCCACCGCGCTAGCAGCGGACTCGACCGGGATACCATTGCCCCCACGCATCTCCTTCGCTTTGTGTAGAGGCAAGCACGGGCAGGCATAGCCTGATACAAACTCGATGAGACCCCGTTCATCTCGTACTTCGTAGTTCCTAGTCTAGTATAGATACACGATTCGCACGTGAAGCAGGAGGACATGTGTACGCTAAACTGTAGCGTTTTGGGCTGCTGATATTTGTTGTTGAAACAGCGTGGTCGAAGCTGAGTCGCTCCCGGCCATCCTTTTGTCCTGCATTGACCGCTGACTTCGGACTTTGACTGAAGATGTATTTTGATTTACACTCATTTGTCGTCGCACAATTTCTGCGTACATCTATTTTGTGTAGAATGTCCCAACTTTTCTGCCTCCAATGACGACGATGTGTTACCTACCTTTAGCACGCGATAGTAGTTGGTTATGAACAACTTCTCTTACCGGCGTGGTCAACCATCGTAAGTGCGACGTCCTACCTTACCAACCGTAGATAATATTTCGTTGCAACATGGGGCTTCCATGCCACTCGACCTGCTACCAACCTTCACCACCGCCGATTTTGCTTGAACTATGATATAGTATTTCAGATCCGTCAGTCTTGCGAAAAAATCGTTAACACAAAAAAACTTCGCGAAGACGTTAAATGGATGCAAATATTTTTTGCCGATTCTTTCGGCAACTTAATGTATTTATTTTGTCTTTTGTTTTGTAGAAACGGTCTCAGTACGCGATTTTCATTTGACGAGTGGGGAGTCAGAAAAAGTAACGGCTGTGATACTAAATTGGGAAGTGTTCTCACATGCGAGAAAACCCCATAGAAACTCGAGTACGATGGGTTGCTGTTGGTCACATGATTAGGCGTAAATTTGAAGTCCGTAATATAATAAACGAAGTCAATGGACCAATTGCTCTAACTGTATTCTAGTTTTTACTCACATAATGTAGCTGAACAAAATCGATATCCACGTCTTGATGCATTTATACATGATTAATGCATCCAAATTGTTATTACTGTACAAAGAGCTGGGTCGGTTACGTTACTTCAACAGCGTGTTAACCGGGTGAACAGAAAAACAAAACCCTCTATTGATTTGTCAGTATGTGAATTACAACAATTACGAAGTATTTTCAATTTTCCCAATTAGCTTTAACTCTTTAGTTCACTTAATACACCGATGATCACTGACTCCTTGTTCCATTAAATAAGTGTCATTTGTCGCTCATTATCAGTGAAAATGTATGTATAAGTACACGCGACTTCGTAATTCTAATACAGGTTGCCTGTTGCTAGGCGCTGCATGGCAATGAGCCATAAAATCACCGGCAGGAGTGACGCGTGTACAACAGCGTGGTCGCTACTCTATTGGAGCAAAATGTGCTACCTGACAGTGAATTTCAGGGATTTAAAATCGCTTGTAAACTAGATGTGCAATACACGTAGTTAATTAATATCTAAGTCCTCGGAGAGTCTCAAAGCTGTACGTTCGTCTGAACAGGTATTCAGTGTGGTCGCAATAAATAAAAATGAAAGTAGGTATTCACCCTCTGACAGCCGACCCAACAGCAGCGTGGCGCGAGCTGTCACAACAGCAAAAAGTCATCAAGATAATCGCTAAACTGCCGACAACCCCGGCCCCAAGTAATAAGGTAAGATTTTTTTTAAATTGATCAAAAGCAGAAGTAGCAATGGATCGTAATTCCTAACCCTACCTAACCTTGATAAATACAATGAAACTAAAAACAATTTTAGCTCCGTGTCGTTTGCATGAGTGACACTCACTCTTTGACTCCCTTCATTAAGTTTGACATCCCTGAGGGTGATATTTTCATTCATGCCGGAGACTTTACAAAGTGTGGAAGTCTAGAGGAGGTGATAGAATTCAACAATTGGATCGGTGAGCATGTTTCTCCATGCCTTGTCAGTCATCTATTTCAAACAAATAACAATTTTATCCCAAGTTTTTCAATGTTTTTTCAGGGAGCCTTCCACACAAGCATAAGCTAGTGATAGCTGGGAATCATGAACTCAGCTTTGATCCGACGTTTACTCATCCATTTTCGGCACATGCTTCAAGCGATCGGCATAAACATACAGGAACCAGTGTGCTTGATGATATCCCAACATTAGGAATGTCCAAAGATGTTCTCGCAAATGCAATAAAGACCATGAACATCAGGGAACATTTAACGAATTGCATTTACTTGGAGGATTCTGAAATCGTGATCAATGGAATTAAAATATACGGTACTCCTTGGTAAGACTTGCATAATGATGAATAAACTCTGCAGCTCTAACACACTCTAAGCATTACTCTGACGGTCGATCAATCGATGATAAGATAAATAATCTTAGTAGACGAGACAAATTGATTTGTACTGAAGAAAAAATAATGTTACATTCGAGTTATGAGAAATTTACCAGTTCTTCTGGCTGTTACGACGCGATCCAAATACTTTATGAAAAATAGAAATTTCTATCTAGGAATGCATCTTATGACATTAAAAAAAAAAGAAAGAAATACTGGCAAGTCCCGGGAACATTTTTCTATGTAAATTTTTGTCACTTTTTATGTTTACGAAAAACTTGAAGCATTTCTCCGAAAATCGCTTAATCTCCCAAAGAAATGTAAATTTTTTCTGATGTATTTTCTGGGCTTTGAATGCAGATTTGTTTTATACATGCATTATTACATTAACGTTAGGATATTCATTCCCATACTTTATTCTTACATGAACAGGCAGCCTGAGTTTTGTAAATGGGCTTTCAACGTTCCTCGCGGAGAGCCATGCTTGTCAAAATGGCAATTAATCCCAACAGATACGGACATTCTTGTAACTCATACGCCTCCTGTTGGTCATGGAGATTTGTGTTGCAGTGGAGTTCGAGCTGGTTGTGTGGAGCTATTGACCACTGTACAAACTCGAGTACAGCCTAAATATCATGTGTTTGGCCATGTGCACGAAGGTATATTTTCGTTTTGGTTTATCACACAGAGTAGATTGAATGATTGTGTTTCCAGGATACCTGAATACATTTGTTTGCTGTTAGGTTTAGCAATGGAGATGGAATCTCTGCAGAACTAACTGTATGCATGCCTACTCTAAATATATAATAATATGTAAATTTTATGCCATTTTCAGGCTACGGCATTTCTTCGGATGGAAAAATAATATTCGTCAATGCTTCAACATGCGATTTAAACTATCTGCCGAATAATATTCCCATAGTATTTGATATAACTTTACCCCCAGGAGAATCTAAAGCCTAAGTTTTGCAAATTCCAATATCCAAAAGAAGGATACATATAATCGTATTGCCTGTGAGAGCTCAAAATTTGCCAATGTAACTATTTAAGGAGGGGCAAATGCACGTTGAGTAGTTGAAAATTAGACTTTCTGTCAGATATTATAGCAACTAAGAAAAATAATACATAGATATGCTATTTTGAGCCTCTGTTTTATACAATGTGATGTATGAATTCTAACGATGAAAGCCTTTGTAGGTAACGTAACTACTAGTATAGGACGTGCGGAGCTCTGTAAATACTGCATAGGTTGATATTTGGATCAATTTCAGTCCAAACTGAATCCAGGTTTACGAGCCTCCTTAAAGCTAATGTAATTCGGGCGTAGATTACAATCATCAACAAATATTTAGTTTTGCATCTGTAAACTTTCAGATTAACAGTTTGTAAGAAATACGAAAAAAAAATTCTTGAATTTTCTCATCCAATGACCAAATATTTCGAGGTTCCGCAATCGGCACAAGAACCGTGCACGCGAGCTGAGTGTGGAAAAAAATTCAGATCGATAGGATCAACGGTTCGTTGGTTATCGGATCAAAATGTTCACCATGCACCTAATTTAACACACATGTATGTATGCCCTCCCCCCCAGCTAGAGTAAACCACAGGCGATCTTTTTTCTTCTTTTCGCAAATACGTGCACAAGTGAATTTCACAGCTTAAATTTTCGTAATTATAAAGTATTCCTCGATTCCTTAATACAGAAATGATTTCCAAGATGAAAGTATTTCGTTTGAAATAAAACTAGAGAATTTCAAACTCATCTGAAATCGACGCAAAAATCATTTCAAAATATTCGACCGTATTTCACGCTGAACAAAATGATGGGAAAAGTAAATGAAATAGGATCTCAAAATCTACTAAATGATGCCTAAATCCTAGAAATTTAAAGTGCATATTTCGGAAGACACGCAAAAAATGACAAGAATCTCCTATGGTTCACTGTTGAAGACCAATCAAGAAAGAAAAAAAACGAATCCATTACTTCTACGAAATATTATCTCACTAGCTGCATTTCGCTCTCATTATCAAGCTCATTTACATATAAGGTAATAAATCGGCGAATTTCACTCGTACATATAATCTAACAATTGCAAAATCCGAGACCGAATACTATAGAATAGTTCATTTTATTCGTTACTAGTTTATCTGTACACTATTGCGGGCATTTACTCAAAATTCAGCTGATATTATCATTACTTACTCAGATTAAATGAAATTTACTCAAACGTGTGCATAACATTAGTTTGATAAAATAGTAATTGGTAAGTTTTTGTATCTTTTATACTCAACCGAGTTTATCGCGATTCCTTTCTTGTCTTTTGTATATTTCTACTTTGTTACTAAAATTTGTTGTTATTTGTTGTTGTGTGTATATATATACCTCTATATAAATATAAATCCTGCGTCATATATCAAAATTTTTAAGCTTGGAGCCGGAGTGGGCCGATTTTCCCTTCTTACTGTTTTCAAGCCTTTTCCGAAAAAAAAACGATAAAAAAATCAGATGCGAAAGTCATTTTACTATGGATGGTTGCTGAAACATTTTTTTATGTCACATGGGATTTTTTGATTAGTTTTTTGGACTCGATTATCCTTAGCTTAGTAGCCATCGCTACAGTGAGTTACCCACCCCTGACCTTGGTTGTTTAGAATAATGCAGAAATGCTGAACATTACACATGTTCAATGTCTCATTCGACATAAAATATGAATAACAGTGCATAAAATGAAATGCTACACATGCCAAAGAAAGAATTAATATTAAGTCTGTTTTTAACAATTTTAACTTAACCAGTCAATTTGTTGTCACAGATTCAGTAAAAATATTTCAATGCTAATACTGAATAAAATTTGAAATAATCATACCTATTTTGGCTTCGTATCGTTTTAGTCTACCTCTTCGGATACTAAGTATTATTATTAATACTGTCACCTATTTTTATTTCAGAATGTAGGACTGATATAGGAAAAGTATGGTGAAAAAAGGGTGGATAGTATTACAATTATTAAAGTATGCTGGTAAATGGGAGAAACACAATTACAGACTGGAATGTACTGAAATTATATATTTCAAATAACATGTGGAATAATGTGTAATTTTTGTTTACACCAAAATATTGTAGGGGGAAAAAAAAAGAAAAAAAAAAAAAAATGTAATGTAAATAATAAAAGGGTGTGTTAATTCGGATAAATGATGTTAGTAATCACAATCCCAACATCTTTACAAATGTTTGTACTAGACAGAAAATATCTAATAAAATAGTATGAAAGATGATCAATATGTGTCTCAGTTGTACCTTTCATTTATTTTCTTTATGTCGCCAAGTTTGCTTCCCATTTTTTTTCCATATTATGAATACCTTCAAAAAAAAAATTCCATTTTTCGAGTGTTTTTAAAATTTTAGTCTCTAAATAATTATTGAATGGCAAGTCGTGCACAATTTGACTGGACAATAATGAGTGAACGTTGCAATATTAAGATTGCATAGATTCAAGGAGTATACTTTTTTACTATTTTTTCCTTTTACCACTCAAGTTCAGTATATGTTTTTAACAAGATAGAATAAAAAGTAGATCGCCTTATTAAACCGTAAAATATGTACATCAAATATGTATCTACCATACAAAATAATTTATACATAGATTTTAATATGGTAGACAATTCCATATCGCGTAATTCCTTTTTTCTTTCTTTCTTTTTTTTTTTGATCAACAATATATGATTCTTCAATAGAATATATATATATAATTCTTTTACCGCAAATACTGATAGGTTGTAAAGCATTTTCAATCAATATTACAATATACAATTTTACTTTTCATGGTAAATACGAAAAAAAATTTCAATCAAATTTTATCCCCTTATATACGAAGATTTTTCAACATCGCGAATGTCATACAATATCAATTATTGAGATATTTGACGTATAAGTAACTTACGAAACTGAAAATATTTCATGATGAAAAAAATTAAATTTTCCGGTAATAACATCGTCAACATGGTTGCTAAATATTGTTATGCTAACAATTCAATATATCAGCAGTAGTTTGATTGGAATCTATCCATGTAATTGGGAGCAATTTTAATTAAAAAATTTATGTTATGGCAAACTTGATTATAATAAAACGGGGAATAGTTCATTATCGCTAAGGTGTACGATCTACGACTGTCATAAGCAAATAGGAATTTCATGACAATAGCAATTAGACTCGACAGAATCTGCATAACTTATACATGATCATTGTCTGCATACACTGGGCATTGGCATAGACATTGGTAAAAATATGGAAAAAAGGTTATCGAAATTATCAATAAATTTGTCTGACACACATGAACAAGTCCAAGTCTAGAGATTCCATCGCACAGTAAATCTTCCAGTTTCTACAATTATCATTACCAGGGAGACAGCAGACCTGCTTAGCATGTGATAACAATAATCAACTAACATGCAATGGCATATTTTGCCTGGGTTCGATATTCTAAAGATTTACATGCTTAGTATGGTACATTGGAGAACAAATACGAAACAGATTCGCCGTTGTGGGTTCTCCTTACAGCCTCCGCAAACATCATGGAAACGTCGATGCACTGAAAACAATATCAACATTTTGAGGCAACATTTTAGCAACTGCAAATAGTTTAATTTGCCAAAATGATAATGAAAATGATTCGAACTCCACTCCATCATCCCCATACTCAAATTACCTGAATTTTTGGACAGTCTTTCATGTGACCATCCTGAGGGATTGTGTTTGTAACAACTACGGCTTCGAAACATGCGTTATTTATCCTGGATATAGCAGGACCGCTGAAAATTCCGTGCGTTAGAATTGCATATACTTTGGTCGCTCCAGCTTCTAACAGCTTTTCTGCAGCATGACATATTGTTCCGCAAGTATCTGCCATGTCATCGACCAATATTGCTATTCTGTCCTTAACATCTCCTACGAGAACCATACTCGCCACTTCGTTTGCCTTCTTCCTCTCTTTGTGAATAAGAGCGAACTCGACGTTGAGTCGATCCGCAATTGACGTTACTCTAATTGTGAGAAAAAAGAAGAAAAAACCTTAGAATGTACAAGACTGACGGAAATGGTATGAAACCAAAGTGATTAAAATTACGATATGATACCTTTTAGCACCACCAGCATCTGGAGATACAATAATGCTGTTCCTCCATTCAACAATGTTCTCTTTGATCCATTTGAGCACTGCTGGCTCTGCGTACAGATTATCAACGGGAATGTCGAAAAATCCTTGAATCTGACTAGCATGCAGATCCATGGTGATAATGTGGTCTGCTCCTGCTACCGACAACATGTTCGCCACTAACTTTGCGGAGATCGGAGCACGACTCTGTAATCGAAATTTATTGAATAAGTAGTTGTAGAAAGAAGGAGCCCGTCGTCAAGTCCATTTGCAACTCAGAATTTCCTGTAACTTTAAAAAACAAAAAGTTTTCTATTAACCTGCTACTAGGTGTATACATTCTAAATATTATAGCAGTATATCAAATAAACTTTGACACCAAAGAAGAATACGATAATTCACATGTTAATGACATGTTACTATCGTCGTATCACATCATAGTCGAGTGATGAGAAGATAATGTTTATGAAACATAAGAAACAATATTTCAGCCTCAGTTCTTGAGCGCTGTTTCGAAGAATTTGTTTTTACAAGTAAATTCAGATCAGTGGAACAATTTATTTGATCAATCACTGCTATTATATTAGATTTTTCTTCAGTTAATGGTCGGTTATTCTTATATACCGAAAAATCTCTTTTCTGAGGGGACAAAATATAAATACAATGGCAAAATGCCGATGAAAGAAAATATTATGTATTCACGTGTATAAGTAATACGTATTTAGAAAAAAAAATTAAGAATATAATGCAAAAAAACAAATAACGAAAGAATATAGAGGAAAAAGATGTTGCAAATGCACCCCAGTTAGGCTCAATAGGATCTGTGAGTAAAGCACAACCTGCAAGTTATTCATTAATAACTACAAAAACCAACGTATATAATGCACTTCACAAAACATTTAAAATCCGACACAATAACTCAATTTTTATTTCGTTACAACAATAAAATTATGATAATTTACCAATAACCCTTCCAATCAAAATTTGTCCTTAGATATTGCATCTTTCGATGTTACGTTAATAATAATAATAATGACAATAACACTAATAATCTCACTTCAAATAAACTGTGTGCTTGTATAAAAGAAATGAAGCATTCCATGCCAAAAGGGCGAGTTTTGAATCTGACCGTTTTTCAATTTGGTCAACTTTTTTTTTATGTAAAAGTGGCAAGATGGTGGAAAAAAAATCGTGACCGTGTTATTTTTGCAATGTAGCGATACAAATCTGCTGCATCTAGCCCAAGACTGGACCTCTTCTCAGAGTTTGAACTATCGAAAATATTACAAAGGTACAAATCAGCCAACTTATCGTTGGCTTATCAAAAATACAAATGTCCTACCTATTATTAACAGAGATGCGTATGAATGTTTTATGTAATGTATCAAAACACCTCCGAATTCAAACTTTGAACTTTGTTTGCATGTTAATGTGCTCCTCGATTAAAATGAATTTGCTAAAGAAATGCCCAATTTTGAACTTTTCATCAGCAAACAAATTTATATAAATTTCAACCCTCTGTTTTTCCTACTAAGCTGGAAACTGACAGGAACTTGATTTTCAATATTTATCCAACGATTTCCACTACATTTTCGCTTCGAAAATTACGAAAAGAAAATTGCAGTTTAACCGAATCTTTTTTGCCTTGGTGAATCTGCGATAAACTTAACAGAATAATTTTAAAAAGAATTTACAATACTTTCAGTAAATTTCTTCGAATATACTTGTCATCTTTCATGCGGCAGAGTTATGTGCGATAAATAATAAATCAAACATACGTAGTATTAATTTTTAGAAACAATAAGTTGATTGTCGGGTATCTTAAAATAATTAGAAAATCTAAGAATTTTAAGATTCATTCAAAGACGAGAAAGGATTGATTGGAATAAAATTACTAAAAAAAAAAGCTATAATATGTACCGAAATTTGATTAATCCTTCCAATATGCAATAATGTAGACTGTAATATTTACACGTTGTGAGATGTAATGTGAGATATGAAATGCATTGTTCAAGAAGACAAAGAATAATAGTAATTATAATTATAACTAATGATAACAAGGAAAAACTTAAAGCATACAGTTTCAATGAAGCTGGAACATCACAAAAGCTTCGGACTATAATTATTGGAACTTAATCTAGATCATGGCAGTAGCTAGGCGAATTTGTATTAGCGATGTAAAAACAAGGTAACATATAGCATTCGTGTATCCCGACGGCACATTATTATCGATGTATGTAAGTGTTACGATTGGATACAATTTCTGAAATTAGTATGGTGAATAATAAAGTGGGTGAAAATTAAAAGAATAAAAATCATTAAAAAAAAAAAAACACGTCACATACAGATTAGTACCCAAAACAATGAACGTACGAATGCCCGAAAAAATAACCATAATCGATAAAAACTAACAGAATTATATAAACACACGCCATTATATTAATATTTTGCCCTCTCATTCAATTCAGTTTGTCAAAATGCTCATCCCGAACATTTCATTCATTCATTATGATGTCATTGCGCTGTATAAACAACAATCAAGGATTTTGTTAGTCCTACAAAAATAGCTGTTTGGGTATAATTAAACAATTAAATTCAAAATTGAAGTAATCATCAAGTTATAAATACAAAACGCTCCACTCTACAATATCGTTCGTCTTCATACTCACTGTCGTCAGGTCGGGCACAAAATCCTGAAAATACCCAACTATTTATTCAGAATTTGATTACACGCCTATATACTTGATTTCTTACGTCTATCTCTATATAGAAAACTCAATAATAATCAAACAATTGAGTAATATATGGGACATTTAGCGACTAATATACCAGCTCCAAGAGTTCGACCATTTTCTAATTGATTAATTTTCCTTTCTCCCAAAGCTAACACACGTAACTGGAATATCCACAAATTATTAGGATTCTTCCCTAATTCTTTTCATTTTTGCATACAAATTTTTTCTAAACTTATTGTTTTGATAGATCTATCAATTTTTTTAATAATTATAATCTCATAATATGTAAATACTAATTAGGAAATCCAGACAGACGTTGAATTGAAAATTTAATGTGATTCAAACTTGAACTAAGAATTGGATTATAATAAAGTTTTAAATTACTTCAACAATTAGGATGAAAAGTTTCCATTTTTCACTTTGATTCAAGTTTTCGTCATACAAAAATTGGGAACAAATGAAAGACAAAATTGTATATATCGCGAAATTGCTATGCATATATTTCATCGTGATGAAATTATTTCAAGAGTTGTGTAAATATGTTTTCAATGTACGTATTCACAGTATGAAAGTCGGATTACAGACGAATATTCAACATACTTCACAGTTTCGATAAGACTTCTACACAATTTGAGATAAGCGTTTGAAAGTTTATTGACCTATCAAAACGAAAGGTTCTAAAAATTCATATTCCAAGTACATGTGGATGTATAAAAAAAAAACTTTGAAACATTATACCTGCTTCTTAATTTTAAAATTAATTGAAAAGCAAACGACTGTCCTCAAAGGCCGGTCAATTTCGTAGAAAGTGTCATGTACGTAGAATAACCTTGGTAATTTTATTTTCAATCATCGTCGGCTTTGCGTGATATTCACAATTTGTTCGATAGTACGTACGTATTAAATATTGCTTGCGCATATAATCAAATATCACCGAGGGGGTTTGACAAATTCTCACAATCAAACATTACTCCGTTTATACTTACACGTTTGATTATCACGATTTTGTTTACATGAGCTAAATTAATAAAATGACCCCCTTCGAAGCGACATCGACTGCGTCACGGTTTTGCAATACTACATTACGGTCAGCCAATTATTGATAACCTCGGGTTGTTATTCGACGATAATGATAATTAAGTTTGTGACGCTTTGATTTCAAATAAATTTCCATTCGATTCATTGAAACATTTTTCTATATTAAGTTTCAAAGTTTCTCTTCGTATAACTTCGATTTAATTATTTACACACGTTTCAAACTTTTATTTCGCAGTTATCATGTCAGCTGAAATGCAATGTGTACGGATGTTTTAAATTGCTGATCACAAATCCCCGTCTCATTTTTCTGTACACTTATGCAAAAAACAACAAACTCCCTTATCGAGCATTACGCATCGTCAGAAACAACGCAGTATTAAACTGTAACTACACTGTAGAAAATAAATATGTCTCAGTTACTAGCTTATTCCTGATAGTTCCACATATACAGAAAAGGTTTTTTCCTAATTACCTTATTAACATAAATAATAATTTTAATCGCACACTTTGAAACGTAAAACAATGAAGTTTTTTTTTTATACTGATACATTGTTTAACAATAGTGTTCAACAAAATTTTTAGGTTTAATAAAAATGTGAATACATGTGAAATATCTTGATTTGCAAAAACATTTATATTAAAAAATGCATCAGTTTTATTGAGGTTGCCCAATTTCATCCACCCGCAAGCTTCCGTTCACCAACTTTATGCAAGCTGCGACAAAGTTTACACACGTATCATTTATAAGTGTAACTGACCAAATTTCAGGCACCCTTGCCGTAACAGAATGAACAAAATAATCACAGATGTCGATCTCCCAGCTTGAAATTAATCAAAACGTGTTAAAACAACTATACATACATACAAATGTAACATGTAATACAATGCATTAAAGATATGATGAATCGTGATTTAATTATTATTATGATAGTAATAACATATGATTGTACGGGTTAATGATGAAAATTCTTTTCCCGCCGTGTGAAAGATATACCAAATTGTACCGTATATGTATAATAGACGCCACGATGTTGATCTGCGAATCAGGATGAATTCTTTGTTTCCCCAAAACATAAATTTATACAAAATGCTGTAAATATATATGAGTAAAATAAAGCTGCAGCAAAAGTTCGTTTAGGAAACAAACAAATCATTCTTTTCTCCCCCCCCCCCCCCCCTGTGTACATCGTCGTTTCCATGAACTGTTATTCCCAAAAATGACTTACAAATTCATTCTTCCATAAACACTCGCAAAAGCTACAAAAAAATTTAAAACAGCAGTAAGGAAACTGCTGTAAGTTACCCTGAACTTCCACTCGTTCGACTTCATGATGAAGCGAGTCTTAGTGGAGTCTGACTTGTCCCCACCATCACCACCCTGCGAAGACACCACACAAAACAATTTACATCTTGTCTAGAAGAGTTAATTCCGTTCCAAGATTTCATGGTTATCTCTTGCTATTTTTGCATTGCCGTTCGATTTTTCATATGCTAATTATCCGTGTGCTTTAACAATAATCCACATTAAATATGGTTATATATATATATATATATATATGTACATATATATTTATTCCGTTTCATAGGTAAATTAAATCCGACGTTGCTTATTACGAGTATTGTTTTTTCTTCTATTTTTATTTCGATATTATTCATCTAATCTTTAAGCAAGTATCCCTGTGAAGAATAACGGCGAATAATTTATTATTTCAATTCAAATTTTGTTTATAATATATAGATATACACCATCGTTACTCGACGTTAATAAGAATAATTTGTTATTCGGTCAACTGTATCACATCTCTACAATACTTTCACTCCCGGGCAATCTGAATAGAAAACTTTCCAATCGGTCTGATAAAACTTTTTATTCATTTTAGTTGAATTAATTTGACGTATTTAGTTACGGAATATGTGGTTCAGTCTCTAACACCAAAGAAAAGGTGTCAAACTAAAATAGAAGTAAAGTAAATGTTTAGTCGTCAGTCAGCAGCTGGCAGGGTATTAGAAATTTCTAATTGAAAATACTTAGAGCATGCGGGTGTAAAAGTATTGATTTTAAACACAGATCCATTTTACACCACAAAATATATATTTACATTTTGTTGGCTAATCGTAACTGATCAAGTATCATTGGGTTGCTTTTACCGCAAAGAACAATAACTGTGAAATTGTTAGGTGTAATTTCTATAATTATCACTCTTTGAATAATATATTATTTACACATATTGGTAGTGAAATATATTACACCATTTTCTAATTAGTTTCAGATGGAAAAAACAATGGCATATATATATATATATATATACACACATACAAACAAACATTGTTATACGACAGGCAGTGAATTGTAAAAATCAAGATATAAATGGTGCAACTAATATCGCAAGTATAAGTATAGAAACACAGTCAAATGTGCTAGATAGTTTGTAATACTGAATTGATACAGACACTGAATATAAAAATAGTCAATTCTAAAAAGAGAAGACAATTTCCAAATTAAAAACGAATTTACTATGGAAGAATACTCGTGCTGATATACGAAGATATATTCATGCGTAAGTTGAATTTCGAGGAAACAAAATCTGAAACTAACTTTCGAGCCAAAAATACTTGTGATAATTTTGTTGGGAAATTTTTATTGACTTGTGCAGAAATTGACGCTGACAATTTGAATGACGTATTTTATTATCGATGAAATCTATTGTTGTTCATCAACAAAAATGTGATTTAAAACTATAATATAGTTTTGGCCACACTGATACTGATTAATTTATTAATCAACAACATGTATAAACATGAAAAAATACAATGGGGTTAAATAAAATGTTTAGATTAGGAACACTGAATAGCTTGCGCATCTTGTCGTAATAGTTAATAACAAAAATAGTATTATATACATTAAAAAAAAAAAAAAAAGAAAAAACCCACAAACAGCATGAAATTTGATAAAGGTTATCAAACTGTAAACAGATTGCAATTAGCTGACAATGTTTATCTGCTGGAATTGCTTTGCTGGGAAATATAATCGAATGCAAATTTAATTTCAATAACGATTATCTAGTGGTTTGCATCATTGGTCAATTATCACCCCATTATATATTTTACATTCTTTATATTATTTCAAGGTGTCCAGCGACTGAAGATTTTAAAACTCTATCATAATTCTGGGTCTGTAATATATTTCCTTTTTTTCAGCTACGTACATTGGCTAAGTTTGATTTTTGCTCAGCTTTTTCACTTGAATTCTGCGAGATTATGGAACAAAGTTTGAAGAGAATCCACCAAAGAGGGTTTTTACCTAGCGCCTGATGGTGAAGACTTTCGAAAGCAAATGATAGGAAACAAGTGTGCAATGAGAAGAAATTTTCAGTACTTTAAATTTGGCCAATCGAGCATTATATATGACCACATACAAAGTGATGAAACAAAACGAGATATTATCAAATCAGCACCGTTATGCGGTCTGCCAAAGTTCACATCAAAATCTTACGTATGCAATGATGCAATATGTATGATTTCAATTTCGACATTTCAAATTCTAAGTTGTTTGGATTTCCAAGGTTTTTCAGCTCACTGAACACCCTGAATTTCAAACAATTCAATTATGCGAAGACTACAGATTGAAAATTACATTGGGAATATTTTCAAATAATATCTGTAAATGTGGACGAATTTGAACAAATCCTCAGGTTTACCATTGATATTTGAAATATTAATTAATTCATCACTTGATACATACGTGTGATCTAAATTTGCTTACTCCTAATAAAATTATAAAGAAAGAAAATACACGTACAAATTGGAAAGCAGCAAATACACCAAATGACGTACAGTAATTTTTCAGCAAATTTCTTAGAATTCATACTGGAAAAATTTGATACGAATTTGATGCAAATACGCCAATTGTGAGAAAAAATGGTAAAAAAAAAAAAAAAAACTAAATAAACTAAATTGAAATAAATATATAAATAACAAGAAATTCATACACACATGGTAAACTATACGAGTATAATTAATAACTGGGAATAAAAAGTAATGCTCACATCTCCTACCTTATCCTTCTTGTCCTGCCTGGCATATGGGAAGCAAGGGATGACTGCTGTTACTCGAGATGCAGAGGCAATCTTGCATGCATTGATCATAATCAGCAGCTCCATGAGATTGTCATTTACCTCGCCACTGCCGCTTTGAATAATGTAAACATCTTCGCCACGTACAGACTCTCCGATTTCCACGCTGAGAATGAAAAATGTTACAATTTTTCATTAAACTACATAAAATGGTGAAGATATCGCGCCGCCCAAAGATACTAGTACAAGGTGGATACATCAAAGAAGAAAAAGACACGTTTAGTCACGTTGCTATTGTGTCGTCGAAAGGTAAATTGTTGTTACATTGAATGAAATGAGATCAGTTACATAAATTCAGTTTTTGATACTTTAGGGAGCTTATTTCAATCTGCTGGTCGTCGACAATTTACTTTATTACATAGGAAAAGAAGGAAATACAATTTTCATAAAAATTATCCACTTTTTGTAAAGTTACACATTGATTTTTTGATTAATTTCAAATGTTGCAAGCCTTCGACTCTTCAGAAAAGTAGACTCGATAAAGTAAACAACGGAACTTTTATGATAACTTGCGAAGAAAAAGAATAGAGCCATGAAATAATTGCTTCTATTCAAATAAGATTACATCATGTTTTATTTGTTCAGCATTTCTTAAATAGTTAGAAACTCTTTTGTTTGAATTCAAACCAACGTTTCTAGTTGGAATCTACCGTGATATTATCATTTTGCGAATGGATAGGCGATTATTAACGAAACTAAAGCTTTGTTGTTTGGTTATTTATTAGCAATTGCTTTGAAAAATTGGAATTTTTCAAAAATAATTGCAATGTAAATGAATCTGCATTCTTTTCACATGTAAAAGTTGATTAATAGCGGTACTCTCAAATGTTTGGAAGGTCTTCAATATTTTGTGATAAACATTTGGCGAATCTTAATCAAATCGCATATGATAATTTTTGATCCTTCAGAACGTGACGATGTAGAAATGAAACGTGTACCGGTAAGACTGTTGAGTATAAAAATAAAGGTAGGTAGTAAAAAATTGCATGCATAAATATACGACGTTATATTTGGTCGTTATAAATATCGGATGTGATTTCAAGTAATGATACAGGAAAACTTTGTCAGCATCGAAAGAGTTTCGATACAGAACAGTGCCCACTACCAACAAACGGCAAGGTCGTTGTAATCATGATGTATTAAAGGCAACGTCAACCTACACAAGAAATTGCGCGCAGCCGTCTAATACGTACATAATATGTATGTATGTATGTACATAGGTACACAAAATGACGCGAAATATCAATGATTACGTACGCGGAGCAATAGATCCGAGAGAAGTAAAAAAGATTCGTTCTATTACTAGAGTCGGACGGGAAGGCAAAGGACAAAAAGATATGAGGGAATTAAACAACGCGGCGTGGCGTTGCGAGGATCTCCGGCGAACGGTGATTGGCGCAAGAGGGGTTCGCGTACCTGTCGAAGCAAGGGTGCCAGAATAAACGACGCTAATTCCGAGAACGATTTACCCAGATTTCAGGCGACTGTTTAGATATTTTGGAGCTTCGATGAAGCGGGATAGAATTTTGTCGACGAGTTGGATTGGCCATTGCTCCGCGAGGAAGCGGCGCGGGTCCTGACTCTTTATAAGATAAAAGGATAAATAAGGACTGCAATGATGTAGTTACCATGTTTCGAGGTTGCTGAATTTTTTCGTGACAACCTTCCCGATGTCGATTCCAAGCCTGTCGACTATTCGCTGCGCCAGGTCCGGGTGCGACGTACCGCTGAATACTTTGATATTTGGCATTCTGCTCCGTAGTACACTACCGCCACGAGGTTTCTCTAACTTTGCGCGTAACAAACTCCTCGCACGGACTGGTTGCGAGACGGGCATTACTGTAAATCCGAACGACCAATCAGAGCCGTCCGGAAATTATCAGTATGCGGACCCAGCGCTCCCTCGTGTCCGCTTACCGAATTATTTGCATTTCAAATCTTTGATCTTAGGGTGGATTTTCACTGGCGGCAATATGCTTTTTTCACCGATAGGAATGCCGATAAAGTAATAAAGTGCTGCCTGATGCACGTTGAATGCGAATTATCCATTTTTATTATTATTTGCATTGGTCTGGAACTAGGCAGTAAAATACTGCCGCAGCATTTTGCTGTCCACGAAAAGCTCGCATGCCTCATGGGGTAAATGGTAACGGCCACTCGGTATACTCTATCTCTCTTGCTCTGCGCTATGATTAGCTGGCCGATCATTCAAATTGGCCAATTTTTCTGTTATTTTTTTATTTTTTTTTTCATATTCTCACGAACTTCCAGCGAGTTTTAAGAGGATGCTACGGGTAGTCTCTAGTAACCGAATAAAATACCACTCATTTTGACTATTACCCAGAGTCTACGCATCACTGACATGAAAATGGCGCGGATAGCACATTTTAGCCACTGCAATGTCGAACAAGAATATTCAAAAGCTTCTGTCTTTCATGCAAGAATAACACCAAAAAATGTGCTCCTACAATTAGTGGTAATTCTATTACAGGAATATCATTGTAGCGTAAAACAAATACCCGTTGGGTACTTGTGTTCTGCTTTCGATACAGAATAGTGCTATCACGGGACTACCTTTTCCCGTTAACGAATGCGTAGGCTCTGATAATAGTTAATCATAAGTGACATTTGACTTGCTCGGTAAGGACTGACTATAGAAACTTTTTTATGAACTGATTTTGAATTTTGAGGATGTCGAAAATTGCAACAGATATTATCGTTTTCGAACCATTAAATATGACTCGAAGAGATAAAATTTGTTCATGAATGGGTACGGGGATAATTGAAAAAAAAATTAGGTAATGCGTTTCATAGTTCGGTCCGTACATGGCAGATATGATGCTGCAAACATATTGACATAAAATCCAACAGAATTGTAATTATGTACTTGAGAATCATTGAAGCATACATATTTACTATTCGTTTCATAAGTCAGCAGATAATTTAAAGTTTACTAATTAATCCGGTCATAGTCAATTTATTATCAATCGGTGTTCTGTCATATTATATTCCATTTTGTCACAGTATAATGTTACATATATATTATACATTTTTTGTACGTGACATCGTGGTCCAATTTGTTATTTTTTCAACTTTCTTCTTCAATTATAAAATTATTTATGCTGATTTAATTCATACACTTACGTTACAATTAATGTAAAAGATTAATAGAATCGTTCGGTAAAGTATTTATATAAGTGCATTGCAGCGTTAAGATCTGACAGTAAAACAGTTAATATTCACCACTCAATATCTGTGAAGGCGTAGTAATAAAACCTGCGTCATTGCTTACGTATTCCATAAGTAGTTGTTGAAGAATTGAATAAAAATGTTATATATAACAATATTTACATGAGTCAGTGAATAAGTTTTTTGAAAATCTCGAACGAGATTGGTAGGAAAAAAAAAAATTTCAAATTAGCGCCAAAGTAATCGCGGCGTGACTCTAGTCGGAATTTAAAGAGACAGGCAAGTGACAGTCACTTTTCTACTTTTCGTCTTTTCCTATCAATGTGGCGCTAGCTGTGATCGAATGACAAATTGTATGTAACCGCCAGCGGTTATTTGGGTAAAAAAAATACAGGTTGCAACAACAGTACATGAATTAAAAGAGCTGTTTAAATCGAGGTAAATACTGGCATCCGTACATTCGGCGGTAAATTATGTCAGTGTATTGAGTAGCTGGGAGTGATAGGGAGACATGGCGAACATTGCGGCGCAACGAATCAAACGGGAGTTCAAAGAGGTTATAAAAAGCGAAGAGGTGAGTGAATAAGTGCAACTTCTCAACGACCCAGTACATTTACCAGTATTTAGCCAAACGCGTGATCGCGAGAGAATTTCACATATTATGCAACGCTAACCTGTAACAAACGGCTAAACAGATTCTCCACGTACCAAGTCGTAGACAATTTTGAGTTGAGGGCACATCTCGCTTTCCTCGCTCGTTATAATTTTCAAACTTTCCTCTGACAGTTGCTTGCGCAATTATTTACCTCGTCTGAAAAGTGTCTGTTGTTATTAGAAAAAAAACATTTTCATTGAAAACTTATCCTTTTCACAAAATTCGTGAGAATCTCAAGTTCTTAGTACATGAAATATCCTATTCAGCTCATACTCATTTCCATAGAATCTTTATTTCTTCAATATCTACGTTCTCTGTCAGGTTCATCTTTTAGGTTTCATCATTTCTCCGGATATTTGAATACTGTTTTAGAGTCACTAATTAACCATCCAAAATTCCTGTTTGAAAAGATATCAATAAATGTAGCTTACTTACCATTTTCTTCTTCTTCCGTTGACAATAATTCGACATTTTCTGGGCTTGCCATAGATTTTTGGGCTTGCAGTCAAGTTTTGTTTTTCCAAGACCCCTTTGTAGGCAGGCTATCACGATTTCCACGCTTTGTTAACAAACTGCTTTGAATCTCGTCACATTTTCTTACTTCAGACCGCTTCTTGCGCTAGTCGACATTTCGAAACTTTGTTATTTTCTACACATCATTACGGGTCGCGTTGATAAACTTGGCTTGGTCATTTTTTCTATAAAAGTATTACAGATTAAAGGCTACAGGGGGTCGGCAATCTTATTAAAAGTAGATTACTATTTCTCAGCAATACGATGTATCTGTTGAGCAGTACTGTTCGTATGAATCGCGATAATATTTGTGTTGATAAAACATAACAACCTCGGTGCATAGCTTGGTTGCCTTTCCCTTTTCTACAATTATAATATTCATTAAATATGCTGATAAGATAGTGTTGTGTTTCAGTTGAAATATATTTTCAATAGTTGAAGTTGATATTGAATATGGTCAACTTGTCAAATGATTTCCTCTTCTACTTTATTGGCATTTTCAACAAACAATAATTGACTAATCATGTTTATCTCTTTTCTCTAACATTTCAGGTGGCAAAATGTGCGATTAAGGTAGAACTAGTAAATGATAGCTTCACGGAATTAAAGGGTGAAATAGCAGGACCACCCGACACTCCATATGAAGGTGGCAATTTCGTGTTAGAGATAAAAGTACCTGAAACGTATCCATTCAATCCACCCAAAGTAGGTACCAAAACCATCATGAACAAAGATGTAGTATAAGATCTGAAGTCATTGAATTTTACACTTTTATTTCAGGTTCGTTTTATCACAAAAATATGGCATCCAAATATATCCTCGGTTACAGGCGCCATATGTTTGGACATATTAAAAGACCAATGGTAAGTTGCAGTCCAATAATGGTTACTAATATAATTGATCGGGTGATAATTTTGCACTCTGCAATGTCGTTGGTTCTATCACCTTACGACAGAATAATTGCATAACAGATTTTAGTTGCATTGTGTTTTAAACGATAATTGTCATCCTTTGTCAGGGCTGCTGCGATGACCTTAAGAACAGTTTTGTTATCGTTACAAGCCTTATTGTCAGCTGCTGAGCCTGATGATCCACAAGACGCTGTGGTTGCTAAGCAGTATAAGGAGCAGCCTGAAATGTTTCGTCAGACTGCAAAACATTGGACGTCTGTGTATGCTGGTGGTACAAGATTTATCTACTACGAAATTTATTAAAGTTTTTTTTACGAGTAAAGACCTCAGCGAACTAATGATTGTAATATCAAAAAATACCAAGAAATGCCTGATATTTTTAGGACCAGCTAAGATGTCAGATCTCGATGACAAGATAAGAAGATTGACTGATATGGGGATCGAAGAACATAATGCACGAGTAGCCTTATCCTCCTACAATTGGGACTTAGAACGTGCCACCGAACAGCTATTCAGTTAGTGATTACTGTGTATTCTTATGTATCATAAAAAGCAGCTACTAATTGGCAGCAACCTCTTGGAATGTCACTGTCACAAAAGTATACCATCGTGTTTTCAAATAATTGAGAAAAAAACCCAACATTCGTAATGACAATATTGCAATGGTGAGATAACTTTGGAAGTGATCCCAAATTTGACTAACTGTTAGCATTCATTTAACATGTAAAATAGATACGAGAAACAATAATAATTGATGAACAAGTTTTAAGTAGCAAAATTTCATAAGATATGTAACTCAAGAGGAGGGCATTATTACGATTTACGAGAATAAGTTGTAAATTCTAAATCTACAAGACGAAGCGACATTTATGTTTGAATAGACATATGAATAATGTTTTTTTTTTTTTTCTAATCAATTCCCAATAATCCACTTAGAAACAGCATTAGTAAAATATTTAAGAACCAAACACGTATTAAAATCTACGAAGATAATTGCTTTGATTAGGCACTAACACAGTTGCCAAGTGCTTCCCTGAAATTTTTCTTCAATCTGAGTTCAAGTTTTATGTGAAACCTCATTGCTGGAGGTGTGTATCTAATTGACTGCGTTACTAACGGTTGTACTACTCAAGTGTAACTCATTGTCAGTTTAATGAATGATGATATTACATGTTTTTGCCCCCAACTCTTATTGTTCGAATATAAATAAAATTATTAAACACTTCTTCAATTGTCAAAATTTGAGGATTGACTAGCTGATTATAATATCCTGCAGCATATCGACTGATTGTAACGGGGTTTCGCTTGACTCTTGAGTGTATATTAATCAAATTAACGTATCTTTTAGTCCTAATAAACGTATTTATGAAATTTCGGTAGCCTCCAAACTTGATTTGTGAATATTTAAATTTTGCACATTTTTTGAAGTTTGATTACTTGCAATACAATGCTTACTTGTTTGATTACTTACACTACTTTTCATTATACCGACGATAAGAAAAATCCATGAAATCAGCAAAATTAAACTTATAATTTTAATTACAGTGACGCTTATGGCGAAAAATTGAACATAGCTATTTAATGAAAATATATTTCTTAGAAAACTTGGAGTGTAAGACGGCAGTGTGGTACGACAGGATATCGCATGGTCGGTCCCGTGCACGTTTGCTAAGTGATTATCCGTCATTAATTTTTCGAATTTACCAGTTTCTCAAAATTATACGTTTCAACTTTGCTAAGTGATGTTGTATACGTTTCACGTAATGGAACATTTGATTAATTTAATCTACATCCTATCTTACTTCGATTGTAATTCTAAGAGTAAAGTTCTATTGCCAGGTGTGAAATCTTACCTGCATACGATGTACTCCAATTAATTGAAAATTGATAGTTATGTTTCATAATATTTCATGCATTTTTCAATCATTCACAATGTGCAGGCTGTGTCTGAAGTGTCGCCAGCAAGAGTCAAGGTCCAACTACTCGCAAACCAGTTTGTTAACTTGGGACAAATGGTTGGGATCTGTGAATTTGAATTTACAGGAAAACAAAAAAAAAACTCTGCTCTGTTCATATTGGGAAATTTAGGATTTATACCATTTAATAAGATCAATGTACATTAATAGGCCTCAAATATTAATAAAAGTAATTTTTTTTCAATACTTCTTTCAAAATTTGATCCACCTTGATTTGATCGTGGAAAAATATAAATAGTATACAGTTTTGAATTACTGGAAGTAAAAAAATTATTCGGTCAATATTTAAAAACAGGGCTTATAGCACTCTTAAAAAACGTGCCTAATCTATAAAGAAAATTTTTTTATTCGATACAAAATACTTATGCTACAATAATCGGTATCACATAAATTTAATTACACACACGTATATGACATATTGTATAGTTTAAACAAGTTTCTTTCACTTTCTATTTCACTAGTAAATAAAACACATTCGATTATGATTTTACATCATGCTATTCCTTAATAACACTTGACGTCAACGTCTGTATGCATTTATCTTACAAATAATCAATTACCATATTTATATGCCCTTAGTTTCTTTTGAGAGAGCGTTGCTAGAAAGAGGTCATTGTTTTTAGTATTAAAGGCGCAGAAGTCTATCACAGGATCAGAAACAGGAAGATTATAGATCTGTTTACCAGTTGATATGCTCCAAATTGGTATAGAGCTGGTAGCTTCTTGATGAGCGGCTAGAAGCGTGTCATTTTCAGTCTTTATCTGACACGGTCTAGAAAGTAATTTCTGTGAATTTCCACCTTGGAAAGTGTGAACGATATTGCAAACGATTATATCCTCGGTCCCTTTTTCAATTGTACAAACAGTATGCCTTGCCTGCGGTTGCCTGGGGTTTGGGCGAGACGAAACCACGACATGTTTGCTTTCGGAATCGTAGCAAACTGACACAAACGGCCCTTCAAGAAACATTTGCTTGCCTGCAAACTCCGCATCTTTGCTTTCGTATGCGAAACAACTATTCAGGCGACAAGCTATGAACCCTCCAGCCGGTATTCCACTGTCGTAAGCTGGTGCAACCTTTGCTAAAGCGACGACCGGTGATCTGTCTCCTGGTCCGTCTATTTTGCTGATTGGGCCAGCCGTTTGTCTAATATCGAATTGTCTGACAGAACCGTCTTGGGCACCGGCCAAAAAGACATTGTGATTATTACCGGCCCAACAACAGCTCCATAGCTGAGAATCCGTCTGATAATTGTGAACCACTGTATTATTGTGGATGTCCATCAACTTTGCACACTTGTCGAATCCAACACTAAGGAGTATTTCGTTTATGTAAGGATTGAACGACACGTCTCTGATGGCCTGAGAATGCAGGAAGACGAATTGTCGAGATCGAAATTCTCTGGAATCAATTTTTTTTATTCCATACCCAGAAAATAAGGCATTTGTGGATTTTTGTGATATGACTAAGGTCTGGTACCACGCATTATAGGCAAGAACTCTGCACCCGCCATCTTTACAAATGTCAATCGATCGTTCAAGATGAAATTTCTTTAACATTGGTTGCGAATTTGAGTGCTGTAGGCTCGATTGATATTCCTTTCCCATTTGCAGTTGCTGACTTTCAAGTTCTAATATTCGCTGCTTCATACCAGCCAGCTGTTGGTCGAATAATTTCTGCCGTATTATGTACCTTTCCAGTTCCATCTGCAGCCGACTTTTCTCTGCTGTAACTTTGCTTAATTCTACTTTCAGTTTGTCCGCTTCGCTAGTATCAACTGCTGATAACTTTTTGACATACAATACGCGTATATCCTTAGCCGAAGCCTTGTGATTGCACTGAGGACATCGACGCGCTCCTGCGTTACATCCAGTTTGTAACCAACGCTGAATACAACTATATCCAAACAGGTGTCCGCAGCGTAAAGAACAGAGACGATGTTCTCCAGAGTTGTTCCACAGATCCATGCAAATCGGACATGATTGACCCGAATCTAGGTCTGCCTCCTCATCCGAGCCTGGGTCTTTTCTTTTGTTTCCTATAAAATGAGTTTTGTCCATCGAGATATATTTGAATTATCTTAGGTAGATCAACGGTAACTGTTAATACTAGTTTGTTTTGCAAGAAGCAATTACGGTTCCAAAGAGATCCGAAACATCAAATAGGGGCTATAATTATCTGGACCTTGAATCAATGTCAAATATTTCATATGACTTTGAGATGTCAAAGGAAACATGACTTGATACTATGATGAAACAATATGTAAGTGCTTACTGCACCTTTGAATATTACTAAATAACTCACCAATTTCGAGAAGCTCTTCGTTATTGTTGTTTGCTTGTGGTTTTTGGAAAATTGGTACATTCTCTTCCCCTTGTACAGATCGAAAGATTACTGGTTCACTATGCTCAATAACCTGAGCTTCTTGGTCTGTCTCTGGTTCTGATATGTGTACCACTTCCCGTATAGGAGTGTTGACACGATTATCAGGAGCCAGGATTACTGGCTCATCTGCTTCTTGAACCTCCATCTCTTCTTCATCTAACATAATCAATATTCAATTAATAATAAGAATTGGATTATAAGTGTACATCAAGCTCGATGTTGAATGATAGCTGCGTGCAAGTGTTTCCTCAAAATCTTTGCCATTTTTTGATCAACTGTGTCTGTGAATAGTAATTTAATCGATGGTTAATCGTTTGCTGACAAGACAGGGTGAAACAAATTAAAGCATATAAATGAGGCAGAAAACAGTATCAGATGTGGGGTAAACGGTTAACGGTAAATTTAAAGGGCTTATTCCTTGGAAACGGAAAGAGAAAGATAAAAATCAACTCACTGTTTTCCATTTTTAACGAAGTCGGACAGGTTATACATTTAGAAGAAGAGATGAAGGTGCAATGCGGGATTAGCAATGGTTGAAACTTGAAATTAACAACAAAAAAGCGGTGATCATAGTAGGTAATTGGAAAAATATCACGTTTATACTTTTTTACCGAACCATCGATGTTGCCAAAGGACTTATGACTTGGTTTCACTCCTTTGGAGTGCTCACTTATTTACGCTCCGTTCTGTTAGGGTCGGTGGCCTAGTGAGAACAAACGGGAAATCGGAAATCTTCTCAATCTGCTTAATCTCATCGGTAAACAGTCAACGCGTCTTTCAACATCAATCGGTATTTGGCTAACAGCCTGTGTTAATTAAATATCCTTGAGTGTCAGCAACCGATGGCGGTTAATGGCGGTCGAATCTGCCTCCAATAATTGTAGGTAGAGTATCGCGATGATCCACGTTGATTGGCCACTCATTGAATCTACTTCGAATATTGGCGCTAATTTTTGACAACCTTAAATTTTAGGACTTTCAGAATTTTACAGTTTGCATCTTGCAACTTTTAATCAATAATATTCTTTTTCACAACTTTACACTTTGTTCGAACGTTGTAAGAGAAAACTTGCGGGATATGAATAATCGTTAGAAGAGCGTCTCGTTAGAATGTTACAACACCAGAATGCAGGGTTCTTTCCCTTTTTATTGAGTTGTACGCTCGCAACTATGCTGCAAAGAAGTGTTTTTACATAAACTTTGCATCGCTTGCAAATATATTCTTCAGTCAACACCATGATCCTTGCTATTTTTAATTTTCTTCTATAAATGTACGCTTTGCATGGCTTTCGACTTTTTTCTATCGAGCTCTCTGGGAATCGTATGTTTTGCGAAGTCATAATAAGCCACAATTGATTGTAATAAAATATAGTTGGTAAATTATTTGTGAACAGAACGAACTTTTGAATTACCCAAGGCTGGCTCATTTGTGCTTAGACGATTACTGAAAACTGGGTTTTGTGTCTTTCGGGATTGCGTGCTAAATGGCTCTCGCCGATGAAAAAGCTACCGTATCACCAACACGGTTTCTTATGGCCCCGGGCCTACCCAGGGCCCACTGAGACCCACTTACCCGCGGACTGGTTACGCAAAGTTATTTGTCACATGGATTCTTTGGAAATTCTGCGATTTTGCAATATCTGCGAATCATTTAAGAGGTTCCCGCAATGCATTTTTAACAAATTCAAAGATCGCCGGCTAACTTCACATAGTATCTTACCGAACTTCAAAAAGCGTGACTCGAAGCGGTTATCTCAACAATTTGTAGTCAATGCTTGTTCCGTGGTAGCTTGATCCAAGCTAGGTCCACGGACTTGCTAGGCCATGAAAAGAAAAAATTAAATTAAAAAAAAAGAAATATGGCGTAACGTGATTGCTACACATGTGTCAGTGAATTCGGTAAGTGATTTTTTGACGATAGTTTATACTCGGTGCAAGCGTAAAAACGTATTCCTCGCAATAGGACTCACTGCGCAATTATTTTTACCGAGTATAAAGGTTTTCTCATTTTAAATAGTTACATAACTTCACGGTAAAATCATGTTCAGGACGCATATTTCTGACGTCGGTTGTTCAGCCATTTGAGAGAAACTTTGTAATAAACATTTTCTCGTTACTCTATTACCTCCTTTTCTTTTTTCTCAAATTCTTTTCGTTTCATTTTCAAACTCACCTTGCTGTACGAATACGTAATTTTTTTTTCACAACATCTGCCTAATTACGTAAGACTAGTTATACGGAATTTGATTTGAAGGAATATAAATACCGGCGTCTTCACAACGTCGAATCTACTTTTGCTCACTTGTTCTACTGGCACGCAATCTCCCCGATCTTACGCCTTCAGATTTCCTTCATTATTTTTAATATTTATTTATTCACTTGACGTAAAAATAAATTTGCAGCCCCTACTTGCCAACTACCATGACGTATATATCTACATACATTCGACGTAACCTTGTTGGTTTTTTCTTTTTTCTCTTCCTACAGATCTCAAGCAGCTTCAGCGCATTACCAAAGGTTGAAATCGATTCAAATATTTTCACTATCACCAAGAGAGAAAGGAAAGACTAGGTGAGATTTGCCTTCTTTGAAACCTTTTCAGTAAAACTAAGCACTGTAAAGCATGTTCACTCTCCTCCATAACCTGTTAACAATATGACGAGATTCTTTTGTTGCCGTCGATCGAGACAGGAGATTCGAATAGCCATCGAAAGGTATCCAATTGCGATGATTGTCCCTAGATTTCAGAGTTGAGTGTTGGAAGTAAGAGACCTAGAAATTTTGCTTTTTCATAATCATTTAATGTCCTGTGCATTTATTTGATGGTTACTATTTGGCTATTTATTTGGTGGTATGTAATTCGAGATTAGATTTTTGAGCGATTAAACATTGAAGTATGTATTTTTGTACTTGTTTTCTATATTTCGTTTGCTTGTTATCACCTATTTTTGTGTACCTAATGATTCAATAGTACGAATTTATTGTAGATACCTATATGACGTATTTATTACATCACAAGGATGACCGTGGATTTTGATGTAAGTAGTAATCAACTACGGGATATTTGAAAATCTTGTCACATCGTCCATACTTATTTACATGTCGTAAAAGAAAAAGAAATGAAAATTTCATTTACACTATTGACCAGTTGCTCAAGACTTCCACTAAATCCACTGAAATTCAGTTTAAGAGAAAATATAACCACTTGATACTGTTTTTCAAACATTATTTACATAAATTTAGATTTCAACAAGCTTCTACAGATGATTTCGCATTACAAAATTGAGAAAGCAGATATTATTTCCTGTTTTTATACCGAGAAAAGAGTCAAGAAAACGTTATTAACAAAAACGTATATTAAGAGGGTTTGAAAACCTTGAAAACAGAAATTTATCAAGTAATTTTACAATTTGTGCAAAATTTTTTTATGTAACAGGAGGATTTAATTTTTGTGATGGAGTGTTGGCAAAGTCTGGAAATCGGTGCCTTGAGTTTTGTGGCCATCCTTGTAGCGTATCTGCATGAAAATAGTTATATGCTCATGCCTCTGTTACACTTTTTCTACGACAATGTAGCAATTTAACTATTCTAAAATGCTAGTACTTGATTTTTCAGTTTCTATGTCATCACTTGTTGTTAGGAAAACTTACGGCGAAATGAACTAATCTCCCTTCAGCAAATTATAGTACGGGTCTCTTATTCAGAGTACTTTACTAGAAAGAAAAGTTAACAGTTTAGAAAAGTTGCTTGTTTATAAAAGACTTCCATCAGAAGTTTGAATATGCAAAGGAATGAGATAATTTCAATGAATCAATACAGATATGTAAGATATGAATTTTCAAAATATTGAAATTCGATCTTATCAAAACTCTTCGGTATTTTATCTATCACTAACCGACGTACATTATCAGATTCTCATGTTTACAGTAAGTGTATTCAGATAATGCCGATAATCAGTTAATCCATGAATTTAAGCCCAACGGGCTCAATGATTTTCAAGATATCGAATTCCAAGTTCGGAAATGCAGATCCGACTCCACTAGTAGCAGACATAGTTTATTAAATTGATTTTCACTGTAGTATTTTTCACAATTTGACCATCCTTGTAATTAATCAGTAATGTGTCTGTGTTCATCGGTTGTGATTTTGAACCTATAGCATATGAAGAAAAAAAACAGATTTCTCTGTATCCAGGGCTGATAACTTCTGTAACAGAATTTCGCACCATCCTGTTGTCTTTAAAAAAATTGCAAATATCAGGTACTGACATCCATGCACAGGTTTTATTCTTCTCCATTTCCACCGATAATATTCCTTTTCCATCCGATTTATTGATTTTAATGAAAAAATTTGATGCAAAATGAACAAAGACTCGTCACAGGCATTGCGAATCAGTTTGCCCTCATATTCCCAGATAATTATCTCGTCAATATGTATGTACAGAAATATATATATTAGCCGAGATAAATATACATAGTGCGGAAAGTTTGGGGTGACGATGAGGACGATTACACAACTCGAAAAACAACTATCCAACAACAGTGTAAGAGAGGCTTAGGTATTAGTGTGCTTGTGAAGGCGAGTAAAAGCAATGCGCAGTGTAAATATGTGAAGGGGAGGTGGTAGTGATCTCAGAGAAGAGAGCCATTTTCAAACTCTTGGTTTAGATCGGCTAAATATAGCTGCAGGGTGTATAGGCTCCTGTAGTCTACCTTGCTCTGCAGAGCAGCGATATCCCACTCCATCACACAGATCTCGCTGATTTTCTACCTTCACCATGGCGAGCTGCCAAATTTTGTCTGCCTGAAATCTGTTAATAAGTTCTTCCAATTAATCTTAGAATCAGTAAATATCATTGTGAACTATTTATTCGTTTGTGCCAGTTAAACATGCGACTGTGTGCTTTCGGTGCTTTTCTTAGAAACTTGAAAGTTCCCATCCGCATTGTGATCCTTGCGACTTGTTGTCTTGGGAAGTAGTTCTATATTTAAACCGGAATTTATAACTTCACATTGTTCCTGCAAATAGTTATTTTACGTCCGCAGTTTAATTAGAATTACTTCATCATCTTTTTTTGTCACGAAATACTTTAATTATGTTGCTTGGATGATAAAATTATGTTCTAAATTGTTTGCAGTTTTAACAAATAGTTATTCTGTCTGGTACACGTATTGCTTTGATTAACCCTAAATTAAGTGAAATGGTTATTGGTTAAAATGTGATATTGAATTATGTATATCAATTGCCACCCAGTCGTGTTTCAAAATCTTTAGAAAGACTGGAAAGTGTTCATTCCTCGCATACGAGAAAGATCTATTTTTATTTTCATACAAAAATACATTTTATCGTGTAACTTAATATAACGAAATAGTCAAGGTGCCGTCGAATGCTTGTGGTAGATTTCAAATTCACTTCGCACTGACTAGTATTGCGGTAATATCATAAGTTGAGTAAAATTGAAACTAAGAATAAACGCACGAAATGTGCCTGCGACTAAACCTATATTGTACATTCACAGGCTATGGTGTGTGCCGTCGAAGACTGTGGTGTGGAGTGCGTAGTTCGTGATTGCACTTCACGAGATGCCCAGCCAAAGTTTAAGCTTTCTCTTCACCCATCGACGACAGTTATTGATATCTTCAACTATGTAGCTCAACATTATTCCTACGATGTGGACAGCTTTGAGCTGGTGCTACAAAGTGCACGTGGTGAAGTGGTCAGTCGGTTTATTTTCACCCGTTTTCTTTTCGCTTTGAACCAAAAACTTTGAATACTGTGAATTAACTTCTCTCCAATATATGTAAATGTATGTTCTTTTTTTATGCCTACAGGTCGAGCTAAACGAAGTAAAGGAAAAAAACCTGATGGAAATTGGATTGAATTTTAGTAACGAGACAAAGTACACACTGGTCGTGAGTGACGTTTCTCGCCACACTTCAAAGGATGCAGCGGCCAACAGAACTATTTCATCCATCAAGACTCCACTGTTTAGTCCATCCTCTGGAGATTACAACCGACCAGCTCCAGCATTCCAGTCACAAATCCAGGAGTTCACTTTTAATCATAAAAGTGTCATCAAGCCTGAGACTAGTAAGTTTGATGCACCTCGCGATACTTCAGAGTAAATTTCGTCGCAACGAGGCAATGAAAGGAAGCTTTTTTCACGTTCAACTCATTTTATTCTATCACGAAATATGGCTGATTATCAATATTCTGATTAAATTTTATTGATAAACAGAGCGGACATTTCAGTTTTTGCTGCTTCAATACAGAGAAAGTGGTTGACTTTGAGCTCGATAGAGAGACTTCAAATATCATCATCAATTACATTGTAATTTATTTTTCATCTAGTAATTTTGAATTTTGATCATTCTTCTAGGACGTAGAAGGGGGAAAGTTAATAGTCAAGGTATTACTATGTTAATTTCGACTGTACATTTACTTGGATGACACTTTGAACCTGCCTGTTCCGCCATTTGACAGCATATATTTCGTAATCCGGTTATAGGAGACACAATTACTCAAATTTAGATATATGAAGCCAATTATGCAGCATGATGCTAACATTTCAATGAGTTATTCATTTACATGTAAAAAATTCAACATGATATGATTGGAAAAATTGTCTTGGACCGTAACGTTTTTCTCAAATTTTGTTCTTCAATGCTCACAGTCCTTTATAACTAGTATAATATACTACATACAACTCTTTCCGTTATGCAAACTATTCAATGTTAGCATTGATCAACTTTGCTTTCTAAAAAACTGGTTCAAACTTTACTTTACCAGTTGCTTTTGTATATCGAAATGATTAGACACTGATTAAATGACTCCTCTGTAATAATTCACTTGACCAAACAGCTGTAATCTTCTAGGTTACGTCGGTCTGGTGAATCAGGCAATGACGTGTTACCTAAACAGCCTTTTGCAAGCCCTCTACATGACCCCAGAGTTTAGGAATGCTTTGTACAACTGGGAATACGTCGATGGTTCAGAGAAAGATGAGGCCAAAAGTATTCCATATCAACTGCAGAAATTATTTCTAAATTTGCAGGTCAGTTTTCATAAATCAGATTACAAATTAGGGATGCAAATAGATATTCTAGAATATTCTGTATAGTTCGAAAGAAAATCATGTATTTCAAATTTCATTAATGCTATGATTTACATCTGCCGAGTAGACGTCAACAAAGCCTGCAGTGGAGACTACTTCTTTAACGAAAAGCTTTGGTTGGGACTCAACGGAAGCATGGCAACAGCACGATATACAAGAGCTGTGCCGAGTGATGTTTGATGCCCTGGAACAGAAGTTTAAAAACACACAGCAGGCTGACCTGATCAATAGGCTTTACGAAGGTATACTTTTTAGTCAACGAATACCTTTGTAATAAAATTATACATGATATTTACCACTGACACGCTGATCATTATTCAACAGGAAAGATGATCGACTACGTAAAGTGCCTAGAATGTAGTACTGAAAAGTCTAGAGAGGATACTTTTCTGGACATTCCTTTACCTGTTCGGCCATTCAGCAGCAATGTCGCGTACAATAGCGTGGTGAGCATGCTTCAATTTCAGGCCACAAAATCACGATACTGGAGATTTTTTAGTGTACTATCATTGTTTTGGACGGCAATTCACATTATATTAAAATATTTGTGATTCTTCTACAGGAGGAAGCCTTGCGAGCGTTTGTGCAACCTGAAACACTGGACGGGACAAATCAGTATCATTGTGAAAAGTGTAACAAAAAATGTAACGCACATAAGGGGTTGAAATTTTCAAAATTTCCGTACCTTCTTACATTACATTTGAAGCGATTTGACTTTGACTACAATACTCTCCACAGAATCAAGCTGAATGATAAGTAAGTCTCGTCTTGAATTGGATTTCTTTAACTCTTTTTTTGTTTGTCTTCAGTTCTCTGCTATACCGATCGTCACATATTGCTACAATATGTAATGCTTATATACTTATGTAACAGGGTAACGTTTCCCGATGTTTTAAATCTCAATTCCTTTGTCGCATCAACATCTGCTCACGAGTCTCCAGGTAGAGAGGAGGACACTGGCGTTGGAGTAAAGTGTGATGATAGTTCAACGACAGACAGTGGAACATTAGATGACGAATGTCCCCCGTGTGATAACAGCAGTGCAAGTACTAATCAATCTACAAATCACGATCAAGATGATGATGAAGGTACAAATGAAATCATACATTTTTTATTTCCATTCTTGCGAAAAGTAAACTATTTTTGCCTAAATTGTTTTTCGAAATGTCAATTCATTCAATTTGATAAATAATATTCACCTTCTTACGTTGACAGGTATAGATGTAAGCAATGGACCCTCAACCTCAAGTTGCAGCAATCACAATCATGAAAATGAAAAGAATTCTGGAAATCGTGCAATTGATAAAGGTCCATATCAGTACGAACTCTTCTCCATCATGATTCACAGTGGGAGTGCAAGCGGGGGTCATTACTACGCGTATATCAAAGATCTCATGACTCAAGAATGGTTTTGCTTTAATGATCAAAGTGTCACGAGGGTAAGAGCTTTATTTTATTACGAAAATTATCTTGACTAGCAAAACGGCAAAATAAAAATGTTAACAATTGATGTATGTTAGCAGGTCTTATTCGTTTTATCAAATATTTCTGCCAATCTCATTAATTTTTATGTAGTGTCGTTTGATTAGTTTGAAAGGGTACATATGAGTAGACGGCTGAAAAAGTGGGTGAATTTTTCAATCTTGTATCTCTGACAACCAAATATTCAATTCGATATGGATTTGTTTTCTTCAAAAGTGCGTAGATCAAACTTCATTCACATATTTTCTTTACTAGACTCAATTAATAGGAATCATTGTTATTGATAATAACGCCAACCAGTTCGCTCCGTGACATTTTTTGAGATGCTCACAATATCTCGAAAACGGCTTGAATGATTGATTTAAAATTTGGAGACAGTATTATTAGATAATTTATCCTCTTTGTTACGATCCGATTTTTTTTTTTTTCTCTAACAAAAGTTATATTTGTCGTACAAAATTTACGAATTTTTTATTTAAGTAACTAAGGATATGATAAGAAAACTTAGATCGCGGCAAAGAAAATGAACAATTCAAGAATAGTGTCTCCAAATTTTAAATCAATCATTCGACTCGTCTTCAAATTTAAAGTGAATCAGTTGAGCTGTTTTGGAAGTACTGTGGTCACCAAACAAACTGGTTGACATTATTCTCAAGAACAATGCTACCTGTTAATTGATACTAATAAAAAAAATATGGAATTGAAGCTTGATCTAAATAGTTTTGAAGAAAACAGACCCAAATCAAATCGAATAATTAGTTGTCGAGGTACAAAGTCCAAGAATCTACCAAGATTTTGAGCTGTCTACTCATACATACCTCCTTAATAACATACACGGATTAATTTATTTGCAGATAACTTATGACGATATTCAAAAGACATATGGTGGTGGACCTACTCGAGCTTACTATAGTGGAGCATACAGCAGCAGTACAAATGCTTATATGCTTATGTATAGACAAATAGATCCACATCGTAACAAGCTGCCGATGCAAGCAGTAAACTTTCCCAAACACATACAGGTACATTGTGAATCTAATAGATTTTTAGCTACTGGCAGAATATTATCACGTTGTTGAAATCTTTTTATTTACAAAATCTCAATCAGGATCTTTTGAAGAAAATGAAAGAAAGTGAAGAAAACGACCGAAAGAACAGAGAAAAACAGATGTCTATGTGCAAGCTTAAAGTGTATTGTCATCACCCGGAAGAGGGCAGGCTCACAGATGCAAAACTTTACGTATTGCAAGATGAAACGTTACAAGAAACGACAGAGGTGGCTCACAGAAGGCTTGGTTTAGAAGGAATAGTAAAGCTAGATCAATGTCGATTAGTTAGTTACGATCATAACGAAGATTTGATCGAACGAAGCTGGGAAGGATCCGAGTTGATGGAACCGATCGGTGACATTTGGCGTAATAACAGCCGATTCGATCTCCTGCTTCAAATACGTCGGAAGGACGAGCAGTTTGAGACTTATTTGCCAGGAGGTGAGTTTTTCCGACAAGATAGATAAAAGGAAGATGCAATGTATCAGATATTTGACTTTTATTTCTACTACATTTTTTCAACCAAAATATTTCAAGAGATTCTATTCTATTCCAGGTGTTGCAACGAAAGTATTTGTTGTTGATATTGATAAAGAAGAAGTTGTTGACGGTCCGATAAGTGTGCGAGGTTTATTAACTCAGACCATCAGAGAATACAAACTCGAGTTGTCAAAACTGTTAAAATTGGATGCCAAGCAGATAAAATTAGTCCTACAAAAATATCCTTCAGACAGCCGGTTGCTAGATAAAGATGACAATATGCTTCAATCTGAGGGATTTTATGGTCCGAATAAAATTTTCGTTGCAACAGCTTTGGACACAGACGAAACGAAACCTTTCCACGAATCTAAACTCCAAAAGATTATTGAAAATTTCGAGTACATCATCTCCCTTCGCGTATTGTTACCTGACACAAGCAAAGGTAAGCTAAGATTAACCATTTTTATTGAATTTTTTGCGGAAGAATGAAGTTGCCATTATTTTGTGAATAAATATTTCATTTAGAAACATTAGACGATTTGAATATTCCATCCCTCGAGGAGACACGCAAGGGGCAAGAAAAATCGATAGCGAATGGTCCGATAAAATCATCTCTTGGTGACATGATGAAGACGATGATGACAAAGAACAGCGAACAAACCAAACCCAGTTGCGGAATCGAGGAAACACCTCCGAAGACTAATACCTCTGCGCAGCTTGGAGAGGGCGAAGATTGGAATACACCTGAGCAGAGCAACAGCGAGGATAGCAGTCTGAGTGATAGTGAACGAACGTTAATGGGGGATGTTCCCGATTATACTAATTGCGTAGAACCTCAATTCCCCAATTCAGGAATAGTTTTTGACTACGCCCCACCCAAATTGACTCGTATGGAAAATTGGGATATCGATGATGAATCTGATTACTATTTCAAAGCTATTCCTCACTCAGAAGATTCGCAAAAATGTAGGTATTACATTTCTAGAGTAAAATACGGCCTAACTTCGATACTGTTCGAATAAAGAAATTTCTTGTGACATTTATATATTGCGAAAGATGAATAGGGCTATTCGTGTACCTGATTTAATAAGCTTGACATTCATTTTCCTCACAGTACTTAAAGTACTGGTGGATAAGAGAATGCAGTTGAGCACCCTGAAGAAGGACCTTGAGCCGCTCGTGGGTGTTCCAGTAGAGTATTTCAAAGTCTTCCGGCACTCGTCGGACTCCGGGGAAACAGAGTGCAGTAGACTAACTGAACAATTAAGTTGTTATCAAGACGGCGAGAGACTCAGTGTGAAATTAGGACGTGCTTTACGCAGCGGAGAGTTCAAAGTCAAGCTGTTCCAGCTACTTATTCATTCCACTGAGGTTTGTTTTTGTAATTTTATGATTTAATAGGACTTGTTTGTGTTTTAATTTTTTGCATTAACGAGGAAAAGAGAACGAGAAGTATGCATCTTGTCGAACCATTGTTTAATGCTTGTTTTATTTTTTAGCCGTTTAAATTTTTGTGCGATTGGATAGTATCTAATGAAATGACAGTTGGTCAGGCAAAGAAGGAAATTCTAGCCGAAATAAAAAGAAAGTATAATATTGACATACCGTACGAAAAGTGTCGTTTGAGGAGGAAAAATTACAAGACAGCGTCAAAAGTATGTTTAGACGAAGAAAAGTTCGAAGTATTACGTTTATATACACAATGCGAATTATTCGTACAAGAACTACCTGACAAGGAGACAGTCAAAGATTACAACCAGGTTGTTCTGTTTGTGAGGAAGTGGTCACCTTCCCAAATGCAACTAACTCCATTCGAAGAAATCACGATGAATGGAAAGTCCATTGAAGAACTGAAAGAAAAGGTGAGACAAGATTGAAATTATCAGTTGGTGATTAATTTTCGCATTTCTGTTACGAATGCCAATGGTTCCTAACGAAATATATTACCCACTATGTTTTAGTTATCCTCGATATCAGATATACCGGCGCAGTACATAGAGGTAGCCAAGGGTAGAAACGCATTTCCCTGTGATATCTCTGTACTTCAGGTGCAAAGTGAACTAAACTGGAATCACCAAGCAACAACTATAGATACCTTACCACTTAATCTTGAAGACGGCTCAGTTGTCTACTTTAGGTTTGTTGATTTTAGAAATTTTTTTATTAGAAAAATCTTTATGAAGTCAACATGAGTTTTTCCGCGGCAAGTAACCCATGGTTTTTTTTCGCTGTTTCGAATTTTATACAATTGAAAGTAAGCCGCATTCCATTTCATTTATCAACATACGTACTTACAAATGACTCTTGCGGGCTGAATTAGTTTTCAGAACTTAGCTGAACGTAGAATTTTACTTCGCTTATAATTAATGACATTTCATGAACAAAACACTGAAAATGCTGTGCGGAACTGATATAAAATCACAAATATCTCCAGCGTTTTAAAAATACATACTTCAAAAATCCACAATATCAGAAAAATCTAAAATTTTGGAACATTACTTTATACTGAAACGTTTGTCTGAAGGATTATTTTTTAACAAGATTTAAAAAGTACTTTATCCATTTCATACTCCAGTTTCAGGAATATTCCAGTATTTATGCTGTGAAATGAAAATTTACATAGTTATGTGCCATAAAAAAAATTACGGTCAGCAAAATTATATCAACAAGTTTGAAGAGTTTTTTTTATTGATCTGTTAACTTTTTCATTTCTAAGTAATTTATGATGATAAAATATAGAAAGAATATTTAAAACGTACTCTTTGGATCGGTATTTTTCTTCTGTTCAAGTTATTCAGGTTGTTCTGACTTATATCGAAAGGTATAAAAAATATTGAACTGGCTATTGGAAAAAGTGGCCCAATTGACAAAGAGCCTTTTGTATGATGTATATACATACACGAATCAACGTTTAGACATTCTAAAAATGGTAATGTTTTACAGGGATAGCAGAGAAGAACCTAAGCAGTTGAGCTCCGAAGAGCTCAAGGAGATAGCAAGCAAAGAGAGTTCGCGTCTGACGTCACTCTCGTCGACGTCAAGTTATAGTCCGCGGCGAGAGCGAGCGCTAAAAATATATTTGGACACCAAATGATCCCCGAACTGCATTTGGTGTTGATTATACGCTGCTGCAGTAAGCTAGGATTCAACTCACGTGTTTGAACAGATTTACTTATTTTTGGTGCCCAGTTTCAGCACGATATCAAGAGTCCGTTCAGTACCTAAGAGACCTGATTAATATCAAGGGAAAAATTCGATAATACGATTACTTTTTCTAATACGAAATTGTGGGTCTATGTGTACAATAAAAGTCGCTAGAACTACAGTTCCGCAGTTTGATCGTGTTTTGCATTTGTTATATATATATATATAGATCACCATTTAAAAACTTGTCTCATACTTGAAAGTGTTTAACATCCAAGTTTTGTCATTCATATACATTTTTACTATTGGTATTATTTACTTTTTTCCTGATGTTAGAGTTGAACGGACTATGTACAATAGTAAGCCTATTATGTCGATGCTATCGAATTCAATTCAATATTATTGAACGGACTATGTATAGTAATATGCCTATCACAACGATGCGATAAATTCAATTTAATAAATCGACAAAATACCTTCACGTATTGATGATGCTGGTTTGGAAAGTTCTTAGGACGGTGATGAGTTGTTAGTAAAAAAAAAAAGAAAAAAAAAAGAGATAAAAATGCGAATAAAAATATTTGTTTTCTAATCATCTATCATTACAACTTTGCAAGCTCCCCGAAAGTCACCGTGTTTCATAATCTCACAATTGTTATGTTAGTGATTGTTCATATTTATTACTTGTTTGTGGCTCTGGCAGTAAATAGCCTGATTCCAGAGATTGTATTTGTATTATCTGACCTTCTGATCCTACGAACTTGCCACTTTTCCTTAATACTCACCGATTCTCTACGTCTTCTCAGTTTTTTTGATTGTTAGAGTTTGTAGCAGCGTACCAATTATTGATCGGCGTTTACCATAAATGGCAGTTGAGCTCTCGACATTTTTTTTTTTGTTGTTCTGGCTGAAATGTAATATACATATTATAATCTTCAATGTTATTCATTCTGGAACTTGTACATTAGATCTGTATTTTTTCAATCGCGCCGTTATCATGTACAAATTACATACAGGCAGTGAGCATAAGAGCTCCGGCAATTGTTATTGCTTGCACGCCACCCAAAGAGAGAAGAACTTTCTTCTTAGTATCTTTGGTTTTTCATATATATAGGGTACATATGTATGTATAACTGTAAATATTTGTGAAATAAGTAAGCCTGTAATACCTGTTTCATGACGTGTGTGTGTAGTGTGTGTTTGTGTGTGTGCGCGTGTGTGTGTGACATGGTATGTATTTTATTATTAGCGGCATGCTGTTTTTCAAAAATAACTTATTAATGACAATTGGCCTTTATCTTTCCGCGTAATGTACTAAGAAAAAAAATACTCGACATTAAAATTGGTCCAACACGATCGTCGAAGTATAAACGTCTCTCTGAATCCCATTGTTATTGTGAATCCGAGATTAATGTGAAACAATTCTTGTACCTGTACGTTATATGATGAAGCGAAATTAGTATCTTGAAAGGACGGATATATTTTGACGTTACATATCCGTTTCTTTAGAATATAATGTCTTCGATCGCTTTAATTCAGCCTTCGTTTCAATAATCTTGAATGAGTTTTACCTCTTATAATACTGCCCTGTGTTTCTTGTGGTAACATAACAGCGACCCAAAGCTTGACCTATTCTTGACTTCTTACCATTATAATCATTTGTATTTAATGTGCATCTCGCCCATATCCATTCTATTAAGAGTAAGTTGTCTTACAATTTTTACTTTTATTTGCATTTGCGCTACCAGAGATCTAACCGCATCTGTATTTTACAACGAGCTGTATGAAATAAATTACATTTATAGTTATTAATAACGGAAAATTATGAAAGTTCTTTCGCTTTAATTACTTGTAGATCGTGTGGGTGTTGACCGTGACGGTTTTATTATTATTAATATTATTATTATTATTATTATTTATTATTAGTACGTTTATTATTATTGTCCCACATCATTTCATATTCTCTTTGTCAGTTTCTAAAGAATTAAATAAATATATTGCAAAATTTTTCATTATCCTTCGACGTTCGTTCAATCTTGTCCTTACACAGAGTGTCATGGATCATATATATATTACGATATAACAATCCAAGCGAAATACGTCGATACTTAGTCTAAGTAATCAAAAATTGATTTAATATAGGGCGGGTTTTTCACCGGCGAACTATTTTAATCAGGTAAGCATGTTATTTTCCTATCAAATAAATTTGGATATAACCGTACATTTGTTTATTCCGTGAATGCAAGAAATCATAATTGAATTACGTTAATGACTTGAACATACAACTAAGATGGCAGAACTATTCAAACGAAATTATTTTCTCCTCCGTTCAACGTATAGATTTATAATGAATACTTTTCGTGACACTGATCGAGCATTTAACTAGTCTAATCGGTTTGTCGAAGAGAATGAATACTCGTGAATAATAATTTTCGTGTTTAGTGCACGAATCATTACGTTTATTGTCTCACACAGTATGAAATTGAAAAAGTTGAAGACTATCGAATATCCGTTGGTGAATTTCCGTTAATGCGTAACGTGACTTTTTTTTGCAGGTCCAGTATGATACAATAATAGTTTGTATAGACCTCGTATTTTTACATAGGATATATTACGCATGGACGCTGATAGGACGATATTTTCTACCTGTTGCCTACTACTAATCTATTATACATATTTTATGTACATAATTAAATCACATATTTTTTATAGTCGCGATCGTCTATTCTTTGTACAATACATGGAATGTTCGTAAATGAATTATTTATGAACACACAATGAACCGTGTCATGCGCCAGGTGGGATACATAATATTATAGTAGTCGAGCACTCTTCAAAACAAGTTTTCAAGATCTTTATGGCGTGTGGTTCAACCCGCGTTGCAAATGCATGTACAAACTGTATATTCAAATATCACTTTCAATAAATGTTTAACGAACGTTTCGTTTGTTTTTTTTTTTTTTCTTCTCTTCTTTTATTTCCGGAGCAGGACACTATTCGTTTTCTAAACTTAAATATTACATATGCATAATACATATAAAACATATAATATAACTATACGTGTAAAAATTAACCTTTATTATTATCATATCGTCGTAGGATTTGATACGGTTTTTTTATTTTTTTTTTATTTTATCGATATGTACAAATACGATTTCATTCATTTACAATATCGTATAATATATCATTTGAATGTTAACACTATATAATATGTCATTACAATCATTGACTCTTTACGTTAAAAATATACACTTTCGTTATCAGACTTATTTCAGATTAAAACATCAAGCGTGTTACAAGTAAATTCTCACAGAATTTTTTTTTTTTCCAAAACATAATACATAATACGGATTTCCGCCGGGTGTTACATGTCACATGTCAAAGTTCCGAATTACCAAATTATTTATACTGGAATGTGATGTAGAAATAATGAAGAACCGTTGCCCAGCGTTGAAAAATTAATTCTAATCAGGGCTGCTAGAAACTTGAAAAACTGTAAAGTTTTGAGAAAAAATCGAAGAATTTTGGTTTGCGAATTCGCAGTATACCCTGATTATTGATACTTGGACTTGTTTTCAGTCGTTGCATGGAAACTTCGTTGGCGTGTAAGTATTATATACAATATACACAATGATGCGTTAATTGTTTTTTACGATGGATGTTAGGCAGAGAATAAATCCGGCGATTAAATATCGCCTGCGATCTTTCTCATGTCCGACGTAAGAAAACCATTCTTCGATAGATGCCTATACATATTTATATAAATATTACGCGCTTTCGAAACTTGAAGCAAACCTATCTATAGAGCTATACAAAATATTATATTATTATTACTTCTATGAATTACATGTAATAATAATCACTGATAATACCACGCATCTCTTAGATTCCTCCACGCGTGAAATACATTTCGTTTCAATATCCAAGCACGCGTTTCGAGGAGGATTGTCGGTACACTTTTCATACTTCTGTTACTATCGAATACGCGTTCATACGCTGTTGTTGTACGTTGAGTCTTTTACTCGTAAAGAAAAAATTACACTTGAATCAGTTTTTCATTGAAAATAATTTACTCATTGAAACCGTTTTTAAATAATATACGTAAATCGATTCTATACAGTGTACAATATATAGTATATATATATGGGTCATTCTCCGAATTCACGGGAAACTTTTGTACCTCACCAACACCAATTTAATTCCAACTTTTTAGTACATGTCATCGAGAAATCACTTAAAATCGGGGAACAAATGCTATGAGTTTGATCATTAAAGAAATCGTTGCTATGATTGTGATGAAACAGATAGTTACAAATTGTTTCATTTAATTTCAAGTTATTCTATTTGATATGGACCGTGATTATTGTTATTGGATTAATTAAATTGGTGGAGGTGAGGCTGAAAAGTATCCCGGGAATTCGGAGAATGATTCACGTATCACTCGATTGGTAACGCTAAAAATTGCGGAATTATATAAAATATTATGAAATAATATTTAGTTACACATTAAATTGAATATAATCCATAATTCCGCTGTATTTTGAGTGAACTATTTCCATTTCTCCTACGTAACAATGGAAATAAGTAAGAAAAGTCTAGAAGTCGAATTGATTATGGTGCAAAAATTCATTCGAATTCAATCTCAATACGAAATTCTTCGACAGCACTGTAGGGGCTCTGAGAATGAAAATTGTATGTACTATTTTTCCGCCTTTAATTTCGACTATACAAAAAAGGAATATACGCAAAAACTCTACTTTCAAAAAACTAACTAACATTTTTACTGCCCATTACGATGAGTTTTACATAGAAGTTAAAACTTGGCAGGACATTGAATAACCTTTTCAAGGAGTAGCCTCAAATCTGAACTGTTGTTAATATCATGTTACTAAATAATTGTTCAAGTTTTCAGGAAATTCCTGGATACTTCTTATACGTTTTTCGTTTCAGATGATGCCACATTATACCATAATTCCAGAACCCAAACCTCTGAATAGTTTTTATGCAAAATCATTATTATTTTATTCTTTTTTTTCCTACAGGTGGACAGTTTTTTCATTCTTTTTTTAGGTCTTCTTTCAAACACCTCAGAGTTGGGCATTCCGAATATAATTTTCGCGATCAAGTATATCAAGTGGTGATCATATGTGTTCCGAAAATGTCTCCAATTTTCTGAAATATTAATTTCTCATAAACTTCTGTCGAAGAAACTAAATTCTTTAGCATTTTTTCAAAGCGTCTGATATAGAAATTTTACCCGCGCGAACGCGTTTGGATGAAAGTTCATCAGCCTCGTGGAGATTTCTCGCCTGTTAAAGATGTATTTCCTATCGCCTAGATTATAGATATTCGATGGGATTGAATCTGATACTGTATTTTTGAATAATCGAATGTAATCTCGAGGATTTCATCTACAGTGTACATCTCCGAGCGCCGATATCGCAGCGTATAATACATGCACCATATTCGTAGAAATGGATTATGGGAATAACCATAAGGCGCAGGGGAATTTTGTCGTGGGCGCGTCTCGTTCTTGCTGCGTTTCGGGTTTCGGTGTACTTTGGGAGTTTAGCCGAGAGGCCATTCGTTCAAGGAAGTCATAAATTTACACTTGGAAGTAAAATTGTAAATCAACGGAACTTCGAATGAATGAAATATTGTTTAAAGCAACGAGGAATCGGCGATCGCGAGATAATTTAAATCATTGGAAATCATTGTGAATTACTTGAAATCACATGATAGCGCTGACGAAATCGCTCGGCAACGTTGAAAATGATGAAAATCGTTGTTCAAGTCTTGCGGTACGAGATGGTTTCAATTCATTGAAATTATACTGCTTTCTAGTTATCAAATGCTTTCATTCATTTCTAGCTGAGCGAGTAATTTCCATTTATATTTAGTGATTACTCAAGGTTCTAGGTTATATAAACATTGATTTTTCGTGATTTTCTATGATTCTATCCATTTCGGAAATCATTTTTCAATACGATCGGGTAGAGCACTCGGAAATCATTGACAGTCGCTCGGTACAATAAAAATCACATTACAAGATGTAAGAAATCGCTCTAAATCAGTGTTAAGAAACTGGAATCGTACATTTCATTTCCAATGATTTCCCAGCGTTAAACTCGCAAGTTCCAGTGGATCGTTGTGATTTAGTACGATTCTACATATTACGGAAGTCATTGAAGATTACGTAGAACATTAGAAAATCATTAGAGGTCAATGAACATCGCTTGGAACACTGGAAGTGGGTTAAAATTACTTCCTACGTTGTAAGAAGTCAACACAAATTGCTCGAAATCAATGTTAATTAATTGGAATAATTAATTTCATTTCCAATGATTTCCCAGCGTCAGACAAGTTCCAGTGACTTGTTGTGATTTTCTGTGATTCTACCTATTACGGAAGTCATTGAAGATTGCACAGAAAATTCGAAAATCATCAAAGCTCAATGAATATCGCTGGGAACACTGGAATTGGGCTAAAATCACTTGCTACGTTGTAAGAAATTAATAAAAATCACTCGAAATTAATGTCAATGAAGTGAAATCATTCATTCTCATCGCCAGGCAAGTTCCAGTGATTTGTCGTGATTTTCTTTGATTCTACCTATTATGGAAGTCATTGAAGATTGCACAGAAAATTCGAAAATCATCAAAGCTCAATGAATATCGCTGGGAACACTGGAATTGGGCCAAAATCACTTGCTACGTTGTAAGAAATCAATAAAAAAACGTTCGAAACGAATGTTACCAACGAACCGGAATCATTCATCTGATTTCCAAGCGAATGGCCCCTCGAGTTTAGCCTTCTTCGAGCCGAAGGTAGGTACATGCATTCACGGTCTGTGACTCCTACCCACGTGTTGCGGCGAACCTTGTGCGTTCACCGTTCCGTCGCTTGTCTCCGTCGGTGTGTTTTTCGTACGTACCTACCCGGTTCGTGGGGCTTGCGAGGAAGGGAGGAAAGGGACAGGGTCGCCAACACATATCTCGATATCTCTCGGTTCGATCTCTCAGCCGGCCGCCCGTATATTTACATGTATAATTTATATACCCTGCCGCGAACACAGTCCAGGCGAAGAGGCGAGGCCTCCTCCTTTTATTCCCTCCCTGTGTCCGTCCCATAAGCGAGCACACATCCTATAATACTTTTACATATCTAACAAGGCCACCTTCGTTACTACTCTCGCCACGGATTGAACATTTTTTTACCGATTAGAATTTGCGAAAAGTTCTACAAGTGTTTGTATTTTTTTTTTTTTTTTTTTTTTAATTAAAATTTTTTTTTTATCGTCTTGTAAGGTGCATGTAGCAATGAATTAATGGTTCTGATATAAATGGGTAACGTAAGCTCTTGATCAAGTTCTGCAGACAGAAGTTGAGATTGCTGTTTTCCTATTCTTAAAATTATACGACGCTTACGATATAACATGAACTGCGAGTGTATCGATCGTTTTAATCTAAGTACATCGAACTAGCAAAGTTTTATAAACTTATTGATTATAAAAAATTGACTCGAGTGATGTAAGGATGGAATATTTTTGGGGTAAAAGAATCAATTGTCGATTGAAAGAAAAGGGTTATTTAAATCTTTCATCGGTCATGGGGTGAATTTTATTAATTGAATCATGATAACATAGTAAACCTCGAAACAGTTCAGAAGAAGAAATTCTTTCAAGGCAACCATTTCGGAAGACCATCCCTACTGAAAAATTAATCTATCTTTCAAACTGAATGATTAAAAACTGGCACGAACGGCGCAATGTATATCAAAAGCTCATCAATTTCACAATACAGAACTATATTAAATCCCTTGCTGCCCGATATCGTCTCGCCATATGTAACATACACCCACAATAATCGAGTACAACGGTCGATGGTAATCAATCGGCAAAGGTAGACGTCCTCAATTATCAAATGCCTAGTACGAAGTTGCCGCGGTTCGCTGCTGTTGAATCGGCACGATACCTACACAGAGACACATACCGGATAATGACAAAACTCCCAATTAACCGTGAATTAAACGAATTCCCGTGGCTACAATGCCAGCCTGCCTGCCTGGTCTCGATATATTGTGGAAATAATCGGAATTCGCGTTGCTTCGCGTCGCGTCTTCTGAGATGTTCCTGGTTGGCGGAGGGTAGCTGCCGAAGACACGAGCAGCGGCGCGGAACTTAAATTTTTTTACGGAAAAATAACGCGGCACAGAAGCCCCCGCACATTGTGCTCAGCCCTGCGGGAAAAAAAAAGCGCAAGAGTTAGCTGCTGCGGTTACAGGAGTAGCTGCAAGGGAGCAATTAATTATTGCTTCGTATATGCCGCTCTCGAGGAACGGTAAGTATAAGTATACACCGTATACATGTATGGGTATGAACTGATGGAGAAAAGTGAAAAAAAGAAGAAGTCGCAGGCCGCATGCACCGCGATTTCCTGCACGCATTGTGTGCGGGGATTCACCGCGATTTCTTAAACCGAATCCTCTTGGCCCTGCTGCACCAGATCGGCCGCTTACGCGTCGCCTTGTAATAAATTAAGTTACCTTTTGTATTATACGCGCGTATATCGACCGGCCTCTAATGCCTTCGGGTATCACTGATTACGTATCTACTGTGCTGGAGTATCGCAGGAACGAACACGGAGCGGTAATTAACGGATATCGAGAGCAAGCCGCCGGGGTGGAAGCGTAATGATTTTTAAAAACGACCTTTCGAAGTACCGAGTCTGTCTCGGCGTCACGACGCAGTTTCAAACCCACAGAAAGTTATTCGAAATGGTGGATATATAACTTGCTAGAGACGGATATTCCACGAGCAGATTTTCGTTTTTTCTGTCTGTAGTTGAGTGATTTTTTCGTCAATTTTTATAGTACCATAATACACGTAAGAAGCAGTGAATTGGTGTGAACGCAGAAGATACTTTAGAGTGAAGTTCGTGAGTTAAAATTGTAAAAAAAAAGTATATTGAATTCTCCGTTCAGTTCTCTCAAGAAGTTGTATTTAGTTATAAAATCTAATGATCGTAAAAATGAGGTCTCATGAATTTCTATGATGTTTGCCGTGCGTATGTTAAATTTTCTGATTAAGTTTGAACTGGTCGGTCGATTCCTCCATTTTTGGCTCCATGCTATTACTTGGCCGAATTTTTCATCCCAGTAGGTACAAAAACAAAAAAAAAAAGTATTCAATCGCGAGAAGGGTTGAAATTTGCATGCATAACACATGATTCGACATCCTGGCGCAGTTCAGACGGCATCGAGCCTGTAAATACGAAACACCTGCTAGTAAAATTTTTTCGTATAGCCATCTGTATAAAGTAGTGGTTGTGGTGGTTAATAGAGGGGACCCCGTAAGAGGGATGGATGATAAGCAGAAAAATAGCATAAGCTCCACTCAAACTATCACTATAGATGGATAGATCGGATCACGGATTAACGAATGTGCTGGCAGGCACGAAGTGCCGGAAACTGCAGACTGCGTAAATCGAGGGTATGGTCATTTTTTTCCTTTCATATGTAGTGGGTTACCAAAATTAGTTGTTTAGCTGTTACTTCGCGTAAATGTAGGCAAATTCTTTAATTTATCGTCTATGGACGAGGAAGCTTTTTCAATTGGCATTACAGAATCTTAGTTTCACGATTTAGTATAAATCCGTTGCACAGAAACGATGCCGAGGATGCTTGTGACTCATTTTAACTTTAAATTTAGGCGTCAAACTTTTGATGTCGAGGTATTGGAATTTTAGAATTATTTGGATGGAATTTTCGATCCGTTCAACTTCGAATTTACTTGTACGTCTATTTTGTCGTAACGTTTCGAATTCTCAGATCCTTGGGAATTTTGCAATTCGGCCTGGTATGCCAGAAAATTTTTCTAAATTGCACAGTTTTTTTTGTTCGGGTAACCACATTTGGGTAGCCAAATTATATATTCAAATCGCGATAACGCAGGACGAATTGCGGACTGTTATTAAATGTATACCCCAAAATCAAGATCGAATGAATGAAGCTTGTTGGGAAGTTTAGAACCTCTTTTCATTAGGACGGATAAGACGATTTTTGAATTTAACCCAAAATTAAACTATAACCCAACATTTCGGTACACTAGCACTCAAAAGTCTTCAGACAATATGAAATTCGTTATTATTTTGATCCATCATCGTTTATCTTCATTTTAACTTTACTTTCTAGCGAACGAGACTTAATTCTTTACAATTACATAGAACATCGAATTTCTCTCGATAAAATAATTATTCATTTTTCTATTTTACATTTGTTTGTAACCTACTCAATTACTATCTTTGTCAAAATATTGTTGTGTGCTACTGTACTTGTATATGGATACAACCACATTGAAGTCCGATTATCAGCAGTGAATCCTACGTATATCAGGTGATAACATCATCACATAATTTGTAAAAGGGATCTAAAATTTGTTTGAACATTGCTAAAGGAAACGCAGTTCGTTCCGTAGATCATCAGGGTCCGTACGCTTTTTGGAATCTGAAATCCGCGGACTTTGCCAGGTATTCCAGAGTGAAAGTAGAATTTTTCCAGTAACCTTTCATGAAACATGCCGCAGATTATTGACAATTTTTTTTAACACATTAATACCAATACCTTCAATATCACCTAGTAACTAACTTACTGCCTGACTATCAATTAACAAACGACAGCGTGCAATTTTCCGTAAGAAAAAAAAACCAAAGAAGGTTTGGTATTAAGTAACATACATACAACGTATGAAGCGGTACGATGAAGGAAAATTTTAAGTGCAGTTAGTTTTTTTTTAAAGATCGTCGGTACTTTGCGTAAGAACGAGTTCCTTTTTCGAAATTCCCTGAGTTTTCCCTGTGCGTACGAACCCCGAATTCATCTATCCGTTCGTTTTGCGTTGAGTCTTCGCAGCCTCGCGTGAGAAAGTTTTCACTCTTTCTCTATATGTAGTCGGATGGCACTGTCGTCTCGTTGATGGCAGCCAGTCTGTACGTCGGGGCAGGTTCGAGCCCCTGCTGCTGACCGATATGAATATTTGTCGTCGTTGCGACGGCGGGAATATTTTGGTTCGCCGAATTTGAGCTAAGATCGCTATAATAGGCGCTGCTTGGCGCGCTGCTGAGCGTCGGTCCGTCGGGTTCAGCGTCACTTCCGGTGTAGGCGGTGTTCTGGTACGACGGATGATCAGCCGCCCTGGCACTCTGGTGCTGCATCCGACTCGGCGACCTCGGCGTCGCGGGGCCATTTTCGTACATCTCGTAGTCTGGCTCCTGTAACCTGGGCAGAAAACGAGCCGGAGCTTAGAACAAGGCTGACGATGAAATGGTGGATATTGGGATTGTCACTTTGCGAGGCGTCATCTGGTGGGAAAAAAATAAAACTAACGCAACAAGCCTGACAACTGACCGTTGACCGTGTTTTTTAACGTGTGGATAGTAGAACGGGTATGTTTTTGATTATGTTTCGTTAATTTATATGACTTGAGCAATTTTAAACCCCAGGAATTACGATTTGCTTCCATTAAAATCGATGACTTAGGTTATGTGGCGTTGAAATGGCGCCCACAATCAGGCTTTGACGTCATTTGAACATTTTCCAATAGGCAGCTCAAATGGCGACTTCGTTTTTTTCCGGGACTATGCTTTAACGGAAAAATCCTAAATTTGGGAGTCAATTCGTACCTCAAACTCATAGATAATGCTAAATTCCCTAAAGAAAAAAGTTGAGGAGTACGAATTTACACCCAAATTGAGGATTTTTTTTTCGTGAAGGGGGTTCGCAATCGCTTTAGGTGCTCAAGATGAATGGGACCCACCCACCGTCTGAATCCACAGTTAAGAAAAGAGAAAAAAAATCGTTTCAAAAGTCTCCAACGATTCGATGTAACAGAAATAAGTTGAAACTAATTCGAATCATTCAAGCAAAGATATTAACAATTAGAAAAAAGGTTTTGTAGCTAAAATGTTCAAAATGGTTAAACGCTGCTGTTTTCAACTGATTTTAATGTTTTTGGGCTTGTTTTGTTCACAATATAGATCTCTAGAAATTGTAAAATAATTATCACGAGAGTGGGTAAAAATAGATTTGTGTAAGTACGGCGAAACATATGTTTGTCAACAATTACGTTTGCGCGTTATAATTAACTGTAATATAAGATGTCTCGAATGTTTTTTCGACAATTTGAGGGGCCCGGTCAACGAGTAAAATGAGATGAGAAACTTTAGAATTGGAGAAGAAATAGCAGAGTTTAAGCACTTTTAACAGTCTGAATATAAAAACTTTTCTCAAATTGTTGATGTTTTAAACTGCATGTATTATTACAATTCGCTCCGAATCATTTAAGTTGCACGCATGGTGTAGGGACGTTTTTTCATTAATATTCGCTATCAGTGGCATAAATAATACCGCTGCAAAATTATTAAAGCGGTTTTCTTTCTCTTTGCTCAATTTTTTATTCAGATGATAAGACCTATTCGTTCCTAAATAGCATCTAACTGTGCGCCAATTGTGTAAAAAATCATCCTTACTAGTCTACCGAGTGATAATTTATCCATATTTATTCATACAACGACATCGAATTGTGTGGTAATATTTTTCGTTAATGTTAGAAGATAATAGCAGGTGTAATTTTATTCTTATGTATTAAATAATCTACATTATAACTAGACATTTTTCCTTACAGAAGTGAGGAATGCAAAAAGACGCTTGCCTGATCATACTAAATTTCGGGGCTAGCTAATTGACTCTGGCAGGTTTGTTGGTGCGGAAGGAAAAAACCCTTCTTTTTGTTTGACGACGTTAGATCAGCTGGGAACCATTTAATTGCTCTCGGTGAGGTTCAACGTTGGATTTTTTTTCAGTACTATCGTTGCCTGTCACGTGGCAGAGCTCTCGTTAAAGTTAGTGACTTGATTCTTTCGTCGTGAAATTTTTCAATTGTCATTTTACTACGCAACGCGCATTGGATATCCACAGCGTGTGGAAAAAGTGCCGGTAGGTACTTATAATAAAAGAATACAATTATCCGGCGATTGCTGAAGGGGCACAGACGCATTTACACGTTCCAACATACTATGAATTGAGCCAAAAGATCCTACCGACTCAGTCCTCTCAGACAAGAGCTCGTAAAGGATTTCAAGAATTGTAGAAAAAAAAAAATAATTCCGCATCTCCCAAGAAGAATGATCAATTAAAATGCAGTACCTATACTCCAAAGGGTCAAGGTGAAACGGATCAGTTTTCTGAAATGTAAAATTTCTGAAAGGGTTGTCTTCAGGATCAAGTAAGCAACAGCGAGACTGCGCAGTATCTTAGTGTTTTAGGGTTAAAAATCTCAACTCAACTATCCTGCCGACGGCGAATGCTGCAACCGATCCGGTACAGGGACGACAGGTACCAGCGCTTGTTCAGGGATCGACTTACCTCTGACTGTGTCTCGTTCTGTGTCCGTCTCTCCGAGGCGATCTGTCACTCCCATCTCCACTAGCTCCGTAGTGTCGGTGTAGCCTCGCGGCATCGAGTTCGTGATACTCGTCGTCGTGGCCGGCGGAGGTAGTCCCGTAGGTGGAGCTACCTCGCATCTGGAGCTGAAGATCGCTCGCGTAGCTCGCCGCTTGGGAGTCCAATTCGGCATAGAGAGCCTCGTCCATCTGCATGTGCGTGTAATGGTTTTCCACCGGCAGATTCATCGCTCGCCTGTGCTGAGGCAGGGACAGTGGCGTCGCGACGCCACCCGGGGCACCGCCGCCTCGCCTCGAACCCAGCCAGGACCACACGTTGTGCCCTGAAACGATGTCCTCATCATCAGATTTCAGTCTCGTCGTATCTTCCCCCCGTACAGTGGCTAGAACGCACTTTTCCCAACGCGGTCATAACATCGTCGCACAGAAACTCAACTTTGGCGAAGTGTACAACAGTCACTTTTCGGGTCATTATCGGGTGTATATTAACACGGTCAAGTTAACCGGACGTCTTTTTCAACTTGGCTTATGTTACGTGAAGTCATTTAAAGTCACTCGAATACACTTGAAATCATGCGAATTCACTTGTCCGTTAGCATGGAAGTACGTACTTGATAAGGGTTGCCTTGTGGTCGATTTCGACGTTGACGTTTATATCTTCAAATATCGATATCCATGTATCCAGACATAAAGAAATGGCACGGATTCTACGAAATCGCAATAGTAAATTCGTAGAATTCATGTGTCTTAGCTGAGTTACGTGAAACCATTTACAGCTGCGTGAGGCCACTTCTGTCTAGTGTTTTAAAGTCACGATAAAATTTTTGCGAGTATTTTCGCGGTAATTAACAGACATTTGAATCCGCCCGATACCATTCGAACTAGTTCTAAGCGATGAGTACTGTTAGTTGAAGCCACTTAAAATCATCTGAAGTAGATCAAAATTATGGGGATCGTTTTAAAATAATTTCAAGTCACCTAAAGTCATTCAGAGTTACGTTATTTATGTATAAATGTTCATGTCGAGCTACGTCTAGCGATGTGAAGTGAAGTACTCGCAACTACTTGAAGATTCTTGAGAATATCGGAATTTGTATTTCCGAGTTCATCGCCACCAAGACTTACCAGGACTAGGAGTGACGTCGTGATAAGGTGGCAACTTGTCCAGCTCAAGGGGCGGCCGGTCAGGAATAACAGCAACTCCACCACTTCCCGGACCCCCTCCGGCTCCTCCAATGCCTCCACCACCCCCGGGTGGACCAGACTCTTGAGCAGAAGGATCTTCGACGCTGGTACCACAGCAGCTTCCTGCAGAGCAAAGACCACGACGATGTGAGGAAACAGTCATTGATAATGAGCTTGAATTCAACCCTACAACTCATGACTTTACTTTTTTACCTTCAAACGCATGACTGGGACGCGAACTCACCCCAGGTTTCTCTTGATCATAAAGCGGTCCTGTGCTGACAAACAGTCTTTCTCATACATGGTTTTCTTCGTTCTTTTCATAAGGAAAAGAATGGTGTACAAGAAATCTTATTTTATTTACATTTAGATAGTGAAAAACTCATTCGAAGACTGAAAATCGCGTAGCGGTAGCGGCACTGAGGGTAGATCAAAGTTCGCGTGGGGTGCGTTTGGATCCCAGTCATGAGTTGCAGGGTTAAGCGATGATGCGAGAGAGCTTTAGACAAGGGACATGGATGAGGCGCATGCATATATAAACCGAAACATCGCAGCTGGAGAGATTATAATTCATCCTAAGTATTCGGGGATTTTCGGGGTCACCGTGACGAGGGTGAACCGATATTTCCCTAGCCCATCACATTCAACCGTTGCGTGAAATATCAGCAGCTGAAAGTGATCTAAGCGTTTCGTACACAATAGCGGGGCACGAGTCAAGCCTAGCGTTCCCTAAATCAGGGCACATCACAGACACCCTTAAGGACAGTGTGAAAATCCAACTGACACGATGTGCCTCTTGTGAATAGTACGGTTGAGCCTGATTAAGAAAAAAAATGTCGGGGACTTGTGAAGATCTATTGTTGCACATTACTCGTTTCTATATCGATCTACGGAGGTATGTAACCAGATTTGAAACTCATCCTGACTGAGTCGTTATAATTTGCGTTGCGCGCATTTCACGGCGTAAAGCTGTGCGACCAGGTGATATTGTTCCAATGAGACAGGCTGCTGCTGCTGCTGCTGCTGCTGCAGCCGTAATCAAGAAGACATGAAGGTACGTATAAAATACCGGACTCGTGTGTCTGTGTATTTCAAAAATAGTTGCGGGCATTGAGGTGAGTGTAGGTACCCACAGCGAGAAAGGGCAGCTTGGGGTATTATAAGAGGAGAGCCGTATATGAAAAGCTTATTTTCTGTGGAGTCCCCGCAGCCCTGCCAACTGCATTGTGCCCTCGTCATCGGAGCAACGTGCGTCCATGTCTGAGTCCCGGACATCAGAGGGGCCGCCGAACCAGACGTGGTTTAAAAAAAAACCGGGATTATGGGAATCTGATGGTTCCGGGGATCACCCCTCCGCGCATTCTACAATCGTGCCCACGCATGGTTCCGTCGGGTACAGAGCTTCCACGAGACTCGAATTGCCCGGGACCAGATCAAAAATGCCCTCTTTCTCACCGCGTTTAAGTAACTTTTCTAATGATCGGCACACCAGCTTGTGATGCGACTGGTTTTCACGTTCAGCCAACTCGAGACGCGATTTGATCTTTCCAACACGACACCTCGTGGCTCTTCTTCGCAGCGCTGTTTCCGCTCTGAATATCTGGGTCAACTGTTTCTACGCAACGAATAATTCGAATGCCTCGACTTGCTAGACGGCTGGTCTCCGGGGGTCGCGAGAATCGAAATTGAAACGTTCAACGATATTACGAGCGGGATGAGGCAACTGGTTCCCGTTGCCCGGACAATTCCGAAGCAGCGGGAGGCAGCCCGGATGGATCATCTGATACGCAGCCTCCGCTCCTGCGGCAGAGCAGCCTTGTTCAGGCCCGTCTGTCCGTCTGTCCGTCTGCGGTGAATCGGGGAGAGAATGTCACTGACAGTTCAGCAGCTGATGCCAGATACCCATGCAGTGGCCATCATGGAGCGCGTGGTAAGCGGATTACCTGACTCGCACGAGTCGACAGTTACCGCTGACGAGAGATCTATTCCCAACTTTCCTAACTGCCCTCTTCATCTTGGACTCGTCTTTTGCCCGCTATCCTTCGGATCAGAGATATCGCTGCATGTTCCTTGATACACGGATGAAGATTCTACAGTTGGCGAGCTTGCGTGGGATTCTAAGACACCCGAATTATTCTTGACAGTTGAGCGAATTTAGAGGCCACTTCCATACATTTCTTCACGATTGTGGTAAAGTTTAAGCTTATAAGTTTTCGTACTTCCAATGATCGTACTTTTCGAACACTGTTTCAAAATGTTCAAGCCTGATTTTGAATAATGTGACTTCTTTGATAATTATAGCTTCTAGTAACGTTGGAGAAAGATCCCTCATCAGATTTCTTGGAAATGATCAGTGGTCAAATTAGTGGTCTGTATATGATAACATCCTAATGAACTCTCAGTCACCTGGACTTGATGCTTCCTGTGCCTTCCACACTTACAGCCACAGAGATTCTTCTGAATTCCAAATTCGAGGCTTGACACGATATTCGATAGAGGATTCAGATGATAAATTTACTTTCCAGGTGTCACGAACGACATCAATAAGTAGAGTTACATTATCGGGTAGAATTTCCCGTCCCGTTCCTCGTGAAGCAATTGCAATGAACACTACATCGGGAAAAAGGAAACAAGAAATGCGAAACAGGCAAAGTAAAACGGCGTGCACCCTGCGACCGCTATCCAACCGTAACAGCGATACATTGTCAGAGAGAGATGACTGCAGATGTACATCTAAATGAAGTTTCCAGGACTATAATCCTGTAGTCCTATAGGACTAAGAGATGGTGTAAGTCGCGACGAGGATGGAAAGGACCACCAGAGATGTCGCGGTGTGTTTCCGAGGGTATAGAGGGAGGGGGGTGAGGAAGTGGGTGTGCCTCGAATGTGATCCGTGGGGGAGAGAAAGAGCCTGGTGCAGGACTGATGCAGGGCTCGTGGTGAGTGTCGGGTAATTAATTCGGGTGACCCGCTGGTGTCAGTCGGATCGATGCTATCGCCGTCTCTCGCGGGTGATTTTAAATCAGAAAGTTAATTAGAAGCGACTGTCTGTCTCTTGTGTCGTGCATGGACTCGTTGTCGGAGCCTAAGGCCCGAGGCCCGAGGCTCCAAGACCGGGTTTGCTACCTTCGAGCTACCATACCGCCACCGGAACCCGCTTCGTACTCCTGGCACCAGCCGTCCGGCCCGCTCGGACCCCTTTCATTACGCGAACTAATTAAGTCTCGATGAATACCGGCGCCTTGTGTGTGCTTGTACACGATTTCGTAACGCATATTGTGAGAAAAATTTCGGTCAGGATCATTTCTGTAGACTGTATTCGGTGTCGGTTTCGTGTCGCACGATATGTTGTTGGGATTGTCACTATGCAATGCTCCATCTGGCGGAAAAAAATCAAACTCATGTAACCAGGCTGACAGCTGATCGTTGGTCATATTTTTTCGCGTTTGGATAGTAGAACAGGTATATTATTGATTACGTTTCATTAATTCATACGACATGAGTAATTTGAAATCCCGAGTACAGTGCTCCCCCCCTAAGATATCCCTCTGTAAGATATTACTTCCCCTCATTTTACTATCATTTCCCCGCAATTCGGCTTCCCCACTATACTCAGTGTTGTTTACTTGCGCATGCGCGTAAGCCGCTACTATAAGTCAGCTGTCTACATATACACCCCACCTTTTAAGAGTAGAGGGGATACCTCTCTAAGATATTTTTCCTGGAACCAGAGCCCCGAGTCTGAAATCTTAGGGGGGGAGCACTGTATTACGATTTGCTTCGATTAAAATTAAAAACTTAGGTTATGTGGTGATAAAATGTCACCGATAATCAGGCTCTGACGTTATGAGGACATTTTCCAATAGGTACCTGAACACTATGTCACATTGAATTTTCAAATTGATCACAAAAATTGTTCTGTGGTATATCGAACTGGTCAGTTTTCTAGTGTATTACTGTTAGTTTAGAAATTCGATTTGATTATGTACATCGACTTCGTTGAATATTGGCACAAAAATTAGTCATTACTTTTTGTAAGTTCGTTCGAATACGTTTACATATCTTACAGGTATTGTATTCTGAAGAAATTTCGAGGAAAATCTATTTAACAATAATACGCTCGGTAATACGCGTCTAGAACTGTCAACTAATTTATCGTTTCAGATGAATATCGCTGTCCCACTGTATGAGACTTTCTCAGCTTAGGTTGCGACGCGATCTTATATCGTGTGACAAAGATCTCAACGTAGCTGGAATAACAATTGAGATAGCTGAGGTACTCTAGGAATCTACTTGGCTTGAATTCACTTTACAGTTGCATAAGCTATTTCTTATCTACAATTCTACATGACTGTATGTAGTGTCAAATTGAGTTAAATTTCAGAAAATTGTCAAAAAATTGATGTCTACTTTCTGAGAGCTAAGCGTATATAATATATATGTATATATATATATACAACGTTTCTCTTTGAAAATGAAAAGAATTACATATAATGCAAATTATAAATCTTCCGTAACTTGAAAAGTGAAAAGTTTCAAATTATAAACATTGGAAATTTTAACAGATCCCTATGATTTCTCATCAATCTCAATTGTCACATTTTCACACAGATAATTCGCGTGTATATACACACACGTGTATGTTAAAAAATTAAAAAAAAAAACAATTCATCGCGTGTGATCAATGAAAAGTGTTTTCAAGGCTTAGAGAAGAAATTTTCTTGGAAATGAGATAGATTTCTGGCAATTACAAGTCTATAACAGTTGGAAAAAAAAATAAATAAATCAATTAAAAAAAACATGGAAAAAAAAACAAACTCCACTTTGCGAGTAACAGTTAAAAACTAAGAAGGGTCGTGTTATATGTATCGTTAACCGTCCTTACTTTTTGCGGGTATCGACTATTTCTCACTTTCGTATTATATCGCGGTGTTGAAGTATAACTGGTAAATAAACCAACAAACGCGAACCGAAAAAGTATAAAGAAAATGAGGAAAAAAATTACGGAGTCGGAATTGTCAATGAAGGCAGCGGGAGCGATAGAGATAATTGGAGCGATGGGGTCCGATTTCCGAAGTTTTGCGGCCCAGTGGGGGCCCCGTCCGGGGCCCAGTGGGAGCCCCAGGTAATTGGGATCAGTTCGTCGTGTATGGTATAATATATGTGTATATAAATATATATGTATAAACATACATACATGCGTGCAAACCGGTGCCGTATACGCAGGGAACGTTAATTCGATGTAATTGGGGGCGCCGGCAGCGCCGAACCTAGTTCTGAAGCGTTTCGAACCCGTATAAGACCCGAGAAAGCCGGTTCCGATATTTGAATCGCGGGTCAGTTTCCTTCGAACGTGGGGTTGAAGTCACCGTATACCTACACCTACATAAATATATGTGTGTGTGTGTGTGTGTATGTATATACATACTATACGAACAACAGTTGGATTGGAACTCTCTACGAACCGTGATTCGAGAGCAGGTAGTCTCACCTGGTACTCGGTTATATATCCATATGCTACCCTCGTGATATACACCGCATGCAGAGAGCGCTGCACTCCACTGCATATACAATATGCTTTTGTGTATCAATCTATTGAGTTATGGACCAGTCTCGCACAGATTGGGAACTGGTTATTCCCCCAAAGAAATCTCGGCCTTTAATCTATTCCGTTTATTAGTTTCGTTCGACGCCAATAATTGTCTGTACACGTATATCAGGACCAGTGTCGGTATTATTTTTAAAATTGAAGCTATAGCGACAATGGAGGACTGATGAAGAAGATATTCGTCAGTTTTTTTCGTGATAGACGTTTTATCAGAGACATTGTGTATTGGTTTCAACCGAATCGAGTCGACCTAATAATTTTATATTATTTTTATTGTTTTATTTGGTATTATTTTTAGCTTTCAAACTTTTTGTTGATTACCTGCTGAACACGATTGGATTTTTTTTATATCTGAGTAAGATCTTGATTTCTGGTTCGAAATTGCAGGTGCATACAAAATATCGGAAGAATAGTTTTTAACCGAATTCGATATAATTTTTTTTATCTAAGGTGACGGATGTACTTTCAAATGCGAAATTAGGATCTCGTGTTTAAACCAGGGGTAAGACACTGTAAAAAAAAGACTGGGGCTGATAGAAGATTTCATTCTGGTTTGTCGTAATACTAGTATGATCTTGTAATTAGAAAGAAATTATAGTAATCACAATTGCATTTTATAATTACCTCTGCCTGTTGCACTCTTCATTCTGAAACAAACAGAAAAATACGATTAGAATTGGTGTTAATAAATAATCTGTTTTTTTATTACTTTAGTTTTGTTCGTCAGTGAAATGATTTTTTCCGTTTTCCTGTAAAAATGAAACCAAGTTTAATCAGATTTAATAATTTATCGAGACTTTTACAGAGTCTGTCTTTCCAAATTTCGCAAACAGGTGTGACTTCGGTACCTATTCTAAGAGATCGATTTTGAAAATAGTTTTTGAGTTTTGTGTCATTTTTCAGAATTGAAAATCAGCCGAAATAGATTTGAACTAAAAGAATTTAATGATTGCCTACAAATAACGAGAAACAAGTTCTCACCAACGGAAACGTGGCACAACTTTCTCTTCTATTTTTTGCATGCGCTGTAGTGATTATACAACGATGGCAATCATAGATTCCACCCGATCCATTGTGTTTGGAGAAACATGTCCCGTATAAAAAATAATTGAAAAAAAATGTCAAAAATGAGTAGAAAAAATTACGAATCAAAACGGAGATGGTACAAGGGAAAAAAGTTAACGATTTCACGTGGAATGTCTCATAAAAAGTCCCGACTTGCAAGAACTGTTAAATCTTCTAAAATTTTACGCTTTATACGGTGTGATACCGTTTTCACAAGATTCGCCTAATCAAGGACGAGAAGAGGAGGAAATCACGCTCTGCGAACATGCGAGATTGCATAGACGGTACACCAAGTGGCGGACGAGGTTGAAGTTAGTAACGTTATCGTAACGAAAGATTGGGGAAAAAAATGACAATTTTCTTAATTTTACAACGATTTTTAGGGAACTAAGATGAAATATGAGCGTGTTTTGTTTCATTACGTTTTGCTAAATTTCAGGTAATCGCAAAAACGCGAAATACCGATTTTTCCTCAGTACGAATCGTTACGATAACGTTACTAACTTCAATACGATCCGTATTTCTGTTTCTCGGCGGTTCTTCTTTCCTCGATAATCGAGCATGAAAACCCGGAGGTGCGTATCATTCATTGAAGTTAGGTTACACAAGCATAGATAGATGCACAGAAGACGTATTATCCAGCCATATTATACCTACGATTGTAAAAAGTACAACGCGTCGAATCGCGGATCACGCCGGGGTGCGTTTGTCTTAGTGAGAAATGATTAAGCGTCCCGATTTCCTTACCCTCGATCAATTCTGTGCGATGGCTAACCGTGTAATGTGCAATTTCAACCTACTGTATACTCGCCCCTCGGTTCAATCTACTTCTATAGGTACTCATCGCGGCATGGGGCATCTCGTTTGCCCAACTGTCACAGATGGATTAGTCGTGGTGGATAACTAGTTAGTTAGCATCATCACCGCGTGCACATCCATTATCGATTAGTACCCATCAAAGGATCGACTGCTGTAATTCCCCGAATTTAGACGCAAGCCGATTTCCAATCGTGTGAAGGTACCGAAATTCAAATACGCTCACTCACTGTAAATTATCCTCCATTTTTCACCATTTGATCCAACGATTTCTCTTTAACGCGCCTAAAAAGTGTCCTTCTTGCAAAAACTTGTATAGAATTAATAGCGTTTCTACAGAGTGAATTACTAACTACCGCACGGTCGGTCGTCTGCTGAAATTTAATAATGCGCACGCGCTACAATCCGAGAGCGGCTGTTTGCCAGGGCTACCAACTGTTTCTAACCTCGAAAGTTTTGACAGTTTTGAACTCGTCATAACTGCCGGCGATAACTGTTAAAATTTTTGAGGTTACACTTGTGACGGTTGGTCGTCCTGACAAACAGCCGCTCTCGGATTGCAGCGCGTGCGCATTATTAAATTTCAGCAGACGACGGAACGTGCAATCGTTAATAATCCACTCTGTACACGCATTTCATACGCAATATCTGTCGTATTACTTACAATCGTTCGAATAAATATTGGTCACTAGATCACCTAGTGCAGATGCGATACAGTCCACATGGCGAAGATCGTGAAAAACTACGTATGAAGTTAAAAATGAAAAAAAAATTTGGAAAAACAAAGGAACGGTATGGTCCAGTGACCCGAACGACCCGAGAATGGAAGCGTCGGTGTCTTCGTGTCAAAGAAAGGCGGCAGTCTGCGCTTGTAGCCGAAATAAAATGCTTGCACGAATCGGGAATAATCGAAGCTGTTACCGCAGGTATTTCGTTGCTGGTTTTTTCGTAACCCGAGTCAAATCGATTCTAGTTTTTCCCGGTCCTGATGGCACACCGGTCAACTAGCCCCATTGTCTGGACTCAGTACTGCCATCTCAGCTCTGAGCAATTCTGACTATGACTGGTCAAGCATGCCGGCAGCTACCACTTCTCTTTGCCCGAGAAGAGAGGAGTTGTTCCGCTTCGAGGCATATCCCATCGAGATGAGACACTCCGCGTTAAGAGGACCACGCATTTGGGAAACTTTATACCTGCACTGTGTGCAGCACGCCTACTCTCGACCTTACAAAGCGCCTACTATATACAACCCATCGACTCTCCGACTATCCATCCTCATTTATTCCTCATTTACACCACCGATTTTGCTTATTCGTTTTTCTAATCTCGGTTCATGATTCACGCGCGACTGAAAATGTTCGTGGTTATCATTGCCGGGTTCTTGGTGATGACAAATTTGAATCACTCGTTAACGTTTATCCCGTTGGATCGAATTTCGGTGTAACAATAAGCTGTTGTCGCTAGAGTTTGCAGTGGTACCAACCTTCGACAGTGCAGGAGTGTTACCATCACCACAGCACCGATACCTGCTGATATCAACGAGACGATTACCAGTGTAAGGACCCATCCTAGCTCGCCTGGCGCTTCTGAAACACGTGGAGAAGATTTTTTTATTAGGTATAAGTGAATCGGTAAGAAGAAAGGAATGACGCTGCACGGAAAATTCTATGTAGCTACATTGGGAGAAATTATAGTTGATGGCGAACGATGTTCGGTTGACTTATTCGGTAAGTGAAAAACAGTCGTTATGGAAAACTGAGTGATAGTCTGGTGTTCGGATTCTGGGCATGTAACTTAGAATGTTAGGTATAAAATTGGTATTTGGTTAATTCGATTTCCTTAAAGCGATTTATAAATATATCGAACATATCATAGAAATCGCAGTATAATGTCAATTTCAGTGAAAAATAGTCAGGAAAATGTGATTTTTAAAACAACCAATATCAAATTTTTACGATATCAGTGATATCGATGAAAGATCTAATTTTACTTTATCATCCGTGTCAGTAGCTTTTCATCCTTAGTCTGAAAAAGAAGTTTGTCAACTGAATCGAGTTGTTCGTTTTGTTGATTCGCATAATTCAGTCACATTAGCATGATTTTCTAATACATAAATAAAGGATTTGAATAATTTAAAGACAGTATAATATATAAAAAAAAAAAAACCGAATTCAGTGAATGCCAAATCATTACATTTATTTCTGATAATTTAATAACACGTTTAATAATTCAGCGTGGTATATTTAACCTTTAAAAATAATAGTTTCGTTCGCCTATTAGGTTGCAGGTCGAGTATTTCTAAAACTTAGTTACAAATCGCGTTGAATATAAGATGTACGTGTATATAAAGCATCTGATAATTAGCAAGTGGATGTATAAAATACGCCGCAGGGATGCTAAAAGTTTATCACAGGCGGGGACGCGGTTTTTTTACCGGCTCGTCCTTTGCCCCCGGCGTCCGTTCGGACGGGTACAAAAAGAGCATTAAAAGGTGTTTGCAGAAATTTTGTGCAAAACGGCGACTCGCACACGTAGGCGCGAGTTTAATTAGGGCTTTAAACCAGTCGGATTCTTGTTATACGCGCGGGTATAAATATTAATTGGTATTTACGCGTCACCTTCTTTACTCGCTTTGAAATCGTGACGAAATATCCCTCGTTTATTCCCATCACGAAACACTTACGAATGTCGCATCGAGTATTTTATACACTATGTATTCCCTCGGATTGCGGTGTACCTAAATATCTGTAGGAATTGGTTCCGTCTTCCCTAATTAATTACCATTTATCACCACAACCGAGTACGTCTCTCGATGTCTGTCGTTGAGCTTTTTTTTTATCCTTCTACTTCTTCTTCTTCTTCTTCTTCTTCTTCTCCTACTCGAGACACCAAATTGATTTCCTTTGATCACTACTATTTACACACGACGTGGAATATATTATCACATGACCCTTGTTTCTCTTTTATTTCTTATTTTTCTTCTCCTCCCTTTTCACCATTCCACACCGAATATTCTCACTTCAGGCTCATATTTCTTCACCCACGAATCGCTCGCTGCTGCTGTTGCTGGCAAGGCGACTCGGCTTTTTTCTATGCATCCCACAGTACCATGCGAGTGCAGCGGTGTGACAGGAAACCCGAAACTGTATCCTTGTAGCGTTAAAATCATTGACATCTATCGAAAAACGTTGGACGAATAAAAATCCTGTCGGGAATTTTAGAGAAACACGAAGAACCTTCGCCCTGAGAATTAATCTAGTGTAAAGTAGAAAACGAGTGAACGAAAGCGATGGGGAAATAATTTGTTGATAACTATTGACGATTTCCTAACAAATTAGTTCAGGTTAAAGTAGAAATTTTTTTCCCTATTTCTTAGACATTGAATAAAAATATTGAAATTAGGATATTTGTTACTCTGAATGACGATAAAAAAAGTAATATATGTAATAATACCCAATCGATGTCTGATCATAACCACTTTTGATATTGGTCAAAAAAATTTCTGCTCTTGTCCCAACTCTGAAACAGTACCCTGAATTTTTTTTAGTTTTTCTATTCAAATGGTTGATTATTGATAAATATTGAGAGTGAGTTTGAAAAGGACATTTTATAATATTCTCAAAAACTGTATTCTCTTTTCCAAATATTTCACTCATGATGGGCCGATTTTTTGTCAAGTTTTTCAAAACTCTCAATTTCTTTCAACTAAAACATTGTTTAAACAGTGTAAAAATTGCCAAATAATTCACACAACTTCTACTTTTCACATAGAATATTTCTAGACCGGTTTCATTGTGAAGTTAATAAAAAATGTGGGATGAGCTAAAAAATAGACACAAATGGTTGCATAATGGTACCGGTCTAGGAATGTTCTAAGTAAAAAGTAGAAGTTTTGAGAATTTTTCAGGAACTTCCCGAACATCCAAACAATTTTTTAGTTGGCCAAAGAAATTAAAAGTGCTGAACAAAAATGGAAACAAATCGACCGATCATTGGCCCGGTCTTGAAATGTTTGTAGTAGAAAATACAGTTTTTGATAATTTTTTGAGAATTCTAAAAAAGGTTATTTTCAAAATCGCTTTAAATATTTCGAAATAATTGAGGAATGGAAAATCTGTAACATTCAGGGCACTGTTTCAGAGTTGCGACAATTACATGTGTCAAAAAAATTTAAACAAAATCAAAGATGTTGAGGGTCAGAATTTGGTTGGGTTCGCCTAGAATTCTCTTATATAACTACAGCCTGGTCTATGTGAAAAAGGCACAATGTACGTACATACAGCAAGTATATAACCCAACCACCGAAAACTTCGAAACGAAACTTCCCAAAAGAGATCAATGAATACGTGAAGCGGAGGAAAAAGAGCGATTCAAAGGCAACAGACGAACCCTCGGCTAATTAGTTGCCCAAAGTTCGGACTATTAAGCCGGTAGGCAGCTATTAAGCAGAAGCCGGCTAATAGCTCGGGATATTATTTATATCCAACGTTCCATACCGTCGCTACTTCATATGCTTAAATAATACAGGAAAGATCATATACCTCATACGTTAATACTTGCATTCCGGGTAAAAAGGGTATGAAAAGGGTTGAAAAAAAAGGGTATAAAGAAAAATATGAGAAAGAATTAGTTACAGAATGAAGAAATGAAAAAAAAAAGATACAAACTCAGACTATCAGCATTAACTAGATGCGGGGCTGATGGACGGAAACAAAAAACATATAACGACTTACCGATTGGGCTATAAGGTATTGTAAATGTCGATGGACGGACGAGGAAGTAAATGATTCCAGACCTCCAACCGGACTCTGAATTCTTATCTGATACAAGGATCAGATCCTATATTCTACATACATAGAGCCCATTTTTCTCGTCAAAATTGTTATTGTTATTGTTATCGTTGTTGTGATTATGTCAGGCGAACGATGGAGAAAAATAAGAAGGGATAAAGAAAAGAAAACGTTAATAAATGGAAGCAAAATAAAAGTCGGGTTAACACGTCGACACGTAAGTTTGAATTAACGGGTACAGGTTCCACGCGCTTGTACGCACGAAGATCAAAGTCAGAGAAACACGAGCGAGAAGGGACTTCGAACGGAGGGGAAAAATGATCGACCGATCGGTAGTCGCGCCTTGACGGGAATGAAACGCCTTCGAGCTGGTTAAACTTTCACGTGAGAAAACTGCCCACCATTTGCATCCGAACGAAAAAAAAAACAAAACAAATAAAAAAAGAAAAGTAATTATTATTTATTTATTTATTTTTTATTTTTTTTTGTTCATCTCGAATTCGCAGGCTAGGCAGGCTTTTCGTAAATTATTCGCTGAAACTAATCGAACTTGTCCTTAATTATTATTGGATATATTTCGTGAATCGTATTCTCTGCGAGGTGATTTCGTTGAAAATGTGCACTATAAATAAATAAATAAAAAACCCAGGGAATATCGTAATTGTCCATTTCCCTTGACCGGATGAAAGAATTCACACCACGAGGAGGACGCCGAGGGTAAAACGAACGGTCGTTTTATTCCTGGATTCGAAATGCCCCCTGGAGCGAGAAGCATAGGATGATTACAAACCGTGGCTCCATGGCCTCGAGAACCATCGCCTAACGTGGGCTTCGAGGAGCAATTTTATAGAGGATATATCGAGTTGATCAGCTTCGCCTACACGGCTCTGCCCGGTTAGGGATAATAGGTATAAGAAATTGGGAATATCGCACCTTTCCTGCGAACCGCTACAGGAATATCTCAGAGAGAGCGGAAGGGATTTGAGCTTTGAGAGAGAGAGAGAGAGAGAGAGAGAGAGAGAGAGGAGAGTCTGGCACCTTCTCCTCGGCATCTCAGACTTTGGACGGCGACCCCCCGTCGCCTCGACAAATCGTCCCGCAGTGCTCGTCTCCACATCGGCATCCCCGACTCTCTTATTTGAGGCGCCGATAATCACGACATGTATTATTATTTGGGGGCTCGGAAATTAATCGTGGCGAAATTTGAAAGTGAGAGGTTAACAATAATTCGGTCCACCTTGAAAAGATTTGACTCTATTCGTACAGAAACTTCTGCAATATTGGAAATCGAAATAATGCATGATATACGATACTTAAATCCTAGTGAAATCATTGCAAGTAGTCTGAAATTATTCCACATATGAAATATCGTCTTGACTTTGGTGAAACTCACATCAAAATATTCTTCAATAAATTGCGAAGTTCTCTTTTTTAAATGACGAATGTTTCAGTTATTGGTGCAGGTATTGGGAAAACTTTTAACCACTGAAATGTAATGACCGAAGTAAGAATCGTTGGCGAAGAATGGCGGAAGGAAACGAATAAACTTTTCTATATTAGAATTCTTTTTTAATAGCCGACTCAATTCAACTAATTCAAAGTCATTTGAAGTGCAACAAAAATGGAACGAAGCTTGTTGTTCCCAAGGTGTTGACATCCCAGACATCTAAATTACCAACCAACCAAATGTGATTTGTCTCTAAATATCAGATAATTGGTGGTCGATACTTCCCGGAAATTTGTCCACAAAGTGTTCACCACTAACAACGTATAATTTCCTCTTTGCAAAAGAAAGAAAAAGATCATCCGCGCCTCGCGTATAATATTATAATTGAGCCATCTCGAGGCAAAGATGCGGTTTCGCCGCTGACACTACGGGGAAATATTATTACTCTTTCCATTGAGTATTCGGCCGTGTTCTCCAGCCTTCGGGGAAAGGCAGGGGCCTCTTCAATTAGAGATTCCACGAGCCGGCGATCCCATCGGGGTCCGCAATCGGTGGCGTGCAGGTCGACCAAAGAACGGTTGACATCGTTTCACTCCTGTCTTTACGAGTATAAGAAACCGCAGGATGATGACTCGTTCCAAGATTGAATCAGCCTCGAACAGGAAGGATTCCATTTCACGAGAATCGATTGGTTTCTCACGTGAAAGACGTCAGTAATAACATGACACCTTCAGGCACCCACCGACCGACGTCTGACTCTTGTAGTAATTGGCATGGACGTGCCAAGTATTACCTGCATCATGTGTGCCCTCGGGTGTGTTGAGTTAGTGGGAACACTTAAACTTGAATTGACACCCAACTCCGGTTGAAAACTTAGGTTCAGTTAAGATTTGACGCTCATTCGACGCGCGATGGAGTCTTTGGAATGTACGATTAGGATCACTGAGACGCATCGCTTCGTCGTTTCTCATCACACTTAAATCTTATATCTCGCAGATTCGAAATATCTACATGTAATGAAAATTGTAATATGAATAAACCGACGAGCTTGCAATCCATGCCGTAGATATAAATTTGTAGTATCAACTTTCGTTAGCGTCCTTTTGAACCAAAGTATGTGGATATGATCTTGATCACGAAGCGAAATGAGAAAATCTTCTGCAATCTACCTCCAGTTCTTGACAGGTATATGTTCGAGCAGTTAAGGAAGGGTACGAAAGCAAAATGGCGTCCGAGGATTGATTGAACTGCACCGTTATCATCGGCAGATACATTTGAACGACGATCAGATAAGGACGTCAGTCGAATAAATTGAGTGTCGTATCTGACATTGCAGGATTTGCAGCGTTGGAAGAGGTCAAAGAGCGTCGGTTGAACGCTGTGCAGTATAAGGTGCAGGTTTTATTCCTACGGAAGTGATGGTTGGTGGTTGAGCCGGATTGACATCTCAGGGGCCGATAACGCGATCGGATGGATGGCGTGCATGGTCTTCGGGTATCTTCTATCTTCTCTCCTCACCATAAGGTATTCACAGAAATATTGTGACCGTTAATTACCGCGCGGTTATAAACGGCAAGACAGACACGTTCTGTTTCAGAAGCTGGAAGGGATACGACCTGGGAACAATTCGGTTGTGTGTTAAAGGCGCCGTTTGAAGAACAACGAAGGGGCGCCCCTTTGACCCTTTCGGCATCCTCGGCAGTAGCACCACCAGCAGCACCATCAGCAAGCAGCCTGCTGCACAAGCCCACGGAGAATCGTAAAAAGCAAATAAAAGTGATTTGACGTACGTTTGTTTGCGTTCAAGAGGAGCTGCCCTTCACCCTTCGTCTGACCACTTGAAACAACGGAGCCTTGTACATCATCCGGCTCCAAAAGCCCGGGGACCGGGTGACGGGCAGGTCGAAAATGCCTACCTCTGTCTCTCGTCCATCGGGCCTATAGTTCTCTATCACGAAAGAGATGAAGAAGACCTCTCTTCCTTGCCTCTTTGTGGTGCCTCCTTGTCCCTTTATAACCGGCTCTATACCTCCAGAGCCTGTCGCGTGCAGAATGCTGCCGCTGTTGCTGCTGCTGCTGTTGCTGGTGCCGCCGCATGCATGCTCTGTGCCTTGTGAGAAAATTTTTCTTCAACACCTCGTTGTTCTTTCTGAACGTAGATGGATACTCGAGGATGAAGAAGATGAAGAAAAAAAATCATTTGGTCATTTGAACTAAGAGATAAGTACCGTTGCGTACATTAATCCTGCTTAAGACACACCTTGACAATTATACGATACTTTTACGTACAGGAATGGTGTTTTTAGAAATATGTTAATTTTTTTTATAAAGTGAAATATCACCGCTCGACTTATTCCATCAAAAATACAATCCTTAACGGTATTTTCCTTCCGTTATGATAAACGATACGTGAGAATCAACAGTCTTACGAAATTCATATCTAATATGTGATTATGACTCGTTAACTTTTATAATTGTCCGTATGTTCAGCGAATTATGTACTGTCCAAGTCACAATGGACCGTTCAGAAATTAAATGATAGACGTGGAAAAGCGAAAATCTTGTTTGATAAAAAAATGACATCCATCCTTAGAAACCGAACTGTTAATACAAATACAGTGTGCAGTGCATTATGTGTTATTCGTAATTCGAATAGATGCACCATTTTCGGCCACGTTTGTAAGATTGTGTGCACTCACGAATGTGACTTTTAATTAATTCGATTATTACTGAATTAGTAACGGAAATCTGACATTGAAAAATTGAATTTATTATTGTTTATAAATTGGTATTCACGAAGACCAAAGCACTTTAGTGCCTGTACCGAGGTACCGAATATGTCCACAACATGGTACTACGGTTACTAAAACCGGTACATCTACCCTATCAACCATCTCGCCCTGATGGATGTGATAGACTTTCTTCAAGGTACGAAACGACCCAACTTGAGCTCGACGCTCGTGTTCCGTGTTATAAAAAAGGGCTGCACGAGGTATTGGAGTATAACGATGATACAAAAATAGGGATACATGTCGGGCTGTCAATCGGTATGTCGATGAGGCCACACCTTCGCGGAGGGATAGGAACAAACCGAAGATCAGGGAGTAGCGTGTGTACCGCCGGTTAGTACCTGCGTGTATGCCGTAGCTGTAGGTAAGAACAGAGGGACGCGGTGTAACATCGTACCAACGCGTTTGCCCATCGGCCCATCGCGTCTGTCGTTGCCCAGGAACGTACTCGTATAACCGAGTCGAGCCAAGTCGCGCCTCTCGGTCTCACAATCAGATCGGATGGCGGATAGCGAGAAGAGCCGATCGATCACTAGGTGATGGATCTGTTGCCAGTTATCCTTCATCCCCGTCATTCGTCCCTCTCTAAATCCTCTTCAACTTCACTCGTCCCTCCCTTTCTATCGTCGCTGTTGTTAGGTGTTCACATCCAGAGAAACGTTTCGATACGTTGCACCTATCGCGAGCCGGATTGCAAGCCAACACTTAGAGAAACTGTACTGGGAATCCCGCTATTCTAATCTAGGGAAAACGATGTCAGGTTGAACTTTATCACGTTAGTGTAACGATGCATTTCTTGGGAAAAACCTCTCGACTTCAGAATAGTAACAAATTCAGTGATCCCTGTCAAGGAGCAAAAAATACTCATGTTCTTCAAACCAAATTTCATCAAAGTCACTTTGAACTTGGAAAATTGTAAGTTTTTTAAATGCTTGAAAAACGAAAAAATTCGTGTTGACCGGTGTTAGCTCAGGTGAAGAAACGGTAATATGGAGGAGACATCGAGGAACAATAGAATTTCAATCAACTCTCGAGGGGGGCTATGATCAGCAGGCCGCCATTAAAGGAGCGGCACGGGGGCAGCGAGTTCTTCGATTCGGCTCAAGGAATTAAATTGTAGCTGTCATTGTTAGGGAGAAAGGAAATGAACACCAAATTACTACTTTGGGAGCACCGCGACGATCGCGCAACCATTGCACGGCCCACGGTTCGTTGCGTTTGAAATCCATCAGCCATTTTGGACTTCTCGCGTTCCGTGACATCGCTGTTCAACTATCCAAGACTAAGACGCTTAAAGATTTTTGGAACTCCTAAGCGGTTCGAAAATAACGGCTGCACCTGCCTCACGTTCCGTCTGATTTGTGCGAGATTAAATTCTCGAGTTTATAACAATTTCGACGTTTTGAGGCTCAGTGTCATTAAATTCAAAATGATAGATCCGGCATAGTGGATCGAAATTTAAAATTGGTGGAATTGTAGAGAAGAACGAATACTGGAAGATCAATTGTGCTGAGTCTTGGACTGCGGACTTTGTGGTCAACTCTGAAAGCCTGTTGTTTTTGTACCAGAATTTGAAGTTCGACCCAACGTAACACTGACAATCGATTCCCACGCTTGTCTAATCCGCGACACTAAAATGTGGGAGAATCACGAAAGCTGCAGATAACTGAAAATATAATAAAGATGATTTGCGGACGGCGTAAGGAAACCCGAGGGAAGACGTTTTGGAAACCGTGAGATAAAACGTGAAATTCGAAAGAGCTAGCACGGGGTCCAACGGAGCGGCAGACGACGACCTTTTACTGGTGACCAGAGAGTTTAATCTTAATTACCAGAAATACCTGAGAGGCGTGGGTAGGTTCCCCGCTGCCTAATCTAGCCGGTCTAAACGAGCCTTGCGAGCCGTCAAGTCCTAGGCGAGAAGGAGTATTTCCATGATAGTGATATTTTTCACTGGAGTATACCGGGACAATCTGTAGTAACTTGAAAATCAACCGCGCATGCGCCAAAGAATTCAATCTCATTGGTCGGCGAAATCTTCCCGCAGCGATATTTTTGTCTGCGATGCAAGCGGGTCAACGTACACAAAATGTGTACGTTTGAATTTTCAAAGAGCATAAGCATTAAATTTCGACCGTTCTTTGAAGAATCAACTTTCCGACCCAATAACAAATGCTTCCCAAACCCTTCCGAGTCACTGCCTCAATTATTTGAGTTTCTAACCTCGAAAATTCGTATCCACTACATCGCCGCCAGAAACAAAGTTTGACAACTGAAACTCGGGATGGTCAGCCTGCACGAATAGTCGATAAAACTTGCGCATGCGCAGTTGATTTTCAAGTTTCAAGAGATTGTCTTGGTACATGCGTACGTGTATGTACGCGCCGCAGGTCTTGCTGTGCGACGCTTAAAGTACAGAACGACGCGACCTAAGTTTCAGGAAACTGATAAAGTTACTCCAGGTGACGAAAGTTGACCGCGGTTTTCCGACCGCTCGGTGTGAACGAGATTTTTCCCGCCTTGGCATCATTTGGAGAGGTTATTTTTGGGTAGGGGTAAGAAATTAGAATTTCAACGACGCGAAAATCTTATGCGTAGAGTTTGAAAATTTGGAAAGTTGAGGTATAGAAAATTGAAAACATAGCAAGTCGAAGTACAGAAAGACAAAGTATAGAACAGTCAAAACATGGAACAACAAATTCGAGTATCTGGATACGATTCTATATTATCGAGAGGAATTCTGACGATTCTACAGTTTGGCATTCTATGTTCTGATCTTTCTAATCTTTTATTAAGCTATCGCTTTTTAAAAACTCGATATTGCGGCCCATCGATTTTTTGATCTTTCTATTTTCTTTACTCCCACCTTTATTCTTTTCTTTTTCGAGGAGGTTGGTATGTCGAGATTCGATCCACTTGCACTTATTTTACTACAAGATAATCGTATATCGAGGATTCATCATCTTCGTGTGTTCGTAAGCTATGAAGAATATACAAAAATGTAAGAAAAAAACCTAAAATTATAAAGTAGAGTCTAGATATCGACTTTTGATTTCAAATCATTTTAAAAAGGTTAAACATCTGTAAACTGATTTATTCAATCTTCCACGATTGCACTGCTAATTATGTTAATTAGTCATCAACAATGTTAAGACATTGACGGAAAAAAAAACCTGTTTCAGGGAATTTGTCGAAAATAGCTTTCCAACATAATAACTCATCGCACGTGGAACGATAAGATAAAAATCAGTGTAATGTTAATGGATAATTAAATCAACTTGCTGTTTATCACAAGACTTGCGTAGATTTCTACGACTTTCTACACTTGTTACGCAATTTTGTACACTATCATGTGATTACAAATGAATCGCAATGATTCCCGAAGATTTCAATTATCTCGTTTGCAGATTCTTCGTTAAATTTAATTCTTGAATCAATGGCCTTTGAAAGAAAAATCGATATTGAAACTCTTGTTTACAATTTTGGTACTCTTTATGACTTAATTTTTTATTTTATATTTGGGAATCTAGAAAAATCGTCGTAGCTATTACGAACACAGGAAGTCGATAAATTGACAATATTCGACAATCTGGTAATCAAATCAAGATAAAAGACATCGAATTTCTACTCACCTGGAGCCTCCGCAACCGTGATAATGCAGTCAAGGTCAGCCCGTGGATCACCGAGGCGGCATGAATCAGGAGGATCCTTTCAATTCGACGATGCCGCCGGAGTAGCTGTCCGCAGGAGGGCGGCAAGGCGAGATATTATCTACAAGGATCCTCGAGATCGAGGCGCCTCGTCGATCTGGTCCACGCACCAGAGTCGAACCGGGGCAATTCTCTCCTGCAGGAGTAGCATCGGAGCACACAAGCTGTGCGGGAGGATGTTGCACGTAGGTACGGGATATTCGGTCCCGCCAATAAATCCAGGGACGATCGTTACCCAGATAAAATACTTTGGGGGGGGGGGGGGGGGGGGGGGGTTTAAAACGGCTGCAAGAGGAGGCGTTAACCGCCGCGCGCCCTGAAACACCTCGTTACGCATTTTCGGTGAGAAGAGAAGAGGAGAGGAGAGGAGAGCGGCGCGTTATCCGACCGATACGATCGTCCCTCCTCAGCGCCCCCATAATACACGCTCTCCCACGTCCCGCGGACATTCCTTCATTCACTCCGGGAGCTGTTTATCACTCTAAAAGGTCGCGACGCATGGACCTTATGCCTACCTACCTACCTACCTACCTATCTTCCTTCCTCCCTCCCTTCTCGCCAATGGACGACCGCCTTCGGTTTCTCGTTTTACGAGACTTCGACCAGGAGGAGGACGTATCCTTGCCGACCATGTGTGTGTGTGTATAAGAGGATACCTACATGACCGGTCGCGGGAATTGCGACTGTCATTTGTCACCGGGAAGCGGTCTTTAATTTTCACCGCGGATAGGGGTCGCACTCTTTTCTTTTGTTTTTATTCATGTTATAGACACATGCGCATGCGTGAGTGTGAACGTGTATACGTACGCAAAATAAATTCCAAAACGATTGTACGTTGTACGTCGTCTGCTCAAATTTATTGGGCGCGCGCTACGATCCGAGAGCGGCTGTTTGTCCGGGGCAGCCAACCGTCACAAATTTAAACGAGAGTTCGCTACGATCTACGTACGTAATTTCAAAAATTTTTACAATTGCCAACGACACTTGTCAAAACCTTCAAGGTTAGAAACAGTTGGTAGCCCTGATAAACAGCCGATCTCGGATTGTAGGGCGTGCGCATTAAATTTTAGCAGACGACGGAACTTGCGGTCGTTAGGAATTTATTCCATATAAGGAACCTGTGTCGAATTTTCATTTGACGCAGAAGTAAATAAAATGTATTGGAGTGTTTTTGTTCAAAATTGTGTATAAAATGGAGTTGTTAAGTCTTTTTCGGCGTTTGAGATACGTGGACTTCGATATTTGGAAATATATACGTCAACGTCGAAATCGACTAGGGCATCCCCTTGAATCTTTGTTCATAAATTGGTCATCAAGTAAGTTTGGGTGCATAGCCGCAAACGTCAACTTCAAATCTATACCGTTCAAATATGTACGCGAAAAATAGTGACAAGAGGTTATTTCAAGGGTCAAGAGACGGGATCGCGGAGTCGAAAAGAAGCGATTCTTGCACCGACACGCGGCGAAGAGGAAAGAGAAGAGAGGAGAGAGAAGAGAGGAGAGAGGAGAGAGAAATCGCGAGAATCATCGGACAATCGCGGTGCCATGAAGCACGTGTATTATACGGAGTGCGAAGCGACGTCGGGTCGGGTGCGATCTGGTAATTATTGCGTCGGGCGGTCGTCAAGTGAGGCGTTGATTACCACGCGTGACGAGCGCCGCCTCTCTTATACGGACCCTATTTTCTTTGCCTCTTCTCATCTCGCGCACGATACCTCCATAATATTTCCAACAGAGATACCTGCACAGATCATGCTGGATTTATGCTAGATCATCGCCTTGCGTAATCCACTGCCGCATCTCGCGCGTGGTATATATTATATATATATATATAATGTTTGCCACTGCTGGCTTGAAAGTAAAACGCTTAATATGAACGCCATAAGGGATTTTTGAAGGACAGCTTATCAGGTGCTTTTCTCATCAGATTTTCAGTTTTCCTTTTTTTCTTTCCTCGGTTCGTTGTTTTTTCTTTTATAGTGCTACAGGTTTATTACAGCCGCGTTTCAAGATTTCTAGTTCCTTATTATAATCGTACGGTATAATAAATCAGCTTCTACGGGATGTCGCTGATTCCTGCAGTTTGATGCAGTCAAATGTACAGTGTGAATTTCTAAGGACTGCATGGTCCGTTGTCTTCTAAAATTCAATTCACACGCACTATAAATTTTTGAGGTTATGCTTATGACGGTTGGTCAACCTGGAAAATAACCGTTTTCGGATCGTAGTGCGTGCGCATTGAATTTTCGCAGACGACGGACCATGCAGTACATAGGAATTCACTCTGTACAATGAATATACTATGTACAGCAACGTTGTTATCTTATTATGTATGTAATGTTTTGGAAAGTACGAGAAAATCAATCTAAGAAAAAAGAAATTTGATTAAAAAAATTGTAAGAAAAAAAAAGATCAGCGCACAAGAAGAAACATCTTCAGCGTGGGAATTTTGGAAATTGAGTTCAAATCTCGATGAAGAATTTCCTCCTGACAGTCTTTGGCGTTCCATATCTATGCTTTTAAGACTAATTTCAATATTTTCTATTTTTGAATTTTCAAATTGAAGATTTTGGTAAGTTACAAATATAATTATTTGATAAATACTCAATGTGTGATTATTTTATGATAAAACGAAGAAAGAGTATTGGTTTTTGGATCATCACCCGTTAAATACGTTCTCTCTCATAATTCAGTCGTGAAAATCAATTAAACCAACTGGCTGATGTAAAAAAATTTATTACTAAAAAATGGTGATAAACCAGTTGAAAACATTACAGGAAGTTGTATAATGAATATCACAAAATCACTGGGAAAAATTCGAAAAAATGTAGCAAACGAGACAAGAACGAGCTTCTACTGCAGCCCAATGATTTTCAAATTCGATTCACTGTTAAACGAACCTGCCTAAAATTCATGAAACTTCAACATGAACTCGTTCTCCTTAAAACCAATCAACGAGATTTACACTTCAAGAACCATCGGCATAACCTTCAGCGAAAGTACGGAGCCTCCTTAAGCTCCGTGAGGTGCAACAAATCGACATGCAACGAAGTTTGTAAACGATCTTCGAGTGCTCGGAGAGCGATTCGAATCTTCACACGGTCGCGGTAGGGAAGAAGAAGGGAGGAGGGGGGTGGGGGGAAGAGGCGCCATTTTGTTAGTTCGAACTTCTGTATTCCCTGAGTATTCACGGTAATGGTAATGGCGATAATGGGATCCAAGTGGAGGAAGCGGCGTCGAGGTCTGCACGTCGAGAAGCATCCGTACGTACACATTACACATGCACGGTACATGTGTTTACCGGGTGTTGCACGAAGGGTTTGGTTTAGGTGCGTGCAGCTTGCACGGGGCCCGTTTCCCATTGGTCGAGGCACCGGATGTCGGCCTTCGCGTCCGGCCTCCTCCAGCCCGACTACACGATCAAATTATTACTTTTAATTTACTCGAGGAGGAACGCGACTTACGATGCCCCGAAGCTCCCTGGAACCAGCGAACCATGTTCGAGGACCATCCCGGCATTCGGTCCCTAGTTTATCCCCGCAAGATGGCCGCCGTACATTGCCCTGCCCTAATATCCGATGAAATTACTTATGGAATTAGGTTTAATCGTCGCTGTAATGTCGTTACGAACATGTGTTGTACGGTATGCAGGTACCTTAAAGGTTGATGCAAGGGTATGTATGGATAACTGCTTTTTTTTTAAATTACGAGAAAATTACACTTAAACACTCTTAGAGCGCATGATGCAGGAGCTGCTAGTTCTTACATTACAGCCGCGGTCTATTAACACGGAGTAATTTTTCTTTTTATTCTTCTTCTACGACTCCCTGCTCTGCACGGATCGCTGGCTGTTTGGCTTTCTCGAGTAGGCTATATATGTGTACACATTACACCTATTTATTTACTACTATACTTTAGTATCAGCTCTGGGCAACGAAGATCACGCCCGCGGTGTTGGCTCTGTTTCGTGCAGATTGTACCGGGACAAATGGTGGACACTGTTTTTTTGTTTGCTTCTTTTTTCCAAAAGTCTGGAGAGTCATCAACGGTATAAGATATTGAGTTGCTGTGAACATCTTGGTATTACTTCCGTAACAAAACCGATCTCCCGCCGACTGGAATTTCATGGTGCGATGGAAAATATTGCGATGACTTGATACAGTGACGAAAAAACAACTATTCAAGTTTCCAGTGGCATTCTTTGTTGGGAATAGAATTTTTCTCACGGCAGATAGAACCATATTTTTCAATTGATGAATTCTGTAATGCTCAGGTACTTGAAGACTGCATTGATTACTTATGAAAGTAATGAAAAAAAGACTATAATATAGTTTCATGAATACGTTAACAGAATGAAGATACAAACTGCGTTGAGAGAACAATTTATTCTGATCACCTGCCAGAAATTTTCAGTACTTTGAATGCAGAAATATTATACAGATGTTTTTCACTCGTCTACACAGAACGGTCTTTCCGATGATCGTTCCAACATTTGAAAATGTCGAAAAACAAACAACAGAAGTGAGTTCAAATAAATATACCGCGATTAAGAGAACAAATTGAAAGAACCTAAGCTCTGATGACCAGACGAACAATAATCGTATTTTCGAGTAGATATCGGGCAGATTTAGTGGCGATGTTAATTGCGCTGTGGGCATGGTATACCTAACAGACACATAGTGATTTGAAAAACAAATAGTTTGATATCGTCAAAGACGTTTGGCCAAGCCGAGGTAATCATTTAAATCGAATGGTCGGTCGAATGTTTTCAATCGTGGAACATCTCACTGTGGACCTACAGGTTCTTTCCTATCGACAGAGACGCTTACATATTACAAAAAACACATCATTCATGACACGCCGCAAAGTATCTTGAGGAAAATTTATGCGAATATGTGTATTAAGTGGGTATCTGAAATATCGGTGAGTGGTTTAATAACTACCCTTTCAAACGAGATTGAAGTTAGCAATGTTAGTGTAACGAAACATTGAACATAGACTGCACTATTTTTTAATAGACAGTTCTTTAAAACAAATTTTAAGGAGCGATAAGGACCAACGGTTTTGCACTAGAAAGAATTGCTGCAACAACCTTGCAAAACATTAACTAGCTTCCTCAAAATTTACGCTCACTGCGCGCGGTGTCAGTGGAAAGTACAGTACGTATAATAATAGTCGAGCTTTATCGGGAAATCATTATACTCTGTAAGTTATTAGCAGCTGAGGAGGAGGTATAACCCCGCTTACCCAGGGTGCCGTCCAAGGAGAAAGCGTGCCTGTCGTGCCTCCATGCCCAAGAGCAAAGATCGCAGGTAGTGAGGCCGTCGGTGCTTATTCCTTCGTCGGGAAGGTACGGTGGCCGAGGGGGCGGTGGTACGAAGGTGCCAATAGCCGCCCAGAGAGAGTCCATGTCGTTTGCTGCACCCGTATAGTAGAGTAGTTCCTCTTCCGCTACCCCGGACCACCAATCCATCTCGCTTGTGCCTTGGCTGACGGCGTTCGCACTGGAACTGCTACCGGCAACTGCAACCTGAGAAAATAGTGAAACAAGGTTTAACGACATTTTTCTTTTCATGGGGTGATAATTGTACCCGGGGTTAGGCATGCTGTAAGGAAATAAGGTGGAACAATCCGCATAGGTTTTAGTCGAACCAATCGGAAAACATACCCGAGGTGACGTCGTATGGGCTTCATATTTTGTCCGCTAATGTTTGTGGTATTGTTTTTTCAACTTTTGACTACACAAACTCAGCAAACAGAATATATGGAAATAAATAAGTAACCTGTTTACGTGATTTATGTGACATCGTCTTGGATATGCGCAGACTGAGTCACAATCGGTCTTCAGTTATGGCACACACTTTATTTCCTTACATCATGGGGTTGGGATTCTTTTGGGAGACTGGTACAGTAAGAACTTGCATAGAAAGTCGAGACTTATTAACGACCGGAGTAGCAGAAGGGAAGATAGAATGTGCAGGTGGATTTTAATTGGTCACCATATCGAAAGATTTGTCAATCTAGCTGTCGAAAGAGTCTGTAATACTGAATATACGAATATTTTTCACTTCGAACTTTGAACCACGGTCCGTCAGAAGCTGACGGTTGAATGACTAAGGAATATACGAAATGGAATAATTTGTTATTTATTCTGGCGTATGAATTCCGATGGTTGTAACTCATGCGATAAATATGACGTACGAAAGTTAATAATCATTGCGGTTGAGTAAATATATACTGGATATTTCGTTAATCAAGATAGCATGAAAACTGACGATGATTTTTTACGTCTAGAAATTGTGATTAATCACAGGGGCAGTGGCGATGAATGTATTTTAAAAAAAACAAGCACAGACAGATAATACCTGTAAACACTTGTTTAATACGAAGGTAATGGTTACGCGTCTCTCTCGCTCACGATATTTCTGGGACCATGCTCACCCATATGGTGGGGCGGTGAAAGATTTATTTACTGAGAGAAACGTAATATTTCATGCGGCATAAATGAAGAACTTCGACTACAGTCCTAAGCAAACAAACCTAATGGACTTACAACCGTCGTAATCCGATACTGATGGCTTGCGGCGCTAGAATGGAAAAGCGGTCGGGGCGCCTGTAAAAAGGACGTAAACGGTCGCAGGCGTCGCGACATCTAAGGAAATAGCAAATGGCGTGGCAAACAATGGGGAAAGGAAGGCAAGAGACAAAGGGAGAGTGAGGGTGGAAGAGAGAAGAAAAAAAAAGAGGAACCTGCAATGGGACCTGAGGTAAAGAGAGAAGAAATTAAAAGTGACCGCGTAGGCACAAGGGCGATGATGGCAGGGACGCCAGCCCGATAGGCGTTGGTGATGAACTGTTGTTCGAAAGGTTGTTCTAACATCTCCGACAAACAAGAAGAACAGCGGTGCGGGCGGCCACAAACAAACCTTTATCCTCCCTCTCGACTCTCCGCCTTCATCTTGTTCACGCGTTCTTTCTCCTTTCGTTCCTTGGTTATAACCATCAACCAGCCTTTCGGTAAGCACCCCACGTACACACCTAGGCTTAGGTTCTCCGGACCTCGTATCCTGCGCGTAAGCACGGACTAGTTAACTCGAGATTTTACCTTAGGTATAGTTACGATGCTGCGTATGCTTCTCTTCGTGATCCACTCAGTCCACATGATAATGCCCTGCGCTAGATCATCTCGCACTTGTAACGATTTGCTCCTATCTTCCCAACGCTTTAACCTCGCTCTCTTATCCAGACGTTCAAGGCTCCAAGGAAGCTTCAAAACTATCACGTCAGGTTGAAAGTATGTTAATTATTCACCTGCCAGTACGCAGTCCGTGGGACGAGTCCGTGGTGAGTCAACGAATTTTCCAAGGAGAATGGTACGTTCGAAGATGACCACCGACCACGCCGATATGGAAATGATACCGAAAAAATGACTCTCTAGTTCAAGTTTCTTTAACGTTAAAGGATACCTTGATTTCGACTGATCTTCGAGTGAATATTAATCGTTCAAAGTCATTCCACTTCTCAATGATTTTCAAGTGACTTTCATTCTCATCCATCGGGCGAATAACTCCTCGCATTTATCTCAATTTTCAAGGTTTTGGAAAGATGTTTGAATCGCACTTGCGGAGTTTCTATGAATGATACGCGTTTCCGGCGATAGAAAAGTGCTACTACGTCATCCACGTGCGGAGTGAGCCGGTCCTGTTCGGTTTGCTCACAATGAAACGTCCGGACTTTTTGTATTTTTGATCCCCTCCGCATGCCTCCGATAGCTCGAGGATGAATAACAGTAGAGCCAAGAGAACAGGCGAGGATAGGAGGACCCGTTGCCTGACGCACAATGGTATCCATTGATGGGCTTAATTACCGTGATATCAGCGTAATTAAAGGTCCGTTGTGAGGGCAACTTTACCTCGCCTCTTCTTCTTCGCTCGTCGATATAGGAACCATGCGGATAGCCCGAGGTTGCACAGCATCTCATCTTCCATAAGCTGCAGCCAGCTTCTTTTTCCACCCTTCCTGACTGACGCTGAATTATTCATGACGTGCGAATATTGCGCATTGATGCAGATTGAAAATCTTTACTTCTTTTATTTCACATTTAAATGACTTCATGTAATTTCAATTCATACTATTGAACTATTGACAAGTAGATACGTTGTTCAATTCGCATTAGCTGTTAGTGGAGTTATACAAATTACAAATGCATTTTTCGTCTTTTCGATTGTCGGAACTTTTTAATAATCGCAGTCTTCGGAATACTGTCAGGACCAATTACAGAAGCGAGAAATTTTTGACGCGATAAAACATTCGAGGTTGAAAGAGCAGAGGACGATCGGTAAAAAGTGATGGTTACAAAGTAACCAGAATGTCCGTGACGTTAGTAAAATAAGACAGCGTGATTCAGGTTATATACGTGAGATTCGTAACGCGGTGTGGTAAAAAAATTCCCAGTGTAAATTCGGCGTGTTATTTCGTAGTCTTGTGAATTCGCAGCAGGTGAACGCCTTCGAGTGAACCATATCGTCGGATCCTCTGGTAGCACGTCAGCCTGATCCCTCTTCTTGTCTTCCGTCGGAAGAATAAGACTAAACTCAGCCTTTCGTCCGTAGAAGAAAAGGTAAGTGCCTGGCGTAGGAAAAGAGGCGCAAATATAATTTCGAAAAAATTCAGACAGGCGCGTTTCATACGGTTGGATTTTGATTTGCGACGTCTGGCTTGCAACGATGGGAATAAACGAGGGGATCGCCAGCCAGTCAGCTTGCTCGTCATTATCTCTCGCGGCCCCTCATTATAATTATTACGTGTTGCCGTCTGGTGTTTACGAGCTCTCCACCCTGGCTTTCTCATTCCCGGCACCCTTTCGGTTCGCACCAGCCGGAGCCGTTGGGCCCCCTTTAAGTTGGGCCAGGTTAGTCCTTCGAACCTTTACTCGGTCGTATTTTACGACACCGATACGCCGAGTCAGCCGTCCAGGGAGTGCGATTTTTACACGATATTTCGAAGCCGAAGACGAGCCGTCTGTCTGTGTTCAACAAAATTGTTATGATGTGGGAAAACGTTGGCCTACCTCACTCCAATTACCTTACGTATAATTGTTTTGGCATCAGAGAGCTGTTATACACGGAGTAGTTTTTGAACGCGGTGAGTTTGGTTTACCTAAAGGGGACATCGTCAATCTCAATTGTTTAAAATCAATGTAATTCGTGCAAATATGTATCTGCAAGTGGATATGAGACCTTCAAATTTTGGCGATCAATTCAGCATTTATCATATTTTAAACCTCTTTATCACCTGAACGATGAGATCGGTTTAAATTTTGGGAAAAAATACGGTTTGGGTTATGGAATGACGTTTGTATGCTTACCAAGATTATTTTCAAAAATTGATGGATAAATGCTAAAGACATCGGACTCAGCAATACACTATGTTTCGCCATAACCTTGAAGTGTTTGAGTCAACTTTCGGACCGTTTTTTTTTTTGAAGCCAAGTACACAACGGTAATTACAAAACGTACCGTTTTCTAAAGTTTGAAGACTCCACTGGTCAGGAGCAGAACACAGTGCGAGTACATGTTTGCTGGATTGCAGGTCGGTCAAGAGAAAGGTCTGACATCCTCTTATAAGTGTTGATTAACACCCGCTGCTCAATGTTAGAATTTTTTTCCCGGTATGAAACATCTGAGATAGAATTGCAACGTGTTAAAGGAAACTTGTTATAGTAAATGAATAAATTCCGGACTTAAGAATATTTATTTTTCACCTCGTGGTCCATGATTCAACCAGGACCAATTACCCACTTGGTTCTTTTGCTCGTTTGCGGGCTCGATGAACAAGACTTGGGCTGCAAGGGGGCAGATTCCAAAAGTTCCAATACGCTATTTGGCTGTGGTGTTACTAAGACACCGATTGGGAAATATTACCCGCCGAGACGGCGTGTATTTGTCGAAGGGGGAAGGCATCTAACAATTCTTCGAGTCTTGCCCACAGCGAAAGCACGGCTGCTACAGCGGAGTTAAAGGAAACACCAAATTCGTGAAATACTAAACATAGATATACGGTACGCACCGCGCCGAGTTAAGAACGCCCAATCATAATTAACGGCGTCGCGCAGAGAGAGAGAGAGAGAGAGAGGGAGACATTCAATTTTAACCTTCAGACATGCCTAGCAGTCCCTGCAGTGTTTAAATTATTATCTTTACATGCCAGATGATATTTTCACCAGCTCTAGCAGAAAAAACACGTTGAACACGGTTTTTCATCTGTATTCTTATCATGCTTACATATTTCCAGTGCTGAATATTTTACGACGTGTTGTTTCTCACGTTGCAATACACTGTGTGAAAAAGTAGGTACATAATTTTCGTATCGCGAAGAGGAACGGTTGTTATGTGCTCTCATTTTGTATAATATTTACCGGGATAATCTTATTTTCGTCGCCACGAATGGATAATCTGGCCATCGCTCATTATGTCTCAAAATGTTTATATCGCGCCATGAACGTTCAATTAACAAGTCGCTCATAGTGTCCTCGGATGATTTTTTCGATAACCAATTAAAGATCCTCTTTGATTCATTCATGTACTGTTTCGCAAGATTCTTCTAGATTGTTGATGCAATGAAGTTTAGCCGACGTTAAGAGTAGAAGACACTATGCAATAACAGGTATTGTTAGGAAGTGCTGATTTCTCGTGGCATCAATTAGTTTCAGGGTTTGGAATACTAAACGGACTGCATTCGTCACTTTTTCGCCGAATGAATGATGGCATTCGGACTCCATAGATCTGTTGCACGAAAGAAGTAATCTTCGGTTAAGTTATCCGTATTGTTTAAGAAGATAAGATCGGGGAAGTTGGAAGGCGATGATGAACGTGGTCGAGGACGTTGGAAGACAGGTCCTACTAAATCTTTTCGTAGAGACAGGTTCGAGGTCAGGTTTCGAAGAAGCTCACGAGTAGTAGGTATCGAATCTCCTACGGATCCCTCGCTAGATTCCCCGGGTTTAGAGAAGGCGGCAAACTTGACATGCGGTGGGGTTGCAGGTTTCTAACCACGGTGGTGAGATATTTGCAATTCTGACACATTCGACGGGGCAGTTTTCTACTGTAGCAGAACCGGCATCGTTATTGTGTCCGAATTCCGACACGGCGCCGACGCCGCCGCGAGGAATACCAAACGATTCCCGGAAACGCGGATGCTGGGTCCGATCGTCAATGTCGGGATGCGAGACGCTAAGAGGATTCGCTCGGCGGGCTTGGGTTTGAGGAGTTGCTGAGGACGGGCACCGGGTTTGAGCCTCTGGGTCGTATATAACGGATAATTGACAGCCGGTGAGATCGCCGTTTGCTTTGCATGGACATCGAATTGGCCAGGACGAAGGAGGCGCTAGAGGAACTCGGTGCCGAAGCCGCGGCAGGACTGCGGCATGGCCGAAACGCAGCCTTGGCGGCGTCCCAACGAACTTGACTCTCCGTGGACGGTTATCCTTCACCTTGCGTCCTAGCGATCGCATGGCAATTATGTTCATTTGTCAGATGGCATTTTTGGATATATCAAGGTTCGAGGATCATGGGACTCGCGGTCTGAATCGAAACCTTGAAGAGAGACAAGACCGCGAAGGATGTGTTTAGAAATTTGTTATTCAACCAAGGATGGTGGACATAAGTGAAACAAGCAGCCCTCCCGTGGTGCAGGAACAAGTATAACCAAATTCGAAACGCCCAAGTTAAGATATCGACAATTTCAGAGAAGCGCTTACGATTCTAACGTTCGAGATGCTCCAACTCTGATGTTTTAGAGCTCATTCTAACGTTTTCGGAATTGTTTTCCTCTTTGACCTAATCGTTACCATTTCTAGTGTTTCAATTATGAAACTTGTTCTCAAATTGTCGATATCTTAGCTCACTGTCAATGGCTCGAACAACACTGTTCGAAATTTCTGAAACGGTTTCTTCCGATTTCTAAGTTTTGATCCATATTGTAGCTCCCATTTATCCTTAAGGGAATTCCGGACCTTTATTACAGATCAACGTATTTCGAAAATCATATTTCATACTTTTTTGTTGTTCTGGTACACAGAATCGTTTTCAATACTTTGAAAAAATACAAAAACGGGTAGTAGTGTGTCTCAAATTGAAAGCTAGTGTAGTGAACATACAGGTGTGATCACAAACCTTTTTTTTTCAGAGTTTGAAAAGCGATCATACATCATTGTTTGTACAATTCCTAATAACATATTCGTATACAAAAGGATAGTTTAACCGAACGAGATTGAAATTCCATATATTATAATACCTGAAAGGTTTCACAAACGTTGGGGTATTTTGTCGGTTATAAACATAATGTTTTCTCATGATGAAAATGCATACGTACTCGACTGCATATTGCACCCGACAAGAAGAAAAAGAAGAATAGAAGAAGAGACTCCAGAAGTTGAAAAATGACTGTAATATGACTTGGCAAGTTCCCTTCTAATTTCCAAATTGTATGTTGGGGTGTAGCTGGTATTGTTGACGCACCATAGTCCATAGAAATTCCGATACACGTTGTCATTATGTTCGTACCGTGCCGCGCTACACGTTTACACGTGTGCATGACGTGTAGCACTTATTATTTCTTTCGATAATTTTATCCGAATTCAAACGCTATTACACAATATTGATTCGTTCGAATTACGAATAATCCCACAGTGAAAAATTATCGTTCCTATCGGCGTTCCATACTGGAAGGTGAAAACTTCGGACGTATGTTATCAACTATCTAAACACAAATATTTGAAACATTTTAAAACATGTATACCAAACCTATCTACAGACCTTGGCAAATCTCGTCGGTATATAATATAATGTGAAGTTGCAGCAGGATGATGCAATGAAACAGAAAAACTAAAAAAAAAAACCGTATGAAAATTGCATACCACCGATGATTGAGACATGAAACGGATTTTGCATATGATTAGCAGCTGCTACGTTTTTAACCGTGCTGTATAATTTTCTACTTATAATTGAGACTGTCTGCCTTCTTAAGCCACATATCCGTTTCCTATCGATGCTTTAACTTCCTGTCATTAGTGGATTACAAGTTTCCTCCGCAGGTATCCTGTAGACAAACTTGTTCTCCCACATATAGTATTACAACAATTTTGAGCCATAGCGCGGAATTTCGTGAAACGTCGAAACAGAGTTGATGGGATCTATACGTCGCAGGTAAAGAAATCGTCCAAAAACTGTTTCCCCTTCTGCTCTCCTTAACTTTTTTCCCTCCTCGATTAGACGCAGGCTGCAGATGCCTGGAGGATAACGAAGACCGAAAGTTTATCCACAGCATTTCGATCCCTCCTCGAAGATATTTCCTGTCCGATATCTATCTTTGTGAAAGCCATGCATAAGCGGTGAATTTCCAGACATCCTCCTCCGATTGACCCCCTCCTTCCGTTTATCCCCGTGGGGTTGTAGCTGCCCGAGAGAAATGAGACGTCAAAAATGTCCCCTCGCCGCTTCGGGCACCGCGGCAGGTATATGGCATTAAGGTAAAGGTGGAACAAGAGGGAAGGGTGAGGGAGGTTGGCTTGGCTTGGCTTGGCTTGGCTTGGCTCTTACCTGTTGCCCGTTATACCTGTTAGGTATCAGAGCTCTCGTACCCGAAAGCATTCGTGTGCGTGACACAAGCAGGCGCACATCCATCGAGTGCGGGACCACCACGAGTATATACATAGTTCATTATCATATCGCGTTTGTTTTTTGTTCGCCACTGTCAGCTACCACTATACCCGGCATAGTTACCTCACCCGGTATTTGGTATATAGGTACCTATCGCTTCCCCCGATCCTGAGGAGGCTCCTCCTCGGGCAAAGAGGCATTCGGTTACGTGGACGTATTACTGGAAGAGGACGTCGTGTCATCCTCTCAGCTGACAACGCCGGCGGACTCCTCTCTCCACGAGAGAGTAACCAACTTCCGAGATTAAAATCCCCCGGTGGCAGTCTAATCTCGTAATGGCGTCGGTGTGGGGCCGTCAATGGACCAGTTCGTGTCATAATATTATGCGACGGCTGTCCGGCGGTTGGTTCGTCTGTCATTCAAGACTACAATGTCCCAAATTAGTCAAACCGGTAACCCACACTTCTTCTTCTTCTTCTCCTTGTCCGTTCCTCCTCTTCGTTCCGCTTGTCCCGGACGTGACGACACAATACGCCCACGCACCACTTCGCCGTGGAGAGGCCGATCATCCCTTCACGAGGTTAAACAGTCACGGAACATGCTTCGTGTTATCCCTGGCTTAGCTGATTCGAGACTCCGCTTATTACCCAGGTACCGCTGCTCCGTTGCTTCTGGGACGTCGGAACATCGCCACGGACGTGTTTCTCGGCCCTCGAAATCCTCCTCGAAGAAGAAGCACGGACTCGGGGAGCGAGGCCTGTGGTCTCAGCTCGCGTATAATGACTCAATCCGCGATCCCCGGTTCCCTCTCAGATTCTCTCTCGAAGATTACACCCTTTCCTCGTTCCCCCCTCCCCTCCGCCTTCGAGAGCCCCTCTCCTCTCCTTCGGCGTTCCTCCTCTTTCATCACCGCGTCCGTCTCTGCACGCTTTGGTCTGATCTTCTCAGATTCTCTCTCTCGCTTATAGGTATATATATATACACCAACCTACCTACCTTATACTCGCGGGCAACTCGGTCGCGTGACGCAGTGCTGTTTGTACCGCGGAGAAAAAAATTTTCTTTCCACCTTCTTATTACTCTTTTCTTGGTAAATTTTTAGTTTTATTCTTATTTCTCATCTTCTTCTTCTTCTTCTTCTTCTTCTTCCGTGTCGCGTCGCAGTGTTTCGTGGCAAGACGAACTGCTAGGAATGAGCCGCGCGATGCGGCACCCTGATCATGTCCCATAATCCGATCTGACGACAAATCTAAACCGGTCAACTATGAACGTGTTGTAGCCAGGTATCCGTATACTCAAGCTTCTGATGCCCGAAGGCTAGCTATCGGTTTGTAAGTATCAGTCATAAGGCGATCGGCTTTACGGCGAAATTCGTACCTTCCTGCACCTACGGTATATATTCGTACGTCATATGCGCTTATTTGAAATAGTAATTTACACACCGTTGGAACTAATTTTCGTAAGGCTCAAAATTTTCTTCTTGGTGAAATTTACACGGCTTAGACAGAATTTTTAGTGGCGTATCCGCAGCCTGAGACGTACTAAAAATTTTCGGGTGAACACACTTTCATCAAGGGTGTAACGAAGTGCATGAAGGTATAATTTTATTGTTATTATGTTACGAAAAAAAAAGAAAACGTAATTGTTACAATTAAAAAGCAGTTCTCTATCTCCAGACTTTTCCTGATTTGTTCACAGTTACGATGTGAAATCGACTACCGACTATCGACTACAGACTATTCTTTATAATTCAAAGTTAATTCATAATATAAAATATTCCCACGAAAGACGCGTCGCGAGCTAGTTTATCTTGGACATTAGTGACTGTTTCCAATTCCTAATTAGTAAGCTCGACGTATAAGGATCCTCGTTCAACCATATGCACACCGTTGAGGCATATCAGGTTAAAGCAGCCTCGGTAGTTTCTCTGATTTAAAATGGGTGGTAATTGCGTAAGTGCGTAGGCAGAGGACGAGACTTTGAACCGTTCAGCGGCGTCTTCAGACATTTAGCAGTGTCGGACTGAGCGTTGAGCGTTGAACTTCCCTGAATCTACGATGCCTACAGTATGTAGGCAGTCACTATAATACCTCTGTATACGAAGGGAAATGTCGGGCGGAGGAGTAAACCAACCTGCTAAAGATTCTTATCAACGCAAATCACGACAGTTAAGACGGCGACGACACGGCCGCCACGTTGAAACGGCTTTGCTCACGATCAATCCCCCCTCGACACTGCGCTGCGAGATATCCGCGGGTAATTCCATCGGGTATTTTACGTCCACTATATTCTTTACCTTCTCGATGGGTAAGTCGGTTATTATTATTATCATTATAAACCCAGTGCGCTATCTCATGTGTTTTGCATGTAGTTAAGACACTCTGACAGGGGTTCACGTAATGGTCGATCAAGTTTAATCCAAGGTTTTGACGCACTTCGTACCGACGTATTCGATGAAAATTTGAATTGAAAAAACATGGTTTGCTAATGAAGTAAGGTCAGGTACGGATCAAGGAACCATGAGATCCAGATCACTGTTCATCATTAGTCTATTTTCAATGATTATACCTGTAACTTCGTACCTTCGTATTCGATGAAAATGTGCATGAAAACGCATGGTTCCGTTACAACGGTTTGATGATGAAGTAAGATCAGTCACAGATGAAGGAACCATGAGATAGAGACCATTGTTTATCATTAGCCTATTTTCCAAAATCCGGGCTGGTAACATATCTGAGTATGAAAATCTGAAGAATCCGATATTTGAAAGATACACAATGGAAATTTAATTAACCATACGATAGCATAACGTCATGCCGTCGATAGTGAGCCCGAGGCTACCACCGTAGGTTCGACACGGCAAGCCGGGTACTGTAAGTCGCCTCGCGGGTGTCTGTGTGGCCTCCTCAGAGCCAGATGCCTGGAGGAGAGGTTGACAGTGACTCCTTGCCAGTGACCGGGCAGTTTCTGAGCAACAATGAACGGATTCTCCGGTGCCTGTGCTCTTGGCTCACGTGGCCCTCCTTCAGAGGATCTCTTGAATCCTCACTACTCACCGCCTCGCTCCTCGATCGGACAGTTTGCCCGAAGTGATGAGATATTATATCCGGCTCCGGTGAGTCGCGTTCAAGTGTGCACCTAGGTACGATATCTTCTCAGGTGCGTGTGTGGGTACCAAAGAGAAGACGTTAATAAGCGTCCGGTGGAAGTGTGCGTGGCGTGACAGGGTCCGGCGCACTTTGGTGTAAGTCAGCGCTGGAGGGAACAGGAGGTGGAGGTGGAGGTGGAGGATGCGATACGTACACGTCGATGAACCACTTCGGAGTGGAAGCCACTTTGTGAGATTACCGTGAGATGAAGACATCTCTGTACCGTGGTCCAAACGCTGCAGCTCGGGAGAGAGAAAAAGGTATTATTATGATTTCAATGGTCGCGGTCGGTCCCGATCGATCGGGATGACCGTGAGGCCGCACCGCGTATACTCCTATCGATACTCCCGATCGGTTGTGATTGATTCCTCGGTATTTAACCGGTTCGTCTTGCCGCGATATCGTCATTAGCGCGTGTCATTCTAACCGGCGATACTCTTTGTATAACCCTTCCATACCTATATGCACGTCATTGTACCCTTGACTCTTTCATTTATCCTACAATTGTCCTCGGCTTCCGCTCATGTACTCGTAACTGGGTCATATACCTCGTTGAACTTCTGTGTGAAACTCAAATTGCTTCTCTTTATTCAGGTGTCAGATCAAAACACTGTTAGGTAATCAGGGGCGTTCCTGTCTTGATATGGAGAGCTCTTTCTAATTTGAGGAGGTACGATATTGTCAATTAGTAATACTTGACGTTCTTTCAGTGATGAATACGTATCACTGTCTTATCATTGTCCATTTTTTCTCATCATTGGAACTGTAATTTCGTCTATAAACAATTAACACCCGATATGCAAGAACAAAACTCAGATATGTTTTCTCAGCTTGCGTGAAACCTACTTTGCGAATTTGGCTGCTGGGTTTCTTCTTTACACGGAAAACATATATAGAGAAAGAATGCTGCTAAGTTGGAGTTGTTGGTTTTTTATTTTCTCTTTCCGAAATTAAGAGAGAAATTACGATTCGTACGATCAACCGTACAAACTGTTGATACCCGCATAACTCTGCGCTACTTCGACCGACTATGAGAACACGTGTGTGTCACTAATGATAGAAAAAAGGTGAAGTGATAAGTGACCAGAACACTTTTGAAGTCACGCACCCTCCTAGATGTTTCTCTATTTTTAAGTAATCTTGGGTCTATTTATCTAAATTTTCGAGGCACTAGGAAAAAAAGGTCCAATAATTGGCCGCCTTTATCTTATACCATTCCTTCACAATTGCCTATCGATTCAACGCACAGTGTTGGATTTACTAATTGACAACGAATCTATTTCACATAGAAGTCTACTGGAATTAGCTGCTCCAATGGTCTGACAACTTTATCAAATTTCTTGATGTATAAATTATACAGTGAGTTGAGGAAGGTATGACTGCCCGCTTATCGTACTGAAGCGAAAGTGCTAATCAGGTGATTATTAGTCTTCGATTACGTCGCGGGAATAAGTTGAATGATCTCAATATACGTTCAATCATAAGTACGCGAGATCCATATCTGTACATATCGAGACAAACTTAAATTCGAAAAAAGTGGAAACCGAGAGAAGAGATGAGAAAATAAAGTGCAAAAACGGTCATTATCGCGGAGACGTAATAATTTGGCATGAGCTTTTAACGAAGTATCGGTCTCGGTTCGGTACTGAAGGGTCAGCGAACGGTTGTGGAACTACTATAAGGCGGAGGAATCCTTTGAGGTTTCGCAGGGTCCCTAAAGAAGGCGTGAGAGTGACAAGGACAGGCTGTTATTCCGCCGTCGCTTCGGAGATTACACGTTGTCACCCAGGCCTCGGTTTACTCGTAGCTCAGCCCTGCCCAGATTTCTTTCCTGTATCCCCGATCCTCGCCTCCTGCGTGTGCAGAGGATCAGATCGAAGTTGTAGCGGCAAGTTACAAACTCCTCAGAGGAAGGATATCGCAAAGGCGACAGATGCATTCCAACGTCTCATTTCGAACGAATCGAGCCAACCACCGTGCCATTCCGATACGAATCTCGAAACGATCTTGATGTTCACAAAAATTTCTCCCTCCGCCCGTCAATCGATTGCCGATATTTCTACCTACGAGATTATGCGGCTCCAAAGGCAACTCCTCCGCGCGCTTTATGTCCAGCCATCGTCAATCAAATTGTCAGCTGAGCTCGCCAGAGTCTATTTGTCTCACGGCGCAAAGCTCCGTATTTCTAAACGATTTATTGATTACGATTATTCGTTGACGTCAAGATAGAGGAAACTGGCTCATTACATCGGCGCTTTTGTTTCTTTTAGTAACGCATGAAAAAATATGGATGCATATATGCATATGACCATTAAATTACTTAAGGTTACTTTGAAACGGCGAGACATCTGTAGGGATGAAGTTTATATTATGAACGTCAGTTTTCCGCACCATAAAACCAATTTCTCAATCCTCTGTCTTCGTGATGACGTCGTAAAAAGAAAAGGTATTCCGCCGCATGAGGCTAACCGGATATCTGTTATTGGGCGGTGGGGAAACTTTTACATCAACAGTTCCAAGGTGTTATGAAAACCTGAGAAAAAAAACTGTTGTATGCAACGCAGTAAAACAAATTTCGACCTATTAACCACTTATCCCTCTACCTTTTTCTCACATTTATAGAAAGAATATCCTCATCCGGAGTTTAGTTTTTACGGTTAACGAAATGAATCTAAATTCCTTCCTTTAATCTGGAAAAACATATGAATCGGGAAAATTCATAGGGAATATAGAGACTTGATGTCAGCACTAGAGTATCATGAGAATTAAAAATACATTTTGATTACTTACTTCCATCTTTATGGGGCTGTTATTGGCATGGTGGAACATCCGATACTAAGTGGACACTGATTTGCATCAATTGGCGATAGCATATGGTCTACCTTCGTGGTTTGTATAACTTTCACTTGCGCTACGAGATTACTTTCCAAGGTCAAAACGTACAATGCGTATACGAAATTCGCTAATCACAAATACCTTTCATTTGTTTGTTTGTTTGTTTATTTATTTATTTTTCCTTCGTTCAAAATCGATTCTGGCTCACTGTGCGGTGCCGCAGCCTCTTCGGACCCACTCCGAAACAAATTGATTACATTATGCTTCTCTCGACGCTTGGCAGGGAGCCGATGGCCTGGGCATGAGCCACCTTACCGAGGACCCAGATATGTATATATTCCGTGGAGTAAATCGCCAGGACAATAGCCCAGCGTTGGGTATACCTCGGGCTAGATCTTCAGTGTTCTCATTCACCTGATGATCGCGGGGCGTCGATTACACCATGTTCATTCGCGGCAGGTTTCCTCTCCTGGGTCGGAACATAAAACGTCACTTAAACTGACACCCCATAGCGCAGAGGTTCATCACCGCATCGCATATATTCGCTCCGTATCCGAATTGTAATCATATACAACATCTATCTAGGTAAATTTCGGTGGTAATAACTATTCGTGTTGTTCTCTTCCAAGACGCAGCGCGGCTAGAAACCCATGACTTGATTCTTCGAATCCCTTTAATAACTTTCTGATTCCGCGGGCATTGTGTGCAACTGGTTTTTTGATAACAAGAACCGGGCTGGCGGGACAATTGGAAAAGCCTAATTGCATCGAGGAACCCCTGCCGTGTTCACGGGTACGCACTGGCCATAATTCATTACTCCACATCTCATAAAGGGAAAATGAACGACGCGACGATCATAAATAGAAAAGGAACGCGTACGAGCTCTGTTTCACAGGATTAAAACAGAGGCGCCCTTACGCGTTGTAAAACAAGATGTTTTATTAAGCATAAATCAAGCGTTCCTTATGTAAAGTCGTGCGCAACCTTACAGACCACGCTTGGCCGTCTAGTCTGGCATCGTCAATCGCGTATCAACGTCTCACAATCATCAAATCACGGACTCATTAGGAGTGCGTTTAAATAAGTCAAAATTCATGGACAAAATCTTCATATTTCAGCATTGAAATAACGCTACTCAGCTCCTTCGGACATTTATGCTTCTTGCGCTATATACGTGAAGGTGTGTAATTCTTCAGCTAAAACGGATGCAGCTCAAAGGACTACGAGAAAAAAAAATGTGTCTTCAAATCAAGTCAGCTAATGATTCTGAGTTGTGCTCGTATAACATACAGCTTCTGCTATATAAATTAGAACCTATACAATTGTGGTATCAGTTACTCTGCGGGGTGCTAAAAGTTGCAGCCGTTCAACGGAACCAACGCTACACCGAAAGTACCATAACCATAGTAATCAACACTAAGAGATATTCACAGTAGCGTCAAATTCTACACCGTTCGTTTCTCCCGGCATAAATTGTACGATAATCCTTCTGTCGAAGTAGAATTTCGGCTTTCATTTCCATTTGAGTAATGCCATCGAATGCCGTATCAGATCTGGAACGTGCAGCTCGTATACAGCAGTGTCATCAGAGCCCAATTATAGCTCAAAAAAATAACAACTTCGATACCCGAATTCAACGGTGTTCGGTCAAATCCTTTACAAGTTAGGGAATAATCCCAAAATCGAAGTGGTAATAGAATCATATAAGTTTTGTGATGTTTCTAGGAAATCCATAAGTGATGGTATCCAGTATTTTGGATTACTTTCTTCTCCCGAAATACCCAACTGCAAAGTGGTTGGATCTAAACGATTCCATTTTCCCTTGACTTTCTTCCGGATTCATTGTCCAACCACTTCCAAGCTGCAAACAGCATTCTTGATCACCCGATCTTCTGCGTACTAATTGAAACTCTATATCCCCGGTTCACTCTCTACGGTATAATGAGTACAGTACAAAAATTTCGTTCGTAACCTGATCGATTATCTTCAGCGGTTTCCTCAGCTAGCCGAAGAAGAAGTTAATATATCAGTCGACCCAAGCTAGTATCTGGATAAACAGCCCCGCGTAAAGGTTTGTACGTACGGCACGCGAAGGCCGACCGGATCGTATAGTGGAGGCATCGATTCCTCATACATCTGGGTGACAGTACCGCATTGCCCATCTGATAATCTTAACCAAATAAGCGCCCTGCTGTGAACCGCCATCCGTATTTCCATATCTATACATCTCCTTGTTGCAGGAATTATCTCTATACGAACGGAACGCGCGCGGTCCGTGTCGGTGTGAGTCAGTGTGCGCGCGTTGTTAGCGGCCATGTTCACGTTCAGTGTTCCCTGTAGCCGCCAGCCCTCCTCCTCCCCCCGTCCACCCCCTTCTCATTCTGCTCCTTCGCCCGTCTTGTTATAACAAACACTTGAACAAAACAAAATACTTTGCGCCGTGCTTCGCAGCAGTGGCGCTCTCTTATTTTATCAGACTGTTTCACAGATATACAGTGTGAATTGCTAACGACCGAATGGCTTAACGCGCATGCGCTGAAATTCGAAACCAAGTGCAGTCATTTCGGCAGGGTGACCAACATTCATACGATCAGATGGATGTAACCTCGCCATGATGTAAGTAACCTCAAAAATGTTGGTCACCCTGACAAAACAACTGCTCTTGGTACCGAATTTTAGCGCATGCGCGTTGAACCATTCCGTCGTAAGCAATTTACTATTCGTGTGTAGTTTTTGCGGCAATGAGACGCACCCCGCCAGCTCACCTCTTGTCCATCAATCGACTGAACACCCATATCCGTTTTCCACGCTGTTTACCCGCGAATACCATAATTTTCACTCCCACGCTATATTATCATGAGAACTGAGAGCTGGTGCGACATGTGCGGGTACAACATGTATGGGTGTACGAGCGGTTATACGTGCAATTTCCTGTTTCTGTTTAAAAATCTGCGGGTAGGTGTAATTTGTGTCGAAGGGGATTGGAGAAGCACATTTACTGTGGAGTGATTCATGTATCCCGGCTTATGCGAAAGTTTCAAGATCCAAACGAAACTAAAAATCTGTTTATCGTTACTAATTCGTATAATCTCTCTTCACGTATATACCTACGAATACTGCAGATCTAGGTTGCAGCCGTGAATACGTGAAATACAAGCTCGTTGCATCCATTCCGAATATCACATCGCACCGTGGTGTTAAATCGTGGTACCGGTTACCTGGTTGCGTTGCACGGTAGCACCTGCGCTTTTCGGCGACTGACCATTTACAGTCTTGACCACAACGATGGCGGGTTTGTTTTCGGAACACCATGCGCACCTCGACTCTGCATGCACATTTGTTCCACTGGACGTAAGGCCACGGAATATGGAACGACGGGCTACGATCGAAAAAAACGAAGAAGAGGATACCACGAGAGGCAAGTAGTTGATTAGTTGCAATTACCGATCCCCTTGTAGTGGCTGCTGGGCTCACCTCGTAAAGTAAATTTTTCTTTCCTCTTTTACACGTGGGTACGTATTATTATACATCCCTATGTTCACCACACTAAACTCGCCTCTGAGAGTCCGAGACTGGCGTGAGACGTTTTTCAGCCTGGCTACGGGCTACGTTTCAATTACACCAGGCCCAGTTTTGGTTTCTTCCTTCTATAGGCTGGAAGTCGGCCTGACGAGCGAGCGTGCAAGCCTGCGTGCCTGAGTGAGTGAGTGAGTGAGTAAGTGAGTGAGTGGAGGAGTGCATGCTGCCGTTTCACTCCACTCTGTACTCAAGGGGAATTTCTGCCGCGTAGGTGCAGGGTGGGCGAAACGAGTTCCGTTTCTGTAACACCATGCAGAATATTTCAATTTCAATGGGAAGCCGCGTATTCTGATGCCCGGACATAATACGAGCAACAGTAGCACCTGTCTGACACCCTCAGAGGCCGAAGGTCCGTTGCAGTCATTCACTGTTTGAAATACGAGAAAACCCGCAGAGCAGGTCACAAGGGAGGAACTTTCTAAACACGAATCGGTGAGTAGTTTGTCAGTGCATCCAGTGAACTGTCACTCTCACTGCATTCAACTGGTATAATAACGTTGATGTACTCAGCCATCGGGAAATATTTGTTTAAAAAAAGAGTCTGCACTACCCGGATAGTGAACATGATTTGAGGTACCGAGCCTCCGGTGCTAACAACCTGTCTCTCAGGTTCGAGTCCCTGGTTACCCTCCCACAGGAACACTTCGATCATTCGGATACAACCGCTTATTTAAATCGTTCTATCGGCACTGCCGGAGTCAACTTGCTGTGCGTCCGCCTTTTGACGGGGGAAAACACGGGGTTCGGTTAATAGAACGGTCCGTCTGTTTGGTCACCGGGAGGTGATGCGCATGGCGTGCAGCCCAAGTCGTTCCGAGGTTGAGTTCAAGCATTTGGAGGTGGTCGAAAGGGGAGCGGAGGAGTTCCGTATGACGAGACACGGACACGGAGGCGAGATGATATCTGGTCCGAACAGGCACCGTGATAAATCTGAGCTTCATGTCAGGTGGACCAGACCTGAAAACCACAACCTGAAACGATGACCGGCCAACCAGAAGAACTACGAAGTTACTTCGCCTTTGTTAGCGCCGCGCGGATCCACTAAATCAATCAAGCCATACCGGTACGACCATGAATACCTAGAACAGTTTTTCTGTATCAAATTTCCTCCACTTGTAGGTGAGGCTTACACACACTGTAAAGTGTCTCACGTTGAGACCCGCGTATTGAAGTAATTGATAATTCTGGAAACATTACCGTTTTCATACGGTGCAAAGGTTGTTAGTAGAAATAATCGTAAGGTCGTATAATGGATTACATCGTTAAGTTTTAAGTTTCAGACTTGAGAAAGTCATCGTGATTTCTCATTGATTTACAGTCAATTCTGAATAATTTTGAATCGATTTTGATCCAATCTCGAAGAAGCTGATGAAATAAATTCACCGCGGTAAGACGACGCGTCGAATCGTGATACTCGAAGATGTATCAGAGATCTATTTAGTGTTTCCGCAAGTGGAGAAGTTGAGTTAGTACGGTTGAAAGGATTCCAAAGAATGAGAAATACAGCAGTTTAAAAGTCCGAACGTTTCGCTACGGTCAGATGATTTTACTGTTTTGGCAAAGCACAACAAAATCGCATCGATTGAATTTGGTAAAAGGATGTCAGTCAGGAAGCCTGAAATCACAGTGCATGCACGCATTATGGACATTCGTTTTTCATGCGGTTCGATGACGGGATGGGGAGAGGTAAGAGTTTGAAAGTCGAGGGTGAGGATATGTTCGACGCGAGGTTGAATCGTCCTAATCCCTAAAGGGAGACCGCGCTGACGAGACTGAATGGTCTAATCCATAAACACGTCAATGTCCCCAGCCCGGCGAAGGCTCTTCAGCATTTCGAACTACTGTAATCCCCAGTAGAGCCAAAGACGACCATCATTTTAAGTTATCCTCAAGAATCGCTTTAGTTACGCTCGGTCTTCGGATGCTTCTCGCGACTGCCTGGCAGGCGACGACCTTCAGGAAATATACATATAAGGATGTCGCCGATACCTGCAGCGTTACTTACACGTGTACCCTGTCAGTATTTCAGCCCACATGGCCACGCGTATGCATGAGCTGAAACCGAACTCCTCAGCTGCGGTCGCCGCGCAGATAGAGTTTAAAAATTCAACACCTCACTGATCCCTATAACACGTTGAACAAAACGACTTGGCCGCATCATGATCCGTGTTCATATTTAGGCGCGGTAAAAACCAGCCGCAAGCTTCAACGACCGGCTGTTATACTTGTACGATACTTTCACCGAAAATACTTTATCCCTTTTTTCAAGCATCGATGATTTATTGCAGGATTGACAGGTTCACAGAGCATGGCACAAGCGACCCAGAATTCATGTGGGAAAATATTTACTTCATTTCATTTTGTAATTCGAAGACTATGTCGAGCTGGAATGGATTGTCCGAATTTCATTAATACTTTGTGTGTACCAGAGAATAATAATTAATTCTACGAAGGTGAGAGGTCCAGTTTGACAATGAGATTATTTTTCAAGTCTTGAACGTAGTCTCGTTTCACTAGAAAGCGACTCACAGAATGGTCAGTTTTCAAAAGTAAATTTCACGCACCGCTCAGTTACAGCTGAAATCAGATACTTGTACACCTCATTTAGTACAAAATTCGTATTCGAAAAAGATATCTGAGAACGCACGTGAAAGACCATAAAATAATCGAGGTAGACAATTTAAGTAGGGCCAAAGGATTAACAGATGCGGGCGTTGCATTGGGATCAGGGCTAATTCGTGGGACGCCGACGTTGGACGTCTCTATATTGCTCTTGAGCCACACCGAACACCCTGAATTATAGGTGACCGCGAAATTGTATACCCAGAACCGAGAAACAAGCCGGTTTCAACTGACAGAGCAACGCTGTGGTGTAGGATAGAAACGCTGACCGATTTTTGGGGCTTCAATGTGAAACTCACATCCCTATTCACTGCACCCTGCAGGTCGACACGCTTCGGCCAAAACCCTGGGGCAGGAACAAAGATCCGATGATTTGCGACCCCGCCATACCCCGAAAAAACATCCCACCGTGGATGACCCTTCCACAGCCTTTAGTCGCCCTCGGCTATTGTTCGAAAACTCACCCCCTGCATCCACGCGGCATGACGCTCCTGTTACAGTCGTAAAAACAACGCACAATAGACAAATACCCGTGCTTCCGAAACCTTACATAACGGGTGCTCATGTCTCGATTTACCCAATTGCTCTGCACCGGAAGAACGGTTTTCCTATCCCTCCTACGGTGCTTCCGCAAATTGATATATCATTGTGAATAATGAATGTGGAATCGCTGGTTCCAGTGTTGTGCAACCACTGTAATCGTTGCAAACGTTGATGTCACGTGGACCTAGACTTCGTGAGACATCCGAGTACGAGGTACTGGTACCAATGCTGTACATTGAGAACGAAGTACACGAAGCTGGAGCGATCTTCTTCAGCAGTTGTTGGCGCTCCTCGTTGAGGACAGCCAGCGTTCTTTGAGGCAATCGCAGGATGAAGACGTCTGGCGTTCGATGGCAGCTCAAGGTCTCCCAGTTTCCCCACTACCGGTCGGTTGGATTGGCTTCCTTGATCGGTCTTTTCCCTCCTTCTTGGTTTGCGCCGTCGTATAATGGTGGATAACGGGGGGGAGAGTAAGCTGAAGGCGGTAAAGGGTGTAGCAGCTGTGGCGAGGGGGGCGAGAGGAAGGAGTGGAGAGGGGAGATGAGGAGGAGGTGGAGGAGGATAAGCCCGGCTTGGTTCGTTCGGCTAGGTGGAGGGAAGGAGAACAGGCTCAAATAATAGGTTGTGCCTCTGCGCTCATTAACCTTTACACCCGAGCTGAGCCGCGAGCACCACCAATCTTTTTTAGTCTCGAAGTGGTCTGTAGACTTGAGAAGAAACGTTGCCTAACCAATGACGACCAAGTCACAGCCAGGATCGCCGATATCGTAGAGTTACGACATACTGCGAAAGCGTATTTGCACAACCTGGAATGTGATACACGCATGCTCAACGATTGCTGCGGGTATGGAAAATTGCAAATTGATACCCCTGCTAATCGCGGCCTGTCTAAACACCCCTCAGATAGTGCGTGTTAAAGACCCGCATACTCAATGTCAAGACGTTACTCGAAACTCGCTGTCGTACGTCGACGTTTTCTCGCCAGAGTCCAATTTTTCAATCATCTGATCGATTACCGATCAACTTGTCTTTGTGCGTTTTTTACGTTTAATGGTGATGAATTTATAGAATTCTTTAATACGTGCATAGAAATTTTTACAACAATTGGCAACTAAGTATGATTTAAAGTTTAATTCAGAAAAGTGACATCGTACTTGAGGAAAGAGGTTAATTTTTAATTCAAACCAAGTCTCTCGAAGGTTTAGCCAACTCTAATTACTCATATTCGATGGAAAAATGGGTGAATTTTAATTTAAAAAATGTAATGTTTACTTTGTTTTTATGATTTTGAATCCAAGTTAAAAGGTGAAAAAAATCATTTTCGTTCGGAAAGTTTACCGTTATCATGAAATCCCTCCATGAAGTCTACTGGACACCTAAAAAAATTGGTTTTACTAATTTTTCGACATTACTCAAAATTTTTTTATCTCTTAAATCCATGGATTTCAACGACTACGAAGTTTCTTGGTCGAACCATCACACACTGCAATTTGATTATTTTCACATTTTTGTAACGCAAGAAGTACATTTACTCAACTTGCTTATCGTTACGTAAAGTATAAGTTGATAAGTTTGCTGGTGGATGAAAATTAGTGATGACACCATAATTACTGTACAATAAGAATATCGTCTACCGGGTATTACGGGGTATATGATGTACGTATAATATACCTGAACGTAACGGTAAACGGGTAAAGGAATCCATTTTATCACTACACGGTAGCAGTGTCACCTTACGATGCAAGTGAGTAATCGGGTTGTCGACTGGCCGTAATACGAACTTTGACAAACAAGAATAGACACCGGAGTTCCAGCCGTGAGAAAGTTCCAATATAGCCACGATCTCGACGGATTGTGAAACAGTTTTTAGAAGTCATTGCAAAGTGCGAAATCCCGTAATTGGAACAACAAGTAATTCGGTTCGTGAAATGAAGAGGAATAACAGGCTGAGCGAATCGCGAACATTCGCACTCCGTGAAGCTGCACGGGCGGGTGTAATTATTATCTCTGCGTTGTTCGCGTTGAGAAAAGCTACCGCATAAGACGACCTTGCGGATGTTGTTCGAGGCGGATCCACACCGAGTCTTTGTGTTATCCTGTGGCCGGTACCTCGATGTATAGGAGAGTCCTGGGCTCACCTGGGGCAAGGTGCCAGGCGGCTGAGTGCAGCTCTCGAGAAGGACAGGACGAGTAATTAAGGTTGTGGTGGCAGCGGCGACGGCGGTGGCTTAATTACAGACGAACAAACAGAAGACGGAAGAAATTGCAGGAGACCGAGCGCCTCCGCGTGCCTCTGACCGTGTGGAGGAAACTAGTTATTGACCGGTTACGTGATTGACTAATAACGATCGACTGATTTAATCTCTTTATCTTCTCCTCTTCCCGATCCTCTTTCGAGGATCAACCGCAGTATACGTACTGGATCAGGCCGCCGTTTCACCGCACGAAGTTACACTTACTATGAGAAAATTTGAAAATCATACCACGCCTATGTTTCAAGTGGAAAAGATTTCCGGTTGGGTTGACTGGTTTAAGTTTACTTGGACAATTTGGCCACGATCACCACTGGCTGTTGATTAATCGACGTGACTCTTTGAAGCGTTAAGTTTTCCTTGCAGTCAAATCCGCCGTATTGGATCCATCATCTTGAATTTTGAAATTCTGGCATCGGATTCGTTTTCAGCGACCCTGAAAACCCCTGAATAACAAGCTTCAAGCGAATAAGAACAATTTTTATATTTTCAGTCTGCCATATTGAATCAGTTGTCTCGAATTTTGAAATCTTGACGGCTGATTTGTTTTAAGGGACTCCGAAAACCCAAGATTACCGAGTTCCACTTTTCTAGTCCTCATAACCTAACCATAATTACATTTATTTTGTAAAAACAGGCATTTCCGGCACTAACTTTATTTATTGCGCTTACTATATTCGCGGAATCATCGTAATCCATCTTAAAATACCAACATTGACATCTTAGAAGTCAAGTTATGCAAAAAAAAAAGAAGAAAAAACATTACAGCGGTATCTCAAAAATTGAATATAAATCTTGATTAACCGATTCACAAAAGGTGTCCCATACATGAGACGCTGTGCCGCAAAGGGTTAAAAAACCGTAGATGTTTGTTAATTTTTTTGAATCTTTTGTTGATGCACGATGAATCAAGTACTTTATAAAAAATAACCCTATCCGTGAAATCTCCTCTGCCCTGAAAGCTTTGAGGAGGAGGTTCAAATTTTCAGGTCTGCAGGGTCAAACTTTTTACAGCCTAGCATCAAACCGTGGTTCGGGTTATATATGCCTTAAGTACGTGGGTACACTAAGGCAAGGTATCCCGTGGTAACGACCGTTCCATCCATACGTGCTGGTTTAAACTCATCAGCAAGTCTTGTAATTACGGTCTTCTCCAGACACTCAACCGCAACACCACCCTTAGAGAAGTGTTCCCTAGAGGCAAATTCTTATGGATTAGTTCGGAACTCCTGTTACAGCTTCTTCACTGTTCTACGAAAGAATGATTGTTTGCTTAGTTATTTCTCAACTTCAAATATTTTCATGCTATCCCACAACAGCCTTGTGTCAATCACGGAGTGATATAGCGTCACTATTTATCTCACGAGGCTCCTATTTCACCAAACTTTCCTCATTCGGCTTCAACAAGCCTGCAAGCCAATAAGGCATGCAAGCCTTTCTCCTAGAATGTTTATTTTACGGTTGACTTTATCCGAAAAATGCTGACGTACCGATCACCTTACGGCACAACTTGTTTAAAAATTAGAATAACGGTACTGGTCTTTCATCGAATTTTTTAACTCCGATTTTATCACAAATCATACCTTCTCTCCATCGGATGACTGAGTATTTATACTGACAAGTTACCGATTTTTAAAACAACTGCGTAAAAATGGTATCTCTTGACATCACGTGGATCGGTATTCAATAAACGGAAAGGAGTTCGACAACGAGGCTGAAGCTCGTAGCCAGAATTAGAAGCCAAAGGTAACGAAGTTCGAGAATGAAAATTTTGTGAGATACCTCGAACTCACAATACATTCACACAATTACTAAAAAGTGTAACACGTTTGACTGCCAGCTTCAGCTTGATAGTTCGACAGTAGAATATTTGGAAGACTCAGCTTGATCCTGGATTTGATAAATCTGGCTACAGTGCATAATTTAAATTCCTTGAGTGATAATAATAATCTTATCCACTTTCGTATCAGTTTCCATATTTTCATGAGTGAATATTCGGTCGAGTAAGTCAAAAAAATGTGACCGAGAGCTAGATTTAAACTGTACCTAAATCATTTTTTTCGGTGTAGAATATCGCAGCGGCGGCAAAGTGGCGTAAGAAATACCGCGAAAAGACCGGTGGTCCCGTTCCGAGTTCCGCGTAAAAGATAGCCGAGGAATTCTCGTGCCGGGAAGAAGAACCGGATGCCGTAGAACGGTAGAGGTCGGATCGCGTTATCTGCACGTGGACACATTCCGGGACTAGTCGGAGGCCGCGAGGCCGACAAAGTGGTCGAATTCGAACGATTACTCGAGTTCCACGTTCCTCCGATTTCGCTCCTAGGTTCCTTCGTGCGCCGGAGCTGATTGCTCGGTTCCAAACCCGGGGTTCGGGTGGTCCGGCTCTGCTGGTGGCCCGTCGCACTTACACACTCGATCGCACATTCGATCTTGGGTCGTGGGCCTGACGGCAGCGAGGGAGGAACCGCGGGACCGACGCCGCTCGACGGGGCCTCACGAGCCAAGTCTCGTGTTGGGACGAACCGAGGTATGAGCATGCGGCGACGGAACGAACGTGGAGGAGGATTCGAATGTCGCTGAAACTCGACTCCGGCCGATACTTACCTTGAAGCTTCGTTCGATCTGAAAACTCCGACGCGATCTGTTCACCGCAACGTTTCGAGGCGAATGTAGAGACCCACGGCGTGGATCGGAGGTTGGGGGTAAAAATTTAGAAAGATGAAGAAATTGAAGGCATACGATATGTAATTTTTTAAAAAGCGACAACTTATTTTATACATATATACACAATTTAAAAATTTTGAAAACAAAAGCATGGAGAAGTTAAAGAATAGAAAAGTCGGAACATGGAATGCCAAACTGTAGAATCGTTGGAATTCCTCTCGATAATATTGAACTCTATTTATTTTGTCATTCTGGACTTGGACTTTCCGCATTTTTAAATTTTTCGAGTAAGACTTTCGATATTCTGGTCCTTCTACGAGTCGATAATAATAGTTTTTTTACCCTTATCCAAGTTGGGGAAAAGAGAAGGATCGTTTGAAAAATCTTTCAAACCCTTATTTGAAGTGTTTTATCCATTAATGGTGAACACGAGTGAAACGACATCAGTATTATACGTGTGATGGAAATTGATCTCTACAAATTCGGATAAACGAAGCTGAGATATCATCATTTTAAGAAGACGTTTTGCAATTCCACCGATCAAAATGATTGAACTTTGATATCTTTGATCCGATTCTAATGTCTTTCATACGGCCATTTTAATCGCTGATCAGATTGCTATAAATTGTCTCAAAAAACAGTCTACAAATCTTGTATCATCGTAGAATTGAGCAACGCGAAAGTTTAACTGTTGATCAAAATCTGTTGCACGCCGTATTGACAAAAAATAATTTATACTCGCACTCGAGTTTGACAAACAATTTTCAGGCGATCACTGAAATCTTTATGGTGAACATCATAAACCCAAAAACATTAGAAGCGTATCAAAAACATATTCATTTCTATCGCATATCAGAGATGTTGTTTTATTCGTGTTTACTTTCATTGGTGCAAATAGCAACATTGTTGTCCCAATTGACGATGTGCAATCTTATCTTCAATCAGGTTCCGGGCATATTGTTATATAATGTTGGAAAAAGCATTTTTTCAACATTGGGCTACGAAAATTTAAGATGATTCACGATGTCACTTCTTCCCAACACATTCATCAGATAAGTTAGGTGAATACAAAATCCATGAAATCCACTTTGGAAGAGTGTTGACGGTAACGGGAAAAATTCAACACTAACTCTAGCCAACGGAGTAGAATAATTCAGTCTTGGACTGTGAGAAAAAACCGAACTTTAAACACAGAGACTTATGTGGATAAATAAAAATACATAACCAATACCTGCAAGTATTTTTCCGGTATGCTTTTCTGTGTATAAAACACCGCGTTTCACGGTATCTTCACCTCGAGCCTGGTATTTTCAACACTCAAGTGTAGCCCTTTTATAATTTGTCCGAGGGTGAGCCTATAACTAGCCGGTTTACAAACTGCCGCGGTTCGTTCAAAATTTCCATAATTTGTGCGGGCGAAATTGAGGAGGGAGTAATTTACGGCTGGTGATAGCTGGCAAGGCGTGTGTAAAGAAGACCGTTGCCGAAGCATCCCAAGCTCATCGTTCGCGCGAGGCAAACGATAATTATTGGATAATTATTCTCTTCCTGAGATCCTCGGCGTCCCGTTATAGATCTCGACTCTACCGACCTTCTAATAAAGATATCTCCATTACACCGAACGCGGACGCACGCCGCGCGTCTTATACCTTACAGTACCCGAAGCATACCCGAAGCATACCCGAAGCATACCTGCAGCGAACCTCTGGTACGGGAGTATAACGCAAGAGATTTCACCTTGGGATAAGGGGCGGTTAATTTAAAGAGTAATTTTAATGGACGAAATAAATTGGAAACCGGTCAAAGACGCAGGAAAAAAATCGCCGCCCAAAATGTGAAGGCAAAAAATTTTTTCACCGTGCATGCGAAAGATCGTTTCTCGAAAGTGTTACGCTATATTGGGGATCCGAATATTTCAACGCGGCTGGATCAGAATTAAGTTATATCCGAACCAGGAGAGGCGGGTTTAAAGTGTTTTGCAAGCTGTCCCGAATGTCCCGAGAATGGGATTCAAGATTTGCATAGAAATTGCACGCTGATTCATGTCACCGCGGGAGGTTCTTCTTTTTATTTCTAACTTTTTTTTTTTTTTTTTTTACGCAGATTTTGAATACGTGCGTCGGCTGGTTTTGCTAGCTCAAAGATTGGGATCCTTAAATTTAGGAGACTCATTTAGTGGTAGCAGTAAATTATCGCATAGTTTGCTCCAAGTTTATACTTAAAGTCACTAAACGAATGCTTTTTGTATTATTCAAATTTACCTGAAAACTATCACTTTTTAATCCTTCTCTGGGTTAGGTTAGGATTTTGGCTCGTATGCTGGATCAGAAAAGGCCAATCATCGTCGAGTTTGGAGATATATTACGTCAACGAATCGACATAAATATTCACCATTTGAATTCTTCATTAGAGAAAGGTTTGCCTGTTTGTTTTTCGAGACACACTTGCACAGTATTTCAACGGGGACTTTTATTTGGTAATTAAGTTGTTAAGCCCCTATAAAGTTTATACTTATCAAGGCCTCTTTATTGTCGGGGTGGAAGATTTATCGATCACCGACGATAATTACCCCGTGCGTTGTATACATAAAAGTCTCGCATCCATGATACGCGAGGATCCAATTATTGTATATCCATGGTAGGTGCTCGCGCCAAGGTGAGAATAACAGGAGAAATTTAATCTCTTGAGTAAATCATCGGTCGAGAATTCAAAAATATTCCATCAAGAAACAAGAATGACCATAGTTAAGAACCGTTAAACAGCGAATTTCAGAATGATAGGGTCATAAAGTGTACAAATCAAATTGGAGATGGTCAAAGTCTCTCAGTCATAAGTCTAACTGGCATCAACTGCTCTAAAAATGAATTCACTCTAATTTGAAGTACAATTTTTCAAACACAACGTCCACGAAATATGGAATAACAAAGAATTATTCTTTCGAGAATAATTATCAAGACACAATGACTGGTAATTTGAAAGCTTGGACGATGACATGCGGCTTGAAAGCGCGTAATTCGAGAAATTTTTTTGGTGTTCATTATTAATCCAGAGTTACGACGACGATTCTGCTGATCGCAACCCTGAATCGTTTTCGTCGTTTGCTGCAGGGTGAATTCTTGACCGAGACTACGCAGTAATTTTCAATGTTTATGCGTCGCTATGGGGTTTATATGACAAAGCGCGAGGGACGTTTACGAGCATTTTATGATCACGCATCAGGCCCAAAACTAGGAACGATTTGCCGCCGAGGCTCGAGTAGGTAGTAGGTATTTATCCGGGTCGGCGTGACGTGCGCAACGAGATTCTTGCTCGTTAGCTAGTCGAAATAAGAACGTCGAAAGAATAAAAACTTGGACTAATTGTCAACTATTTGAAAAATTTATCGCCCCGTTATCAGATGCCTCGGCAAAACTATAATGTATGTGATATTATACCTTGCGGAAATGAATTTATAGGCATGTTCAACAAAACTTTAGAGGTAGTTAATTTCATTAAAAAAAACACACACACACACACTTTGCACGAAAACTGGACATCGTCAAAAATTTCTAACATCATTTGTTATACATGTAATTCTTTCTCGACGAAATCTTTCAACTTATTTCGTAAAACATTCAGGGATTTGAATTTTTATTCAGATCGTTTTACTGTGATATTAGAATCTTGATGTGCAGTAAAGAAAAAAAAAAAAAAAGAATCACACGTATTACGGATTATTTGCAACGACACTTGAATTTTTAATGTCTCAATCGGAAGATCCTCGTAGTTTTGTTAGTCAGTCGTATTTGAATCACAAATCGTATAGAATAATGCGATGCAGGCTTATCCCGATCATAATTTAGGAATTCTAAGATTAACCATTATAAAAGAAAGCTTCCGATACTATCCGCAAAGTGTGAACTGAAAAAAAAAATAAAATAAATAAAGTTACGAGTCCTCCATTCCATCTCGGTGGTTTCTCCTTCTTTTTCGATCAATCCGACACCGTTCGCTCCCGTTCTCTGATTCCGTTCTCAAAAATCCGTCTGAATGACTCAATTTTACGGTTCGGTAAGTAAACGAGGAGCAAAAGGTAGGTGGGATTAAAAGTAGCTGCCTGTCGCGCGAGAGCGAGCGAAGTGGAGGACAGTTAACTGAATGGTTGGGTTGGGTTGGTTGGCGGAACGGCGAGAAGCACATGGGCTGAGTCTCGAGTCTAGATACGGCTGTGAAAAGGAAACGGATTATCTACGAATGAAATCTCGGTGCAGTGAGCGGCGGCCCCTTTCATGATCGTCCACTCCTCCGCCTCCCCCTCTCCCCCCCTACCACACCTTCGCGATCCCGTGTCCTACCACTCTTCCTCTCCTCCTTACCGACTCTACCTTGGACACTGATGCTCCGGTTAGGATGAAGAGGAAGAGGAAGAAGAGGAAGAGGAAGAAGAAGAAGAAGAAGAAGAAGAAGAAGAAGAAGAAGAAGAAGAAGAAGAAGAGGAAGACGAGGAGGAAGAGTACGTATACCGCGAATACGCGTCGCGGCGCCTTGTCATTCCTTCTCTCTCGCCTACTATACTTCAAAACGTCTTCATTAGACCCGCGGCTTCTATATCAGCGTCCACACTTATAGGTACCTACGTAACCCTAGCCCACCTTCTCGTGTTATTATTTCATCTCGATACCTTGCCTCCCGCGGCTGCAGTCAGTGTCCACTGACTTCCGTATATTCTAGTTACTCTTTAGGTTGTATTGAGAATTGATTAAACTCTCTTTCATCACGAGGTTGAAGTTAGTAACGTTGTTGTAACGAAACGTTGGGAAAAAATCACTATTTTCTGATTCTTGTAATGATTTTGATTCAGTTTAATGAATTTCAAACAGTTACAAAATCGCGAAATAACGATTTTTCGTCAACATGAATCGTTACGATAACGTTACTAACTTCAACATCATCCTCGATACACACGTATTATGGAGGACACCTAAGCTTGGATCTACCTGTTTGTCAGTCAGTTTTCAATTCCGAAATTTTCGAAGCTTTTCTCGCCCGCCTTACTTAGCTTTTTAAACAGTGTCCCGTGTTCCTTCTTAAAGAACTGTTAATTCGCATTGACACTTTGTTTATCACCTACGGTGAATTAATCTGTAGGAATCAGTCCTAATATGCAAGATGAATCGAATGTGAACATCCATAATTTTCATTCCAACATTCGATATAGAAAGGATTGAAACTGGATGAGAAGATACGTCGACAATGATCAGGTATTAAATAATAGAAATGACAAGCCTACTGTTTCGGAGGTCGGCGCTCGGCGGTGCGTTCAAGCGATTGATGAAGAGTATAACAAAACCGGAAGCAAGTTCAATGGTCCCTCGAAGTCTCCACGTCCATCTGACTGCCGCGTGTGCTTATGGTACATTATCATGCCGATCGATGCGTAATGGTGCTACGATTTTTCACATTTAAATCACGAACGCGTTCGTACGAAAAATATAATGAACTTAAACGATCGACATACCATTTGAAATAACAAGAAACCACTCAAGATAATTGAAATGATTACGAATCACTTAAAATCACATGATGAGGTGAAATCGTTGGAAATATTGAAACGCGCGAGCACTTTGGTCAACCGGTGTTTGACCCTTGGTATCAAGTGACAAGTGTCTAGTGGTCCCTGATTGGGTCCAATATTTGCAGGTCTTTATTACGCGGTAAATACACAAGACGCGTATTACAAAAGTTTCGAGGCTAATTGAGTGCAGAACCCGGAGTACGCATCTTCTTGTAAGAAGATCTGGAGTCGTCGACTCGTCGATGATGCCGGATGATTAATTGGATCGCGTTTTAGTAGAGCGACGTTTAAATCTTTGATTTCGTTACTTTATTTATAATATACTTATGTACGCGGGGTCAAAAGTTAATACTGCAAAGATTGCGACACCGTTCATCTCGCAAGCTCATCGCGCTAAAAGCCATTCGCTTGTTCTTCTCCGCACGGACAATGAGATGATAGATCATCTGTCTCCTAACTACGGCGACCCGATTGCCCTCCAGTCCGAGCTGTACAATTAAGAGATCAGTATGGAATCCCGGTGTAATTAAAATTCTTCTGCATGGTATAACAATGTGGGATTTCGATCACGCATGGCTATAATATCAGCTCCGCGCTTCAAGTTATTACAAATAGTTCACCAGTTTTATATATTTTTTTTTTTTTTAATCACTCTTGCACGAATTTGTTTCAATCGGTGCAAATTTTTCAACATAAATATTATCTTAGCTTGTGGCATTTTAAAATCTACAAATTCAGTACACAAACGACAAAATTGTACAAGTGTAAAACGTATAAATAAACTATTCTACTCTAATTGATTCTGATCGATCAAAAATGTTACAACTGTCTGAAAACATATTTCCAAAATCACTTAAAAACTTCAATTTTTTCCTGTGTCGTATATAACACAAGTTACATAGGTATATATTATATATATATATATATAATATGTGTTTGCAGTGAACGCAGTAATTTAGCAGCGCAGTTTTAATCTCAAATCCTCTCGTATTATATGACTCATTGTAAGTCCGGAGGAACAGAGTTTTTACCGGTAGGTATATTATATAGCGAGGCAGACGGACAGGCGTACAATGGAACATAGAATTACTCTGCTTCCCGTCTATTTACGGGAGCTGAACACAGCTGACGATAATCATTCGATAATTACGCATCAACCCTTTCGGTCTGTCTAAATGGGAAATAAATTATTTCTGGGGCGATTCGTTCACTTTCACATAACGCGTAGCATCTATCTCGCTTGCTAATACAAAAATTAAATGTGATCAGAAACAATGAGCCGCATGGAAATCTGCAAATGCTGACGATGTAAAATCGTGTCAGTGATCTGATTTTATACTATTAAAAAAAAGGAAAAGAAAACAAAAAATTAGAATAAACGATTTGGATATAATTATCCATTTTTGATTCTCTATTTTAATGATGATTTAAATACAATTCGTTCAATAATTTTCGTCATTTTAAATTCTATGTAGAGTTCTACTCTAGTTTCGAGAACGAAATTATTCCGATTATGCAGTTTGATAATACAATTCTGAATACTGGATTTATCTCTCGAAATCAGAAGCAGTAAGATAGATATTTTAACAAAATTGACGCTAATAGGAAACGAAGTGAAAAATGAAGCTTAATATTTTATTGCAAAAATGGGTCACTGTACCAGCGGAACGATCGTAGCAGAAGATTTACTCGAGCGGATTCGTGTGAAATTATTTGCGGTATTCCGAGTGAGGGCACACATATTACGATCTATGTATATATGTATGTGCAATGTTCACAGTGCTGACCGAGTGCAGCTCAAACGCTCGACAGTCGCCGCACGAATCAGAGTCGCATAATTCGCCGTCGATTTTGCACCAAAAACGGCGACACATGTACATGTACATGCGAGAACTTTCGACCGTTTGAGGTGCAGCACTCTGACGTCCTGAGGGACAGCTTGGATCCAGGGATTTGATGCGTCGGGGGCGTTTGCGTTCCGCATGCGAAATCAGGACTTCTTTGCCGCATCACTCGTCATGCAATATTAATAGGATTCTCTTACTTTTTCATCACCGTAGGCGCGTAACTATCGCGCGTTTTTTAATCCCTTAGCGATATATTGCGAGTTTAAGATGGATCACGATTCTCATTCTCAACATTTGGACACACTTATTCACACGTGCTTAATTTAGCGTTGCATAAATTAAATTTCTGCCAATGCGGAACGAAGTTAAATTTACATGAGAATGTTGCCAATTTTTAACAGTAGAATGTTACAGAATTTTATCTGGCAAGAAACTGTTACAACATACCACAAATCAGTCGCATAATTCGAATATATACGATTTTCTGGAACGTCGTTACGTTTCGATTACTGGTCAAACTACTCGTCTACCTAGGTTGACTTTTTTATGCCTCATAATTTCGACGGAGAATATTATACTGGCTGATGGAATGAATATTGAAGCGTAAAAATTTTGAATGAGAGAAATGTTGACGAGCGTTATTAAAGCTCGACCTACGAGCTGCCGATGCCTTGCATCAGTCCCGCGGAGAATTCGCAAGAATTACGCTTCTGGATGTTGCGTGCAGAGTCGAGATTGTCGACTCGGTTATTACCCGTGCCGAATTATGTCGAAGGTGTAACCGCCGTTAATTGTCAGCTCTGAAAAATATTTTGCCGCGGTATAAAAAGGCGCCTGCATAGTCGCAGCGATTTCAGGGACCTTGATCAGCTACGCGTTTTTTACTGCGGCATCTGGTTTTCCAATTTTTGTTAAAATTGTATTCACCTTGATCATCGAAATTTTTCTCTTTTCAATATTATGAGTCATGTTTTCGTATTGCATCACCTAATGAAATAAGGTTTATCAGATAAAGCTGCCGAATTTTCAGCAATTTTATTACGAATCAAAAATTTCAGACAGATTTGGAAGTGATGCATGAAATTTTATTGAATTATTAGAACAAGTTTTGCAGATATGCGATAGATTTTGCGAAAATTTCAGCCAAATTCTCTTCAAGAGTTTTAAACGTGGATCTAAAAGCAGACCATTAATGAAGTGTAATAACTTACTGTTTAATTATCTTTCATACATATATTTCAAATCATGAATGAATATATTCTGCATTACGGGCTTCCCATGATTTTTCATGTAAAGTAATAATTATTAAAAAAAACTTTGTGACCATAACGGCAAGACGCGATTCACCTCCCAACGAATAGAAATATTCTTACAGTATGAAGTGTTTCGAATGTAAGTGTTTAGTAAAACGAAATGCACAGAAACAAATGACTTGACGTTCCATTGACGTAACCACCTTCTTCCTCTGTCCATCATAATTATATAATCCAGCAGTAACAATTTGACCAACACAGAAAACGATCGCCAAGGTGAGTATCCATAAAAATACCGCGGCGTGTAAAGAGAAGTGTGCGGTTGCTCTGACACCCGAAACTGGCGATTAACAAGACTTATACCTGGAAGCCCCCGAGTCTTGTTCGTCCTGCCGCGTCCAAAGCTTACGAGAGTTGCAGGTTTGAGATAGATATAATGTAACGCGGGCGGAAAACCGGGCAGCAGAACTCGTGGGTCTGTTTTATAGGATAATGATCCTCGGATCTCATTTACGGTACAAATTAGTTGCAGGGAGGGCCTCGCTGGGTTTAATGGCCAAGATGCACGCGAAGAAACTCAGGCTTAGCTGGGCTGTTTAATGAAGACGGTGCGTTATGCGTGACGAACCTAAACCGCGGATAGGCGTCCGAGTATGTATATACAACACACTTGCAGCGCGTGTATATATCGTGTGCCTGAATGAGAGTTAAACGAGAATTTATGCGCTCTCAGACTCGGCGTGCATGCATGGATGTGGGAATCGGGAGTGTTCCGTAAGCGCGCACACATGCGCCCCGCTTACACTCGGACAAACTGGATACACCTAAGTAAACACAATGCGCAATCTGGCCGCATTGTCCGCCGACTCTTGAACGCCGCGGTTTTCAGATTGGATTTCTTCTCGCGTCGTACGTCTCGATTATCGTTGATAATAACTGATAAACTTACCTCTGACTTGAATTTTTGACATCCCACGCACCGAACTGAACTACGGAACGAGGTGTAAATGTATCAATGATTGGAGAAGAGAAACGCTGGGGATATCTTGGCTCGAAACTGAGGAACGTGGTGGGAAACGAGATTAACGTAAGTAACGCTAATTTATCGAAATTCACAGTTTTGCTATTCCAGAATGAATTTCAGCGAAGCGAATTTGTAAAACGTAATTGCTACATGTTAATTCATTAATGATACTTTTATAGTCGTATAGAACATATTGTACAGTAATCGCGTTGATCGTGCGCTTCAAGAAAAAAACGTATATTACATTTTTATCGCTTGCTGTAACGATAAATTAAATTCGTAATCAAGTCGTTGAAAATTTTAGGCTATATATCGTAGAATTTCATCTCCTAGTTCTTAGCCATACTTATACATGTGGTTTTTAATCTTGTTAGAAATTTTTGAAAATATATAAGTTTACACAGAGTGAGAAAATTGCTACTGTATTGAAAACATTTTCTTCTTATATTTCAACTCACGCGTTAGAGTGAAGTTGACATACAACTTTTCTTGTATATTACATTCATATCCGTCTTTACGTGTAATATCAGCGACATTGAATATACGTGACTCGATAAGCGCATGATGTAAGAAAATGTTGCCGCATATCTCGGTTGTAATCAGATATACTACACGTATCTACACAACAATTACACACAATCTACGCTTCTCTTCTTTTTTTGGGTTTATGTTTCTTCATCAAATCTAATCGTTTATGGAAAAATTGCGTTTTGCGTTACCATTTGCGTATCGCGTTAGGACGGTGAGAGTGTGTAAGATTAATGGTGAGAATAATGAAGATCTATATAGACACCGCGGTACGAGGAGTCGCAGGTTCGACAATCGTGAGGAATTAGTACCTACCTACCTACGTAGCGGAAGGTCGAAACACCCCGTCCCGTCGGCGTGCAGCTAATGGCTTCGATATACCAATTTTTCTTTATTTTCCTAGTTCGTTTTTCTTTTACACAAGATAATAATATAACATAATCGTCTATCGAGGAACGCGTGCAGCGTACATGCTAGGAGAGAACCGCCATGGATGCCAGGGATCCTTCTTCGGGGTTCAGGCCTAAAATAAGACCTCGAAAGGTCTATTCCGAGGCGTGTTTAGAATATCGAATATTATACCAGCTCAGTTGTGTATAAAAGATACAACTGGCCCGCAGCTCTGCGGGTATTGCTTCACCAATCAGACCCGGTTTCATTAATCATTTTGCAACGTAGATTACACACATATGTTTATGTATGGTATATATATATATTTTACAGATACACGTATGCATGTACGTAGCGTGCATTTAATGCGCAGTGTCTACACACCACAAATAAAACCCGTTCGTGGTTCACCAAACTAACGTCGTCATTGTCGTCGTCCTTTCGAGGTCGGTTTTCACTCCGAGATGGAAAACAGGGTCTTAAAGCATAACCAAATGTACACGTGATCCATGGAGGAGACCACCTACTAGGTGTTATCGTGTAAACCTCTGCAGCGCAGGTGTTTTAATCACACTTGTTTCAGAACGTCCAAGTACGAGAAGAATCGGTAATTCAAAATAAGGTCCATACTATTTCTCACACTCATTTCGGTTCATTGATCATCGACTGTTGATTAATATTTATGTATACATGGTTCCAAGTTTGTGTGGTGACAATTGACAAATCATTTCCAATACTTGTCAGACTCAAATTCTCTGTTTGAATAGGAACGGTGGGAATATTGTTAATACCTATCTTGGCAATAAATTATCTCAATTTCGGTTGGTCAATTTGTAAAAATCTCAATTAATTGTTATTAGAAAAAGTTAATTCTTGCGCTGATTCCTAAAAACTCCGAAGCAGAACTCTGGAGTAAGTTTGTTTCGAAAGTTCATCAAGTTCTCACGATCGATTCAATTCCTAGATCAGACATTATATAGAACATGATCTTCTGATCGTTTCTTATCGAAAGCTTGCTGAAAACATGTACCTGAAGAAAATTCGATCAATGACGCTTACAAACGAATAGATCGATGTAACTATATAAGCCACGTGATTTCTATAAATCTGTAACATCGAACGTATGCTTGGGTTTCATTAGTTCTTCGTGAACTTCGTCATCGAATCGCACTAAATATTAGCATAAGATTTAGTTACTGATCAAACTTTACTGAATGGAATCTCAGATACGTCACTTTGAAAACCAGGTTTAAATCGCAGCTATCATAGGCATAAAATGGAAATGAAACTCACGTCGTCCATGTCGCGCTTCCTTCGCGACGGCGGCGTTTTCCCTGACGTATAAGCTGGTAATCCTTAGCCAGGGATCTCTCGCCGTAAAACAATTACGAGCAGGGAGCATGTGCGATGGATATGCGTTTCCACACTTCTTATCTATATCCGTTAACAGATATGCGTTACATGCGGTATTTCCAGGCAGGTAATTTCGGCGACATAACGGCCTTCACCTGCTTGCATTGCGTTACATAGTTTAATGTTTGACGATCAATGAAACTTGAACTCCGTCACAGATCGACAAAAACGAAAAGACTTCTAGTGACAAACACAGAATCACAATAATAATTTACACGCAGCTTTTCAACTAGATATCAATCTGTAGAAATACTTGTTTCACTACCATTATTGTTACTATTTTATGAACGAACTTCGTTAAACTGCACTTTCCACACACTTTTCGTCAACACGCCACATCCGGCAGTCTGCGATTATCATCAACCTTTTAGAAGAGTGTACCATTGTTTCACAGTTTGTCGGTTCAAATTACGATAACTCCACAATTAGCCACCATGCAGGTTACGGCTCCCGATTATCTTTGCACTCAAGAGTTTTAAACACATCTATTAAACTTGCACGATTGCAGAGCTTAATCATGAACTGCATAAATCCCCAATCGCGTGTAACGGAAGATACTCGTTGCACACAGCTGAAAGTAACTAATCAGTTGATCAGGTCACGCAGACATGTAGCCGGATATCCGACCGCACTAATCACCGAACGATGCACAGGAAAATAGAGCGATAATCATCGCTGCAGGGTTTATAACAACGATGCACGTGCGACACGAACACCAATCAAATTTTCAAAAAAATTCGCGCGCCGCAGTGGCGGGGAGATCACTGGCTACTTCACGGCGCGCACGAAACCCGCGCAAATTCGATTTCGTAACATAAGCGGCGTCGCCCTTCCGAGCGTTAAAGTCTCAAGCTCCCTCGCCTAAGTTTCGAAAGGAAGGACCACACAATTAGACGATGCGATGCCGGAAAGGATGAGGAGTACCCTTGCGTACGCGGGCATTAAGCTCTCTCTGGTGAACCGGAGGCCTTCAGCTGGCCGCGACCGACGCGAGAACTCGACGCGCACAAAACGCGCACACCGGCAATCCGAGATACACGCTGTCGCTGAAGAACCAGCGGCTCGCTCGCTCTTCTCGCACAGCGGACAGCGGCTGAAATCCCACTGAACACCGCCGGTTCCACGGCCCTATTTCCAGCCCCGGCGCAACACGCGCTCGCGCTGTTTCAGTTATTGCGGTTGCCGCGCGGCAGCGCCACCGGCGTTTTTCATTTCCTATCCGGATACGTAGTCATCGACAGCCAATTTGTCTCAAGTTTTCGATTGTTAATAAAATAGTAATGATTTCTCTCAGAACTCAGAAGTTTTTATCTAGCATATTAAGTATTAGAGTCGCAGGAGAAATTAAAATTTCAGTAACGAATCTTATGGTTGTATCAAAAGTTTGGATTCTTCGTTCGTAGCAATAATGAAATTTTTCAGTCAATCTCTTTATTTCGTGCATTATGTTTATACGTAATTATACACTTTTATCAAATTTATAAAATAATTATGATTAATTCTTGGTAGTTTTTATCTAGAATATTATTACAGTCGCAGGCGAAATTGAAATTTCATTCGCAAATTTTGTGGTTGTATAAAAAATTGGATTCTTTATTCGCAGCAATAATGAAACTTTCTAGTCAATCTCTTTTTCTCCTGCATTGTACATATACTTATAAAATTTTAGCACATTTCATTTTTGAATCTGTACACATGATCACTTTGGCTGTATAATTTAGTGCACCTCACAATCAGGGATAACCACAATTAATTTTGATATCTTTTTTAACCATTCAATATTCGCTCAAATTAATCCCAAGATGATTTCACTCAACTGTATAAGCAGATCAAATTCAGTCCACCAACTCTTCAGCATTGAAAACATGTGATCCAAATTTAATAATCAATTACACGTACGATTAAATATTATTTAAAATTCACTTCAAACAAGTTTAATTTTTCATTAATTCAGTCCCAACCTAATCGACGATCGAACTTGTAGGTTCGTGTGTCTTAGGTACATACGCTTTGTTTGTCGCACATTATTATCATGTGTACCGTGAAAGGATGCGCGAGCCGCTGTACATGCAGTTATACGCAGCGGTGGATGAGAATTGGGAAGAAGTTGATGAACCTGGCTCGTGAATCATGCTGCCCGTAAAAATTGACACCCCGCATGCGCGGATACACACAGCTGAAACGCACCCGTGTATGGGTACGTAATACCTGTGAGAGATATAATGGCGCTTATATCATGTAGGGGAACAACAGGTTTCCGCGTCACAGTATGCAGTTACTGCCTACCTCCTATAACGCACGTTATATCCTACGTCCAGGGTATATAATGTTACACGTATCCTACGACCATAGCGAGCGCACGCTGCTCCCCACGTAACACGCTGTTCGTTTTCTTCATTTTCTTCCCTCTCCCCCTTTTTTTTATATCTTTTATCGCATCCGACCTTCACCCCCGGAACTTTGCATACCGATCGATTTTCGCGGATAATACGAGTAGGTAGTTACGAAGTTCCTGTGGAAAGGAACGCGAGTCGTTGTTCTGGTCATTTCAACAGATGAAAACCGTTGATGAGTAAAGTAATTTATTACAGGCGTTCAAATTCAATGAAACGAGAAGAAAACTGTTCGATCAAATTTTATTTCAGACGCAGAATCCGTCGAACGCTTTTCACTAGTACGATAAATGAATCAAAATTAAACTAATTGAACTCGTATCGACGTGAAAATAAAGGCAATTTTCGCATCACATTGAAAAGTGTAGAAAGTAAGGTATAAACGGTGGTCTCAAGTACAACTGCAAGCACTTCGCGCGAGGATTCGTTTTTCAAAATTTGTCGAAAATCTTTGTGTTTACAGAGGCCTGAAGCAGCGGGTCCGTTTGTTTCGATGTCTGTGAAAACAGAAAACAGCTTAAGTCGACGCTGATTGTGTATATACACAATATGTAAACATGCCTATAAGCTCTCCCTATCGCTTCACGGTGCCAATGCACTTAACGCCTGAATGTGATCTTTGGCAAATGTTTTCTCATTGAGAATAGCGACGAATATCGGAGGCTATGGGTGCGTTAATTGCGCAGTGCGCGATTTTACCGGCTGCGCCGTTATTTCGGGGTTCTTTTGTCTTTTCTCGCACCTTTACGGCCGATCGGCGAATCCGTTTGTCCAGGTCCCATGTCCACTGCAGCAGGGATGCAACGCTGCAGTTATACGAGCCAGGCAAACAAATCGAAGGAATATTGGCAGACACTTAATGTGCGAGATTTTAGCGCGTCTTGCAGCGTTGTAGACTAAACATTTATTGCAGGCATTGTATTTACTCGCGCCAGCTATTCGAGGAAAGGAATACTGTAAGGTGCGTAGGTATCGCAAGACGCGAAATAATGCAACAGCTATAACTGTACAGTGTGGTACGATAAGAACGGATGATGTTGTCTTTTCGGTCGGGAACTCGGCGATAAGAACGAGCGCGTGGCGTGACTGAGACTTTGCGATAATAAAACACTCCCGACGATCTTTCGACGCCATGTTGCGTCTTTGGAACCGGACTCTACGCATTTCGATATTCGACGCCATTCATAAGATACGACTGCCACCTGTCCCTCGTTCCACCAGGGAATCCCTTTCGCCTCGTCAACTCCTTCACGTTTTCCTCTTTCTTTATCCGTGTTTTAAGAAACAAAAAATTCTTCTCCAGTATATTAGCTGCGGGATGTGCTGCCTGGTGTTACAGTACGTAATTTAGCCGGCGTGGTAACAAAAAGAGATTAATAATAATCAATGGTTGCTGGTGTTTTCACCGCGACGGCATCAAAGCGGATGGCGCAGGAAAGAGACGTGACATTAGTATTCAATTTGAAGACTTTCGTTTTTTTCAATCTCCCCTGCCACTATAATTCCGTGCACATTCACGATTAGAGGTACCCATGCGTCGTGATGTTCTCATATAAAAACGTGACACTGTACTTCTCTGATAGCCGTATGTTCTAACAAGAAGACTTCAATCACTGATAACATGTATCGGTAATGCGTTTTTTTTTTTTTAAGTCAGGTAGTTCTGAACATTTGATGCAGCGATTCGGAACAGCTTTGAAACGAAGTGCGTACTTGGTCCGAAAAAAATCGTAAAAACATTTCTATAAAAGTGAAATGAAGGTGAATTTTTCCTCTTTAAAGCGCCGCTTGGGAAATTCAGATATCTCTAGGATAAGATAAGCTGAGCAGGAAGATGAAGTGATCGAGATTTTCGAATTTCTATTTATTATTTTCAGCTAAGAATTTTGATTTTCTTTAAGATCGATCTAAAAAAGAGAAAGTAAGGCTTTCTAGGGGTGAGTAAATATGGTGGAAAAAAAATGCAAAAATTTTTCCGAACTATTTCGAACCAATTTAAAGGGTGCGACTATCGCAATTCGATTTCACTCTCCTTAAGGACAGGCCTACAAGTCAGTCATCCAGTTAGTATAAAGATCAGTTACAAAGGGGACAGAAAAGCGGTGACCTACCAATGTTCACGCAATTAACACTGAGAGAAATTTGTAGTTCCGGTTACCGCTCAGTCTTTAACTATTTTCATTTTTTACTGCAATCGAAAAATATAGTTCTAGGTAGAAAATGAAAATTAGTTTTCTAGCTGTTACAGAAAAGTCTAGTATCCGTTACTATTCTTTCTCATTACGATCACTGTTACTATATTTTCTTGCAACTGTTGCGAAAATTTAATGCTCGTGCGACAATAAATTGACGTTAAAGCCTTGTTTAACTAGAAAAGTAGGGTAAACCTCAGAAACTGATTTTGCGTTGCAATAACCAAAAAAGGATCGACAATAGCGCGACTCGTTTTTCGTAATTCCAACAATATTCAAACAGTTTTTCTTGCCGATACCTGTTTTACTAAATTTTTTTCAGTGTATACACCCGTAAGAACCCAGATTAAGAAACATGACATGAAAGTCACGCGACGCAGGTCGGTTTGACATTATTTTACATTTTCTTGTATTTGCTCAAGGGGCGTCGTCATCGCATTTGCAGATACGTGGAGGGGCATAGGTGTAGGCAGTGTTGCTGAGCTTGCACGGGGTCCGTTGGAACCGAGGGACACTTTGTCCCCCTGGGAATAAGAACTGAAACGGAGGATTTACACGTGTACTTGCTAGAGCCGCAGCCCAGGGAGCAGATATAACCCGGAGCGTCTCGCCGCGGTCCCGACGCCGTCCTCGAGAGTGTTTATGCTAATCTGGAGCCAGGGTGGCCCGGAGCAACAGCTCCGTTCACCTTTCTTGTGTAAGTTCTGTGTACCTCGGCAGCTCCGACGATTCCAGTTACACGCGTTTTTCCGACCTACGTTTCAACTCTTTACATCTTTTTCTATTATCTTTATTATTTCCCGTACCTACACGGTGTCCATGCGGCGGTAACGCGTGGACAGCGAGCCGGTTTTTTGCATAAATATAAAGGGTGAAAATTACTTTTTCCGCGTATTGACGAATGCCATGCGATACAGGTGGTCGTTCATTCGTTCGAGACAGGCATATTTCGATTGTCTTGGATCGACTCGAAATTTGGAAGTAGACGGTTTTGAGTCCACTGATCTTAACTCAAAATTTGGGTATTTTTCAAATCCATGATCTAATATAGCGGTGTTAAAATTGACAAAAACTTGACTGTTAGCATAGATTGTTATAAACCAGTTTTTGCGGTCGATTTGATAATACAATATTTTTCTTACATCAACGAAGAATTTGACTTGATTTAGACGAGACTCGGTCTCATATCTGAAGTCAAAATTCAAACAATCAAAGAGTCAACCATTCCGAATATCCGAATTCCTGAACTTTGACTTCAAATTCATAATCAGCATCGTCAGAAATCCCTGGATATCAAGTATCATGAAGATCAGATAAGTTCTTGCATTTTCATCGGTGATATTGAACGCGCTATTATGAATTTCTAACTTTCAATCCCAAGGAAATTCGTTGATCGGAAATTGGCACATTATTCTTCGGTTGAATATTATTCTACGTAAAAATTAATTTTCCTCGATTTTTCACGCTTTTCGATACCATGTCAAAGAAAAAGAATCGTTCATACCGTTCATGTAAATTTATGATAACATGAAAACTTCTGTACCTCCTTTTTTATCCCTTACGAATGTCACAACATATATACATACTGAAAAACATGGCTCGCCACGTATCTATGCAAGTTTTGTTTGTCTCTAATTTTTATTTCAATCGTTTATCTTCTATTTGTTCTGCGTTGTGTATCGTGCATCTATAATATCAAATTTGACGTAGCTAATGGAGCTCTTCCTGCCCTGTGCGAGCTCTTACAACGCGAGATGCGGTCTTGAAACAATTTAGAGCTAAACGGCGCGGAGTGAAGAGCAATAAAATGCACCACAGCAGGGTAGCCGTATTACCGCGATCCTATCTACGCCGATACCCTGCGTCGTTCAAATATATAGTGGGCATTCCATGCCAGCTCGACTACGTTTCGAACTCGACATTTTTAATTTGGTTCAAACTTTTTCAGATGCGACTATAGCAATTTTAAACCCCCGATACTTTCTTCTGCAATCATTTTAGAGTCATCCAAACCTCTTCGTTTAGTTACATTTTTATTGGAATTCTCCACAAATGCTCAGAAATTAAATTTTTCTTAAATAAAGTCCCATAACGGTTTCGTTGAGACCAGACAAAAGAAAATTTCGTTGTTTTAGTTCGAAATTTTTTATTCACAAGTATCAATGTTGGAATGTTTTCAAACATGTTGAAAGAAAATTCTTATGTCCTCACAAGTTTGTGGCAAATTCAATTTTTATATTATTTTTCATCTTGTGCATTAAATCCTGTTACTCAATTTCACCTATTATGTAATTTGAACATGTTTGTCAGATATAGAGTTACAGACATTTTTGAAATGCTGAAGCACCCATTTATATAAATCCAGAACAACCCGGCGTGCGTGTATCGATCAATCACCTGGTATCCCGTCTTTAGCTCCCATTCATAATTGGTATGAAAAATTATCGGTTAAATGTAAGCCCAGTGAGTCAGTCGACTAATATAGAACTTGAGTGATCTGCGACTCGCATTTCGATTTGACCGTTTTGTTTCTTTAAAACCTCTGCGATAGCGGATGTACAATTTCAAGTTGAAAATGATTGATCACCGGCTTTATAAATCACATGTTGAGTAGTGCACTTTCACAGCGATCATAGTAATTATGTAAATAAACATGCATGACTACGAGTTGTTTTTTCATTTTTTTTTTTTGTTTCTGAACATACGTACAATGATTACTTTATTTCACCAGATTTTCCAAAGTTTGGGTAACTACTTGACGGAATATTGCATATTCGGTGATGCCGCAGGAAAAAATTCCAAGATAGGTGAATATTGTGATTCAGGTGAACATCATCGAACATTGTCATGATCTTTGCTGTAAAATTGAAATTCTCGATTCGTTTTTACTCGAAGGCTCTTTCAAGAATAGATAGAGAGAAAAGTAATGATAAGAGATCGATTTTTCTGTCAAACATTCGGTGATTGATACTGAGCTTAGCGTCAAAGAGTAAGGCTCTCAAAAAATCCTAAAAGCTACAAATTTGCTGTAGTTATCTGTGAAACACTAAGATCCATGTCTTCCGGGAAAAAATATATGTCAATGTGGTTCTCAAATATAGAAATCTTAAAATTGGACAAACGATTGATCTACCGGCCGAATAAGTGAGCTTGGTACGAAAACAGCGAGAAAATTCTTAAGAAAATAAAGTCGCCCTCGTGTAGGTATAATTGAAAGACGGTACGTTGTCTGAAATCTGCCTAATTGTAAGAGTCACTGACTTTTGTTTCAAGCTCGAAAAGTTTAATCCGTCATCCACGCAGATGATTATTTCTCTCCTTAAGAAATATTTATCTTCGTGTATATTTATGTAAAAGTAGCTTATCCATATAAATAATATACCTACTGTGCAAGTCTCCAATATGAGTCGTAGGCGAGCCGAAGGTGAATATACCAAATACACGAGGCGAAAAGACAGCTGTCTCCTTGTTGCACACGATTATTTATATAACAAGAGTTTTTTACGCGTTTTCTCACGAAGCACGAATTTGAGGTTAGGATCGCGTAATGTCAGATTTGTTCGCTGCAGCGCATGCGCGTAGTACAGAAAATACCACTTTCAACTCCTAGGACTGAAAAGTGGCCTTTTCAGTACTCCGCGCATGCGCATTCGCAGACTCGCTCTACCGTCATAAAAACGGACACTTCGTGTACGGAAAACAGGCATGAAAAAACGCGTAAAACATGGACACCTCACGTAAAATATAACGTTAAATTTGTGCTACGCGTTTCCCTGAATAATAGGAACAGTTCAGAAGACCGATCAACTATACGATATTATACCCATTATTTATGGGGTGATTTAGACACGGGGTGTTCGAGGTATAAAGGCTCTCCTCGCAGTCCCGACTTAACGCGCGATGAGAAGGTAGCCTTGTTACCCGAATTACTTCCCACGTGTCTTGGTAATTAGCCGGAGTGACGAGTTAATTAGCTTTGGCCGGGAAGCTTTCGTCGCGTGACGTGACGATGGCCGGTATAGCCATTTCCAGGCCGTAATATACTACAGACAAAATCCACTTCGACACGAGAGCCTCTCTCTCTCTCTCTCTCTCCGGCCGCGGGAGTGTGGGTATTAAAAAAAGTTAACACCTTTGCTCCTCCGCGCGGCATATACACCTCATCGCATTTACCCGCACACGCCATACCATTCGATCCGGTTCGCACACGAGGAGGACCCGTTTGTTCCTTTAGCGTCAGTTTTGCCCCGTGGCGCATCGCCGCCGCGAGTTAGGTTAGCAAAATCGGTTATAATGAGGCCTTCGATCGATCAATCAACCTCCGGATCACTACGGCGTATCGATTCCGGAAACTATATCTCTATCTGACCGATTCAAATTAGGGCGGTGTATTCTTTTCTCCCTGAAACACGATCTGAACATCAAATTTTTTCTTTCTTTCTTTTTTTATCGACAAAAAAATCTTCCCAAATTACAAGATCATTAATTCAAGAGCATCGTATGAAAGAGTCCCAGTAACCTATTTTTTTTTTATTCAAATTACGTGGAAAAATGTATACGTATTTCAGTTTCTTGGCTGGGTTTTACAAAACGATCGCGAATACGTGAAAACTACAGACGATAGTTGAATTATCTTCGATAATGATGACAGATTTTTTTTTTTTACTTTCGAGTAACCAGATACGATTTATTATAGCGAAATCAGGTATTGTTTTATTTTTAGTTCAAAGTGCCGGAATAAAGCTGATCTTCTAAAGTTTACGAGGAGAAATACGTTATTATTTATATGAAAACAAAGCCAGTTCAACTGTTAAACTGTACTACTCAATAATTTTGTAAAATTTGACGGAGAAACTGGAATCACCGTAGCTTTTTACACGTTGTTTATCCTTTTGAGTTAGTGCGGTAAGTATTCTTACCACCTATTTTACATCCATTTTTTTTCTATATTTAGAGAACTTATCAACATATTTCGTTGCGGTTTTTTGATATTTCTGATATTATTCCAACATGTTTTCAATACCCGAGAGTAATTATTGCGATGTAATGTAAATTGTTATTGTTAGAAACAAATTGATTGAACAAAATCGAGAAAATTGAAGGAATAATTCATTTCCGATAAGTCACCTCTCTACACGTGTACCTACATATTTTCCATAAATCTTAAGTTTTAGAGGTCGCTGATTACGAATCGGAAATCGGATTTAAAAATTTCAAGATGGCGGATCAGATACGGTGGACGAAAATTTTGAATTCAAGGGGTTTTTGAACAATTTTTTTGATTTTAAAAATTCAGTATGGCGAATCCAGTCAGCAACCCTAAAAAATTTCGCCAATTGAAATGAAAATCTTGTGAATGAAATGGCGATAGAAATTAGCTGTGATTATCGGGCGCCGATAAACTTTTCTTATTGTATAATCCTGATTATCCGCTCCACAAGAATATTCAATTAACCGCAATTTTCACGCTATATACATAACACGCAGACACGATTGTTCAATGCTTTCATCCGCCTCTCTACAGCAAGGAGCCCGTATTTACAATTAGGTTACAAGCAACGTACAGATACTGCAGAAGCGATTAACACGATGAACGATAATCGCAGCCAAACAGGTATTAGTGGTTGTTGATTGATCTGTATAATCACTGTATGATCGCTGCATCTGTTTGTTCCGTCTTTCAATTACGTTTCATTTTTATCGTGAAAAACGCATCAATATTGTTGCAATTAGCTGTAACAATTAGCTGCGTCCAATAGCTACATTTCGCCTTTAGTGTAGGTACATTAGAACCTTAGAAGGACCTTAAATAACTTTTGAAAGATAAGATTTATCATAAAATGATAAGAGACCTTTTTTGTAGAGCGTTCAATTCCCTACAAAAAGGCGTTCTGGTTTTATTATTTTATCAATGCGTTGAAGAGTTATAAAATTCCAAGTTTAAAACAAAAAATATTTCTCATGCTATTTAAATGGGGAATAGAAAATCGGGACGATGCACCTCTAAATATTAATATTAAGAGTCTGAAACTTGGACGGCATCTTTTTTTTTTTGTCATTTGAAACAATATATTTGACTCGAATTTTGAGAGAAAAAAAATAATTGATTTTTTTATACAGTCTAAAAAGTAAGAACAAGTTGTTACGAGTTTCGCCGCGGTATAATAACAGCTGTTACACGTAACCGTGGCGATGATAAAATGCCCCGTAGTGTCGAGCGAAATTATCCGCGAACCGGTCGATAGTGAAAGTCGATACATGAGTGTTGAAAAGAAAGGGAAAGATAAAAATTGTGAAGGAACGAATGTGGGCTGTTTGTGAGCCGCCGCGTAGAGTAATGTCTCTATTCCCACTTGCGGCACTACCGCCAGCCATACCTAATAATTACACGTCACCGAGGCTTCGTAGTAGTGAAGCATCCAGCCTCCAATTATCCGCAAGCACCTGCCTCTCCACCGAGTTGAGAAAAATTTGACGCATTCGAAGGAGGATGGTATACGATGAAGAAAGAACGAAAGAAAGAAATAGAGAAGGAAGAGGAAAAAAAAAAAACTATACGGTCAAACGATCCAGGACAGAAACTCCGCACGGTCAATTTTTTCAACACTGAATCACGGCATCGCCATTGGTTGACTTGTGTGCGCTCAGCTATACTTCACGTTAGTGTGCATATACTCTTAGGGTGTTTTTAGGACGAAGTAAAGCAAACACATCAGCTATTTATCGAGGTTTTCAAGAGTAGGTATTTCACGGTGTGGACATTCTATTTTTTATTGTTTCTTTCTTGTTCTCGCTGTGTATGCATTTCACATAACTGACCGAAGATTGGAAAGAAAATATACATATATCGAAGCGATAAAATTGATTCTATTACCTATATAAGAAATATTAGAAAATTTTTCGCGAGAAATATGTTCTTATTCGTAGGGAGTAAAAAAAGTTTGAAGCTGTGGTAAATAAATGTATTCGAATCGAGATTGGAGAATTTTTTGTGCCAAATGTAAAACGAGAAGAAGAATAAGAAAAATAAAATAGATTCTTATGTGGAAAATTCTCAGCTTTAGAGAAATTCGATGCTGGGTAAACTCTTAAAATCAATTTTGAAGTTTGAAATAATTATTCGTCGAGTAACCTAACCTTCTTTCGGCTATGACTATAATTTTCTACAATAAACTTTATTTCAACATCGCGTTCTTTGACAGTCTTCGACAGTCATGAACATCTGCATTTTATTACTGATTTCAAATTTGAGGGTGAGCAGATCAACCGCATTTTGTCATATTCAGGATGATCTCGGCTGGATGTTCTTGCAGTTTGAAGAACCACAACCCTGGAAACTACAGGCTGTTCAATCATGTTCAATATGCAAAATTATACCGTACTATGGAAAAAAAATATCTCCATTTTCGATGAATAAGTCTAAAAAATTGAAATATGCTTTTTCACACCTTATTCAGATCGATTTTTGTGCTTACCAGTAAAACGGCGAATTTTTTTCCAGTATTTTCTCGCAGAAAGCTGAAAGGTTTCCATACAAAAGCTAATCATTATTGCAGATTTTAATTTCTCACGCCCACTCGGTAAGACAAAAAATGGCATTCAAACGTAATTTTAGAAAATTCACGATGCCAAAGCTAGGCGAGTGGTAAAGAAATTGAAAAACTCACGCGATTTTCTCTACAAGATGTAGGCAACTCTACGTTGTGGGGAGTATGAGTACCGACATGAGAGTGCAGCTTTGTCATAAAAATTGGCGGAACCAATCTTACACTGCTTCGGTGATCCGACAGACTTCTCGGAAACACGCAATGCGGCAGCGTGCAGTTTTGAAATCACGCGTAGTAAAAATTCAGAGAGAGTAAGAAATCGGCATAATAATAGGACAGAGGGCCGTAATATACCGACGCAATTTTGTTGCTGGGGATATTACGACAATTGTTGGGTAGAACGTAAGTCCGTATCTACAGAGCGTGAGTACAGTAGTGCTGGACGGAGGTGAATTAGTGCAAAGAAGGTAGACTTTATTCCTGGAAGCATAGATCGTTTTCAAAGTTATTACCCGAGGTTCGCCATATTTGTACGTAGTTAACCCGACGCTAATGACACGCGCTTCTTGCATCACTGACGAAGAGGCGCGCGTCGCCTTCTCTGCGAATAGACGGCTGTCGATTCTGATGGTGATGCGGCGAAGAATTGCAGGCGTGTCTAATTCCTCACCCGCAAAGGCCGCAACGTCGAGTCCTCGTTGAATTACGGGGATTTACACTGAGAAAAATTTCATTTGTTACAGTAACTAGTAAAATTCAGTAAAACAGGTATCGTTAAAAAAAAGTATTTAAATATCGTTGGTATTACGAAAAACGAGGTACCCCTAACTATTTTGCGCTATTGTCGATCCTTTTTTGGTTATTGCAACGCAAAATCAGTTTGTGAGGTTTACTCTACTTTTTTAGTCAAACAAGGCTTTAACGTCAATTTATCGTTGCACGAGCATTAAATTTTCGCAACAGTTACAAGAAAATATAGCAACAGTGATCGTAATGAGAAAGAATAGTAACGGATACTAGACTTTCCTGTAACAGCTGGAAAACTAATTTTCATTTTCCACCTAGAACTATATTTTTCGATTGTGGTAAAAAATGAAAATAGTCAAGGACTGAGCGGTAACCGAAATTAAAAATTTCTCTCAGTGCGATGGATTCGAGGTGCATAGAGCCGCTGACGGAAGGAGCGACGTTGAACAGCATCGTCCGGTACGTACTAAGGCACACCCGACTGACGGAGGCCAGCGCTCGGCACGCAGTTCTGGAGGTCCTCAACCTGGGAGTATCGATGGGAAGAATCGGCAAGACGCCAGCCGGCACTTATCTTCTCATGACATCGAAGCCTGCCGCAGTTACGCACAAGATTCGCGAACCTCGATTCGACGATGACAGCAGCCCCGAATCTTCTCTTGGAAGCACCAGCGACTGAGTAAAATGAGCTCAGTTCATGTGTTCCAAGTCCAAAAATTATAATAATAAGTAAATTGTCGTTAAACGTTTCATATTGTTGTGAAAAAAGTTTTCTCTAAATTTACATATTTATATTATTAGGTGATCCTATTTGGGGGTTGGAAAATTTTTATCTTGAGACGCCCCCGATATCTGTTCCGAATCATTAAATAAAAATCTGTGTAAAGTTTTAAGCCTCTACGTCAACCGGAACACGTGCCTCTGAGCTCTGAAAGTTTTAAATGTAAAATACATGTAGTTTTTATAAGCAGTTATTTCGATTTGTATGACTGGTATAAATTAAGGAACCGATTTGAAACTTGGCAGAGTTGTTGTTTGTAACGACAGGAACAAAGCCTGAAAATTTCATAATTTTATAATGTATTTCTTTTTTTATACAAGCTTAATAGCATCAATTTTATTAGGCTTATATATAAGTGAACAATGAGTATAAGCTTGAAATTTTCAGATCTTTTTCCTGATCATAAAAGCTAAATATATTTTACATTTAAAACTTGAGGAGCTTAGAGGCACGAGTTCCAGTTCACGTAGAGGTTCAATACTTTACACAGATTTGAAAAAAAAATTTATTTGAAACAGATCTGGGGAACGTCCCAATGAAAATTTTTCTGACACTTAAATAAGGACCAACCAAATATAATATATCGTCAACGTGACAGTGTCAGACAATAATTAAAGGTCATTTACCGGCCTCTTTCATACCATCGTCGATTGTTACAAGGAAGAACGCGCGCGATTCAAACCCCGATAAACCGACGAGGACTACATCGTCGAGTTTGAACAGATTTTTGATACTTTCGTTGATATTTTTTCTCCATCGACCATCGATTTCTCTTTTTCCTGGCATCTGTAGATACATAACCATGTTATACTCGCCGATAAACGTGAGCGCATAGGATCGAACTATTGGAAACGAAGGAACGCAGAGAAGCCTGCCTCAGCAGGCAGTGCGTGGGATCCCTGGCTTCAGTGTCGCAAGAACAAGTTCTATAAACCTCGGTACCTCGGTACTTAATTACCGTCCAGCGTGCTTCGCCGTCTGGTAGGAACCTGCGGCCTGGCTTTGCGCTGTAAGTGCAAGTGTTGATTTGCCAACTCACTGTACTCGAACCAGCAGCCTATAACGAGCATTTGACCAAAGCGTTATAGAACGATGAGCAATAATCTTGGCGTGGATTCGCTATCAATTGGTGAATTTCTGCGGGAATCAACGATCGGATAACGAGCTTGCAACTTTGTCGTGCTTGAGCGAACTCGGTTCTCTTACCTTCTTGAAGCATTCACTTTTCCCCAAGTTCTCGGGTTTAAGTTGTCGACAATGATCCTTTCATGCTAATTGTAAATCAGAATTCGGATCAATTTGAAAGTTTGCATGTTTCCTCTCAGAGACTTCTTGAAAATAATCAATTCAAGCTTCATGTCATCAAGTTCCACCGTAATTTGATCTGTACGGATCACGGTGAGCTTTCTTACGTAACGATACCTCAGAAGCTAGCTTATCCATAATGTGGTAGTTTTGTGAAAATCTTAAAAAATTACTTGCAATTTTGTGTTGATTTAAAAATATTACTTTGCAATGCTAGTTCCAGAAAGCGGTCGTTTGCGCAAAAGTAACCAGAATGTTAAAATGGTGTGCAAAAAAGTAACTAGTAGGTATCAAAAAGGCTATAGTCGATAAGTGCCACTTCTCACACGCTTCACAGGCACTGAAAAAGAGGCTTTTAATGCACGTGTTGCAAAAACTAGTATCCGGTTGTTCTTCGTCCGATTTTCATATTAGATTCTGTGGCCTCAGATCGAACAACCAATACGAACAAATCAAGTTACGAACTATCCTGCCCCTGGTTCCAAATGCGCGATAAGTATCATTGACTACTAAAGTCAAGGTTCGGCCCGTTGGGGTTTCGGTAGTTCCGAACCCCCGCTGACGTTGAACGAGGGAACCAAAAGGGTTAGCTGGCGGCAGTTTTTATCTAAATATTAATTGGACAGCCAATTATATTTTCGTAGTGAAACATAAATTTATAATTGTTAACTGCAATTAAAGCGAACCAATTATCCGTGCGCATGCTCTCGGATGGTCATTAACCGTTCTTGTGTGTAGCCTCGGGGGAGTAAAGATGCCACTCCGAGGATGCTGCGGCAGAGTATCCGCCGCGTAGGGGAGTCACGGAATTGTTTACTTCACGAAAATGGCTCGGGAGTCGCGCGCGATCACAAGAGGTTAGGAAACAAAGTCCTTTGTTCGTCGCAAAAGGCGAAGCGTCGCGACGCCGCGCACATACCTACCTACCAACGAAACATGAACCATCCGACCATCCAACATGCGCAAGCAATCCATGTTCCTCTACACGAATGTGCAGTAGGTACAGGTACGCAAGACCAAGAGCCGAAGGCTTCGACTATGCCATCCACCCACGAGGAAGATTGCCGCGTGATTCACGCCCCGGTGTATATTCTATTCATGTTGCGCTTTCGTTATTCAAGAGAATTACACCGCGTCTCGGAGGTGGACTACGGAGCTGGAACAAAGTTGTTCCTTCCTCCTATAAGAGGAAAAGGGGCAAATTAGCAGCTCCGGTCCGGATGGATGCCGCGGAGGTTGCTGCCAACTTCCAGCTTGGAGCTTACGGAGTTTACCTAAACCGGCAAGCCAGTTGTCCGCATGCGGAAAAGAAAATTAAACCGCGGTTCGGTGGACCCTCAATCCTTCCGTTCCCTCTAGGGAACCTTACCTTCCGCCACTGTCTTTCAAGTTGACCTCTTCACCCCAATTTACTACGACACGCAGGGATCCTCATTCCACTCCACCAGGTTATCAATACTGCCTTGCCGCGTCAGTGCAGAAAAAGAAAACCCTGGGGAAAGTTACGAAGCGCAAATTTAGGTGTGGAAATCTTTATTATAAGAGCACATAATGAAACCGTTGGATTTTATTTTCACTTAATGGAAGTTTGTAAATTCCAAACAATGTTCAGTGGTTGCAAGCGATCTTCTAGGCTGTCAAATGGTTGCTGATTCCATTTCATTCTAAAGTGTCTGAGAAACGACAAAATTATTACGTCTTACGTTCAATAAACATCTGGCAATGTTGAATATATCCGATTCCAAGGTATACGTTTACCCTTGTTCACGAAGCTTATGCGGCAGAAGGTTATTTCGCTTGTCAAAGATGCATTCTCGATGGCACGGACTTGCACGGAGGCGTCGCGCAAGGTGCAACCGCTCGCAGAGTCAGTCTGGACAATGATAAAAGAGGGAGAAGAATGCGGCGAATGAGGGAAGGCGAATAGAGAAGAAACGCCAAAGGATGGGGCGTCCCGAGTCCTATACAAATTTATGCCCCAGGTTCGCTAAATGCCTACGGTGGTGCATACATTTGCAGCCTTTCACTCTCTCTCTCTCTCTCTCTCTTTCTCGCTCTCTTGGACATCCCGACACATATACTATACACACGTCCCGGAGTGTCGCCGAAGATCGTTCCTCGACGTCTTCGCGCCGCTGCACAGCTGCACCAGCATCGCGAAACGTTAATACAATATCTCGCCGGCCAGATCCGACCTTCAGAAGCTCTGATACACCTACGGGGTGTCTCGGTAAAACGCATAGACTCGGAGCTTCCACCGTGGTTCCAAGAATGTTTTCTTTCCGAAGAATCAGGTCGAAACGAAGGGCATATATGAGCCGATCGCCGGGGAACTGTTTTAATTTTCGGATCACGTCGCCGCACCGCTGCAACCCGTCTGCAAATTTAAATTGGGGCCTCATTACGGGGAAAGTTTGAGCCGGGACTTTGGCCCCTCGAACGACCCAAAACTGTCTCATTTTTAAAATCGTTTTACCGTAAACGCCGAGCAGCCGAAATGGCCGACCGCGGTTCTCGATCAAATTACACCTTAATCTGCACTCTCGAGCTTTTTTCTCCTCTTCTGTTATCCTCGGCGTTTCAATACCATGCACCGCTGTTACTTACCCGTAAACATTGTACGGCCTTACGGCAAGGTCCACCCTGTATAGGGCGCAGGATCGATCCGCGTGTAGGTAAGACAGACGGACTAACTTCAGCCATTCGTTTTTGTAAACTGGATCCGGCGAGGCGAAGGGCTGCGGGATGCATCTCGGCTCATTTAAATGTAGCTCCGCACCGGACCCGGGGTACATATGAGATGAAGATAAATAGGTGTAAAGCAGGAAGCCTGTTTCACTTTGTTAAAGTACGCGACGGTATCGCGGCTACTCGCGCTGTCGCCTCTCCGAGTACCTTCGAGTGCCTTGAAAAGCTCGCGTCGAGACGAAACGGGGACCGGATGACCCTGCCCGTCTCAATCTCCGAAACGGGCTGACTTAGGTACAACGTTAACCGGACTATAAAGTTTAATTAGGGCTCCTGTGGACCACCTGCCACCTCCAGGTACCTCAGCCTGAACCCGGTCCTGCGATATTTCTCTGGTCGCTGGGATCCACGGCTCATCTTCGGCCTTTAACCCCAAACCATAACGTCATCGCTGAGGAGAGAGAAGACTGTTCGAATTGCATACTTCCAGGGTTAAAAACTGTTGGAGTTAGGAAAGGTAAGGGAGTTTCGCTTGGGCTTTACAGCATTGCAGGAAGACCGATCCCCGGTGGTCGAATCCATCGGTTCTTTTCCTCGTCAGGACCGGCGGTGATTCGGTATATGTATATGCACGAGCCACAGCTCAATGGCTTGGGTGATGTCCGTGACGATTTTTAATATCGGCTTTCTGCAGACTCATACAGCTCCATGGGTTGGTATATAAACCGAAAGCGACGCCGGCTCTTCCGATGATTGGTACTAATTTCATCCTTGCCCTTTTATTCGAGCCCATTCCGTACCGTCGGAAGCACTCAACGACGAAACTACCAACAGGATCACCCGGGAACATGTTACACCTCAAGCCCATTTGATTTTATGGGAGATTTTTTTATTTCTTTTATTTTTGGCAAGAATGTTCGTCATACTCGATATAGTTGTTTTTTCTGTCTTTCCAAGCAGCATGAGTTCGGATCTATCAAGTGTTGCATCGCGTTGTAATGAAAACTTATGTATAGAAATAGATACAAAATTGGCGTTCTGAATTGTTTCGTTAAGTGAAAATAACCCTGTTCCAATTTAATGTGATTGCTGAATTATGAATCTTTCAAGACGTATCACGTTGGATTAATTTCTACTATACAATTAGACATTATCCTCTATACAATACGAAGAATCAAGTTTTGTTCAATCATTTCACATGTCTAATTGTTTAGTTTTCTATAAATAATTCCACGCAGATGCTTATATACTTTAAATTTGTACTTAAGAATTAATTTGGGACCAATGACGAACATCGACTTTATTACTCAAAAGTATGCGATGAATCTCATACTTCGATTTGCAGACCATGGTACTTTAGGTATTCTGAACATGTTCTTCAGCCATAGCAAAGGAAATAAATATATGTCGGAAAGAGGGGGGAGTTAAATTGTGAAAAATATACGTCAACTCCAAAGGAGGTAGAAAAGGTTTGCGTTGCCTTTAAATGAGGGAATCTAAGATTCCGCTTTCACGTAATCACTTTGTGTCAACAAGTGTGAATATAGGCGAGAATGACACGGTCTTATCTGATTACTACTGATTCTTGATTCGATATGGGTGGATTGAGTTGAGGAATTCACCGAGGAGTGAATCGTGGCACGTCTCGTAGTATACAAGAATGAGAAGATTCAGTTAAGTGTAAGCACGGAAGCACGTGCGTGGTTGGCGATGATCAGGCCCGAAGGAATCGAGAGGGTGGTGGAACGAACGAGATAAGCGAACAGGACTTGAGGCCAGAAACGCATTCGCTCACGTTTTTCAATTCTTGTCTACAAGCTAATTCCGTAGATAAGAGTTCTCTTATTAATCGGCCGGATAAGGCCCACCGTGTCGAGGGAGGCGGTGGAGTTAATTAGGTTGTGCCCGTTCCTTCGTCCCGGCGAAGGAAGGAGCCGCCGGCATTGGAGACTGGGAATTAAGGGAAGGGGAACACCGGGGCGGGTCCATTTATCTACAGAGTTTAGATACGATCTGCGTCCGCGCGCGAGATCCTGCCAGTATTTGTCACGGAGATGTGGCCCGAAGATTAGCCGTCAAGGGGCCCCCGCGGGGCCCAAAAGCCTCGGGTCCCTCACCTCGCGTTGCGTTATTCACCAAAAACTTGTCGTTCTTCCCCGCGCCACGGGAACAATGCTACACCCGGAAAACGTGTCTTGGGATTTTTACGAGAAACGTGGCTCGACTGCCGAGCACCAAAAGAGTTTTCTTCACCAACTGACGAGGAGCAGCTGATATTATCAAAAAGACAAAAAAAAAATAAACAACCGCCATTTTGTCATCCCGAGCAGTGTTATAACGATGGAAATTCTCAAGCTAAACCAACGCCTAACCATTCTGCTGATTAAAAATGGGTGCATCTAAGCTTTATCTTGAAAATGATAAGGCTGCAAACAGTTATTGACTTTGCAGACTCAATTTGGCTGGACTTAAATTGAAGTCCTTTGTGTGATTCAATGTCACCATATCGCTTCAAGTCCTTTTGGATTTATCATTCCATGGAAACAGTGTGATTGTAAATTTATTTAACGATCAAAAACGAGTTCAGGTACAGATCACCTTTTCACTCAATGTTCAATACGGTAATAAGTCGTTGGGTCTACGAGAGAAAAAACGTTGGATACTTATCCGCTAGAGTTTTTGTGCATGCGATTTTTTCCGTATCCGGAATCGTTGCATCGTTAACTACGTTAATAGTAGCAGCAGATAGAAAAGAGTGCTGTATTACAATGAGACGCTTTTTTGCCTTTGGGTGTATTTGATCTGCATCAGTAAACTGTCGTATTTCTAATTTCTGTCTCTCAGAATCAGTCAGTCAACCGTTTACTTTACACGGATAATACTCGTCGAACTCTTATAGTCGGGAATTTTTCCTTAATCACTTGCATAGGTACGAGTAACAATTGTTCCAATCGTTAAAAATGGCCTCAGGCTAGGCTTTGAACTGCATCAAGAGTTGCGGAAGGAAGCGATATCTGTTATAATATAAGAAGAAACTCAGTCTGAAGTCGTACTTCCTCCTACTACAGCTATTACTGAAATTTAAAAGAAAGGTGGGTGCCTGATTTATCCTTCACCTGTATCCTCCTCCGCCACCGCTTCCACCTCTCACTCTGCATTCAGGATATTTCGAATACCTGTAACACCAAACGTACGAAATAACTTCCCCGCATTTTGGAGGGTGGGAAAGAAGTTCGGAAAAAGAAAAGAGCTGCAGAGAGGCAGAAATTACACCTGTATACATTTGAGTCGTCGTCTTCGTATTTGGTATCTGTCGAGCGGACTCATAACCTTTACGGACCGGCAGTTCGAATTAAGGCAGACGAGGTGGAATCTTAATCGGCGCGGGAAATGAGGGGACGCCGGAGCGTCGGGATTATTGGGACTGCCACGCCACGAGGTCTGAGGGCTCACTTTACATAGAAATGTATCACTCCGACGGGTTAGAGGGGCGCAGGAGGGGGGGGGGGGGGGGGGGGGGTCATACCGTTCTCCTTTTTGTCGTTTCTCTTGCCATTGCTCTTGATTGTGAGTCTGGATTACACGCACGAGGGGCAAAAATGGACCATCGGCAAGCGGACGACTGGACACGGCGTTTCGCCAGTTAGGAAATACCAATTTCGGGGGCCTTTGAAGATCGAAAGAAAAAACGATCAACGCCGAGGAGAAAGTCGGATACATCGACCCGTTACAAGGGACTTATCGACACATTCCTTTAACCGAGATCTTCGGCGTTTAATGGATACAAATGTTGGTCTCAAACACGACTGTAATCACCATACGTTCTGGAGTTTCTATCGCGGTTTATTATTTGAACTTTAGCATGGTCCAAATTCCGAGTGGTTTGAATTCTCAAAGAGTCGAAAATTTTTTGTCAAAGTTTCTCGGCATTTTATCGAGTAAATTGCCATACGTAGAAATTTGTCGTTATGGCCCACTTACCTACTGGAAATTTTTACATTAAATTTAACTATTCAAAGTCTCGACCATTTCCAAATTCGGTCGTTTGGAATTCGTTTACCCATCGGAATGACGAACATACGATTAGATTGTTTTTGCTGCAATACAAGTTTGCGCAGGTCGGTAGGAATAGTTGAGCAGGAAAGGAACCATGGAATTGGGTACGAACGTGGAACACAAAAATAAAAATAAAATAGGGTTAGAATATAGCATTGGAGAGGAAGGATGCAATCTGATAGAAATGTGGAAGGTAAAAAGAACGGTAGAATATGATATGATACATATTTAATGTCATATAGTACATTTTGTGGCAAACTGAAATTACCTATACAAAAATCCAGAATTTAACATAAATAGTGCTGCAAAAATGCAAAAGAAGCAATAATATACAAAAATAGTATTAATGGTAACGATAAAGTAGTAATGCGAAATAATTAGTAATAATAGTAATAACAAATCAGAATACAAGATTACTTAGAATACATTGCTATAGCATGAAACTTATAAAAGTTCAATATAAAATTACTTAATTCAATAAACTTCCATATTAAGCACAACATAATGAATTAAAAAAAAAAAATATATATTAATTAAAGAATAGGGTAGAAAGGTGAGAACTGGAAAGAAACGATGGATTAAAGTATAAATATGGAGACAAGGAGAGCAAGGATGCGACAGAGTAAGATTGAAGAGATGGTCATCGCGTAGGGATGCAACGTGTTCATAGGGTAGTGTAGTTTATTGAAACTCGTTTAAATTCGACAGTGACTCAGCAGTTGCTCGCTTGCCCAAAATTCATGGAAACGAAATTTGAAATTATTGTGAAAAAAATGTTTCCTTGCAAAGCGAACACGACAGATCCCAGTTGACTAAAAGCTCGTGGAATGAACGGACCGAGTCAAGTTTGCTACTTCACGTCCTCCACGACCATTCGTTTCGTTCGTTCGTTCGTTCGTTTTGTTTGGCTCTGGTTTTGGTTTGATTTTATTTTTCTACACACGCCTCAGAAAACGGTGGCTTGAGCAGCGCGGCGCGGCGGCTCCCGAAACAAAGGGAGGCAGAGAGACCTGCTCTCAAAACAAACATCACTTCACTATTATTCGAGGCTGCAGTTCGCCGCGCTTCGTACAAGGTTCGACTATTCACCAAAAATCGTACCTACCTCGGTGCCTCGAGCGGCTCGAACACGCGCACAAACCGAGGTACACAGATGCGGAAATCCACGGGATCAACAATGTCCGGGATGCCCCGCAGACGCGACGCGACGGCTTCGTCGAGCTCCATTCACACGCCTATGAAAGGGAAACCCTCGCTGCTCAATAGGAGTGCACCGCGATACCGGCAACACCTCGAATCTCGAGACAATACGAGAGCCGACGTGACGCTAACCACCGCCGTAATATCCTCGAGTTTATACCGCTCGTTGCCAGTCTATGTATACGGCTCGTGGTCGCCCTTCTTCTTCTTCTCCTTCTCTGTTATCCATATACAGAGGCGCGCTGCCATCTCGACTGTGCATAGGTTATGTTCCTTTCCTGTTCGTGTGACATTCGCGCCAAACGGCAAACGTATCTTCACGCGATCGCCGCCGCGGCGTTCATTTGTATTCAAGCATCCTTTCGACCTGGGCACTGCAGCTTGGTGAGTACAAAAAAGTCGCGGTGAAACGAGGTCTTGAGATGCTTTGAGCCCTGGTGTCACGTGACCGATTTAACTGTTTTTACGACAATCCATCTCATTCTTTCCTGAAACCATCGACTCGATTTCAAATTTTGTTTTTGATGTGATCGTTTTGATGTCAGGAAGTGCACTGTGGTCAGTCAAGGCTGAATAAATATCGTGCAAATTTGTCATTCATTTATTTGGCCGCGAGGCAGGCTTTGAGGTTATATTTTGCGAATAACTCGATCAATAATTAGCGTGATAATTTATCGATCCTAGCTGACTGGAGGACTTTTTCTAACATCACAACGATCTGATCACAAAAAATTACAATTCATACCGATTTTTTAGAAAAAAATTGGGATGGATTCTCTTAAATATTATTCTTGAAATTGGTGAGTCAAAATTCAATACCATTCTGTTACTTTGAATACAAGATTGTTGAATACTGAAAATTTATCAAATTTACATATTCGTAATCCACGATGATTTGCCTAAGATCTCAAGAATTACAAATACTGAAAATGCAAACATGGGGTTACGATTAGATGCCGATCTGTCATTTCAATCGATTCCAAATGGTTGTGTTTCACGATGGTTTATTTTGTTGGGAAAACATTTTCTTGATACAGTTCTATTTCCTGTCAAAAGTCAATATAGTATTCATGAAAAAGAATATTATATACCCGAGTTCAACTTATTTTTATCTTAAAATGGTTGAAAATTGATTCCAACATTTCATTTTTTTTCGATTTCAACGTCCAACAAATTCCATTAATTTTCTTATACTCACGACCAATGTGAAAACTAACAAGAACGCTCCGTTTTTCTTGTACCTATAAGGAATGAAAAAAATAAAAGTAAACAATCCGAAGAGTAAATTTTTCAATTCTTGCGTTTCTGTGTAAAAGGGTTATAGTATATACGTGCACAGTTATGACGTCACAATCGCTTAACACGTATCAAATCTGTGAACCAATTCGCTTATACGTTATTTTTACGTCGATTTTTCCGCGATCTTACAACCCGCGTGTAGAATCGATCTGAAACTCGTGGTGGTCCGGGGCTAAGGCCTACTAATTAATTAAGCGAAGGATCACCGATTGCAGAAGAAGAGAGCTGATCCGAGCCCCGCGTCCTTCGATCCTGCTCCAAGCGTCGCAAGTATCGAACCCGGGATACGAAGTCGTGTATCTCTCCGTCCGAGAGAAGCTAAAAGTTGAGACACAGAAGCGGTTAGCCCCCGGGGCCCGGGCCCCGCGGTAGCAGCGTACCTTCGCCCCGAAGCTCCGAGATGTTTGGTCCGGCGCGGCGTCGATATCATCTTCTTGGCGTTCAGAAATCATTAGAGACGAAGAGGCGCATTCCAAGGTCCAAACGGACCTTATTTGAATGATCGGGAACGCCGGGGCCGTCGCTCGGGACTAAAGAGAGGACTGACTGTCTCTTCTCCCCCCTCACTGTACATTTTTACGGACCCATTTGGATATGAGTGCGTTAGGTGTGTACACTGGCTACCATTCACGTGTGTACATATCCACGTACGTGCGCGTCGCTCAAGGATCCGAACCCAGGCATTTATTACGCCGTTATCAGATTTCAATTTCGATGCTCGTCACAATGGATACTATAATTATTTTTACTAGTGGGCAGAAACTATTACTGTACATTGTACACCTATACGCCCATATGTATACATACGTATCCATCTGCCCACATAACCTCCATCTTATACCTACTTGCGAACATACCTACACGGGGAGGAAAAGATGAAACTTAGTAGGCTGGGTGACCGACTGCGCATGTGCAAAATAATTAAATTCTATCGGTCGGCCAGATCATACCGCCGAAATACTTTCGTCTGTAACACAGGCGTGCCAACTTATTCGAAACCAAACAGGCATGGCACGTCAAACTCTTCCGCGTCAAGTAGTAAATTGAAATTATTTTGTTATGACGATCCGTAGCTGGTATTAGTCATAAGAAGCTTAACAATGAAACTTTTCCAAGCCTTTCCGACTCACTGTAAATTAACTGTTTGAGATCTGCTTAACCTAAGAAATCCGAATCCTCTACATAACCTGTGTGAGCCGCATTTGACAAGTGAAGCTTGAGTTGGCTAACCTGCATGAAAATTCGATAAAGTTCGCGCATGCGCAGTCGGACGGTAATCAGCTAAGTTTCACAGTTTCCTCACGGTAGAATGCACGAAGCCAAGCCGATGGGATCAATTCCTGCAGGATTCGTGGGGCCCCAGGAGGGCCTCGGTATGTCCGCGATCATGCTTCTTTACTCTCTACTCTTTTTATTTCAACTCTTTTATCGCTACGACAAACACGTCGACGTTCTACTACAATTCGACGACTGTGTCCGGACGATCGTGCCTTATTTTCTAAATAGTTGCCGGCGTCCGAGTTATGCGATGCTTCGTAATTGTCCGAATAATTCTCTCCCAGTTTGTTTTGCCCTCCGAATTTTATGTTGGTTATAATACATCTCATGTGCGATGCTTAGATGACTCGCATAATTCAAATGAAAATGAAACTACTCGGAGTTTCACTTCAATTTCATTTTCGTTTTCATCAGCTTTTATTCTCGCATTTTTCGACACATCTATTAATTTTTCTCCAATTGTGAACGAGGTTATTTTAATTCTATGATAAATTTATCAATGGGTTATTCGTTTTCACAGAGATTTGCAAATTTGGGGACATTAAAATTAGCCTGAGCAGATATTGCCGGAGTGAAACATTTTCAACACCTCTAATTATTCAGCCCTAAAAATCGTGCATGCATGTTAAATGCGTGTAAATTATCTGTGACAAAACGAAAAAAAAAAAGATGAAAATCGCCATCAGTTTTTGTTTGGTAGGTATTAACGAATGTATACTGAATAAACAAGCTCTGAACGTATGGATACTTATACGCGCGGTTAAAAAATGTATACATGAGTGCAGAGCCACCTGGAAATGGACGTTGGTTTATTTCCCTCCGAAGCAGCGCGACGTCCGTTAGGGTAAAAGGTGAAAGATACAAGATTAGGGATATAATTAAGAAACCGGAGGCTATACACTATAATAGGATATTCTGGCAAATAATTCTGTCCTATTTTCTACCGGGTGCAGCGCGCGAGGTTTCAAACGAAAGAGCCGAGTCACACAGCTGCAGAGCTCTTTCCCATAGTGACGCAGCACTGTTTTCTGGGCCCCTCGTTGCGTCGGGCCTCGTGACTTTTCGGATTGCACGGAATGGGAGCGCGTCTCCTGCCCACCCAGCCACCCCCTCTCGGACCCCGAAGCCCAACCATCCCCTCCCATCTCGGTTATTGCCGCGTGTAGCTACATCTCGCAAACGTATTTACGTACAGTTTATACAAGAGGTACAGAGTGCGCGATGTAACATCGTGCCCCGTTGCAGTAACGTGTGTACACAGAGTGCACGTGGAAGATCAGCAGAGACGCCGGGGAGCAAGCTCGGCTTGTTCGAGCAAATTGTACACGACGGGTCTCGCGCTTCGAGAACAGGGCACCTCAGCGACCAGCGAACTTGACAATCGCCCACGCCAACTGCTGCTGCACTCCTTCTCGTACCTTCGCCAATATTACACGGTGTCCAGTGGTCCTGGAAATGCCCTTGAATCTTCCATGTCCTTCAAATGTCCTGCAAACTGTCCTTGAATTTTTCCTGCCTACTGCAAATATTCTATTTTTAATGTCCTTGATAACCTGAAAATGTCCTGGAAATGGTCTTGAATTTGTTACGGATTTTTTAATGGACACCGTGTATTAACACTCGCGTTCAAGAGCCTTGATTCGTTTAATTTTATGTATTCAGTTTTTGGCACGACCGTTCGTCAACCGAGTGTCGTAACGTTTACTTTCATCGAGAATGTCGGTTTGAAACAAAGTTGCAGTCGGGCATCACGTTGCCGAAACATGTTTTGTCACCTACGAAATACTTTGCAAGCATTTTCGAAACTGAACGTATGTGTGTAATATACGTGAATCTATCGGTTTTTAACGAATTTGATACCAAATAAACCACTTGACCGATTCGGATGAAATTTGGACGAGGAATTGGATACATCTAGATTATGTTGTTACTTTGTACGAACTTTTATACATCCGGTTTCAAAATCGCGAACGTTAAAACTTTTGAAAGTTTCGTGACTTCTACGTGCTTCGATAATATTTATCGAATTTTGAAATACTATTTTTTACCATTAAAATAGATTATCAGCATTTCTTTCAATTACTTGGACCGGAGTTTTTGTGGACAGGGTTTCAAACGAACCGCTAAACCGATTTTACTGAAATTTATTTGACAGTATGTAATGTTCTTATCCAGGCAACGTCCTAACAAGCTTTTCACTATTATGCGATATAAAAAACTTTATAAAACTCATATTTTACTTTGCAAATCATTAGCCATTTATCATTGTGTCCACATAATGCAGTAAAAGAATGGACCAAAAGATCCACCACATTAGAAGTCAGGTATAATATATTTAATTCAAGTCATTTGATATTTTAATTACATAAAGTATATATTGGAATGGCTAAATGAAAAGGTTACTATTATTATTTCAAATGACTCAGCATGGTCTTTAGATTTCAAATTCATCGTTCGTCAGTTACCCTATAATCACAATTTTCTGTGTTTTACAAAATAGTCCTGAATTATCGTATGATAAGAGAAAATAGTGATAAAACAATATTAGCAGCAATGATTGCAGAGACTATTGGTTGGTTTGCAAGTTGTTTATCCATTTCGGTTTCACAGTTAGTACAAAATCGAAAATCTCTTTGTGTCGTACAAGAGTGAACGAATTATATCCGTTGTTGACGTTCATGGTAACAATTTGCGTCTCACATCCATAGAGAATGAGCTCTTTATCTTACAGTACGTTATAACCTCCAAGGTTGGAAGAAAAATTGGTCGTTATTTTTCAGCCGTAAAATTCTCGGAGGCGTACGTTGAGTCCGAAGATCAGCAAAAAGTGTTCGAAGCTATATCGCCTGGTTGTTTCTTATCCAGTCAAAGCCCATGGTGCGCCAGGTTGTTGATATACTTCGACAACTTTAGCGGGTGGATTACGTAGCTTGTAACTTAAGGATACCATGTAATTGGTACTAAGTTTGGCGGTAGAATACGTGTACGTGATACGCGCAGGATATATATGCGCGTAAATATAACAGAAACGGTGACACCGTAACAAGCCATAAGATCGAAAGTAGGGTGGAAGAATATTACCTAGAGAAAAATTTCCCATGTATATCTGTAAGCTTATACTTGTATATAATATACGTATACCTCCTGCGCTATTAACGGCTCGTCGCCCGTACAATTTATGGGTCATTAATTAAGTCCGCATAAAAATAATCGCTGTAAAATTATGGAATAGACAAGGAGCATCCGCGTTGGTCCCTGCACTCGGGGCCCGGTTAGGTCTTTGCACGTATGCAGTACACTGGCCGCGCTGCACTGCGGTGGGATTTTTAATACGCACCCTTGCGTCGTCGGGGCCTGATCGGGCCTTGCAGGCTGGGGGCCTCGTGGATCCCATATAGGCGCTACCACGGGCCCCACGGAGCTGAAAGTGATTTATAAGGAGATCTGGGCGAGCGGAGGGGGCCGCGAATGCAAATTTCAACCAAGTAGAACGCGCTGTTTTGCCCTCCTCTGTGCACCGGCCATCCATTGTCTTACGTCTATTTATCTTGGGGCCCAACCGTGTCGAGAATGTACCATTCGTTCTGCATTTTCTACGTCTTAGCATCGTACGTACGAGTATTTATCACAGATGAGAGAAAAAAAATGTATGAAGGAAAAAATCGACTCATGCGATCCTATATTGCTCAGACTGTCCTGGCCGAACACTCAAACGTCACTCAGACTGAACATCTGCCTTCCTCTATGTCGTCCTAGAGAGACGTCTTCGCTGTTTTATTCCTGGGTTTACCTCCGTCTATGGTATACTAGAAAGGATACGTGTAATCGAAGTGTAAAAGATACTTCAGATCATTGCTAGTATATCACAGGGCATAAAAAGACACACACAATTAACGAAATTTCAGATCGAAAAATGAAAAAAATTTCGTAGCGGATAAAATCACTGTCGTCCGTAATTGATTTCAATGAAATTGTCACAGTCAACTTTTTGTTAAAGGACAAACAGTTTGAGTCTTATAGAGCGAATATGGGTGGGTATTTAATTTGAGAGACACAAGCAAATCAATTTGAAACAAGAATTAGAATGCAACAGATAGACAAGTAAAAGAAATTGACAGAAAGAAATAGTTCAGAAAAGCGACCCTATAATTGTCAAGGTTTTTCTTCTTCGGCAAACTATTTTTTTACCCTTTCGACTTTTTGAATCAAATTGCCTAATTTTTTTGATTTCCATTGATTAGCCGATACCTGTCAAACTACATTCACACCCATCTTCGATCCATGCTGACAATTTGTTTCTACAAAGAATTGTATTCGTGAAAACATCAGAGCTTGATCATTTTTAACGTTCCAATTATAGAACCTTTTCTCAAATTTTTAACATATTGGTTTGTGTTACTCGAAATCGCTAAGAAAGTTTCTGTCGCATAGCTGCGTTATTTCTGTCTCATTCGTGTGGACTGTGTATGACACGAAGACCATCACTACAAATTAAAAAAAAAAAGTTGTTTCTCTTCTCCTAACTTTTGATTCATCCTCAAAATTCCGATCAGCTCTTTGCGAAGATACACTATAATTTACACGCATAAAGATGACGTGAAAGTACGAAATTGGATAAAAAGAGAACAAGTAGTACCGATGAGGAAGAAGGGGGAGAAGGTCGGGTCCAGGAACAGAGAGGTGGAGGATTGTTTCCCGTTGGTACCGGTAGAGATTTCTTTTTGCTTTGCGATCAGCGGCGGCGCGGAGGCGAGGAAGCCGGTTTGCATGTACGTACGAAGCAAGAAGAGTCTCTGGGGACCGAAGCTGGGTCGTGGAAGTTTCACGGCGTGTCTCGGGGCCCGTAGCACCGGGTAATATAAGTACACGGGGAGTAACAGGGCGAAGTATTTTTCTTGTCATCCGTAGGCATTCACTCTTCGCGGCAAGACGGCAGGAGCCGGGGGGCGGGGGGGGGGGGGGGGGGGCGGCGACGCATGGCAGCCTCGACTTGGAGAAAATCAGGAACGTCGCCGCGCGGGTCTTACCCGACCGCATGCGGGGCCTTACGGTCGTAACTTACCATAACCTTTGCCGGATACCGTCAGATCCGCGCCGTGCTAACGTTTATTCGGGGAGTTCATTAGCTCGTGACTTTCGGGGCCTTATGCCGATGAGGCGGGCATAAGTCCCCGTTGATTACACAGCTCGCACGACGCATGCCCACGCCGCATCTACGATTAATTATAACTCATGGCCGCCACCTGTAACGCCGACGAATCGACGCCCCGGTAAATAAATATATAGTCTCTTCTCCCGCCCGGATAGTTTGTATGGTTTCGGACCTCTCTCCTACGGACCCGTATCCACACCTAAGGATGACGGCTCAATTCCGACCCCGTGGATTGCGTGCTGACAGGCGGATCCACCGCGTCGGTTGACTGCAGCGCTATCTCACCGACGCGGCCGGTTTCTGATACGTTTTGTAAGTGGATTAACCGCGCTGTGTTCAGGCTGCGGGTTATGGGTATTGTTTTACCCCGGGAACAACCGAGGTCTGCGGTTCGCCGCAAGCAATTATCCATCCGGTCTCTTCGACCGGGTCAGCTGCGCGCCGTGTCAGGAATAAGTTCGGGGTGGATGGTCGAGGGGTACAGGAAACCCATTCAGAGATTTAGGTTTTGGTTTGATACCAATAGGGTAACGCAGTCTTGACTGACATGGGAATTGTCAGGCCTTCGTATATGTTGCGGATTTTGCTTGAACTAATTCTAGAAGTGTTCTTCTAAACCAAAATATGGATTTCCTCATGTGTAGTTTCATCTAAAGTGTCTTTCTTCGTTCAATTGATGATAGACCAGGTAGTCAAATATTCGTTGTTATTTTACTTTCCTATTACTCTGACGTAATATATCCATTCATACTTGAACTTATCAGATCCTATCATTGAAACTTCATCAGAGGATAATGAAAGTTGATATTTATGGTAAAAATACATCACAAGTTTTATCTGTTATGCCATTTCACCCATAAAACTATGTACTGATATACTCAATCATAACTGGAGTAAAGAAAGGCCTATTACATGAAACAACAGATCAGGTTTCGTATCTACTTAGGCTCAGGAAACGACCCTAAAAGTTTGAGCAGAATCCATGATGCACATACCTGATACTCTCTTTGCAAGCTATTCAATTTTCAAAAATCGTTTCATCCGGATCCATAGGTTTTGTTAGTTATCAATTAGATCATGTTGGATTTTTTTAAATTTTACTCTTCTAACCGTTGAGACAAGGTGCGAAAATTGTGCGAACTAATCTGAAGGTGAACTCATTCTACGAAAGTTTGGATCCTGTTTGAATTTTGGCTGCTTTCTACTTTATCTCATGGTGATAGGTACACACGATATTCAGTGCACTGGTGGCAAATATTCTGTCAATAATCATAGACCACTTACGTTGTCTAAACTTCATGTTATAAAAGACGACGAAACGCAAATATATAAGTGACATTTTATGAGCATGCTTGAAAAAAGGAATCTCGCTGGTTCAATAATCCTTGAAAAGTTTCACTAGAATTTTCAAACAAAATTCAGGTCCCCTTACGCGCAGTATATATTATACGTTCGTTGACAAAATTCACCCACTTGAAAGCTGAAATTCAGCGGCGCCTGAAAAGGAAGTGGATTCCAGAGTTTACTAACGCCGACGACAAACGACATATTTTGAAGGGTCGTGGTCCCGTAAAGCGTTCCAGTTGGAGGAATGTCGAATCGGCAGATGCTACCCCAGTCTCGGGTCGAGTTCCCCGTTGTTTGTCTCAAACTGAAAAGTGGCGGGTAAATACGGTGGTTCCCCACTAGTTAGGACTAAAAGCGAAGAGTGCCTCCTTCTCGAAGAGTGCGTACAAGTATCCGGTCTCCTGGTGCACACTTGACCACTGCAACCAAATGAAACGAGACCCAAACGTCCTTCTGGAGAAGCCTCGGACTCGATGATTTCCAGGTTTCGAAACATCATCCGGCACTCGCTGCTTTTCACCAACGTGCGAACGTCTGCAAAGAAGACGGTCGACGGTTGACGTGAAGCTCCTCTCCTCTCCTCGGATGGACGGACGAAATATGTCGAGAGATTAATATCTCGTCGACTACGTACGGTAAAGCTGAGGGTAGGTAATTCCGGTGGTGGCATAAATTATCACGTCTTGAGGAGAGAGAGAGAGAGAGAAAGTGTGGAGAAGAAAGAAAAAAAGAAACAACAGGTTCACTTGAAAACTATCTAGAGCTCGATGGCTGCTGGTCCTACCTGCTGGGCTCCTTCCGAGGCTTGCTCCTCCCTGCAATCTTTCCTCCTTCCTCTGCCGTTAGCCCCCGACTTCTCTTGTTCCTCAGCGCATGGTAGGAGCCAGGACCGCGCTATCTTGATGCAGATAACTCTTTTCTCTTACCTCCGCAGGCCGTGTCGCAGAGTTGTATACTCCCCTGTCTCTGTGTAAACCGGTTGGCTTGTGTGCGTCGGCGTCCGTGTGCAAAGGCGAACTTCGTCTCGTCTGTATAATGTATAATACAGAGGGAGAGATTGTAATGTGTCCGTGCATGTTTTATTGCCGTGAACCGCGGCATTCTTTCTTTCTTCTGACCACCGCTCGTTTGCTATCCTTTTCTTTTACTTTATTTTTATCATTCCTTTCCGCGGACCAACTCTGGGCCACACCGCCGCTATTCGAGTGACGCGAGAGTTCCTCTCACGCGAGTCTCTTTCCCACCTCTCTTCGCGTATATCGAGACCAAACGGTGGAACTTAACAGATTGAGCATCCGACTGCGCATGCGCGAGTTTTGTCAAATTTTTATGCAGGTTGGCCAACTCAAGCTTCAGTTCTCAAACGCACGGCCTATAGGGGTTACGTATGGGCGATGCCTATTTCTTTACGTCAAGCAGATCGTAAATAGTTGGCATAGTAATGCGGAAAGGTTCGGCCAACTTTTATTGTTAGCTAACCGATGACTGATGGCTAGGAGTCATCATCCTCACATAATTTCAATTCGCTTTTTCACGCGGCAAGGTTTGACGCATGCTTCTCCGTTTCAAATAAGTTGGCTCCCCTGCCTCGCGGACGAAAATATTGCGGCGGCGCGATCTCGCCAAGCAATAGAATTCGATCCTTTAGCGCATGCGCAGTCGATCACTAGTAGCCTGCTACGCTGCATCGTTGCCACTCACAAGGAAGGTATCCCAGGTCGATTTCTCCGATTTGATTTCTTTTGTAACATATTATATTAGACTAAAAACTAAGTGGCAAGTATTTATTTTCAACTGCCATTAAACACTTTGAGAGGGTGAAACCACCCTCCAAATTATAAGGCATGTGAAGGGGTAATTTGACAGTTTTTTTTTTTTTCAGAAATTTACAATTTTCTTTTCTTGTTATGAGAAAACTTGTCCAGTTGAATTGGTTAAAAAATATTGTGCTCTTGTCGGTGAAACTGCCAAATCGCCCCTTGGCATGCCTTACTTTGCAGGGTGGTTTCCCCCTTAAAGTGTTTAATGACAGTTAAAAAAAAATGTGCGCTTAGTTTTTAGTCTATTATAACATATTACAAAATAAATCAAATCGGAGACAGCGACCTGAGATACCTTCCTTGTCAGTGTGCAGGCTCAATTCTACTCCGGGAGATCCTACCTATCGTCCGATGTAAAATAAACAGAGAGTCTTCAGAAAAGACCCGTGTGAAATTGAGAGGTTTGAAGTCTCGGGAATAGCTGTAGAGTGAAAAATGATTGAGAAGTAGAAGAAGAAGAAGAAGATGCGGGAGAAGGCGAGGATGTATATAAGAAGAAAAGTAAACGTTCAAAGGCAAACAATCGGTCACGTTACGTCAGCCGAATGAATGACCTCGTCCAAGTGCGTGACCCCGGCTCATCTATCAACGTTAATTATAACCGTATAACGATATTTTAATCGTCTCTATCTCTATTTCTCTTTCTCTCTTTCTCTCTTATTTCTTTCGAAAAACATGTAACTTTGACCGAAAGCTGATAGTATCCCTGGAGAGGAGAAGAGGCACGTGTGAGCTGAAAGTGAAACGTAAATGCAGGCTTCTCGCGGTAAGGGCGTCGGAAGCGGATGAGCATCTTCGCCGACGGCCAACCAAAGTCCAAGTAATTTTCTCGCAGCCACGGCCGCGACTCGTTCTTTCGACGGCCCCGTTGTTCAAGCTTGCCGGAGCGTATCACTTACCGCAAGCTGCCTTAACGTTCACCGTGCAGTGGGTAGGGACTCGAACCATACGCTGTGGACTCGACGAGGACCACGGAATCTAAGAATTTCAGTACGGGTGGAGGTCAAAACTAGGAAGGATCAATATTTGGAATGGCCGATATATCGAAATTTCAAACATGTGAAATAAAATAAGGAAAGATGAATCGTTCGAAAATAAAGATTTTAACTTAAGCGTCCTAAATATGGGAGCTTGTTGATACTCCTGGTCGCTTACAAAGACTGTAATTTCACTCTCTTATTGATGATCAAGTTGTGTCAACACGTAATAACTACACGTATTATATTGTTCTTGACGAGCAAGAAACGCGAGGCACTTCTTAATTAACCTCAAATGATGATTCCTGTGATTTGGATAGCGGAAATCACAACTTAGGAAGGTAATATTGTGATTAGTGAGTGTTTAGGGTTCAATTTTAGGTGGAATATGGAATAGCAAATTAACCGTTTCAAGCCTCTAATTTATCAACAAAAAGTATGTAGGAAATGAAGACTTCGTTAACTAGCCCCTTATGTGTCGATTACTACCATAGAATTTTTTGTCACATTCTAACTTATATTCTCTTTTTTTTTGGCGTGAGTCTCTTAATTCTAGGCTGAAACAGTAAGTGCTGCACGATTCGAAAAAACTTGACCTCTAATTGTAGTGGATTTTTTGTAATATAAAATATCGCATGGTGTTAATGTCGTTATTCTGCGCTGCAGAGAGGTTCTTGATTATGATCTGGTGGTTTTGCAGTACATATCGAAGAATCACATTCCTAGCAAGAGCAGATCGTTCTCGGATAATAATGCATCATGTGAGAGGATCAATCCTCCAAGGAATCGGAGACGCGCGATCTGACAAAGGAGTATAAAAGTTATAGTGCTGGATCAAGGCCTCCGCAGCATCACGGGGTGGAGAAGAATTACTCCCGGTTGTTCCTTCGACAAGAAGACGAACAAGAAGAGGAATGATCAGCGCAGAAGCATGAGCGTCAGTTCCTGTACGTGGCGCAGAGGCTCAACTTAGCCGCAAAATTCCGTGGCGCAATCAACATTACTCCCAAGCCATCGGTCAAGAGTACACGTCGGCTGGGCATAGTAAACGGACGCTAACCGTGGCTTAACCGCGAGTTAACCGAGCCAACTCGTTGCAGCCGTGAGCTCACGCAGTGGATAGGGTCCATCATCGGAGCTCTCTTCGTATCGCACTCTCATATACTAACACGTTCTCATCGCGGGCCTTTTTCCCCGCTCGTTTAAGTCGGCGGTCGTCGTCGATTGTCGGCCAATTGTTTAGCCCTGTTTTTTTGCAGTTGGAGTAATGCCTGTAAAACAGAAGAGGAGTCGCGGTTGGATCAGCGGTAGTTCGCATTGATCGCGATCGGTATCACTATCCGAGTAGTTAATATCGTCCCTGATCTCGTGTCGCAAATTCTTGCCGAGATGCCCGCTGTTCTGAAGTCAGTCACGTAGGTCATTGGACGACGGGTTTGTCAGTCGAAGGAAGTAACTCAGTGGACGAGTTCGAATCGATGTTCGACCAAGAGCGATACGTAAATCAAATCCGAATCACGTGAACGATACAAGGGTAATTGCGCGGAGCTTCTCAGATTCGTTGGATCAGTTCAACGCGCTGATACATTCATGGTCAGCAGCTCAGTACCTGTACGGGTGATCACCCGAAATTGCAGAGAACAACAAAAGAAAAACGCACTCGCAAAATAGGTACCAACGCTCGGTCAAGTTTGAGCACTTGGAGGGACGCACCTTCCATCATTCTGCAGCTGCTCAAACTCCATTAGCAAAATCAACAACCAGATATCTGCTGTCATCAATCCGAATAACCTCATATTGGTATTAAAATTATGTCTTCAGGACTCGTCGTTCAAGATTGTGGGTTTCAACCAAGAAACTTAATTAAACTATAGCCATTTTCATCCGAGTTTCCTTCGATGATGATTTAAATGACTTCATGTGGTCCCTAGTCGCGACTAATAACGGTTACATCGTTTGTTCATCGCTATAGTTGCATGGAACTCTAACATAACATGTGTAACATATTAACCATTTGGGATGCAACGAAACTGAATCCTATTAGATCCAATGAAGCAGACGACGTGACATCCGGCCGTTAGATGTTGAGTGTAACAAGGGTGAGTAAGATCCCAAAAAATGGAGTGGTCATTTCTTGAGAATTGGGAAAGTATGACAGAACTTTCAAACAGTTTTACATATAATGATTTGTTCAATGACGTACCTACCGAGCTGATATTCCATAAAATGGTGATGGCCAATCAGTACACGTACCGCAGCTATTCGGATCTGACTGCATTCAACTATAGCGACTCTTTCACCAGCCGCGGAAGAATTGTCTAAATTTACGAGGCTCCGTTTCGAACCCGGTTGATTTGTGGTAAAGAAATTGTGATCATTAGGTAAAGAGGCGCCTTCGGTCATGGGCAGGTGTGGGAAATTTTTCACGCGCTTACAGGAACCTTAAGAATTTCGATTCAGAATTCCATTAGAAAAGATCGCGTTTCCATATACATATACATGAAACACATACCCGCATCCCAGCTGCAGTGAGTATAAGGTACCATAATACCGAAGGCAATGGACGAGGCACACGCACCATAACTGTGTCGAAATAAAGGATCGATGGCTGGGCTGCAATTAACGAAAACTTATCCTTCCTCTCAATTATATTCCGTACCGTCATCCCGCGGTACGTACTGAACGTTTGCTATAGTTACCAAGTAGAAGTCTCATCGACGCTTCGTCGGTCTTACTATGGGAGAAAAATCGTTAAAAAATTCATCGCCGTCATCATCATCATGATCATCATCATCGCCATTGGTTCATCTCGATGCTGCTGTCTTAGCTCGTGCTACTACACCTAAGAAGAACGCAACATCTCACAGGGTGGGAAGCTACAGGAGCGAGTGTACCGCTTGTCGACCAGAAACAACTCTCTCGAGCCTCGGGACTTATACCCGACAACTTTCAAGTGCATGGTCCCCGTGTTAATACGTGTAAAGGGACGCGTGATGTTTTGCGCAAAAATACAAGAACAGTAAGAGCAGACGAAACAAAACCCACCTGCTACACCAGCCGACACTCCATTGTCTTCTCCAAACCCGCGCCGATCCCAAGTTCTCGGTTATATGTATAGTTCCACCAGCTTTGCGGATGCAATGCACAATGGAAACAGATTCACGGTCATCGCTAAAGTATGACGTATGTTCCTGGTACCTTCCTACTCAGGTGCATCTTAGACCTGGAGTCACGGCTATGCCGTTCCGAGGATTGGGGCTTCACAATTCTGATTATATTTTGAAAAACACTACGATTGGAGAGAATCGAGAAACGCAGGCTCTTATGCTACTTGTTTCATGCTTTTGAAAATATTATTCTACTTTAGTCTAGAACGTCTTTAAAACACGTTGAAAGAAACTTTATGTTATTGATATGACGATCATCTTCCAACATGGTTCAGGAAAGTTGCCGAATGATTTTAAACAAGTTAACAAAGTTTGGCGAACTGCAAGACGCTAGCATTGATACAGATTCCATCCTGAATTTGAGTATTCGGTCAGTATAGACTCGTTTTTGACTTCAAATGTTCATTATGTTATGAATTGAGGTTTATATGTTTAAATAACCAGAAATATAAATTGCAATATTGTAAGGTTATAGGTGTACAAGATTTTTGTGGTAGAACAGCTCAATCGATCTCCTGCATATTCAAAACGCTACTTAAAAATCAGGAAACTGGACTTCTATGCCGCTTTCCTCATTGAAATGAAGTGAAACGATGACTGTACAGCAAGAAACCCTGATTTCTACAACCATATCGTAAAGCCTAAACACTTTTAACCGCGAAATTTGGTCCACGCTTGAACGCGAACTATGGCAAAGTAACGAGCGAACTTCAATAAGCGATGTTCAAAGGCCAGGCAAATATCGGAACGATGTCTGTAATCAAGAGCGTCCCGCGCCGACATCAGGCGACGCCTGTTCCGTAACGAGGACTCCCTCAAGTAGAGAGGATACGGAGCGACGCCGCCACGCCGTTGAGATAGCAGCCAATTATTTGGACGTTTCACTCCCGGGGCGACGGACGTCTCGCCGCGTGCCTTCGCTGGTCAACGAAGGACGTTCATGGAGGCGTGGAATCGAGTTGCGGCCATCTGATGCTGCCCCTTGCGAAAGCTCGAGAAACTTACAGAAACCCTTGGACTCGTTAGTAATAATGCGAAGGTATGATGTGCGATGGAACGAGGGCTTAAAGTCGAGAAGAAATTAGTGGAGTGCCTCGGTGTATTCTTTTTTTTTTTTTTTATGTTTGAGGATTTGTTTTCTTATCAGTTGGGCCTGGATTAATGCGTGAATAAATATTTTCTATTTATATCATTTTCATACCTTATTTGGTTTTCTATATAAAGTATGATGTTTGGAGCCAGAATACCGTTTCTATTTTCAATATTTCAGTTTTTTAAGTCTATATTATATGAACGTATTTTGTAATTTTAAATACATATTTATTCGGGCCCTACTTACGAGATTTGAGAAACGAGTATCAGCAGCTCTTTGCAGAATGCAAAGCAAATATGGTGGCGCATAGGGTTTTATTGTAAATTGTAATTAAGTATCCATATACCTTTAACTGATAATTTATACAATTTTTGAAACTTTAATATTTGTGTAGTTTTGGCAGTCCTTTCGAGAAAAGAGTTTATTCAAAACTGAGAGTAGATTTCGAACGTAAAAGGTAATAAAATACCTTATTTAATACTTCATCTAGATACATTTTTTTAATTAGACTTTAAATGTGAATTTCTCATTGCGGGGATCGGTATGAAGTAATTTTGACTATTGTGGAAAAATAAAACGACTTTCAGTTAATCTCAAACAAGGTTCATGTTTGGCTGGACGTTTCTCATCATTCTGAAACTCGACTGTTTCAGAGAACGTTAACATTAACCTGCTTGAAGACCGAATTATCCTGATCTGGAAAAATGACAAAAATGAAAAAGAAATACTGACATGCTAACTAACATAAAACAAATATCTGCCACGGTCAATCTCGAGCTCTACTTACGTTATAATTAGTGTAACGATGAAAATCGTGGCAAATCTGATTCGCGACGATAGTATAATTAACAACTGGTGTAGCTGTCGTAATTTTATAATTAGGTGAACCGACGCCCGCGATGCTTGTTCTCGGTTGCTAATCAGCTCGTAAAACGGCTTGTAAGCCTTCAGAGGCTGTTCGAAGAAGCGAAAAGTTTCATAATTAATTAGCCATTAGATATAGGGTAGGTCTATATGTAGAGTGAATGCCGAGCTGTGATTGTGAGTCAGGCACGCGGGGCCCTCGATTCTTGGGCCATATTGGGCCCCAGCGCGAAAAAGCGCCCGCGGAATGTATATCAAAGTCCACGGCTGCGAGAGGAAGTTGAGGAGCGGAGAACGCGGCTGGTCCCATACCGGAGGAAGAAAGAAAGATTTAATAAAATCAATATTAATTGCTCGCTGCCGGCAATGCTTCTGTCCCGACACTCGATGAATATTCAACCGGGGATTCGTAAAAAGCTGTTTATGAGAGACGGGATGACCGGGCAGTCGTTGGTTCTTGCGTCGCCTAAAACGGGCCCGGGCATCTATAAAACGAGATCCGTGGAGCCAGCAGCCGCGAAATCCCTAGAGGAGGGTTCCGATGATCGGTGGCCCTCAAGTCACGGCATTGCTACGGTATTCTTTAACGTCCTTTCCTCCGCACCGTGAGTTTGATTAATTAATGCTGCGCCCCGGTACCTTTTAATTCGACAAAAAACACTCCAGGAGACACGCCTGTAATCAACTGTGTTTATTTTATCCAAGGAAACTAACCGAGACACGAGTGTCTCCTAGGTAACGATCACTTCTCCTACAGTTCGAATACAGACGTTTGTCATATGACTGAATAATTTCAGGTAATTGTTTTTAATTAAACAAAATTAGAGATCGTCAGCGTCCGTTGAAGACGAATACCGTACAAGCGCCGTGCACGGTCTTCGGTGAAACGAATCATCAGAAATCACAATTGTTATAACATGACAACGAGAATAATGTACACCTGTAATTGCTTAATTTACCGTCCTTGACTGTTCTCGTTTCACATCATGGCTGAATATACAGTTTTGAGTATAAAATGTAAGCGAGTTGTAGTCATCGTTTACTTTTGAAGAGCTTATGAACATCAAGTTATCCGAATAACTCAAGAATTTCATGGATTATTACGCATATCGGTAATTTCATTTCATCCCCTCCATCCTCAACGTACGTCAGCCTTTTTTCTATTCACAGCGGACACGGTGCTGGGACTAAGTACGATCACTTATCTCTAAAATAGTGAAATGGGCGTCATGTCGGAGGCCACGTCCGTGTTGCGTGTCGTAGTGGTTGATGATACCGTTCGGTAGAGGAAGAGTACGAAGCGAAGGTACCACAGTATTCACGGAGAACAAGAAATGGTCTTAACGACCATTCGAGTGGCTCTCATCTACGTCTCTCAGCCTACCGCGGCAGTTGCGGTCCGAAAGATTTGAGAGTTCCTGATGGGACTAAGTAAACTGTCGTGTCATTAGAGCTCGAAAAATACAGGGATATATACAGACCTACTCTTTGGCGAGGGGGAGATTCAAAGCTACGACGAAGAAAAAGACGAGATCATTCTCCTTCGTGGAATATCGCCTTGTCAGATGCTATCCATTGCTATTACCTGGCACTGAGTGCGAATTATCCTTGGTTATCAGTCGATGATATTATCCGATCATGAACATACACTCTGGTATTCTATTCCGCTGTTAAACGATATTTGTATACCTTACACACATGCGAGCGAGTCTTTTCTTGGGTTGATTTACATTGTGAGTCATGGAATTCAGTGCAACTTTGGCGAATATGCTTCCGAATTTGCTGACTATACAGCAAAACTCGGTGGTGATTTTATTACGAGTTCCAGTCATGTCCTTGATCAGTTTGAAAAATTGATATTTTTGCTTGACTATGAGTAGATCTGAAAATTGATTCGATGTAATAATTCGTGTTTAATGGGGATCTTATAGCTACATTAAATATAATTTTGAAATTTCCAAAGCTTCAACCGGAAACACGACAAAGTACCTTCAATTCGATGAACTAAAAATTCTTTACTTTTGTCTTTCTTTTCATAGAAAAGGCTTATGGAAGATTGACAAAAAGGGGAATGGTCATATTTACAGAACTTAAGTAATCAAAACTATTCCGAGCATAATAGGTTCCGAAAACCATTTCTCTACAGAATATTCAGGGTATATAAAAGGTTCGACGGTTCATTGAACTAACTTGAAATTGTACGATGCTTCACAGACCCGGTAAGTGGGTAAGTTATTTCTTCGAGCTCATTAAGTTCTCAAGATCTGTACAGCGTAATTTTGTTAGAATTCGTTAATTTCTTTAATACCTTTTTCAACTGATTAAAAAAGCAAACTAGGTGGCTTGTTTGGAACTTTTCAGTAATTAATTAGTTGCTAATATTTCTTTACCCCCGAATAAATTACCCAAAGTTGGATCTGGCCAAAACCGGAGAATCCAATTACACCCTTAAAAGTTCAGATCTTAATCTACAGCCGTTTTGGAGATAATTGAGTTCAAGTGATGGATAGTACTACCGAATGACAGATGGATATTTCGTAAAAGCCTTTTTTTGGCTTTCAGAAGAGGTGACGAAACTTGGAGATATACCTAAATCAGCAAAAGTCACTTCGTGCTTCGAACCGATACTTTTCAGTTCACTAATGTGGAAAGAAGTAAAAACAAAATGGACTACTTTTAGAAATATACGCATCGCGATTAAGAATTATTTGTTTGTTTTCAGTATGCACTGATTTCCAGCATTGGATATCTATTTCTATCGTGAAGATTAGTCCGTTTGTAAAACAGTGACATTCCAATGGGAAAACGAAAGCCCAAATTTCCCTGTCAAAATGAGCAAAGAAATAAAACAGGGTCGAAGTAACAATAGGTTTACAATATCGATGGGGTAGAAGTGGTACCTTAATGGCTCTGCAGTCCGTGCAGCGGATTCGATCCTTGAGAGCTGTTGAAATTATCCATGGTCGCAAAGATCCCGACGACGCGGGTGATGATTCAGTAGAAATTAACCAGCATTGTCACTTGTCGTTTACGAAGTCTTAATCCACGGTAGGAGGGTACATAAGCTTAGGCTATCAGATAAAAAGAAGTTTGTCGACGGTCGTCTCCGCGGTGGTTTGTCGCCGCATTGTCTATGCGCGCGACCGTGACGCGTCGAAATTGTTTCGTCACAGGGTCTACCGAAATGGACGCCTAGCCATGGCTAAGCCACCACGACAGAATCGACTGAAATCTTCTTACGTAGCCAATTCTCTAGCCACTATGAGGAAGAAATGCTCCAGGGAGATAGAAACTATGTGAAAAATTCGGTCTACAAGGTGCCCGTATTATACCTATCCAGTACATATGCCAGAGAATAACGCAACGTGTTGAAGAGGTTTTAATATCCATGTGTAGAGAATACCATAAAGCAATTTGACATATCCTAAACTCCAGACAGCTTGAGTTATATTCTCAACTCCGCTATCCATTCGTTAAATCAAGTATACGGTAATTTTGTCACAGCTCATTGCAGAGAGAATGCTTCAACATTGCAATTACAGCAGCATAATTTCAATATTGTGAACGTTAAGCAACGCTGTTATGTCTGTGAAGTTAGAGCAATAACAAACTGTTGGTGTCGTAGAGGGTAGCTCGGTGTGCGAGTCATGATTAGAGCGACAGGTTCGTGCCGATAGTTTTTGCCGGCTGGTGTAGCGCCCTCCAGCTCCTTTGCCGGACTCGGTAAGATTGGGTCCGTAGTTTTTCTCAAACCATCGCGTTACACAGATTGAGCCTTCGCCGTTGTTCCTGAGGCAGGGTTCTTGTTCCGCTTCGTTTCGTGCCGGTGATTTCGAACCCGTAAAATTTACCTCGATTCTGAAGAAACCACGACATTTGAACCCGTTCGACTATCCACTGAACGATGGGATAGTGGACACAAAGCAAGACTCGACCTGGATCAAACGCTACTGGACGTGGCAATGGAAGCGGAGATCAGACGGACCGATTAATGGCCGAACCACAGAGTATTCCACTAGCCATAAGCAGGCTACAGAAGCCACAAAAAGATTGTGCTATGGCTTCTGTAATCTGCTTACGGAATTTTAATCTGTTCGAAAATTCACAGTTTATACGCGAAGGGATAGCAGATCTCGAATTAGTTTATGTATACGGGGCATTCCACGTGAAATCAACGGCCCATGTACCTCACCCCCTTCGATTTTAATATTTTTTTTAGTATGACGTACCGTCCAACCCAAAAGGGTCTTGGAGTTTACTTCAGATTCTTTTAGCCCCTGGTGAGACTTGGAAAAAATCGGAGAACCAATTTCGAAAAACCCATTAAAATCTGAAAAAATTCACACAGAATCTATGATTTCAAATGTGACTTTTAAAAACCACACGATAATGGGATATCAATGTTTATTATTTTTTCGCAAGCTTTCAGCTTTTGTGTATCGGAATTGGAGTTTTTTTTATTTTGTTCTTTCTTTTCCTCGATCTAGATAGATCACGGGCTCATGAAAATAATGTGATTCTGAAATCTATTTAGATCAAGGCACTTTAGGAGTAGAAAAAAAATCAATTCTGACATTTAAAATTTTAAAAATCACATTTTAAATCATAGAATTAGTGTTAATTTTTTCAGATTTTTAAATATGGAGATTTCGGAATTGGTTGGGCGATTTTTTTGAAATTTCATGAAGGCTAAAGAAAATCAAAAAAAAAATCCCGAGACCATTTTGAGTTTGTAAGAACGTGATACTAAAAAATGATCAAAATCGGAGGGGGTCGGGTACATGGGCTGCTAATTTGACACGGAATGCCTCGAATAAACACGACAAATTTTCAGTGAAGAGTTTTATATCACTACAGTCTGAGAAAACTGTTTAGACAGGCTGACCAACACTGTCTGGTTGGTTATCAGCGCGAATTGATCATACGCGAAAGTGTTTCGAGGTTATTTTGATTTGAATGAGGACCCGTTACGTTTCGGATATTGCAAGTTCTCAACGCAAAATAATTTCGGGTCCGGTGAGGATTACAGTAGTTAGCGCCCGGTTGAAACTGAGTTGGTCAACCTGATTAGCAGACGAATCGCATGATTTTGGCGCATGCGCATTTGGGTACTTAGATCACCGAGACGGGAGTCACGGTATGTGATTAATATTAAGCATTCAAATTCCATTACAAATTTTCTTTTCTCTCTGATTCCAAGCGTACACATTGTCAGTGCGTCCCTTGATGAAAATGATTTCTATAATTATCTACGACTTTTTATCAGGAAAATTGGGACATTTCGTACAATTTTGTACAAAAAATTTTTTTCGTATAAAACAGCAAATATGCATAGTTTCTCATATAAACTTGTAGATTTTCATAAAAACTTGTATTTTTTTTGGTAAAAAGTCTACAAGCTACTAAAATTTTGAACGAAAATTAATAATTCTTCAAGAAAAACTATCAAATATTTACAGTTTTTGTGCGAAATAATACGAAATGTTCAAATTCCTGTAAAAATTCGTAGTAGTAGAAATTTCTACCAGGGCAGGGTCATGCTTACGGAATATGAAGTACGGACTTTCCTGTACGTTGGAAGTCCGGGAGCAGCCGTAATCAGATGGCAAAAGCCGCAGCACCGTTTCGTCATGCCTTTTGCAATCCGGTAATCACGGCTTGTGGAATTGCTTAGTGCCGTTTGGACGTCTGTTCGACTTAACACTCAGTTAAAAATCAGGGTGAATTAAAGCCCCGACATCAGAGGCGTGAGACGGGTAACCTTGCAGAGTGCGTTCCAGAAATCCCTCGAGACATTTCGAATCCCACTCTGCAGCATGGACCATCGCGTCACTCGATGCGAGGTCGCGGAACGTTTGTCTGCGCTTGGAATTTTCCCCGCTGGGTACCGCGGGTCCGGGGACCGCGTAACTTACAATTATCATCCCTCCGCGGCGCGGGGCCCGACGCATTATTTATGGAAGGGTGTCTCGCGCCTCGGAGGGGTGTGACACGGGCCGAACGGGCCCTGGACGCCCCGGGGCGATCTCCTCGCGCTGATTAAACACGCTCCTCCACGGTGACGTGTTAATCGCGCGAATGCATCACGCCGGATCCGCCGTGACGCCTTTGCCGGTGCCTGAAATTTACGCACGTTGGTCGCTCGTTCGCTTCGCGGTCTTTATTAAGTCTTCATTATTAACAAACCACCGGCCTGCGTTTCGATCATTTTTAAACGTCACCAGATGGCCCGCGCAGCTCGTGCCGAGGTTTATGCCTTCTACGTTCAGCTGTTGAATTCTCAGATACACCCGTGGCATTTGATAGTTATAATTCACCAGTTCGGACCAAAAATTTATATCGCTGAAAGTAATTTCAATCGAATCGAATAACAAAATCTTTTCATCAAATTCTCAAATATAATCTATTTGTTTAACAAAAAATTCGCGTCACTTAGTTTTTAGTCTACTATAACATATGATATTACAGAAGAAATCAAATCGGAGAGATCGACCTGGGACATCTTCGGTGTCAGTGTATTTCTATGACGAGGTACCATAAAATCATCTTGGTAACATCGACTTTTTGTACTCTGGAGGACTGTAAGGTGTATTCGATCATGCTTATGAGAAGTGTCAAAAAAACTGGTGAGCCTTTTACACTTCGAGAAGTGTAGACATGGCAATAGTTCATAAACAACAAGCTCGGATGGAAAGTGGTTTTTCTGAATATGAAAGAGTCATTTGCTGGTCACTCTACGATCAGCAAGGCATAATTACACACGTCGTCGATATTGCACGTGAGTAACGAAAATGATTGCTTCGAGATAAAGTGATGAATAGTGAGGTGTGCATAACACACGCCCAAGAGATGAGAGAGCGGAAGTGGGATAATATAAGTCGTGGGATGAAGATGGCGTCAAAAGTGGCGCCATGTAACCCCTATCACGGGTTTCCCGCCTATGAGAAAATTAACGACACATGGTCTTGGCGGTGGGTTTCGATGAGGAAATGACTTTGCTGCACCCTCGGCATTGTTTCCTGAGAATCCATCTCCCGCACAACCCACAGATATCGAGGCCCCAATAACTAATCGTTAATAAGTGAGTGCAATGTCTACGGTTCCTGCAGCGTGGGTGCAACGCGCGTAGAGACGCGGGTTCTCGATCTCAGCAGGATTCACCGATTCCTTATCCTTTGGTCCGATCCTACGCGAGATCTTATCGCCGCCTTGCATTCTCTGCGTTGTACTTGTGAGCGTACAGACCGAATATTAAAGGTGAATTATTGCCACTCGGGTTCTGGTTTGGATTATTATAAAGTCGAGATTGTTTTCACTCACAGTTACAATCGTGCTGCTAAGTCGAATGCTCTTACCAAATACCTCGAGTAACTGGAAATGTAACGCTAACTGTACTGTTCATTTCAATCATCGTAGGATACAAGAAACTTTCGTGACTTTGACCCATAACGTTTTCCACAAACTTGAACAAGCTCTCTGACCTTTCTCTCTGCATCCTCAGCCATCCAGACTTCCACGAGTGTACGCAACCACAAACAAAATGCAAGGTACCGCGTCTCCAAGGCGTTGAAAAAGGTATAAGTAAACATTACATTCAGGTAAATAAAGAAGCACCTTTGAACGGAAGACGTTCTTCATCATCGTTACTTTATATTATCTGATTGCGACGTGATGTGTGCTGCTCTTCTCCTCGTGGTTCACATATGCACAATACTGGACCAATCACAGACGGTGTTACGCTGGAACGTCTCGTCGATCGGTGGAGCATTGTGTGGTATCAAGGTGGAAAGTGTGCACCTACGTTGAATAAAGGCGTTAAGGTATGCGTGTACACCCTGACTCGTCCCTCAATCCTGGCCATTCCAGGAGTATATAGATAGATCATCTTCGCCGTAGCATCGGAGCCTCCCACCTAAGTATTCCCATTAAGATCCTATCGCCTGGCCAAAACTAATAACCAATCAGCGGGCCAAAGGATATACACTCGATCGCTGCTTTATTATTATCCAATATACGTCCGACGTTGTATCGATGTACGTTTTACGTACGTTATATGCTTGCGGTGAACGTCGGACCCTCATCCCCTGGAAGCCACGCTCCCGCAACAGTCTCAGAGGTGCCACGAAGTAGAAATCCTGTACACCTCAACGATCCGTGAAAGCAAAAGCTCACGAGCGCATCGCGATTTTTTACTCGATTTGGATAGTTTTTATAATATTCCAGATCCCAATCGAATGCGAGTTCAGACGAGCCTCTGACATTCTTTCGGATTTTTAAACCAACCGGTTTAGACGCGCACTTCCAATTTCAGTGTAACACGGAAACTGTATACATTAAAAATTTAAAGTCTTTGTAATGGATACTCTACTACGATTGGATTAAATTCAACTAAGAACTCCGAAATAAAAATATTTTTCTGTATTCCAGCGAATTATTTCCGATTTCTTGTAAATCTAACTGGCTTTCCTGAATTATACCATCCTAGATTCGTGAATACAATCATTTTTTAAGTAGAAAATCCGAGTCAACGTGAAAAGCTAAACTAAAGAAATAATCAACTTTAATGCCGTTCTCAGTGAAACCTATGGAAATTTGTTCAGAAAAAAAATGTTCATATTTATAAAATAGACAATCCTTGAGCATTTCTATATAGCTATACAATACCTAATTAATCCGGAATCTTTTATCTTAAAATTTGTATTGTTTTATTTCATTTGTTAATTTTTAAAAATTTTATTTTATCTTTTGAAATATATTTATTATATAACTTGAAAATGATTGTAAAGCTGTACATTTTAATTACATGGATCATTCAGCTAACTTTGCTAAAATAAAAAAAAAAGCTGTAAAATAAAAGACAACGAGAATGTATACAAACATTTGAGTTGCCGCACTGGATAAGAAAGTTATTGTTGGTTGACATCATAACTGAATATTTTCCAAAAAATCACCACTAGTATTGCATAAAAAATTTGACAAAGGAATAAACATTTTAGATTCTCTTAACGATACGTAAATAACTCCAAGTTCGCAACTATCGAATTTTAAAATTTGAATAAGTGACAAAAAGTGCTTTCGTGACTGGTCTTACACCCGGGTTATAAATGAGAAACAAAAAAAAAAAAAAAAAACGCCCCTGTTGATTTCGGAATTTGCAAGAGCGTGCAAGCACGTAAGGATCGTCAAGTCTCGAGTGCAGGTGGGTTCGTTTATATTCGGTTTATACGGAGCGTCGACGCGACGTACGTGTTTTCCCCCCTCGTTAAGCAATTGCTCGTTAGCGTCCGGGTGTCTTATCGCGTCCGAAATTAGAGGAGATCTCTCGGAACTGAGATTAAAAAGTTTTAATAGCTTGGCGCGCGGCTACCCGACCGGTGGCTCGTTCTCCCCGCTGTAGTATACCGGTGTTTAGAAAGCCGGCGAGAACATATATATTCGGTGCATGCTCACGCTGCACCTTCTACCCGTGTAAATATACGGTAGTGCTATAATGCCCCATGCTTATACGCATTGTGGGCGCCATTACATCTCTTGAGGGATCTCGTTTTTCGGGTTCCGTATTCTCGCCGCACCGCGACAGTCTCAGGAAACTTAAAACTCAATTGCGCATGCGCAAAGTTCTTCGGCTGTGCAGACAGGCTGGCCAACTCTATCAGGTTATGCCTTGACGGGAACTACTGATACGCGGAATCGTTTCGAGGTTACGTTGATGAGGTAAATGTAAATCCGTTTCAAGTTTGACAAGTTGGTCAGCCTGACAAGCAGACGAAAAAGTCGGCACGAATCGGCTGAATCAACCAATGGGATGAAATGATTTGGCGCATGCGCATTTGTGTCTTCAGTTTTCGCAGACTGTCGAAGTACAATATCGAGCATAATTCACTAGTTTCATTCGCTCAACCCGGGGAAAAAGTCATCCATCCGCCCTTGGATGTCTTGGCAGATGGAAAAACCGGGTATTTATTAGGTGTTAAGTAAAATTAACACTGCCTTTTACCGGCCTTAATTGATTAATAATTAGTTATTAAATCGATAGTGACTCTGCAGATAATGTCTCCCTCCCTATTTTGTCGACATGGCTATAAAATTCATTTGTTCTCCCCTCGCGACCGCGGGGGGTCGGGATCGCTGCCGAGGGTTTTGTGCCCCTCCGTATAAACACCGAGTCATCCAGCTATTTTCTCTCCACTCCCGGTTTATTCCTTGATACCTACAGCAAGTTGTGTTGTCGTCATGTGTTGCGGGCTGGTCGAAATGTTTCGATCTTGTACACCTCGGTTCGAAGAATTTCAGCATTTCTTACATTCCGAATAACAGAAATTTAACAATTTTTCAACATATCTTATTCTTCCGCGTTCGCTGAATGAAATCAAAGCACATTTATTTGCTAGTTCCTATTTCTTTTTCCTTTGCCGAAAGAATAGGACAAATACCGCCTTAATATCATACATCGTACATCATACATCATACATCATACATCATCATACCTAGTATTACAGTTCGAAACCAAAGTTTGAATTTTCGGATGTTCGGAAAGTGACGTCACCAATCTAAAATCGGCTAGCCGAATTCCTCAGTCTGGAAACAACCGCGCAGTAGAGTGGACGTGTGAGAATCGCGCTCCGCAGATATCGAGTACCGGGTTCTCTACCTCCTGGATCCTGCGCTTCGGGTCCGCTTCCTGGTGCAACTTGAGGTCCAGGATAAGCGCTCCGTAGTTTCTATGCTCCAGGTCCGCTATCTTGTGAAACTCGACTTTCAAGACAAGCGGTCCGTAGTTTCTACACTCAACGTCCACTACCTGCAGGAACTCGACGTCCAGAACAAGCGCTCCGTGGTTCCTGCGCTCCAGGTCCGCTACCTGGTGAAACTCGACTTCCAGGACAAGCGCTCCATAGTTCTGGCTGTGCAGGTCCTTAACCTGATGACTTTTCACCTTCCGGACTAATTTTCAAGTTTACAAGTTTGATTATTGAAAACGTCATATTTTGTACGATCAAACCAATATGCATGCTTCAGAAGGAATATTTGTCGTTGCATGAAGTGCAATTTAAGAAACTTATTTAACTTTCTTTTTTTAATTCTTACGTTTGCTGCTTATTTATTCGTTTGTTTCGTTTCTTTTTTCTCCTACGCTTTGGAATCATTCTCAACCAAGTTGCACGCGTTGATTAGAAAATAAGCGTCACATAAATACGTGGATTATGAAATGAATATTTAAATCGCTTGACGAAATTCGAAACAAACATTCGGTAGAAGGGGAACCGTAATATACATTAATTTATCTGGTACCTCCGCACGTGTTGTTTATCCACCATAATTATATAGTTTGCATTCCTCCCCTCCATTCCATGCCGTTTGACCCTCTCCTTGGCATACAACGTACACCTATTTCGTATCCATAAATTAACACGAGGGCCAATGAAAATACAGACCGGTGTTTTCGGTAGGAGGAGCGAGTGCCGCGAGTGAAGGAGACCAGCTGAAACCGGAAGAGCCGACGGTATGAAAAGTGTGTGTACGTATAGTTTACACCCACATATCTCGGATATCACTGAAGCGTCGCGTCGCCGCTGAATCAAAATTTAATCGCCGATCATATTTCCGATTCCCCTGATGCAGTGTAAATCTGATGCTTAAACGAAACGATATTATCACCGGGTCGGAAACACAACGCGGCATTTTACAGCGCATTACGAGACACTATAAAAGTACACACGTACCTGCGTTGGTATGTGCATATCGGTGCATGGGTAGGTAGGTGCATACGTGTATATGGAGGTATCGAGGTACACGTGGACAGTACCTTTACGCATAGACCAAAGGCACCCGGTCCTGAAGTCTTCGCATAACTCAGGACTCTGAGGGCCCTTTACGAGTCGGTATGAGGCCAGCTCTTGCGGTGCACCTCGAGTCTTATTTCACTTCGAAACCACCTCTGGCTCTTCTCCTCCTGCTCAAATTCTATCCACGGCTCCACGCCGACCGTCGCTAATGAACCGTTTAAGCTCGATAAGCCCTCCATCTTCATTGCACCAGTACGTACTCACAAATCGAGTTCGGATGCACTAATTTTATACCGAATAAAGAGTGACGCATACATTGCGAGGAGGCTGGTTTTATGCGGATTCGGTGGCACTGAACTCAGTGATGATTAATTGAGACATAGAGAATAGTAAGATCGGACCTAGGTAATGTTATTGTAGCTGCGTTTTAATGAAAACAAATGCCGTTGAATTCATCGAAAACGGTATGAAGTAGAGGTAGATGGAAAAAAATTTGCTTTTTTAAAACAAGCATCGACCGTCGGACTATATTTTTTAAATATATTCGGTTTGATTTTAAAAATTGTCTAATAATTTGTCACACAATTCTTCTACTGTGACATCGCTTATATCCGGTTTAGACAGTTGTAATCGTTCGTCAACTGCAAAGCTGTGCAAGATTTCACGCAAAATTTTTCGACAGTCCACACCACAAGGCCTCAAAATTCGGTGACCACACAAAAGGGAGAGAAAAAAGTCATAATTCTAGGATCACTGCACCGTAGAAATTTCATTCTAAATATTTTAAGAAAGGAATAACATTTTTGATCCTATCTTCTATCGCCAATCCACATATCGTTTTGAGCTTGTTTTAATAGGCAAAAAATCACGAACGGTGAAATTTTCGAAATTGATCAAACAACTTTGAGATCACTTCTATAATAGCGATCGAAAAAATCATCAACTCCGATAAACTTCGACGTGGTTGTGCCTCCATTGACGTAAAAAACGAAAAGCTTTTCCGTTCATCCCAGCGATCTTCCGGTCGGCCCTGGAACCTTCAGGGTTTGATGGATATCGCACCTCCTGCGGGGTACAAGGGAATGGCTGGAGGACGGTGTCGGGTTCCTCGAGGCTCTGGGAGCCTCCGTGTTTACAACGAGACTGGCTCATTTAATTGTGGAATAATTGTTATTTATCAGCTGTATTAGTTGTATCAAGTTTCTTATCTACCATCTGAATGACGTCGCGCGTCGTCCTCGATAGTAAATCACCCCGGTCCTACAATAGTGGCGACGGAAAATATTCTCAATTTAGTTAACGCCAACTCCTACGGATACTCCACGTGTATATGGAACATTCCAGACCATCTCGACCTGCGGGCCATGACCCCTGATTTTATTCCTTTCTTATTAGTATGTCGTAGCCCGCTACGAAAAACATGCTTGATAAAGTCCTGGATTTGTTTTAAGCTTCTTTTTCCCTCGTAATTGCTCAGCGAGCGAATGCGATCTTAGTGAAATTTACCTCACGGTAAATTCTTTGCGAAGAAACGAAAATTTATAGTGTGAAAAATACGTGCAAATCAATTTAATTAAAACGATAAGTTTCAATACTTTAGAAAACGAAATAAAAGAGATTAATTAGCAGTAGGAACTTCCTTGACAGATTTTAAAGATACTTGACCGCAAAATTCCCAGGCTGAAGAATTTTCTTCTTTTGCTGATATTGTTTTCAATTTCGATTTTTCGAATCGATTATTTTTTTTATCTCATTTATTTTCTTGCTCGGTCTAGGCTTAAAATATCTATTTTTTTACCATGTATTTGCCGCGTAAATTGCAACACTCGATTACTAGGAAACTTTTAAAAAATATTTCAAACTTTGCAAATTAGGTTGTTCTTCTAAAACCCTAAAACCCACGAAGCGGAGAATAAACTTAGAAATGGCAAGGTTGATATGCCCTGGAACGCACCATACATACACCGCACTCACTTCTATCTACCAAGATTATGTGGGCACGGAAATATTTCCCATTCCTCAGCCTATTTGTCACTCGCTATACCTTACCCCACGCAGATGTCGTCTCGCTGTCCAAAGGTCTTATTCTCATCTTCGTTTTTCATTAACATTATTCGTTTAAATGGAGAATTAGCCAGTGCATCTCCGCGGCATGAAGTACGACCGGTAATTACCGTAAGCTGGATAGTGAAATTACGAAAGTTGGAAATGAAAAAAATATGACTTGCATAAATTTAAGAAAAACCAAAATTCCACGCGTGCGTAATCGCAACGTCACGTTAACGTAAACTATTCGATTTGAATACAAATTCTTGTAAAACGATTAGAAGTAAAATGATTAGAAATCGCGGAATCACCCAATTCATTAGATTACACAAATGAAGGCTGAATTTTCAAACACAAATTCCGACTTCTGATGGGCAGGGAAGACAATAGTCACGAATTGGGCCTGTCCGATGTGGGACTGACGGCTGAACGTTATCCTTCAGTCTATCAGACAGGGTTAATAATAAATTACCGCGATATTACGATTCAATCATTCCAGTCCTTTTACTCTCCCGACCACACAAAGATAATAATTCATCAGTCGTATCGCTGGGCCGGTTACATGGCGCTTTGTAACTTCGTTGCGTCTGGCCCGAAGTTGATGGGTATAATAGAAAACTAGTAATTCGACTATCCGCACAGTTTACAATTCTTGATTTGAAGAAGTGTTACCTAAATACAACCGCGAAAGGATTATTTCAAATTTAATAAAAGGAGATTTTCAAATGAATTTATGATATGCAACTTTGGAGTTACAATTGTACTTTAGTATCAAATTAACGCACAAAGTATTCATGAAATAATACAAAATGCACGGGATTTTACAATCCTTGGAAATCAGGGAACATTCTTTAATTCTAACGCACATTTAATGATCGTGCTTTCGAACACGAGAAGTTGCAGAGTTCAAAATAATGTGTCTTGGGGTTCGAGAGCTAATTATTGTTATCAGTAATTGTAATTATTTGCTAAAAAGAAAAATTGTTAAAAAAAAATCAGTAAACTGATTTCTTATGACTCAGCGTCATAGAGCAGATGATGAAAGGAGAAAACAGATTTGTTATTTTTAGTCCATTAAGAGAACCAGAAGCATCGAGCTATCATGAAGATGGTTAAGATCGCATGCAAATATGGCGTTCAGTAGTACACGTGTTTATAGACTATGGTTGACTCTACGACGGCACAAAGTCATTGCTATTTTTCATGTATTTGTCAACTTTCTTAAATACCAACGTGATTCGGTTGACCAATCGCATTGTGCCGGATGTTTAAATAGCTGGGTTGAAGCCTGTGGCGTGGATTCGGAACGGTGCAAGGTGAGAAGGGGTCAGTGCCGACTCGCCCGATCAATAGTTCATTACCAGAAACAAAAATTCATCCGACAATACACGATCCGTCCGGCATGTCCGTTAGTCCAAACAATCAGCCTAACTAAACCACGAGGCGAAGAGCGCGTTACAGAGGAGCCACGACACACGAAGATCATACATGAGTGTATGCGATGTGCAGGGGAACTCCTCGCACCTCGACTTACCTGCAGTTGCTTGCGCAACGAGCCCTATTCAGACCTAGCATTAACGCTATTATGGCCTCCAGACCCATTGGACGGATCTGTGATTGGCTATTATTTATTCCACGCCATTGTAGGGCGAACGGTATTTCTTTCCTTCACCATTCGGTCACCCTTTCCTTGTGTCCTTGGCACTAGAGAGAATTTGATTTCGACGTGATCGCTGCCGGTTGGCAAAAGTTTAAGACACTGGACAAAGGTCGAATCTATAACGTATATTTTGAATTTTCTAGGAACACGTAGGTGAAAATTTACTCTTTGGAAATCCATTTAGAAAATAACAGGTCGGAGATGACTGACATCTAATGGAAACCGGTGTTCCGAAGAAGCGATGATGTCTGCACGTTTTCAAGAACAAGTTATAAGAAGATCAGTGGCAGGTTTCTGGAGAAGTTATACACTGTTAAAAATTTGGTATAAAAATTGACCGATGTTGGTGGAGCACTCTAGGTCAACTCAGAACCTCAACATCCACTGGTATCCAGTTGAATTATGGTCTATACAACTCGACGCTGAAATTGAATTCACAGAGTTGTGACGAGAAATTATAGTTCAAATAAGGCGCGTAAGTGAGCTTTTGACTCTGAGGAAACGATGGAAATTCTGTTCTATAATTTTAATTTCACAGTCATGGAACAGAATTAACAACTAACGATCGGCAAAAAGTAAATCATTAAACGTATCCCATGAATATTATTCAAACCCACCTCTCAGCACCTTGGCAAAATATTGGTATTTCATAGGATTTCACGGTGTGGTAATTTGTAAAAAATCACCAGTTTGTACCCTTTTGAGTGAAAAGAAATGTACCGTTCGTACAGGGGCTTGCCGATCTTGGATCTAGCGATATGAAAGGTGGAGGATCGGAGCCCGGGAGAAGATCGACTATACGTGTCGCGGTTGTAGCCGGGAGGCTGCCGCTTGCCCCCTGCACCTGCGACCGAGATGAAAAATCCAACGCATGCAAGCCGAGGAACGGTGAGCGGTGCACCTCGGAGGCTAGATGCCAGAGACGTCCGCGCGGAAGCAGAATTACGAGGACCGATAGGATCTCAGTACTGCCCGTTCTCCCCTTGCGGAGTCTATGGCTACCATCCCATTGCGGCAGTTAGCGTTGCCGGCTCCTGAGTCGCTGTATTCGCGCGCATACTTTCGTTTAACTATGTTCCTGGAATTAGCGTCGAGATAGCCGCATTCAATTAAACCCAAGACGCGTACCGTCAGAAATTGAATTAATTATACGGGTTGAACAAGGCATGCTGGCGGTGGTTGGATCTACGGATGTTACAGGTACCAGGTTACGCGTCGTCCTAGCGGAGTCCTTAAACCGCGATCAAATCGCGAGAAGGTGTCACGCTTGACAGTGCGCGCAAATCATTTACCCGCAATGTGAAAAAAGATGTTGAGTATCGCGGACGTTTTCCTTCTGCAGTTGCATCGAACAACCTGCACCGATTCATTCCGATAACGATCGGTAAACATGCGTTTGATACCGCTGTAATTCTTTCCGGCATTGATACTAGGATGGTTCATTTAAAAATAATTTTTAGTCAAGCTGCCAGTTGAAAAATTTGTGACAAATACTGAAAACAAAATTGTCCAATTATTGTAATATTTTTTATTTGTTTTTATGTGTACACCTTACGGACTTTCGTATCGTGGTCCGATTAATATTATCGTTCATAAAAATTACTACTTAAAACGAAATAGGGACGCTAAGGTGATGCGATACTCTTCTTTCGGCAACATAAACAACGTTATTCAAATTTCTCCGAGATGATTAATCCTTCGGATAAAAGACGGGACAGCCAACTGCAGAATTGTTAGGCGCAGTTTGCTGTTGATTGGTGAATGATTAAACGGACCACGATACGAAAAAATAAACTAACACATACAGAAGTCCTTAAGGTGTACACATAAAAGTAAGTAAATAATATTACACTAATCGGTAGCGACCTCTAAATATTTTCCTGCTTCCTCCAGGTTTTACGATACTTTCTTTTTTCAGTATTTTTCACAAATTTTTCTAGTGGCGCCTTAAAAAGATAGTTAAAAAATGAACCAACCTAACGGATGTCTCGTAATTTTTGGAAGAATCTTTATGTCATAATATATCGTGCGATGAATTCGAAGCGAGTCGAAGATATCAGGGTTGACATTTTATTTTACCAACGGTGTAAAGAATCGTTAGTATTTCACATAAATACGAACGATTAGAATCGTACTTCTGGTTCCTGAGAATCATCCTCATAGACCTATCCAGCTTTCATTCCACTCAAGCTTTAACGTCTTCTTAAATTGAACCAGTGCAATTAATAGCCCGAGTATTACGAGATACTAGATCTGAAATTCTCAAGTGTTTTAAACCACCGTGTGGAGGTACATTGTACGCATGTGTGTTCACTCGGGGTAGCGATTCTCGCGATGATTTCAGGCCGAAGGAATTATCGAGTTTGAATCGCTCGAAGTTCCTTCTTATTATCTTATCCGTATTTCCTTCTCCCCTTTTGCGTCTTCTTTTATTTCCAACGGTTTAACCAACGGGCAACCAAATTCCGAATGTCTTTCCGTTTAGTTAATGGTCCTTTACTGTACTCTGAGACGGCAGTCCTGCGCCCCGAAGGTGGTGTGAAAAAAGCGTAAACGAGGCACTGCTGCAATGGATTGCGATCGGAATGTTATACAAATGAACCAGTTTCTCGGCCCTCTATCTTATCTAGAGAATTTAGTCGGTCACGCAGTAAACATCATTACGACTACCGCCCTGTCTGGCCACCCGGTCTCCGGCTCACCTTACGATTATTGGACCGGGATCGTCTCGCCAACTATTTCTCCTCCACACTCGTATCTTTATTTCTTTCGTGAAAACGTTTCAATTGGATCAATTCATCAGCCGGACCAATCAACAGAGATGTGAACACCTGTAGCTAAGTGATTTTGGAAGTATTCGATTCCCTATCATTTTTCACTTCGATCTCTTTTATGCCACAATCAAGTCGCTTGGAATTGGATACTAATATTCGGTCATTTAAAGTGGTTTGTATTACAAGTTCGACCAATTTCTCACGTTTAGTTAACTGAATCAGCAATCGCTGGTCACCGAAGAGACTTCAATCACTACAATTATCAATACAAAATACCGAGTATTGCAAATTGTTGTGGAAGATCAAACTTCAGAATGGTTCGAATCACTGAAGGGTCAAAATTTTGGATACTTCAAATTGGTTACAAACAACTTGCAGAAAAGGCACTAAGACGGAGACCCTGAGTAATTTAAAGAAAATTTGAACCACTTGGAGTTTCGGTCTTTCGATAATTTGAGCCACTTGGCAGAATTTTTATCCTTAGGAAAATCAGACCAGTAAATACTGCGACCCGTCAAAAGTTTGAATCATTAAGAATTTGACTTCCGAATGTGAAGACACCGATAACTGAACAGCCTGATTTGTCAGTTTGCGATTACCGATTTCCCGAGTTCTGTACCAGGTGATCAAAGTTCAGAAGGCCAGAGGAATAATCATGACGAGAAATGAAAACTCCTCTCAGGAACATCAGAACGGATCCGAGGAGGATCGCATCTCGGGTCAGATATAGATTCGAACCGTTGGGAATGCAGGGTTTTCCTTACCGGACTGTGCAGGTGCGGACGCCTCTACGGTAGTGTCATAAAATCCTCCCAGAGGCGTTCGGCGGTCGTAGCATCACGGTAAAGAACCATAAGCTTATGGGTGTATCTAAAACAATGACGTTTCGAAAACGTCGTTTATCACATAACCGCCGAGACGTAGCTCGGCTAGGAGCTATGCCATGTAAAGACCGGGGCGGGCGGGTCTTCGAGACCGGCGTACCGGGGGACAATAAAATAAACAACCTGGCTTTATGACTTATACGTAGGACACGAGCCGAGGGCTCATAGTCTTTGGTTAAAGGCCGCGTTGTACCGGAGACAGTCGGTACAGTGCAAAGCTCGTCCACCTATGGGGCTGTGATGTACTATGACCGAGACCCGTATAGTAGGATATATGCAACACAATATCATGCAACACGCGGGGATCCGCATCTAGGTGCGCTGTCGATGATACGTAGTTTGTCTGTGTTGTGCATTCGCTAGTGCGTACGTGTACACAGAAATGTATAAATATATCTTTTGAACGGGGTATCCCACGAAGGAGTGGTTTATCTGACTGTGCAATTTTTACAATGCTTGTACAGATGAAATGGAATGATTTTTTAACAGTTTTTTATTCCATGTTCCGTACCGCGTTATGTATAATTTATAATGGAACTGCTCCGTTCGATTGTTACAATAATTATTCACAGATCTGCAAAAAAATATTTTAATCAGTTGTGCGGGACGTTTTCGGTAAATATTAGGTTTTTGAATTATTGCTGAATCCAAGAATAACTTCCAGTTCCCTCCATCGCGTACGGTATTTTTGCTGAACACAAGGTGTTTGCATAAAAAAAAAAAAAAATAATTATAACAATAATGAAAAAATCACCGTTTCATTACAACGAATTAAATAATTTTTCTTATAAAATTGAACAAACAATTTTTTCATAAACTGTACTTAACATTCCGCGTTCATTCTTTTTGCCTATGAAACCTGTTTCTTCGTCTCTTTGATACTTCTGAGAACATGCCTTGGTTTTCCATTTTCTGTTTCCCTGTTTGTATTTATTCTCGATTCTCGTTCCAATACATATTAAATGAAAGTAAGAAATCACTTTTGCATAGGCGTTTTATAATCGATAATAGGATGTCAGATTTCGAGTTAAACGGGAGTTTCACCATAAATGAAACTACGAACACGAGTTCAAGAAAAAACCTGACGTGATGGAACTTTTCGAGTATTTTTCTCGGTTTCAGTGGGTCAAAATTATATAAAAAGCATTACAAAAAATCTGTGCAGTTTTTTTTATTGCAGACCTGTATAATCAGGTACGATATGCTGATTATATTATCGTGTCATTGCCTGACCATTCGAGATCTTGCGATTTTCCTTAAGCTGTCATCATTTTTCCGAACAGAATGGCAACGAGTCCCATCAAGCACAATTCGAAGCCACAACTACTCGTGAAAACGAATGATTGTTAGCCGAACTGGTAAAGATTTCGTGTATCAGAAATTTGCGAAATGTTTCTCACATACTCGTACATTTGGCAGACATTTTGAACTGCCGTATCATTACGTGGCAATTTCATTTGACACTGGTAAAGTTCAGGCTGTAAGTGCAATGACCGTAACCTCTGTAAGAGATGTGGGAACAACTTTGGCGCGATTATAAAAGCTCCGCGTACTCGAAGTGTTTGTCGTTGTTTAAATTCAATCTTTGCGGCAGACATCGAAGATATGCAGCTGCGGTGTTACATGCTTTGCTGTACGCGCGGTGTGCAGAGCAATATGAAGAAAGAGCCCTCTGGCCGCTCGGCATTTATTACGCGAGTAGTTAGTTATTTATTTCGCAATTATATACCAGTCCGGATTTATTTCTTTTGCTCGTGGCGCATGGCAGCGCGAGTTTTTTCATTCACGATTTTGCACCCTGTAATTTGATAAAAAGAACAAGTTGAGCGCAGCTCTGGCGTGGATTTAATCGGCTTCGATACCTTCAATTTGTATCACACTGAGAAAAATTTCATTTCTTATAGTAACTAGAAAAATACAGTAAAACAGATATCGTTAAAAAAAAACTGTTTGAATATCGTTGGAATTACGAAAAACGAGGTACGCCTAACCATTTTGCGCTATTGTCGATCCTTTTTTGGTAATTGCAACGCAAAATCAGTTTGTTCGGGTTACTCTACTTTTTTAGTTAAATAAGGCTTTAGCGTCAATTTATCGTTGCACAAGCATTAAACTTTCGCAACAGTTACAAGAAAATATAGCAACAGTGACCGTAATGAGAAAGAATAGTGACGGATACTAGACCTTCCGGTAACAGCTAGGAAACTAATTTTCATTTTCTACCTGGAACTATATTTTTGGATTGTGGTAAAAAATGAAAATAGTTAAGGACTGAACGGTAACCGGAACTAAAGATTTCTTTCAGTGCAGTAATTGGATAGTAGTCATTCGTGATATTTACTGAGGAAAGATTCGATCCCTTCGTACAAAATGATTTCGTAATTTTTACTCAATAGTTCTTGCAATTCAAATAGTCGTAGTTGGTAGTTCAACCGCCCGAATACGTATATCAGACTAAATTATTCTTCCAGGGTATAAACTTAGGCCTCAACGTTTTGAGACTCGAGCTAATGATCGGTCAATAGACGATGCGAATGAAAAATGGTCGTAATAAAGTATTCACTTACCAATCACCGTACTCAAACTTCTGATTAACACCTATTCATGCACATAGCAGAACGTGCCAAACCTGCTTAGGCTGAAAAAAAGAAAAAAAGTCATTGTGCGTGACGTCATTTAGTTTTATGGCATGCCTACAGAGAACTTTCGTACATCGTCTCCATAGACGGTGTTTCCTTCCGTCGCGCATCGTCATCAACGGCAGAACTGAAATTGGCAGCCACTGTGAATTCGCCGTTTATTTCCTCGATCACTTTTTGCGATACAGCAATTTATGGATTTTTTTTTTTTTTTTTGTAGAACAGCACAGTACGATCACGGTTTTCCAATCAATTTCTTTTTCTTTCAGTTTCTAGACAAGCATCGGTAGATGGCAGTTTAGATTTCCGGTACCGTCGTGAATTTTTCAGGTTATCAAAAATTCCGGACTTTATTGCCTAATATAACCTTGACGGTGTGTATTTCCCTAGTATAAAATATTATTCGTATAAGCGCAGCAGCAGCTCCGCGCCATAGGTTATACTGTAAATGCGGCTGTCTCGTAATTTTCAGGTGTAAATTATCAGCCATGGTTGTTACTCTTCTTATACTGTGCAGGATAGGCATCTCCCGTCACCTAAGACGCCGTTTCACTACTCGCAACCGAAAAAACGAACAAGGTATCCGTCTAAGAGAAATCTACGCGCAGAGAGACCGTTTTAGTGTATAATGGGCGGAAATGATTGTGGGAATAACTTTTTTTTTTTTCCAATAATAATCTTACCATGCACTTGAGCTAGGTATTACCCATAACCTCGTCTATAACTGTTGCAGGACTTGAAATTTCTCTTTAACTTGACAAGGTGGGACAAGTACTTAAATTTCAGACTATCTGTAAGCCACTTTTGTTCAACGTCCTCACAAGTCATTTCTCATAATTTGTCATGTTGTAGTATTTTCGTTACCAAAGTCTTCACGGCGTCTCCCGATTTCCTAATCTAATCGTTTCCAAGTTAAATATCGTTCTCTAGATCGGCATATGCCGACGTAAAAGCCACGAATTATCATGCAACAAATTATACGATACCTTTCCCTGAACTTCACCATTAAATTCAAGTTGCAATTTTCTTTGCAAGTTTCAAACAATTCCCGCAAAAATTGTATGTCGTTTTAGTTCTCATAGTTCTCGGCTTGAGGAATAAAATTGTTGTAAAAATATACTATCGAAAAATTTCGGAAACGGTTATAAGAAATGGACAAAAAAAGATTCATCCATTTTTCATTCAGCTACTCTGTGTGTTCGAACATGATTCAAAGATTTAGATTCAAAAATCCTTTTTTGCGCTCAAATCCATAATTTTTAAACTCATTCATCAGTCGCATGGCCATATTATTTTAATATTGATCTTGAAAACCTGATAGTATTTCTAACGAAAGCACTGATTTACTGTAGAAACTTCCGGTATTACAAGCAAATGATCCTCCTCAGCTTTCTTATTGTGTAGCGATTGCGGTGTAACAGAATTTCTGCAGTAGTCAATGGCCTCTGCGGGAGTATAACTGCTCGGTATTTCACTGTATCGACGGGAGGCCGCAGCATCAACGCCCTGGTTTTATGAAGACGTCAGGCTCTCTCCACTCGTTCTTATTTAATATATATTTGATATATTTTATAGCGTAGAGAAAAGAGAATGCGGGGCCCGCAATCACTGCTTGGATTTACTCCGATTCGGCCCAGTCGACCACGTGTCAGGGCCCCCGGTGACGGGGGCCCGTTTGCCGTGCCCCTCCCCCCTCCCCCCTCCTGACCCATCGCCACAAGGGCCTCACTAAAGGACGCCGGTCGCCACTAAATGTCGCTCCGTCATGCCATAAAGCGAAACTATACAACTCGCCGCCCTTGAGGTGCACCTTACCGATGTGAATATTACCATACCGAAAATCCTGCACTTGAAAACTTGCAAACCTTGAAAATTTTGAAACAGATTTTTCGTTCCAAGTGTGTGTGTGTGTTTTTTTTTTTTTTTTGCATGTGTTGGTGAGTCAAAAACCAATAATTTTTTGATCATTTTATTAGGAGATAGTCGCATATTGGGGATTTATAAAATTTTTATGTTCGTAAGATGTGAAGATTTAGGAATGATAAACATTTTGTTTTCTGCTAAGTCGTGAAGTAGAGCGTACAGATATCAAATGTTTATTTCAAGTCAATTTCAAATAGTTGAAAATCTAATGTATTCGTTCGATTTTTTTTCAACGACGGCTTTTTGTCACACTGATATCGGTAGGTATGCAATTTTTGAAGATTGCTATGATATTGATTTTGATTCAAGAAGGAGCAGCATTAAATTTAATACTACAAAACCAAAAAAAAAACAAAAGACAGAAAAAATCCTACAGGATTTGTGAAAAATTGTACTCCCGGTAATCGAAACAATTAATTGTAGATTTTGAATCCATGTCAAATCAGTTTCACATGAATTTCCCTCAGTATCCAAATTCCAGCTCACAATTTTAGTATTTGTTGCACTTGAATTTTTAGGAAAATCATCGTAGCCTACGATTACGTAACCTCGATAAATGCTCAATGTTCGACTGTATGACGTTTTCCGTAAAATTAACGAAAATATATTGAATTTCGAGTCACCATCATTACTCAAATTACGACTCAGGTAAATCGAATATATAATCAGACCCGTAATGCAGTATTTTTATACGCGATAATCACAAAAATTTGCGTTCTGGGTCGCTTCGTCTTTTGTAGTTTACGTAGAGACACGAAGAGTCGAAGTATTTGCCGCAGGATGAATGTTATCAGCATATTTAAATTGAAATTGAGTATCAGTTATCTACAATCATTCGACTCCGGTTCAAATCAATGATATTGACTCGACTGAATTTTGCTGTACCTGTAATTGCAGATATTTATATATCTTTATGTCGCTTATACACTAAATTCATGGTGACTACAAAACAATTTGTGGTATAAGAAAACGAACGCGGACTGTCCTAAAAATGTCCGACAATCTCGTCACGAATATCATATTAAAGAACAGAGAGAAGAGAAAGTTTCCACTGCTTTATTAGACTCGTGCAAAATCCACAGCGAAAAAGGTCTTCTAGTCTCCTGGGAAAAGATCACATAATATACACAATCTTCCAACCGTCTCGAAGACTGCTTGGAGAGGGAAAATTCGCAGTCGTCCCATTAATGGCCGGAGGTTCGAAGAGGAACCTGCGAGGTGGACGAAAGTTGAGGACGTCGGTGCCCAGCGAAGCGTTAAAAATGAAGACATTCAGATGGAGATATGATTCTGTATAAATCACTGTGACCACGCCGCCAATTCGTTCCGGATGACCAGTTCGCTTGCTCCCTGTGTACTTATTTCGTCTCCCGTACAGCTCGTGTCTCCGTTAGAGTCATCATCGTCTCTTCTACAGGACAGAGAGGAATCAATTTTATTTCTAAATTACTACCAGAGTCGACACATCGACAAATACCCACGAGAAATCGAATTTATCGCTCGGAACTTGACCCATTTTCACTCTATTTCAAACAAACGTCATATTTCACCATCAGAATGGCGTATTCGATAATTCGTAGGAGGAGACGGTTCTACAAGTGGACTAAATTTTTTTATACAGCTACTAAGGTAAAAGATATGATTTTTTTGCAAAGGGTGTTTCTAAAAATTGGACGATTCACGTTACACGCATAACAGTTATCTCACGGGTAGGTGTATGATAAGGATATGGGTTGATTTTCAAGTTGAAGGGCTGCCACCCTCGATCATAGATCACCGAGTCGCACCGAGATCGGAAAGTGAGTGGTATACCAAAGGCGAGCCTATGCGGTATATAAGTTAGTATAAAGGCTTTTCCTGGCGATATTTCATGTTCGAGTTTGCGAGACCGCTCGGTGGATTCGTTGAAATTGCACCGAACTCGGGCAGAAACAAGACCTCGCTAGTGTGCCTTGTCGGGTCATTCGAGAACGGATTCGACATAAATCGAAGAGATGAACGACACTGCGGCCTCCTCTGACTATCGCAAACCAAAGGCTGTACATATATATTCCTCGACGTAGCCTCGAACCCGTGCAGCAGGGCCTCGGGACGTACGAACACGCGTTTAACGTATTTAATGTTCTTAAAGAGGCGTTCGACATTACTCATATACTCGGATTACTCCCTATTTTCTCCGCCATTACTCGCTTTTTCTCATCTTCGCATCTCGCAAGCTTAAAAACAGTCTGTTATGTCTAGCTATTGAACGTAATTTTCGAAATTGGACGCATTCCGAATCCAGTTCAAGTATTCCAAAATATGTAGCGACACAGATCGGCTATAACCAACCACGAACACCAAGTTTTAGACCTCACACGTTGTAAATTGTAATTAATTGTCTTACAGATCGATATCTCATTCGCGAAAAATCAGTTCTCGTTAATTAATTAATTGATTCCTGTATTCGCGTGATACAGTGTTAGAAGAAAAAATTTTTGAAACGGAAATGCCCCCGCGGCTGATCTGGACGAACGTTATTGAAATTTGGCACAGGTAATCTTCTACACCCTAATTTGGACATCTGTAGTTTATTTTTATTTTTATTTCATCCTTTTCGAGTACATTCAGTGACGGCAAAAGACGCGACGGAAACCAACCTACAGATTCTAATAGTTTAATAATACGCGTGTGGTAATTCGCTTTAGGGAGTTAACAACTATATACCTTTGGGGATGTACACAAAGGAGGTTGCGAGTTGCCGGGGGTCTCTGTTGAACCTGGCGTTCAAGCCATTCCATTCACACATCTAATTTCCATATCAATGCGAAAGCCATTCCTTAATATTCGAGCAATTTGCACTTTGCGCGTTTCCCTTTCGTTCCACTCTTCGCAGCCTGCACCTGTCCGACAGTCTTTCGTACACAGAAGCAACCGAAAATCAAACAAATTCAAGTACAGATCGAAAAGAAGTTAACTTCCAGCCTTGTGTAAAAAAATTACCTTTTCGTCGTTTCAATCAACTTCGATATTAATTAATTCTGGCACAGTTAACCACTAAAAAGCTTTTCGATTTATCGGAAAAAGGAAGAGTTTCAATGGGTTTATTTACATTTTAATGGGCATAAATTCTGAAGTATTACTTGAACAGATGTTTCGATAAGGTGCAAATAATATTCCCCAATACCTGAGGAATCTAGTAGAAATATATTTTGTGTATACTTGAATGTGAAAGGTAGAAGAATAATGGATAGTTTCGTGTCTAAGACATAGACACTTCTCTTTCACGAAATCACTACAATCTCTTGGAAGTTTGCCAACTGCGGTACTGGCAAGCTATTTCATACCCAAACTATATAATGAGAGGTAGTTCGAATCGATCCCCTTGCGAAAGGTTCACCATCACGCAATGAAGCATAAAACGGAATTAAAGGCTCAAAACAACTCGGAAACTTCAATTAATCCCTTCATGGAATTCAAAAGTGATCAAAAGTGAGGCGAATCGAAGTAATATTGGTCCAATTTTACGTGAATCCAAGAGAATCACCCTTGAGTGTAGTTAACTCAATTAGCTTGTGCTTGGAGTTAAAGGGTGTCCCAATCTTAAAATTAATTCCACTCGATTCGAGGCTTGAATTCAATTACCGTAAGAAATGTTTCCGCACAATTCGAGAATCACTTTGGAGTGATCAACTTGTAACAAAGAGCAGAGAGGCAGTGCGAACCGGCGAACCGCCTGTGGCGGTAGAATAAAGTTGATCATCTTTGTAGATTTAGGTTGTCATCAATTGTGAGTTTGTTGTTCGGTAGGCAGAAGGTCGTAAACTTTATCGTATCATATCTCGACCCTGGTGGCTGCGATGGTGGCGATTGAGATTGGGTCGTACTCCAGGGGCATCGCAAGGCGTCCAGGGGGTCGTCGGTGCCCACGACCGCATGCAGGCCTGAATACAGCTCACGTCTGCGTAATTACCGCGTCCCAAGGAAGCTTTATGGCCCCAGTATTCTCCAGCATTAATTCCCTCGCACGACCGCCTCGATCGGCGCACTCCAAGGCGGCGATGCGATACACGTTGTGTCTGATAACATCGCACACGCCTTTCTCTCCGACTCTTCCTCATATCTTTGAGCTTCGCCAAATGCGACGCAAGACGGCGACGACGACGCCCAAGTATTGTGCTTGAGACACCGTGTGTATTAATTATTGGTACAACGGTCCATGGAGCTCTTCCATCCATGGTATTAAATTTTGAGATAAAACATCCTTGGCAGTATGGGATCACCCTTATTAATCAGGGAAATAATGAGCAAGATTTCGACTTCTTCAAGCTCGTTTCAATTTTTGTTCACCATCGGTAATTACTTACAGATAGGTACGGTATGTGACTAGGCTCCTGACTGGTTGTTCGGTAGTTGATGAAAAAATTTTCTTGTTTATTTTAGACCTATTTAAAGTGTAGTGACGGTAGAAAATTCGGTAAATCTCGTTAGTGGTCACAAAGAGGATATCAAAACACATAAAACAGAGAAATCTGCTTTCGCATCTGATGCACTTACCAATTTGGTTTCGAAAAGGTACACTTTGCAGTGGGTTCTAAAAACAATTGTCACAAACTTGTGAAAGAGCTCAGTCGCTTGTATATCTAGCTATTCTAGTTTTGAGCGCATCGGATGGTATACAATAGGACTGTTGAAAAGTTTTCTTAAGTACGAAATACTTACTCTTGAGAGTCGGTTTCAATTGTATTTATGCGCCAAAAGATTTTATTGATCGACAGTCGACGACTGCAAAGAATACTTTCCATCTATGGATATCTATAAATCGTAGGTTTGACAATCAAAACGAATATCGATTCGATTACACGGACGAGGTTTGACTTTGAAGTCGAATAAGTCGGCGGAGCGTTCTTCGAGTTCTTAATGACATTAGCCAAAGGAATAAAGAACGAACGCGGTGCAGCATGCCATGCCAAAGTCCTGAACAGGACAGAGGCCGGTCGCTGGCTATTCGCCTGGCATTTTTCGAGTTGAGATCGAAAAGGGCGTATCGGAAGACGTCCAGTTCTGAAGGTTTGAAATATTTCTTTTCGATGTACAACCCCGACGTCAAATCGAACGTCGTCGTTTGTCTCACGCGAGGTACGTGGGCTGAATTTAAAGCCGAAGACGAACCATCAGAAATTACCTTTGCGAATTCCAAGTAGGATGTATTCCAATGGCCGTGTCTATGGAGCGTATAGAAAAGGAGGGATATCTTAGGGTCATAAAAATTGAGCCGATTTTGGCCGCAAATAGTGGTGGCGCTGTTAAAAGTAAGTTGCCTATCTGACTATAGTTTAAGATGTAATAAGTGTAACTGTTTAACTAACACGTTCAGTTTCATCACTCAACTTAGTATCACTCAGCGTCACGTCAGTTATTTTATGTACCCTTATTTGCATCCAGAGTTCGACCATATTTTGAACGCGCCGTGCATTAGAGAGTGCCTTCCTGTGCCTACCTCTGGACCGATTCGCCTGATTATACATACACACGTTACCTTTGATTTACTGCAAACGTCGGGGAAAATATCACTCCAGGACATTCGTACCTACCGTCTTGGCTCTCTGTCACAATTCCAGAGGGACATGCGCCTCTGGCACTCCGACGCAACGCAATGTGTGCTCGATGCGTTCGATAGGGCGGGACACGCGCATAAACAATTGCGGATCGGCCTCGCCCCCTCTCGAACAGACGCACGTGAAACAAAAGGACGTGAACGTATCTCCGGCCGAGGTACAACGTACGTACCCCGAAGGCAAGAATCAAAACGAGCCAGGCGCTCCGCATCGTCGTGAATCTCTAGGCTCCACATCTCCACGCACACTTCTTCATCCAGGGATGCTGAATCCTCTCGTGTTGGACCCGCTTCGGAGGTCCTTGAGGCCGCAAAAGTAAGCCTGTTCCAAGGTCTGCTGAATTCCTCGAATTAACGAACTTGCACTTGGAAGAGTGAGCGTCCGAAGAATTGGCTTGTCATCCTTCTGATGATCATTGACTGGGTGCACGAGACTGTTACTTGGTGTTTTTATCAGGCCCTCAATTTTTCGCGGCCGAGTAGTTTCGAGATGTATTCTGGTGAGGTGAGATCAGTATATAATGGTTTTATGGTAACCTATTCAGTAGTGGTTACAGTAAGGAACTCGTTGGTTGAAAAAATGTACTCCTTCAAATTAGGAACCTCGTTGATTCGGTTTCCAACTTTCTTTGACTCCCATTTGTCGGGCTTATGCACAATGAAACCTGCAAAAATTTAGAAAAACTGAAAAGGAAGCGTGCCCCCTGTTACTTGTTACTATAAGTTCTCTGGAGAGATTTAAATCTGTGCACCTTCCCTAAACATTGAATCAATTTTTGCGAAACCAAGTACGGATACCTGTGAATGTATATTTTTATTTAAAAAACAATTTAACCTGAACATCTAACTTCAGTGACAACATTTTTAATTGGCCAAAATCATCAATGCACATATCTGCAAGTCTACGTTATTGATCACAAAACCTTTTGTATATCATTAATCACATGCAACTGTGCGTGCGCGTTTACATCCATGCATCTATACGCTGCACTCGCGGACGCACATTCATATCTTCATTCCTGCAAAAGTATATAAATTGTATTCTGTAGTGATGTAAAACAAAAAGAAACCTGCTGAGGTTTGAAATGCACAATAAAAAGAAAATTTGGCCCTGTAGAATTTCATCGCGGATCGTAGGTACGATTCGACGTTGGTTTATCTTGGAGGATTGAGGCCGAAGTATGTGGCAAAGTCGAGAGTAGGTTCGCCCACAATGGTAAGTGAGCAACGGCACATGGCGGTTTCGCTGCACAATGGCTGTCAGTAGGTAGGTACCGCAGCTGATACAAGGATGTTCGTTGTGCAGCTGGAACTTTAATTGGCTATTTGTTTGTCCGGTTTGCTGAATGGCGTTGTTATTGCACAAGGAAGAGATGCTGAGGTAGCGCAAGTGAGAATGACCACCGAGTTCCTCAGCGGTCTGTGGACAGTTGACGCGAGATGCCCGAGTCTTTCTTTGCGTCTGGAGTTCGAGGAGGATAAGAGAGACGGTGAAATTCTTGGCGTGTCTCTCTGAAAAAGTCCAACTTCCCCAGTCCAGGACGCTCGCGTGCTATCCTCGAGATGGCAGGTCCAATGGCGGGTATTCACATCTCGTGAATTCAGTTCAAGGCCGGGATGCTGGTTCCTTAAGCGATTACTATCGGATTACGGCACCGTACAAGTGCATCGCGTGGATAACATCTAGCCTCTGGTGTGTTCGGGCTCCGGTTACCGAGAAATCAGGACCGTTGGATCGAATGACGCCTTTGATTGAGAGCGTGATCGGAGCACCGTTGAACTCTGGTGACCCTTTCACTATCTCAATTCTCACGTGACCGAACCCGAAATCATCACACGAATGGAAGGAGTCGGTGACACACGTTCGTGATCGAAGTTGATCGCTGAGGACTTGACGGAAGGATGGATTCATCCTTGGGTGTATTGATCTCACGACTTATGAGTAATAAATTTCGGCGCGTCCCCCCGATTCCGATCCGCACATCATGCAGGATCGTTGATTAATCGTCGACCCTTAATCCACCAGCTCCAGTTAGAATCTAATGGTTCTCTCTCTCGGTGCTTCCCTCACAAAATCATCCTCGTTCCAGCTCGACTATACAGGTATATCCTCATACATTATTTGACGGCATTCAATAACTTCGAACGTGACATGGCCGATGCTATCGCCTCGGTGGCCAACGGCTGCACAATATCGTGACGAATGAGAGTAGTTAAGCTCCCTTTTTATTCCATCGTCAGCTTCTTCAAATTACTTACAAAACCGGCCACAACACAAAACGGTGACGCGCGTTCATTCGCTTTTGAGATGTGTCTTCTTATCTTTAATGTAGTCGGGATGTGGGAGAAAATGGAACGAGCAAACAAAATGATATCGATGAAAGAGGGACTATGCATATGGAGCATTCCGTGCCAAATCGCTGACTTTTCAACTTGACTATATTCAGTTTGGATTAAACTTTTTCAAAACATAGCAGAACCTCCAGAACAGGATTTACCGTTATATTTCTCGTAAAAGTGCTTCAATTATTAACATTCTGGCTTGGTGAAATTGAGACGTATTATATCGTGTAAAGCTTTCGCTACTTCCACAACATTTACCATTTACCGTTCATCGGTTATGAATTTTAGTTGGAAAAATCTTAAATTCATAAAAATCAATGCCAACCGCGAATCAGATATGTTAAATCGTTAAACCGGACAAAGAATCTCGGGAATGGTAGAAAAAAATAAATAAAAATAGCCCAACCTGTGACCAAGAAGTTATCAGTTGCACACCATTCCATCTATATTCCTTCTCTCGTCTCCATTATACCGTCCGCACAGCCAGACAGACTACCTGCGACTAATTTACAGCACGACGAGGAGATAAGAGACGAGTGTTTCAGGTGCGAGTAGGACGCCAAAAGACCGAGCTGACAATGAGTATATCTCTGAGCTCGTAGCAACAACGTTGCTGAGCGAAGCGGGTCCAGACGCGTAGGCTGACCGGATCTGCATACTCCCCCACCTGGTGAGGCGCGCGTGGACCACCGCGGGAGGGAATCCTCTTCGCGAGTCTTGTTTTTTCGCCGGGCAGCATCAAAAGAGAGTCCTTATATTCGCTCCTTTATTTCCATTCGCATTGTTTTTTCTCACAGTACTTCTTTGTTTCCTCGAAATTTGCAAATTGCGCTCTCCTCGTCGTCGCATCACGGGCGTACAGTCGCGCCACTGCTACAGCAGAGCACAACTCTTGAGAGCCGATCGCTGTTCCGTGCCGAACAAAGAGAGAGAACTGGGTGCCGGCTTTGAGTGAGAGATGAAAAAAAGAATGGGTACGGATGAAAGGAGAGCTGGCCGAAATTGCCGTGAATCCTGGCCCTCGACTCTCATTCGAATCCAACTCGCGGAAGGCTAGCTCCTTGCACCGCAGTGGCAGTGGCGGCACGGCGGCCCAATGATGATGGGCAAGGGGCTGAGGGCGTTAGGGGCACGGGGGGACGCTAACGTCTTGATTACCGGGGCCCCGTGGCGTCCACATTCATATATACCCTCTATACCTCTATATCCTTGTATATAACAGACGCCTTGACCTGCTGCAGCAGGCTATATAGCACCTGCTCTCATTTAGCTTTCTTCACGGCTTGTCTACGACGCTTGTCCGCGATGCCTGCAGGTAACAAACTTGCGCGTTGTTCTTCATCCTGGCGAGAAGTAACCACGAGTACTTAGACAGCCAAGAACATACAGCCTAATTTTTTAAAAATTGACAGTCTTTGACGATATCGTTGAAAATATCAAGTGCTGCTAGTCTTAAGTTCTCCAATATGCTTCCGTATCATCAAATACTCCATACCTACTGTGGGCCGAACGTCTGTATAATCCATAACTCCATTCTTATTTGAGGTATAAAGCAAAATTTATTCAGCCTTTGAGTAAAGACTGATCAGTATTCGGTCTGAACCTTCCCTTGGGATTTCCCCTGTGAACATTTTATCATCCTCAATACCGAGCTCGATACGATTTCACTTGACATCGTCTTGTTCTGTCCGTCGAATCTACTTAGCGTCGTAGCAGTTAATGCTTGTGGTAATCAGAGATTGTGTTCGACGTAGCATTATAAGGAACGACCATTGTTGCAGGTGGTGATAATACACGGCCGATGGGATGGCAGATGATGCAGAGAAAAAGGAGGAAAATGATTGTGACGTTAGTTGAATGGTCTACCACAGCCAGTTCCCTATCTTTACAAGAGTGTGGAGAATTGATCAGGGTTAGATAAAGGAAACTGATGTGTAGCTATTTCAGGATAATAGGATTCCAGTCACAACAACCACCACCAAGAACGCCTTGATCACCACGCAGGTGGGCCCTTGCGAGAGTCATCCTCACCGTGTTAAGGTATCCATCGTCGGTACCGGAAAGATCGGAATGGCGTGCGCGATCGCGATTCTCATGAGGGTAGGTCACCTCAGTTTCAAACATCATGAATGACCTTTTCGTGATTCATTTCCAATTTGTCTCTTTCAGAAAATGGCCAGTGAAGTCTGTCTGGTTGACAAGGACGCCGAATACGCGGCTGCCGAGGCGGCTGATATCCAACACGGAGGTGTTTTCATAGGGAATCCACTCGTGACCGGCACTGCAGGTATAACCTTATAACTTCGAACCGTTAGTTTTTTCTTTATACCAATCGCAGTGTGGGGGGGAGAGAGAGAAAACGTTCGGCAGCGTTGGAAAGAGAAGGGTACAAGATTTTTGATGAGAAGAAGCGGACCCCGTTTCGTCTTCATCGCACGAAGCTCAAGGGCCCAAAATTGATACGTCTTGACAGACACTCCCTATCCCCGTTTCACCCATATTCCAAGATCTAGAAGCCCATCGGTCCTCCTGAAGAATCACCTGTCAACCTAAAGTCCAGTGTGGCCCGGCAACCCCTACCCTGCCCGAGAGTTTGGGAAAGACAGTCAAAAATATATTTAATCTGATGCCGCATCTCTTCCTCGGCGTACCTCGACCGCCGTCTCGCTTCGAACAATCCCGTTCTTTTCTCCCTGACGGTCGTAAATATTACGTATTTATTTATCAGCCTGCAGATCGCGAGCCATGCGTTAAGAGTGGAGGGGTGGTAGCCGGCAGGGTTAGGGTTTAAAACAGTTATTTCCGTCGAACTGGGAAAAAACTTAGCGACTCTATCCGACGTGGAAGAAGCGAAATATCCAGCCTTTAGATCGGCATTTCAAACATTCCGGCTCGCAACGCAACGCAACGCGAGATACGATAGTCATAATTTCAAGGAGATACACATCGCTGCAGAGTTGCAGGTTCACGGTGGAAACCTGCTCCAACGATTTTATTTCTTCTCGTGACCGGGTCGACGGAACGCACAACTCTCACCGCAACTTATGCAAAAAATTGACAAATACATTATAGATCTGAATTTCCTCGTCCAGATATCACCTTCGTCAAGGAGTCAGCCGTGGTCGTAATAGCTGTGGGTGAACCAACGCCAGGAAAACCTCCCGACGTCGCCACTAATTTGGCAATTTTTCGCAAGATCATACCCGCCATAGCTAAGCACGCGTGCAGGGCTGTTCTCGTGGTGGCTACTCAGCCGGTTGATGTGATGTCTTACATTGCTTGGAAGCTGTCGAAGCTGCCGTCGAGTCGGGTCATCGGGACAGGCACCCTCGTCGACAGCATGAGGCTTCAGTACTATCTCAGCCAGAAGTTGGGCCTGGCAAACACCTCCGTCAGCTGCATGAGCATAGGAGCGCAAGGCGACACCTCAGGTGAGAAACTCCTCGCAGACCAATTGACCGGCTTCTTCCTGTGGGCCTTTAAACTCGAGCCAATTAGCCAACCGTGAACACCGTGCATGCATTTGCCCCACATACGAGGGTCACATGCTACTCACACACGAGTCACCGATCTGCTTCTATAATTAACAGTTAGTAGGTATATACGGTCGGTTCTGCGTACAAACTCCGATACCCACAGTTTACTCACATTCTTGGCCGCTTCACAGCTCAGACACAAACCCTTTTTCTCGGATAAAGGTAATATCCACTCTGGTTGACTTTACCGATCATCGGAAAAATATCTTCCGCTCTGCGCTCTACGTTACCATCGTATCGATTATTGGATAAAGGGTTTCTGTCTAAGCTGTGAAACGGCTCAAAATATCGGGAAGATGTCAGTATCGAGATTTGTATGCAGAACCGAGTCTGTATACCTACTACAGTTTCAACTGGTCCACAGTTCCCGTGTGGTCTGGTGTTCACGTCGCTGGCATGAAACTTCGCGATATTAATCCAAGGATGGGAGAAACCGATGACCCGGAGAAGTGGAACGAAGTTTCCCAAGCTGTTAACGATTGGTGACTATCGCTGAACGTATGAACTCTGTGTTGGATGCCACTGATCTCGAAAAATGTTTATCGTATAACAAAATTCAATTTTCTTTTCTACCTTAATTCAAGCGATGCCAATATCAACTCGAAGAAACGCGAAAGAGGACCAGCATGTTGGGCTGTCGGATTTTCCACTGCTGAAATCGTAGACGCTGTGCTGAGAGACACGAAGGTTGTACTGCCAGTGTCGACTTACATACACGTGAGTGATTTATCTAATGTCACCATGAAGGGATTCCGATTGGCTGAAGTAGATTTTTTATTTCTCTATATTTGTTTCAGAGCTGTTCTCACGGGATGGACAAGGATGTCTACATGTCCATTCCGTGCGTATTGGGCAAGGACGGTGTTCATCATACGGTACGACAGAAGCTTACTGACACTGAGAAAATGGGGGTGCAGGAATGTGCTGACAATATAAGAAACCAACTCAGAACTTGCGGTATCCTTCAAGAGCCACGCGACGATGTCGAGGAGTGAAAATTCTCGCAAAACGAATATCTTACCCAAAATTTTTAGTTTTTCTACGTCCATCAGATCACCTCGCTTTTTCTATTGTTTTCTACATTTCTACCAATTGATCTACTCATTTTTAGTGTCTCAAATACAGAACCGAGCCCTCGGCCATTGTATGTATATTTCTTTTTTATGCGGGTGAACTTCAAAGACAAATAGAACGGAAACAGAAGAGAAAAAATAACCGAAATATCTGCCATACAAGCCGTATCGATTTTAAATGTCACCTGAAAAAAGGCGATATGACGATACATGCATTTCATTTATTTCTGTCAGTCAAAATATGTCAGGGATCGGAGTCGGTTAGAAATTCCAGGGAAATAGTAAAAATTTTATATACTTGTCATGGTGAAAGTCCGATTATAATTTATTCCATAAAATCGGAGGAACGTGTGTGTAGTGTGTTGTATCGGAACAAGGACTACGGATATGCAAAGATGCAGCCAGATAGTAAGAAGAAGTCGATCGACTCTAGGGGGAACACAGCTACTTTTTTACTCACGAAACATGCCGAATTTTCCTCTAATGGTCATCGGGTAAAAATCGTTATCGTCGGCAGTGGCCACACGGGGGTTGCAATCGCCATCGCAATACTCTTCAAGGTGATTGTATGCCTACGGTATTCTTGTTTGACTTGTCACGTGACCGTAGAGCTCCTAACCTCGAACGAAATTTTGCATATTCAAAAACAATCCAACCTGAAGTGATTTTCCGATCGCATAAAAATGTAATTCGAGATTTATTTTTGCTTTTTCCAATAAGTTATGGACGACAAATCATTAATTAATCGCATTTCTCAACATACTTACCTAAAGCAATGATAGTATAATAATACGTAATAGAGAACCTTCGTAGCCTAGTAGCTTTAGTTATACTCTTAAGAATATTAGTATTCTATATGAACTATGGATTGGAACATGGGGAAAAAATATTCCTGGTAACGTCTAAAAAATTCGGAATCCAAATTTGTGTCTTCACGTTTTAGAGTAACTGTGCTTCGCGTAGAGTAAAGCGAATAAGATTTCGTCCGGGTTAACTCCAGACATCCTTAGATGAGAATCATTTCACTGAATGCTTCTGGCTAATCGAGATTTGATTTACAAAATGAATTTTTAAGAAAATTTTCAGTACAGTGAGTTCAGGGGTCAATCACAATTACCTGCTTTTTCTGAAGAATATGTATTCAGTCGTTAGGGAATCGCGTGTTTTAGAATATGAAAGTGGATTCAAAACGTTGAGTACCTCACGGATGTATTTTAAATGAGAGATACAGAATACTTGATTGCATTTTAAACACATTTCATAACCCTTACGCCCAAGATTTAGTACCCGACTCCGATAGCGCGTGACTCCTACATAAAATCCAAGCCTCTAAGCGCCGAGGGAGGGCAGGCCTCTGGAATTTCTTATTGCTTTTACATTTATTTAAGTTCGCTTGTAGCGCAGCGCTGGACCAACGTAAGCTTGTACAGAAAAACGATTTTACGATGAATATAAAAATTGTAATTAGGCCACATAGTGATTAAAACGTGGCGTGATGATGTGGATTACGTAATTGTTCACGAATCGATATTGAGGAACAACTTGGTTATAATCGGGTACAATTAAGTCATTATCGTTTATCGAACATTTGAATTCATGGTTTCAAAACAATAACGATTTTGGCGAGATAGTTTGATTACTGAATTTATTCCTGATTGATTTTTGTGATTACAATTTTAACAGAGTGGCATTATTACAGTTCCAGTTCATGTTGTTCACAGTTCTATTTTTATCGCTTTGATTTTATCGTAACAATCCGTCAATTGTTCACGATATCATATTTGAGTCGTGAATTCCTCCTTTGACTCCACTCCTATTTTGAGTTTCCAGATACTCTTATTCCCAGTGACCAGTATCGTCGAAAACCAACAAGTTCCCAAACCTCTGAAGACGACGTCATAACTTTCACCTGCATTGTAGTCAACTGTCTTTGTTCACCGATACCTGTTTCCAAAGCTGCAACTGTCCAGACTGGACGAAGAGTTATCAACATCACAACAACAGGGATCGAGACGAATGAATCTTCCACTAAACTCCCGCTCAAGGGTGTGAGAGCTGTAGGGTGGATCGTCGAATACTGTCAACCGTTTCTTCCGGGAACTTGAGCTCGACGATGAGCAGGGTGTCGTAGATGAGCAACAGCACGGAGCCGTGGACTGCGATCGTAAGGTCGATGCGTTGGACGAACAGCAGGGGTTACAGACATCACATCTCGGTCGGGAACATTTCGAGCAATTCTGTTGACGAGGGGTGCAGAACGGGCAGCAGGAAGTCGATGGAGGCGGGGTACAGGGCCTGCAGCGGGTACAGGAGGCTGATGATCGCGATTTTGAGTTTGATGATATAATTACGCGGCTCGGTCTGGATCCGGGGCAGCTGACGGATGGGCAACACCGAGGGGTTGGCGTGCCGGTCGGTTTGCAGCAGGGTGGTTTATAGAGGGAGAGACAACCTTTGAGAGCGGGGCAAAGATCTCGTCTCGAAATGTAACGACAGAGTCCTGGGCCAGGAGAGGGTGGAGGTGGGACAGTAGATTGGGTACAACAGGAGGGCGGCGTAATGGCTGGATAGGTGAGGCGAGGAGGACAGGATGATCCGCGAAGACACGGAGTGCTGCAAATTCTTGGCATACAACACACACGCGTCGGATCTTTTTGGGTTGATGGGGACGGGCGGGTCTCGTATTTTGCAATAATCGCGTTGATGCGGTCTGCAAGGGTCTGGCGTGGCCGGCAGATACAGGAGTGCATTCCCTCCAAATCGTCAGAAGTATGCCTCCTCTGATATCGGTCAGTTCATTTTATGGTTGTTTGATTGTACGGGAATTTTGAGATTCGGATTAACCTGAAAATCTGGTCGGCTCGCGTTGTGATTATAAAATCGCGCCTGTCACCGGATGTGCTGAGTTTATCATGAAACTCGTCTTCATTGGAAAGGGAATCACTCTTGACAAAACAAAAGAGAAGAAACGTAGCAAAACGAGTCAGCTGAGTCGGTTTGCTAGTTCTATCTACCAGACGTCAATTGAAACACATAATCAGGCAAGAAAAAACTCCTCGCTTCGTTGATTTCTTAAGGATTGGTGACGCGGTTTTGCCATCGAATTCTTACGTAGTGATTCTGTCAACGACACGTTTTGACTCTTGAATGCCAAGATAGCTGGTCGTCCCAAAAACCGACTTATCCAAACTCATGTCAGTTGGCCAGTGAACGCAGGCCTCTTTATATTACATCGTTAGTATCGCCTAACCACGACGAAACGTTTTATGGCAGGATGTAATAGCTCCGGTGAGTTAATATGACAGATGTTTGTTTTTGTTAGAATTAGCGGAAATTCAACCCTACGTTACTTTGGAAGGATAGTTAATGCGAATGTGGTTGCCTCCGTTGCCATTCTAATTTCGAACGGAGAGACTGTATCCACGTTACATTCGCGTCAGGTATTATTTTCAAATTTGTAGGACATATAAGTCGATACTTGAAAGCTAATAATTATCTGCATACACGGCAACGGTTAGCAACGTCACGATGGACGTTGATTTCAGCGTATTGTATTAATTGGGTTGCGTAAGCTCGTTAAGTCATGATGGCAGACGGCCAATTGTAAAAAAACGAGTAGTGTTTCTGACGGTGGGACATCCATTCCCAGCATAACAAGGGTATCATCATAATTATTTCACCATGGAAATCTAGCCTAGAATCCCTTCCAACGTATTGAAGAGGAGCGAAATAATATATTAGGAGCAGCGTCTGACGATCGTTTTTGCCAGGTCAGATACAGCCACTTATAAGCGGCTATTGGAGATTTAGAATTGTTCATAAAATGGAAGCATATTCTTCAGATGTCAATTCACAAATATATCCGACTATTGAGCTTCTCGAGTTCAGAATACCGAGTCTCTGTCCTACTTCTCTAATTTGTATTATTTTATTCATGTTTTGTAGCGCCTGGCCTCTGAGTTGATTCTGATAGACACGAACGAAGATCTGGCAAAAGCAGAAGCTGAGGACATCGGTCAGGCCGCAGGTTTCTTAGGTAACCCACGGATTATTGGAACAAAGGGTGAGTCACTTCACAAATGAACATAGTCATACATGTGCGTGCACAGAAAAATTTATGTATTGCTCTCTCAAGATCATTTTTGAAAGTTATAATGTTTCGACAGCTCTACTCCAATGCTTGACAACCTTAGTCCTATAAATTTGTAATTTCGTCACTATAAATAAAGAAATTGGTAGCCCATTGACAGAACCAATGAAAAGGAATGGAGAAACTATCATCTGTGGTCAAAGGTCTCTTTCTTATTCGTAAAATTTTAAGAGTATATGCATTCATAGTACTTTATACATTAATTATTCAAAAGTTGAGCAGTACTTTCCAAAATAGTAACTAAAGTACACCTATTTGCTATTTGAGAATTATTTGATATTTTCAAGCCAGTACGAAGTTAACATACGAATGCTTTGACTTAGAATTCATAAAAAGTTGGCGAAATGGTAACTATCCGCTTGACATTTGGTAATGGCGATTAATGAGCCAAATTCTGAAGCTGTGTCAATCCCTATGTTCACGATTGTCCTCGAAAACGTTGATTTCATACATTGAACATCTGTATATCCTCATTTCAGACTACAGCTTCGCAAGAGATGCTGCGGTCTGCGTGTTTACGGCAGGCACTCAGGTGGAGAAGGATCAGGACCAACACTCCATGTTGGAACCAAATATCGAAATTTTCAAGATGGCCGTTCCGAATGTATGCAAATACGCACCGAACAGCATTATCGTCATCGTAACAAGCCCTGGTGAGCACGGGTTCGGCTAAAGAGGAAGCGAATCGTGACAGGCAAAGTGTTTTACCGTCTCGAATGTTGAAATGGTTAACTTGAAAATTAGCAAAAGCTGCTCGATCTAACTTGATAACAAAAATACCCACCACATACACAACCATGTTGCAGTTGACATTATGTCCTACGCCGCTATGAAGCTCTCTGGATTCCCTCCAAACCGTGTCATCGGCCTCGGCACATTCCTGGACAGTATCCGCTTCCAGTACTTTATCGCACAGAAATTAGGACTGTCGGCAAACTCCGTACAAGCGTTAGTAATCGGAGAAAGTGGACCTAGTTCTGGTAATCGTGAACAGTATACTTTCTGGATGTACTATTATCGTAAAATTTTTCCCTTGCGTTATAATAATCAACGACTATTAAACCTCAGGTGACATGAGGTTTCGAAATCGCAATTACAAAGACTTTGTAAATGAAAGGATCTCGGTGAAAATTTAATCACCAGACTCGTTCGATAATATTTTTAGTTCCCGTTTGGTCGGCCGTTGCCGTTATGGGAATGAAATTGAAGGAAATAAACAAGGAGATTGGACAGAAAACCGATCCAGAAGGCTGGGGTGAACTACATGAAAAAGTGGCGAACTGTGACAACGATCTGATCGATAAGAAAGGGCATTCGAATTGGGGAGTCGGGATTTGTGCTGCAGAGATTGTCGATGCAATCGTTAGAAATACTTGTGCTTGTCTCACTGTGTCAACATTCGTCAAGGTTTGCTTTTGATATGAAAAGTTTTACACGAACCGAATTTCTTTCAACTTGCAATTTCTTTACAATCATAGGGGTGCCGACACGGTCTCGAAAAAGACGTCTTCATGTCGCTGCCATGTGTGGTTGGAAGAAACGGTGTCCAGTCGTATATACGCCACCTGTACACTACCGAGGAACAGGAACTGATGACCAAATCTTGCCGGGCCATTTACGAAGCGCAGAAACCATATCTGGACCGATTAGAATGAACACTGAAAACTGTTGTGCATACCGATTTTTTCGAGTAGATTCGTGATTAGTGGAGTAAACGTGTTGTTGCCTTGTCAAAGTTTTCTTGTTTTTGTTTCTCAACCAGAAATAGAAGCACTGCTCGACGAGTTGTGCGGGACTTCGGTTTTGCTTCAGTTTGTCCATTAATATATGTTACCTTATATCGCGTCCGAGAGACCAGCAACTTTGAAAAATCGATCTGCTTCTTGGAATTGCAATCCATCGAAGCATTATCTGCTTCGATTTCAATTACTCAACGCCGCGGTCAATAGCTACTTAGTTGTCGGCCACTGAACCGAATCTTGTTTGCTTCACGTGCGTAGGTGTACTGGATACATCGTCAGCCGAGTTGTCGATGCCATTCAGCGATATGTAACGTACGGGATTGTTGTGTATCTACTTTCAGTTTAGTGTTACATGTCTGTGGTTTCGTATAAGGTGAAAAAGGTGATTCAAGTTTTCGAAAACATTTCTCTTAGAGAAACACGTCCACTTCAACCACTTTTCAAGTCTGCGATGGTCCTTGGTTTGCTATCGCGACTCAAAGTTCTACCTATTCCTCCACTTTTCAATTTTTAGCTCCAATATCACACTATAAGTTAATTTTCAACACTATGCCCCTGTAGAATTAACTCTTTAACCATTTTGTGGTTTGTTGGCAGCCTTACTATTGTATACATCTCACAGTCAACTATTCCTGACTTTTCTACCAACATTCACGTTTTGCCTACCTTGTATTCTTCATATTTTCTTACAACCACTTCGAAATGGTGCGTCAAAGTACGCAGAACTTGGGTCAGAACTGCATCAACGTGTCTCGATGTTCAGTTTGTCAACGACATGAGAAACAAGGATAATTAACCTGCAATTTGCTTTGGTTTAATCGCACCTTTGAATCTCGGAAACGGACTTTATCCCCTGACGAAATATTATGCATCGTGATAAACCTACGCAGAGAATCAGCAGTATTTCTACCATTTTATAACGGCCTAAGTATCACATAGAAGCGAAGAAGAGGTATCAAGATATGTGCGAAGATACCAAGAACAGTCTCCTTCTAATGACCGCATGGAGTCGTTGAATCAGGGTAGCTGGAAACGGCGTGTAATATCTGTTCGACGAAATTCCCGCGAAGAGCTGAACTCCCGGTGTAGTTTAGTACAAGGGAATCGCGTCGCGACTTCGTCGACGCCACTGACGTAGGTGCCTTCGACCCACGTCGCATATAAGCTGGCGTTACCGTGAAACACATTAATCAGCCTTACAAGAGCAGGACACGCGTTGCAGCCGGGGTAAAGTAAGACGTATCGGGTAAGCCGTCGGTGATCCGCTGAATTGGATTCTTGGACACCTGGTGGGCCGCCAGGTCGGCCTTACCCCGGGGAATCCGGGTCCTCGGATCCCGCGGCTGGTTATTAACTACTCGAGGACATCCTCGTGGGCGGCATCCGTTCGGGGCGACGACGTTGACGACGAAGAAGAGGTCAGCCGTCTCGTCGCCAAGTGATTCATTACGTCAGCCAACGAATAATCGCGGCCGGCGAACGAGCCGAGGGAACAAGTACGATGGTCGCACTTCTTTATCATACGCGGAGCTTCGTCTAGCTAAATCTTGCTCACGGATTGACCAACGGAACAACGCTCGACCTGGCTGGCCCACCCGGGACCGGCTTCCGAGCTGCTCCGGCAATTTCTTGGTATTATCTCGATGATGTGTCTAGCCTCCGCGTAATTTATGAACCACCGAGCGAGATTATGCCTTCTGACTTAATTCCCGTATACCCCTTTCACCTCTGCTACTTTGCTACCGACTCCCGGACACTTGAGAGGTGGAAATTGAGACTTTTATTTAGGAGGTGTCTCTCACGTGGTAGAGCAACACCGAACAGCAGCTCTTCGCACGAACGTTACACAGTGAACAAGCTTTGAGTCGAAAGGCTGGATATAACTAAAAAATCTAATCAATTTTGATCGACATCTGAATTAGAGATTTCCGCACTTTTCGGAAGGTTATCAATTTCAGAGATTTGAAACAACGAACTTTACGTTGTATTTTGTGTAATTTTATATGTAATGAATTTATTTCAAGAGTTTACTGGTGACTTAAATTTACTTCAGCTGAAATGATCCAGTAACTTCAGATGATTGTCAAACGCTTTTAAATCAACGTGCTCCGATTGATGCCAATCAATGCCTTCAAATACCCTTTCATGAGCTTATAAAGTCGATTTGTTTTCTGACCAACTGTACAGTTAATTTCAGCAGGAATTATCTTTCGCAATGACCAAAGAAATTCATGAACTGTTTTCGTGGTGTCTGCTTCTGGATCTCATTACTTTTTTTTCCAATTATCAAGTCGAAAACAACGACTTTATGAAGAATTACATTTTATAAGTACTCGAATTATTTTGAGTCTGAACTGCATTAAATATCATTGGATACCCCGGGATCACTGATTTCTGCACACAAGTGCCACGAAATCATAAAATTGGTTTCGGAGCGAGGTTGATTGGTTTCGGGAAGCGTGATTGAGTCGCGTTTTATTTAGTCACTAAACCAATCAGTAATTAAGACATCTCCAAATCAACGGTTTTTTTTTATTCGTTCACGGTTCGTTTCTCGATCAGGGTCCTTCGGCATCGACTGGAGGCTTACCGTGTTGCTGTCACCTCGTTATCCAAAAGCAGTTCAATTAAAGTCGTGAGTATCGAACCTTTTCACCTCGACAGAAGATGGAGAGAAATATTTTTCAAAATTCAAAAACGGACAAGTCTTACAGTGTCCAAGTTATCGTCAATGTTCTGTGAAACGAAACACGCAGCGAAAACAGAAGTGCAGTACATATCATAAGTTAAGAGTACTTGAACTTGAATTTTCCTCAAAACCAGTACGAAGTTTCGGAAAACTTTTCTTGTACCCTTGCGAGGATGTTCTCGACCTACAAAGAGGTAATAAATATTTAAATTACCTCCCGGCAAAGGGTTGACACTCAACCCTCGTCGAACAAACAATTTAATTTCAAAGAATCACTGTAATTACTATCGTCGAGTTACATCTCGGTCCTACCAACGTCCAGGAGATAAACTTCAACCTCGCCGCCTACCGGATACGTGAATGATCTTAGCCCTTAAATCACTCAGTCACGCGTCGATACAACTCTTATGGATCCGTTTACAGCAGGATTAAGATTTTTGCGGATTACCACGGTCCGGAAAAAATCCAGCTCACCACCTTCGGCGGATCAGTCTGCAGTTTCCGCACGTCCGGCACTGCAGAACACCTTACCCTGAATCAAACCTGACGTGGATTCGAACTTGCGACGGGTCTTAATGGTCAGGGCGAGTATATACGGCATCGTCTACCGAGGAATATTACCATACTGGCCTTGCCCGCCCGTCTGACCATCCACTTGTCTCTTCCCGGGCATCTCCGAACCATCTCGGCAGCATCTTTGCGGCCACCGTGTTACACGTTGCGTTCAACTTTTGTCTCTCTTTCCTTTTTTTTTCGCTTTTTTGATCCTTCCTTTTCTACTCCTTGTTCCCTGTTATCTTTCTACCTCTCGTCTTCGCGCTTCCAATCTCTTTTGCCCTTGACGTGTATGAATACGCCGCTCGCCGAGCGTCTAATTCGTATACGCGTATTCACGTGCAGTGTCGATGAAACGTTTTGATGCTACGGTCCCTAACGAAGAGAAAACTGTGAAGGATTAATGATCACTCAAAATTCCAGTCTTCGTAAAAAAGAAACGACATGTGCGAATGAATAAGCATAACCCATTTCCAATGAGATTCGAACGATCGGTGAATCGTTAGCGATCATTAATAAAAAATCGTCAAATTGAAAATATTTAATCATTTCTAGAACTCGTTTCTACCAACGAGTTCGGAAAAAAGAATAAAATCGCCAGAAAAATTCTTACTAGAAAAATTGAGCAGTAACTCTACTGTATATCCTTGAAATATAAGTAGATCAATGACTGAATTGAAACCTCGAGTCATTAGTGTCTTTATTAATAAAATTATTCATCCGCGGCAAGAAATGATAGATCTTTGGTTGACGCAGGTGCGTTTAATAGCTTACAGCATACCGGTCGTAGAACGTTATTGGTAAGTATAATACATACGAAGTAAATTAATCATGATAACGGATTAGGATTAGGGCCTAGAGGCGTAAATTAAAAATTTAGAAGGATGAGCGGCGACGTAAGACGGATTAAGGAATTAAAGTAATTGACTACGGGCCTCGCGGACAGTTTAGAAATAAATCCCAAAAAATTTCTGTCCTACGAGTCGCCGGAGTCTCGCGCGCGGGAAATTCTGAATAGAGCATAGTGGCGTCACCTGGTGGCCCTCCTCGGTACGCCGTTCGAATTTTTGAAAGCGGTCGGCATAACGGTCGGTCGGCCAAGCGCCACGTGAGCGAACCTCGCAGAGGCGTCACTTGACTCTCGAAAAGGCAGAAAATGGGTATCACTTCTTTTGGTACAAGCTTGAGTGAAATATCGGAGTAGCCGGCGCTTGGCGCAACTCAGCGTTGATTGTAATTAATAGCCGCCGATTGCGTCAGCTCGGCCGGTTAATTGTCGAGCGAAGACAAACGACGGAGGAACACGCCACCGTTGCATTAGCCGGTCTTGTACCATGACACGACGGCCACAACTATGGGACCAATACAACTTGAGACTACACTACTTGGCCTCGGGCCCCATTGGGTGTCGATTCTTGGGCTTGGGGTGTGCAGGTACCTACGGTGCACCTCGCAGCATCCAATCGAACCCTCTTTCGGTCTATGCAAAATCGTGGCTATATCGGGACGATCATAAAATTCAATTTATTACCCGAGAATACCGAGTCGTTAGCTATCGTGTAATTCTTGTTATGGATTTGATCAAACCATGTGTGAATTACATCGTAGAATAAATGGACTCGTCGATTAATAATTATCTGATATCCCCGGTGCTATTTCAAGACTCTGTTATCTACGAGTATAATTAGTTTTAATCGGGATTTTATGTTGCGATATTATTTTAAGCCTGTTGCACAGAACTTGCCATGTAAATATTCCAGGTAATGTGACACGTACGTCTCGCATTGCCGAAACCGCAAATCCAGTTCCATTGACCAGGGTGCCATGGTCGATTTCGACGTTGACGTATATTACATCTCTAAATATCGAAGTCCACGTACCTTAAACGCGAAAAAGGGCTTAACGGCCCCATTTTATACGCAATTCTGAACAAAAACACTCCAACCCATTTTCATTTGCGGCAGAAATAAAGAAGTAGCACGGATTCTACGAAATCGCAATAGTAAATTGTATGTATTGGAGTGTTTTTGGTCAGAATTGGGTATAGAAAGGGGCTCTTAAGCCTTTTTTCGCGTTTGAGACACATGGACTTGGACCTTTGGAGATACATACATTAACGTTAAAATCGACCAGGGAATCATCCTAAGATATACTAATAGAACGTAACGGATTCTCTGAAGTCTGATCTGCTTATCGTTAGAGAATTTATCGATACGATTCACACGTGACACAGGCGTCTATGATAATACAACGTACTGATAAGTCGTGCAATAGATCGTTAAACATGAGGCCTAATAGTTACACGCTCACGCGTGGATCAATGAACGCACGCCGACCGATGAACCAGGAAAAATGGCCAAGTCAGATAAGCACCCAGGGCTGTAATTGCGAGCTGGATAATTTCTGCACCTTGGGGCCCCCTACGAGGTCGACGCTCTGATTTATGGCCCGATTCTGGATTACCGATAAACGCATGCACCGAGATCTTGCATTAGCGGCAAAGATCGGCCTCGTGATCTTCCCCGCGAGATTTCAGATCTCCAACGATTACATGCCTCGATTCGAGATTTACGGAGGTGCAAAGCTACACCTACCGCCGCACAAACAGCGGTGCTTACATATTTATAGTCAAGAATCACTTTGTACCCCGATTCTTCAAGTTCACGCTATCGCAGGAGTCGATGCTGCAGCCTCAGGTACTTTTCTGGCTGGTGGTGCCTGTCTCATACCAATATCGGCGTCACGGATCTTCACTTGCGTCTGGGCACCGAGGTCTACAAATTAGCGCGTAAGCCAAGAGATATACGCAGATAATCATGATGGAGCCAAGTTTTAGCTGCCTGACAAACTTCCAGGTCCGAGCTGTTATACGCTACATAATGTTGAAACCCATTGTCAAACTGAAATGCGAACTTGAAGAATGTGTTCCTCATGGGATTCTCATAAGAATTTTCAAAACCATTTAGTATTTTTGAACTTTACATACTTTTGAACGATCGATCTATTCCAAAGTAATGATGACCCAACATTATAGCCGGAATGTCAGCTGTTTTTATTTTAGAGCAACGGGTACTTTGAGTATTGGGGACTTTTTTCATCGTCGTTGCTTTAGATTATACTCCGTTTTCATTCAAATACGGCGAGATCGTCGGAGACAAGTGTTTACTGCGAGTGGTTTTCTTCTTCGTGATCCGGCGTGGGTATTGACGACCCAATAAACGCGTCGTTTACCTTCTTCGATAGAGGATTGGCTCTGTCGCATAAGGGCCCAAAATCACCTGCCACGGTTTTCCAACGAGGTTTCATCGTAACTTACAATCACGCGATCTCGTGAAAGCACCTCCTGCAACGGCGGTGCCTCATTGGGACCCACGAATGGTCCGAGAGTAGTCGACGAGTTTGCCGTCACTAACGAATGCGCATGCATTAACCCACAGTAATTACGATATCAAAGACTCGTTGGTAATACTTAGCGGCGTCCTAATTGCTGCCCTCGACAATTTATTAAATTGCTCTATTACTCGCTTCGGGCATAGAGTGCAGGTATAGGTATAACTTTCTTGAGTTATTAGCTTCGCATTATAATGCATTACGCGCGAGTCTTCGCTGCATAATGCCTTGTTTATGGAAAGCAGTTTAACTCGAAGTGTATTTTTGTACTTACCATATACCACCGTTTTACGCATCCAACGTTTGGAGGTTATACAAATATACACCTATCCGCGTAATAACTTCTGTAAACAAGATGCAAACCAATTTCTTAGCAACAAAATTAAAATTAACTCAGTATGCTCCAATTTTTTAGGCAGCATTCTCGCATACCGCAAAAATGTATTTATGCGTGTATGGATCGTAAAATTTCGCTTATGAAGTTAAGCAAACTTACAAGATTTTATTGCAAATTTAATGAGAATGCTTGGTAATTCAGTTTAGAATACGAAATTTATAATTTATTTGCACTTTTTATAGTAAATGTGCTGTTAATTTACAAACATTCTTAACACTGTAATTGCTATCCTGTCAAGTATAATTTCGGGTGCAAGATATATTGTAAATCATCTGTTCAAAAAACCAATCCCGTTACCGCAAAAAAAAGCAATAAAGAAGTAATGAATTTCATTAAATTTCAAGGATGTCCGATGAAAAAGAATCCGGAAAAATTCGACTGGATTTACCCCGAAAGGCGTATTTCAAAATAATTCCGATATCATCTGGATAGGTTTTCCACGTATGACGCTCCAACATTATCTGCCTATCTCAAAGCCACAGACTTTTTTTCTTCCGGCAAGTCTCATTGTATTTCATTTCCAGTTTTAATCAGCAAAGTTTATATGTTATAGTCACTGCACGTGCTGGCGAATAAATGATAACACATTTCAGTAATTTCTATGAATCGAATTCAAAAATGATACTATTCAAACTAACTTCCTCATTCAAGTCGAGTCAAGTATCGATAAAGTTTTTCTTAACTTCTCGTATCAGCGATTAGGAGCACAAAAATTGATCCATATTTTACGCCCAAATGAAGTAACGAATTTGGAGAATATAACTCTGACATTGTAATTGGAGTGAAACTGCAGCCTCTTATATCCCTTAAAACTACCAAAAGCAATCGCAGTCAATTCACCTTCCGCTTGACGCGGAAGCACCGTGAACTTGAAATATCTACAGTGATTGCAACACGTGCTCAGCAACACGTCAACCCGTTCCCGGTTAGCGGTGTAGAGAAGGAGAGTAACAGAGAGCAACAGAGACGGGCCGATATGGAGAAAGCGAGACAGACGAATGAATAGCGGTTCAGCGAGTCGCGAATGACGAATCGCACGTATTCCAGACCGGGGAAATACTGATGAAATCCTATGACGCCAAGCGCAACACATTGCGTTAGGTTGTACAATTTTGATATTTGCTGGCCAATCATTTGTTTCATCAGACGAGGGTGAACCACCAGACATTTGACTCCGATATAGGCTTTCAGACAAGCATAAGTTAGTCGCTCGTTACTTTATCACATTGGAATAACGCAGGCTTAATTACAACGCTTTTATCACCAGCATTCGCTGTACGTCAAAAGCTGTTATCTTTACCCCAAATCATGAGACATGAATTGAAGTTCGACCAACTCTGCCAACGCATCTCCTTCCTCAAATTATCATCAAATGTACACAACGCCTCATGCTGACAGTATGATTCGGACTCTTTCCCTTTAAAATTAAAGTCGAGACCGGCGATATCTCAATTCCCACGAATCGTGCGGATCTTTTCTACTCATTGTAACCAGTTTTCGTTGAACTTTCATGAATTGACCAGGTCTCGTTCCGCTTTGTATTAAACTTATACGAGTGGGAACCATGGGAATAAAACGAGCTTAAATTCAACCGGCTCGCTGTCCAAAGGCGCGACACGATTGGATCAGCGGTCGGAACCACGGGACGTTGAGAATTTCGAGGAAGACGACCGATGGGAATAGCCTGCGCATTCGGCGGTTCGTGACATCCCCGGCGCTGCGCATGCGCCGTGAAAGTGTTCGAAGAATTTCAAATCGTACGTGTCGTTGGGCACTCGCGCCGTTGCGCGATCAAGCCAACCGCTGGAGTCAAGCCTGCGTATTTATATTCATGTCTAATCACGATTCTGCGATGGTTTTGATGGCTGGTCAATTCGGCGCATGATTTTAGAATTTTTAGATTCCGAATTCTCGTGACTAGCGGCCAAAGTGGGGGTTCGACGGAGCGAGAAAGTGAAAATAGAACTGTATAAAAGCACGAGGTAAGGTCACCTTGGGAAACATAATCCTGCGAGTTGTCAAACGGTCAAGGTGGTCTACGATACCGGCTTCGAGTTTACTACTCTGTTACAAGTTTCACACGGGACTTATTGTCTCTTGTTGACCAAGTTTACCCTTCTCATCGTAAGTACCACATTTTCAATCGATCAAACCTTGTCTTTAGTACCAGTTTTCTCTAGTTATTTCCACCTGTCATAAACGTGTGTGTCTGACGTTGAGCAGAAGCTAACGTAAGAGCTACACGTGTATTTACGGTGGTTCCAGGTACTACACATTGAATTCAGATCGAGCTCTTAAAGCAGTGCAATTGTTAATTAACGTTAATCGACTGAATAAAATCGCGTTAAGCTGAAATGGACACATATGTTCAGAGTTCTCAAGAGGGAAGTGGATGTGGAGAAAAGAAATCATTGTCAATTTACTTAGATGTCATAGTCGTCTGAAAAAATTGTTAACGATGATTTTTCACCGGCACTTTTGTGTATACACAGTGATGGAATCCGTACTTGCACTGACATCTGTGAGCGGTGCGTCTCAAGTTTTCCACCCTTGTGCACCAGGTTCTATTTTACCAGCCGATGTTCAAGCCCTCTTGTAACGAAGAGAAACCTAAAAATATTCACTTACACTGATTTATTGGGTTATATTTACGTTCAGCTGTAGTGATCGGATTAAATAGCGCCAAGATGTTTTTGCCATCTGTTGTAGCTTTGCCAGAGGTCATTGCACTTTATCTGCGTTTAAAAAGGGAAACTACGAAACGATCGGAATTACGATTTTATCTGAATATGAAAATATTCATATTTCTATTCCTGTAACGCTCGCATTCCCTGCAGTATAAGCTTACTTTTATTATCACTGTTAAATCTTATCGATAAAGCCCAGTTTATGATCATTTATTGCCCGAGACATAACAATTTCGAAAATAGATAACTCCTTGAAGATTCTTTCGGGAGTAAGTACCCAGTGAATAATAAGTAAATTGTCCCTGTTCCCAGTATCACAAATCTATCTACACTATTATCCTTATATACTCATCCCTCCACTTTTCAATTTTTAGCTCCAATATCACACTAGAAGTTAATTTTCAACACTATACAAATTTATAATCGCTGATGCAACAGTTCTAGACGCAATGAATTTGACAAAAATTACGTTCATCGGGTGAAGTTCTATGCAACTGTATACTGTAAAGGCGTAGCACTGGTCGTATATTAATAAATAAGTTTGAAAATTTTCTATCCAAACGAGAAATAAGAAGAGAAATTTTACAGTCCTAAAAACCGAACCACTGTCTCAAATGTGCAAGGATCAATTTTTGGCTACGTCTACTTTCATCCGTAGATTGAATTTTCGCAGATAATCTTTTGGTTATTTGGTTGTAATAAAATAATATATGCCATGAGAATAAGTGAAAACGTTGGTGAATGAATTAAGCAAACAATATTTGGATCACTGGGATGGTATAAGATGAAAAAGCAATTTGTATCAGAGAAGTAAAGAGAATACAGTGCTGGGTACATGGAATGGACAAAATAATATAAGAGATTCCATGCACGCGTTACAGGCATACAAAGCACACTAACTTTCTTTATTGGACTCGAGACCACATACACGCATCGAATATATTAACACACGTGAGCGAGTTACGAGCTTGGCTCCATACCATCATCCATACGGTCCGGGTGATTCGACCTCTAGGCGTTCGGCAAGGTCAAAAGAGTCAAATCTGCCTAAGGACGCCAAGTGCGTTAGTAGGTCAAAGCCAGGCCTGCGCGATGACAGTTGAGGCAGGGGGAATCCGGGAAGACTTGATCGCACCCTGAATTCGGGAAACAGGCATAAGAGTAGCTGGTGCAGAGCCACCCACAAACCATCAGGTGATCTCGCAGCATTCACGGGCAAAAGTTGATCGCAGCACTTTAATCTGGACAGCTTCCTTCCTTGTACCTGAAATCAGTTCAGTCCCTCACTTCAGACTCTATCGTATTTCTGGTGTCTATTCGGTCAGTCCTTATATTATATATTGGTAGAGAAGTGCAAAGAGAATCAGTCAGTTGGATCAATTTTGACAAAGGGAACAGGGCTTCGAATTTCCGTTCGTCAACCAGGAATCTTACAAGGCTCGGTACGAACGTTGTGAGTGTTACATTATCGACCGTTTAAAATAGGAAAGATTCTGTCGGAATACCTACAGATGAAAAAAGGTTGGAACGGGGAGAATAATGTCATTTCTAAAGTTATAGATCCCCAGGTTCCCTGGATTTCTTACTGACCATAATTTATGAGTTTCGCGTTTCGTCCTTCTTTTCGCTTCTTATTACCCGTACTAATTGCTGTCCGTATTTCACCATGATGAAGTTAGTGGGAAACATTAGAAGCTTTTATGTCATAAGAGATGAAGTTTTACGATTCGTTCAGCAGATTTTGGTGAACGATATCATCAACATTTTGAAATTAATCTCCCTGACGATACTGATGTTGCTGTATTGCTTCAGATCTGCATCGTTCTATTATTTTCAAATATCGTCAAAGACAATTCGATATTATTCCAGACCAGCCGTAAACATAAACGGTATGACAAGTATTTGAAGATTGATAAAAAATAAAGCATAAATTTAAAATACGCATTTTGCTTACTGGCGTTTATGAAGTTTATAGCTTGTGTATCAATGATGGATTAATTTATCTATCATATCGAAAAACATAAACCAGTATAAGATTGCTTTAAAAATGTGATAGTCATCGATAATCATATGTAGACGATCGGCTGCGTAGATAATCAGAAATGACAATTTCTAATCGAGCATGAGATGAAGTCCTAATCATGAATCCGCTATGCTGAGTAAAAGCTATAACAATATTGATTTCACTTTCAGAATAATGACTTCGATCAAAGAGAGGCTGTTGAAAACAGTCGTCGAGCCTGTCTCGGGAGGTAAAAACAAAATCACCATAGTTGGTGTAGGTCAGGTCGGCATGGCCTGCGCCTTCAGCATCCTGACCAACGTGAGTACATATCGCAGTCTACATTTACTGTTAGAGTAATATAGTTTATAATAAAGAAATCGCTTGTTCAAAAATGTTCATTTCTATTCTGAATCGAATTTTGAATAATTCAACGTCAGATCAAACAATTTACTGATTAAAGACACTTTTAAGCAAAACGACATTTTTTACGAAATAATTTTCTTCCATAGTAGAATATCTTCTACATTATCACTCCAAAAAATCTATCGCCTCAGAATTTTGGATAGTATACAGATCAGTGATTCTGTTTTCAGACCAATTTAACAAATTCAGCCATCTTAATTTTTTTGGGCGTGGGGTTCGTCGTTACGAAAATCATGTAGTGTTGTGGATTATCTACATAAGATAGTCATCTTAGATTGATTCACGTCTTTTCTCAACGCAGAGATAACTTGAGTTGAGTTTATCTTTCCTTATTATCAAGGTAGATAAATCTGTGATGCTTCTTCATCTTTTTTACTGAAAAAAGATAAGGTGAACTGTGCTTATTGAAATACAGCCAACGCTATCCAGAGTCACGACTCTGATGTAATTTTACAAAAATGAGTCTTTCAACAGAACCGTCTTTTTGAAAAAAGAACACTCCACGGTCTACCGCACGGTGGAAAAAGAGAGGAAAAAAAACGTATTTGGTCGAACAAACCAGCCCTTCTTTTTAAAATCTTAGGAATCCCCCGTTTTTATCGTTATCTTTTTGGTTACAATTCCCCTATTTATCATTACTTACGGTCAGCGTATATAAATATTGTATTTTGAAACGTCGTCTATAATCGCCCCTTTTTTCTCCTCTACAGAGTGTCTCGAGCGATGTGGTGCTGATCGACGTGATGGCCGACAAGCTTAAGGGCGAGATGATGGACCTTCAGCACGGCAGTGCGTTCCTAAAAAACGCAAGGATCAACGCGAGCACGGATTACGCGGCGACGGCGAATTCGACGATTTGCATCGTGACCGCGGGAGCCCGTCAGCGTGAAGGAGAGACGCGGCTGGACCTGGTGCAAAGAAACACAGACATATTCAAGGGCATAATTCCTCAGCTGGTGAAGTACAGCCCGGAAACAACTCTCCTGATCGTTTCTAATCCCGTGGACATACTGACTTACGTCGCTTGGAAACTCTCGGGACTGCCAAAGAATCGCGTTATCGGAAGCGGCACGAACCTCGACTCTGCTCGCTTCCGTTTCCTCCTCTCGCAGAGACTCGAAATCGCTCCGACATCCTGCCACGGATGGGTGATCGGAGAACACGGTGACACAAGTGGTACGTGGAAACTTTCAAGTCGATAATTTCGAATTAGATCTTGTGCACAAGTTTGGATATTTCTAAACCACCTGCACACTACTTGGTTTGAACAAAGTGAGGCTAATATGGCGTGTAAAGTAGGTCAATTTGTTATTATCATTATTACTCATTGTCAGCGCATGCAACGACATATTGCCAAAACTTCGAGTGCATATAGCGTGGAATAATGAAAAGAGTGAAAAGAATATTAATCATCAGCTGAAAAAGCAGGCTGACTGTGGCCGCCATATTGGTTTCACTTTGAACACATTTTTTCCTCCCTTCAGTATCCAGACTTGTGTGAAAGACTAGTCGATATGTCCAAAATTACTCACCATGTTACCGTTTATTTTTATTTTACGGCAAACGATTTTTTTGCTACAATTAGAGCACATTTTTTTTCGTAGTTCCCGTATGGTCAGGTGTAAACATCGCTGGAGTGCGTCTTCGCGACCTGAACGAGAAAGTTGGTACCGATCAGGACCCAGAGAACTGGGGCGAAATCCACAAGCAGGTGGTTTGGAGTGCGTACGAGGTGATCAAGCTAAAGGGGTACACTTCCTGGGCGATTGGTCTGAGCATTTCAAACTTGGCGCAATCGATTCTGCGCAATATGAGCTCCGTCCACGCGATCTCCACTCTCGTCAACGTGAGTCATTATCATCGAGATTTCACGAATAGTTCTCGTGCTGCGATACGATTTCGCAAAAATTACCGTCTCAATTGTATTTCTTCAGGGATTCCACGGCATCACCGAGGACGTATTTCTGTCCCTTCCTTGCGTCCTGGGCGAAAACGGAGTATCCCGAGTCGTCCTGCAGCAGCTTACGGACACAGAGCGCGATCTGTTGCAAAAATCCGCAAAGACGATGCACGAGGTTCAATCTGGCCTCAAGTTCTAAGCCTTCAATTCCTAATGTCTTTTTGCTCCTAAATACGTGTATTTTGCCATACAGCGCACAAATTTGATAGCATTTAATCATTTATGATATAACTCGTCATTGTTTTTCTCTCTACGTGTTCTTCTACGTTTAATAAGGTAGAAAAGTGCATTTTATTCTGATTCATCAATATATTATTTATTTTTTACCAATCACACGTAGTATAATAATACTTTTGTGCTGCATTTCATACGTATTGCATTACTAAACACTTCTGACCATGCAAGACGGTTAAAGCTTGCTGTGTGTATTCACCAACCTGTCAGTATTGACTAGTTTTCATTATAATAAGTCTATATTTCAATATGTGTGTGATTGTATGATGTTAATTTATTCGATGATAATTGGTGTATAATTACAGTAGATGCGAAGCTAATGAGATCATATTATACTTATGATTGTTAGAAAAAAAAATGCGATGTATTGAACCTGCAGTGAAATTTCATGTAGTTAGTTAAAATTTTATTTTGCGGTCGAATCCATTATCAAAAAAAATGTTTTCACTATATCCACGTACGCTGAAATACTTCATCTTGTTATCCAGTAAAACTTTCTTGAGTATAATGCGAAGATGTTGCAAGACTGATGCTACTTCTCCCCATGACTTTTCACAATTTCACACCTATAGCTTCTCACTGCCTAACACATTATATGAAAACTGAAAATATTTGTAATTTCTTTTCAGCTGAAATAATTAATTAAAAATTATTTATTTCTGTCACGATTGTGGTCTTAATTTTCCCGCAAAATTGAGATTAGGTAAGTGCATTGGATAATATATTGCATACGATTTTCTTAATTTTGAAGCTAGTTATTCAAGTAGTAGGTAATTTGTATCAATTATCTGAAGTGATAGTCTTGCCTCAAGAATTTGGTTCTTGGGTTGAACGGTAAAATTATTATTATAAATTCAGAAAATTTCACGTCTTACAGTAGTCGCCAATGATGTGTGACATCTAACCTCATGACCTAAAATATTAGAGTCGGGTATGAATTGAAGTGATTATTTCACAACCGATTAAGAAAAGCTGCATAGTAACTAGCTGTATTTTAACGCACATTTGAAAGGTACGAGCAAAAATTGTATCATCCAACTGTCGTAGAACGACAGCGTTATTAGCTGACCCGTTAACTAAAGAATATAACTTTAGTCAACGGCTGACCATCGAAGGGCCTGGCCGCTTGAGTCTGGAATCGGCAGGAAGGATAAAGTGCGTATTCCGTGTCTGAAATATAAAACCAAAATCATTATACAACACATCATATTATCATACATCATACATCATACATCGTACATACTATTCAAGTTCGAAACCAAAGTTTGGATGTTCAGAAAGTGACGTCACCAAAAAAAATTTTTTTTTTTGACGTCATTGACCTATACAGAAGAAAATCAGCCAGCCGAATTCCTCAGTCTGGAAACAACCGCGCAGTAGAGCGGACGTGTGAGAATCGAAGAATTCGTCAACACCCTGCATATGGGACAGTCGTTGCATTCACGAAATTAATCCTACCGAATGCCGACGGCTAAGATGTTACTCTTGCTACATACGAAGCAAAAAGATATGACACATCGAAATGGTCATAAGAAACGTATCAAAGACGAATGATTTTTTCCACCAAAATGGAGGGCCGACACCATTGGAATTATGGGAAAAAATTTTGAGGATTTTGAATAATGCTGAAATTTATTGTTTGATGCACAGAATCAATGTAATTTTGCTAGAGGAATCAATTGCGCTCAGATCTGATATGCAGTGAATTAAGGCCGAAGTTTGCCACGGTTGTGAGTTCTGATAACGATATCACGTCATCTGCGGCCAAAAGTAATCGAAGACATTATTCCGCTGAATTGGTGCATTAATCTTCGTCGCCGTTAGGGTGAAATCATCAACACGTCTGCATCGGACGAATAAACACTCAATTTTTCCGAATTTCTGATTTTACTGTGTCATAGACATATAGATGCAGAGCGTTCTTTGTACATTTATAAATGATAAAAATATCAGATGTTATGTTTATCTCAATTATTTTATTTATGTCGACTCTGTTACAAGTATAAAATATAAATATGTCTGCATCCTAGTTACCAATAAATTTATTGGAATCCAGTATGTTTATTCTTTACCCTTTTAACTACATTTTCAATGCCTGTAGCTGCTTTACTTTGTGTTATATCTGTTTATTTTTCCATTCACATCAGCAACAAATTGCTAGATTTAACACAAGCCTATGAGCTGAATCGCACGTCAATAGTTACATATTTTAAGTTAAGGAATCAGCCTTAGAAGTTTTAGCAGAATCTGTGATACAGAGGTCGAATACTCTCTTTACAATAAATATGAATGTAATAATTAATAACATATTTACAACACGCGTGCTTTGTAAGACTTTAATTATTATATACTTAGTCAAGCGCAGCGGCCATAAATCCAGAGAGGTTTTGTTTCTTGACGTATAAAAAGTTACAACTCCGCAGGAAGCGAGCAGATAATCACGAGTTTTAAGCAAGCAGCGAAATCTATTTTTTTTCGTCTTAAGCTAGCTTACGGTAATTTCTTTTTGAATTCTATAGAACAATAATGACCTCTGAAATGAAAAAAATTCATTCCAACGGTTCGATAGTAATTTCTATACATATATGTATAAGAAGGCAACTGATCGATAGCGTTGCAGCCTATTAGTTGCAACCGGGCACAGTCTGAATACGATGCGGCCACGGATCATGAGTTACGGCCGAGAAACAAGAGATTTCGTTACTCATTCTTCTACTGTTAGTTCAACGTTCGTTTTCGTGTCTCTTCTGGGTTCTAGGTAATTCATTTAGTATGGGAAAATTCGCACAAATCGATTCTGACACATAAGATTTTTCACTCGCAATAAAGTGAGGCTGCTTCCTTTGAATTTTTGGTCAATATGACAACGATTCGATCGAATGTATTTTAACACACATTTGAAAGATACGAGCAAAATTTTTCATCATCCAACTGTCGCAGAACGGCAGCGTTATCAGCTGACCCGTTAACTGAAGGATATATCTTCAGTCAACGGCTGACCATCGAAGGGCCTGGCCGCTTGAGTCTGGAATCGGCAGGAGAGATAAAGTGCGTATTTCTTGTATGAAATGTGAAAACTAAAATCATTATACATCATATCATATCGTCATACATCGTACATCGTACATCATACATCATACATTATACATCATACATCATCATACCTAGTATTACAGTTCGAAACCAAAGTTTGAATTTTCGGATGTTCGGAAAGTGACGTCACCAATCTAAAATCGGCTAGCCGAGTTCCTCAGTCGGGTAACAACCGCGCAGTAGAGCGGACGGATGAGAGTCGCGCTCCGCAAATTTCGAGTACCAGGTTCTCAACCTCCCAGATCCCGCGCTTCGGGTCCGCTACGCGGTGAAACTCGACTTCCAGGATAAGCGCTCCGTGGTTCCTGGTTCATGTTTACAATAAATTGTTTCAATTCGTTTTTCGCGCAACCCCAAATTCGGTAGCTGTCAGTCCGCTAATAAAATTTCTCGACTTTCAGGATAAGCGCTCCGTGGTTCCTGGTTCATGTTTACAATAAATTGTTTCAATTCGTTTTTCGCGCAACCCCAAATTCGGTAGCTGTCAGTCCGCTAATAAAACTTCTCGACTTCCAGGATAAGCGCTCCGTGGTTCCTGGTTCATGTTTACAATAAATTGTTTCAATTCGTTTTTCGCGCAACCCCAAATTCGGTAGCTGTCAGTCCGCTAATAAAATTTCTCGACTTTCAGGATAAGCGCTCCGTGGTTCCTGGTTCATGTTTACAATAAATTGTTTCAATTCGTTTTTCGCGCAACCCCAAATTCGGTAGCTGTCAGTCCGCTAATAAAACTTCTCGACTTCCAGGATAAGCGCTCCGTGGTTCCTGGTTCATGTTTACAATAAATTGTTTCAATTCGTTTTTCGCGCAACCCCAAATTCGGTAGCTGTCAGTCCGCTAATAAAATTTCTCGACTTCCAGGATAAGCGCTCCGTGGTTCCTGGTTCATGTTTACAATAAATTGTTTCAATTCGTTTTTCGCGCAACCCCAAATTCGGTAGCTGTCAGTCCGCTAATAAAATTTCTCGACTTCCAGGATAAGCGCTCCGTGGTTCCTGGTTCATGTTTACAATAAATTGTTTCAATTCGTTTTTCGCGCAACCCCAAATTCGGTAGCTGTCAGTCCGCTAATAAAACTTCTCGACTTCCAGGATAAGCGCTCCGTGGTTCCTGGTTCATGTTTACAATAAATTGTTTCAATTCGTTTTTCGCGCAACCCCATATTCGGTAGCTGTCAGTCCGCTAATAAAATTTCTCGACTTCCAGGATAAGCGCTCCGTGGTTCCTGGTTCATGTTTACAATAAATTGTTTCAATTCGTTTTTCGCGCAACCCCAAATTCGGTAGCTGTCAGTCCGCTAATAAAATTTCTCGACTTCCAGGATAAGCGCTCCGTGGTTCCTGGTTCATGTTTACAATAAATTGTTTCAATTCGTTTTTCGCGCAACCCCAAATTCGGTAGCTGTCAGTCCGCTAATAAAACTTCTCGACTTCCAGGATAAGCGCTCCGTGGTTCCTGGTTCATGTTTACAATAAATTGTTTCAATTCGTTTTTCGCGCAACCCCATATTCGGTAGCTGTCAGTCCGCTAATAAAATTTCTCGACTTCCAGGATAAGCGCTCCGTGGTTCCTGGTTCATGTTTACAATAAATTGTTTCAATTCGTTTTTCGCGCAACCCCAAATTCGGTAGCTGTCAGTCCGCTAATAAAACTTCTCGACTTCCAGGATAAGCGCTCCGTGGTTCCTGGTTCATGTTTACAATAAATTGTTTCAATTCGTTTTTCGCGCAACCCCATATTCGGTAGCTGTCAGTCCGCTAATAAAATTTCTCGACTTCCAGGATAAGCGCTCCGTGGTTCCTGGTTCATGTTTACAATAAATTGTTTCAATTCGTTTTTCGCGCAACCCCAAATTCGGTAGCTGTCAGTCCGCTAATAAAACTTCTCGACTTCCAGGATAAGCGCTCCGTGGTTCCTGGTTCATGTTTACAATAAATTGTTTCAATTCGTTTTTCGCGCAACCCCAAATTCGGTAGCTGTCAGTCCGCTAATAAAATTTCTCGACTTCCAGGATAAGCGCTCCGTGGTTCCTGGTTCATGTTTACAATAAATTGTTTCAATTCGTTTTTCGCGCAACCCCAAATTCAGTAGCTGTCAGTCCGCTAATAAAATTTCTCGACTTCCAGGATAAGCGCTCCGTGGTTCCTGGTTCATGTTTACAATAAATTGTTTCAATTCGTTTTTCGCGCAACCCCAAATTCGGTAGCTGTCAGTCCGCTAATAAAACTTCTCGACTTCCAGGATAAGCGCTCCGTGGTTCCTGGTGTTCATGTTTACAATAAATTGTTTCAATTCGTTTTTCGCGCAACCCCAAATTCGGTAGCTGTCAGTCCGCTAATAAAATTTCTCGACTTCCAGGATAAGCGCTCCGTGGTTCCTGGTTCATGTTTACAATAAATTGTTTCAATTCGTTTTTCGCGCAACCCCAAATTCGGTAGCTGTCAGTCCGCTAATAAAATTTCTCGACTTCCAGGATAAGCGCTCCGTGGTTCCTGGTTCATGTTTACAATAAATTGTTTCAATTCGTTTTTCGCGCAACCCCAAATTCGGTAGCTGTCAGTCCGCTAATAAAATTTCTCGACTTCCAGGATAAGCGCTCCGTGGTTCCTGGTTCATGTTTACAATAAATTGTTTCAATTCGTTTTTCGCGCAATCCCAAATTCGGTAGCTGTCAGTCCGCTAATAAAACTTCTCGACTTCCAGGATAAGCGCTCCGTGGTTCCTGGTTCATGTTTACAATAAATTGTTTCAATTCGTTTTTCGCGCAACCCCAAATTCGGTAGCTGTCAGTCCGCTAATAAAATTTCTCGACTTCCAGGATAAGCGCTCCGTGGTTCCTGGTTCATGTTTACAATAAATTGTTTCAATTCGTTTTTCGCGCAACCCCAAATTCGGTAGCTGTCAGTCCGCTAATAAAACTTCTCGACTTCCAGGATAAGCGCTCCGTGGTTCCTGGTTCATGTTTACAATAAATTGTTTCAATTCGTTTTTCGCGCAACCCCATATTCGGTAGCTGTCAGTCCGCTAATAAAATTTCTCGACTTCCAGGATAAGCGCTCCGTGGTTCCTGGTTCATGTTTACAATAAATTGTTTCAATTCGTTTTTCGCGCAACCCCAAATTCGGTTGCTGTCAGTCCGCTAATAAAACTTCTCGACTTCCAGGATAAGCGCTCCGTGGTTCCTGGTTCATGTTTACAATAAATTGTTTCAATTCGTTTTTCGCGCAACCCCAAATTCGGTAGCTGTCAGTCCGCTAATAAAATTTCTCGACTTCCAGGATAAGCGCTCCGTGGTTCCTGGTTCATGTTTACAATAAATTGTTTCAATTCGTTTTTCGCGCAACCCCAAATTCGGTAGCTGTCAGTCCGCTAATAAAACTTCTCGACTTCCAGGATAAGCGCTCCGTGGTTCCTGGTTCATGTTTACAATAAATTGTTTCAATTCGTTTTTCGCGCAACCCCATATTCGGTAGCTGTCAGTCCGCTAATAAAATTTCTCGACTTCCAGGATAAGCGCTCCGTGGTTCCTGGTTCATGTTTACAATAAATTGTTTCAATTCGTTTTTCGCGCAACCCCAAATTCGGTAGCTGTCAGTCCGCTAATAAAATTTCTCGACTTCCAGGATAAGCGCTCCGTGGTTCCTGGTTCATGTTTACAATAAATTGTTTCAATTCGTTTTTCGCGCAACCCCAAATTCGGTAGCTGTCAGTCCGCTAATAAAACTTCTCGACTTCCAGGATAAGCGCTCCGTGGTTCCTGGTTCATGTTTACAATAAATTGTTTCAATTCGTTTTTCGCGCAACCCCATATTCGGTAGCTGTCAGTCCGCTAATAAAATTTCTCGACTTCCAGGATAAGCGCTCCGTGGTTCCTGGTTCATGTTTACAATAAATTGTTTCAATTCGTTTTTCGCGCAACCCCAAATTCGGTAGCTGTCAGTCCGCTAATAAAACTTCTCGACTTCCAGGATAAGCGCTCCGTGGTTCCTGGTTCATGTTTACAATAAATTGTTTCAATTCGTTTTTCGCGCAACCCCAAATTCGGTAGCTGTCAGTCCGCTAATAAAATTTCTCGACTTCCAGGATAAGCGCTCCGTGGTTCCTGGTTCATGTTTACAATAAATTGTTTCAATTCGTTTTTCGCGCAACCCCATATTCGGTAGCTGTCAGTCCGCTAATAAAATTTCTCGACTTCCAGGATAAGCGCTCCGTGGTTCCTGGTTCATGTTTACAATAAATTGTTTCAATTCGTTTTTCGCGCAACCCCAAATTCGGTAGCTGTCAGTCCGCTAATAAAACTTCTCGACTTCCAGGATAAGCGCTCCGTGGTTCCTGGTTCATGTTTACAATAAATTGTTTCAATTCGTTTTTCGCGCAACCCCATATTCGGTAGCTGTCAGTCCGCTAATAAAATTTCTCGACTTCCAGGATAAGCGCTCCGTGGTTCCTGGTTCATGTTTACAATAAATTGTTTCAATTCGTTTTTCGCGCAACCCCAAATTCGGTAGCTGTCAGTCCGCTAATAAAACTTCTCGACTTCCAGGATAAGCGCTCCGTGGTTCCTGGTTCATGTTTACAATAAATTGTTTCAATTCGTTTTTCGCGCAACCCCAAATTCGGTAGCTGTCAGTCCGCTAATAAAATTTCTCGACTTCCAGGATAAGCGCTCCGTGGTTCCTGGTTCATGTTTACAATAAATTGTTTCAATTCGTTTTTCGCGCAACCCCAAATTCGGTAGCTGTCAGTCCGCTAATAAAATTTCTCGACTTCCAGGATAAGCGCTCCGTGGTTCCTGGTTCATGTTTACAATAAATTGTTTCAATTCGTTTTTCGCGCAACCCCAAATTCGGTAGCTGTCAGTCCGCTAATAAAACTTCTCGACTTCCAGGATAAGCGCTCCGTGGTTCCTGGTTCATGTTTACAATAAATTGTTTCAATTCGTTTTTCGCGCAACCCCATATTCGGTAGCTGTCAGTCCGCTAATAAAATTTCTCGACTTCCAGGATAAGCGCTCCGTGGTTCCTGGTTCATGTTTACAATAAATTGTTTCAATTCGTTTTTCGCGCAACCCCAAATTCGGTAGCTGTCAGTCCGCTAATAAAACTTCTCGACTTCCAGGATAAGCGCTCCGTGGTTCCTGGTTCATGTTTACAATAAATTGTTTCAATTCGTTTTTCGCGCAACCCCATATTCGGTAGCTGTCAGTCCGCTAATAAAATTTCTCGACTTCCAGGATAAGCGCTCCGTGGTTCCTGGTTCATGTTTACAATAAATTGTTTCAATTCGTTTTTCGCGCAACCCCAAATTCGGTAGCTGTCAGTCCGCTAATAAAATTTCTCGACTTCCAGGATAAGCGCTCCGTGGTTCCTGGTTCATGTTTACAATAAATTGTTTCAATTCGTTTTTCGCGCAACCCCAAATTCGGTAGCTGTCAGTCCGCTAATAAAATTTCTCGACTTCCAGGATAAGCGCTCCGTGGTTCCTGGTTCATGTTTACAATAAATTGTTTCAATTCGTTTTTCGCGCAACCCCAAATTCGGTAGCTGTCAGTCCGCTAATAAAATTTCTCGACTTCCAGGATAAGCGCTCCGTGGTTCCTGGTTCATGTTTACAATAAATTGTTTCAATTCGTTTTTCGCGCAACCCCAAATTCGGTAGCTGTCAGTCCGCTAATAAAATTTCTCGACTTCCAGGATAAGCGCTCCGTGGTTCCTGGTTCATGTTTACAATAAATTGCTTCAATTCGTTTTTCGCGCAACCCCAAATTCGGTAGCTGTCAGTCCGCTAATAAAACTTCTCGACTTCCAGGATAAGCGCTCCGTGGTTCCTGGTTCATGTTTACAATAAATTGTTTCAATTCGTTTTTCGCGCAACCCCAAATTCGGTAGCTGTCAGTCCGCTAATAAAATTTCTCGACTTCCAGGATAAGCGCTCCGTGGTTCCTGGTTCATGTTTACAATAAATTGTTTCAATTCGTTTTTCGCGCAACCCCAAATTCGGTAGCTGTCAGTCCGCTAATAAAACTTCTCGACTTCCAGGATAAGCGCTCCGTGGTTCCTGGTTCATGTTTACAATAAATTGTTTCAATTCGTTTTTCGCGCAACCCCAAATTCGGTAGCTGTCAGTCCGCTAATAAAATTTCTCGACTTCCAGGATAAGCGCTCCGTGGTTCCTGGTTCATGTTTACAATAAATTGTTTCAATTCGTTTTTCGCGCAACCCCAAATTCGGTAGCTGTCAGTCCGCTAATAAAACTTCTCGACTTCCAGGATAAGCGCTCCGTGGTTCCTGGTTCATGTTTACAATAAATTGTTTCAATTCGTTTTTCGCGCAACCCCAAATTCGGTAGCTGTCAGTCCGCTAATAAAATTTCTCGACTTCCAGGATAAGCGCTCCGTGGTTCCTGGTTCATGTTTACAATAAATTGTTTCAATTCGTTTTTCGCGCAACCCCAAATTCGGTAGCTGTCAGTCCGCTAATAAAACTTCTCGACTTCCAGGATAAGCGCTCCGTGGTTCCTGGTTCATGTTTACAATAAATTGTTTCAATTCGTTTTTCGCGCAACCCCAAATTCGGTAGCTGTCAGTCCGCTAATAAAACTTCTCGACTTCCAGGATAAGCGCTCCGTGGTTCCTGGTTCATGTTTACAATAAATTGTTTCAATTCGTTTTTCGCGCAACCCCAAATTCGGTAGCTGTCAGTCCGCTAATAAAACTTCTCGACTTCCAGGATAAGCGCTCCGTGGTTCCTGGTTCATGTTTACAATAAATTGTTTCAATTCGTTTTTCGCGCAACCCCAAATTCGGTAGCTGTCAGTCCGCTAATAAAACTTCTCGACTTCCAGGATAAGCGCTCCGTGGTTCCTGGTTCATGTTTACAATAAATTGTTTCAATTCGTTTTTCGCGCAAGCCCAAATTCAGTAGCTGTCAGTGGGCTAATGAAATTTCTATAACTTTATAATCTTCTCATAATCTTTTTGGTAAAATGTGTCGATAATAAAATTATATTAAACCTTACACGGTATTTTTGATTTGTTCTCATCCTGAAAATATTTATTAGTATTCGAGGTATAACTCGAGGTGGTTGGCGGTGGTCGTTGGGGGTGGTTAGGGGTGGTTGCGGGTAATCGCGGTGATTCAGGAGGAGGGGGACGAGGATTTGTGCTCGGTGAGTAAAACACTTTTATAATATTTGCTGGCAATTGTGATTATATTTTGTCTAAAATATTTCAAACTAGTCATGTTTACATTAAATTATTTCAATTCATTTTTCGCGCAAGCACATATGCAGTAGCTATGAATAACATCATACAATTTATTATATTCTTAATTACTTAATCAATTACATTAATCCTTACTCAATATTTTTGATGTGTTCCTATACTAAATATATTCATTATTATTCCAGGCGTAACCCGAGGTGGTTGGCGGTGGTTGAAGGTGGTCGGAGGTGGACGAGGAGGAGGACGAGCTGGACGAGGAGGAGGACGAGGTGGACGAGGTGGACGAGGAAGAGGCGCCGTGGGGCGCCGGAGAGGAGAGGAGAGGAGAGGAGGGGAGGGGGCGGGGGAGGGAAGGGTCGGGGTTGGGAAGGGAGGGAAAGGGGGAGGGAGGGCGGGAAGGAGGGAGGGAGGGAGGGAGGGAGGGAGGTAGGGAGGGTGGGTGGGTGGGTGGGCCGGAGGGAGGGAGGGAGGGAGGGAGGGCGGGCGGCGGGGGGGGGGGGGGGGGGGGGGGAGGACGGATGTCAATGTGAGCCCGTTAGAGTTAATAGAGCATAACCCCCCCCCCCCCCCCCCCCCCCACGCGCCTGCCCACCCCTGCCCTCCCGCCCGCCCGCCCGCCCTCCCTCCCTCCCTCCCTCCCTCCCTCCCACCCACCCACCCACCCACCCTCCCTCCCTCCCTCCCACCCACCCACCCACCCACCCACCCTCCCTCCCTCCCTCCCGCCCTCCCTCCCTCCCTCCCTCCTTCCCGCCCTCCCTCCCCCTTTCCCTCCCTTCCCAACCCCGCCCCCTCCCCTCCTCTCCTCTCCTCTCCTCTCCGGCGCCCCACGGCGCCTCTTCCTCGTCCACCTCGTCCACCTCGTCCTCCTCCTCGTCCAGCTCGTCCTCCTCCTCGTCCACCTCCGACCACCTTCAACCACCGCCAACCACCTCGGGTTACGCCTGGAATAATAATGAATATATTTAGTATAGGAACACATCAAAAATATTGAGTAAGGATTAATGTAATTAATTAAGTAATTAAGAATATAATAAATTGTATGATGTTATTCATAGCTACTGCATATGTGCTTGCGCGAGAAATGAATTGAAATAATTTATTGTAAACATGACTAGTTTGAAATATGTTATATAAAATATAATTGCAATTGCCATCAAATATTATAAAAGTGTTTTACTCACCAAGCACAAATCCTCGTCCTCCTCCTCGTCCACCTCCGACCACCTTCAACCACCTCGAACAACCACCGATAACCACCTCAGGTTATACCTTGAATAGTAATAAATATTTCCAGTATAAGAACACATCGAAAATATTGTGTAAGAATTAATGTAATTGAGTAATTGATTGATTAATTAATTAATAATATAATAAATTGTATAAGCTTATTCATAGCTACTGAATATGTGCTTGCTCGAAAAATGAATTGAAATAATTTAATGTAAACATGACTAGTTTGAAATATTTTAGACAAAATATAATCACAATTGCCAGCAAATATTATAAAAGTGTTTTACTCACCGAGCACAAATCCTCGTCCCCCTCCTCCTGAATCACCGCGATTACCCGCAACCACCCCTAACCACCCCCAACGACCACCGCCAACCACCTCGAGTTATACCTCGAATACTAATAAATATTTTCAGGATGAGAACAAATCAAAAATACCGTGTAAGGTTTAATATAATTTTATTATCGACACATTTTACCAAAAAGATTATGAGAAGATTATAAAGTTATAGAAATTTCATTAGCCCACTGACAGCTACTGAATTTGGGCTTGCGCGAAAAACGAATTGAAACAATTTATTGTAAACATGAACCAGGAACCACGGAGCGCTTATCCTGGAAGTCGAGAAGTTTTATTAGCGGACTGACAGCTACCGAATTTGGGGTTGCGCGAAAAACGAATTGAAACAATTTATTGTAAACATGAACCAGGAACCACGGAGCGCTTATCCTGGAAGTCGAGAAGTTTTATTAGCGGACTGACAGCTACCGAATTTGGGGTTGCGCGAAAAACGAATTGAAACAATTTATTGTAAACATGAACCAGGAACCACGGAGCGCTTATCCTGGAAGTCGAGAAGTTTTATTAGCGGACTGACAGCTACCGAATTTGGGGTTGCGCGAAAAACGAATTGAAACAATTTATTGTAAACATGAACCAGGAACCACGGAGCGCTTATCCTGGAAGTCGAGAAATTTTATTAGCGGACTGACAGCTACCGAATTTGGGGTTGCGCGAAAAACGAATTGAAACAATTTATTGTAAACATGAACCAGGAACCACGGAGCGCTTATCCTGGAAGTCGAGAAGTTTTATTAGCGGACTGACAGCTACCGAATTTGGGGTTGCGCGAAAAACGAATTGAAACAATTTATTGTAAACATGAACCAGGAACCACGGAGCGCTTATCCTGGAAGTCGAGAAATTTTATTAGCGGACTGACAGCTACCGAATTTGGGGTTGCGCGAAAAACGAATTGAAACAATTTATTGTAAACATGAACCAGGAACCACGGAGCGCTTATCCTGGAAGTCGAGAAATTTTATTAGCGGACTGACAGCTACCGAATTTGGGGTTGCGCGAAAAACGAATTGAAACAATTTATTGTAAACATGAACCAGGAACCACGGAGCGCTTATCCTGGAAGTCGAGAAGTTTTATTAGCGGACTGACAGCTACCGAATTTGGGGTTGCGCGAAAAACGAATTGAAACAATTTATTGTAAACATGAACCAGGAACCACGGAGCGCTTATCCTGGAAGTCGAGAAATTTTATTAGCGGACTGACAGCTACCGAATATGGGGTTGCGCGAAAAACGAATTGAAACAATTTATTGTAAACATGAACCAGGAACCACGGAGCGCTTATCCTGGAAGTCGAGAAGTTTTATTAGCGGACTGACAGCTACCGAATTTGGGGTTGCGCGAAAAACGAATTGAAACAATTTATTGTAAACATGAACCAGGAACCACGGAGCGCTTATCCTGGAAGTCGAGAAATTTTATTAGCGGACTGACAGCTACCGAATTTGGGGTTGCGCGAAAAACGAATTGAAACAATTTATTGTAAACATGAACCAGGAACCACGGAGCGCTTATCCTGGAAGTCGAGAAATTTTATTAGCGGACTGACAGCTACCGAATATGGGGTTGCGCGAAAAACGAATTGAAACAATTTATTGTAAACATGAACCAGGAACCACGGAGCGCTTATCCTGGAAGTCGAGAAGTTTTATTAGCGGACTGACAGCTACCGAATTTGGGGTTGCGCGAAAAACGAATTGAAACAATTTATTGTAAACATGAACCAGGAACCACGGAGCGCTTATCCTGGAAGTCGAGAAATTTTATTAGCGGACTGACAGCTACCGAATTTGGGGTTGCGCGAAAAACGAATTGAAACAATTTATTGTAAACATGAACCAGGAACCACGGAGCGCTTATCCTGGAAGTCGAGAAGTTTTATTAGCGGACTGACAGCAACCGAATTTGGGGTTGCGCGAAAAACGAATTGAAACAATTTATTGTAAACATGAACCAGGAACCACGGAGCGCTTATCCTGGAAGTCGAGAAATTTTATTAGCGGACTGACAGCTACCGAATATGGGGTTGCGCGAAAAACGAATTGAAACAATTTATTGTAAACATGAACCAGGAACCACGGAGCGCTTATCCTGGAAGTCGAGAAGTTTTATTAGCGGACTGACAGCTACCGAATTTGGGGTTGCGCGAAAAACGAATTGAAACAATTTATTGTAAACATGAACCAGGAACCACGGAGCGCTTATCCTGGAAGTCGAGAAATTTTATTAGCGGACTGACAGCTACCGAATTTGGGGTTGCGCGAAAAACGAATTGAAACAATTTATTGTAAACATGAACCAGGAACCACGGAGCGCTTATCCTGGAAGTCGAGAAGTTTTATTAGCGGACTGACAGCTACCGAATTTGGGATTGCGCGAAAAACGAATTGAAACAATTTATTGTAAACATGAACCAGGAACCACGGAGCGCTTATCCTGGAAGTCGAGAAATTTTATTAGCGGACTGACAGCTACCGAATTTGGGGTTGCGCGAAAAACGAATTGAAACAATTTATTGTAAACATGAACCAGGAACCACGGAGCGCTTATCCTGGAAGTCGAGAAATTTTATTAGCGGACTGACAGCTACCGAATTTGGGGTTGCGCGAAAAACGAATTGAAACAATTTATTGTAAACATGAACCAGGAACCACGGAGCGCTTATCCTGGAAGTCGAGAAATTTTATTAGCGGACTGACAGCTACCGAATTTGGGGTTGCGCGAAAAACGAATTGAAACAATTTATTGTAAACATGAACACCAGGAACCACGGAGCGCTTATCCTGGAAGTCGAGAAGTTTTATTAGCGGACTGACAGCTACCGAATTTGGGGTTGCGCGAAAAACGAATTGAAACAATTTATTGTAAACATGAACCAGGAACCACGGAGCGCTTATCCTGGAAGTCGAGAAATTTTATTAGCGGACTGACAGCTACTGAATTTGGGGTTGCGCGAAAAACGAATTGAAACAATTTATTGTAAACATGAACCAGGAACCACGGAGCGCTTATCCTGGAAGTCGAGAAATTTTATTAGCGGACTGACAGCTACCGAATTTGGGGTTGCGCGAAAAACGAATTGAAACAATTTATTGTAAACATGAACCAGGAACCACGGAGCGCTTATCCTGGAAGTCGAGAAGTTTTATTAGCGGACTGACAGCTACCGAATTTGGGGTTGCGCGAAAAACGAATTGAAACAATTTATTGTAAACATGAACCAGGAACCACGGAGCGCTTATCCTGGAAGTCGAGAAATTTTATTAGCGGACTGACAGCTACCGAATATGGGGTTGCGCGAAAAACGAATTGAAACAATTTATTGTAAACATGAACCAGGAACCACGGAGCGCTTATCCTGGAAGTCGAGAAGTTTTATTAGCGGACTGACAGCTACCGAATTTGGGGTTGCGCGAAAAACGAATTGAAACAATTTATTGTAAACATGAACCAGGAACCACGGAGCGCTTATCCTGGAAGTCGAGAAATTTTATTAGCGGACTGACAGCTACCGAATATGGGGTTGCGCGAAAAACGAATTGAAACAATTTATTGTAAACATGAACCAGGAACCACGGAGCGCTTATCCTGGAAGTCGAGAAGTTTTATTAGCGGACTGACAGCTACCGAATTTGGGGTTGCGCGAAAAACGAATTGAAACAATTTATTGTAAACATGAACCAGGAACCACGGAGCGCTTATCCTGGAAGTCGAGAAATTTTATTAGCGGACTGACAGCTACCGAATTTGGGGTTGCGCGAAAAACGAATTGAAACAATTTATTGTAAACATGAACCAGGAACCACGGAGCGCTTATCCTGGAAGTCGAGAAATTTTATTAGCGGACTGACAGCTACCGAATATGGGGTTGCGCGAAAAACGAATTGAAACAATTTATTGTAAACATGAACCAGGAACCACGGAGCGCTTATCCTGGAAGTCGAGAAGTTTTATTAGCGGACTGACAGCTACCGAATTTGGGGTTGCGCGAAAAACGAATTGAAACAATTTATTGTAAACATGAACCAGGAACCACGGAGCGCTTATCCTGGAAGTCGAGAAATTTTATTAGCGGACTGACAGCTACCGAATTTGGGGTTGCGCGAAAAACGAATTGAAACAATTTATTGTAAACATGAACCAGGAACCACGGAGCGCTTATCCTGGAAGTCGAGAAATTTTATTAGCGGACTGACAGCTACCGAATATGGGGTTGCGCGAAAAACGAATTGAAACAATTTATTGTAAACATGAACCAGGAACCACGGAGCGCTTATCCTGGAAGTCGAGAAGTTTTATTAGCGGACTGACAGCTACCGAATTTGGGGTTGCGCGAAAAACGAATTGAAACAATTTATTGTAAACATGAACCAGGAACCACGGAGCGCTTATCCTGGAAGTCGAGAAGTTTTATTAGCGGACTGACAGCTACCGAATTTGGGGTTGCGCGAAAAACGAATTGAAACAATTTATTGTAAACATGAACCAGGAACCACGGAGCGCTTATCCTGGAAGTCGAGAAATTTTATTAGCGGACTGACAGCTACCGAATTTGGGGTTGCGCGAAAAACGAATTGAAACAATTTATTGTAAACATGAACCAGGAACCACGGAGCGCTTATCCTGGAAGTCGAGAAATTTTATTAGCGGACTGACAGCTACCGAATTTGGGGTTGCGCGAAAAACGAATTGAAACAATTTATTGTAAACATGAACCAGGAACCACGGAGCGCTTATCCTGGAAGTCGAGAAGTTTTATTAGCGGACTGACAGCTACCGAATTTGGGGTTGCGCGAAAAACGAATTGAAACAATTTATTGTAAACATGAACCAGGAACCACGGAGCGCTTATCCTGAAAGTCGAGAAATTTTATTAGCGGACTGACAGCTACCGAATTTGGGGTTGCGCGAAAAACGAATTGAAACAATTTATTGTAAACATGAACCAGGAACCACGGAGCGCTTATCCTGGAAGTCGAGAAGTTTTATTAGCGGACTGACAGCTACCGAATTTGGGGTTGCGCGAAAAACGAATTGAAACAATTTATTGTAAACATGAACCAGGAACCACGGAGCGCTTATCCTGAAAGTCGAGAAATTTTATTAGCGGACTGACAGCTACCGAATTTGGGGTTGCGCGAAAAACGAATTGAAACAATTTATTGTAAACATGAACCAGGAACCACGGAGCGCTTATCCTGGAAGTCGAGTTTCACCGCGTAGCGGACCCGAAGCGCGGGATCTGGGAGGTTGAGAACCTGGTACTCGAAATTTGCGGAGCGCGACTCTCATCCGTCCGCTCTACTGCGCGGTTGTTACCCGACTGAGGAACTCGGCTAGCCGATTTTAGATTGGTGACGTCACTTTCCGAACATCCGAAAATTCAAACTTTGGTTTCGAACTGTAATACTAGGTATGATGATGTATGATGTATAATGTATGATGTATGATGTACGATGTACGATGTATGACGATATGATATGATGTATAATGATTTTAGTTTTCACATTTCATACAAGAAATACGCACTTTATCTCTCCTGCCGATTCCAGACTCAAGCGGCCAGGCCCTTCGATGGTCAGCCGTTGACTGAAGATATATCCTTCAGTTAACGGGTCAGCTGATAACGCTGCCGTTCTGCGACAGTTGGATGATGAAAAATTTTGCTCGTATCTTTCAAATGTGTGTTAAAATACATTCGATCGAATCGTTGTCATATTGACCAAAAATTCAAAGGAAGCAGCCTCACTTTATTGCGAGTGAAAAATCTTATGTGTCAGAATCGATTTGTGCGAATTTTCCCATACTAAATGAATTACCTAGAACCCAGAAGAGACACGAAAACGAACGTTGAACTAACAGTAGAAGAATGAGTAACGAAATCTCTTGTTTCTCGGCCGTAACTCATGATCCGTGGCCGCATCGTATTCAGACTGTGCCCGGTTGCAACTAATAGGCTGCAACGCTATCGATCAGTTGCCTTCTTATACATATACATATATTCGTGTGTATTCGTCACATGCTTCGCGTATTCGAATCACGTACTATGATGATTATTTATTCAGCATCTCTTCGATTTTTTTTTTTTTTTACTCAATTTGTAGACACTGACATCATGTCTCATCAAATACCGTTATTAATCACTTGAGGCTGCGCCGGACAATCTGAGCATAGCGAGTGTCAAGAGGTAAGAATCTTAATACTCCGTTCTTGCAGCTATTAAAGTACCTCGTCACGCTTATAATGTATGCTTGTATGGAATGTTTATTATGTCTATATATGGTCTTTACATGCATATGTGTATAATATCTATGTATAATATATATATAAATATATATAAATACAGGCTTAGGTACACTATTAACAAGTTACGTCCATCTGGTCTACGAGGAACGTGGATCGCTCATCAATTTTCACTTTGGTTTCAGCACGTTTTCGGTGAACTGACCAACGATGTTACCCCGAGGATGATAGCAGGCTACTATGACACAGGTACCGTTCCTCCGAGCCATCGCTATTCCCATGTCCGTTGTATTACGCCATACTATTTGTGTGAAGTGACCTGAAAGCGACAAAAGGAAACGGATTAGAAATTTAGAACCAATAACCAAACTCGTTTAAAATGAATATCCGATACGATATCAAGACTAACGTGACAGTTGACAACTCACATGTGTTAAGAACTCTTGGTTCCGATCCGTACTTGTGATCCTTTTTCTCTGAGTACCATTTCGAAACCACTTCCCTCGCAGAGACAACGAGTTTCGGGTCCGAACAGTGCATTGAGTAAATATTTTCACCATACGGTGACGTGGATTGGTGAACCAGTTTGTTCGTTTGTAGAAGAGTCTCCGCCCAGGCCTAGTCGAACAGAAAAAAATATGGTCACATAGTCTGGAAACTAACTACGTCGGCGATTTTTGAATAACGACTTAATCGTCGCGGTCATTTTATTTCAATTACTATCCAACAACCAAATCATGCATTTTTCAGGTCGATTTCCGATAAAACATGACCAAAATTGTCCAAAGTCATGTTTGATGTTGGTCTGGGTATCCTTGACTCCTAAATTGGAATACCACAACAAAGTCTCACCCAAGACTAAATTTCCGATTAAACATGACAAAAATTGTCCAAAGTTATGTGTGATACTGGTCCAGCTTTCAGCTGCCCTTGAGTCCTAAATTTGAATACCACAGCAAAGTCTCACCTGAGACTAAATTTCTGATCAAATATGGCAAAAATTGTTCAAGTCATGTTTGGCGCTCGTTTAACTCTTAAGATTGAATACCACAGAAAAATTCTCACCCGAGCAGCAGCTGTCAGTTCGGAGTTAAGCTTGAGGTCCGGAACTCTGTGTCTTCTACGATACTCGTTGTGGACCAACAGAGCTTCCTGTTGCCAAGACGTCTCGTTTATGAGGTTCACTTGGGCGTTAACGCTGCCAAGTTTCCTCGGTGTACAAACTTCACCGGGTGGTAAAACGTTCTCAGTAAAGCTGCCCAAGAAATTTCCAGCCGGATTGTAATTGCACACGACGTAAATCTCCCCGTTACGATTACGTGCCATCCCGATTCCCAGCTCTGAACTATCTCGCCATACGACTTGCGTGAAGTGGCCCGTCTTCAGGGTCGTTGGCTCCTTTCCGTATTGATGTTGCGCCTCTTCGGCGTACCTGTAAGGAAGATTTTGATTTACAATTTATTTGCATTTCCAGGATCGACGCGGCCGACTTTCGGAACTGTAAAAATACGTTATTTCGTTCAAATTTCGGCAAGTGATTAGTTTCTCACCATTCGTTGACCGGTTCCTCTCCGCTTACAATGTTCTTTGGATTTGAACTCCACATGCAGAATAAATTTTCCCCGTAGTCAATGTTCGTTCTGTGTTCTAGCCGACCCTTAACTGCCAGAATGTTTGCCCAGTCTTGGCTCGATTTACACATCTGTAAATAAATTCATTCGTTTGAAAGTTTTTTCCTCGGTGAAATCAGTAGTCAGATTTATAAATTCACGCACGATGTATTGAACGTATTTTGCGCAGTTAGGAAAAAAAAAAGTAAAATAACAACAACAATAATAGTAATGAAAAAAGGCTTTGGAGAGATTTGAAGTATTACAAAAAAAAAAAAAAACAAGAACATAATGAGTTGGAAAAGCAATGATTGGATTTCAAATTATAAATCGACAATAAAGTGAAAGAATCTTTCATTGAAATGATATTCCAAAAGATATGAAATTGTTCAACCGTTCCAGTGGGATGAAGATTAGATTAATAACGTCATAAACCGGAAACTCTTCGGTGCAATATGATGCATCGGTAAAATATCGCGGTTATATAAGAAGTGAAGACGTTGGTGTAAAAGTTGCATCACAAATGCCGACAATCCTTGATTTTTTTTTCCACGATCGATCTTCGTCGGTATATAAATGGAACAGCAATCGTGGTGAATTAATCGGTGCTAATGGCCCGGCAATTAACGTAGCAATTAGCGCTGTCCTCGGTTTGCCACACGGAGGATAATAAGAGGAGGAAAAAGAAAAGGAAGAAAGACACAAAAACTCGTTTAAGGTGGACAACGGAATACCGACTAAAACGGGATTAACTGTAAGTATACTGAGCAAGGCTTTGACCTGTTTGTTGATTCGCAGAGGAGGAACGCCATGTCGGGCACGATAAACGTTGTGGGCCTCGAGACAGGCGTCGAGGAATTCCTTCGATGGACCCGATCTGCGCAGAGATGTTTTACGGCTGTCAGTCTTTGTAATCTACAACAAGACAAAAAGGGGGAAAAAAAATGTTAGGCAGAGATTTCTTTCGGGCAAGATATTTTTCACATTGTGGAAACGCAAATTCTTCAGAGAAAAACTAACAAATCTTTTAGACAGAAGATTCTTTTTGCCATTTTACCAATAGAATAAATTCTTGCATTTATTATAACGCAGATTTCGAAAAAAAATGAAATGTATACAATAATGCTTGTAAATATGAATTCGAGTGTAACTAACGAGAAGCAATGTCCCATTTTTGAAATAGACGTAGCCAGACGAAGGAACGGTTTTCAAAACTTATTTTCAAACAGGATCAAACTTGGGTGTAGATCTAATCTTAAATATGAAACATTATACAAATAACACAACATTTTACATGACGCGTGAGAATGAACCGCTTCTGCAGGATTTCAAAAGTGACGTTGCATTGATCATAGCCAGGTAGATCGGGGGTATTGGATAACAAGTGAAAGAACAGTGCACATGGTGGTGTACCAATGACATCTGTCGATGACTCAAGTCGATTTCCTTTCGGAGGTGTATTAATAGCGGTAGGTAGCTGCCCCGTTTGATCTCGGTCAACCGGTAGACCTGCAATCTTGATTTGCACGAATTATACTCAAAGGCGTATGTACACGCACCGTCAAGATATCTGTCGCCCCTGGAACAGGCAACCGAAGTGACGAGTTCAATTTAGGTTGACGATAACTTCGGTAATGTAGGAACCTCTAACTACGAACTTCAACCGCCCGCTAGAATCGCATTTTGCGCGCACTTGAGTTAGCAGATCCCTACATTACCTGAGCTATTGCCAACCTAAATTGAACGTGTCACTTCGGTTGCTTATTCTGAAAGCAAAAGATGCCGTAACGGTGGGTGTACAACGCGAGTCTTCGACCGTATTTCGTATCTGCCGGAGTGCATTAGCCGCGTTTTAGGTCAGTTGACTAATACGAACCATCTACAGATTACACCCCGTGTTGCAGATGGAAAATGTTTCTTCGCAAGAAAAAGGGGTACGCTATAAATTGTGTGCGAAGATCAGTTGTTCAAAAAATACTTTTCAAGGTAGCAACAATTTAAGTTAAACGAAGTAAGATCACTTATATCTTTGACACATGATTATTTTCGCACAAAAGTGCGGTTTCTTGAAATCTTCTTCAGAAAACTCGCAACAATTTGAGATGACTATTTTCCGATAAATATCCACAAAATAAAATAATGAATAAAAATTTTTATCTTATATGAATTTTCCTCCGATTTGTCTACAAACGAAAAAATTTGTCTCCCACTCGAGTTATCTAAATTTTCGGATCATTTTGAACACTCTTGGCTCCAGAATTCACCGACCATAGGTCTTTCCGTTTTTCCCAGTTTTCCTGACTCTTCCGGCTCATTTGAATTTTATAAACGGCTCCGTCGATAAGGCAGCAACCGGATCCATAACACAGCTTCTCATGGTGCCAGGTGCACTTACTAGCCGAGTAATGGTCACCAAACTTACCCAAGGGTTAATCATCTTTAAGGGGAGACTTCGGTAAAATTTTTTACAATAACCAGAGTTTTATTTCTTAATTCTTACACGATTTAGTAAAAGTCGCCTAAAAAACCCTTCTGCTAAGTTTAGGCTATGGTATTATACGCGTCAAAAAAAAAGTTTGAACATTCTGCAATGAAAATGTATACGCGAAAAGCCTTTCAAAGAAGATTCTTCCGATCGCTGTGAAAAATTCCTTGCGCATAAACTTTCATCGCAGAAGGTTAAAACTTTGCCTCAAATGTTTATACTACTATAATCTAAAAATCTGTGGAAGGGTTTTTTCATACGGCTTGTAGTAACGATTTTCAAAATTCCACCGAAATCTTCCCTTCAAATTCTTCGGCCAAACTTTCCGGTCTTCCCTGACGTCACTTCCTATCTTATCAACAATTGTATTTACCTCTGGTTTGCTGATCTGGGAAGATGAATAGCGTGCCGAGTCGGGCGATGCCGAAGAGGACCTCGCGCTGCTGCATGACATTCCATCGCTGCCAAGACTGCCGTGAAAACTTCCGTGAAACGAGCCTGACAGAGGTCCTGGTGAAGCCGGTGACGCCGTTGGCGGTGACTTTGATCGCACTGAGTCAGCTCGTGACCTGAAAATAAGGTTTCAGGTATTAAAATTAGGTGAAAAACTCCGAAGCCCATTTGGGCGACCACAAGCCGGAAGCCAAGGCAAGTTATCGACGGCAATGACTAATGACAATTATAATTACGAAACACGCTACGTGTATTCGAATCTTGTTGCAACTATAAATAGTTAGACATACGGATATAGTGTAATTCATTTCGTGACTCTCTACACTGAGAGAAATTTTTAGTTCCGGTTACCGTTCAGTCCTTAAATATTTTCATTTTTTACCACAATCGAAAAATATAGTTCTAGGTAGGAAATGAAAATTAGTTTTCTGGCTGTTACCGGAAAGTCTAATATCCGTTACTATTCTTTCTGATTACAATCGTTGTTGCTATATTTTCTTGTACGTGTTGCGAAAATTTAATGCTTGTGCAAGAATAAATTGACGTTAAAGCCTTGTTTAACTAAAAAAGTAGAGTAAACCTCACAAACTGATTTTGCGTTGCAATTACCAAAAAAGGATCGACAATAGCGCAAAATGGTTACGCGTGCCTCGTTTTTCGTAATTCCAACAATATTTAAACAGTTTTCTTAACGATAACTGTTTTACTGAATTTTTCTAGTTACTGTAACAAATGAAATTTTTCTCAGTGTATATCAGCTATTGATCGTCCAATTCTATACAGGCAACAGTTTCATGCAAAACTATATCAGGTATCTATAAAGGATGCATCAGTTATTGGGTCAAAATTGGAAAGTTTTATATTTTATTACTTCTAATTAGATACGTGTAGGCTTATAGATTTATAGATCACATTTCCGATAGTATTTAATCTTATTTCCATTCATTTTTTGTGCGGCTATTGTAAACTGAATGCTGTGTTATTTGTGTCCGCGGCGTAAGTAATAACAACGTATTTCACGCTCTAAGGTGATGCGTGTCTTTTTTTTTTTTTTTTTTTTTTTTTTTATTCTTTAAACCCGATATAACATGTGTAATCTGAGGTCCGACTGGCTCGAGTATTTTCTGCAGCGTGGTTTCAGATTTCTGTTCAACAAGCTCGTGATCGGAGCGAATGTCAGAATTTATTTATGCTTCCGTATACATTATACAATATTATACATTACTCACAGGTTTTGCAGACACGGTATAACAGCACGGTGAAAATTTTATACGTAATACAAGTATGTGTAAGGTAATCACGTGCGAGAATTGTTTCGATTGCAGAATTTGTTTTTTTTTTTTTCTTCTTCTCTCTTTCTTTTTATCACGATTCATCGCATTCGGTGTACAGTAGATGCTGTTTTATATATCACGTCTGTGTATGTTTAAGGTATAATGCACATGTAAACTATAATTTTCTAATTCGTTATATGTAGTTAGTACCTTTCGGGTGAAAACTGGTCAACAAAGCCAACAACCTTCTTTTTCGTTCCACTTCCGCTGAGGGAAGGCATGCTACAATAGGGCAGTCATATTCATCTTTAAAACTCAAAGATTTCACGACAGAATATCGTTATTAGATAATATTTTTAAAAAACAACTCCCTAAAATTCTACTCTAACCTCGTCTCTCTAAATTAAACTAGGAATTAATTGCACGCAAAAAAAAACAAAAAATAAATAAATAAAAAAAAATTTGTCTAATTTACCGCATTTGCAGCTATATCAATGCGGTTTCACTCGATAACACAAATTGTTGTTTTCGGAGCTTTTTTGTTGAATCAAGTGTTGTTCCTTGAAATGAGCATCGTATTTTGTAATGGAGTGAAATATTTTTTCAGTTTGTGTCTACAATGTAATGGAATAATTGTATTAATTTTTACCCTTTGAAGCTCTGGTAACTTTGTAATTCCGACAGAGAGTGAATTTTGCAGTTTGTTTAATTACTTGTTTGTGTAAAAGCTGTGTAACAATAAAACAGATCGTTCTACACGGGAATTTCTATTATATGTACTACGAGTTTACCTCATTTTATCTACTACGTACCTACTCGATTAAAAAATGTTTCCAGGTGCCTGCAATTACGCTAACCGGTAATCAAACTTCATCCGATAAATTACCAGATGTCATAGAAATTAAATCAGAACATTTTACAGATAGTTGTGCAAAAATGTATGTGTCACAAAAATTTTCATCCCGATCTGTATCGAAGAGTCAGAGACTCGGAACCATAAAATCCGGTCAACTATATAATGCGAATTTTGTGTTTTGCTGAAAGGTTGTAATTTATTGATTTCTACATGTATACTTATGATCGATAGGAAATTTGTCCGGTTGTCGGAAAGAAAAATTGCGCACTTCTGAAAAATAATGATTACAATGTAACAGAGTTACAACAGTTGAATTTCTAGTAATTCGTATACCGGTGAATTGAAATTATAAATATACCTGATACACTAGCGGGAAAAAATCTACCTACGTCAAATAGATCATTCGCCAAGTCATTTAATTAATCGGGCCTCGCAACAGTAACAGTAAAAAAAAAAAACCACAAGATAAAAAAAAAAAAATTGTTTTTCCAATACCGATAATAACGATAGTAACAGGTTTGTAAAAATAGGCAATACAAAGATGCAAACACACAGAGTTTACAATATCCAAATGAAAATTCTAATCTCACTAAAGTTACTCGATCACGAATGCCGAAAAATATCGGACTTAGATGTCATAAAAAAAAAAAATGGAACAAAATTAAAATCGAGAAATAAGGTTTCAGGGGCGTATTTACGTCCATACCTGTTTGACTTTGGGGTGGCGACGTCTTTGGTCTCGGAGGTGAATTTCCTCTCCGCTCTACCGCCGTTGAAAAGTTCGATCGTTTCCCGGGTGACAGTTTCTAGCATCGGTTCGCCGCCTCTGCGACCCTTGCTGAAGGTTCTCTGGTCGGTTTTGCGGACCATAACCACCCTCGACAAGGGTTGGTTGAATTCGTGGCCGTGCATCGTTGGGGGAATCATTGCGAGTGGCTGAGAGAGCGGACCTCCGACCCGCGGAGATCTGAAAAAACACATGATACGAACGGTTAGAAATCTCACGAGAATCTCAAATCTATTGTATTGCATACAATTTTGCTTCATGGTTGGGACGGGGTTGAAGTTCCGAATTTTAAAAGTTCCGAAAGTGCCTGATTCGGAATTTTTTGCCGACGAAAGTTGAAGTGAAGAAATCGAACTTTCACGAAACAACGAAGTTACGAATTAACCGAAAGTCGACGGTTCGATAGTTCAATTCGTTGCGCGCATTTTTATCTATGTAATGAAATACAGAATCAGGGTCAAAATGTGAAATTGATATATTTACAACAGATGAGATACGATATCGAATATCCAAAGGTGCCAAAATTTTCACAATTCACAGGATTTCAAAACGTTGAGTCAAAAAATGGAAAGTTAAAATATAGAGAGATATGAAAGTTTAAATAACCAAAATAAATAATCATCAGCAGTGAATTTATATATATTTTCCATATTTTTACATTTTATCAGACAAATCAATATAATTAACAGTTTTCTTTATTTTCGTACCCGAAACTCTGTATTTTTTTTTACATTTCTGTACTTTATACATATTTCTGTAATTTTCTATACAGTTCTGTAATTTACATAAATTTCCTACATATCTACATTTTTTCCATCATCAATTTAAATTCTTCTTTAAGGCATAGCTTTTCTCTGAATAAAAATTTTTCCAAAAAAAAAAGTTTCGCACTATAGAATACTGTGTGTTTAGAACACATGTTGTTTTTATTCTCATGAATATTTACTGATGAAATCTGATCAGGTAATTTATTATTGCAATTTATCACCGTTAATCACGTATGCTTGTTTCGTTAAAGTGCGTAAAAATAAATATGTTTTATCTATATATAACAGAGTATCTTCAATCTCGGATGAGAGCACGGTCCATTAAATCAATGGCGTTATAAATTAACCATGCATGCTTCATTCGCAACGTGCAGTTAACCGCGAACTATTCCTAGTTAGCAAATTGAGCTCGCGTCCATGTGACTTTCAACCATCAGCAACGAGTGAACGCGTTGCGCTAAATTTACACGTAATTAAACATGAAAGTGCACATGTGTGAAATATTTAACCACCACAATGTGTGATGTATGTATATATACATTTTTTGTTACAATTTTGTAGCTCACAAATCAATTTTGATGCAATTAAATTTTTTTTTTCAGATACGGAGTGTAAAAATTTTAAATACAATGTTTGGAAAGTAATTTACTATTAAAAGTAGAATTGATTTCAGTGATGTTATTTATCATTGAAAGTAGAGCTTTACAAATTAAAAATCGGTAACTGACTTCCTTCTTCATAGAAAATCACAAACTATAGAATTTTTCAAGAAAAATTTGATGATATTTAGTAATAAGTTTTAACATTTTGCCGTAAACTATAAAAATAATTAGTTGACTTTACTGTGAATTGAACTTTGAGCTCGAATAACTTTGGAAGGATACAATTTATCAAAAAATGATAAGAGACACTTTTTGTAAAGGGTTCAATTTCCCATAAAAATATATATGACTCATTTGGATTTGTTTATTGATTTGTGAGCTACAATATTCTAAAAAAAACAACCTCTAAATATTAATATTAAGAGCTCCGCTTTTGACAGGCATCTTTTCTCACCCCTCCGAAAGTATTTCAGAGAGGGTTAAAGAAAAAAAAAAAAAAATACACGTATATTTACAAGATTAATCCGCGCGGTTTGAAGTTGAGTTCACATGGGTTATGTATATAAAACTATGTACAAATTTCTAAAGCTGTGCACCGCATATAATGAAATTTTCCAAGCAATTATTATAGTAGTTGGTTTTGTACACATGCATACAAATTTATATAAATATATGCACAATACATATGTAAGCAGTAATGTCGCATATAAATCTTGTTAACTCTCACTTAATTCCAGAGTTCAGCAGGACTTCGGTGTATCGAATTCTCGGTAAATTTCCCCTATCCAAACTTATTGCCAATGCTGTTTTTTAACGATCGATTTCTTTATAAACGGTACTTTACAGTTTTCGCCTAAATCTCACAGATTTCGAATTCTTCTGTGACATTTATCTACAGCGCATATAGTTGGACTGATTTTTTTCGTGTTTCATGTTTTTCTTTTTCAGTTTATCTTCCATTTGAATTCAGATTAGTTCGCTTCTGCATATAATTATGATAAGTTTATGTAAAAAATAAAATCAGATATTTTTTTATCAATTTCCTTCCAAGTCATTTTAGATAAATATGCATCCCATAAAAATTTGATATACGAACGCTATTTTTACTTCTAGGATGGTTATAACTTTTTCTTTTCGCACAATCATTTCTCACAAATTGACTGAAATTGATTGATAATGTTTTGCTTATACTTCATCAAAACAAAAATAATAATAATATTAAAAAAAAAAAAAAAAAAAAATCAAACCTATTTTCACATGCGTTATTCACTTACACAAATCAGAGCAAAGAAAGTATCTGACACTTGATTCGGTACATTTGTCTTTTGATCTCACTTACAAACCGACGACCCTCAATTAATCCAAAAAAAAAAAAAACGAACCGATTGGGTCAATCAGATGAACGAAATTTTACATATTAACTGAAGTAAACTGCGTTCATTATTCAACAATTGAGTAGAACTAGTGACGAAAGAAAGAGCATGAAAATTTTGAATTCAGTCCACACAGCTCATTTTCAATGACGCAGTAATATTCATGTAAACGTTGGCAGGTTTTATTAATATTTTCAGAATATTATTTTCTATGCTACAGTAAAGAAATATCTACCTATGCGTGGTAATTGTTTTACATTATTTTGTTCCTTTTCAAGTTCAATCACTCGCAAAATTGCAAAACTTTGAATAGATCTGTAGAGGAAAATTGGAAATCGCAAAAGTATATCATAAGCATCATGGAGCGCAATATGAAAAATTGCAAATATTTGTATGAGATCGAATTGCAATCATTATAAATTTGTGTCGCGTGAATGTTTTAAGAATGTTTTGAGTACACCAAACCGACATATTTCCCAACAAATATTCCTGTAACAGAGTTTAGAAACACATTTCAGTTGCGTAAATTTCCGGTTTCGTGAAATTTCATCGCTTTAACCTTTCTTAGCTTGTGATTTTCGATATTTCTACGTTCGGAATCATGGTTATTTTGATTTTCGGTTTTTCTGACTTATTACACCCACTGATTGAATAAACTACACTATGTGAGAAAAATTCAATTTTCGGAATTCTGCTCTATCGAAACTTTACTTTACGGAACTTTGCTCTATCGTAACATGAATTTTCGTAATCTCCCATATGAGAACTTTGAGCCGTCACGTTTCCATACTGAGACAAATTTTTAGTTCCGGTTATCGCTCACTCCTTGACTATTTTCATTTTTTACCACAATCGACAAAATACAGTTCTAGGTAGAAAATGAAAATTAGTTTTCTAGCTGTTACCGGAAAGTCTAGTATCCGTTACTATTTTGCGTTGCAATAACCAAAAAAGGATCGACAATAGCGCAAAATGGTTAGGCGTACCTCGTTTTTCGTAATTCCAACAATATTCAAACAGTTTTTTCAACGACGCGTGTTTTACCGAATTTTTCTAGTTACTGCAAAAAATGAAATTTTTCTCAGCGCACCGTTCCAAACTTAGTTGTTTCGGAAAATTTCGACTCCTTTACTTCAAGTTTCGCCATGAAAAACGTCAGAATTAATCGCTTTCGGAACTTTTAAAGTTCGTAAATTCAACCCCACCGCAGATTCGTCACTTACTTTACAAGAGAAGAATCAGTCTAACCGCGATGCAGTGAAAATATAGTTACAACAATGCCGAATACACCGTTATTCCCATTTCAATCAGGCAGCCCTTAGCGTCTATATATCGCATCAGCCCCAGGTATCCTCAACCACGATTACCAGTCCAACTGACAGCAGCCCATGGAAGATGGTTTTCAGGCTGGTTCAGTGACTCTCGGCACCCACACCACGATCATTGGCCATAATGACCGTCGAGCGTAAGACGTCGTTAGGATCCTTACAGTAAAAGCGGCTGGTCCAGCGAGCAACGGGGCGACGACGGGAGAAACTGGCACGAATGTTAGGTACGCGAGCCTAATTCAACCCAACGACAACTCAACTTCACTAAACTAAACTGAACCGAACTTTACTGACCTACGCACTACGAAAGAGAACCGAGAACTGAGAACCGAGAACTAGCCGCTATGGTCGAGACCCGGTGCAGAGTTGGTGCAGGAATGAGAATCTTGGCACGAGGTGCGGGGAAATCGGGGTTCAGAAGAGGAAGTTATACGAGGCATGGGGCACTACTCGGTACCCGGTGAACGGAGAACGGTAGGGGAAAAGGCGATAAACCTTTTTTTTTATTTCACTTTTTTTTATTATCACGGTGTCCTGGAGATTTACTCGAATTTTGATTGTCCTTAGAAAGTTCTCTAATCTGTCCATGAATTTTCATTGTTTTCTGCAAATGTTCTATTTTTAATGTACTTCGATTTGTTACGGGTTTTTTTTTTACCGGACACCATAGGCATACATGGTGAACTTTCGGGATATCAGTTCGTCGTACCTGTCTTGGAACGATTGTGACAGTGGTCAAGAACGAATCGACTTCGCCGTCTTGTTGTAAAGTTAGAAAAAAAGAAGACAAAATTTTTTCAGACAAGATTTTTATGAACGGAATATTCAAAATACAGGTATATGTCTGGCGTTTATTATTTTTTTTTTTTATCTCATTCAGATTTTACGAGATTATTTTGTTCGAAAGTTATTGGATGAAAGTAGATTTGTGTTCGAAGGACGGTTTCATTTTTGATTTATAACTGTACTTTAACGTAAGATTTCTTGAGTAATTTGTACTGTTTAAATTTTATCCATTTTATGAAACTTGTTTGCGAGTAAATGAAATTCAGCCTCAGCTGTGTAACGGTAAAAAAAAAAAAAAATAAAGAAATTCGGTACAGCTTTCGAATTGTTAAAAAAAAAAAAAAAAAAATTTGCAGCACTGTTTCATACTGTTAACACTTTATGCAATTTTCTATGAGAATTTTGATTATCAAAACAAATAATTATGTATCAATATGACTAAATTTTACGAAGAAACTTATTCTTACAAACTAAGCCTCCTTAATATTATTATCAGTATTAACCTTGACGAAATTGGAAACTGTGCGCAGATTCGGTCACGTAGAATAATTGTTTCCTTGAAAACACGTTTGCGTTTTGCAGCATGGAACGAAAATGAAACCATCGTCGTCGTATTATTATAGTTATGAATTTTAAAAACAAATGTTGCTTGATATTCAGAAATTTTTTTTTCCCCAATCGGTTACTAAAATTGAGTCTGCTTAAAATAATTCGCAGTACCACTGATTTCGTATTGACCCAATTTTCTTGTCAAGTTCAACATGTACCGGCAGTCTTCTCAAGAAAAAAGTGAGGTACCAATATTGTGGGATTTAAAATATACCATCCCTGCAAAGATGTCTCAACTACATATAATTTCCTATTAAGTTTCCTTCACGGAAAATTATAGTCACTTACCATCGACCGACAAGCAGATGTAGGAAAAAAAAACGAATAGCAAGAAAAGATTTTTATCGCATAATTACTCGGCGTTATTTCATTTAAAAAAAAAAAAAAATGGAAATTACAGTAGTATAAACCATTATTACAAGTGACTGTGGCAGCAATATAAAATTACTACGTCTAACATCGTTTGGGATGTATAAACACACGCGTCATTTTATTTCCAGGCAATATCCAACCATCCAGAGTGATCAAACCTGTATTTTAATATGATAATATGATACAAAGAAGTTATTGGCGTTTTTTATCGCCGAAGATTGATTTCCATCGCGTAGGTATTCTGAATTTTCCTTATACCGGACGATGTTTTTTTAAAATAAAAATTCTTAAACATGTATAATTTTTTAGTAAACATACCGAAATACCTGAAATTATTAGAGCGCAGGATAGCATTGATTAGATAAAACGGAAACGGGCTTAATAATAATACTTTGAATGGACGGTATAATTCTTGCTCTCGGAAGGAAAGTGTCGATTTACCAACGAGTTTCTAATATAACCACGCGTGGCAAAAAGACGTTCGTTTCTGCAGAGCAACGAGGCAGAGAAAAGTGTTGAGCGGAAAAATGCCGAGCTGCGTTAGCAAAATTTCTTTACTATACGTTACCAAGATAGGATTTAGTATGGCAAATTTTTTTTCTTTCGCTTGGCAACAGGCTTGAAAAATTAGCAAGAACTCACCTAAACTTGCTAAATTCACGCTGCGCTAGCAAACACTTTTATATCCACTTATATTAACACTTGTTTATCTTTCCTCGGTCAGCGATTCTCTTTGTCACTCGCGTAACGTGTACGTCTGCATTACGTCTTTTTCAAATCTACGATATTTTGGTCCTTCATTAATCATAAGCAAACATACGGTATAATATACATTATTTTCGGTACTATACCTATAAGTATGCATAAAATATGTAGAGTAACCGGATAGTTGTTTTTAAAAGAATAGACTATATAACGCAGCGAGGTGGATAAAAACACTTTACCGTTTCGCACGAGCAACGACCGCGTCACGTATCACAGTAGTTTTCTAATTTTTTGAAAATAAAATCAGGTGTAAAGTAAATTCTGAAATCAGTTGCAACGAAACTTTCAAAAATTCCATCCAACACTAAATGAATTTCCTATGAAAATAAAACGAGTATCGTTCCTCAATCTCCGTTTAGGATTTCAGCAATTAAAAATTGCGAAAAAAATTTGGAATATATCCGGTGGCAAAAAAATCAAAATTTAAAAAAGCGAAGGAATCATCTACGTTTCGTATACTCAGGTGGACGCCATTTTGCTTTGTAAATATAAATCACGGAAGTTGGTAAAGTTTCGTGGCAGGTCGATCTTTATTCATGTATGGGAAAAAAAAAGCAAGGAAAATAGATGAATGTGTTATATAAGCGGATTTTTCTATGCAACAAACTGCCAAAGAAAGAACTTTGCACGCTGAGACTAAATCTCTGTAAGATTATAGCCGACAAAGTTACCGACCCGACCATAAGAGAGGAGTTTCAACTGGAGTCATCGTGGATGAGTATAGTTTGAATCATCAGACTTATAAAATATCATATTTTCGATTACAAACCTGTATCCAAACCACAAATCCCGGAATTTGAGAGTCATTTGATCATTTCAGTTAAATTTGGCCAAGATATCAGGGTACAGAAACCATCATGCGAGATGTCGGACTTTAATTACATTATAACGTTAAGTAAGCGAGGAGTAATCTCAGATTTTCAAAGCAGACTGTACGTTCGGTGTGCCTGAAGGAAGACGCGCAGGCGTCTACTTCGCGGTAATTTCACAGTCTATGGTTCGACCGGCGATTGGATTTCGCTGATAAAACAGCAAAATAAAAGTATAAATAGCGCCGGTTATCAGATCTGCATAATCGTTGCATCAGCCGGCTGTGAATCCGTGACGTTGATTACCTGCTGATCAGAAGCCTCGTTCAACCTAACCTAAAATCGGAAGTACGCGATGATCAGCCATGATGTAAATGGCACCTTATAAAACTCCCTCAACTTTACAGAGGTTGATTATAAACGACCCAACCTTAGCGTGACGATTATAATCCAAGTAACTCTACGGACCCCGATGATGAAGAGCGTCCATTAATATCGTGAGTTGTTTTTTTTTTTCAAATTTTGTACCCCCCCCCCCCCCCCATTTTGAGCTCACGTAATTAACGGACTTCCCCTAAAACAATTATCTCCTATGCTTACACACACGAGTTAACTGTTTTATCATCGGGGTTCCGTAGATAACGATAATCAAGATAGAGATTCGTCGCTGATAAAATCACGGAAGTTATCTCACGTTGCGCTGCTGGAAATGATGCTCTAATCAATGCAGCCGGCGTGGCATCGGTCCACTAAATATCAATTTCACGGTCATCTCGCGTCCATCCAATCCGCCCGCGAACCTTTCACCCGAGACGCTGCGAGTGCGCAGATCGCTCGTCTGCGCCTGCGCACTGATACCGCTATTCGCCGAGCTAATCGACGCGCGTCAAGCCGCTCCGGCCTGCTGCACGAATCACGTGCGTACGTTACGATTCTAGCTACTGGTTTACGCACTTGGAGCTAACGCTGCGCACGAGACAACGACACGTGCTCGAGGCGTTATTTTATTGTGAACGGTCAGGATGAGGTGGGAAAATGCGTCCTGTTTTCAGTTTGATTATACATTTTTGAAATTTATCACAGACTCTAGAATTCGAGCGTTGACAAAATATTTGGAGTGAAAAGTTGACACGGGTTTTTCGCTTTTGTTTTTCGTGTTATGACGTAATTTTATTAAATTTATGATAATCGTTAATTCTGACGTTTCGATCTATGGAAGTATATTGAAAGTATAATCACAGTGTTTCAAAGTCAAATACATCAAATCATGGATGTTCACATCTTAAACTTTGAAAAGCATGATTCTGGATACATTTTTTTTGATAATAACAACTGCTTGTAGCCTCGTTTTTTTTAAGCAAGTTTTTGCATTAATCTGAACTTCATGAATCTAAAAAATAAAATTGAGGTTTGGCTTCACTATAATAGGAACCTAATGCATCTAATGATTGAATGAATACCACAATGACCAATTCATGTATAGTGACATTGACAATTACACCTTATATAAGTTACATCAATTACTGCAAATTGAAAACAATTCTTTACAACATTTCTCAGAATATTGATACCTACCTAATTTCTACAATATCAATTTCACTGTGCAATAAATTTCACGAAATTTCTCTCAGAGCATATACAATGAAACAGTTTGTCAGTCTCGAACATCCGCGTTGAAACTTGATTAATATGTTTGCAAATTTCTTTGAAATTCACCGTTTGATATTCAAAGTTTTAGACAAAGTCTCAAATAAATACTAAATATATGATCTTAACTTTACTAACGTGAACATAATCCAACGAAAAAATTCTAACCTGCAACAAAAAACTTGACTTTCATTTCATAAGAATTATATTCCCCAACATGCAGTTTTATACCTCGTACAGTCGATACACGTGTCTAAACAACGATCAAAAAGACGTACGGTAACTAATTTACGTAATTAATATCATCACGCGGAGTTCATTGCCACCATAATAATAATTAATTGTTTGGAGAGACGCGGTAGCTATGCTCAAGAATTATGGACTTTGTATCTATCATCGCCGATGATTCCATTTCACACTAAGGTACCGAATGATGACTGGAAATAATTTTATTTTATAACTGTTAAGATTCTAGGAGATTGATTAACAGCACTGATCAGTTCGCACAAAGAATGTTTGAATGGAATAAGATTGTCGATTTTTGAAAACAATACGTAGGTATTGAAATTCTCAGAGAATATACTGTACCTTCTTTCTTTCATGTCTTACGTACAGTTTTTAAAAGAGAATTTATTTTTCACAAGGTTTTCATTAGCAATACTTGTACCTTGTACCTTGTTGAAAATAATTGCAATCAGGTCACGTGTTGACAATTCATAGATAAACAAGAAATCGGTGATAATGATGTCGAGAATGGTTTGACCACCGTTCGACTATTTAACTTCGTACCACGAGGACGAAAATAGCTACGAATGTGAAAACCGCATGAAAGTATCTATGATATGAATATGCAAACACGGAGGGAACCATTTCAAGGAAAGGTTTCTGAATAAAAGCAACCTATTTCGCCTTTAGCATAAACATAAAAACATAACTGTGCATACCAATCCATGTGGGCGAGTGTACCTGTAAAGTACAAGTATAGAGGCACAGTAGCAGCACACGTTCCTTAAATTGGTATGAAATAGCAGTTTACCGGTTTACAGTTTCCACCATTGCGCATTGCGTGCTTAGACATGCCCGGTAAAAGAGGTACCTACACGTGACATCAACGATAAATTCACGACACATCCCGTAGGACGCTCGACTACAGGAACCAGGCTGCGGACAATGTCACACGGTTGACAATGGAGCGATTCTCGTATTCCGTATCTCCGAAATTAAATATTCCATGTGGAAGTAAGTAGAACGCTCATGCTCAATGCTGCATATACATATATATATATTCGCGTGGAGGAAAGAGAAAATACGCAAAATGTAACACAGCGAATGCTGTCTCATTGTGTCGCATGAATAATTGTCCAATTGTCGCAGCACAATGCTTGCCGCAGGCCACAGAAGTCGAAGTCAAGAAGAATACATAATGTGGCATTGAAAATTTCCAGCAATATCTTACACCTCGTTCTCGTAAGTAAAAATACGGAAAAAACGCACGTATCGAGCTTGTTTCGAGGCTTCTTCGTGTTGCTCTTTGAGCAAAAAGGAAATAAAAATGAAATAAAAATCTACAGTTACCGCGATAAGAATTAACTTGATGGCTTCTTCTTCGGCGAACTATCCAGAGACTACAGGGAATGTTCTAAGCTTGGGACTTCCATAGGAGGTGATTAATGTAGTCTATCAACTTAAGCACTGTGTATACTGTACACAAAAGACAGAAACGTGCCGTTTCACGGCCATTCGCAGTACCAGGTAGTAAATCCATCCGGTAGGGAGTTCAAATAGTGAATGGATCCGCGGCGTAGGTACGTGAGAGTGATGGAAACGGCGCTATCGGTATTTTAAATTCAGTAGTCGCATGACGTGAAGAATTACACACTTCGAGTATACCGAAGTACTCTTGGTCACAATCCCATATGGAAACCTCATGAAGCACTTTACGAGCACGTGACTCCGTGGCGTGCTTCTAATTAATGCCGTTTGTCGTATTAACGATGCCAATTACTTTGATCAGAATCGATGTCACGGTTGGAAGTCAGTTTTATGAATGTAAGATTTATCTTGTGTTTCGACATACGAACGCGTTCAACGGCGAATTTGATAGTAGTTCGGAGATTTTCTTTCTTCAAAGCAACTAGACGCTGAGAAACTGGGTCTTCAATTGCACATCGGAACCTGAAATCGATTTTCCACACCCCCAAATGCAAAATGTGAAACGTCCCAAGTGCAAATAAAACACAACGAGACCGCAGACTGGCAGGGAAAAAGGTGGATCAATACGGGTGGAGGTTTAACGTATTTCATGCACGAAACCGAACGTATTACAATTTACTGATTTGCGTCTACGATCAAGTAGACATACTGTGATATTGATTGAAATAAAAATATTTCAAGCCGAGTTACCGAACATTTATCCAAAAAATACGACTTTCAAAATTGTTAATTTTATACAGCACTTTATAGGGATGACATGCTGCCCGCATTTCCAAGTGATAATTTGTATACTGAATGATTCTAGATGTCCGATACAAACTGTCCTACGGCTATGAAAAATTCTAAAGAAACCGTAACGACGATAAAAACAGGGGTTTATACCTCAAATAACTTTTAAACGAGTCAATTTATCAGAAAATGATAAGAGAACTTTTTTGAAGAGCGTTCAATTTCCTACAAACATGTGTGTGCGAATTTTTTTTATAACGCATCGTTGGCTACTTATAAAAATCAGAACAAGCAAAAATCATTTTTCCCGGATTATTCTTATGGAAAGTAGAAAAGTGCAGCTTCTTAATGTTAATATGAAGAGCTCAAATTTTAACAGCCGAGAAAACAATGGATCAGGAATGATACTGAACTAAAATTTTTCTTTCGTACATCTCTAGAGAGGTGTACTGTGTCGAATTTTCTTCGTCAATTTCAGAAAACTACTGGAATTCTAGCATGATGTTCCGCAATATGGAGAATGCTAAATTCGACCTTGTTTTGGTGTTCAGCAGCAGAAGATACCGGCAAAAATATTATTCTGTATCTATTGCTCGAGCCTTGCACCTGAGAAAGTACAAATTATCTTCTGGTGCTACAAAAAACCTGTAATAACAGAGAATAAGACCAGAAACATTGTTATTTGTTGCAGGGGTAACGGAATTTGCAAAACGTGTGAGTGAGACACAAAAACCTAACGAATACTTACGGACTGCACTGAACGATTAAAGATACTGTATCGACGCCTCTTACGAAAAGTAACACGTTTCAGATTTCTTGCGAAAACTAGCACGCTTTGATTTTCACGGCAAATACTAGCATGTTTCGGATCTTACCGTGAAAACTATCATGTTAGCATGTTCGTCAAACCGAAACGACGAATATTTCTATTCTGCGACGTTTTATCATTCTGTAAAATATACAAATGACGTATTGAAGTCATTTCGACTATCGCACATCGCACAAATCTTCAGAAAATCCTTATCGCACTGATCGAAACGTGTGAATTTTCGCGGCGATAACTAAAACGTGCTAGTTTTTGTAAGAAATCTGAAACATACTACTTTTCCTAAGAGCCGTCGGTATTACAGTGACCTGCGGTAGTCCAGGGTGAAAAAACGGCAGTCAAGGGAACGTTTGGACGATACTTTGAGTTAAGAAATGTTATCTGTTTGTAATTCCAATCATAATAAATAAAATTCCTTTTAAACTGTAATCTTACGAGTAACTTAACGTAGTGAGTCACTATGAAATTTGAGCTGTGTTGAATTTGACGCTACTTTTTTTTTTACAACGGAGATACTACGTACGTAGTGATTTCTTTCGTTTGGAATAGTAAATTAGCAGATTTTTTTGGCACGTACGAAGATTTTGACAGAAAATTCGAATAATTCAAATTAATATTTTTAAATTGCGAACATAACTTTCACCAGAAATCTGTACGGCTTACTCAAATTTTGAACTAGAATATTTCCTTTCATCGATTTACCCTAATGTATACGATGCGTTCTACATGATATTCGGGAGACAGATACGGATCAAAACATAAATATATGGTACGTTTGTTTAGCTGCGTGTGTTCTATACTTGTAGAAGCTGGAGATTAGGTTTTGCGACGATACATCGATTCGTTCAACGGTCACGCGACAACGAAGACTAAAGGTGACGCAATACTCCCACCCTTACCGACCGAGCAAACTCACCCTTCTTCTCCCTGTATTAAATAAACAAACGAACGGAAAGGGTTCAAATTTCGACGGTGCATCGCTCTTTTGTATCTGAATCCACGAAAGTCTTGTACTTTTCTCAAATTCGCGAAGGCCTTTGCTCGGTCGGTAAGAGTAGGAGTACCACATGACCTTAAATATCCTCGGTTTCGGGTTCTCGTTAGTTATCCCTGTCCCTCGACTTGGGTAAATCACAGCGTTGTTATTGCCGTATAAATTCCAATTTCAGCACTTTTGCCAAGTTATATTATACGAGTTAAGAATACCGTTGCTTTCGCAGTGAAGTTTAATGCCATATAAATTGTATAATACAGCTTTCTATCCAGACTATTCGACATTTGAAATTGTATCGTTACGAATATCTGTTCAAAATTCATGTCGGCATTCCGCATTCTCCGTTTTACATAATATACCGTTCGAACAACTGTTTTCATTTTGTTTTAAACATCGAATAATGTTAGCTATTTGTTATTGTGTAATATTCCGCAAACGTTCAATGGTCTTGAATTCGGAATCATTTTAACACGATGGATTCTAAATCTTTATAAATTCTTTCGCAGAATTATACGAAAAATCCTAACCTGGCCCTCTGAATATCTGTTGAAATTTCACCAATGACAAACATTTTCAAATAGTTATCTAGACACGTTGAAAATAAATTCACAAATGAATTATGCGTAGTTATTAAATAACTAGCGAAATTTTAAGTACTTATTTTTCCGAAATTATTCTGAAATCCGCAGAATATACTGTTTTAGAAACTAAAAAATGGCAAAACATTACGAAAACAATTAGTTTTCAGATATAAAAATAGTTTAATACATGTCCTGAAACATCATCGTAATGAAATTTGAAGCTGTTTAGAAAAATGCGTGAGTATATATTTTTAATACGTGTACTAATTAGGTACACCTTCTATAAATCACTCGAATCGTTGATTTAACATTCTATATTTCGAAATACAATCAAGGTAACGATTAGAAAATATTGATTCCTACCAAAACCTGAATAATATCACGTATATTTTCTGTTTCAATCGTTCGTGAAATATACAATAAAATTTCTGTCACGCAATACCATAATCACAGAAATTTCGCTAATAGCTATACGGGAGTTGCTTTATATTGAGCATATACGTACGCATTCCAATATACCTTTCTATTCGAAAGTCCATATACACCGAATCCTGAAAATACCGAAAGGCGAGTCTCCCGCAGCTATAATCGTCCATGGAACGAACGTAAGCGTTGTACATAATCTTACTTTAATCGATCAATTCCTTCAATCGAACCGAACCGATACCGGCGTACGGCTATTACGATAATGAGTATTCAGCATCGCCCATATAACGGTGTCCCTAATCTATACCTCATTCTAATCGTGAGCCATTAGATGCACAACCATGGATAAGGGAAAGCTGGAAGCATGATATAACGCAGTAAAAAACGCGTTTACCGATAATATGCGAATTTGATAAACACCGAAGATTGATTTTTGATACAATTTGCATTAAGATTGATCAAAAATAATCGATTAATTTTTACGGTTCTAATCTGGTCGTGTTCGATTATTTTTTTTTTTTTTTTGACTCGAGTAATCGATGCATCGATTATTTTTAGCGTCGTTGGGCTTTTTTTTATTTTTTTTTATTTTCAATCACATTTCGAAAATTGTAATTCTAATTGTCTATGGGCAGAGAATTTTGGTACCCGTTGTAACTTATGCCTGCTAATATTTTGGAAATGAGGTGAATTAGATGAATCTACACATGTAAAACAATTTCTCAGACTAGTGAACGAACTGCGAATGTACACTGAGAAAAATTTCATTTGCTATAGTAACTAGAAAAATTTAGTAAAACGGGTATCGTTAAAAAAAAAACTGTTTGAATATTGTTGGGATTACGAAAAACGAGGTACGCCTAACCATTTTGCGCTATCGTCGATCCTTTTTTGGCTATTGCAACGCAAAATCAGTTTCTGAGGTTTACTCTACTTTTTTAGTCAAACAAGGCTTTAACGTCAATTCATTCTTGCACGAGCGTTAAATTTTCGCAACGGTTACAAGAAAATACAGCAACAATGATCGTGATGAGAAAGAATAGTAACGGATACTAGACTTTCCGGTAACAGCTGGAAAACTAATTTTCATTTTCTACCTAGAACTATATTTTTCGATCGTGGTAAAAAATGAAAATAGTCAAGGACTGAGCGGTAACCGGAAATAAAAATTTCTCTCATTGCATGAATTTGAAAGAGAATTATACCAGGTTAGATAAATTCGCTAATCTTTATAGGTACTATTTTACTGTTATACTACCGAAGGTCGCGTTCGCTGTTTATCGGAGTCATAAATCTAATACGAGCAGTTATGCACAGACTTGACGAACATGCACGTAGCGGAAAAATGTTCATTCTACCGTACCTTCCCATTTCCTGTACTCGGTACGAGCGATAAGTATATTGCATAATGATTGTTGATTAGGTGTGAGAACCGTGACATTGCAGTCGATCGACACGAAACTTTTGTTCGGTATGCTTGATACGACGATCAGAGCATAAAACGCACGTGTAGGTTAAACGAGACCTTGCAAATCATACCGTAAAGTGCGAGAAGAGGAAGTAGAGGAAGATAAAGACGAATCGAAACGGCGAAAATTTTTACGACACTCAGTTCTTACGTCACAAATACTCTCATGTTTTTACAAATTTTTTTTATAAACTCGAATCGCTGTTTTATCTTGCTTCAAAAAACAGAAATAAAATTAAAAATAATCTCAAGCCACAGATGCACAAAATTTTGGACGTTCTGGTGTGAAAATTTCGCATGCCCCAAGTCATGTAATTTGCAGGAATTACTCTTACGGCCTTGAATACAGGTACATACGCAAACGATTTTAAAACCGCGCACATCATAAGCATTACCGATAAAATTTTCCATTTCAGCAATAGCGAGAAAGAAAAAATTATGGTATCAACTTCCAATTTCAAGGTAAACAAAATTACGAGTACAATACGAGCCTCGCGTTAATGTGCAAAATGAAAGCCCATAATTTATTTCAGACACATACGTATTACACGAGCATATTGTATATGGCAACTTATTTGTCTGCTAATTTTAGCAAGATAACATTATACTTATACCGTATCCGCTTCTCTGACGCCAATGAATCGACGAATTCTTTTTTACTTCTCTTTCTTTTTTACTTTTTTTTCTTTCATTTATTTGTTCATTTTTTTCTTTTTTTTTTCACCATCTCTTCAATCCTTCATCACCTTGACTTCTGATCGTCTTGCGAATGTCGGATGTATGCGTTTGCCTTATACGCGTCAGAATTTATACATCTTCACTTCGTAACGTCGTCGGCTGCGGTATACATTAAGTGCGATTTTTCACCATCTCAAAATACCGTGTCACGCATTTTAGTTTATACTGGCAATAAACAAAATCAATCGCGTTTTCATTCGATCTCGAAATAGTTTTACACACACATATATATATATATGGGTACATGCAAAAGGTAATTCGGGTTTTATGCCTTTTTTTTTTTTTATCTTTATTTCGCCCTTGCGGTATGATCAGGCTATTAAGAAACAGGTACGCCTTGATATTTCGTACCATCTACTCGCAGCTATACTTTATACCGCCTTGTTTCACGCTATCGAAAGATTGTATCGAGTCATGCGACCGATCGGTGTATAAAATGTGGAAAAAAAAAAAAAAAAAAAACAGATGGAAAAGAAACGTGAAATAAAGTAACAAAGATGAAAAAAAATATTGCCAAGCAACAAACTGGGTTAGCAGTACGCCGGCTGCGTTGGTCTGTACGTACATCGTATACCTACACGTAGCCGTTGTTAATTTGCAGAGTGTCAATATAATTACCACTTCAGAATGAAAAATGAAGGCGTATTAACTACGTAACGCGGTTCATGCTATTGTGAGCAAATAGTAAATACAGCTAGTCTGACAAGTATAAGACGTGCGTGTGTTGGGTACGTTATATAACAGGCAGTGATTAGGTCCAAAAGCCCAACTTTGTTTCACCGGGAGATTGCAATGCGAGTGTGTTCAAAATATCAAGTGTCTATTTCCACACTGTGAGAAATTTTTATTTCCGCTTACCGCTCAGTCCTTGACTATTTTCATTTTTTACCAAGATCGAAAAATATAGTTCTAGGTAGAAAATGAAAATTTGTTTTCCAGCTGTGACCGGAAAGTCTAGTATCCGTTACTATTCTTTCTCATCACGATCGCTGTTGCTATATTTTCTTGTAACCGTTGCGAAAATTTAACGCTTGTGCAACGATAAATTGACGTCAAAGCCTTGTTTGACTGAAAAAGTAGAGCAAACCTCACAAACTGATTTTGCGTTGCAATAACCAAAAAAGGATCGACAATAGCGCAAAATCGTTAGACGTATCTCGTTTTTCGTAATTCCAACAATATTTAAACAGTTTTTTAACGATACCTATTTTACTAAATTTTTCTCGTTACTGTAACAAATGAGATTTTTCTCAGTGCACGGCGATCATTATACGCACAAAAGCCCTGCTTCGGGTTTGTTTCGGAGTCGAGGCACATGATTTCTTTTTCGCACTCGCAATCCGGATCAAAGTCAACACATTGTTAAATTTCTCAAAGAGATTGCTAATTGTTCATCTGTATTATTTTTCTACGCGTTTATGCAGAGCGGGGATTGTAACCGCGCTTTGAAATCCAACCCGAAACGTGACTCAGACGATTCTGTACGTTCCATTTCACGTTTTGTCACAATGTGTCTCATAATTAGGCTTATACATATCTGTTGGTAACAAAGAAGACGGATATTGGCACATCCGTTACCCACCTGTCATATAAGCGGACAATTTTCGCAATTGCAAAAAAATGTAGTTAGTAACTGGTACCTCACAATATTCAGCTTACTGTTCAGACAATTTCTATTTTCTCAAAATCACCGCAATCCTCATATTTGGTCTACCGATACCAACTTTTTGTACTTTTTCGCTCTCGAAAATTTTTGTGAAGGGACTTCAACCTCAGCGAATACGAATGTGGAGCAAAGAGTTATCGACACGGCATCGATTATGGTCTAGAAGTTGTGTGTGTATATATATATATATATATATATATATGTATATATAATATGGGACAAGAGAGCAAATTTATATAATAGTTCTACGCAATCGGATTGGCACGCATTTTGCGGGATAGAATTATAGACGGATATAGTTTTGGCCTGCATGGCAAGATAGACGTGACGTGTGTAACAGTAGATGCAGTTCGATCACTTTCAGGTGAGTGGAATTAACGTGTGAATGAGAAAGAGAGAAAAAAAAAAAAAATTTTATTAGTATATCTCTCGTTGCAAATTTATGCAATATCTATAGCTGATAACCTGTTTGTAACGCATACGCGAATACGTTAGATATTGTATCGTGTACGAGTGGAGCGTAAGGAAATTTTGTCAATGTTAATTAAGTTTCGATTATTTGTGACAACGTTTCGATGTTGAGAAATTTTTCAGCAACTGAAATTTTAAAGACATTGCCCAACGTAGTTGCCGAAACTTGACAATTTTTTCCACCGATATTTTGGGATCTCAAACGTGATTGATGAGACAAAATTATACGTCAATTATATATATCGAATGTTTTTTTATAAATATTGAGCGTAGAAAAAAATTAGGTTGTACGTATAATCAAAAAAAAAAAAAAAAAAAAACAACATCAAGTTTAAGAAAATATATCTTTTTACTTTTTTCAGCATGATGCCTGAAGATAAAAAAAAAAAAAAAAAAAAAAAACATTCCGAGAAACTCCGAGTTTATTATTTTACAATCTGTGGACCTTCCAAAGTTCATAAGCATTACAAATGTATGTACAAATGTCAAAGATCGTATTTTTAATTAAAAGAAGAAAAAAGACACCGGTCATGGGTACAAAAAAAAGTTACTGGAATACAGATGCTGAAAAAAAATTAACGATTGGGCTGAAATTTTTTTCTTTTCACATTCTCACGTCATTTCGACGTTTTCAACATTCATATACTGTTGTAGATACCATACACATATATAATATTATACGTACAATATGTAAATATGTGTATAAATTTTTTTTTTTCAATTATCATTCTCACATATGTGTATAAATACAACAGTGGGTACCTGAAAATTACATACATCGAAATGTGGTGAGTGTAAAAAAAAAAATTCACCTCGATCGGTATTTTTTTTTTTCATGAGTTTCTGTATTCCAGTAACTTTTTCGTACCTATGACTGGATAACTAGTGTTTTTTTTTTGTTTTTTTCTTTTCACTCACATATTATACAACATGACCGCGTCACCCGGATCGAAAGATGGACGACGATGTGTGCCTGAGAGTAACCCGATCGCACGAAACGCAACGCGTAATACCTGGCATGCCTGTCTCTGTATATAATGTACATATACAGGTATACACGTATATGCGTATAAGGTATTAATTTCTAAGCAAGCGACGTGTACAAGACGAGTCGAACTAGGACCGATCGTTGGTGGTCGCAGTTCAAGATAGACGGAAATCGGTGCGAAATAGATTGGATTGAAAAAAAAAAAAAAAAACAAAACAATAAATTGAAAAAAAAAAAATAAAAAAAAAAAAACACACACACCTATACCGTACACGATGCGATGGTTTACCTCACAGGTATTGTACAGGTAGGCGAACACCTTGGTCAAGTTCAAGGCTTCGCCACATTGCGCGGTTGCGTAACTGCGCCGTGTGCGCGACTCTGTGCGAATAGGCTGGAAATCTTGCCCGAGGATTGTATACCTAACGACGATCATCGCGTGAAAGTTGACGATTTCGTCCGTGATGGGCGAAATTTGGGTATATTCCCTTTTTGTTTTTCTTCTTTTTTTTTTTTTATTTTTATCACGCGAAAAAAGTTTCTGCCGTTTTTTTTTTTTTTTTTTTGCACTGCATTGCATCGCGTTGCACTTTTTCAAACGACTCGGTCAAGTCGGATTGATTGATCGTCTTTGCGCACCATGACGAACTGTTTTCCCGATCGAATCACACCAGGTATACAAGATTGCTGTCAAGTTTCTAAAATCGGGAGGGATAAAATTTTTGCAACTCGATGCAAAGACCGTATTATATCCTGAAATATATGGCCTGCGGTATCTATGATGCATGCATTCTATGCAGAGTATTTATAGAAATACTTATTCTGGTGTTCGATATCCATTTCTTCCGACTAAGCACGTACTGCTCTGGTATCGTGTATTATCTTCGATTTCAGGTTTTCACGAGCGTTTCGTTTCTTTTTTTTTTTTTTTTTTTCTATCTTTCTTTTTCAATAAGATAAAACGTATCGCAGCACCCAGGATGACCTTAACGCGGTTATCTTTAGTCAGCTTCCGGGAAACGAGGCTCTTCCACGTAATCTGTAGTTTTTTTCTCCTGTCAGGACGCCGAAGTGCATTACAGACGTATTTTTACGAACGTTAGGAGTAAAATTCTGTCATGAAATTCAGTCGCGTCTTGTTTTATCACCGGTCGAATTTGGTACTCGAACCGTGTTGCGTTATTTTTATTTCTTATCAATTTTTCGACGAGTTACGGTTTCGTTTCTTATTGCTCATCGTGCGGAAATATACGCTGAGCGAAGTTTGCGGTACCGAGATATGAAATAAATAAATAAATAAATAAAATACGCGGCCATAATTATTGCTTTTGATATTTGCGAATATACAAATTACCTGAACCGTAATTGCGAAGGAAGGAAAAACGTATTTAACGAGATCTGTTGTTAGTTTAGAAAAAATAAGAAGATGTAACAAATAGGTTGAAAATTTATAAAATCGTTGCGTTATTCCCAGAGAAACGGTTCTATCCAGACGTTGATTTTGGATCTAAAGCATTTTCTTTCTTCTGTTTTATAATTCTTCTTATTCCTTTTCTTCTCGAACCAAAAATTAGTTATTTCGAGTCAAAGAAAGACAGAGTTTCTAATTCTAATCTATTCGTATACGCATTTAGATGAAATAAGACGATAAATGCGGTATTTTCGCCTCATTAATTCTCCTGAGGAAAAGAATAGACTCATTTTGTTTTCTTACCGCACTAGGCGCCAGACTCTACTTATAAATACTTGTGGATGGTAAAATAGATTTTCATTCATTTTCTATACGTTTCCACTTTCGGCCTCGAAGATGTTGGAAGGAAATTAAAACGCAATCCGAATTTCAGTACAATAAAATTATCAGATGCAGTAAATTATATATCATTAATATAAAAAAATAACAAGTAAAAGTTATAAAGCAAAAAAGTAAATCCAAAGTCAAACAAATACCCATAAACAGTTCGATTAGTTAACAAATTGGCGACATAATTGAATATTTAAGTGAAGTTTCGAAGCTGTAAAATATTTCCGCAAATAAAGTCGAGACTCTATAATATATATATATATATATACGTATATGTGTGTGTGTACAAGTGTCGTGAGTTTCGTCTTCCGGAACAAATTTTCTCCGTTATCTAACCAGGAGACAGCTGCTGATGTTATTTTTATTGTCATGCAATTTTACGAAAGCGTATCATTTTTATGTCGCGTTCATTTATAATCCGAGTGACAATTGCAGGTGCAGAAATCCGATACTCTAAGATTATGTTCCAAGATATTCGTCAAGGGTTATTTGCAACGGATAATTTGCAGTCTCTTTTATTCAACGTACACGGGAAACTGAGACAGATTGATTTTTATAGAAATTGAATGAAACGAAAGAAACTGAATGAAAACAAAATAATAATAATAATAACAATAACAATAAATGTGTGAAAAGTGATGGTCAGTTTGACGAAAGTTTACTTTACAATATTGCTTATTTAATTAGTCACAAGGTGTACTTTGAAGTGAACATCTAAGTGTTGCGATAAATTTTAAACCTCGTACTGATTTTTAACCTCCACAATTTACGAAGGTCTAAAAAAACGTATCAAGAATCTTTGAAAAAACAAATCGTTGAATGAATAACTAAATAATTCCAAGCACTGCCATTGCCGTTGCGTAAATGAACGAACGAATGAATAATTCTATACTTCACAGTTTCTGACAAATTTCAGACAGCAAATGAATAATTGAAAAGTGCATAATCTCCAAGCTCGTTAAAATACAGTTTTATAAACAACAAAACAAGAATCATTTATATATATATATATATATATATATATATACTCTGTTCGAAATGATTTTACACAAAACTCCAAGTTTAGTAAGGAAGAAAATATTGTTCGATAACTCTTCTAGGTTTTAGTGATAAGTTTTTCGTTAAAGGTATTAACGGATGGAAGTGAGTGTAAGGTACCCGAGCTTCCAGGAATTCCTTACTGTCTCGGTCGAGCAGCCTAAAAACCATAGCGCTATACTTAAAACCACCGTTTCCTCTAATCCTCATCTCCTCTGCACCGTTCCGCTCGTTTCCTGCACCGCAACGCAGCGGCAAATCTCATCTCGAAAGATCTCTCAAAGCTTGGCGGATTGCTGATGAAATCCGGAGCCTGAATTGAGGCTTCATTCGGATTCGGTAAAATTTTGAGAAGATTCAACCCCGTTTCGGAGTTAAATTCCAGACGGTTAAAAAGTATTTCGGTAATAACGCCTGTGCCGTTTGCTCAGATAATGAAAAAACGCGATACAACAAAGGAAAGTTTCACTTACTCTCTGAATTTTGTCGAGTGAAAATTGAGTCACTCCGACACGAGTGTGATTTTACTACGGAAAATCTAGAAATAATGTTTGGAAAATCAGAGAACTCTTTAAATTTTTTTTCCAATCAAATCACTCGCTTTTGTCCAATGAATTTGTAGAAAAAAAGATTCAGATAATTGGAAAGCACTGCAAAGTTTCTTGGGTAAAATCTCATTCTTGTCAGCATGACTTGGTTTTCACTCAACACAATTTAGAGAGTAAGCTAATCTAGTTATTAGATATAATCAAAAAAGAACCCCGTGATGTGGGATTTTTTTTTTTTTTTTATCGTTTAATTCTAAACTCACAGACCTCGTTACGTCGGCAAGTTTACAAAGAAACGATATTATTCTATCATTTTGCCAGGGAAAAATTCAAATTTATTGTCTGATTTTGATTGAAAATAAGCTCATTTTAATCGCAAATAAATTCTACTTAGACTGTGTCTGTTAAATAAATATGCAACAATAATAATTAATTTTTTTTGCTAAATCGCGACTTCATCATCTGAAAATTACATTGATTGTAAGCGTTGGATTTTAAAAATTTTATTATTCAGCAACATACGAGGTCTAGATAAATCCATCCAAGACGATTAGCAGCGTATTGATTTTCGAACAGAATAAGTTATCGTTCATCGTAATCGGACAAACTGTATAGTTTTCTGTATAAAAAAAAAAAATGGTAGAAGAATACGATTTTCCAAACGTTGTTAATTATAGCTGAGTTTTTATGGTTAGAATTTAGTATTTGAATTTTGTTCCTGAATAACGGAGATTTTTGTTTTTAAATTGTACTCAATTTCATGCGGTTAACGGAAAGAATGAGAAAAGATTTTACTAAAAACTGCAGGAAAAGAAGGACACATGTTGGTTTTTTGGTAAATAATACTTACGCAAAGCATATTTTTTGCTGTAAATGTAGCAGATTTTAATCTGCGCAAAATAGTTTTCACTGTTTTTAGAGTGAATTATGCATTTTACGAAGTATATTTTAACAAAAAACATGATATGTCTCTCTTTTCCTGCAGCTTTGAGTAAATTCTGCTATTCAAATGAAAGTTATTTTAAAACCCTTTCAGTCGCACATTTTTCAACTAAAAATTCTGCCCTGAACTTTATTACTCGGGGTTTCTGGAATCGCTGATCGCGAATCCGAAGTCAGAATTTGATAATTTGTAAATCCACGATGGCGGATCCCATATGACGAAAATAAAATCGTAAAAACTAATCAAGATTCGATATTTCTAGCCGAAACTTGTTACTCCGGTGTTTTCGGTGTTATACGAAGTAGCAATAAGGCTACACTGATAAAAATTTCTGTACAGAACTTCCTACACCGTATCGAAACCTTTATTCGGATACGGAACATGGAGTTCACCATAATTCCACCGTTTATTCAATTTACAAATACGATAAATCTACTAAACAATTAAGTGAATTCAAAGTCGCTGCAACGAATTTGCAAATTTGCAGCCTGATTTCGCAATTTGACAGTTCTTCCGTACAGTAAAAGTGTAACAAATCCAACAATAATTTTTAACAGCTTACAACATGGAAATTTTCGAGATAGAAAGCTGAGCTTAAACCTTCGTTCATTCAAGTTTTTTTTTGTTCTTTTTTTTTTTCTTTCACCTCATTCTCTCATTCACCCTTAAAGACCCACCTCACTGAGTAGGATCTGCCAGCCTTGGACGTCATGGCGCCCTTCGAATAGCGTGGATCAAGCTCGTATCGATTTTCCTATGGTGGTGGCTTCCCCTAAGTCACCCTCAGCGCCGGTTTTACGCTCTATTCGAAAGAGACCATCCTCTTGAAGCTCGTGAGACGCCGGCGATCGATACCTCGAGGCGCCAGAAGCTTGCGAGCTTTCCCGCACAACGAGCTTTTTCTGCACCGTGGTTTGTATATTTTTTTTTTCTCTCCTTCTTTATTTTATCGAAAAAGAGTTCGAGACCTCCGGCAATAATCTTTTTATACTTTTATTGTTATCCCCGGTTGAAAATTCCTGCGCTTTTTACGACCCCGAGAGTCGAACAGTGACGTTCACTGAATTTTTAACCTCCACTAAAGTCACGTTTTTTCTACCGTATGCCGGCGTTGGTTAAAATTTGTCAACATTATTAAACAGCCGCATCGCTTCTCTGAGCTTTCGTCTCAATTTATCAACTTTCATTTACACTCTGTCCACTCGGATTCCGTACCACTTGATGTTTTCCTGTCGAAGGTGACCAGAATACTCGTGTTGTGTACCAAAGCGTGATCGAATGTGACTTTGGGCAGTGTTTCTTCGTCCCGTGTTATAATAGAATTGAAAATTTGCTCCGTAGATACAAGTTTCAAGTTTAAAGTAAAATCAGTGTCATGAAGCGTTAAAGTAACTTGTTTGTCTCCTTCGTCTTCTCCTTCTTCTCTCAACTATACTTCCTACAATTATTTCGACCACAGCGTTTCGACAGCTTCGTAAAAACGAGTGAAAACTGAATTCGTTATAACTAATTGTGCAACTAAGAAGAAAATAAAAAAAAAAAAATAAGAAAACAAACGTAGAAAAAATTATCGTTTCCGGATTCTAACAACGTCTTTTTCGTTTTCACGCACCTTCGCACAGTCCGCATACACAAGACACGTTACACGTACAAATATTGGCTAAAAAAATATCAGGCCAAGATTTTTCAGTAATGTTCGCACGACGTCGAATTGGTGCACGGTTATCGACCGCGTTGCGGTATTTTTCACGCGTTTTATACTACGGAAAAACGCAACGACTTTGATAATCCTGCCGCAATACAATGAGTGGATAATTACGTATGATACGCAGTTTCACACCGCTGCTTGCGGAATTATTTCGCGTTCAAGCTGCCAGCTAACACTCCACCGAAAACTCGAGCACCCGTAGATTCTTGTCCGCACTCTTCGACGGTCTCGCGTCGACTGACAGCCGCACTGAACACGCTCCCTCTGATAACGTGATCCAGGTGTTACGGTCACGACGAAGTCGAAGACGCCTCCTCCGAGTGGCTTCGATAAGCGAACAGGACCCAAGGATTTTCAGGAATAAATATTTCGGAAGTAAAATTTAAACACAAGTTGATCGTATTCGAAAAAATTATTTCTCGCACTTTTTGAATAATGCTATTCGATTCCTAATCCCATAGGATCTTATTTAGTTTCTAAAGTTAATATTTTTTTGTTTTATCATTTTCTGTAGTCGAAGAATTTATCCTTGCGATATTTATTGTCATTTCATAATCGAAAGAATAATTTTTCGCAGATTTTGAATGAAATTATTTGATTCCTAATCCTGTAAAATATTATTTAGTTGCTGAAGTTATTGGTTTTTTTTTTTTTTTTTTTATTTATTTACTTTCCGTTCCATCATTTTCTGTATTTGGAATTCATCTTTGCGATATTTATTGTCTTGTCATAATCGAAAGAATAATTTTTCGCAGCTTTTGAATGAAATTATTTGATTCCAAATCCTGTAGACTATAATTTGGTTTCTAAAGCTATTGTTTTTTTTTTTTTTTTTTCTTCAATCGTTTATTGTAATTAGAATTTGTCCTTGCGATATTAATTTTCTTCTCTTATGCTCTGAATCGTACATGCAGGATGAATATTCATCATAGTTTATCAATGATTTCGTACTATATAGACGGAAAGAGAATTTGTCGGAGTACTTTCCAAATTTGATTTTTCATTTAAAAAATCATTAATTATAAATTACTATTAGTGTAATAGTCAGTGTTTCTTTTTTTCTTCACAAGTACAGCGTCTTTCTACTAAAGAAAAAAAATAAATAAATATCTTTGGATATATATATATATGTGTGTGTGTATCGTTGGGTGAAATTTTGTTTGCGCAATATTGTATTACCTTTACATCGATACGTCGCATTAGATTTGAAAGTATCACTACGGTAAGGAATTTGCAAAAAAAAAAATTAGCGTTACAAATATTCACAGTTCATCGATAATCGATTCAATTTTCAAGGATATAAATCATGAGAACCATTTGATTTTACCACAGATTCTTCAGCCGGAGAAAATAATTCCACGCTCATCAGATCAGGGTCCAAGAATTTCCGTAACTCGCCTCAGTTTTTTCGTCATCATTACAATTATTGACGGCATATTGTACGCTGATGAATAAATTGCAATTTTTCAGTCAAATGATTCGATCATCGTGAGATTTCCAAGTCGGTCGCGGAACGAATTTAAATTATCTACGATATATATTTTTCTTTAAAATAAAATAAACTGTCTATTAAACGTTATACTGAGAAAATTTGAACGAGTCGTTTACCTTGAAGAATTGTCATATCTGAATGAGCGCAATTTTTTTGTTTCAAAACCAATTTCTCCCAAGAGTTCGGTGAAATTGTTCATTTTCATCATTTTCTTTTTTTTTCTCCGATACATACATTACGTATCAAATTTTTCAGAATACATTTTAATATTTATCTCGTACACACACACACACACACACACACACACACATATATATATATATTACAGACATTTCAACGGAGTAAAGCTCTCAACAGTTCAGGTGAGACTCTGTTTCCATTATTGCTTGTGCATTTTCGAGATTATTTTTAAAGATTCCTTACGGTTACGAGCGTCCGACTGACAGCTGTGCCTTGTCCGTGGAACCCGCATTCTATTCCTCTATACGTATATGCATACATATGTGTATACGTAAGGCGTGTGTGGGATATAGTGCATATAACGAGTAAATGCACCGCATAGTCCGCAGGGTCTAGAGGAATCGAGAAAGGCGGTTCGAGCATTTCAAGTGCATTATATTAATATGTGTGTGTATGTATATATATATATAACAACTAAAAGTACGCCGAGACCACCAAAGATCTTCGAAATCCATCCTCCGCGTTGGATTCATTCATCGAGAGAACTGCTTCTCGTATATGCAGTTCTATATTTAAATCATATCATTCGGAGCTCCTGAGATCCCGTCGGAGCTATTTCATTTCCATTATAATTGTCAAATATTATAATATAAGCTCATTAGCAGGAATTTTTCCAAATGTAATTTTATATGCACGTATTGCAATAAATTTTTGACGTCGTGAATGCATGATTTTTCTCATACCGTTGTTGATGTAAGAAAATTGTCTTATTATTGTAAAAGTATCGACCATGATTGAGCCATGACAAAATGCAAGAGGGAAATTTTTTATCACCACTATCTGATCATGCGAACAATGCGAACGATTATTACGGCCGATTAATCATAACTTGATTTGATATGAATTTACCAGCGTGAATTACGATGCTAGAAGTTTCTCGCCTCGTTATTACTATTCTTTCTCATTTTATCGCACCATGGATTTTCCCTCAAGTTTATCTCACTATACATGTCATTTGGATCTCAGGTAGAATAAGTCAGCACCGTGTAATATTACGATTAATTATAGTTATGCGATACATATTACTTCAGCCTGTGTATAACAGACGGAGTATAATTACTTTCAAATTGAGATAACGAACGAAACAAAACCGTTGCAGCATCTGCATATCGACCATAATGTCTGAATCAAAAATTTTCAAAGAGTAATAAAACTCCCTGCAGTAGCGTGAGAGTTGAAATTGAATAAAATATTTGCAGGAAATGCAGCAATGTCACGGACGAGAGTATTTAATTGTCACTTCGTCGTTGCAGTTGCGCGTTGCAGAGTGGAGAGAAAGTCGAAAGGAGCAAGAATGAAAATGAACTGCGAAAAAATAAAAAATAAAAAAACAACACACACACACACACACACACAACGGTTCGCATGATTCACGAATTTCGTTCACGAATTGCATATGGGTGCGGGTGCAACGCGAGTGCAAACATCGCTGGGGAGGAAAAATGTTCCAGACGGTGGTGCAGACGGAAAGAAAAAAAAAAAAAAAAAAAGAAGCGAGCTATGCGTGTAAGTTAATTTCCAAACGCGCTTGATCTTGTGCTTCTTTTGGCTCATATAGTCCATAAAGCTCCCGCGAAACAAACCACGTAAAGCACGTGTCTGCATTATATTTTTACCCCTCAAACCAAGTCGACCAGCATTTTCGAGGGCCGAAATCCAACCAGACGAGTCTTTCCTTACGCTGATGTATAACTTCCTTTTGGACTCTGCATTACTTACAGTCGTTCAAAATCTTCGAATTATACCGCAGTGAGAAAAGCAATCGAAATTGAACTTAGGAAATTGAGGAATTCCGTTTTGTCGAAGCGTGACGGAACAAAGATATTATTATTAAGTATTAAATTATATTACCTGTACAAAAATTATGAAGTAACAGTTTCAGAGGAGTAGCTGAAGATGAGACAGTAGAATCTCAGAAAGAAAAACTTTCCTAATTTCAATACCAAAAGCTGCGCTACCGGTTTTTGAATTCCGAAAGATCGTTTTGTTTCTCAAAGAATCTTTAAAAAATTGCTTGACAACGATTTTATTCTCATCAAAGCGACAGAAGTCTTTTTTAAAATTTTTTTACCAACTGAGGAGGTTGATAAATAATCGGTAAAAAATGAATCTTTTGCGAAAAAAATGAAATAAATTATTCATTAAAATTGAAGGAATTTCGTACTTATACCACAGCATCCTGAGATGAATTCGTCAATATTCAAGCAACAGTTTTCGCACATTGAATGATTGGTCATTGCTGTTGACTCTGCTGTAATACATCATCGGTAAAACCCCCAAATCGGGACGAGGCTTTACAGAGTCTCGGTTTGACTGGAATGCGAGTCTTGCTTCTTGCGAAGTTAACTGTACTTTCCCTCAACGCAGAACGAGAAGCTGGTTCAGAGTATAGCCGGCTGGTACACAAAACCGTCCGATACTTGGTTCGCTGTGTATTTCTCCGTGAGTGTAAGAATTGGCGTAGTACCTTGCACCGATTGTGTAAACGCTGACTTGAGCGGTACTACGCGTATGGAAACCATCAGGTCCGAATAATGCCGTTAAGAGGGTAGCCTATCACATCTCAATGACTTTTTTTTAATAATTTTTGTCGAATTTTTTTCAAACATAACAAAGGAAGTTGTAAAATGATATAAAAAAAAATTTTTTGTTCGTTTTTTATGGTAAATCTCGCAGGTCTGGTCGCCTGAAGTTACTTCTATTTAAATCTGGCTGACACGGTATCTCAACTTTAAAGCATTCGAAAGTAAAAAAAAGTACACTTGTCGGGTAACTTCAAGCGGCCACACCGGCAAGATTTATCGTAAGAAACAAACAGAAAAATTTTCTGTATTACTTTACAACTTTCTCTTTTCCGTGTAAAATATTGGACATTTTTGAATAAATTTTACTATAAAAAAAAAAAAAAAAAATGTCATTGAATGCTGGGACTACCCCCTTAAGGGGGGGGCCTGATCGATCTCGACGTTGACGCCTATATCTTCATTGTATATCTTTTTCCAAGTATCGCAAACCTGAAAAAAGTCTTAACAGCATGATTCTGTCTACAATTCTGAAGAAAAACACTACAACGCATTTTTATTTTAGGAAAAAATAAAGAAATGGAGTGTTTTTGTTCAGAAACGCGTGCAGAATCATGCTGACAAGTCCTTTTTTACGTTTGCGATACGTGGGGTTAGATGTTTGAAGATACAGACGTCAACGTTGAGATCGACCACTTTCTTAAATCATCCTCGATCCGGATTAGAGCTGTGTCACCATATGTGCGCATATTTCTCGGCGCGGTGCTTACCGTATCAACACACCCTTCACCGTCTCCCGAAAAGGACGTTATCATAAGGGAGCTATGAAAGCTTCGAGCCCTGCTAGAATCGCTTTCTTACTGCGACCTTATGGCCCGTGTATTTTTCCCGCAAACAAATATAAACGACGTTTGGGTTTCGGAGTAATGCGTTACCGAAATGGGAAAAGTCTGCCAGAGCATCCAAGACATGTAGCAGGCGGAAGGCAGTCTGTCTGAACGAAGCACATTGGACGTAGTTCATTTCGTCATACTGAGAACACGAAAGGATGTCGAACGAGTTCAAACTGTCGTAATCCTTTTTGTTTTGTCGTTAAATCCAGTTAGAAGATTCTGAATGCACAGATACAACGATCTATTTTGGTCTCCAAGCAATTTGGAACGGGTTCGACCTAACGAACCTGATCAATTGTTATACGTCTTATTTTTCCGAGAGTGAAACCTACATGCACGGAATGTAAAAATTAGTCGAGTGACGTAACTGCGTACACGTACAACACCGTATTACTGGGTGGTCAGGGATTACCATTCAGTGAAGAGCTGAAGAATTATCGAGGTTTCGGTGAAGCGTGTTCATCGGACAAAGATTTTTTAGTATTTTTCTCACTACGACGACGGTACGTCACGTCACGCTCGATTCACTGTTTACTGTACCAATAAAATGAACTGCAAAGAACATACGGACCCAGTACCCCTGACAAAAAAGTTGGCATACCTTAGCCTAATTACGGAGTTGGTTATAAATGACAAACGTCAAAGCTTAAACATGCTTAGCGATAGTTGTATTGATCACGCTTGTCTCATTATCGTCTCAAACCAGCTTGAATAAGGTACTCTGACATGAAAACACTTCTAGCCATGCATCAGGGTAAACTCGTTGGAAGACCCCACCATGCTGTGCCCTTAAGTTAAGACGATGCTGCACAGTCATGAAGGAATTCATGATTCCTGATTGGAAGTTAAACATTTTTTAACGGTGCCAGGCGTAAATCCACCATTCGCTTCATGTCCCACCAGAGGGTTAACCCTGTGTATACGTCACTTGTATGTTCGGCATATCATTCGGCTGTTAGCCGCACCCATTTTTTACAATGTTTATCAGACTGACGTGCGGAGAAAACCGCACCCACCTATAGCAATTACTTGATCAGTACGTTATTGTTAGTTTCTTGTAGTGTAGGTGACCACTGATCAAGATAGAAATATAGTTATTAGTAATGTTTTCGACCGTCCAGAATATGATTGTTGACTTTCTGTTCACCTATTCTCACGGACAGTCTAGTAACAATCCGTTATTGTATCAGTCAAATGCCTCGTGACCTAGGTTCATCTCGTGGCTAAAGTTGTTCGAAAGAAACTCGAACGTTCGGGGTTAATTGGTAAGGACCCCAATAATCCCGGACGTGGAGCACGATCGTATAATCGAAGATAGTTATTCCCAGGCCGGAGATTATCCTCATTTCCCGCGAATAATAAGTGAGTCATGCCCCATCTGTCGAAGCTTTCAGCTGTGTCGCCCTCGAGCAATACAACTTCCCATTCAAGTCGATCCTTTGTGCAGTTCATCAACGTCGTAAATAGCATCATCGATTTCTAGGAGGGTGAAGTGATCACGCGAATACAACCGATGTTTCCTCTTCAGTTACACACAGCTACTTATTCCCGAAAGTAGGAGTATACATAAAACGTCACGATCCAATGGCATCGCAAAATAAATCGATCCTGCTGCTGATGAGCCTGATAGATTGGGGCCGGGACCATGCGAATGGATAAGTTAAGTAACTGTCCGAAGAAATGCACTGCCAGCGAATGATACTATTGGGTCGAAGTTATCCAGGAGAAGCATCAACGCTGTGATGGAACTAGATGAACAAAAGTCGACTCACAATCAGTCTGATGACCCATGCAGATACAGATACCTACCCATAACGTTATCCCTTTGTCCTGTTATATTATACTTCATGGCCTCGGGCCAGTCTAGCCTCACCTTTTCTCCTGCCAACTTCAGTTTCCATATCGCCAATGATCTTCTCTAGACTATGTAGTGAGCTCGGAGGTGCAGCGGCCACGTCGACTCTGATATACCACGACAAAAGCTCACCTTTTCACCGTATTGAAAGAACTGTGTACCCTGGCAGACTGCGCAATTCCTTCGTGCGAAATTATCTTCTCATCTCATCAGGATACGCAAAAGTTCATGGAAACAACAATTCACACAGTGCAGCGCAGGGTATGGTGTTCATTATGGTAAGCCATTGTACGTGTTTTGCCGCTGACGGTGCGTCGCATAAGCCCATTTGTGCTTATCGCGTCCTCTTGGGAGGGCTGATCGTTAAACGTTTGTAATAATCAAGAGCCATTAAGATGATTGGCGTTTTTTTATTTGAATTTATTGAACTGAAGCGGTGTAAATGCCTCCATAAAAATAATCCATCCTTGTGGGAGTCGCTGCAGCCAGCGAGTGGCTATTAACGGTAATAAGTTTCAATTGATTGTTGCTTTTTTCCGATAGAAACTAATGATAATCACTGACACAAACAGCCCTCTCCTGCAATATCGAGCATCTGGTATACTGTAATCTGCACTTTCGTAACCTATTGGCCGTAGTGATTTGTCATAGTCGGTTATTCACGAGCACACGTTGAAAGGCTGGAACAACTTATAAGCTGCGTAATATCTTTTTCGGTTTTTGTTTGTTATACACTTTCTGCGTACATATTTACAATCTCGAATTTTTTGCTCCAAACAGAATAACAAGTTTGAAAGTTCGGTTGGATGCGGTTGAAAAAAGCAATTACCAGTGGAGAATGCGGTGAATTGAGTTTCTGATACAACAATTTAAAAGGAAGTACAGGATCGATTCAACGGGTTCATAACAACAGTGAGTAGTTTCGCACGCCGGTATTAAAGGCAACTTTCAAAAACAAATGACTATTATGGTAAAATATAATGAGACGTACGTTGGGTAATAAATCGATTACGCAACGCCATATCCGCCTAAAGGCAAAGGCGCGTTCATGCAGGTGCAGTACCACGAGATATTCCCGCTTGTAGAAAGGTTACTCTCGTACAGACGGGCAGCTTTGTTCGCGTGAGATTCTGATACAAGATACCTTTTGTACCGCTTATACCGGGACACGACAGACTCCGAGACCTACTTAACTCGTTCTCCGGTTAATTTAGTATCGTAATGTGTATCAATGGACTTCCATTCGAAGTTTCGATTTCAAAAATCGCAGTTAACGGAAACCGATGTGCGTTTTTCAAAATCGGAAAAACGATCAATCCTGACGATTTTTCATTGCAAAAATTTGAATCTACGATATCGACGAGTAAGTCTGTTATTCTGTAACCGAATAAAAGTTCCAAACTTAATTTTCGAGGGTCATGACCAATTATACCTAGAATTTTTCTTGAAAGGACCTGCTCGTAGCGCTCGCAATTCAACTTGCTCGATTTTGATTGGCTGACATCCATGCTCGCAAGAAAAAAAATAAATTCCCTAGAATCGACCGCTTGACAAGTGACAGTCAACCATAACCTCTCGCTTATTAAGATCGGCCGGTTCACGGCGTCGCCGCCACGATCCATTACGTATCCGTCAGTCTGCCTACCGTACCTGGTAACTTTTTTTTCCGAAGTCGGCTACGCTTATAAACTAGGCAAGTTGCAACTGTCGAGAAGGTTCTTCGAAGAAAAATTCTCGGTATCCACAGCAAGAAAAGCGTTGCATTTAGTGATGAAAAAAAATTCCTATCCAATTTTTTAATCCAAGAATATAACCTTGACGTGACGTGAAAACAAAAGCCTGACAGCCTGTCCGGAGTTATCTGAGCCTCGATATTCGTACAATCAATTGAAAACGATCAGACGATCATTCTCTTTTCGGTACCATATTGGAGAGCCTCGCCCATATGCCGAGTGCCGTGAAACACTTTGTCGATAAAAACGCGACGATACTGATATCCGTAAATAGAAGACGGGAAAAAATGTTACGATCACGCTCGTAGACTGAGGTCAAGCTCTGTGACCTCCGTAACGATTGTTTCACGAATTTTAATCACGGAATACGAAAGTTTCTTATATCATCCGTTCGTCGCACGCGCCAAGTGTCGTTGCGATGGTCACAACTGTACAGAATCGTCAAGGTTTTTGACGACCCTGTGATTAACCTACCCATAATGCATGACCAGCTGCCGAAAAGGCCGTGTGCACGATTAATACTCTTAGCCAATAAGTCTGCAATATCCGGCGTTAAAACATAATTTAGCTATTTATTTGTTGAATTATGCTAATCAGTTGCGGTAGGAAATTTGAGAAACAAAAAGAAAATTTTACTCACATGAAGAATGATCAACGCCAACTTTCACCGATTAAGTTCCTCTTTTCACAGAGTATACCTCATCTAAAAGTCTATTGCCGATTTGGTAATTGACGTCAACGGCGTGGAGTTAATTATCAACTACTACCTTACGAACTGCTGAACTTGTCAGGTTAGATTAACTTTCTCCGTTCTTTACGGGTTTATTTTGGTAACCAAATCATATATCTTCTATGAAAAATGCCCCAAGAATGATAATCAATCGATTTTCCACTAATATCATTAAAATATGAAGTACATTGTGCACTAATGAGGCAAATGGAAGGTTTTGCTTCTTCGAATTGTGTAGGCACTATGATTCGCCATGGTTGTTCACGCTTCATGCTTGTTAGCTTGCAGTGGTTGATTTATTACGAGGAATCGATGTTGTTTTCCGGGTATATAACTTTGCGAGGAAATTATACGTTGCCGATTTTTGAACAATTTACAGATTGTGGGTAACGTAAACGTCACTACGATTCACCGATACTTTTGTCATTCGAAGAACACGTGATTCGAGATCACTAATATTGAGTTCAAAGTTTTTTCGATCTTCTTGAAATAAACGCCTCGTAGAGTTTATACAAATGATAGAACAGTAAAGATGTACAGCTCAAAAGTAATCAGTTGCACCAACGGCAGAGTTCCGTCTAAATTGTAGAAAATAAAATCATGTACCTTTCAGTTTAGCGAGTTTGATTATAATCTGTTTGAATCGTGTATACAGAGATACTTTGCCTCGTGGTCGATTCTAAACAAAAACCACCATTACCAGCGGTTCGTGGTAGGTACACGCAACCTGCAACCTGCAAGTCTTAAAATAGCTGGTTATTTTTATAGAGAACAGTATAGAAGTTCTCAATTACGTTCCTAGACCGACGGAGGCTAGCAAGGATGTAGAAAACAGAAATAAAACGAGTGCGAACGGACGAAAGAACACGACGAGTATAAAAAAAAGAACCACATGAAAATAAAATGTGGAAAAAAGAGAATCGAAGAAAAACATCACTCGAGCAGTCATTCTAGAGCGGAACTACGTGTAGGCTGGCGCTTCCTGTGCGGAGTGCCGAAGCGGGCACGTTTCTTTCACCGCAAGCTCAAAGCTCTACGCGTATAGCGCGTCGTCGCGAGTGTTTTGTTTTGACGGAATAGAACTCCTTAATGTCGTGAGTTTCCTGAAGGCGTGCGCGCGCCTTAATGTAAAACGGGTGAAAGTTCTTCCTCTTTGGTAGCGAGCGACCGATCAGCTGGTCACTATTTGCAATCAACGCGATCACTGATCGATTATCCGGTTTTAAAATATGGTTGTACGATCACTATAATTATGCATTCCAGAATTAACATCTGTCATCGTTTTCGAAATGATGAATAATCACCGGGGACATGATTCAATTTTCTGATTAATTATGCTACCGGGCTAAAAGTATCTCAAACCGAGTTATGGTTCGATGGAAATACCTCGGATAATGAAGCTGATCATAATTTTTTAAGACTGCTAATTATGCACATACGATTCCAGCTGCCAATTTTTTTTTTATGATGACAAAACCAAGTCGTTTCTCTGGAATTCAGCCGTTCCGTTATCGTGAAATAAGGTGAAAAACTTCGAGGAGTTGGTAATCATCGATATTTTTCTATTTTCATCGATCAAGATCGAAATCTCCGGTAACACGTGTGCACTGCAGGGAAGGTTCGATAAATCTGAATCAATCTAAGAGCTCGTTATATTTACAGTCCGCTTCCAATTTCCTGCATGCTCGTCGTTTCTCTCTAGTCACCGGAAATTGATGATTGATCGATTTTCACTAAGCTGCATATTTTCATAATAAACAGTACCTTGTAGGTATATAATTAGACGTACAGCAGGTGACTTGTACGACAGTTTGTCTGCTTCACGTTAAAAACTCTTTCAGTCGTAATCTTAAAGTGTTTACACTTGTTTACTTACAGATTGAAAAGAATTTTCTGTGTTACTTGAAGTGTGTGCGCATAATTTGAATGGCCGATTTGCTTAATAGGTTGTTAAGTAGTCTAATAACTATCTGCGTGGAGATAATTGTATGATAAATATTCTTAAACACTCTGATAATCGCTATAAAGAAAGCGGTTTGCACTCAAGCGACGTTCTTACACAGAGTAACAATTAATTTTCCAACATCCTGATGCCGAGTACAAGCTGCAATTCACCGTTCTCTACCAATCGCTTTTCGACCGAAATACCTCAAAGAAGCGGGCATTAAACCGAGCGATGGCTGTAAATCGAAAGAAGTTAAAAATGTCCCAAAGAAATCATTCATTTAGCGAAAAGCAGTCGAGTAGGTAAATTCGAAAGATAGAAACAAAAATTAAGTAACAAAGCGGGATAGAACAAAGTGAAAAAATCAAATCACACCATCCGCAAAACCACCAGAATCATCATTCGTTTGACCACGTAACTCGTCGCTATACTTTTCGAAAGATATAAATACCGGTTGGTATAACGTTACAGTGGAGAATTAGGCTATTGAAGATATTATGTAATTTGGAATGATTGGCTCAAGGTCATTCGGGGGCCTGTGGATGTACCAAAGACGCAATAGATCAGTATGAAAGAAAAAAATAGAAAAGAAAGAAAGAAAGATAAAAATTCCCCCAACTCCGCTGCCTCTATTCATCCTTTTCCTTATCGGCAATGACGATGATGAATGTACTCGATCATTGTACCAGCGGCGTGCGTGGTTTGAGTAATGCTGCCTGCATTGTCGACCGGGTACATAAATTTTTTACAACTATATCAACAACATACTTCATTGCTCATTCCGCTCTGGTACACTTGACAATGGCCTCCTTCGCCACCGATAGTCTATGCATGTACAGTACCCAGGTATACACGATTGGTGTCAATAGCATAAACGCACGCTATCGCAAAACGTCTAGTAAAACCGGACACGTACTTACCTGATGCTCTGTACCTACATTTTTACAGCGGACAATTGCCGGTCTGTGCGATGCAAACCGTGCAATGATAAAACGTTGCACTCGGTGTGCTTTTATCACGGACACGGGATAGATTTTGCGGCAGAAAACAGTCGCGTTTTTCCAAGTTTAAGCAATTAAGTTTTCGGTTAATCCATGTATAATTGTCTATCCGAAGAAGCTGTGACGATTTGAAGAAGCCCGCCTAACTCAGAGTACAATTTTACTGATTTAGCAGGTAAACTCACAGGTGAAGCCTTGACCTTACTTGCGGTTACTTTTACGATTTCCGTCTTCGCGATTTCTCACTCTCAACTCCTTTGACGACGACCGAACCATTGACATGTATCTAATCGGTACAAATATGGAGTTTGCTCTTCGAAAACTCAAAAGTTTATCAATTCTCGATATTCGTCGTACTAAATAATAATAAAAAAAAAAAAAATACCTGTCTTGTACAAACAAACCAGGTCAAAGTAATGAAAACGTACAAATAATTTTTCAAAACTGCGAAAGGGTACAAATGGAAACCGAATGATGAAACGTTGGATGCTCGTGATAAGTTTCTTACATCTGTACATTTTATTTATACACGTAATATGTACATTTACACCGAAATAATTTCAAGGATTTGACAGCATTATTATACCTTGTCTTCCGTCACGGAGAAAAGTTGATGAAAAATTGTTTTTTGATCGACGAAATTGTTCGATATTTTGTAATTTTAATTCTTGTACTAGAAAATAGGCATACCGTAGCAAAGCATGCAATGGGTGAAATTGCAGTACGAAGCCTTTTCGAAATGTTATTCGCGACGCGGTCCTAATCGAGGACTCGAAAAGGTCTTCCAGTTCTTGGTTGGCACTGCGACTCGCCGAAGTCGCGTTCTCGATTCTCACCACGATGGGCAATTAGTGTTAATTTACATATCCGTAAGCCGCAGCCTCGTTAATGCGACTGCAGAACGCGTACACATGCATGTGTAACGTAGGTACCCTACAGAGCTTACACGCATCATCTGGCATCAAATGACACAGTGTCACCATGCAGAGATGGAATATTATACATACATGAGTTGAAGACGGTCTGAAAACAATCTCTCCCCTTGTCTCATGACCCACAAAGACTCCTTCGCTTCCTTTCGCTTCTTTGCATGCTCTATGTCTCATTGCAATATTATATATAGGTATATATATACGTACAATACATAAATGTAATGCAGAGTTTAAGTTAAATCCGCTTTCCTTGTTCGAGGGAATTTCCTGAGAATTTTTATAATATATGCTACCACATTTACGTACATGTACATACACGGGGCATTCCGCGTAAGACCAAAATGTCATCGACCTTTTTTGATTTCTTTCGGTCGAAAATAATATCTCTAATTTTTCGAAATTTTTCCGACAATTTGTGAAAGTGTGGTGATCTCACGAAGTGACAAAATATTTTTCACATGAAGTTGAATGTTTTTAAAATCGATGAAACTTTTTTATAAAATCATGGACTCGAAAACACGTCATTTTGTCGCGATTAGAAATAAAAAAATGGAATGAGAATGATGAATGTTTTTTTTTTTTTTTTTGTTTTGTTGTTTTAGGAAACAAATAAAAATTTTATTCATTCTGAATGGTGGTTTCTTGTAGTGAAAATTAAAATAAAAAAAAAAAAACTTGGCCTTGGTAAAATGTGTTTTTAGTTCAAATCATTAATCTATTTTATTCAAGGTTCCTACTGATTGAGTTTTTATTACTTTTCTTCGAATTGAGCATTGTTTTCTTCGTTCTACTCTTGAAACAAATAGAAAATCGAAGTTTACCGGAACCAAGTTTTTTTTAATTACATTTCTGACTACAAGAAACCATAATTAAAAATACATTCCAAAAAGAAAAAAGAACCAACATACTTAGCACTTTTACCTCACGTTGAAACTGTGATATAAAAATGTGTTTTCACGTCCCTGATTTTACAAGAAAGTTTCATCGATTTTAAAAATGTCCATCTTCATATCAAGGATATTTTCTCACTTCGTGAAGTCACCGCACTTTGAAAAAAATGTCAAAAAACTAGAGACATTATTTTTGACCGAAACAAACCAAAAAAATTTCCTTGCAATCAGAATCCCTGGGGATCGGGCCAATGATTCGTAGCTTTGACGTGGAATGCCCCATACGTACATATGTACAGCGCATAAGCGTACTGGTTCGAAAACACCGATGTCCCACTTCTGATATTCGTATAGCAGCACCCGCACATCGGCGCAGGCAATTACCGTTCCAATCATCGAGTTATTTGGTTGAATTTAATTAAGTGCTCCGAAAGGGGTGAGGTACGAGAAAACAGCGTGTTTTTTTCTATCCTCTCGGTAAAAACGAACGAGTGAAACGTTACTTTAAACGACTCCGAATGACACAGCGATGCAGACGTACGACGGTATGGGCTCACAATCAAGCGACATTAGTGAATTCTTATAATTATACGTGCAGAGCAATTAAGAGAAAGCACAATTGCACATCGGGTTGCCGATTGTGCGATTGGTTTTTCCAGTTCCTAGCAGTTCGCTGCAGACATAATGAATCCCGCTTCTCGCAGGCGTCTCCGAATACATGATTATACACGGTGCTGTTCCTTTTTGCCGCACATTTTCACGTAGTTGAAGAGAATTCTAAAAATACATTTTACCGCCTCATTTCGCTCCGACGTAAAATAAAAAAAAAAAAAAAAAATATCACAAAAAGTAGAAAAATCCCTCTTTCCGGTTGTCGCGATGAGAAACTGAAACTTTACCGCGTACCAACCATACATTATTCAATTCGTGAAAGTATACCGGGACAATTTCTTGAAAGTTGAAGATCAACCGCCCATGCGCCAAATAATTCAATCTCATTGGTCGGCGAAATCTTCCCGCAGCGATATTTTTGTTTGCGATGCAGGCGGGCCAACGTACGCAAAATCTGTACGTTTGAATTTTCAAACAGCATAAGCATTAAATTCCGACCGTTCTTTGAAGAATCAACTTTTCGACCCAATAAACAATGCTTCCCAAACCTTTCCGAGTCATTATCTCAATTATTTGAGATTCTAACCTCGAAAATTCGTATCAACTACATCGCCGCTAGAAAGAGTTTGACAGCTGAAAACTCAGGATGGCCAGCCTGCACGAACAGCCGATAAAACTCGCGCATGCGCAGTTGATTTTCAAGTTTCAAGAGGTTGTCCCGGTATATCGGCGGGTATTGCGCTTGGACTCTGCACAATTTGACACTTAAAAGTTCAAGTGAGGTTTCAAGTACCGACGCAACGTGCAGGCCTGGCTTTTGTGTCTGAAGCTGCAGCCCTGCAGTTGCGACAATTGACAGGTCACCATGGGAATGTTGAATAATGCAACTACCCACGCAACATCAACACGTAAGCTGCTAAAGTGTTCAATTTTTGTTCGATATCCCGAATGGATATGGGATAAAATTTTATTTTTGCGATCCATTATTTCTGGCATTAATTTATTTCAACTAAAAAATTGAGGGCTTTCAAATTATCATGTCGAATATTCATGCGATACCCTTTTATTTTCGACAGTTCATCTCATATGCTGCAAAAGGAAGAACGTGTGCTTCGATAATATTTCTGCTGAATTCGTAGTATATATACTATAAGCACTGTATGCAAAGTGAACTGCGAACGTGTCGAGTTTAGTGGAAGAATTTATACGTGAGCAAAAATTTAGACACTAACACAAACAATGTACAATGTTAGGTGTACGTGACACTTCCGTATGCCTTATACATTATACATATATACTCCATACTCCTTTCGGGACGTTAATCGTCATTGCAAACGAAAGTAGTTCAGCTTCGTATAAATTCTTGAGCGTGACGATAATGACAACAATTAAGAGCCCGATGTGCATATAAGTGAGCGGAGAACAACGACCATGTTGATTTTTTTCCATGCTCCCTGTGTGAGCATTTGGTCTCTGAATCCGAGACAACGAGCTAAAATAAATAGTACGAACAACTTTGAATCTGAGTTGATACGGGACGCTTTTATACACAGGATATCTGGCAAAGTGAAACCGATCCGTTCGCCATCGTTTCTCTATTTCTGTTCTTAATTTACATGTACATGCATACGTCTTCCAGCGAATGAAAGCTTATACGGTAAAAGAACTTCGAGGAACAATTGGTTTTGTAAGCTTCGTGACATCTTATTAATCAGCGTAGGACAGGTAACTCTCTCTTATCGTTAGCTGAATAATCCTCGTGAATGTCGCTTTCGAGATTTATACATCGTGCATTACGTATTGTAGCTATGTTTTACCGACGTTTTTCATACACTTACACTGCACGGATTAGGATCAACTTACTCCTTATTGACGTCATTGCCTATTCTAAACGGCTGTGTTAAGATGTTGGTTAGTTTGTAGTTTATAGTTCTCTGGACTTTATTTTATCACGAGATAGTCACACATTTAGGATTTATTAAATTCGGATTTCCGTAAGCTAAGAAGATTTTCCTAGAAACGTGGAAAACGAAATGTAAAAATTATCACCTGGTGTCTACACATCGACTTTGCATTAAAAATCGCTTGAAAATAGTTGAAAATCTAATCGATTCGTTCAATTTTATTCCATGATAATTTATTTGGTTCGGAAGTCTACGTTCTTTACAATCCCACCAATACACTTTTTCTTATCAAGTTGTTGTCGGTGAAAATTCGATTGTTCAAGATTGCGCTGATGTTGATTTTAATTAAAAAACAGAATCATCAAATATCTCTTTCAGCGGATTCATAAAAAGTAGTCTTCCCAACAAAATAAACTTCCATCGTAGAACGAAATCGAATTAATCCAATAGATTTTAAACCATGTCAAAGTGATTTTAAATGAGAATTGTATACGTTTTCATCTACAAGTTTGGTATTACTTTTTTTCTGAAATTTTTAGAAAAATAATCGTAGCTCAGAAATACGTAAATTTCATAAATTCTCAGTGTTCGACTATCTCGTAATCAAATAAACCACAAGGCATTGTCAAGTGGACTGGGTGTATATCAATGATCCGATCGTGAAGAGCTCTTCGATCATTCGGTAGACTAGTTGTACTCACATTAGCGTATTTTATCAGATAAAAATGTATACCAGTTCTGTATCTCAACTCCAAATCAAAAAGTGACATGAATGGAATTATTGTGATTGTGTTTCGATTAGTAACAAGTGATGATTCATTCCCATTTTTTATAGTATAATTATCTCTTGTAATATACCCAATGTCGTTAAGGTTTTGGGAATTCTTGCTGAGGAATGGATCGGTCATAACCATTATTGTGACTCAATAAGTCGAAACTAATAGTTGAGTAAAAATAGGACTGAATCAAAAATATTCGGGATATTGCTGCATTTTTTGTACAGGAGCTTTCGAGTCTCAGGAACTCAAATCTAACGTCATTTTTGAGTTGCATAGCCGGCGTTTTGAGAAAACAGCTAAATTTGACGTGTTTTGCGTTTTCCCCAAAAACTGCTATCGATAGATGAAAAACAACTTGACCGTCTTGTAGAACGGAAAATTCTACATCGAATCATGTCCTCGTACGTTGAAAACAGTCGAATTGACAAAATAAGAAAAAAAAAAAAAATTCTCCTTATCGACGACATCTGGGGAATTTTGGTGAAATAATTTCCTTTCTCTTAATTTGTTATTTCGACTCCGTTTCCGACATATGAGGACATAATTCGATGTAGAATTTTCCGCTCTACACGATGGTCAAGTCGTTTTTCATCTATCGATAACAGGTTTTGAGGAAAACGCAAAAAACGTCAAATCTTACTGTTTTCTTGAAACGCCGTCTACGCAATTCAAAGTTCAACTTCAGATTTGAGTTCTTGAAGGTTGTAAACTCCTGTACACAAATCGCAGCCATATCCCAAATGTTTTTAATTCAGACTCATTTTGACTGGACTAAGACTGATCAGTTCCACAGATCCACAGAGTGTATCAGATACAGTGTGAATGACATCTGATTGTTTACTCACTCCAAGTCCAGGTCTTCAAAGACATCAGAGAGGCAGGAAGCGCTGTCGAAAGATTCGGAAACGAACGACGATTGGGCGTGATAAACTCTGACGCCATTTCTGAAACATATAATTACGATACAGGAATTGATAATAGATATTCACTATCAGACATGAATTGAAGTGACTTGAATTGCACCAAGGCGTGGACGTTATCGTTCAATAACGTCATCTGCCGAACGAAACTAACTTCGTCGGCGACATGAGATCTCAATTCACGAGTGTATCGTATGTTACGTAAAAATTAGCCGGCATGAAACGACCTCGTTGAGGTCGCGAATTTTCTTGGTGCTCGTTAATAGCGTATGTGCACAGCTGTACACGTGTTTTGCCTCGCGAAATTTCGCACGCGTGTTCATAAACGGATTGCCTATAAGGTTCGGGTTCGGTCTCTTGGTTTGACAGATTTTTCTATCGAAGTGACCAATGACGAAAAATTTGAAGTGTAAAAATTTTAAGATTATAACGTGTCGGGTGAATATTTAAAAATCTAACGAACCATAAAGTAATTGGTGACTTATACCACCATGGCGCTCTCAAAAAAGTTTGTTCAGTTTAAAACAAACATTCTGTCAAAACATGGGTGTTCTATATTATGTGAAAGATCGCAATCAGTTGATTTATATTTTCAGAAATCACCCGATATTGAGGTGAATTTTCGATAACGTTTGTACGTTGATTTATGAAGCAGAAGCTTATGTATTCTAACTTGTATAAATGGTCCGAGGAATAGATTCGTCGAAGAGTATTTGTAAGGAAATTTATCTATATCAAAATAACGAAATATAATTCTATCAAACTGGATGATACGCCTACTACAATTACTTCAAAGAATAATATGTCGATGATCTAGTTTTTTCAGGAGGAATTCACCTCTGTAAGATTCTAATGCTTCAAACACATCGGGAAAAGAGTTACGAGTCGATGAAATCAAACTCAATTTACCTTAGCGTCAATTTTTTCACCTTTATCTTCTAATTTTCCTTTTTTTCCTCACAACAATATAAATAAACTTCGAAACAGTCGAAACACAGCTTTCTAAAGCTAGTAAGAAAATTAACTAATAAAAATAAGGAAAAAAAACAAACTTAAATATACGTACAGTTATCGGCTGACACGTAGGACTGGCACTTGTCACGCGTGAGTACGGAGAGCGCATTAAAAACGCCAACGCTTAATAAACGGATAAGGTTATAATATATATGCTACGTGTCAACCATGCTATGTTGCACGTATATTCGTAAAACTGGTGTGGACGTCCACCCCTGCTGCTATATTTAGATATTACACAACATGTGCGTCTGCAGATTTAATTGAGTTTAATTACACCTAAGCATTGCAGGAAGGACTATGAGTTTTTATTAATTATTTCCTCTAATTATGTATTAATGGTTAAGTTATCGTAATCAAGTGCGCCAGAGTTCGTTAGTTTTTGATGACAGTCAATTTACTGTTGAATGATCGTTTTCATCTTGTTCACCGTTTTATTTGTATATTTCAAAGCGTAAATCTTAAACAAAAAACTTGGTAATCGACAACTTTGGTGCTAGATTGAATTGACGGACTGATTTTATTATCATTATATGTATATTGTATGTAAAATTTTTTTTTTTCTCACGTAACAAAGTGTATCGTTTAGATAATTCGGACAAGTTACAACATATTAGATTCGTCAATGAATTTGCCACAACTGGTTTGAGCATAGATCCGTCATTTAACTCTTTGGTTGATTAAAAAACCGCTGACACACATTGAATTTCCTGATAAACAAATCAGTATTGTTAAAAATCTAATTCATATAATTGTAAGGAATTCATCGGTGAACAACATGAATGAGCTGTTTATCTTCACAGAATCTTGATGCGCGTATCAAATGGTTCTTTTTATCTATTCGTTCTGAATAGTGTTTATAGAAGCGCACCAATCCCAATTCGATGCGAAACTTTTCGAGAAATTGTAAAACGATTAATTGGGACGAAAGGATTTAATGCACTTCATCTAAAATTGTTAACAATGGGACGTTTTCAATCCAGATTTGAGACGTCTTGCTATTGTTCTACGACTCTATGACAACCTTTGAAACAGACTGTACGCCTGACGCAGCGATGCCTGACAATGAAAAGATAAAAAATAATAAAATTACTTCCCGGAAATTCGTGAATATTATGTATGTTACATAATATAATTATGTATAGGAATGTAGAGTTCTTTCAACTCGAGGACCCTCGAAACCTCAATTAATCCTATTTATATTTATTTTTGAGATTCTGTTACACTGTATGAGATTATCTCTTCTTTGATTATCATTTTCAAAATTTTTTTATTAATTTTTTCTGTACCGGAGTTCTCGACAGTAAAAAATTTGGCGATTGTTAAAATCTGAAGCCGAAGATCTAATTCAATGAGAAAAATCAAAATTTTAACACTTCAGATATTTTATTTTTTCCTTTGATCGAAAATCCTTCAAAGAAAGTAAAAAAAATCTCGCAATAGACTTTGACAAATATCATAACAACATCCTTAAGGGTAAAAAAAAAAACTTATACGAATCGTCAAGTTCAGATGTAGATTTTTCCATTTTATATAATCACCCACATATTTATTTTGGAAATAAACGAAGTCTTAGGAAAAACATGCGTAGTTTACTGGCTCCTGAAGCTGACTCGCAATTTCAGAAATCCAGCCAATTCTCACGTTGGTGTAATATAAAGAAACATACGGAAGACGCAAATGTTCATTCAGAGTTCAGCTACAAGGATTAACCGAAATCTAGTTTTAAGTGCCTAATAAAAGTGCCTGCAGTGGTCGGCTGGGTAACTGTGCACTCTGGCAAAAAACGCCAGTTCTACAAAACTTGGCCGGATGGAGTAGGAGATACTTCTCGAACGACGTTAAGGACGCTGGACTGCAGGTTTACTTTTACATCCTAAAAAAAGCATCCTGAGCTAAATCCGATGTCACGCACAGCGATTTCCGATACCAATTGTCGTTGAATGTGAACCATTAAAAGACGTTTTTAGTGCCTGATATTAACCGACATTTTTCTAGGCTATTGAGTTTCAAATGCAAAAGAATGGAAATTAGAATCTCAATTTTTGGCTGGAACTCTCGGATTCTCATGGAACTTGTCATTATGAATACAATATAGATTGCGTATTTCATGCGATAAAAGCTGGCTGTGAAAATCATCGTTGAACGTGATGTCGTGCAGTATGTTAAACAGCTGTTATCTTTGGTCCAATTAGAAGTGACATTGTGTTTACAAGGTACGCATGTTTTTTCGAGATTTGTTTAATCATTTTTAAATAAGAGTCACTCGTTATCGCCCCTGATATGAGAGAATAAGGGGTCATCCCGTCTTTATTGAACAAACAAATTACCCCTGACCTCTTTGATTTCATTTCGTGATTCACGATGTAAAATTATATCCGGATGACGTCCTCAAAGCGGTTTCGAAAAAAGAACGTGTTGTTTCCTAACAAATTCTACAGTCGTTAATGAGATTCTTGACAACTACTCTTACATACTTTAAGAATTCTGCGATGATGCAAAATTTTTGTTTTCACATCCATTGCATCAATGTGTGCTAAAATTCAATGCAATTCTGTTCATAGGGCAGGGTTGATAATTAGAAAAATGTGAACTGGAAAGTTTTTCAAACAACGGGATTTGGAGATAGCAACGTTTGCTAGTTTAGAACCCAGAAAAATTTGATAGATATCAGATAACATATTCCTTGTTGCTAAATAATTCACACTTCATCCCGCTTACAACATGAGCAGCTGGTATTATCGATAGGATAAAATTTCACCCACGAAATTACACCGATATATTCAGCAGGGAGGAAAAAACGTGATGTATACATGTTAACAGAATTTCTCGGAATAACCGCAAGAATTTCACAAACTTTCTATCGGTAGGAATTGACGGTGAGCGAATCCGCGGGTTTGTCGCTACACAATATATGAAGTTAGTTCTTACACGTGCACAAAAAAGCTTTCAGCTTACTGAAGTTCCTCGTCACGATCATAAAGAAACGGTACTCAAAAAAAATTCCTCAAGTAGTCTTATACTGATTAGCCACTTTGTATCTCGGAGGTGTATAATAAAATTTGGCCTCTGTGCCGACAGCTGAAATCGCGATAAAATTCCAAAGATAACAGAAGAAACCCATCGGTTCATACTACTATACGCTGACGTATTATTGTTGACGATAGTATTTAACACCGCAGGTATAATATGTGAATCGGGATCGCGTTTACCGAAGCATGTGCCTTGACCTCCGACGTCCCTGCCGAGCAGGTTTCGCGACGACTTGTGCAGGATTTATTGCAGGGTGCGACAAACAAACACGAGAAAGTGAATTACATGGAATAAATTTTGTATTGATCGAATTAGAATTGCGACTTTCTCGCGATTTTTGTCGTACCGCAGCGTAGTAGACGGAAGGAAGCTTATTTATATACAATAGTAACATGCTTCCTGTTGTATACTCACTCTCCGAAGAAAGTTGATTCCGACATGTTGGCGTCCATCCTGCCCCAGCAACGAGCGGACTTGCAATGCAGAAAGCAGATCACACTCAGTCCACAGAATTAACTTTACAACGCTCCTCGAGGCACTAGCACTGAATTGAGTAATGCGTTTGTTAAACGGCACTCCTCCAGGCAGCTCACACTCTGCGAGTCTCGGAGTATTATCAGAAAGTGACTGTATACGTTCGGGAGCACCTATATAGCCGCGGAACTTACTGATAAGCTCGACTTTTATTGCGAGGCAGAAATTTGTCCGTTCCGATTGCAGAGAGTCGTAAGTTACGAACCGATGCGCGGGTCACGCTACTTCCCATTTGGCCGCTTAAACAGTGTCACCGTATAGCGTAGATTTGATTGTTCAGTGGTAATCGCTTCGTGGAATCGTACTCGGGAACTCTGCGTTTTCTTCCAACGAAATTCGGTGCATGCAGACCCCGAAAACAATTCGAAAATGGTCAGCGTTTGTGCGTGGACTTGAGACAGTTTGATTACTGATGAGCTGCTTTTGGATCAGCCGATTCAGAACAAGGTGTGTCTCCGAGAGACTGTTATCACTTATCGGAATTCAATATCCACGGTGCATCGCCCTGAAATGGAACTTGTACAAATGACGAGAAGCTGATATCCCGTTTGTTTTGATTCGTACGGCGATAACTTATAAGCGCGCTGCACCATCGCTGAGTAATAAATAATTCGTACTGTATTCAGTTCGAATTGAATCACTCGACCTAGCTTTCTGCAGGCCAGTTCGATTGATAACGTATTTCTGAACAATGATTTCATATTAAGGAGATGACTCAATTTTATAGCTCACATCCTAATGACCTTGCGTAGTGTAGGTATAAATACTCACTCGGAATGCGGAGATCGTTGCGATTGTTTGGTAAAGACCTTTGTACTAACATAAGATTAAAGAAAAAGATAACAGGAAATCTTTGTTCTACAATATTACAAAGTTTTACCCCTTAAATGATATGTTAATTCTTCTTTATAGACCGATGTATTACGAAAAGATAGTTTAATTGTCACACAGTGATAATATGCTAAAGTACTTTTCAGCTATCTCTTTCTAATATTTTGCCCTGAAGGGGATCTCGAATCTTGCTTCAACACGTCAAAGACTCCAGGAACTAAGAATTAAAGTGTCAACCAAGTGACTCACTTATGTTTTGATAAATCAGTTTTGTCTGTTACCGTGAGACGTATCCGTATCAAATAGTTTATTGATAAATGAATTCTCAACTTCCAACTAATTGTCTTCTCATAGATATTAGATTGAGATCCGTAATTCATTATCGTGAGAAAATCCGCTCCGAAGATATGGCTCAATAAGTATTGAGAATTTACCCAACTTTGATTCATTGCTGTTCTGATAAAGGGACAAGTGAAAAATGTGGACAATTTACGCTCGATCTTAGAACTTTTGTAAATTAAATGCCGTTCGAAACATTTTCAAACGTAGAAGAACCCATTTTCGCCATACTCATGAATAATCCTGGGGGTTATTTCAGAAGTGCGTAACGTTCATGGCATAAAAGAAGAACAAAAATTTTGTAAAAACCTATTCCAACAATAATTTCAGTAACAAATAAATTATGTTTGCAAGCGTTACTGAAAACTTTGCACCAGTTCAATAACGAAAAGATAACAAACTTGACTGTATTTTTTCCCCGTACGCTTACATTAGAGAATTTTCCTTTCGCTTTTGCTCAATGTTTCGATATTTCAAAACTGAATTCGTGACTTAGCTCGACGCAACGTTTCGTAAATCCGCCGCGTTAAATTAGTCCCTTATGCGCAGGTGCGTACGCTTGCGCACACTTGTATCAATTCCGTTGAATGGAATGAAAATCAGGGAAAAAGAGATATGCAACTCCACTCCATTTGCGGCGATGGCGGGTATTCCAGAAACGATTTCGAAGCTTACTTCAGATTCTTCCGATAGAGGCGCTGAAAAATAGATTCGTCAAGTTCGTTATTGCTAGTAGCGTTGAATAAATATGATGAATAAGAATTCTCGACCTCGTATGTAATATATTATAGAGTCTTGGTGATCGGTCAATTAAGAAAACGTAATTTTAGTTAACGTTTCGACCCGGATATGGGCCCTCCTCAGAACGATTTATTTAAAAAACTTTTGAGTTAAGTAAGTGTAATAAGATGTAGTCGAATTCACAATTTTAATTTTGTTTGTAATTGTAATTAAAAAAAAACGATTTATTTAAAAAACTTTTGAGTTAAGTAAGTGTAATAAGATGTAGTCGAATTCACAATTGTAATTGTAATTGTAATTTAAGATTTTAAGAGTTAAGTAAGTGTAATAAGATGTAGTCGAATTCACAATTGAAATTGTAATTGTAATTGTGAATTCGACTACATCTTATTACACTTACTTAACTCAAAAGTTTTTTAAATAAATCGTTTTTTTTTAATTACAATTACAAACAAAATTAAAATTGTGAATTCGACTACATCTTATTACACTTACTTAACTCAAAAGTTTTTTAAATAAATCGTTCTGAGGAGGGCCCATATCCGGGTCGAAACGTTAACTAAAATTACGTTTTCTTAATTGACCGATCACCAAGACTCTATAATATAGCGTTGAATAAATAAGTATTCCCACGTGCCCGCACGAGGTATGGGATTGATTTCTCAGTTATCCAATGCTATCGCATGTGACTGCGGATATTGACAGCGCCATTTTAGTACTCACGGTGTGACCTTCAGCTGCGCCTTGATATGAATGCGGAGGAGTCTTCTTAGACTGTGGAGGTGACTCACTTAGTTGACCACTTTTATCGTGGTTGAAACGCGATCAACACGAGGTAATAAGATCAGCAAATTGCGGCGTAGTTTATAGGAGGTTAGTATTGTTATTTTCTCGATTTATCATTTACGTCGCACTTTTGGTTCTTAGATTTTTAAATAACAAGCCAGGCATTATTTTGTCAGGCATTTTGTTAGGCATTTTGTTGGGCATTATGATCGCAAGACTGCGCGTGGTCTGAATTTGAGGTTAGATCTTTCAGCATGCTATAACTCAATGCTAAACCAATGTATCAAGTCGATTCTAATGGTTTGGAATAACCTATAAACATGTATTAACTTGCAGGTAGTGTAAGCACAAGAACATGGCCAAATCACTGCGCAGCAAGTGGAGAAGAAAGTGTCGAGCTGTCAAGCGAGTACGCTATGGAGAAAAAGAGCTCGCCAGATTGAAGAAGACCCTCGGCATCGATGAGAATGCCCATGCGGATGCTGAGATGAGCGAAATTCAAGAGATTGCCACTGGTTAATAAAACATTCACTTTTATTTTTCCAATAATTTTATCATTCGTGGCTTCGAAAGATCTTTAACTTCAATCGAGCATAATTGACAAATTGAGAACTTCAGTCTTCATTCAGTAGCTGCGGAACCACTGAAACAGAATTTTTCATTTACTTCTTAACCTTAATCGTATCTAGTAAATTGGTTTTAAAACTACAAATATATTTTTAAATTAAACAGTGACAGACGCAAAGGAAATAAAAGAAAAGGCTGCTGCAAAGGGAAAAGAGAAAACCGAAACTGCTCAAGACACAATGGAAGTGGAAGGTGCCCGAGTGTTTAATAAAAGGACAATGCGCGATCAGCATGGAAATTATCCGGTATGGATGAGCAGGCGTAAAATTACCAAGCACAAGCATGCTAGAACTAAGGGAAAGAATGCACCGACGAAACAAACTAAGAAGAAAGCTAAGAAACCACGAAACAAGGGAAAGAAGTAATTGATTATTATATTTAAGCAGTATACTATTATTGTTACTGAATTTTTTGGGGACAATCGAACCTATTCAGAAAATAAATCAACTCGGAACTGTACAAAAGTAAAAGAAGAGCTGAAAAACATTATTTTCTGGCATTACAGATAGTATACCAGGTTCTGTCTCAATATTATTCATGCCTATCCTTTAAAGGGTTTGTAAAGCTACATGATGTAATAATTTGCAGTTTGCGTCATAGTAATACGCATCGAAAAAATCGGTAAATCTAGGAACAATCAGGAAATTTTATCTGTGTAAGAAATTGATTAATTTTTGCAGCTTAGTGTAAAACGAGGTGTTACTTTCATGTGAATTTGAGGGAAAATATGTGATTACTTAGTATCAATATATCCTTTCACGAAAAAGAAACAGATGTAACTTAACTATTGGGGGGATATCGATGGCACTATTATTTTTTAAAATTGCTAATATTGAGCGATGTAATATTTGAAAGCTTCCTGAAGAAATTCGATGCTCAGGAAAAAATACATACTTGAAAAGAATCTTAGACTTCAAAAAGCGTACCAGCCCTGTTACAGTACTGAAAATGGTATACAATTCAGGTTTCAGCTATCAATTATTTGAGAATACTGAACTAAAAATATTATTTAGATATTCGTTGTATTGTTTTCTTATTACAAAGATTATTATACGATATCGAAAAGTAATAAACAGTACATTTTTTACGATCATTTACATTATTACAAAAAAAAACATCTAAAAACTACATGTGAAACATATATGCATTTACGGACCTAAAATTTACGGATCTGTATCAAAATCAGTAATACTACGGTATCAAAATTAAAATTAAAAAATACAAGAAAATAACAAATATTACATATTTCTTCACGCATTATTAGTTCTATGAGATGAGATGAGAATTTCATTTCACAGCTATTATTGCTCACACTTATTGACACGAGGTGGTATTTTTTGAACAACATTAACGCGGTTGTAACTGACCTCTTAAAGATTACGTAGTTACTGGCTCACCTCAATAATCTGTTTACATTAAATCCGGCTTGAATTCTTTTTCTGCCTCGATATAAACATGCTGCAAAACAATTCAAATATTTCCATAATGGCATCGATAACACCTAGAAAGAAATAACAGTTCATGAAATCATCGATCCAAAAGTATCACGAACATTAAGAGTAAAAAATCGATAATCTTAAACATTTAGTCCTTAATTTCATTGACCTTCGCTCGCTAGTTGTTTTTCATAATATGTTCATGTAACAAAATAAGACGACAAAACACGTTCGCCTAAAGAACTAATTCTAATTCTAATTCTTTAGCTGATTTTCTTTTAGGTAGGTTCCAGGACGTAAGTGAGTTGTCGAACCTGAGACTGACTAAAGTCTAAAGACTCTCACAATCGTTGGTCATGCAGCCAGTCGTACTTAAAATACTATTTGAAAAGTTGCAATATCGTATGCATTGAATATAATAGCTTTATATATTCATGAAAGCGTTGAAAAAAAATGTATGTCGCGGTGCGATTTCCACGCGATGATCTTCATCTCTTCAACAAATTCTTCTACCATTTCCTGCAGTAGAAATACGATGATATTAATAATGATAGAGCACCGAATACAACAATGTTTAGGATCGAAATTTTTGGCAGAATTTCATATTACCGTCGAAAGCTCCACAGTGTATCCTGAACCTGGACTCAAGGTCTGTTACGCGATTCGTGATGTGTTCTATCTTTCTTGACTCTCGTTCGAAACTAGTCAACCTGTTTCGCAGCTCGTATATTTCTTGCTGCATGAGCCGCTGAAACAAATATCATCGTTGTCTCCGTTGGGATTATTCTAATGTTCACTGATCACAGGGATTCACGTAAGATTCTAAATCGTGAACAATAATTTTACACGCCAACAATTAGCGATGTTCTATTAATTCAAAACTTGGATCAAAGCCAAGTGTCTCCCACTCAATATAAATACACTCACCGACCCGACGCGGTTTCATAGTTATTCGCTTTCAATTCAAGTACATACATGCCATCGACTCGCCCTGTGTTTTAGTCTTGTATACAGTTATATACAGTAAACAATTCATGAACGAGGTTAACTAGCTTGTTACCGCAAAGTAACAAACACGATTTATTGGATTTCTCTACTATCGATTTACGGGAACCGTTAATCATTCACTCAACGAGACAATGAACCACGAGATAAATTGGGTTCATTACATCGACCGTATTGTGTTTAACAAACCATTTCATTCATTTCGTTACCAGTTTTTCGGATTTACCGTTCACGTAAAAAAAAAAATTTCCTCTACTGTTTGGCAAATCTATCTACAACTCGTTGTAACCCGCCGAAATTGTCAGTAATCATCGTTCCGTTCCGAGAAATAAGCAATATGGCGCTGAAAAGATCAATCAGCTGATCGTGTTATGCGGATTATACGATTGTAAAGGCTCAATTAACCTCGCGCAAGCAATTGTACACCTATTTCATGACAATAACTTATTGTGGGGGAAAAAATACATTAACATTTGACTTTTATAATTACATATGACGCTTTCAACGTGTCATATTTTCTGCCACCAAATGGAGATGATTGAACTTCGGATGATTTAAATTCGAATACGTGAATGCGGTTTCCGGTATATCAAGAATTGATTGTCGATTCTAATAAAAAATACAGTTAACAAAATTTTGCATCAGTCCAATTGTCTCACTTGCATCGAGACTGTGCCTACGAAATGGTTAATTATAGGATTACGTTGATGTGTGGAAAAATTGATGAACTTTTTCTGTAATTTTTTTTTCTCCTGAAAAAAATTAGTCGGACCCCAGTGTAAACCGGGAGCACTTAGGACGATCTACTCGCTACTCACCACGCTTTCAACGGCCCTCTTCACGTCCCCGATGTTTTCCATAGCAAGATTTATTTTAGCACTCATGTCCGTTGCCCCAGCGTCTCGCCGTTTACTCCGGGAAACTAGCTAAATGTGAAGGTGTCAAAATTTATCGTGGGTATTATAAACCTCCTCAGCACGTGGGTAATTGTAAATCACATAAAATTGTCAGGATAAGTAATATGTAACGTATGTGAAACACATGTTCCAAGGTGGATATAAGGTTTATTATGAGACGCTGGAATGAATAAAAAAATTATTTGATTTCTGTTCTTTATTCTCTTAGGAGAATGCTATAGTCAGTTGTTACTGACCGAGTAAATCAACGCTTTTTTTTTACTAAAATCAGAGGCTATGCATAGTTGATCGAAAAACGTCGCAGTCAGCGCAACTCTGCACATAATACCGAAAATAAATATCTGAAAAAATGTTTGCTCTACGTAAATATAATGTCGGAAATTTATTCCTCTGATCGAGTTACCACTTCTCGTAGGAATACATTTCCTGGTGCTATGTATGCAAAATGAAAGAAATTTGGATCATTTTTTAATCATTGGATGAGAAATTATCTTACCTGCGGCATATTTACGTTAGTGATGTGTAAGCTCTGATAATAACGGAAATAAGTGACCTTGTACTCGGTCGGTAAGGACTAACTACATCATCCTCTTAAGATCAGTAAACCATAGGGGATGAGATGACTTTCACGGTATAAATTTTCAGTTATTAAGTTTCGATTGAATGTAAAATCATTATTGAATGACTTTCCCAATCATTTAGTTTTGCACCAAAAATCATTATTTGAGCCACAAAGATATTACAAGTGTCAAAGGTTATTTATCCTAAAATCCGGAATATGTGCTTGCAAAAATGTACAAAAAATATTAAAACTCTCGTCCTGATCGACATTCGAGGATCCAAATCGAAACTATTTCGTGCAGCCTTGAAAGAAAACATTGAAGCAATTTTAAGTTTGGATTTGCGAATATATATATATATACGCTAGTAACTTTAAATAGTCTGGTTTATTTTTATTGATCGAGCCAAAAATACACATATCGAATACTGCATAAGCGTACGTTTTTGGCATTGCTAAAATCAAGTATCTCCCACGACTTCCAGATCGTGCTTCACTGTAAATGGATTTATAAAAATTTTTTAATTATCTCTTCTCAATTACAATCGAATTATTTGTTCTGCAAAATTGTGATTTTTTAACTTCTATGACGTAAATACCGTCGGTTGCTGATTAGTAAAAAATGGAAATTCGTCAATTTGTGTTTATACTATTTGCACTAATTATTTCGGTTGGTTTAAAAAATAAATTTTCTCCTAAATAACTTATTCGTGTATCGAGACCGAATCAAAAATGTAGAACCTTCAATCGCAATTCAAGGTTCTTTTAGCGATTGGTAACAAGAATGTATAGATTATCATACCTTCTCAAGTTTGGTGAGTCGCTTCAAAATGAATTCGTAATCTGTGTCAAAGTCCCTGTCGCCAACTTCGTTTTCTGTGTCTATAAAATGGACAATCATTAAATGATGAACAATGTAAGAAATTCAAAGAATCGCAAGAGAAAATCCTTGATTAGAAAAATAAAATACATCGAATGAGGCAAAGAGAAGAATTGAAATAGAATAAAGAAAAAAATCCGAAGCGTTGAGCAAACGCACATGGTGCAACCATGGGCGAAATATACGTATCCATATAGTTTATACATATATATTATATATATAAAGCGCGCACGCGCCGAAGAGTATTTTTGTTTTCTTATAAATGCTTGCCTCTTCCGAAGTAGCTGTCTAAATTTGTACCGTAGGAGTTCGGATAGTCTTTAGATGTCGGTTATACACGCGTTTATGCTAAATATCGACGTAACTAGTTTTTTTTGTCAAAGCTATAACAGTTTCCGGTGTTCCAAGTACCTTGTGGAATAGTCGATGTCCTAGTCGTCGTCGGCCTGTAGTCAGCCTCGAGATCACGAGCTTCGAAAGCTGTGTCGTCGCTACCTGCAGAGGATAAATCACGATCGTATGTAGTTTTCATTTTTTGATTAATTTTAAATTCAATTTTCATCCCTTCAATCATGCATTTCACACGGTATTCGTGCGGTGCAAAGTATAATTCGTTGCGGAGAGTAAAGATCGATGAAAATATTAGATGTTCGATAAACCATTCCGAGTACAACAATATACGCGAATAAACGTAAAACGATGTAACATATATATTTAACAAAGACAATAAAAAAGCATTCCGGAAAAAAACTCGCTTCACTTTCGCTTTACGTCGTCATTTAAGTTTCATTTAAAGAAATATATTTTGCAAGAAGCGTGTTATTTAAACGTGAACGGTTTACAAAGGACGTTTAAATATAAATCGGTGAATGGAGCGAGCGCGCTGCATGTGTTAAATCCGTAAAACTTTGGTGAATCGCATTTGTGAATAATATAAACGTTGCGTGTCACATTGTGAAAAGCTGTGAAATTTCAATTTCATTAAAAATTAGATCTCAAAAAAATTGAAGAACAATGTGTCTGACTTCAGTGTCTCAATTTGTGACAGGAATTTCGCATAAACGAATTTAAAAGTGATATAAAATAAGTAGTTTTTCGTCAAGGATTTCATCCCTACTGCATAAAGTACGGCAATCGTCTGCACTCGACATATTCGGTAAGCGACGTCGAGAGTGTGCGGCGATGTGAATAATTCGTTATCACGTTTAGCCTGAAATTTTTTCTCAGCATGCCAGTATAACTGTATAGATCGAACACTCCAGCACAAACCATTTTTATGACAGGACTGTCCATCCGGTTGGAGCTGATAACCGGCTCGGCAGAAACACTGGTAGCCTCCCAAAGTATTTTGGCAGAGTTGCGCGCATGGTTTTTCGGTTACGCATTCGTCCACGTCTGAAAAGAGAAGAGGAAATGTAGAGGTTGACAAAAAAAAAAAAAAAAAATTTATCAAGTCACGAGTAGAAAATCGTGGAAACGGTTCGAAGGAACGAAGAAAAATAGTAAAATAAATTATGGCGAAATTTTCGCCAGCTTTTAAACTAATTGACACGATTTGCGTGGGTAGGGGCGAAATAGATACATCATGCATAAATAAATAAACGTAACACCCACGCACTTATTGTATAAATAATTCACGTGCGCGTTAGAAAGGCAATTAAGTCACGCGACGCGTTTTTTCCCGCCGTGTTGCATTTTTCGCACGATTTTTCATTCTTTTAATTACAGATTTCCAGACGTGATGACAATAGTTTAATTTATTATTTATGGCTTTTTGCAATTGGTCACGAATCGTTGACACTGATTAGATTACGCTTATTATTCACAAAAATACAATGGCATGCGTTTACTTCTTTATACGTGAACCGTGAGTTCCTAATTCCTGGATATTTGGATGATAAAGTTTGATTCAACTATAGCAATGCATATTTTTAAACTTCATTGTAAATCCAATTTGATTCGATTTAGTATTTCATTAACGAATGTTTTATTTTATTTATTGTTTTTCTTCGATAAAAGATTCGTAGGATTTGAATATGTAGCTTGTCATTGATTTTATTGTAATTGAGAATATTGTTGGAATGATATGATACCGAAGCTGATCAATAATTTATTATTCATTAAAGACCGTTTTTTTTATTGAATTTTACAAAGAAACTGATGGAATTATACCAAAATCAATCAGAATTAATCGTTTTATTGGTTCGAATAATTGCATAAATGTGGAATTAGAATAGAACTACATCGCGCAATGCAAACATTACATAATGAAGTATAACAAAATGTTGACCCACCTGTTTCACATTCTATGGTGTTTTTAATTTTTCTTGTATAAAAAAAAAAAACAGAAATTTTTTTTCTGCACTCGGGCACGAAACAAGCCTTCAATAAGGAAACAAGTCGATTGGTTGTTTTTCTCTTATCGTTTTTACAACCTCTCGATATCTAAATTGAAGTCGATAATTAGGCCTTCGGTATATGATAACGAAATCGGCAGTGAATTTAACATCATGCGAGCCAGGCAGGAAAAGGAATAGATACTGAGAAGTAATCATGTTTCAAGTTGCGGAGTGTCCTGCAGGATTCGCTAGACTGAATGCATCGTGTAGAACTGCCGACTTAATTACGCGCCTATAACGATTCTGTGGACTTGTTATTTACGACGGACACGCCGATAAAGTTTATTAATTGCTAACCGAACCGTTCGCTATCATTGCCGATAATTCACTTGCGAGTAAGAGACGAATTATTCCTTTTTCACGATTGCAATTTTGCACAAGTGCAGGACCAGATCCTGACCACTAAAGTGTTGTAATGACGCGGCTTTGAACATTAAATAATCATTGTACATTGTAAGTTAATTGTTGAAAAAAAAAAGTTTCAATCTCTGTGATTCGTTTCAGATTTCCAAATTTCGGCTCAATTTTGCCATTTAGAATCGAATGTTGTGTCGTTTTTGTTGCATTATTTGTACTGTTTATAACATCATTAATCGATTAACAGTAAAAATAATAAGTCAAAATTCTGATTCATCGGTTGAATTTTTCCCTGGATTTTCGTAAGTGTTTTGCGTATTTATACTGATAATTTGAATCTCTAGATTTACGATTGTGATTTAGGTAAGAAGTTATATTAAAAATTAACGTTGAGCATATCTTACCGATTTCGCATTGTTTCCCTGTGAATTGTTTCGGGCAGCTGCATTTTCCTGAGGCGACGCAGCTTCCGCCATTCAGACACGCGGGGCAAGCAACTGTAGAGGTAAAATTGGAAGAGTAAAAAAATACACGTACAAGCACAATATCGTGTTGCGAAACACGAACTAATTGGAAAAATAATTGCATGGTATGACGGGTTTTCATATTTCAGTCTGAAAGTTTCATTAAAAATTATAACTAAAAGCTGATTAATTAACTTCCCTGATTCGGAACTTGCGGGATAGTTTTCAATTATATGCTATTTGTTAAAAACTTTTCGATGTAAACAATATTAAAATTGAGAAAGTTTCAAAAAAACATTAATCGAGTTTTAAAAAAAATTGGATTCACTGCCGATTTTATTTACAATTTCATTGCTACTGGAATTTTTATTCACCATCACCATGGAGTTAAAGGCCTCAGCCCATTTTCTCCTGATAATTAATCATGTAAAAAAAATTTGAATTCTCAAAATTTGCCAACATGTTTTGCAAAAAGAAATAGTTGCATCAAAAATTTTCCCTGAAGATGTCTGAATTGGCAATCTCAAGATTAATTGATCCCGGAAAGCAAAAATTTTGTAATAATGTTGCCGTCTTTTATCCTAGATATTAGTTTTATTTAAATTTACACTAACATGAGGAATTTCTTTGCATTTCTCAACCAACTGAGTTACTATTGACACGAAAAGGTGATTTAAGATTTGTTGAAAATTGTAAGAAATGTTCTTTTCTGCGGTAAATAAAGTTGGTTTATAAAACCGTCCAGTTAATGTGGAATTCAAACGGTGTGATTGGCTATATTTAGCTAATCAAGAGAGGCAGAAACCGGCTCTCTGTTGGCACAAGTTCTTGTAACGCCTGTTAGGAAAACGTTCGAAAGGATGAGTCGGCCGGACCGTCTTAATCAAAAGTTAGAAAGGGAAAAGAAAGCGTTAAAAAATTTCCAGCAATGTTATTCGCGTCAGTGATGGCGAAGAGAATGAAACAGCATCCGATATAATCAAAGCGAATTTAAATAACAAGCAAAACTATATAATTTCTATAAATTTGAGAGAAGGTTCTGCAATTGGATCCTTAAAAATGATTTAATGTTGGTGTTTTTGATTCGATCCTAATGTTATCGGGTTCATCTTGTTCCCCACGATGAAAAAAAGAACATTGACCAACAGCTGACCCGAAGGTGGATCAAAAATGTTTTTGTTTTTTTTTTGAGTACGGTGTAACAGATATTCGTCTAGAATTATATTTCCGCGGTTATAATAATTTTTTGAATATTTTGTGGAGATTTTCTCGGAGATGAAAATGAGCACAAAAATATGAGAATCGCGTAAACACCAGAGTCTAATAAATTGGAAGGTTCCAATTATAGTAACTTTTTTTTTCATATTCTTGACATCTTCGCTTGTGATATTCGAATTTGCAGGGATTGATTTCTATCAGAATTTGGCGACGTTTTTTTATTCGCGTTCGCCACATAGTTGGAGTAGATAACATTGGTGGAGATTTGTGAAAGGTTTGTTTTTTTTCTTTTCCAAACTTTTGATCCAGACGATCCGGCCGATTTGTATCCTCGAACGAGAAACGCCGTCATTCGTATGTTGTCTTCATCGGTATGTTGCAAGCATGCGTGTCGCTGATTAAACAGTCGACACGAAGTGCGTGCACATCCGCCTGTCTACACGCAAAAGGCGTTGTGCATAATGGATCGAGGTTCCTATTCCAAGGGATTATCCTAATAGCGCAGCACGCGGAAGCTGGGATCGAAATCTAGATACAATTGTCCAAAAATATAAAATTATCAAGTAATAATTATAATCAACATATATGAAAACGATTATTGTCAATTATTCAACAGTCGAAAGTCACAGAGTCTTCAAATATCTCCGTAAATAGCAATTTTTCGTTTGAAAGAGTTGCGCGAGTTCAAAATTTTCGCACACTGTCACGAAGAACAAAACTCTTTGGTAAAACAAAAGTCTGTGAATAGAAAATCACTTTTTTCTATCTTAACGTCACGGCTTATATTATATAGAAATATACGAAATACAATTAATCTAGATAGGATGATTGTTAGTTGTAATTTTATATCTCGAGAACAAATTTGAAATTGCATCAAGTTGTCTCCTTGATTTAATTGTCAAGCCGTAAAGTACAAAGAAGTATTCCACACGTTTATTAATTCGATCATTTCTTCTTCTTTTTCTTTTTTCAACTCTTTTTATGTGGGACTTGGGATGATGCAGAACAGATCTGGAACGGGGAACTGAAAGGTATAAGAGGCTTACTCACGCTTGTTACAGCCGAAACTGAGACGAGTCACTTGAGTCCATCCTGGGCAGCACGAAAACTTGCTTTGGGGTTCCATGTACAGCAGTCTAAAATCCATAATTTGGAGAGAATGAAAGTAAATAATAAAAATTAAAAGTGGGCCTTACGTATCAGTCTAGCGGCATGAAAATAGCCAATTTCATCTGCTTGTCAATCAACGGGTTGCCACTCAATGCTTTAGTAGAGGACCCTTATTCATCAATTTTATCGCAGCGCACTTTCGAGATAGAAAAGCAAACGAATTTCCATTGATTGTTATTATTATAATCAATACTACCATTTTTACTAGTCAATTTCCTTTCCAAAATTTATTTTTGTTGCTATGGTAATGGAATGTCACAAGTTCTCAAATAAGAAAGTGGAAAGGGAAACTTGTGTCAACCCGCTGATCTCAGTACTGTAAAGAAAGATTCGCGCTTGCGCAATTCACAATTGATTCACTTTCGTTCCTTGGGAATTGGGAGATCACTTTCGTCCCTAGGGAGAAAAAATTGACAACTCGCCTCCCGCAAAACTGCCACGCAAAGCCGTTCACTATTCATAAAAACTATCGCGTGTGACTCGGGCCATAAATTGACGATTGCAGCTCGTATGATTGTCGATTGATTGTGAAAGTGACACCCTTAAAAAAACTGATTCAAAGGCGTCAAAATTTGAGATCACACTTGTCGTACTATTCTTATGGTAAAAACGGGCAAATGAATGCATACCTTACTTGTCGCCCTCGGTGCAGATGATGAGACACCATTGTCGGTGCTTGTCTAGAGCAAACTCTTCGCCTGGAATGCAAAGTTGTCATTTATATTATAATTTACAAGAATTTAGAGATCTGTAGATTGTCAGAAAAATTTGCAAGACGAATTTCGTTTAAATTTGTATAAGGTAAAAGAATTAATATCTTCTTTCTTTACTCCTAAAGATTATTAATATTCCGTTACACACAAAAATCCTATCCTCTTAACGTACGCGGGAAAAAATGTTGCAAGCTTTTTAGTGAGCTCCGTCAGAACTGCTATGAAAATAGATTGGCCAATTCTTCCGTTAGAATTTTCTGGAATTCGCATTACGAATTTTCAGTGAAAAATAACGGGTGCATTGATATTTCAGAAAAAATGTCGTAATTTGAACAATGACAGGACATCTTATCGACGCAGTTTATAAATAACGAAGTTGCGTATCGGAGGCACGTTACTGCCGTTTAGTGATTAATTATTTACTGCAGTTCACAGTCCGTCCAATATCACAACACATATGCCTACATATAAATAATATTAGATGTGTTTTCAAGTTAATTTTTAAATTGGGGTTGGGTACAATTTTGCATATTCTTATATAATTTTATATTTTGTTCAAACTTGTAAAATTGTTTATTTAAAAATATGGAATTGTTCTATAAAACTAACTAAGCTTGTTCTAATTCATATTTTGTTGAGTCAAGAGTTTAATGGTTAAAGCAGGTAATGAACTTTGTTGTTACAAAAATCTCTAGGGCTGTTTCAACATTAGAGTTATTCAAGCGCACAAAACGTATTCTTCGAAACATATTCGTTGGCAATTCGCTTGGCTCAAAATTTGGTAGAATTTACTCGATATTTAATAGGTAAAACCGGTATTTCCTTTACCTCGAAAACAAATTGGTGCAAGTAATTAAACCAGTTAGGCCAAACAAGCTCCGGTTAGATCAACAAAGTGTGGCATTCGATCGATGTGAATTTTCTGTTGGCTAGATTCATGTACTTATTTTATTTCAAGTACCTAATTGTTTCCGTCGGCAAACATGCGACAACGTCAAATGAAATGATATCTAGTTGACTCGATTTCGGAAACACAGCAAAAGGTTCACTCGAATCAATACTTCACTCGATCGGGACAAGAAAGACTTCTGACGAATCAAACAATTCGCTTGACTAAATCATTTCGACAAACCAACCGAATCGAAATTGTTGAGTCGAAGTTATCGTATTAGGAACACGTAAGGGATACCAGATCGAAGTGAATGGACTCCAACAAAATCATTTCGATGTTTCACGAATTCCATTCTCTCCGTGCACAAAAGACTGTTTAGCACTCAAGAAATATCATACTCATTGTTAAACAACTATTAATATAATGCGAAGTTGCTCTCTTGACTGCAGTTTAAACTTTCGTCTACTTGACTCGATTGAGATTTGTGGTCGACTGATTTCATCGCGTCTTACATTACATGTACGTATGTACCCACGCTCTTAGGTTGTTTTCAAGCCGTGTGATTTCGTTCGACATAAACGAACAGTGATTGATCGATCGGCAGTCGCATATCGCTAAATGCTGCATGGTCAGTCGTTTCATGCACGGTGCATGTTTATGCAAGAACCTGGAGCGCGCTGGTCATTCGAGCAAAATGTTCTTCGACAGACGAGAAAAAGTGTGTAAGAAAAAAATCCCGATTCATCGTACACGACAGGGAACAAATAATAAACGCTTTTTTATTTTTTTCCCTCATCGTCCGAGGTCCGTTTATACTTTTCCGCATACAGCAAGAGTTCAGAGTCGGGTGAAAGTGATACATTAATGGAAAGCTTCGCATTGTGTCGAACACTGATCTTTCCACCTCGATGTTATTCCATTTGCAAAATTTTATTTAGTTCCATAACGCTTCAGATTGATTCAAGAGTTTCGTTTTTGGCGGTTGTTGAGTCTCTTTTGCCGACGAGTTATGCTAATGATGAGGCAATTTGTCGCCTCCACTCCTCGGGAGAAATGACGAACTGCTTTTACATCCTAGTATTCTCGGCTACTTGTTAATCAGAAAAAAGAAAACAAAAAAAATTACACCGCAGAATCTGAATCGAATTGTTTTCTATAACTTGAAACAGAGTCTGTATAACGCAATCGAAATAGGTTTAATACTGTTTGATTTTCTTAAAATAGTCGCGATATTGTTCATTCGACTGCGTAATTACCCTTCCAATTTTTACTGTTATTATCTTTGCAGGCATCTCACTTGCCTTGATCTTTCGAGGGGTCAATTAGTTCGTAGAATTATCTTACGCCTCGGGGCTTCAAGGTAATTAATACTCCATCAATTGTTTCTGATAATTTATTCATGTGGCGTGTTCAATTTATCGGAGGTCTTCCAAACTCACCCGAAATTACCGAATTCATTCATCATGTCCTACACGAAGTCGTTCGAACTCAATTGAACTCACGCATTTAATTGATTCTGTCTGAGGGCAGTCGAATCGTATTGAAGTCGTGTGAAGTTATTCGAATCCACTCAAAGTTACAAGAAATTTTTTCAATCCACGAATCCAGTACAAACCTCCCATGATTGTTGTCAATTTCAGGTGTTTCAAAAGAAGCAATTAAGTGTCGCAGAAGATGACTTCCTAGAATTTTGCGTGGTTTCAGGAGACCTCGAAGTTTTCAAATCATCGTAGATTGCAACAAAGTTAACAGTCTCCAAAAGATCTCATTAAACCGATTCATCGGTTTGGCGGGACGCGAAGTGAACAAACACTTTACACAAAAAGTGGTATTACGAACAGGTTTTTGCAGCCAACAATGATTTCTCCTTCTCTTTCTCCCTCGTCCCAGACGGAACAGTCCATCTATCAGAAGTTCATACAGAATTCACAGATCCATAAAAGATCCATGTCTATGGTGGATTTCTTATATACACCTACAGAAATCCACAAGATCTACGGTAAGATTAAAGCTGGTGATGGATAATAGACAACCACCAGGCGGTAGTCTTGAATTTATTGTCTGGGGTAGAACGAAATGTGCACATGATGATTCTTTAATATATCTGATGCTGCATCAACGGTAGTAGATGATACAAAATAACGTCGAATGAAGGTACTAATTTCTTCCCCATAAAATCTATGAGATCTCTTATGGAGAACTGTTTGGATATCGTGAAGAGATCTACCAGATGTATAACGTAAACATTTGGATCTGTAATAGAGTTCTAATGTACTTCATTTCGGTTGAAATGGATTATGGAGGGTAGAGGTAAAGATGACTATCTCCGTTTACAGAAAGTGTCCATAAAATAGAGTACAATTAAGATGGCGTTGCTGTAGCAAAAGTTCCACATTTAAAAGAAAGCGCCAATCAGATCGAACCCTGATTGTTTATTAGCGCCATTCTGGTGACTTATTGAACCACTATTTGTCGCTTTTTGGTGTAAACTTTTTCCGTTGAAACTCCATATGAGATACTTCTCCTCATCTCTATCCTCCACAAAGTGGATGTATAATCGAGGTATCGCATATCCATCATGGGTGTCCATGGTGCGTACGTTGAAGACAAATATATGTTCCGTATGGGTTGTGAATCACTATTACGCGAAGACAAGTTCTTGGTGAAATTTTTGCATTCCCATGTCCTTTAAAAACATGTTTTTCGTCTTTCAACATGTTTCTGTTTCATGTTAATCACATCTTACTTTTGGCCGAATCCTTGTTGGCTTTTGCAGTATTACCACACCCGATGGAATTTAATCCATCTCAACCAACGAAATGGAACCGGGAAAACTGCCGGCCCAACCCAGCTCAGGTCAGGCATAAACTACTGGAGGGGAACGTTTCGTCTAATTTATTGTCCCAGTCACTTCCCAGCTTGACTCTCGCCTGCAGGAAAGTGTTATTAATTGGTTACCTGCGGGGTTTAATTTCATTCCTTAAGCGGAACCTACAAAATGTCGTAAAAGAGGTCTTAAATGTTTAAAAAAAAAACCCGTCGACCTCTTTGTTTTCTTCGAATCTTGACATCATTTTCGTCGAAGCTTTTGTTGTGATCATTTGACGTGCCGACGTGACTTCTCTCCAACCCCTTTCGTTAGATGATTCACAATTCCTTCTTACGTACGTACAAAAGCCAATTCGGCAAATTATCAATTTCGAAGAAGTTGACTGTGTAGAATCATGAACTGTATAATGGATAATATTGTCATCAATGCTATTGTTCGTTTGTTTAAGCATTGTTTTTTTTTTTTTTTCATCATTTTTTAGTTTCATATCGCGGCCAGTTCACAGACTTGATCTCAGAGAATCGACATGTGCAAAAAACGAATAAATGAATATCGGCTTAAGTGTATCAATCGCAATGATAATTAAGAGGCCCGGACTGGTTTAGGGATTATCCCCTTCGCTTTGGGATGTGTTACATATCGATGTAGTACATCCATTATAGAACTGAGAATGACTGAGATGACGGTTCTTTTGTCGGTCATTTTTAGACATCTCCATTTTTGTTCTGCATTTTTTAACCACTTACTCAAAGTAAACTTCTTTTTAATGTCAACATTTCCTTTTTTCAACATTCTCGCGTGTCCCCAGAATACAAATCAATCCGATTCATCCATAGATGCCGAAATATATTGTGGTATCATTTTAATTCAACACGAAAGTCTGATTCTCCGACTATTGCAGACAATTCCGTAACTCGAGTAACTGTCACAGGTATATCTACAATGATAGATGCCTAAATTTTTATCTACAAAAACATCCCAATTATCTAACCGAAATTCTTAATGCTACTGAAATTCCATTTATTCAAATGAACATTCATGATTCTACAGAATACCCTTGGTTTAAGGATGTCTGAAGTTGCACAAATTTTGCAATTTCAGACATTCTATATACTTAAGGAAGCTTCGCTATCGCATGTATAGCAGAATTGGGAAATCGAATACCTGTCATCTTCCATTATTCCGATCTTGAGAGTTGTATCGCTGGCTTAAAATCTTCAAACGTCACGCAGACGGTTCCGAATATTGAACGATTTCTTTCTGCGAATTGACAGCTGTCAATTAAAAATCAAAATATCGAGATTTCGTGTATCACGAACATGTATATAGATCATATCAGTGTAAGCTGCAGGCTAGCATGAACTTCACGTATATATTTAATTAATTTTTACTTGAAACCAGACAGAATTAAGGAAAGTTTTTCGATTCACGTATAAGTCAATTTGTAGAATTTAAGTAAGGATGTATTGTTGCTATTTTTTTTTTTTTTAATGCAAATAATATCCACATAATGAATCCTGAATTAACACAGGTTCAAAGATAAAATTTAATATAATAGATGTAAATTTGATACGTACAAAAAATTTCATAAACCTTGCAAAGACAAGGAAAAATAAATTGGATAAAAAAAAAAAAATTTAATCCATGTACTTACTTGATTACTTTTTTTAATTAAACAACAGCGACAATAAATTTTGGATCAATGCTGATTTAGGATTTTCAACAAATTGTTATTTCCACCCGCGATTGTAGGAGAGTGGCTTGAAATCTGCACTGCGCCAAGTGAAATTAAATCAGACCCAATAAAATACAGCCATATAATCGTTCTCAGCTCGAGCCAATCATAAATTAATCATTTAATCGGCCTTAAGTGTAATAAATGCCCCATGGAATTAGATGCGATGTAAACGTCGACGATACGAGCTGCATATGGTCTTAAATCTTCCCGGCCACGATTAACGATCTTCTACGTTCGGGGTTTATTAAACCCGGCTTCCACCACTTTCGCGTTAATATTACTATCTCGTACGCAGGATTTTGTAATTCAAACCTCCGTTTCCGGTGGTGGCTAAAAGGTGTCGACGTAAATGTTTTTTCAAATTTTATTTCACTTTTTTTTATTATCGTAAAAGAGGTAAAGGTATAACTCAATTAAGTAACTCAATTAATAACTTCTCCACGGAGAAGGATTGGTTTATTCTAGTGTAATGATGCACTTCGGTCGGAGTTTAACAAAGGTAAGAAAACAAATCGCAAAGTACAGACGGTGCCAAACGTGATGAATTGTGAAGAACTTACGCTCATGTGATACATAATCGAACTCGTCAAAGTCTTAATAAATATTCCGTCATCATTCGCGGAGAATGTATGCATATGAGACAGAAGTATGGATCACTTTTTGTTTATACTTGTATAAATAACGCAATCGAAACGAGTGGATACGTTATTCGTATACTTTTCACTTCGATGCGTGACAACGAAAGGCGTAAACTTGGTAAGGATAAACATCCAGGGTAGTATATACTCAATATTTTGCATGGAAGAGATAAGAAATTTGAGCAAAATCTATCAAGAGAAGCAATAAAAATCGTATCGCATGTATTGTATAAACATCCCGCAGCACTTGGCAAAAGTACGATCGATACGTGCAAAAAAAAATTGTAATCACACGGATGCGTTAATTGGATATCTGTCGCGGTTGTGAGATAATGAGAAGAGGATCGGAGGCACTTGGGTTCGATAAATTATTTCTACATCGGTTCGATGCGTACATGGACACTTGATTAAATACAGCTCTCGATGCATTCGGTAACTGCAACATATCGTCTTGACGTTCAATTTCTCACGAGAAGGAGATCGATCTCAAGTACGGGATACGCGATTAGTACAAGTTACTTTTTCGAGCAGAAACAATTAATTAGTCTACCAATTGCGGTGTCTTTATACGGTATAACATGAAGTTGCAAGAAGATTAAGAAAACGAAGAAAAAAAAGTTTGAACTACGTCAGGGCGAGTTTTTACTCGGGTATAACCATCCTTCATCGGCCTAATTTCCCGTGCTCGGATGCGCTTTGAGATCCTCGTCATGCCCGCTTTAATCTTCTTCACGTGCTTTGAATTCACCCTAGGAACATTCGGGCTCTGTGAACTGAAGTTGCCTAATTACACGAGCAAACTTCCCTCAAATTAGCATCTCAATGAAGGTCACCTTATGCAGAATTACAGCTGTAATTACGGTAGACAATTATACCGTACACGAGTGAAAATTACCTACTAAACACATGCTTATAGCTGTTATACGACACAATACTTGCCACTTTTAGGAATTCGGACTAAATAGGAAAGTCTGAATTGAAAGATAGATAATTGGGTAAAAACGTTTGAAAAATCACCAGCAATTTTAGCTGCGGTAATCATAGTGTACACAAATGAAACATCGACTCTAGTATGCGAATAGAAATGAATCTGAACAGACTTGGATGTTCGATTGTTTATTATTGCTTAATTTTCATTGTTTCATGTAGTGGATTTTCGGAATATAAAAATATTTACGAGAGAAAGGTGATCCAAATTCACACAAAAACCTTATTTTTGCTCTCAATATCTATTTTCTCTTCTTTACGTGTATAAAACTCGAAGTCTTTCTGACGTGTGTTCGCTTATAACTTCAAAACTACTGAACCAATTTTGAATCTTTTTTTTCTGTGGAAAGCTCCAATGTCTGGTCAGGCTTTAGACTTTATTTCGTTACAACCAGATCAATAGTTTTGGAGATGTAACGATACTTGTAAGCCTAGTCAGAACAGGATCAAAAACTTTGCGAACGCTTAGAGATCAACTTAGGTTAGGTTTTAGGTTAGGTTTCAGGGTAAGTTTTAGACAAGGTTTTAGGTTAGGTTTTAGGTTAGGTTTCAGACTACGTTTTAGGTTAGGTTCAGATTGGGTCTAGGTTAGGTTTCAAGTGAGGTTTCAGGTTAGATTTTAGGTTACATTTTAGGTTAGGTTTCAGACTAGGTTTTAGGTTAGGTTTCAAGTGAGGTTTCAGGTTAGATTTTAGGTTAGATTTTAGGTTAGGTTTCAGACTAGGTTTTAGGTTAGGTTTCAAGTGAGGTTTCAGATTAGGTTTTAGGTTAGGTTTCAGATTACACTGTTAGAAATGGGGTGTTAAACGTAACACCGAAAATATTCTATAGAAGTCCGCACGATTTTGGAGATGATTTTAAGACCACGTGGTGTCAAGTATCGAACGATTTACGCCAATGATGTTAAATTTTACACTAATGGGTGTAGATTTTTACCGACACCGTGAATTTTCCAACAGTGCAGACCGGATATTGTCAATCTACATCCAAATATTTTCACCTTTAAGCAAGATTGTCTTGTACGAATAGAATTTTCGTTACATTGCATTGGATTTGCTAGTATATTTATTAAAGTGTAAATAGTATTACGACGCGCACATTGTAATGTGCGTGCAGCGTAATTAAAAGTATGGCTCGTAAAATGAGAGAGACCTGCAGCTGTTGTACGAAATTACGTGCCCTGACCTCGGCTGCAGGATAACCTTTCAGGAATTGACGCCGGCCCGAGACATCGTACATCAAAAAGTCTCGAGTCTTCCAGTTTTACGACTTTTTCGTCTGGACAACGTATAATATTTATAGACATTGATACCATATTTGACTGCGACGAGATTTACATCGAAAGCTTCGTTTCTGCCGTTAAAAAATTATTCACAAATGAAGGGGAATTGAAGGAGCGGGGCTTCGTCAATTGACATTTACGAATTCTTGTATTTTTGTCATTTATTCGGGGAATTACAAATTCAATCGTTTAATTTAGTTCCTTGAAAGGCTGTACAGTTGAAAATTCATACTTTTTTGGTAATTGTATTACGAAATAGTCAAATTTTTAGTGTTCACCGAATTATTATATCCGTAACCTACAGTGATTTTTCTTGAATTGTAAAAAAAAAAAAAAATCAGGTACACTGAAATTATGAACAAGAACTTTGATATTGATTTTCTGAATAAATAGCAATATTGAAATGACTAACATCGAGATAGTAAAAATCTATTCCGGTAAATTTGTAGGAATAGTTTAGCAAAACGAAAAGTATTTTCAAATTTATCAAAGTGAAAATTGAAGGAGTTTACCACATTTTTCACAGTTCAAAAGTAGTTTGAAACGAATAATCTACAATCAAGCTCTTGTTTATAATTTTAGTCTCCTGTTTCTTGCGTTCCTTGAAGAATTATTGTGGTTTAAAAATGCGATTAAATAAACACTCAACGTATGACCATCTCGTAGGAAGAGTAGCAAAAAAATATGGATTTTCAACCGTATAACCTGACAGAATAATAATGGCAATAAATTATTGAACTGCGCCTCTTTTTAACCTTCAACGCTTTCGTTATGAGCCGCCCTTGAGAACGAATGTCGCAGAAGCGAGATTGACCGAGTGGAAAGAGAGATTACGACTGCAAAATGCTGGGTAATAATAAAACCAAGTCCGAATTACAATGTGGGAGTATGTGAAAAAATTCCCACCAAGCAGAGTCGGGTAACAAAGTCGCAAAAGCTCCAGACGTGGTTATGAGCCGTAACTTAACCCCGGGAATAAAAAATTAAAGCTCTCGTCGCGAACGAGGGAACAATCGAGTAAGCAAAACGATATGTAGGTAACGTATTCGTGCGAAATGACTAACAGAAATAACCTTACACTTGTGAAATTTCAAATTACAGAACTGAGAGAAATGTTTAGTTTCGGTTACCGCTCAGCCCTTAACTATTTTCATTTTTCACCACGATCGAAAAACATAGTTCTAGAAAGAAAATGAAAATTAGTTTTCTAGCTGTTACCAGAAAGTCAGGTATCCGTTACTATTCTTTCTCATTACGATCACTGTTGCTAGATTTTCTTGTAACCGTTGCGAAAATTTAACGCTCGTGTAACAATAAATTGACGTTGAAGCTTTATTTAACTAAAAAGGTAGAGTGAACCTCAGAAACTGATTTTGCGTTGCAATCACCAAAAAAGAATCGACAATAATGCAAAATGGTTAGGCGTGCCTCGTTTTTCGTAATTCCAACAACATTCAAACGGATATTTTAACGATACCTGTTTTACTCAATTCTTCTAGTTACCGTAACAAGTGAAATTTTATTCAGCGAGTAACGATAGAAATTACTGGTGAAAAAATTGTAGAACGACGCTTAAACTTTTCACACTTTTCCAATAACGCCTAGTAAATATCATCGTGATAAAATTTCGGCTGTCGGTCAATTTTATTCAAACCCCATTTCGTACACTGAACAAGTTTCGGGTTAAAATAAGGTAAATCAAATGCTATATTTAGTCTGTGAGTTCGCCAGTGTAAATTTCAGACCGCAAACGGTGAGCCGATCAGAAAATGTTTCGTTAAATTTTGCCAATGCCCATTCAATGCGATATAATTCAACAAAGTGAATAATCGGTTGCTTGTAATTAGCTAGTAATTGCTCCGAATACACACCGCGGTGTGTGCGTGCCTACAAATGTACGTACATAAATCATTGCGTGATTCATGAAACAGCCGGTGATTTTCGCCCGTTGCTTTCGATTTCCTTTCTCAATTTCTCTGTCTTGTGTAAACGTCGGCTTCGTTCCTGGAAGACTATTTCCATCTCTTACAGTCAGCCGTTGCATACTTTTCCACCGTGCCAGGGAAATCAGCAACATACCGACAAATATTTAATACACTGTGCGGTAAAAAAAAAACAAAAAAAAAAAAAAAGGCACATTCGTCGATGAGTTGGAATTTCTTGCGCCTTATTACAACCGCTGAGAGATGCGTTAGTTTTTTCTTCTTCTTCGTCACGGAATAGATCCGAAATGTAAAAGGCAAAGTTAATAAACACCTTTTAAAAAGCCGCTTGTTACGTGGAAGCAGCAACTTGTTCTCGATAAAATACCTACGCGGTGTATTATAACGACTGATGAAAGAAAAAAAAAAAAAAAAAGTAAAAGAAAAAATAACATAACGGTACATCGGATAGTAGCGGGTCACAATTTTTCCCGAGTGAATTATTGAGCGAAGACGCGACCTTGCCCGTAACTTGGTACGAAGTGGATACCGTCATGCATACCGTGGTGATTGCACCTTGCCATCGAATAGTTATAAATATCAAATGAGGAAGAAGGAAACTTGTTTCACAGTTAGTTTATACGCTTCTTCCTTGCCGTACACGCAGTAACTGCAAGCTATGAACGTTTTCCACGCTTCCGGAACGGCTCAATGTACAGTATGCAGTAATTTTCGTGACTCACAATTGATGACAAAAGGGCTTTGAATTTTATTGAAGATTTGAAAATGGTGTTTTCAGATTTTTTTCTACCGCAAAAGTTTGAAATAAATTTTCAGGATGTTTCGTCCGTCAGCAAAATGTGTGTTTTTTTACTTTTACCTGAAAAACTTGTTGCGAAAAGCAGGAAAGAAATTTTCAAAAGAGGATGTCGCTGAATTAAATTCTCTATAAAAGTACCCATTTATCGGAATCCGTAATTCAAGCGGTTGAAAAATTGTACGCCTTGACTCGAAATTAAATTTTGTATAAAATTTCGTCTTTAAGTTAAGTTGAAAATTCATACACAAATGTCGCACATTATTTTACTCAGTCAACTTTTGTAACAAGATAGTATTACAAGGTTTTTGGAGTCGTTGATTACGAATCTGATGTCAGGTTTCAAAAATTCAAGATGGCGGATCTAATATTGCGGACGAAAATTTCAAATTTAATCATATCCGGTCAAAAAACTCTGTGTATTGATTTTCGGGGTTACTGATTACAAATCTGACGTAGAATTTCAAAAACTCAAGACAGCAGATCCAATATGGCGAATCCAATATGCCGGACGAAAATTTCAAACTCGATCGAATCGTGATAATGAATTATCTTTCCGAAAGATTTTTTCTCTTTATCGACAGCGAGTTTGTTTGGTTTCAAGGAAAATAAGATGAAGCTACTTCCAAACGAAACACACTATTTATGACTATCCTCATCCATTCCTCTTCATGGCATTTTCTAACGCAATGATCCACTTCAAAAGGGACGTCCTCATGGTCCACCGTTGTCCTTTGAACCGAAGGATCGAGTCCTGGAAGCAAAAGAGCGAGACATTCTGGAGGCTTGAGTGCGGGCTTCGGTTCGAAGATGATGTACCCATTCCGAGTTTTATCGACCAAGGTTTTCCAACATCTTCACTTTGGCCGTACACCGCTTACAAAAGTTGCAGCTAATGGATTTACCCGCGCCGTGAATCACGGATCGGCATTCCTCCAACTGCCCGAGGCCAAGTCTTCCGTTTAACGACTCGAGTTCCTCTGAATTATATTTCGGTCAACTGTTTACCCCGACCTGTTCAATTAGAGACTCGTCCTGTACAGGGCGTTCCTTGTCAGTCCGACTCGAAGCTTTTTCTAAGCCTCAGCCATTGAACTTTTTCAAATACCATTCTCATTCGTTGTTTGAAAATTATCAGTTTTTGGTACATGTTTTCATTTACATTTTCGGTTACATCCGCGGTCTTCAGGGGGCTTTCAGCGCGATAAGAAGCAGATGGAGGATGATTCTACAGTACGAGCATCAAATTTACTGACCATAGGTTAAAAACCGGTTCACCTTGCGTGAAATGCCTCTCACATTCAATTACCAAGCATTTCGATTCGGCTGATATTCTACGCGACACGGTGAAAAACCTCGGATCGTGCAATTTACTTGTTCGTTTATTTACACGTTGATTGGTTTCCAGGATTTGTACGATTTCCGGTGACTCTCTTCCGATTCTCACGCACAGTCGAGAGATCGTTTCTCTCGGTTCTGCACGCGGATATTCACGAATTCACGAATCCACGTGTAATAAGATATTCTCCTTATTTGGTGCCGCTGAAGGCTCTTTGTGCATGCAGCATCTTACATACGTGTATAAATATAGGCGGATAAAGGACGGAATGAATCGATATATCAAAGCGGTTGTAACAGGATAGCGTGACGAAGTTCAGCTTCGCTTTGTCCCATTCACCTTTATTGCGTATACGGTATGAAGATATACCGAATCCGAGATACGAGGAGGAAAACAGAGAATAAAATTATTGTTTCACTGTCGGAATCGAGTTTAATCTCCAGAACGACTGTTGACTCACGTCTGTCGACGACCTGTGTTAACTCCGTCTTCCACATGCTCTTTTCATATGAAAACAACGCGTCTTCAAGACACAGTGGCGACTCGCTGAGAACGAGAGTGATAAAGTATGACGGTATATTTATAATGAAAACTGAATGTATGAGAGTGATAAATTTAAGTATGTGATAAAGATTAAGGCAAGTAACAAAAGAAATTGAACAATCGAAATTTGCATGTAAATTACAGAGGTGTAGGCTGGGATTCGGGAAATTTTTATAACGTATATGCAATTTTATTCCTTTTATAATTCTGAGCCATTTTTTTGTGAACGGATCGACTGTTCGATTCGTAGAAAATCGGGATAAAGTATCTTGTTGTTGGTAATAAACTGAAATTGTGAATCATCTTGTAATATAAAATAATAAAATCTCCTCGCCTATGGAGAATAGAAAATTTATGCTAACAATAAATGTATCTATTCATCTTATACTCTCACCTTTCTGCATATTTACTTTTCTATACTTCAACCTCCTAAATTTTTAACTTCCCGTTTCTCTGTTCACAGAGAAAAAAGAAAGTTATAGTAACTTTTTTATCCGACGATATCTCGAAAACGAGTTACCGGATTTCAATGATTTTCGTGTCAATAAGCGCGGCTTTTTCAAACTTAGAACTGATTAAATTTTGGCTTTGATCGGTTCGGTACTTTTTCAATTAATTGAATAACCAAATTCCAAAAAATCAAACAAAAAAATGATGATATCTTGAGAATGGATGAATGGATTTGAATGGAAGTTGGTACAGTGAGGTTTTTTGGGTCGCTAGTCACGGATTTAAGATCAGAATTGCTAAATTTATAATACACGTGCTCGGTAAGGTGAAAAAAATAAATAAAAGCATTTTGATTTTAATCAAACTTGACACCCGTTGATTTGTTGAGTGGCTGATCACGGATCTGAAGTCAGATTGTGAAATCCAAAATGGCGACCCAAAATGCTCAAAATTTTTTTTACATGTACCAATTTTGATAGAAATTGGTCAGCAAAGATTTTTTGGTTCACCGATAACGAATCCAAGGTCAAACTCCCAAAATTCGTAACGGTGGATCCGTTATAGTGGTTTAAAATACAAAAAATCGTCGTATTTGCATGTAATATGGTATCCGAGGGCTTTAAAATCGTTAATCACGAATCTGAATTTGTATTTTGAAATTCGAATTTTTTTTTCTCTACGAACTTGAAACCTGCAGAGTGAGAACGGGAATTTCTAAAGCCGCTTGTTAAATTCTATGACACACATTTTCGTGTCCTCGAAAATTCTGCATTTTGAAACTTCTCTCCGAAATATCTGCATTTCCATTCAACAGCGACTTGCCAAATTTTCTGGTAAGATGTTGCCTCGTGGATCCTTATAATATACCCATGGATCCAGAGTCCAGGTTCAACGTTCTCCGATGTTACGTTTATCCTGAAAGCCTGGCACGCGTTCCCTGCGGGCTTTATTTGCGGCTAGAATTTCGCGTTCCGGTTCTGTACAATTTTTTCAATAACTCGTTTCTGCTTTCGCCTTTCCGAGGTAGGATCATTTCACCCTTTTGAAAGCTTGCGAAAATAAGACGTAATCGATGAAGATTGCGGGCGAAATTTTGGACTTAGACTAGCAATGATCCCCTCCAACTATTGGAAAAATAAAATTAAGCCGTTGAAAAATTGGATCTCGAGTGTTTTTTCTCACTTTTTCGCAGCAATTGAGGTTTCGTAGGAGGCCAGAAATTGCAAAAAGGTCCCCACGCGGAGTCTGGAGAAGGGCAGGCAGCGCCTTCGTTGATACCTGGCAAAGGACAGGTTTGCTCCACGTGTGTGCGAGTGTGTGCCATTTTTCACCGTTTCTTTTATTCCTCTTTATTCCTCACCGGCCGCTCTATAATGTACCTTGGGTAACTCGACCGGCGTCAGCGAGAGCCAAGAACGAAACGAGGAACGAACCCGCGAACTCGATCTTGCCGAGTGAGGTGAAAACGTAGAAAAAATCGATATCGAAAGTGACAATTGTTGAAAATTTCACAAACGCGATGTTACATATTTTCGCGAAAATAATTGCACGAGTCTTTAGCGTGGGGTGAAAGTGAAGAAGGAATAAGCAAATGAAATATACGCGACGTCTAGTTTTCGAAAATGAGAAAATATATTTCATTCGTGGGAAAAAAAGGCCGGTCTTAGCGTGGGGGGTGAGCATCAAGAAAGATTAGAAAATAGAAGAGTCGAGATATATCATTTTTCAAACCGCGAACATCTATTTTGTTCGGGAAAAAATTCAAGTTTTCAACGTGGAGATAAAAATGGGGAAAGATGAGAAAATGCCAGGGTTGTGACGTCGAACTTTCAAAAACTCGAAAATCTGTATTATTCACGTGTTTAAAATAGAAAGTTTTGGCGTTGACATAGAGACAGGAGGAAAAGTTTTTTGCAAAAGCTACAATTTTCCAAATTCATGCAACGGACTTTGCCAAATTAAACAGCCAGCTCGACTATATTACCGAAAAATTTTTTTCCATTGCAGTGAAATGCAGTCTTTTACCATCCGTGTATCAACTGACTGAAATTTAAGTCTATCAAACCGAAATTATTCTCGAAAGATTCTTCTCAACTTTGGCTTTGTAGCTATACATATTTTCCCTTTCCACTTTTCGACCGTTCGAAATTTCGTAATTTAAAATTGAAATAAATTTTCGCCTATCTGAAAACTCGGTATCGCAACCTTCCTGTTCCTTGATCCTTGGACATTTCTAGCCCCAACCCGTTCGACAAACGCAGCAGAGACTCAACAGTAACGAGACTCGCTGACTCGAGGTTGTTTCTCGAACCCCGAGGCCTTCTCATCCTCACGCGTAGGTATAAGTCGGGCGTTTCTTTATGTTTATTTATTTTTGTTATTTCTCATTTTTTCACCGAGGCTTTTGCTGCGGCTGCGACGGCCATCGCTGTAGCTTAAACCACCATGTGATCCACCGCGTGAGAAAAGGATGCCACACGGTGCGTGTATCTTGATCTGCGGAATGTTCTCCCTGTTATAAAACCATTTCCCCCGCGTGAGAAAGGGGACACGCTTCGGAATATTGTCGCCGGAAATAAGAAGGGAAAAAGTCGTAAGGAATAAAGCAACTCGACGAATATAATTATGTTCCAGTACAAGTCCTCGGGAGATATTTGACAATAGTTTCAAATCCTCAATTATTTGTTCTTAACCCTTTATAGTCATTTTTTTTTTTTGTGTATTTAGAGGAGTTTTCAATATATTTTTTAATAGTATACTAATAGGCTAATTATTATTGTTAGCAAAAAATTGATTAAAAAAAAAATCGTGAGAATTGAAGGAATAATTTATTTCCGAGATAGTTATCCCTCTACACGTATAAACATTTTATATAAATTGTAAGTTTTTGGGGTCGCTGATTACGAATCTGAAATTAAATTTAAAAAATTCAGTATCAATGAACCCAAAAATTACTGCATCGAGTTTTTTGACCGTATTCGATCAAATTTCAAATTTTCATCCACCATATTGGATCCAAGATCTGGAATTTTCAACATCTGATTTCAGATTCGTAATCAGCGTCTCCGAATACCCTTGAATACAAATTTTTTTACTGGATTTAATCAAATTTGAAATTTTCGACCGCCATATTAAATTCGGTATTTGAAATTTTTTAAATCTGATTTAAGATTCATAACCAGTGAGCCCAAACACCATAGAATACCATCTAGTTACAAAAGTTAATTGAACACAATGATTCATTAAACATTCGGGTGAAATATAATAATTAAAATAATATGTATTTGTTTTTCAATCAATGAATAAACATTTTTATTGATTCCACTTCTTTTTGTTTCTTACATGAAAGCTTGATCCGTAGTCGCGCGATTTCATCCAAGTTCAAATCTCTCGAAGTAGACATTTTTGTAAAAAATTCTAATCGGTCAGATTAACTGGATCGTGATGGATTGCTTATAAAATCGGAATCCTCGATTCATCGTTCAACAGAAACTTCGCAGAATGTGTTATATAAACACTGCCGATTTTTCTTTTTATTATAAACCTGAAGCGCCTGCAAAATTCCACTTTTCCCTTGCAAAAATTGAATCCGCGCGTTTACATTCGATATTCGTAATTCGTAAACCCGTGAATTATTCATCTTTGACATTGTTTTATTACATTAGATGATCAAAGAATAAAGTATCCCAAATAATAGGATTCTGTATCGATGTTCTATCGTCGTTTCTGAAAGGATTTCCGAACAAAAATTAAGTTTACTAACAAAAAGTAAACCAAGTATTGGTCTTCGGTATATTTATGAGATCAAGACGGAAAAACTATTCTACATTTCCTAACATCATCAATATTTTTCTACTCATAACTAATCTTTCCATCGTCATAAGTGCGCGTGCAATAAAATAGAATGACTTTTATATCCCAAAAAATACCCCTCATGCAAAAAATATTGAAAATAATTAACTCGATCTTGATTTCGCAATTGAAACAAAAACTACACTGAATCGAATTGCATAGATCGAAAGAAATTTATCGATAATTGAAGAGAAGGATTAGGGTGTAATTTTCTCTGAAAACGAAGTTTTCTTTACGAAAAATTATAATCGGCACAAACTTTCAAAGACATTTTTTCTTTTTTTTTTTTTTTTTTTTTTAAACGGCACTTGAAGCCTTTCTGCAATTTTCTTCTTCAATTATCGTACAGTAGCAACTTCGCAAGACTACATTGTTAATTATCCAAACGCATAAAAAATTACCGACAAAGATATAAGCAATCATATATAATAATATTGCTAACGTCTGTGTTGAATGCCCTGGTAAAAACACTTTGTATGTTTACAAAGTACGATAAATCGTTATTGAGAAACGGTATTTTTATCTCGGTTCAGCCGTGAGAATACACTGACATTGCAATGACTCACATGATACGGTGTATTTTTTTCTCAACATGGAAGATTCAGCATGTAATAACAAACGATACCTACAAATTGGGACGAAACAACGTTTAGATTTGAATAAACAATGGTACAGGTGTCGTTACCCCCCCCCCCCCCCCCCCCCCCCCCCCTTTGACGATATCTGGACCATTGTTTATTAATTTTGCTAATTATATGCACCATGCCGCTGTTTTGTTATTAATTTCGACAACAAAAATTCTAAATTGTTCTTGAAACTACAAATAATAAAGCCCTCTAACTCAAATTGCTCTCAGTGTTTTTCAGTTTCTTTAAAAAAAATGCCTAAAAATTGATATGATTTTAGACCATCCAAACTGTAACTTTCCCCCTTAATACAGCTAAATTAAAACTGTTTGGTGTTACTTGATTTAGAGAATAACATAGTATTATAATATAAACGCAAAATCAGAAAAACTGTTTATTCTTGCAAGTGTTCGTTGGTTTTTGTTCAGCAGCGCAACCGCCGTTTTGCAATTTTTCTGTTCATGATTTTTCGATAAACTTGATATTGAGTTTATATATTATTGTGCAATTTAGGATAAAATGGTTTTATTTTTAAATATAAACAACGACAAATTGGAGGAATCGAAGGTCAACTATTCACGTAATTACGTACCAATTCGAATATTAAGTCGATCGTCAGCGATTCTAATTTTTTTCTGCGTAATATCAAAGGATTTCAAACAGTTTTTGCTGATCGCCCAGCTTGTGCCGGATGATTTTGTACTACATTGGAAATCCTTCCAATGCCTTCAAAGCAATTGTGTCACATTATTTAAAACTTTTCTCTATATTGATTTCCAAAAATTCAAGTTAATTTCACGTGTTATTGGTGACCCTTTTTGACGATTACAACTTATTTCCGATGCTTAAAAGGATAATGACTTTGATTTTCTTGCATTTTCCGATCGCAACTGACTTCGAATAATTTCAAACGTTATTCGAACTTCCTACTGAATAATTGAAAGAAATTCCAGCTGATTTCAGATCATAAATATTTCGTTCGACCTAACTTAAGTGATTTCTTACGAAATCGCCAGTAAATTCTAAATTCTAAATGTAAATACACAACGAGCAACTTCCGAATATCCTCGCAAGAAATTCACTCCTGCGTCTTCTCAAAATATAACTTCATTTATTTTTTCCGTAAATAAATTAGAAACATCTTCTGAGAATCGTCTCTAAAGTTTTTCGAGCACATAGTTACGTTATTGATTTAACAGTATTCAAGATACTTCGTTGAAAACCTGCAATGAGTTGTGAGTTTTTCTATTTTCAGAAAGTATAAATAAATATCGTACAGATTTTTAGTCTATTCATTTCGCTACAAGACGAGTTTTGAGGTTATATTTTCCGAATTACTCGACTATTAATTCATACGATAATTTATCTATCCTGGCTGACCAGATTTCCTAACACCGTATACGTTATATCACAAAAATTTTTGAATCGAATCGATGTTTGGATAATAAAACGTGATCAAACATCGCGAACACTCTTAAATCGGTCACGTGATTCAAAACACCATGTGCTTTTAGGGACCAATGGGCTCAATTATCACCAATAAATTTCTAACGTTGTCGAAAACCCTTCGAATAATAAAACCTGTGTAGTCCTCTGAAGTGAGCCTAGACGTGTTACTAGCACTTTTAAGACTCAAATTTCGCGGATAAGAACAGTGTGAAAATGAATATGGCGACGGTATTTTTGAAATCTCCTTTTCAATCTACGAGTTGTTTTGCATTCTAGGGGGCTAATTTCATTGCGATCCAGTCTATAAAGGTTTGAAACTGGATTTACGTTCAAGATCACCGAATCGAAAAACGAAATGGTAATCGGGCCGAATTTCACTCACCCAGAATGGTGCCTGGTGTATCCAGGCTGCTGGTTCCCCTGGGCAAAAGGGTTCCTCTGCTGATGAGCCGGACGATGATGATCGAATTCCCCATAAGCGACGGCCCGAGTTCCAGCAAACTCCGCAGAAGCGAGGGCCACAAGTCGCTGAGGCCCCGCCTGATCGGGGTCGTTAATTCCAGCGCGCCACTTCCTCGCGGTTTGGGACTCACGGGGGTGATGCTGGGGCCGCGAAGCGTGCCGGAAGGCAAGGGAAGGCCAGCGGGGCTGGCCCACTTCTGGGAACCGATTAGAATCAGGCCCCTGAGGCTCCTGATAGACGGCAACCGCGACTGAGGCCCCGATGACTACGACGTAAAGACGGAAGACCGCGATCTCCTTCATCTCGCTAAATTCTATTCTTCCTATTTTGCGTTTACGAAGGCTGAGAGACGCGAGGCGTCGTCACCGCATTTCCGCTCCGCGTGGAGAACGCGGCAATTTCCGGTTTCTGCAACTGTCTTTTCTCCTGATGGTGAGGTCGTCGAATCTTGTACCGCAAATCCGAGGGCTACCGGTTACCTCTGGTAGAAAATCTCACGACGGTGAAACAGAGACTGAGACTCACCGTCGCCTGGACTCGGTCACCACGTGGATCGCGGTCCCCTCCAGACGAGGTGCACCCCTTCTCCGACTACAGAATTCCCCCACACGGATCTACGCGGTCCACAATCCAGCCTCTGTGTGCAATGCGAGCCCCCCTCGAAACCTTCTGCTAAACGCCGCGATTGCAGCGTGCAAATTTTCATGGCACTGCACTTCCGTAAATAATATAAAGGCGTTGGAAAAAATTATATTTTTTAGGCGTGAAACACAATTATTGCAATTTTGTTGGCCGGTGATCAAGAAACGTGCGAAACTTCAAAACACTTATCTTCATTATCTTCGTAATGTTTCTAAGTAGAAAAATAACAACGCAAACAATCTACAATTTTTGCAATTTTTGCAGATTTTTTGGCTGTGATTTTAGCAATTTTTAAGTACGAAATGCAATTATTGCAATTTTGTTGGCCGGTGATCAAAAAACGTGCAAAACTTTAAAACACTTATCTTCATTATCTTCGTAATTTTTCTAAGTAGAAAAATAACAACGCAAACAATCTACAATTTTTGCAATTTCTGCAGATTTTTTGGTTGTGATTTTTGCACCTACAAATATTATGAAGACAATGTTTTGAATTTAATGAAGACGAGTGTTTTGAATTTTACTAGTTTCTTGATCACCCTTGAAAAAAAATGGCAAAAATTGTATTTCGTGCCTAATAATTTTCCCAAAGAGTTTGCCAAATTTCAATCGCTCGGTAGCATGGGATAAAATTATCCGAATGAAATTATGGAACTTTGTTTCGGGTGTGGTTAAAGGCTCATTGCTGTTTCCTCCGGCCTCAGAAACTCCGATTTTTACCTGCTTTTAAATAACGACCCTGATAAAATCCACCCAAGTGTGAATCGTTCTTTGGACCAATTCGGCTCGACTTGTCGTTTCGCTCTGGAGTTTCAGCTGTCTTTCTACATATGTGTGATTGTGTGTATATTTTTCTTTGTTTTCTTCTCTAAAGATTGGCGGAATGAAACGGGGAAAAAATGGCTAGAGGTCAGATGTAGGTGGGTGGAATCTATTGTCGGTTAGGATCGAAGAGGAAATGGGCGGACCGTCATTTAAATTATTTTATATCTTTGGGCTGATCTTTGCGACGAGATACATCGCGTTCCAACGAATAAGAAAAACATCTTTTAGGCCTCGATAAATTTAACCATTTTTAGGTGGAGTATAAGCAGTACAGAACCAACATAATATACGGTCTATCCTTCGGAAATTTCGCGACACAATTTCCATGGAATAGAGTAAATTCGAATCATATGAAGCTCACAAAAATTCTGCATCCTTATGTGATTTTGTATCAATTTGGTGCCATTTGATTCACTTTCAGCAATTATATTCGAACCAAAAGTCAGGGAATGAGTTGATTCTCGATACTTTAAAATATCACGCGTGAAAAAAAAAATTAAGCAATGAAACGGGTCAAATCGTGAAATAAATTCTGAAAATCTGTCTGGAACATTAGACATTTACATTAAGTCTTTGAAAAATTCTTTATAAAAAGTCTTTGACAGCAGTAAGAAAAGTTATGCGGAAATTGTGCAGAAAAATACTGTTCCCGAATGCACAAGATTTACATACTTCATATGTGCAGAATATAAGAATCGCGGAGCGGGGATTATATATACATGGTCTGGTTGTAGTTGGTCGTTCTTTATCAAGTCTGCGTATGTCGGAATGTTAGTCAGGCCCAAGGAGGCAGATAGAGGTTCTCCTACATTCTCTTTGTCGAACTTCGCGACGCACGGAGCAACTGCAGGGCTGGTTAAAACGCTTTCACGGATGTAGAAAAACAAGAATTACTTATATAATCATGTTTGAAACGAAATTTGCAAGAATGCGATAAAAATAATGAAATTATTGCGATTTGTGTAATCGCTCTCAGGTAATCTGTGGAGTTTTAGAATACTGTAATAAAATTAAAGTAAAACAGTATTTCTTACTTCCCAGAAATTTTCTAAACTGATTCCGTACAACTGTTTCAATTTCAAGTGAATGATCAAAACTTTGCCGCATCTTTATTCTTAAACAAGTTTCTGAAGTATCGTCAAAATTTTGTCACGGTTTTAAAATTGTTTCGAAAAGACAAAATTTCGATACATATTGTGTCGGAATACCCGAATAATATTTTTGATATACCTGACTGTACGGTTGCATTGTTACATTGGCAGACGATAGCTTGATTTTATTACAATCTCGACGTGTTTAAAACTAGTTCCACGATATTCAACCGTGAGAATCTCCAATCAAATGAACAAACAATTCGATGTAATTGAATTCAGATCTCGTCGTGAAGTGATAAGTGAGGCTTAGATTTTTTTTTGTCTAAAATACAAGCGAAAATAATTCTTTAGAATTAGAATCCACGTGGAAAATTGAATCATTGTTCGAAATATTAGCCAGCCCTGGTGATATATACGTGAACTTTCCCGACGTGGCGATATATGCGTGATTTCAGCGAACTGCTTTGTCGCCGCGGCTGAGAGATTGCCGGCTTGATTGCGCTCAGCAAATTGATTATTTATCCCCCGTTCACCAGAGATACGAACTGCTGTTGCTGCCGCTGCTGTTGCTTGCTATTACAACGATATTTCGCAACAAGGTATACACACATGTCTCAATGCAAGCACCTCGCTCGCAGACAGGAGCTAAATTTACCGAACATGCTCACAAAGACGCGGGTTCAAAGTGCAGCTCGCCTATATTTCTCATGCAACACGCGGTTATATGGTCAGCTGCTGGGGCATGAATCAAGTACAAAGAAAAAAGGAAGAGAGAAAATTTCGAAAGAATTATATGTAGATTTATAAGGAGATTTCTGGATAAAGATTCCTACTACCGCCACTTACCGACATTTCACCCGAGACTCAAACCCTTTAACGTGATGAATCTGTATCCGGAACTCTCTTTGTATGTATATTCACTATTATAGCAGGAGATATGATAGTTTGAAATTAGCTATAAAAATTTACAATGCTTTGTACCCATGTCATATCATGTGCAGTTCAACATGTAAAAAAGAAAAGGAATTAAAACCGAGACATTCTTGAGTAGAAGATTCCAGTTATTATTAATTTCAAACACATACAATACTATTGTAAAATTGCTTCATTTTTTCCCTTGTAATGCCAAAAAAGTGTCATTCGACTAACTTTCTTGAATTATGTTACTGATCTTGTTCTCGAATGAATTTATACTTAGCTCTTTGGTTAATCGTAAGGCCACAGTTATGTTCTTTTAATTTCTTTCTCTTATTCTTTGTTCACGAAATTGATGTCAGTTATATTGAGTAAACTTTCCACTGTGTACTGCAAAACTCAAGTCACAATCCGACGATTCTCAGATCGGTAGATCTCTTCGGAATTGCAGAAATAGAGAATACCGAAATCATGAAGAAGAGCTTGTACATCAATGTTTCGTTTCAAAATGATTAGTAATTCGGTGAAGTGATTCGCTTTCTCTCTACAGAATTTAATTTTTATTCAGAAGACTGTTTTCTATACAAATTTGCCAAAACGCTTTTTATATCATTTCGGCATCGTTAGTATAATTTGACAACATTGCCGATGCGTGACCGATGTGTTGACTTTGATTTAAAAAAATGTGAATATCGAATTGACTACTGAGAAAAAACTCAACACCTGTTTTAGTGAATTTGTTGAAAATATACCATCGTAGAATTAAATAAAACGAATCTAACTAGACTTCAAACGATTTCAAACGATCAAGCATCGATATATCTCAGCAGTTGTGCATAATTCCAGTATTTTCTGATTTTGCGTTTTTAAAGGAATACTTCCTAGCTTAGAAATATAATAATTTGATGAGAACTCAATGTACGAGTATTTGTGTAAAAGTGTGTGATTAAATTTACACAATTTTACCTTATCGAGGCGAGATTCTTTCTGCGATACAAAACTCCCTCTATTTCATTTTCGCTACTCAATAGCCAATTAAAGAGAAGAATTAAGAGAGGCTGTAAGCTTTTTTAATTCTCCTCTTAAATTTTCCCCCTCTCCCCGTTGCATATTTATGACTTTTACCTTATCTCGGGACTCGCATGTGTAATCCTTAAATTCTAGCGGATGCGTCGGTAGCCTGGACGCGTAGGAGTCCGGCTGTACAAGCTGCCACGCAAAAGGAAGATCTCACAGGGATATAATCTCTCCGATATCTCGATTCCATTGTGGATCCACGCCGCTCTCGGCGAGACTGCAGCGAGAGAGATGCGGCAGAAAACGATCAAGAGCCTAGACTCCAGCGGTCCATTGTCTTGTCTGGACGCGATGCGGGAATAGATATATTTTTCCGGTGAATTATTCATTAGTAGACCGGTTAAAAGCCCGCGGGGGACTGACTGACGGATGATTATTATCAGCATCTCGCTAAGCTCTCGGCTCGCCAATCAAGGAAGCTGGTATGAATTTTGACTAATGACAAAAGCGCAGATTCGATCTTCACAATGTAATTATTTCTCGGAGAAACGCAATTTTTCATCCGTCGAGGAAAAATTTGCTACTCAAATCAAGGTAATTACTGATCGCTTTGGTTCTTAATCATCGGCTGCAATACATCTTTTTTTCCGAATTCAGCCTACCGATACAAAACTCGATGGCAAAATTAGAGAATTATCGCTTGCATACACTGAGAGAAATTTTTAGTTTCGGTTACCGCTCAGTCCTTAACTATTTTCATTTTTTACCACAATCGAAAAATATAGTTCTAGTTACAACATGAAAATTAGTTTTCTAGCTATTACCGGAAAGTCTAGTATCCGTTGCTATTCTTTCTCATCAAAATTTTATGCTTGTGCAAGAATAAATTGACGTTAAAGCCTTGTTTAACTAAAAAAGTAAACCTCAGACACTGATTTTGCGTTGCAATTGCCAAAAAAGGACCGACAGCAGCGCAAAATGGTTAAGCGTACCTCGTTTTTCGTAATTCCAACAATATTCAAACAGTTTTTTTTTAAAGATACCTGTTTTACTGAATTTTTCTAGTTACTATAACAAATGAAATTTTTCGCAGTGTAAGTATACAAATTTTGTTTATCTGCAGATGTATGACTTTTTCATTGAAAATGCTAATTATTTGTGTCTATAAATTGTTCAGTTTATACCTGTAACTGAAGAATTCAACGTTCTCGTTTATCGAATGATAGGATTATTTTTCTATGTGAAAGATACACTCCTATGATATTATTCTCCATTACGGGCATGAATTTTGGAGACGCGAACTGCTCGCGGTGTCTTGGAAATGGGATATAAATCAGAGATAATACAAAAAGTATTTAAGGAATGGCTGGTCGAGCATCGGTCCGAAGCATCACGCGAACACGCAATTTTGCAATGAGAATTAGGCGACCTCTGGAAGACATAGAATATCTTGGGAATTGAAACAGACCGTGATTTTTCCAAAAACGTTAATTATTACCGAGAACTTACTATTAGTTGAAATTCACGATTTAAAACTCTTGTTACAGTAAATTATAGTGATGTTGATCGAGTTCATTTCACCTCTATCAATTATACCATTGATCATCGAAGTACATCGAAATTTCGATTACATAATTTGTGGTGCTGATGCTTTTTGGCCGAAATGCAAAAGAAGTGAAAGGAATCCTCGCAGATGAAGAGATATTGTCGTTGTAAATGGCTGTCAAGAAGCGTGGAGCTTCTTCTTTTTCGATGTCAGATTACGTCTAAATATATCCGAGGGTATAAATCAGTTTCTTCTTACTTCATCGTTATCCGCTGCTATCGGTTATTACTCTGTCAAACCAGAGGATTAGAAGCTCAGGAAAACCCGACGCAGTATTAAACCGGGTCACAAGTCCCTGCATTGAGATAATGGAACCCAAATTTCGTAAATACCCGGACGCATTTCACAGCTATGAATTAACTTTTGATTGTGGTGAATCGAATCGTTATCAATGTGCTTCTGAATTTCTCTCATCGTGCAAATTTCACTTTTCATGATCAATATTAAGAGATTGTCTTTTCCCACAAATTCGATAACAGCTTGATGTTATCTTTAGTTGAATCTGAATACCTTTATTACGCTGATAATTTTCAGATTTTTTGAATTCTGAGAAGACAAAAAAATCACTGCAAAGATTTTAAACAATTTAGAGAATATGTTTTCGGTAAAATACGTTTTGAATTGGATTTATTCATGAAGCTTTAACATCAACTTATTCTTCTTAACTAATACTTATTTTAATTAACAAAATCCGAAATCTGTCGTCTCTCTACATCGGAGTAGAGACGAAATTCTCTCGAATCAGTCCGATAATACAAATTTAATACAGGCCTGTATTACCGACCGTATAATTCACCAGCGTTTAATATTACTTGAAGATCTTTTGCCGACGGATCGCAGATGCCTGCATTGTTACCGTGAAAAATGGTTTTCTGATCATTTTTATCTGGAAAAAATGAATCAATAAATAGTAGATCTATAAGTTAGATGTACATAGTTAGTTACTCGGAAGCCTTAAAATTCGTGTTTAAATGGTACAAAAGCTTCTTTTTTCAATCATCTGTGCCAACGAAATGTGAAAAACGTTTTTCGCGATGAACGATGGAGATCGCAATCGAATAAATGTGTAGTCACATTTTGAAATTGTGTTTTATCGAATTTATATTTCTTCAATAACTGTAGCGGTTTTCTTAAAACGAAATATTGAAGTAATATCACATTGTTATGCGCTTCGCTATCAAAATGTTACGATACATTTCTTTTTATCAATTTTATCGGTTTTTTTTTTTAACTAGCAAGAAAATCGAAAATTGGCTTAAACATTTTAACGCAAATGAAAACAGAATACAGCCACAGAGGGTAGTGAAAAAACGAAAAAGTAATTGAAAAAATATTAAGGCAACACCGGTAATTTTTTCGGCCGTATTTTGTTATTCGTGTTTTTTTTTTTTTTATCAATTAACAAAAAATCGAAAATTGGCTGGAACATTTGAAGGCAAATCAAATCGGAACGAAGCCAAAGATGATATTAAAAAATGATAAAATTATTTGGAATTAACTGATTTAACGCCAATCGAGTGAAAACTTATGAAATTTCACTGAAAATATACATCTTCGTAGAATGTTCTCTGCAGATCGTTTTAAACTATTATGCAAAATGAAAATTTTATCAGCGTTCCGATTATTTCTTGACTGCGGTATTTCGCGCTGTGAACCGATAAACGTAGCCCGCAGCATTAGCTACATGCATTATATGGTAATTAGCGTCTTGTGCAGCTTATACTGCATAAAATGAATAAATTATAAAATTGAAACGAGGCGGTAATCGGAGAGTCAGAAGCTTAATGAAATGCCGGAACTCGGGTTGATGAATCGCATCTGCAGCATGCACAAAAAAGAATTAAGGCCAAAGAAGAATAAAGTTATTGATTATAAAAAAATATTTCTTTCAAATCCCTTCGTTCAATTGTCGAATCAAAAATATGTTTTAATTTTTCCGCACACAAAGAAGATTTAGTCCATAGAAAAAATATGATCTATATTTAGTCAGATTCAAGTAACCGAATTTGTCCGTTTTAGAAAATACTCCGATAGAACGTATATATATAAATTATAAAGTTAATTGCGAGTAACATTACTGAAACAAAAAACCGATTCATTTATATGCAATTAGGGTAAACTTGATATTGTTTGGAACGGAATAGAAAATTTATTCAACTATAGTATATGGCAATCCAAAAATTTGTCCAATTTTGAGAAAGCTCAACTTTTTTCTGAGTCAGACCCGCCATTTGGCTCGATATTCGGTATAAAAAAAGACTACAAAACTCGCTCCGGCCAATCAGGGTTGAGCATCTGGGTTTTGACCCACTGACACCGTCCCGTGACGTCACGGGAGAGCCCGAGTCTCGCAAACGGCTCGAGTAGGGTGGGTTGACCTCCGTTCTGACCTTATATTACCGCCGAGATGTCTCGATTGCCTTTCAATCTCTGGCGCTTTTCCATTTTCCCTGGATTTCCGCTTGCCTTGTATATAATAATGTTACAGAGGGTCTTCCATTATAGATATTTCGAAAAATAGCCACAATCCAAAGGCGGAAATACGTTTCAACGTCGGACGAGATATGCTTCATTTTTACGAGACGTTGGTAAAATTTCTCTAACAATAAAACGACGTGCCTCGTAAATTTCGCGGCGATGGTAAGTTTCCGGAATCATACTTCGTGGGCTTTGTGGATTCGTTTTTAACCCAGGTTCATCCGATTATGAACCGGAAGTCATGCTGATTTGATTATTTGAATAAAGAAAATAATTTTTAGTAGAAGTCATTTTTAAAGCTTGACCCAATTTCGTACAGTATTAAGAGATTCATTACGAATACGGCTTTCAAATTGAATTCAAATTTATGAAACGATTTCCACTGGAGAAAGTTCAGAAATTTATTTTAATTCCGTGAAACTTGAGGTTCCAAGATTTTTGGAGTTTTTTCATAATTCCTTTTCTGCAAGTCTCAGCAGTGCGACGTTTCAGATTGCAGATATAACCTCATGACAGTACGTCGAAATCAGTCTCACAACCTTCAATTGTAATTAAAACTGGTTAAAAAAAGTTTTCGAATTCGGTGATTATAAACATCGAATCAAAATTGCGTTATTCAGTGTTAAATGTAAAGATCACAAATGATGGATTGCAAACAGGAAATAAAAATTTCCAACCCAATTACTAAACGTTTTGAATCTTGATTCACCACGCTCTATCCATTATTTTGGATTTCGAAATTTTCACACAGATTTTGGAGATAAATGATCGAAAAATTCATCGAAAATTCGTTGTTTCTTATGATATCTGAAAGTAGGAACGGAACTTGTATATTTTTAAGCTTGGTGAAATCGGCTTATCATAACCTGAAGAAGAATCATAGATAAGACACGTTATTCCATAAAGAGAAAAAAAAAATAAATAAATAAACCGACTTTAGATAATCTCCGCTGCGTACCAAGCTAGAGAGATTTTTTTAACGCTGATCAATTTTTCCTTCAACGGTAGCTGATAACTTCCATACCAACGCGAGCATATTTTACACCTTCTTTTCATGCTTGCGTTCGGTACGTAAAGTAACTGTTTCAGCAATGGTAGAGTGAGTCACGAGGGCGCATGCGCGGAGTATAATAAAGATCATTTTCAAGTCCTAGGAGTTGAAAGAGGTCTGTTCTGTTCTCCGCGCATGCGCAGTCGCAATGAAAAAATCTAACATCAAGCGACCCTAACTTCAATTTCATGCTTCGTGACATGAGGCGTAACTCTTGTTGCATAAAGAATCGTGTGCAACAAAGAGGCAATGAAATATTTTACTATATTTCTACAGTTATCGTATCATTGAAGATCGAAGAATGAATCCTTGCAAAACAGGACACCGTGTACGTTAATATTGATAAAGGTCGAACCTCGAGTTACATCGTGAAACTAACTTCGGGTGAAAGAATTTCGGTGAATCGATGAGGAACCACGCGACGTATCTGACAGTGAAATCGATCAATTGTCTGAATTTCACAGCTTCATATGTTATTTTCAAATATACATACAATTATACACATGCACGCACGTAAACACGTGCATGTGTGTGTGTGCGTGATTATACACAAATTTTTACTTTATTCTTTTTATCCAGCCATAATATAAAATTATAATTTTTTTTTTTCTTTGTAACAACTTTATTTTTGACGAAACTGGAACCTGGCGCTTTTTTACGAGGCAGGAACTATCGCGCAACGTCCTGCGCTTCGAGGATATGATAGCCATTTACCACTTTGTCTTGGAGGACTCTCCCCAAATATCGGTTAGCTTTCTGCCGCACGTATTTTATTGGTTAGATATCCTGATATTAAAAGGCCAACGTCGCGAATGAATTCAGGGGCGGATTGATTCGGCGGTTTTTCAGATGGCGTAGTAGCTGCGCATGCCGGCAGTGAAAAACTGAGTTCGTTACCCGGGAAGCTGTTACAAAAAATCACAAAGACACGCCTGAAACAAGACCAAACCTATTAGCGCGTGAGTCGATATCGATATTTGAGTGACAAAAAAAAAAAAAAAAGGACAAAAATATAAGAAAATGTACGACTTGAGCAATTTTTCCGTGTTGTATATCTTTGAAGTTAAATTTTTGTATTCACTTTTCCTTAGTTTCCTGAAAACGCAACTGTTTTAGTGAAGCATTTTGAAAAATGTTTGGAATTCATTATTTTCAGAATGCTAAAATCAGTGTTTTTTAACGGAATAATGTAAAATACTTCGTATTTGTCAATGAGGTTCCCGATTTTTCCTGTTTTTTAATAAACAATCAGTGTGGCTTCTTGAATAAAATATCGGTAAGTCAAAATTCTTTGAAATTCAAATAATTGCTCAACCTATTCATCATTTCTGATTTTCGATGAATTAATCTGCACTCATTGCAAAAAGAATTCCTCAGATACATTCTATGTTTTTTTTTTCGGAAATCAATTCAAGTCTCTTTTCAGAAAGAAAATAAAAATAAATCATTTCATTGAATCAAAAAATCAACGTCTCATTCTAACTCAAATCAATTGCATTCAATGTACTGTTATTAACAACAGGAAAAATTATTCCAATGATCAAATTTGACCAACGAAAAAATTGCTCACGATAAACCTATGTACATAAAAAAAAAAAAAAAAAAAATCGAGGTTCCTATGGAACTTCCAATGCATCTTTGCTGTAATTTTTTTTTTTTTTTTGTAACGTGAATCCGCTTAAACTCGCTCTCAGTAAATGAAAAAAAAAAATAAAAATTCTACGAAATCTGTACACTTTTTCGAAAATCCAAAAGTTTAAAAATAAAATCAAATATCGTTTGGACTGAATTTCGTTCGCGAATCGTGAACAATTACATCGTGCCGTAAATTTGCATTGTAAAGTTCACAAAAAATTGTTTTGTACTTGATACGTGTATGAAATGAGGATTTCGAAAACGGTTGGGTTTGAAAGTCTGACAATTAATTCCAAGTCCTGGAGGTTCGAGGGATCTAATCGATCAAGATTCTCGTCCATTAATCCGTCCGCGGTGAAGATATTACCTCACCATTTTTCGGTCGGAATTCGAGCCACGGTTTCGACAACTCTCATTGTTTGGATCGAGTCTTTTTGTGAATACTGCTATTTCTCCTCTGGTTTTCAGGTCCCCATTTATAAGTATCTGCTCACGGCCCTTCTATGTTTCGGCTAGTCGACCAACCCCTCAGTTACAGGCAGCGCGCCAGCGAGTGGATCTATAAGGTAAGTTGCCAGCCAAACCCACCACCGCAACCTCTGCAATTTACATAAGACTGTTCCGTTGGCTGGAACCGAAAACGTCTCGAGGATGTATTGCCGCTATTTTTCGGCGGAGAAACGATGTAGCAATTAAAGGTTTGAAGGTAGAAATTCAGTCAATAGAGGTAAAGAAAAAAAAAACATCTCGTGATGTTCACTGACAAGAGAAATTTCTAGTTCTCGTTAATAATTCAGTCTTTGACTATTTTTATTTTCTACCGTAATCAGAAAATAACTATAATTATAATAAATAATACTGTCGATCAGAAAAATTTTAAACACAAATTTAAACTGGTTCTCAAGTTTATAATTATCCTGAGAAAAGAAAAATCACGGGATTTTGAAATATTCAAAACAGAAATCCATATGCTTTGCCCAGTTTTTATGAAAACTCTATAAATTCTTTTCGAAAATGAATTCCTTCTACATCTCGTGTGACAGAGATTTCTTTTTTACCAACTCAGCTGTTTGATAATACATTATGATAAACAAAAGCGTGACTGGTTACGAAGAACAAACTTTGAATGGTTCGTTCGAGGAAGAAATTCTGTGAATACAATTTCCAAAATGAATGAGCGAGTATTCATAAATATTGGAAAAACCTGCAGCATTTGAAAATATTCTGCTTTATCAGTTGAGATTTGCAATTGTTAAAAAAAATTTCACATATAATCAGGAGATGATTGAATTAAATTCAGCGTAGTTAACTTTAGCTTCTCTCTTATAACCTTTTATACTCGATACGTTCTTTCTACCCTTTTTTAATCAAACGATAGCGGCAATGTGGCCGTTGCGATATTTTTTATGAATCCACGGAAAATAGGATCCAATACAGTATCAGGTCGCGTTTCTGCACCGAACGATCCTCATCGGCGGGACAATTTATCTCCGACAAATTTCGCGTTCATTTTTATGCTCTTCTCCCCTGTTCGTTCCTTATCACATCAGTATCGACTAGCATCGATTCAGCAGAAGCGAAGCGTGCAGTTCATCGCTTTTCATGATATACATGGACGGCTCGTGTGCAGATACTTTGCGAATTCAATTACCTCTCATACAGTCGGGGATGAACGAATTATGCATCAAGGACGCGAAAGCACTTTTGCCAGGTTTCCGCTCGATCCGCCAGCCGCGGTGTATCAGACACGAGAATTCATCATGGTCGTTGCTCAAGGTCGATTCCTTCCGTACGTAACTCCTTCATTCGAGGCTTCTACGCTGCAAAATCAATCGCTTTGATGGCTTTCCTTCGTGCCGTTATTATTGACGAAATTCGCAAATATTGTAGAAGAAGTTATGAGTACAAATATTTTTCAAACTTGCAGTATCGGTTTGTCGTATCGAGAAAAAAACATATTTCATACGGAGTGGGCGTAAATTTGAAACTTTAAATTCTCCGACTTTTTCATTATCTATTTCCAGAGCCAAATTTGAATACATGAGCTTAGGAAAATTGAAATGTACACATTGACGCTATAAATAAGAATAATTTTTTGATTAAAGTAAAGAAAAGCACAGTCTTTGGCCATTTTGAGGCAGAGAGACTGATGAAAGATTTTTTCATAAAACTGGTTTTGGACTTGTCGGCAATGTTTACATTTCTGTTTCTCTCAATTGCTGACTGTTTTGATGTAAGTTTTCTTAACAGTTGTTAAAATTCCCTGCAACATGCGAATTTTCGTGACTCTTGCGAAACCGAATCGGAATTCCTTAAGGATGTTTCTTGTCCGCAAGGTATACTTTCTACATTGAAATTTGTACACATTTTCAAAGAAGAAGAAACAACTCTTTTTCGTAATATTGGCTAAAGTTCGAAATAAAGAATGATACTTGCAACATTTCGACAATCGTTACTGAAACGATTCCTCTCTCCACGCCCACGTGCGCAGGATGAATATCGCGTCTGTATTCCGCACACATTATACGCGGAGAATCTTCAAGGACAGCAGAATAGCACGAACTATTTTTAGTCCTGCGAGGCAAAGCTTCGTGTTTCGAGAATCATGTACAGTGTGCAAGCCCCAGAGACCGAGTGTGTTTCCGGGGGAGAGTTTTGATATAGGGTTGAACTATAATTTATCGGAATCCTGAAATCCGCACTACCTTATGTAACCTTGGATGCGGGTCAAATTTTCAAATAGTCGAAGTTTAGACAGACCATTACAACGAATGGTTGAAACAACCAACGGTCGAAATTCCGAATGGTCAAAATTTGGATAAATCATTACAACAACGAATGGTCAAAACTCTAGGCGGTCAAAATTCGGAATGATCAAAATTTGGGCACACCATTACAACGAATAGTCAAAATTCCAAACGCTCAAAACTAAGATTTTGAATAGTCAAAACCCCAAAGTTACCAACTTTGAATGTATGGTACACGCTTCACCATACGAACGAAGGTTTGGTAAAGTTCGGAGTTATGACCTCGAGGTTTCGATCCGTAGTTGTGACCGCTCGGAGTTGTGATCATTCGAAATTTTGACCATCGATGTAACAGTCTGTCCAAAGTTTGACCATTCGGAACTTCGACCCTTACTTTACCGGCCCAGATAGACGGGCAAAGTTGCGATCACCTCGGGTGACCGCAATCGCAATTCCCATGAAAGTAGAACTGATCCCAGAGTTATCTCAGCAGATGTTGTTCCTGTGGTCCCGAGACCCGGTACCAGGTCCTCGGACGGGTCCTTGGCTCGCATGGTTCGCAACGGCGGTTGTTTTATGGCGTTGTCGGCGGCGGATCGCCAGCAGCATCCTGGCCGTATCTCCCTTCCGGATTTTCAAAACAAGAGCCACAGTTGCGCCGGTCAGCATCAGGCGGAAATCCGAGTCTAGGCGAAGCCTCAGTCTGGCTCTGAACCCGAAACCACCGACCGGCATCAGAACGAGGGTGAAGCGCCTTTGCACCGGTGATGGACCCCATGTTTCCAGCTCTTCAGTCTCCTCTCAGCCAATCAACTACAGGGTGACGAGGAGCGGTAGAGTCTATGGAAAATATCACCACAAACTATCCACGCCGAAGAAGCAAATGTAGGACAAGTGGCGTTCCGTTTATAATCGTTCGTTTGTTGTATGTACTTGTATGGGGAATTTCATACGGTTTCACATAGCCTTGGACGGTCGGGAATCCCAATTTTTTCGTAATTGCCGAGTGGAACCAGGTCCATGTTTTTTTTTACGTCGTTACTCACCGTTCCAAAGTTAGAAGCTGAATTGGCCGAAAGCCGAATGGAGTTTGAATTTGTCAGATTTTTTAGAGAACCCCAAGAGTCTAAAGGAATAATTTGAGCCCTAACTGTAATTTATAATTCGTAACTTCCAAGCCAATGAAAATATCACTTCTAGTAAGGTCTTAAAATATTTCAGAATCTCGATAAAGTTATCTGTAATTGTCAGTAAACAAAATTGGGAATGGCGACAGTCGGAGGCTATATAAAACCGCATGGAATTCCGAATATCTACGAGTATACATTTTTTGTTATTGTCTTGTGTGCGATTTTGTATTTTGATGATTGTACCGCAGTTTCTATCTGTTTTGTAAGTACCGAGTGTTTAGCTCGGTCGTTTACAAATTTTTATTACATTAATAAACGATCTGTGATGTCGTCGGTAATATATGCGTACACACGTTAATACGACTCGCTTGCATCTCCCCTCTTCAGAATATGTGCGGTATGAGTAAAAGAAGACGAACAACTCGTGTTAGTGAGACGATCTCTACCTTATATACTATAAGTACTTCGGAAGTTCAAGAGAGAACACACTTGCCTGCGTGGTAACCTTTACGACTTACTATAAAACTTAGGTACATATCCAACCGAGAACCTACCACGCTAACAATAAACTCTATTTCACTCGAGACCGCTCGTCGTAAAATCCTCCATCAGCACGGCTTCGAAGGGAAAACATACCGGGAGCTCGATACCACGGCCAAAAGGATTAAAGCCAGGTCACGGATAGTCGCGAAGACCTCGGTGGTTTTGAACTTCGGTCATGGAAAAGTAACTGCGAAAGGTAGACCCACCGTTTGTTGTTATCGTGTCATTTTTCACCGCTTTTATAAAATTCTGTATTTACTAACTTGACTTTTAATCTCTTCGACAACTTGATTCGCGACTGGAATTCTACTTTGAGCAAGTTTTGACTTTAGGATATTTTAAGTGGATCAAGGCATCACTGTATCATTGGTGATCATAACCACAGATTAGACGCAATAAATACGAGTCCACAACTGAATCTAACGATGGTCACAACTGGTACTATAAGATGACCAAAACCGGTATATCTACCTTATCATGGTTATCCAATTCAAGGAGGCGTGGTCTTCGACTGTTCGACTAGAGGATCTACCGCTACGCGTTGTCTTCTGACTCGAACTTGACCTACTTTGTCCTACTGTGTAACGAGATGCAGACTTTTGATAGGACCAGTTGATAGTACGTTAAGTGACACTGTTCGCCGGTTTCAGCAGACTGGCGCCCGAGAGTCCTCTTCCCTCTCAGATCAATAAACATCCCTTACACATACCCAGTTCTCCGTAGCTACAGAAGCCTTTGAAATTTTGTGCAGGACCAGAAAGGATGACCACTGTTGGAAAGTCATGGTCACAAGCTCCTGGTGAAACATACCCATAAGAGGTTTCATTACACCACTATGAATTGTCCAACTTCTCGAATGGTTCAACGTTGAATACAATCCTGGGTCATTTTTGCAGTATCCGCGTACCTGACCTAAACTTTGCTCCAACAACTATCGTAACGTTCGGTATTGCGGTTAAGTCTGCACGTATATAAACAATGCTCACCGTCAGAGGGGTAAGTTTCATATCAGAGTTGTGCCTATTTAAGCGGTATAATGCCGCAACGTTATCTGCACGGCAGGGAGTACGCGAAGCAAAGTATGCGCTCAATGAACAGAGTGGAATGGAACTGTGCCAAATTTCGTACAATGCAGAGCTGGTACCTCATAACCAGCATAGTCGATATCGAATTTAATACGTAGTTCCCAGCTACGGCTACACGAGTAACAAAATCAAGAGAAACTTCTAACAGATATTGTAGAATTATTCACGTAACACGGCGCTCGACGCATTGGGGCGAAAAATGACTATGAGCAATTATCTCGTTCCTATTTCCAGGGCGTTTTCTCTCCTGACGAGCATCCGAGTGCCCTAATTCGCCTGTTTTTAATCAAGGGAATACCGGTGAGAACATCCTTTAGACACACACAGTGGCTGGGGAACTTAATCAACGAGCCTGGATGACTCGGATAAATGGACGTGGACTTCTGACTCGATTAGAATAGCGCATAAAGCGGACCAGCGAGGGGTCGGAGCTAATGTAAGCAACTGTATTTCTAGTCTAATGAAACTACACGATAGTCGATCAACGGTTTGTTCACGTACGCAGGGATCAAATCAGGCGTAAACGGGCTTCCTCATCCCCGAGGAAGTACAGTCGCTGCATCACTAAAGATCCTCGGATTCTCTCGATTGTACCGAACACCTCAGATCTTGACTTCAGGATCGATCATTCATCCTACGATGATCACATTCCCGGTGAATAATGATCAATCACGTCCGTTAAGTCATTCCGTTCATTCCAAGTCTCTTCTTCGTGTCGGTTTCAATGTTTTTGAAACGAATCGTGTTGAAATTTACTAATTCAAAGAGAACCGACCGTTTAGCACATGATCGGCCAACGGTAATGTTTCTGGCGAGTCAGGGCTAAACAATTCGCTGTCAACCCTCCTCGGCCTGCGTGTGTGTAACAAGGCAATAAAGACAAAGTGTTCGTAGATCGAAATCATTTCCATGTCATTGCGCGGGTAAGACTGACGCGTCAGGGTGATGTTAAAATGACGGGTGTAAATCGAGGACTGTATTTGGGACAATTCCGTGGCTTTTATAACGGAGCATCAAGAGCGGCGGTTGTTAGCTGCAAAACAGTCATCCTCGAGAGAAATTTCTACATTCCATTTGGTCCTTGTAGCGTTTTGTCCTCGTCTCATTTATCTCTTAGTCGAGTGTTAAATACCTCGGAACCTAGTTCTCTTTGCATTAACGAGGTGTTTCTCGAGACTGGCAATGGGCTGAAACCTCTCGTGGCTTATTACCCAATCGGCAACTGTAATTCTCCGCATTGTTTATTTCTTCGAGTACTTCACGGAATGCCGATGCCTTTGACGATTGTATTTTTAACAGTTTTTCTCCATGAATTGGATCGTAATCGAATAATTCTCGTTTCTTTGACCTTATTAGTTTTTGACTGTTCGATCCTACTCAATTTTAATGTCTGTGGAAGATACGGCCCGTTCGTGCCCATGAATTTTTATAGAATATAAGAAGAAATAAATCAATCAATCATTCATATTCTCTGCAGGTACGATGGTACTTCAGTGACGTGATGGGCATAAGGTCACCGCATTAAAATCCCCCGAATGGATGTTCCACTTCTTTCTGAGTGGACTCTATGAAAAAATTTGTCAAAATTGACCGTATTTTTACAACCTGTTAAATTCACATACAGAAATTTGACATTCCGTAGCTTATTTCACTTTCCCAAAGTCAAAATTTCATCGTTCGTTGGACTACTTCGCGATAAGAACAAAGGTTAAACCTTGAAACGTGTATTGAAAATCTGTAAAGATATTCGATTTTAGGTAGCTACCAAATACTCTTACCCTTCACGCTATTAGAGAGTAAAAAAAAAAAAGGATATTCAACTTCACATAGCTGAGCGATCATCGTCACTGTTACGCACCGTTTACGCATAAATTTTCAAGGGGGTAAAAATTTTCCTCGCATTTTTCCCAGCTTTTCGATGATTCCAGCCCTTACGGTAACAACCCGCTGCAAACGTTGCCCCGATTCCCTTGACCTTTCAAATATTTCCAGGAGTTCCGTGACTGGGACACTTTTTTTTCAAACTCCATCATTAACAACGAGGAAGGGATTTACAGACCGCACTGCCCGTGGCTTCCTGCTCGGACGAAATGAAAGCGGGGGGCGACGGGACGGGGAGGAAAAGGAAAATGGAAACGGGGAGTTTGAGTAGGTCGGGAAAAACGGGGCTGAGATTATCCGCGCGTACGCGGTTTCCCAAAAGCGGGCTGCCCCGAACGGCTGAGTCATCTCCAAAACGCTGCCCGGCCGAATCAGGGGTGGCGCGCGTGCGTCGTCCACGTATCGACGCCGCTACTCCCGGGACGTCGGAGCGTCGGGACGCAAAGCCGTCAGTAGTCACCCCCAGGTTGAACGCGTAGGTGGTTATTTGGGGCGGATTTGATCCCCGCCAGGGGAAGTTGTCTCGTCTCGATACCGACCTCGGCTGAAAAACCCGTCGCGAACCTGACTCGGTACCGCAGCTACGTCCGCAGAGTTTGTTTGTGATAAGTGAAGGGCTGAGTGGAAGTAGCGGGGGCGACGAAGATGCGATCGAAAAGGTACGCGGCCTCGAACTTCACCGGATAAATTTCGGTAAATATACACCTATGGACCAATTAAAGATGGCAGTGTTTTGTAACATGGACGCGCGATGAGATGCTGCGTGGACCGAATTCCCCGCTGGGCACATCCGAGGCTCCGATAACCGGCCCTGCGGCGTTAAATTTAAACGTGGCTAAAACGGACTCAGAATGCAGAATTCCTTTTACTTGCGAACTCTTCTCAGTTTCAAACCGAAACACTATCTACTCGATTTCTTCGCGGTTTAACAACGCGACGAGATGTCGTTCGGTACAACCTGTTCCTTTGTTCTGCTATTTTTTTTTTCACTCAAATTCACAGCTCAAATCAAGCGTATTAACCGCTTCGATGAAGTTTAAGCCTCACCTGAAATCCACGGAGTCAGGGACACGTACGGTATTCCTGTGCTCCATGATTTTCTTCGCACGAAAATTTAGGAGGACAAAGAATTTCATTTTTTCTCGCAAGATTTACCTGAACACTCAAAGTTGGGACTTAATAACTCGTGGAAACGACGAAAACGACAACATATTGACTTCTCTGCGATAAAATTCCCTCGTATAAATGAAAATGCAGTAGAGAGAATAAAAGTTACTTATAGGTTCTTACTCTGCTTGGAGTTATTGTGCCTCAGGAGTTATTGCAGAAGAATGAAAAATATAATATTCAATAATTTCTCTTTTGGATTCGATGTACTCGATCTTTGGGACTTCCTTTGCTACCCGTCTTAAACTATTGAACCACTCACTCCTCGCCTCTTGAAAACAAAGGACCCGATGCACAATTTCATTGGCTCAATTTCACCTCTAGTTTCTTCAGATAGTCAAACTAAGGCTTCACGGCAATTTAATTACTGGTACAACACGAGCGTGTGATTCAAAGTTGATTGGTACAACTTCGATTCACTGGGCATTCGTGAGAGACCACTGTTTTTTTTTCTGCAATCACACGAAAGAGCGATTCTCGACTGTGACAATTCATTTTATGTTTACTCCACATAGAGGCGTACGCCTCTTCATTCAACTTCCCTGGCCTGTGAAAAAGCGGACGCATTTCATCCCCCGTAAATCGTCATACAGTAACACTCGCTCCGAATGTGGTTAGAGGTCATTTTTTTCATTGGTGTGAAAAATGTGGGATATTTCGAGTGACTAGGGTGACGTATTTCTTGTTTTGAATCAAAAGTGAGTATCTATGTTTTGGAAACCTCCCTTGAAAACCCAATGAATCAAAAAACACACCCCTGAAGGACATTGGTGCTTGAATTCAAGACAGGGAATAATTGTAAAACTGGGTTAGGGTGAAAGATAAGCGCGACTCGATATAGCCTAGGTCGGCCTCCATGGGCTTAGGACCTAGGGCAACCAACTGGAGCCGCCAATAAGGGCGCTCTCTTCTCTCGGCGTTGCCATAATTCTGCGGAAAGGCGAGCAGGGTTGAGAGATGCAGAGGGTGAAGAAGGAACAGTCCCGCCAATACCGAGGGAGAAGAGGAAGAGAAAGAGAGACAGAGAGAGATAAGAATAGAGGTCGGAAATAGGGAAGAAAAGAAGTGGATCACGGCTGTGATTTAACGGATTTAATAACGCCATGGGCAGGCTGGCAGTGGATCATTGGATATAACGGCTGATGCTGAAGTGAGATCGGCCTAAGTCATTTGGAATCTTTTCCCTCCGAATTTCTGGTTTAAATAGACATCACAATAATTCGCTTCGGTAAATTGCTGATCAATTGATGGTTTGTGGAAGTTGTTATAGACTTTCCTTCGGTGCCATTTTTGGCCTTTCATTCTGGTTCCGAAATAGATGGAGATCACCATCCCCTAATGGTTTTGAGTTCCTTAGAAGTTATCATCTCATTAGCCGCAACAGTGGCGTTAATATTCCATCAATCTTCTGGCTGGTTGCCTATTTGTTTAACAGTCGAATGGCACACGCATTTTTTTATTGGTGAATACTGTTTTGAGATCTCCCAGACATCATGTTGGTTAGTTCCGTACTTTGAGCTTTGATAAAAACATATTTCCAACCAACAGTTCAAGCGTTTGACTTGAGAGTGAATGAATATTTTCTGAAACGTATGCTAAAGCAGGTATGGATGGAGAATTTTTATTACTGTAGAGTAAATGGGTAATCAATAACAATTCTCTGGAACCCCGAAATGTCGAGACGAGGTCTTTTTCATTCCCGCTGAAGTTTTGGTCAAGTGTTGACAAAACCAGAAGTGTACTTTCCAACGAAATCCCATCAGTCTGGTAGCAACTGAAACAGTATTCAATTAGGATGACTATAATTTTCGGGTAAAAAGTTTGGACATAGTCTCAGCGAGTATTTTAACTAGCTTCAGACACGCCACTTAGCAATCGTTCATATTTCCAGTTAACTTATACTAGTTACTCGTTATATTCATTGATTTTACCACGGAAAATGGCACAATAAATTATAGCCTTATGGAAGCCGTAGTAGCTTCGTGTTTTCAGTAAGAATTACGAAACAGTAAGCAGTAAGTGCTGCATAACGAGTCCATTCAGCTGCTTGAAATGAAGAGATCGAAAAAAATCCGTACGATGGCGGATGGGTGATTAGTACCACAGTGGGTAGACTTGTATTAGTAACTCCGAGGAATAGTCGAGGCGACCCAAAGAAGCCAGATAGTGGCATTAGGGCGGTCGTATGTCATCAAGCCGATCCAGTGAATATGCTAAAATACGTATGCGAGTGAGGTTGTGTGGGATACACGGTACAGGGCGCGGGTCACTTAAGCACGTGCAATGAGCGAATGGGGCGAAATAGAGAACTGCAAGGCTTCGTAAGCCGTTTTTCACGTTTATCAGCATCGGCCAGTACACGTACAGGGGACACGTGCCATGGGTGAGAGCGTGTACTACGTTACCCAAGCAAGTAGCGATCTGCAATGCGATGGAATCAGCTACTTACACCATCATCTACGTAGGTACATAACTACGTAGACATATCAGGCACATCACTGTGTGCAGAACCAAGGCGCAGTAGCGCCCTACATTTAATAATGCAAACTCTGGACGTCACTTTCTCGTTTAGTTATTAAATTTCACATCATGGTAATGACGAGTGTTCAGTGCCGCACTACGGACTGATTCTATGTTTTATACCGAGTTGAAGTTTCTGCTTAATTTCATTAAACACGTTACATTACCTCTTGCACTCGTGGTCTCGTTCATGGGATAGATGCAGACGGGTATTTGTTTGCGATGAGATATAATGATGAATAATGCACCAACTTCTACGCTAAGTCAACCAATATCCATTGTTTGCTAGAATAATAAAGTCTTAGTTTAAAAATTCACACACCATTATGTACACTTTTCAATGGTCTCGTAACCACTAATAGGCTTAACAGAATTTAATACTATGAGCAATGTGTTTAAAAAATCCTATCTACAGGTCAAGGTCACTGACTGGACCTTGGAACTAGATAGAGCTTCACTCTTACGTTCAAAGATTAAATCAAGCGAATTGCTACGCGAAAAAGCAACTGAATGATTCTTATGATATTTATAAACAGAATACCGTTAAAAATTGATTAAACTTTAATTTGCAGTACACGTAATTGAAATAAACGTGGTATAGCTTTTCGAAGTAACAGTGAACATGTGGAGTTATAGGTAAAGTAAAGAATGATAAATCACTTTCGGTTTAGTGTCAATTCGTTGATATAGACATTTCACCATTTCCTTCCAACATTCTGTTAAGCTGATAAAGTTGGAGAACACAGATGGAAGTTTCAGAATCGACTGGGGAGTTTTAATTGGTTCCAAACTCATTCAGTTAGCCCCTGAACTGTGTGACATTATGCATCAGTCTTGAACCATGATGAAGAAGAATTAGAACAATGACAGTGATACACGAACGACGTGCAGAAGTGAACCCGCATGTATAGCAATGCTAGGCTAGTATGCGCACCTATGTCATTCAAGATCGACTTAGTTGAATTATGAATGACGGTCGATACGAACGGCTCATAAGACACGGCCATGAAGCAGGCCTTATGGAAAAGGAGAATTTTCGCAAGCCAGGAAACACAGTCTGACGTATAACTACTACGTCCTCTAGGTTATCCACATGCCTGCTCACCTGAATTCCCGAACATATTCCCTGCGCTTCATGTACACAAGTAGACGCTGTAGCATATGAAGTTTCGAGGATAAGTAGGTCGGCACCACTTAGTTTACGCATTGGAAGTGAGGCATACGACCAACGATACTCGTGTGTCACCAAATTCATCTCTGAAGGAAAGCATCACGTCGAAACATAAATACGAATGAAAAGTGATAACCTCATTATATAAAAGATGTCGGTGAGTTAGATTGAGGTATCAGTCAAGTGCACAGTTCGTTATCACGTGGGCCCTATGATTATTCATGGTCAACTTGGAGACTTAGTTGTAGAGACTTTAGATATTGATCCATCGTGCAGGCTTACGTATTTCCAAGTTAGCGAAAGCGGTTGTTCGATCCGACGGAGATCCACAGAGCACGTTTATTGCCGGAACGGAGGTCTGGAATAAAGAACCCAAAAGTCATTTCCAGGCTTTGATTGGAATCAATTGTGACGAAAACGCGCTCGTCATTACTTTCATTTAGCCCGTTGATACCTCGCGAAACTATTCCTTGACAATGCGATTTCCACATCCGATCCTCGAACGGAGATTGGACGTAGCTAAAAGTGTGGACGTTATAGCCTATCGAGTGAGCTATCGAGGTGGGTCCCCTAAACGTGGAAATCTTTTATACTTTCAGAAGCACCAGATCGATCCTGGACGAGTTTCAAACATCGGCAATGGGGATTGCGTGATTCAAGACTTGGGGAACAGTTCCGCCGGCGATTTAGAACACTTGAGAGGAGAATCGAGTGTCGGAGAGTCCAGAAAACGCCGGAGAGAAGGAAAGTGAATTCGGAGACAAGCGGTTTGAGTCAAATAAGCAGACAAGAAAGAAAGAGTGCGACATCTGTGCCAAAAGCTTTCGGGCTGGGAGGAGGAGGCAGGAGTTGCGTGAGGTTGTGTACCAAGGTGAAGTAGTGGACGGAAGTGGTTGGGACGGAGTGAAGTGCAAAGAAGGGTGAAAGGGCGGACCAGGCACCTCAGGGTGGGTGGGGGGATGCGGCGCGTAGGGGGGGCGGCATGGAGGAGCCCTCGCTGGAGGCTCTCATGCAGGCGGGCCTCATCTTCGTGGTCGGCGTCGCGATCATACTTTCGAATCTACTCATCATCGCCACCTACCTCAACTTCCGTGGTGAGTATAATTCTCAATTCCAAAGTCAAGTCAATCAGTGCAGGGTACGTTGTCACGTGGATCCTGTGATTACTCATGGACAACTTGCATACTCAGTTATACCGTGATTATCAGTGATCATCCACTTTCGTCATACACACCTTGACGCATGTGATCAACGATTTGCATGCTTGTTTTTTTTTTTTTCTTTTAGGCCCCAGCGAGGTGATAAACTACTACTTGCTGTCATTGGCCTCAGCCGATCTGCTCTGCGGATTGCTCGTTGTCCCGCTCTCCGTTTATCCAGCGTTAGTGCGGCGATGGGTCTACAGCGACATCGTGTGCCGGCTAATCGGCTACCTGGAGGTCACGCTCTGGGCAGTCTCGGTCTACACCTTCATGTGGATTTCCGTCGACCGATACCTCGCCATCAGGTAGATACTACGTTTCAGAATTTTTGGATCGTAGTGCGGAAGTGGCCATTAATCTGTAGTAGGCGTTCGACCAAGCAGAATGACACGGCGGCAATTCTGACTTAGTTTACACGTTCTTGAGTCCAACCGTGTCCAATAATGCTCGTCCCATTCATCAGACAGGTTCTACGCACAGTATGACGAATCACACATGTTTTTATAAGACGATTCTTGAAGGTCGTCATAAGCGACATACTTTTCTGGCTGTTCTCCAACTCCCGAGGAGCGGATGAATGAGGAGTGTACAGCTCCAACACTCACACGGCGTTAGTGCATGGTTCAGTCACATTTGACCTTGTTGTGTAAACGATTGTGTCTACGCAGGAAACCACTGAGATACGAGACGGTGCAGACGAAAACGAGGTGCCAATGCTGGATGGCGTTCACTTGGATCAGCGCTGCAATGATGTGCTGCCCGCCTCTGCTCGGCTTCAACAAGGCGATCTTCGACCACGAAGCCTTCATATGCATGCTCGACTGGGGAAACATGGCCGCGTATACCGTGACTCTGTCCATCCTGGTCCTGGGCCCGTCGGTGATCACAATCGTCTACACCTACTACTACATATTCTCAATGATGAGAAAACTGAGATCCGGCGTGCCTATCCACGACAAGGAGTACGCTACAGCGCTGTCCGAAAACCTGAGCAATCCTAGTCACATCATGTCGTTCGTCCTAGTGATGACGTTCTGGGCCTCGTGGGCGCCGTACGCTGGTCTCAAACTCTACGCGGTCGTTAATGGACCACCGCAGGTGAGCATATTTCATCTCAATGGATTCGCGAGCTTTTCTTCTTTACTGAACTCGTCGGGTCCTCTTGGTTCCCGAAGCTGGTCGTTCTAAGTCCTGATTTCCTTGGTAGGTACCATTCCTGAACTTCGCTGTCGTGTGGTTCGGACTTACCAACAGCTTCTGGAAGGCCGTTGTCCTTGGGACGCTGAGCCCCCAGTTTCGACTCGCCGCTCGGGTCCTCTGTCTGACTCTGTGCTGCCGACACCGAAGACTTCCCCCGGAGCTCCTGGGTCTGGACGACGACGACTAAACAGAGTACCGATACGTAGCTAAGGTCGAGCGAGTGTCTGTGCGTTCTACACGCGCCGCATTCCTAGAGCATCGCATTACACATTTTCTATCTCGTGTTATACTGGGAGTTGATCCTACAGTTTTTCCTCGCGTGTTGAAGGAGCATGATAATGACTCAATTTCGCGGTTCGGTTCACTTGTTGCGAGTTATAATCCGGGAGATTTTCTTAGACCGTTGGAACGTCGAATATTCATATCCAGCATTGTGTCGATTCATTGTTATCTTTCGTTTCGACGGTTGAACGTATACTTCGGACAGGTATTGTTCACTTAGAGCTAATTGAAGAAGCTTTGTTCTGGAAGTCTTTCAATTCATCTGAGAAAAGCACACACTTTATCGAACAAAACCAAACATGAAACGTGTTCTGGGCATTCCAGGTCAATTTCGTTCGTTCTCAATACTCGTTTCGATAATTATTTCATAAAGATATATACACCGCAGGTGGGATGATTTTTGTGGGAGTTTGAAATCTTCATTTCCAAACTCTTGAGGCACATGATTTTCTCTCAAGATCTTCAGTTTGATTGATTTCCACTCTTAAGTATTCGTAGCTGTAATAATTATTGTTAAGTATCATAACCAAAAATTTCAAACGAAATAAAAGAAAATAAATTCCAACGTAGATACATTTTTCCTTTTACCGTTTTATCAAACTTTGCCTTTCCAAAAGTCGACAATGTCGTTTTTCTGATATATCTCTCACATAATATATGAGAGCACATTTTTTTCGCACCATAAACTCGGATAATAACACTTTTATCTGCGACTTAGATTAATGCAACCTACAATTAGCCTTAACAGTTGTAAATATTTTAAAATAAAAGAGAATGCAATATTCAGTTAAACCATGGAACATTTGAATTAGGTAAACCAAACGACTCATTATTTGATTTATTTATATCAATTCCTTGCCGTGTCTTGACTCATAACTCGCAGAATTGGGATGCAGCAATGACCGTGGTGACGGTTCGAAAACTTTATCTTCTATTATTGAAGTTGAACTTAAAAAGAAAAAACGCAGGCTTTAAATTTCTACACTGCGCAGTATCACATAAAATTTATCACACAGAACGTGAGTATACCAAGTTATGTTTTTTTTTTTTTTGGTCTACATTCTTACTGAATCTACACATGTATATGACGTGACAACGTATGCCATGAATTTCAACAATTTTGAGAGTTGAAAAAAAATTGATGCGAATAAATCTAAACCGAGATTAGGCAGTTAGAATCCATCAAATTATTCTACGATAAAAAAAAAAAAAACAAAGAATTACAATACCAAAATTTTTATCGAAACGATGAACGTCTGCAAGAAGTTGAGTTCATCTGGAATGCCTGGCGTGCATATTTCTTTGATTCTAAATTTGCGATACACGTGTTTGGACGCGGTAAACAAAATGATAAATGAGAATATATAAACTGCATTCCGACTAAAATATAAAGAATAAAATTACTATAATTAAAATCGCTTCGTCGGCTATATTCAGCCGACGTTTTCTTCTCTATATAAAAGTACATACAATATTGTCACGTTGAATAGATGCGGGCAATGCAGCAGTGTGCTGGATTGATATACCTATATAGCGATGATCCAGAGACGCAGTGAGATAAAAAAAAAAACATATTTATATGCATAAATACATAATTCACATGTATGTATGAATATATATGTATATGTTACGTAACGAATAGTAAGACTGACCAGTTGGTCGCGTAATTTCGATTAGACATCTTCAAATCTACAAAGTAACTTCGCTTCGCTCAATCTAGCATCTGTTATTTAGCGTGAGAATTTCTTACGAAAAGGAGAAAAAAAATTTATAGAAAAAAAAAAGAAAAAAAAGGAAGAAAATTAAAAAAATTTTACCGTTGTCTATATCTGTACGTTTATATAAGATCACGCTCAATAAGTGTTTTAGCGAGCTAAACAAGGAAAAAAAAAAGTTACTATATTGTGAAGATTAATTAACGTTAACATATGCGAAAAAAAAAGAAAATGAAGCAAAAAAAAAAGTACCTAGTCAATTACAGAGATGCCTCTATGAATGTGACGTGCTAAAATTAGAACAAAAAATGTATTAAAAATCGTAGAACGCCTTGGGACAAAACCGCGCGAATTTTAAGCTTTTTTAATCGTGCTTAATCTATCCTACGATGCGGTCGAACCTCTCTCTGTTGTGTCAAAAGACGAACGATTCAAAAACAAAAAAAAAAAAAAAAAACACCCCTTGCTGTAGGCACTGTAAGAAGAAGTAAAAGATAAATAAAAATCATGACGGTAACTAAACATACTGTAAAGTGAAATAAAATTCAAAAAGCGATAAAAGTGGTATCGTGCACCCAGCGAACTCATAACGACATCGTAGTGGAAATGAATTGTCAAATTGTTGTTAAAGAAAAAAAAGGAAAAAGGGAAAGAAGAGAGAGCCAAAAGAATATATATCGTATTATTATAAAATACGCATTTAATATAGAACGTAGTTTGTTGTATTATGCGGCGATGAATACGGTGTGAGTGCGCGTGTATAATAACTGATGATCAAATCTTGTGAGTCGGCTAGGTCCACAATTACGTCTTTCACGTACGGATTGTGCTTCACGTATTTATTCAATTTTCGCATGCGATCCTCGAATATCAATGAAAATCGAACATATTGTTACGGGAAGCTAAAGAGTTTGAAGCCCATCTCGTACGCCGAAAGGTGATCAATAATTCTTTGATTCTCTATATGTTGTAAGATAGTTGATTAATTAATTAATTAAAAAAGCAGTTTACGCGTAGCGCAATCAGCAGCAGTCGCAAGACGCAGCTAACAAATTGAAATTGAATTAAAATTTCTTCCCAAATACGCTAAAAATTACAATTATAATACATATAGAATGTGTGTGTTGTGTGCACATATAAATCTATAGCAACATCGAAAATGATGGTCTGTTTGATTCACACGGGCAACGATGATTGTATGACTAGCCTATTTTTCGCAGTAAAAGTTACAGATATTTTGGTATTTCAAAAATTGAAAAGAAATTTTAATTTTCACTCTAGTTATTTTGAGTGAAATTTATTTACTTGTTGGGGAAAAAATCCATGTCATTTCTACATGAGTTTATACGGTACAAAAAAGAGGTATTAAATATACGTAGAACAAATATGAAACATTTATGTTAATTATGTGGAATTCACGGCAGGGTTCAGGATGCCGATAAATTATAATACCCACCACAATTTTTGTAATTTTTACTCAAGAAAATCGCTGTCAAAGTAATCAGAGTCGCAGATGAAAATCCATCAGAACATTGTTTCCGAATACAGTAATGGGAAACTCGCATACATACAAACTTATATAAATGCGTCAATCCACAAATTATTGGTCAACGATCCGGAGTAAGAATCTCGATCTAGCTGCGATGATTTTGATTGTTTTTGGTGTCTTGAAAATAAAATGATTGCATTAATCTGATCATTAGAGACCTTTACGATGCATCGTTTACGAAAAACCGGATAAAATCACGAACATTTCTTTAATTTTAAGTTTGCGGAACATGAGAGAACTGCTATTATAAAGATGTTAATTTTTCGCATTTATCGTCAATTTTTTTTTCTCATTTTTTAATTACACCGATGCGGTACAAATTCTATAATAAAATTCGTCAAAACTACAGTTCCATAAAAATTTCAACCTCGGATTGTTGTGCCATAATTTTTGGAATGGCCTATATGTACACGTATATATACATAATATATACAACATTTCGCACCCTCCGGATACTGAGCAAATGAAAAACGTGAAAATAAGAAAAAAATTATTAGCAGTAGATTTAGAAGAATAAAAACGAAAAAAATAACATAATAAGAAAAATAATAATAATAATAATAACGTGTCGTTTTGCACGGCGTGAGCAATCGGTAAATCTTTCGCGAATCGATCGCTCCACCTTGGGCATTGTTGACAATTCTCGTTATGCTTCCAAACGATAGTTGAATCTCTTTTAAAACTTTCTCTCAGTGTAACCGTGTTCCATATTTTGGTTCATCTTTTATTTTGGCAAAAAAAAAAGAAAAAAAAAAAATTCGGACAAATATTCTCGTATGTAACAATATGAAATGTCCATGGTACAATGAAATCATGATCAGATTGGGTTAATCGTTGTGTTGAAGAAAAAAAATAAGGAAAGACAAAAGTTTACACATCAGCTTACAGCCAGTAAAAATTCGAATCGAATTAGTTGTATTGTGAACAAAAAAACCAACTGAAGTAACTGTAACGATTATAGAAAAAGTACTACCGAAGAAGTCGACAAGTCGATCCGATTCCATGAAAACTTTAAAATCGATTAAATTCGTGAATTGGTTCGCGATAATTTTCTTCGGCGGAAAACGCAAAAAAAAAAAAAAAAAATCGCAATGCGTTTATCGAAGCTTAATATCCTCCGCTTGACACGTGTAGAAAAGCTTGCAGGCCGATTAATATTTCGGTCTGATAGACATAAGTTTTCTCTAACAATAAGCCACGTTCACAATTCTCCATGAGAATGACAGGATGACAAGGCGCAGAACAGCTTCCGCTTCGCTTTGAACTAGAAATATATATTACAAGAATAATTTTTGTCGCTGCGCCTAAGGTTTGTAAATTGTATGCGGACTGGAGAAAAGTAACGAAGAATGTGTGAACGTGAAATAAATTAAGACCCCAACCCCCCAACGAAACAGTATTATATTTCTCAGCGATAAGAGTTATAAGCCGAATAGAAGAAGAAATATTCTTTGCGTAATCAAAACGCGGTTGAAAGATTGTTTAAGAGATATATATTGCATATATAATATATTTAGATGTATAATGGAGAGGTGCGTGAAAAATTAAGGGCCGGAGGGTGCGAGTTTCGCGAAACCGGGCAAAACGCTAACGAAGAGTATTGAAAACGTTGAGACGAAGAAGAAGAAGGAGGATAAGATGAAGAAAAAATAAAACACACACTGGTCCCTGGCAGTTTCCCGGGTGGCCTCCATTATTAATTATTAATTACATTTTTGTACCTAGTTGCTAGTTTTGTACTAGTTTTGTAACGTACCTCACAATGGACGTGCTGTTATTACATATTTTAATGATTGTTAAACGTTGATTGATGACTACATTGTACGTGTTCACGTTGTAGCATTACGAGTGATGATCCTTGATGTCGATAGGAGATTCGATTATAAAAATATCTCTATAACGATACCGGATGTGGCGAGTGTGGTAGCTGACGCTTATGCTCTCTGAAAAAATATCGAGTCGAAAACGGCACTGATTTTTCCCCACTCGAACGCTGTCACAGTAACGATACCGATAACAATGATTAGGATAAACAGCAATAATGACAGAAATTATGTATTCTTACGTATGCTAGGTAATCTCTTCATGCTCCAACGTTGGATCTCGGCACTTACTTTGAGCTCAGCCTAAGGTACCACACTTGATTTGAAAGTGAATGCTATCTCCAGGTTACTGTTGTGAGAAATACTCTGATTGCTCGAAGAAAGTACACATAGGTCTTGCCGACAGACATACATATATATATATTTGAAATTTTATTAATTTCCAAGTAATTATTCGACTCCAAGACGTCGAATTTTGCTCAAATTGATCCGCAGTAGTAATCAAAATCTGTAGGATCAATTAACTGCTGCGAAAAACGTATAAAATGATAAGATTTTAGCCGGAGACTGTCGAAATAGCGTATAATTGTTTAAGATCATAAATTAATAGCGTGCCTTAGCTGATATAATAGACGACATACAATTATGGTACATACCGATGAATACGACTCGATTATAGAGGATCGGACGAAAAAAGTCGCCACTGGCCTTTTTTGAGTTCTACCAGCAAATGTGCGATGCAATGAGATTTCTAGTTGGGCAAACACAGCATTTCTTATCTCTTGGAGAGTCACTCATTATGGTTGACGATATTATAAGATGGTGATGACGAGTTGAGTTTGATGATGGCGATACAATATTACCAATTATTATCCTAGAAGCTAGAGTAGCGGGTTCTGATAATAAACAGTGACAACGTAGATACTGCAATTTCATTCGAAAATCAATGCGTTCAATCATTTCAATACCTACTCCTCATCTTATCAATTCCAAAATTCCTATTCAACCGAGTCTGATTATCGGTTTCTACAACCCCGAACATTGGATAGATAATTTCCGCCAACGTTATTTCGAATTGTGATCATCGCAATTTGCAACATGGTTATTCACACGTGCTCTCGAGTCCCTCACCCAACTCCATATACAATGCGGGTAAGTACGGATAAAGTATTGGGAAGAAATAACTATCGTAGCTGGTTGAAATGGAAATCGCGTAAAACAAAAGCGAATTCAAATTCGTTTAGTCACTGTACCTACAGAATACTAATGGCACTGATCTCATAAATTAGTGATGGTTTACTGCAGGTAATAAATTACGCGTTGTTATCGATTGTCTCCAATAACCAATTGAATATTACTGGAATGAATATTACTCGATTGTTGTAGAGAAAATCGATTATTAAAGCATCCGATTCTAACGTCGTTACCACAAAATTTGAAACCTGTTTGTTTAAAAACTTTATTTCACTGCATTTTTGCTTGGTCCAAATACTTCACTCGATGAAAGACGATCGAATAGATCAACTTGAAACACGGGATGAAAAATTTTGAAAAGCATTTTCTGATATCATACCTGTACTTTTCTAATTTGAAAAACAAATGTTGCACAAAGTAATATATATCCTGAAAATTGAAAGTTAGAAACTTTGAAAACGGTCATAAATTAATTGAGGTTTCATATTATGACACGGCTACATACGTTTCTATGTTTGATCACACTTGTCACGAGTTGTTGCGTTCAATTTTAGTCAGCACCATGTATTTCTCAAATATTGAATCTCGAACCACAGCATGTAATATTATATAAAGTGAAATTACCGACGATCAGGAAACGTTTCATGATACCATATCGTGTTATCGATGAAGACTGTGAAATTTACGCACATGATGACGTGAAGTTTCTAAATTACTCTCTCTCTAATCCGAGTAATCCTTGGATCCAATTAGTCCCGCTTTAGCCAATTAGTTATATCTCGATATCAGACCCCAGCTTTGACGTTACCGCGACTGGAATGGTAGTAAATACAGAGCAGCACATACGAGACGGAAAATTGCTGAGGATTATAATGTTTCTTAAACTCGGGAAGGCATCGCGGACTGGTACCAATACTACCCGCCATCCACAATCCTAATTATGCCAAGGCTCAATCGATATAGAGGGGATATTTTTTTTATTTATTTATTTTTCTTACGGACGTAACTCAGGGTTAAATTCCACGTCACGAAAGCCTACATGCATTGAAGACCACTTATTCGTTTGTCACGATAAATGCCTGGCTTTGTAATTTACTATCCAAAACCTTGCACAGCATTTTCACAGATCTGCATTATACCGATGAGACCGAACAGAATGATGGATGAGGAAGAATTGGAATGATTGCAACGCCAATAACGAGGGTAATGCAATTTAGAGTATTTACGGTACGTTGGATGTGAAAAGTGATCAGTTTTCACCGTTTTAATTTCCTTTATCAAATGGAAAGACTACAAGAGGTCTCTGCCCTGGGTCTATAAATACACCGTTGCTTAGGGTTCTTCAAAGTTATATCGTGATCACGAAGCTCGGTCGGCTCGTTCCAACAGTATAATAAGCTTCGCCAATGATCATTCTCCCTGTAGGAGAATAAGGTAAAACTATAAAAGGCGGGACAGATAGAGGGAGAAAGAGTGGTAGGCGTGAGAGAAGAGGAGAGGTATAGTTAGAGAAGGACATGGAATAGCTAATGTCGCATTACCTTGCCAACCGCAATAGCACGTAGGTCGTTTGTGACCCTAGAAGAGCGAAAAAACCTTTGAGTGCCTCTCATATCAATCAAGAAAGTGCGAAGGAGGCTGTGAAGATGACTGAAGCCGACGAGGAGGCGCGGGTAAGTCACCTAATTAATTATCGAACTTCGTGTACGTGATCTTGTCCGCCGTTGGCAAGCTTCGATTTAACCGATACGTGATCGTCGTAATTCACGAGAAAATTAGAGACCGTATACCGCCTTCCGCCATGAGATATCGAGACCCATTAGGAATAGTTTCAAGTTCGTCTTAGCTCCGCCGTATATCGTGCAGACATGAAAGCATCGTAAATACCCCCGCATGACACACGCGTGGCTTTCAGTGAGATCGAACGAATATACTGTCTCCGTATGTCAACGCAGAGCACGAGGCAAACCTCTCGTGATTATCTGACATACCGTTCTCTTTTCTCCATTTATATTTTCTAGTTCATGCATTTATCTTACTTCGCGTTATACCCTGCCGTCCGCTTTTTGCGTAGCAGATTTATCGTGCGCATTGTGTGAGCTATCGGGCATTGACCACAAATATAATAATTAGACTTGCGTCACGTTTTCTCGAAGTTTCTGTTTGTGGATTTTCATTGTTTATCAATCAGTCACTTCCCTGCGACATCACTGTTATAATGACTGATGCTGTTATCCGCCAAGTCAGTTACACTGCAATCGTACACAAACCAAATCCAACTCATGGCCCATTATCAAACAATGGCAGACAATAAATCAGAGCTTTAACCACAGTCTAAATCCTAAATGGAATCGGCGCAATCAGATATTAACTTACCAACTCTACGTACCGTATGACTCGACTCAAACTAACCGTGGTTTGCTACACAAAAGTATTTTGGGTTACCTTAAGTTGTACCCAAACAAAAGCTCATTTCCAAGAGCTACACAAAAAAGCGTTTAATTAGCAGATTTTCTATCGGCTGGGTTATCAATAAAGTAGATTGCTAACATCACAAGAAAGAGAACTGAGCATTAATCCTCCGTGTGAACACTGGGTCTTACAGGAACGGTAATCTTCTAAATATTAATTTTTATGAACAAGACTTCCAAACTTTTGAATCTACCGAATTTTGGATAATGCAGTCAACACTTTGAGAAGAAGCCCTGAATTTATTCTGATTTCTTGAAAGTCTGGAACACATCGAAAAAGTGTACCGACGAAAGATGTGAAGAACAAGTATTCACACGAAGGGCTAATGATCATTATACCCTAACCAGCCATACCAATCTTTGAACGCTGATGACATTACGACGTTTCGTAACATCTGCTTTTTGTAGGAGGTGTTAATGAACGACTTTTCGAACACACTGTATAAAGAGAATGGAAACGCCAAATGGCGCGTGGGTGATGTGTCGGGGGTGGTGCCAGACACCGCGTCAGTCCCGAACCCTCTCATGTTAGTTCAGAGTAGGGTGTTACCCCCTTCGCCCCTCACGGCCCTTGCCTATGGTCGAGAGTGAGACCTCGGGAACACCTAACAATTTCTCCTCAGTTATGTGGCGTAGTCGTGTGCCCGAGGAACCCTGCATGACAAAGTTTTGAGGGATGTTTGTTCATGGTCCACGTCGAGTTTATTCCGCTGAATCTTCCGACGAGTCGGAAGAGGGAAGTGGCGAAGAAGGAGGTCCTGGAGATGTTCTTCAGGTCATTTTTTTCGAGATAACAGAACGGAGAAAAAATTGAAACCAATTGCTTCTGATTTTCATTGGGACGTGTTAAACTTTTCAATCGTCTGATTTGTCGTCTTACAGAAACGCAGGGAAGAATGCGAGCGAAAGGCGCGACGTGGCGAGATGGATCCTCGTCTGGAGTTCGCGTTTCAGCTTCTCATGGATGCGACGGGACTCCCACGTAACGAGGTCATGGATCACGTATTCGAGGGGGATATGCTCGATGAAATCAACCACCTGTTCATGCCGCACATGAGATGCACCCTTGTTTGGTTTTACCAAGAAGTAGAAGAACCAGAGCCTCAACTTCCGGTGGACACGGTATGTTACGATCTTCACTGCTCTGCAATATTTTTGTGTCCAACCAACCAATTGTAAGAATATCGATCATTCTCTACACGTGTTGGCATCAGGGTCCAACGAAGACTGGCGGCTCAAGAACAGCACCAGCGGCCTCGGTACCCAAACCTAAAGAACCCAAAGAGCCACCGAAAAAAAAGTTGTTTCTAACAGACGGATGGCAAGTGCCTTGCTCTGGGATTTGTATATACATGTTTCGGTGAGGTTTTTCATATTTTCTTGATCATCTATTATCTATATTCTGTTGAAAATAATTTGTAAATTTATCGGGTAGCATCAACACTACGAAGCAACTACCAGAAGAAGGTTTTCACCGAGATCTTTACACAGGGATAATCGATGCCATCGCGGTTGGAATGGTCCCCTCTATACAGAGAATCGTGGAACATGTCTTCATGGATGCCTTGGCTCATCCCGGCATGGAGGACGAGGATGACTGTCCAATGATCAAAAGTTTATTGCTGCCTGGGCTGAGGTCATTCTGCAGTGCTTTGAAAGGTTAGGAGTTTATGAGAAATATAATCTTATAGGAATTTTGTTATTCACTCAGAACTTGTGGTTTTATGCAGTGTGTGAAGAAGTGGCGATAGAGGGAAGTATATTCGACGATGGAACGACCTTGATGGTAGATGTGCACAATTTCGAGGAGGCCAAAGCTTTCTTAGCGAAGGAAGGCGCCGCCGGCCAAGTCGAGCATAGAGTGAAGTCATGGATCAAGAAGTTGAGAGATTTTATGTTGGAAAGTAAACAAGTCAGAAGAGAAAATGATAACTCTGGACCCCAACAAGAGTTGGAGTACTGGAAAAGAAGGGGTGCGCAGTTTAGTCAATTGACTAGACGATTGCAGGTACAGTATACTTGCATTAGACAAACTTTTATCTGACGCAACAAGTTCGGATGGTTGGAAGGCTGGCTATCGAGGATACAAAGTTTTCTTCTTTCAGCAAACTGTTATACATGTATCGAACTTGGTTCCAATGTAATTTTCTCTCCGATCACGAGGTTTTTTCCAATCTGCTTCAATGCAATATTCGTCTCTGAAACACCGAAACGCCAGACCAAGTTCCTAGGCCATGCATTCCTCAAAATCTCTAGATCTTATCGAAAACTATGATTAAATCAGATTAAATACAGTTCCACAGTATTTCTACCACGAAAGTCATTTATCTCTGTACTCATTTCAGGAGCACGAAGTGCGGATGTCTTTACTCTGCCTGCAAGTGGCTCGATCAAAGACGATTAAAGATTGGGTAGAAGCTGAAGACGAGGTCACATATTGTTACAATGAGTCTAAAGACAACGCAAAGTATATTCAAGCGATGGAGAAGTGTTGTCATTGTTTGTATCTTGACGATCCGGTAAGCTATTCACGTTTCGTAATGACCAATTGTAGTAGTGTTTGGTATTACTAACTCTTCAGATTTAATATTGTGTTATGTCTGCGATAGATGATTTAATTATTTAGGTTCTTCCTCCACTCAAAGTACCATTACACCGGAAGGTGTTGAGTATATAAAAACGAGTCATGGTTTTATAAGTAAAATAGAATTGATGCAGAAGATTGCTTCGATGCTATTTCTTCACAGTCATCAATGTTCAAATGACACTTATACCTAGTCAAACGTGTGAACCATTTATGTTTTGAACGTATAATGCTGGAAGTAAAAATTATATATTTCAGGTAAAAATGAGGGACTCTCTGGTATCCTTGCTCCAAACCGTTCGCCTGATATACAGTGTGTCTCGATATTACAATACTTCAGAGAGAACTAGTTCTTTGATGGTGAAGATTACGAATCAGATGATCGCGGCTTGCCGAGAGTATGTGACGAAAAGAGGCCGGGAAACTGTATGGGGACAAGACAGGGCGGCTGCCAGATCAAAATTGAAACACTGTCTGCGTTTGAATAAGTGAGTACTCACAACGGAAATCGAGGGTTTAAATGTACTGCGATAAAATTGTGCTAATGGATGAATTTGTAATCTGAACAGAGCCTACAGAGAAACTTACCGACTAGTTCGGTGCTCACCTGCAGTCACGGAAGAAGAGTTCCGCTTTTCTGAAACCCATGTGTTTGGTAGATTCGATTCATTCTGTGCTCGGATAGGTAAAATTCTGAAAATGTTCGACCTGATCGAGGACTACCAGAGACTGTTCGAGCGCCGAATGGAGGGATTACTTCTCGGCGAATGTAAGAAGTTTTGGTTCCGTTCCAAGGTATTTTCAAGGTTGATTAATCGCCGGATATCTTTTAGCGCTGGACGAAGCCATGAAAATATTCGAGGAAGCCAAAAAGTTGGCCACTAGTAAATCGTACGACTATCTCGACCCAAGAAACGTGGACTTCGACGTGGATTACGATGCTTTCATGGCCAAGACTAACGTACTGAAGGAAAGCATCGGCGATATAATCGAGAAGAATTATGCCGACGTGTGGGAAACACCTCAGGGTATCAGGTTTCTGACGAGATTCGAGAAGGTAAGCGCGCAATACTGAAAAAAAAAACAAATCGGAATTTACCGCTTACTTCCAACTCATCTAGATTCGTTTATTCCAATACAGGTTAGCGAAAAGATCCCTCTGACAAAGCTGGACGAAAAATATATTCTGGCTGTTCGCTACTGTGACAAAGAAATAGAACGAACCCTAAAACTCTTTAAGCGACAAAGGGACGATCCACCGCTTCCCAGACACATGCCACCAATCGCTGGCCGTTTAACTTGGGCCAAGTCCTTGAAGTAAGTGAATAGAGTAAAAACAAATGTTCCGTTTGGTCAATGATGAACGTTACTACTTTTAGAGTACATTTAGACGATTTAGCGACATCTGTATCAAGTCACCCGGTGTTGAAGGCTTTGCCACTGACGGTCGATCTGGTGCGTAGATACAATCATGCCGTTGCAGCGTTGCTTCAGTATCAGGTAGACATCGCTGAGGTTTGGACGCACCAGAATTCCTGGATTGTGGAAGACTGCTTGAAAAGGTGAGTAGGTAACGTGGTGTTCAGTTTTGGACTTGAATTTATAATCGACTGTGACTCAATTTCGGTTAGGCCTTTGCTGACGATAGATCAGGAGTCGAGCAAGGTGCGAGTAAACCTTGAGAATCGCATCACTCTGTTGATTAGAGAAGCTGACTGTCTAGCGAAACTTCAATTGGAAATACCGATAGTTGCTCTAGCGATTCTCTCGAAACGGGAGCACTTTACCTTGGTCACAGATTCCCTGCAATCCATCATCGAGAATTTTGTCAGCACTGCACGCCGCGTTAAACTCGAAGTGAGACCTTTGCTGTTGCCTCACTTGGTAAGAGTCGCCTCTCTGCTAGGGCCAGGGCTAATTTCCCTGACTTGGACAAATCCAGCGTGGAAAGACTTTTGTGATAATACTAAAGAGGAGATTAAAACTTTCGACATATTGATAACAAGGGTTCACGATGTCTATACGAACAGGTAGGAAACCGTTTACTTTGAAACGTATTCAGATAAATGATAAACGACTTTTCAACGTGGTTCTTTCAATCCAAAAGAATTCTGCAAGTCTTGGCGAGCATGCAGAAGATCAGCCTCCATGCCTTGCCAGACGACGAGCCATGGGGTGTGGATGATTTTGTTGAGAGAACAGAAGAGGCCTGCAGAGCTGCGGCAGTTGACTTGCATCGAAAGAGTCTAATGGTAGAAGAAGCAGTTGAGGAAGTGTTAGAGTTGGTCAGAAATGCCGCGACCAGTTTTAAGAGTACTGCAGAGACCGATCAATTTGATTTCCTGAATCGCGAAGGTAATATTCAAACTCGCACAGAACTCTACATGAAGTAAGACTTCACTCTGAGTAAGAGCACTCTGAGAGTCGTTACATTCTCTAACGATTCAACAACTCAGACCAGGAGGGGCAGAACGGTTCCGACGAGGGCGGGCAACAACAGCAACAAGATTGGTCTGTGGTTTGGGCGTGTTTCGACAACCCGCATCAACTCTTGGCAACCCCCGGTGGCGGCCTTTCAAAAGGCATGCAGGAGATGGTGCGCAACGCCGTCTCCGAAATGAGAAGATACTATTCAAGAAAGGTCGTCGACGTTCTCATCAAAGTCACTCGGAGCTCTCTGGACGCACTGAGAAAAAGATTTATGCAAGAAACTGACAATGGTACGGATGACAAGAAGAGCGTCATTAAAGAAAAGCTTGAAGCTACTCGATGCTCGTTTTTACAGAGGATGTACCCCACCCGGTATTTTTACTTCACGCTACTCTAGTGATACCAGCTGTTACCGTACGACCGAACCTTGAACAAGTTCAAGATTCATTGAGTTCAGCGGGTAAATGTATCGCAGGAGTTGCTAGGGGTGTAGCGCAGTGGAATGCTGGCAAAAGCAAGGCGACAGAAAAGGTATGCGCATTATAGGCATATGCCAATAATCCCATCGATCTCTTCGACCTTTCATTGTAACTCAAGCAATTTCTGATCTATGTATGTACGTACTTCTAAATGTGCTTCTCTGAATCACCTTTTCTTACTACACTCTGGACTTTACAACTTATTTACTTAAGCTGATGCTTCGGAATGAAGTCTGCAGATCTTTAACTCTTCTGTAGTCTTGATTCTATTCTGTACTTATGTGGTTGGATGACCAGCCCAAATGGCAATTTCAGATGTGACACGTTATTTAGTGACGACACCATAACTGGGTATATGACCCCCTGTAGTTAACTTTGTGGAATGATCGTCTGTATTTATTAGTCGTTGTTTCACGTCGCATTGTGAAAAGTGTTTCTGATAACCCTAGATCAAGAAAAATTTAAATATGAAGAAATTTTTCACCTTTTCTATTCAATAGCAAAGCATTGTTAACAAGGCAGTCTTCGCAGATATACATTAGGTGAAATCAACGCCTGACTCCAATAATGGTAATCGGTAGGAGATGAACATATAAATGGCTTTGAAATTCTGTGGATTGTTGTAAGGTATTACATGTTGTAACTGAGATTCATTGTTTGCATCACCGAGTACTGTGTCTACTGTTCTCTATTTTCTCTTTCTATCTCACCTGTAATCTACTATTTTCTCTTTCTGTCTCACCTGTGGCATAACTCACCATCAACAAATGGCATGGTCTCTACGCTTTCACTGACTCTCGCTGTAAATACCACACTACTTCTGTGTACTGCACCTATTTCTCCACAATCGATGCTCATCGTAGCCCTCATGGCGAGGCCTTCCTGGAGTGCCTAAACGAAATTTATTTCACGTCGTCACGCTGGCTGAACAGGTAGCCGCTGAACATCAAGCTCGAGAAGCGGAGGATCCACGTGCCAGGCGAAGGCGCCTTTACAAAGTCGAGTCCGAAGAGAAGCCTGCTTTTCCCGTACAGCAAAGGAACTTTCATGCTATGGTCATGGAGAACAAAGAAGTTGTTAAGATGCTTTCCCTGCTAAGCTCATGTACCCAGGAGTTAAGACAGGCACGTGAAAATCGCATAAACAATTTGCTGATAAAGTTCTTTTCTCAAAAGGCTTTTTCTTTTACAGGATCTGACTAGTTTTCTTGAGCGCTGGAAACCTTACAAATTTCTGTGGAAGAATGAACGAACGGTACGAGAGTTATTGCAAATCGCGTTACCTGAGTTTGAGTCAACCCTGAGGAGACACGGCGAACTGGAAGATAGACTGGCCACTGAACCAGACATGGTTATTTTTGGCACGTCGATTGCCGTTTCGACGGAAAAGTTAAAGTACGGATTGTATACCGAGATTAAAGGTAAGTTTCACAGATTGAGGCTCGTGACACCTTGGCATTACAATAATGTTAGAATTGTCACAAAAATTTCTGCGAGTTAATTTCATTGTTGTAAAAATTGCTGTTCAAATAATAAAAAAATTTGGTACGTTAGTTTGCATGTCAATAAACTGTAAAACTGAATCAAGTACGCAGCGGCACTTGACAATATATTTCTATATTTCAGGATCAACGCACAAAATTGGTCAAGCAATGAAGAAGAAGTACAGGCGAGAGATGGAATACGTCTATGCCGTGATGAATGAGATGGAACGAAAGCTTGATAGGCAGATCCGCGATTTGGATGACGTTCGTTTGATCATGGACACGTTGAAAAAGATTCGCGAGCAAGAAGTTGACATGGAGCTAAAGATTGATCCTATTGAAGAAGCTTTCAATATCGTTACGCGGTACGAAGTTCCTGTTGACAGGGAGTGCTTGGAGCAGGTCGATAATTTGCGCTACACGTGGCAACAGCTTCAAGGACGAGCTTTGGAGAGTCACGTTCTATTGCTGACGTTACAGCCACAATTCGAAGAAGAATTACGGAACAACTTGGAGAAATTCCGAAGTGATAATGAATCCTATTGTGAAGAATACAGGCACTCGGGACCAATGCAGCCTGGCCTGACGCCTAGAGAAGCCTCCGACAGGCAAATATTATTCCAGAATCGATTCGATGGGATGTGGCGCAAGCTACAGACTTATCAGAACGGCGAGGAACTGTTTGGCTTGCCGACGACAGATTATCCGGAGTTGTCGCAGATAAGAAAGGAGTTGAATCTACTTCAGAAGCTTTATAAGTTGTACAACGATGTTATTGACAGAGTCAGCAGCTACTATGACATACCTTGGGGAGAAGTAAGTTGAAACGGTTGAAGTTACCTTGGTGCAATGGAACGGTGGTTGCTATATTACATAATCATGATACAGAAATGTTTTTTTGTCAGGTCAACATTGAAGAGATTAATAACGAACTGATGGAATTCCAAAATCGTTGCCGGAAATTACCGAAAGGCCTGAAAGAGTGGCCAGCCTTTTTCGCATTGAAAAAAACGATAGACGACTTCAACGACATGTGTCCTCTTCTAGAACTCATGGCGAACAGAGCAATGAAACCACGTCATTGGCAAAGAATCGTCGAGGTCACTGGCCATACTTTCGACTTAGACAGTGAAGGGTTTTGCTTAAAAAACATTTTGGAAGCTCCGCTTCTCAAGTACAAAGAGGACATCGAAGATATTTGTATATCGGCAATGAAAGAGAAGGATATCGAAGCGAAATTACGGCAAGTAGTGAATGAATGGTCGGCTCACGAGTTGACCTTCATGACCTTCAACAACAGAGGCGAATTATTACTGCGAGGAGACACCACTGCAGAAACTATCGGCCAGTTAGAAGACAGTCTCATGGTTCTTGGATCTCTTATGTCGAATCGTTATAACGCTCCGTTCCGTAAACAGATACAGCAATGGGTTTCAGATTTATCGAATACTAACGAAATATTGGAGCGGTGGTTACTCGTCCAAAACATGTGGGTATATCTGGAAGCAGTGTTCGTCGGCGGTGACATTGCCAAACAATTACCAAAGGAGGCTAAACGATTTAGCAAAATTGACAAGAGCTGGCAGAAAATAATGCAGAGAGCTCACGAAACACCTGGCGTCGTTCCATGTTGCGTGGGTGACGATTTGCTCAAACAGCTCCTGCCGCACTTGCAGGAACAATTAGAATTGTGCCAGAAATCACTTAGTGGGTGAGCATGAAAAGTATAAACAACAAAACTTGTATAAAATGGTGTAGAAATAAATGACGTACCTTGATTGATGCACGTATGAACAGATAAACATCGACTTATTACAGATACTTGGAGAAGAAACGAATGATGTTTCCGAGATTCTTTTTCGTATCCGATCCGGCATTGTTGGAGATTTTGGGCCAGGCGTCAGACTCCCATACAATTCAGAATCATCTTTTGTCAATATTTGATAACACCAGGTATGTGAGGTTTCACGACATCGAGTACAACAAGATGACGGCGATTATTTCTTCGGAGGGTGAATCAATTGTGGTGAGTAAGACCGGCTGTAGTTTTATCCGGTAATCTGTTCAGTTGAAGGCACGACAAACCGATGACGAGGCGTTTTACAGCTTGAAAGAGCTGTTCGAGCGGAAGGCTCCGTCGAAACTTGGCTGATGCAACTTCTCCAAACTTCCCAGCAGTCTCTACACTCTATTATCCGCCAATCTCACGCTATGATAAACGACCAAAATTTCAATCTGCTAAGTTTTCTTGACAAAATGCCCGCTCAAGTAGGGATCCTTGGTATTCAAATGATATGGACCAGAGATGCTGAGCTGGCGCTCATGCAGGCTAGGGCGGATAAAAAAATCATGGGTGAAACAAACAACAGATTTTTAGAGCTACTCAACACTTTGATCGACCAGACGACAAGAGACCTGACAAAAATTGATAGGATTAAATTTGAAACTTTGATTACGATACACGTTCATCAAAGAGACATTTTTGATATTCTGGTAAGACGAATTGATTAAACAACAGCTACATCGCCCAAACATTCAATGAATTCTCGGTAACGCAGTCATTCAACTTCCTGCTCTCAGTGCCGAATGAACGTGAGATCAGTCAATGACTTTGAATGGTTGAAGCAATGCAGGTTCTACTTCAAGGAAGACTTGGACAAAACTGCGATATTCATTACGGACGTTCAATTCACTTACCAAAATGAATACCTTGGCTGCACGGAACGATTGGTCATCACTCCACTGACTGACAGGTATACAATTCTACTTAAAATGAAACCGACGAGCTATCCCGAAGAAGCTCACACAGTCCAAAATTATGATTAATTTTATTTTTCATCGCCTTTAACCGATTTCAGATGCTATATAACTTTGGCCCAGGCCTTGTCGATGTCCATGGGAGGCTCGCCTTGTGGGCCGGCAGGTACTGGAAAGACTGAGACTGTCAAGGATATGGGAAAAACATTAGCAAAGTATGTCGTCGTATTCAACTGTTCCGATCAGATGGACTACCGAGGCCTCGGCCGTATCTATAAAGGTTTATCACAAAGTGGTTCTTGGGGTTGTTTCGATGAATTCAACAGGATCGAACTGCCCGTCTTGTCTGTCGCTGCACAGCAAGTTGCTGTTGTCTTGGCCGCGAAAAAAGAAAAAAAGAAACAATTTGTATTCACCGACGGTGATCAGATCGACATGTGTCCCGAACTCGGAATATTCATCACAATGGTAGAATTTTCTCATACTTGACATTGCAGTAACGACAATTCAATAATTGCGATACTCGTGCTTCAAAATTAATTGACAATTGGTTGTAATTTTTTTTACAGAATCCAGGATACGCGGGACGCAAAGAATTGCCAGAGAACTTGAAGATTCAATTTCGTACCGTAGCCATGATGGTACCCGACAGACAAATTATTATTAGAGTAAAGTTAGCCAGCTGTGGTTTCCTCGAAAACATCACACTGGCTCGAAAATTTTACACTTTGTACAAATTGTGCGAAGAACAACTCACAAAACAGGTACATCTTTCCTTTTACACGTCGTTGAGTAGAAAATGACAAAAAAATCCACATACTTTTCTTTAACATGTTGTAGGTTCATTACGATTTCGGACTGAGAAATATTCTGTCAGTTTTGCGAACACTTGGAGCATCAAAAAGAGTTAACTCGAAAGATTCGGAAAGTACTATAGTCATGCGAGTACTCAGAGACATGAATCTTTCGAAATTAATCGGTAGCTAAGTTAACTGTGAAAAGACGTTAAGCGATCACTCAAGCACTGTAGAGTAGAAAAGTTGCATAGATTCACAGAAAATGTATGTTATTTTAAACTATTCCTTTGCGAAATAAATCAATACATAATATGGACGAGATTCTTGAATACGCTTAATATACGCATAATATTTCTATATGCTTATAGATATATTCATACTTATACTTCTTTTTACATTTATGCACACAGAAAAAAAGTAAACAATGTACTTTGTTCTCACAGATGAAGACGAACCGCTGTTCATATCGCTGGTGGCTGATTTGTTCCCAAACCAAGCGCTTGAAAAAACAGCTTACCCGCACCTGGAGACAGCCATTGATCAGCAGGTGCAAGAAGCTGGATTGGTTTACCACCCTCCATGGGTCTTGAAATTGATTCAACTGTATGAAACGCAAAGAGTGAGGCACGGAATAATGACTCTGGGTCCTACTGGTGCAGGAAAAACTACGTGCATTCACACTTTGATGAAAGCTTTGACGCAATGTGGGGATGCCCACAGGTAAGTATGATTTTTCGGTGTTTATTATCTAGTGATATGGCACCATAACTATTTCCATCGATCTATAGGGAGATGAGAATGAATCCGAAGAGTATAACTGCTGCACAAATGTTTGGCCGGCTTGACGTGGCCACTAATGACTGGACTGACGGAATTTTCTCTGCACTATGGCGGAAGACTTTGAAGCTCAAAAAAGGGGAACACGTGTGGTTGGTCCTGGACGGGCCAGTGGACAGTATTTGGATAGAAAATTTGAATTCCGTGTTGGACGATAATAAAACCTTGACCCTGGCCAATGGAGACAGACTAGCGATGGCTCCTACATGTAAGATAATTTTCGAACCCCACAACATAGACAATGCAAGTCCAGCTACGGTATCACGGAACGGAATGGTTTACATGAGTTCATCGGGCTTGGATTGGAAGCCGGTTGTTACTGCGTGGTTGAAAAGTCGGGCGACTCTGGAAGAGGAGGTCTTCAGCGAAATGTTCGACCAATCATTTTCTCAGCTGTACGCTTGGAGTACGCAAAACTTGGTATTTTCGATGAGGATACTTCAGTGCAACGTGGTTCGTCAAATGCTTTGCCTGTTGGAAGGTTTGGTACCCCCGGAAGTTCCCGTTGAAGAAGACGAGGATGACGAAGACATCGAGAGAGATAAGCCACAGCCCATGTCGGCGGAGCATCTGAGACGGTTTTACGTTTTCGCAATGATTTGGGGTCTTGGAGCCTTTTTGGAAACTGCAGATCGACTCAAGTACGATGACTACGTGAGAACGAATTTGACGGCGTTCGACCTACCTACATCGGAAAAATACCCGAAGGCTACGGTCTTCGATTTCGTTGTCAATGACAAGGGGAAATGGGATCCTTGGGCGACTTTAGTTATGAATTACTCGTACCCTGATTACGCTACTCCAGATTATAGCAATATCTTAGTACCGATTCAAGATAACGTGAGGATTCAATATCTGGTCGACCTGATCGGACGTCAGGACAGAGCGGTTCTGTTGATTGGAGAGCAAGGATCTGCTAAAACAGTCATGATGAAATCGTACATGAAAAGAGCAAATCCAGAAACAACTTTGGGACGTTCGTTCAACTTCAGTTCTGCTACAACTCCGTATCAATTTCAAAAGACGATTGAAAGTTATGTTGAAAAACGACTTGGTAATACCTTTGGGCCACCGGGTGGAAAGAAGATGCTTGTATTCGTCGACGATGTTAATTTGCCCCAAATCAACGAATGGGGTGACCAAATTACAAACGAAATTGTCCGACAAACAATGGATATGAAGGGATTCTATTCCCTCGAAAAGCCTGGTGAATTCACAACTGTTGTTGACGTTACGTTTTTGGCTGCGATGGGACAGCCGGGGGGTGGACGAAACGACATCCCTTCGCGTCTGAAGAGACAATTTTGCATCTTCAACTGTACAATTCCGAATGACGCTTCGATCGACAGGATCTTCAGCGTTTTGGGCGAAGGTCACTATAATACAAAAAGGGGGTTTTCAACGGAGGTCAGGAGTCTCGTGAAAAAAATGGTACCGCTGACCAGAGTTCTCTGGCAAAGAACCAGAGCCAAGTTATTACCAACGCCAGCCAAGTTCCATTACGTTTTCAGCCTTCGGGATTTATCACGCATCTGGCAAGGAATGGTTGGCACACTATCAACGGTCATAGAGAGTGAAAGCGTTCTCATGCTTCTTTGGAAACACGAATGTACAAGGGTATTTAGTGACAGATTTACCTTGCTAACGGACAAGCAATGGTTTGATGAAGAGTTAGTCAACACCGTAGAAGAAGTACTGGGGACCAATTACGTACCTATGATTGATAAGAATCCAGTCTTCGTTGACTTCATGAGGTAAATACTCAATGCAGCTCACCAATGTGTACATGCTTGCGTTAATACGAGATTTCATCGCGCGTTTATTCAATTCTGTTTTTCAGAGACGCTCCCGAGCCGACTGGAGAAGAGGGAGAAGACGCTGACATGGAACTACCAAAGGTTTACGAACCTGTTGAAGAGCACCAAATCTTGAGGGATCGATTAGAAATGTTTTTATCCCAGTTTAACGAAATGCAGAGAGGGGCTGGTATGGATTTAGTTTTCTTCCCTGACGCCATGTTACATCTGGTTAAAATTTCGAGAGTCATCAGGCATCCAAGAGGGAACGTAATGCTTGTTGGTGTCGGTGGCTCTGGTAAACAGAGCTTAACGAAGCTATCGTCTTTCATTGCTGGATATAAGACCTTCCAAATTACATTGACTAGATCCTACAACGTGACAAACTTCCTTGAAGATTTGAAATTTCTTTACCGCTCGTGTGGCGCTCAAGGCAAAGGTACGACCTTCATATTTACCGACCTTGACATCAAAGAGGAAGGGTTCCTCGAATACTTGAATAACGTTTTGAGCTCTGGAGTCATAAGCAATCTGTTCACAAGAGACGAACAGGCAGAAATAATTTCCGAACTTACACCGGCCCTGAAAAGAGAAAATCCTAAGAGAACGTTGAACAACGAACTTGTCATGGAATACTTTCTCCAACGAACTTGTCAAAACTTACACGTGGTGTTCTGTTTCTCTCCAGTTGGTGAGAAATTCCGAAATAGAGCCCTCCGATTCCCAGCTCTCATATCCGGATGCACGATTGACTGGTTCCAGCCCTGGCCAAGAGATGCATTGGTCCTAGTGGCCGAGCATTTCTTGCACGATTTTGAAATCGCCTGTACAGATCACGTCAAAATGCAGTTAGTCAACGCATTAGGCTCTATACAAGATGTAGTGGCAGAAACTTCAACCGAGTATTTCCAGCGGTTCAGACGAGCCACCCACGTTACCCCAAAATCTTACTTAAACTTTATTGGAGGATACAAAAATATATACCAATTGAAACAGCATGAACTTGGAGAAGGTGCGAGGAGAATGGACACTGGACTTGCTAAATTAGAAGAAGCATCAGTGTCTGTAGAGCTGTTGAAACAAGAACTGGCTGTTATGGAACAGGAATTAGCACACGCGTCACAGAAGGCAGAGACCGTGCTTTTGGAGGTGACTGAGCGAGCAATGCAGGCGGAAACTTTTAAAAATCAAGTGCAAAAAGTGAAAGAAAAGGCAGAGGTATTGGTTGCCTGCATTGCCGAGGAGAAAGCGGTAGCTGAGCAAAAGCTGGAGGCTGCGAAACCAGCCCTCGAAGAAGCTGAAGCTGCCTTGAATACTATCAAGCCGGCGCATATAGCTACTGTCAGAAAGTTGGGCCGACCCCCGCACCTGATCATGAGAATTATGGACTGCGTACTGATTCTGTTTCAACGAAAAATCGGATCAGTCGTTCCCGATTCTACGGCCTTATGTCCAAAGCCCTCTTGGGCAGAGTCACTCAAAATGATGGCCAGTACAACGTTTTTGCTACAATTACAAAACTACCCTAAAGATATAATCAATAACGAAATGGTCGAGTTGTTGCAGCCGTACTTTAAGATGGAAGACTACAATATGGAAACAGCAAGAAGAGTGTGTGGAGACGTGGCCGGTCTTCTCTCATGGACCAAAGCCATGGCCTTCTTTCATTCAGTGAACAAAGAGGTTCTTCCACTAAAGGCAAACTTGACTTTACAAGAGGCTAGACTCAAAGTAGCTATGGAAGATCTTGCCAATGCGGAAAGAGAGTTGTCCGAACGAGAAATGGCCTTGCAGGCCGTTAAGGAACAGTATGACGCAGCTGTGTCAGAAAAACAACGTTTGACGGATGCAGCCAACGTGTGTCTTAGAAAAATGACTGCTGCTACCGCTTTGATAAATGGTCTGGGAGGTGAAAAAATTCGGTGGACACACCAAAGTCGAGAATTCAAAGACCAACTCGGACGATTGGTTGGAGACGTTCTACTAGCAACCGGGTTTTTGTCCTACTGTGGACCCTATAATCAGCAATACAGAGGTGGGCTCGTCAACTCTTGGATGGATATTTTAACCACTCGAACTATTCCGTTTACTAAAGACTTGAATATAACTAACATGCTCGTGGACTCTGCCACGATATCGGAATGGACCCTGCAAGGTCTTCCGAACGACGAGTTGTCCGTGCAAAACGCTTTGATTGTGACAAAGTCATCGTCATATCCCCTTCTGGTTGATCCACAGAACCAGGGTAAAATGTGGATAAAAAATAAAGAAACGTCGAATGAGCTACAGATAACATCTCTCAATCACAAATACTTCAGAACTCACTTAGAAGACAGTTTGTCACTAGGAAGACCGTTACTTATTGAAGATGTCGCGGAGGAACTCGATCCCGTTATTGACAACGTATTGGAGAAAAATTTCATCAAGTCAGGTTCTATCGAGAAAGTAATAGTTGGGGACAAGGAGTGTGATGTTATGCCTGGTTTCATGCTCTACATCACAACTAAATTGCCGAACCCAGCGTATAGTCCAGAAATATCAGCAAAGACGTCAATCATCGATTTCACCGTAACTATGCAAGGGTTAGAAGACCAGCTACTCGGTAGGGTGATTCTGATGGAAAAGGCTGACTTGGAGGCTGAACGTGTTGCTCTATTCGAGTCAGTGATGACGAATCAAAGATCAATGAAAGAGCTTGAGAGCACTTTGCTGCACAGATTGACCTCCTCTGAAGGTTCGCTGGTAGATGACGAAGCTCTGATTCGTGTTTTGCAGGAAACAAAATCGACCGCAGAATCGGTTAGTGAAAAACTGCAAGTTGCTGCATTAACGGAAAGGAAAATCACGATAGCAAGAGAAGAATTCCGTGCAGTAGCTGCTAGAGGGTCCATCTTATACTTTCTCATAGTTGAAATGAGTAACGTGAATGTGATGTACCAAAACTCTTTGAAGCAATTCTTGACTATATTCGATAACTCGATAACGAAATCGACTAAGAGTGCAATCACTAATGAACGGATAGACATTATTCTCAGACATCTGACCCTTGAAGTATGGGGATTCACATTGCGGAGTTTGTACGAAAGGCACAAGGCACTTTTCACGCTCATGCTGGCAATGAAAATAGACTGCCAGCGCGAGGCGATCTCCCACGCAGAATTTATGGCATTTATAAAAGGAGGAGCGTCTCTGGATCTCAACGCAGTAGCGCCAAAACCGTTCAAGTGGATACTGGACATAACTTGGTTAAATCTGGTGGAAATCAGCAAGCTCGAAGTATTCTCTGAAGTGTTGACGAAAATCGAATTCAACGAGAAAGAGTGGCGGCAATGGTATGAAAAGGAGAAACCCGAAGAGGAGGAACTACCTTGTGGTTATCAAAAGAATCTCGACGTCTTCCGGAAATTACTGTTAGTCAGATCGTGGAGTCCTGACCGAACTCTTTCTCAGGCGAGAAAGTATATAATAGAATCCCTGGGCAAAGAGTATGGCGAGGCGAGAATTTTGGACCTAGAAACTACGTGGTCGGAGTCAGAACCAAGAAGTCCTCTCATTTGCATTTTATCCATCGGGTCAGATCCAAGCCCGCAGATAACTGCGTTAGCGAAACAAAAGGATGTTCGTAAGTAACATGACACACTAATGAACGGTGAAAGTTGATACAATGAAATATGCGGAACGTGTTTAACAATTTACTCGTGCTACAGAACTCAGATCCGTTTCGATGGGGCAAGGGCAGGAATTTCATTCTCGTAAAATGATCAGTGATGCTATGGCCACCGGAGGATGGGTCCTCCTGCAGAACATTCATCTGTCTCTTCCTTTCTGCACTGAAGCTATGGACGCTCTGGTCGAAACCGAGAACATTCATGAGTCATTCAGACTGTGGATGACGACGGAAGTTCACGCGCAGTTTCCAATTGGTTTGTTACAGGTAGGTCGGAGTAGGTACATATTTTCTTTCGTCGACAATAGAAAAAATCGCTACCGTGAGTAACCATTCTCACATCTCTCTACTCAAATGCAGATGGCCATCAAGTTTACAAACGAACCACCGCAAGGCATAAGAGCAAGTTTGAAGAGGACGTACCAGGGGGTGACACAAGATGCTCTAGATTACAGCACGCAGGCTCAATGGCCACCGCTTTTATACGCTGTTGCATTTTTGCATACCGTTGTACAGGAGCGAAGAAAATTCGGACCACTAGGTTGGAATGTGCCGTACGAATTTAACCAGGCGGACTTCGCTGCGTCGGTGCAGTTCATTCAAAATCATTTGGACGATATGGATCCTAAGAAGGGAGTCTCTTGGCCGACAGTATGCTACATGCTTGGAGAAGTAGGAAATCGTTACTGATTTTCGTTGATTATGATACAAATAAATTTTCCACAGCGGAGTTGAACACGAATTTTCATGCATAATTGTTTGACGACAGGTTCAATATGGAGGCAGAGTAACAGATGATTTCGATAAACGTTTATTGACAACATTTACGCACGTATGGTTCTGTGACGTTTTATTACGACCAGGGTTTGAATTCTATCACGGTTATCGCGTACCTCAGACTCGAAACCTGCAGGGGTACATTGATTACATAAACAGTCTACCAGTTTCCGATACGCCAGAAGTATTTGGACTGCATTCGAATGCGGACATAACTTACCAGATAAACACCGCAAAAGGAATACTAGATACAATTTTGAACGTACAGCCGAAAGAAGGAGGCGCCCAAGGTGGCGAGACGAGAGAAAGCATCGTTTACAGGCTGGCTGATGACATGCTATCGAAATTACCACCCCAGTATAACGCATTTGAAGTTAAGGAAGCCCTGCAAAGAATGGGAGCTCTACTTCCGATGAATATTTTCCTGCGTCAAGAGATCGACAGGTCAGTGCTTGTGCTTCGAAGTTCATTTCTACGTTCTTGCAGACCATGTTTACAAAGAAGATAACAAAGTAGTAGCCAATGGATTTCATTCCAGGATTTCGCGTGTGATAAAGGAAGTCCAATCGACTCTAAGCGATCTCAAATTAGCCATCGATGGCACTATAGTAATGAGCCAAGGCCTTCGGACATCGCTAGACGCGATGTACGACGCTCGCATACCCGAAAAGTGGCAAAAGATATCGTGGGAGTCTGCAACTCTGGGATTTTGGTACACGGAGCTGTTGGAAAGGGATGGACAGTTTAGGCACTGGTGCGCCAACGGTCGTCCGAACGCTTTCTGGATGACGGGATTCTTCAACCCTCAGGGATTTCTAACCGCAATGAGACAAGTGAGTTGATTCGCGTATACTATTTGCGAGGCTGAAAGGATATCATAATCGGCTAAATCCATTACAACAGGAAGTGACCAGAGCGCATAAGGGGTGGGCATTGGATTCGGTGGTTCTTCAAAATTTGTTAACCCGGCACAATAAAGAGGACGTGAAAGAACCCCCACAGGAGGGAGTTTACGTCCATGGTTTATTTCTGGAGGGTGCATCGTTGGATAGGAAATCAGGAAAGTTGGTAGAGAGCAAACCAAAGGTGCTTTACGAACAGATGCCAGTTATATACATATACGCAATAAATACAACGGCTGGAAAAGATCCAACGCTCTACGAGTGTCCGATTTACAGAAAACCTCAGAGAACTGATCAGAAATACGTCGGATCAATCGACTTTGAAACTGATCATAATCCTCGGCATTGGACTCTGAGAGGAGTCGCGTTATTGTGCGACATAAAATAAAGGACCATGGGGTAATAAAAACTTACATACATGTATACATTACGTGCAAAGTTGGAATAATTTCATGTAATTAGCAAAGTTATTTACGTGGACTGCATAATTGATACATGGATAGTATTTAATTTTTATAATAACTACTGGAAGGAACAAATCATGCGTACGTACATGTCGCAGGTAAATTTCAATTTCGGACTGAGTTATCTCAAGTAAAGTAAATTAATTTTTTGCGGTTACAATTATAACGTACACACACATAATGTTACATCCTGATACGAAATAACATCAAAATTCATTCACACATATATATTTTTTTTTTTTTTTACAAAATTCATATTTAAAATTATCTGCGTTCAAATTTGAAAAACGCGACTAAAACACTATATTAAATTAATAAAATAATTCGATGTACAAATTCAACGTCTGTGCAAATATTATACTATTACTTAATTGTAAACGTACTTGCGGTGTATACGACCAGATATACACGGCATATATCTTAAACTACTTGAATAAAGAAATCCGTGGAATAAATATTCATGTAAATATTGGACACGTAATATTAACCAGGTGATTAAATATTCATTTCATGTAATATCTCATCAATCATTCAATTTGGTACCTGTTTTACTATCAAACCGTGCCACTTGATAAAAAGCTATCGATTTACTGTACATCAGCGCTAAGCTAAGATAAAATATTTCATACACATGAAATACAATACGCACATTAGAGCGGTCCTTATTTGGGTTATTTTGTTAAAAAAACAGATATTTTAAAATAAATTTTGACCCGATTAGGTGGACACTATGACTATTAAAAAATGTGCCAAATAAGGACCATAATAATACAAGCAAATCGTAAATAAAAATGTAATTCACTGTAAGTAACTTTTTATATAGTAAATCTCAAGAATATTATAACAATTGTAAATTTTTTATAGAAAACATTTAATTGGATAAATACCGCTGTAAAAAAGATTTACCAAGCAACCGAGAATTCTTGCACACAAAAAATTGTAATGCAAATTTATTTCTCTGTTTATAGAAGTATTATATCATAAGCTTTGAGGAGCACTTAAAAAATTCTACATTATAGTCACTGTATAATCTCTCTCGTCATTTTATTCAAAACAATGGCTATAAATCGAAATGTCAACGCATTTTTATATAGCTGCACCAAGAAATAAGTCGTCTAGTCACTGCAATTAAAAATCATCATTAATGTATATATATATATATATGTATGTATATGTATATATTCGATTGCAGCAAGGCGGCTTCCATTTTGCAGCTTGTAACTGTACATTTATTTCATTCAACGAATAATCTTGCATAGTGCGATAACCGACGTTCGAGCTTTTGCTGCCAGTAATTTGAAATCATACTAGCAGCATATGCAGAGTAGTGGCTACTTTAATAATGGCTCCGATTTTTGCTTTTTCTTCTTCATCTCCATAGTTCATTTCGATTAATGCTGGACTCGTGTCCAAGCTTAAGGCCGCAACGTAACCAGCGTTATTAGTCGTGTTCAGGCGAATTTCGTTCATCTCAATATTTAGAGGTATTAATATTTCTCTAAACTTTGAACGTATTGTTTCATACGACGATTCGCTATCAGACTTCAACTTGGCATCATTAATCAAATTGACAAGCTTTCCGATTGCCTCGTACCTAACATTATTTTCTAAGGTATTCTTCACTTTTATATGGTACTCAGATATTTTTACTCCCAAATTAGGCTTTTTTATAGCCGGCAATTTAGTTAATTCGGGATACTGGGATATTGCTACATTGTCTAATTCATCATCATACGCAGTTTTCTCGTTTTTCATATAGATGCTAATATCTCGGATTTTCCCAGCGACTACATCCGTGATGCGATCCATCATCTTCTTAGCGGCCTCATGTTTTGCCTGTCGCTTAGTAGTCGCAATACCTCGTTCTACAAAAGTTGAAACTATGCAATGAATTGTAAAAACTCTTGCATGAGGTGGCCCAACGTCGCTAACATTCTCGTAGCGAGGTTCTTGCAAATTGTTATCTGCACATAGTTCCTGAAAATTGAACACTCGTAATTTTTTATCTATTGTCCAAAATATCCACAAGGAGCAGTTCTTATTGAATTCAACAAGAATGCGAATTTTCATCCTGGTCCCTGTTGATTTTTTTGCCTTTTTATACAATTCAGCGTTACAAAGTGTCAGTCCTAAATTTTTAAAGAATGACTCATAAAGAAAGTTTTTAAAAACTCGAAACTTTCGTACAAAAGAGTGAAATTGTTTTACGATAACATTTTTCATAGGTCAGTCAAATTTCGAGCAATACGTTGCTCTATGAACTCGAATTTCAAAAATCTGATTTTTTGCATGGGTGTCATGAGAAGACCCTAGATTTAAAAAATCCGTAAACATTTATGGTTGATCCTTTCAGAGTGTACTTGAATTGTATCGAAGTATAAAAAACTTGGAAGGGATCGTGAATTCAGTTCTTCTATTTGATGCGTTCGCAATCACAAGTATACCTGCAATGTTCCTATTGCGTTGATAAATGCCATATTCGACGATGTTTGTGCTGCAGTGGGAGCCTCCGCTGTTGAAGAATTATGTTTCGGTGACTGAGCCGGGGATGCCGGTAGTTGGGGATAACCATTTACTTTAGCAATAGTTTCTAGCATTGCTTTGGCAGCTTCGTGTTTGGCATCTTTTTTACAACGTCCCATTCCAGTTGCAGAGAGACCGTCACACGTAACTTGATAGGTGAAAGTATTCTCATGTGACCCGCCTCCATTGTGGATAAGCTCATAGTTGGGTATTGTACATTTTTTCACCATCATCTCTTGAAGAATGGACACCGGAGTTTTGCTCATTTTGTAACCTGTAATTTCAGAGAAATTGATAATTTTGTAACAGGATATCAGTTTCAAGTTATTAAAACAATATTGTGAGGATACAAACTAGCTTGATATCTTCTTCAAATGGCTATTCAAGTATCACTGTGCTGACAAACATGTTCAATCGTTCCTTACTTGGAATTTTTACGTTTCAGTACTTCTATATTTCTGTACAATTTATTTATATTAGATTACATGAGTCTGGAAAAAGAGGCTAGTGCAGAAATCCAGGATTTTAGTAGTAAAAGATGAATAATAAAAACTACTGTCGTTGCATTTATTAAAAAATTATACGTTGCATAGCAAACGAGTGTCAGTGCATGCTTGTTACACAACTAGACCAGAGTCTCGGTGACTATATCTTAATATTCTACTCCTGTAAAAATATTGAACCTAACGATAGGCAGTCATAAGCCCAGCAGGCTGGTTTGAAGCAGAGCGATAATCAGCATCGATGTATCAATGTTCATTGTTTACATCAGTATCTGTTGGCGCGTTGATACTCTTGACAGGCTTCAATGTAACAAGTGTCATGCGCTTACACTGAACCGACAAAGGAGACTGAAAACAATTCAAGTTCGAAGAATATGATAACGGACGTATTCGTAATGAGTCGCGAGCATGTTTTACTATGCCCTAGAAAATTTGAGTCTCCATGTAAGGTTGAAATGTTGTTCCGTCGAAACTCGGTACCGAAACTGGAGCGAAATGAAGGAAATACGAACAACTGTGCCAGGTATGCAGCTGCACACTGCTTTCCTAACCTAAAAATGAGTAGGTTCTGCTGACACTGATATTCGGTTCGTGTATGCAACTTAAACGTGGGAAAATGTGAAGTGAGCTCTTTTTCCATCATGATATTCGCAGACGTGACATTTGTCATTCTCAAAGATCGTATTTGGGTTGATTCCGATCGGTAAGTTGAATTCTGATTTCAATTGAAATTCATCAGTAAATTTTATACTGTATGAAGTAAATTTACTTACTGTTTTTGTGCAAAACTACTGGCAAGGATTTTATCACTGATTACAAGCGTATCGATGGAGAGAATCGAGAAATTTTGAAACGACACACTTGTAACCTCAACTTACAAATTCTCTGGCGACAATCATCTGGGAATCCCACGGTCAGTAGGATCGTCAGAATGGGTCAAAGACTTGTTGCCATGCATTTCTTAAAGAACAGCGTTGCCATTATCAACTGCAAGGCATTCTGACGAGAGGATGCGTGCATCGGAGAAAACAGGAATGAATATTCTATAGTTGGTTCTTATCGACCGAGGGAAATGTCACTAATTCTCACTATTAGCAAAACAGTTATCTGCAACGGCTACGGACTACGTTAATTTAATCGCACGATTATTCGAATTTACGAAAATGATTATCAATTGCAACAATGTTACCGAAGCATGCATCATACAATTGTTGGTTCAGCAGCATGAGCGATAATTTTTTGTCGACGACAGGTATTTGATAAGTCCAGTTTGACAGTCAACCGTCCATTTAAAAAAAGGGAATCTATCTTGCTTAGGGGATTCTACAGGGTAATATTTTCACCTACCGACAAAGATCGCAAGATCTCGTTGATCGTAATATACAAATGATCCAAATATTTATTTATTTTAGAAGAAAACAAATAGGAATGTCTTTTGTTTATCTGCTATTCTATATAATAAAAATAGTACAAATACATCGGGAGTTCTCTGAATTTTACTCAATATTCAACCTTATTCAAAGAGGACATGCAGCTTCGTAACACGCAACTTCATGAGTGTCCTAAACGAGAGCTGCATCGGAGCCGTAGGCATCCTTATCTAGTACTATACGTCAGACAAAGATGCCTATGGTCCGAGTGTAGTTCTCGCTTTCCACGCCAGGATCGCATTTTTCGCTCGTTCCCGCGGTCAGTTTTTACACGTCTATGAATATAGAGACTGAGCGTGCCTACAAGAATCGCCGTGGGCGGCCAGAAATGACTCTACCGATGAGATTCGCGTTAATTTTGACAAATGGTCTGATTTGTCATCATGCTTACGAAATAACAAATATGTGTACGGAACAAATGCTTCTGCCCGGAATAATAATTGCAATAGTCCCGGCAATACCGGGTAAACTGCTATAAAGTATAAATTGTCTCTATGGAACAGGATGATTCCAAACGATTGATTAATTTCGTGCGACAGGGTAGCAACGGAAACTTACGATTAGCCGAGTCATTAGCGTAGACAGGAGAAAATGCCCGTCGGTTGGGACAAATAGAATCGATTTGGCGCTGCCGTGAATTTTGCGCACGGTCTCTATAAGAGAGTATGAAGAATCGAGTCCAGCGTTCTCAACATGATATTGAGAATTCTTGTGCTGTACTTCGGTTACAATCCAGATAATGCAGCATGGCGTCTTGTAGATGCAAGATGGCGCGCGGTTCGAAAGTGGAAGATGGAATGGAAAAATTCCACGCGCAGTAAGCAAACCTTCGACATCCAAGTGTCAGGGCCTTGAATATCACAAATGGTTTCTGCTATCTCCGGCGCATGCGACCATGTTCCCCATCTGTCATGGATCCCGGGAATAGTTTGCTATCGCGTATACGGAATAATGAAATACGTTCTCGATGAAAAATGTGGCGAACAATTGAAAACACAACAGAAACAGAAAGTGCAATTATGACTTGGTGTTAAAGCGGTGTCAAATTAGTGATTTGAGGTTCACAGGCGTGGAAAATTGGCGTTTAAAAATGAGCCTCGCTGGCACGGGCTGCTTTCTGTCATTTCGGAGTCGGGAGAGAGTGGAAACAGTAAGTAATTTCCCTACGTTTTTCCACTCGCTTTTTTTCAATCATTTTTCTCCAAACTCCCCCTTCACATCGGGCAGAGAATAACCGATGTTTGCGTTTTTGCCTCGCGAAATTTCTGAGAAAACGAGAATTTCCGTCGTACAGTTTGTTCGAGCGGTAAAATCCACTGAATTCAACCACCAAATTGAACAGTATTTTATCACGCTTCGCCGCAAGTGTGTGTATATTCTTACCTGCGCGTACACAATGACCGTCTGTTCAAAGAGCGGCAAGATACCGTCTGGATTGACTGTTTACATTGTGACGCTTTTCGAATCAACAAGCGGATTTTTTAAATTCCAATTAAACCCCGCATTAGTTCGCTTTGCTTTGATTTTTCACCGCATCACGCATCGAAACACGTCCGTTTGCGTTTCAAAATATTGCCGCGATTTTTTTTTGCATTTTATTTTTATTTATTTATGTATTTTTTTTTTTTGCACACAATCTGCGATCGTTATTCCTTCAATTTGATTCACTGAAACAGTATTTCGTCACGATTTTTCTTCGCCGCTGTTGGTCAATTCGATAAAGTGAAAGTGTAACGAGATTTCTCGCGTTGTGTCGTGTATATATATACGTTACACATTCACTGGCATTCTTATGCATAGAAGTATGCACAACACGTAGGTGTGATTGAAATACCGCGGTTCGCTGACACCGTAATAGGTCTTTCGAAAATTATTTCCACTCACCTTTAATCGATTATCCGTGTTAAATACGATTAGTTAATATTCGGCTCTCTATGACTGCAAATGACGCTGTTATGGACATCGCGGTATCGATACGAATAGTTATTATTTCCTCGGGGCGCTTTCCTCCCTGACCCTATTGAAAACAAATAAAAGTCAGCTGCCTGTACCATGAAAGGTTTCCCCCTTTTTCCTTATACATCGTGTACTGTTATTGCAATCTTTCGACTAGACCAGCAAACGCGATATTTCGTTCAGCCTTATATCTGGTAAAGGTCATGCAACATCTGCCAGCGACAGCCACATGTTTTCTTACACTTTCATTGTGATTATTTTAGGAAATATTCAATTTCGTTGATAATTAACGGTTTGGCTTTTTATAAACACATCTCTATTTGTCATAATGAAAAATACATTATAGGTGATGTATAAAAATTGGTGAGTCAAATATTTTTCCAGTTAAATTCATTCGGTGAATTACATTCTTAGCTACCAAGTTATCGTTGATGTAGATAATATTTTTTTCGCTCTAGCAGAAAATCGTTTGAATAGAGAAAGTTTCTACAAACGTTGATCAAAGGTACAAACACAGCTTTATTGTAAAACTTAAAACTTATTGTTTTTCCTGACCTACATTTTCATCAAAAAATCACCCAACCAACCAACTTTACTGTAAACATCAAGTATGAACAATTGTTTTATATTCGTATTACGACGAAAGCTTTTCTTGGAGAAATTAGGGAATTTGAGAAATATATTCAGAGGATTTGTTATTCAAAGTCTTCTCGAATCTAGTGAATTCGAATTATTCACTATACCTTAAAATCTGAGAAATATTTTTCCCTCGGTATTACATGAATATGACATTGTAAAACATGAACGAAAGCAAAAATGCAAAACATAAGAGCAAATAAATTTACGAATGAGCAAATAATTATACTCTGTCATTCCTGCGGGTAAAATTGTTTTTATACTCCTTCGCGGTTCGACTTTTATGACATGTGAATATATCACACACACACACACACACACACACGCACACATATGCGTAACAACATTACAATGTGCGTATTGTAGCAACTACTAAAAGACAAAAATATCACATATTATCCGGCCGACACCGTGAAACGTGTTCATGGTTTTCAAAACTGTTTTTAATGACTTCAACACAATTGCATCACCGAGTCAAAAATAGAAAAAAGATTTGACACTTTGCGTTGTGTTTGCGCTAAATTTTTTTCTCCATCAAGGCAGCGGCAGGTGGGGGGGGGGGGGGGGAAGAAGTCTTCGACGAACTTGAAATTGTTTCGCAAAACTTTTATTTTTTTTTTTTGTGTCTGTGCACATGTAATATATACGGTATAATGTACGTATAGCTATAAATAATTATAGATCCGAGAGACACCGAGCCTGTCATATTCGCGAGAGTTACTGCATCGTAGATTTAATTTGAATTTAGATGCCGAGTTTGTAATCTGATAATCGAATGAAACCTTACATTCCTATGCGGCGTATTGCTATTCGTTGTTTAAGGAGAAGTAGCAGAAGACAAAATAAAAAAAACAATAGGTGTGGGTAAGAGTCAGGATTCAAAGATATAAGGGTAATTTCTAGTTATGGTTACCGTACACAGTCCTCAATTATTTTCACTTTTTGTACGAGGCTGAAGTTGGTAACGATAGCGTAGCGAAACATAGAGGGGAAAAAAATCACTATTTTGAAATTTTCTAGTGACTTTGGAGTGGCTAAGTTTTGAAAATATGAATCACCGTTTTGCCTTAGTATAATTTACTGCATTTAAGAGGTTCCTAAAATTACGAAATACGAGGTTTTCTGAAAAAAAATTAGTAAATATAGTGAATTAGGTTTAACATCGCAATAGCCTGAAAACGTGTTGTTGACTACTATATATAATTACACTAAATAGTTACTAGTTGTACAAAATTTTCGTCTAATACCGAGGGTATTTAAATCGTAACTGCGACGATACCGAATTTACTAGAATTTCCTAATATATAACTTTATAAGTAGTGAATGAAATATTTCTTAGTTAGGGAATCGATATCGACAAATATATCGCTGCATTGATCCATCGGATAAATAAAAAATTTTTCATTTTTTGATCGATAAATTGCTCTCAGCAAGAAATTGTACAGCTCGCGCATTATATATTATTACATATAACAAGTAGGTGCGTAAATCCTTCAACGGTTCCGTGATTAACATGTGTAGTTAAAAGCGATAAGTTATCGTTAGAAGTTTTCGCCTCGGAGCCATAAATTTGGGATTAACACTTCAGTCTTTGTTCAGCCAACAATCATATTAATAAATTTTTTCTATTTATATGAGGCATTCCATACGAAATAGTACGATTTTTTCATTCGCACTTCATCCTACTAAAAAGATCAGTTTTAAAAATCGTTTCTGTGTTGTGCCGTTTTTCTGAATTCAAGACCCATCTGTGTGAATATAAATCTAAAAAACCTTTATACGATGTGAAAATTACTAGAAACACATTAACCACAACTGTTTTTTGCACCTTTTAATGATCAATGTACAATGTCGAAGTCGATAACAATTTTCAAATAAACTGTCTTGGTGTATAAAAAAAAATTCCGATGCCAAAAAGGTACAATTTCCTGAGATCTCCAATTTGACCAAGAAACACGCATGTGTAGGAAGTCATCGCATAAAACCCTTGAAATAATCACTGATTTTCAATTTCTTATGAAACTATTGCCTTTACACAAAGTCAAAAGATGCTACTATTACAGTGTACCGAAAAACAGTTGAAACAATTACAGATCATTACGAGGCAAAAAGCATTCAATTTCACGCGGAATGGCCCGTACACAATTTGAACGGTACAATTGATCACAATTATTCTTTTCACAAGGGACTTGCTAATATCCTAATTTTTTTTGTAAAAAGGAGACAGCGTTAACGAATGAGTCACCCCGCGGCTTCGTTTAATGTTGAAATTAGCATATTCCACTGTCGTTCAATTTGCTCGGTTGACGACGGGATGTAAATGATTTGATTAATTAATCGTTCAATTAATCGGCGACTAAAACAGGAAGAGCGTCGCCGTTTCGTTGTTTAACCTCCGCTGTCGTTGCTGGTGCTGTTGCTGCAGTAATTTGTTTCATTTTACCGTGTCGTTACACCTATAGCTGACCCCGATACAGTGGCGAGTTAATTCCCGTTACATGTTTCAGGATTGAAAAAAAATTATCCAACCAAAACCGAGCGATCGGTGCCGAGCCATCTATAATTCATGACTTGTACGAACAATTTCCCATTACATATTAAATATACAGGAAAATTTTATACCTAGATTATATAAAAAGGGAAATATATTCAAGCAATCTGAAGAAAAATACTCTTTTCCTACAGTGACTGAAATTTTTTGTTAAAATGCATTGTATATATATATACATATTTAAACGATTCATCTATATTCGCATTGCAGCCGGCAACGATAACCTTAAATGGTGACCGGTAATCACAAGACGAGAGATGACTGAATTAGTGGCGTCATTGGTTTTTTTGAATTTTTGAAGACCGTCGATTTTCCAGTCTCTTATGAGTCTATTCTACAATCATAATTATGCGTGCATCGTGTTTGCTAGATTTAATTTAAATAAAACACCAACCATGGTTTGATATTGTAATGTATTTTAGATTCTGTGATATCACCTGTTTAATTTGTACTCGACCGAATCTGCGGAATAATATTGATTTTTATTCTTTCGGGAGCATCCCTTCATCAATGCGAAAGTAAATCCCCCCCCCAAAAAAAAAATAAACCGACGTAACTTCGCCCTCGAACAATTCTTCCTCTGTATTCAAAACACGGATCCAAGATGGCGGTTATTATGCTTATGAGCATCGGGGTTCAGAACGTCCCAATAGAATCAGAACTTATCAGAATTCACCAATATTTTCCTCTTACAACACCCGTTATCGCAACCCTGAGAAGAATTTCATTTGTTACATTTACACTAGAAAATCTGGTGAATTGAGTATCGTTACAACAACAGTTCGAAAATTTCTACAGGTACCAATTTTTAGGGACAATTTTGTACGAAATGTTCCGATTTGTCTAAAAATTTGTAGGAAATTGCAGAAATCATTTTCACCATGGTACACAAGAAAATTTCGTTGAAATTATACTGTCAAGTATGAAAGTATGATTATAGTTGTCAATAAGGCATTTCATCTAAATATATTTGTTTTTTTAACCACAACATTTTCGTCAAAAAAAATTCGGTACATATACGAGTGACTGTAATAGCGACGAAAATTTGCAAAGTGGTGATTTTTCTTCAATATTTGGTTATGTCAACGTTTGCTAAGTTTGTTTCATTGTTTCTCTGCCCTTTCGTGCAGGTGAGTTTAAAAACCTGCAGTGGCGTTACGAAGATTGCTGCATCAACTTTTTGTCATTTCATTTACATTCCCCCCGATTATTACGCCGTCGCTCGTTCGTTCTTCTCGTACGATTTATAACTTGAGGCTTATCCTTACAGCGTACACAAAGCGGCGTTCTCTCACGGTATTTATCATGCACGGAAATGATGTTATATGCTAATTTTGACACATAGTTATGAATTTTTAAGTGGGCTTTATTTTTCATACGAACTCCTTGCGCAACAGATTTGATATAGGATTCGTGTCTGTTGGCAAAATTTGATGCATCGTACAGCATGAAAGCAATTCAGTCAAGGAAACTTTGCAAGTCAGATGACTTGACACCGTTGAAATAATTTTCATCATGCGAAGTTATGCTTTGGAAGTCAGTTTTCATTACAGTGTTTCGTTTACAGTCGATGCGGTACGTAAATGAAGAATCCACATTCGTCATGAGATGAGATAGCTATCGATACTTCGGATTCGGATCATGTATAAGTGGCAATGAACTTCGCGTCACTGCTTAATTTACACTGTTAAAAAAGTTTGTTGGAAATTTACTCAAATTGTAACGGAAGGTTTATCTTTTTACGGAAGAGTAAATTTACTTTAATTTTTTCAAGTATTCTTTGAAAATTAATTTTTTGAATTTACCGTAACATTATCGTAAATTTCTAAGTATATAATTCATGCAAATCATTTTTTGTGAGCACAAACAGTATTTTAACAACTTGTCAGTAGCTATAATCGATGAAAACGCATTTTAGATTTTTTAGAAAATCGAGCTCATTATTATTTGTTCTTAACCAGGACTCGAAACCCCGTCGTTCGCAATTTCCGGATTACTAGTTGGACACCATATTTACTAGGCCAAACTACTTTGTTGAGAAACCATGACTTTATTTGATTAATAATACAATGTACGGTCCACGCGGACATGGAAAATAATACAGTCACCGAAAACTCATCAATAAGATTATAGTTTTAGAATTCATAATCACGATACAATTTTGAACAAATCGACAAGAGCATTTAGACTATGGAATTTAAAGTTCATATGCGACATTTCCGAATCTAATTACGAGATATTCGAAATCGCAGCGTGAAATTAATATAGATGCATACTAATTTCTTTTGCTGTAATACATTTTTAATTTTAACAGACTGTAATTGAATTTCTTTGGACATTTATCACGTGAATTCTGCAGAATGTTTAGTAAACTTCAAATAGCGTATAGCAAATGTATAGTAAATTTACAAATATAATGCATTCATTACGTAATTTAGTAAAGTCGAAGTACGCTTTTGCGTTTCTCGAACCAAGTTAAGCAAAATTACCAAATTTTATTGCAAATCTAATGAGAACGCATAGTAATTCAGTTCAAAACATGAAATTTGAAATTTAGCTACAATTTTGTGTAGTGAATGTGTGGTAAATTTACAAACATTTTTCACAGTCTACGCTCTTTGTCTATGGTCCACTTCAATCCAAGAAAATACTCCGAAATGGGTTTCTGATGAGAATAATTTCTTTTTAACGTACAACTATATTCTAATCTCGAAATAAGTATTCTTATTGGCACGCTATGAAAATATATTGCATTGTAAGGTACCAGCTTGGCAGCTTTGTATAGTTCGTTGGCTGCATTTAAAAGTTTTCCCGTATAACACAAGTTATAAGTTTAGGATTCATTTGGCCTCCTTTTACTCTGGCAAAACGAGTGAATACTAGATAAACTTTAGATTAAGAAATACTTTGCCCTTAATAGTGGTACATGGGTTCACTATATATCTGTCCCATTAATTTGAGTAGGAATCAATTCAACGGTGAAACGGAACTCGACCCACGCCACGGTTAGGTTTTGATTGCGACTCGTATCCAAAGTTTCGATCGATCGAGCTCTTTTATTACGAGTTCCGATCATAAACGAATTTATACCTATATTAGAATATTTATTGCCTCAAGTTCATCATCTCATGCTCTCAACTAGCTCGTCGTACCTTTCATTTACTCCCCAATACCTTATTATTATAAAGCTTTCGATGAAGCTTGATGCCGGATTGGAACTTCGGGTATAGCAATGTTGAATAATTGATTCTCAGTAGTTGACTATTTTTTTGGAATCAAAACTGGAACGAGTTTCCTTTCCAAGTCAACTTTATGTGCCAACGACTAGCGACGCAAGCGACGGGATAAAGAAACGATACGTTGATCATGTACACATAAAATTTCTGTAGAAAGAAGACTCGTTTTAGTTTTGATTCCAAAAAAATAGTGCTCTACTGGGAACAATGACTCCCAATCTCCCACGTCGGCTGCATCGCGAGTCATTGTCACATAATTCGTACACATTCAAATTCACATTTTGTTTCGGACCGAAAACAAGGTAGCCTTTTATGAGGGGGCATTAATGCATATTACTGTACATGCTATAACTTTTAGTTACAAGAAAAATAAAGGGGTTCTCCGATAATAACGCAAACGCAGCGAAACACAGAAAATAAAGGGCAAAATCGTATATTCAAGAAAATGGGTGCTCTCAAGTTAACGTCTAGAGAAAGACTGTTTTTACAATAATGACGGTTGGCGCAGCAACCTGAAGTAATTCATCTATTCGTAACATGCTTTTAGCTCGAAGGGCTAAGATTCCCTAGTTTAACCTCTTCCCGGCAATCGTCCCATATTTGGAACGAACGCGTGAAAATTTCGGCCCGGAAGAGGTTAAATGTAAATGATGAGAAGGTACATACCTTCGTTAGAATTCTCTCGCTATGAACTTGCATCGTGATCCGAGTCAATAAACTTGCATTAATACCTCTGACATTCGTTTTGTCCGTAGAAGACGCGTCATTGAGTGGCTGAGGTAGCCTTCCAAAAACAACCAGCTTGGACCGGGAAAGGGTGATCGAGACGAGGGGTGCCAACAAGAGGATCGAAGGTGTCGGGACGGTGGTACGCAGAGTGCTTGTCTACGGGTAATGAGGCAGGTGGTGGTGCTGGAGCCGGCGGGCAGCGTCCTGGTCATCAGACAGACGTCCCTAGGTGGTGGCGTGACTAGCGTGACGACGTCGAGTGCAGCTTCGCATCAGAATCACACCGTGGTGCCGGTCTCAGTGTCAACGAGCGACCAAAATCAGAACAGAATAGTGGTCGTGAGATCGTCGTCGAATTCCTCGACGACGGCCTCGGTCAGTCAGAGTGCCCTTCACTCAGCACTGCAACAGGCCTCCCGGAAGGCGATCAAGGCTGGAAACAACATCGGCAAGCCAACCTCCGTCACCACAACCGCGAACGGTAACTGTAACAACAGTCAGATAGACGGAGGCTCCAACTCCGGAGCCTTAAAGGACAACTCCTCGTCGGGAAATGGAAACAACAACAACATCAACAATAGCGTCAACAACGTCAACGTCACGGTCAATGCCAATAACAGGATAAACGGAGGGTCGTCCAAGGTGAACGGAAACGGCGACGAGGACGCGGGAAGAGGTGAATCCGGACTCGGTGCATCGAACCGAAAACTGACCAAAGAGACCACCAGCCTCGAGGTCAAACCCGACATCGAGACCACTTCTGGTGAGGATTGTCTTCTTGTACGTTAGATTCGAGCGCGCGTTTCTTACTACGAGCGGCTGCCGACGATCACGAGAGATTCGTACACGGCAGACGTCTTGTCAGCATCGATTCCGCGTTATCTTGACTCCTCGATCTGCAGACCGATTGGTCTCCTTGGGGAGACCCTGTTCGGTCCGCCTCGGCTCTTTGCCAATTTATAAGAATTTCATGACGTTTTTATGTGTGCCCCTGTCGACGTGTTGGCTTCCGAACCCCTCGAATTTGGCAAATCTCGGGCGAGAGTTTGGCCGGTCAAAATCAGCCCCGGTCTCTGGCTGATTCGGAATATGACATGTGATGAATAATTCTACGATTCAGATCACTTCTTGTGAGGATATACTGTACGATTTATGGCGCTTCTGGGATTAGGCAGTTTTCCGATTCTGAGGTTTCTTGATACTAGCGCTAAGAACAGTTTTGATTTCACGTAACTCGTAAGTACAAGTTATTGAACTCTGAACAAAAAAACTTGGAAAGGTGTGCAACTGCTTAGACTCAATCCAATCGTAGTCTGTCTGATGCTTTAGGTTCGTCCTTATTCCCGACAAACAATTTTGATTGGTATTTTGAACTCATTTAGCGATGCTTGCTTTTTGTCAGGTCAGCGTTTCATAACCGGTAACAAAGTTGTTCAAAGTTTTGTTACAATCATTAAATACCGTATGAGTATAAATGCTGTAGTAAGAATCTATGCATGTATGCAAACACGTGAACACAGCATCTCTAATATAATCGGTGCAATGTTCATTATCCTGTACTTACACTGAAGTACATATAGTGCAGCTTAGATACTATACCCGTCATGCTGGGGCCGTACAGCATTAGTAATTGCGAGATTAACTATTGTTTAGGTATCGTCTCGCGTGTAGGTATTACAAATCACTCCCTGAGGTGCTCCAACTGCTAAGACGTGGCGTTAGTGAATTAGTGGATTAATGCACGAGTATCTATCAGTGAGAACTCATTGTCAGTTCAGTGAATACATTTTAATGACTTGGTACATACACGCTGATGATAAACCGTAGAATGCAATGTGCTGATAGGTCTATATCAATTTTTCAATGACCCATTTTTTTGGGGGGGTTTTCAAACGAAGACTAATAGAAAGATATGGCTTACGGTAAATCACTTGCCTGAGAGAAAAAAGAGAGAAATCAAGACTGCAGAGTTCCTTGATGAAAATCTACCTGAAATGAAAAAGAGTATATAATCTGGTACGAGAATTTAAACATGAAATTCTGAAAATAAGTACGATCTCTACACTTCGGACCAGCATCTTGCTCACATCGCTGTCTCACGATCAAATTATAAGATTTAAAATTATTCAAAGTAAGTGAAAAAGTTTAAAAATGAATGAAAAAAAAAGTTTCTTGCTTTCGAAGATTTTTGTCGGATGCAGGTAAGCCGAGGTGTAGCCGTGCCTGGATCGGGGGGGAAACAAGCCGTTCGAATCGGGGCTTTAGGTGTAGGGTAGGTAAATGCTGTCGGATGGTTCGGGTGGCGGCCACCAGGGCGGCGTCCAGGCTAAGCTAAGCCTGGCAGCAACCCTTAGGTAACTATATCCGTGACTGACTGGCTCGCTTGATATCGACCCTCGACCCTGCACGAGTCCGTCCAACCTCCGACCCTCCGACCTCGAGCGACCCCGAGAGGCCTCCTCCGGGGGTAGAAAATATCGGGGGAAAGAGAAACGGGCCTCGTAATAGCGATTCTAATTTCCGAAACGATTCTTAATGATTGGCCTAAATGTAAAACAGGCGTTACACACAACCAGGGGTGTCCAGGTGTCCGTGTACTTTACACGACTCCGCGGGTTGCGTAACCTGAAAGTATCTTCCCACCGTTCTCCAGGTACCGGCAGAGGCGGCGGGGGTTGCAATCTTATTGATTGTCTTAGCCTGAATGTCTCGTGTAACGCTAACGCCTAACACCCCTGGGATTCTCGTGTAGGTGCAGGCTAGGATAGGAAGGAAGGAAGGAAGGAAGGAAGGAAGGAAGGAAGGAAGGAAGGAAGGAAGGAAGGAAGGAAGGAAGGAAGGAAGGAAGGAAGGAAGGAATGAAGTGAGGATAGTTAGGTGAGAAGAGAAAGAAAGATGAGACAGAGATAGAGACAGACAGCTAGTTGAAAGAGCCGTTGCCAAGTTTCTATTTAAAGCCAAAGGGTAGCGGGTTGCTGCTGTTGGTCGTCGGTAATTTACGAGCTTGGTATCCAGGGAGAGGCTAGAAAAGGAAAGGAAAAAAAAGGACAGATTGAAACAGAAGGAAAAAAAAAAAATAAAAAATACACACGGAAATAAGGAGAACGCGAGGAGAGGTCAGTGGAGGAAAAATAACCAAACAACTTTGACACCCTTGCACATTCGAGAAGAAGCTTATACACGCGTAGGTATAGAAAACGTGAGCCTTTGACACGCGACCTACTTCCTCGATGACTTTCAAACTATGCATGATGTACGAGGCTGGGAAATTTATCGCCGTGGCGGGTTGTTATACCGCTGGGTTATTCTTTTCAAAAATTATTAGCCTCTCCTCCGAAACGATGTCGTAAAAGTGAGAACAAAAGTATTATTCCTCTTCAAAGAGAACACCGAATTACCCACGGACGAACATCGGTTCCGCCATCCGCGCGTTGGTTCCCGGTTCTCGAAAATTTGTTCACCGCGTTCCTCGCGTTATTCCGCCGCACCCGGATTCCTGTCCCTCGAATATCACCCCCTCCACCCCTTCTGGTAGCCTTTCGGAGCGATAAATTCGTCGCTATATGGGGTCACTGTAAGGTGGCGGCACCATTCCCTCGAATTGCGATGCAGCCCGACGCGTGAGCCACGTGTCTGTTCGTGTATGTATCCGCTTGTTAGTGTGGAGAGATCGAGTGGAGCACACCCGGGTACCACCTTGTCGGGATGGCAGCGAGGGATGTGAAATGCGCGAGCGCCACAGGGTTAGGTACCATCTATAGGATGCTTTGGAAAAGAGGGGCTGCTGGTTGCGCGCGGGAGAACGAAGAGCCACGGGGTTCGAGGACGATGGGCGGACGTGCGAGGGGTGGAAGAGGGGAGTAGGAAGCGAGGAAGAAGAGGGCGAGAGGTAGGAGACAAGAGGAGGCTCACTCTGCGGCTCCCGCCGCTCGGGAGCAGACAAGCAGGGCCAAACACAAACTTATTGAAAACTATTTTATTAAAAATTTGTAAATAACACTCCTTACTCTACTGTAATAAAGCGAAGCAACAAAAAAACCAACAACGTTTAAAAAGAATAAGTAAGAAAAATCAAAATCACGCAACTATCCAATCAACTCCAATAAAAAGAAGAAGAAAGAAACAGAAGAATGAAAAATTATAACCGTGTAATAGTAAACGCATAAAATTTGAAATAAAAAATTTACTCGAAATATTGAATAATATAAAATACAAAACAAAACGGATAGAAGAAAAACACAAATTCGTTATTTTATCAAAATTCTCAACAACGAAACACTACGACTAACTGACTAACTAACTAACTAACCTCACTGACTAACCAAATAACTACTTACGCATAAAACAGAAACAAAACAAAACAAACAAAAGCAGAAAAGTAATCAACCAACAAAGCAAATAAACAAACTAAACGTAAATCGCAAGCAAATGCAAATTTTCATTTAATATGTGTGACCCTTACATTGTTTTGTCCTACCGCGGGACGGGTTCAGTGTTGTAACTTAGTATATAAGGAAAATAAAGTTCCGAACCGTCGAAAAGACGTATCAATTGTACGTACTTATATACCTTTGTGCCCTGCTGACAAAGAATAAGGGGAAAACCGTATTTGAAGAGTTGGTGGAAAGATCGTTGAGAGAAATAGTTGGGAGACGAGATAATGAAGATAAAAAAAGAAAGAATTTTAAAACAATAAAACTAATAATAATAATAATAATAATAATAATAATAATAATAATCATATATAATCAGGGCTTTAATTTTTTATATTATACGTATAATATAGTAATAACAGTAATATTTATAATAATAATTAACAATAACAGTACAGATATTAAAACTGCAAAAGAGATTGGATAACAATCGACTTAGCGTCCTGAACCACGTGCACTGGGAGCATATACGCCACGTGCGCGCTAATTGCTACTAATTGCTAAGCTAAACACTGCACTAAAAACTTAGTTTAAAACGTCTTGACTCTTGACTTTTGGCGAAATAAAAAAATCTCGATTTAAAATCGAACAATAATATAGTTATATAATAACTCCACTTATATTTATGAATTTTTTTTATCAATCGATTCGAGTGGCTGTGCACAATATTATTGGGATGTTCTGCGGTTCAGTAATAGTAATAATATTGATAATAACAGTAAGAATAATAATAAAATTATTACCTCGAAGTGTCATCCTTCGGTATTTGACAAAGTTCTTCGTTGTCCCGTTTGGCAACAATTACCTACAATTACTGGATCCTACTTGTATTGCCAATGCATCTTGGCGGTAATTAACGCACTAATTTCCCTTCCTATCACGGTCTTTAATCATTTTCTTGGGTCACACCACGTGCGCTCTTTGTACAAATCCTTTTGAACAAACAAATGATACCCTTTTATATCCTATCGCGGTACAGCATCGCGATTCTACATCGAATTCTGTATCCGTTCCAAAACTCCTCATCGTCCATGACGTTAATCGTTGAATAGAGTATCTCTGCTTCTGAAGCAATTCCTCTTCACATCCGCACATCGCTTTCCAATTCTGCCCTGCGAGTTCAGGCCCGAGAAAGTAAAATAGGAACAATAACTTTACCAACGATAGTAATAACAACGAACAGCATACGAATATCATTGACTACCATCAGATAACGTGCCCATCTGTCTACATTCACGTTAGATAATAATATTATCATATTATCCGAGTGAAACGAGAGGTCGTGAACGATGGCTGGATACAATCACGCGAATCCGCGTGCGGTCTACCATGGCACCTACCCAACGCCACTTGCCCCGAGTGAGTCGTTTTTCCATGTTCAGTATTTAACCATTTAATATGAATTTTTGATCGATACTTACACATACCTTGAGGTGACTACTGTGAAAAATCATTTATGGTCAGGCATGGAGCGTTGCAAAGTGATAGTATCTTTTAGTTTAAGTTAGTGTTCATAGAGCATTTCGAGAGACTAATGCACACTGCAGTTTTAGGAACAAATCTGTTGAAATGAAATGTCAACCTAACGTTGAATTAGGCTAGGTAATTAACATCTTGAACAAGGTGCACATGCTTGTCAGATAAGTTATTCCCGCTTGGCTGAATATTCGAGAAATGACTCGAGCCACTCCGTGATAAGTCCGGTTCATATCACAGATAATATACCGAAGCAACGCCGTTCTTTCAAGTTCCTGGCATTGACACAGTTCGTATAGTACGAGAAGTCGTTTCCAGCGCGATTATCAGCTGGCTATAAACTGATTATGAGTTCGAAGTACACACGTGCTGTGTGTGAGCCAAAGACAACATGCAAGAGTACAAGTTACATAAGATAATAGTATAGCTTAAAGTCGTCTCTCTGTTCAGCGATTTTTTCGACCGATGTAAAGTAATGTTCATTAACGGGTCTCCAATGGCTGACTGTTATTTTTTAATCAAAGCTGAAACTAGCTTTCTTTCCAATGAAAACTCATGTCTCTATGATCAACGTACCGTTTGTTTCTTCTGTCGCTTGCGTCGCTAGTCATTGGCACGTAAAATTTGCTTGGAATTGGAAAGGAAACTCGTCTCAATTTTGATTTAAAAAAAATATTGAGTCACTGGGAACCCATTAGTGAACATAACTGCGACTATCAACGACAACGGCATGGATTTCTAACAAAGTACTATTTAATTTTTGTCCCGCATGTGACTGTCGTCACCATGGAAAGACGGCGACCCGATAAAACTACCAGAGAACTTAGAGACCCTGCCCAGGGCGGAGCAGTTTCCGACACAGAGACATCGATGGAACACCAACGAGGTGAGTCTTTAGCCGATTGATGAACGGCCGACCTAGTCGGTCACCCAGTCAGTTGGCTGGCTGGTTGATCACCACCCCAATGAAAAGTGGGGTGCTGGTTCGCACCCAGACACAGGTCCGGGTTCACCGAGTACATCGTGCCATGTTCCTCTTCTCGGAATTTGGAAACACCGTAACGCAGCCGACGACTAGGCCTGCTCCGGTGTTCCTCGGTGACCCCGGCTGGCTGGTTGGCCTCCGACAGCCCCAACCCGGCCGCTTTCCGCCCCCGGTAACTCCTGGTGCCCACCACCCACCCCCGATCAATAGTGGAGAAGAGTAGCTAAGCTTAACGGAACTGAGCACACGCGCCTAGAACCTTTGCCTCTCGGCCCGTTCAGGGCTGGCACTGCATGCACGTGTGGCCGTGTATCCCACGAATCCTGGACGTCACCCTGGAGGGGTAGGACCACGCGATCCCGTCGGAACTCGTGCGGGAAGGACGAAGTCATTCCAGATATAAACGTTCCAGCCGATAAACTTATAAGCTCCGAGTCCCGCATACTATTTTTGCCGTTAATTAGTTGTTCGAAACTTTCACTGACACAGTCGTGTTCGTATATACGTATATATATATATATATATATATATATATATATATATATGACAGGATTAACGGCCGGTTGTTTCGAAATTTTTATTCTTTGAACAGTCGACGAACGATACTGATATTAATTATACCCTCTCGGATTTAAACTGTGGCCTGATTTAATTTGTTGGTGGTTCTTGTACGGTTGACTTGCTTTTCAATTAACTTTTGGCTATTGTATGTTTCTGCGCACGCGGTAACCTGGTTTCTGACATAATTCTTTCTATGAACGGTAAAATACATATAAATTATTACTTAATTAGTCGAGAGGACTTTGGCGGTATTTTTGCATGCGATGTCACGCTCAGCTATGAATTATGATTCTCTAATTATGGTTCATTAATTATCTCGACCGACTGTTACCTTGACTTCGTTTTTACACGGATCGTACATCCAACGGGTATCACAAACTTTATCTTCTATTTGCAAAGCTGTTTTACCCACTCTTAGGTACCCTACAGGAATCACATCTCTTACAATTTCGAAAATTTAATGGTCAAGTTCACTTTGATCTAAATAAGGAAGTTGATGAATTTTCGAATTTGACTGAAATGAGCTCGAATAGGTGATTTGCAAACACCTGCGGAGAGTGCGAAAAACGACAAACATGATTGTAAACATCAACATTGACTGTGGTATGAAACTTCTCATCCTTAAGCGCGGCATAATGTTCTCACAGAATCGATATCATCGACTTGTTATTCCAGACGAGAGTTTAAAATTGATATCCATACCTCCGTGCACACTCGCCTACGGCAGCTAGGAAAGAGTGGAACGAAAAATAAATCTTCGCGTTCACCAGCTCCGGAAAATACTGCCTATAATTCCACTACCTCGAAGAGAAGTTTTTAAAATTAAATTTCTTCGACAAATTGCTAGTAATTATTTCGCGGAACGTAGCTGTAGTAAATTCTGATCACTGAAGGGTATAAGTTCTAGTGGTTTCAAGTTACAGTCATGATGATAAAATATGGTATCGCACATGTTTTTTTCTTAAACGTTATTTGAATATACCAAAAGTATTAAAAATATTAAAAAACAAATTTTCCATCAATGTGCGAACGAACCACACCCGACGCGAATTCCTGGTCATTGAAAAATCGTCAAACGCTGTATTGTCCAATTCGTCCCAATACCGTAATCATTGAGCGACATGCTTGGAAGTATTCTAACGTATGTTTTGAACCATGAAACGTATTATAGTGTAATTCGTTGTCTCTTGACACCTGACGAGAAATTGATTCGAATTGGTACAGGTTCAGAAATTGGATCGATTATCTCCCACCCATAATATCGATAGTTCGGGTATTTCACAAATGAAATCCGCACCTGCGGTTGACCTGGTCGGGTTTTTCGGCCTGCAGGTTTAGTTAGGACCGGGAATTTGTTTTAGCCACGGTTTTATGACACCGGTAATGGGACTGCTGGCTTAACTCGACGCTGCATGGACGATGTCACACTAATGACTCGGTCGAGGATTATAAGCCAAGTTCTGGCGGTTGTGGATCGACTGGGTATCCTATCACGTTTACCACCGTAGCCAGCATATTGCATGCAGAGTCGCGGATTCTGGACCAGCGGATGACTGTAGTCGCGGTCTATTTCATTATCACGTTACCTAACGAGTGCGGTTTACCCTTTCCTGTTTGCGGTGGAAATACTTAATTACAGTCATCGTTAATGATTCAACAATAGTAATTGACGGTATCCACACAACACGTTTACAATTAGTCGTGGGAAAATATTCGTCCTTCGCAAATCGTGACCGCTGCTCACGTCTCTGAAGCATATGATTGTATAATCGCTGCATTACTTCCTGTTGTCGAACAGGAGCTGATAGCATATCAAATGATTACCTTATGCTACTTCGCAGGCTTTTTGACCTTGGCTATGGTGACAGGGCTGGTTATCAGTAACTCTTTTTTAACGGAGGGCCTTTTTGTCACTTTTTTCAAGAAATTGTCACATCAGTTACTTTTTCAGCCGTAATTCAGTTGCCTGTATAAAACATTTGGCTGTACAAAAGTTACTTATATCACTTTTTTGAGACGATTTAACTGCTACCACCCCTTTAATATGCATCTCTGAAGACCGTTGACTTTTCAATAATTGGAAAGGGTTTTAATTTTCAACGTATAGATTGAGCGGTGGACGTTCACAAGTTTCATGGAATACTTTACACCGAATTCCAATTCAAAAAATAAATTCATTATTTTGAATCCTGGGCTTACGGAATTCTCAATTATCTTTTTCGTTAACATTCACCTGAAAAAAAAATCATGCTAAAATATTGTGCAGCCGATTTTTGCGTTCAAGCTTCATAACAAATTGTTCGAGTCAACATATGTTCTCTGCAAGGCTCACTTGATCATCATTTCTTGATACCAAGTGGGTCAAGGTTTTGCAAAATTTCGTCGCGTATCTCAATCGACTCCCGAAATTTTTCCGCAGTCACATTTGATCTGAATTGTATTAACGAATGGACTGTTTTCTACTTAATAACTGTTTCGTTTCAAGCGTTCTTTTTTTATATTTCATAAAACTTACGAAATAATTTTCAAAAATTTCAGTTTGTCGCTGAAACCGGTAGCTAAAACTTCTGTAACATTGTCACCAACTACTGCAACTTAATTGATGTACCCGATATTTTGCGTTGAAATTTTTTAACAGCTGATTTTGATACAAAGACATTTATCGGGATGACGAATTTACGTGAAAGACCGTATTTACTGATCGTGTAGCTAAAACCAACCGTTGCTGATCGAAGTTCCGTGGCCCTAAAAACCGAACAAAACGAACAACTGATCTCAAAAAAAGAAGAAAAATGAAGGTGGAAAAAGACACGTTTGAAATAGGTTAGCAAAGCAGCAAAAATTCCGTAGTTAGCTCCAGAGCGACTGCCGTGATCGTGCGAGGACGGAATTCGGAATTCGGAAGTGTTTTAAAATTCAGTCTGGAACCTCTCGGCCGACTGAGGAGCCTCCCTCCCAATGTACTATACAGCACCTTAAGCACGATCAGTCAGTTCTGCGTGTACCGGGCAATCGGCTCGACTTATTGTTAGTAGCAGTTGGACTCAAGTTGGACACGTCGAAAGTTGCACTCTGGTATCGATGTAACAGAAGTTGGTAACGTTACTATAACGATGCACGTTAAAGAAAAATCTTTGCTTCTAACCAAACATGCTCATATTTTTCGAAAGCCAAATAAATTTTTTTCCTGAAGTTTCGTGACGTTAACGTTAGTCTCTTCAACCTCTTTGGTATCCTCTAACCGGCTTTGACACGACGTGTACCGGAGGTATGTAAAATAGTTGCACACCGTTGCAAATCCGCGCACTACATAACTGTCCGTGGATGTAATCCACCTTTGCATCATGAACCTGGTAAACGTCACCCTACACAAGCTAACTGGTCGTGTTACCACGAGCCCCCGAAGCTATACACTCTGTGACCTCTTTCGAGAATGGGGGGGCGGGGGCAGCGGCACTGACGGCCAAACCAAGCCGCACGGAGCGGGCTGCCAGAATGCAAATGATCAATTAAGCGATTGTAAATCACTGCAACGTTATTGTACCTAGACTTGTGTATGTGCATGCGGGGAAAGGGTGCCAAGGGATTGAACGGAGTGCATGCATGCCGGGTTCACCTATCTGTCTCCCCGCTCCGCGTATCCCGACCCCATCCAACCTGTCCCTCCTGCTACCAGCCGCCCCTGCCGCCCTAGGGAATATTTATATCCGCAGCCCCATCGCCCAACGTGTTCGCCCTGCCGGAAGATAAAGGTGAGGCCGTCCCGGCCCTCGAATAACCACCCCCAAAGGCCACCGACTAACCGCCCGTTTCTCCTGGCCTTGCCAACTAATGGTCTCGCCGAACTGACTATCGCTAGTCCAATTTTATACTTTATTAATAAATGCATTATGTAATGTATGGCTTTGCCTTGAGGTTTATTTCATCGACGAAATCGGTCCATCTTTTCGGTGCTCAGTCAAATAAACATATCGTTGTGTGCATCCGTGCAGTAATGTGTGCATGGTATGCATGTCCTGTCGATAACAAGATAAATTTTTATTTGTACGTATCTTCCACCTTTCGGAATGTGGAAAAGAAAAAAAATACGTTAGTTGATTCTTTTCAACTTGACGTGTCTATTTCGAGACAAAATTTTTGTCGTATAAGAAACATGATTGGTCGTATTTGTCTTCTGGAGGTAAAAATAGACTACATAAACTCGAATTAGATTCAGGATCTGCTCAGCGTGTGAGAATGTACTATCATATTCGTCGTGGTAAACTTGCCATATGAGATCTGTGAGTATGAATCTCTACCTTTTTTTTTGTTTCCAACAATTTGTATCCGTGAACTATTTTCCGTGTCACGTGGTCCTTAATTTTCGTGATCAAATATAGGCGGAAACTGAGTATTTATAGCGTGCGAAGAAGTAACGCGATAGCTGGATAGCAATCTACATAACGAATCGATACTGAAGCTAGTTCGAAAACAGTGTCACATGGGTGTAAGGCACCACCAACGCCGAATCGTAGATTCTCTTTGGAGTGAGTTTGCATATCTACTTCCTTGAGATGATCCCTCTTCGAGACAGCGCATACGTGATATTGAATTTATGGAAATATACGGCCTGCAAGTCGGAGTTGAAGCTCTCTTGGATTGAATAATGGCGGTGGGGGATTTTCGCGGTCCTCTCAACTTTAAAATTTACTTGCAGAAATATGCTTGTGCGCACTAAACAAAAGTCAAGTCTTTACATATTTTCTTCAACAGTTTCCTTAACTGATGTTCAACGGTCCTTCTTACAGTTCTTTTTTCTTATTCTACAAAAATGAATTTACTAACGAAATGTTGAAGTTTTCAACAAAGTTTTTCGTCTATTCGCTAGATATTTGCCTTATTTGAGACGGTTTCACCGAAATCTCAAGAATTACGATTGTTCTCGGTAATGGATTTCGGAAAAGGTGAAATAAATTATTTGAAAATATGTGTGTTCATAATTTTTTGTTTCGAATTGTCTTACAAAAAATGTCATTGCAATAATTCTCCCGATCAAGCATACTGGATAAGTTCTTTTTGCGGCTATACTATACTGTCATAATTGCGGTAAAAATTTTCTAACAAAGTAACGCAACTTGTGCACCGATAACGATCAAGGGGATGATGATGACGCCCCGTGAGATGGCGCTCGTCACGTTCGCGTGGAAATCGCGAATCAACTTCACCTAACTTTACCCCGTGCCTCACCCTCGTCGCCTAGAATTGCGCCTCCTTGCCTTCCGGGCGCCAATCAATACCCGGCTCTTTACGTAGCGTTCGCGAAACCCGCTGGTATGCCCGTTACGTACGAACCATACGACACTAGGTCGACACGGCACCACGTGCTTGTGTTTATGCATGTGAGTTAACGATTTGAACAAAACCCGCCAGCCCTCCTGATACGAGAGATTACTCGTTCCGTTAATACCCAGCATTCTACGTCGTCATTTACACATCCAATACCCACAGCTACATTGGTGAAGTCGAATCAGCATCGTTGGAAGATATTACACCCAATGATTCGGTTTTCGGACTCTGTCTGGGTACGTCTCCCGTTAATGACTAAAATTTGACCCAGTGAATCTGACTAAATGGAAGGTTGAATGACTGGGGTCAGTCTAGAATCGTAATAGCACTGGTATCGGAGTCCAATGAATTTATTATATGGATCTTGATCTAGACATGTACACATGACAACCCCGTAATTACTCGATCGGGCTCTATGGAGTAAATTTCAGAACGCGCTATCTGCGACGTGACTCGTTCGAGCTTTGACTGTTCCAAAGCTTTCCGCGTTAAATATCAACAAGAGTATTGATCTAAACTTGGTACCACCCCTGATGAAAGTTAGCGATCCCTGCTCTTAACGAGGTTGAAAATATGTCTGTATTTCAGGAAATCGCTGCCATTTTGATAAGTTTCCAAAGGCACGTGGAATGGCAGAGTCGAGAGGTAAAAGTTCGTCCAAAAAGCGGATCGATGCTGTTATATTCACGGAAGAAGGTACGATATCGGCGGGATGGTTATTGCTGGAAAAAACGAAAAGACGGGAAGACAACTCGCGAGGATCACATGAAGCTAAAGGTAGATAATAGACTCGGTTGTGTTGAATAGCCGGCGCCCACAATAGACAGTGTTAGTTGAATGGAGCTCATTTATCTGAGGTTTAGGTGAGTTTACCATTGCCAAGTCACGCTGTTCACTGTCGGCGTTGACTGAAATGCTATCGGTGCCTGTTCAATCATCAAAACATAACACAGACGAATGAAATTGACTTTTGAACGACGTGCAGGTTCAGGGAGTCGAATGTATATACGGCTGCTACGTTCACTCGGCTATCCTGCCAACCTTTCATCGAAGATGTTATTGGCTGTTACAAAATCCAGACGTTGTTCTCGTCCACTATTTGAACGTCCCTTATCCGGACGGCGATGCAAAACTAGCCGCGTTACCACCGTGCCTCGCATTACCACCGGACAAGAAAGAGTGGACCCGGGATGAACTCGCTTCTCAGCTGAGGCCAATGTTCCTCGGTGGAGACGTAGACTATGACGATCCAAACGCAACGCAGCATTCTAATCATCCGGTCGACATGATCGTCACTCAGCTCCTCGACCGGCAAAGAGCATCCAATACCCCGTCGACTGGTGGAGCTCAGCTTGCTCCCAGAAGACTAACGCCCGACAATCAGGTCAGTTGGATGTCGATACATTCATTGTAGCGTCATAAGAATCAGTCGAGGTACCTTTGATCTTATTGTATTATCGAAAAAAAATGATGCTCTGCAAGGTGACTTCCACAACGGGGGGTCAGCAGCCTTCTTCCACAGCACCGAACGCACCTAGGGTATACTCGCGACATTCCCATTCCACCCAGAACCAACAGCCAGCCCCCCTGGTTCTGAGCTTACAGCAAATCCAAGGAGGAGGTGGCCTCTTGATTCTGAACAGCCAGCCTTACCATCAGCAACAGCAGCAGCAGCAGCAGCAGCAGCAACAACAACAACAACAACAACAGCAGCAGCAGCAGAATCAGCGAATTGAGATGAGGCAAGTGACGGAGCAGCAGATAGTTCAGCAGACGAGCGTCGACAGGGAGCAGCAGACTCAGCATGAATTGGATAACCAGGATAGCATGCAAAGGTCGAGCACTCAAACACTGCCAGCGTCCAGTTCGGTAGTGACAGATTTTGCAGAAACCTTGGACCTCAGTCAGGAAGACATTCAACGAACGTTGTCAGCGAACATGGTGCCCCCTGCTCCATCGCCCTCTCCAGCTGACGACAATATCATCAATCCAATGGACTTTATCGACTCCTCAGACGACGTTCTCGTCAATTTAGACGCCTTTGACGTATTTGGCGATCTACCAGAGCTTCACGACTTTGAAACCGAGCAAGCGAAAGCCATTGAAAGAGGCAGGTCGGATAGCGATGCGAACTGTCACCCGAACACAGCTCATATCGCCGAATATAGTCCCGAATGGAGTTATACAGAGGGTGGCGTAAAGGTAAATACTAAATATTCACCTTCCTGGAGTACAGGAAAAGACTAACTTATCTCGTGATTAGGTACTAGTCGCTGGACCATGGACTGGTGGTAGTGGATCTCAATCTTACTCGGTCTTGTTCGACGCTGAGCCAGTAGAGGCCTGCCTGGTGCAACCTGGGGTGCTACGTTGTCGATGTCCGGCGCACGCTCCAGGTCTGGCTTCCCTTCAAGTAGCCTGTGACGGTTTCGTGGTCTCGGACAGCGTTGCATTTGAGTATCGGCGTGCATCAACAGCCGAACCGAGTCCCGAACGGGCCCTTCTAGACAGGCTGGCTGACGTCGAAGCCCGCCTCCAAGGCCCTGGTCCTCCCTCGCCAGCGGCTCACTTCGAGGAACGACTTGTCGCCTATTGCCAGGTGCGTGAAATCAAGTCCGATCAATTTGATAGCACCCGAAACCGACTAGGAGAGCTCAAGAATTTCTTCGATTGTTAGGAAAGAACGGAAAACGAACGAATGTTGGTACCTATGAATACTCATGGACAGCTAGATGGTCTGGACCCAAAGTTTATTAGAAACCCTCAAGTCGCGACCCTTTTTACTTGCTCTAGGACGCAGTTGCGCGACCTTGGCAGGTCGGCGCTGAACCTCTGCAGTCCGGAGGACCGACTCTTCTGCACTTGGCTGCTGGGTTGGGCTACTCTAGGCTGGCTTGTGCTCTACTTCATTGGAGGGCTGAGAATCCCAGCACCGTACTGGACGCTGAAGTCGATGCCCTACGGCAGGATGGAAGCGGACTCACGCCTCTTGCCTGGGCGTGCGCTGCTGGACATGCCGATACAGCTAGAATACTGTACAGGTATGTGTGTACGATAGCATATGAATTGAGAGGGAAGGAAAACATGAGAATTTTAATATGTCACTTTAATACCCATGTCGTGTTCTTTAACGATTAAACATGACCCCATACAGCACAAGTGTGTTAAAGAAATCTAACTTTGGTGTTATTATGTATGTACATTGTGACATTGAAGATCTTCTGGTTGAATAACAACTCGTTCGTATTAGCTTCTTCCGTTTTTTATATTAATATAGAAGGTCGACTTGGTGGATAAGAAAATTTTCAATCGTAGATCGAAGATGATTTCAACTTGCAAGCAGGAGGTGAAACGTTTCAGATTATGTTTGAAATAAATGTGTTGGTTTTCATTTCGATTTAAGAAGGTTATCTAAGGATTCTACTTTTACTGAATGACGTCTTTGAATATTGTTGTGTGTACACGAGGAGTGAAACGGAATGAGTAAATCTTGAAACTTCAAGTCCATCTTGCATTTACATGCGTCGTAAATTTGAGCTGTTTTTCGTTCATCCGTTGAAATGCTTGCAATGAAACATTCTGAATGTTACATAACATATGCTAATAAACTTGTTGAAATGTGCATTATATATCTGTGGCTAAAGTTTTAACCATAAACCTGTCCTGTATGGGATTATAATAATGAATGACGTGGTATAGCTGTTCACGGGGAAAAGAATAAAAGCATTTTTATAAAATAGGTGGAACGCGATGGCATTACGAGTGAAAGACAATCGAGGTAGAAGCGCGACTGAGATAGCATCGGGAAACGGTCATTCGATGATAGCGGAAGAGTTGAATCAATTAGAAGCGCGGAGGCAGGACGAAGGGCTTTTTTTGCGTCCAGCAAGCCCTAGGAGACCTTCCCAAGACAGTGGCCTTGATTTAGCGCTATGTAAGTTTCCAGCCAATGTCAAGTAATAGTTTATACCATTAAAAGGGAAAAGTAGACTGTATACTCGCGTCGGTTGAGCGAGGGGAAAGATTCCGTATGTGCATCGTGTATTAAGGGGATGATTATCGATGAAACACAGGTGGCTCACCGCTGTTGGACAACATGGAGTTGTTGCAAGAAGACGAAACATCGTTGAGCCTCGGCCAACAGAAAATGGAGAGTACTCCTAGTGCTCCCAACCCCCAAGAGACCGTAGGTCCGTACCATCCTCGTATCTCCTTCTGTCTGTTTGTCTGTCTCTTGTAACACTGTCGTCTACTTTCTGAATGTATGAGAAACACCTTCTTACATACAGTACTAGACAATACTCTTCCTAGATGAATATCATACGTATGTGTATCAGCACATAGGTATTTCTGTCTGTTTCTCGGCTGCGTCACATAGAGTTAGACAAATACTATGACGTGCTATCCTGCAACAACATTACGTCATTATCTAACATTGTGTTATATGTATATTGTTCATTAACAATCGCGACTCCTAACCTTCTAACTATTGCAGTTTCTTAGCAGTGTTGGGTGTTGGTGTTGCTTGGCCTTGGTAACTGTTCTTGGATATACTATATATCGTCTGTGTTTAACACCTTATATTTATATGTTTCCGATGTCGTCTATAACAATATAACTCACCCCACCCTTCTTATTACACCTATATTCATCACAAACTTTGGTACCAGGAAGGTTGTGTTCGAGAGTGCTCAACTCGTGTGTTATGCTTCATATTCAATGTTCCGCAAAAAGCACCGAACATTCGGTGCACCAGAACCATCGAATACCGTTCGTTCAATAAGACTCTTGGCGTATACGAATGGAACAATAGCAACAACCTCTCTGGTACAATATGCATACGGTTATCTCACGTTATAAGGACGCTTCTGCTACGTTCAGCCTGTAACGTTCCTTCGCTCAAGTTGCTCTGACTCAAGGGTTGGCCTTATAACGCGAGAAAACTCTTTGTTTACTGTGTATAGCCGTTATTATATTCATACCAAACGAAATAATGTGATGGCTTTGATTGTACGTTGCGATTGATGTGGTTTCAGCAATGTCCATAGTGTACAACATGTTATACACACATGCATATTCTTTACCTTTGAGCTAAGTCGGTCACGTCCAAGTTTCCGATTGATCATTTTTTCCAGGGGAGGAAGATGCCAAGGTACTGACGTTGGCGGAACAGATAATCGCAGCGCTTCCAGAACGAATAAAACGTGGTGACGGAGAACCTCCCTCGCCATCTTCACCCCCGTCACCGCCTCCGCCGTTAACGCCACTGGAAGATGCCTTGATGGAGCAAATGGTGACTTAAGATACACACGAAAGCATAGTTAAATCGCATACGAAAATTCGTTTTAGTTTCATTAATCAACGTTGAATCATTCATACAAAGAACGGTGTACACGAACTGACACATAATTTCAGGAGTGTAGTTTCAAACGATCATCGTATTACGCTCGCTAATTTTTTATTTTTTTTTTGTCTATCAATTTTTAATTCTATCTGTGGTAAATGTTTCACGAAGAAACACAGGAGGTTGAGGGGATGTATAAAAAGCGGTTATGGTAGGCAAGATGTAAACCTGTGTTTTAATACGCCGGTTGAAAAAGAAAGAGACGAGAGGAAAAATACGTAACTTTTTCAACTGTCGATCACCTGGTTGACATCGGTTTAATTTCAGCCCCTGGATTCGGGCGAACTGTTCGATTCGTATCGGGACTGCGGCGGGGGAGCGGCATCAGTGTCAGACGTTGACGCTGATGCCAGTCCCTCGAGTCCATCGAGCAGTTGTCTGACGCCAGACTCGCCCTCGCCGCCACCGACGACTGCGGATTTTTGCGAATTCCTCCAACTCCAGCTACAGCTGGACGGCGGGAACGGTCACAACGCTCGTTACGGTTACGAAAACTGTGATCGTAACGTAGTTTTGGGCGGGGGTATTTGCGGCGGTGGTGGGGGTGACAGTGAGGCCGATTTGAGCAGATTGACACTCTCCGACCGGGAACAACGCGAACTTTATCAAGCCGCTCGAATGATCCAAAAGGCTTACCGCAGCTACAAGGGACGCCAACGGCAAGAAGAAGCCGAACGACATGCTGCCGTACTCATACAGCAGTACTATCGACGGTATAAACAGTACGCTTATTACAGGTGCGATCAAGATGTCATATTTTTTCATCACACAATACTACATCGAGAGACTTGTGTCAAGATCGAGGGGCCGGTCACTGATGGGACTGAGAAATTTAACAGATGGAAATGGAAACGAGCTCAAAATACTTCAATATTTTTCGAAGTAACGAGAAATCTGGAATCAAGATGACTAAAATCGTTGAATATCATTGCGAATCACTTGCGTGATTACGTTAAAGAACTTGCGCGACAAATGTGAGAAATCTTTAGAACCCATTGATTTTCATTTGATCACGGTCTGTTCTCCGTAATTTCCAGTTTACCAGGTGATTTCCAATGATCTCCCAGAGTTCTAGACGATTTCCAGTGATTCTCTCCCACCCGGAACTTATTGAGAACCGCCTTGGTCGGTTAAAAAAATTATTGAAAATCACTTAGAAACAACGTCAATGAACTGGATTCATTCGTTTGATTTTCAAGTGAATGGCTCCTCGGTCAAGATTGCCGATTTCTTTCAATGCATGAAACAGTTTTTGAAATCCCTTCAACTTTGAATTTTACAATCGACAGAATAACCGAGCAAAAAATAAATAATATAAATCTGAGAATAATGCGATATCTGTAAAGTTTCCAACAGCTCAACTTGAAATCCAACTCGACATTTGATTAAGCCAGACTTTTGATCAATTGAACACCTTTGCACATTTTCTTGTGACAATAATCTTTCTAAGCTCCTGGTAACGATTTTGAAGCAGTTCCCGGAATAACCTTTCCTCGCATTATGATTGTTCCTCTTTTTTTTAAGACAAGCAACTCGAGCAGCGTTAGTTATCCAGAGTAACTACCGCAACTACCGGGCTCGTCCTGGGTCTTCCAGCTCACGGCAACAAGCCGCTTACCAACAAGCCGCCCATCAAGCTGCCAGAAAAATTCAGCAGTTCATGAGGCAATCCAAAATCAAGTAAGCGGACAGACACTGAAATTCGTGCGTTAATGTCTAACTAGTAAGCACTCTAGATGTCTCAACAAGTACAAACGAGTAATCACTGACTGTTGTTTCTTTTGATCAATTTCTTATAAATTAAAAGAAACCCTTCACATTTCATATTACACCTTAATCCGAACATCCGAACATCTTGCACACCGAGACATCGTAACTTACAGCATCTTTCATCTCTTCGTATACATACATATTTGCGTGTCACTCTTTCTCGCGAAATTTTTCATGCTCTTAAAATCAACGGATCTGACTCTACAGATGTGCTTGTTGAACAAGAATATACAGTTCATCATTGTTAGACGCGTAGTCAGAACTTGTTTCAGTTAGAGAGAGCTTTTTTTTTTGCTGTGACTGAAAAATGATACGTATTCCATGTATTTTGAGTTGATTCAAAAGTTGTAAAATTGACGATGAGATCGATGATCTATTTGTTGTACTACTGACTCATACAAGATCGGCTTTATCTGGTAAAGATTGAAATACACTCTGAGAAAAGTACGAGAAAGCTCCGTTAATTTGTGGGTGGCATGAAAAATCTCAAAAGTCTCTGGTAAGATATGACCACTCTAAATGTTCCAATGAAATAACGGTTGTGTGTGTGTGTGTCAATGCAGCTTGTCATGGGACGAGTCGCGACCGGTGAGTATAATAGTGCAACCGACGCATAGAGAATGATGAAAAATGAAATCTGTACTTTCGGAAAGAATGTAATGCAGCCAGCTGCAAAATTTCAAGTAAAAAAAATTTTAAATTCGATTGAACAAAAACTATCAGTATATAAGGACAAGTTCGAAGCTTATCAAAGTCTGGAGTAAAACGTCTGTCTACTACTAGGTTTGGCTTTTAAATTAATGATACACCCCGAAATTTGGAGAATGTACCCCGAATCTTTGAAGATTAATTCAGAAAGTTGCGGTTGGGAAGAAGCGGGAGGAAAAATGTAGAGTGATCAGAAATAGCAGAGTCAGAATATCGAATTTTTAAAACCGTGATAATCTATTTCATAGAATTTGAAAATATGGTAAATCAAAACATGGAAAAGTGAAAATATAGAATCTTCAGAAGAAATAAAAATTTGGCAAGTCAAAAAATTTGGTATTCTGTGCATACTTAACCTTTCCATATTTTGATTTTCTTATGCTTCAACTTTCTACTTTTCAGAATTATAGAAATTATATTCTGACGTTTCTCAAAATTCGATATCGCAACCCTTCTATTTTTTAGTCTCCCTACACCTTTACCCCCACCCTTCCTTAAGAATCCAACTGAAAATCAGTTGCTTGCCGTTGTAAAACTTGTCGATAAAATTTCACGCCAACGACTAGAAAAAATCAAATATGGACTCAATTTTTCAATTTGCTACTTTTTTTTTAATGAATATTTTCGTTTCTCCAGACTGCAGAGCGCCAGGGCCGTCGCAAACGGGAGCGTGAGGCAGCCGGGACACACTTCACAGGGGGCTGTTGCCCTCCAAAGCTCGCCCTCATCTAGCCCAGGGGCCAGCCTAGCAGCCGCGAACCAAGATGCCACCCAGCAAACAAACACCGTTCATCCTTGCCATCGGTAGCATCGGGTGCCGGTTTCAACCAGAAGCAATGCCACCGTGTTTAGGTATTTCTGTTTTAGTGGCTAGGTAAACGGCACAAGGTACAAAGAAACAAAAAAAAAAAAAAACGAAAATGAAGGAAAAAAACCCGATGCCATCAAACGCTATGTACTGTGGCGATAATTGATCCGTTGTTAATACTATTACCCTCACGGTGAACAGTGGCGTGTCTCGGCTGGTTCCGTCTTTCAAAATATACTAAAGAAAATCAGAGACAGAGAGAAAGAGAGAGAGAGAGACAGGGGGAAAATAGTATATTTTGCAACAAGGAGGCAAACGCGGTCTTTTCGGGTCGAGCATAAGTTTGCAATGTGAATCGTAGGTGAGCTGATGACGAATATTGCAAATACGCATGGCGAAAAGACCGTTGGCTCCTTGTTCCACACGATTCTTTATGTAACAAGAGTATGTTACGCGTTTTTTCACGAAGCATGAAGTTGAAGTTAGGGTCGCTTGATGTCAGATTCGTTCGCGACAGCGCATGCGCGTAGTACAGAAGAAGCCACTTTTAACTTCTAGGACTTGAAAGTGGTTTCTTCAGTACTCTGCGCATGCGCATTCGTATACTCAATCGACCTTCATAGAAACAGGTACTTTGTGTATGGAAAACACGCATGAAAAAACGCGTGAAACGTGCTCACGTTATATAAATAGGGCATTTCATAACTAATATGGATGAGGCTTGTTGAGGAGACGTGAGGCTTGCAGTACGAGCCACAGACGAGTGCTGTAACACGTGAGTCAAAAAACATCCATACGAGTTTCGACCTGTACTTTTGAATACAAGAGCCACGAAGTCACAACGTCGCGATTTTGAGCTTAGTGTGCTAAAAAAATATTGTCCGATTCATCCAACGACGAAGATCTGCAGTGCGCGTTGGTGCGTTGCGCTGAAGACGACTCCGTCCTTCCTCGATAATGAAAGAAAATGATAAAAATTTTTCAACGAATGAAGATTAAAAAATAATGATTGAATGAATAAAAAAAAACACACAGAAGCAAACAAAAATCACGAAAAAAACGTACAGAGAACGGAGCGAGTATCCGAAAGTCCGAAAATCGAATTGCCACTTTTGCGAACTAGTGCGAAGATGCTGATTTCTATGGATTTGTACTGACTGACTGACTCGAGTAGCCCAAGGCTTAGCTTGCTGCCTTGTTATTATATTACAATTGTTCCTAAACGCAGGTAAAGACAGTATGTAAGCGTGCGCAGATACACACACATCATATATTTATAAATGTATAAATAATTGTAATTTATCAAAATTTGAAGAAATTTTATTTTTTATTTTTTCATCAACCTCTCGATAATTAGGTTTCCCGACGCCTCGAAACGACACTACGTGAAAAAGGATAGATAATAATTAGTATCCAAGGTGACTTTTTACACATGGCGCTCATAATCATGCGTGATCATTTCGTTCTTTCTGGTCATCTTTATTGCACTCGCGTCTGTTGAAATTCGTATTGAAACTCGAATATGTACAGATAAAATCTGACAGCCGCTCTGATAATCGCATACAAATGTATATTTAAGCGTTTCCTGCAGTAACGGAGGTGAGAAATAAGATGTAACGAGGTTGCATTTATAAAAACTCGAGAAAAACACGACGTAATACAACGACAAAACGAGAAACAAACCGATATCGAATGTACTTAAACTGCTCGAGAAAAAGAAAATAGAAAAAAAATCGAGAGTATCGATGAACGGAAAAGAATAAACGGCATTCCCTGTAATTCTGTTATAAGGTAAATCACGAATTGCGAGCATATCAATTCCCACGAAAAAGGAATGTTGTGTAAGGGAAAGAAATAAACGTTGAACGAAAACGTTATTATTACACCTACTTAATTACGTTGCGATGCGATATAGCTTTTATTTTTCTGTCTTTCATTAGTCATCTCATAATTATATTGTACGGACAGAGTGTGGTGCGAGAGAACAGCGAAATGAAATCGAACGTTTATTACACGTATGCAGGTATAATCTGTAAGAATTCAAATGTATTATGATCCAACGTTTTTATTTGATATTCTAAAACTGAAAGAGAAGAAAAAGAAAAATTGTTCTTTTTAAAAAGGAAGACGAGAGCTCTTAGTGGAGCCCTGATCGACGGGCTGTGCTTAGTGAAATCACACATTGTAATGAATTTTCTTATTATAATATATATTACACGAAAAAAAAAATATATATATATATCCAGAGAGAAGAAAGAGGAGATTCGTTGAATAGTTAGATAATTGAATACTAAAAATTATCTACATACCTTGACTAATTCTATCTATAATAATTAACCATCTACCTACTTATGTATAGCTACCAATATTTCTCTCGTAGGTTTTCATCATTCTCAAAAGAAAATCGCAAAAAAGAAAAAAAAAAAAAATTTCTCTTCTATGAGATAGAAATCGCATACATAATTAACATAGAGGAAGCACACTCACGGATTTCCGTCAATAAGTCTTATAATAAGAGTATAAACATATAGTGTTTAACTGATCAAACATTGTGATAACTCCAAAAAGTGATCCAAGAAAGTATTTCACGAAATGAAAATGTCACATGTATACATTATTTATGATGATGACATTTGTTAATTGAAATAGCAGAGACAAGTAGACAAATCCAATCGATGATACCCTGCATATTTATGCTCACGTTGCGTTTGAGACTGGAGTTTGGCACGCGTGAATCGCAAACTTAATTTCAATCATCGTGTTTTTTTCATTACTTTTATTATTTCTCAATTCAATACAAATGATTTAAAATCTAGGCAAGAATCGGAGCCTCGAAATCTTTCGTAGATATTTGGAAGAACTCGTTTTTCAAGCATCAGTTAGGAAAAAAATTGAATGAATTAGTTTCATGGAATTCTATTATTGGGAATGAGCAGAAACACGAAATACAAATTCTTCAGGATTTAAATTTATAGAAGCAGGACTTTTCAATTGAAAAAGAAAGTCCGAGTTTGTATCTTCGGAACGTGAGCATAATTTGCACGTAATATTGAAAATAATGTTGTTTAACACACGAGTCAATTCCAATGAGCATTTTCATGCCATTTATAAGCTTAAAGATTTATTATTCTTAGTTGTTATAAAACGTCGAGGATGAATTTCGAGAAAAAAAGAGTTATGAAATAAAGACGAAAAAAACACATACACGCGTAAATAAAGTAAAATCATCGAATGTTAAAAAAAAAAAAAGAAACAAAATTTGAAAAACTTCAATCTTTCAATCATTGTTATATCCATTAGTCATGATGTTACTGCTGATACTTAAATGAGACTAGTAGTTATTCTTATTGATATTGTTGTCCTTATTATTATTATTATTATTATTGTTATTATTATTATTATTTTTATTTTTATCATCATCATTTTTATTGTTATTGTCATGAATATGATAATAATTATTATTATATACAAACTATTGTTATATTTATATTTTTGCTTAAAGTAAATATTCCATAGCTCTATTATACCTACGTTAAAGTAAAGTTTAGTACCTAATTGAAATTCTAGTGACAAAGAGCGTGATAAGGGTTGAAATACATTATATATGGCGCAGTTTTCTTCTAAGTGCGGTTTTCACAAATGGCAATCAATTTTTGAATTTTACATTTGTATTTAATAAAAGAAAAAAGCTAAAATAACACAGAATAAAACAGAAAATAACGATTCGGCAGCGGGACGGAAAATGATTAAAAAAAAAACAACAGTAAAAATTAATAATAATCATAATGTGTCGGACACCGTCGCGCTTAGTGGTAAAAACTGTTAATCGGCTAATGGTTTAGTCTAAAACATAGGAGCTCAACTACAGGAGCGGTAAATTGCTTTGATATTTTCAAATTCTAATAAAAAGGATAATAAATTGAACAAAAAAAATTTAATCATAACAATATCTACGTAGCATTTTAGCTACGATTGAAATATATTTATAGAGATCCAAGATCTTTTCACGCAGCAGCATGAATAAAAATGAATTAACAATAGTAACAACAACTATAATAATAATAATAATAATAATAATAATAATAATAATTATAATAATAGGAGCGATGATGAATAATAATGATAATCTTAAAATAAAAACAATATTATGAAACAAATCAACTATCGTGAGTTGAAATTACGTACCTCCATATATTGATATATATATACATGTATATGTTATATATATTCATATAACATATATGTATGTATGTTATGGTCATTAAATTTTCTAGGGTAGGCGCTTCGAGGTATAATTGTAATACGTACCTTATACATTTTCAAACTTCACTTAAAAAGTGATTATATCTCAAATTTAAATTTAATATTATTAGAAAAGAAAAAACACAAAAAAAAAGAAATTGAAACTTCTTAAATCTATATTATATGATAAAGTAGGATAAGAAAGCCAAGAGTCAAAGACGAATAGATAATAGGAGCCGCATGGCCTAACCGCTGCCACTTTCATTAATTACATAAATTTGATGAGAACAGAAAACAAGACAAAATAATTAACAAAAAAAAATGAATTAGAAGAGAAATAAAGAAGAAGAAAAAGAAAACATAACTACAACGTGTACACGTAAATAATACTTCGAAATCTAACGATACGAGGGGAGAAATGTTATGCCACTTTTAAAACGATTTTTAGACGCAGTAAATTATTATAGATTAGCGTTATTTAAAAATCTTTCGAATCGATAATGGAATTATATAACCAGTGCTTCGGATCCAGATCCTTGATGCTTCTTATATCCTTCTACTTCCGAGTTGAAACGAATCGTTCATTTAATTCTTCGTTGATATGCATTTATTAACTGTATTATCGTCGTCTGACGGAATAGTGGAACGATAAAGAGTGAAAAAAATCAACGAAACGTAGAAATTTGTGCGAGGAAATAACTTGAAAACTGAAAAGGAATTCGAGTCGGTAAAATTAGCACAGTATTTATATTTCTTATATATATATATATCAATTGACTCTTCCTATATGGCAACGGTACAGTTGACGTGCAAGGTTTTAGAATCTGGATCCGACAATGTGATTCACTTTAAAGCTTATTCAGTCGAGAATCTTTAGCGATCTATCATATGAAATATAAAACAAATTTTTCAATCATTCACATTCAGGCCATTCCCTCCTATTCGATCCTCAGTAGCTTCTGGGGACGGAGCCTTTCGGATATGGCAGAACGGTAGTAATTCTTATTATCATACGGCTAGATCAGCGTGAAATCGCGAAACCTGCTACGGAGCGAAATTTCTGATCACCTATAAAATAAAATGTACAGTTATTCTTTGACAAATTTAAAAATGACCGTATTTCAGGATTTCATCGCACTTGAAATTTCTCACTTAAAAGCTGATCGTTTTTTCAATCTATGCTTATTCTTATAATTATTCTTCTAAAAGTTGCGCAGGACTTCACAAGCTTCTTAAAAAATTTCAACCTTGTCAATATCGGCGAACATAATTAGCGGAGGTATTTACAATAATCTTGACATAGTTGAAGACGTTTTTTTTTTACGAAAATTTTATACATCGTAGTTTTATAAAGAAACCCTTTATTTCCACCGAGTAAATGTATGCTGATTTAAAAAATAAAATACGTGAACATTTGTTTCTAACGAGATCTTCAAATACGGGTCTTTTTAAATTTGCCAACGAATTACTTGTTTTATTTTCAAATGATTTGGATTTCGGTTCGTGGGAGACTGCATCGTTTCATATCTGGACTCATCCATGCATAGAATACTTGAAAGTATTGAATAAAATTAGCACCAGTCTGCAGGCGCAGTCGCTAGAGATATTTGAACTAAAGAGAGATGGGAAGAAAGAAATCATTAAAAAGGTTCATTAATAATAATTACACGTACTCGATACCTCCTAATAATACTACCTTATTACCATATTATTATACTTGCTACATTAGAGAATATACGAATTACCTAAAGATTCAGGCTCGATATCCATTTATTGTAATATTTTTATTATCGCAAACCGTACTAAGTATAATTACAAATTATTCAATTATATTATACAATATATACTGTATATGTATACATATTATATACAATATACATATATGTATACACATGCGTATATATCTATCACTAACTATTATTTATTGACTAACTAAGTAACTAACTAACTAATTAACTAACATTGTAAATAATAATGAAAATATTTTATCTATATATTTCTGGGGGATGGGGGCAAGGTGATTGTCTTTATCTCATGGCAGCGCCGTTATCCCAGTTAAATCGTGACCCCCTCCCCCCCATCATTGTTACACCATTTCATCATTGCATTTAATAAATTATATATTTATTGACTTATTCACTTACTGTGCTTCACCTGCATGTTGAATTGATGATGTGCCACCAAGTTCCCTATTTGCAACCACATGAAACAGTATTAGAAAGGTATATATAGATAAAAACAAATTTCAAATTCAATCAATAATTTTTATACATTTTCATATGAAATTAAAAGAGGAGTTTTTGAAAATCGTGGCATACGTTATTTGGTACGCACTGTCGCAAGTTGAACGGATTTTTGAATAACATTTTTCATTTTGCCAATCTACAATTTTCTTGTCTCTGTCAATCCGGATTTCATCATTTTGTATCCTTTTAAGTTCTATCGAGCTTTCGTAACTTCGAATTCCATTTTTCAAAGAAACTAACAACGATGCTCTATATTTTCTTGAATGAGCTCACTCACCATTGCCGAGTAATTTCGGATGATTATTGGTGAACATTAGGGAAAAAAACTAACCAACTAACACAACAAAATGGGAATAAAAAATAACGAAAACATTGAATTAAATTTCCATGTATCATTTACTTTCCGCAACAATTTATTCAAAGCATACAAACGGTACAAACAATGGTTCATTCTGAGTACAAATTAAATTATTTCATTTGGGTATAATGCATCTCTATATATATATATATATATATATATATATAATGTATGTTTGTATGAATGACGTGTTATATAGTTGTGTGGTTCATGTGTATATAATAGCATACTTGTGTGCCTGCTTATGTGTGTAATTTTTACCTTTCCAATTTCCCCTTTCATGCAGGTATTTAAAGCATATTCATTAATTTTTCCGTCACGTATCGCATATTTTTTTACTCTGTGACGTGTGTTTAGGGATTTTGTGACAACGAATTGCACTCAACGCGGCGGTTCAATTTAAAACTAGTCAAGATATAACACGGCGCGAGTGAATTTGTGTCTGGTAAGTTGGATCGTCGATATACAGATATAACATGTAGGGTCTTCCTCCGGGGCTTCCCCAACAATTTATTTTCTTTCTTACCACACGCAGATAACGTCGGTTTTCCCTTTTTCTTCGCAATTCAACACGAATCTCTGCGCTGTTACACATTAATTGTATCATATAGAGTTATTAGAATTAAACGTTCCGCGGGAACGAAAGCGAGTCTACGTCGATTCTAATCGCATAGCTATCCTTATCGATCCAATTAAAACGAAGAGGAAAATAGAAGAAATACAAGAAAGCTAATGAAAATAACAAAAATCTTAGAGAATTGTAAAAAAGAAGAGAAAAAAATCAATTTCATTGACTAAATATGTATAATATTATCGTATACGAGTATACCTATACGTATCATTTTTTATAAATTATACGACTGAAGAATAGAGTAAAAAGACGCAAAAAAAAAAAAGAAAAAAAGAAACTGATGGATAAATGAACGAAGATTTAGAAAAAAAATTGACAATCAATAGTACCTCGCTGATCGGTATCAAGAAACCTGAATAATATACCTACAGAAACAATATCAACGCAGCGTATTGTACGCGTCGATTTAATTCAAATAAATGAGCATATGTATTTGTTTTATGAATGTAAATGACGATTCGACGGTGAACAGGTATGTATCTAATAATAAGCCTCTTCCTTTTTGATCCTCGTAAAATTGAATTTGCTGGTAATATTACAGAGATAATTGTAAGGAACGGATACGTAATAACGCTCGTTGACTGAAAACTGTAAAACACGGTAACCCTAACAAACTGTTCTGTTTCAGATGTTTTACGGGTTCGAGTCTTAGAATGAAACGGCCCACGTCGATAAAGAAGCTGCCAGATCGCTAGCACAGCTTCACTTACCCGCCGAGTACTGGTCAAGAAAATTTGCCCAGGTGTAACCGTCTTCAAATTCTTCCGTCAACGTAACGCTGTTTAGAAAACCTGTACACGATGATTTTCCCGGTCACAAACGACGATGTTACCGGCCGAGGTGACCGCAACACCCTCGAGTCCTCTGAACTCGCCGTCTCCGCTTCCCCAGCCGCCGAACGCTCTGAGGAAGACTCCCTCCGGGGTGAATATCTGTATCCGGTTGTTCCCCGAGTCGGCGACCACGATGAATCCCTGGTCGTCGACGGCGACGCCCCGAGGGAATTTGAACTGACCATCCTCCGAGCCCTCAGACCCAAATGACGTCAGCACCCGGCCATTCACGTCGAATATCTGCACCCGGTGGTTGTTCCCGTCGCTGACGATCACCCGGTTAGTGTTGCTCACCGCGATGTAGTGCGGGTGCTCAAGCTGGCCTCTTCCGCTTCCACACGAACCGAACTTACCCACGAAGGTACCGTCCGACTGGAACACCTGTTCAAATTGTTCCAAACATTGTTTTAACGGGTGTCTGAATGATGAAATGATGTCCGCGCAAGTTATTGGTTGGAGGTAAAAAAGAAAATGAAACATGTATCAAATCGGAAAACAGAATGATCACACATTTCGAAATTCCAAAACATCCGAAAGGCTGTTTCAATGGATTTTAAAATGTGGAAACTCGAAGTATTATTTCAAAAGTTAAGATGTAGGTAAGTCAAAATGAAGAATCGTCGGAAAGAATAAATTGGCCTTGAAAATATTTCTGGAAGTTTTTGATTCACGCTTCTCGCAAAGTTCATGTTTGTGGGAATTTTCAAACTTTTTACTGGGTTATAAAATTCCAAGTCTAATCCAGGGAAAGATATGTTAATTTCAGCGATTTTCAGAGAAGTATTTCTTTTGTTCCGAAATCATTCCACTTTCCATCATTCGTTTACAGTTTTCGATTTGCCTCGAAGGTGAATATTGAATTTTTTAAAGTTGTTAGAGCATTTTTAGAAAAATCTTCCATCAAGCTACGGAGAAAAAACTTTTACTGAGATTGAACTGTAAGAAACTGACAAGTTTGGAATTGATTGGTTCAAGTTTGGAGTGCTCAAAAGTGGCAATTACGGGTTTATAATTCTGAATTACATCCATATTTGAATTAGCAGTCTGATGAAATTGGACTCGGAGAGTGTTGATAAGTTGTGTTTCTCGGTGACTGTTCCGCGACTTGCCAACTTGAGTTGCCAGGAAATAATCGTGATACGGATCGTAGCTCCAGAAATAATTTTTCCCATATTGCAAAGAGATAAAAAGAGCCAGTTGTCGAGTTGGATCGTGTAAGACTGTGCGTAAAAAACACTAATGGTCGATTTATCAACAGTTGTAACGTATGCAAAGTTACAAGGTAGATTTTAGTTAACTTATTCACACCTGAGCAATCTAATAGAAAAGAGTGATTACTTTTACAAGATTTGGACGGAATTATTCTAAATTGTTTAAAAAGAAGTTACGACAAGCTGTCGTACTTACATACTAACAATTACACAATGGTACAGAAATGAGCATTGTTCCCTTTCATTACAAATGCAATCACTGTGAACTAAAATATGAGATGTGAAATTGAATTTGGTGTCGACCTGGGTCTATCTGATGTTGAATTTCCAATCGGCTCTTGTCAATTTTAACGTCATCAGTATTTCAATGCACCCATCACCCAGATCAGGCTGCAGAATGAGAAATAAAGGTACCTGTACACGGTGGTTCTCCTTGTCGCAGACGTAGATGAATCCCAAAGCGTCCGTTGTGATGCCCCAGGGGTAATTGAGCCTCCCGTCTGCGCTGCCCTGGGAGCCAAAGGCCCTCAGGAACCTTCCGGAAGGGTCTAGGACTTGAATCCGATGGTTATATCGGTCAGCTATTATGAACTGACCGATCCTGTTGACGGCGACTCCAGCCAGACAGTCGAACTCGCCTTCTCCGCTACCGTACGTTCCAAACTCCTTAACGAAGTTTCCGTTTCCGTCAAACACCTGTGGAGTTTCAAACATCCAATAAGTTTTTCAACTGACTTCAAAATATGGAAAGCTATCGCGATTGAATGATAAAGTCTTTCATCGTACTTGAATTCGATGGTTGGAGCTGTCGGCTACGACGATGGAATTGTCAGGGCCGACGGCCAGGCCTCGCGGCCAGGTAAAGCATCCGGCTTCGCTCCCCCGCATCCCAAATTTGAACAGCTGTCGCCGCTTCAGCAGGTACTGACCTCTGAAATAAGAGTAATAGATGATTACGGAAAAGAGAATGTAGGTACGGAATCGAGGAGCAGAGATATTCACGAGTAGTGTGCGGTACTCACCTAGTGGAGGAACCTGCTGCCGCGTGAATAGCGGGAGCTGCTGTAGGGGATGTGGGGGAGCCTGACGGGTTTTTTTGGTCCTCGTCAGAAGATTCGAATGAGGTCTGGCCGGTGTGTCTCAGTGGCAACCCTAGCGAAAGCCTTCGCGAGGCGGCACTCGCACTGCGTTAGGTGAAAAAAAAAATTGATGTCAAAGTTTTTAAAAAGACTTTTTCTTGCCCAATGAGCCAACAGGAACTTCGTGCCACGGATCATTTGTGATAATCGTATAAAATCGTCATCTCTGGTGAAGGTTATAGAAAGGCAGCCGAAGAATTAACATTGTTCGTAATGTGCACGGACCATCATTTCGTTATTAGAAATGTATTGAAACTAGGTACAAGCATCTCACTGTTGCCCTATTTTGAGTTACGGTATTGGGACACGACTCTACCCTTTGACTTTCCGTGAAACATTTGGAAATTTGCGAGAAAATTCGACCAATGATCAGAAAACTGAGCTTGACTCGATCAGACCAATGGCAATGTTCCAGAATACCCGTTTTACGCAACCAAACGGGTCTGTACCATGCAAAAGCTGTTTGGGTTCGCCTGCCTTTCTGTCCTTGAAAATAATTCCCAGCTCATTGTCAGTTAAAACCACACCGTCATAACGGTGATCGAATACGGTGACCCAGTTTCTCCATCTTCCAGGTGAATTCTTCAGCGTAAAACACGTCGAAGATCTGAGCTTCGTACTGAAAATTGGAAGATGGAAACTCTGGAAGATGGAGTCAATTTTGAGCCCGGCTCTGTGTTCCCCAGATACCACAAACTCAATGGTGATCCAGTCGTTCCAACTTCCAAGTAAACTGATCAGCGTGAAACATATCGAAGATCCGAGTGTCGTATTAAAAGTTGTAAGATGAAAACCCTGGAAGATGGAGTCACTTTCGGCTCCGGGTTCTCCAGAGACCACAACACAGCCGGCATTGAAGAACCCTGCGATATTCGAGCGGATGTTGAAAACGGGAAAGTTGAGGAAAGGGTCTGACCTCGAAGAGGCGGCCGCTGCAGAGGCGGAAGGTGGCTCCTTGTCCTTGGTGGTGCGGTTTCCGTACTTGTTCTTGAGGTAGCGAGCCCAGGAGCTAAGGGCAGCGCCATCCTTCTCCGTGGCTCCACGGTCCCGGTCCCGGTCCCTGTGGTCACGGTCGGGACTCGGTTCCCTGGACTTGAGGGCGTGCGTGCTGCGACTTCGCGCCAGCTCGCTACCGGCCCCGTACTTGGCCGCCAGGTAGGCGTTGGGCGACTGGGTTGTGGGCGAGGGCGGGTCGTCGTCCAGGTCCAGGTCGTCGCCCCCGAAGTTGTGGGAGCTTCTCGAGCGCGCCAGACGCTGTCTGCGTTCCTTGAGGGCCGCGTAACGCGACATCGTCGGGTGGGGCTCGGGCTCCGGATCCGGTTCACGCGCTGCCGCCATGGCCGCCTGGCTTCTGCTCTTGTTGAGGAACCTAAAACCGGCGGTAGGCCTTCGATTATTACCAAATTTTCGGAGCCTCGACCTCGAAGCCGGTACGGAAGAATCCGCCTATGCCAACGCCGACGCGGCAGACCTGCAGCCATATCCCTGAACGTTCCCTAAAATCTATCTACTTTTGTCTATTTCTTTTCTTTCTCTTTTTCCGCTGACAGTGCAAGGGCCTCGTGGCGGGTCGGTGACGCTGGCAAGAAGGCTTCTTCCGTAGCTCCTCTTTCCGTGCTAACTGAAAATTGCGTTCCTTATATCCTGTCTCTTAGTGGGCTAGAGGTTTTGTGCTCTTTAGACACGGTTCAAACTTCTTTAAAACAATCCCCAACATTTCTTGCGAACCATTTATTATTTGTTCAATGAAAGTCACTAGATACGTATAGTTCAATTATCTCTGTACACTATCATTGTCGATGGTACGTTACGTTGGTTGGTGAATCGTAAGCGTGCCTATCTGCTATAGTTTTGCAAACAGTGGAAAGAATTTACTTCGACTAGCATGAGTGATAACTCGCTTTTCATTCTGACCGGCAGTGAAACAATACTTTTTACAAATTTCCCTCGAATCATCATTTATGTACATTTCAAAGTTTAAGTTTTCAATATTCAATTCTCATGTTAATCAATATCGCTATAAAATATGTTAATCGCATAAAGTTAATCGTTATTCGTTAGCTGTGAGTAGAAATTTTTTTTTTTTTTTGTAACATCGGGAAAATCATCCCAAAGAAGTTATGTTTACAAAAACATTTATTTAAAGCTATGCTCATGTTGTAGTGTATGTGTATACTTGTAATGAGCTGCTTTCGTGAATCGTATGAGGAACAATTGTATAGTCGAGACGAAAAGAATGAACATTGAACATTGAGAATATATGTGTAAAATACATGTACGAAAAAAAAAAAAAAATTACAGTGATATCAATTGAAAATTAGGTAAAAGAAAAAAAAATCTCAAAAAAACTGCATCTTTTGTCACATTGTATAAATAATTAGGATATGTACAGTGAAAGGGAAATAAATAATGCGAGTTATCACAAAATGCAGTTTATTTACCACACCAATAACCATTATATCCTATGCAAGTCTATATGTGCGCCTATTATGCGTAGCATATGTATATATATTTTTTTCTACGAAAGTACAAAAAGCAAAGGATTGGAAAAAAAATCATCTCTACGATAGTATAAATGCGGTTTAAAGTAACAGATAAATTGATGTAATTTGCTCGTCGTCTCAACCATCCGTTACATTTGTAAATCTATACAAGAAATACGTGATACGATTACACACTTGCAAGTTGCAGCGATTAAGCGATGAAACAACAGTGAAAAGTAGTGCAATTTGTACATACTGTACTATATTTAAGTACGGACTTGAGCAAAAGAGGTATGTATGCCGATAGGAACGCTTTCGTTTCGAAGTTTATGTATATATAATGTACGGAAACATATATATTACTATATGTGTAATGTATACGTATCGAAATATCACAATGTATATGTATAATATTACACTATGCAAGTACAAAAATACATACGCTGCATAGAATGTTTATACGGACGCGTCTGTACGTCTACAAATTGAACGTATTCATTGGGTTCAACTACAAAAGATGATTAGAAAAAAAATGCGATTTTATCTAGCGAATAGGGATAATTAACATCATCGTATCATCATTTCAATGCCTTTTCGAAGGGAAAAATCTATTTGTAAGCTCCCACCACTGTTTCAACATTCATCCTAATACCGAATCTAATTCGCTATTCTACAGGTGTATAATCTAATTATGAAATGAAACGTTGAAAGATATGGTTCAAGTTAATCGAAGTTGTATTAGATCGCAAAAATGAAGTTGAAAAATCGGGCACTCGCATTGTACAAGCTCAATTAATTACAACTTCAGTGTGATCACGTTGTTCTAATTTCTACCTACTCATGTTGTTGATAAATTAATTTTTCAGGTTTCCCTTTCGATACGTATTTTGTTTGGATAGATTGTTTGACAAAAGAGAGGAAAAATCGTGGCGTATAAAACTATCTCAGGTTTCAAATAGGAAACTTATGGAGTATCCATTTACGAACGCACAATGAGCTGTAATTCATCAGAATGAGACAAATAATAGTTTGTTTTTTTTCTGTTATAAAAAAAAAAAATATTATTTACACTCTAAGTCGATTGAACAGCTTACTGAGTTTACGTAAGCTGTTTCGTGATTTTTAGGTCAATCTTAGGGCGATCAACTCAAGCCATATCTTCCAACAACAATGTATCATTACTATTTGTTCTGCTATTGTTTGGTTAAACTATAAACCGTTGACATTATTAATTAGCGTAACCCGACGCGGTATGCGGCGAAAGCTCATGAGCGGGTGACTTAATTATTATTATTATTATTAATTATTATTATTATTATTATTATCAAGATAGTGTAAAAGTAGAAAAAGAAGTTTAATTAACACGTATTTGCATGGATATATCGTGAACGGTTATACGTGTAATGTGTTATTTTTGTATTTATGGTTGTTAATATTCATTCGTGGCAAATCCGCAGAGTTTACAGACAGGAAGCGAAGAATGATGAATTTTAACCGAACGAAAGACAAGGAGGACAGCATCAATGTTTTCCCTCTATAAGGGAGGAACATCTGCATATTTCACGTCTGTAATCTCGATGGATGAAAAACGATATAGTACATAACTCACACGAATAATAAATTAATGAGAACGCTGTAACACAGTACGGACACACAGAAGACGGTGGTTACCATTTGCATTTGCGTACCTATGTCTAGACTTTCGTCACTTTTTTCAGACTTAACGGATTGGTTTGCCCCCGAAGCAACGTTCGGTTTCAAGGAATCGTTTTTTACGACAGCTGCTGCGCCTATCAATAACTCGCCGTCATCGGCACCGGCCTCGTTCGAATCGGGCGCATTTTCCCCATAACGATATTTAGCGATCCTCTTTACGCCGTCGTTATCGTTATCATTAGAGCCGCGATGGCCGTCCGTCAACTCGTCAGCCTCGTCATCCTTATCGTGGACCTCATTGACCGTCGATAATTCACTCTCTAACGTTTCCTCAATTTCGTAACCTTCATTTCCCCTTACCGACGTCAATTTATCTCCCGTGCTCGAGTCCTTCAAACTTCCGTCACCGCTATCTAGCTCGTTATCATCCCTTATTTTCGAGTCCCCTTTCACATTTTCCAAAACCACATTATCACTCGGACCAACTTCTATCTTCGCGTCAATCGGCGCTTCTCCGGCTGCGACATTACCCTCGGAGTTAGCAACCGAGTTCGTCGATCCATCCTCGTCCGACGAACTTCCGCTCGAAGTCACCCGGTCCTCTTCTTCCTCCTCGTCGTCTTCGGGATCGTTTCGTTCGTTCATCATCGACACGTTGTCCGCATTGTTGTTGTTGTTGCTGTTATTGTTGTTCTTGTCATCGTTCTCCCCCTTTCCCAAAGCTTCGTCTAGCTCCTCAACTTCCGGTTCACTCTTCTCGGCAGATTCTTCGCCCCCCGAATCTCGCTCGTCGTTGTTCTCGGACTCCGCGCTCTTCTTCCATACTTCCGAGGTCGTTTCCGGTTCCCGTGAACTGACGTTGAATTCCTCGGCGTCGGAACTGTCGATCAGCCATCCGTTGCTGCCCAGGGTCGGTGACTTTTCCCGCTTTTTGTAGGCGATCGTTCGTCCTTTCGGCCGATCGGCCGAAGCTTTCTCCTCTTCGGCGTCCTTCGGCGTGACGTCACTCGCGTTGGAAATAGGGGGGCGGTTTTTTGGCTCCGGGGAATCCACGCGCCATCCGTTCGAGTCGAACTCGTTTTCACCGACGGTATCGCGGCGAACGAGGCGACTTTTCGGGTCGGGCGAAGCGACGGCAGCGCCTCTAATCACGGGGGAAGAGGAATCGACCGAAGACGCGTTCGGATCGGTTGCGACTTTATCGACGCCGTTACTTAATCGTGTCGCAGTGGCAATCGCCAGCTGTTCCTCATTTTCGTCACTCGATTTATTTTCACTAACGTTTACCAGCGAGCTTTTTACGTGTGTAGTAGTAACATTATTATTATCTGAGTTCGATTTCTCGCCGTCGTTAATTGAAGGCGGCGAGTCGTCGCCTACCTCGTCGGGCTCGCATTCAACGATATCGTCGAGAGTGTTATTGGTACAATAATTGAAGTGGTGAATGTCATCGTTTGCTACGAACCTGCTGGTGTAGCCGCCAGAGGTCGCGCTCGGGGTCGGCGCCGCCGATGATGTCGTTGTTGAATGGGCGGGACTTCCCCTTGACGACGTGTACCTACGACACGAACAACAAACACAGTCTTTAAGCGCTCAACACTCGTTTATTCACCGATTTAACCGGACATTCTCTCAGCTCTTTTTCGCGTCTATCGAGTCGGGACTATCGCCTCATCATTAATCGCGTTTTCTCCGGCCGGACTCTTTATTCTAGTAATTATAACACCATTCGCGTCGAATCCCAAGTATATGAATTATAACGCGTTAACGAACATTGACTTTCAGTTGAATGCTTTCACATCAAATACAGATATGATTACAGCTAGCAATAAACTTTTTAAGCTGTTATAAAACTCTTCTGTAGTTGGGTTAAAGTATAGCCGAGCTGTTTGAAAGCTTGCACTCTATTGACCACCGGTTCCCTTGTCATTTTTAGGAGGTGGAGATGGCGAAAAAAGTCACTCGATACTAATCGTAATACAATGTCTTCTTACGTGGCTTTTGCAGATTAACAATTTCACAAGCTGTTTTAAGCTGGGCTTAATTCTACATCGATTACAAATTTGTTAAGAGAAACTTAACACCGTGGCAATATTTTGGGAAGATAGAATCTGAATGAGACCAAAATGCCTTTCGAAATTAATTCGGTCTGTCCAAAACTTCCCGACCCGAATATTAATAGATAATCATGGAAGAGCCATTTTTTGTTGAGCATTAAATCTCATCCTGATTATATAAACTACTTCACGATGATTATAGTACTTCAATTTTGCTACATCAGAAGTACCTTAAAGTGATTACTTCTGGACAGGATAAAGCTTGCTCAATAGACTTGGCAAAGAAATTTAAATTAAAGTCAATATTGGAATTATCAATATGTCAATTATTAAAAATATAATGTTCCTCGGACATTTAGAATCGATTGTACTTGAATTGACTAGTTAAAAATGTACCGTATGGACTCGATTTGAACATCGTTTGCTTTCTAGAGCTTTTGATACAAAATTGTTTTCTACAATTTGAAATTCCACAGAGTTTCTTTTGACAGCTTTGCTTCGCCAATAGAAATCAAACCCCACACGTTACAGCCATGTTTTTTGACACTGCAAAGTAAGAAGTTTCGTTTTTTTTTTTTTGGTTTTCTTTTCTAGACAGCGAGACGACCATAAAAACACACCGAATTTAAAGCGGAATATATCGAGGTAACAGATCGGATCAAGGTGTACCTGGTGGAAGGTGATTCCTCCTTGCTCCCTCGTCGGGCTTCCGCACTCCGAGCCAGAAGCGCCCCGATGTCGGTCCTTGCCATTGCTGATTCCCCGGATGTCTTTTGACTAGCGGATGGAGCCGAGCTCTGGGTGGGTGTCGAGGGATTTTCCGTCTCGGATTCCTCCTCCGTTTCAGAGTCAGTCTCCTCGGAGGAGCTTGTCGTCTCCTCTTCCTCCTCCTCTTCTTTCTTCGCCGGTTCTTCCCTCGGAGGTGGCGGTGCCGGTGCGGCACGGTTACCTACAGGATGCCAGTCATTAAAACCTTAATTGCGGGATGGAACCACCTCTCATTAAAGTTATCACTGCCTCAAGAACGCCGTCAGCTTGGGGCCTCCAAACACCTCAGGAGGAGTCTCGGTAGACACTCGCCCAACACCTTGGCCGGTCATAGAGACACATCGCAAATATTTGCAAATGGGTGTTTGTAAAACCTTTGCACTCGTTTGGACATACTTGATTTTCTTCCACAGATTTTCACGTGATTATATAACAAACAAGTATACAGTACGAATAGTGAAGAAGTTGGTACACATTCAATATCTAATTTTTCTCCCTAACCAGCTACGTTGATAATGAATATGATATAATTGATATGATAATGAATGAATGAAATATCTAACTGACAGTGCTGATATTCTGAATATGGTTGAACTCCTGAGAAACGACAAGAAGTCGTAATGTTTTTCAGAGAAAACGGTGAGCTGTTTATACTAGGCGTTGAAATCGAAGTGATCAATTTCAGAGTCTTCGAAATGTGCAGTAGAATACATATTGCGCAGCTGTTGAGCAGAGCCGAATCTAAGTTGCAGAAAAGATTATTTTCACTAGTCTAGAAGGACTACGTTGGACTAACTACTTGAATTCTACAGAAAAACAACAGTTTGTACTACGTGTACACGTGGAATTCTTGTAATCACATATAACATATTGAATATAAGTAATGAATAAATAAACAAATAAGTAAATAAATAAATAAACAAATATACACAGACTATATATATATGTATATGTATCTATATATATCTATATATATATACGTATATATAAAGGTATATATTAACAGGGGGTGAACTACTTGTCAAACACCAGCACACCGCAATAATCATATCGCGGCGTGAAATCTGCCTAAAGCGTAAGTAGGGAAGCCGACAAGTTATGTAGCTGCGGTGTCAAGCCTTGGGCACATCGAATTTCCAGCTGATTGAGCGTCGTACATAAATGAAAAAAAAAAAATAAAAAAAATATACCTCCGCCTAAAAAACGACTCTGAAACGGTCTCTGCGGCGTTGTCGTCGTCGTCGTCGTCGTCGTCGTCGGAGCCGCCGCCTCTCGGGGGATGTTCGCCGGCGGATTTGGTGATGCCGATACGGTTGTCGTCGTTCCTGTCGCCGGCGCTCGAGACAAGTATCTCTGCTTCATCTCTTCGGCCGTGAACGGAGCACCGGTGCTTCGGATACCGGAACCCGTCGAGCTTTCCGAACCGGTGCTCGAGTCGGAGGAAGCGCTTCGAGTTGCCGGCGGATGCGCATCCTGCGCTGATGTCCTTCTGGAAGAGTAAATGGATTCTCGAATCAGCGCTGAGCGAGCGTTTCATCTGTATATGTACTGGTTCGTTAAGGGCTGGGTTTGTTTGTAGGTTTGTTACCGATAAATTCAAGAAACAGTGAACCGATTTATGCGAAACTTGCACTAATGTTTTACCTATGTCTGCAGGAGTCGCATAGACTGTATAAGTTATGCAACGTCGGTTTATATTTAAATGGAAAAAATTATAAATATATGATAAATATGCAGACATTTTGGGATTTGGGATTCGAATCATGTAACGTATCGGTTCTGCATGTACGATATTTTTTTATAGTGTTGAACACGTGTAACCATGGCTAGAGTTTTAACGGCTCAACTCAAAATCGGATGGTAGTCGATTTTGAAGAATTCTTTTTTAGGCAGTTGATGAAACTGATGCAGAGCCATAGTATGCGGCTATGACTGAGTGTAAAATTTGAAGTGTTTACGGTGACAAGATGTGAAATATAAAAATTACTTTATGGCTAAAAATTCGAAAATCAATTTTTATGCTCTATAATATGTGACAAAAAAAAAAAAATTATAATACGTTCAGAGAATGTTGTAAATCTATTGACCTGGGATGAGTTTCGTGGTGAAATCTGCAGATGTTTTTTTTTAATTCTCGTCAAATAAATGGCTAGGATAAGGGTTGCAATAAGACAATTCAGACAACTCGTTCTCATCAAAATATCATTTATTTTGAAAACTTTACGGAACCATTTTCTTTTCACTTTTTAACTTCACACTGAGAGAAGTATCTGGTTAAATAAAAACTACATTCTAACTAGAAATTTTTATGAGATCTCGTGATAATTACTTAGAAATAGTATTCGTAACTTTTTGTACCGGAGTTGTTAATTTCAGTGAAAAAAAAACCCGTGAAATTGTTTACATTTTTGCGATCCAAAATTTTACTGTATCTGTAAAACGGATGTAAGAAAACCGTTGAAATCGGTACATTTGAAATACTGCAGATCTGTATTTGCAGTATGGGAAAAATTAATATTTGCCGCGTCTCTGATTCTCAAAACAGAATTAGTGATTCGTACCGAGGGCGGTCTGTGTTGACATTTTTTTTCTACAGTTTTGAACAGGCATAGTTAGCCTGGTTATATCAGTTTCGATCCAACCACTCTACACATCGGTCGACACAAGTATAAGCCTACAGTGCAAGGCATTACTGCTTTAGAATTGGTGACTCGGACACAGTGTTGCAATTAATTATGAAATCGGAGATGGTTTACCGTGTTTAATTTTTATTTTTTTTAATAATGATCGGTGTTTGCGGCCATTGGTGAGTAATCAGTTATTATTGTGTTACCAGTGACGATGGCAGTTGTTGACTGAAATATTGATATTCTACTACATTGCAAATCGTTGAGTCGGCAGAAACGGTTGGACAAGAAAAATGGCTAAACCGATGTTTAAGAAGGTAAATTGCAACAGTTAATTGGCTTTAATTTTATTTATAAACGAAGCGTGAATTTGAAGGAAGTAAATTTGTAATTACGAATAACTGTGGAGAAATTTCGTGTCTTATTTTTCAATGTTGAGATTGTATTGTTTATACAGCTTTGATTAATCAAGACTCATAACTTTGCGTTTTGCATAATGAACTATGATTTATAAATGTCGAAGAAAAAAAACTTGGCTAGCTTTATTGGCGTGTTAACAATCTGCTTTAATAACTAGAAACTACTGCGCCGAAAGCAATTTCTATTTCTGTTTAACATACGGTATTCAGCTATTTTTATTTGTCACCCAAAAAGAAAAATATAGTTCTGAGTACAGAATAAAAGTAAGTTTCGTATCTGTAACAAGAAAATTTAGTACGTATTATGATCTTTTTTAATCTAACACACGCAACATGTTTTCTTGTCATTCATTGTTCATGCAAGAATAAATTAATGCCAGAGCTTTGTTCAGCTGAAAAAATTTACTCAACGGAACAAACAGACGGGGCGGGGTTAAAATTCCGTATCTGCAAAGTTCCGAAAGTGCCAAATTCCAAATTTTTTGGTGGCAAAACTTAAAGCAAAGAAATCCAACTTTGACGAAACATCAAAGTGTCGAATGGTCCAAAACCTATCGCTCAAGATTCTAAAATTGCAAAATTCCGAAAGTGACGAAATGTAAAAATCTGTAACATCGAAATTCCAAATGACCGAAGATTTTCAGTTCTGTGAATTTCTGGCTCGATGAAATTTCACCACTTTGATTTTTCCTTGTTTCGTTTTCGATTTTCGGCTTTTCTGATTTTTTACACCCACTCGTCGAAGTAAACTACGCTTTGTCAGTATACTTTAATTTTCCAAATTTCACCGCATAGAAACTTTATTTTTCGGAACTTTTGAGTCGTTGAGATTCCGGCCGTTCGAAACTTTGTTGATTCTTCAAAATTCGATTTCTCTACTTTAAGTTTCGCTGCCAAATAATTCAGAATTAGGTGCTTTCGGAACATCAGCCCCGCCTCGAACATACAAAAAATTCTAGGCAGCTGTAAGAAAAAAAAAAAAAATCCTTCTCACTGCATAAATGGCAAGTTATCTCCGTTTTTGCAACACGCAAGTAAACTTGTTATTGGATTTACCTAGCGGCCGAAGTTCTCCTAAGCGATTCCTCAGATTCGCGTTCCGCCGGTTCCCTCGGTTGAGGGACTGTCGGAATAGTGACGGAAGTTGGGGGATGGACTTCTGCTAACGCCGTTTCCGAGGAAGACGGTGCGTTTTTGTTCTGCTTTTTGATCCTCGATATCTCGTCGTCCTCGCTTACCTGCCTTGCGGCAGCAGCGGGTGGCGCCTTCCTCACTTGGACCTATTGTTTTTAATCAGACATTGGTTTTTTCGGGTAAAAGGGACGTATGCAAGCGCCGGCTTTAAGCTCGGATTAGGAATATTAATTCGGGATATTATGGGCAATTGGATACCAGGGAAGAATCTATAACGCTGACCGATCCATTCGATAAGGAACTAGATTTGATGGTTCGAAAAATATTTTGCCGACAAACGATCGAATCTCCTTTTTTTCGGAGTTTGAGGGAGAAATTCCTATTCGTGGTTTTTATGTAATCGATAAAAAAAAAAAAACAAATGCAGACAAAATTTGAGATTGATTTCTGTTTTTCATCAAAACTTTTAAAACAATCTGATGAGATGTCCTCGATTTCTTCAGGGTGAAAATTCTCACGAAAAATTTAAAGTCACTGTGTATTTGACAAGATAGTTAAAATCGGTGAAACTTTTTATCCGACGGTCAGTAGCGAAACTGTCCAGCTGTTTATTCCGTACAGCACTACGTGCTATATTCTTAACGAAAAATTTCCAAAGAAATCGTCACAACTTTTTTTTTGTTTTTCTAGTGTATGTGTAGGAGTGAATATTGCAGACGGGAGCATGAATGTGAAATTTGATGGAGGAAAAGTGTGTGAAAAATAGTGAAAATCAGAAGAGTATGAGTAAATCTTCTACCAAATATGAAATGCTGTTTGAAATGTAACGATTAAACCTTCTTTATTAGTCAATTCTGTAAACTCAGCCCTAGGTGCGCATGCTTAACACTGCTCCATATTGATATTTTTAATATTAAAAAAATAAACGCTGCTGATTAATAACTGCGATGAAAGAATAAAGAATTTTCAGCATCCTATAATAGCGAGGAAGCCGCACTCTGAATATTTATATTGAAACGAATGAATAAATAAAAACAAACAAAGAAAGTAATAGAAGTTTTTTTTTTTTTTTTTTCAAGAAATAAGTAAATTAATGAACGTAAATAAAATACAACTTGGAAAAAAACACGATTAGATTAACAAACGAGTGGTGAATCTTTTACGTGAATATGTGCAGTATACTTAGGACAAGGTGACGTTTGGTTACTGTTACATGTCGCATTATGCGTTATGATAAACACGGTACATCGCTTCGAACTTATTTTTCGTTGCAGGTAGGCCGAAAGCGGAGGAGCAGCCGCGGCTTCGTTTTGGTCTTAGGCTTATAGGGCGGGCTTATAGGCTCGGCTAGGAATCACTGTCAAACATAAAATTCCGACAGTTTACATATGTCTCGATATTCGCTACTACGGAGGATCTTTTCTTGATCAATGATCGAGATTTTCGAGATGCCAGCTGCGGCAACTCGGTGTTAAGCGTGTTGTGTGCATGAAATATGATGACGTACGTCACTGTCTGAAATAATTTGTAACGATATTTGCAATTACTCCGTCTTCAAAGTTTGTTTCACCATTTTGTTTGCGTGTTACGTTTAAGTTTTGATAACTGTTACTGAAAGGTGATTTTGCATAGGATCGTGAAGATTTTCGAAATCAAGTTTTAGGCGTGATTCAAAAAGCTTTTAGCTAGTTTGACAAAAGGTTTCCACGATTTGCAGATTTCAAGAGATCCGAAATGATTTCAAATACTTGATAACTGTTCTTTAATTTCTGGGTATTCAGTCCTCATTATTTCATCCCTTCGAGCAATCATTTTCAACATATATAACCATCGAAAGTTCAAATTTTGGCAAGAACTCGTTACCACCGTTAAAAATTCGAAAGTTAGCGTCTTTGGTACTTTTGAAATTCGGAATTTAAACCCCACCCTCTAGTACGCGTACTTTTTTTCCCAACCCAGTACGCAAAACAATGAATTCCCGCACAAGTGCGGGAATCTACTGTTTTGCCCACTCATTCGGGTACGCAAAGTAGAATTTTCCCCACTCAGCGAGGAAAATGTTCTTGCGGAACGTTCGAAAAGTATAAAATCGTTTCAAACAGCGGTTGGCACGCATTTTTTTTTTCAAATTGGGATTCGTGCTAACCTGAGGTTTCGGTGGCTGCGCGGGTTGCGTGGCCGCGGGAACTTCCTCCTTCTTCTTCTTCCCAACGCGCTCGCATTCCTGCAGCTTGAGCATTACACGGGGCGAGTCCGTAAGCCGGAAAATACCAGACAGCGGTCCTTTTCCCGCATCCTCCGTATCCAGGACCTTCTCTCGGGTCGGCGCAGCTCCCCCCGTCAATTCCGTTTGCGCCCCCGTGAACCTGACGGCCCTCGTATCTCCGTCGGAATCCTCCGCGTCTCGTTGGCGCATGAATCGACTCCTGTACCGAGATTTGTTTCGGGGCGGCTCGTAGTCTGGCGTTTCGTACCTACTCCGGAAGATTATGTCGAGATATCGGTTAAACGGAAATAGAAATAACAGGCTTGACGAAAATGAACCTGCCGTTTATTAGGGGAGACTTCAATTGGATTGGAATACGAAGAATAGCTCAACAAGTTTTCAGCAATGTTACTTGTGTCATTGAAAGTGAACGCAAATGAAACAACAGTCCATTTTCTGTATAACGGAAATTATTCCAGAAAAATTTGAATAACATAAGATATTGTCAATTTGAGAAAAGATTTTGTAATTAAAACGTTCAACATATATCAACCATATTTTTTTTCATTCGATTCTAACGTTTTTTGTTCAAAAATCGCTTGCATTAATTAGATCTGCAATCACGTTCCGCAAAATGACTATTCAAACACAGAAACAAAACATCAGTTGTCATAACTGGAAGTTCATGATTCTTTCTCATGGTGTAGATGAGGCTATTTATATCCACTGTGGAGACAACTATTTGCCAAAATTATGAGGCCATTTCCGGACATCATTATAACGAGGAAAACAAGTATAAAAGCTTCATAATTGGATCAAAAACAGCAGAGTTTAGTAATTGTGAACGATCCTGGAACTCTGTAACTTTTTCTCAAATTGTCGATACCTGAGCTTGTGTAACTCGAATTTTTCAATATTCATTTTTACTGAATAACAGTAAACAGGTTTCCTCCATTCCTAACCTTCGTTTTAGACGGTTCATCGTCAAACTTGAGAGAAACGTGTATGTAAATGATTCTGCACCAAATTCCATTACAATTCTCAAAAATCAGTATTTTCCGAGATATTGGTTTCGGAAGGGGAGTGCATGGATTTTTTGGTATCCATGGATTACACGGTTTTCACGAATTACAAAGCTTCAAGGGTGACTTGAAACCAAATATATCACTCAAAAACTGCACAGTCGATGCGCAAAGACTCCGCGGCCACGTGAAAAAAAATACAAGTCGTTTATTGCAAGAGTCTCGTTCTTCACGCGTAATCTGAGGTTGCACCTCCTTTCAGTAAATCAGTGAGTTCATGGATGGAATCAACGCATTGATGGAATCAATCACAGCTTCCTGCCTATTTTTGCGAATCAACCGTGCAGTTTTTTTGAGCCATTTGATTTACTCAAAGTCCCATCGAAGTTCTATAATTAATGAAAATCACGAAATCCACAGATATCAAAAAATCTGGACACGTATCTAGTAAACTACTGATTTTTGGGACTGGAGTCAATTTTTTTTTTTTCTTTTTATAGAGGATCGTAAATATTCGTGGTGGAATAAAACTCACTCGTAATCGGGAACGTAGCGGCTCCTCGGGGTGCGTTCATCCTCTTGTTGGCGATACTGAGAGGCGAGGCGGTGATCGCTTTTACTCCTCATAAGACCCTGAGGTCCTCCGGGAGGCGCAAGTCCTCCGGATCCTCCCAGCATGTTGCCACTTCCGGTCTCGGGTTTGATGTTCAATTCACCGTAACCGGCTAGGTGCAGCACCATCTGGTTTGGTTCGTGAGGCAGCATGAAGCGCACCCTTCGACTGTAGTCTCCTGCTTCATACTCGAAGTTTCTGCGGAGAGAAACAAGTTTTCAATTACAAACAAGTTTCATTACAGCGAACTTGCCCGGCTTGATGCAAATCGAATCGTTGAAAATGACGTGTCAATTCAACAATTCATTATCCCTGCGGTATTCTGAGGTTAGATTCGACGGTCGTGGGTTATGTTACGTTTATTGATATTGAGTTGGTTTCGCGCTCGGCCGACTGCGGCGCTGTAGGTTTCTCTGTGTTGCCAACATAACTGTCTGGCGTAAAAAATTAGCCGTCTCATTGTCAGATTCATTGTCCCCAAGTGTACCTGATGAACTCGACGGTGCGTAGAAAGAGTTCCTTGGTGTCAAGCAGCTCAGCGTCATCCCACGGGACGTTTTCGTTTATGTGGGCATCGGCGAGGTCGCAGTTGCTCTGTATGTTCGAAATTTCAAGCTCGAGATTTTCCTTGAGGTGGACGAGCCCTCTGAGCTCCGTGCCCAGATAGCGGTCCACCTCGTTTCTCAGATAGTCGGTGCGGTCTTTCAGCGCCTTGGTGAGACGTCGGTAGAACTCGTCTATCTCCTCCGAAACGGACGTGCAGTTTGTTTGGAGACCAAGGGTGTTCTTCTCGACTAGGGCCAGGGCGTCCTGGAGTCTATGCAGGCCCCTCCGCACCTGGAGCGATTCAAACGGATTAGGGAAAATTGGTTGAAAGCTCAAGGACGAGGATGCGGGAGGATTGATCGTCAGGTTACGAAAAACAACCGAGCTCCGCACGCAGAGATAAGATCGTTTTTCCTTTACTTCTTCTTATCAGCCCTTTGTCCAAGGAACACAATGCCCGGGCTGATCTATACCCGGTTTTTCACTTCGTCCTCCAATTACTCTCGCTTCGTATGTTCAGGATAATAAAACTTGCTTTTTACCGCGCCCTGTCTCCTTTTAAGAGTGAAAAAATTGACACGCGATTCGCGGCCAATGAGAAACGAAGCGCATGTTTTGTTCGCCAATTTGACGCGCGGCTTTCGCTTAACCAAATTAATGGGAAGTCTTTCGATTATCATCAACTCGTCTCATCGTCAATTCAGTGATGCTAAATTCATAACCCCTACGTTTTATCGCGCAATTTACACGCGGTATTTCCACTCTTACTTTTCTGTCCTATATACGAATCGCCATGGCATCGAACGTCAGAATGAAAAGGCTAATGATGAAATTGAAGAGGCAAAAGTGAGACGCTTTATCGACTTCAATTTTAGGGCACAAGTGGAGGCTGGAAAGCGGTAAGCTTCGCAAAATATTTTGGTGTCGAGTGACGAGGGGTTTTATTCTGCACAAAGGGGCTTACCGTTCGTCAAGGAATGTCTGAGGGTCCACAACAAGTACAGAGCGATCCATGGATCGACCCCACTTCGACTAAATTCCGAGGTGTGAAGTAACTATAGCGTGACGATAATACGCTACCTTAATTCCTCATCTCGAATATCGTTATTCGGCAGATCACAAGCTACGCGCAAGAGTGGGCAAACAGTTTGGCGAAAAGAGAAGCTTTCGAGCATAGACCCGACTGCCTGTACGGGGAAAATTTATTCTCTGCATTCGACGACAGCGACGAATGGCTTATCCTTGCAAGCGATCCCGTCCGATGCTGGTGATCTTATATTCGTGATGACGAATGATCGGACTGTCTGAATAAAGAGTTCGAAGGGAATTAAAAATCTCTAGTAACGTTATCCGTGACAATTAAACGAAACAATATCCTAACCGCATAACCAATATTTTCTGATCGCGAGAGTTTAATTATTTCGAACGTTTTCATTGAACAACCCTTTTCTGAAATTGTTAAATTCTTAGCTTGCGGTGTTCGAATTTCGTGAAATGGATAATTTTATTACATGGTAAGGATATTGTTCGCTTGTGTTTACGATTATTGGCGGAACTAACGATACTGGAGATTTTTCAAACTGTTTCTATCTTTTTTTCTAACTTTTGATACAGACGCTACGATCTATTCATTCTTAAGCTGGGGTAGGGTTGAAATTCCGAATTTGAAAAGTTCCAAAAGCGCCAAATACCGAATTTCTTGGTGGCGAAACTTGAAGTGAGGAAATCAAAGCTTGACGAAGTGTCTAAAGTTTCGAATGGTCCGAAATCCGACGCTCGAAGTTCCGAAAGTGCAAAATGCCGGAAGGGCATAACTCCGACGAGTCAAAGTTCCAAAAGTGCGAAAGAGACAAATTTAAAAAATTTAAAACATGGAAATTTCGAGTGATCGAAGATTTTCAGTTCCGCGAATTTCTGGCTTGGAGAAATTTCACCACTTTGATCTTTCTGTTTCGTTTTTGATATCAGGTTCTTCTGATTTTTTCACCCACTCGTTGAGTAAACTACGCTGTGTGACTATAATTTTATTTTAAGCATTTAACCTTATCCGTACTTTATTTTTCGGAATTTTTCCTCTATCGCAATTTTGCTTTTCGCAACGGAACTTTTCTCTATCTTTACTTGAATTTTCGGAATCTTGCATTTCGGAACTTTGAGCTGTCGGGTTTCCGATCATTCGAAACTTTTTTTGTTTAGCAAAATTTTGATTTCTTTCCTTAAAGCTTCGCCACCAAATAATTGGAATTGAGCGCTTTCGGAACTTTTCGAGTTCGGAACTCAAACCCCATTCCAATGAGTAAAAGCTTTTAGGAACAATATATCCCGACCAGTCGAATTCATTAATCTTCGAAAACCATTCTCGAATCCTGAAGATACCCTGTCTAAAAGTTTCTCTCGGTAGTCCAGGTACTCTGAGATCGAGCTTTACACCTTCGACGAGTTTTTAGTCCAGCCAAAGACCTCTAACACGGGCCGCTTCACGCAGATGATTTGGAAAAGCACGTTGGAATTAGGGGTGGGGATATCGCTGCACTTCTCAGGCCGCGTCTACATCGTGTGCTGCTATGATCCGGTTGGAAACATCTCCGGAAATTACAACGCGAACGTTTTGCCACCAGCGAAAGCTGCCAAGTACAAAGACAAGGTACGTGCAGTCAGCTCCGCGCCGCATCAAGCACAAAGGCGAAAACAAAGCTCGCTATAAGCTTGCGGCTAGTGGTCACGAACCGTGCCAGAAAATATTTGCGTGGCAGTATCTACTGCGCCGAAGTTCGTCTATTTTGCCGCAGTACCCCTTCTCTCTTTACGTAGGACACGTTTTTGTGCTTTTCGTGGATCCGCGGTCGCGCAGCTTGCGGAACTGAAACTCATGCCGCGGAGCTTTTGATATAAACACTTGTCGGTAATTCCTCAGGCATTGCGATGCTATTTTTCGGACATCGACAGTAATGGAAAAGATTCCAATGTTTACTAATTTTCCCGAGTTGTTGATAGAATTATTATTTCCCTGTTTGTTGCAATTACCTGAATACATTTTTTCATCCGAACGCAGAAAACCAAAATAATCTTCTTACAGTATTTTAGAGTCTTGGCAATGAATGAAAAAGATTTTCCGGGTAAAAATTGACTGTGAAATATTTGTATATGTACTTTTTATTTATTCCCAAAAAATTTTCATTTTACTGCAGACTTCTTCATTTACTGACTAATATTAAACACATATCACACAGTCATTTGACTTTGGTTTTCGTATCGGATCGCTTACGGATAGCGCAAAACTGCACAAACAGGAGAAATTCAGTGAAATCGGTTAAAAACTTGTTCCATCGAAACAAGTCCATTGCACTGCGCACACAAACATGGCAGCTTCGAGTGTCTAGTTTGTATATATTTTTGTATGCCTACATCGAAAGTTCGCGATATTCGAGCGAAGAAGATTCGCGCGCTAAATTCACAACGTAGCAACGTTACTCTTGCTCTAATAAACGAAAACGTCTTGACGCGTTGCAAGAAACATTGCCTTTGGAATTTTCGATACTTTGAAGCGATTCCCGAACAATTTCCCAAAACAAATAACCCAGTTCTGCATTCAGCATTTTTCTTTAAGTACCGCGTCAACGTCTCGACTGAGTAGAATTCGGGTTCTCACAGGTTTGTCTTCGCCGTTACGAGGGGCAGTCGTAATTCGTAGGAGAGTTAATTCGGCTGCTTTCGATCGGCACGTAGGCTGGTCGAAGAAAGAAAAGAAGGGACAGAAAAAAAAAAGGTCGCTATAAAACCCTCTCGCGATAAAACAACCCGGCGAGAGAAAACGTGCAAGAGTGGACGGGGAAGGCCGAAAGCTAAAGCGCTGCGCCAGCTACGGAGCTTTCTACGTGCCGAAAAGCTCCCGTCGATCCTCGTGATTTTTTCTCCGCGTCTTAGGCCACCGAGTTCTCCGCATCATCTCGCTACGGGACAAAGAAACACGACGCGATTCGAAACTTGTGACTTACGTATATGTATATATAAGCCGGTCCACTTGTTGATAGAAATAATATTAAGTCAAGTGGACAAAGCACATTCAGCACGCGTCATGTGTACCGAAGAATTTGACCCCCGCGACAAAGCCGGTAGTTGGGGATTATTTTAGACAAAAAATATTTTCTCTTTGCTATTGTCTTGCGCATTTTATATCGCGTCAGCTGTTCGACCATTTCGGTCACACATTTTTCAACTCAATATTTTGGCCCGAATTTTCTCACTCGGGGGTTTTTGGGGTCGCTGATCACGAATCTGAAGTCAAAATTTCGCACATTCTAAATCCAAGATGGTGGTGATTTTTTTGGGTTATACGAAGTAACAAAGATCATTCGAAGTTGTAAATAAACTGCGATAAGGCTAGGAAATAGAAATTTTTTAGGTGGAACGCTGACGCCAATTTGTTTGGAGACTTCGATTCTCTGTTGTTAGTTCTTTGTCTTCGTTATTTACACTGATTGATTTTATCATTTGGTTGCCAGTTTTTGTGGGAAAGAAGATTTCCCTCTACTCGAAATTTCAAGACTTTGTGACGAGGAATTAATTGATGCGAAAATGCCAGACAGCCGGAATAAGGTGTTCTGAAGATGTACCAACGATGATCTAAGATTCTACAAGTTTTGCAAGCAATTAAAGTTTCTTCTCCCAATCAACAAAAACTGTTGTAATGCATAGAATTTGGTAAATTTTTACGGAATTCGATTGACACCCAAATGAGTTCTGTATATTTGGAGAAAAACTTGCAACTGAAATTCCAAAAGAATGACGAATTGTGAATAAAGAAAATTAAAAGTCATCCGTTTTGTTGTAGCATACGTTAAAAGATTCGTGCATTTTTATAGAACTTTTTGAAAATCAGACTATCGTGTCATTCATCTGACATTGATCGAAAGAAAACGAGAAGAAAAAAAATTTTTAACGTGAATTCAAATAAATTCCGAACCAGTCGGGATTGCTTTGATTTTTAAAAAAACGACAATTTGTTACGAACAGTTAAAAGACTCGTCTTAAAAGCTTCCGAATTGGATTTTCGAAGATTTCGGCAATACGTTCAGATTCCCTAACTCACTTCTACCCGTATCTCAGTTCACAGTATAAATCCTCGCAGAATTAGCGATTCGTGAAATAACACGATTCGGAATTATCTCCCGAGGCTGAAGAACTCTCGTATCCAAAAAAAGTTGACTCTGTTAACGGCAATAAAACAATTCGCCATCCCCAAAAGCATGTAGCGAAATTTATTATCTCGCTCTTTCGCGTTATAATTCCGCCGTTCGCAACTGAATGCCTTCGCTAGGTTGGAACGGGTCTTCGAAAGCTCGTCCCTGGTCCTCTCGACCTTCCTCATTACCCCTGTACTTAATGTACCCGCCGTAGGGGTTCGGCACCAGCGTTTCCGATTACGCGATATCATCCTCTCCGAGCTTAATGGGACGTTATGACTCCCAGGATTTTGAACTACCCCATTTTCATCGCTTTTCCCCGGAAGATAAGGCCCGAGGAATATTCCGACGCGTCTTGTTCGCGAAATGAAAAAAAAAAAAACATTGCGATCTACGCAAGTTGCAAGAAAATCGTCGTAGCGAAGGTCAATCTTTCAGGCATTCGATTTGTATCGTTAATTTTTTTTCCCTTACATTATTTTCTTTTTCGATTCCCTCTCTCAATTGTATCACGCCTCACTCACTCACTCACCTGTGAATTAATGCGAGTTATCTCACGCCTCAAGATGTCCATGTGGGCGTCCTTGCATTCGGAGCAACATTTTTTGTCGCAGTGAACGCAGTGAGAGCAGTAACTCTTTTCGGAACAGACACCGCATCTTTCCATCGTCTGACCGCTCGTCGGATCCGGAAGTTCGCCTGTGATCTCGATGTGCAGCTCGAGGAATCGCTGGAGCGTCACGTTCGTTGGGAAGGCTTGAACACCCTGCGAAAAGTGTTGAAGAAGAGAAAAAACAAAAAAAAAAATAAAAGAAAAATAATAAGCCCTCGAGTAATCGCCGTTTTTCGAAATGCGCGGTTTTTGAGGCATTGAAAAAAATTTCCCGTTTCGCAAGTCACACTTGTCGCTGATACCTGGTATGGGATGCGATGCTCTGCTCGGCACTCCGGGCATTTCACTTGTCGTCGAACGTAGTCGACCAGCCCATCCATGCAGGGTTCCATGCAAAAACTGTGCTGGCATGGTAGCAGCTTTGGATTTCTGTACCGGTCAAGGCAAATCGCGCACGTTAGCAGCTGCTCGAACTGCTCCATGCTTCCTGTAATTTAATTTGTTGATGAGTTTTACCGCGTGAAAGTTTTAGCAATTTTCAATTCGATAACAAAGAGATATATTCCGAAGATGACAAGTGATTTAGCTAATCAATTTACGGGGCGAGGCTGAGGTTCCGAATTTAAAAAGCTCCGAAATCATCTAATTTCGAATTTGTTTTCAAAGTTTCGAAATGTAAGATTTCGAAAATTCATGTTATGATAGAGCAGAATTTCGAAAAATAAAGTTTCGGTATAGCAGAAGTCCAAAAATTTAAATACATTCACACAGCGTAGTTTACTCAACGAGTGGGTGTCAAAAAATCAGAAAAATCGGAAATCAGAATTATCCGGATTACGAATGTAAAAATATCGAAAATCCGAAACAGAAAGATCAAAATGGTGAAATTTCACCAAGCCAGAAATTCACGGAACTGAAAATCTTCTGTCATTTAGAACTTGGATGTTTCAGATTTTTCAATATTCTCACTTTTGCACTTTCCGAACTTCAACTTGTCAGTATTACGCCCTTTCGGAATTTTGAGCGTCGGGTTTTGGACCATTCAAAACTTTGATATTTCGTCAACGTTTGATTTCTTTACTTTAAGTTTCGCCACAAAAAAATTCGGAATTAGGTACTCTCGGAACTTTTCAATTTCGGAATTTCAATCCTGCCCCGACTTTGAGGAATCGGAACTAAGTCTGGCCTAATTTTTTTTGGAACGATGAGAGTTAAGCAACAGCTTAACAACGGTTCTCTGAATTGCATATCACGGCAAAAAAAAAAAAAAATGCTCTGTGAATATTTAAGGACTACAATCCGATGTCAGTCTAACAACATCCGACGTTAAATTTCCGTATTGTTTTGAAAAATTGTTCTACAACAGTCGACATCAATTCAATTTCAACACCGTCATTTTTCACAGTACCTTCGTAGAGCTGAACCTAATTATCTAGATAAAGCTCAAACCTCAGTTTGCACCAGCGTTTCTTTCGTCTAGTTTAACGACCGTCGAGCTTTCTCGAGCTTCGAAATCACCAAAGACGGTAACTGTATTTTCTCTTTTCCACCTCCGCGAACGCGAACACTAGACGGTTGATTTCCCCGTTACAATGAAATTAACCCAAGTTTCACGCGGTGAGCTTGTTTTCTCGATCAGAGTTCGAGAAGATTTTCACTTTCTTTTGTACCTCGCAACTTCGCCGCAACGAAATCTCCCGACCCTGGATTCCGATAAATTTCGAACAGTGCTGTTTAACCGAGGAATAGAATTTATACAGCACTAACATCTGGTCGTCTTCCTGCCGCGAGTTAAACTGAAAACTAAATGCCGGCAATCGCGTTGCGCGCGAATGGTCTATGAGTGTAAATATAATTCGGGAATGCAACATATTCGAGAAGATCGGTGCCCTCTCTCTCTCTCTCTCTCTCTCTCTTTCTATATATACACGTTTTTTTTTCCTCTCTTTCTCTCCTTTGCTTTTTCCGCGATACGTTTCAACCACCGAAACGTGGCGTTTCTCACGCAGCCTCTGATCTCTAGCTTAAGTGTGCGTGTGCGTATCGACAGCAGGGGTATTCCACGTAGTAAATTAGGGAGTCTTATTTCAGGCTTGACCTCACGTCTCTCGACGTCCGACGTCGCGACGCCCACCGTTCGCCCGTACACACAGACGAAGCTTTCGCCCATTCGTGTTGAACCACCTTCGAGACCAGAAACACACGCTTCTTCGTACGTGTTTCCGACATTCGCACCGTTCGGTTAAACCTCGTCTTTGACGTCACGCGCCCTCGTTAATTTTCGCAAAAATTTTCACGCTTACCTTACTTATTTACACGTACAACGTGCTTACCTCAACCTTACTCCTTCTCCCTCCCCGATTTCAACCACAAAGTGCAAGCACGGTTATATTCGCGGAAGAGTTGAAACGGAATGTTTTCAACGAGTCTCTTAACCGACTCTTTCAGGAGCTTGGAAAAAACAAAAAACTCTTTTTTCGGTCTTCGGAAAATCGCGGTGGGATTATAAACTCCGAAGCAAGTTGGGTTCGCGAATTAATGAATCGTGTGATTAAAAGTTCTCTCAGCGATGACTGCGGAAGTAAAACTATTCACTGCGTCTTTACAGTTCTCGCAATTTATAGGCGCCGGTACCGGATTGATCGAGCGATGATCGATCGGATCCTGATGCGATTGGTGGGATCGATTCAGTCATCAGGAAACGTTCGCCAATTCACTTGAGGTGTAGCGCTACTTCTTGAATTAGAGGGGATTGCGGGATGTATCGAGACCAGTTGACTGGCTTAACCGAGGATGTTGATTCGCCTCTGTTTATCATCATTGGCTGAATTTCTTCCGCTTCCACTTCTTCTTGTTCTTTTTATTTATCGTCTTGGGTTTATTTTAAGATTCTATAAATACGACGTAAGGTTTATTTTCGCACGTGTATGACGCGTATATTTCGCATCTTTTGTTCCATTCACAAGAATTTCGTCCAACAAGTATACATCGCATCTATTTACACATGTGTTTTGCCAAGTTAGTTGACCCGACTTGAAAATAGCCGCAAGGGTACTTCGCGGTTTGTAGAACGAGTACTCGCTGCTAAATTACGAACCCTCCACGACGAAGGACAATAAAGCCGTGCAGCAAAGCGTCGCGATCGAAACGAGAAGGAAAATCAACTGCAAGCTCGGGATAAAGGGTGGATGAAATCATGACTGCGGTTCGTAAGGCGTGATTCAGCTTATTCCTTTGTTTAAACAACGCTGCCGCAGCCTCGGAGAAAGGAGGATAAAATTTGGGCAACGATTCAAAGTCGTGGGAAGGTGGGATAGCGGCGAAACTGAGTAAAAGCTCGCGGCTTTCCTGGACTCTGTTAGCCGTTCGTCCTACAGATACGTACTTACAAAAATTTGACCAAGTATACGTGTTTTATGATTTACCGCCTTTGTCGCCGATTCGAACTCGGTGTAAATCGCCGCAGCCTTGTGTTTTTCAATGCGCGAGCTTTCTCATCGGCGGGAAACTTTCGGACGGTGATCCTGAAGGATTTTTTTTTAAATCCTTGGGGGCTGCAGGTGGGCGGCAGAGCTTGCGGAGAGGATATCCTCGGGTTGCAGGTACACGTTTGGTGGATTGGTTACTTGGCACTACTGGCCGGTGCTTCGGCTAAACTTAGGTACCTTACATTTCCAGTTTCTTATTTTAAACATGGCCGCCCTCTTAGAATAGAAACCCGCTATGCAGCGTCCGCGACGAAAAGCTCCAGAACCACGTGAAACTCGACGTACCGGCAATCCGGAACACGCCGCAAGCTTTTCCACCCGTTTCGTCGGCAAGCCCGATCTCTGTCTTACCGACTCAGGCCGCAACGGGACTGCGAAAACGCTGCCGCGAGATGGCGTCTAGTGCACACAAAGCTCTTTAAAAGCTCACTGCTCAAGACACGCGGAATGCGGACGCGGTAAGATTTGAAGGTTGGTTGAATGAGTGTGTGAAGAGAATGGAATAAAATGAGACTTGAATCAATCGAAGCTTAATTGCAGGAAAATTTTAACAACTACCGGTATGTTGTTTGAAAAACCATGATTGTTTACGAATTCGTGAGGAGATTATTCGTGATATTATTGTTTTATTAAAGTAAATTGCGCAGAATCATTGGAAGAGGAAAAATAATGATAAACGATGTTTGTACCGGTTAATAATTTTGAAGAATACTGAAAGTTTTCGCAAAATTCTAATCGGATGTTAATTTAGTGGTGGACTTGACTAATCTATTCGAATTCGTATAGTCCAGTCGAATTGGATTAAAATGAGGCAAGTATAAAAATTAACCGGTGAAAAGATATAAATTGAAGACCTTTATTTTGGTATACTTTTGAGGATAGTAAAAGTCCTGAAAATATCATTCCCTGCTGCCACAAGAAAGACAGCGCTTATGATGTGACGTTTTTTCATTTGATATTTGTAACCCAACGCGCCCGTCCCGCCGAATCAATTATCAGAGATGTTAAAAGAGTATGATAAGATGGAAAATTTTGTGTACGAAATGACGTAACTAAAATGATCACCGGCTCTTAGATTACAGCAGGTCTAAATCAGAGACTATTGTAAGACACTATTTCGTAGCCATTATTATAACGATATTCAGTATGAAGAATTTTAAAATGTTGCTAATAATAGATTTAAGAACACAGCGTGTAAGTAAAAATTGTGTCTGTGTTTACCGACGTAATACAGAGATAGTATTGAAAATATGAAGAAAACGGAGTTGTACCTTTTTTATAGAAAACTTAATGAGGTTTAATTTTTATAATAACCTTCATCGCGATCGGACCAACGATTATAGAGGTATGATGAAACAACTGGATTGGAGAACTTTTTTCAAGACGACGGATCGAGTTTCGGAGGTAAAGGTCGGAACTTTTATCATCTTCGAAAGTATGCCAAAATAAAGATCCCCACTAATTTATAGCTTTCTACCGGTTAATTTTTCTACTTTTGTTAATTTGACTGGACTTACAGGCGATGTGAAAGTTGTGGAATCATGCACGTATCTGATCTACGTTCCGTCAACTCATCTTATTTGAAAATGAATCTTCTGTCTATTAATATATTATTTATAAAAATAAAAATATTCGAGGACTGACCGGTAACCGAAACTAAAAATTTATGTCAGTGTAGAAAATTTATCTGCCAACAAATTGAGTTACGATTCGTCGGCATTACTCCAACTCCAACGATATCCTTAATGTGGTGTTAAACCGAAGTATAGTAGAATAATAATGCAATCTCTAATCTCTGTATAATCGTAGCTGGCAATCTGGTGTCCCCGATTGAAATTCATGGTTCTGAAACGTTTTTGCGTGGAGGAGACGACGTTCCAATTGAACTTGGCTTAATTATACAGTTTCGCTGTCTGCTGACGTCTAAGTAGTATTTTTGATCCAGCGATTATACGAACGATACAATCTTTATGCACGAAGAATTTTCTTTTCTCCGCCTATTTATTTTTTTTTTTTTGCACGGACTTTGAAAACTCAATTTTAATTTCTATATTAACTTCTCATGAATTTATCTTCTTGGCATGAAATTGTAAATCTCTTTGAACCCGGCCTCGTTGAATTTAAACAGTCAAATGTTCATTCGTTCGGTTTATCCGATGCCGAAATTGCAACAAATGCGTCAGTAGCAACCCGCCATTATTCTAGTCTCGGGTTATCTTTTCATTTTCGTGACTTACAGATGTGAAATCAGATTTCCTTGAAGCTCTCACTACTCGGCTTTTAATATGAGAGTAACTAAAGGCGTATTACATATCATTAGAGAATAACAAAAATGATTCATGGTCACAACTTCCTGTTCCGAAATAGTTTCTCATGCGCGATTATTCTTAAAGCGAATAAATACGACTCGTATTTGGCGACATAACAAATACCCTCGAATCGAATCATCATTATTATTGTACACAATTTCTTTCCAGAAATCAGCATTTCCATTACCTTGAATCTTTTTTTTTTTTTTTTGTCGTTTTAGGAATTTGATAAACGCTGAAATTGGAATTGAAATTCTCGTAATGTTTTCATCGATTTTTTTCTTCGAAAGAAAGAATGTCTCGCGTAATAATGCAGAAAATTTCTTAAAACTTGTATTTTTGACTTAGAAAATTTCTAGATCGGAAAAAAACAGGCATAAATCGCTTCGAATGGAACTGATCTAAAAATTTTGCAAGTGAAGAATAGAAGTTTCGAGAATTTTTGGGAAATCTTCAGACCGTTCAAACAATGCTTTAGTTGGCCAAAAAAATGTAAGCGCTGAAAAAAATTAATAAAAATAGACCCATTGAAATATTTGGAATAGAAGATACAGTTTTTGAGACTTTTAAAAAAGGTCCTTTTCAAAACCATTTTGAATAATTATAAATAATTGAGCGGTTGAATCAAAAATCTAAGAAAAAATTCCAGTTACTGCTTCAAAGTTGGGATGATTGCAGAAAATTATTTACACGAAATAAAATGTTCGTATGGAATTGCCCATATATAGATATATATGGTGTACGTATAACGTGGTTAACTCGTAACTCAACCTGCAGCAGAATCGCTTCACAGAGTTAAGAATTAACGGAGATAAAGCCTATGAATAACGGCCAGTAGAAAGCAGACAATAGCTTTTCACGATTTGTATTTGTATTATTATCAGGCATTATATAATTCAAGTTTGTCGAGTCGTCGCTGCAACCGCGCTTCGCGGATAATATCTCTTCATGAGTAATTAATTTCTGGATATAAATTATCGCCTACCATTGCGGAAATTATGATTATTAATCCGCACATCGGCTCGCTAAAAGTTCATCCAATTATTATTATTACTACTATCATTGTTATTATCATTCTCATGATATCTCAATTATTTCCCGTGTTATTTCATAATTTAGATTTTGTTGAGAATTTTGGAGACAGGTGCATAACTGCGTTGAAACTACGGAGTAAAACTTTAGGACAACGTTGACTAAATTCCGTTAAAAATCCCTGACTCACTCGAAAGCGTGACGTTTAAATCTGGCAACGAGCCATTGAGAGGATTGGAACTAACTAGTGATAGAAGAATCGAGAGACGAGTTGTTAGCGTTTTAACGATGTCATCGGGAAAGCGCGGGAAGAGTTGAAAAATTGAATATTTTAGCAAACACCAAAATGAACGAACTTGTCATCAAGTACAATACGCCGTGAATAAAGAAACACGCAGTTTCGCAATAATTTTATCTGTCAATATTTTCTAAAAACTCAACGTATCATCAAAGTATAAATAAACGATTTAAGAGAAGGTTCAGGAATTTTGAAAACCAGATTCGGTTCATCATTGATAATTGTGAATCAATGTTATACGTTAACAAATGACGCAAGTTATATTATATCTTGAGGAAAAAACACAAATGTGGGACGATACAAACGAAGCGGGAAATTTTGGAAAACTTTACGTCGAAGCGTTTTTGCAACGAGAGAAATTTCTAATTATCGTTAATCAACTGTAATTACGCTAAATATTCAATAGCAACATTTTTTTTTTTCTTTCAAAGTGCAGTAACATTCAAACCTTCGGCAAGTATAATAAATGAATTTTCTCCCACTGCGATCGAATTGATCGAGTAATAGGATTGAAAAATCAAATGACATTGACTTACTTGTGATTCACTTCGCCTTTCGGCGAGCTCTTTGCGTTGGGGGCCCACTTAACAGGGCCCCAATGATGGCACTTTTCTACCACCAAAACCGAGCGCTGTACCAGCTGCAATAACGAAACACTTTTTTATAATTTTACCCTTTCTCTCGTGCCGAACGCGGCCCGGTAAAAATTCGAAGCCTTTCGTTCATTGAACCCGATAAATAACAACTGGTTAATTATGAAACCGTGCAATAATACATCGACTAAACCAAAGGATAACGTTGCTCAGAGGGATAATTGAAAATCCGTCCTTAGATTCGGATGAAGGGAGGGGGGATGATTCAAGCACCGTGTTATATCTTGAGGCATTTTCAGCCCCATTCAGGCGGTTGGATTAAAGTAAGGTGAAGGATATTAATGAGGACAATAAGAGAAACGCATTAAAACAAATTCCATAAGCGTTATATAATAACGTAGTCGGTATCACTGCGTACGGTAAACGTATATTAACAAGCGTATATACATCTACGTATATGACGTATACACGTCTATGTATAGGTATATTTTACACGGGTCTCGAATTTAGTCAGGGAGAGTCGATCCTTGAACAGGGTCGCGAGTATTAACCAACCGGTGAGCGTGATTAATTACTGATTAAATTATTACATATTTCTCACTTTATTTTCACGTCTTTTCACGATTTATTTATTTTTCTTTACGTTTCTCTTCCTACAACTTGAATAAACCGCATAAATTTTCTCCTTTAAACTCTCTAGTATTTCCGTCACCGGTCACCGGTCACCGAGATATTTTAACGTCGTACCGCACGATGTGGACTTATTACATTTTTTATTTATTTTATTTTTCCCGTCTCTTCTTCGCCGTTGACGTGGGATTTTTTTTTTAATTTCTCTGTTAAACTTATCTTCCCGGTTTAGACACGGTTCAGGGATAAGTTCTAGGAGAACGATTTGAGGGAGGAATCCAAAAACGGGGATTCAAAAAAAAAAAAAAAAAAACACAAAGTGCAAAAAAAAAAAATAAAAACTAGACGAATAAATAAGGAAAAAAATATATATATGAGATACGAATAGAGGAATGGGAACGGTCAAGTAATTGGACACCGGGACGCAGAAGTAGCGGAGGATTCGGCAGGCTATATTAGAGCACGATACTTGCGACCGAGAGACGAGACGAGACGAGACGAGATGAGACGAGAGTTGCACGAGCCATTTTCGTACAGATTGCCTTGGTGGTGTAGGTAAGTGTAACGTGGAAGATGCCGATGCAGATTACGATTATCTAACACTTAAAATTATACCTACCGACCCGCAAGGAGGGGGAGTGAAAAAGAGTAGAAAAAACAAATTTCATGATAGCTGTATACACCAAATGGTAGCGTGTTTAATGCTCTTGATTAGATGTAAAGAAAATTGGATTTAAATTTTATTATACGTCAATTTTTCGCTGAACGCGAATTTTTTGCAGAGATCAAATGACAAAAACTAAAAAATAAATAAAGAAAGCATTGATAACAAACACCGCAGCTGTCGCACGATTTCACTGTGATATCCACGTGTATCCTTGACGCAGAAGGTCCTGAAGATAAATCCTTGAGCCTTGGGTTGTTCGGTTAGCAATCGCGGTGGCAGATTCGGATTATTACCGATTATTAGTTGACGGTGCCGTGTTTTTTTTTTTTTTTTTGTTCTTATTTTCGGTAGATCGTATATATTAGCACTTGTTAGAGACACAAACCATACTGGGATAATTTAACGAACAATAAGCGAACACAATAATATGAAAAATGGATAGAATGAACGATGAGAAGGGGGAATTAGAAGGCCAGTGCGTTGTAAGATAATCGAAGAAACTTTGCGAGACGATGAGAATACGTAAATTGACGAGTGACGGGAGTGAAATTTTGCGACGAAAAAAAAAAAGAAGAAGAAGAAAAAAAAAGATTTGAACGAGACGAAAGAATACCAAAGAACGAAACGGAGGAAAACGGTTATTCAAATTTGATTTCCAGGGTGGGACGCACCGCGTTTCGTCCGGGCCGGTTGGCCGCCCGTCCCAGAGTGAATGTCTCGACCCCTTGGTTATTTCTGGCCTCCTAGACCGGTTTCCATTCTCGTTTTTCACTAGGTATCTACTAAGACGATCCCCTGCCCTCCAACCCCCGCGCTTTTCCCGCTCGCGCTTTATCTTCTTCTTTTCTTTTTATTCTTCTTATTCTTCTGCCTCGCTCATTTCGAGAAAAATGGTCTAGCCGAATAAAAACGGCGAATCTACCTCCGCTGAATTTTTTTCAACAGCTTCAAATCAAAAAATAAAATAAAAAATGTCTGAAAAATTACAGCTTTCTGCGTCGATTTCGAGGAGTCGTTTTTTTCGATTTCTGCGGTTTTTAAACCCAGCAGGCGACCAAAAAATTTGAAAAAATTCTGGAAAATCAAATACATCACAATATACGTGGAAGAATTTTCTCCAATTTTATAATACTAAACTCTGTTTTTTTAATCATCGATTCTTTCTTTAAAAAAAATCATTTTTTAGTGTATAAATTTTTCTACAGTTATGAAAAAATTGACACGATTCTAACTCTTCGTTCTCTGGTTATTGAAAAAAAGTTTCAAAATTCGACCTGAAATACATTTGAAAAATAGTTTCATAATTCAACCTGAAATACATTTTTTTTTTAAACGATAAAGTTTCACATTTTCGTCGAAAATCCATACATAATTCATTCTTCAGTTGTAGCTCTGAGACATGACAAATAGATGTAAACAATAGGATTTTATTACTGATTTTAGACAGACGCTTTTCTTTTTTACAGTTGTCACCTAAAAATTCTAAAAAGTGGAGCACCATTACGAAAACGGTTTGAATATCGCTACAATTACAAGAAAATATGACGTAAGTGTACTCGATGAAAAGTCTTATCGATCGAAATAAAATTAGTTGGGAATAACAAAATTTTTGCATTGTTATACAGTTGAAAAAATTCGGATTCAATGTAAAATAATTATATCTTGTTTGGTCCCTAAATTGATTTTAAACCTTTCAGAACTGAATCAGCTACGTTTAGCTAAGTAAAAAAAGTTTCTTCAACATATTTCGATGATTGATTGACACGATTCTCTATCTTTGAACTATTTGTAAGATATCTGACACTTTCCCGAATTTTTCTGAACTTATATCAGAAGTTACACGCATGTCAGTTACAGTGAATAAGTAATGTTTTTCGAGCTTACAACTTTGCGTTGATAGGTGCCGAGCTTTTATATTTCTTTTCACGACATTTAAGACCATTTTAGAAACATGAATATTTATTTCACCAGACAGAAAAATAATCTCAAATATCCTATGAAATTAGAAATTAGAATGAAACTGACACGCATCTTTTTTCGACTACTTTAGCTGCACTTTTTGGTCTACAAAATGTACGTAAATGAAAGGAAAGTCTTCGATATATTTTTTCAGGTTGGTATTGAAACTGTCGACAAAACACGTCCCTTAAAAAAAATCTGATCAGTCGAACTTCAGTTGTGAATTTTTGAAATTTATGTCGACTGGAATACACAACTGTTCGTAAAGGGTTGACATAAAAAAGTCGGTTTAGCGTTTCAGCAATACAACTAATTGTAACTATATACATTCAAGAAAGTATTTTTTCTTGGAGGTGAGTCTACTTTTTCGAATCTGAATCAACCCTTTTTTCAAATTGATAAACTTCCATGAATTCCATAGAAAAAAACAAACTTTTCTTGAATGAAGAAAACGGTCTTGTTGCATTTTTCGAAATCAAACAAAACTTTACTTACTTTGAACGCGTTCTTGCTTTAGATTGAACGAAGGAATTTGGAAGGAATGCTTTTGTGTTGCAAACAACTTTCTTTTTTTTTTTTTTTCTCCAAGTGTAATTATTCAGGGTAATTAAATTCGCCGCTTTAACATTTCTTCAATTAAATAGGGTCTTAATAACATCGATTTATTACTTCAACAACATTAAATTATCACAATAGTTACAAGAAAATATAGTACAAGTTACCACAGTCATAAAGAATATTAATACGTGCCTGATTTTCCCGTTACAGTTATAGAAATTAGTTATTATTTTTCACCCAAGACTATATTTTTCTGCAGTTATTGCAATGAATGATAATATCGTCGTATGTTTCGCATGAAGGATGATCTCTAGTTTTTAATAAAATGTACAATATAACATACACGGATATTTTCAATTTTTTCCGAGGAGAAGGTATACGGTGAACTGGGGTGAAGGAAAACCGAGCCCACCTACCATCGATTCGGTGGTGGTCAAACAATTTTTGTCATTTTTAAGGGTATTTTGACTTGAATCGCGTCTCATGATTTACAAATTAATTTTAGAGGAAAAAAAGTTGAATAATTTTTTGCGCGCTATTTTTTTCTCTACAACTTTTGTTTGAAAACTTTTTTCATATTTTCATCCAGTATCGATTTATCGCGATTTTTACACTCAATCGATTGTTTCAACCCTTTTCCTATGGGCATAAAACTTTTTAACATACATATTCGTGTTCGCCAGGTCAAAATCTATGATTGCCGCATACCTCACTTTGCCTCTACGTAAATTTGCCCATTTTCGACTTTTCGCTTGGACCAAAGCGCCGCAACACGCGTCTCGAATCGCATAGAAAAAGCTCGCAAGCTCTAGCCAGGGAAACACTTTTGCCCGAATCTCAAAGCCTCCGGAGTTCTGAGATCTTGAGTTCGCAAAAAAAAAAAATGTAGATGCGAGTTAGTTTCGGTACTAATAACGCTTTATTTTCTCCTCTTTATCATTCCAGTATTCCACGAAATTGCAATTTTTGTTTCTACATTGTCTATTTTTTTTCATAATTGTACCTTTAATTATTCCCTAAAGTTTAACACCGAGTCTAATTGAAATTTGCTCTCGTCGTGACAGTATCCATCGTCTCGTACGTGCGGCTTTACGGGACTCAGCAGCTGTCTTCAGACGCCACTTTTGAGGGTGTAATAATATTCATCCTTGCCTGGTGGTTTGTACATGACGAGAAGAAGCGAACTCACAAGACTTTCCGGAATACCGTAATTTCGCTCTTCAATGTTAACTTGGAAAAGTACACACAATTACGCTTGCGCACCTTTCCGTTTCTCATTTAACATTCACCGTATCGAACACGTTATATATTAGCGAGTGCTATATTAATTTATTCTCCGTCTTTCGTTTTAGCTCACATTTGCAACCTTTCGTGCAAAATGCGCATCCGCTACTAAAAAGGTCCACATAAATTTCCCTTGTTTGAAGTGAAATTTGGGCAAACTATCCTTATTTTTAAGTCAGAAACTCTTGTAAATCTCTCTTGTTTCAAGTCTGATTCCTGCGATTTTCTTTTGCTACGAACATAATTTGGACAAATTCTTTTATAAACTTCATGCAGCACGATTCAGAACACACGATTATTATCAATAGAACTACATTTCTCACGTTATTGTCGATATCGTAAATCAAAATGACAAAAATTAGAAAGAAACCATTACGACGAAGTCTATATTTTTTTTAAACTTCTTTCGTTGCATTAAAATCGCACAAGAAAGATTCTTTATTTTCTTTCTCTCCGCGTCTCTTATTCTCAAACAATTCCAGCTAAAAACTTTGCACTTCGTGACTTGACGGTGGCAGAGCTGAGACATTTCGACAAAGAGAGAAACAGAGAGAGAGAGAGAATGGCGAAAATGAGAAAGAAAAACGAGGGAGAAAATAGGAACGGAAACTTTTAAGCAGAAGAAAAAAGTGTGCCGTCTAGCCTCGGAGAGTTGAAGAGAAAGAGAAAAAAAAAGAGGGAGGCAAATAGAGAGCGAGAGAGAGAGAGAGAGAGTCCTGCAGTCTCAAAATCCGGTTAATTTTCGCGAACCGAAAGAGCGACAGAAATCAATCCCTCGCGGCACTCAGCAAACCTCGAAGCTCGGCGGGAGGTAAAGAAACGCTCTACAAGCTTCAACACTTTGAGTCGGATCGAAGACTCCGTAAAGAACTAGGAGCTTGCGGTAGCTGGGAAAGGACGAGGGTTGTAAATAATTGCAAACGATTTGCGGGAATCAGGGTGAAAATTGCGCAGGTGATTTTCCGCCGGGATACAGCCCTGTCGGTTATTTTCACTGTTGGCTATTATTACGCTCATCACGGTGAGTAAGATGCCCGCGGTGTCTAAGTGATTCTTTCTGCTCTTGGCTCTTCTGCATAGTGTACTCATATTATATACAACATGCCTTGGATAGGAGGATAGTTTATAATTGCGAAGAGTAGTGCCCGAAGCCAGCTCTCGAGAACCCTCGCAAGCTAAAACTCGGAGAGGAAAGAGCGGGAGATTTGAAAGCTAACGGCCGATCGACGCGGAGTTGCGTCGACGGTTTATCAACGAATTCGTAACAAGATTGTATTCTGTGGTTTTTGGGGACGCTGATTACGAGTCTGAAGTCAGGTTTAAAAAATTCAAGACGGCGGATCCAACATGGCGGACAAAAATTTCAAATTTAATCAAATCCGGTCACAAAAACTTTATGCACTGGGTTTCGGGGTCGCTGATTACAAAGCTGAGATATCAGAATTCAAAAATTCAAGATATTGGATCCAATATGGTGGATAAAAATTTCAAATTTGATCGAATACGGTCGAAAAACTCTTGGAGGGGTTTTTTGGGTCACTGATGGGGTTCACCGTACTGAATTTTCAAAATCTGATTTCAGATTCGTAAACAACGACCCCAAAAACTTATGATTTATGTAAAACAGTATATGTGTAAAGAGGTAACTTTCTCAGGATTGCACCATTTTTTCAATTTTCACGATTTTTTTCAATCAACTTTTTTCTAACAACAATAATTTACGTTATATCGGAATAATTACTCCGAAAAAATCCGCAAAGAAACAAGTTGAAAATTGCTCTAAATAAACATGAAAAAAAAGTATATAAAATAGGTGTTGAGCAATACTTACTATTATGACTCGAAGGGTTAATATATGTAAGATAAAAGTTGATCAGTACTTCGATGTACGTATGTAAGAATGTACGTGAATAGATGCGAGAGTCAGAGACGGCGAAGAAAACGCGGTTCGTTTATTTCGCTCGACAAAATTTTCGGCAGGCGATTTTCGACGGTCTGAATTTAAAAAGTTTCCAAATTCAAAATCAAATAAACCGCAAGAGACAAATTGAGTTTTGGCGATGTCAAAGGAAGAAAAATAAATTTGAAAATTTTTACAAATCCATCGTAACGATACCAACGGTCTTGTTATTTCTCGGAGGTGTAAGAAAGTTTCGCAACTCGATGCAAGGTAACCTGCAACGCTTATTGTTCGAGTGAGGGAAAACGGCGAAAAGGTGAGCTTTTCTATGCTCCGCACGTAACCTCGTTGCCCATTCTTCGTTTCAGGGATATTATATATTTAGAGAAAGAAAAAAAATAGACGGCAACAGCAGCGCAACAACAAAGCTGACCGCCTCAAAGAACATCTCTGACAGGGGTCGGTATGCTATGCTCAGCGTTAAACGTTACACGGTGCCTATATTCACCTTTCTCGAGGTTCTCCGTCTGCATGCCGAAAACTTTTCGGGGTTAGAATAAGCGCCGAGCCACCGTAAACCGAGGGTCGCGACCCATAAAGTATCTTCTGTTCTGGCGATTCCCTCGTTTTTTTTTTTATTTTATTTTATTTTTTTTTTTGCAACATTGCAATATCGCAAGCAGTTTACGCCATCGTTTTGCACCGCATCGTCAGATAGAACCTTGAAATATTACGAATGAAATTCTGTCGTCGTTCCAATTGCAGGGTAGAAAACCTATCTCGGATCCGGATTTTCAGAAATTGAAAAATGTCATCGACTGATCGAAAAAGGTTTTCGGAATCGAACCGTGTGAACGTGGAATATTAACATCGCCTGAAAAAATTCGGATGCACCATTTGACCCAAAAAACTTTTCAAAAATTTTAACCATATATGCATATAGACAAATACGTGAGAGATGTTTTGATTCATTCGTTATACGAAGCCCTTAATTATCAGTGCGAAAGCGGAATTTTTTCACATAAGCAAATCGAGATGGAAAGTTAGTTACGGTGATAAATTTTTTCTGCTTCATCGGAGATAAAGTCATCACTTTTTGATGGTAGTCGGTATACTTGAAAATGTAGGTATGTTTTGAAAATTGTAAAGCTCGCACTCAAGAAATAATAATATTGCGATACATACGTCGAAAATGAGTTACGTATTATTACGTCTCAAGTTTGTGGTATATTACATATACGTATACATGTATTGCGAAAACCACTCGCGAAAACTAACAGCAAGTACTTTGAGCATACTCACAGTTGTATATGCACGAATTGAGTGTAGAAATAAGTTTTGGAATCCTATAAACGACGTCTAAAAATTCCGAAACTCATCCCGGTGGTTCAGAATCATCGGCTCGGCACATTTTTGCAATAAAGAACGTTTACTCACACGTTGACACTCGACTTGGCCATCGTTTTTGTTTATAAAAATTGTAAAACCGAATTGAAATTTCACACGATGCGTCTAATTTTGCACCCGATACTTTTTTCCAGGCAGCTGAAACAGCAGCGAGAGAAATCAGACTTGCAAAATGGGGGACGCGAAGGGAAAAGCTAAGAAGTCGTCGAAAGCGAAGGAGAAGACGGAAAAGAATTCAAGGGCGCAAAATACGAAGCTGGTTTTAACGGAGTCGGAAAAGGAACTGGGAATCAGAATTATTCAGCCAGATCAGTAAGCCCCTTTTTGGCCAGGCCTCTGTGCTCCGGAATTCAGGATATTTTGATTATACCGTGGTAACGTAGCTATTCGGAATACGGTGCGTAGGAATTAGGCAAATTGACGAGATGATGCGAGGCTCTGTTAAGCCTGCGTAATGACAACAGACGCAGGGCCAAGTAAACTGAGGGGCTTGAAAGCGAGACCCGTGAAACGAACAGACAGACGGACAGGCGGCCCTGGGCTAAATGCAGTTTTAGAATTCTTTCCGAAGGTAGAGGACGATTGGAAAAAGTTGGGCTTGACGTGTAGAGAAAAGGTAGGGATGGAGAAAAGGAGAATCTCGTGGCTTTTCACGAACCTTTGGCGAAGGAAAGAACGCCGCTTCTTTCATATATGTACCTTCGATCGAAGTAAACGATGATTTGTTTCCCTGCTTGCGACATTAAAAATAGAGAAACAGGAATACGTATATTTTCACATTTTTCTTTAAGCTCCCGCGAGTGTTTTTCCCCCGCCCCGATACGTGCTTCTCAAATTCTATTCTCTATTTCTAGATGGACGAAAAATATACGGTGAAATGAAAAAGTTGATATTTTATATCGTACTTGTATACTTTTTACATTCTATGTATACACCGGATTCGCGTAGGTGTTTATTTTCTCGCAATATTCTCACGCGTATTTTTAGACGACGCGTCCGCAGAAGTCTCGGATCGACCGTTTACTCAACCCTGGAAATTAAATTCCGACTTCCGCAGGGTTGTAATAATAATATTAACAACAACAGCGATGCTCACGAATGTCATTGCTGCACTCGCGTTCGATAGATTCAAGAGCTCCGGTTCGTTTGAAATAGTCTTCGTGTTTAGTTAATCGGTAAATTTAGACCGAAACTGTACGTGTATAACCAGTCATGCTTAAAACCCACGTAGGTGGGTCTGTAGGTCGAATGACGCAAGTCCCGCCCGCCTTAAAACAGGAAAATGCTTCAACTGTCGTCATTTTTTACGTCTCATGTAGGTGCGGATACTCTCAGCGTTCGCGTAACCGCAAGACCGATAATGGAAAAATATGTCTGAATACCGAAGTATTGCAAGCCCGCAGTGCTTGTCTCGATACTGTGCAGTACGGAATATCAAGCACATAGGTATTCAGACGCTACAACAGAATCCTCAAAAGCTTGCGGAGGAAAAAAAAGGCCGCCAGAAAATATCTGTAAACGTTCGAAGTTCTGATCTCCAACTTTGTCGAGAAATTCATCGCCAGATTTTTCTCGAACTTGGAGAAAATTAGTGATGGATCGATTTTTCTACCGCGATAATTGAACGAGGAGACGTATAACAGCGTTCGCGGTTGATTGGATTGAAATTGAGTTCAAGATCGATGGCTCTCTTCTTTTTAAAATTTTTTTTTCACCAAAGTACGAGTTGATTCTTCTCAGGTTAAAGGTTTTTGCTTGTAAATGTATAAGTGACTGTCTTGCAGGCGTTGGAAATATGCGATATTATATCGGTACGTTGGCATTATTTTACTCGTCTCTCTATCTCTCTCTTCTGTCAATCTTTTACGTAAGCTCGTCAAGTCTTATAAAATGGAAGATTTCGCAGCTTGATGTAATAAAGGTGGAAAATTGTTAAACGTAACTAGTCCTGCTAGTATAGTGATGTGCAAACGTCACGTGGAGTGGCTCGATGCCAGAGTATCTAATCTTGAAATCTTGAATCCAGAGTTGAGAGATCCAACCTTGGCTTATGTAGGCTGACGAAATTTCCGTCAGCCGGTGCATTCTATAAATATATGATCTTGTGCGTACGCCTATCTATACAGTAACGCGTTTCTCGTTCAACCTTCGCCGATATTTTCACAAGAATATTACCATACGTACCTATGTTTAACACGCTCCGGCCACGCCGTTAATTCAGCCTAAGTTTCCATCTCGCGCTGCCTCGATGTACTAAAAAAAAGTTTCAACCAACGTACGTCGAATTCATCGACTGTGCAACGTTTTTTCGCCTGATTGATAAGAGGACGATCTGTATGATCGGTAACTCGTTCAGAGGCCTCACCGGCGAGGTGAATGACAGTCAAACGAACTTAAGATGAACTTTCAACTTGTCCAGGAAGGCCATTGACGCCATGACGCGCTTGTACGCCGTACCATCCGAAAAGCTCCGGGTGTGGACCGCCTGGCTAACGAAAGTTGGTGAAAAAGCCGAGGACTGGCAATGGTGGTTACGGGCCCAGATTCGACTCACAGCGAGGATCAGCAAGGGTCTTCAGCGCGCCACTGCCGCTTTGGAGGGGGATGAAAATGGGACATTGGATCATGGAGATGATCTCTTTGAAGAATCTGAGGTATCGTTAGCAAATAATCGGTGACAGTACCGGATGCAGATTCGTTATCGACGCTTCACTTATTACTAGCCAAGACACAAACCTTTTTATGGAATGTTCTAGGATGAGGAGATATCCCCTCTCTGATTGACTGATTATATCGATCGTCGGATCATTTCGTCGCTCTATCTTAATAGCAATTTAACCTGCCTTACCATACTTTCAATCTTTATCGGGCAAAATCCATCGATCTTGTTTGGTGAAGGATTCATGTCGCTAATGCAGTTGCGGGATTTTACCCGATGATCGTCGAAACTATGGTAAGGCAGAGCACAATGCCGAGCGATTTTTCCTGATAAGAGTGAAAATTGTGGCAAGGAAGAGCAAATTGCCAGTAAGGTAGAGCAACGAAATAATCCGATGATCGATAAGGTCAGTCAATCAGAGTGGAGATGTCCATCCACCTACAAAAATTGTAGAGAAAAGTTCGTATCTTGGATAAGCGAAGTGTTGGTAACGGATCTGTATTCAAAACAACCTGTTTCGAGAATATAGTATGTAGGTAGTTGGAAACACCGTTAGGGAATCCCAGATGTGCTTCATAGTCATGTAAAGCAACAGAAGCGCCGGACGGAATGTACGAAATTCCAACCCTCTGCTGATTATGTACATGATTTGTTTTTTCCCGTAGAACCTTTGTCATATTTTCTAATTATACTCAAATGACGCTGTTCCAATTGGAATTTGAGTAATAATTAGTTGACCTCACTACGTCACAGTCTCAATTGATGAACAAAAGATACATTTGCCAATGTTTTGGTCTGGCGTTTGTGTTGTGTTTGTGTGCTGTAAAACTGTATATAATATGGAAGATTTATAGTTTGTATCGGCTGGCTAAATCGAGACATTGAACCGAATTGAAACACGTCACAGCTTCTCGCGGAGTTTATGTAGAATTCGAGTAAAATCTTCCGACATCTTATACCGACCGCCGACGCCGATTCAAAACTAGACAACAACTTACGCAAGGCAATATTTTACGCGAGAGTAGCTGTCCAGGAAAGATTCCTGAAATAAAGTTGGAGAACGAGAAGTAATAATAATAACAATAATAATAATAATAACGAAAAAGAATAACCTAGAGATATATCTGGACTCGTAAAAATAACGTTTAACTGTTTGACTTGCCTCTTGACACGGCCAAACGACAGGATCTTAACACTTTCGACTAAGGATTATACAAGCTTAAAAGTGACGATGGATCCACCGTTGCTGCGGCATAACTGTTTCAACAATCAAATTGTAATTGTTTGTCTTTCGGAAGGAAGAAGATACCGTGGCGGTTGATGATGGCCAAGATGAGCCGGAGAATCCACCAAAAGTCAGCTCCATTCCACCTGAACCAGAATCGACTCCGATAGTAGAAGAGGCGCCAAGTACGGAAGAGACACCAAAAGACACCGAGAAAGCAGCGGAAAATCCAGGTGAAGGTGCAATTTTGCGAGAAAAATAGCAACTGTAGACGGTCGAGTGACTGGAACCGTTTCGAATCCGAGGAGAAGATGTAGAGAGCGCAGAGATGGGGTTTCTGTTTCGTTTTCCAAAGTTTGTACATATCGTGGAACTGTTCGAAGCATATTCTTTGTGTTGGGGAAAAAAGAGAGCTGTCACCTCCCGAATAATCCGTTCTCGAGACGTGACTCCACGAAATACGAAATATGAAATATTCGAGTTTGCGTTTCCTTACTCAGAGTTTTTACCACTTTTCTATTGTAGGCATGTGCATGGATGTGTTTTCTTTCGTTGTACCTAAACGCGGTGAACAGAAACAGGAAAAATGACTTCGGAAAAAGACGTTTCGGCTTTATCATATTCGGAGAAGTGCCGAAAAAAAAAAACGACTTCCGCACATGACACGGATATCTGAAATTTTCATCTCAGCTTTTTTGGTTCTTCTTGGAATCGGGATTCTTGCAACGGCCCATCAGCTCGGTCGTATCTGATATGCATATAGCACAACCATTTCGCAGAACGTGCTGGGGATTTTAGACAATGTTCAAGGTTTCGGTCCGTACGTTGAATTGGTTTTGAGCGTTATTTAAATGTTCGACATCTTTTATGTATTCGGCGTTTCTTTTGTTATGATTACGAAGAACAAACATGAATTCATTGTACGAACAGTTCCTGCGAAAGCTTTCGCCCTGTGATTTCCGATATGCTTCACACATTCGTGACACTATCGAGCTGCCGAAGGAAGTTGGCTAGCCTGCGAGAATCGGTACTTTTTGGTAATTTCATTGGAATATAGCCGTGCATTGAGTATTTATCAAATCATCATATTCTCAAGCTTCCTTTTTAGAAAGACGAAAATAGAAAATATTAAAATTATAAACAAAAGCTCAGATACCCAAGCTTCGTTTCAAATCGATTCGGAATTGTTAAAAATCCGATAGATATTCAATAATTCAGAAACGATTTTAAATGAAGCAATTATATAATTCCAGTATTTTCAAAGATATATTGATCACAGATTACGAATATAATAATTCCAATAAATACTAGATGCACGACAATGTAAAATCGATAAAAATGATCGATATTCAGTCCACCAACCTTTTCCTCGAATAATCGGCAATAGATTAGAGAAATCGACTCGATCATCGTTAATGAAAATTAAACAGCGGAAAGAAGCATGATTTTCTTCCCTCACAGAACAACGTCGTCATATTATTCCGTAAAATTTCCTCACGTTCCCTAACCTTTCGCCGAGAATGTCGACTCTATCCGCGATTTACAGATTTCGTCAGGCTGCAGGTGTTAATATCCCAGATCCTCGGTCTGCCATATATATCCGTAGGTCAAATGAACCCAGAAATTTGTTCTATTTTTCTATGTATTCTTTTTCCCCAGAAGGTGAGTCCGGAGACACCGTGACGAAAAAGGGCGCAAAAGGGAAAAAGGCAAAGGTGAAAAAGCAGGGTAAACTGAAACGGAAAATGGAGTACAAGGAAGGGTTTTGGCCGCTCGGGGTTCGCTGGGAGCCCTTCTCCCATGCCGGAAAGTGGAAACCACCCCCTAAACGACAACCCGACGTAAGTGTCTCGTCCCTGTTCAATCCTCCTCCCGTTCCCTCGCCCCTACGCATTCCATCTACATCGAAGCCCGAAGGGACGCGGAGCTCCTTGGCCCGTCTGGTTTATTGGTTCGAAGACGGTCCTCCGTCACGCTCCCACCCTCCGGAGATCTAAACAAAGTCTCATTCCCGAAGAGCCGTTGCCGGATTCTCTACCGGTCCGGTGAACCCTGCCCGTCGCTTCCGTCCGGCAATCAGGATGATCCTTCGCATTTATTTTAGAAATTTATTGAGGGATCTTCACGTGAAAAAGTCGCATGTGTGTAATATTCGAGAGTTGGTGACTCAAATTTTAAAGAAAATTAATTTGTAATAAGCGAATGGAAGGTTCTTTGTTATTACCAGGAATTTATCGAAGTCACTGAAATCGTATTGGAATTCATTTGGAATTAGTTAAAAAATTCGGAAATCATGGAAATCGTTCTCATCTTTGTGGGGAAGGGCAAATGGTTTCGATTCGTCAACGCTGCATGTATAGGCGATTCTATCTTACAATTAGCGAATAATTTTCGCACAATTAGTGAATCTGTACGATCGACAGTCAATGAGAATGCTCTGGAACGTTTGGAAATCATTTGGAATCAGTTTTAATGTGCGAAATGAGTGGAAATCAATGAAAGTTACTTGATGAGATATAAGAATTCAAGAAAATTCACTGGTAGTCAATGTCAATGAATTATGATCATATGTTCGATATTCAACCGAATGGTCTCTTCGTTATGAGAAATATGGGCTAGAGCGTTTAAGCTTTCGATTGGAAAATTAAACCTCTATAACTGTAGGAATATATTCAACCTTCGGATTCCATGTTTTAGAAAATTCCATTTATCTGATTTAATATCTTTTTTCCTCCCTTGTTATTATTGTACAGGAAATACCGATACCCAGAACCGAGGAGGAGATGATTGATTTGATCAGAAAAATCAGACATCAAGGAGTGGTTTATCGGAGCTTGTACAAACACTGGTCTCAAACTGCCGATCAAGTAATTTAAGTTCTACGTTTACACTCGGAAACCGAAATTATTGACCGGAGAAATTCGAGTTGAACAGAGATGGGCGATGTTGGTAGAAAACATTCTTGGTGAAAAGAAGCGCGAAAATGTAAAAAATTGTAGCTACAATTGTAGTAAGAAAAATGAGCGCGAAAATTTCAAATTCCAAATTATCATCACTGTTAAAAGTGAGTAGAAAATATGAGAATTTGACGTAAATTGAATCAGTTAAATGTTCCAACTGACAGCGAGAAATTTAGTAGAAAATACAGATATATTATCAAACTTAGAAACGTTTATTTACTTTTTACACATAATAAGGTATCGACGGATGTTTATGCAGAAATTTAATTTATTACCGACTTGACGATATATCGACTTTGAAAAACGTCGATCGGGAACATCGATGTTCCCGTAAAAAAAAAAAACATCGATCTACATCGCCCATCCCTAGCGTTAAAGCCTCCACTCGCGTTCGCGGCTCAAAGAGGGTGTAGAAGTAAAAATCTCGAGTCGTAAGTCTGCTGTTTCTGGTTCAATATTGAGTCTTACATCGAGGCGGCCTCCCCTCGTAAGCTTGCAAGCTGTTATTCAATCGACTATTATTATTTTCTCATTTAAATAACGGAAGCAGCTATACGAGGAACCGACGCACGAAAAATTTATACGTCCCGTTTTATCCCCTCTCTTTATATCATCTACGTATGTGCTTGCATAAATTTTTATCAACGAGAAATTCTTTCGTTCAAATTGTCTATTCACGAGCTGAAACGATATGTACGTCGAAGGGTTCGAAGTTTTCGCTTTGTAAATTTATACCGTTTCTCTCCTATCGGTATACATTCGTATGTATAATATTCGCGTCTCTGTGTGCTACAGTAAGTGTTTCTTTTTAATAATTTAGAATGAGCGAGAGTCCCCGTGCGACTATTTTCAAATTTGTATGCACTTACATCTTTACTCGGAGTATCATCTTTGCTCAATTTTTCAGAGATCCAAGTTACAGATGAACAAACGGTATGGAAACTCGACGGTTGCTTCTCGGACAATTGTTTTTCCCCTTCTTCGTTCTTTGAACCTAAGTTTTTTCTTGACGTAAATAACAGACGATGAAAGATTCAAAACCGGCTCTTCAACTCGTTGTATTTGCATATTATTTTTCATCTAGTGTTATTCAACTAACTTGTTGTTAATTTGTGAATGTCTCATATCACAAGGAATAACTCAAATCTATTTCACAATTTTCTGATTGTTAAATCGTCAGAATCATAGCACCGATCTTTTTGTCGATGAAAATAAGACCATTCTTTTCGGAATTCTTAGAGACTTGGATTTTTTTTTTTGTGAAAATCAGAATTCTGAAAAATATATCAATCTTGACATCGAACTGTGTAAAAATGTCTTTAATGTACCTTCAAAAAGTTGTTTTTCGTTATATTGTGTGGACCAATTTTTATCTCAATTTAATACGTTCTTCGGAAAATTTGCAGATTCTTACGTCAAAGTACTTACGTCTTCCATGAGTTTGGAAATTTACGGTATCCCATTGAAAAAAAAAAAGAATAACGAGTCTTGATTTCAGTAAGTGTGTAAATTTAGCAATTAATCCGTTGACTGTTGAATTACCTTCACGTTCATTGATTTCGTATGCTTAACTCTGTTAAGCTCTACCGAATATTTCAGCGTATCTGTACCAGTAAAATTGCTGTAAAAGCTACCGCCGTGAATTTTCAGGTTTTTACCCCTTCCCTCAACGTCACCAGAGCATGCATGGCTTTGCTTTATGCCGGTAACGTGGGAGGGGAAAATCGACAATTCGCGAAGGTAATTCAATAGTCGGTTGATTAATTCCTAAATATGCAGGGAGGGGGGTCGAGAAAAAGTTGCGCAGATGACAAAAAGTTAGTTGAAGACAATTTTTGTTGGCGACATTTTTGAAAGGTCGCCCGGTCGACTCCAAGGATCAAAAAAGCAAGTCTTTTTCTCTGGAACAAAAATCACTTTTCATTCGTAAACGCCAATTTTATCCGGTTTCTTGACGTTCGGTATGAAAATTGATTCGCTATGCTTTAGAAAAACGGGCACATAAGTGCTGAAATGGTTTCTTTTATCCATTTTAAATTGATATTGTGCTCTTATTCAACTCCCGAAATAAACTGTAGTAGCGTTCTCAAACTGTTTGAACCCCTTTTACAGATTTGCATAAAAAATTGATACAAATTTAGAAGGAACATAAAAAATAATAACTGAGAAAAAAATAGAAAACGACAAATGAAAAAATGTAAAATGTGTAAATGTAAATCTATCTAGCTTTTCGAATTAAATTTCGCTGTTATTATAGTGTATTATGTAACAAGGGAATAAAGTCGAGGTTTATTCCCGCGGGTGGGTTTACTGCCCAGTATTTTATTTCCGATTCAACTCTGGCCGCAATATTTATTTGAAAATTGGGACTTTTAAATTGGTCTTATATTTCCCGAACATCCAAATCAGCGGGAAAAAACGACTCTTAAATAAATATTGCGGCCAGAGTTGAATTGGAAACAAAATTGTGGGTAGTAAATCCACTTGCGAGAATAATCTTCGATTTTATTCCCTTGTTACAATGATAAATTGATCATATTTCCCGCAAAACGTGTTTTAGTGAAAAATATGCCACTTTCGTCCCGTTTTTGAGTTTAAAATAAAGTTAACTTTATGATTGAGTCGGGAATAAAAATTCTTACTCTGTCCAAATCTGTAATTATACCAAACCCTCTAAATATTGTAAGAAAAATAAAACTCCCGGAGCTTTAAAGGCTAATACGACGCGACGTTTTTCATCGATTCTGTTGTACAGACGTTGAGAGAAATCCTCGGAAGAACCGTGTTGCCAACTAAGCTCGTCCACCCGAATGGCGAAGAGGTTCCGTACAGTTTCAGCCTCGAAACTGATCCGGACATCGACTACGCGATCGAGCACGAGGACGAGGAGGTCCTGCCGGCGGATCCTGGGAGGGAGAGGATCACCCACGATTTTGTACACCTGTACTTCAACCTGTCGGACAAACCGGGGAAAGGATGAAAGTCCTGGCTGTGACGTAAATCCGGTTCGACGTGACGTCGAGCATCAAACGATTGGCTGACGGGTGTAGGGCGGCTTTTTTTTTTTTCTTTTTTTTTTTTTCATATGCCTTTTTTTCCCGCCCGCGAGGATCCTGCAGGACTGCGATCCTAATTCGGTTGATTTTCTCGGCAGCTTTAGCTTCACCGTGGGGAGAGTGTCGGTCTCTTGATAGACGCGCTTCTTGGTTACAAGCCGCAGTTACACCGACAAAACCCCCGATAAAACGGAGCTTAAAGGAGGGAAGATGAAGAATACTGGTAGAAATTTTTCTCGTGAAATTTTCTGCATAGTTTCGTGAAAAACTTTCAATATACCGACCATCATGTTGCAGATTAATTTTTTCTGATAAACGCTGTCCGACGAAAAAAATTGATATTAGAAAAAAAAACTCGGTTATTGCACACGTAGAAATAAATTTATCTTGTGGATTTTTTCAGAGAGCATTCGAGTAATTTTTTGGGTAATGATTGGAATTAACTGCAGGATTTGCGGAGAATTTCTTTTGTTTCTTTCATCAAAAGTATTGTATTCCGTTGAAATATTTCGACACGATTAATACCGTAATTTTCTTCCAGCCCATAAATTTTCTCTGAATAATAAACTTGAAAATTCAGTGTAACAAGGTTTGAGTGATGATTGCGGCGTTTATCTTGAAACAAATTTCAAATATATATAAATTTCTCACCCAATATGCAAGCGAAGAATAATGAGGAAGAAAAAGGAGGGGGCAAAAAAAAAAAAAAAAAACAGAGGTTAGAATTCAAATGGAGAAGCGTAGAGATAAGAACGTGACTGCTGGATGGTCGCTGCCGATTACGCGCGTTTTTTCTGCCTCCGTGAATATAGCCAGTGGTCTGAATTCACCCCGAGAGTTCGGCGTCCTATAGCCCAACATCCGGAGATCAACGCGGCGATCATTAAGCTTCGAAAAACTGCCGCCACGGCGTCCCTTGAGGCTTGGAAAAAGAAAAAAAAAAAAAAAACAACGCGTTGGATTTAAATTTCGGATCGTTCCGAGAGCCTCCCTTGTCATTTCGCTGCTCGCGCAGTTCCGATTCCATTTACTAGTTGTTGGTAAAAGCTCCTCGCACGCTCGATGACCGTCCACGAATTCGTCGGACAGAATCGAGACACCCACGCGAGATTTTATCACGACAGAAAGTGATCGTACTTTCGTACTTAGCAAAAGAGACGTTGAACCGAAGAACAAACGGCTTTAGGCTGGCCATGAGCCAGCTCTCGAATTTCCCGTTCTCACACTGCATGTTCCCCAAGTTCATGGAGACAAAAAGGAATAACGTCCAATTCGAATTTCGAACTATAAATTTAGATTTTTGATCAACGATTTTAAAACTCTCGAACACCGTATTACGTGACAATACGATGATTTTTTTTTATTTTTAACCACTGTAATCGATCCACTATTACAAATTTTGGAAGTCTGACCTTGGATTTGTTATCTGTGACCCCAAAAACTTCTACTAACAAATTTATACCAAAATCGGAATATTTGCAGATTTTTTCAACGCCATATGGCATCGCCATTTTGGATTTTGAAATCTGACTTCGGATTCGTGAATAGCTAACTAACAAACCGACCAGTAAAAATTTTCATCAAAATCCAAATTTTTTTTAGTTTTTTTTTCAGCCTATCGAATAAGCCAAATTTAAATTTTGTAAATCCAACCTTAGATTCGTGATTAGCGACCCAAAAAAGCTCACTGTACCAAGTTTCATTCAAATCCATCGTCTGTTTTCAGGATATCGAACATTTTCATTTGATATTTTGGAATTTTGTTACTTGAATAGCTGAAAAAGTACCAAATCGATCAAAGCCAAAATCTAATGTGCTCTAAATTTGGAAAAGCCACTTTAAAAAATTGATCACACATGTATACATACATGCACACACACACACAGACATCCATCTGAAAATGATTGGAAGTGATTCTATAAACTTCAAACCGTGGAGATCTAAAGAAAACTCTATTTCTCATTCCCGGGGTGATTACAACAATTTCCTCGTTCCTCTGAAAACAGAGAATCGAGGGAAGTTACAAAAAGTGGAGGCGTAAAAGAAGGAATTCGATTGCACGGGTGAATGATTGAAGACAAGAAATTGAAATCAAAAAACACTTCATTTTTTGTGTATTGAAAATTTTCCATACCTGCGAAATGAATTTATTTTCGGCTGTTGTCGGGAGAAAATTTATTTTTTCAAACTCAGCTACGAGTTAATCGTACTCGATTACTCGTCATCTTGTTGATACAAAGGATGCGCAATTTTCGTGATGCTTCCTGATTTAGAATTCAGTGTCGTTGAATGTCAAGGCTAATCGATAATGTTTGGTTTAAATTCTTTATCGCGCTAAATTTACCAGCGAATTCGAATCTCAGTGAACGAATGAAAATATAATCTCGCGTCTATGCGAGAAATGTTAAAACGAGGGCAACCATGTGAAATAAAAAATTAAGATCATCGTTACTTTTGATACATGTTTTCTTCCTCTGTTCCTGTAATCTCTCAAAATTCATACGTATAGATAAATATTACGAGGTCTTTCAACAGCTTTACGTAAGATTAATTCGGTTCCCTGTAACTTAAAACTGGTAAAATTTGAATAAGAATCGCAAAAGAAAAAAATGCGGCTTCAATTTTCTCACGTCTGGTTCGGCTTTGAGGAAATCGAATGACGCTAACGTCCTGATGAATTTTTCTACAGTACTAATCGTCGAGTGTTTTCGAAATGCTACTTAATTTTTGATTCGGAGCGATTAAGACAGCACGAAAAAAACATGGAGGGGTCGAAAATTCAGGCGGTTGATTTTTCGCGACTAACGAAAAGAGAACGGAGAAATATAAAAGAACATCGAGGCGTAAAATTGAAATGATAAAGGACTCGGGGGAACTTCCGGTGAGACATGGTGTACATTTATTCGGGGATCATGGGCAAAGTGGCACGATGTGACGATTATGTCCGGAGTTTCGGAGTAATTTAGGACGGAGGTTGAAGGGTGGGCTGCTAACGAGGGTGAGAGAGTGTCCGCCTATACATTGAAACTTGTGTTCGGGAAATCAGGGGCCGTTTTTCCCACGGATTCTCTACTTCGGGCGTGAATTAACGTCTCCGTGGAATGTTCCTTCCTCATAACCGTGACAATAAGTATCATACAAGGAGAGCCGACAAGCGGGGAAAAGATCGAAGCGCCGGCATAGATCGCGTAGGTATATTTTACTCGATGTGTTCGCCAAATTCACTCTCGCGAAACTTTTGCTCTTCTATTGGAACTCCTTCGAGTGGATATCCTTGGAGGCTGTTCCAACGAGTTTTGCCACTCTCTCGCCTAAATATTATACATACACTCGGAGGCCTGTGAATAAAAGAAACAAAGTAATGTGAAAAAAATTAAAATATCAAACGGTAACAGAAATTCCAATCCCACCTGATCAAAGCCTGTCAACGAATTCCGTAAATATTATCTACGACTGCCTAGTTTCACTCGTCACGCTCAGCTGCGCTCCAAAATCCATCTATGTATTATTGGGATCAACTCTTGATGTCTGTAACGAAAATCTCGATCATAGTAATGACGCAACAATGAATGAGAATAATTTGAGTCTCTATAAAACGGATCAATCGCTTCCACTTTGGCCGCTATTTTTTATCGAACCGAAAATGTGGAAAGTTTCAAAGGCGTATAAGTAGGCAGAAAAGTTGATGCTACATGATGTAACATGTTGCAATATTAGCGTCTAATGATATCAACACCATGAACCCTTGCTCGAAATCAAAGTCAGTGATGTAACGGTTGTGTTCTATGAGAAGAAATATTATGAAAGCCTTTTGTTTTCACTCACCTTTTACGTTTATTTATTGCTGTCCAAGCAGTTATCGTAGTTTGTTGGTGAATAAATAGATGGATATCTAATAACAGATTTTGTCACGCCGTTGCGCCATTTTTTCGTTATTACATAGATTTCCATTGTTATGTTTTCATTTGTAGTCTTAGACAAGACGCGACTAGACTTTGTTCAACAAAAAAATGTAGATTCTGAAATTTGAGTACAAAAAACAAAAATCTGCAAGGTGAGCGTCCTAACGTTCACGAAAGGGTTAAACTGTCACAATGCTTTTTGTCGTGGAAAATTACGAATTTCGATTATCAGTTTACACGTGCTGTATTTTAAATAATGAAGTAAGCAAATAAATTTGATATTTTTTAAAAACTTAGAAACACTTCAGAGACCACGTGGCACGAAAAAGCTCTGCAATCGTTACCGAAAAATTTATTTAAACGAACAAAAATCTGCAAAGAAAAGGTGAAAGGGGAAAGGAAAAGGGTTAAACCGTTGCAATCGGACGGAACGATCGGCTCGATCAGTGGCTCGTAGATCGGCACGAGAGCGCATCGAGATCATAGATCACGGGTGGAACACGCGACGAGCTTCTATGGCGCAGGCGCCCCCTTTCCGCCTCCCTTTCTCATCCACCCCCACCGGTTGGTCGACGGTTCGCCAGCGTGACTAGGCAGCAGGGTTCGGGGGATTCGGCAGACAGTGCCACTCCAGGACTCCGGTGCTCTGGTCCAGTTGGCTCCGCAGACGTCGGCTGCACCCCCGACTAGCCCTGAGCGGCGACGCCTCGACTCGACGGAAACCGGAAACCTTCGAACCGCCTTAATTAGACTTCCCACCAACGACAAAAGTTCCGCGCTAAAATCCTCGCCCGGTATTTAAACCGCCGTCACGTCACCTTTGGATAAATTGATTTTCGACAGGCAATTGGACTTTACTTTTTTGTTTTGTACTTCATTTTTTTTTTTTTTTTTTTCAAATTTTTATTCTTCTTTGCTCGATTATTTTCTTGCAAGAAAACAAAGCTCGGTTGATACGCGCGATGCCCTCGGGACACGCGGGAACTTGTTGTTTCGCTACTCTTCTCCTTCTACGCACTTTCAATCTTCTCTTATTACTTCAAACTTCAGTTTGGCTCGGCTTAAAGCGAACCCGCTCACCCCAAAGTCGACGAGAGCTTGCGGGAGAAGAGGAAATTTAAAACATACTTCAAGTTCAACCATTTTAATCTCTCTCTCCCTCTCTCTCTCTCTCTCTCTAGCTCTCTTTGTCTCTCATTTATTTCTATCTTCTACTCCTCGTTTGCAAAGTTACTCAAAACTTTTCAAAGTTATTCTTTTTCCGATCGCTTTCTTCTTTACGTTCGTTCCATCACTCGAGATAAAAAAAAAGTTTTTCGACGAAGATAAGAGCGGAAAAAAAAAAAAAAACTCGTCAACCGGTTCACCGGCTGTGTTTCGATCCTTTTCGCACTACTATTATACCTTTTCCTTTTCCATGCCTCTTTTCCGTTTCTTTTGTCTTTATAATTTCCCCGCACCCGATCGTCGCTAGGATTTTATTACGACGCTCGTCCATTTCTGAGTGGAATTCACTTCTTTATTCTTTCTTCTCGCCGATTATTTATTCCGTGCCGAAAATCTCCTTCGGCTTTCAATTATAGAAATATATTACCAGTTGGAAAGTTTTCTCAGCTTTTTTATCACTAGCCTCAACTTTCGATCGTTTTGAGCTTGATGGAAATGAGAAAAAGAAAAGTCGATCTCGGCTGTGGATGAACGCTTCGATGATGGATATTGACTCTAAGACTCTGAGACGATAAGACGTTTCAAAAATTATACTCTCACGAAACGGTGTGCAAAATCAACGTGGAATACATTATCACTTCAAAAATGTCATGACGAAAGTTTGTACGCTTATGGAAACATCAGGAATGATTTTAAACGGTTTTAATACAGTCTAAGACTTCACAGATAAATAAACGCGAGAGCATAAATTTCATATAAAGAAGATAAACAATAGTGTCAATTCGTGATAAGTGATCGAAAAGTGAGTTTGAAAATTTCTCGAAACTGTGTTTATTACAATTTAAAAAAATAAAAGTTGCGTAATCGTCGTTGACAAACTTTCGACGAATGAAACTTCAAAACCACCCCGATCTGAAAAAAGGACAACAAATAACGTACAAACATTGTGAAAATTTAAAACGAGTGAATATAAATAGGTTTCACCTAATTTTTTCTTTCCATTTTTTTTTTTTATTTTTTGTTTTTTTTTTTTCGCTCCCCTCTAATCTCACGCAACGTCAAGCTATTTGCCTAATGTTGATTGACTCATGTATCTTCCAGCCACCTTTGCAACGCTGTTTCAACTCGCACGGCGCTAATCCCGGTCCCTCGGGAAAAGAGCTCACGCGGGATTATCCCGATCTCATAGCGGTCCCATAATCGCCGACCGTAAAAGAGGCGAGCCCCTAATTATGATTAATAAAATAAGAAAAAATGAAATATAATGATACTGAAAACAGTGCCGGAGTTGTAAAAATTTTTGACATTTTTCCAAATACCGTACTCATCGCGTAGTAAATAACGTTCGATCACTGTGTGAAACAAACCAATTATCGAGGTTAATAACTTAGAGTGACGGAACGCACTGCGAATGAACCAGATTACGGACTGTGATGGTGTGAAATTGTCTGAAAAAGGAAGGAATAAAGGAAAGAAAAACGGAAGAGAGATAAAAAGGAAACAAGTTTGTGCGGTGGGATTGGATTCGATTGAAAAATGAAGGGGCTAAACGGAGGATTTATGGGGAATGAAGCGGACTCGTGTAGATGACGAACTGCAATCTGATGGTGTAATTTTTTGAGGTTCGTATATAATACTCGGTGAACGTTGCTGGGAAATAGTGAGAACAGTGTATTTTTCAACGTTGAGAAAAATGGAAGGTTAAAGAAAGAAAGAAAAAAATGAAGTAAGAAAGGAGTAGGAGAAGAGAAGAGAAATGGTTAAATTATAATATGTTCTGCAATGATTACACAAGGGATCTTATGCATCGCCGGTAAAATTGCGTAGGGAAAGAAACTGCGGTGGATAAATCTTGTTTATAACCAGAGTTCGTGCGGAATCTTTCGCAGAGAATCTTAATCAATCATAACGCGGGTTGTTTTATTTCACATTATCCTGTAACGCAGTTACGACTGTTTTCTTTTATGTCATTTACTCGGAATAACGGTCACCATCTATTGCTTGGAGAAAAACGAAAAAAGAGAAAGGAAAAAAGTAAAAAAAAAAAAAAAATTGAAAGTGAAATAACGACGATGAACGGAAAAAAATACTCTATGCGCGCATTTGTGTGCAGAATGGGTTTGCGCATATTTCAAAACGAATGCCTTTCCTCGAAAATTTGCATAAAGAAACTGCGAGATATTAGATTTATGCGAAGGGGAAACATTCTCTAATTTCCCTTGCTCTCGGATAATTTGAATTATCTATGTTTTATATACCTTAAAAATTTACCGCTTGTTCTTTGTTATTTTCGTTTTCATCATTCGACTCTTTATACCAACTATACGTCATTATTCGACGTTATGGGTAAGAGGGGTAAAAACGCGAATTGTTACACCCGTTAATAATTTGAAAATAAAATAATTCTATTCTCGAGTTTATATGCTCTGCTTACTGTTCGGAGTAAAGTACGTTGCTTCAGAATTTGGCAAAGAGAATTCAAATCGCGAAAATATCTTCAAAGCCTTTGACTGAGGGGTGAATTCGCACCATCAACTTTTTTCATATGGGAATATGGCGTTATCTGAGCGAGTTGAGGGTACGAATTCACCCCCAAGTTGTGGGCTTCGAGGGTTTTCCTTCGCAAGGGAATATTCACCCGTTCATTTTTACTCCTCAAGTGTTACTGCGTACGATACAAAAGTAAAACTGATTAGCAGGATCGAGTCAGGAAAAAAACTGCGTCACATTTATGTACTTTGAAATTATCTATCTTCTGCGGTTTTTTTTTTTTTTTTCGTAAATTACATAATTGATGAGCTTTAGGAAGCAAGCGCGCATCGATATCAAAATTTCTAAGATTTGTTTTTTGTTTTAACTATGAAAATTACCCTGAATTGAACACGTTTGAAACGCACCTTGATTTTTCAAGGAAAAGAATGTTATATAATCCTGCTGAAATTCGAGTCTCCATTTCATCCTTTTTCCCCTATCCAATGTCAATTTTTCGTAACCGAAGATCGATGAGAATATGTTTGGAATAAATCGAGGTAGTTTAAAATTTCAAACAATAATTCGTCATTTGTGAATATACGTTAGGGTGGTCCTTATTTATGGTGGTGATGAATTTTTACTGTCTCACCCCCCCCCAAATCAACTTCAAGTAATTCAAAAACAATTGCCTAATTTTTTCAGATTTTTACCTCGCATTAAAAATAGTCTGCTTTGTGATCGAAGTGCCTTATAACATGAGAAATACTTTTTTCGCAGTATATATTTTATTGCAAGAGTAATAATGTTTCAAAAAATCTGTAACCGCGAGGTTTTATTGGACATTAGTGTTACTAACTGAAAAAAAAAAAAATATACATCATCGTTTCAGGCAATCTCGACGAATTGCACACCTTTGAAATCTGACTGTTTTTTTTTCATTTAGAGAAAGTACAATTAGTCGAGATTGCCTGAAACGATAATGTGTATTTTTTTTTCAGATAACAGCACTAAAACTTCGGAGTTACAAATTTTTCGGAACATTATTACTCGTACAATAAAATATACGCTGAGAAAATAGTTTTCTCTCGCGTTATTTTCATAAAAAACTTCGATCACAAAGCGGACTATCTTAGAGTTGAGGTAAAAATTTGAAAAAATCGAGCAATCGTTTTTGAATCATTTGAAGTCGATTTCGGGGGTTGGCTGAAAGGAATTCGTCTCTAAGACTCTAAATATGGATCTCCCTAATATACGTATATTTATAACTAAATCCGTGTAGATGGAGGAAAAAAAAATCCTGTTTCACCCTTGATTCCTCATCCCTTTACCTCGCTTCCCATTCTTTCCACTCTTTTGCTACCCGTTTCGCGTTCTTATGGTTCATCAGCCACATCCTTATGATAATTTCAGGAGGGTTGTAGAGCATTGCCTTTCCATGAGGCTTTCAATTTAAGGGCGAGATGGATGGACGTTGAATATATGCCGTGCAGGGTTGCGGTTCTCTTCGTCGACGGTGGTTTTAAGGTTATAGCAGGTCCGTCGTTACCTCCAAGCCGCGAACTGTGGGATGCGGCTTTTCCGGGTTACCATGTGTCATGAATTTGAATCAAATTAGCGCCAATGGCGGCCGCTGCCATCGCCATCGCCATAGCGAATTGCCCAAGCCGATATATTACCGATGCCGGAATCAATATGTCGGTCTTACATCCTCACCACGCGCGGAGAAAACTTTTTGCTTTTTTAAAAAAATCTATTCGTAGACACCGTTTGTAAAAAATTTTCTCGCGGGCACGCAATATTTTCTTGATGAGTACACTGAAGTACGTTTGTACCTTATGGTGATTTCAAATCTTCCCGAATTTTGCCAATTTTCATGTTTTTTTCACTCCTCCAGGTCAACTTTTGACATTGAAAAACGAAGGAAACGAAAAAACAATCTCCTCGTTTATAACAATGATCATCGTCGTCGAACGCGCGAGATACAATTATGCCCCAGTGTATAGTTAGGCGATAGAAAGAAATATACCATTCTGTAGTTAATGAAATAATTGATTCAAAATTGGAAAAAAATATTGATCGAATAAAATATACTTATAAATACGAAACATCGATTTTAATTTATTCAATTGGTTAAAATAAAACTTTTTTCGTGGTATTATGAAAATGTTCAATACCCTCTGGCAGATTAAAGTAAATAGCTTCATACAGTTCACCAAATCTATACGGTGGATTAAGATTAGTAAAATTTCCGAAACCATGAGAGCTGGAAATCGATTACCGCTATCAAATGATATGTTACATTGCAAATCTACAATGTTTTTTGTTAAAGTGGCAAAATAATTTCTGCGACGCGTTAAAAATTCTTTCTCGCAGGAAAAGTAAGACGAGATCTGTTACCAAAATCGGTAGAACTAAATCATTGGTGGTTTGATGCCATCGAATCAGCCAGGGATTTTACAATGGCATATTTCTTTGTCGTTGTTTGATGTGACACCTGATTCGTGTAGCTTAAGTTAAAATCGAACGGTAATTTTTTCAGTTACAACGATTAAACGTACAATTTCTATTTTACAAAAATAATTTCACTGCGTAGATCCCATTAGCAATTGTAACAGAATTGACAGGATTGGTGTCTGGTGCTAAACCAGTTCTTAGATATTACTAAATCATTTTGTTGTTTGCGAACTATGAAATCAACTAGTTTTCAGTTGTACAGTGAAAATAATTTTTGGTCGGATGTATATTTAATCCTGAAATTTCGTTTCCAGGACCGAGTTTCGTTCATTGTGACTACATTTTTTTTTCATTGCAAAATTCTTTCGTGTCATTAGTGATAAAAATTTCATGTTTCATAATCAGAATAATTTTGGAACAATAGTAACTATCTAGGATGATGATGGCTGTCACTGCTATTTCTTCTGGTTATTGAAACATTAAAACTGTTTGATTAGTCGACTAAGTTTTTTCAGCTACGCAAGTCATCAACGTCGATCGATATATTGTAGCTCCAACATGAAATTATGACAATAGTTACGAGAAAATATAGGGCCAGTGACCATAATTGAAAAGAATAACAACGTAGAATAAATTTATGCTTAAAGTTACAAAACCAATTTTCATTTTGTACCCAGAACTACAATATTTTTCGGTTATGGAAAAAAAATGAAAAATAGTTCAGAACTTTGTAATAGAACCATAAACAGAAATTTTTAAATACTGCCTCAGAATAAAGATACCTGCAATCGATTCAAACAGATTCAAATTTATGAAACAAAGCAAGTTTGTTACCGAACACACAAGTATAAAAATTTCTTGCAAGTCGAATTTGTCATAAAAATTTGTTCGTTGTATTCGAATAAATTTTTCAAAGCTGAATTCTAATGTCGCGTAAAGCTCGAGGAGAATTTCTAATTATATATTGTTCTCGTTCAATTTCACAACTGAATTACAGCCCCCAGTGTATTAAATGATTAAACATGCACAGTTCTATATCTGCAACGTTTATGGGTCTGCATTGTGAATCGCATAATACGTGGTTTGAGTGCGGCACCACGTTTTGAAAGTTACTTCACAGTTGTAATCAGGCGTAATTGTGCCTGCAAAGGAACGGTTGCACAAGACTTTGTAAAACGTAGAACAGAAAGAGGGGTTGAACTGGGGGTTGTTTTAATTACATGTTACGTAATTAGTATAGCAATAACAAGAATTCTTATCCCGTCTTTATTACGCTTTCTGCGATTCAATTTGTACAGAGGTATGAACAGTTATGAACTCGCACGTGTTTCTGATGTAATGATTCAGGCGAGAAAGAATTGCGTGTATTTTGAGACACAAAGCTAACATATCTTCTTCAAAACCGAGGGTAAAATCAACTGCAGTTAGACGTCATTGCAAAATCTACGTTTTTCTTTGAATGAACTTTACATAAATCTAAAAAAAATCAATTCGCCTCCGTCTATTTGTAATTTTATTTCAGCAGATACCATTTTTGATTGTTGACATTACCGACTCACTGTTCAAATAACAATTTACTTCGTTTTGTGATACTTGGCAGACTTTTTTTTCTCGTCTAATGATCAGCTGGTGTTATTCGAATTTGCTCAGAATCATTTCGATAGTTGTTTTATTTGTGACGCAAATAATATTTCCGGAGATTTTTCCAACAGTTTTTAAATCCAATTTATGGTTATTTTTTTTTTCATTCCATTCGAGTTCGTGCGGTTAACTTTTATCAATATTTTATTACGATACTGGTTTCTTTGTTACATTGGCCGTGTGAAATTTCGAAGAAGATATTCAACTGACTTTATCGAAATGAACATTGGACTTTCAAGCTATATCGACAAATTCAATAAATTGTATTTTTCAATTTTTGCTTCAAACTTTGGAAAGTGAAGTGATCTTTGATTCCAGTTTTCTGGGCAATAACCGTTATTAACTATAAGTGGAGCTCGGAAAATTGATAAAGCAATAAATAAAATACCGGATTTAGCTACAAGTTAATAGAAACACAAGTTTGATCATAAACCCTGTCGTGCTTCAAAGTTTCAAGAAACTTCATTGCACCAAAGGTGTTTTGACTTCAATGACATGTGCGATAGAAATCCGTAAAAAAATTGTTCCATCTCAGTAAATGTTATTTTGTTTTACTCATCAGTATAACAAAACAAATAATCGAAATGATTGATACCAAATTTACCAAATGGATGAGATATTACTCAAAACAGTTTTAGATAATGAAATAAAATCAATTTAAATTTTTGGAAAGGCTGACAATATTTTATATATGAAAATTTCGTAATGATAATAACTATAAAAACATTGAAACAGTCGTGAATCCTCAGGTAATTGATAAATAAATAACGGCGGGTAAGAAAAAGTTGTGAACAAAAAACGCAAGTGCGTTTAAGAGTGAGGAGAATGGAGGTGAAGGGGGGGGGGGGAAGATTTCGACAGGGAATGGCCCATAGACATTAAGCAGTTTGCAGAGCGAATCGAATCACGTACAAACCGGATCTTTTGAGTATAATAAATTTGAATATCGGCAAACAGGGCTGGAAAGAAAGAGGAGAAAGAGAGAGAAAGAGAGAGGTAGAAAATGCAGCAACTCGAGATTCTGAAGGATCCTTATTTTATACAGCCGATATTGTTACCCGAGGGTGAAAGTTTTATAACCACGTCCGCCTGTGCCCGCGGCTTAATCCGAGCTATATCTTAGGCATATATCTTCGGGGGTGTGATGAATGGCTCGTCGACTAGTCCCCCAGCTTCATGTTATACCCTGCACCTTCCGAAAGATCCATACCCAGCTTCCCCCTCGGGGTTCACTATAAATTTTATCACAACTAGTTCAGGTGAATTAAACACCTTCGATTAATACGTTCCACACGCTTGTCTAACCAGCTTTCCACGTTCTTATTAGAAAATGTCCTCGTGACGTCAGAGACTGGTTGTCGGCGACATTTTATCACGACATAACCTGAGCTTTTAATTTTAATGGTGGAAAATCGTAATTCTTGGGATTTTAAATTACTCATGACGCATAAATTATTGAAACATAATCGACAATATACATGTTCTACGATCCACACGCGAAAAAATACGGTCGACGGTCAGCTGTGAGCTGTCAGCCTGGTTGCATCAGTTTCATTTTCTTCCACCAGGTGGCGCATTGAAAAGTGACAACCTCGGTACAGATAAAATAAGATAAGTTGGATAAACGGACGCTGCAGAGTCTCAAACTTTACATTTCGACGTGCAAAACTAACCTCTACATCCAAACCAAGTGCCATAAGCATAACACGTGGATGATTCTTTTATTAAGGTTAGATACAAGCCAGCAGCAAATATACTGCGACAATTTTTGTTCGTACGTGTTTATAAAAGTGTTTTTCGTACTTGATTTTACTCCGTATTCACTCAAGTTAACATAACGCACGGAGCATAATTCAATGCCTTTGAATTCTCTCAATTAAGCGAAAACGATCAGCTGATCGCTGATCTCGGCGCCATGTTCAGTCAGCCACTCCCACGCTGCGCGGGATCTCGGAACTTGAAACGAGAACGAAATCTTTGCCGAAACTGAACACCCGAAGTACATAATTTAATTTGTCCCAGGAAAACCGGGTCAGGGTCTGAGTTGGTGTCGCATGAATAATTGTTAAACCAGAATTCAGGATCAGGCTATATTACATATGTATAAGACATACGTACAGTCGTCGCTCGCTATAATTGTAGGAAAGAGGTTCAATCATTAAATAGTTTATTTCAGTAATGAATCGTCGCCTGAGTTTCGCATATAGTGTAACTTTGGTTAATTAGCGAGTAACCTGACGTCACAGTCGTTAACCGAACGTAATACGCCAGCATCTGGGTGTGTGTGTGTGTGTATGTGTATGTTTGAGTGGGGAACTGCAGGCTTTCACTGTAGAAATTTTTTAACTTTAGTAATATAATATTGCCCCTGGGATACAACAGCGCCTCTGATAATCACGGAGATTATAATAACTGATGGTAACGTGTTTCTAAACTTCCGCTTAGGTTACGTTGCGTCGTGAGCTTTCTATGAAACTCAACGCTCGACTACAATGTTTCAGCAGCCTAGGTTACGATTTGTGTTGCTACGTATTCAAAATGTTGCCTATTTATTGGAATTGAGCGGTGACTTTCACAGAAAACTCCCGCCTCAGCAACAAAATTTCACAAAGGCAGCTTACGTCCTGCTCTGTAGCTTTCGTTCGGAAGCAAAGTGTTGTTTTGCTGTACGGCAAAATTTCGAGAACATTCCTGATCGTGGATTCCTGAGCTGCGAATTCTCGTAGACGTCCGATTGAATGAAATTGAAACGTGACCAGTTTTCAACTTCACGATACATCGAATGTGAATAAATTGCTGCCGATTCGACGCGAACAGTGTTCCAAGTCGATGTTTCTTATCCTTTGGTATCGCATGACAGAGAAATATTTTAATTCCGAAAGCACGAAGTACGAACACTGTATATACAGTGTGAATTGCTTACGACAGAATTGTCCGTAATCTGCTATAGCTTAATGCGCATAAGCTGCAATCCAAGAGCACTTATATGACAGAGTAATCAACCGTCATGAACGTAACCTCAAATTTTTTGACAGTAGACGCTGGCAATTGTGTTTAACACCGAAAACCGTAAAAAATTTTTGAGGTTATGTACATCGCGGTGAACTGATGTCTAAATTTTAGATGGTTGGTGGCCCTGCCGAAGAAGTGTTCTCGGGTTGCAGCGCATGCGCGTTAAACTATAGCAGACGATGGACTATTCTGTGGTTAGAAATTCACGCTGTATACATCTTGGAATATACAAGGAAAAGTACTGTCAAAAATGAGGAAAGGTAAGGCAGAAAACGGGAGAGAGTATGGAAGTGTAAAGGTTTCGGTCGAATCATTACATTATAACCTCAGTTGCTGAGCTCGCTTTACTCGGTCTTCAACCCTCGGCTGAGAGGCTGCCGGGGATATTGAAATTCATTATTAACCCGGAAGCGAAAGCTCGCGGTAGCTCAATTGCATTATGCATTATACTTACTTGTGTATATCCGCAGTTTGTTATGAATCTGCAGACCTCCGTGTCTCTATCTATTCAGCTACATCAATATACTATACATGAAAGCTAAAACCGTGCAAAATGCGTTACCGTAATCCACCCACGCTAAAGTTTCAACGTTATCATTTATAGAGCTTTCATGACGTCATTTTTATCACAGAGAGTTAAAATCTTGGCTATTTTTTAAATAAAGCAAAATTACAATTCGTTGGAATCATGTTGAACTCTTGTTGTATCAACATATATTTAGAATTCCGAATATATTTTTTTGATACTACGTGAAAGTACGGAAGTAACATACTCAATTTTTGAGAATATAAAGGCAAAGAGATTTCTTTGACGTCTCAACGTCTCTTTCGGTAAATTTAATATTTGTGGTGCACAAGCTGGTTCGATAATAAAAACCTCACCGGCGATTTTGTCGGACAAGATTGATATGTTTATTATAGAAGTTCCGCGACTTGACACCGAGAAGAAAAATGTTGTCACGACCGACTAGATTTTTGCACATCGATGTAGAAGCAGCCGTGTCGATGGTCCAAAGTTGCCTGTGATTCAACGAAAAAACTTTTCTTTCGACTAAAACTTGGATCATCGCATCGTCGACTGTTATATCACGACCAAAAAATAGTTAGGAAAAGTTGCGTGAATTCAATGTACGAAATTTTGGTTTCTGTGAGTTTGGTTTTATTATTCCTACCATCGTTATTACTATATTATGTTACCCTCAAACTTGGAGAAAACTTTCTTTTCATCGCTGCAGGAAAGAAAGCGCGAGTAAAGAATTGATATTCTCTTCCTAGGTGTATTTTTATTCTCACCTCGTGTTCGAAGAATAACGTCATCCGTAAATTCAAATAACTTTCGTATTGTATTACTTCCACTTCTCCATCGTAAAAAGTATTCCATATTGAGTTCTCCCCATCTTATATATTGAGACAGAAAATTTATACGTAGCGTGGTGATTCGGATATTTAAGAATCATTGAGATTATGTCCTGCGTAATGGTTAACCACACTCGAGTTTGAGAAGTCGAAGAAGAGAAGTCCTTGAAATTCTTTTGAAGTTGTGTGTAGGTTGTCTTTTGGATCCGTGTCATCGATTGATTTAAAGTCAACTAGAATAATTTCAAGTTCCGTGAAATCTTACTTAGACGTCTCTTCAGGTCTATTTAATTCATTCGAAGTCCTTCGAATTTCCATAAAATCTTAACAAATCAAAAAAATCTAATCCAAATCTGTTCAAGTGGTAGGTCTCAGAGTCTCACAGTTTCGAAGTTTCATTGTCATCCTCGATACGTTACCTGTAGTTTTTCCTCTCCCAAGTGTTTCGATTCGAATCCATTCCTTTTCTATCTGCTTAATCGTCCAAAACAGTGTTCGGTACACCTAAAAACTACCAGCGAAAATCAACCCGACCTTCAGAAAACAATTGGAGTGATTACCCAGTGGTGCATTTATCATACCACCTTAGCCTAGCTTCCTGACTATGAGTGACGTACGACACTTCCGGCCTCCGGAATGTTTCGCTGTGCTTTCAAATACCTGCCTTATACCCACCGACATATCCTCGCACAAACAAAGATTGTTGTACCATAATCACAGCAGCATATCTTCATTACCATAACGTTTATACGCGCTGTTGGTGCCACGCTTCACTGCCGGGACGTGAGCTGGTGTACTTCTCCGTTGTGTGTACAACCTGACAAAACAAAGTGGTAACTGGTAATTACCGTGCAATATGCCTCTGAATAATAGTTGTAAGCTCGGCTCCTGTACAGCCTGTAATTGAAGTAAAACGAACAGATAAGCGACGTGCACGCAACCTCAGGGGCATCACAATCGGGTCAAAGGCCATGGGTATTATACCTTATACTCTACATGATTGAACGGCAGATATTTCTGTTTTAATACCCTGTTGCATTTTTTTTTCTCACACCTTGGCGCGGTATCCAAAATTTTGTGGACGAAGAGGCGTTCAATGAACTCAAATTCCAAAAACTATTATTTGGTAAAATTTGCTCTGTGACGATAGTATATAGGATATAAGAGTACGAGACTGCAACTGCATTACCGACCATCTCAGCTCTGTCAGTTCTTCGATTCCTACCTTACCAGCCGACGGTCGGTAATGCAGTTCTGGTCCCATATTTTTCTATTCGGCTTACTGGGGATTTGCGTAAAATCCATTTTACCAATTATGCAAAAATTTCCACTTTGGTACGTTTTTATTCTATTCGCCTCGACAGGAATTTCTATGCTGATCATAGATTAACGAATACAGTTCACTTGCACGAAACAGCACATGTTGTGAACCGGCCTCGACTGAAAACAATGATTCTCAATAAAGAAGTCGAACAAATTACAGTGAGAAAACAAAAAAAAAAAGAACATGTCCACTACTGAGTCGGTAGTTCAGGTAGTTTTCAAAAGATTACCGATCATCATACCGACAGATCAGTGCTGCAGGCTGTTGGTGTGTCATGTCGCGTTGAGTATTTCCCGAGCATTTTCAAGGGTGGTCGGGGGTTGTACGAGTTGGCAGATTGCCAGAACCAACAAGTGTTTCATTTGGCTATAGAATGCGGTTCTATATATCGAATCACCGATTTGCCGGATGAGCTGCTGCTGGTTACAACGGTCTGTACCTACAAAATGAAATTCGAATAACGGAGATTCTCGCCCTTGATTAACAAGCCATTTGAAACTCTTGCAGCGCGATGCTCGACTAATGTTAAACAATGTTTCCCCCGTTATTCGATGTCAGTTCAAATATTGACTGACTATACTCGTACATACTTGTGTACTTATACGCGAGCCGGAGCTTTCATGGTCGAAATTTTTTCATCAAAATTTCAGCGATTAATTCGAAAATTGAGTATTTATAGATATAAAACTCATCAGCGGTAATTTTCTCGTTTTATCTGATGAAATTTTTCGAGTTTTTCGTTTGAGGCAAGAGTTTTCTTTCTCCAATAGCAGTGCCGAATCAGGGTAAAATCGATGGTAAATTTGAATTCAGAAATTGTGTATTGAAAAAAGAAATAAATACTTATGCACAATTATTTGATCATTTTTTCAGGAAATAAATTAACAAACGACATTTACTCAGTCCCTACTATCATTTACTTAGTTTATTCACGAACGTTGACTAAACGAATTTTTACTTGTACATAGTTTTCTTGTTACGTCACATTTCAAAAATTTCCTCTTTGTCGTGCAATTCTCTAAAATCTTTCGAACAATTGGACGATTTCTTAATTTTTCGAACACATTTTTAACGACTCGTTTATATTGTATAAGAATAAAAACTAAGAATGCATTGAATTTATTTTCTTACAACTCACTGAGTCTAATTGTTACATGAATGTTTGTAGTTCTTGCTAAGATTACGCTGCAGAATAAAGCGTGTGTCCAATTTTACGAAAATCGTTGCAGCAGCTTCGCTCTCACCGCGTAGACAGTATTGAAAAACTTCGTTTCGAATAAAATTAGTTCAATCGAACAATTATGGGTCATTTTTTTATTCAAAATATTTCGCCGTGTAATCGTTACTTATTTGTAAATCTTCCTGTAACAATAGCAGCTATTCAAATTTTATTTGAAGTTCAAGCAAAAAAAGGCTGACAAATCCCCTTAACGCAGATGTAAAGCTAGATATATAGAGGGTACAGTTAAGTTGTAAAGCTTAATAATCGGGGATTCTCAGGATCACGAAGAATTTTTATTACTTTGAGATTAAGAATTATTATACCGACGGGAAAATTAAGCTCGAAAGAAATTGTCCGCAGATATACGTGTGTTTGAGAACGGTTAACTTGAATGTGATGAAACTATAATTTAGAAGTTGAATTAGAATTTACGTTGAAACTTACTTGTGGCGTTTCTCGTCCGAGCGGAGCGAGGAAAAGCTAGGAATGATAACCACGTCTTCATACATCTTTTTAAACTTTCGTATTTACCTCACGTATCCAGGCGCGTAATGCTATTCAAAAGCCCGAAAGAGAGAGAAAGATAGAGAGAGAAAGAGAGAGAGACAGAGAGAGCATTACGTGTGCTTTTTTTGAATTTCTTTTACTCGTCCCCCGATTAACTTGAAACTTGAAATTTATTCGTTGTACATTTTTTAACGACCCGATGGTGTAATTAGTTCAATATTACGCACTCGCGCTTCGATACTCATTAATTCAGTTTATTATTCTATTTCTTAAATTATGGCGATAACACAAGTAAACGATCGTAAATATTTTACAGTCGTGAAAACGTGCCTCCGGAAATTCTACAGAGCTGCTGCTCATTACCTAATTACGCGTCAGGAGAAACGGGAGCAGACACACACACACACAATCATATACTAAGGGTAAGAAAATATCGCGAGAGCGGAAATTAATTTTTCGATAATCGCAGCTGTTCTCGAAATTATATCCATCTGTTCTGGAAGTTTACGGGTCGGTGGAGAAAATTATACCATTTTATTAATCGGCAGAAAACAACATTTTTTATTACTGATTTTCATTTCGTGCAATAACTGAGTACTCGTTATCGCAATATATACATATGTAAATATTAAAAATAACTACTTTCATTAGTTTAAAACTAAAACTATAGTTGATGCGAGAAACAAAGTGACATAAAGTTATTTTTCCATTCTTGTGTATCGAAGTGAATTTTTCATACAATTATAAACTTAGGTCATTAACAGTGAAAGGCATTTAACACTTTCACACCTTACGCTGATTCGATGAACAATTCTGTACATTGACAAATATGTTTGTTCATTTGTTTTTCCCATCAGGAGAATTTTCCCATTTTTCACTCGATTTTTCTGCAAACTTCAGGTCTGAATTTACTGCCTATCATTTGCGTGACGTTGCTTTGCATTCAGTGATTCTGTATTTTATCCCCCGATCAGAAATAACATATCTACGTTGTATAACCTTATGAAAAGTGGTAGCGATTGGTATACGTCTGATACACGACTCGCTGCAGTGCGGGTAAAAAATGTTGATCGTAAAAATTTATCGTTTCTCCAGCTGCCAGCTCTTGTTCAACGATTTTCCGCAGCCTTGCCGTTTTGCCTAGGTATTATCGGGAATCGCTGCAGTTTCGCCTGGGTACGCGGAAAGATATTTCATTGCGGAAACACGATTCAACGAGCCGAAAACGAGAACGAAAAGAAAAAATTCTCTTCTTCTAAAAACCAGTGTCAAATTATGCATACAACAGAAACTTTGATTTCGTTATTTTCATTTTTAAAATCAGAGCAACTGTATACTTTTATAATTTTAATGTCGAATCGAAAATACACGTAGTTACCCAGTTTTACTACTAATCGAATGTACAGAGCTCGGAACTTATCGTATTGTTTGTACTATAGAATTGGCGATCAATTTCTCTTTTCTTATCGAAACAGAAAAAAATAAACATAAAAATTATTCTTGCTGTTATCTGAATGTGGATTGTATGTGTAATAAATAAGGGTGATCGGCACATTCTATAGGAAAACAATTTTATAGGGACACAATGTGTTGTTTTTTAGAATATTTAGAATCGCGTGAAATGCTATCGAGAAATCAAGGAAAAATGTTTCTTACACGAGCCTATAATTTTCTACTGGACGATATTTCATTCCGAAATCGTCAATATCTGTACGTCAAATGAGCATATTCGAATTCGTTGGATTTGGAACTCAATCCTAATCGGTGGAAAATCATAATAAATATTTAAATGGTGCGTGATTTACGTCCGAAAATATGAAATGTGTATACCAGTATTTTCCAAACTTCCCTGCATACACGTAATTAGTCTTGATACGTCCATCGGTTCCCATTGCATGCGGATAATTCTCGTTATAATAACTAGCTGACGGTGTTTTGAATTTGCGGTATCATTAAAAGTCTCTTATCGTCTGTCGGATCTCGTAGTGTCAGCGTTTTCTTGTGTCAAATATTAATTTCGTTCGGGGGTTTGTCTGTTTATACCGCATATATTCACAGGACCTCTGCACAAATAAATATATTCCAGTCACGTGCTCCTCAATTTTATGACGACAATACACGAGGTGTTTCGAGGTTACGTGACCGATTTAACAGTTTTTACGAAACATCGAGTAGATTTGATATTTTTCTCGTAACACCATAATCTAAATTTCCTGAGAAAGAATTTTTGGTTGCGTGTTTTTTAGTCATTGCAGAAACAAAAAAGTCGTTTTTATTAAAATATCAACGAATTTCATTATTAAACGAGAAAATTCTGCGTTCTGGAAGCGACCTCTTGATATTGGATTCCCTTCTTGCTATTTACTTTTAATTCCTGCTGAAATTGAACAGCATCGCAGCCTTTATAAATCGTAGCAGCTTCTCTTCTCTTTTCCGTTTTTCTTCCTTTCCGTTTTTATCATTGTTACAAAGGCAACGCAAGGACGCCAGATGTCTCACTCATATTGTAAACTAAAAAATGACGTTGCAGGTTGGCAGTTTGTCAGTTCCTGTCGGCACCAGAGGGACCTGCTGCAGACCATCAATTTCGACGATTTGGTGCTGGGATAACGCGATCGAACTACGAGAAAGAGGACGAGGTCAAGGCGAAATTTTCGGAACAATATAAGAGGGGTGAATTGGAAAAGAAAGAAGAAAATCGCAATGACGGCCGAAAGAAAATAGCGACAATTGCAGAAGGAAGCGAGTGATCCAACCTTCGACCGGATGCTGCAAAGCAACGATCATGGAGAGCAATCTTAGCACCGACGGCAACGCTTCGACCACGTCGACGGAGAATGCGGCCAGTAATCTCGCGGCAATATTTACGGCCGTCGTTTTGGGCCTGATGATCCTGACGACTGTCATCGGTGAGTAACGACGAAAATTGCACCACGAATGAATAATTGAGAAACTTTTATCCATGCAAAGGTCGGAAAACTTGTCGGTATACTTGGCTACAACGATTCTGAGAAGAATCATTTTTTCGAGGAGTCGGTTAGGTTGGCAATGCAGAATTAGACCGCAGCGCCACCGCCGGCCGGTCGCGGAACTAGCTCAATATTTGTGAACATAACATAATCCATAACCGTCGAATCTGACCTGAAAATATGAGATTTGACGATAAAAAACATAACGTAACCTATGATCGTTGAATTTGATCTACAAACACGAAGTTTGATAGTCCGAAATATAATATAACCCATGACCGTCGATTCTAACCTAAAACTACAAAATTTGAAAGTAAGAAATATAATATAACCCACGGCCGTCGAATCTAACCTAAGAACACAAAATTTGACAGTACGAAATATAATACAACACATGATCGTCGAATCTACCACAAAAGTACCAAATTCGACGTTCATGGGTTATGTTACGTTTACAGAGACTGAGCTTGGTCCGCAACCGACCGGCGGTGGCGCTGCGGTCTGATTTTGCATTGCCAACGTAACCGACTCGTGGAAAAAGTTGAACCTGTGATTGTCAGAATCACCGCGGCCAAACGTACGTCCGTTTCATTTATTTCCACTGATCGGTTATAGCGGGCCGAACGAATTGAGTAGTATTATGAACGCGTGATCGGAGCTGGAAATGGAGCATGTGTTCAAAATTCACGTTAAAAAACAATGGAAATAACAATCGGGAAAAAGGTGACCGTTTTCATCGGATATTCGAGAGGGAGAAGATGAACTGCACAGCTGAAGAGCATCGTAGGGTGTGTTATTTGAAACCATGTAGTTTTCGTATCTGTCAAGAAATTTTCTACAATAAATTGTAAAATTAAAGAAGGATGAGACGAAGAAGAAAAAAATAGGATTAAACGTGAAATTTCCGACCAACTGGACCTGAATTTGACGTTTGATAACGCTGAGTAGAAAATCCGCACGTTGTTTCACACTGGGTGTATTTATATATGTTATATCCCCTTGATGCAGGAAAAGAAAGGGATGCCCGTTTACCTCGGATGAAACAAATTTGACGGGAAGATAAAAGAAGGCAGTGCGTTATAATATTGTACGTGATTTTTGACAAGAATTTTACGATTATATAAATATTTGGCATCTTCAAAGAGATTCCTGGCGAAACTTTCAGGAATTTTATACTGTGATGAATCAATAGCAGCTTCCGAATATCTTCACATGCCTTGTAATTCTAAATCGTCGATTATGTGATCGGCTGTGCGAAATTTTTGTCGACATTAATGCACGGAGTAAGATTTTTCAAAGCTCGTTTCAACTCGAAGGTTAGACTCGATTTAAAGCAACTTTGAATGCACTTTTAACGAAAAAAAGTCACATGTTAAAAAGGTGGCGTGATCGCAGGAGCGATAAACCGGATTCGATGATAGCGAAAAATAGGTACATTGGAACAAAAAATCACCACGTACAATGATAGTTGACAAAATCCATTCGGTAACTGAAAATTGAAGATTGGACGGATTTTTTTTAATGAAAAATGAAATCATAATATGCCAAATCTAAACAATAACACATAACATTATTGATTGGGATTGGGGTAATTAATAATTCAACTGATCAACTCACGAGAAAGTGAAAAATTTACCAGTTAATTCAATCGAATATTATACGAGTATATCTGATAATGGAGAATGTAAAGGCCAGAATATTAACAATATAATAACAATGGTTTATAACAGAAAAATAATTACGTATTCAAGTCACGATATTCAACTTCCACTTTGAGCGAATCGATTTTTTTCTGCTTGTGATTCCATATTTTGATATTTAGTCCATATTTTCACTTTTCGACACTTTAATTGATTCGCTTTTTAGCACTTACCAGCTTTTCGCTCATTGTTACTGCCGATGCAACGTGCGCGGTATACTTTCTGGGTGAAGATGTTCTCAATGATAGTTGTGTATGTATGTATACATAGGAACCTCTCATCGGATTGAGTGCTCGGCTATCATAGGTGTACCATTAGCCTTCGGTTAGAGGGGTAATTTTCTTTTATACGTTTCTCCAATCGCTTTGCTCTTATGCGTTACTTTACCTTGTCACGCAATTTCTTACTTCAGTCCATATTATACCTTATATCTATATATACTTACATATACATTTATTGTATAGATGTGAAAATGCCTGGGGCGATTTTCTGTCTGCGTGTTTGGTTTCTTCTATACAGCCGGACGAATTATCGTCGTTTCGAGTGGCTGATTCGCGTCTGATTCAGCGATAAAAGAAGAAAATTATTCGATTGGTGATACCGAAACCGCAAAAATTCCAATTTATTTTTTCGTACGTTATCTGAAATTTGCGTGAGCGGTGAAAGCATTTCTGTTCTTCTTGTTCCTTACGGAAAAAAATCACTTCCGAAATTGTACCTGAAAATTAATGATACGTAAATTATGACGACTACAAGATTAAAAAATTAAAATGTCGTTTTCGCGATCAAATTCAACGCCGAAGAAAAATTTTAGCTGACTTGAGTTCGTTTGATTTAAGGAAATGGTCGACTTTCAAGTGAATTTCATTCGAACGAAAAGAAATATTTGCATATAAGTGTGAAATGAAAAATTATTTATTGTTAGTTGAATGAAGAAAAATTTAGTTGATGCAGTAAAATGAATCGATTTTGCTTTGTAATATTATATCAAATCTTCAAATCTTCAGACTCTTTTATTAGTTTTGTGAATTGGATTGTTTTGAAAAAAAAAAGAAGAAAAATGTTGTAACGTTGCGTTAGCAGCAACATATTATTTGTCTGTCGGAAATTCGAAAATGGTTGCCATTGAATGATCCATATGAGCTTTTACCCGGATATTGAAGGGGCGTAAAGAGGGACGAGGATAATGATAAAGGCATTTGAAATATGCCGAGACCGTTTAGAACCTTCGAAGAAATTCGCGACCTTGGCAAAAATACTACGCGAAGTACAGTCAGTCACATTCAGACGCGTAATTGTAAGCTTTCCTTCAAATCTGACTAATTCACGTCAGTGTAAATCCGAATTTATTTATGTCCACCATCCCTTGGAAATATGCTAGTCCTTGCAGTATAAAAAGGCTAAACCACGTTCACATAAATTTCCCACATTTTTTTTTTATTACCGTACGAAGAAGAATAAATGCTTGAATACGAAAATGAGAAGATGTTTGAGCAACCTTTATCGTTTCATTGGTAGAAAAATATTTGAAACAGGTATGTGGTAAAACTGAAATATTGTTCGGTTTTTGAGTTATGTTAGTCTTTGAGTAGAGAAAGTTTGAGAATCACTTCGACGGAATCTTATACATTTTTCGAGAGTACTATTCAAAAATCATCAATATATCTAAAGTTTGCGAAATTATGTAGTACATGAAGTAATGAATGACACAAGTACGAGAAGAAAAAAATAAAAAAAAAATTAATTCATGTGTACAATAATCGTTTCACGTCCCTGAAACCGAATCGTAGTCGGTTTCAAACTGACTGTTCAAAACTATCCTCGCGAAGTACAGAATATTTGTGAAAAAATTTTTAGAACGAACAAAATAACTGCGGAGTTCCAAGGTTCGGAAAAAAAATTCAGGAGCTTTATAGGTGGAAAAACAATATCAAAAAGTAGGAATCAAAATTAGAGTTGGTCAATTCAGCCCTGAAATGTGAATTTCAGGCTTGGTGAAATTTCACCACTTTGATCTTACTTTGTTTTGGATTTTCGATATTTTCACGTTCGGGATCCTAGTCGTTCTGATTTTCTCATTTTTTATACCCACTCGTCGAGTAAACTGCGCTACGTGAGTATGTTATAACTTTTGAACTTTAACTTTACCGGAACTTCACTTTTCGGAATCCTACACTTCGGAACTTTAAACCTTCTGGTTTCCGATCATTCGAAACTTCGTTGTTTTGTAAAAGTTTGATATTTTCACTTAAAGTTTCGCGACCAAATAATTCGAAATTAGTGGCGCTTTCGGAACTTTTAAAATTCGCAACTTGAACTCCACCCGATCACAAGTAAAATTTGCATAAATTCTGCAAAACGTTAGCGAACAAAAGCAGGATAAGTAACTCCTTGAAAATGTCCAAATTGGTTCACATTTTATCCGCAATACGGCGGACTCTCCCTCTCACCCTCTTACAACTGACACCGGTTTTCTTTACAAGACTAAAAGCTGATGAAAAACCACCCAACCAAGCATATTTTAAATAAAATTCAAAGCAAACTTCAGAGACCTGTGCTTTTGGGGAGATTTTCATCGATCCACTTTGAACCAAAGAGTCAAATTTAGGTATCGAGGCCTTTTTGCAACATCGCCAAAATTTCCCAAATTCAAGTTTCATCCTCGCAAGTGTCATTGTGACATTTCCCGAGCCCCCGTAACGGCTTCACGTCCAAGACGATACCTCTTCATGCAACATTGATACAGACACCGCACTGATGGCTGTACCCACACATTATATACGGTTACATAGGTGCCTATACGGTTACCAACCAGCCAGCCATCCTGTTAGCTGTGGTATATGCTGCATCTGACGGGACACGATACTCGGTTTATCTCCAAAGCATGCTGCCCACAGACCTAGAATATCCAAGTTATAACCGACCCGTGTAACTTTGCAGGCTCTACCAACGTCACTTGCACGACATATGCCGACATGCGCTCGGGACGGAGAGATTTCGTCGGATCAGCCGCGTATCGAACACGAAGAAATGATTTTTCGTATTCACCGATCGACGTACAGCGGTAAAAAATACGAAAGAATTTTTTCCGGATGTATAACTTCTGTCGTTTGATGAAACTGTGCCGATTTCATCAAATTGACACAAAGTGCGACTGGATAAGATGCTGTTACGAATTTTTTTTTTGTTTTTACCGGAAATTACGCCATATCAAAAACGGAATTTCATGGAGTTTATTCCTTTGAGTTAAACGTTATTGTGCCGAGGCAATTTTCATGAGAACATAGTAGTCTGTGATATTTGACATCTGCGGTGATTACGAATCTCGAATCAGATTTTAAAAAATCAAGGCGGTGGATCCAATACGGCGGAGGAAAATTTGAAATTCAATTAAATCCGATCAAGAAACTCTGTGCAGGAGTTTTCAGGGTCGTTGATTACATTCGCCGTATTGAATTTTCGAAACCTTATTTTGGATTCGTCATCAGTGACCCCAAAAACTTCCGGACAGAGTTTTTTCTCCTGATTCTATGGAATTTGAAATTTTCGCGCCGACATATTTGACCCGCCATCTTGAATTTTCGAAATCCGATTACAGATTCGTAATCAGCGACCCGGAAAACTTATAATTTATGTAAAACATGTATACGTGTAGAGGGGTAACTTTTTCGAAAATCAATTATCCCTTCAATTTTCACGATATTTTTCAGTCAATTTGTTTCTGAGAACAATAATTTACGTTATATTACAATGACTAATCTCAAGTGTTAAAAACCCACTAGTATATTATCAGAAATAGCAGAAAAGAGCGAGAAGATGTGTTGAAAAGTTCTCTGAATGTAAAAAAAATGGATATGAAATAGCTGGTAGAAATACTCACTTACTTACGACTCAAAGATTTAAAGGATTTTCAATTCAGCCTAAAGAAAACGATAGAAAACTGATACTGTGAAGAATTGCAATTATCATCGGTTCGAATATCAATTCTTTAGTAGCAATAAATCTGCGTGAAAAAACGAGCTAAATTCAAGGAGTTTGTTTTAAAAACGATCAGAAAACATGCATTCAAAGTTTCTTTGTAACAAACATTCATATTGATATACCTTCGCAAATAATCGTTACGCAAGATGATTGATTATACAGATATTTGCAAATGAAAATGAGGAAGAAAAACAAAAAAATAAAAAAAAAAAACAACGCTGCGATCGCTTTTCCTATAATTAGCTAGCCGTTGGGAAATATAAACTGACGATACACAAACTGTAATAAATATATCAGATCGCGTGCCGATGGGTAACCACTGTGCAAATTAGCACGTTCGGCTGCACGCGTGTATCCGCATATAAATTTACAAGAATTTCACGTGCGTTTCGTATTCAAATGTTGCCTATATATATGGGGAATTCCATGTCACCTCGACCAATTATTCTCCCACACCATTTTCGATTCGCTTCGCGATTTTTCATACGATTTTACGGTATCAAAAAAGAACTCCTGAATTTTTTCAGTTTTTTTTTTCCCCCCCAAACGTTAATTTTCTACGATTATTCAAACCCGTTTAAAAATTGGCATTTTTTTAAAAATCTCAAAAATGTTATTTTTCATCCCGATCATTCTGAGACCCGTCCCATGTTTCAACGTTTGGAAAATTCTCGAAAAATTCTAAAAAATCGTGCGCCTCCTTGCGTACAAAGATTTTGAGAATTTTCGAAACATTGGAACATGGTGTTTCGTTTGTTCAAAACGTTAAAAGTGCCGAAAGAAGATGAAAGAAAAAATAGTCCCATCGTGGAACGGGTGTCAGAATGATGGGAATGAAAAATAAGATTTTTGAAATTTAAAAAAAATGGCAATATCTAAACGGATTTGAATAATCATAGAAAATTAACGATTGGAGGGAAATATCTGAAAAAATTCAGGAGCGTTATTTTGAGACCGTAAAAGAGACTAAAAAAAAAAAATAATGCCACTTTTGTATTTAATTGATTAATCATAGAAAATTAAAGGCTGGAGGGAAAAATTTGAAAAAATTCCGTAGACCTTTTTTGAATCCGTAAAATCGTATGAAAAATCGTGCAAGCGAATCGAAAATGTTGAGGGAAAATCTTTGGTGTCGATTTGACACGGAATTTTCCCTATAAATATATGTAATGTAAATAGAACGGACGAAATAATATATTGCAATCGTACGTGAATTGAAATTACCCTGCAGTGCTGAACTGGTTCCATTTGAGCTACCAATCATTCGGTTGGGTTGGGTTGGGTAATTCGATCGGAACTCTTTGGACAAGCCGCATGTCGCGATCAGGTCGATCAGTGCATCCTGGTATTTACAATGCCCGCCGGTTGACCGTCGGATGAAAAATGTTAAATTCACCCGAACGAGTCTAATCTAACAAAGTGATGTATTCGAATCGATTTCGTTCGGGTGTTATTTATTTTTACATTTTCTTTTTTTTTTTTTTTTTTTGATTTATTTATTCACATTTTCCTCGTTATAAGCCGGCGGGAATTTCTGCTGATATCGCTGCAACGTTTTACCTTTCAACATTTCACTCACACGTATCTACGTACCTGCACCGCAGGGGGTGCGGAATAATTCCCAAAAGCAAAGCTGTGCCCCACGTGTCGAACCGAATGAAAGGAAACTAATAAAACCAAGATTAGCCTGCATGCGGAGCCGGAGGTGCGTTGTTTAATCTCTTCAATCCCATGGAATTGCTTCAATCCCTGTCACCCTGACCATTTTCTCCCTTTTACCACGTCATTGCAAATCTCCCGCAACGTTGATGATATACAACGCAATTTTCAAGGCTGTAAAAAAAAATCTATACCATTTATGGATCGCGCTTCGTACAGGTTTTTCATTTTTTCAAAACTGTCTAGTTTAGTCCAGCAGGTATCGCAAGATTCAAATCGAATGTGACGAAATTTGATGAAATATCTAAATTAATAGATTAATTGCAAATAGTTCAGAGAAAAATTTTCTCTTCGGTTACTTGGTAATTGGTAGAATAAATCACAATTGTAAAATCTTTTTAATTTATCGATGGTGAATCTTGTAATTTAGCGACACGCAAATACATTATCATTAGCCAAAATCTGACTCGGACGATTTTTGGAGAATTTTTCCACTAATAAAACGAGCCGTTTTTTAACGGAATCCGAAAACGCGTGTGTATTTTTCGGTAATAAATGGTCTAAAAATGTTGTTCCTCAGGAATATCGTCATAATGCAGATTATTTCAGATATGTGTAACAGTGAGATAAATTTTTAGTTCAGCTAAAACGTGATCAAGATTATACTCGACACGTGGGTGGTAAAAATGTACTCCAGTGTAAAAAAATAGTAATAATAGCAACAATAATAATTATCATGATTATATCTGACCTTTCATGACAAAAGTTGAAATCACAGCGTAAATTGATCAAGTGGAGAAAAATTATTTCTGATTGTATTGAAACAACTTCACGAACAGACAGAATTATATTGTTGCTTTTTTTTCAAATCCCAAAATTGCACCGTTTGGCCAATTTTAACGTGGATCAGCTGGATTTTCTAATTCTCTACTACTATACGAATTATATATAGATTTATAAATAGAGCTGTACGCATGCGGCGAATCTTTTGAAATGAATTTCTAATGACGTTAATATACCGTCAAATATACATAATGGATGTAACGATACTTGATTCAAGCGTAGAAAGCTACGTCGTAAAAGTATATATTTTTGAATGAAATTGGATTTCACCCGTAGGCAATCTTTCGATGTGCAGCGAGGTTGAAGCGGAACAATCTCTTTGTAGAAAGATATAACAGAATACGATAACGAGTCGGTATGCATATATATATATATATATACATATATAACATACAGCGAGTTACATATGATGTGATAATAAACATACATATGGCGACGTTTATGGAATTGATTTTCGGGATGGATGTGAAGAAATTTTTTTGAAAAATTCCTATCATCCTCCAGACATGCCTTGTTTTAAAAAGCTTGCCGAGTATCTTTATCTTTATTCCTTACAGGCGTAATTTATCTTATCTATATCGGTTGAAAAATTTAGTATTATGGTACTTAGCTGTGACGATACTTTCTGGGGTTCGTATTTTAAATATACAAATCTTAAACTCAATTTATGGACATTTAGATAAATACAGAGAAATCAAACGATTCAATGAATAAGGGACACAAGTTATGCGAAAAATGTTCAAATATGTTTATTCAAACTATCTCAGAAAAGATCAATTGAATTGTAAAAAGTGAAAAAAAAAATTAAACATCCACATTCACATCTTATTTGAAACACGACTTATGGACAAAGGTTATTAATGGCTATGAGAGTAAGCTTGCTGATTCGATTGATTCCAAAACAAGTGACTTTATCACTACGAATTAGGGTGATTCTAAATTGTAGCAATGCTTAAACTTTATACAGTAAAACAATGACAAAATACGTGACTCAGCTGGGGCGGGGATGAAGTTCCGATTTTGAAAAGTTTCGAAAACGCTCAATTTTGAATTATTTCGTAGCGAAACTTCAACCAATGAAATAAAGCTTTTATTTTTGTTTGTAGAATGATCGGAAATCCGACGTTTCAAAGTTCCGAAATGTAAGATCCCGAAAATTCAAGTTACGATAGAACGAAGTTCAGAAAAGTAAAGTTCCGACCGAGCAAAGTTCCGAAAGTTAAAACATACTCGCACAGCGTAGTTTACTCAACGAGTGGGTGTGAAAAATCAGAAAAACCGAAAATCAGGATGACCAGAATTTCGAAAATAAAAATATCGTAAATCCAAAACGAAGAAAGATCAAAGCGGTGAAATTTCACCAAGCCAGAAATCCACAGAACTGAAATTCAGATTTTAAATTTATCTCACTTTCGCACTTTCGGAACTTTGACTTTTCGAAGTTAAGCCTTTTCGGAATTTTGCGCTTTTGGAAGTTTGAGCGCCGGGTTTCGGACCATTCGCAACTTTACCGTTTCGTCAAAGTTTGGTTTCTTTACTTCAAGTTTCGCTACAAGAGAATTCGTCATTCGGCGCTTTCGAAACGTTTCAAATTGAAAATTTCAACCCCGCCCCACAGTCGTTACATTCATTGTACCGTAATTGTGATATTGATGATTGCAACAAGCTTGAAACTTTGCTCTATCGAAACTTGAATTTTCGGAATTTCTGAATCCAAAACTTTGAGCCGTCGTGTTACCGACCATTCGAAACCACGTTTCGTTAAACGTTTACTCAAAGCGCGTAAATCCAAGTTACATTTTACACAATATCTTTACACACCATGTAAAATACACACGTTACGTCACATCGAAATACATAGGCGAATATTCTGCCATCTGTTTCAGGCAATGTCTTCGTTATCGCCGCCATATTTCTCGAGAAGAATCTTCAGTCGGTTGCAAACTATCTTATCGTCAGCCTCGCAGTGGCGGACCTTATGGTGGCGTGTCTCGTCATGCCTCTGGGTGCCGTTTACGAGGTGAGTTAACAGGATTAAACTCAGAAATTCGCTGCACCCCCCGGGGAGGCAATCTTCCTTCGTCTTGGGAAAGAATATAAAGATGATAATAAAAACGATAATAAACATAAACATAATCAGAGGCAGAAGTATCGAGTGTTTTGTCGACGTTGAATTTCACAAACATTTCAAAAATAATTTCTTACCCCAGCTATGCTAATTGTTGTAACTAAGATACACCGGCACATCGACGATTTACAAAATTCACAGATTTCACTGAGATTCGATGATCTTTCAAGAAACTTATCAATGAAAAATACTTCAATTATAAACTATAGAGCTTTGTGAAAGTTAAATTTTTATGTCGTCATTTTCGAGTTGTTTAATATCCATAAATTGGTTTTCTACCGTTTCACCAAGACACTTTGTTTTATCGTACATTTTTTTTTCTTTTTTAAATAACACCCTTACTTTCGTTAGAAAAAAAAAAAAAAAATTCGCAGTGAATTTGCAAAAAGTATATTCGGACAAATATACAGGTTTGAAATAAAAAAGCAATATCTAAGCTCTTGTTTGCCGTATCGATATTTCTCTCTTATAATTTTAACGATTGTACAAATTTGCTGAATTCTCAACGTAGTCAAATAAAGGAAAGGTGGTGAATTTGGCCACAGCAGCTTTAGTAAAACAAGCGGATAAAAATAAAGAAAATAAAAAAACAGCTTGGGTCCCAAGTCCAAACGTACAGCATATTCGTTTACGTCGATTCATTTCAATGATTTTACAAGGCAGGGCTTCGCCGTATATATATAACATCGTGTTTGTTACAATGGAAATTTGACTACTCGGTGTCCTAAGGTAGGTTACATAATAATGCGTACTAAACGCGAAATAGGTACAACGACGGAACGAACGTCTCTAAATAATTCAGATCGTCGACGTGTTTCGGCCGGAGTGAATTATACGAAAATGTCGCCACCGTGTAAATCCGCGTCAATTTACCTTGCACCTTAATCGCGAACGGTTCGCCACAATATTATTCCACCTCACATTTATACGCATGTAATTATGTATCTGTCGTCGAGCCTCGTCTATAAGTTATGGACAAAAGTAAGAAAAAAAAACCATGCGCGTGAAAAATTACCGATAATTGCTTGTACTAACTATTCAATTTTTTTTTTTTTTTTTAAGACTATTTCCAGACGTCAAATTTTGATTTCTTCGACGTAACTGATGAAAGAAAAAATTATTTTATTAGGTACAAAGTTTGATTTCGGTGTTTAAGAAAAACTACCTATTTTCTCAAACATTTGTTGTAAATATCAATTGAACAAACTTCAGTTTCGCATTTGAATCACTTTCATTCAAAAGCAATATTGTTTCGGTTTTTTATTAGCCGAATAATTGAAATCAGATTTTTTTCAATCTTCAAACAGCATTCTCCTTGCAGCAAAGTCAAAATTTTTCGAAAAATAGTAATTTTCATCCGTTTAAACTCGTTTAACCTACAATAATGAGAAAATTATTGAATCGACATTATTTCTCCCAAGACTACAAAAGCAAAATTAAAGGGAGGTGTATATATTCGTCCATTGTTTTGACGCAAGGCAAATAAAAAAATAATTACCTCAACCCGGGCACAAATTCAAAAAAAAATTCGTTCAGCGGTGTAACATGCTTGTCATTTTTCATCACGAGTATCCGCAACTTCAAATTAATATTTTTCGTTACTCTCATCGTAGTTGGAAGTGAAAAACTCACCATTTCATGTATAACCACGAAACAGAGACTAAAATAAGAATAATTTTCTCACCGTCCTCGCAAAAGACAAAAAGCAATTTTTTCAACCATCGATAAAAAGAAAACCTCGTGTTGAACGTTTTTATGTTTTACGGCCATGTTCGTATCATACTTCTGGTCGTAGGTTGAACAGTAGCTCGGGACGACTAGAGGCGTAGATAAAATCGAAGTAATATCGAAGGTTGTATATTTCACGTGACACCATCGGGATTGAGATAGGCGATCGAGCCACAGTGGATGCACTGTTGTTATTACAGTTTCGGATTACCCGGCCAATCCTTGGGCAAAGACGATGCATCACAAATTATTTGCCCCGTCCACGTCGCATGAATTACGCTTTCTATGGAACCTTGGCTAATTCAACTGCATGCCATATTATTAATGGCTCGTGAATATATTGAGCTATCGCTTCAATTCCAAGTATAATGGATTTAGGACGAGTACGTTGCGTAGTTTCGATGCTTTGAGAAAATGACACGTTTCATACTTGCTCGCCTTTCGTTTTTCACGATTTTTATTCCATTTTTTAATTAATTCATTCAACCCTGTGAGAGTTTGTTCAAGTTTACATTACGGTGGAAATTAAAAAATAATACAGTTACGTTTGCTGTTGGGTTGCATTTCATTTCGTTCGGAACGTAATTATTAATTACTTTATTCGTTGATATCACAGAGGACGACCTTTTCCGGACAATTACGAATATTGATTAACTACAGTTTTTTGCCTAACTTTATAATAAAATAAAGAACAAAAATTTGTCACCACGACAAGGGGTTTATAAAATTCTTGTCTCGACTTGGAAAATGTTCGAAAATAGTAAACATCGAATAAAACGTCACAGAATTTCGATTTCGTACTGGAAAATTCATTGTAATGAAAATTTTTAAAATAAAAAATATTAGAAAAAACCTCGAACGTTTTTGAAATGAGAAAATATCCCCCGAAAAATCTAAAAATAAAAAAAAAAGTAATACGATTTTAGACGCCCAACGGAATGCAAATTACGAAAACACGACAGGATTTGTCGAAGTTAATTTTATATTTCAAATACGACTGGAAATTTTCTTTCACATTTTTCTTTACCTCGATTCCTAACGATCCACAAGGTATAGAAATAATTCAATCTCGGCAATTTATTCGATCGGTCTAACCGAAAAATATTTTTGATCACAATTCTCGTCAGTTCCTTTTTCGATCAAATGTTTTTTTTTTTCTCTCACAAGGTTTTATTTCTTTAACGTAATAACTTTAATGCTTCAAAATTTCTTAGAGAAATATTCGAGAGAGAGATAGAGAGATACGTAAAGTCTGTCGCATCGGTGAAATAAAATTTCTTAGACAGTCAGGGACGAATCGTCATACGGTTAGAATATCTCGCGCGTTGCAAGCTGCTGCTTCTTCGAACTTTCTTCTTTTATTTATTTTTTATTTTTTTTATTTTTTTTTTGTAATTTTATTTTCACTTCTTCATTTTATTTCAACTCTTCCCAGCCAGACTTCACTGATGTTTTATAGTTCTGCTTGTGGAGTTTCTTTGTCAGCTGGCGAGTTCTGCTTGGTTCTCTCATCGTTGCGCGCACCAAGCTCTTGCGATTCCTTGTTATATCCGGTAGCGCTTCCGGTGCCGATGTACACCACGTAACTGCACATATTTCTGTGTTCCTATAAAAGTTCCCCGCGCCTCTTCTTCGCCCATTATTACACACGTGTAATAAAACACGTCAGTGACACAGATGAGTGTGCATGTATGTGTAATATACGAAAGTTATGCAGATACACCAAAGAGACGCAGCTTCCGGGCGTTTCTTTATCGTTTCGGCACAAGCTGACGGTCCATTTAGTTGTAAATATGTTCGTTGCCTTCATCATGAAGTAAACTTCAATTGGTCTCGGATTCACGGTGTTATCAAATTTTTTACGGAGGCGTGATGTTCTCGGAATAATGTAAGACTCAAACCCGTTAAGCAGCATTGTTTCTTCGTTAATTCTGTGTTTTCACCCGTTCTCTACCGTCTCTTCAAAGATTATGTGAATATCAGTTTTTGCTCGAGTATCAGAAGCGAGGTCTGAACGAGCTTGCGACATATTCACATGTAAATGACACGCGAAACGAGGCGCTTTTCTTCGTTGATTTAGCGGTATATTATAATCTACGTTTGTATTATACGGGAGAAGGAAAATCGCCTTGATGTTATTGTCGGCTACGACGTTGTAGGGAGAACCTACAAGAGAAGGAAGTTTCAAGGATTCTATAGAGAACTGCGCGAAGAAGATATTAATGGAAAGTCAATAGCCGACGATGAGAGACATTTCAGATTCATTTAACGGTGAGGCCTCGTTTTTAAGTCAAAACAATTTCTACAACGTTTTTGACTGATCTGAATTAAAGCTTGAGACCAAGGTAACCGGTGATATGATCAATGTTAACAAAGTCAATGTGTGAATCAGAGCACGGATCGGAATTTCTTTCACTTCGAGGGAGAATCCATCTCTGTGATTCATCCTTCAGCTTCATTTTTTCAGACACTTTACTTTAAGTCTCAATCTTCAGTTAACGCCCCGCTCTAAGATAGTCTTCGCGTAACAATTTACTTTGGTAATGGCCTGAAGGGTCAATGATCACTTAGCGGGGTCTGTAGGTACATCTGCAAGTCATCAGCGGATATTATGTTATTGGGGAATGTTAGGCTCGGTAACCATGCCGTTTACAAAGGTGTATAAGAAAGGCCAACGGCCCACGATCAGAGCCCTGGAGCACCCCGGGAAGATTGCAACGAAATTTGGAAGGATCATTCGAGAGATCCTGCACAGTCAAACACGAGTGAAAACACTTGACCGCCTCGTTTTGAAAAGCAACAACGCTTGAGCTTGATGAAGATTAATTTGTGATTGAAACTGTCGAATGCTTTGTGATTGGAGCTGGATAGTATCAGAATGGTTACACGCCTGTTATTAATTCGGTTTAAAAAATCATCGAGTAATCTAAAAACAACGCTCAGAGTACGGCGATATTTTCGAAAGCCAACTCGAGTGGGATCCAAGATGATGTTTTGCGATTATATTCGCTATGTAATTGGTAATTATCCAAATACTTTGACAATATGGTAGCATTCAGTTATAAGTTTAGTGTTTGGCTCAGTGATAGGCGGCTAAGAAATCAGTTGAAATCCGGATTCTGTCCACCGGATTTTGCAATGTTGGACAAAAGGATGTTCCAAATTGACAGTCCTGACGTGTCACCGTAATTTTGAATTAGAACAGTTAATCCAAGATATGTTCCGGTGTTACATACTAAAAATAAAACCGTTCAGAATCCGCTAAACACAGATCGAAAGATCAAGAGAGAGGAAAAGAAAGATTTGCAATACGGACAGTGCGAGATATTAATGGGTGTGTGTAAAAAAAAAAAAAAAAAAAATTGAACTTCTAATGGAAGAACTTCAATTTTTGATAGTATGATTGAAATTTTCTTGAGGAATTCCTATTTCTTCTCCGTTGCGAAGTTACGTGGGATAGTAAAAGGGAGCGAAAGCTTATCTTTTCACGCGTGGCGTCCAAAATCGTGAAACGGTAAATCGATCGAAGCGTCTATTGGAAAATGTCCGGCTTGTAGAAGACGCAGAGAGAATACGGCTCGACCTTGGATCAGGCAAAAATTTTTTGTCGGTGAAAATTTCGATCCCCTTTTCCCAAGTAGTGACTTAAATCCAAGAAACGTCAGCTAGAGTCCGTATATTAATCACAGCATTATTTCAGCGATCCATACGAGGTCTCATCATAATTTTCATCTGTAAAGTTGACGTTGATAAAAACGAGGTCACATGTCACAGGGTTTCGAATTACGAAAGTACGTCAGCTTATATTTTTCACCCAAGTTATTCCATTCATTCGTACAAAGTCACAGACGTATATTTGATACGTTATTGTAATCTCCAAGTATGCGAGGAGAGAAGAGCGACGATATGTTCGCTTAGAGAGAATCTCCAAGAAGGAGTGGAAAAATCTCATCTTACTCGCTCGGCACCCTTGGGAATTCCTTGCTTCGCTTCTTTATCTCCTTCACTACCTTCGCTCTCTGTGTGTGTGTGTACGTCTGTGTCTTTGTGTTTTTCTCCTTTTTTGCATGTTTTTTCTTTTTTTCTAAATACTTTGTCCTTTTCTTTTCATTCCCGCCGCAAAGGGTTCGGCTCACTGAGGATATTTCAAGCCCTCTTCCCTTTCCACATCCAGCGAGGTATTCTCGCAGGTTCGGTGTAATGCCATCATCTCGAGCGGTATTTTTCCTCTTTATTTTTCCCGCGACTGACATTTTTCATACATGGGTACCATCTTGGGTCTGTTACTCCCTCGTACTGACCGACTCGAGTGCAGTCCGTATATCCACACACATATATATATATATATTTGTATATAGTAGCTCCGTAACTGCTATCGATCAACGACTCGTTTTACTCCCTCAATACGAGTTCCGTTGAAGGCTCACTTAGTCACGTTATTTTGTTCATGGCGTATGTAAACAGTACCATACCATCATTGGCCACTGTGTTCACGAGGTTAATGAAATATTGAGCCCTTATTTGAAACAGGCTAAAAAACGACCGTACCTTCCGTTCGTCTGCTCTTCGAGGGCGAATCTACAACCTGTTACTTTCCCTTCAACACATCGACACGTCATGACACCCAAGTATCAAATTTTGGTACCGGCATTGTGACTTGACGGTGAAAAGGACGATTTGTTTGAATATGTGAAAATAGTTTGACGCGTGGCATCAGGAGGCGGGTAAAAAAAAAAAAAATGTCCACTCGAGGTGGGTAGATTGAAAAAAAGAAGGATCGAAGTAGCGTCACCCTATTTTTTATACCTACGCGGCATATTGTCCGTATAAAGTTGGCCGTCGGACACGCAAAGAGGTTCGACGGGATGAGGGGTATCACCCTGAGAATGAAGCGCATTCTTGAGATATTTTTTTTTCCCTTCATCCCCAGCAAGGTCCCTGATCAATGTGGTAAGGATTGCGCATATATTTTCACCACGGCCACTGTGGGTATGCCTGTGGCGGGGCGAGGAGGGGCTGATGTATGCCTGCTTGAAAGTCCATTCGTGTTATTGGAGTTTTCTCCTCGAGAAGAGGCGAAGCGTCTGCTTGTCGTCGAGGATTCACCGAAACGCCGCCCTGAGAATCAAGCGAATCAAGAATCAAGAGTCAGGAATCAAGAATCAAGGATGCATTAGGTTTCTTCTCGAATCAGGAAATGAAAACAGCGAATCTCTGAACGCACGTACGCGTTTTACTTCTCTGCGTTTATCTCCTTCATTTCAAAAACAATCAGACAGGATTCTTTCATCCCGTATCATACCGCCTTCTCTTCATCCGGTCATGTCAACTTGCCACTCTCGAAATCTCCGCTGTCGCAAAAAAAATTTCTTGCCAAATTAGAACCTTGCAAGTAATTCCACAGGTTAAATTAACCTGCGACTCGCTTTGCTTCAACGAGTTACCGTATTTTGCTTTATTTTCAAAGAGAGCTTTTTCATTTTTGAAGAAAAATTATTTCTGGCTCTGAGATTGTAGATTGGGAAAGTATTTAAAGTAATTGTGCCGAATGGCCTGCGGTAGAAATCTGTCTAACCTTAAACTGTTTTAAAATTCGTAATGTTTCGTCGGTATAATAATCATGACACTGTAACAGAAGGTGAAGAGACGGAAGCGTAGAGGAAAAGTATCGAAACCGAATCAGACTTTTTTTTTAAATTAATTATTCAAAACCAATATTTTAAATAAGTTAACAAAATTATTCAGAGCGAGTGAATAATTGATCGAAGCCGAGAGTTGGCTTATTGAAATTGGCTTGCGTCGATAAAAATTAATTAATCATATGCAGCCGGTAAAAATTGACAAGCCAATTAAATTTTTGTTATTTTTTTTTTTCCCCCGCTCGCGAAGATGCCGAGGCAAGAAAAAATCGGTATTCCAAAGAATTCGCGATTCGCCGGCGGTATGGAATTCGGTATGGCTGTAACCATAACCTGGCTAAAAGATCAGAGGATATACTGATTACACCGAGGGTGGGTGTCGTCGATTGGCGTAAAGGGTTCAGGGGAGCGAAAATTTTCCCAATCAGAATTAGACTCGGCGTGAATATGCAATTGACACGGTTTCAGTCGGAGGGATTGTTTATCAATTTGGGGTCCCGTTCGGCTAGGTGGAAATAACAGCGGAGGGTGAATTCAGAGTGAATCAAACATCAAATAGAAGCGGGTCGGCGGTGGAGGCAGCGATGTTCCTACACGCTCATCACGATCGTACGTAGCTCTGCGGAGTTGTGTCAAAAGCAAGAGAGCCGGTGAAGAAAGTTCAAAGTTCTCTTTGCCCGTAGGTATAAACGCGGAGAGAAGGGTAGCTGAACTATAGGAGAACTTGGCGAAAGTTAGCGCCGAGTGAAGCTGGCGAAGTTTAAGTATCAGGTACACCCGGCCGGAGTCAGACTACGCTCTCTAACAATCTAACGGTGGTCTAATCTAATAGGTGTGTGCACCCAGTGCCAGGTGACCATGACGACCAAGTCCAAGACGAAGAGAGCAAAGGGTCGAACTTGGACCTTGGCGATATTCGCTGCAAAGATGGTCGAAGGACGAAGGGGTGGTCGGGCGTGATCAACAGCGCGGAATATGAAGTGGTTAGAAACGAAACAGCCGACAAGCTCGATTAAACGAATCGTCGGGATTGGTACGAACGAATTTACCGTTCATAGTAATCACTGACTACCACTTCGTTGGAAAAAACCGAGTAATTGCTCTCGTATCGGGGTTAATAACATCCTGGATGATTAATTTTCGAACCTCCGGTACGTCGGGTAACTCTCAGTTAATTAATTGGCTCGCGGTTATTTATAGTATATGCATATATCGGTGGTAGGAGAAACTAACGCGAAAGTAATAATGTGACATCCGTTTGACGTGATATGAACACAACTTCAGCGTTTATTTTTGTTATTTATTTAAATATTCAAATTATTTGCTTGTCAATGAATCATTTTTTCTTTCTTTTTTTTTTTTTCATTTCAGCATGTACATCGGGGTGAGCCAAAATAACTAACTTATCGAATCTGTGGTCTTGAAAGAACCTACTTACTGAGGAAAAAATTCTCCCGTTTGAAATAATTTTTAGCTCAATTTTAAAAGGTGTCGCTGGGCATTTGAAAAACGCACGGCAAATTTTTTTTTTTTTCATTACTTATCTATATTCTCTAATTTGACAAACCATCAGGGGGGTTTCACTGAAATCCAAAAGTCGCTGCCACAGCAGGTTATACAGGTGGTTTCAATTCGAAAATAGATTCGTGATCAAGTAGTCCATCACAACACCACACACTTTAGATGACTTATACTGAAAGAAAACGATGAAATTTAGCTAAGTGAGCGTCTGACCGCGCATGCGCAAAGTTTGTAGGATTTTCATGCAGGCTGACCACCTTCAGCTTCAGTTGTCAAACTTAGCTTACGAAGGTTACGTGAGCGATGCGAAGTTTTTCAGGATAATCATATGTCAATCACTCGCCGCAGTGATTCGGAAGGGTTTTGCAGGCTTTTATTGTTAACCGACCGATAACCGATGACTGCGACGAGTCGCGATAAACAATTTAACTTCAACTCGGAAGACTTATACATTTTGTTTTTCGGTTCGAGTAAGTTGGCCAACCTGCGCAGCAAGCGACAATATTTCCGCGATGCGATCTCACCCACCAATAGATTTCGGTTATTTCGCGCATGCGCAGTCGGTAAAACAGTCTGCCAAGTTTCACCGTTTCCTCTCGGTAGGTAGGTACGGATGATCATCGTGAAACGAAGGCTTTCAGAACGTGGAATGTACAGGGTGAGCCCTCGCAAGATAGAGCACATCCAACGAACGTGCAAACGATGGTCGCCGGATGGTGAGACGCATAAAGGTCGGGGGGTGGCTTAAGCTTGCGGGGGTAAACGGTGTTACGTTACAGCCAGGGGCTGCATGTGTAGGTGACAAGCTGGTGGGTACAAAATGCCATGGAAGCATCCGCAGCGTGGCGAGGATCAGGAAACGGCGGTCCTTCCGGCTCTTCTCGCATCGGATATTGCATACCTGTATATTGTGATCGCTATTTTCCACCGACGTTCTAGCCGCCCCATCCTATTTTGCACCCTTTGGAAAAGCCGTCGTGCTAACGACGCTGCGTGCGAGAATAACGCCGTCTTTTAAGGATGTAAGGGAATATACAGTCAGGTTGAAAAAGCTTTGGTGTAAAATCGTGATGGAATATTATTTTCCTTCGAATAGAATAATCTGCACTAATCTATGAGTATAAGTTACATTTAACTAGAAAATTGAGATGAAAAAGGTACGGAGAATAATTTAATTTGATATCAGTGAAATTGCATTATTCTATGATTTTTTAAGTCGTTGAAATTTGAAATCGCAAGATAAAAATTTCAAAGATATGATCGATAAACTTTTATTACTTGAGATTCCAATTTTTGACGATCGTTTCTTGCAAATTCCTTCATTTTTATTTACCCGAATCTCATTTTGAACTGATTATTCGATCTATTTACGACAAAATATGATGAGAAAATGAAATCTTTACTGATACATAAACACACAGCTCAAATATGTGTGATTAAAGACCTGGGTGGAAGAACGATTGAACAGGATTAAGGCTGGCAGCAGTTTGTTAGAATAAAAATTTGAGCACTGGTTGGAAATTTTTTTTTTTTAATCAATCAACGGAAGAATTTTTCACCTCATTTTCCTTCGTAAAAATATGTTACTTGCCCCAAAAGTTAAGTTCGCGGCTTTGTAATAAATTTGAAGTAACAAAATGAAAGTGTGATTATGCCGACGTATTTTCAAGGGGTTCCGCAAATATGTCAAGGGTGAAAAGTTTTTTTTTTTGTTCTTGGTTTTGCAGACCGCAAGGTATACATCATACCTATATAATATAATAACGGCGTCGAAAGCATATTTCTCCGAATGAATAATGGATACGGAACGCTTATTTGTAAAGCCTTTCGGAGTGCGTATACCCGTGGGCGTTACTTTCCCGTTGTCTGCAGCGCCCTCGACATTTGGACCTGCGAATGAATGCAATGGTCGATTGGTTTATGTCTCTGTACCATTTTTTGATCGTACAGTTGACGGCATTGAAGAATTGGGCATAAATCGGCATAACGGTGTTGCCTGAGTGAAGTTTTTTTCAAAATAGTTTCTTAAATTTGGGGTATTTAAAAAGTGGTATTTTCAGTTTTAATAATAACAATATAATCACTTACCGGGGTCAGCAAGTTAAATAATTGCGACAAGCTAAATGGTCTGTACAAACATCGAGAGAGAAATGTTTTCAAATTCGAGTCGAGTATAAATGTAACTTGACCAACGTGAATGTATTAGCGAAAGTTGATTAGTTCTTGAAATTCATGCGCGTATCAAGCGATATAGTTATGAATATTCACTCGTCACCGTAATATTCGAATTCATCTAAACGCGTTAAATTTCTACGTAACATTCGCTCGCAATGTGCTTATACCGGAAGGATTCCTTGAAAGTGAAAGACGCGAGCCACGCTTCGCCGTCGGATAGGCAACCGAAGTTACATCTAGAGTACTTGGTGTGTGTAAAATGTAACTTCGGTTGCCTATCTGACGGCGAAGCGTGGCTCGCGTCGTTCACCTTCAAGGAATCCTTTCGGTACAAAACGGTTTCAATACCGTTGAAACGAGCAGTATTCGAGTTGTGTTTGAACAAATTCGCCGAAAGGGTTGGTTTACACACCTATACGGATAATGAAAAATTAAATAACTCCGGCATCTGCTTCGCGCCGTTTCAGGGGATAGAGTTGAGTAATTGAGGTGGGGGAAAAAAAAAGAATAAAACGAAGTGGCGACGGTCTCCAGGTCATCCAACGCCATGAAAAATGACCGGTACAGATCTGATGTGGATCGTCAATGAAGGTAGCCCCGTATGAATGTTTGATCTGAATACGATTACTCGGAAGTGAAGTAAAGTGAAGCTGCCCAAGTGGCATCGCCCGAAGTTCAACCCTGGCCCTTTGATGATGGCCGCCAAAAGCTGCAGGCCGTTGGTGAACACCGCGCGTTCGGGATAATTCAACGTTAAATGCGTGTCTGCCTCTCGGAAAGGCTTAATTACAAGAGTGCTGTGCAGCAGCCCCTCTTTGCTGCTTTTTAAATTCATTTCGCCACTGTGACAATCCGAAAACCGTACCGTGTCCGTGACGTAGATTAATGCTGTAAGTAAAAGCTCCGTGAAATGAAAAAAGATATTAATAAAAGAAAAAAAAAAATCCTCTCACCGTTATACTGACAACATTATTCTTCTCGGTATAACGCATTATAAACAGAGGTTTTGAAGGTCCGAATACCTCGAGTTAATAATATCGAACCCGGTAAAAACAACTTTCCCCGCACCTACTAAAATTAGTATTTGCGAATTTTCCGGCTCAGTATTTCGCAATTATGGACTGATAAAATCCCATGAAAAGCTTTTTCCGGTAATTACGGTAAATGATATACGCAGAATACAATTTTCACATCAAGATAATCGTTAAATACCTTAGTTTCGATAAAGTTATGGATTTTTGGTCACTGTACATAATACATAAGCTAAGTTTACGATCTAACAAACCGTCTTTGACCGACTTGAATTCCAGATTTCAATGTATACACAATATACATGAAAAACTTTTGTTTTCCACGATTTTTTTTTTTTTTTTTTTTCATACCACTCGTCATGCATTTCCAAGTCTCGCGTACTTCTGGCGATAAAAAAAAAAAAAAAAATAAAAAAAAAAAAAAAACAACCGACCTATTTCCCAACGATGGCGTTCCCGCATGGATGACGAGAGCTTATGCATACCTCCTAACTAGTGAACAGACACGCGTGTAATGCATCGAAGTAACATTGCGGTGCATAAACGCTAACCGTACACAAGCGAGCGAGGAAGCTACGCTACTAATTAACATGTCGACTGGTAAACATTGACTGTTGCAGCGTAGAAGGATGGCGCAATGCTCATTGTTGGATGGGAACACTGCACCTGCATACGTACACACCCTGTATATCCGGACAATGAGGAATAGCGAGCGAGAGAGGTAGAGAGAGAGAGAGAGAGAGAGAGAGATAGATAGAGGAAGAGGAAGAGAGATAACCGGAGCTTGCACCGGAGGGCTCAAAACTTCCGCCCCCATAAATCCATGGGGAATGCTTACCGGCAAAGCAAACAGACTCGTTTCCCTAAGGGTTAGAGCTAGACGGGCAGCCCTAGTTGCCGGGAAACGAAACCGTCAGAGACAGCCGATATCATTGTGCACGAGTGATTATTCGCGACGGGGTGAAACTGCGCGTTAGGCACTATAGGCTGACAATGAAAAGTATTTGCCCCAAGGGAGACCGCGTGGACGGGGTATGGGGGTGGGGGTGGGGGATGGTAATCGTTTAATCGATATTAGTGGTCCATGGGGTAAATGCCGTGTCGTGTGGGGAATGGAATTCGGCGACACCTTAGCTCCGCGTAGTGCGTAGTGGGAAATTCCGTGCGTTTTCACCCCGCGTAGCCGTTCCTAATTTTCTTGTAACTTTGATGTATGGCACAGTAGGGTGGACCTTGTTTGGAATTTTTAGCAATTTGACCTGAGTACCCTCCAAATTGCTTCCAAATAACGATACGGAAGTCTTCTCAAAAGCACAGGGATCTGTATCAATCCTAAACCCTATCGCCAGTTCTCTGAAGTTTTTCATTTAACCCTTTCAGTCGCAGCGAGATACTCTGCCTCCAACATGAAAATATTTCCATCTTCTTGTCTTATCACAGTTTATTTACAACTTCTAACGATCTTTGTTACTTCGTATATTTCGATTTTAAATCCGATAGATCGGATCCGCCATTTTGGATTAAAAAATAATAAAATTCTGACATCAGATACTCCCGAGTAATAAAATTTAGGCCCAAAAGACCGTGTTGAAAATTGTGCGATTTAAAGGGTTAAAATATGCAGATTTTTACCAAAATTTTGTTATACGTATATTTGATCGTGAGATCAATTTTCAAAAGTCTGTAAGTGTAAGAAATCAATCAGCACTGCTGATGCTGTTTGATAAAAATATCAGCATCGTAAACGAAATATTTTACGTCGATTGTCCACTGATATCAAACTCACAAAAAAGTTAAATTCTAGTAGCGTACAGCTGAGATAGAATGCTTCATAGACGATACTGATATTTTTATTTAATATTACAATCAATGCTCACTGATTTCTCACAGTAACAGAATTTTTTTTTTTTTCTTTTGTTCGCAAGGATTCAGTTTTGCTACGAATATATACTGAAACGTGTGTATTGTCTGTAGCCAACTTCACGCAGCCAGTGGTTTAAGCGAAGGTTTGAGGGTTGAGATATAAATCTGTGCTTTGGATGAAATTTTTACCAATTTATTTAAAACCGATCTGGTGGGCGATCGAGTTAAAATTATTGATTTAGTAATATCGACCGTCATCGAGGTCAATTTTGACTTGCATGTGCGGATCAGCGTACAGTCTAACCATTTTCATTTCTTACCATTATTGAAAAATGTAATCAATGATGCAAGATGAAAATGAGTCCAATTTTTTTCTTTTTCACCATGGTCACACGTATAACTAAATTTTCTTTCAAGTGCCGCGATAATTTGATGTTGTTGAAACAACAAATTGGCGTTGAGGTCTCGGTTAACTGAAAAAAAAAAAAATTTCAACCATAAGTTTCTATACAACTATAATAACACACACACTGACGATGCAATGAAAACTCGTGCCACATTTTCTTGTGTCTGTAATAACGGTAAAATCGGTATTGTTACGATAAACGTTTTCCCTGAATTTCCTCGTAACTATGCGTACATGCATGTACAAAATTGTAGTAGAAATTTGTTTGCCGGTGACCCTTCGGTAATTAATTTCTTGCCGGTATTTGCGGCACATAACGTGTTCTATGCATAGCCTTTTAATTACACCGGAGTCAGTCGAGGGTTGTACATTCTTCTCTTGAGCCGTTATGTTGCATGCGGTTGAGAATAATTAATAGATTTGAATAACCGAATTCCGGGTTGCGAGCAAAAAATTTCAACTTCCTTTTGTCTTGGATTCCATATTTCTTGGTCGGGTTTAAATGCCTGGTGAAAATCAGAGATCGAAATGATTAAACGACAAAACAGGGGAGAAAATTTGATATGTTACCCACCTACCGATGTATTGGCAATTCATTTAAAAATAATAAGTAAGTAACAAATCAATAATCACTCAATAAATAAATTCTTGCAAGCTACGTGTTCATCGATTAAAAAATTGTGATCGGTCGCGTAATTGCAATGATTATAGGTATAGTGCTGTATCGAATCGCAAAAGTTATACAGATTAAAGTGAAATAATTATAAGATCTTCCTGAAGTTGTTGGTCATGATAATTTGTGCGACAAGATATGGTTTCATTGAATTAAATTTGATAGTATTAACTCGAAATCTTGCCGAAAGAAATTTCTCATCGCGTTATGTAATTTGTATAAATTTCAGATTGCATAATAAATTATATACAACCGATTGAGTTTACAAATTTGGAATTCAAAGTCGGCAATGATAGTAATATTGACAATAACGAGGGAAGATGACTAGATTAAGAGCGGTGTGTTAATATTTGACGAGTCTTCCAGTAATTCGATAAGGTGCGGACGCTTTTCAATACACTCGAAAGGGTTGGCCAAGAAAATTTAATTTTCTAATTGCTCCCTTCGGATTAAAACTCGTAGGTTGAGGCGGGAGAGAATAACAAAGGGTTATAAACAGAGAGTGAAAACTTCATGAATAGAGGAAACAAAATTACAATTATAATTCGCACCATATTAAATATGCGACCTTCGTTCGGGACGTGATTTGTATAATGGGCTACCTTGCCCTGCAGGGTAGAAATTAACCCGCGGAGTAATGAAGCTAGAATCTACCAATTAGGCTCGTATTTCTTGGGTTCCAATTTTCGCACTACGCCGCTTCATTATGTAACGTACGGTATGTATTGAAACGGTGAAAATGTATATGTGCTTAAAGCTTCAACTGCGTGATAATAATAAAGAAACAAACACACCCGTTGGATCCTTCTATGATCACACTGAAACCAAAAGTCGTGGATCATAAGGCAAGGTGCCAGTATATACCTCTATAGTGAATTTTCGACACAGCAAAATGAGTACTTTGATTCAAGTTCGCCCGTTTTTCAACCCTGTGATCGAAATCAATTTTATCCACAGGATAGGGAAGTATCGCTGTGTGACAACAGGCTTCGGATCCGATAGGAGAAGTAAATCCCATTCGCGTGCGTATATCAGTTTAACGACGTAAACAAACGGAACAAGTACTCGGCACGTCCAGCTGTGCTCTGGTCGATGGTATTTGTGTTCGGCTCAAAAGTTAAACCGTCCGGAAGCCGGTCACAGGTTGTTCATTTCGCTCCCTTCACATTTTTAATCCCGGTGAACACCGCGTTGCGAAACTCTTTTTTCCCCTGGAACGACGCACGTGTGAATTGCTAATGGCGATCATGGATGGATAACACGTGAATTGAACGGAGAGACAGAGTGTTTTTCTTACACGGAGACACTATCCGTCAAGTTTGAACTCCAACTTCAAGTGGAATTGAAGCAGCTGTTTCAAAAACTCGTCCGCAAGAACCCAAATTTTATTACTAATTTCTTCTGTGAGTTTAGTTTAATCTTAATTTCTGTTATTAGTTCGTAATTTTATTCACAACTACGACATTCCAGAGAAATGCTTACTTTGATGATGATAAAACAGCAGTTTTCTTCTTTATCACTTACCGATGGAAAACGAAAAATCCTCAGTCGATAAGATTGATCTTGAGGAATATAAATTAACCTGAACAGTATGTTTCTGGTAAGAAATCTAATTCTAGTTGTGATTTTTGAGAATCAATAATAATCGGAAATTCTAGAAACTTCTGTTCAATCACGCAAATTTCCAAAAAAAAAGAATATCTTGTAAGGGGACTTTCTGATTTGGTGATCACTCGGAATCGTGCCTCAACAAGTTTTCTCATTCGCCGAGAGAATGAAAGTCAGAGACGGAAATGTTTGAAGGAACTTGAAAACTTGGTGAGCAGCCAAGCCATTCACCGACTATTACACAGTGGTCTTTTTGATGTTCCAGATTAATTCTGCAGGATGGTCGCTGGGTCCGGAACTGTGCGACATGTGGACAAGCAGCGACGTCCTCTGTTGCACCGCTTCGATTTTGCACCTCGTGGCCATCGCCGTGGACAGATACTGGGCGGTGACTGACCTCAATTACATTCAGGTAAGACAATTAAACGGCACTCGACCCTGATCTCGGTGCTTTTGCTCCTTGGAGTCCTTCCTTGGTCCCCTCGAAGCTGTTTTGTCGACCTCGACGACCACCCCGCACTTTGAGGATCACAAAGGAAAGGTCAAAAGTCTATCCTGGCGTTACTCGACCGATTCCCCGAGCTTCCACAGGTCTTGAATGACCATTTCCCAGCCCCAAGCCCATCGAATCCTCTTCTTTCGCTTGGAGAGAATGGCGGGATAGAAGCTAGTGGGCGTGTTTCAAAAGATTGATGAATCCGATGTGATGCTCGTGTGGTATGCAAAATTGATTACATTCAATTGATACTTCTTGGTGATTGCGAAGGTAAAGTTGTACAGGTTGAACATCTTCTTAAAGACCATTGAAATGACACGTGCGCGATAATTTTCGAAACGATCATTCTACGTAATTTCAAGTGGATAACTTTACAAGTGCATCGATCGTTAGATACTTGTACGAACAGACTTTTTTTCCTACGTTTGCACGGATATCTACGTGACACTTTGGTGAAATACGGAGAGGGGACTATTTCTGTGGTAATCAAAGGCCACCCTTCGCGTCAGATATACGGGTAAATTCGACGAGCCATTTCAAGACGTCAATTACTTGCGATTGGGTTTCAGGCCCGAAATCCACGGAGAATCGGGATGCTGGTAGTGGCAGTCTGGGTTGTATCTTTGGGGGTCTCTTTGGCGCCTCAACTGGGGTGGAAGGATCCTGGCTACCTGGACCGCATCGCCGATGGCAAATGCGTCGTTTCCCAAGATGCGGCGTATCAAGTAAGTTCACCAAACCATTGGCCCGTAGCCTACCGATCCCTTCCGCAAACGCAAAGGTTGGATGTACAGAATTGCGATCATTTTGTTACCGACAAGACAATTGCGAGAACTGATCAACGGAGGGAGTTGGTAACCATAAAGACCCCGCATCCGACCTCTGTGAATTTCAATCCTCTGGTTCCCTCTTTAAAAGCAGTACCTTGAGCAAAGTTTCGGTTGAACACGATTAGCATCCCCCGAACTGCAGGGCACGATCAGTTAACAGCTAAGTAAGAAGAGCGGGTTACTTTCGGTTCTCAGTTTCGAGCTTCAACATTCAAAATGACAAAGCAGACTGTACAGTGAGGTTTCGGTTACGCCGCGGGATTATAACGTCGGCTTAGAACTTCTCATTTATTATCCCGACCTTCTCATCTTCTTATCTCATAAAGTCACCGAACTATAATGAGCTCGACAATAAGGGGCGTAGGAAATATTACGGTGCTAAAGCAAAAAGAAAAAAAAAAACTCTTCAAAGAAAATTTTCGCTGACGCGGCGAATTATCTCAAAGCCTTCAGGGTGATATTCAAGAAAAGCGAGCCTGTTTTCGAAGCTCGACATCGGGGTGTCGGTTTAATAACAACAACTACATATACATCGGAAAGAATTTCCGCTACCATGCGGAATTCAGTGGGAAAGTATAACGCACGGTTGGGCTGAAATTTTTAGAAAATAAAACAAAACGATCACTTCGGAAAGGAAAGTTCTTCCTCATGCCGGCGTCCAAAATGCGGGGTGAAATCCACCGCTGTGGCTGTTTTTGCTGTTATTACGAAGACGCCGCGGGTGGATTTGGAAAAGAGTATAAGGTATGTGCTTTATCAGGGCTGTTAGGTCGGTCGCCTCTCGAGGACCGGGGAGTTTTCGAGTGGATGAACGTGTAGTTTTAGACGAACAAAACAACACCGGTAAGGAAGGAAGGAAGGAAGGAAGGCGGGGAGTCGGGAACTAAACACGGAGCATCGCGTGTGCCGGCAGTGACTGATCGAATTATGGCTTCCCTGGAGCGTTCCCCGTCGCTCATTCCTCGCTCTCCGTTCCCCGTTTTCTCACCAAGAACGTAACCTGCTGGATCGTTTGGATCCCGCCTCACGAGCCAAGAGTCAACTTGAAATTGGATTTTTCCCCCGATGTATTCCGCGCAATAGAATTAAAGATCACTGGGAATTCCAGAGCCTGTCTCCTCTCTGGCTTTTGGTTAAGAGGCGGCGGTGGGGGGCGGGGGGTGCTAAACGCTGAAAAGTATCCCTTTACTTTAGCAATTTCCGGTCCCTTCCGCGCTTTTTTATTATCTATCGTCGGCCCTGGTCAACCGCTTTGTTAAATCTCGAGGCCGCGGTTAACGAGGATGGTGTCGAGGTCGAACCCCGTCCGAGTTCTCATGGGCAGAGTTCCCCGCCGGTCCATCCCCCCCCCCCCTCCCCCCCTCCTCGCCCCATTAATCCTCTTGTCGAATTCTCCAGGTATTGAGCCCCTATCGATCCGCCCAACTGCAGGGGTAATAAATACCATTGCCCCGCATACGCCATTCGGTATCCTTCGCTTTCTATCTACTCTCATATCAAATAAATCTACCCCCAGATTTCTCGGTATTCTATCGCTGTGTATTGGCCGTGTAATATTCACGACCCAGGGCTATCATCCCCGCGTCACGTCGCCATCGTCACACTGTGCTATCCGCACCTGATTTCGAGACCTTGTGCTATTTGCTCAGTCCAATCAAGCGTGCAAGCTGCATGTGCGGGTGATCGAATTTGGGTAACTGTACTGCACACTGATCATTGTGTGTCCAGGATACATCCTCAATCTCTCTCAAACAACACTGAGAGAAATTTTTATTTCCGTTTACCGCTCAGTCCTTAACTATTTTCATTTTTTACCACAATCGAAAAATGTAGTTCTAGGCAGAAAATGAAAATTAGTTTTCTAGCCGTTACCGGAAAGTCTAGTATCCGTTACTAATCTTTCTCATTACGATCATTGTTACTATATTTTCTTGTGAGTTTTGCGAAAATTTAATGCTTGTGCAACAATAAATTGATGTTAAAGCCTTGTTCAACTAAAAAACTTTCGAAAAGTTTTTCTCTTCTCTCGAATAATTTTCTTTCAGATGAATCAGTTGGTCACTTTATTCGCAATGCCAACATTTATTCTAAACAATTCGTGTGTTTGAAACTGAAACACACAAAAATTATACGCAACAATTTTTTGTACTCTTTATATGGGAAGAATTTCGCGAATTTTAACTATCACAGGAATCTTTTATCATCACATCAAAAAGCTAACTAAATATTATTTCATTCCCAGTTAGAACTCGCACCGAACGCATGTAATACCGGTGGAATATCAAAAAATACTAAACAATAAAGTAAAGTCATGCCATTTCAACCGATGTTAAATTTTCTAAGTCAGACAAAGTTGAATTCGATCCAGGAAACAATTTCAAATCATCTACTTTCATTCGATTTCTTGTAAATTTGTGAATTTATTTCAAGCGTTACCGTTCTTAGTTCGTTGGTACTTGTAAATTGTAAAAATAAAAAAATCGGTAATTCCTTATTTGATTTTCAATTTTTCATTTTCGTCTTTGTATGTATATAGAAAGGCAAAAAAGTTTACCTGACAACTGACTGTCAGTCAGATAGCTTTTGAAATGAAAAGTTATGCGTATTGTATTGTTTTCAGCTAAAAAAAAATCGTCGTAACGAGTAATTGTTTTTTCTCAGCCAATGATTAGATACCCTTTGTAAAAAGAATTCTTCCAATTATTCGTATCAGATATTCGCTACCTGCGCTACGTTCTACGTACCTCTTTTGGTCATCTTGTTCCTCTATTGGAGGATATTCCAAGCTGCGAGAAGACGGATCCGGAAAAGGCCAGGAGCGGCTATTCAGCCGCCCCGAGAACGAAGAGGGATCCTTCGGCTGGTCAGCAAAAGGTAAAATGCTCCGGGCTATTATCATGCAATTAGATTGCTTTAGTACGTCGCGAAATATTGCGTCAGCTGAACATGGCGGAGAAATTCTCCGAGCAATATTGATCTAGTAATTCGACAAATGGTGAATAAAGTTGTAAGTAAGGCTGGGCATTTTTCTTTGACGATTTACTTTTCTCAAAGGTTTTCCGCTTCGCGTGAACGGTTTACTCAATGACTTGAATCTTCTCACGCCCACGAGCCGCGTATTTTATAAAAAGTTCAAACGCGGATGGAAGGGAGCGAACTGGCCGTAATATAATGAGGTTCAATTTTCGCGTGGTGATCGGAAGCTCGTATCGTATTTTATAAACCTTACGAAAGCTGCACGTGACGCTGAATTGCCAATGACATCAATCGACTCTCACAGTGGGAGCTTACGGCTAATTAACTTCGAGAGGGAGTAGGTGCCCTGTAATCGTCTTATTGGAATTCAACTTTGCTTCGGGCTTTGGTTGACTTATTTCATTCGGTAATCACTCCGATTCGATACAAGGCTAAATAATATACGCGCGATGCATACTTGTGGCGGAAGGGATCGATCAGAGAAAAAGTAAAAGAATGTGAAACGTTTACATTTTCTTTCGTTCTTTTCATTTTCTTTTTTTCATTATTTTCTCAATAAAACCGAGTTGCGGCGAACCGAATTTTTCCGTAATTATACGATTCAATGCCTGGCCAATTACCGAGGTAAAAGTTTTGCGCGGTTCGCTCACCCCGCTTAGTTCTGAAATTAAAATTTTGGCAAGGCAAAGGAAAATGCAAATCAACGCGTCGCTCCGTTTCTACGCCATTCGCCGTAATTATTTGGATTTCATCCCGTGAATATCAATGCACAAAAACATTAATATTATACATAGACACGAATATTTATACGTGGTATTCGGTCAGATGTCATCGCTAATCCGTTCCCCAGCATGAAAATCGTAACTACGCGTTTCATTAAATGAATTCTCACCCAACCGAGCTCTCTTGTAATTAATTCACTCCTAAATGTCATCAGCCAACCAAAGCTCCAGGTATATTTCACGCGTATAGTATCGCGATGGTATATATTTGTTTACGTAATAGTATGATTAGAAGCCTAAGATTTTGAAATAAATTTCACGTTCTGTTTAGAAATTGAACGATATTGACAGGATAATATTATAATTGCATTAAAGTGATAAAAACTGTGACTGCGTTGAGACTTTTAAATTTAACTCAATGTGATTGATTTCGGTAACTGTTTGATGACTTTTGTTTCATTAGCTTTCACATTTGATCACGTTTATATTCGGATCGATAAAATACAACCGCAGCTGAAATCGAAGCGAATTGTTTCGGTCCGACTCGACACTGACTCCGACTACTGGCGATTGATACAAACGAGCGGTGAACGACGCTTCTAAATTACGACTCTCCGATTTTGCTCTCGACTTGCTCTTACAATTAATCTCCGTCCATTAACGGTGTAGGTATTTCGGAGCAGCAGAGGAAAGAAATTAGAGAAAGAACTAAAGAAAAAAAAAAAAAAAAACGATCACCGGTACTAAAGCTGTGCCGACAGTCGATTCTTTTTCCGATAACCGTGTGAAAATCGAACCCGAATTGAGTTGTGAGTTTGTTCTTGGCCGTATATATTTGCCGATTACAGGCAAGTTCTTCATCATCAGACTTCAGGAGAGCATAAATTCCTCGGGACAGAACTAATTGCTTTTTTGTAGAGCGATCTGCTGACCTTGATAAGACAAAATATTTTTCGTTTGTATATTAACGGATCACAAACTGTGAATAGCGTTTGTAAGAATACAAATTATAGCAAATGTAACTTTTAACGTGTAAAAATTGGTATTCTTAGGCTTCGAAATTCTTTTGCACCGAAAAGAAGTAAATAGTTTTTGCCACGCCTGAAAAATCAGAACCTTCAATTCACAAGAAATAGATCAAATCAAGTTCAAATAAAATAAAAAATCAATTAGTTAATTGAGATCGATCTTCTTTTTGCAGAGATAAAACATGTGTGATCGTAACTTTCAGACAAACTAACGATCAAGATTCCGTTAAGATTATTTTGATAGATTTTGAATTTATAAAACAAACTGCAAGAAATTTCGTTCAACCTCGATTTTATGTAAATTCACGTCATGCTTACCGAAGTCTTGATGCTCACCGAACCGTGGATATCTGTATAAAGTTTCTCATTAGACTTTTGACTTTTTTACGATGCGATGCCGCGCGAAATCTGCTCAACTCGATCTTTGGCTGGGCTTTTGAGTGTGATCCGATAGCACCTACAACTTTTGTCAAGGAAAGGGAAAATAAATGGATTTCTTGATATGTATTTGTGAGCAACGTGTGACCCGTGAAAAAACTTCTTATCGTCACTAAACGCTTGATATTAGAAAAGGAATTTGCCAAGTTCTATGTTTCTGAGCTGTTGCCGGAAATAGAAACAACTTATCACTTGGTCAACTGATAATTCCGAAAGATGGAATTTGTATAATTTCTCAAATTTGAATTTTGTACAAAATTATGCATCAAAAAATTGACCACTAAAACTTGTCAATTACTATACAATTTTTTTGTATTCAATAATATACTAGTTCACATATCAATTGAAACAAGTCTTTCCTTATTGCTTTCGTTATTATTTGAAGATGAATTTGAGGGGTGATTTTTACAATCGATTAGCACATATGTACAAAAACACCGGATCTGGCATATTTCGAAACAGTAAAACGTACGGTTGAACTAAACGTCGGTCGCTTTCGTCGTTACCACCAGTGATATTCAATACACCAGGTTATTTCATCGAACTGTCACACGGGAAATTTCACATAGAATACGGACTAAATTCGCCTGCATTTATGCAATTCTGGTGTAATTTTACCAAAATCCGCCTGCATTTATGCAGCCCAAAATAAAACTTACACACGTATACCACCGATTGTCAAAACAAAATCGCCTGCATCTATGCAATCAAAGGTAAATTTTACAAAAATGTATCACCGGTTGTCGAATCGCAGGCGGTATTCGACATAATATTGTTTCGAATTGCATAGATGCAGGCGTATTTACGCCGTACGTACGTTAAATCGTCCGTGCGGGGCAATTCGTTATTTGAACACACGTTGAAAAAGTTGGGAACTCGCAGGCCGAGGGAAGAGTCGACAACGGCGTTCACAATAACGCGATCGACCCCGGACAACTCTTCGGCGTCACCGGAAAAGACGTCTTCGTACAACGGTGCGAATCCACCGGCAACGCCGGCTCCGAGTCATTCGGCAACGAGTTCCTCGGGCTCGAAGAAGACCCGGGAAACCATCGAGGCGAAGAGGGAACGGAAGGCCGCGAAGACCCTAGCGATAATAACCGGAGCGTTCGTCGCCTGCTGGCTGCCCTTCTTCCTCGTCGCCCTGCTTCAGGCACTCTGCGAGCCCTGCGCACCCCCCGATTTAGTAGCTAGCGTCTTTCTGTGGCTCGGATACTTCAACAGCACCCTCAACCCCCTGATCTACACTATATTCTCACCGGAATTTCGACAGGCCTTCAAGCGGATGCTCTGCGGCACTCGGGGAGGTCGTGGCTGACACTGGGTTTAACTGCCTGCCGGGGTGACGGGGCTGATCCACCCTCGCGGATTACGCGGACCGGGGGAACTTAGCGACGACTACGCCTTGCGCATATTCGATTCTCGATTTTCAATTACTCTCGATCGAATTCAACGAGTTTTGTTCGCAAATTTTTAATTCATCAATTTTGGTCTTCTTCTTTCCCCGTCGGACACTCGTTTTAAGGGGTGACTGACCTTGACCGTTTCACTGGTAACGGATCATATTATGTACAAGAAAAAAAAGTGCTCAAACTGGTAATGGATCATACATATACATTTTTGAATAACTCTGATGTTTCTTGAAGGATTTGGACGGAAATTCGTACACTGACGTTTTAGGTATCATTGAATTCAAATTTTGAAACAGAATTGAAAAAATTCGATGTCAGGGATTCAGAATGGTGACTTCAAATACTGGTAATTTCTACTCGGACTCAGTACCCTTGTACCAAAATGTCAAGAAATGGAATAAGTCTTTTGAAACTTGTGACTCGGGGGTTTTAGGGTCGCTGATAGTGGATTCATTGTCAGAATTTAAGAATTGCATAATGGACGATCCAAAATGGCGACATCAATACTTCAAATCCCTACAGGTACACCAAACTTTGAATTTGAATGTGACGAAACTTAAAATATACTCACACGGCATAGTTTACTCACGAGTGGGTGTAAAAACACGGAAAAACCTAAAATCAGAATGACCAGAATTCCGAAAACCCAAAACGAAGAAAGATCAAAGTGGTGAAATTTCACCAATACAGAAATTCACAAAACTAAAAATCTTTAAACATTCGGAATTCCGATGTTTCAGATTTTTAAATTTTCTTACATTTGAACTCTCGGAAATTTTAAACATTTAGAAATCTGAGCGTCGAGTTTCGGACAATTCAAAACTTTGATGTTTCGTCAAAGTTTGATTTCTTTACTTCAAGTTTCTCCACCAAAAAATTCGGAATTTGACGCTTTCGTAACCTTTCAAATTCCGAATTTCAACCCCGCCCCAACACGTCGCAACCCTTTCAGAGGGGAAGGAGCCGAAGTTTTTGTTCGGCATTAATGAAGTTCAAATCTTTTCCTCCCAGTATAAGATTATTAAAGTTTCTCCGTAGATAATATCGTCAGAGAGAAAATTTTAGCAGCTGGCGCAGGCAGTAGAGGCGCGATCGTGACGCCTGATTTACCCAATCACCCTCGTATTGATGCGGAGTGTAGACTCTGCGTCCCAAGAGGCGACGCTCCGTCTATTCCCCCGATATAAATTCATTCAACGACGAGACGTGGCAGCGCGCTGGTAATGTGGATTTGGAACAAGTGTATTCTCCACTCAATTATCGCGGAAAACGTAATTAGACGGCGTATAATTATCTTATACATATGTACATATGTATATATATATATATATGTATAAATAAAAATAACACAAAATTACGTAATATTACCGTTGGTTCTTGATTACTAATTTTATGACAATTCGCGGGAAAATTATACCCTTCACATTTTTCCCTGCACAGGCATAGAAATGTCTTACGTAACTTAAATATTTTCCTTTTGCTTTTTTGTTTTTTTTTTTTTTTGTTTAAAATTTTTATCGGTTTAAAATAATTGTCTTGTGCCGAGTGAAGACAAGCGGACGAAGCATAACGAAAAAAGCGATTGGAAGAATCGAATGAAATGAAACAAAAGCATGGACTTTGCGATCATTTCATCAATTTCAACTATTCTTGAGGCACATGTCTCGTTCTTTTTTTTTTTTTTTTTACCTTTTTTTCCAAACAATCATCGACTCATGGAACAATTTTTCTTTTCTCATCAAAACGCCATATTGTGTTGCGCTGTGTAATTACCGTTGCCATGATAACTCGGTTACGAATCGGTGGAAAAATAACGATTTCTTAATTACCTGACGGTCTGAATCGTGAGATAATTACTGAACTATATACTTGTATAATTTATCGAGAAAAAAAGTGGTACTTAAGCTTGTTTCTAGATGCGCTAGATTTTATATGATGTAGATAAAGTACACGGATTAAAATTATAATCCACACGTGTTCTGCATATATACATATATCGCAACAGCACGAGAGACGGTATAAATAAACTATGATCGTAAAAAGTACTGCAAAATGTGTATACCTATAATTATTTTATGTATGTATATATATATATATATATATACTTGAAATAAAGTAAGCTTGTAGAGTGCAGTTAATTAGGTTTAGGCTTGTAAGTCTTGTTCTAAGAATAATTAAAGCGCGTTCGTTCTATCGCATTAAGTCAGCTGCTTCTCGTCTCTTTGGAGAGCCTACGATTTTGCTTATATTCTAGTAGAAAGGAAGAAAAAAAATTATACACATACATGTATCGCATTGTCACGTGTGTAAGCCTGAGCGTTGTTAAATCGCCACTTTTCTGAAATTGAAAATAAAGAACGAAAAGAAAAGAAATACACATATATATAATAAAAACACAAATAAAATTAATGTACAAAAAGGAAAAAAAAGTCTCAAGATTTGACGCGGGATGATCAAATCGGAAATTGACTTAAATTTGAATTTTTCATCACGATTCATTCGACGCATATAATTAAATTAGTTGCTCAATGATAACAGACTGATTGAGTGTGAGCTGAATTTTAAACAGTATATATATATGTATATATATTATTTATATATATAAGTGTTCTATTGTCTTTGTAAGGTGCGTGCGTGTAAAATCGTTTGGGATATCTGCAATTAGACATTTCTGTAATACGCAATGTTTGAGTTGATAGCTTTTTTATAAAACGACGTTCTAATCTACCCACCACTTGAGCCCCAGAGGTGCAGGTTGACAGAGAGCGTCATACCTTAGAAATAAATATGAAGAAAATATACACTAACAATAGTCTGTAATGAGTGAACGGCGACGAGTGTGTTAATCAATTGTATGAATCATTATAATATTGTATTGAATGTAATAAGTATATATATATATATATATATACATATATATATATATATTTATTTATTCCTCGTTTGCGATGGGTCCAAAATTGATCAGTTTTATAGATAAAATATATATCACCACCCCTGATAATACAAACATAATACAAAACCGTAATAATTGCTTTGTGTAAAAGTAATTGATTTATTGATAATATATAATACCGCAATTTTATTAGTTGAATGAAATTCAATTTAAATGAATATATGTATAATAATAATACAATAATTTTATCGCTCCGTACGTTTGCGTATAAATGGAAACGCGCGAAGCGAGTGATAAGAATAATAATTTAACAGCTATATAGATAGTATGTGGGTACGTTTGGCGGTGGTGATACACATATTCGGGTATACGGGGTGGCATGTCAGCGCTTACGTGCCAATTATAATATATATATAATATCGAAATTATGTGCGCAATTTTACGCTTGTATCGTCGATGTGTGCGCTAAGCCCTTGAAGAATAATATTATATAAATAGGAATTCACGGCGAGAGAGAATAAGCGGAAAATGAAAAGAAAACAGTACGTACGAAAAATTGACGAGAAAAAAAAAAATGAATAAATAAATAAAATAAAATAAACAATAATAAAATGTGTAATAAATGACGTTACGTTGCTATTAGTAGAGAGCTATTGTTATGTATTGTTGTTGTTGAGCTCATCTTGTAAGATTTGCAAAAAGTGAATTTACCTCGTTAAGAATGAAAGATAATTGTTAAATAGAGAGAAAAAATAAGAAATAATAAGAAATAATAATAATAACGCGTGTATCCAGTTATTACCAATGTCGTTACTTTGTGTGATATCTATTTTATGTTTGAATTAGGTGTTAAGAGAACAAGAGATAAATAAAAAAAAAAAACGCGTAACGTTGCAGAATCGACTGCAAGTAAAATTCTACCATCTATACAGTTAGAGTTATAATAATTATACACATTACGGTTGTAGGATTGTATAAAATATTTACCGTCACATGATCGAAACTATCGATAACATTATGCCTGTATATAAGTAATAAGTATTACAACTTGTGAATTAATTATGGTAAGAATCATTCCTTGTGTAATTATTTTATTCATGTTCTATACGCACGTATATCTATCTATATTACGTATAAATAAATACATGCTAAATTATTATAAATAATCGATCGTTGCTTGAAGTGCGACGAATGGGAGAGTGTATAATAATAATGATGATTTCAAACGCAATATAATTAATGTACGAAAAGTGCATAAAAGGACGAGTATAGGTGTAAATCGTTAAGATTATCTTCTTGTGTATTATCGCAGCGTTAAATAACTATAAGAATGATATGAATCTTAAAAAATGATGTACTAACATACATTTACACACAACTAAATGAATTCTGCTACATTACATAATAACGATTTGAATGAATAAATCAGTGAAATTACACGTTGTAACGATATATCGTTGAGTTTGAATAAATTAAATAAAACACGAGGCAATTGACACCTTTTTTATAATCCAGTATGAAATCCAGTCGCCGTTGAATATATTCATGTTACACGTGTGCGGTTATACAAACGACCTGCGAACTGCCGGAAATTTTACAATCAAACGTAACCGTGGCTTTACACCTTTTTAAACCTCGCACAAACTTCTTCGATCATTTTTTTATTTCTTCTGTTTCTTGAACCAGTCCGTTGACTTCAATCTAGTATACGATGACTTGAATTCAATAATTTTGATTCACTTAGTTTTTTAAAATGATTCAGTCAAGCGTATTCCTTGATTCGACAAAAGCCTTTATCGTCGAGATCGAGTTAAATATTGACTTAACGGAACCTTTTTGATGTCTTTCCCAAAATTCAGTCGACCAAATATCATTTCATTTGAAGTTTACGTATTCTACCTTCAAGTCGCATGTTTGTCGACAGAAACAGTTTGGTAATTCAAATAAAATAAGCGTGTGAATCTAGCCAGCAGACAATTTGCATCGATCGAATGCCTTACTTTGTTGATCTAACCGAAGCTTGTTTCGCGTAACTGGTTGAATCAGTTGCACCAATTCGTTTACGAGGTAAGAGAAACACCGCATGCTTTGAAACAAGTGAAGAATGTATTCATCGTACACGTCAGTATACTAGTACTGTAACCAGCCGCTAGGCGGCGCACCTTCTCGCTACGGAAGTAGCTTCGGAGATACTTATAACAGCGAGTAGTCTGCTGTTCGGTCAGGAAGTCGGATACGGATAATGCAAGTGAAAGTGGCAATGGACCGATGTGAAACGAAGTAAGCGTAATATCGACTTTCGCGCCATCGATATTGATGAGATATTTATGAACAAATCGACGCGTCTTAAATATTTACAAATTTACGTGTACAAATTCTCGGGTATAACCCCGTTAAATATAAAGCAAGTCGATCGAATTTCGAGTCAACAAGATTATTAACAATCACATTCGATGAACACGCACCGTCCGATCTAATTACTTTTATGTACATTCAATGCAAAGATTCTTATTGTGACAGCGAAGCAAACTTCACTTACCTGCTTTAACTGTTGTGAAACTCTCGACTCAACGAAATACAAATTCAATTCACTTGAATACAACGGTTTGATAATATTTTGAAATAAAACATTTGAGGTGCGGTCAGTCATATTGTCATTCATTTCAATCACATATTTCCTTCGTACAAAATTCACATTATTGCAAGGAACTCGCGTCGCGTTATATTGGATAAATTGATAATCAGCCTGATCAATCGGAAGTTTGATTGCATTAAGGTGTCACAAGTATGTGATCCGACAGAGGTATTTTGTTGAATCAAGTGGGTAACAAGTATTATGTTCGCCGAAACGGAAATTCCTTGACGCAAATAATCCCGTTCCTCCGTGTGCAAACTTGGATTCAGTCACTTTTACCGGTACAAGTGTCGAGTTTTCGTGAGAATTTGGTGGTGCTCAAAAAATCATAACCTAATTTATTACTATGGTGTGTTTGAAACTGAAAACTAGTGCGGTTGAATCCAAAAAACAACTTCGATGTGCAGATCGACTGTAATTAATATTTCTTTGGCCTGTTTTTGCATACATTTCTCAGCAAAGAATCGAGGCTTTTGTATTCAGAGTGTTGAAAGTGATCCCAGAAAAAGCAACTTGCGAAACTGTAACGGAATATCCTGAGTTTTGAGAAATTCGAAGCCCAACGAGCAAATACATTTCAACAGCGAATTATTAGAGCAGCCTGCGAATAGGAAGAGACAACCAACGGTGATCAAGGTAAGTACCGGTATTGTTATTTTCCATAATTTGAGTAATCTTGATTTCTCGTCTAAGGATGTCCGATAAGTTTTCCAAAAAACAACGTCAAGTCAAACCAGTCGAGGTAAAAATTCCAATTTCTTTAAACACCATTTCAAAGTTATGAAACTTTCGGGATGCCACGATTAGATATTTTTGTGTGAAAGAAGAGAACGGAGTTTCGATTACATTGGTCAAAAGCGGTTTCGTTGCCCTTGATATTTGAGTGGCCTTAGTAATATTTGATGTCAACTTACCCTAGGAGTAAGCGTAGTTTTTCGATAAAAAAAAAAAGCAATATTTAGACGAAATATACGATTTTTTTTTTAATATCCGAACTTTGTTTAAAAAAAAAAAAAAATAAAAAATATACGAAACAGGTTGATAATAAAATATAATTCTTGTATTGTCCTGATATTATTCGTGAATTTTGGCGTTTGAGAAGAATTTACGAATCACATCATGATTATATTATAAACTGTCTCAATCCTTACAATGCTACAATAACATAAAAAATATTACTTTATTTGTAAACTATACCTTCTCAAACACGAAAATTGAAAAAAAAAACAAATCCTTTTCTTAGCCGAGCTTGATTTGCTTACAGGCGAGATTTCCGACATTTCTCGTATACTTCAAACAACGCTTCATCCTAAGAAACGAACAAACATGCGATAAAAAAAAAATTCGGATGTGTGGTATTTTATTTTGTTTTACTTATTTATTTATTTGTTTTTTTTTTTTTTTTTCTTATCGAAGATACGAAGTCTTACACAGACCTTCGATGGTTATTGAGAACGTCTGAAAAATTCCTAACGGGTTATTCGTGCCTTCATCTCCGAGGCCGTAAATACGAAACTCGATAAAAACGGAGGGTTATATAAGAATGCGAATATCACTTCGAACAATACGCGATTCCGTTTACTGCCAACCGTACGTTCGTAGGCGCCGAGAGGTGGGTGTGTAATAATAACCGCCATTCCTTTTCAATCAGGAGGACAAACAATGGTCAATTTCAAAATCGAATCAGCCTGACGACGGTATGCGTTAAAACGGCGCCCTGCGTGTGAGGAAATCAATTATTCCGCTCTTTTATATTACACACACACGCGCATATATATATATATATATATGTATATGAAAGGATTTTCATCCCTTACAGTGACAGCAGAAATTATATCCTGCATAATAACTTATCCGTTTACTCTATTATGCCACTGACAACGATGAGAACTACCCTCCGAGTTTATGGGGCGGTGCCGTGCGTTCCGTTCAACACAATACAAGAGAAGGGAATATCCGTTATCGAAATCTCACGAATCCTTTCCATTTTCGTCCGGCACCTAAGGGTTAATCACTTTTGAAGTTTTAGGTCTGCGCTGATCGCGTTCCAACTATCGTTCGATTATCGCAAACTGTTATTGTTTTTCGCACGTTTCGACGCAGTAGGTGTTGGAAATCGAAAGAATAAAAGGAAGAGGAAGAAAAACCGTCGTCGTGAAATATTTTGTAAGGTTTACAAGCCGTCAGGCTTACAGAAATCTTACAAGAAATGTGGTAGTTGCGTATAATTTTAACATTTTGTAACTCTGAAAATCGTTCGCAAACAGATTTATTCACTAGTTTCAAGTGTAATGTATGACGAATAAGAAGTTTCTTCTCTGCATGCACGATGTATAAGGAGACTCTAATGTGTTGATGTTGCGTTTACACTTTTTGAATCCTTGCTTCCGATGAGAAGCCCGTAAGACAAGCAATGCCGTCTATTGAATGATATGCGGATGTGCAAATCATTTATCTACGAGAGAACATTTGTTGAAAGAATGTAAATTCGAATGTAATGTATGACACCGTATGCTTTTCGTCAATTTTATCAACACCATATTTTACAGCCGACGGGTGCTTTTTTTTTCTGCGTTGTCGATAAACTTTTTACAACGTCGAATGAACTCGAAACTACGTCACATCGTATTACTTCTTCTCAAACTTCATGACGGTATCAATATTTGATGGTGACGATTTTATGATTTCAAAAATCGATTTTGTCAAATACATATGCATTCAATTGTCGAACCCGATAACGACACTTTTCGATAATAACTGTAGATAATCGCGTTTTCCGGGATTTGCAAAAAACGCAGAAAACTTTGTACATCGGACAGTATAAAATGAACAGATAAAATATTTCAAAGTTGAGCATCTTTTTTATTTTCAACTAGACAATATTATGTCAGGTTGGGTTATTTCGTCGGAAGTTACGCTCCCGTATTTCCCTTCCATCATCCGTTATATACGAAACCGGGGCACATGTGGAATCGCCTTTGGTTTGGAACGGTTCAGCGAACACGGACCAAGAATAAATGCCTTCGTGCCAGGGCCGTTTTCGCACAACATTTGTTTTGCACCCCGCCGCGCAGCTTTCGCTCCCTCGATATTTCCTTTGCTTATTCCTATTTCTTCACACATACGCGCACACGTGCACGTACCTATATTGCCTGATTTTATTTTCCTTTGTTCATCATTCAGGACTTTTCTTACCCTGCCTGTTTCCCGAGTTACAATTCGATAAATACCCTCAATTCGCAACGCGGAGCATCTGACGGAACACACGGATTCTTATCACGTATGGTGTAAGCCTGGCAAATAGTGAAAGTGGAAAGTTAACGGCTGGCTTAAGAACCGAGGCCTACAATGATGGGTATCAAACTTAATTCCAGTTACCAGCTGAAATATCGTATCGCATTCTTACTCATTTCAACCTTCGTGTTTGTCAAGATCTTGCCTTGATATATGAGGTATACCCACTAGGGTTAATCTTTACGCTGTAGACTTTCCGTTTATACGTAGAAACGGAGATATCGATTCAGATAACTTGAAAAAAATATTTTTAGCTGAAAATTGACTGAGTAACTCAAGAGACAAATATTTGAGAAAAAACAATGATAATAATAAATATGGAGATACTGCACGATGAAAAACAAGGTGATTATTTGAGTGAGGTTGAATTTTTGGATGAAGAATGAATAACGATTTTTACTTTTTTACGATTTATCTTTGAAAAAATCAGATTATTTTGGGTGTTTTTCGTATGGAATATAACCCGATGTGAAGCGTAAGCTTTAAGGCAGTTTGTTGTCTGGAATTAGTTTGTCACAAATAAAAAATGAAAAATATTCAGTATTCAATGTATACTAATCGTGAGTTACGTAGAGTTTTTTTAAAGCTGCTAATTTTGGATTTGCAATGCAAATTTTGAAATTGTCATACCTTCTCATATTATCGCGACTTCTACTTTTACCATTTTAAAATTATTCAATTATCATCCAATCATTCGGAATCTATTATTACCAGTTTTCTTGAAAGACTGAATTCACTTAAATTGGTTCTTCTTGAATTTGTTGTATTTAAAGGTTAACAAAATAATAATCCAAACAGAATCAAGAATACCAAATTTAAAAATTCTTCTTACATAGCAAATATAATATAAATATTACACCAGCCTTCGGTATTATCAACGACAATAAACTCACAATTGGCTACAGATGATTATTCAATTTTTGAGGGATAATTGGCAAGTTTGTATAACCTGAAACTTGATCGATAATTCGCACGAAGATAAAACTTGCTTTTTCCGTTATTCGACAAAACTGTGTTTCTTAGGGGGGGAATAAATCAAAATTACATTATTTCCGTCCGTCAAAGCTTTTCGAAATATGTAGGTGTAAAATGTAAGAAATTGGCATCATGAATACTCATTATGATTCAACGAAATTCCGATTTCCATTACGTTCCATCAGCAACAACGCCCGAATTTCCGACTTCGTTAATTCCCCATTATATCGAATGGTTTGGTCGCATTGCCAGCATTAACGAGGTCCTATGAAAGCACCTCACCCAACGCTGGTTCTCATCGTTACTTTAACGTTAATCTGAAATTTCTGCCGGGAGTCGAGACCAGTGTGTTTCCTTTTATTTCGCCGCGCATGAAGCTTGGAAACTTGAAGTCCAACGAAAACCGGCGTTGAACAGACGAACGAGGAAAGTAGCCGAATGAACGGAAAACTGGAACGGAACTTGCCGCGCCTACCGTAAAATAACCGTAAAGCTCTTCGTCTCGAGCCTCTCTAACGGTTATACGGGTAAAATGCAAAAGGCATAAGCGTTGGCCTGAGTGCCACTTCCTAGCGCTCGGAAATCACCCTTACGGCCAGGCGTTTGCCCCCAGCTCTCGACTTTGGGCAAGAGTAATGCATCGCTGTTGGAGCCGACCCTCTGTCCTTGACGGATCTGTTGAGGACAGGTTCCGCTCGCTTGGCTATGCATGTTACTACGTTATTCAATTATCGCGGCACGACTACCCGGAAACACTCCACTGTTCACCCTTCACCTGGGAGGGGCAAAAGGGGCGGCTCTACATGCGAATAGATGTCAGGAGCAAGGAGCACCCCAGACTGCGAAAGGACATGACACGTATCCATATCCTATCGGCGATTATCCTCCTCTATGCGGACGCGTGAATTAGGAGCGTGCAATGTACGTGTGCTTGATTTCGATGGTCTGGACTTGGTTCGAATACAAACTTCAAGATTTAAAATCAATTTTCTGCTCCTTTTTCGAGTTACGTTCGAGGTGATATTTCAACGAGAATCCGTTTTGACCATGCTTGTTTCGAAAAATCTACCAAAAATTGGATGTATATTTTTGAAACGCTTCATACGATTGTGTTTTTGTATGAGATTAGAAGAGGGTAGAAAAAGAAACTCGTATAAAGTGTCAACAAGATAACATATGGCTGGAATTGGTCTTCGTGATTTCGAATTGACGGCAAGTTTTCTAACGCTATGAGAAATGTGTTCATTGATTACACCGGCACACAAAAAAAATTGAGTAGAATGTGCATTTGACCGGACCTACCTACGGGTACGTATTTGGGTCCGCTGAATCCGAATTCGAGGTCAGTTTGACCCCTACACCCCCAAAATTTCGAGAAAACTTCGAAAAACCGTAAAAATGATGAAAATCGGCAGTTTTAATGATAAAAAAAATTTTTTGGAACTAAACTAAGCGTGATTTTCATGTATTTCGATCTGCTGAATATGAATCGAAACTTTATTGAGACCAAGAGCCATTTCAAATGTAAAAAAATCACACAAACCCTCCAAAATTCCGAAAAAATATAGTTTTCATGATAAAAAAACTTTTTCTGGTCCAATTCAGATAAAATTTTATATCTTTTCATGTCTTCAATTCGCATCTTAATTTTTTTAGTCTATTCACCCTCTAAAGCTGGAAAAATTCGAAAAAATTGTAAAAATTTACAATTTTTTTACAATTTCAAATTTTACAATTTCAAATTACAATTTCACAAGAGCCATATCAAATGTAAAAAAATCACACAAACCCTCCAAAATTCCGAAAAAATATAGTTTTCATGATAAAAAAACTTTTTCTGGTCCAATTCAGATAAAATTTTATATCTTTTCATGTCTTCAATTCGCATCTTAATTTTTTTAGTCTATTCACCCTCTAAAGCTGGAAAAATTCGAAAAAATTGTAAAAATTTAATTTTTTTAGTCTATTCACCCTCTAAAGCTGGAAAAATTCGAAAAAATTGTAAAAATTTACAATTTTTTTACAATTTTTTCGAATTTTTCCAGCTTTAGAGGGTGAATAGACTAAAAAAATTAAGATGCGAATTGAAGACATGAAAAGATATAAAATTTTATCTGAATTGGACCAGAAAAAGTTTTTTTATCATGAAAACTATATTTTTTCGGAATTTTGGAGAGTTTGTGTGATTTTTTTACATTTGAAATGGCTCTTGGTCTCAATAAAGTTTCGATTCATATTCAGCAGATCGAAATACATGAAAATCACGCTTAGTTTAGTTCCAAAAAATTTTTTTTATCATTAAAACTGCCGATTTTCATCATTTTTACGGTTTTTCGAAGTTTTCTCGAAATTTTGGGGGTGTAGGGGTCAAACTGACCTCGAATTCGGATTCAGCGGACCAAAATACGTACCCGTAAGTAGGTCCGGTCAAATGCACATTCTACTCAATTTTTTTTGTGTGCCGGTGTTATTGACCGATGTTAACGAAGTTGAAATTTTGGAAAAGCTCGTGAGATGTCGCATGGCTTGTGAAAAAGTCTTTCCAATCACTTTGATTCTTGCCATAATTCTTTGCCCGAACAGAGTTTAAAAGGTTGGAAAACCGATATCTCTGGTAAAGAATTAGAGCACCTCTACGGTCAATAATTGGTGATTTTTCTGACAAAGTTCTGGAAAACGGGTTCTTTTGAACGTGTCAAGAAATGACATGTTTCGTTTTAAAATGATTCGAAATTTCACTCTGTTTAGTATCATGTATGATTTCAAACTAATGAAACTTTATTGTGGTCAGATAGTTGCAATCAATGCTCCAGTAACTTGTGGAGGACATTTTACATTCCGCAAATGTTTCTGAATTCTAATATATTTCGAACGTTATTTCAACCCACCCGCTTTCGAACGACGATGAGACAACCAAGCATCCTCAAAGCAGTGTATTTGAAGAACGTTCCCTCTGGTGTACTTTGCTCGTTTAATGGCGCGGATAACGATCAATAGTGAGAAAAGCTGAAAGAAATCTCGAAGGTTGAAACATAGATATATACCGTAAACGACTCCTCGCCGGATATCCGCTGATGGAGAAATAAAATTACAAGCTAGGATAGTTACCGACTACACCATCGTACAGATTGCGACGTAGTATCAAAGTGACGAGTGACATCCGCTTTCCGAACCAAAGCAAAGTCCCTCGAAAATCCAGATTGCTCAAGCTACGGAAAAGCCAATTCTCCACAGAGAGAAGAACACGCACTTCCGGTCCTCAAGATTCGAATCCTGTAGTGTATACAGTAACTCGCAATCAGTTAACTCCACTTATGTTATATTTTCTACTTCTTCGCTCTTGCTTTGACCTTGTGTTAAAAATGAGATTCGCCTTTAAGATGGTAATAGAGGTGAAAAGCGACAAACGAACCGTCAAGATTCCGGTATACTTTGGAAGTCTTTCCGAGTAAAACAGTTTCCCTAACATTACGATCCGTAGATTATTCCCATCGGTTTCCTGTCACGGTGTAGCCAACAGGCCAAGCTTTAACACTGCAGGTACGAGTCTTGTCAGCTCGACCTCCAAGTAGCGAGCGAAAAACGTGATGCAAGCATTTTTGATAACACGGTAAAGCACTCTTCGGTTTTAGAGTTTAAGTGTCCCTCGGCTGATTGTGAGTTTTCTTTTACCATCGTCATTTGGAGCTTATAGCTCACTGCCATTTCTTTCATCGAGCCGAGCTTGAGCTACCTAGGTCGAGGGATTGCAGCTGTATCAATTGATGACGGGCACAAATAAAAAAATAATCTTCTATCGTCGCAGACACTTAAAATATGGCTAGTTGCCTTCTGCCAGTTTATGGATCCTTTCAGGGTATAGAGAAGCCGACTCTATTGTTGACACCATTCGGTTTATTTTCAGACAGGCAGTGTGAAGCAGTTTCATAGCAATTTCATTCGAGACACAATTTTCTTCCTGTCAACCTGCGGCCACTCGCAGTTCACAGTTTCAAACTTGGGAGTTCGGAGTGAGGCCACTTTGGCGTTTGGGGCACCTTGGGATCCATCGATTCAGGAGTGTTTCCAGACGGATAATTGGAGTGTAAAAGTCAAGCATCGAAAGAGCGACCATAAAAAATGTAAGAAACTGTGAGTACGTTTTTTACCGAAGTTAAATTGCATCGAGAAAGGTGAGTGTGACAAGCTGTTAGAGGAACTGAACCTTACAACGATTCCACCCTTGGTCACGGAATTACACACCGGTCGTTAACACCATGCCTTCCATTTTTGCCGGTAGGATGGTTATACTGCCTGGTGCACCGTAGCGTGAAAAACTGGGAGCTTGTATTTACTTGGCAAAAAGGTCAAATGAGAGCGACGATGGATGAATCAAAGTTAGGTGTTCCTTTGGTCGTCCGAGCGGAGGAGGGACAGAGATTACCTACGCCGGAAAAAGTCCTCTCGATCTTGGCCTTGGGCATGGGCATTACTCGTCTTCGCAGCCGGATAGGCGCAGCATAGCTGGACACGAAGTGCTTGGTAAAATATATACAAGAACGAGGAAAAACGTTAAAATATGCCCGGACTACACGGTCCCGTTCACCCGGGATCATCATTCAACGGGACAGCGGCGGATATGCTGTCCACTACACCAGTTCTCTGCAGTATACCGTGTGTGCTTTTGTATAAGCTCCTTATGAAATACATCTCGAACCAGTCCACGGATCAACCGATCATGCAATACACAAGACACAACAGGCCAGATGTTGATGGATTCGTAAACCAGCCAGTTACATCTTGATAATAAACGGCCCATGTATGGGCACAGTGACGGATATATGAATGCTCAGTTTTCGGGTAATACGTATGGAGAGGGCAACTAGACCGCCATCTTGGCTCACAATTAGTTTCAGCACGAGATGTCATATCATGTTTTGGTGGTAGTATCCATTCGAATAATTATTAACCATCTGAAAGGTGCATCAGTTGTAGGACAACACTGTATTATTAATGTCACAATGAGGGGTTGATGACGAAAGATTCATGAAACTAGTCCTAACTAGTTACTGCATTTGTTTTCCAGTAATAATCACGAAGTCTTGAGCGACGATTGCTCATCAAATGGCATGCCAGTGAAAAAACACAGATGCATGGTTATCAGATTGTGATGGACTGCTACAGTCAAGTATAAAGCATACTTTGGGATTCTAAAGAAACGGTTGGTTAATGGACCATAGACGCAATGCATTCCGTCTTTGTGCCACCTGAGCTAAAGCTGCTGTACTTACCCACTAGAGACTTTAACGTTCTCGAATAGAACGGTGATTTTCCTCTCTGTGTACTTATACCTTTTTACTTGTCGTCGTATGGCTCGTGGGATTTTCTTTACGGATAATGTAGAAACGTAGAGAAACAGAAAATGCGGTAGGAAAAGGTGAGCTCCAAGCTCTCCCGCGGGCCATACGTACAAACGTAACATCTGGCTTATGAAGAAAATCACCGTGATCTTCGGAGTCAGACCGTGTTTGTTTAGGACCTGGATTCTTTTACCCCACCTGTATGACGGCTACACCATTTAATGCTCGCTAGGACTTTGAGAACGGCGAAAGGCAAACGTTAAGCGACGCGACGGGAGCTTTCCAAGCGGATTTCAAATCGAACGTCGGAGACCGTTTCCAACGGATAAAGAGCTTAGATCGGTATTGATAATCGTCCAAGAAAAGATCTCACCGTTTATCCTCTGGTTCAGCCGCGATCCGACCCCTCGAATGTGTTCGGAAGTGTGATACTTGCAGCGTGGTTTCCAATTCGCATGGTTGACGGAGAATGAGAGAGAAAACAAGAACTTAAATACCTTCTTTTTCCTCAACTCACTCTACTAATTAAAAATACGTTTGATCGAAGTAAAAAAATAAAATAATTAATAAAAAAAATGAACAGACTGAGGCTAAAGGTGGTTTTTTTTTTTTTTTTCTTTTCAAGTTGACCAATCGATGGTCTTCGCGACAAGCCGCGCGACGTTGGGAGCGTCAGCATTGCCGGCGACAAAGATCAAGTTGGAAAAGAGTTGTAGAATCCAGCAGTAAATTTCATTTCCTCTCTCGTTCTCGTTCTGCTTCCAGAAAGGTTGAGAAAGAGGAAGAAAGGCAGAATCAGAGACAGAGGAAGAAAGACGGGGAACAAAATTTCATGGAAAATAACATTCATTTGACTACAAGGGGAAACTTCGCTTTGCTTCTGAAGACCCAGCGCCCTTGATACACTGTCAAAAGTTTTCTAGAATGTCTCCGCACTCACGATGAAAGGCGTGAAGTGGGTATTAACTTTCTGAATAGAGATGTTAGTATGAAAGTGATAATAATAATCATATCAACGTTGGGTCACGTTGGAAGTCTTCCCTTCACGGTATAATCTAATCCTAAACGACTCACGATGATATTCTCTTGGATGTTGATTTTTTTTTTTATCAGAAACTCCGATTGCTGCATAAATCTAGTATGTATGTGTTTTGTCCGTCTTCTATCATCCCTTGATTGTAAATATTTCACCCTTAACGCGCTTTCACAACTGCAAGTCCATTCAATTTCCAAAGTTCTACGCTCTGATAAACACTTGTGCTAACAGTCATATCATCACTCTATGTTTTCCTCTTCGCGGTTTATAGTTCTTCCGATAGCATCGATTGTCAAGCGTCAAATCTCTATCCTTTTTCTGAGTAACTTAAAAGTATCGAGTTCATCCTGCCATTTGTTTGCCAAATCTGTTTCAGATCAACCAAACTTTTGGCTTGTGCCTCTATGAAAACTTCAATTCTATCCCTGTTTGAACAGGTCTAGAACGAGACAACCCTGCATTAGATGGAGTTTAAATCCATTGTACATGTTAGTTTAATGCCATGTGAACTTGAGGGTAAATTTTTTTGAGATCATCAAGGTTCGTGACAAATCACCGTACAAATTCCATGGTAAGAGAATATTCGTAGTTCAGATGAGCGTAGTGGTATCGCTGAACCCCATGCAGGCAACATTGTCCCCTACTCTGTAGAAATTGGTGTCAGCGGCGGGATACGAGAATGGAATATTGAATAATCTTACTAGGATCGATAGACAAGATAGCGAAAAAAATATATGTTGCTTGAACGTGCACTCAGGTGACGAAGAAAAATTTGAAATGGAAAAAAGATGTTAAAGCAAGCTTTGCAGAGAACCATAAGGATAAGTGAGTACAGTGGGAGACAAGTAACGAACGCGTAATTAATTGTGATATAGCTGACGCGTAATTGACCCCCTCAAAAAAGGAGCATTTCGAGTACATACTGGTTTCCTCGTTGGCCGTGGTAGTCGGCACCACTAGCATGCTTTATTCAATGTCTTGAGTGGCTCGTATGCAGTCGTGCATATACGTATGTAATTACCTAAGTGGGGATCATTAACGTCAGCTAGCGTTGCACTCCTGCCGTGCAAAGGTATAAGCGAATACTTGGCCAAATTGAACGTATGTAGCCCAACCAAGCGCCGCAACTACGGTGGGATGAACGAGGCATTTTGCACGGGCGAAACATGCCGGGATCCGAGGTGCAAGCTTGGAAGATGACGTATGGCAATATTGAATGTTGAACATTTTTCCTGTTCAAAGTATTGGGAAATTTTTATAGGTATGGCAAACAAGGATATCGAAACGCAGAAAGTAGAAGAAAATAAACGACTCTGTTCTTTGTAATGGAGTTTATTATCGTTTACGGCCGAAGGTTAATGTAATTGATGTTCCTAGAGGAAGTCACAGGTAGAAAATCAGGTTTAGACTAATTAGAAACAAGAGAATCCTGATTACTTTATGACGTTGTAGATTCATCATCTTCACCTTTTTTATTATACCTAGTTCAAAATCGGTGAAGAAGCGAACTACTCCATATTGTCATGCTTGTAACAGATGTAAAAGGCACGTAGGTATAGGTATGATGCCGTAACGTCTAGAAGGACTGTTTAAACTCTCTGTTGATAATAGTTGATGATCTGACTGAGCCTCAGAAATTACTCCCGGTGACTGGGGTGGCTTGTCAGCCGGGAGATTGAAATTTGTGCAAAATGCATTCACCTCCAGCTCCGTTTAGTACGAGCTAGGATACAACATCGTCACGAGTCAGATTCCACGAGATTCGCGTGTAGACAGACATGCGAGTACAATACGATTTCCCCCCTATCCTTTTACGTCCTAGTTCCAACAGAGCGAGGGATTCAAGGGTGGTAGGTAAACTTCGTGTGACAAGCGTACAGTAGGGGACTTAACGTCCATCCGATCGAACAATTTCTGGTTGACTGGAACGGTGACGTCTGGCTTACATAAAGCGTTGTTACATCAGGTGAAATTCGATTCATAATAACGAGTTTCCACTTAATTTGGCAAACAGCCGGTGTCCATAAATCCCGCCAATGCGGAATGACAAAATTCACGCGGAATGATTCTGGGGCAACTGTTTACTTCCGGTAAAGAACCATTACTCGGAGGAAGCTGGTCCTCGGCACGGCAATTTTTGCCAAGATTTCGCGCCGCCTTGCTAACGACGTCTCATCGTCGAGAGTCACTTCTATTATACATATATACCTGTAAGCGATACAACTATACGAGAGCTCGGTCTCGTTGTGCGAAGATGAAAAGTCAAATGAAACGCGACTGTCTACCGGTTATCGATTCCCCGGGATTTTCAGTCCCTCGTTAAGTCTGGCCACCTCCGAGTTATATTGAAAATTGAAAACTTATCAGCCGAGCACTGCCGCCCCATTTATTCCTTTCGACTAGGCGTCGACCAACGTCGAGTCTCTCCCGATTCCCTCTGGATTTGCGACTCGTAGTCGTGTGGATGAGCCGATCATAAACGTTCGGGAAGTCGAGAAAGGAGCTATGGACCATCGGAGTTCGGCTTATCTCTCGTCCGTCCTGTCGTCGCTGAGTATTGGTCACCTTCACCCTGTTGGGGTTTCTGCTCTGCGGGGTAATTTCATGCCGGGTCACACTAGAGCCTAATATCCGAAATCGAACCGCGGGTCGGAGCTTTCACCGAGTTTTCAAACTCCCGCAGGACCTCGTCGATGCTGATTACGGCCCACATCGCAGCTCCTTTGGATATTGCCGAATTTCTAGTGAGCGATATTATTTTTCCGCAATGAATTGTCCAGCTGCGAGTTGTAGGTTGGTTAACGAAGCGTCAGTCTGGATGCTTCTTTCTCACCCCGATATTTCGTCTGAATAAAAAGCAAACGAAACTTATCAGTGCGGGACCAACTCGGATTTGCACTGTCTGGTCCTTGACTGAGTCCAAATTTTGTCGTCTCAGCTTTTTTCCAAGTCTCGAAACTTTGGAGGGCGGAAAACTTGCGCCTTGTTCTGAATTTCATCGTACAAACTTATTGAGTCGGTTCTTTCATTGTATAAATAACGATCACCCTTTGAGGTATAGACGGTGTACTTCGGGTGGATTAAGTTGGCTTGTACGTATAAAATTACAGACCAGAAGTAATATCTTTACGACTTAAAATGAGAATTCAGATCGAAGATGTAGACGACCGGTGATTTTTCATCCCGTTTTTGTCTCTTTTGTTGTCATTTTTACCTTTTTCACACGCCTCAAACGACTTTGCTACTTCTTACTCTGAGCTCGAATAAAGACTAGTATCTCTTTTATACCCAGAGCAAAAGGATACATTCTGTAGCTTGGCTTAACTGGACGATGGCAGTCACTATCTCACTGTTTGAATTACTTTTCTGGGAAAAAGTTCTGTGCCAATACCGCCGGAAAGAAGATATTTTCTAAGGCTCATAATATGCGGAAGAATAGAGACGCAACTTCTGGATTTCTGTAGTTTGGATTTGAATGCTCGTTGCATTTAAGCCTGCAAAGACAGGAAAAAGAGGGACGGAAGCAAGGAATATTTCAAAACGATTCTTCGTAAAAGTTTATTTACACCATTTGAGGCTACATTTTTTTGGTGAAACACGGACACACCATGACCCGAAGAAAACCTAATCCTTGAATATATATGTGTATATACCCTAGGGTGGTTTCTGTTTTTTGTTTCCAACTTTTTTTTTAAGTACCCTTCGAAATGTTAATTTTTAGCCTCGTGAAACCAGAACTCGGTAGCAAAATTTTAAAAGGTGCCTCATTTGGTTTGCATTTTACAAAGACTCTAACCGAAATATCTCGAAAACTATACAAGCTGGGAACCTGTTGTTGGTTTCATTTTGTAGGTAATCAAATATTATTTAAAAAATGTCATGACTACTCCGTGACATTATTTCCATCAGCTTAAAACACGGGTAAGATAAATGTTTACAAGTTAATAAGCATCTTCATTCACTTATTTAATGCACTAAACTTTAAACGTTCGTATCGAATCCAAGGTGAACATTTAGGTATATAGTCTTGAACTTTTTTATAGAAAATTTGACTATCTACAAAATGAAACAATAAATAGCTTCCCAACTTGTACAGTTTCCGAGATATTTTGTTCAGTGTTTGACAAATTCAAACCGGATGAGGCACCTTTTAAAACTTTGCTACCGAGTTCCGGTTTCACGAGGCTTCGTTTGTGGTTAAGAACTAACTTTTCAAAGGGTACGTAAGAAAAAAAAGTAAACAAAACACCACCCTAATATACACATTATACATATAGTATATTAAATTTTTGCCATAGTTATTCACATGAACATGTTTAGTAATATCACTTTGCATTGATTTATGACAGGTCATGCAGTTTGACAAATCTTTGCCGCTTGATCGCGTTTCATCGCTGCCTGATTATACCAAGTGAGTGACGGCCTGTGCTGTCACGGAGAATATCCTTAGATTATGTTACGTGAAAAATCTTGTCGTTTATTTTATCATTCTGAAAGCTCATTGTAAATGCTTCCTCAAACTATTTTTCATTCATTCCATACTGCACAACCAAATATCTCAATTTATTCGCAGAAAGCAGTGTACTTTTACAATTGTTCAAGACTATATGAATTGCGTTGCTGCTGTTATTAAAATGTAGTTACGGCAGTCTGTCTATTTGTTTGTTAAAATTCCATAGCCAAATTACAGATTGAAGAAAAGCTAAAGACAGGAGCTGAGACAAGTCAACCACTCCAAATAATCCGTATTCGATTTCCGTATCAAAAAAGTTGGAAAATCAGATTGAGATAAAATATTCGTAAAAAATATGTATATATATGTGAGCAGAAAATCCGAGCAAATGCCTGCACGATGTAAAAGGGCACAGCTGTAGGTTGCTTGAAACGGAACTTTTTCCGGCCGAGACATGTCCTCGACGTTCGCTGAACTCCATCCGAGCAATTATCACCTAGCAGATGGATAATATCGGGATATGGTTGACGCTCGGTTTGTACATATGTACTCACACACACAGGCACACACGTAAACACATACATACGCAAGAATATAGTTCGTTAAAAGTTTTAATGCAAGTTTTAATCACACGCCGACCGAGCAATCATTTCCGCCCATGTAACCCCTGCAGAGTCGGAATCGAAGTTGTGAAAGGATCCGGGATCGTATAATCATCCCAGATGCGAACTGGCATTGGCACATCATGCAGCAGTAAGTGTGAGAAAGACAGGTACCGTCATCCGGTGCTAATGTGCTCTCGGATCTGCCCCAAAGCTGCTCCGCAGGACTTGATTATCGCGATCCACCTTCAACGTCGTACGTATAGTCCGTGCACAAAGCCAAACATGGCCTGGGATCATTTGCTGAAGGGTCAAAGCTGGTCCCGATAAATTCCGAATCAAAGCCCAACTGCGCGATAGTCGTTCGAACATGGTGCGGTTCCATCACATTGCGAAAATTTGTTCGTCCCCTGCATCGGTTCTCTGTTCTCTCGGGCATCCTGTGTGCGAGCGGACATTTCCAACGTGTGAGTGCGCGAGTCCTGGCACCACCAGGATCCGCTGTTCGGTCGGTCTGTAGCCCGCGATCTTATCGACCCGCCGAGGGTTTCCTCCTTGCCAGCTTATCCGCTGAGGCGGAAGGATAAAAGCTCGGACCTCGCGGTCGTTAGAGTTAGCTGGTTGGTAAGTAACTGTTGATCGTACTTTCAACCGCACGAACCCAACTCGGCCACACACGACAGAGCCAAATAGTTCCCGGTCCTAATTGGCCACCGTTTCGCGTCCGTTTTATCACCCATTCGTTATAATTCAACCGAAATTCCCTCACCCCCCTCTCGCGCTCGAACGTTGGCCACGATCATACGGGAAAGCAACGTCGATATCTCATTATCAAACTCACCAATGGCTCGTGAACTAGGCCCATTTTCTTTTTTCTTCGTCACATTGGTCTTATCGCGGCAAGTGTTGCGTGTCCCGTTAATTGCCAGGTCGATGAGACGGGCAATATGGGTTAACCGGTTCCAATAACAACAAATGTTATGAGACGGAAAAAGGAGAGATGTTACGTCCTCAAATTCATTTCACCTCGATCTTTTTCCACGAAATTATTCCCCCCGATACATATATGTATATATAGTCTTAAATTGCGTTACCCATCCATTGTTCCGAGGCAGACCCTTTTGGATAGTGGCCAAAATAATGCCCGAGTTTTGGCCAAGCAGGTTCATCGATGCAGGATAAATCTGCTGCAGGCATTTTGGACACTCGCCAATCGTTGTACAGAGTAACGATACGTGATACGTATTATCCACATTTACTGACAGAGCCGATTTAACTCGCGGCAGGACAAAAGCTGGACTTGCAGCCAACCTGCAGGCTGCAACTGGTCCTCGTCATTGGCCAATCAATCTGTCAGCAAGTCTTGTTACGGTTTCAACAGGGATTCACAGTAATTTCTTACGGTTGTTACGAGGATGAAAATTTTGATTTAGCGAGTGGATCGCGTGACATCTGTCGGTGGTTTATCGGATCGCATAACGAGGCGCCGTTCAAACGGTGGTTACGTAAGGTAAGTGTACCAGTTATTGACTCTGTCCCAATTATCGACCTTTTTTGGTTCTGTATGTTTGATCCTCACTTCTAATATTACCAAAAAGTGAATTTGTAGCGTCTAACTCATCGGCAATTGATTTCGGTCATCGAGAAATTCACAGTTTGTACCGGCAATTTATAACGTTGGAAAATAAAAGGTTCGAAAATTGGGTATAAACGTATCAATAACTGGTAGACTTGTCTTAGATTTGGAGGAGAACCAAGAGGATAGGTTGAGAAAGAGCTCTTGAGGGGGAATGTCCTTCTCGCAACTGACCTGGTGCTCCACGGTGCTTCTTCCGCTCGTTTTCCCATAACGCAAGAAGCTTGCGCAATTCGATCAGCCTCGGCTGAAAAGGAACGAGAAATCTGATTGCATGCAGAGCCCGTGGCGCCCTCGGACCGCCGTTTCCGTAAGCTCTCGAGCTTTTAAGGATTCACCAAGTCCGTCGGCGTAGAGCCTACCGAACAAATTAAGAAAGGACTTCGGTGGAAACTGGAATTTTAGCTTAACTTTTATTTTAAGTTTCGTACCGAAAGTAGTTTAATTCAATATTCCTTCTACAAATTTCACTTGAGTTTTTTTTTTTTACGGGTAAAAGAAAAAAATCATTGGACATCGGGGCTGAAAAGTTAAACCGAGTCTCGGGTCAAGACGCAGGCTTTTATCGTAAGAGTCTCTCCTTGATAGAAAAAAATCTTCAATGCTAAAACCGTATTTTTTATCCAATTTGTATCGATCAAGTCTCGTTCGGTTTACGAACACTGCATTTCTTATGAATTGCCTAAAATTAGTGTTCTGTAACGTTATTTGAAGATGAGAATTAAAAAGAGCTTTTTCTTCGCTGCATAGCGATTTATTGCTGTAAATCATTATTGTAAAAAGTGCCACAACAGCGTTATTCAATCCTTCTCATCATTTATTTGCTTTTTTTTTCACATACAATTTTAATACAACTGTGACTTTACAATAAACTTGCACATATATATACGTATATATATATACTGTTTTTGCGAGTAACCAAAAAGAAGTTGACAAAAAATAAATCATAGCGTATATATAGGCGATTTCTGAATAGTCCGTTTACCAGTAAAATGACTCATTTTGTTTATCAAAAGAATTATACATACTCTGGTTGCTCCAAGATGATGAATGATCTAGCTGATAAAACTGAATTTAATTCTGTATTAAATTCCTGTTACACAGTTATAATTGTATGAAAAAATTATTCTCATCCATTTCAGACTTGGTGAACCTTTTTCACAGCCTTTTAACCAATTATTTTGACAATTGTTTTAAAATTCCTCGCCTTTTTTTGGAGTTACGGACTGCATGTCCGATGCATGCTCAGAAGCTGCTCGAAATTCCCACTCTTGCGCTTTTTTCAATCTTCAAATTCTCTCAATAGCGTTAGAAAATTTACCGTACGACATTAACATTTCGTCGAGAATTCTGACGTGGCATTGTGAATCGAGGTGGCGACGGCGGCGGAGGGCGAAACGTTTAAACATATATAATATGGGGCAATGATGAAGAGGAAGATAATTAGGAGAGTTAAGATGAATAGAATGGCACATCTGCGGGGGAGTTGCAGTGCTTAAGTAGTGAAAGGGCCGAGAGGCGCGATGTAAGGCGTCGTTGGAACGAGAAGCGATCGCATTATTTGAGGGAGCCTCCGACGTCCATTCCCGAATGGAAGAGGGCGTTATGAAATTACGTTTTCCGCTGTAAGGACGACGTCAGTCCCACCGTATTGTATTATACAAGTATGTATATATATACGTATATATTTAGGTGCACTACACAGGTTCTCCATTAAAATTTAATGAAGTTCGCGGCAGGATTTTTGAGCAACTCGGTTCCCCCTCTCGGCGAGATGTGAATACACCAAGTTTTATAACGTCTAGAAATATTTTTCATTGGAAATCCGAGTCAACCTGATTAGTTTTTCAAAAAGACCCAATTCCGATGTTCGAACTTCTGACGAGAACCAAAATTTGAACTCATTTGATCCTCGGATATCTCAATTGCGATATTCAAAGTTCGAACCTCGATTAATCTTTGAGATTTTCTTTTCTTGGATTCCACAGATTTGAAATTCTATCGAGTGTCACTGAAATGCGGGGATTGTGTTGCGGATTCTTTTCCATTCAACTTATACCTGCAGTATTTCCGTTATATTTATACCTGGCCGTTCAGTTTCCGACCGAAAAACAAGACCAAGAAATGAATCAACGGAGAAGAAAGAAGTCACTGCGAGTCCCTGCAATGGAGCAAAGTGTACCTTGGGCTGCAGCTATTCGCGTCAATAAAGGGAACCGCAGGAAGAGGGTTGCACCAGGCGACCACGGGATGGACGTCGGGCGGAAAAAGTCTCGTTAGGGGTGGTGTACACATCCAGGTATGTATGTCCGTGTAATGCAGCGGCACTAGTGAATAGTATACATGTGGTATATATGTAGGTGTGTGCATGTAGTCGGTTTTCAAGAAGGTTGATGAAAGAGTCGGTTGCAAATAGAATTAATTCTGTATAGTTATACTATATAAGTGTGATGTACAGCGTTTTCCACGACCCTGCGGCTCGAGTTCTCTTTAACGCGTGCAATCTGCACGATTTAGCATTGTTGCATATTTCAACCCTGGACTCAAGGATTAATTAAGGCGCATAGGGGCGAAACCTGGCGGCAATTAGACGCAAAAGAACCTTGGCTAATTGAGTAATTTACTCGAAAAGCTTCGGGTTCCCACTAATTAGTTTCCTTTTGGGCAAAGTGGAGCGTAGGACTGCGCGCAAGCTTGTTTTATCACGACCCACCAAACTACCGGAGCTTCTGTTGGGTCGGTCATGTGTTATTGGTTGTGCTTTCGCCGGTATTTTACTCGGCAATATAGCGCTGCTCAATCGTGGAACGTCAATCGATGATTTGATGCTGGTTGGATGACGCTTGGACGATGTTAAAATTCCGCGTTGTCGACTTCGCGGCTTGGAAATACTTGGGAAAGATTGAAATCTGTTGGGATTACTTCGTGTTACGTGTATGACGTTGAGTAAAAAAGATCTGTGTGTGTGATTTTAGGCAACTTCGAGTTACTGTATAACTTGAAATGAATTCAATTTACTTCGTTCGAGTTGTGACAACTTTTAACGACGTTATTTGAAGGCATTTGTATTCACTTTGGGTCTTGTTAAGTGTCACTCGTCTGAATGCAAATTTTGTTGAATTTCATCAGAAGTTGGGTGAAATCAGTTGAGGTCACCTAGAGTCGTTTATACGACATTGATTAACTCAAATGAATATGAATTATAACTTCGTAATTGAAGTGAAATATAATCTTTATACATACGGGTGCCTGAATTAAACGCCTTTATCGGGGATTTAAAAACAAATTCACGTGGTTTCAAGTGAGTTTAAATAAACTTCGCGGCATTCGATGTAAAACGTATTATATTCACTTGAGATTTTTCGCGCTGGAAAGAAGCGGCGATTCGAATATTTCCATTGAAAATTTAATATCAGGATCACCACCCCAGTCGAAATAATTCCTACGATTTTCTACGAATTTTCAGAGAAATTGTAGAACATTTTGTAAAAGTTTGTGCAAAAAATAGTTTTCGTAAAAAATTGTAAATATGCATAGTTTGTCATAAAAACTTATAGATTCTCATAATTTTTAACGAAACTTACCAAATTCTTTACAAAAAACCATGCGTACTTACAATTTTGTAATAAATAATACGAAAAATTCGTCGTAGTAGTGGAAATTTTCATCAGGTCGTTGTGATATAAAGTTTTAATTTTTCTGCGTAGATTCAGAAGCCACAGGTTGAAAAAATGTTGGAAAAATTAATTTCTCAACATAAATACGTACTGCTCAAAGTACTCGATCGATATTCAAGTCAGAAAATGGCTCTGCTATTTTCCTACATGAATTCGTCTGACGCTCCGATACGGCTGAGGGTTTAAGAAATTTCTATGACAAAGTGTCAATGATCAAGAATTCAGGGTAAAAAGGTTGCCCGCAGTTTCGAAAGTGCCACCGAATACTGATCTTGAGTGTGTCGAACAACAGCGACAGGTTTTTGGGGTGATGGGGTTGGAATATTTGGAACATTTTTCACGGGGAGCACGTTCCGTTCGGCGGGTACATAAGCCGGTATACCCGCTTATTACCGGACTCGATAAAATGATGGATTGCTCGGCATACACTTGACTGGGGTATTACCAACAACGCCACGGTGGTACATGCATACATACAGGGTGGTGCTTTCAGCCCTGTCTGCAAGGCGGTGTACGGCACACGTGCGGGACTATTGTCAGAGCTGGGTACCAGCGACATATATACGGTTCACGATCTACGAGCTACGCAATGCATTATGGAGTACCTCCCCCGACTCTCACCCTGGTTCCAAAAATACTCCGTGAGCATAGATGAGAGGCTGAAATATTACGGGTCGTTATAATATAAGCACTGAAAAAAATTTCATTTGTTATGGTACCAAGAAAAATTCAGTAAAACAGGTATCGTCAATAATTGTATGCATTAATAATTTCTCAACGTCTTGTAAATATATTTGGTTTTGAACAAAAAATTTCAAAGAAGTTGACCATTCCAACTGTACTGAGCTTTCGTCTGATACCGTTTATTTTTAAATCCTGAAAACACCGGTCAATTTAATTGGAAGCCAAGCAAAAAAGGATATCCGCATTGATTCAGTCGGAGCTTCTTCTCGTTTCAATTTGTCGGTAAAATTGGTTGAAGATGAAAAAAAAAAAAAAAACAAAAAACCGTAACGCGTTACGAACCAAAAAACAATGCTGTCACTTTCTGTAAATCAGAATTTCGGTTCAGTGACTATAATTGCTAGTGTCAGACCGAAGGTCAGATTTTGATCGAAGCCGAAGGTTCGGTCGGACATTGATAATTATACGTCGACGTTGTAGTTGGGGGGTAGTTTTGATTTAAAAATTCAAATTTCAACGTCGGTAAAATTCGCGGCATTAAGTGATGAGGATGCAAATACAGCGATGCTAATCTCGAGTCCTTAATTCCCATACATTAACATTTGATTATACCGCTTGCCTGCGGATCGCCTAATCCATCATTTCCTGTACAAAGCTTCCTGCTCCAAATGTCACGTGTCTGTCTTTGATACGTAAGATTACACGGTTGGGTAGTAACTGCAAACACGAACAGGCGTGTCACGTTCGTGAAATATTTTACGTATTACGCTTGTCAAATATCACCTGATTGTGTGTCAAACTACGACGATTCGGGTCTAAGTGAATTCTTGTTCGCTTATACTTGTTTTAACAACCGCGCAGGTCTTGGATTGACGACTTGATTACAGTAGCTAATTTCACTGCAGATTTTATACGCAAATACGGATACAGTATAATATTGTACATTTTACCAATCGGTATTTTTTTTTTTCTTTTTTCTTTTTAAATTTATTTTGGTACCACAGTGAAAAACGGTTCACCGGTTTCTGAATTATTATACCTACTTCTTGTAAATCGCTTGATAATTTCACGCAATTGTCCGAATGTGATTTACGATTCGTTCATCTGCCACGTTTCAAGTTACGAAGAAAATTACACCTGTATATTAAGGCAACCTTGCCATAAATTGCAGGGAAATAATCTTCTTTCATTTTCCGTTTTGTTTGTTTGTTCTTTCTTTTCACCCGCTTCGCTTTCTGTACGGTGTATTTTGCAAGCTACCGAAAATTACACCTCCGTTGCTACAACGGTTATCGCCCACCAGTCCTGTCGACTCACAGACCCACCTCAATTATTTACAAATTACCCGAAATTTGCAGATTGCTTGGACGTGATTCATAATACGCCGATACTCGTACGGAATGTTGAGAAAAAGTGTAATACAAGAGCGGAGAAACGGGAACGCTAATTTCGACCCGAATGAAAACAGTCAAAGTTACAATATTTTGACGATAACGAAATTGAAAGATATACTGAGATAAATTTCATTTGCCATAGTAACTAGAAAAATTCAGTGAAACAGGTATCGTTAAAAAGACCGTTCGAATATTGTTGGAATTACGAAAAACGAGGTACTCGTAACCATTTTGCGCTATTGTCGATCCTTTTTTGGCAATTGCAACGCAAAACCAGTTTGTGAGGCTTACTCAACTTTTTTAGTTAAACAAGGCCTTAACGTCAATTTATTGTTCCACAAGTATTAAATTTTCGCAACAGTTGCAAGAAAATATATCAACAGTGATCGTAATGAGAAAGAATAGTAACGGATACTAGAATTTCCGGTAACAGCTAGAAAACTAATTTTCGTTTTCTACCTAAAACTATATTTTTCGATTGCAGAAAAAAATTAAAATAGTTAATGACTGAGCGGTAACCGGAACAAAAAATTTCTTTCAGTGTATCTTTTCAAACGCGATCAAAATCTCAACAGGCAATTTAATTTCACAGGTGAATATGGATTCACATTTGTACTTATTCGATATATCAAATCTCGGTACGTAATTGTCAGGTATAATATTTAAGTGTCCAGATTTCTTCAGTCCCCAAAAAGTAATCGTCAAACACTACGTATAGTCAAAATATAACGAGGAGGGAAAAATATGTGTCTTCAATTTTTTTCTCTCACCAACAGCAGACTGATTACTGGCGAGTTGTATATTATATTCGCCTGAAGTATGAGGCAAAAATTGGATGAAAAGAATGCTTTCTTTACGGTAATGATTATTATGACTATCGTGACCTCTTTTCATTATCTTTCCTCGAATCTTCAATTTTCTATACCGTCCGTGGGGCTCTTTGTTGCTTGGTGTGCAGTTTTTTTGGGGCGGTGGATGAAGGGCTGAGAAGAGGAAGTGGGGGAAGCCTTTAATTAGAAAGAGGCGAAATACCACCCCCTAAGTGTCAACGCGCGGTGAGATATTGAACAAAATTTATATTGCGAAATTATATGTCTCCTCGCTGACTTCGGAGTCCTTTTTGTGGATCCCGGGGGCTTCTATCATACCATTCGTATAAAACCAGGATTAGCTTTTTACTCTTCGCAAAATCTAATAGACTTTCTTTTCGACCTCTACTAATTGAGTTATTAACACTGACAGCCGGCGGGGATTCGTCTTTTTAACCTCAATTTACCGAGATTCGATGAATCCACACGTACTGTTGCCGTTGGATTGGAAAATCGCACAAAACTCCGAACAGTAATTTGCGGTCGCTGGTTGAACGAAAATAAAGAAAACGTAATTTGTAAAATAAATGTTGGAAATTTTCCGTCATAATACGATATATTTCAATTTAGTCCTGTAAGTATCCAATTGTTCGAAATTGTATTATTTTCGTTTTACACACAATTTTTTACTTCCTTTGTTGTGGCAGTAATGTATTTTCAACATCTAGTACCCCACTTCACACCGATGTTGGAACAATGTAAAAGCCACAACTTTTCTAACTGCACGAATTATTTTTTGCAGTGCAGCCACACTGCGGATTAATTTCACCACACTGCAGAATTATTTTCAACAGTCTGGCCAAACTGCGAATTAATTGCATAACGTACTGCTGAGTAATCTTCTGCAGTGTAACCACAACCTGTATTAATTTCACCAAACTGTGGAAAATAATTTTCTCGCATATCTAGTAATTTTTGAGTGTTACGATACGAGGATCACGATTCGTGACATTTTTTACAACACGTTAGGTCATTTTCTGGAAGGTAAGAATCACACACATGTCGTACGTACCGAAAGATAACGGTGAAATTTACCAGACTGCGCATGCGTAAAGTAAATGAATATCATTGGTTTCCAATATCGTGCCACGGAAATAATTTCGTCCTCAGAGCAGGGTAGCCAACTTAATCGAGACGGGAATATTGATGTGTCAAATCCTCTCGCTTGGTGTAGCGAATTGAAATTATGTTGTCAAGATGACTCGTACCAGTTATCAATTGGATAACGATCAAAGTTTCCGAAGCCTCCTCGAATCACTGCATCAATTATTCCAGATCCGTTTAACCTGAAAAAGTAATTCGTATCACTGACATAACTTCCGTAAGCCGCGTTTGAGATCCGAAGTTTAAGTTGGCCAGCCTGCGTGAAAAGACGCGAATACTCGCGCATGCGCGGTAAGACGCTGCTAAGTTTCATGATTCTGAAACAATGCGAAATCGAAGGCTCTTAACGTCACTGATTTGGCGGTATTTAAAGGGGAAAAAAGTTGCGAAACTGTGGTGCAGGGATATTGTGAAAATACACGTATGCCGGGTTAGAATCGACGCTGGAAACGGAGTCGGTTCTTTGTAATGAAACTGGGAGGGAGCATTCGAGGTGTCCGTCCGGCTGAAAAGATTGTCGGTAAGTTCGAATGCTGGAAAGCTTTCAGGTTTAACGGGTCATCCGATATTTTTACAGTCGCTAAAACGGACCAACCTCACGCGAGGATCGAGTATTCCAGAGACTCGGTTCTTTTTGCACGTTGAAAGGGAATCTCTCTCAACGCCGACTGACGCCGAGTGCATTCACCCCTGTATTTTTTTTTTTTTTTATTCATGTTACTTTTTTTTACCTTTAAACCATTCCATAATTTCCCGCCTACGGCTACTGCGCTGCACTTTCGAGGTGTGGTGAAACGAAGAATATAAACAAATAAACGATTTAAATCAACTATTTGAATCGAAATTTTTTTCCTGCTTACAGCTGGTAGTTAGGAGAGTGATAATTATGAAATTTATGAAATTTATGAAATACTCAGTAAAGTCACAATCGAAACTGATTTAACGATATACCGATCTTATACATTGTTAATACTGAAAGTATAATCTGAACACATGTATCAGAAATTTGATTAAGTATTTTGGAAGAAAGATCTATTCGAACGGAAGTTCATCGCAAAATTTACTTCTTTGGAATGAATTTCGATTGAATCGAGTAAAACTTACTTGTTTACGTCAAGTATGTATTATTTTATAGATATTCGTATTCAAATAAAATCTGTTTGTTTCATGCGTGCAGTTATTCTGAAAATATTCAATAACTGTGATTAATGGAGGTTAAGTTTCGTGATATTTTAACGTTATTGAATTCGAGTTGGACATTTTTCGGTAAAACTTTCTAACGCCACATAAATATTTCTGCTCAATTTTCATCAATGAAAATACGCGGTACGTACGCCGCATTCACTGCAGGCAACAAAATAAATCAAACCACACGTTTGATTTACGAAATATTTCAACAACCGCAGAAAGTCATTTAGGACGAAAAAGTTCAATCTGTAGGTAAACTGAATTACGAAGCAGTTGAATCCACTCATTCTCCGCATTGCGGGTATACAGAGCCTGGATTGCTTCATCGGTGCAGATAACATTCGTGATGCACTCTTTGTCACGATGAAGCATTTCTAATTGACACGTATCGGTCAAAGGCACTTCATCTTTAATTGGGAATTTTATGAACACTCACTTTTACGATGACGCCTGAATTGCGTAATGCAGGAATTACAAGTTGAAGACTGTTGATTGAATTTCATTCGAACAATAAAAAAAGTTTTTTCAAAACTTGAGAATGAACAAGTAAACGTAATTCTACCTCCAAGGAGAAAGAGCAAGTGAAAATTCTTCTACAAGCACTCATGAAAAAAACCCTGAAATTGGGTGAAAATTTCTACCCTCAACTTTTTTTCCAATGGGAGTTCAGCATTTCCTACGAGGTGCGAGTACGAATTTACATCCAAGTTGAGTGGTTTTTTTTTCCGTGAGGGAGAGACTACGTTGAATCGCAGAAAGAAAGGATCAGCCTGACGAGAGATTTCTGAAAGTCCCAAGTCGGATGATAATACTATCCGATGTGTCAATTACCCCCGTCTAAAAGGGTAGACACAAAATTTTCATCGCCTTGCTCGATTCTCATCGACTGGAAAACATTCGATCGATTTCATAAATCATTCGTCTGTAGTGCTGTAAATTTGAGATAAACGAGACATCCCGTAGTCTCGCTGTCAGTAGCATTCGGGGCCCGTCCGGTAGGTTCGATAAAATATGGCGTCTGTACAATAAAGAGTTAAGCTTCAGAGACACACGCGAATTGCAGACAATGTGTCTCCCCGGAGACCTTTTTGAAAAAAAGACAATTCGAGTAGCCGTTTGCACTGCGGGTACACTTTATAAGTGTCGTGATTAATTGCGACGAGTTCTTCAACCGTATATACGAAACGGCGAACCTCGCGTGATCTTTTTTATTCGTTTTTTTTTTTTTTTCTTTTTTTTATTCTGTTTCGTTACCCTCGGAATTCAATAAATTCTCATTCTTTCCAGATGGGGATCCATGCGCTCTACGATGTTAGCACACGCTATAAGCTGCAGGCTACCGAGACGTCAAAAACAACAGAAGTTATAGAGGTTTCGGTCTCGCTTCTACCGCTTGATAAACGGATAATCTTATACGAAAGAAGCACTGCTTGCGCAAACAATGCGAACAAAAAATTTTCGCACGACAAATTTCACAAGACGTGAAACGTTGAGAGTAGAAAATCCAGGAGCAGGTCAGAACGACTGTGGAAGCAATGGACGCAATCTCATCCGTAGGCGCACGGACCTTCAAACGGAGATTGGACCGAATACTGCGTGACTGATGAACGGATGATTAAGCTCGTGCTGCAAGCTTCTAGCTGTCAACGGTATATGCGGTGACATTGAGTCTCCCGGCAGGGAATCGATCAGGCTCCAGGCTATCTATGCCTTCCCTTTTCCTATTCTTTTAATATTGTCCACTCAACAGTGTCAGCTTCAAGTTCAAAGCTCGAGTTTACGGCGAGGATACATTGCAGCTGAACTTAGGTGAGAATAGACGGAGATATGGAACCACGAACAAATGTTCAGAAAGTGTAAAACCTCCTGCTCTGATCAAGTTCGCTTTTAAATGGATCCCATTACCAGAGTTTTTTGACCTCTGATAGCGTATCACGTGGTCAATTTTTATGATTAAGAATAGTTCCTGTGATTCGACGTCGATTATCATGTTTTCTCAAAGCATTTCCTGACGAAACTATCCGCAATATCGCGGGAAATGTACTAGGATGGGTCAATGTGACGTTTATTGAACAGTCACATGAACGTTGAAATTGTTTCAAGTATCAAGGCTTTAAAGTGTCTGTATTGTAACGGGCTCCGCCACCAGAGCAGGGCCGAACACCGTTCATACGAACACTAGTACGCCGACGCACCGACACAAACGGGACGACGTGACAGAAACGCCGGCACATCGACGAACGGATCTGGTAACGCAGACATACCGCCAGGTGGAGGAACATTGTTGACGTGCCCGCGATGACGGTACCGCAGGAATCATTCAACCCAGACAGAATCCGGTTTGCAAGCTCGCAGACGTGTGGCGAAGTGCCTGGCTGATTCATTACAATACGTTCTATATCGCTATCTAGTCAAAAAACAGCCGGTAAACGACATTAAATGTCAGTTTGGTAGAGTCTTGGCAAAGCTCTAGTTCTAGAGAACCACGTTAAGATACAGGAGATATGCAAAACGGGCTTAATCTGCCTCAGTGTAAAAAGAAGGACGATAGAAGTTTTGGGGAAACCATTCAGAATCATAAAAAAACTTGCAGGAGCGAGTAACTGGCGAATTATGTGGAAATTATTGTTTCGAATATTCTTATGTTCCAATCAGCAAGTAAGCAATTGGCACTATGAACATTTGTTGTCGCATGAAGTCCCATCTTTTGTTATTCCCTCTATTTTCATCTAACTGATTTAATTAAAATTACTTCTCAACGAAGTACTCGTTTTCTTGCTAACTATCTTCTCAACAAAGCAAGGATTTCAGACAGGAAAGCGAGAACGGGCTCACAGCCTGCCTTCGCCACACGGCAACGGGATTATACCCTGGGTCTGTTAACTAGGGTTTATTCAGGGGCACGGGATGGGCTGAACAAATCTGCCACTGCCAGTGCAGCAACGAGTGCAAGCTCTGCAAGTTCAGGATCAGTTCATATGGAAGTGCGGCGACGGCATTTTAGTCTCTCAACGTGACGGAACCAGAGACTTAAATGCAATTGTTGCAACAGATGAAAGTCTTGCATCAACTAAGCCAGATAGCCACAGGATTGTAATACAAGGAACTAACCAACCTTCTTCCGGATCCGAACAGAGCTTTTTTTCAATTAAATTTAATGTAACTCAATTATCGTTTGAATAAGGACGGGAAAATCCCTGTAAAGGTTGGGTGCATATCGTTTTAATAATAACTAGTAATGGAACTTTTCTTTCGGACTGGTCGGGCGTCGGTGATAATTTGGATTTTGTTCCGTTCTAATGTTTCCGAATAAACTATACCGCCCGTGAAGCATGGGTTGGATTTTACGAACGCCAAAGCTTGCGGCGTGGGCAAGTCGTTAATTACGGAAGCCAATGAGCTGGACAGTAGCGAGTCGCATAGCCGAGGTCAATCTGGTTCTCTTAATTAGTCATGTTTCCAGCTGCCACCGCGTGGAGGTGAAATACCGGAATATTAAAGCAGTGCCCACCTGTTGTCGGGTTTCTATAGGCGCCATTACTTCTAGCCACTCCCGAATAGTGCCGGGCTCCAGACATGTAGTAGATTGGAATAATTCCGCAAGCCGGAGGATCGCGTAGCCCCAAAGACGCTCGGTGAACGGCCGTCAAACTTGATGGGGCTCACGATCAGTTCACGCCACAGAAAATTGTTCAACCGTGTTACTTTTCCCCGGCAATTCAGTTAACTATCAGTCAGGCCCGTCAAGGTTTGCATTATTTAATAACTAAGTTCCTTCATTCTACAAAGTCTTCTCTTCGCCCTTCCCCTTGACGAGCTCGCTACTCTACGACCTGTACAAGGAACTCGACCGCGCTCCGAGACTGTCGAGCCATTAAACTTCAAGGGCGACAGCGACGTGGTGGATGGTTAATTTCCTCTGCCAAGTGCCAAAATAAATTCTTTGACCCCGAAGACTGTCAGCTGTAAACACAGCGAAAGGTATAACAAACATCGCTAGATTTTTCTCACACATTGATTGGAGACTTTGGGAGGTAAAAAGGTACTTCAAAGTTTTGTAAGCCTCGATACTGAATCTTGGAGTCCATTTGACTGTGTTTTATCGCGATGTTGCACAAGGATTGAAAGATCTGTGTAGGAAAAAGTTATGAAACGATGAAATCGGAAGCTGGTTCACTTCGGAACGATTAGAAGGTTCGAAATTCGAGCTTCTTAATTCGCTCGATGCTTCTTTCACTTCATGACATGCGAAATAATCAATCTTCTCCATACCCTGCGACCTTCTTTCCCGTCATTTCTGGCTTTCTATCCCAGACGATGAAAACAGTGTTTCGAGTGATATTACTCATGTTGATCTGATGGAAAGCCAGCCAGAGTACGCCCGCAATTCGGTAGAAGTGGTTACAGGGCACTTGAAGCTCGCGACGGTACGTGGAATTTCGGACAACCTGGAGACATGTGTCTGATCGAGACGATTGTTTACGCAAGGATCGACGACGCGACGTCCAGAGCTGCTGGTGGAATCGAATGGCCGGTGCGCCAAAGTGCCGGAAACGAGCCTCTGGCCAACACTTCGGGGAAAACTAATTAAAAGAAGAGAAGCGCTTTTCGGTGTGTCTCGTCTTCCGCTCCACCGAACCTAACGTTCGGCCATTGATTTCGGCCACACCCACCGCCGGCCGATCCACCCTTAAAACTCTCTGTAAGATCTAATCACCGCCGAGGGTTGATTGATTTCGAGGAGTCGATAGCTAGTCGGTAGTAAACTTGATATACACGTCACGCATATTGAAACATTGAGCTGTCAACGGTGCCGGAAGCCCTCGACACCTTCGTTTAACAGTGTGACTTTGAAATATCTTGTCACTCGAGTAATCAGCGTTGCCAGTTTAGTAGAATTGAACTGAATCTGGTACGTATTCAACGTATTTAGCACGTCGGTACGCCTTTCGTTGATCCGAATACGAAAAAGACTGAAAAACGCATGAAATCCCTGGTTCAACTCAAATGGCTCGATTGGAAAAGTAAATTTCCGACCGGAGACTGGAGTTAGTGCAAAAAAATTGTTGCGTTGTTGTTGTTGACACAAAATAACGCGTCGAATAACAAATCCAAACAAATCAATTCATCGAATGACAATTTAGTGGGTTGAGTTGTGTTGTGTTGGGTTGTTTTGGATTTGAATTGTTTTCGACGAATTTCCCGCAAAACGAGTTCAGAATGTACCAAGGAGTGTAAAAAGTGTTCTTTTGCTGTATAGTTTTATAATTGAAAGCGGTAAGTCAAACGGTACGTTATAAATCAAAACTGTAATGTTCGTATGAGATTAAAAAAAATAACGAAAAACAATGATAAACCGCTAACCTTCCTAAGTATTTATCATATACTCTTTTCGATTTCAAGTGACCGTCAATTTAGTACAAAAATTTGAAATCTGTTACGGTGTAGCGCTGACTATAATCATGAAAAAAGTTTTCCGACTGAAAAAAGGTAAAATATTTTAGATGTCATGTACATAATTATCTGAAATTTTTCTTTTCGAGAGATAAAGACTTGAATTAGAAAAGCATCGCAGAGTGATGAAAGGCTAATTAACAATTCGAGTGTAAAATGCCTTGGTAAAATGTGATACACGATACTTGTGTATAAGCAGAAATTTGCATTGTGCGACAATTATTCAAGTTTTACGAGTATCAAGTGAAATATTTTATAGAGATCATTATAATTGCATAATTCTTTCCCTCAGTTGAATGAAAACCAACAGATATACCGTCTTCTATATCTTGGAGAGAAGTTTAAGCTCACGGTGATGGGATCTGTGTAATATAAAAATAGAAATCAATATTTAAAGAATAGCGTACCGCTAATAATATCGAAGTCAGGAGGCTCGTTGTTTTATTTTTTTAAACGCATGTTATTGAAAGAAATTTGCGAGTACGGCCTCTTTCGTTTCACATACTGATGTACGTGCTATTTTTTCTGCAGTCTGCAAAGCGACGAGATACGTATACACCTAATATTTTAATATTAGGTCGTGAATTGAAGTGTGGTGGAGACGAAACGAGACAGAATCATACTGCCGTGGAATATCGAATTAGTCTGTGTTAACACAGGGGTTTCTATGTTTTTGAAAGAGAGAGTGAGAGAGAGGGAGGGCGAGAGAGAAGGACGGAGAGGGTTCAAACGAACCCTAACGAGACTGTCAAGTTGTGTAAACTCTTGATATTCAAGACTTGGTAATAACTTGAGTAATTGAGCTGCTAATTGAATTTATTCGAGGCGCCGATTGTAAAATACACGAATTCATTCGGGCAGATGGTACAAGATTGATGAATGCTTTGTGAGAAGGAAAAGGAAACTTTTCAGTGAAGGACCAGAAACGGTGTCGGATAATTCAGGTTGCATTTGCGCGGATTTGTTCGTTAAGTAATTGCAGAATTCAGTTCGCGGTTAATACAGCGATGATTGTACGTCACGATCGTGATTTGATTCGTTCGTGTCATTTATTTTTGTGCGAGCTAAGGCCACAGCGAATTTAATAATTTGAAAATAATAAAAATGGGAAATAAAAAAAATTGAATCGAATCGGTTATTTGATTTTAAATGCGATTCAGACATTTTTATACGATCACAGATGAACCTGCTTTTACTATGCACCAAGTACTAATGGATTGAAATAAATTATCACGTTGATTATGCATACTTCATGTAGTTAAAGCACGAATCGCTTTGTCAGACGACGAACAGAGAATTTCACACCGAAAAAATGAGCAGTAACGCGGTTCGGTAAAATTTCACGAATCAAACCGTCTGCACATTTCTTTTACACTTTTTTTTTTCAGTTATACAGTGATTCACGATAAAAACGTGACTAAAATCAAAAAAATTATCGCTGATTGCAGAGTATTTTCATTTCGAATTTATTATCTTACGGGTTTGTTATGTTTTTTTTTTTTTTTTCTAACGAATCCTGAATTCCTTCCTTGGAGATTCACTTCACTATTACTTAAGTTTCCGAAAGATTTCTGCACCACTTTGAGGGTCGAGTCTAAGAATTGCGAAAAGAAAAATAGAAATGAGAAAAATACTTGTAGTTCAAAATAGCAGAACTGCAGGGCTGATCTACGCGTTCACCGCTGATGGGAGACGGAAGTTTTACATCATTTTGAAATTGTGAAGATTTATACATTTATGTGTTATTCTACGTCATTTGTACCTGAAAAATTTCATCTCGCATTGAAATACCGTTGAAATAAATCGAGGAATAAAGAATCTCAGTTTTGCAATATTTTTTTTTCAGCTAAAACTTGAATCTTGAAATAAAACATCGCGGATCAATCGATCTTCTCTCGCGAGTGGTATTTAAGTCTGGCAGCCGTAAGGTTTTTGTATCATCTACTGTACATTATTCACCGTTTTTAACTTTAGCAGGTCAAACCTCAGTAGAATCGCATGACGGTCACAATAATCGAAATTCATCCAAACGTGATATTTTGCTTAAAAAATGAGTTCTAAAAATCATAAGAAAAATATTTAAGTATTGTTTAAAGATCGCAAAAAAATCTGTCTTATTTTTTTTACTCAAAATAGATTGTTTAAATATTACAAAACATCGGCAAAGTTAAATAAAGTACCAAAAATGTTGAAAAAGTTCTTCATTTCGCATAAAGAATGACGCCGCGAGACCCATTTCCACAACCAAGGGATTCTACGAGAAGTTTGAAAAATGTCCGAGGTGAAATTTACCCCAAGCGACCTATTGGGCTTAAAATAACGAGCGTAAATTCATAATATCGAAATTGCGTTATAAATATTCTAGGTAATATTTTTCTTCCTCCTCGGTGAGCTTTTACACTTGGCCCATTTTAAACACCGGCTATTATAAAACCATATCGCAGATAATCATACTTTCGCGTAGTGTACTTTATGTTTTTGCCCTAAAAAAATCTTGCAAACTTTGATTCAACACGTATTAAACAAACCTCTGATAACATCTCAATATTAAGAAAACAAAATTTTTTTTTTTTTCAACATTTTTTTCAATTACAAACACACGCGCATGCGCATGGTCTTACATATCTGCATGCATTTTACTTTGCGTTGAATATTTAACGACACGCCTTCGACTCGCCTGGAAAATTCGCACATAAATTTGTACATGCATGTGCACGCGTCCGTTGAAAGTTGGTTCATACGTCGGTCTCACACGAAATCCATACGAAATATTGATTCATCATTGCAATTTTTCACTTGACAATTATTTAGTATTAAAAATGGCGAGCTTTTACCGAAGACGAAATTGTTTATGCCTCAAAGTCTTTTTTTTTTGAGCTCAAAGTATAAATCATTCCGTCGTCGTTTTTTTTTTCTCTCTTTTTTTTTCCACATTAATTTTATATTCAATCACAACGACCGAGTATAAAAAAGGTACAGCGTATTATAATTTTCTTTGGCGTTACAATTAAGTACGACAGATCCCATAATATTCGGTGATTAATCACCGCGTTGCCCGCAGGGCGTAAAAAAGTTTCGCCAAAAGTTTTCGAAAGTCATATTTAGAAGATTCGACGACGGGGGGAGAGGGCGGCGATCTTCTCACCACCAGGAACTGTCACCTTTTCGCCCCTGTATTAATAACGCGGCTGTCGAGTGCGAATGAGGATGTAGAACACCATTCTGGGACTATAAAAGTGTCACCAACCTGAGGTGATAAGTGGAGGATACGGGCATAAAGCGATATAATATCAAACTCGGGTGACAAACAGCGTGCGAAAATCCACCGTCTAGACTCTAGTATAGGTATACAACCCTCGGTGTTCCTCGTCCCGTTTAGTTCGGGATAAACAAGATTATAGTACCCAATGGACGACCGTATTGGTCAGGAAAATATGGCTCAGCTCCGATCGGAAAGCCATGCCACGGTTAGTCAGTCCGTGTTTTGATTTCGGCCGAGTCGTATCAACTACGTCGGGCAGTCTTGAGTGTTCGTAATCTGGTAAACGCGCTTACGGATGTTACGGAATTGAATTTTCTTACGTCCAGAGGAAGTGAGAACATTGATTCATTCATTGGTGACACGTGAAATGTTTACTTTTTGTTTAATCAACTTTCATAGAAATTATACAGAATTAATTTACCTACGTGCAAAAGATAAAGTTACGAACGAATTAATTATGAAATGATGGGTCGTTGATGAATTTTTATTACTCTCAGTATGAAATAATCGTTCTTATTGTTACGGAAGTTGATTTTATATTTTTCAAACTTTTATCCTCGCGTCTTTTGATTTCACTGTCTATCAAATTGAAATTAGATCTTATTCCAATCAATATTCTAGATATCACGCGAATTCGAGTAAAGCTCTGAAATCAAAAAGCTCGGTATAATCTCTAATTTTTTTTTTTTTTTAAATTTTTTTCTAATTTCAAAATCGCTTGTGAGATGACAATTTGCATCTTAATTGTGCAGTGTATGTGACAGTGATGCTAAGAGTGGAAAGAAATCATCTCCAACTGCAGTGCCGTTTGGAACTTGACTTCAGCATCAAATGTGAGTAATCCAGTTTTCATTTGTCGTAAATACTTTTGTATCTGATCGTAAACGGTACAAGTATATCAAATATGACAAACTAATAACCAATTGCGACACTTTTCTCGAATGATTTACACGGAATTCAAGTACGCGTGGGATGTACAGCCAGGTCAAGGATGCGTCGAATCAAAACATAACAGAACAAAAGGTAAACAAGGCAATTACATGAAGCTGATCAGGTTGAATCTGATTAAAGAAACTTCCCAACATACAAATGGAAACGTTTCAAATATTAATTACAATTTTGAACACTAATTAGCGAAACTGCACGTATCAGAAGCTCCATGTTTTGAGGCAAAGAAACGCCCCTGAAAGTCTTAGTAGAATCTGTGATCCGGATGTCTTATAATTTACAAATGTTGAACCCGTATTTCAAGTAGGAATACGTCATCGTTAATAACAATTTGACACAGAGGATCCGAAGAGAATTTATTTACGAATCAAATCAGCTGCTGCTCGTTAGAATGAAACAAGCAAGATGGATTATTCGGTGAAAAAATATTAGAATAATAAGATTTCTATGATTTAGTTGAAACAATGGGGTGTACTTAATTGAATTTCAGTGTTTAAACATTTTCTCCTCCATCATTTGTGCTGTTATAGTTTAATGTAACTAGATTAGCTTAGGTGGAAATATTTAAAGCTATGTTTCATTATGTTTTGGTTTCGACACTTTTTCAACCTGACTGTACGTACACCACATACATCTCTGTAAATTATAGTATCGTGAACCTGATTAATAAATGAAAATATTTTTCCCTAATCAACGCGGTTGGATTGAGATTGATTATCGCTGTTACAAATTTTCTCGATACCATTTTCAGTTCTCTTATTATTGTATTGTTTTTTTTTTTTTCATTTTTAAGTTTCTTCCGCAGTGAGAATATTGACCATTCAATAATCATCTTTCCAAGTAACAAACAGCTAAATTATAGACGCTACATTAGCCGGTAAACCGCTGCAAGGGTTTGTAAAAGCAATTAGCCTCACGAGGAAGGCGCAGTATACATATTAGCAGGTGATTACTTATGTCCCATTTAATTAGAAGCGTCGTTAGCACATGTTCATGACAAGGGAGCTGATAGGGAAACCGAAGGTGGAAACGAAGCCGGGGGACAAGTAGTGTTGCGGCAAAAAACGAAACAAATAAAAAAGGCGAAGGAAACCGCGGTGAAGATAAAGGAAAAAGAGAAACGGTAAAACAAATTGGGACAAAGAGGAAAGAAAGCTTTCTTTTATTACTGGTACTCATCGATTTTTTCCATAAAGTCAGGTGTTCCAAGTCCGCGGAATTACGAACGAAAATCTGTAGGTGGTATAGAAAGCTTGAAATAACAATCTAAAACTACCCCCAAAGCCCTGTCAAAATAATCTTTACGATGAGTTGAGCCAATAAAGTTTCGTCGCAAATGCAGGCTATACCGTTGTTTTTGAATATCCAATGACGCGGTTTACTCAAAGTTTCAGCCTCCCGAAGAAGTTGGGAAAAAGTTTAATACAATGGATAAGCATTGTACAAAACGAAACTAAGCTAAAAGAAAAAAAAAAAAAATAAGAAACGGTCGTCTCGTCAAACAAATTGAATATAGCCGTGCGGTGTATGTACGAGTCGCAATATCGAAATATCTCAAAGGATCAGAGTAAGAATCAGTGTGTGTGTAAAATAACGTTCGAAATATCGAGGACTTTTCACCACCTACGAATATCGTTGCTTGTTTTGTCGGATTTTCTATATTTACCCTAAGCTTTATGTATTCATATTGTATACGCATGTACAAACGTACGTTGTGTTTGCAAACACAAAACACATCTTGGCATCAACGACTGGGCGTTCATTGATTGAAGCACATGCCATCGGTACTGCTAATAGAGTTTAAAAAACCCTATTCAGAGTGATTGATAATCGAGAGTGTAATAAAAATGTTGTAAAGATTAACGGCTGGGTCAGATTACGTTGGCACACATCGCAGTTTTACAATATCGCGTATAGTTAATCGATTCGCGGCCGTATTAACATAAGTGGAACGGGCAACGTCTTCAATTCCGGTGCCTATCGTCTTTCTATCTTACCTTCTCAGTCTTTTTTAGTTCGTGTTCGCCTTCTCGCGTTTAAATTTGCGCGGGAAAGAGAGAGTTGAAACAGATTTCCCCGGAAGTCTCTCTTTCTCTCTTTCCCTTTTCACGGGGTTGATACTTCCGGCACGATCCGCGTATCCTTGAGCCGTTTTAATTACGGCTGCTCGGCTTATCCGCAGCTGTGAATGACAGAACGCTCTGTGCAAGGGTGGTTAACGCCCTCACTCTACATTAATGTTTACAAAAATTTCATAATCACCTGCCGCTGTAATTATACGTAACATGCAGGAGTATTAATTACTCCTAATTATTTTTTTTTTTTTACGCAACACAGGCACTAAAATGACCATTTTTCATCCCTATGGAGCGGGCGCAAATTACCAGTTATCGACCGAGCCGGGGCAGCAGTCAGCTGACGTCACACTTTTCCTCCCTAGGAAGGAGAAATGTACTTATCGTCCTTGCGACGTTATACTTTTCACTCCCTAGGGAGTAGAAGTGAGCTTCAACGCCCGCTCTGCAGGCTTAAAAAGACGGCCATATTCATACCTGTGTTACATAGAATATCGTATACGGTCCTCGAGAGATGCGGGATTTAGATTCAGATGGCGCTGCCCGAGCGAAAGCAACAAAATATACCATATTACGTCTTATTTTCCTCTCTAAAATATGATTTATAAGTATATATGTATGTATAACCACATGGGTGATTCTACAACGGTTGTTCAGCCGGTATGGTAGCGACAAAGCGGCTAAGTGAAAACAATATGGAAAAACGGTTGAAGAAACTAATCCACATCCCTTTACTTGTATGAATACATATAAGAAACTTGAATCTGAACCGATGAAACCCGATTATTGAACGACATTACAGAAATTACATTAGTAGATACACAGTGCTGATTATCGATACAGATTCCGTTACCGACACTTGTTTTAGCCTAGACACGAACCCTTTTCTAGAAAATTCGTGTTAAATATCGGCAACGGAATCTGTTTTTATAACCAGCACTATATGTATATCGACTTACATTATTCGAACGATTTTTGTTTCCGCCCTCTTGTGTCAAAAATGAATTTTTCGGCCATTAATGAGGTTTTTCAACGAGAAAAATGACTGTGGAATAAAATATAATAAATATTATTCAAATCGGTATTAAAATTTTTATTTCCATAGTTAGAACTATCGTTACAATAAACCGATCTTACTATACATCGTTGTCAGTCTTACAATAAAAGTAGAAAAACTTGACCGTTAAATATTTCAAGTCCTTTGATTGGTCGTGTTTCACAATCATTACTTTACGTATAAATTTTTTCCACTTCACTCTGGATTTCCCTCCACCATGAATACGGCTTGTGACAGAATAGCGGAAAGAGGGAATAACGCGTTTTATCGATGTTTGAATTTGCTTTGATCGTAAATTGATGATCTATCCAGCCCGAGCAGCCGTGCAAAATTATGTTCCAAGTAAATATGTACCGAAGCGATATAGACGGATAATCGTTTATAAAATATCGTAAGAATATGTATCGCATAAAAATTTATCACAGCATTAAAATCAACGTTATTGGTGGTAACAAAGTGAAATATTTTGACAACCTCAGCCACATCTCTTGCGGCTTATTGTTAGTAATATACTAAAAGCTTTTCCCGTTCTCAACCTTGTGGTATTTATTTTTTCCCTTTTTTTTCTCCTTCTTTTTATTTTATCACTTCCCTTTTATCTCACGTTTTGTATAATTTATCATGTATCCGAGTCGATGTTTCGTCCGAGTCAATACGAACCACTCGTCTAATCCCTCCGTAATCCGTTTTTCTCTCACGTTTTCCTCGCCGCGTCTTCCGCGCCTCGCTAAATTTCGAACATTTGATCACGGAATCGAAGTATCCTGTGACGCTGAAAGTTCATTTGTATTTCTACGGAAATACCAGCGACAGCGAAAGCGTATTTAATAGGTACGTGATGTAGCATCTTGCATGCTTTTATATCCGGTTGAACAGCGGAGCCTCGAGATCCAATTACCAACACATATCCTCTTTGCTTTATTGTTCCGCCTCGTTTTCAAGTCGTATTCAAATTCTCGTCTTCGGCTTGGTTCCTATTGTTGAACAGAAATTCGCCGAACCAAATAAATCTCGTACTAATTACACAGGTTACACAGAGATAAAAGTTTCCCGACTGACTTTTGAATGGGTGAATTTAATTATACCTCGTTTGCAATCGATTTCGAATTCTTTTGTTCGTTGAAAAAATTACAACATCATTAAAAATCAGCTGAAGAGATTATTCAAAAAATAAACAAGGAAATAAGGTTGAACATCCGTGTGACATTACCTGAAATCAGTAAGCAAAATTTCACGAATCCAAAAAGTTGGGAAACTATTTAGAATCACTAGTAATCGTGAAATCAAAATTATAGTTTACCGTTTCGTAATATTGCCTTCTCGTGATTTTTCGAAAATGCCGAATACTTGAAACGAATATAGAAATACAGCTGTACGAGTCAAACCGCTTTTTTCAGCCGAATTTGAAATTTCTGTCAGGATAATTCCTCGTAGTGAAATAATTCGTGATGAAATAATTACAATTTTCAACTTGAGATTGCGTTACTTAAATACGGATCAGAGGGACGTTCAATTATCTGGACGTTATCTGTGAAATTTTGTTTTCCAACTCTTATTTCCGCCCCGTTTTAATTCTTCCATCTTCTTCTCGTACTTTAATTCCGGTTTTTTTGAATCTATTTCTCTTTTTCTTTTTTATCTTTCTTTCCATTTTATCGCAGTCCAAGTATTACTGTACATCGTAACAAACGCTTAAATAATCGTTGGCTTATCTTTAAACTGGGGGAGCAGATCGCTCTGGCGTACTTGTATAATAGCCGTTAAATCGTGTAACACGTACATCACACCAACAACTACGCATATATATATATATAATACAACCTAACAACGGCGATCTCTCGACCGATTGTTATCTCTTAAATGGCCGGTGTGCCAGTAGTGCAATTTTCTTCCCTCTTTAGTCGAACCCCATTCTAGTTATCGTAAGCCTCTGTGTTCTGCTTATTTAATCCGCGCCATCCACTGCGTTACATTATTACAGGATGGCTAATAATATTACTCAACCTCGAATTATTTCTTTTATACATTTATAAAGAGCTGTAATAAGCTTGAAGCACAATAGATCCCACCTTTACTAAGCTAGGTGTGTATATATATATATATTACCTATATTGATGATTTTGAAGATCGTGAAGAATTTTCAAGTTTTAGGGGAGGCGCATCATCGCATTTTTGTCTATATATGCAAGTATTTTTATTAATCTTACTTTTTTATTTCTTTTTTCTAATCACAAAACTATGTTAGTTACGATTATTTTAATTTCTAACGTAAGATCTTTGGTTATCGAAGTACAAATGGGCATGACATTTTCTTTATTCAAGTTGTTTATTACGGACGTTATGTCGGGGACGGTTGTAACAATTTTTTCGGAATCGCTTGAAACGTTTCATCCCATATATTTCAAAACTATTAAACTCGTGTTTTGTCTTAGAAAAAGATAATTTTGTTACTTTCAGTCAGATTTGATTAGCTTTCAGTTTTATCCAATGTTTTACCGTTGAAATACTGAATACAACCCATTTTATTTCTCAGTTAAAGTTCAGTTTTGCATTGAAAGGGACTAAATCTTAAGTGAGACGTTAATGTTGTGCATTGTTCAGTAATTTTTGTCTCGATAAATGATCGTATAAGAAGGTTATTTTAATTATTCTGCTAGTGTTACAACATCCAGGACATGGGATCGGTGGAAACATATTTTCCGATTTTTTAAATTGCCCCCAGATGTTCTTTGCAATTCAGATAATACCATTACAGCCTTATACGTATATTATAAGTCAGATTACTAAGGTTCTATTAAAGAATATCATCGTTACGCTTGGTTGAAATTGCAGCTGTAAACAGTGATTTTCCGGAAATTGTTTCAACCGACTCCGATCAGCCCTAATTCGCACAAAAAATTGCGATATATGGGGATACATATCCGTGCCTTACACTTAATTCAATGTACTGGTCTTATTAAGTTTTTCATAATCTGCGCCGATTGAAACACTTTCTGAAACAAAATGGATTCCAAATTCACCGGATTGAGTAATGTGGGCTTATTTTTAGACGACTTAAAGTTCAAAGAAGCTCGTTGAAAGAAGGAATTCGAGATTCGAGAGTTGCGAAACAACTTTCGAAGCATATAATTGATGGCATACCTGTGGCGTAAATAAAAATACAAATGCAAAGCTTCTTCTTTTGTACTGAATACTGATGCAGGGGGAATACTTGATTGAGATATATTTCGCTGAAATTGAAGTAACGACCGTGCAGCGAACAGACGTTATATCAATCTTTCTTTCGACCCGTGTATATTTATGTATGTATGTATATATATATATACACCCAGTGTCTTGATTTCATCGAGGAATTTCTATAAGCTTTTTTCGTACTTTCTTTCTCTCCTTTCGATTCGTGGATTTTTTGCTTCTTTTTCTGTTTCATTGTGCAGTCCGTAGTAATACTCATATTATATCACAAACGTGACAGAAGCGTTCCTGAGGTACGGATACAGGTACATAAAAGCAACCGTGGAAACATGTGTAAGCAGTGTATACATATGTACATCTGTGTCAAGGTATATATTCTTCTGCCTATCAAGGACCCCATTTACCTCGTCACCGTGATGTATGTCAGGGGTAGGAAATGAAAAAGCAGAAAGAAACGAGGAAAAAGTAATTCGTGACCTCGCTTTACCGATGGAGAAGAAAAAAAATAAAAATTATATCATTTTGAAGAAATTTCTTCTATTTTTTTTTTTTCGTCGACTGCATCCGCGCAGTTTTATTTAAACATATACCCATTATGTACGTTGTTCGTAGATTCTGCTTCGTATCCAAAGAAACATAAGAAATGATTTTAAATACGTAATTAGTTTGTTTTTTTTTTATCTCTCAAGTTTCGAACATTCTTGAAAGTTTTGCAAATACCATCTATAACAGAATATCAAAGTCACGAAGAATTTCATTGAAAAAATTCTCAAACAGTACGTTACGTTATGTAATCATATTTACATATACTGATGTTTACATTGGATGGAGAAAAATAATTTATTCGACTTAATTAAACCGTTCACTTTGTAGTAACAAAATCGATTTGTTGGTCATTTTCAACAAGTTTCAGTGAAGCTTCAAGTTATTTTTTTTCTTATCTCAATTTCCATAAAAAAAAAACATTGTCTACGTGTGTAAGTTTTATTCCCAGATTGTAAATTTCGGCGAAAATTGTAAAACTCGTTTGTTGAATCTTGTACACAGTTTTGATACCTGATCCGTATAATTCCCACTAATTCTACACAATCCTATAAGGTTGGATTCGAAGTATAAACCGATCGCAGTTATTCACGATTACTTGAAAAAAATTCCTATCAATTGAACCACCGCAAATTAAAAGTTCAATTAAATCTTCAGAAATTTCATTGGTGGGAATAAACCGAAGTAAGCAAACTGTGCAAAATCAATCAGCAGTATTTGCAGTACGTGGGCATACAAGATACATATGAACGATAGTTGTCCAAAAGCACATCGAGCCGGTAAAACAGTTTTTTTTTTTTTTTGTTCCCCTCTATAAATAAAACAAAATGATGCACCGAAGCTTTCAGCAGTCGGATGAATAATGCGGATCTCCTACATATGGATTTCAAGACTGAAAAGTAACATTTCATTCGCATACAGAGGTTATATTCCATAATGCAGATCTACACCCGCCAGAGGTAAAATGGAAACAAAACTCCCGGTGTTTCTCCGTATGAGATGCGAGAACAAAGTGTTTACTGATCGCTGCAGGGATGCAGCAGCTTGCAAGCTCACCCGCAAGCATCGCGTGCATGATTTGTACGCGTACGTATGATCGAGTCTGTCGGTGTAGGAAACGGACACCCCGAGAGTAACCAGCAGCACCAGAGGCAGGTGAAATTGAATCTGTAATTGAACGCCACTGCGAGATGAATTGGACTTGATACGTTTACCGCGTGTCACTGCGGCGGAAGAAGAGCAACGAGGATTGATTTTCATGAAAAATAAAAAATTTTGCTGAAGTAAAACACGGACAAACTTATAGCTGCAACTTCCATTCAATTATCACGAATTGTTGTGCGAAATGTACTCTGTTATGAACACTCTGTGAGGATCAATGGTCATACGGTGAATGCTGGAATCAATTAGCCAACTCGCTGTTACTGGTATTAAACTTGCTTGGGACTTTCTGGACTCGCGTATCGTTTATTGGTACATAAAATGAACTGCTTCGTTGGAATTCATGAACCAATCACTACAGACAAGTTGTCCCATCGACAAACATACAGTGCTGGTTCCCGATGCAGATCCCCTTACCGACACTTTTCTTAGCCAAGACACGAACCTTTTTCTAAAATATTCGTTCGAAGTGTCGGTAACGAAATCTGTATTCACAAAAATTACTGTATATCGATTTGCATTACTCGACCGTGAATTCTGGAATCAATCAGCCAAGTCGTTCCTGTTATTAAATTTGCTCGCGGCTTCCTGAACTTCGTTTGCCTATCGTTTGTTGGTGCATAAAATCAATTCCTTCGTCGGAATTCATACGCCAATCACTACGGAGAAGTTGTCCTATCGAACCCGTTTCAAGAACGAGTTGATGTGTAATTGGGTTAATGGAATACTGCCGTTCAGTTGCACTTGGTGTAGTCACATTTTAAACCACTGGTCCAATCGAATCTATGATCAAAGAAACAATCCGCGAAGGCGGCAGGTGGTGAAAATTGTTCTACTTCGATCGACTATTGAAACTACCGGAATCCAAGTAGGCCAAAGTTGGATAAAAGTGATGAATTCTTATCACCGAGTTCACAAAATTGTCACTATCACTGGAACAAAAAAGTGTCTAGACAAGTGTGGACGTTTTTCTGACTTGAAATTAATTCGAACAGCGTTGCAAGTCTTCGATGAACTTGGATAGATTATTGAAATTCGGTTAACTTGTTCCTCACTTATTTGCTGAGACCTACACTTCTTCTCCGTTAATATAACTTTAGGATTTGGTTCACTGGTTCGACATTGTTCGTAGGATATCGTTCACAAATCAAACGACCGGGAATAATTCAAGCCTAACACAGCTAAGAACAGTTCATCTAAATAAGGGTACCCACATTATTTACTGCTTCATAGTTTCCTCTTTCCTCCTATTTCTGCATAATGTAATCCTCATATTCGAATGACATACTTACCCGGAATCAGGTCGGACACATAAAAGTGCGTCAACTCTACGGATGATATACACGGGGAATTCCATGCGAACAGAATCAACGTCTGGACCTTACCATATTTTGTTTGCTTTTAAGTTTTTTCTACAATTGTCCCAACTCTGAAACGGTGCTCTGAATTTTTTTAGATTTTTTATTCTACTGTTGAATAATTTACCTATGTACGGTATTACGCACGTACAGGAATTAGGGAAATTGTAACTTTCTCGTAAATTTTGTAAAGCCTTTGAACATGATACTCGACCGAAACCTGGAAGATATTCAAGCCCATTATCCTTTGTATTTTCTTCAGTATCCATACTCCGATGAAATGAGAAACCGGCACGCAGCTGTTGCCTCGACATCTTAAGGGTGAAACGTTGCTTGCCTTTTTACTTCACGTCTCTCTCTCTCTCTCTCTCTCTCTTTCTGTCTCTCTATACTTGTGTGATCTATGTTTTATAAGATATACGCTCAGACAGTAACTCAACCTCTTCAATCTTCTCTGGGTTCATAGTTTATCCTCACTATAAAAAGTCGGGGAATTCAGAAGGCCTGATTCGAAATTGCTCAAACAGCGTGTCCTCAATTTTTTCATTGCATTACCAATTACCCTGTGTGCAATTTTAGGCATGTAGAAAAATAATTGCAACAATTGATCGCTGCATTCCAGCAAAGATTTGTAAGAGAATCGTCGCATGACTAAACTCCAGAATTTATCGTAAGACATTTTTCTTTAGTAGATATTTTATTGACGAGAAAAAGAGATTCGTTCAACGAAACATTTTCATTCTTGCAATATTGTTCCGATACGCAATTGAAATTCGTCTGTATAAATTAACGTGAATGTCCGAACGTTTTCTAACATTGTTGCAGAATATTGATGACGTTTCAAAAATCAAATATCAATAAATCTCGATGGAACGTCTTTAGAAATTATAAGATTAAGAGTATTTTGAATTACGAAGAGTTGTGCAGTTTTTGAGAAACTGACCTTCGCAATCAATCAGTTTTCGGATGAACTTTGAATACAGTGTACTTTAATTATGAAAGAAAAATTTATTAATCCAATAGTGCGTAACGGCCATTTTTCAGCAACCATTTTTCACTTGTTCGTGATAAATTTCCTACAAATCTGGCATCAAAGTGTTGAAATGTACATAATTTAAAAACAATGATGTGTAAATAATTGTTCCAAATATGAAAAAAAAAAAAATTGTCTTGCATCGTTTTGAAAGATTTTCGTTTCCAAGGTAAAATTTTTTCAATTCCATCGAAATTCCTGCATGTACGAGAACTCAAAATTTCGTAGACTCAGAAGCATTTTATTTTATTAGCATACATCTTTTAAACTCAACTGTAAAGTAGAGGGTCTTGAAAAAATTGATCCTGTTCTTAACCTTCGGCACTTTGAACGTTAGTTTTCGTTACAAGAAGAAAATCTTCTACAAAGATGAGCTCCGTCGCTAAAGTTAAGCGGCGTCTCAACCTTAGTTGAGTTTTTCTTCTACTTTCCGCTCGAATAATAACAGGTGAAAAATAACGTTATACTTCTGAAGCTGAAAAAAAAACGTCTTGTCAGAATATAACAAAGGACTTTTCTAATGAAAGAAGAGATTAAGGTTTTCATAAATGAACCTCACTCATTACCTACTTGAAAAAAAAAAAATTAAGCTACGACGCAACTAATGATAACTTTTCGAAAAAAACTACTCGTGCACAAAAACCCTTAATTAAATACATTCCATTCGTTATGAACGTGCTTTACTGTAATTTGACGAGGTTGTTTGAATTTAATAGACGGGCTACGTGGCAAAAACTTACAAATGTCGCGTCTTAAGAAATTTTTTAAAGTTTCAAAAAGATGAAACGCGACAATCTCTCGACATCCTTTACGTATCCTTTCTTGCTAAAAAAAAAAAACAATCCGGAAAAATATTTTTTTCACGATACTTGTTATCAAAAAATCTGAAACTAACAGAACTTGGCAGCCAAATGATTGTAACATCATTTGATTGTAAAATCCTGTAAGTTTCAAATTCCTTCATCGAGCCGTTTCCGAGATAATCGCGGGAGTTTGCCGGACAAACCTACATTTTTTTAAAAACCTGTATATCGGATTCTAGAGGTTCGAAAGCAAGTGAAAACACACTTCTTTCTCTATCGTGCTCAATAAACATCTGTATTTCTGTGTGTCGGTTTGAGGATTTATTATCATGATTTACGTAGAGTCCGATTAAAAAAGTGTCGAAACAAAACTGAACAAACGATAAACTCTGGCCTATAAAACTTGAACTCAGAAGAAACAGTTTTAACAAAATATTCCTCTGCGTATGATGCAAGAAATATCTTGTTGCTGTAGATAATTTTTTGTCGGGTACTGATTTTTTTTTAAATTTCAAGCAATGCATGAAATATTGGAACGTTATTCCCGTTAATGATAGTAAAGGCGAGTGAAACAACGTACTTATTATGCTATAGAAATGAATCTGAGTTAATTTAACCCTTTCAGTCACGCAATTAATTTTTTTTGGCACGGAAGTGCAATTATACGTTTCCTATGTTATTTTTGACGCTGAATTCGAATCTCATGTCAAAATTTATTAAAACTAAATACAACCCAAGAAATCGGGTGAAAACAGAATGGATTATAAACATTGTTTTAGACATTTTATTAAATTTCTCCGCTAACGAATTACATTCACGATAATATGGTTTTCTTTTGTGCATATGCTTACTTATAATAATTGCAAACAATCGTGAATTCACAAAATATCTTAATCATTCCAAAGTTTAAGTATTTTTTTACCTGAAAATGCAATAGAAATCATGATCTTACATGGAATATGAAAGGAATTACAAAAAAAAAAAGGGCTGCCACTTTACAGGCTTCTGTGACTGAAGGTGTTAAATAACACAAACTCAAGTGTCAACAGTTTAAGAAAATGTTTTATTTATTAGAATATTCAAAATAATCGAACTTTTTAATTTTTTATCTGATTCTAAAAATGTTTTCTGGCTCATGTTCGTTAAATTATGTGAAAAATATTCAATAATTGTTTCTCACATTATGATACAGTGATAACTTGTAAATTTAGTTGTTGATCAACATCTATTGTATCACTTTTAAACAAATCAATTTATATTTTTCTGAGGATAATCATTAATAAAATTTTCTTAAGTGATCAACCTAGACCTTTACGGTGAACAAATTGTTGTAAACAATATTAAAATCGGTTAAACAAATCACCAGATCTTATTAATTCAAAACATCCCAGTTGCTGAGAAATCTATCTTCAAACTGCTGATAATATCATAGTTTATATCCTACTAATTTACTCAGATTCACTTCTATTCAGCTTATCATGCTCATCGTTAGTGACTCAAATAGGATTGGTAAAGATTTTGAAATTATTTCCTCGCCCCTTTTCCTAGCTCTCAAATAATTCACCCTCGACCAAAATTTAACTCGATCTCTTTATGCCCCCGAAACCATAACGCCATGTATATCAGTTATCCCAAAACACAATTGTTGCAATGTTCGTTGAATTTTGAGATGTAAGAATTCCACGACAAAGGGGAAAAAAAAAGTAAAAAATAAAAAAATAAAAAACGAAAAGAATAACTGAAAAATACAACCACGAGACCAAAGACATGAAGTTCCGTTCATACTGTGTCTTCTGTCTTCACCACTCACGCGGTTTTCCCAGAATGAGAAGCTGAGGTCAGAGATCACTCAAATCCGATACCTTCGCGGGCGAACCGCGAAGTGCAAAACGTGCATCGTTCGCTAGCGAGGACGGCTGGATATGTGGTCTGGTGTCTGGGGTGCTGTAGAAGGAGGAGGAGGAGGATGAGGATGAGGGGGGGGGGGGGGTTCCTCATCCACTCGCAAAGGGGGGGCGGGGGGATGGGATGCTGCGAGGGGGCGCAGAACTCACCGGGTTCTGGGGACGAATGGAAGAAGGAAGGGATGTTAGGTACGGCAGGATCCATATAGAGAGAGGGGCGGCGGAGAACCCGCGGAAAAGCGGCGGCGGGGGCGGGAAAAGGGGGGCGGCGGCGGCGGCGGCGGGGGAGGGTGAGGGGAGAAAGACGCCTGCGCACCGAATCCGCCGTTAGGAGCAACTCAGTTGACACCGACACACCGTGATACGCGCGCGTGGTTATCATTCCCACTGACTTGTGCCTCGATCCCTCGACTCGGTTTTTTATGGGTCCAGACTCTTCTCACTCACACATAGGCGACACACCGACACACTGACTTACACGTAATCACTCACTGACTGACTGACTGACTGACTGACTGACTCACTGACTCACTGACCGAGCAACGGTTGGATTTTTACCCTGCACCCTTGTGCATGCGTGTTGGTTTTGGTTTTGTTGTTGTTGTTTTTCTCGACGATGTTGCGAAAATGACGAATTGCAGCGAATCTGCGACCATCGAGCAACTGGGACAAGACGATGTTGTTTATGCTTCTCGCGTTTTGGCCTGATGCTGTTGCGGTCCGAACATCCCGCAGATAATTTTTACCAATATTTTATCATTGATGGAACGATTCCGTACAACGGATTCGCTTGGCACGATCAATCGATTTTTTCTTTGATTTTTACAAGGATCGGGTGACTCGAACTCACGATGGAATGTTAAATCTGACATGAATTTATGTTTCGTAGTAGTATCTTAATAATATTTGTCGAATTGAATCGATTCGATGCGAGTTCGTTAAACTCACAATTATCAGCGAATTATCTACCGTGTGGAATTATCTTCGGTTGCGTTAGAGAAAATACACATTGCATACGGCATAGTCGATTCTCTACACGAAGCTTAATTCATCGTTCGCATTGATTAAATTGGTCACGGGATTACGATAGTCGGGGATGATTTCAACGAGTAATTTAAGGTTGGTATATGTATGTACTGGTATGAAATGAATGTGTGTCGTTATGTTTGTTTGTTTGTTTTTTTTTACCCGATTCGCGATCATCGACGAGGTTTACCTTTTACCTTTGAATCAATCTTCTTCAAGCTCTGACACAGTGCCTTGTATACGCGTACGCTGTGGATATTTACGACCAAATTCACCCCCCGATTTTCGCCTCTCAAACCCCTTTTCGACGACGACTGCTCTGGGAAAAAGGGAGGAAATTCTATTGTCGAAATTCCACTTTATACACATGTAGGTGCGATTTTCGTACACGGGCACGTTTCATACTCGTTCCCAACACCTGCTCTGGTATCAGCCTTTTTGGCGGAAACTACAACGAAGGAACATCCGACCATCCGGCCGTCGTTAGTTTTAGTTATGGGATTTTCAATTGCGTCACGTCGTGTTAAGGGAAATTTTACCGGATCGGTGTTACGACGAATAAACAACGGAAATTGAGCTCGGATGTAAGACTAAAGAACGGAATGAGCTTGTACGCAAGTTCTGGCCGGTTTTGGAGACTACTTTCTGATTACGATGGTTCTTGAGCAACATGTGTCGAACGATGAGATCGACGTTAAAGTTGCCTCATCCTAACGAGACGTGGACTGTAAACTCACTGTTTCCCCAACTTTTTGACACAACTTTGAAGCAATTGAGTTTGGAAAATATGAGTATGTTAATGCTGTGTTACCGTTCACAGAATTTCATGTCATACGGTTCCAAAGTTCCGTGAAATAACGAGTAGTTATTCCAAAAAACGCGTCGCTATATCGACTTTAATTAAGAAAGGTGTGTTAAATCGTCGTCGTTGCGATTCTTTTGACTGATCGTACGAAGTACAGGTCATTTGATTTTGCCCAAGTTTTCTTTTGCCACACAATAGGGAAATGTATAATGGTACGTGTACCTATAACGTACACGGTGGTATTTCGTGCGTACTAAAACGTTGATCGAACGTAAAATCCAATAACAATGAAACGGATGTAAAACGAGTATTTATGCTTGCATGTACATTGTATGTGTACATATATGCACGTGTAGGAGAATTGCAATCCATTCCCGAACACCTGCTAGTATCATAACACTATGTTATCGGGGCAACCAAGCATCGAGTTCCCGTCGATCGATAGTGATTGATATTTGCTACACCGACGAATCAGAGAATGATGTTGAATCCATGCATTTTTCATTCAGGGTCAGGAAAAAATAATATCCACCACGTCGGTACATAGATTATGGATTTTCGATGGACAACACAGAAAAAAGGGACAAATTTTGCATCCTAAAATATTGAATTTTTTTTTTTTTTTTTTTTTTCCCCCTCAAAGTACAAAATAAAAAATATGTTAGTATATTCATGCTATAATGTAATGATGTATAGGTTGAAATAAATTTAACCGTCCAATTGATAATGACGCATCAGTTTAGTACACCGACTTTTATTTCATGCAATTTCACATCTTTGTTAGAGATCGACTCCTAATTGTGATACTATTATATTATTATATTTACATGTTGCCGGTTTCATTGTTTGTTTATTTTTAACAGGCGTATAGATTATAAACGTTTTTACGAAACATAATATTATTGACGCAGGTATCCGCACACATGCATGGGGAATAAATGAATATGCAGCAAGAATGATACAATTGGAATTTTAGCACAGGAATTTTGGTGTCTGTGTAATTCCTCCCTATTCCCCGTTTTTCGTTTTGCCAACGTACGAGATTAAAGCCTGCCGGGTAAAAATGTAAAATTATTCATCGTAATGCCATTTATGTACATTTGGTTAACTACTTTAAAACTTGGGGATAAACGAAAAAATCTCGGAATAAATCGGACACACACGTGCAAAATCCTTTACATACGCCAATATATTACGCACAATATTGTGTAGAAATGTACATTTGTGGGTCTCGCGTCTTGTAATGTACTATCAATCGAATTTTCTACGAAGAGAATTGTAAACACTGAAACTAACCAAATCCCGATTAACTCAACAAGGAATGCGTTAAATGTTTCAAGCGTTAATAGCGGAAAGTGTGAATACGAGGCGTTGAAACGGTTAAATTAAAATCACGGTCCTCCTGATTTCTTTTTTCTTTTTTTTTTTTTTTTTTCTTCATTTTTTGGCACACATCTAAGCAGACATCCATTATCAGGTTTGTTTTACAGATCGCTGAAATCGCCGAAAGCATCACTAATAGCGTTACGTGCGATGATCGATCATCGCGAATGAATGTTTAACAGATTGAGTTGTCTCACTGCCAATTCGGAATTACACACCGGATGAGAAGAGATTCGTGCTTGGATATCGAGATCTTTAATAACTCTTGGAAGCTCCTCGGTGTCTATTCGCTGAAAATATTCCTCTCGGCTTCTTGCTTTTTGTGTTTAGAAATTTTTTTATTGTTTTATTTTTTTTTATACTCTCTCATAACACGAGTTCGACGTTCAAAAAACAGAAGCGCAAAAATCAAGTTTGTCTCGCTGCCACAGGTGGCGCCAGAATTGCTCGGGTCGAGTTTACGACCTCAAGCGTTTAATGTCTTTTTGTTTCTCTTCTCTTCTTCTCTTGACTCGAACTGCATTGAAATTGGATCGATGATAAAATGCGTGTTGGATCTATTTCTCAATTTATATTACTATCGGTGTGAATTGAGGTGATATAAAATTGGAAAAATTTATTTACACAAGTGGTTCTATACTTAGGTATAATAAGAGGAAAGAGAGAAACGTCGCGCTTTGAAATCAAAATTACTTTTCTATTTATAGTATTGACAATCTTCGCAGCGGTTACGAGTCGGTTTTCAATCACTTTTACGATTGCTTTTAATTGCCAAAGTAATGAACCTACTCGTAACTCAACGGCGGTCCTATAAATTCTTTGAGTAAAAACCAAATACTCGTTTCGAAGAGGGTACATTAAGCTAAAATACACGGAGGACGGTAATTTTTTTTTTTTTTTTCTCTTTCTTTCTTCGAATAAATCAAATTGTCTTCGGTCAAGAGACCATTTTGTTACTTTGAACAATTTTTTAATCTTGTCAAACCCTTTGTCGTGTGAAAGACAGAATGTACTCAGAGTTTTTTAATTACCTACATAACCAAAGGAATTGCGACGATCTTGCCACTTTGTGTTAAAGGCCATTCGAAACGGATGAAAATGTACCTTTGTTGATACCGCTTTCCATTCTTTTTCCCGTCCGTTAAAGGGGAAAAATTCATTTCGCAATTTAGGACAGTTCACGATCGGTTATCCTCACAACCATATGGAAACAGAATCACACGGGCACGTCAAGTGTTCACCGTGTAACGGACTGCGTAGGTGTTCATCTGGTGGGTGAGATTTGTGACACGATCCACTTGAGGCGGCGAATAGAGAACGTTCGATTTTCCATCGAACATAAATTTTCTGGTACCCCGTGGGACGTGGTAGCACTTTCAATGATTTATGGTTTGGGTTAAAAGAGCAAGGCCAATGGATTCGCGGGGAATCCGAGTCACATAAGCCTCCAACTCGGAGGCCTCTTAGTGGCTAAGAGGTGGATGAAAGTCTGTGTATTCTAAATCTAAAATCCACCGCCATTCCCCCAGAGAAAAAAAGTGGATGCGGATGAAACAGGAGAAAATTCTTTCCCTCCGGTAGTGTCAACTGAAATTAATTACTATCGCGTCTGCTTATTGCTGAGCAGGGCGGGAGGATAATTGCCGTTCGTACTCTCGGCCACGTGGTTGATAGCAATGCAGCGCCCCGGGAACTGCGAATCGCCAACTTTTCACCCTCGAATCCGAAAGCTCTTTCGAACGAGTTCCTTGGTCTCTTTTTCCGCCCATTTCTCACCCCGGCGTTTTCCTTTCCACCCTCGTTTAACCGCCCCTCAAAGCTTTGTTCTTATACTCCTCGTTCACCTTGCGGCTTCAACGTTACTGGAAACAGGCATAACACTTTGTTCAAGTCACGGGAAGTTAATGCTCGAGTCTACGATTTTAACACGGATCAGACTAGACAGCGTTAAGTACTTGAGAATACGGTCAAAGTGGTCGAAATGTCGCGGTGCTTCATTACTGTTTTTTCGCTATTTCTCATCGACCTCGACGCTGAATCGTTTTTGAGTAAGGTATGAACACGCGTCTTCAAATTCACGTGAAACACTTTCAAACCTTGTGATTTCCATGTCCATGGTATCCGCTATGAGATCACAGGATTTAGTTTTGTAGAGACCTGCAAATTTTCACGATGTTCAACGAAATCTTGTAGTTTCTTATAACCCGGTGAAGTTTTTAAAGTCTCTTGAAGTCACATGAAGTTATCGTAACATTCTATCGAATCTGTAGAACCTAAGGCCTAAAGTCTCACGAAGTGTCGTCGATATTAGATAAAAACTTTGAAGTCATTTTAAAACTTTCAAACTCACTTTGAAATACTTGAAAATCCAGGAATTTCCGTGAAATCTTTATGAAATTCGATTATACGTCCAAACTCGAGTGTACAGCCAACCTTGTGAAGTGATCAACATCTCGATAACGCGTCGGAACCCAATGACTAATCGAGCTGGAGAACGCGGCTAAGCCCATCCATAACCTGCACTTATCCGCCATCTCTCAACTCCTCTCTACCATAACTAACTCAATCGGGGACGCTTGAAGCTTCGGCAAAAGCCAGCAAAGCGATTGTTCAAAACCGCAGTTGACGTTCCGTTGTGACGTGAAACAAGAGCGGCATTCCCAGCTCTTTTTATTACAAGGCTACAAATTTGGAAGCAATGGTTGGTTCGAGCAGTGCTTAACCGTTCCGTATAATCCGGAAAATTTTACCTTCAAGTCCATAACGGTCGGCGGTTATACCATCAGCAAAGTCACATCGCTTGCAGTAGCGCATCGTGGTCTCGACGTTACCTTCTACTGTGTATAGTTTTCCTCCTCAGAAATGGAGGATGATAAATGAAAAGGAGCAGCAGGGCCCAACGCTGCAACGTCATCAATTATACCACGTTTAGCATGGCGCACCAGTTACCTACATACCCTCTTCTCGGTTGGACGAGCCATTGTTGTTACCGGGTTGAAGCCACCACTGGCCCTGTATAAATACAGAAACTGATTCCATATCGCTGAAGGTTATTTAGAACAGGCGTTACATTATGCAGCCAGTTGCGACGTGGTCTTTCTTCCGGTTCGTTCGTGGTTGCGGTTATGCGGAGTGGCACGGTAAAAGGACCCCTTTCCATCTTTCTGATTTACTCTACCTGCCCCATTATCTCCGGTAATGCGATACACGCGGACCTTGAGTACACGATGATAAGGTGCACTCTTCGGGCACCGCGTCGTGAAGCGCATCATATTTTTCTATGCTGAACAATGAGGCTCGCCTCGAAGCTTCTCATCCCATTTCACCGTTCGCCGATTGTGCAGGTGAAACCGTACAACTGTTGAGTGTACAATGACTTTTCAACCTTAACGATAATACTGCTCTATCATTGTTTGGGATTTCTGAAAGGATCTATTTACCGAGGCATCTTTCCATTCAGCCTCGAGGACTCTCTTTCTCTCTCTCTCTCTCTCTCTCTCTCTCTCTCTCTCTCTCTCTCTCTCTCTCTCTCTTTTTCTCTTTCTTTTTTGGATCAGGACACCCACCAGCGTCTGTTTTTATGGGTCGTAATTGGCTGGCGGTTCGAGGGACCTTTAATCTGTTATCTGAAATCGTTAATACCCCTGATTGAGACGAAGGGTTGTTTACTTGTATCCACTCATCCAACAGACAGACCATTTCAGTCTTTACCGCAACGTTCGGTGGCTTTTGAAAAATCTTTCCCCGTTACTAAGAACCATAATGGATGCGTGGTGATTGCGGGAATTCAATCGAAAAGCTTTCATCGATTACATAGATTAATTAAGATGTTTACTACTCGAAGGATCGCCGTTTTTCGTGATTCCTCATAACACCGACCGTTATATTTTAAAAACATGATCGATTCCTCACTCGCTTTGTCCACTTTCATTTGAAGACTCATTCTCTTTAATACACAATATAGACGTCAGAAGGACGCCAGGAACTCGTCACATTATAGTTACAGAGAACCAGAGTGTGGAATTGGCGTGTAAATTTTACATCACGTCCCACTCGTCAGCCGTTGATAGGCGTGTGGCACGCACGTGGCCTTGAATAGAAGCAAATTTTTTATGGCCTTACCGGGTGGTTGAAAAAGTGTCAAAATTAGCATATTTTTTGCCCCTACGGTACAACGACGTGGATTTCTGGTTTGATTCACTTAAATATCACATCTTAGAAAACTCTGCCTATCTCAACGAGTAACTCTTACACGTGACTTTGACCTGTTCTTCACTTTCCCAGTAATAAAGCATACACGTGTGCTCCTGATGTTCTGAACTGGCAGTCTAGACCACTCTTCGTCCCAGAAATCCATCTTTCCTCGTTTATTATCGTAATTATTGCTCGATAAACGAGTTTCACAATATGATTAATTCTCTCACGTGTTTGGTTATAACTCGTGGTTTCTTATTGTTGTACTTTGCGAACCACTTTTTAATTCGTTAAGTCAAAATATGTTGCGATGTATAACGCGGGTTTCGGGATGTGCATGGATTTCCTGTTTAGCATAATGCTTAATTTTCTCAGCAACTGACCACAGAAATCCTCATGTCTATTTTACAGCTTATTCTTTCCGATCGCAAAACTAATTTCTATAATCGTGTTTCTGGTATCGGATGCACCTGAATCTAAAATTGAGAAAGCATGATTTCATCTTCAAAATAAATGCAGTCTACCTAAAATGCGCTGTCCAAAATCATTTGACGTGATCGAGTGTTTTTTTCCAAACCTGGAACATATGTTCGGTGGAATCTGAGAAATAAATTAAGATCCCAAATTCATCGACCAAAATATTCTTACTCACGAGTTTGATTCTATAATATTCCAAAAAAAAAAAAATCCTCGTTGGTTACTTTTAACAAGAACAAGCTGACGTTAGAATTTCATGAATTTTGGAAAGTTAGTTTACCAGTAAATTCAATTCAAAACTCAGCTGAACTCCCTCCCCCATAACAATGTGATACACGCAGTATTTCGAGGGTGTCATAATTCCAGTAAAACTTCCCTAAACTTATCGAATTCACGACATTCGTCATCGTACTTACTGAGATTTTCTCGAGAATCTCACCACCGCACTTTCTACCAATTAATTTTTTTCTCTCCAAGTTATCCCATTAGTTGAATCGATTTTCCCGACTAAAAAAGATTATACCGTTTTCCCCCAGGTTCTGGTAATTTTTTCTCCTGTTTTTTTTTTCTTCTTTTTTTCTTTCGCAAACAGCTCACCATCACTAACGATAATTTTGCAGTCGTGCGAGTATGCCTGCGTCGTTATTTCACCCTCGAGCTTAATGCTAAGCCGGTCAAGGTGCGAATGCAAGGATTTCGCGAGAACATGACCGGACGGAAGCTATTCGCTAAAATTCCGCCATCTACTGCCCCCCGCCCCTCTTTCCGACCCCTCCTCGTCTCTCGCTATCCTCAACCAAATCCCCACTCACCCTGAACGGTCTTTGATCATTCGTGTCGGTCGTTTGGAAGCGGCGCTCGCGTCACGGTGAGACTGAGCAACAGGCCTGAACGCCGGTGGCACCACCTGTGCACTTAATTCCCGGGACGCGCTATGCTGCGGACACCCGGCCAACCTACCCCCAATGGGTTTTATTTATTCACTGGCCGAAATTCCCACCCTTGGTCCCGTAACCATATCTCATCCAGATAACAAATCCCGTAGTGCCATTCTGGTTACCGCTCTTGGCTGATCGAAACCACCAATCATGCAACCCTTCCCCTCTAACCTCGATTTCTTTTAGAGGAAATCGGGAGATATTGATATTTTCAATCATACGGAAAGAATCTTTATCTCTCACATTTGATTGGATACATCTTGCTCTACCTTTTTTTTTTTTGCCAACGTCCAATCGCACACTTTTATCGTACGGTTGTGTTTATTTTGCATTAAATTATGCAAAACAGTTATATCGAGAGTCAATGCGCATGCGCGTCATTAACGTAACCTCAAAAGTTTTGACATTTGGCACCGGCTGTTGTGCTCAATACGGACAGTTTGTCAAAATTTTTTAGGTTACGTTCGTGACGGTTGGTCACACTGGCTAAAAACTTTTCTCGGATTGTAGCGCGTGCGCGTTAAAACTATGCTCTGAATTTTTCTGAAAATACTGCAAGCGTCGAAACAAAAAAAAATCATGGTTCAAAAGTAAGCGAAGAATAGAATGAACGAAAATAAGTTTGATGTATTTTTGAAACCAGAGAACATTCTTCTAGGTCAGGAACAATTACTCAAAAGTTGGCTTGGAATGTCTCATAACTATACACACGATGCCATATGCAGAGCCTAATCCGTTGATTGCGACTTTCAACCAAGTCCCGACGGAATTGATCTTCCGGATTTTGCAATCGAGGAGATTCGGTTCTTTTCTCTAATCTCTTTCACTGATCGGTCTCATACTTTCACATGATATAACTTGAACAATTTTTTTTTTTTTACTCGCATAAGGAAATTCGACGAGGATTACTGTCGATTATTTCACCCCCACAGCCAATAACTATTTTTACACTGCGTCCCATCTACCTGTGTTATCCATTATAATCCGTTTTTCATTACGCTCCCTTCCTCTGCCCCAAAAACTCCCCCCCCCCAAACGTCATCGGAGAAATTTCGTTCCCTAAGCTTCCCGAGATTTATCAACGTCACGCAAAAATAAAAATTCATTCTACTTATACATTTATACACATGTCATATATATGTGTGTCGATATATATAATAAAAAAAATAATGCCGAACAGAATGCGTCACGTGTTTCGATATATTTGTGGCGACTGTTATTTTCATTCAAGTGTGAATAATTTCTCTGACGTTTTCCTACACATGTATCGTCCATACGTATGTCATCGGAAATAAATCGGTATATCAACGATGATGGCGAAATTATATTCGAACAGGTTATGTGAAAGTAAAACTGTGAGACAAATATTTGAAATAGTCGAGAATATATCATGTTTTGATAAACCGTTTTTACTAACATAAAATCTTGAGCTTCGATAAAGTTTCATATGAAACGAGTAGTTTTCTGCCTTCTGTTTGGATTGATTGTATTTTCAATAAGTTCCCAGATATTCGATCACGTGATGTTGTCGAAAATTAACATTTTTAAAAAAGCTTACTTCGCATTGCGTCATACATTTTTTTTTTTTTTGTCTATAATTTGAAACAATTTCACGGTTATTTTGCTCTAGCACAGAGAATTAAAATCGGTATCCAAAGTTGCAATGTGCCTCGATTAACCATCCAATCCGACTAATATGCCATTTATCAAACGAGTGTAATATTATTCCTTTGCAAAAGCTTGTTTCAATATTGAAACGCGTCGGTTAATTTGCCTGAAAACATGCCGGTACATTACATTGTGTTCGCGCACCGCTGAAAGTTAAACATTACCGTGCAAATCGTCGTTATAAAAAATTCTGCTGCCGATAAAATTCATACCAAAAAGAACTCTTCTCTTTGCTACATACCAAAATACCATGAATGCCAAGGGCAGGCTGCAATCTGTACTTCAAAGCGACGGGAGAAAAAAAATAAATAAAAATTTCGAAAACGATTTTCCCATAATCATGCAAAGCTTTTTGTCGCGATTCAACCGAAAAAAATAGTTCAACGAAAAAAAGCACATGCATGTAAAAACAATCCCGGACGACAGGCAAACTGCGGAGGGAAATTCTCTCGGAATTTGGGATCAGCGGCGGACGCTAATCCCGTGATTATCAGGTGGATGAGTATGGGTACAAAAGGGCGAAGGGCCGGGCTTGATTCGCATTTGCAAAATGCCTCGGTCCCTGTCGGGAAAATTTAACCACGTAAACGTATAAAGGTCGTTGAATCAATTCCGTCGCATATTGATGAATACTTTTCGGATAGATTTTGGAAGTTTATTGGCTACATTTATTGTAAATCTATTTTTTTGTTTTTTCAAAGTCATACACTGAGAGAAATTTTTAGTTCCGGTTACCGCTCAGTCCTTAATTATTCGCATTTTTCACCGTAATCGAAAAATATAGTTCTAGGTAGAAAATGAAAATTAGTTTTCTAGCTGTTGCCGGAAAGTCTAGTATCCGTTACTAATCTTTCTTATTACGATCACTGTTACTATATTTTTTTCCAACTGTTGCAAAAATTTAATTCTTGTGCAAGAATAAATTGACGTTAAAGCCTGATTTAACTAAAAAAGTAGAGTTAACCGAAGAAACTGATTTTGCGTTGCACTTGCCAAAAAAGGATCGACAATAGCGCAAAATGGTTACGCGTACCTCGTTTTTCGTAATTCTAACAATATTCAAACAGTTTTTTCAACGATACCTGTCTTACTGAATTTTTTTAGTTACTGTAACAAATTAAATCTTTCTCAGTGCATGTTTAATAGTTGTAGAAAGAGGAAATAAAACGTCTGGTTTAATTTGAGCCTGTAATATCGAGACTTGGAGGTTCCTGAACGTAATTTTTCATTTTCCATTTGATTTGTATTCGAAAATAAGTATAGTTATTTAGAAATTTACTTGGTCAGTAACGAAGCAATAAAGCAATATACGTAATATTCGATACGTATTTTTGTAGGGAATTAAATATTCTACAAAAGGGGTCACTAATAATTTTTTTATAACTAGACTTTTTCAAAATCCATTCAAGGTTGAAGTTAAAATCATGTAAAAATTCACTTTTTCTTGAGATTAACAGCGAAAATACTAGATTATCACAAAATGTTGTAGGTTTTGTTTGTAAAGCATCTCAACCGCTGTAAAATCATGTCATTGAATTAAATTTCAACTTCATCAAATTTATTTTGTAGTTATTACAAGTAATAATATGTAATATATGCAATTCCACTTTGAAAGTACCTTTTTTTTTAGCCAAAATACAAATTTTCGAGATTCGAAAATTAATTAAATGACATGATTTTATAGTGGCAGAAATGCATTACACACAAAATCCCTAATATTTTGTCACAAGTCTAGCATTTTCGCTGTTGATCTAGAAAGAAGCGAATTTTTACACGATTTCAAGTTTAACATTGAATAACTTTTAAAGTAGTTGAGTTATCAAAAAATTATAACGAACATTTTTTGTAGAGCATTCAATTCCCTACAAAAATATGTATCGTACAATTATGTATACTGCCTTGTTACTGAGCTACAAATTTCCGAAATAACTAAAATTATTTTCCCATCTTATTGTTAATCAAATGGAAAATGGAAAATTTCGTTTAGGAATCCCTAAATCTTAATATTTAAGGCTTAATTTAATACGGATGTATTATTTTCTCTTGCTAGAGCTGTTAAAGATGTGACTATGAAAAAAAAAATAGTCGATTTTTTTTGACCCGTCTAATTTACATTGCATTAAGCTTTAAAGCTCACAGGGTGTGATATGAACCTTGCGGCAGGAGGCAGAAAATATTGCAAAATATTGTAGCCCTTGTATTATGACAGGCATAAAAAATCACCGCTTAACAATGTATTCAAACTTGCAGACTATTTAAGGGCAGACATATTATATTCGCCAATTATGCGCTGAACAAAGTTTTACACTCAGACGGAATTAACTGACGATAGGTATTCTACTTAATGTGCTTCTGCGATTTTATGGAGTCAAAGAAAGGTCGGCGAGTTAAATTTTGATAACTTTTAAATGGGAATTGCGAATTCCTTAGGACACGTTAATAATAATTGACGATCATGTTCCAGATATTTGAACACTAAAGTTCGAGGTACGGAGTATATGCGCTGATAAAAATACAGAAAATGAAGAATTGAGAAGCATTAGAATCGTTGATGAAGCCGTTTTTACAGTATCGTTAAAAAATTACCAGATTAAAATAAAAAGTCGAGGAAAAAAGAAACCGATGTAACCAATTTTTATCGGTTGAGATTGTTGATCTTCAATATATTTCCAAGATAAATTAATTTGTGTATCGATACTATAAAACTTCATTCTATGGCAATTCTCGAATTATCCCAAATACGGAAAATCTCGATAAATGAAAAGTGGGGAAGAGAATGGGAAACAAAGTAGGTTGTCAATAAATTTTCAGTGATATCACACTCGATTATGCACATTATCTGAAAACACGTTCTCACCTATTTTTACGTTTTAAAATATTATAGTTCACATACTCTTGAAAAATTACAAAGCTGCCGTTTCATAAAAATTTTAATATCAATGAAAATTTTTCAATCCTCTTCAATTCTCAACTATTATTTAGAATTGTAGCGAATAAAATCGGTAGTATAATTACATGACCATTCACGGATCGTGTCAGAATTTTCCTCAAAGTCATCAGCGCCAAAAATTTGTTTCTCTCTGATCCATCGATCGATTCGCGTATTGATCACTCTCTAAAAAGAAAAAAAAAGAAAAAAAAAAACCAACCATTCCCGTAAGTACACCTTCGAGTCTGAAACTCCGAGGTCTTTTCACGCAAGGAATAGAATATAAATATGAAAGAAACGAAAATCAGTTTTGTGTGTTTTTTTTGTTTCTCTCTCTCTCTCTCTCTCTCTCTCTCTCTCTCTCCACCCGAGGAATGCGAAGCGGCAGGCAAAAAGTAATGATGATGAAAAAGAAAAAGAAAAAAAAATACACGTGGGAAAAGCTTGGAAGGGGGGGAAAAAATAACCGCAGCCGCAAAGAAAGGTAACGTACGGAGGTTTTGTTTTTTTTTTTTTTTTTTTTCGGGGTGCGATACGCGAGAATGCGGGGGCGTATAAGGTATGCGAGATTCGCACTTAGGCGATGGAACTTTCATGCGCCACGATACGCGTTACGGTTTATGAAACATTAAGTGGTTGACACGTAACGTTGGCAGGTGTGTGTGTGTGTGAAGGGAGGGGGGGGGAGAAGGAGGAAATAAGCACGAGACGTATGTTCGAGCTTTCGAGCTTTGCAGGACTTGCAGAACGAGGCGTCTCTGATTAGTCAGCTGGCGGTATCGCATTATAGCGCGGAACGAAATAAAGAGCTTGTCTCGCCCTCCGGAGGGGGGTGAAGGAAAGGGTGAAGGATGAAGAATAAGGTGGAGGGAAGGAGAGAAAGCGAAAGTAAGGTAACGCGCACGTTCGTTAGGTATTTCAATGGGGAAAGAGGCGGAAAGACCCGGTGAATACTGAACAGCCGGGCAAAGCCACGCGTGACGAAAGACTTTCTCGGTCTCTTGGTCACGGGGATCGTCGAGGTATTTTACTCTCCGACATTTGACGAGTTTCCCACGCTCGAAAGCCGCATGAAATTCGTAACCAGAAATACTCGAATAATTATTTTTAACCTTGACCTTACTTTCGAGATTCGTTATTGTATAAGATTATTTTTCAGGCGATAATTGAGGTGAAATTAAAGAGATTTCGAAGTACGGAAGGACCGTTATGGAGAATTTTAGTGGCGAAGATTCTGCTAATCGATTCGATGTGTAGAATTTTTAAACTTGGAAAGTCGAAGTATGGAGATGCGAATAAATTAAAAGGTCAGAGTTTGGAATGACAAAATGTAGAATGGTCAGAATTCGTTTTGACGATATAGAATCGTGCATAGATTTTCAGATTTCGTTGTTCTATTTTTTGACATTTCTGTATTTTGTGAATCTTAAGTTTCTGTTTTATCGATTTTATGTACTTGAGCTTTCTACATTTTGATAATTCTGCAAATTAGATTTTCGTGTCTTTGACAATTCGATGTTTTGGTCCTTTTATCAATCAGCGGGGCAGGGTTGATGTTCCGAAAGCGCCTAATTCCAAATCATTTGGTGGCGAAATTTGAAGTAAAGAAATTAAACTTTGAAGAAACAACAAAGTTTCGAATGGACGGAATGCTGACGGCTCAAAGTTCCGAAAACTCATGTTTCGATAGAGAAAAATTCCAAACTTTGAAATATACTCGCACAACTTGGTTTACTCAACGAGTGGGTGTTAAAAATCAGAAAAACCGAAGATTACAATGACCAGGATTCCGAAAGTAAAAATATCGAAAATCCAAAACGTAGAAAGATAGAAGTGGTGAAAATTCACTAACGATAAGTCAGAATTTGACGGAACTGAAAATCTTCAATCATTCAGAATTTCGATATTTCATATTTTTCAATATACTCATTTTTGGAACTTTGACTTGTCGTAGTTACGCCCTTTTGGAAATTTGCGCTTTCGAAAGTTTGCACTTTCTGAACCTTGAGCGCCGAATTTCAGTTTTTCTTTACTTTAACTTTCACGACAACAAAATTCGGAATTTGGCGCTTTCAGAACTTTTCAAATTTCTTTTGTTAATTTCAAAATTGTCAATACGTCTGGAAAATTTTCCTCGAAAAAGTTCGAAAAGAAAAACCCCCAATTTTCCACTGAATTGCTCTTCGAAATTTAGAATTTAAAAAACTTGAAACCGCAGTTCCTATTATCACACTACTCTCCACCATTTTCTCCGCATAGTCTTCCGTGTTTCCGTGTCATACATTCAGAGTTTGGAATCGGTGACAAAATTCAAATCATCAACCAACCAATTTTTACGTTAAATTTCGACGAAATTTAGGAACACGTTTTACGCATGTCAATTTCAAAAGGAAAAAATCTCTGGCAGTCATTCGTCAAATTTCAATGATACTTTTGTAAACATCTTACGTCCAACCGTCCATTGGACGAAATTTGCTGAGTAAAAATTTCGTCGAAATAATTATGCGCGCTGATTTATCATCGTCCGCGATTAGCGCTGCTTTTCTTTTCATTAATATTGAACAGGCTAGCTCTCGCCTTTGTTTCACCTTTTTCAATTTCAGATAGCGGGCAGCTCAACTTGGGGACAGGCACCCCTTCTGTATGCATATAATACTGCCTTGGCTAAACATTAATATAGAACGGCCTTAAAAAGATCGCGAGATTTTGGAATTCCATTTTCTCCCTTCTGATGCCACGGCACGCTTCCTTTCGAGCACGATTTCCACACATCTGACTGTTCCATCAAAATTCACGAAAGCATCCATCTCCAACAGGCGATCCCGGCTTCCTTTCCTCTGAATCTGATTTTTTTTTTTTTTTTTTTTTCTCTCCGACTTTTCAAAGTTTTTAATCTGACCGAATTTGTAAAACGTACTCGTATTCACTATTTAATAATTCGATATTTCCTTCGTGTCACTCTTCATCTAGAATTTTTTTTTTTTAATTCTGGACAAACAACCATTTTTCCAAACGTGAATGAAATTTTCAAAATTCATTTTTTAGGTAAAATTCACTTCACTTCGATCGATTTTACTCGAGAGAAAAATTTTTGAAATTCTATTTTTTTTATTTTTTTTTTTTTGTTTTACATTTCACACCTAATATACCCATATGCGTGTAATTTTTTTTTTTTTTTTTTGAAAGTATTCATTTAAAAATAATCAACGATACGTATACATTTCATTTTTCATAAAACAGCTTCGATCAAAATTTTCCAACATTCATGAAAAAAACAAATGTCACAAAAGTATGCGGTTTATAAGCTATTCAGTCTCATGGATAGAAATTTTCTAAATTTGATGAAAAGTTGAATCGTATCGTATCTTTAATCTAACAAAAACAAAAAAAATCGATTATTGATCCGTTTCAAAGAATACTTTGATCGTCGATCCCTCCATGATGAAATTGCGGCGTGACGTCAGCTTTGATGATCCGTACACTTCATTGAACTGATCTTTACGTAAAGCTACAATGTGTGTGTGTGTGTATCTGTGTGTCTGTTTCCGTGTTGATCCAAGGTCTATGTCATCTTTTACGCGAATACTATCATTTTATAGCATACTTTTGCTAACCCAATTAGTCACATCGTATAAAGGCATATGGTATGTATGTATATATTTTATTACGCGCAAGTGTTTCCAATTATGAAAATCATCGCCAAATTACCCCATGCCGTTTATATAACACCATAGTTTCGGCGTGCCAAATGATCGGGTAATCAAACGTTACGAACTCCGTTATCTGTAATCACACATTATCCTATTAATTGTATCCTAAGTGTATTTCTGTTGTTGATTGGCAACTACGAATCAATTTATGGAACTGGAGGACTATTTCTTTAACACCTTTCTGTCCAAATGAAACGATTATAATGGTCAATACAAATTTTGTGTCCGAGTTCCAGACGTCAAGTTTTTATTTCTTCCACGTAACGAATGAGAGGAGATATTGTTTGTAGTGGACAAAGTTAGATTTAAAAAAAAAATTACACATCTTCTCAAACGTTTCTTGTAAATAATTGTTCAACAAAATTCAGTTTTGCACTTGAATAACTCTGATTCAAAAATTCAAATGCTAAACTGTATTTTGTTCAATTGTTATTCACAATAATTGTTGGAAAAAATAGATAAATTTTCTTAAAATTCGAAATATTATTCTGGTTTTTACAAACGCAAACTTTATCGAATGAAATTATTTTTTCTTCGATTAGTCACGTAGGGAAAAAATTAAAATTCGACATCTAGAATACAGATTCAAAATTGGCCCTGGCCAAAAAAGACGAAAGCAAATTCTATGAGTAATCAGTGAAGATTTTGATTATTATTTGATGCACAGGCTCAAAATTGATTTATTTAAATATAAACTCAAAAAAAAAAATGTCAATTTTTTTTGTGAATCTGTGTTATCAATGCGCTCAGTCACGTTACGATAAAGATATCTACTAGCTGAGAAACTTGGAGCTTCGTAATTTTTACAAGAAAAAAAAAAAAAAAAATAAAACAAAACAGTTTTCGGTAATTCGAAACACCATTTTCCATAAAAATGATGAAACTGCGGATAGAAGCTATAATTTTTTTGAAATTGCGACGTCATATGCTATACTAACAGAATATGCTGACAGGTCAACTGGCAACGCATCTTAAAATGACGTATTCATATGTTTGAGAAAATTTGATGACATTTTTTCACGCGAGCGAAAATTTTTGAGGCGTAGAAAATATGAAAGCAGTTGATTAATCGCGTCCGATAACTTCTCGAAAAAATTCAGACTCGACCATCGAAAAAACCGAAGTCCAAGAACAGAGATTCCAATATTTCTTAATCTCAGACGGTTTTTCTACAATGATTAACGCTGACGTGCGTCAGTCGAGATAGCAGAGAATCGGTACGGATATAATGAGGTATTGATATTGATATATATATATATTAAAGCCGTGAGATGAACCTTTTCCGAATTCTCTGTTTGCCTAGCGAACTGTTTGTCACCCACACGCGAGCAAATCTCTTGCGAGTAAATTTGCTCCGGTTGATTCGTTTCCATTCCTTCGTCAGCGCCCATCGATCATGTCTGAAGTATTTATCTTCGTTTCTTTCGTCCCTTTGTTTTTCTTCTAATCTTTCAACCTTGGTGGAAAAAACGTAATTAGCTCGCCAACTACGACCAGTGATTGTAGAAAATTTCAGACCATAGACTTAGCTGTAATCTGATTTGATGAATTTTTTCAAAAAAATTCAACGTCACTTGCTCAACAAAATACCTTCTTTTTCATCGCCCGTTATCTCTAGATTCTTTTTCTCAAATATTTGTGTCTCGAGACTTACTAAGTCAATTTTTCATCTCAAAATATTGAAAATTCAGCGAGTCACGAGTTTTTGAGTAAAATGAATTTTCCTATTTTATGATTTTTTTTTTTTGTTCATCATATTTAAAATATCATTTTGCTACAAATAACTAATTTTTTTTACGATCGACGATAGCGCAAAATGGTTAGGCGTGCCTCGTTTTTCGTAATTCCAACGATATTCAAACAGTTTTTTTTTTTTAACCATACCTGTTATACTGAATTTTTCTAGTTACTACAACAAATGAAATTTTTCTCAGTGTAAGTTAAAATATTTTTAGTTTTTTAAATTACGTCCAGAGACATGCTCGTTCACAAAAATTGTAAGTAAAACAAACTTACTTATAAAAAAACAAAGTATAAAATCATATTTTGGTGCTTTTTAGAGTTGGAACAACAACGTGAAAAATCGTCGAACGAATCCACGAGCTCGAGGTTCGAAGTCTGGTCAATTTGCCGTGGAATTTCTCACGTATATGCGACTCCTTATCGCGAATTCGTTACATTCTCCACCCAGACTGTGCACATCGAATTTTTGCCAATTTAACGAATTCCTCTGCCGCCTCGGTACGCTCTGGGGTTTTTATTCAATACCGATAAACCGATCTGCCGAGGTTGGACAGCCGCACAGATAATACATGCGGTATACATTTTCGTATAATTCAGTCGACATTGCATGAACCCGTATTCGATTAAGTTTTTTCAGTGTCTGCTACACTGTTTTTGCAAACCTTCGACATGTTTTCATGCGGATTCTGTAAACGTAGAAAACATCACAAAGATCTTTTGTTAGTTTCCCTGCATTGTTAGGTAGGCAAAATTATTAAAAAATAATCACCCTGTGCTGCAGAATTATATTTTCCGCAGGAAAGTCTTACAATTGGTTTAGAAAATACATATAAATTTAATACGCATGTTTTTTATTCTGAGATATTCCTCTGGAACATGTTTCGTTTAATGTATTACTTAACTATTGTTTGCATCGGAATAAAATTTTACAATCAAATAACGGAACTAAATGTTAATATTTCACCGAAAAAGGAGGAACTTTCTTTCTTATCTGCGTAATCGGAACAAGAAATTCGATAATCCCGGTTCGTTAGTTTAATTTTAATTTTAATAAAGAACGATGAAGTGTATATTTTCGTAAAACTTGAAAAGTCGGTTTTAGACGAACATTTTTAACAAAAAACACAAAAAGTCCCGATCATCATAAAATCCGGTTCCTGATTTCTTCGACGTGAGATCAGCCATCATCATTTTTGAAGATCATTCAACTATCCACACGCTTTTATGCATATGATTTATTTCGTCAATTCTTAAACAAACTTATCTTACCCAATGTCAATATTAATATTAAATATAAATAACAATCGTTCGTCTAAATTGTAAAAAAAAAGAAGATAAAAATAAAACAGAAATAATATTTTTACGTAAACAAGTCTCAGCTCCCCGATAAAAATATTCCCGATTTTCTCGCGCGCCTAAAACGCTTGCAAAATTGATTTCAACGTTCAATAAAGGATCGTTCTTGTACCCGAACGGTAGTTTTGTTTTTAATGAAAATATTTTTTCCTAGAGCCAATTATTTGAATACACAAAATGTGTTATTTTCCGACTAGATCTAAACGCTGATGTTGGGACAGGTTGGTCTAGCAAGAAAAAATAAAATAAAATGAAAATAATATCGCCACAATTTGAAACAATTTCAACTCTGACCTATTATACATGCATATATATTTAAACATATATGCTTATACGTAACTGCTGCGCACATGTGCAGGACAGAAGGGATTAAACGACGGTCCAATATATGTCACCGGTGGCCAAATCGTGACAGGTCATGGAGTGAGGGAAGCGAGGGAGTCGGTCGAAAGTATGAATTTTGAACAGGGATTGTATAGTCGTGGTCAGAGAGCGGTAGATAAGCGTTATAAATATATTACACATAACATAAGAATGGGATTTTTCACACCAACTTTACAGACTGTTTAACACGAATTTAATTTAATTTCATAAAAAAAATTTCCCTCTTTTAATACGACTACTGAAAACCTTCCAAAAATATTATCAAATTTCTCGAATCACTCGCTTTTGTCCTCTGAATTTTTGAACCCATCTCGAGACTTTTTTTTTTTTCATAGAAAAAAAAAAAACATTCCACTTTCGAAATAAAAAGTTTTCACCCAAGATTCAAAGCGGAAGGACGTTTTTTTTTTTACATTTTATTTAATTATGTTTTAGATTTTTTTGATTGTTTTTTTACATTTTCCTAACCGTTGAAAATCTGTTATTATACATGCCGCAATTTTTAAAATTGTTTTCTCTAATCAATCCTAAGACACATCCGCGATGAGAGATATTTTTTCACTTCGTTTTTTTGTGATTCAAATTTCGTCAGTCATTTTTAAATGATTTTAAAAATATTGAAAACGTTATTCAGTTGAAGTCAGACCGGATGCTGAGCGATGCTCGACCCTCGTAACAATCGAGTTAACCCTAAATTTAAACAACATTTGTGTTCGTGCTTCGGAATTCACCCCTTTCTCTCTTTCTGTCTATTTCATTTTTATACACTTGCGTTTAATTGTCGATTAGACTTTTTCTTTAAAATTATTATTATACGAGTCATTTTATTATTTTTTATTTATTTTTATTATATTCGGTCTATTTGCTATATTTTATTTTTAATCGACTGTTATCTATCTTCTTTGGTTAGGACAGTTTAATTGTAATATAAATTTTCGTTGTTAAATTTTTGTATCTTACACCTAGACGTATTTATATGCATATTATGTATTTTATTTAACGTTTCAGGGGACGTTAGAAGGTGTGCATCAATATTTTATCCATTTTGTCAGTATCGTTGATTCATTTATCTGTTATCGATGATGTCATTTTTTTTTATAACGAACCTTCACAAAATTATGCACAACATCACCACTGCATTTTCTTGGTGTAACGGATCAGAAAAATTTTGTTTTTTGCATCAGACACAACCGCATTTTTTAATTTTTGTAATATTTAACGATAGGCTAATAATTTTCTTATTTTTAGTAACAACGATAAAGGTTAAGGGACCACTTATTGTCCGTTCGATACGCAATTTATTACCACGCACTCATACGTAATTTCTGACAAACTCTAAATGAATTCTGCAAGCCCCATGGCAAACCGTAAGATTTATTGCTTTCTAAAAACTTCAAACGGCCGTCGTTCGGCAATCGAAAGTTGAGGAAAATTGAAAATGTTTGATCACGTTATTCAACTCCGCAAAATATTTCAATCTTTCGCTCAAATGTAATCCGTTTCGATCGAGATATTTTCCGAGAATTCGGTATATAACGCGTAATAAGTCTTGCGTACAGTTTTGAGGTTACATAACAGGAAGCGGTGGGAGTTTGAAAAGTATCGGGAATCACGTTTACGGTATAACCAAGGAACTTGATTTTAGATTGAAAATCTGCTCCGACCCGTGGGTCAAGCTTAAAGAATTTATCCAGAATTTAGAACACAAGAACTAATACGTAAATGTCGAAGCGCGTTGTTTCCTCCCAAATCAAAGACTGCTCGTGCTTCTTTGAAAATACTTCCACGAAAATCAGCGTTATACTTTCATACGTATCGTGAAATGGGAAAATAAGACTGAGGAAATGAAAAGGGCGAACTATCCGTCTCCGAGGATCACGTCTAGGATACGTGGAGAGAATTGTTTGAAGCCAGCTGTTGTTAACCTTGTTTCCCCCGCTGAAATTTTTCACGTTATACGTGTTTCTTCATCTCTCTCTCTCTTTCTCTCTCTCTTCTGATATTGCAAAACGTAGATCGCTCGACCTTTGTTCGGTCTTATAAGTTGTGCATTGCGGGGAATAAACTACCCGCTAAGTACTATCCCGCATAATGGCCGTGGCGTAATATCGCCGGCGTTGGCACAACGGATCGCCCTCCGCGTTTGCCTTTCACTCCGGCTCTTCTGCATTCAAAAAGATTCAAGCGATAGCAGAGTTTCGGTAATACACGGGGATGCTACTCGCATACATTCTGGGAAACAAACATACCTTTGGTTTGCAGGTTTTCATATCGGGGTGGGGGGATGACAGCTAAAGAGATGAAAAAAAAAGTTGACTTTCATTGCGCAAATGTTATAACATACATATGTATGTAGTGTATTTTTTCTTACCTTCCGACATATATATATATTTTTTTTTTTTTTATTGTAAAATTTTTAATCCATTTACACAATATTCACAATTCTTCGACGGCTGAAGGGAATGTGAATTTATTTACTGTTTATCAATGCGTTCATTCCGCGATATTTGAAATTCCAACATCCGCTTATCGAATATTGTTTCTTTAATGCTATATTTATCATCGACATTGACGAATAACGAGGACTCGATATTTCTGTATTTTCGTTTGTGCGACGTCGTGAAAAAATAGGTCACATCGCTTATACGTCACAGGAAAATTAAGGCTGGTAGTACGATACAAAAGAAAAAGCAATTCAGAAAAAGTTTGCGAACGTTTGGAAAGTGCGAAAATCACTTTGCGGTTCTGACGTTCGTCGCTGATCGAGTCGTCGTGACCCTCGAGTTTCTGAAGAATTTTTTTTTTTTTTCAAACTTTCCGAAGAGAGGTCGCAAAATAATATCCATAGCCGTGCGAGACGAGAAAGAGTCAAATTATCTCGGAATTTCTACGAGTTGTCCGTTTATTGCTCCTTTAATGCGCTTTAATATAAACCGAGCGAGTATATTGATAATGATAATAATTCTTAACAAATTTTACCTAAAATGAACAATGACGAAATACTTTTTGATATTGTTTGTCTGGCACATTCAACTTTTTTTTATCAATTGTGCAAACCATGTTACAGTTGACAAACAAAAATTGAAAGTGCTTAAAAAAAAAAAAAAGAATAGAAAAAAGGTCATCTCATGATGAGCCTGGTCTTGAAATGTTTGAAAAAAAAGCTACAGTTTTTGAGAATTTTAAAAAAGAACCAATTCAAAATCATTCTCAATATTTATAAATAATCAACGAGTCGAATTGAAATCTTAAGAAGTTCAGGGTACTGTTTTATAGTTGGAACAATTGCACAAAATTTTTTGACGATAATCAAAAATGGTGAGGGTCGGGCGTTGGTTGGATTCGGATGAAATTCCCTGTATAAATATATAAATATATCATCTAAATGTATGGTTAATGCAACCGATGATATTTTTTTCGTTTCAAAATATAATATAATTTTCAGAAAAAAAATACCAGAAATGCACTTATGAACGATTTTCTTGTATAAATCAACTTACGGTAAATAAATTCGTCACAGAGTTTTCGTGTGGCTTTGAAAAAAAATTTTTAAGTCGAAGCGGACATTACTGTACGTGATAATATGCTTTCGCGTTGTGTGAGACGGAAATTTATACACGCGAATATATATATATACATATAACACGATATACATGTATAGAAATTTTTCACACACGTTATTCCTGAGGAAATATTTACTACATTATTGTACGTGTTTGTGCGAATATTCTGACCGCGTGGTAAAAATTCCAATAATATAAGCGGACACATTTTTCTCACCGACACCCCCGAAACGGATGACAAAGTGAACGATGAAAAAAAAAAAAAACAAAGATAAACGAAAAACAATAACGTCGGTATGTACTCGCATTTGGGTAGGTGAAATATCGTACGTTTTTTAAAGAAAATTGGATGAAATTGTATACCGGGTTAATTAGGATACAGATTTTTCATTAATTTGATGATAATTTGTGTTAACGATCGGTTTGTAAATTTAGTAACTAGCTTTTGGTGCCGAAATAAAAAAAAATAAAATAAAACGAATAAAGTGATTTGGTGGAAATGTTCAGGGATTCCAAATTTTTGCTGCATCAGCAAATGATTTCTCGGAGCGGGGTTGAAATTCCGAATTTGAAAAGTTTCGAAAGGGCATAACTCCGACAAGTCAAGGTTCCGAAAGTGTGAGAATGAGAAAATTGAAAACTCTGAAACATCAGAATTCCGAATGATCGTAGATTTTCAGTTCCGTGAATTTCTGGCTAGGTGGCTAGCTGGGTATATTTTAATTTTCGGAATTTTACTCCATCGAAATTTTACTTTTCGATATTTTACCCTATCGTAACTTCATTTTCGTAATCTTGCAATACGGAACTTTGAGCCGTGGATTTCCGACCATTCGAAACTTTGCTGTTTCTTCGAAGTTTGATTTTTTCCCTTGAAATTTTGTCACCAGATAATTCATAATTAGACTCTTTCGGTACTTTCCAAATTTGGAACTTCAACCCCGTCCCATTTTCTCCCTGATCAATTAACGCCAAGTAGCATCTCGTCTTCTTTATTCTTCCATTCCTTCGGTCAAAATCATTGAAGAGCTTGTCTCGTAGTAAAGAGCCGAAGGGCAAGATCGATTAAGTTTTCTAAGCTACAATGAAATTACCGGGTTTACAAGAACCTTCGCGTTCTTGATAGCGAGACAAATTGGATAAATGTTCCCCGCGCTCATCGTGACCATTAAACATCATTTCCGGTTCGAGTCTGATTCTTCGCATCGCAAAGTAAAATTCTCGGTCTTTCCTGTTCACCCGTCTGCACAAAAGAACAAAAAAGCAATCTTCCGCATGCTCTGCAATTTCGTACGCGAATATTCTCGCCCGTTTGCGGTTAACCCTCGTATCGTTAAAACGCGATTTTCGCGGATATTGAACGCCTTTACAATTCGCGTATTAATTTCTTGATTTCATGCGTACCAACTTCAAGGATCACGATTTCTACATCTGTTCTCTAATTGTACAGTGCAATTAATACGACTTGCGAATTTACAAGTGCAGGAAAAAAGTGCGAGTAGTTGGATCTTAAAATGGTCTCAAATTCCGAACTATTCTAGTTGTCAGCTGCAATATTCGTATAAATTTATACATTGAGTTTTGGGAAATTACCGATCATTTTATTTTGCATCGATTAATTTTCAGCTTCACCGTAAAAAAAAAAAAAAACATCCATACGAATAAGAATCTGTGAAAGACGTTACGCTAAAGCAACTCGGAGCGTTGTGTGATTATCGTTGATCATTAGTTAATCCGTTTAAACTACAAATGGAGAACTGCGCGACGGTGAAACCTGAAAGCGAGGTTCATTTAGCTCTTCCTAATATCTAAGATCGTAACGGCACCATTTGCAGTGATAACGAGCTTAATATCGGTGTAGCGGATGTTAAGGAACTCGACCTAAACGACTTGATGTTTAAGGAGACTTTGGATCATTTGAGCCAAAATCTTATCGTGTAGTTCTGCACTTCCGACCTTGAATTGCGAATAAACAGGGGCTTACATAATACGCCATTGTATTGTCAGGCTTATTCATTATTACTTTTACAAACTCGGTGATTTTTTATTTTGTGTTCTGATTACTGAAACATCAAATCTATTTGTTCAGTGAACTAGATTTTTCCTGTTCAACAAAACGATGACATTAATTTATATTCCTGTTATTTTTCATGGTAAAAATAATTATTTGTCACGGTAAAAAACTTAAATATTTAAGGTCTGTGGTGTAAAAAGAGCTGGGAATATTTCTCCTTCTTCACCACCTGAGCCGAGAGAGTAATTTAAATTTAATTTAATTAGCAAGTTGCGGCTTACGGAGTGCCAGCACAGCTATTTGCGTCCCATAGAAGAGTCGTTAAAAGGGCGTCGCGTTGCGGTGGCGATTCTCGACGAAGGGTCAAATAATAACGCTTTCATAACCGTTGATACCGCCGACTATACACCGGAAGTCGCATCCCTGTTATTAGAGGGTAACAGGAAAAGATGGATCTTCTTGGAAGCTGGGCAATACCTTTGAATAACAGAGTTTGGCTATTCAAATTGTAAGCTCGGAAGTCGGGTCTCGTCTATCCGACCGTCGAATGCGATCGATCCGCAAGCTCGAGTCATTCTATGCTCAACTAGAACGTCATGAAATACCCAATTCCGGGATTGAAAGCCTCGATCTGCAACTTCAGTAAATACCGTGTTTCACAACTATTGTTATTATTGTATAATTAAAGTGTAAAATTGAACGTCTCGATGATTCGCGTCTGCCGAAATTAATGTAATGAATAAAATGAAGTAAAAAAAAAAAAATAAAGAAAAGAAAAAGAAAGAAATCTATTTTGATCTTTGAATTGTCTTAGATCTGTAAGAATTTTCTCGTATAATTCCTACCATAATTCCGGATAAATTTCAATCATCCTGCCGGAATGGGATAAACGAAGGACTAATGGAGTGTTGCAAATTGATATAATACGGAGTTCTCCAATTTCCCGGGCGTATCAACGCTGCCCCGAGAAGCCTCTCCGGATGTCCAGAGCTTCGTTGGCTCTTCGGGATAAAACTGGTTGACAAATATTTTCCGGATACAACGGAACAAGTACTGACATTGTCACGCAGCTAAAGCTGCCTTGCCTCGGGCTTATAACGTCTGGTCTTCTCGCTTTAATTTTGCGCCCTGCTTTTACCGTCTTCTTTATTTTATACGGGTTTTTTCTGCTCTTTTTTCTTGCATTTCCCTTTTTTTTTTTTTTTTTTTTTTCACTTCACATTGCTCACCCTCCGCGAGCTGGGAACGTTTGAATTAGATTATCTCGTACCAATATCATAATTTCGCGGAGAGAATCCTGAGAATCCATTCCACGGACACGACGACGTTGACAAGTTGAAGAATTCACCATTGGAAGTACGATTTCGAAACTCGAATGACAATGGAATATTATTATTATTGTATGTTATATTCAGCGAGCGAATTTCGATTGATCGGAAATTTTTCGATAACTCGTAACACATTTTTTTTTTCGAATTCTGAAACTGCAAAAACGTGGCAAAACAAAGTGAAAGATGAAATTTTTTGAAATCGAATCCTGCGAACCTTAAATTTCAATGAATTAATTTTTTTTATTCAACGGAAGTGAAAATATAGACGGGTGGTAAAATTGAATCTATACATTTGGCATTCGTTCAAATTTCAGTAAAACTGTGGAAAAATGTGTCGCAATCAGCTTTGTGTAGGTAAGACTGTAGTTTTCAATTTTTACATCTTGTCTATTGACATCAAAGAAGCGCGTGTTGATAAAGAAAAAAAAAAAAAACTATGAGCTCATCCTGCAAGCTGGTATTATGGATAAATTTATGCATAGTCTGGTGCAATTTTTACACAACTTTCAATGTATGAGTGATTTTTCCTTGTTGTAATTCAATCCGAGAACAGGGACGAGCTTTATGACATTGAATATATTGCATGAAATGTAATCGGAATTGAAATACGCTCCGCGCAACCTTTTTCTCATCTTTATCCTTGTTCTTATTTGATAATTTTAATCACAAAAGAAGAAGGATAGGCTGCCTCGTTGAAACGGTGCTGTAGACAATTTGAAATTTCTTAGCCGCGGGTTTAATTCTTCCGGAGAAAACTGTTTGCATACCCCTGCAAGATGAAATTCAAGCAATCCGAAACAGAGAGCACAGCTCCGCACTCCGAGAGTTGGCGATAAAGTTAAACCAGTTCTGGCTTGCTTGAAACTTTGTTGAAGAGGCCTTGAGAGACGTATTTGTTTACCTATGTGACACATACGCGTATAGTGTATGTTATTATGCCGTATATTGCACTTGTTCGATTTTTACAAGTACTGGAAATGAGCGTATTATAACCGTCTCAGAAATTTTCAAGTACACATTGTTAAAATATAACAGAAAATTGGATTTCAAAAATACCTCATTTGCAATAAATCGATTTGTGAAAATTTTCATTAAGCAACGAGTGCGCAAAGTAGGTGGTTTTTGAACGAATGTAGTTTGTTGTCCGAGCAAAAGTGAGCTGCCTCCTCCCCCCTGCTAAAGAGAAATACTCAAAAGGATCACAAACGAATTTTTTTTTTTTATTCAATCTATAATCATAAGAAAAGTAAAAGATGTTCCGAATAATTGGAAAGTTGAAAAATTTCATAATCATCACAAAAACAAAAGTTCTCATGTTTATAATAGTCTTGATTCGTTTTTTTTTCCGTCAAAAAGCTATAGACTTTTCATATGATTTTTGTGTGGATATAACGCTTTTTATATTCGTATTATATTCTATTTTTATTTTACATAGAGTGAAGAAATAAAAATTTATATCTGAAAGTTATGTTTCGTTTGTTATATTTAATTTGAATAATTGTGTTCATAATATCGTTTGCCGTGATACAATTGTTGAATTGGATAGAAACATTTCTGTTCAATAACTTGACAATATTACACGTAGAACCACTAATTTCACCTACTCAAGTCCAAAGTAACTACTTTGCGCACGCTCTTTCATAGTACGGGAATGAGTCACTTTGTACACTCAAACCGGTGCGCAAAATCGAACTTTGCACATTCAAACAATTTGGAAATGACTCATTTTCGTACCAAGGGCGTAGTTTGAAGCGAACAATATTTTTCGTCCTCTGCAAGCGTAAAATTCGGTTTTCGGCCTGCGATAACTAAAAATTATCTGTCAACGATCTGTCAGGATCCGAGTTTCAGCTGTCAAACTGTTTTTGGCGGCGATGTAGTCGATACAAATTTTCGAGGTTAGAATCTAAAATAATTGAGGTAGTGACTCGAAAAGGTTTGGGAAGCATTTTTTATTGGGTCGCAAAGGTGATTCTTCAAATACCGGTCGGAATTTAATGCTTATCCTCTTTGAAAATTCAAACGTACATATTTTGCGTAAGTTGGCCCGCCTGCATCGCAGACCAAAATATCGCTGCGGGAAGATTTCGCCGACCAATGAGATCGAATTCTTTGGCGCATGCGCGGTTGATTTTCAAGTTTCAAGAGATAGTCCCGGTATGTTCATACATACCCATAATCAACGAAACATTTAGAGAAAGGTATGCGCGCTCACTTATTTTCTCCGCGTAATGTTCTTTTCCATTTCTCTCTGTAACGTTCCGATTTTTTTCTTTTTACCTCTTTCTCTCCTCATTTATCTCCACTTTCCGTCCTCCTCCCTTCTCGTTCTCTCTCTCTCTTTCTCTCTCTCTCTCTCTCTCTCTCTCTCTCTTCTCACCGCCCATTCTCGTCTACTACAACGCCGTGTCCACGTATATATCCTGACCATAGTTTTCCATTGTTCTGCAGAGTTTCGCCTTTGCCGAGTTTCATTTTATTTTTACTAATTTCTTTTGTTTCTCATATCGTTCTGTCCGTTTTTTCTCACTTTCTTCTCTTAGTCTTGAACCGCCGCGTGTTCGCCTTCCTTCACGCTCCGTAACCGCGAGTACATCACTCTTCATTTATTCCCTACGGCTGACGTTGGATTACTTGAAAAGTATACTCCTCCATCAGATTCGCCCTAAGACGCGGACGAAAAATGAAGCAAAGTACGCCCAACCTCGGTATATTGAACAATTCAGATCCTCGAACTTTTGAAACTGAAAGAAATATCGTTCATAACCAATTACCCCCCATTTGGAAGTTATGTTTACGCAAAAGACAGTTTGAACCGGGACAGTGTATACACGGGCCTAATCCATGGTCTTACCAAACCATTTCGGACCAAAAAATATCCCGGATTGTTCGCCGGATCGATCAGGCCAAAATGGACTCTCAAGTTTCACCTTAATCCTCTTGCAGACTAGAAATTAGTTCGCCGCAACACGCTTGAGCTCGCAAATTATTATCCTAATCTTGAATTATATTATTTCCATCCATGTAGTCATTTCATAGTTGAAAACACCGTATAATATAATGCCTTCTCAGTTCGTCGTTTCATAATACAGTATGTCGAAACAGGGGAACCGTGTCACGTTATAATGCGATAAGGCTGCCGCTGAACTATAACTTTGTTGTTATAAACAATGCCGCAATGCCTAGTTCTTGCGTTATTGTGATCCTCGAATGCTCAAATTGGCGTGAAATAATATCTTGAGTTGAATGGTGGAGCAATGTGTTCTAGTTTGATATTATAACTACGCGGGTGGACCGGCACAACTTGAAAATGACGTATTTGGTTTTTTGATTTTTTTTTTTTTTTTTGGTATTTAACGATTGCAATCCACACGCTCGGAAAAAAGTCTGTCAGTCTGGCGTTTCAGTCAACAAAGTTCAGAATCACAATATAAGACGTTTGGGGAGCTTTTTGTTCGGGTTTCAGATCAGGGTCAGGGAATGTTGGAGAACTTGACACGTAGTTTGAAAGTCGAGACACACTTTGAGCTTCTTTACCTCATTAAATCTTCAGCCGAAGACGTTCGTGAGCTTAAGGTTTCTCAAAAACCGCTACAAACGGCCTTCTGGGTGACTAAAAACTGAATTTATGAAAGAAAACTTAACATGCCAAAGGCGTGTTATAATCTACATTAGAGAAAGAGAGAGAATGAAAGAACATATTATGGTTTCTTTTTTTTTTAGTCGTATCTAGGCTTAAAACATTAAAATATGCCCAAAAACGTTGAAATTGAATAACGGTTTAAGAGAAAATGCTATATGTACTAGCAGATATAACCTTCTGCTACTGTTTCAACGATATTTTTTTTTATGTACTCATTAATGGGAAGAGATCGTATCTGCCTTCATAGTTTCAAACGCTCAATTTGGATTAAATTATACATTTTGATCGATTTTCAGAGCGAATAGTGAAAAGGAGAAAAAAAAATTATATATACTAAAATAACATTTTTGGCGGTTACGACCTTATGCCATCAGACACGCAATATTCAAGTTTCACTTGGCCATTGTTCGGTGGATTTGATCGCAGCATACAAGCAAACAACTTGTTCTCAGACGTGTTACATGCATAATTAATCCCTGAGTTTAAATCACTGAACGCAATTATAAAAGCTAAACACCTTCCATTCACACCGTCATTAATTTGTTCCGCCTAATCCTGAGGCATGAATAAAGGTCACTAAGGTGGCTTTGTTCCGGCGGGTACGGAGGTGGTGTGTACACGAATATACGCATGGAATACACCTTGAAATTCCTTGAATACCTCGACGTCCGTTGAGTTTGATTGAGTCGGGCCACACAGGAAGACGAGTTCACCTCTTCGACAATGGGCATTTGTTTCACCGACCTTTTCCATTGTTCACCACCACAGGCTTGCTTATAGGTTTTTCCCTTCGTAAATATATTACACATCCCGGCAGAAATTCACACTCACACTCACCCATGTTCGACACATTCTCCAATCGTCGACTAATGTACGAACCATTTTACGGGGCGGTAAGGAGCACGAGCCGATTGATTCACCGGAACGATATTACTCGTGAGCGAAGATCGAGGTACTGGTTCCTTCGGGTCACGGACAAAACGTCTGAGAAATAGGTACGTGGTCCAAAATGATCGCTATAAATCCTCACCGGGTACAAGGTACAAGCTCGCGATGAATTTCCTCAACGATTACTTCAGGAAACCTTGGTCTCGAACAACGCTGCCCTCAAGTCTTACCATTATAACAACCCTCACCAAGGAACGTCACGAGTGTCCGTAGATATTATTTGGCATCCATTTGAAATCGTTCTGATCCCGTTTTTGTTAGTTATTCACAGAAGTGGCTAAAATTGATGAATTCAAAGTGAAATTGACAAGACACCCACAATGTGAAGTATAACCTTGACGCATCTGTTAGACTCTAGTATAAACGGATTGAAAATTTATGACGTTGAATTCAATGTTCATGCTGCAACGGGCGTTCGGTGAATGGCACGAAAATTTCCTGATGATAAAAAGTGCAGCGTACTTAAAAATTCATATCCGTCAGCGTAGCCGCTGATATGGAAAATGCAATAAGTATCCTGGTGAAAATTGATTTACTCCAGGTTGCGTGAGAATCGCGGATTTGTGTTTGACACGATGATTGAAGAATAGTTATATACCAACGCCAGACACATAAATCGTCTTATCGAGTTTAATATGTCTCGAGTATAAAATGGGAGAGTCACTATTTTTTAGAGCATCTGGTATATTGCCAGATTCGCCACGGAGGAGGTAAATTGTCAACTTGAAGCATCGCTGTAGGCAAAATTCTCGGCTGATAGGCTCGGCGTCTCGGAGGCGTCGTCGTCATTTACTTGGTAATCGGATTTGATCTTTTACCAAGTCAGGATCCATTTTCCTAATACTTGATCTTTTCTACCAACTCAGCACCACCACCATCACCAGCAGTAGCGGTAGCAGCGAACTCAAATCTCTATCTACTTTATCTCCAGCAAGACACATTGAGTTACGATGTGATATCGGAAGCGATATCTCAATTATACCAAGTTAGAGTAGTTCGCGTCTCCTCGCTGCAATCGACGCCCAGACCATCACACTCGGCTTCTATAAATTCCTCTCCAACACGGTCGGGCATACACATGGCGAAGGGATGACGTCTGATTGGGATGGGAGAAAGAAGAAGGAAGGAAAAGTGAGATCCTCGTCGATACCAGGGACCCCGGCGCGGCGTTCCCGAGATACGGATGACTCTCGGCGTTGAGGCAACCCCATGGGCAATCAGAGAGCCCACGTCTCGGAACACCGGCGACCGAATCTAGTTGTTAGCCCTCTGGTCACGCACTTCCACTGCCGATACTGCTTCAAGGGGACGAAATACTTTCCGCTCCTTCAGGATTTCAGTCCAACTTTTCACCGTCTCTCTTCCCGAACCATCCACTATACCCTCGATCCAAACCACCCTCGGTAATGGTTCGCTTTTGAATCCATTCAAAGGTCAAAGTGATCTTTCATATCACGTTGTTCGTTGTTCAGGAAAAGTCGAGTGGGAAGTTGAAATGTGACGGGGAACTTCATTCGGAACAGTTGCTATTGAATTTACGGTAATATTTACAGTGAAACTTGTCCGGTAATGTGTCACGAGACCCTACCGAGTGTAACTGACCCCGCGGGGATAAGAGAGAACCGGGATGTATCTCGTGCTTTGAAATGGTCAGGGAACGAGGTCTGGAATTGTAATTGCGTTGATTAAAATCCACGGACAATTAACGAGCGGAGAACGTTACTTTGCAAACTTGGAGAACTTTGAGCCGAAACACTCGTGTTAGAGAGGTACGGACTTGTCGTCTACGTGTACATAGGTTAGCCACTCACTTCTGCTGGTACTCTTCACCCCGCCCCGAGAAATTCTCTACCAACCTGATGTTGATTTATTTCCTTAATTCTTACGCCCTGTTCAACTCTGACCTCAATGTCCCAGGGTTAGGTTAAATTTCCAGAAAATGGTAGACCTCAGTTTCGCTACGTTACGAATGAAACCCCATCAACTCACCTTTTTGTTACATCACATTTTCGAGAAAATTTTATCTGCCAGCACTGTGCTGATCAAAAACTGGGACTGGAACAGGAGTTGAGCTCCAACGGTCGAGTGACTTTGCCACTTGTATGCAATTGTACGGAATTCAAATGTTTCAAACTACTCTTAGGAACCGGGGATTATTATTCACGACAGGTCGTTTTGCCGAGTACATTTAATTAATATAATGTTATTTAACGTCAGTTCCAGCAAGCGGATGAAATATAAGACCCCTATAACCTAGTTTACACTCGGAACTCGAAATCTTCCAAGTCTTAAGGTTCTTGAAACTGTCAAATCTGCTGGACGAACGATCGGAATTCAACTTCTCGTGGGCGTGGATCGAAAAACCCGGGGCTTAATTGTCCGCTTGATCGCCATTGGCGTCGTATCTATTCTACGGCATAATCGTTTCCTGCAACATGAGAACAGGATCTCCATCATCTTTATCTGACATCAGCTATGGTAGTAGCCCTGCCTTATGCATGTTCCTCTTCTAAACGTGTTGCTTTCGTGTATTTTATTATAATTCAGAAGAAAGGAGACCCCGCGCCGGATGAAAAAGCTTTTCGAATAAAGAGGTAGAAGCTTCGGATAGTGAAAAGATCGTATATACGATAACGGCTTAGGAACGTAGTCGTAGAAGCGATAGATTCACGCACTCCTTTTGCCGGGTATACAAGCCGGGTGGTTGGATGGTTGTATAACCCTCGTTCGTATGATGGATGAAAGGGGGGAGGCATGAAGATGCTCCACACGTACCATTCTGAGGACGGGCTCAATTTTCATGTTTTCCTTTTATCTGTTCCGTTTTTACTTTGGGGAAATACAGAATCGATCAGGTTACATTATAAGTATTTCCTGGAGGATGGAACCTTCAAGAGTAACAAAGTAACATATTGATACGAATAGAAGTTTCATGTTTCGATCCACGATTCACTTGCTCTATGATAATTATGGACGTGTAATGAGTATAGGAATGAAGAGAATTAAACTGAGAGTAACAAAACTGTAGTGATGAGAGATGAATGAATCGGCTATCGAAAGTTTTCGAATTCAAGAAGTTGGTCCGAATTTCAATCCTCGGGACTTCTCGCTCTGTGGAAAGAGATAAAATCTTTATCGTAGGAACAGTGAAAATTTTAATCAATAACGAAACTTTTGACGAAGATGAATTTCAATTTCAATATCAGAATCTATGAATCGATGTATGAAAATTTGTTACAACTCGTTACAGAAGTTTGTTTAAGCAAAAATTCTCGTCTCGTCGCACGTTTAGTTCACAGGCTTCTAATTTCTTTCTCGAGACAGGTTTATAATATCCAAATTATCGTTAGAATCAGATCGTTCTGGTAAATGTATAAAATTTCAAGGTCAAAGTATCATTCGCAAAAGTGATTTGCCTCTTTTCCCTGATACGAGAAATACAATGACAACCGTAATCGCAAAGACTTGTTTTCCCCGTTTTCCGGAATCTGCAGTACGTGCCGGTGGCGTTAATATTCTTTTATTCTCAGAAAAGCGAACCGGGTATGAGAAGTAGCTACGTGGGTATATTTTTTCCTCTCGGAAAAAGCCAGCTCTGACGGTTTTATGGTATTTTATTACACAGCCGCAGCACAGATATTGCGTAACACAAGGAAGCACTTTTCGGCAGTACCATACACTCTCGAAAAATGAACTAAGCAGCAGACCCAATCGCGTCTAGGTGCGTGTAAAGTACTGCGGAAAAACCTAAATGAACGTACACGTAAAAAACATCCTCACACTGTGCGTACCTATACATGTATATAGGCATTGAATAATTTAAAGAAAGTTGAAAGTTAGAAACAAAGTATAGTCCAGGCTTTCGCACGCCGACCATTAACATAACGAAGCGCGAGCTTCTTTCGTCTTCCCTCTTTCTTCGCTACCGTAAAAAAAAAAAATTTGGGTGAATTAGGTAGAAAGCCTTGACAACCAATCGCACTGCGTCTGTATATTTAACGTGGAAGCTTCAGACCTGTAAGAGTCTCGGATAAACTGCGTTCCTAAGTCCTCCCTACCTTTCCACTCGGCGCAACAAAACTCGATGAAAAACGACCGTGGTTTAGGTTACGAAATATCGGAAGCGCCATGTGGCGGTAGAAAGTATAAAACCCCAATTGATATAACGAAGGATATTTCATTTTGAAAATTGTTTTTTTACCGCATCTTTTACTCTGCAATAACAAAATATATGATCTTCTTTGAGGTTATGTTCGTGCAATTGAACCGCGTCTATCAGCTGATCGGTTTTTCGCCGCCATGTTGCTCGGTGACTTTCATATATTTTTAGCTTTATACATAGATTTTTATAATCGAGTGATGTATGATAACTTCATCTTTGGCAATTGTTACTTTTTTCAACAATATTCGACGAAGGGAAAACGTATTCGTGTATAATTGAAACTTGATATCTTCTGGCCCTTTCAAGTTTACGGCATTAGCCTGATATCCGTTATTATCGTAGATACCAGCTGTAAAAGTAATTATTCCAAAGTTCTAACATGAAAAACACCGATGGATTGATATTCGATACGAAATTGATGGTAACTTTGAAGATTTGAGGATCGAAAAATTAGGGACATCAAAATCAGAAGAACGATACTTTGACACACTTATTTATAGGATTCCCTTTGGTCGAAACTTGAGTTATTGCGATGTGAAAAAAAGTGGAAGCGATCGGATAGCTGAGACTTGATGCGAAGTGGGTGATCCACGGGATAGAGCGTAGCTTTTAAAATCCGAAATAAGATGAGTTTGATTCAATTTGTTACCCTGTGGAACAGGTCGCTTGAGGTTTCACGTCCTGCAGGGAAAATCCGTACGACAAGGGGGAACTGGGGTCGAAACTATTCATCAAACGAGAAAACGCCGAAAATCTATTGCTTCGCAGCGACACTGCAAAAAGAGAATAAAAAACGAGAAGAGAGAGAGAGAGAGAGTGAAAGAGAGACGCGAGATAAAAGCGGGAGTGAGAAGAAGCTCCCAAATCAATTCTTATTACCGGGTGCTTTCCGATAACACGAGACAAATCGTTTTAAAGATTGAGTCAACGAATGATACCTCGGGTCATTTTCGTTCATCTTCTTCGCCGAATTTAAGACTCACGTTGCAATTCTCATATCACACCTGCTGTTCTTTTCCTTGTGTCATGCAATTTTGGTGGATTGAAACTGCAATCGAAACGATGCTTGTTGCTCGATCACGAGAAGCGTGTATAATTTATAGATTTTTTAATTTAGAAAAAAAAAAATGCGGACCGAAATCGTTCTTATTCGATAATTTTAAATCATTCTGAAGTAATTCGTAGTCTTAATCCGCGTTTGATATTTTTCGGGAAAGATTTCCGATATCTCAACGAGCGTGGAATTTTTTCTGGAAACATTTTTCCCGTAACGCGTTTCATAAAATTGAAATTGCATAAGCGTGCGAGAAAAGCGTTATCGATGCAAATGAGACCGATCTCGATATCGGTTATACGTATCGGGAAAAGGAGTCGGAGAGCAGAATTTTACGGAAGGCTGGTTCAATGATTGAAATCCGAGTCGAATATCATGGTTCGCATGGAGAATTTTCGGTGGTTCCACATACATTTGTGTTACTACAAACTGATATAACCCCGGCAGGTTTATTGTTTGCGGTGAGAGTCGGAGAAAGAGAAAGCGAAAGCGTCCGTGCGTGCGTGTGTCTGTGTAAATGAAAGTGAAATCAATTCTACACCGCCTACACGTGCATACCGTGTGATAGGTACTAATTGCCGAGCAATATTTAACCACCTCAGTGACAGTTGATATGATAGTCCATTAGACAGCGTAATTATGCATGTAACGCGATACCCGCAGACAATATCCATCCGATGCCGCTTGTGTGCTCGATCTAAAATGAAAGGGTGCTCAGGTGCGTTTCCCGACTACAAACGCGCTGCACATTTCGCACCTGATCGACCTCGATGACTTGTTTTTAACGACAGGGAACCGGAGGGCGAAATAGAGGATTCGAGGATCAATGAATGGAAAATTTGAAGGCGAGAAATAAGCGATCTGGAAACAAATTTTATTTCACCAATTTTATTTGCGACAATGACCGTGATGGAAACAATTTTGATGAAAACAGAGTGGATGAAAATTGATCCGTGGATCTGTATGCTTCATAATTTTTATGTAACGCAAGGCGTATGAACTGTTTTTTTGACAATTAGTGGAAATTTTATTTAGTACATTTTCTTAAAAATACTATCAGAAAAAAATCAGCTCCTGCGTTACGTCAATAATGTCAAGATGAGAAGGATTAAGCCTGTTCTTATATTCTAATTACAGCCTCTTTGTGCGCTCAAAAGGGAAGAGAAGATGAAATCGGTAAGGAGATGAATTACCGTAATTTTCAAAATTGGCCATTGTCACTTATCAAAGTATTACATTCGTGAAACTTTACGACAATTGAGTAACAAACGGTCTCTAGTTCGGAGTTTTTGCGCAAAATCCGAAAGAAATCAAAAAATCAAGGAATCATTTTATAATAACTAAAAAATTGAATTCACACTTCGAAACGTTCAAATACGCTGTAATTACCCAGCAGGTATTAATTAATATAAATGTGACGAATAATTTTCAGACAGTTGCGATAACTGTACCCTATAGTATTGGAGAATATTGGACAATGTATTGGTGAATTATCCGAATAACTGTACAGACAATCGGAATAACTGAAAGTTTTATTGTTATTATCATTGGTATAAAAGTGATTATTTTTATTGCTTGACTGTTACACAGCACTGCAGTTAGCTCGACACTGGAAAGTACAATTCTCTGATTTTCGGATCGCTGAAACTCGTCCCCAGCGACGGCTGACCCTGCACAGTCTCTTACAAAGGTTTTCGGAAACTGAGGGGAAAAATTGATGAAACGTTACGCGGTATTCGATGTAGTTTAAACTGTATTTCGAGCAGTATTGAACGGCTACTGGTTGAAACGGCCTTAAACTTGGAAGATATAATTGGTCAAATCGAAGATTAATATGAAGAGTGGCAAAACAATGGAAGTGCCGATGGAATGGAATCATTATGATTTTTCACGAGCGTAAAAAAACTGTCCCGAAATTTCATTAATCAATTTTAAAATGGAATCAATAAGTAGTCTTCAGAGTTTATCAAGCTCTTTCAAATGGTCTAAATCCCCATTCAATATAGTTATTTGTCTTCGAGAAAACGACTCGTGAAAATCGATTTTTTCGTGCCACCTTTTTATTTTTACTTTGAATATTGATTAAAAATACAGTTGCGATAATCAAGTTACGAAACAGATATGAATCGAAAACTTGAAACTTAACGAATAAGATTCGGTTGTAGATTTTCAAATTTCAAAAAAATGATGAAACGAACGTAATATGCTAACGAAATTGTGAAATTTTAATGAAAAAACAGTTGAACAGTATATTAACTTCATTTTATCGAAGTGAATCCTGATATCAAAATTTGAACTGCGGAGGCATGAAGCGAAGCGTATCGGCGATATTCTTTTTTTTTTTTTTTTATTTTCAATCGTGACGATAAGCGATTTCGCGAACAGACCAATTCATATCTGTCGACCAGCCGTCATAAATTCAAATAACGGGTTGCGACGCTGTACGTAACCTCAAAAGTTTTGACCGCTATCCGTGTTGAATACAACCGATAGCGAGAATTGTGAAAATTTTTTAGGTTACGTTTACAACGGTTGGTCACCCTGGCAAACAATTTCTCTCGGATTTTGGCGCATGCGCGTCACATTGTAACAGAAGATGGAGTCACTCGGTATATTTCACCTGTATATGTTTAACCAGCAGATTTTCGCAACTGTCAAACTTTATGCTCTAACCAAAAGTTGCTTGATTCAGTTTTATAATTAGCATGTCCAACTGTTATTGTGATAAATCGCCCCTTTCGTCGATTCCGGCAGAAGGAATCATCCTAATTGTCTTTTCCGCAGTGGTTTTTTTCGGCTTATGATTTAAAATTGTACTAATTTGCGTAGCGACATTTTACCCCAAGCATTCCCTCTCCGGCATCGACAACCCCACCCCCCCCATTAATTAATTAATCCAGTCTTCGTCGCAGATCTTTCGAAAATTTTGAAACTGAAATTCGGACATGCACGAATTTTTTCAGATCACAAAAACACAGTTTTCAACTGTTTTCTTTTTTCTCACGATCTAAAAAATCTTCTTTGAACGTTTTCTCAGCTTGAGTGAAAGAAAAAAAGTATTCCTACTTCGGTATTATCGATTCGTGAAAAACGGTCTACCGACTTTTTATCACGTTTTTATCTACCGAGCAAATCACTGCACGTCGTTACTGCAGTTTATAAAGTATATGTATACTATGTTATTTGCCTAATTGAGTATTACGTAAATATGCCAAAATTCATGCGAGTATTGCGCATTATACGGCTGATAATAAAGCGTTCGTCACATCGTCACGTGATTACGGATAATTAAACAAGCGGAAACTCTAGCATTGGAATTCTAGCTTTCAATTTGGGTTTCTGCGGCTTCTTGTTAAACTAGCTCTCTAGTCATCTACGCCACATATTTGTCAGCGCCTGTCGATTCATTAATTACTTTGATTACGCCCCTGTAATGCCCAATAAAACTGACACTGGTAGAAAAATTGATATCAAAATCGGTGACATGATCGGTATTTTTAACGATCTGAAATCATAAAACAAAACAATAAAACCCACTTTGGACAAGAATTTGGATTTTCAATCCTTTCAGAAACCTTGCTGCAATATTTAATCAACGAAAATAGAAATTTTTTGTCATCGAAATAATTCTTTTTAATCTTCACAGCCTATATTTTATCTCGAATCATTATTTTCACTCCGTATAACACAAAGTTTAGCGAGATTCGTTAACTTTGTCAGTATCGGTTAGTTTACCTTCCAAACAAACGAGACGATTTTGTTTCAGTAGGTTTTTGACTAGACCGGGACGCCTGATACGTCATTAAATATTGATATATTGGTATCCGAAGAATTCGCTCGAGGCAAATATTTTTTCTCCGGGTAATTTTACACCGCGGATGCGATACCTGTGTAACGATCTGCAGTTTTGCCCGTATCGAAATAACAGCTGAAAGGTTGTCCGATGCTGCGGGTGGCGCTTTTTTTCTTTTTTTACAATGTAACGAACAAATATTAATTGGCGTTGCTCGCCTTAATTACTCCAAGGCCATTATTCGATTAGTAGAACTGCCGAGCGCGTCGGAAGACTCTCTATAAAGCTTTTCGAAACACGTATCCAGTTTTATATATATATAAACAACATATTACAACGTATTACAACTATTATTGATTATGGATTCAGCCTGAGGAAAAGAAAAAAGACGAATTCAAAATGTTCTACTATATACTAGAGATAAATATGAGCAAATTCGATATCAATAAATTTATAGAGTAAACAGATTTTTGTATTGAACAATGTCTGATTATTTTTCACACAATGATTTTGTAAGTGAGCCCGAAAGACTTGGAAAAAATGGGAAATCGAACATGTGAAGGGATTTAGAAAAAAAAATTCACCCTACTTATACAAAACACAATGTTTTACTTAAAGTTTTTTTCTTATTTTTTTTTTTTTTTAGAATTTCCTACGAGATGTTTCTATTATAAAGCTTCATACGCGAGCTCAAGTTTCAAAGACCTATATTGTTTATTTTTCTCTCTCTCTCTTCTACGAAGTTAAGAAATATGCGTTTAAAAAATTACAAATCTCGACACGGGAGAATGAATAAATCAATTTCAATGAAATTGAAAATTAATATTTGTCATACGAAAGTTTCTACAGCGTAATTTTCCATATTTTAAATTCTTCCAAAAAGTCATGTGTCGCCAGTAAGAATTTTCATCGGTTTCTTCACGCTGTTGGATATTACCGAGTCAACTATAAACGAAGAGAAATAAAAGTAAAATCCCGGTCGATTCAATTTGTTCGTGGAAAATCGTGCTCACTTTTATAAATAACCAAGCAACAGATCTCGCAATTTGGCGTGTATAGTCCGCAGACACTGCAGACCCACGGCTACCAATTGGATACCATATAAACTTGGAGGGCGTAATGTGAAATCGATCAAGGACCAATTGAAGGCCGGTCTTCCTTCGTCTCTAATTCTTCCTCGTCCTCGTCTCGCTCGGATCTCAATTACAGTTATTATTCTACCCCGTGTCGAAGCCAATGCAGGCATACGTGTAACTAACTTCGCGTAACTATATCCGAAACGGAACGCATTGCTATCGTCTTTGTAAGAAAATTTCAAGGCCGTCGTTGCTGTTCCAGCTTCCATACTCGGCAGGGTTTCCTAACATTCACGTCTGCCAATTGGCCGGCTTGGAATTGCCTAACGATTCGCGAAACGTCTCGTCTTCGATCAATCATAGAGACGTAGGTAAGTTTGGCGGGAAATTGAGGTAATTGATTCCATGGAGCGTCTTTCGGACTTTTTCGCAGTATTCTGAATCTCCGGCCATTTTTTATCTTCGAAAACTAGTAACTTACACACGACGCTTACACATGACTCGCGATTTCGTATCAACGCGTTATTACAACATCGGGTTATCACGTTGAACTTGGGAAAATTGAAATTCTTATCTCAACCGCGCGTCATCGATGCGAGGTCGATTTCCAACAGCTTTTTAAAAAAATACCCGCAGAGAGAATAGAGTGGAATACAGCGTATTTTATTATACCAGGGTGGACACTCAAAAATACAAAATGAGTAGACTGAGGAAAATTTCATTTTTTATAGTAACCAAAAGAATTCAGTAAAACAGGTATCGTTGAAAAAACTGTTTGAATATTATTGGAATTACGAAAAACGAGGTACGCCTAACCATTTTGCGCTGTCGTCGATCCTTTTTTGGTTATTGCAACGCAAAATCAGTTTGTGAGGTTTACTCTACTGTTTTAGTCAAACAAGGCTTTAACGTCAATTTATCGTTGCACGAGCATTGAATTTTCGCAACAGTTGCAAGAAAATATAGCAACAGTGATCGTGATGAGAAAGAATAGTAACGGATACTAGAATTTCCGGTAACAGCTAGAAAACTAATTTTCATTTTGGACCTGGAACTATATTTTTCGATTGTGGTAAAATTGAAAATACTTAAGGACTCGGCGGTAACTGGAGCTAAAAATTTCTCCTAATGTGAGATACAAAGTTACTGACGTAGAGGCTAACTTGAAGTTACTTAAAACTACACTGAACCAGAAATCCTTCGGCGTAGTATTAGAGGAACTTGGGGTACGACGGACTCGAAAAGACGATTCTTTCATTGTGTAAAACTTACGAAGGATTCGATTTTATTCGAAATACTCTATTTTTTTTTGACAAATCGCTTACACTCTCAATTATAAAAACTATTGAACCAAAAGTTTGATTTCTTCTTCTTCTTCTTTTTTTTTTCTTTTGCTGGTAAATTTTTCACGGGGTCCATTGTGCCCCAAGTTACCAAATATTGTAGAGTGATTAATACATCTAAATGGTGTGCACTGTGATAAGGAGGAAAATTTACGAGTGTAACAGATTGTATAGATTGTCAAGAATATAAAGATAATGAAAATTAGAAATTAAGGTTATAGCGGTTATGGGTTGCGCATTATAGATAAGAGACTTGAGAGGGAAAGAGAGAGAGGTATACGCATGGATAAAGTGAGGAAGAGATACTTTGTCGATTATTCATTGTAACAGGTTTCATTCGGGACGCAATTTATATCGCATGCATTTAACGAGCAGTAAATCTCGTTGCGGGGAATCTGCAGCAAAACACACGTCGTTACAATAATATCGTTGCAGGTCGGTTTGATCAAGCTATCTGTACCTGCTATGTTCCTACATTACCGACAGCGAGTCATAAATCAATTTTCATTCCATTTCTGACGGACATTCGTGAATACCAAAACCGCTATCGCGACAGATCAATGAGGTATCGACTGAGTCAAATGTTTTATCAAAGTTTTGGTAGCCTTTGTATTTTTTTACTAAACTGAACTGCGCACTTCGCCCGGAATTCAGGATGAAAGCTTCGATTATAATATCGTTATAGCTGATACGCAGTTCGAAAAAATTTGACCAAATTCGATAACATTTCCGAAGTTTCTGGAAATCGGATTAGAGTTCCGTTTTCTTTCGTTATTTCACGCGATATTCACTGTCATATTTTTATTTTTATTTTTTTGTTATCTAAATCGATAACGGACGAATAGTAGTTTCACCAATCGAGAGATTACTAGAAAAGCGATTGTTAAGAAACTTGAATATTTTTGCGCGTCGTGTTTCTTTTGCAATTTTTTAGAAATTATTATGTATAGGGCAGAATAAAATTGCAAATGGTTATGGTAGTTGTCAAATCCAGATTGTCCGAAACACAGCAAGTATAATCTTGTCTTCGTAATCGTATTCGTTTCGTCCTTTATTCATGGTGGATTCATTCGCATCAATGACGTTAAATTTTGTTAAAATTTATTGAAATTAAATTAGTTTCACGAAACTGTGCAGAGTAATTCAGTCCAATCAACGAGCGCGACTCCCAATTGAGCCAGTCTCGCAACGCCGGTGCCAGCATGTAGCAATTAATACAACAGTAACCAATCATTAATCTCTGTGTATCAAAAGTGGGTGTACAAAAAAATACAGAAAATTGTATGCATGATACAAATGAAACATGGATGAATAAAAATGAAATCGCACAAATCGGATAATGATGGAAAAGGAAAACTGTTTATGTACAGGTCAGTTGACGATATAAGAGGCATCTGTTTTTTAGAAGACTCAACAGTGGCGATCAAAAATTTGAAAAATTAAAATCCGTTAAAAAAATGAAGAGTTGGAGAAAAAATTTTACAATAAAAACGATGAAAATGATAAAACTATGGTGTTTTAATCGTAATCAAATATTTTCGGGCTACTTTTACTCATAATTTTAGGATCATTGAGATCAAAAAGGTGCAAGTTGCATGCCTATCTCATTATAATTGTTTGTCTGTATGTTGGTTCAAATTTTTAGACACAATTAGCGATGCTGTAAGAGAAACAGAGATAGATAGATAGATAGATAGTTTATTTGCCCTGGGACAGGTCTCCTCAGGCAGCGTACACAAAGCTCATAGAAACAGATTATATGCATAAGCATTGAGCACAATAAAGCTAACAACAAATTAACGTATGTAGATTAAAATTCAGGTTGAAAAATAATGAAAAATAATGATTAGAGAAGGAGATAAAAAATAGATAAAAGTAAACAGACCGAAAGAGATTACAAAATAAAGACATAGTAATAAATAAGATAAAAAAAAAAAATAGAGTTGAAAAATTGAACAAATAAATAAATAAATAAGTAAAGAGGTTATGGAACATGTGCAAAAATATAAGAGAATAGATAAAAGTAACATAACATGGAGAGAGAGAGATTGGAAAGGATAGAGAAGAAGAGACTCTGCGGAATTTGACATTTGACATTTGACATTTCGCGAGTTCTTATCTGTGCAATTTCCGTCTCTTTCAGATGTTCGAAGATGAAGTCGACCCGACCTCCAAGCAGCAGAGCCCGAAAGGAGACGGAACATCAAACATAAATGACGGAACGTGAAAGCGACGTAAAATGAACATTCGGTGCCGTAGGATGCCTTTTGCCGAAGGGTTGCACAAGGTGAGTAATATTGTTTAATTTCTGTCTATCTCGCATTTATTTTTACCTCCAACTCCCCGAACGTCAAGGAAACGGTGATCAATAGAATTCGAAACTTGATACGGCAGAGGAAAAATGCGGTCGGTAATTTCATCACCCCTTCTTTCCTTCCAATAAAACGTCTTTCAAACATTTTTTTCATTTCGCCCACAGTACGCGCCGTGTACAAATATATACGGATATAAAACATTACTAACAATCCCGAAAATGCGAAACGATCGATCGCTCCGTTATATCCATAATTAGCTTTCGTGTCTACGGAAACATTTTTACACTTTTGTAACGAAATTTACTAAAATTTCACACTTTTTTTCTATGCAGAAATTTATTTTCGATGAACCGACACTCGATAAATCCATAGACTTAAGTCTGTACGTCTCGCACGCTTTGGTAATTTTTGTTGTTTTATTTTGCTTTATAAACATTGCACCGTTACATATTATCAAGCCCTTGTGAGGATTTGTGTAGGTTATAAATTGCAAATAACAAGAGTTACGACGTTTTTTTTTCCTGTGAAATTTAATTGCCACGTGTTAAAGTTGTTTTCACACCAATCATTCGCCAATTTACTTACGATCAGTGAAAAGTATTCAAAATATTAGATGAAAGCGGTTGGTCGGAAGTAAACATAATCTTATCGCTTGTAAGCTGGATGGAAAAACTCACGGGTCCAACTTACACATTTAAATTTTTCGATGTAGACTCGATCGAACCGGATGCGACAATTCAATGACTGACTGATAATAAAACTTGGAAAAAATAAAAAAAATTGACACCAATATCCGGATTCTGCTTTTGTTCTTCGCGAATCTCTTTGTATCTTTGTAGTAAAAATATGTATATAATTAATAGGTATTTTCTGATGTATATATGTGTAATACAGGACTGAGAAACGGCTGTAATTATCTTTGAGAAATTAATGATAACTTTGCATCGTCGTTACAGAATATTTCACGATAATTAATTGCGTGGTATTCGCGAGTTTCCCATCATTGTGTAATAATTGTAGAGGCGTTAAATTTTCCTCATATTGGAGCAGGTGTTCAAAGGCTTTGATAGCAGATCAGCTATACTTTTAACCACGTGTAGGTACAGATCATTCGATATTGATTGTAGAGGGAGAGATTTATTTTTCATTTTTCATATCGAAGATCGGGGAAACACAATTTCCCTGCTGATGAAACGGGATGATAACAAAATTACACGTAATTGTAACATATTGGCCTTACCGCCAATTGGGTATTGAATAAATTGGCGCATCATGGATTCGTTTCGTTAGTGGAAAATTCAATCAATATCGCTATACCTGGAAGGTTTCCAATCAAGGAACTTCAGTCGTTTGCATCTCATGTTCCCATCGCGGATGCTCATCGAACCGTTTATTACTTTGTTCAACTAAACTACCGCTGAATAAAAAACTACCAGACTCAACCTCATAATTATACCTGTATTCTAACTACGTTTTGCCAAATAGTTTAACGATCACTGATATTGCGAAGCGAAAACCAAAACTTGACGAGTATAATTACAATAAACGGTATATTGCGTATCGGAGTGAGTTTAAATGTTATTGTAATTATCAGAAAACATGGTACAGTTATGGGTATTGTAATATTACGATAATCGAAAAGAGTAGTAACACATGCTGAATTTTCTGAATAGATATATAAAAAGTGTTCCGGGCACAGATTTCTATACCGCCGTGTTACCGACACTTAGCCAAGACACAAACCCTTTTCTATGATTTTCATTACTGGGGGACATCCACACTCAGACTAACTCTATAGATTATTGGATCATTTAGTTGCTCTATCTTACCGGCAATTCGCCCTGCTTTACCATAGTTTCAACTCTCATCGAACAAATTCCCCGATTACAGCTACAAAATTAATTTTCATTTTCTACCGAGAACCATAACTCTCGCTTACGGCGATAACAGTTTAGAACACTGTAGTAAACTTCTCTACTCCCAGCTTATTGCAACTCGCATTTTTCAGTGATGGGTGGTGAGAAGTTATGGTGGACGTGGGGGATGGGAGGTCGGGGCACATCGACGAATGGCACCCTGGTCGGCTCGCAGACGGTTGGCGAGGCGTGGAATGGCTCGGTGGAACACGACGCAGTTGCCGGGGGTGGAAACGACACCTGGACAACCGGAAGTGCCTCGGGGAACGATCGCGACCTCGTAGTAATGATCGTTACAGCAACAATTCTCTGCCTCCTGATACTGATCACTGTAATCGGTAAGTCACCCTGCTATTATTGAACATATTTTCATTTTTCGGGATACGGATATATAATTAATATTATTTAATAACAGCATTGGAAGTTAATCGAGGCGTAATTATTATGATGTATAAATTTACAAATTACACACATCACACCAGATACCGATACCTGAAATATATACGTGGTTCAGACGTGATTATTTTTTTTCACTCGTGAAAATTTGGCAGTTTATTATATAGTTAATAATTGTTAAATTTTATTAGTTATACAGCGGAAACTTTGTCACGGAACTTCTGTTAAACAACGTGTCATGCACGCGAAAGCTTGAATTTTAGCATAGCTCTTAACAATGGCTCGAAATTACCTCGAACAGGCGTCAATTCGCCGACCGAACAAAGGGTCGCAAAATGTAGCCGAGCTCTTCGCACGATCCAAATTAAAATAATTAGAAATTCAATTACCCCAGAAGTGAAAGTTGCGTTCGCACAACTTGAGACGCGACAGTGAACTCAATAATTACGGACAAATCGTACACCGCGATAGCGTTTAATTTATTTATGGAAAAAGATGGCGGTTTTGAATTGTTTGGGAAATCGGAGGAAAATGAGAACTTGGTTGAATTCAGGCTTGTACTTCTCGTTACATCTACCTCTTTTTCATACTTATATATATATATATATATATATATACATATACTTGTATTAAAGCATCGAAGTGGAAATCCTTGTCAAATTTATTCTACCTAATTCGAGCAGTGTGAATCGTTTCTTTCGGTTATCTTTTTGGATGTGGGGACTTGTTTAAAAGTTTTCCTTTGTTTTTATTTATTTAGTTTTCTTTTTTTTTTATTTATTTATTTATTTATTTTTTTTCCGTTACGACAGCCTTTCACGATCGCATTTGGAGTTTTATGGAAGTATTGAACACTTTTTTTTTTGGCTAAATTTATTACGATACGAGGAAAAGCTGACCGTCAACGCGGACACGTATCCCATGACATAATTTTTCCCGCTTCAATGACGTACCTGCATGCGGCCAAGGTCTCGATTAATCACCGAGTTTTGTGCTGATTACACAAAGAGAAAACTACGCGGACTCTCGAGTGTGGTTCTTGAGCCTGGCTAGGTACATGAACCAGTAGTGAAGGAGATTCGACGTTGATGAGAGTTCGATAGATCTCCAACACCCTTGACACAATTACACGTCGAGTATTCGATGTCTATAATAATAACGAAATGTAAGCAACTTTACGGCAAATTATTTATCAATTTTTCTTCATTTTGTACATCTACCCTGGTGCTGGAGGCTGTAAAGAGCTGAACATATACTTTTTTACCTACCGGTAGGCACAATGACACACCTATAATCACACTTGAGAATACCGAAGGTGCCTTGCCTCTTGACACAGTGCGCTGGAAGGTCAGCGATATATTAATCCTTCGCTAAACTTGTTCGTGATTATTTTTAAGCGGGTACCTGTTTTATTATCTACCAGCGTAAGGAAGGCTAAGAGGTGAGGCGAACTTGAAGAATTTATACCCCGAAGACGAATCGTTCAATTTTATTGTGGTTCGTTTTATCCAAAATTATATAGATCGAACTTTATCCAGTCATTTTTTCGTTACGATAAATTAATAAGAACCATTTTTAGTGCCAGTAATGTCAAACATTTCGCTCGGTTGAGCAACACATGTTTTACCCTGCCCGTGATATCTCAAATACGATTTCAATCGATTCGATCCAAATTTGGAGAAAGTTTCCCGAGACAGTTCGTCCTCTTCACTACGATGCCGTATTTTCTTTTAGCCCTGATATTTTTCGTTAATTAAATGAAAGCGTCGTGAAAATTGGACGAAAAATCGAATTTCAACTTCAAACGGTGACCAATTTGTTAGCAGCAGGAAAAAAAAAGACATTGAATGATTAGCTGCTCAATTTTAAACCTCTACAGCGGGTTCACTCGGAACAATTTCTCGTCAATCAAGTTTTTATAAAGTCAAATGTTTACTGATTTAAAAAAAAAAAAAATTCATCCCACGGGCAGAAAGCGTTTGTATAATTAGCTCTAGAAGAAAAAATGTTTTCAACGAAACAAAAAATTGCGCCTCGTAAGCAAATTTTCGTTTATATTATATATGTATATATATATATATATCAGACAGGGTTGATTTTATGTAAATAGATACACGTATTTTTTGTTTCATGGCACTGCAAAGGTTGTTACTTGGAGCGAATATGTGTTTTTTTTTTTTTTTTGTTTCACCGTTTCATTCGACTTTTACACGTATGAATAATAATCTGTGTGTTTCACCGGTAAAGCCTTCATTTCTCAATTTTATTATCATATTTTTCCTATTATATTGTCTGAATTTCTGAGATTCTAAATGACTGTTTGAACCCCGGTTGGGAAAAGCGTTGCTTTTTCATTCGTCTCACCAGTTAATCATTTCCTGACATTACGAGGTCTGAATATGATATTCATTTCGGGTATGTTATACACGCACGCACACATTTACACATATATGTATGCCCATGTGTGCGCACGTGTGATGTATCGGTGATTTAGCTTTTATCTAAGCTTGGAAAGAAAGTAAAGAAGAAGAAAGAAGATCCGCGAACGCTGATGCGTAACGTAAACTTGAGTAGACTACCACTGAAATAAATACAAACAACTTGAAACTTTCGTTATATGTATGTACATAATATATCAGTTTCAAGATTAGAGCGTACACGGGGATACTCTAATCTTATAAATTATTTCGCAAGAAAGTATAGCTCTGCTTTTGTGCTCGAAAGTCGGGAGCGAAACTCTCGGTGAAGAAATTCTCTGGACCCCAGGGTATCAGGACGACGATTGCCTTTTAGGATTGAACTGTATTACCGACCGATTGCGTCGCTTATCCCGTCAGTCTTACGAATTTACTCCAAAATTGGCAAAAAAATTTTTTATTGGCTGAATCGGAGCCATTTTTCGTTTGAGTTTTTTTTTTTTTATAGATCACGCAGAGATTTCTTTTTTTTTTCGTGCCAAGTGGTTTGAAATAGGTTTCCTGGTGTAAAATTGACCGAGGAACAAGCACACGCCCTCAGATTTGACTTACGACAAAAATGGTGAAAACTGATAAAAAAAAAAAGTAGAGAAAGAACACGCCATAGATTTTTAGGACGAACCGTTTAGAAAATACGCGGCGTAAAAATTTCGCGGATTTTTGAGTACGGAATACTTGTGACTTTTATTCCGTGTCTCATAAATTTTGTCACGTAATTTGTCGCGGCAAATGTAAAAATTTCGACTTAATGCTTAATAGTTTGAGTACGCAAGCATATTTTAAATCATTCGATACGAGTTTTTTACGTCCGAAACGAATGAAGTGATATTTCCTTCGTGAATTTATTGAACCTGACGTTTGACAAGATTTTACAAGAAGAAAAAAAGAAAGAAAAAAAAATACGGCAATTTTGAAACAGATTAACTTTACTACTCAATTTTTACCTCGATACTAGAAAATTATGTCTCATTGCAGAAAGTTGCACGAGAATCTTGAAGCAATTCGGTTACTGTTTGAAAATATGTCCACTTGTCATTCGAAAAAATGTTTCATTTACAATCAATTCGTATTCATGCATGGTCTGAAACTTTTTTTTTTTTTTTTTAACAAATTTCATTACGCACAAAATGAGTAAAAAAATGAAAAAGGAAGAAAGAAAAATCTCGAGGGGTTAGACTTTTGTGGAAAAACGTTGGGCGGTGTAGAAGAAAATCGGCTCTATTTGACAGCCGTACAAATGGTCGCGCCTAATTCAATCTCGCGATATTTTTCCGTGGCGTTGATGTTGCTCCAGAATAGCTCAAAGAAAAAAAGTCCGCCCTCTGTAAGCGGGATAGTCAAAGCGGATAATTTATGACTAAAATTCCTTCCACTATCCGAGACGCATGAATTTTTCACGGTACATTTTTATTGTAACTCAACATCTCGAGGAAACTGGCCTCGATGGATTTAGAAATAGACGAACGATTTATATTTCGCCTCTTGCATATTTCAGTCACTCTTCCTAAAAAGGGACGGATTTGCGTGATTGGAAAAAGCGGCTGACAATTCTCGGAACAATTTATTCGAAGGAATATAATTTTTCATGGTGCTTATCGTGTACGTGATTCGTATTCAATTTTTATCTGTAATCAAATTACCGTGTTTTAGAATGATTGTATTTTTTCTGATTCATAGTTTTTCTTTTATCTCTTTTTTTTTTATCGAGGATTACATAATGCTCTAATTTCGTTGTTCCCGATCGATTTGAGTCAAGTAAGTCAACCGAAATTGTAGAGCGAAAAAATGGCGTCAATTTTTCAAAAAAATTTTAACAATTATTCGAAGTATTTTTACTGACACAATTTCCATCAAGTTATTTTGCACGGTAAAATAACTGAAAGATTATGCGTTTTATTTTGATTTACTTTCAACTCGCAAACGATTAGACGGTGAAATGCGATGTTGGGAAGTGATAAAAATAAACATTTCGAATGCCATTCAATCCGAACCTTGATGATCAGCAGAATTATGAACTTTCAGAAATGTATTACCCATATCGTTTATTTCATACTCGTTTTTTTTTAAATATTACGTTACATTTTTCAAACTAGACTCGTAGGATATTATCGTGAAATTATTACGTTGGTTCCAAAAGTTCGCGTGTTTGTCAAAAAAGAAATCATCAAGTCATAAATGTCAAAATATATTCGCATTTCGTAAAAATTCATGGGTAACAACTCCTACCGTGTTAAAAAATCAAAAGCCAATTGGCTTTGGAACGATACAATCTTAAAAACGTGTTTTTTCCCCCAAGTATCCAACTTTTTTTGTGCTCTTACCAACAATTTAGTATTTTTTTTTTTTTTTCAATCTCTTACTTTCCTTTCTGCCAAAATCACAGTCCGATACAAAAAGGATAAATAATTTTCTTCATTACATATCGAGTCAGATTTCCATGTGGTCAGTTTAATTTGTTAACAATTACTTGTGCTTTCACCGTATTCAAGATTCTCACAATCGAGCACGTATAACGAATATTCGATACCGTATTACTTTACATTAATGACGAAGACATCGTGCTGCTAAATAAGAAAAAAAAAAAAAACTTGTTCCAAAAGATACGCGGTTCAGATTCATCAATTTCAAATACTCGAGCTTTGATTTCCATCGCGGTTTTTTCTTTCAGTCACTTCATCCAACACCTTCAAACCTCATACTCTCTAAATTTGTTTGCCGTTTCTTTTTCTGCTCTTCTTTTTTATTTTTCTTTTTTTTTTTGTCAGTAGCAATCCAAAGAAAAAAAAAAGTCACAGCGCTCGGAGCTTGCTTGATTCGGAGAATGCGAACCGATTGGTTATTTCAGGGTCCACGTCGGAGGCTTAAATTCTGATGACGCATCGTTTTTTTTTTTTTTTTTTATTTCCAAACGTACACAACTCGGAGGATGCTTCGATATTGCTTCTAGATGACCGCGCGGAGTTACAAATATCTACTTATAAATTTATGTTCGTTTAAAAAGCTGTCCGTCAGCGAATACATCCGCCTGAAATTGAATGTCGAACTATATTAAACCATCGAATTTCCTAATTCATTGTGATTTTCTTTCCTCTCTACGCAGTTAGAATATATTACGATTACCGAAATAATCAAACGTGCGTGTTTCTTCGGATTTTTGAAATCCGAGATTTAACGAACGTCCAAAAATCCAACAATATTTAGCTACCGCAAAAATAACATTCCGTCATTTTATCTCTTTCATTCTCTCTTTTAGCTCTTTTGTCACGCACGCGTTATATCGTGTATTTTTAAACCTTAAATTGAGATCCCAAAGTCTGAAGGTTTGCTTTTCCGGCCATAAGGTGGATCGATCTTGGATACACTGCGATGATTTATATACGCTATACCTCCGTGCTCAAATGTCAACAGTCTCTTCGTGACTATGGACAATTCTCTTACTCCGTTTTATCCCTGCAGACTTTGTCACCGATGAATTATAGGAGCCCCGTTGACCAAATCATCAATTTACATACCACAATAAAAGAAATTTTTAGTTCCAGTTACCGCTCAGTCCTTGACTATTTTCATTTTTTACGACAATCGAAAAATATAGTTCTAGGTAGAAAATGAAAATTAGTTTTCTAGCTGTTACCGGAAAGTCTAGTATCCGTTACTATTCTTTCTCATCACGATCACTGTTGCTATATTTTCTTGTAACTGTTGCGAAAATTTAATGCTCGTGCAACGATAAATTGACGTTAAAGCCTTGTTTAACTAAAAAAGTAGAGTAAACCTCAGAAACTGATTTTGCGTTGCAATAACCAAAAAAGGATCGACGATAGCGCAAAATGTTTACGCGTACCTCGTTTTTCGTAATTCGAACAATATTCAAACAGTTTTTTTTAACGATATCTGTTTTACTGAATTTTTCTAGTTTCTGTAACAAAGGAAATTTTTCTCAGTGCAAGTATCGCAAAAAAGAATAATAAAGTCCAGTTTTTTTAGTTCTTAAAGTTGTTCATTTTCTACGAAATATAAGTAGACAAAATGTGGTCATTTTAATGTCTATAATAATAAAAGTTTCGAAAGCTTCATGCCCCTGATTATAATACATCAGTACTTTGATTTCTTGTCCAAGTTTCATCTATAGAGTCTAATTCACTCTTATGTCGTTCCGAATGCTGTCAAAACAAGCGGCTTTAGGCTGTTTTTAAACTGCAGGTTCCAATTTCACTGAAAAAATAAAATACTAATATCCAATACGAATTTTGAATCGCAAAATGAGATTTGCGATCAACGAAGCCTTCAGGCACATGTTACGTGAAAATAGAACCGCGCCGATTGAGACCAAAATCATTGAAATACGGTAACTCAGTAAAAATAACTCCCTTTTATTCTCCGTAAACCGAGAAACGCGAAGTTAAAAAGACACTCGAAAAAATTTCCAATAAACCGAGACCAAGAAGACAATATTTCGTAGAAAATTTTATTGAAATTCATTAAAAATTTCGGATGCGAAAATCTCGACACGTGTCAAGATGAAACTTACGACGCATATATACATATATATAAAGCTCGACTATTCCGATATCGATATTACGATCAAGTACTCGAATCAGCACTCTCATTTGCTTTCTCCGGTAAATAAGATTGGTAAATGGCGTATGTAGGTATTTCTGCACTCCAATCGGGTGATCGGAATTAGATCGAAATCCCTCCTCATCCCGAGTTCCTAATGAATTCCTCTTTAATTCTAGGACTGTGCGTCGTATAATCCGTTTCTGAAAGTCAAGTCCGTGCAGGAAAATAAACCGTTGAATATGGAAAAGGAAAAATCCGAAGTCGACGGAAAGAATGACAATTTCGAAAAATGAAAATTGATATCATCTTGCGGTGACAGCGGCTCTGATCGTTGACGCGAATCCCGAGAATCAGGCAATGGATACGTAAAGTTCATTGTGAATTTATACGAGTTGAGAAATATGAGGCCAGAGACGCTCTCCGTTGTTCTGATTTGTGTCAATTTTCATTTACACCCCTCGTATCCTCGTGTTTTTCTTTACTCAATTTTAAGCTTTCGCACTCTTGCAGAATTCCAAAATAAACCTCGCACACAATCGATAATTTTAAAGAAAATTACAAACGCGTCAACCCGTTCACGCATTTTTATGGAGTATCATGTCAAAACGTTATTTCCAATTATAGTAGGTGGCAATATTTGATTTCTATATGAATTTTTATTTATTTTCTATCGCCTTGTTTCAAAAAACTCTGAATGTATTTGAAACCCATTTTATACATAATATTATTCGAATGATTTTTGAGACGAATAAGATTGTTCCTTATTCGTTTGTTGATTAATTATTAATCACGTTGAGTCTGTATTTGAATTCACAAACTACGAAGATATTTCATTTATTGTTAAAAAAAAAAAAAAAAAAAAAAATGGATGCACTGGCAGTTCCTTATGGTATCGAAGTCGCCGATCGGTATGCTAGGAATTTGTCTGACCATTTTGATTAATGAAAACAATTTTTAGAATTTCTACGTCAGAAGTCGCGCACCGAAGCTGCATCGGCACGAATATGCTATTACTTCGGCAGGATGATAGTTCTCACCTTGTTTATTGCGGAAAGCGATATAAAATGTGCCGGCTTGCCAAGTTGCAGTCGCATACTCACTGAATTGCTAAATTTTTACTCGTTGTTTTTTTTTTCTTTTTTTTTCTTATGCTCTCACATTTATTGCTTAAAAATTCACTTCCAGCCTCTCACTTTTTCGTACTACAACTCAGAGAAGAATGGGAAGTTGTTATGATCACTCTAAAAATGAAAAGCCGAGTTTTCACGAGATCTAGACTATTTCAGGTCTGGAAAATCACAACTCTGACCATTTTGCAGATGGGCGTTTTATTAGAACATGTCAAAAATTTCACTCTCTTCAGGCTGCAGTCAATTTTTACCCGCTTGTTATACCCTTATTTATAAAAAAATTTTTTTTTCCGACCATCACGACCGATGTTTGTCTTTTTCAATTATTACAACGTACGTGAATATTTTTTTCGTATCGTTCAAGATTGAGAAAAATCAATCTTAATAGCGCCTTAAAGTAGCTTCTGAAACGGATTTATTAATCGTTGGACACAAAAAATTCTAAAGTTGAAAATAAGCGATCAGCGAACTTTTTCATCTGCACAGTTCAGCCTGTAACCTCTTTTCGCCAGCTGCTTTCTATTCATAGAATTTCAAAACATGGAAAGACAGATTATAAAAAAATCAATATATAAAGAAGTGGCAGTATCGAAAATCGAAATATAGAATCGTCAGAATGAATATGAATATAGCAGTACTAGGATGAAATGCCTCAGAAATGATAACCCAAATAGAAATATCCCATTGCAAAAATGATCCATAACAAAAATATCACATTCGAAAATTTACTTAATTTTTTTTTAATTTCATTCAACTTGGTATAATTTAATGTTTTGTAAATTTCGTCTTTTTTTTTTTGCATGTGTTATTCTTGGCTTCAGTTTTTTATGTCTTCATCATTTTTGTCTCGAGTTATTTAGCCTTGTGTTATTTTTTTTTTATATGTATATATTTTTTTTTTTCTTGTGGGTCCATTTTTGACAGATCAGTTTCGATGTTCTCACAGGGGACGTTAAGATCGGTCGCCGAATACAGCGAGGCAAAACTTGTAAAATAGTCATAAAATTCCGTAACGTTCAACATTTCGACTGTTCGACATTTCTATTCTATAAAATAGATCACCGAGTTTTTTGAAAACTCGGTCCCATTCTCCAACCTTTCTTATACATTCTCACCCTCACCACACATATCGGTGAAATTTATAACCACAGACAATCGCCGTTTTCGCCAGACAGACGTAAGAGGCTGCTGGGGGAAGGTGAAGATAAGCAAACGTGAGAAAAAAAAAACACTCGAATAGGCCATCACGGTTCTCCGAAGGGATGTAGGGCGGAACAATACGAGGGTATAAGGTAAATATCGTCGAGGTTATGTACCTGCCAGGGGTTGGTGTTCGGGGGTAACCGGAGTGAGCACGCTATTATCATACCCACGCGAGTCATCGAGTCGTTTCCATAATTGCTTGTAAGGCCGGAAGGGCTGTTACAACAACGCACATTGCACGCTGGTTGGGATCACCAGGCTGATCGCACCTCTGGAACAACATAACGGCGGGAATCCATGTACAGGTTAGATTTCAAACGGCCAAATGACCCCTTGTCCGTCAAGATTTAGGGCGTGTTCGGAAGTTGACTTGAAAGTACTTTCAGTACTGAAAATGGTATAGTCCAAGTGACGTATACTGTAGATTTTCAGTACTGACAGTACGGTCAGTCGATTTCCGAACACGATCTTAATGCGCATGCGCTGCAATCCGAGAGCGATTGTTTTCCAGGATGACCAACCGCGTAGCGAACGTAACCTCAAAAATTTTGACAGCTGTCGATGTTGAACGTAACTGCCGGTGAGAAATGTCGAATTGTTTTTTTTTTTTTTTTTTCGAGGTTACGTTCACGAAGGTTGGTTACCGTGGCAAATAAACGCTCTAGGATCGTAGCGCATGCGCGTTGGATCTCAACGGACAACGGACCGTTCTATCGTTGGTACATCGCTACTTTATAAACGTTGCGTTGTAATACACGCCTAGGAATATGTACGAACAACGTATCGCTTGATCGTCGTAAAGAGGTTATATAGCTTTCGCGAAGATACAACGTGCGACGGGAGAGGATGGGTGAGCTTAAAGCTATGGTGCGGACGGAGGGAGAGGAGGACGGATTGAAAGACGAACCAGTCAGCGAGACGGGACGGAGAAGGGCGAGACGTGAATTATATTATAGCGAAGTGTTCGCCGAGGGTGAACCGAGGTTGCGAATGTTGGGAAATTCTCCGTTTTCGGGGTTACCTAGCCTAGCCGGCAGCACAATTTCAATGAAAATGAAAACAGAAAAAGAAAAGGAGAAGGAGAAGAAAGGTGGGACGTGTCGACGGCGTCGCTCGGCTCAGGAATTTATCCCATCGTTCCTGTATGTATGGGGTATTCCATGCCGAATTAACCTGCCTCTCACCCTTAATCTTTCAGATTTGACTCGCGGTTTTTTTATACGATTTTTTCGACTCTCTTTTTTTTATCGAAGTTTTTCGAGTTGATTTGAGTTACTTACCATTTTTAAAAACGATCACATTCATCGACGCAATTTAATAGCCTCATAATTCGTGTGTCAGATATTAAAGTTTTTTTATCCTTGAGCTGGACTAGACAATTCTGATTAAAAATAAAAATGAATGTAAGAACAAGGAAACGTTGTGTGGCTGGATACAAAGCATCAGTCGATTCAAAATAAGCGCTTTTCAATCCAGTAGCTTATAATCTTTGGCAAATTATGAGTCAATCTAAACCAGTAGCATAAGAAATGTTAAAAACTAGACGGATTAAATATAATAATTTCTGGGTATTAATTCGAGGAAAATACTGAAATTAAAAATTCTAATCGTTACAAATATATATGTAATGTAATAATTTGAATCGGTACGTAGAAAATGAATCAGGCTATCTGACGTGAGACATTTATTTCAAATCATTTTCTCCGAGGCGTATTTCGCGAGAAATTCGTGTACAGAAAGCGGTACAATATACCGAGAGAAATCCGTGAATTAGGGGAAAAATTGCAAAATTGAATCGGCGTTTCAGCGGGCATTTTCAGTTTAACGTGTCAAAAGCCATCCGCAGTCATCCGTACAACGGGCATCATATGAATAAATCTTATTATTCGATAAAATATGATACAGTGGACATATATGTAACTCGAGACGTCTCGCATCTTCTTACTTCCCTCTTCCTTCCTCGCCGAGTTTCATAGAAATGCAATAAAATAAGATCCGCGAATGTGCGACGAGGAATACAAAGCCCGAGGATGTTCCGAAGTCGAAAGTCGAAATGGCAAGATCGCTGGAAAAGCTTGCGGTCTTAGACGAAGCCGCAGCAGCAGCAGCAGCAGCAGCGGTAGCAGATTTTCAAGAAGGGTAACGAAAAGTGACGTTCGTATCTCCACGGCTTACAATTCGTTCCTTTTTTCCTGTCCATCACGGTCTCGCGGCGTTCGAAGATCGGCAAAACGGTTTTGACAAGCGGAATTCGACGTCTTACATGCACTCGATCGAAGACGATACGGTGCAGGTTTTTCTTATCTCTCGATGAAAAACACCCGAAATAAACGCGCGAGGATGAAATTCATCCCCCTGTCTCACCGAACGACGCGATAAAAAAAAAAAAAGAAAAGAAAAAAAAAACCTTGGAAGGACAAAGTGATCTTTATATCTGGATCATGAGCGGCTTACCGATCCCACGTGAATAATATCGTTGACACAGATGGATCGGGAACAGGCCTTCTCTTCAATCCAGCGTATCACGGAGGCATTATAGAACGGATAATTTATTCGAGGCGAGATTATATATTCCTTAGATTGTGTTTATATCGCAAAAGATAATATGTATTTACATACGCTGTCTCTGGGGAGAATTTAAATGATAATAAATTGGGGAAAAAAAAAAATTAACGAAGCAGCGCAGATTTCAAAATCAATATATATATATATATATATATATATATACAAATGTAATAATGAGATAAAGGAGAACGTGTAATTTTTCGTAGAATAATGTTGATAAAAAGGGGGAAAAATGAAACGTAATGGAAACGTTGCAACGCGATATTTTAGCTCCTACAGATCAAAGATTCACAAATTGAACGATTTGACAAAGGATTTTTGTGGATGGACGAAGAAATTACTGAGAAATATATTCGAACCATTTTCGTTGCCGGATGAAAACGATTGCGAGGTATATTCTGTATAATAACAGGGGGAGAGAGAGAGAGAGAGAGAGAGAGAGAGAGAGAGAGAGAGAGAGAGAGAGAGAGAGAGAGAGAGAGAGAGAGAGAGAGAGAGAGCAAAGGTTCGGATATCACAACTGCCATGTACAGGGAGTCGTATTTCAATCGAGAAACTGTATTAACCGACCAACTAGTAATTAACAGAATCTGCCGTGAAATTTCTGTGGTTCGATGTATCTCGTAGAAATTTCAGGATTTTTTTTTTTGCAACGTTGAGCCGATTTTAATAGCACCTAACAGAAGGTTCTTGTTGCCGTCTAGACACGTTGAAAAAAAAACATGTTCACCCCTTCTAAACCCAGAGAAAGAGTTTGTTGAATACGTGTTATAAAATGAAATCATATTTATTTGAAATATCAAAACATTTTTTTCGCTAGATTTGATCGCGGTATTAGATAAATTCGAAACGCTTTTTTCTTGTTGTCTGTTAGTAACTTTGAGGCAGAAAATAACTCGATTTTTGCAGTTTTGGGGTCACTGATAATTTCGAGTACACTGGCATTATAATTTGAAAATTCCTGAAAATGGATACAGAAAATTCGGGAGATAAAATCACAACGTCGTTGATTATTTTCTATTTTTGATCGATCATTTTATACAGCTGATCCACAAAATTTTTATACCCCAATGCCAGAATTTCAAATAACAAAGGAGCGTGATTTCAGTGAAAGAAAGTCGGAATGATTTGGAAATTCGCGATTGATTACATCGAAGTTAAAAAAAAAAAATTACTTTTATTGCAAGCACTGGCGTTTTCGAAACAGAGTTTCGATCTTAGCGAGAGAATTTCGTTCGTCGGTTATGAAAATTACGGGACACCCGTTGTGTTATTACAACTCTAACCGTCTGTGTAATATATAAAGCAGCAGTACATAAATAATATAGGTATGTATATACATGCATTAGTGAAATCAAGATACAACCAGAACGAAAAGAGCGAATCAGGGAACACCGAGCAGAAATGAAATACCCGAGGGTGATTTATACTTCGTCCAGGTTTAAACGTCTCTGCTAAGCTTCCGAATATTTTGAGCAGACTGTCTTTTTCGCATGATTTCATTTATTTGCCTTCCTTCTCGTCAAATTATTCTCACGAAACTACAATCATGCGGAGTATAACAATTCGAAATAGTGAATTTCATCACGTTCAAAAACTCGGTCTCTTCGAACCGAGCGTAAGTTTGCAATGTGAGTCGTAGGTGAGTTGAATACGAATATTGCAAATATACTGAGAGAAATTCTGTAGTTCCGGTTACCGCTCAGTCCTTAACTATTTTCACTTTTTACCACAATCGAAAAATATAGTTCTAGGTAAAAAATGAAAATTAGTTTTCTAGCTGTTACCGGAAATTCTAGTATCCGTTATTATTCTTGCTCATTACGATCACTGTTGCTATATTTTCTTGTAACTGTTGCGAAAATTTAACGCTCGTGCGACAATAAATTGACGTTAAAGCCTTGTTTAACTAAAAAAGTCGAGTAAACCGAAGAAACTGATCTTGCGTTACAATTACCAAAAAAGGATCGACGATAGCGCAAAATCGTTCCGCTTACCTCGTTTTTCATAATCCCAACAATATTCAAACAGTTATTTTAACGACACCTGTTTTGCTGAATTTTTCTGGTTAGTGTAACAAATGAAATTTTCCTCAGTGTACGCGAGGAGGAAAGACCGTCGGCTCATTTTTGCACACGACTCTTTATACAACAAGAGTACGTTACGCGTTTTTTCACGAAACACGAAATTGAGGTTACGGTCGCATACCGTCAGATTTGTTCGCGACAGCGCATGCGCGGAGTGCAGAAAAGACCACTTTCAACGACTAGGACTTAAAAGTAGTCTTTTCCGTACTCCGCGCATGTGCGTTCGCAGAATCACTCTACCGGCATAGATTCAGGTACTTTGTGTACGGAAAACAGGCATGAAAAAACGTGTAAAACATACTCGATTTACATAAAATCCTTTTAGTCCGTGCGCATTGCTATTTCTTCTCACGCCTTGTGATTCAAATCGTTGTCGTTCAGATATATAATCCTCGTTTAAAAAGTACCGCGTGGGTGAATAAAATATATGGGAGGAGAATAACTGGAAATGAAATGCTGAAAGGAACGTACTGCGCATATTATATTATTATCGGCTCTGCTCACGTGGGTGGACACATTTATATTCAAAGGAATTTGTAAAATACACAATTCAAACGGTCCCAGACGCTGATTCGACGATGGATATCGATCAATAGGTATTCGTGAATAAAAATTTGCGGATTCAAAGCTTCGCCGAGAAATCGTCGCGCGCGGCTTGTAAGAAGACGAATCTTTGGCATACGTACCTTGTTTAATATATGTATGCGTACTAGACTGGGACAAAAAATTGAAATTTCAAGTTTTTCTTCAATTTTAATTGAGAATAACTTTTGAAAAATTAAATTGAGGCAAAAATATTAAGAGATCTTTTTTGTAGAACATTAAATTTCCTTTAAGAATCTGTCATGATCTTTTTTATACATTCATTGATTCGTTAGTCACGAAATTCCAAATTGAAAAAGTCAAATCGAGAAATTATATCAATTTATTAAGCTTAATTACTCGGAAACGGCTTGTCTGACAAAAATCTACAATCAGACCTTTTTTGTAGGGAATTTAATTTTATAAAGGGATAAGTGAACATAAATTTTTTCACTTCAATATTTCGACAGTTCTGACGTAAAACATCAAATTATTACTAAAAATCAAAAATAGCGATGATAGACCTCTTAAAGTTAATATTAAGGGCTTAAAATTTCATGAAATTTTTTTTTTTTGCCATACTGAATGATATTCTCAATATATTTTTCAAAAAAAAAAAATAGTCAATTTCTTTGGCCCAGTCTAATGCGTACATAATTCTTGGACGGATTCCAAACCCACGTAATACGATCAGCAATTATTTATCACATTTAAGTCTATAAATCATAAGAATCAAAGATTAATTTACATACGGATGATCGACGTTCTCTGAATCGTTTCCGAGAATATACATCTTTGCGTACGGACAAATTTTCGACTTCTTATTTACATAAAGCTTAACGTACACATTATGAGGAGGTATATATCTACTATCTGACTAAGCGAGCACTTCACAACACTTTCACGTATCGTCATATTACATACTAACAACGTTAACGCCTCTTTTCAAACAAGTGATCAAGATCGATCACGTTTTCGGACTTGTTGCATATGTGTGCTAAAGCGTGCGCGTATATAAATTATGCTTATCGCTAAAAGCTCGTGGCAGCTTCTTTAAACACCAATTTTTTAACATTAGTACAGATGCATTATTATTTTTCTTATTTTATCGCCGTTATACACCCGCTACGGGTTATTTCCAAGAAAAATATCGCCCGGCTCAATCTTCGTTCACTTTCAATTTCCTCCGCTTTTGAACTATTTTTAAAATTCGACCATCCTATTTCTGATTATTGTCAGACAGAACCAAGAAGCTACGCAGTTTCGGAGGCACGTAACTCACGGACAGCTCGAACGATGTTTTTTTTTTTTTTTTTTTTTTTTTAAATACCATCAGATTTTTGTTGGGAAAAACCGCGTAGATCCGAACTTGAGTCGCATCTGCGAACTTTCGTTTCATCACGTTTTTGTTTTCTTATCTTAATTGCAACGGGGCTGTAAATTATTTTGGGCAAATTTTTTTTTTTTTTTTCGTTACTCGCGATCGATAAATAATATTCTTGTTAACAATAAGGTCTATCATTAAGCTCGATGACATTTTTCGCGGTGCTCACGGTGTGTCAAAAACGAATAAACTTCAATCAAGACCGTTTCTTTATCTTCAATAAAATTAAAAAAATCGTCAATTTTGGACGAAAAGTAGAATTTCAACTTTGAACGGTTGCCATTGTGTTGATAAAAAAGAAAATCAGATCGTGGCAAATAGGATATTATATTACTATCCGACAAAAATGCCTTCAAACTCGAAGCAAATCGGTTTGGGCTGAATAGTTGGCGTTATTAATTGATTTTAATTAAAAAAAATAAAAAATACGTGAACGAAGCTGGATCCACATACTTTTGAACAAACTGAATCCCAATCAATTTGATTAATTGACAGTCGTGGCGTGAATTCCGAAAATTTACCCCCTTATTCAGCCCTCTACTCGCGTATATAATATGCACCCTTAACGGTGCTTTCGCAAGAATTCACGATTCGGAGGGCGTTTTGCGGATGGGAAGTGAGAGCCAGGTGCAGTGTGGCTAGAATTCGTCTTGATTAGAACCGAGACTGCGAATTCCTGCTTATCTCCCGACTCTAAATAACGTCGTAGTACGATTTGGACACTCCCTTAATCCTCGGAGCGGTACGTCAGGATTTGGCGATGTGTAATGGCTGGGAAGAAGCGTTTTCAGCGTCGTAGAGAAATTACTGACCGGAGACGAGAATCGAGCAACGGTCACCGTTTCGTACCAAACTCACTGTAATTGACGGATGATTACAGAGAGTGAGCTACTGAGAATTGGAGAACGACAACGTAGGACAATCATCCCTCTCCGGGAGCCATTTTACCAGGGATTTCTAATTGTGATCGGAGTTAAAACCAGACGGGGATTTACGCTGCGACGATTCTCGACCTCATCTAATCCTCTGGGAAACGATTAGTTCGATTCTCTTCGAGATTATTTGCCGCGATTAGATATTTTTTTGTCTTCACGCGATCGTAAAATGGCCAGGTGTGACCGTTAATATTGCTCAATTGATTGCGGAAATTTTCGTTTTCGAGAAAAGAGTAACTTTTCACTTGGGAACATTTTTTACCATTTATCATTTGCTGAGGATGAAGTGTGGGAACCAAAGTCCTGATCAAAAGTTGAAACAAAAGAAAAACAGATGTAAAAATACCTGCGTAAAAAGCTCGAAAATCATTTTGACCGTCCCAATCGTAAGACATGTTTTAAAAATTGTTCATATCTTGGCTTCTGTTATTCGAATTTCCTCAGAATAATTTCTAGCATAGAGTAACAATATTTCTTGCATTTGTAATCACTGCGTTTCCTTTATCGTAAATACCATTGCTAGAGTTTTTCTAAGGGGTTCTTTTATTTATTAATTTTTTTTCTTTTTTTTCTTACTCTCCGTGACTTTTCATTCAGCCTCTATTCATGTTCTAGAACTTTCCAACGGAGAATATATTGTGAACCGATCAAGATGTGCTTGTGAAAAATTAAGTAGGTAATTGTTTATTTTGCTTCGTTTTTAGAACACCGTGCTTGTTACACTTCATAAACGAGCTGGATATTTCCATCGAAGAATTAACGGCTTCGATAAAACAGCTTGTACCTACACGTTGTTGGTAATTGGAGCATGGCATTCGACGCCATCCGCCGATTTCCACGATGTTAAACATACGATTAAAACTCGGGTGTTGTTATCTGACGTGAGAGAGGATCGATCAAAGATAGTATTTTTATCTCGAATTCCGGTCAGATTGTTGACGAGCCCTTCTCCTCCGGCTGTCAGTCATTCATCGTGACGGCAACAATTAGTGTAAAAATGCAATTGCTTCTTAATTGATGAAAAACAAAATCGTAGCAAAAAAAGTCTTTATCGCTTTCTCTCTCTCTCTCTCTCTCTAGCTCTCTTTTTTTCTCTCTTCACGCTGATGCCGGGATATTCGTGAGGCTTGATATTTCACGCGCCACTAAGTATATTTAGATGATAACTACAGGCGAAGTTGGGTTTAAGCAAAATCCTCGCAGAGAACCGTGACGCAGGGTCGAAGGAGAGACGGCAGGGCATGACCGTGATGAGAAAAGTCGTTAAACCCTTCCAGCTCGACCCGAAAATTTCAAGAGATTATGAATGAACGGTATACCTATTTACCCTTGTCTTCGGCCTGCTCTTCTTGCCACGAAATTTTCATTCTCGTCACTCCCGCTGTTGAAATAAAAACGATAAAAAGAAAAAGCAAATTTCCAAAATCATCGGGAAATTCATATCTACTTTCCTTTATCTCATTTTTTTCTTCTATCATCACGGTACGAACTATTTTTGTTTTTGAAAGTTCAGATGATAATGAACACAATTTTCGAGGCTTGTGCCGAGTATTAAAAAAAAAAAAAAAAAAAAAATAAAAAAACGCCAGAAATGAGGAGTTAACAATTCCTGAAGTCCGGTATAGACGTAGTTTAAAGCTCGGCTTAAAGTCACTTGAAGTTAGTGAAGTTGTTTGGACTCATACGAAGTCAATTGAGTTCACGAAGTATTTTGAAATTTTTTAGTCACGAACTCATGTGTTAAGTCAATCGACGGAGTGTAAAAGACGCAATCGTAAAATATTCCAGATAAATAACTTGGGTTGTGAGTCAAAAAATACCAAGCTGCATTTTGTTCGTGGTAAACTTACAAATTACCAGTGAAAAGTTTAAATCCTCTTCCTGATTTCCTCCGCTTGATGAGTAATTTGTTCGATTTTCCATATCGATGTCCGCACGAAGACTCGATTAACGTAGAGTTTGTACGCATATTTTATCACGTTAGTGATACGTCAGTCTTACACGGCAGGCACGTTGCATAAACGTCGATCTATTAAGGTGAATTTTATGTAAAAATTGTGCTTTTCTAGTTGCACAACACTGAAAAATTACTATCGAATTTCTCCTAGATCATTGCGGGAATTATTTTTGCAAAATTTTCGTAACACCGGTGTCAAAAGTGGAACCAATTTCACCCTGACAACAAAAGTACCCAATTAAGGCTGTGAGTATGTTTGACCTCTGCGACGCATTTCAATCCTTGTTACGCGATAGTTAAATCGAACTTGTTTAAAGCACAAGAGCACCTGATGCGTAAAGTCAATTCCACGTATGAATTGTACTTTCCCGTTTACATGAAACCGTGATATCTGTGTTATTTCGGTCAGATGAAACTTGTGAAATGCACAAAGGGAGCACCGCGTGACATAGGAATCGCATATATGTACGATATTACAACGTTACGGAACAACGAAAACTCCGGCATGTCGAAGTATCGGCGAGTTACCAGTCTTGCGTAGAATTTACGTTACAGCCGAAGTGTGCTTTTGTAATTTAACGCTACGATGTTACGGTGATAAAAATGAGACGCGAATGTTTACCGGGTAAATGTATATAAATTACTTGTCAACAAGGAAATTTCCCTCTGGCTTAGTGCGTACGAAAAAAAAAAAAAAAAAACAAATTGCCAGCTTTGAAGAAAAATCAATTTTCGAGATGTTTTCGAAATAAGTCGTCCAACAATGTTGCAATATTTTTTTTTCAAATGTATTGCATTGTCTGATTTTCGAGAAGTTGTAGATCCATAATATGCACGAAAATTTCTTGACGTATTTTCCGCACCCCGAGTAACGAGTTCAGTATGCTTTACGACGTTCCCAAAGGAGATGTCAGAAAATAGAAAATTAGGTTGAAGAAAAAAAAAAAAAATAAAAAAAAAAAAACCAACGATAAAGGCCTTTCGGAATAATGGCAATCACTTGATTCAACCGGATTATGATCAGGTGGCCAATTTTTTTGAACGAAACAGCGGAAATTGTTAAAAAGTGAACTGAAATCTGCCTGGAGCGACGAACAATCGAATTTCTTCCACAATGACGTGACTGGTTATTTTCTATTTTTTTTTTTTTTTTTTTTTTTATCTTCTACCTTTTTTTCACGTTCACGTAACAAAAAGCGGAAGAATTTCACCGTACATCGAACGATCAGAGTAATTCTTCTGCGTCGCATCTGTTCGATGTTAAAACGGCTCGTTATAGCGGTAAAAAATGGTTTTGGATTTATCGACAGTTTTCACTCTGCCGAATTGTTACTTCTTATGTATATTGCGCATGGAATTTCAGAACATTGTTAGAATTACAATGTATCGTTTGAATGTAATCGTGATCGCATCAACAGATGCTGTCGTGCCTTAATGTACCACTTACGAAATACTTTTCGACCCTCGTCGAGGACTTTTCAGGTTTATACCAAGTTCTTCGTTTTCAAGTTCGAATATCGCGCGCGTTAGGCGAAGAGAAAAACGTTGACGAATTTCTTTTCAATTTTCCCTACGAACTGCAGCACTTTAGAGACGAATATTTTCGCTACTTTTTCATTCTTATTTTACTCTTTTACGTTACGTTGTACGTTTGAAAAACTCGCGTGTGTTACGAACGGAAAATCGATTTTGAAAGCAAATTGAAACCTGCTATTTCGGCACTATGTTTGTACATAAATGAAGAGTGAAACAAAGTTGAAGAGACTGGGGAATTGACTTGTTGCTTATTTTGCCTTCTGGGCGAATTGAGCTACGCCGGAAATCTCCTTGATTTCCGTCTTCCCATGTAACGCTCTATCGCTCTTTATTTAACTTGCTTACACATTCGAGAGCGTGCTATTGGAGAAAGTTGTCTCAATGCATGCGACGAATTTTATACATATATATTATCTATCCGGTAAATCAATCTTTAGTAATTCGTCCTAAGAATTAAAGAGAAAAATTCAACATCCTGCAAATGAATACAAGAAAAAACAAAATTAAACGAAGCAGCGAACACCAAAAAGTCATTTTCTGTCCCGAACGAAATGAACAGAACTGTAATCGGTATTTATCTCTGCTTTAAATAACAAAAAAAAAAAAAAAATGGTACAAAAAATTGAATATTTATCAAAAGCGTGAAAGTCCACGCATATAGTTAATCGTATATTATTATCACTGGATCACTGGAAGTAATCGGTCGTTCGGAGAATTCCTTCAATTTTATCTTTATAAATACTTGATTCGTGTCGTTTTTATTTTTATTTTTTATTTTTTTTTCTTCGATACCAAATTCAAGACCCTGCCCGAAAGTGACGGCTACACGTGTCTAGGCAGGACATGACGCGTCAAGCGAATATAATATGTATAACTTCGCAACGAAATGAAGTTCAGCCAACGATCGAAGTAGAAACTTTCTCAGAGGTGAACGAAACTGCCAGTCGATCGACGACGTTACGCGACGTGTATTAGAAAACTCTGGCAATTGCTTACATTCTATACCAGGAGTTGAGGCTGATCTACAGGGGTTGAAATTTCCCCTTGGAAAACGTCTCTGGACATCGAGTAAATAAAACTGCCACTGCGGCATGATGAAACGTGATGAGAAAGTACTTCTTGCTTTATTTATTCGGTTTTTTTCGTTTCGATTTCCTCGTCATTTTTTCACTCCAAATTCGCTATAATTTTTAGCCCAGAAATTATGTACGTACGGCAAATATTTATCCGATTTTATCGGTTTTCACGAATGGATTAAATTTATTCGGGTATGTTAAAATGATATTTATATACCTAGTCTTGACCTGTTTCAGTTTTTCTTTTTTCTTTTTTTTTTTTCATCATTCACACATTCCGATAAAACAATCCAGTCATCGTAGTTTTATAAACGAAAAAGATACCGTCAAACGATTTTTATTCACAGACGGTTATACTTGGCAAAAATTATCAACCGTGTGACTTATGATTGAGTTGACCGCTTTTCTTTCCCCCAGATTATCGCAGCTAAATAAAAGCTTAAAGCTTCGTAATCCTCAAAAATTAGTGTTGATGAGAATTTTTTTATCGGGAGGATTTGTACCGTAACGTACTGGAAATCCAGCCAATTTGACCGGGAGACAATTTCCATAAGGATTTTGCGGCATCCTTTTGCGGTTGTGTAATTAAAACTTTCCTGTAACTTGACGTTTCTCCGGTTCTGGAGATACTGCTGAAGCGGGATGTCGCATCTCGAGGTACGACGAACAAGAAAAGAATAAGAAAAAAGATAAGGAGGGTAGGAAGTTCGGCTTGACAATGGAGATAAAGGACATGTAAAACCGAGGCTGTTTGCCTTGTTTTTTTATAAACTGTTTCCTCGAGTTTGAAAAGTGGCTCAAATTTGCATTCTCGTCCCACCCTCGTATAGCCCGGCATCGCGATTCACTGCGTAAAGAGGCACTTGCCTGGAGTTTTTAAGAAATGTTGAAGAAAAATGTAAGCTGTATGTAGTATCCTTCGACCAAACCTCCGTTAACTGTGCGCATATCATTATCATACATTTTAACCGAAAGAACGTTCGTCTAAGCCGGTAAAAAGCAATCGTCGAAGGAAAGACGGAAAAGAAAATTGTTGCTACATTTTTTTTTTACCAGCGCAATATATCCTTCACCGTACCCCGCGCAGATGATGACCACCTTCCACTTCCTCCTCATTTCCACTCTCGTTTCTCTCCTTCGTTCGGCCTCGTTCTACCCTCTATATCTATGTAGGTATACTCAGATTATAAATACAGCTGTATTTTTCTCGAGAGGAAAAACAGGACTCCGTTGCGTATTATATCTGCACGGAAGAAAAGATGGATTGCAGGAAAATATGTATCGTTGTCGTTTCACCCCCACCTTTTTCTTTTTCTTTTTTTTTTTTTTCTCTCGTCGTTAGGGGGCGAAAGATACTTCAGGAATACAAATCTGCCATCCCTCTTTCCAAATACAATTCCGACTGCAAGTATACCGCCGGAATAAATCAATTGATTACGTCAAGAATCTGTGTAAAATTTAAATAACGAATCGCCGAGAGGTCGAAAAAACAAAACCTTAGTCGCAACTATTTGTTGTCTTTTCGACAAGTCTGATGGTTATTTTTTTTTTTTTTACCATCGATACGACGTCGTTACAAATAAATCATTCTTCATCCAAATATTAGAATGATTTCTAATCGATATATAATTTTGTCAAGTCAATTTTTGCTCAGTTTTTCTGTCTTTATTTATTTATTTATTTATTTTTTAACCCTCTTTTTATTTACCCGAATTAAAAAAGTAAGAATCTCGCTAGAAAAAGTATAATTATGACCAAGCATAAATGTAATTTTTTTGCTTCATTATTCATTTTATTCAAGCTCAAACATTCCATGAACATGCTGTAAGCATATCTGTGTATCATAGGTTTGTAAAAATTTTCTAGAGAGTCGGAATTTTTCTGTGAATTTGAGCCCGATAGTGCGAGGATGGGAACGAGAAACTCGGTAATAACAGCAAAAGAGGAATCCGAAAACAGGGAAGCTTAGGCCGCGGTTACGCGTTCATATTTCACAGTAGAAATAACCCCATTTGGCTAGAAATTCCAGCGCTATATTCCCTGCTGGGGCATTTCACCCAAAAATATATTCGAACGGGTTCCGGGTGCCACGAATTACTGAACAGCTGGCCTAGGGTTAAGCTAATGAGTTTTATTTGAAGCAGGTGACGATTATTTGCCTTCGAGTGTGTAGGTACGTTTAAAATTATTATTTTATATTTACACATTGATAGAACCATTCGAATGTTTTGAAATTATTTTAAGAGGTAAGTTTGGTATCTGACGAAAAATCACCGTGCGTAATTGTTGTAGTTACCAAGATCAATACTTGACGCAAAACAAAATTGTCATATTAAACATGATTTCAGAATCAAATTAAATCCCAGAAACTCAAAATTTGGCCTGTAAAATCACACGGTTGGAAAAAAAAAAATGTCCCAGCAGATCGACTAAAATTTTTGGCTTGATTCGATCATTTTTTAATGTTTCGCTTAGTGAAATAAAAAGAAAAAAAAAAAAAAGAACGAAGTACAAATTAAATGTTTATATGACAATTTAGTTGTTAAAATTACAATAAGTAGTGTCATATTAACTAACGGAAATGCAAAAAATAACCCAAATATAAAGTGAATCTACCGGGACATTGTGTTTAGTTGAATTTTTCTAATAATGTGTGATTCACTATTTGAGCGACCAATTGAAGCGAATTCAATTGGTGACTCGATGCGAATTCAGATTCGTCGTAGCGATCTTTCACACGACTTGAAACGATTCAAAATGTAATTTTCACCCCAAATAGGAGTAATCAGTGCAAATTGGAGATTAACTCGCGCTTAATGAAGCCCAGGTTTCACCCGAGCTTGGCTTAACGCCAGGATCACGTGTTCCTCGAAATCGTTGAACCACCCTGAACTTAAACGGGCATCGAATAATAAGAAGGTAATCGACAATCAAATCGCGAATTGTGCGCATTTCGATTTAGCAATTCCATCGGTACTACCCGAAAGAGCCCCCTTCCCCGGGATGATTAGCTTGAAAACTTTTAGCAGACCCCGCCGGTTAGGTTAGGAAGGCTGATCGCTGGACCGCGAAAACGAGCAGCGAAATGCTCCGCATCGGGCCACCGACCCGTACACACCCTATTAATTATGAACTGGGTATATTGCCCGTGTTCTACTCTCCCCTGATTGATTTACGAGGCTTATCTGCCCGATGCAGTTCACCTCCGGGGGATATTCAGCCTTTCCCCCGAGAAATCGTTGACGCGTATATCAGCTTGAACAACGCGGTTTCGCCTCGGTTGTTGGTAACGATTATACACTGCGAAGTGATTCAGGTATCGGGAGAAGGAAGGAATTTTTTTTTTTTTTTTTTTTCAATTTTTTGTTTTTTTTGCCACCTCGAAAACTTAGGTTATTACTTTATCGGACGTACCGTGAGTTTCTTTATCGGCCGAACGATCCTTGCGCCTGATTGCAGGAAACCGGAGTTACGCGTCGTGTTCAGGTTGAGCAACGTGTATTCCCGCCAGACTTATTGTCGCGATGAATATAACGCGATTTAACGACAATCCGACTCTTAATTGCCGCATTATTGCGTTAGTTGATTATAGGAATTCAATTTTTTTTTTTTTATATATTAGATGTCATATTTCGTAATATTCAGGTTACTTTGACAGGTAATATTCGACCTTTGGGTTGGCCGCGACGGGATACGTTGTTCAACCTGAATGTTAGGTGTAATTTCGGTTGCCTGCCTCAGGTGCCTTGATCGTTGCGTCGGTAAAGAAACTCACTGTACATTACGCCGTTAGAATTTATAAATTATGTGAGCTACCTCGAGTATAGTCGGTATAAGATCCGGATCAAAATCTTCACGAATGTATCCGAATACCCAGAGATTGTACTTCACATGAAAAAGCAACGTATACCAATGATCAGAATTACGGTCGAGTGATAATTACTGAAGGTGAAAGGGTGATCCCTTAACCCAGCTAAGTAGACATTGCCGACCTTTAGGATGTCATGTTCGCCCTGAATATGTAAAGTCCCTCCACAGAAACCCGAGGTTATAATAATTGCGCGATCTCTGGTCCAGCCAAACCGGAATGAAACTAATATTCTCAAAGAACGCCGCAGCTGCAACGACTGAATTGAATCAGCTGGGATCAGCGGGACTGTGGAATAATACAATTTTATAACAACTGAAGCACCGAGAGAACCGTATAACGCAGCATCCTTTGAAATCATCCGCGTGTTACGAGCGATAAGCGCAGGTATACGCGTATGTTGGGTTTGAGAAAATAGCAGCAAAAAAGAACAGACCACACATAGGGTGTTTCCAAGTAAAGACCGCAGTATGCTGGGTTGCCTACCATTGAGGGGAACAAATATCGGTAAAACGGACCTGCCGAGGCATAATCATTTTAGTCAAGTCAAACGATGTGATCCCTTTAACGCGACTCCGGAACGCGATCACCGAACGACTCAGCATGGATCATAAACAACGAAACAACTGCGTGGTCAAATCCACACAACTTTGGAACACGGGCAATTTCAGCTCACTCCCGAGGGCTTTAAGCGCGCTAACTGTCGGTAACTCGGTAGGTCTGTCTTAACGATATTTGTGCCCCTCGGTAATAGGCAACTCAACGTACTGCCTAGTTTACTTGGAAACATCCGGTATAACAGGCTCGGTTGCTGATTCTCTGCATCTTTCTGACTGTTCTGGCTTCTGGTCTGCGTGCAGATCTCTGTGTATATCCAAGTATGCAAACGCGTACGAATTCAGGACCGTTTGCAAAGGGGTTTTAGGGTGTTCGTGAGAATTTGTTGGGGTTTATTGCGGTCGAGCTAGCATTGTCTGTTTACTGCCGTTCGCCTATTATGCCTATCCTACGCTCGAAGCGTCCGAAAATTTATACCACGGTATATGCGCTGGTCCTCGCGGTCTCCGAGTAAGGGCCCATCGACCCTGTAATAGATAGGGGACGAAGATGTAGCATAAGTTCAAGAACGGTTCCAGAGGGTTGCCACGTAACCCGCCTAAGACACGACATGTTTCCACGTTTTTTTTATTCTCTCTCTTTCTTTTTTACTCACCTTTCTTGATATTCTAGGTAGGATTTCCGAAAGCATTTCAGACCTCACGAGCCACAATTAAAATACTGTCTCTCCCGTTGCGTATTCTGAGAAGGTTGCTTGATAAAGGATAAATAATTTTCAGTCATTTTATTATTAGAAATGATCGTTATGCGATAGATGTTTATCATCAGATTATTATATTCTTTGACTAGGACAATCTTTTTATGGGATTGTTAACAGATGTTGTACATTTTTTTTTTTTTTTAGTACTCAATTCGATATTACCATTCAAATTGATCATGATGAAGATCGATGACATGTACGATTAAATATTTTATGAAAAAAAAAAAAAAGAAATCCGTCAGTAAATTCATAGAAAATAGTTCACGAATACAGTGAGCCAACTTACACAGTGATGAAGTTGAAACAAAGCATCCATTCGTAATTCCCATCATTTCTATTTTTGTTTTTTGAAAGGGATCTTCGTATAATCTTTATAATAAAATTGTTTGTTAAATAGTTGATGTCGGACAATCTCGTGATCAAATTACAATAAACGGAATTGATTTTTGGCCAATAAATTTCCTGGAACGTCACCAAAAACGAAAATCCAAATTTTGTGTTTCAAATATAACCTCGACAAGGTTTTCTATTTTCTATTTCGAATACATTTCGCATCGTGCGGTGAAAAACTTTGCTTGCAATCAGAGGGAAATTCACCGAAGATCATTCACGAGGAAAATATGGTATTTCTGCTTCTTTGTATATCGTGGTTGAACGTGAAATTATCTGTTACCGATATCGCGAACGAAACTCATTGTCAGTGAACAAAATGCCGGATTACATTCTCCCGTCGTTTCAGATTTGTCGATTATATAACCCCGGAAGATACAACGTCGCGTTTCACCAACGCCGTCAGTGTAATGAAAGCCAGCTAAGTTACTGCCAATTCGATTTTGATCAACCCGCTTTTATCGATATTTTATACCGGTGCTTTTATATTCTCGGTCGCGGTTGCGCCGGGTTTGGGAAAGCATAAAGAACTTTTAGCTCTGGCCAAATGGAGAACCAGTTAATCGATAAGCCCGGTTGATTGTTATTTCGGATATAACAACATTCCTTTGTTCATCCGGCAACTCTGATATTTCGAGTTGCCTCGCATATGCGGATGATGTAAAAATTTTTTACACTTTTTTTTTATTCGTTAACACGTACTGAAATTATCACGTTTGCCATACAGTAGTGAAAATTCTGCAGTGAGAAAAATTTTTAGTTTCGGTTACCGCTCGGTACTTGACTATTTTCATTTTTTACGACAATAGAAAAATATAGATCTAGGTAGAAAATGAAAATTAGTTTTCCAGCTGTTACCGGAAAATCCAGTATCCGTTACGATTCTTTCTCGTCACGATCACTGTTGATATATTTTCTTGTAACCGTTACGAAAATTTAATGCTCGCGCAACGATAAATTGACAGTAAAGCCTCATTTAACTAAAAAAAGTAGAGTAAACCTCAGAAACTGATTTTGCGTTGCAATTACCAAGAAAAGGATCGAAAATAGCGGAAAATGTTTACGCGCACCTCGTTTTTCGTAATTCAAACAATATTCAAACAGTTTTTTTTAACGATATCTGTTTTACTGAATTTTTCTAGTTACCGTAACAAAGGAAATTTTTCTCAGTGTGGTTCAGGAGATTCAATACCTGAAGACAAATGTCGAGACGCAATGATCACTATGATTTATATACGGTTATTTCGGAAAGGATAACAAGTGTAGTTTTGAAAGCCTTAAAATCGTGTCGGTAATTTTCATGAGGAAAATGAAGAAACGAGAACGTGAGGAAAAAAGAAGAATGAAAACGATTTAACCGAGAAATCGTGCGTCGGAATGAACGAGTGGTAGACTTTATTCAATTACGTGTATAGAAATTGAAAAAGTTTGATAAGCAAAAGTGAAAGTTGAAAAAAGTAACGGGAAAAAAGAGCAGAAAATGGAAAGAAAAGAAATTGAAAATAATAATTCACTTTTTCCTCACATGGGCAATTTAACCGGCGGTCTCTCTGGAGCAAAAAAGAAGTAATAATCATAATTTTCCTTCGAGCTCCCCTCTCGCCATATATTCAAACGGATTATATTATACATCTTCGTCTTGGACTCGCGGCTTTTTCTCACTGTACGGTTAACTATTATTCAAGCGAACCGGGTTGCGTTAAATCTCGAAAATCTCGTATCACGAGTATTTACAGGCACACTTAGATAATTTATTACATATGTCTGTGCCACCTATTCCTCCATAAAACGCGGTCAGACTGTTTAAGATGAGGGTAATATTTTTTTGTTTCGCCTAACGCGACACGGTTTAAACGCTAGTTTTTACCGAAATAAAAATTCTCCTTATGCAAAGCATTTCATAATTCACACATGTGACACGACGATTTCCATTTTTCTCTCTCTCTCTCTCTCCCTCTTCTTTTCAACGTGTAGTAAAAGTAAATCATTCTAGTTTCGTTCCCGAAATTTTGAAAATAACCGAGTCAAAATTAGACTGACAATTAGACTCGCTTCGTTTTAACACAAGTAATAATATATTTTTATCGTAGATCTTAGAAAATCGGTTTTGGTACATCATTTAGAAAAAAAAAACAAAAAAAAAAAGTCATGGATTTCCTAATAGCTGATTTCTGATCACTCCAATGTAAAAGAAAGCCTTCTTAATATTTTTCGGTATAGTTAGATTCTCTTCGTTATGACAATAATTATATCCATCCGAAACCGGCTAATGATTATTCAAAAAATTCCGTAAAGAAACTAGAATAATCAGAATGTTTTGCAACGCGTTATGTGAGAGGTAAAAAATCACGTGCTGAGGTTTGACTGATCTGAGAATCCAATGTTTTTTGTCGGTAAGAACTAATGTTTCAACCTCGTATCAGAGAAAGAGAATAAAAATGAAATAAATATCACCCTGATTTAAAATAGTCTAAGGAAGGACCCTCAGGAAGTGAAATTTGAAGTAATTCTTGGGCCGCATAGCCGGCGTTTCGAGAAAACAGCAAAATTTGACGTTTTTAGCGTTTTTCTTAAAAACTGCTGTCGATAGATGAAAAATGACTTGACCATAGTGTAGAGCGGAAAATTCTACATCGACTTATGTCCTCATATGTCGGAAACGGAATCTGATTAACAAATTGAGACAAAAATTTTACTTATCGACAGTATTTGGGGAATTTTGATTAAGTAATTTCTTTTGTTTTAATTTGTTAATCGGACTCCGTTTCTGGCATACGAGGTCATAACTCGACGTAGATTTTTCCGCTCTACGCGATAGTCAAGTAATTTTTTATCCATCGATAGCAGTTTTTCTTGAAAATTCAAAAAATGTGAAATTTTACCGATTCCTCTAAACGCCGCATACGCAGCTCAAAAATGACTCCAGGATTTCAGTTCCTGAGGGTCGAAAATCTCCAAAACGCTAAAATGTAGCCGTGTCACCGATATTTATAATTCAGACCCATTTCGAGCGGACTATTTCAAAGTCTCCCAAGTTTCTCTCGACGAAGGGTTATTAATCCATAGAATAAATTATTTCAACTTCGCGTCGGGGCTTTGTCAAGTCCTCGGTGTACGCATCTACTTGGGGGTTGTGCTAGGCGCAGATAACCGGGGTATCGTCCCGCAGACAGCGTCTTGATCGCGGTGGTGCCTCGGTGTCACCTCGTGCTAAAGAGCCTCATGGGATAACGCGGTGAATGACGAGGGGCTGACATGACGAATGAACGTGGAAAGACGGTCGACGGATTCGCTGCCGAATATCCATCCACGCCTCGCCTCTTGACGCAACAAAACGTAACGCGAATCGTCGTAACTTCACGTTTTAAGTCGGTACCGGATATTCGAAAATCAAGGATAGGTCTGATATCGAGACGAAAAAGCAGTTTCTGAGGTTTACTCTACGTTTTCAGTTAAATAAGGCTTTAACGTCAATTTATTGTTGCACAAGCGTTAAATTTTCTCAACGGTTGCAAGAAAATATAGCAACGGCGATCGTAATGAGAAAGAATAGTAACGGATACTAGACTTTCCGGTGACGGCTAGAAAACTAATTTTCATTTTCTACCTAGAACTATATTTTTCGATTGTGGTAAAAAATGAAAATGGTCAAGGACTGAGCGGTAACCGGAACTAAAAATTTCTCTCAGTGTGGGATCGTAGAGGTTTGTACGGTCACGGTACGGGACCAGGGAGAAAAGAGATGAAAAAACGAACGAGAAAAAGTTAAACGGTGTAAAATCTAGTGCTGTACGATTTAGCAAGCTTAGCCCAGACACTCAACTGAGCTAATTAGCTTAAGGTTAGCTGGCTAAAACAGTTAGACGGCAAAAATAGTTAGCCGGTTAATCGGCTGAACCTAAAAGTGTACGAAATCCAGAAGCAAATTAATTTTTTATCTTTCGGATTCGAACTTGCAAATGGAATAAGTTTGATAATATTCACTTTGCACAATTATTGTCATTGAATTGATCAAGGTGGACAGAGAAATCGATCAATCAATAATAATCAGCTAAGCTAAGAACAAAAATGAACGTCCGTCAAATCGTGATACTTTTTTGAGTCAACTTTTTAAAGTCACTTACCAAGCTACGAATATTTTCAAATAATTTCATACGCATTATTTCCCAACTGTAGTTCAGTCGGTACGTTATTCACTAATATTAAATCGGATTCGTTCAAAAACTTCTCCAATTACCAGTGACAAATGTCTATTCGTCTGATATTCTAGTTAGAAGTTTGAATTGAAAAGTGAAAAATTCTTTGCCCGTTCATTTTTCACATATTCAGGCCAGGCCGATTAAATATATAGCTGATTAGCTATGTTTGGTAACCGGTCAACTATTTTGGTCGGCTGATTACTTTACCCAGCTAACTTGCAACTAATTAGCCAAGTTGACCGTCTTGGCCGGTCAGGCCTGCCAACTCGCACAGCACTAGTAAAAACTTCCAGACTTATTAATTAGACTCTATAAATCGTTGAACATGAATATTCAGTTGCAAAGTTTTATATTGCAATCATCGTCTCGCCCCGTGGCGATACGCGAGGTCCAAATACATATCAACGATTTTTTGGATCGTGGATGTACATTTGAAGGTGGAGGGCAAAATCCGAAGTTTGTAATTGACGAACCCCAATGATACCACCTCATCTTTCATCTCGAGTATGCACGAGAGTCTTTTGATTCATGTGTATAATAATCAGAGCGTAATGATTGTTCGAAATACTTTGAGAATCATTGTAATGCTCGTTGTCGAGTTTGCTCAGGATCCACATGAGTAGAAAGTAAAGTACACGCCGTTTCGGAATGAGAATAAAAATAAAAGAAACTGCAGCGATAACTCGAGCTACCAGAATTAAAACACTTTTTTTTTTAACAAACATTTAATATCGGATCATCTTGAAGTTCCTGATCGTTAAATGAAATATGCATTTACGGATTATAAGTCCGAAGTTATTATTGAGGAATCATTTTCTGCATTGAATTCTTTCCTGAATCTAAATTGTCCAAAAACGATGCTACAAATCATTTCGCTTTACGTCTTTTTGAAACATTATCTGCAGTTATCAATTTGCCAGATTCGATTTACTCTGCCAAACTTGAATTGTTTCATCTATTCCTCGAATTTTCAAACTAACAGTAAAACTGACACCTGAGATTTCGATTGGAATTGAAACGTTTTTAATTTTTGACGATGAAAGAAGTTGAAGAAGTCACGTTGAACTTTTTATTTTTGACTGTATAATAATGTTCGAGAGTCATTTGATGGGATGAAATTTATCGACACACTTAATACATGCTGAAAACTACGTTTCAAACAAGTTTTCATCTTCCCACCTGTTGAAGATCGTATACGAAAAACATGGTTTCATCGTAATTTTCTTTATATGCTTCATAAAATTGAAATCTAGTCCAAAATCCGATAAAGATATTTATTGTGATTGATAACTGATACTTTGACCATTTTCCGATCATGAATTTATTCAAATTTAGACGTACAGACAACTTGAACAATTTTCCTTTCATATTTTACATTTATAGTAATTTTGACTGGTTGAAGTTATTTCGCGGTAAATATTGTCAAAACCGTTGTGTAAAGTGAATTCGAAAAAAATTGAGATTATAAATCGAAAGTTTGTACAAAAATTATCTTCGATGCATATTGACGCAGGTATATACGGTGTACATTTGAATTAAAAAATTTTGATTAAACATTTTCGCTGCTACATATTGACGAAGTGTTACATTTACCATCGAAGAATCAGATCTTGTGGCGAAAAAGAGAAAGAATCAGGTTATCGGATCGTGGAGTGAATGTTTGGAAGCAAGTATTTTCATTGATAATCAGAGGGAATAAACAGTCACTGGAGGCATAACCCAGTCGGAATTTTTCCTAAAGTAGAACGGGACGGCGGTTGTTTCGATGGGACGATTTGCCGAGTCGTTTTCCACGAGTTTAACGATAAATAGAATTTTCTACGCAATGTTTACGACCCTACCGTAAAGTCGCAGCCAGAGTAGCAATAATAAAGTGTATACACGGCGAGAAGGAGAGAGAGAGAGAGGAGGAGGTGGAGGCGGAGGTGGAGGTTTAGGTGTGGGGCACAGGTGATGACGCAACTCGGCAAAAACGGGAAACTCTCGTCGTCAAACGTTGAATTGATACGGCGATTATATGCGGAAGATACAAAAAGACAATTGAGAAAATTGGAGCTAAAATCGCGAGATCTTTTATGAATTTTAATTTTTTCCAGAAGCTTTTGCGTTGGCTTGGATAAATGACAGAGAATTTTTGACATTTTGTAATTAAGGTCACGTAGTACTCCCGTACTTACCGACCGAGCAAACTCACGCTTTTCCTCCCTGTATTAAATATTAACTTTCCTGAATTCCGGTACAGAAGAGGGATTCACCCACGAAATTTGAACCCTTTCCCTTTGCTTGTTTATTTAATATAGAGAGAAAAGGGGTGGGTTTGCTCGGTCGGTAAAGGCAGAAGTACCGCGTGATCTTAACTTTTATTTCTCATTGACGCGTTATGCGAAAAAATGTAAAACTTGGTGAAATTTTTTAAAACAACCTGTAACATAGTCGTAGTGCGTGGATAAAAGTGTTGTTGATTTCAGGATAGAATAATAAATTAACCATGAATTGCTAAAAATCCTGCGTTATTCAAATTGAAAAATTCTAAGGTTACGTTAACCGCAATATTTTTATTCTATAATCTCTGAAATTTTCATTGAACACCAACAACTGTGGATAACGAATTTACGAGTTTCAGATTTGTAGATTCATCAGGTCGATAAGAAAAAAGTGGTAAGAATTTTGTATTATTCAAACGATAAAAAATTCCGAGACCTTGCCGGTGAAAATTCAAATTCAGATATGAGGAGAACCTGAGCTCTGTTGGGTAAATTTTTTCTCACTTTCCTCGCGATATTTCATCCAAGCAACAAAATACTCGATAGCAACTATATGTTAAGGACCTGTAGTCCATTCTGCGTGTATATATATATATCAAAATATGGTAAGAGAGAGAGAGAGAGAGAGAGCGAATATGCGAACACCTCGATAACCGGCATAGCGGGTTTCCACATAAAATATTGCTGTGAATTATATTTGCCGTAAATTTAAGAAGTGACGGAGAGTCGATGGGAGTTCCCCGAGGTTTTTTCTTGAAAGTCTACACTTTACGGTAAAAAAGATACAGACCGCGCCACAAGTTGCGATTTCGCAGCCAAGTGGCGAGTTATAGACCGACGACTGCCAAACGATCTTCGAAGGGTCTGATTTACGCGACTCGTGCTAGTTGCAGGACCTTCGCCCTTCTCCTTTACATCCGTTTCCAGCCCCCCTCCCTCCCTCCCTCACGGATACCGGAGATCCGATCGGAATTTGACATTCCCGAGGCCAGAAATTCGTTTGACGTTCGTCTCTTCGCTGCTGCTTTTCCACCTCGCTTCGCAATTTTCCGCACTATTTAGCATGATTTTTCTCTTGGCTTTTATCGAAATTTGACACCAATACCGCGTCTGACCTTTTTTTTTTCTCATTTTATCGAGGATCCTTTACGCGGAGAGTCTGATTGGAAAAGCGTTGTCGTCCAAATGCGAGGTTCGAAATTTATCATCGGTTTTGCGATGATGAACGAAGAAGATTTCGTCGGAGATATTCGTTTAATTGTTACTTACGGACATCTTCAGACTAGAGAGATAAAACAATAGAACAAAAATCAATTGACGAATCGGTTAACTTACTATACCTTATACTGGGGATAGTATTGAACAGAACTAACAATCAATGTTTTGTTTGTTGAAATTTTTAAATTATATTGAGCAGACAGAGTTGAAAAATAGTTGGAAAACTAAATTTTTCTCCAATTGCCGAATTCGTGATCAAAAACAAGGTGCGAACAAGATTGTACAAGAGATATTAATTGTCACAATTAGCACAAAACGATGAATCACAAAAAATGTACCGAAAAAAGTGTCCTGCGTGTGTGTGTGTGTTTTTTTTTCTCTCGTTTATCTTCTTGCTTCTGATAATGCAAACAGTCGTCAGGGTTTCACAAATTTTGACAGAAATTTGGCAAATTTCAAACGACCTTATCGATTTCAAAAAGTTTTTCACAAGATCTTTCATCGATAGAACTTGGATTCTTATTCAAATGAATATTGGGTCAGCAAAAATATTTCTTTAAACTCTGTTAGAAACGTTTCAATTATTACTACCGATTGATGAATAACAATTACACCATCAGCGAACTTGGAGGGTATCACGAGCTACGCGAAGAACGAAAGCTTTTTCTTTTTTTTTTTTTAATGTTCATCCCCCAACAAGTTGTCTTGGATCTTCTCTTTTAAAAAGCTTCGCTCGTCGTCCTCGTCCAACCGGTGTTACAATGGCTCTTGGATTACGAGTTAATGACCGTGGGCGTTTAAGCGTCGAATTATTGATAAAATCCTCGATGATCCCGGGATACCTTTGGACACGTCTCCGATTTGATATTTCGTCCTGAACGGACAGGCTTGATCCGTGCATCTCGTCCACCCTGGAAAATCCCTCCTCTTTCCGCATCGTCCGCGAGCTAAGAAATCCTGAAGCCCCGAAATCTCGTCTCGTATTACTTTATTTATGTATGTATATATTTTCTCACGCGGTATTGTAACGGAAGAACGAAGGTGGTCGAGGTGGCGGATTTTCCGCAACTTTAATAAGCTTGCGGGGTTGGGTTGAACCGAAGAATAAACAGCCTAGATAAACCGAATCGGGTCGTAATATCCGGCCGCGAAAAATTGACCCTGAAATACGAGCGTTCTAAGGTGGTCGGGAAAAAGCTTCGGTATCCTTTATTGTCGGCAAAGCTGTGCTGGTGTTATTATTTCTTACAACGCGCGGCTCGCAGCTTTCAGCTTCTCCTCGTCTTAACCTACGCTGTGTTTAATAATCCGCAAAACTCGCGAATTTGAAATGTTGCGAATACGCCTAATTCCAGATTATCTAATGGCGGAATTTGAAGTGAAAAAATCAATCATTCACGAAACAACGAAGTTTCGAGTGGTCGAAAATCCGACGGCTCAAAGTTCCGAAAACTCAAGTCACGATAGAGCAAAGTTTTGATAAGTAAAGTTCCGATAGAAGGAAAATTCTGAAAAATGAAGTTTCGACAGTGTAAAATTTCGAAAATTATAATACACGTTTTATAAAATATACTCACACAGCTTAGTTTACTCAACGAGTGGGTGAAAAAAATCAGAATAACTGAAAATCGGAATGACGAGGATTTTACAAACGTAGAAATATTACAAATCCAAAACAAAGTAAGATGAAAGTGATGAAATTTCACCAACCCAGTAATTCACGGAACTGAAAATCTTGGATCATTTAGAATTTTGATGTTTCAAATTTTTAATTTTTCTCATATTTACCTTTTCGGAACTGCGCAATTTTTGAACTTTGAAGTTTTTTTTTTCTTCTATCATAATGTTTAAAAAAAATTCTTCTCATATTATTTAAATAGGAAATATAAAATCGCGATGAGGCACATCCAAATATTAATATTAAGAGCTGAGACTTGGACAGCATCTTTTTTCTGTCATTTCGAACCATATTTTCGACTTGAATTTAAAAAAAAGAAATAGTTGATTTTTTGATACAGTATATATATATATATGAATTTCCTCTGCTAGCGCAGATCCTACTCATTCTGCGAATATTAGCGAAGGTCAGCTCTGAGCATTTTTTCAATTTATTTCAGATCCCTCCAGATCCAGACTTCTCTTTCGCCCTTTCTATGTACATACATATATATATATATATATATATGTATGTATGTATCATATACGGTATATACATGAATATACGCGCTTTCAATATACATAAAAATCGTATTACAGAATTGGAAGAAATGATTCCACTTCTATTTTTCTTCCCTTGCCACCTTGCGTCATAAAATAAGTAATACAGCTCCTTCTTCTGGAATTAAATTTTATCACGTATTTCAGGATTATTAAACCATCGACCGAAAATAAGTCCGTTCATTTAATCGAGTTAAAAATTTATTCATTCATCCACGAGAAAAATACCCCCGTAATGTACAATTTTCGTGCCAATAATTTGATTTACGACGTCGATCAATCGCGTCACATTTCTAATTGGGATTAAGCGAATATCGGTGGTTTTTTTTTCAGATAAGTATCACAATTACGTGTACTCGATATTAATATTTCTATTTTTACGCTGATTGATCCGATCCTCAGTTTTCAATTAGTTCTTACGATTTTCTTTTGTCAATTACAATAGACTTTGAACCAATCTTATCTCTAGGAGTGTTGAAAAAAAGTTAATCAACGGAGAAATCGAAGTACGCGAATGCGTTTGGAGTTAAAATTTTCAGCATCCGCGTAGATTCTGAATATTTTCGCAACTTATCGAACGTCTTGCTGAATTATACTCGAACGACTATCCTTGTGACTAATTGCCGACAAAGCTGTCAAAGCGTTGAGCGGCGATTCAGGCTCAAGGCGGGGTTGAGTTCCGAATTTGAAAAGTTCCGAAAGTGCCTAATTCCGAATTATTAGGTGGCGAAACTTGAGGTAAAGAAATCAAACTCTTACGAAAGAACAAAGTATCGAATGGTCGAAGACCCACGGCTCAGAGTTCCGAAATGCAGGATTCCGAAAATTCAAGGTACGATATAGCAAAGTTTCGTAAAGTTCCGATAGAGTAAAATTCTGAAAATTAAAACATACTCACACAACTTAATTCCCTCAACGAGTGGATGTGAAAAATCAGAAAAACCGAAAATTAGAATGACCAGGATTCCGAATATGAAAATATCGAAAATCCAAAACAATCAACGAAAGATCAAATTGTTAAAATTTCACCAAGCCAGAAATTCAAAAAACTGAAACTCTTCGATCATTCCAAATTTCATTGTTTAGGATTTTTAAATTTTGTTGGATATGTTTGCCTTTTCGGCATCTTGTTCTTTCGAAACCTGAAGCTTGGGGTTTCAGACCATTCGAATCTTTAATGTTTCGTCAAAGTTTGATTTCTTTGCTTCAAGTTTCGCCAGCAAAAACTTGGGAATTTGACGCTTTCGAAACTTGAGTCCCGCCCCTCAAGCTCGAGCTTAATGTTGCGTATGGTTTCGGTCCTGTGATTTTCGAGTAGAGGATCCGGATCGTCAACGACCGGCGGAGTGACTATTTCAAGTATTTACATATTAAACTGGCCCTCGGATCTGAAGCTAGCCTCAACAGACGTGCGATTAGAACGAGAGGGTCGAAGGGTGGAAAACTATTGAGGACAGATTATGCAAGACTAGAACCGCGGTTTAATTGGGCGAAAATTATTCGGACAAGGCGTGCGGAAAATTTCATCAGCCCGTGGATACGTGCTGGAATAATCATATCCAAACTAGGGCGAGATGTAAATTTATCCTCGAGCATTTGCCCGGTGATTTTGTAAACGTCCGAATCCGGATGTCGAAGGATCGACGCTCGGCGATGCGGCGAGCATTTCAGAGGGTGAAACGTAAAAAGACTGAAACGCGAACGCGCTTTGCATCGGATTTTGAACAGCGAATTGCAGAGCTGCGCTGATTTGAATCCTTTCAAATCTATTCAGCTGGCCGATTCAATGGACCCGAATTTTCATTAGAGAAATACAAAATGGGGGAACAAAATTCTTCGGCTCGAGTTTCCTACGCGGAGAAAAATTGATCGCGAAATCGAAACTGCGATCCGCGTTTCGGACGGTCAGACTTTGCCAACTCGATCCTACGGCTGAGCGATCTCGCGCGGATTCGACCGTTGTGAGATTTTTCTTTTCTTTTTTTTTTTTTTTTTCTCTACCCTCAGGCCTCTGACTTTGGTAATTCATCTCAGTTGAAAGGCCAGTCTTGGTGAGAAGTGAAAAAGTGTTTGCTATAAATCCACGGACGATCGGGGAAACCCTCCCACACTGCCCGCCATTTGTATTAAACCAATTGGTTACCGAGCTTAAGGTCATGTAGTACTCCCACTTTTACCGACCGAGCAAATTCACACTTTTACTTCCTATATTGAACGAACAAACGAAGGGAAACATAGGAACTGGGATATCAACGATTCTTCTGAAATTATTTTAAAAGTCAGGTTAATAATAATAATAATAATAATTCAATGATGCGTCGGTTTTTTTCCGAAGGTATTGTAATACGGTCTTCAAAAGTAATCGGTTGACGAAAAATATATGAGGACAAAAAAAAATATATATATATATGTATATATAAAAAGACAAACACTTATCCGACTCGAAGAAAAAAAAATCCCCATACTTTGTCCGATTTGTTTGAAGCGGACGAAAAATATCTTTTGCTCGACGAACCGGGCGGTTTTGATTGCCGAGAATATTTCTATAATGAGGCTTGTAAATGTACATTCTAACGGGGACAAATATTATTGCATTTTCGATACCATTCTGAAGAAACATTGATTGATAAGTCTGCCACAATAACTCGTGTATAAATAAACAAAAAAACTTTGTATTGAACATTTTGTCACCTTCTTTTTTTATAATGAAAAGGATATTGAATCTAATTTTGTAAACCATGTTTCATTCTCTCACATACCGATCGACAGTTATAAGTGTGTGATTCTCGGATCGGAATCAAACGCGAAGAATCGTATCATTTGCCGTTCAGATTTTGCGGCGGGATAAATGAATGCAAAAAAAAAACGAAGACGAGCATTGAACAGACTCTGGAATATTCAGGTAACATTGTAGGGGGAGGTATAAGCTAGTTGAGATGCAAAAATATTTCTTTCAGTTTCTGATTACCTTTTTTTTTCTTTGCCTTTCGATTAGTCGCAGGGTATCACGACGGCTCGAAGTAAAGATAAAAACCACCACTCTTCACGGCCCTCTGACTTTTTAGGTCACGCATATTTTTCCTCCTGTTTTCTGAGAAACCTTCATCGGCCGAGACTCGCGGATCACACGCATCACGATTACCCTAAAAACCTGATTTATGCATCGGACAATGCCAGCTGGCCCTCGAAAAATCACACAAATTTATTCCCTCGGTGGTTTAATTTTTCCCTCTACCTTTCTTTCGTTATTCTCCTCCACCTTGCCCTCGAAATCTCGACGGTAATTCATCGTAACCTGAAACTTTTTCAAACCTGCTCGGATATATCTTCCTAAATTTTGCATCCGTTCGCAGCTGTTTTACGACCGTGTAATTTATCGAGTAACAAACTTTTAAAAAAATTTTCTCGTTGTGTTTCGCGTAGTCCAGATCCGTGACAGAAAAGTTGTAACGCCGGTTATCAACGAACTCGCAATTATAGCCGGAAGAATTATACAAATCGTAAATCAAGGAGTTTCAACCTATTCGATTTTGATTTATATTTATACATTTCTAGATTTTTTAATTATAAGGATTCAATGTAATCTCATTAATCACTCGGAGTTTCATAGGATTTTACAATATTTACCAGAATTCGAACTAACGTCACGTGATTTCAAAAGTAATCATTCGATTCCAGCGATATTATGAAATGCAGAATATTTCCAAGTGTTTTTAGAACCTTCTTCGCGATTTCACGAAATTACCGATTACTCAGTTTTAAATATATTCCACTGTGGTGAAAATCATCGCTCAGAATGGAGCATAGAGTGTCTCTAATTTCCGTTTTATTCATCATTGTCTTCCGTTTCCGTTTTCAAATGATTGTTTGAGAATTCCTCATCTCAAGATGAGTCTATATCTCCGACTTTCTGTAATCAAGACAATACCTTGAGCAATATCAGGCTGTCCCAGGAGCAGGGCTCATAGACATTGGGACTTTTGATTCATTAAGGTGAAGGGTGAGGGGCGCGGGGAATTCTCACACTTTACTTAGACGGTCTTTGTCCCCTCTGATCCCCCCTGCGTTCTCCCTTCATCGGGGAATGGGCAGCAGATGAGAACTTTCGACGAGGTTGCTGAAGCTCCGCGACCATGAAATATCGTCGAGATGCCTCGATTAATTCGAACCAGGCGTCGCGAACCTACCCCTCGGGAATTTTATTGAATTCCGCAAGATCACTTTAGATCAGCCATCTTTTATGGAGGTCGAACGCCCCGCGTCAATCTCCGCCATTTGTAATCCTCCAACGCGCACAAAGTCACGCGTCGTAATTACCGCCCTTCCACCTCATCGTCGTGACGAAATGAAACCAGGAAATGGCCGAAGCGGATTCCACAGTTTACGGAAATCTCGTATTTTTATTCGACGAATGGGGTTCCCTCGTTTCCCGGATTTTCATAATCAGAATATCTAACGCCAGTGGCATACCAAATAACCCCTAAAAACATTATTCCGCTTTCTCATACGAAAATCATTTATCTCAAGGATGCCTTTTCGGGATTTTCACGTCTCAGGACGAAACGGTTCCAAGCTCGTTAAACTTTGACCTGCTGTTATCGGCGATGCAGTCAGAAATTGAATTGATAACATTTCAGATCGTCAGACTTTTATTTCAAATGCTGGAGTTTGGACAAGAACCCGACAAACAAAAATATACGAAAAAAAGTCTAGATCGTAATCCGACGAATTTTTCTCCCTTTCTTGTTTTGCTCGGAATATGTTGCACTTTTTAAACAAGGCTCAAACAAAACCGCGTTCAAATATCGTCTTTCTGGTACATCTAACCAATTTCCGAACAAAGTCCTGAATCCCATTTCCTCGAGGTTATGCAGAAGAAATATTCGAGGTGATCAATACACCGAGTGTGATGTAGGCTTCACGGCTGTTGATAAAAGGTATCACCTTCAGGGCGTTATTCCATTCCCGTATAATCTTGTCATCTCGATACACTGCGGAGAGTTTTCATCGCTCTAGATACGCAGGCAAGTTGTACCAATTGATTTATTTCACTGCCCGTCGTTTTCAGCCTTGTTCTGGTCTAGCCGAATGGTATTCGAGGTCATGTGTGTGTGTGTGTGTGGTTTGTAGATGGGATCGAATCGATTAGATAGATCAGTGGTCCCTTTTAACGGCTGGCACCATCACCAGCCTCGTTTTATAGCCCGTGAATGTATCAGCGAGTGTATTTCTCTACCCGTGTCACGTAGACTCAGGATTTTTCGTCCTTTGGTTTAACGTCCATGCGGTGCAATCCTTCGATTGCACACCATTGAACTCACGCGACGATTTGTACGCTTGCCTTGAAAATCAACATAGCTGATAAGCTGCAACCTCTGGCTTTAACTTGACCTACTGACAAAAAAGTCTTGAGAATGAATCTGCTCTGCTTTAAGAAATCAATTTCTACTTGTTGCGCAATCGTCCAGATTCATCTAATCTTATCCCAGACAGTTTTGTACCGCAATATACAGTAGCCGTTGATCGATCGTACGTATATTTTACATAGATGCGTTCTCGGAATATGAAACGAAACTCACACCAGTTTGTTTTTTAATTTAAATCCCACCGCGCTGTCACCAGCATTGGGATTGCAAGTATTGCAAGTGGCTCGAATCATTGATTCGGGAATTACAATTGGAGAGTTCACATTAAGGTGTCACATTATTTTCAATATATTCTTATACTTGATATCTGAATCTCAAGATTAAATATCAGTCTGTCTTTATTACAGAGTACCATTTCTAGTTTATATCTCCGCTCCTGATCAGTCGGTAAGAATTTCGTTCCTCTTTTCCTGGCCCATCCACACACGTCAATTGAACCATGTCCGTGAGCAAGCGTACCACTGGATAAAACTGACAATGAGTCTCATGGCGCTGAAAAAAGGTCTCCAGCTTGGCTCGGTTGATGGTTGTCAAGTTTTACCACCGCAATTTTGCGGGGAACCGAATGAAACAGCTATGTACATACACGATATGCTGACGTGAGCTATAAAGCCTTCCAGTTTCGCCTGAACACACAAGACCGAGAAAGCACCCAATTGAGGTACCGAAACGACAATCATGCGAGTGGATGCGTGGATTTACCTTATACAGCAAGGGAATAGAAAATTTGTACGTTCCGTGTGAAAAATTTTCCATACTTTTTAAGCTCGTACAAATTTTTGAGCTGCGCTGATATTCGGTATGATTTCAAGGTCGAAATGAAAACTAGTTATCGCCACTCAACACTCCCGATAAGTCGGTAGGTACTCAAGTTACTGCCTAAGTACACGAAGATCAAACTCGAACTTCCTTGGTCCTGGTTCACAGCTTCGAGTCTGGGTGGAAAAGCTGCCGAAACGGAGGGTGCATTTATATTCAATATTCGTCCGTGTTCAGTGTTAAGCCCTTTTCGCGACGAGGTCTTACGGGCTGGAAAGAGTCAAGACGTTCAAGAATCTTTGGGAAATTAGGGGAAAAGCCATGAACAAACAGAGCCCCTGCTGAATAAGGAAGGTGTAGCGCGAAATCCCTGAGTCGTCTCTTCATCATCGTCAAACATCCCGCGTGCCCTATAATATTATATCCACGGTATCTGAAGTGAAAATGTCGGGTGATTTAACAGTCGAGCAACCGTAAATCACACAGAGTATTAATCCCCTATCAATTAATCATCATTCGAGCATTACTCCGTCTGTCGTTCCGCGTCTGATTCCAACACCATCTTGCCTTCGCCACCGCATACTGGTCCGCTGGTTGGCAACCGCAATTCATGAATCTCTGTGGTCCGTTGCTGCGGTGTACATATCCTGTATCGATTGGCATTAGTTTCCGGTGGTGGTGCATCAAGGGCTCCGAGGACCAGGAAGACCGCGGTTAGTTTACCCTGGATTATTCCAGGCTTAAGCTCTCGGGTTCATCGAAGCTCTACCATGCACTGTTGGCCGAGGCAGTGTCTACTGGTCTGACCTGATGCCGAATTCTGGCATAATAATGCAGAAGCGTGAATCTAATCCAAAATTCATGTCACGCAGAGTACACACGAACGATGGAAGAAAAAAAATGGGGCAGAGAGAACAAACACCGAGAAAAATGCTTAGGGTCTTTACCTTCATCATTTATCGTTAAACCGCGTCAAATTGTACCTCCGACAAAAACGACCCTGCCTAAGCAACATGGCGGACACTGTCGTAGTCGTGTCGTTGCAGCGATTTTTCTCCTCTCTCTTGTACCATGTCAGGAGAACTCCATAATTTTCCATTTGCAACGACGTCCCTGTGTATATGTCAGACCCGTGGAATCACAGGCCTCTTGGGTTTTCGCGTTTTTTTTCACCATCCTTCTCTTTGCCCAAGTTTAATGAACGGATGACGTACGCTACATCCTCGAGCAACGTTTTGCCTAACAGGGTAAGAAAAACGAAAGGCGTTAGGGCGGCTTCTGTAACTACCTAGACGACTACGTCTCGCTCGGTAAACACTGGAAGTCACCCTGAGTGCTTGCGGATCTGCTCGAAGTCTCGACGGTTCGCTCAATGTGGGTTGGGCACACGGATGCCAACCACCAACTTGACATCGTCTGCGGAATAAGAAGAACAATTAGCTTCGGGAGAAAGAGACTTTGCAAAATGGCTTCCAAAAGAGTCGTTGACTGGCTCTAATCGAGCTGGCTGGGATACGATCTCTAGTTCCTGCACCCTGGCCTCGCCAAATCGTCCACTTTGCCAATATCACCGTCTTGCCTCCTTCCCTTCGCATTGGGAATGAAACTACGTATATAATATAGATATGTACACATATCTCTTCCCGTTACCATCCACTTCGCATTAAATTATACGGCGTGTACAGCGTAGGTAAAGTTTTAGGAAGCAAAGTATATCAGAGTCTCGAATCACGTTCGCTCGGTGAACAACTTCTGGTTGTTGTTTCGCGTTGCCTCTGGTTTGACGTTCGCTTGCCACTCTCCGAGCTAGACAAAACATACTTTCAATGAAACTGGTGAATAAAGATCAACTCCTCGTGCGGGTCTCACCAGAGCGATACACCATTTGTGGTCTTGGTCCTTTTTACAACTGTATAGTTTTTCTTCGTGTATTGAAGAAATCAGCATTTCATTCAATGTGGAATCGGTTGAGTCGTCAAATTTCGAAGAAGAGTGTTATAAGTTCTTACAGTGCAAGTGTACCACTGCCCGAAATTTCTGCACAGCCTTTCAATTTCTCTCGATAAATGGCGTTTCCAAACCCTGGGTGTATCAGTGTTCTGGAAAAAATTTTTTCGTCCTCATTTCATACTCCAATTCTTCGTAGGGATATTGAAATCCTTGGCAGTGGGATCAAAGAAATGTATCGAAAACTTTACGACCCATTCGATACATCAGTCGTGTCATCGAACTTCGAACAGAGAATTTTAGAATTCCCAACGAGTAATACTATTTGAACATTCTTTGAAGCCTTTTCAAATCTGCCAAAAGACTTCGTCTGTATTGGAATGAATGGCTTTTGCAAAACTTGGACGTCAGCACGACGAAAATTTTCTTTCCTCGTCATGCCATATTCTTCTTCGTAGAAATAGTGACACCCCTAACACCGTAACCAAGGAAGTCTACCCACCGAAAAGTTATCACGAAATTCGGCAAAAGTTCGATGATCGTATCAAAGTCGTGAATAAGATGCGATGAATGGTAATTTGATTGCGGGAACTAGGTATGTTTGTTGTAGCTATGAGACTGTGAGGTTGTATTCAAAATTCGTCTTTCTAAGAGGTGAAAATCGATATTCTGACGCAGTTTCCGGTCGCCGCTCCATCGGGACCGGTGGAGAACTTGAAACGCATTTGAATGGAGGTCATGTTCGGTCTATTAAGAGACATGGGGTGAAGTGACGGCGGCACCTCGATCGGTGGAAACAGCATGGCGTAGCTCCAGGCGGGTTAATTTCCTTGGTAAAACAGGGCGGAAGCTCATCGGGAAAAAGCTTGTCGAAGCTTTTTCATTTCAGATAAGTGTCACCGTCGCTTTTTACTCCCTTTCTACCGCTGTCGTTACCCCCTGGATCTATCGCTAGGCGGCTCGGTGTCCCTTTCCTTTCCAGCCTTTTTATAACGAAAAATCGGCTTTCGTTTGTTTTGCTTGTTTCTACTCTTCGACGCTTCGCTGACGCAGCTTTTACTCGCACTCAACCCAACCTATACCTTCAGGCACCTACCTACGGGATAAAAGCTCACCGTCCATTGCAACTCTTTTATGAACCTTCGTTCAAGCTGCTTTTACGTGTAATGACAGTACACTCATTGTCATTTTTCAATCAGCCCTCCATTAACTCACGTCGCATCGCGTTCCTCGTTTCAACCAGGCTTCCAGTATTATATAACCGCGTAAACTTTTCCTGAAAGATTGAATCGTAATCTGAAACAGTTTCACGACTTTTTATCGCCGTTCTCATCTTATATAACTCTTCATTCTATCTTCGAAACTTTGATACTTATTTCGGTCAAAGAGACATTCATGGACTGATGAAATCAATCCAAGCTAAAGAAATCGATCTGTGCTCTGTGCTTTATTTTAACGAGGAGCAAGATTTTTTCTTCTTACTCAACTTGATTTTTTCTTTTCAATTCAACCTTCTATGATTCGTATACTCAATGGTCTTTCAAATTTCGAGACAGATTTGAAGGGCACCTTCCATTTCGAGTAGCTACCTACTTCCACACACGTTTTGGAACGCGGAGTCGTATCAACTATCTAAAAATGCGATGTAGAAGATATTGTGGGAACATTATATTTCTCTGCGGCTGAGTATCGCTCCGTAGTTAGCAAGACACGCATATATTATATACAATGCATTCCTGCACGAGAGGCATCGCGGAATAATGCATACCTAGGTTAGCGGAATGCGGTGCAAAAAAAAGATGAAAAAGTTCCTGCACAAACTTTAACGGGATTCAACGATTTTTTGTGCGATAGTTTGCTAAACGTGTTTCAAAGTTTTATTCCGTTACTGAAGGGGTGAAATTAAATATGTACTCCGTAAACAAGTTTGCAGGAAAATTTTTCAGCAAATAACGGAGCTTACGATAAATTTACTCCGCAAATTTGACGAATTTCAGAAGCATTCAGTCGTGTCAGTTGAAGACTTATTTCAAATTCAGCTAAAGTTGTGATTGACGCGTAAAGTTTAACGAATCGGTATCAACTGTCCTAGAAATATTTTAAACAAGTGCCAAACACTTGTTTGGAACAACATTGACAAATGTTTTTCGATAAAACATCATGCATTAAGAAAATTCAAATTTTCTGTTTACATTGCGACGAGACATGTTTTGCAAATCCATTGGGAAATAAAAATTCTATTTCATTTCTAAAAACTATAGCAGTAAAAAAAGTATACAAGTGAAATTATTGCATGCAAATCTCTTCTTACTAATTTCAATATTTAATTGCAACGTGTTTCAAACTTTTACAAGCATACTATTATCGTCATTTTTCCAAGTACTGCTCATTGAACCAAAGGTTTGGAACTTAGTTGAATTTCCAAGCCAATAATAACTCTGTCACTCGTAGGGCGCTTTTTCGTCTCCTAATATGGAAACTGGTTGTAATCGATATGAAGCGAAGATGTGAAAGCGAAAAGATTAAGTTACAAGCTTGCCTGTAACAGGCCGTTTCATCGGAAATTGTGTAAGTTACTGACAAGCATAAAGCGGTTTAAAAGACGATATCTTACGGTGCAGCTTCGCCGCACCGGAACCGCTACGATTGGCTTATCGTCAATGAACAAGCTAATGAACCTGATAACGCAAGAAGGTTACGGAGAATAATCGTTATTAACTGCCTGTTTCTCTGGTTTTAGACAACAAAGGAAGATGTTGTAATCACCCCGAAAATTGGACGTAGAGTTTTCCTTAGATCTACACGTTTTCAAATTTAGGGAATCACCTCCAATCATTTTCTGATGGATGTCTGTGTGTGACCTTCTAGACCTCGATCTAACAGATTGGCTTTATAATTTTTTGCATGAAAGTACACGACGAAAAACGCAATCGCAATTTTGTTCAGAATTTCTCATAAGAGTCAGGTAAATAATCAAGTATTAGGGTGACAATGATTGGTAAAATTTTTCTAACTTCTACCGCTTCCGGTTACCGGATGGCCAATTTTTGAACTTTTGAATAATTATTTCGTGTATTGTAATTTGGAGAGGATTGACTCGATCGATTTGAATGCGATCTAAGTTATTCATCAAGTATTCAGTCGAGACGTGTCACAAAACCTTGACAACTTCTATTACTTTTAGCTTTCCTCCAGAATTGCAAATTTTCCTCGAATTTATCGAAATATTTATTTAAACATGATTCTTTCGAAAGCATTTTATTTGACTCTTTTTTCGGGCGTATCTGTTTTTTGCTCGGTATTGTTCACCGTCTTGAAGTTCTTCCACCACGAGAATTCTACCCGGTTTCTCCTAATCCAACGTCTAACGAACTAAACCAACAGCTATTAAGGACCAGGAATGCGATTATCCTACCGTGCCTATTGCAAAAAAGCTGAGCTTTGCGTGTTCACTCGGCCAGTTATTGCCCTCTTTATGGTTAATTTTTTCTCACCCTTCCGACAAATTCCCCTTTCACTTTCTCCTCGAATTACTCCCTCGCCTTCCCGCTCAGCTTGGAATGCCAGCCTTATCCTGGAAGCGATTTCGGGCGGTATGTAAGAACGAATTGCAATTGTTACATTTTCTCAACCAAACGGGACACAAGAGGGAGCTGTTACGTTTCTTACCTGAATAGAAAGAATCTTTTTTCCCATTTTTTTTTTCCTTTTTATTCTCTTCATTTCCATTTCTTCTCTGTGCCTTTTTTTCTTTTCTCTCATTGTTACTTTCTACGAGATTTCTGAGGGGCACATATCGCACACGCATTCATACGTGGGTCACCTCGGCAACTATATAACCGCTCCACGTAACATCCGCACAGCTCCCGAGGGAAACGTTTTGGTTTCAGAGTTCTGGGCGGTAGCATGTCGGGACTATTTGAACGATAAAACTTCTTTATCTCCGCAAAGGTACGAGGACCGCTCTACGCACACTCAAATTTCGCACACACTTCAAATTTTATCGTCCGACAGCTATCGCCGGGCTGACAGCACGCGAACCCTTGGCTAGGTTTGAATTACCTGCGCGTATCGTACAGTGGCGTTGAAGTTTTCTACTTTTGCCAACTCTCAACTAGCAAACGAAGAGGAAAGTAGAATGAGAAGAACAAGATTGCTAAACCGTAAAACCTTTCAGCCGATGAAGCAATGAAAAATGCGGAGTCGGTGCTTTTCGAAATCGTCGTTATATTTACAATATTACAATCACTTCCACCTATTCGTTCGGAATAATTTTATTCATTCGCGGATTCCTGCATCGATAATGACTGACACTCTTAGCCGAGACACAAAACCTTTTCCAGAACAATCCACAGTGGCGTCCCCTTCGCTACTGATACTTCATTTCAATTTACCCGCAATTAGCATCACTTTGTCCACCCTGAGATTTGGAAATCACTTTGATCACGATTCAACTGCCGACAAAGTGAAGTTACACGATATCATTGTGGGCGGGTTTGCCGGTAAAGAATAGCAAATTGTCGGTAAGGTAGTACAATTCAAGGTGATTTTCAGAGCTTAGAGTCGATAAAATGAGGTGAACTGCCGATAAAATCGAGCCAAGTGTCGGTAAGACAGAGCTGAGTGACATGATCTTTGAATCTATAATAGAGTCTGAGTCTCAGTGAACCTAAGTGCAGGAATTTTTACCGCAAACCTCCTTTACATACCTACTGTCATTGATCGCGATATGTTCTACCTATAAGGGTACGAGCTTATTCGGCTCAGCGTATCTGGTATCGTTTGGAGCTTCTTCGCACGAAATTCTTCAACCCTGCATGCGGTGTTTTCCCAACGATTTGGGGATTGCAAATGGTAAAGGGCGTATATAAGGCATGGAGCCGGTACACACCTACATACATCCGGGGAATACAGAACCGGCCGGGATCTCAACGTCGATCCCCGACGAATCCTTGAAGATCCTAGTTTACCCAACCTCGATACATCAGTTGGGAAGATAAATTTCACTCTCAAAGTAACGGCGGCTTCCCAACCACACGGGGTGGATGAAATAAAAATCGACAGTCGTTTGATGCTGACTGATATCAAACGCCACCGTCCTCCAAAATATCACCCTCAAATTCCATCTCCCTTGATATTGTCCGTGGTTCGAATTTTTCAGGCGTGTGCTGTAGTATTATACGCATAATAACATATACCCATCCTTGCTTGCGTGTCTACTTGGGGCATTGGAAAATTTCACTCCCTGTAAACCTGCTCCGCAAACAATTAATGCGGATCGTTGAAAAGAATACGTGTAAATAAATACTCAGCTTATCCAATGGTACCAGAGATATTTCTGTTCAATTATTACCCTGATTCGAATATTCACAAATTTGCGTATATTCGACATGAATTCACGTCGAATAATTTGTGGTATTTTCGTCGCCGGATCAATATCGAGTAAACTTTACCATACATTATCACTTTTTTCGCTATAACACATCGAATAGCTGCTGTGCTCTCAAATGGTTGAATTGATCCTGAATTTTATTCATCCTAATTCGCAAATTGAATTTCTCAACGGTGTGTCGAAGCGTCGAATTCACGAATTGGAAAGCCTGTAATCATTATCGTACTAACGTCAGTTTCGTAACACATTTTGTTCACCCGATTTCGCTTTATGTCTTCGTGTTAAATTGCGCCCGCGGTAATTCGGGGACAATTCACCAGGACATACCGAAATGAGTCATAGGAAACAATGCAAACAATGCCCATCAAATGCCAATTACAATGACGCGTAAGAGAATTGGTTTCTCCTGCTTCACCCCTTAATCAGCGATAGACTCCCAATCTCGAGCGGCACAAGGATCGACTCTATTGTCTGCACGGCGGACCATCAAGAGATTCAATATCAATTTACTTCGACAGAGAGATAGACGCCTGGCTCTGGGCGCGAGTTAATCCTGAAAGAAACGAGCTCTATATTGGTGATCAGTTCCTTTGCACGGATCGGACATTTAGCCTAGTTGAGGGTCGTCTCGATTATATCTTCATCCGAATCCCCGACCCTGTACCACCGGGATCACATGAGATATCAAAAGTTCTCCCCGAGTTTTCCTCCCCATTTCATTCTCTCGCTTATTATCCGGGCTCTTTCTTCGCGCGAAAGAATAACCACCGGCGTTCGATTAATTGATGATCACCGGGCCAAAGGTGACTCGAAGATTTCCAAGACAAACTATCCGCGTTGATCACTTCCGGAACAAAATACACGCCTCGTATTCTAAGCCCGAAGCCTTGCAAGCGATCCAAAAATAGATGGGAAATTATTCAGGTGTTTTAATGATCGGGGTGGCGGAAAGGGGCGAACATGAAGGGAACACGACAGTTATATTCCTACGTAGCACCGATTCGTGTTGCTTCCAGTGAATAAAACAAATCTCCGGTAACGGCAGATAAAGAGAGAGGTAAACGAGCGGGATGGGAAGGCAGAGGTACTTTATTATTATTTACCCTTATACGCTGGGGAAAGATACCCTCTACAGCTTATGGCCACGAGGGAAAATGGATGATATCTTTTGGAAATGATGAAAAATATGCCACTCGAATTCTTTATCTGGTTATCGAGTTCGACGGTTACGTCACAGTTTTTGGAAACTGCAACATTGAAACACTTTATCTCTACCAAAAATGACACGTTATCAGCTATCGTTATCAATTTCTTTACACCAAGGCACTGTGAACATTTCAGAAACCTGAATCAGACTCGCAGTGAATGCGCTAAAATTCTGAAAACTACAACCGATCAAAGGAGAACTTCTTCATCTTTGACTCTCTTCCAGTTACCAAAGTACCTATGAGGTATCCAAACGTACAAGATACAAAAACCGGAAGCCGTATACTTCGTTGATTGAAACATGCAAGATCTAGGACGCGTTCCGATGCTTCGTCTTTAGGAAATTCCACCCGATTATATTATCTTCGATTCGATTTCCGTTGTCTTCCGATCACTTCACACCACTTTAGGACGTCTGTAACGTATTTCAAGTTTGTTTGACATGAAAAACCATCATCGCGGACTTAGGATAAACCGGAGAAACGTGTGGAAGGACACTTTTTTTTTTTTATACCTTTATATTGTTCTCGAGTCGAATATATAATTAAAGTTCTGGCCCAGCAATTAGCGGATCTCAAACTGGACCCGGTGCGCTACTCGATAATTGAAAACCCATCACCTAGCCTTTGACTAGGGATTTCCACTACGGAATTAATTAATTAATTCCCGTTGAGGGGTCGTCTGATCCCCAACGAACTCGTACACATATATAAACGTGTATACCTCTATATATGTAGGTCATTGTAGGTATGTATAATGTCCTCTTCTCATTAAGGACTGCCATGAACCGGTATCTCTAATCCTCGGCTATCCCCTTCTCCGTCTTCGACTATAATATGGATAATACGTCTGCGGTGGAACGGATGATGGTCGAAACCTTCGTTGGTCCTATAGTCATTGCTACGTGTGCCGGCAAAAAATAAACCCACGGATATTCACGGACTTATAGCCTCTGTCATTTGCTTTGAAAAAGCATGGGAAAGAAACTGTCATTAAACAAATGCAAAACGGCCACCCGATCACAAAAAGAAATGCCAAAACCACAAAGTTTAACTGACGAAATTCAATTACAAACAACTTCGATGCCGAAACTGTGTCATATGTTAATTTTAATGAAAAAATAATTGCTCATTTGCGCGAAATTAGTCGTTTGAAACGTACTTTTCATCACCGAAATCGTAATTTTAACAACAAAGCGCATGAGTTTTTTTTTTGTTGTTGTTTATTATACTTTTTACACCGTTATGTATCTGTTTTTTTTTTTATTTTCATCCTTTAAGATGACCAGCTGAATAAGAATTCGGTATTAGACGATCAGTGTAGAATTCATTTTCTACCAAAATAAGTTGTGTGATTTATCAAAATTGGAGCGAATGCACAATGTCTGTCTAAAATTCTTGGTAATTGTACACTATTAATTCAAAATTTCGATTAAATATTCTAGCATTTTTTTATTTTTATCAAATTTGTCTCTCGTGATTTCGATTCAACTTTTAAACCTCAATTCAAGGATCATCGTTTCTTTTACGGTCGAATCGTCATGACGGTGAAAACAATCTTTATAACAGCGTTTAGGCAAAAAGTAGAATGAGAAGAAGAAGGACCAACGGATTACACAGTAAAAGTATTGATTTTTCATTACGGAAACGATAAAGGATGAGCGTGTTAATGAACGTCCCTTTTATCGGAAAAAAAAAAATCTTTTTCTAGTATTTCTGCTTGTCCTGTTCTGAAATATGTTTCTTGTAGCGAACTCACGCCGCATGAAAATATGGTAGGAATACAAGATTTGAGAAAAGAATTCGATGGGACGTAAAATGTGAAAATCTATGGATGAAATTCATCATCGGTTGCTAAAAATCGGCCATTTATATTCGCTATCAAAACTACTTTACTTGATAAGATTAGAACCATTTTTGACAGTATTTATAAATGCAGTTGATGACCAGACTTTTATGAATCACATCAAAATACTTCAAGTATTGAAAACAAAAATGAAACACCATGAACACCAATTTATAATTCAGTCCAATTCCTGTACAAAGAATTCTTATGAGATAGCGAAAAAAAAAAATGTTTAAATATCTGTGTAGCACAGTGATTGAAATCGTATATTTGATATTGATGAGTGAAAGAAAAAATTCGGATGCAATCATCTTTTATTCAGAATCGTTTACTTTTCATTTTCTTGTTCCGTTCTCGCGTCAGTAATACGAGAAACGTGGCCAGAGGCTCACCAAAGAGAGCCGGCTTAACTTTTATTCGAAATTAGAGAGATTCGTACGTGAGTACAAACGGTGACTTCTCACTGTAAACATTACTTGGTCCCTGTTTCCGCGAAGTAGCAAAAAAAAAAAAAAAAAGTGAGAAGGAACGGTGAAATGAAAAATAACCTACACCCTGGGGATGAAAGGACTTGGATAGAAAGAAAGAGCAGATCCGACCGGTTACTTTGGCAGCGAACGTTTTTGCGAACCATTTTATTGCGATGACGGTTAGAAAGTCGTCTTCCTTCACCACCTTGTCCACAAGATCGTGAAATTCTATTTATCAAGCGAGTGACACCGAAACATTTGTCCGCTTCTTTGGACGATGTCTCAAACGCCCAGAGAAAGAATCGACCGAGTCTGAAAATACATTAACAGGAAACGAAACAACGCTCACTTTTACCTCGGAAGCTGACCAAATTCGTTTTTCTTCTCTGATCCAACTTTTCTTGCTCCTTTTCTCGTATGCTTACTGACAACGACGTCATAAGCCAACGACAATAAGTCAAAGTCGGAGCATTTCATGCGCAACGTTTGTTGCGAATTCGTTGAACTTTGAACTTGACATTACGGAATACACGATTCAAGCCATAAGCCAGCCCTCGAAATTCCCATTCTGACCTTGCAGATTCCAAGTTCAAACGAGAAGAAAAAAGAATAACATCCAATTCGAATTTCGAGCTACAAGTTCAGATTCGGGATTAACGTTTTTGAAGCCTTCGGATACCGTATTACATGAAAATATGACGATTTTTCTAATTTTGAATCACTGTAATCGATCCTCCATTACAAAGTTTGGAAGTCTGACTTTGGATTCGTTATCAGTGACCCCAAAAACCTCAGCCTACCAATTTCCACCAAAATCGGAATATTTCTAGATTTTTTTTTTACCATATTGGTTTCGCCGTTTTGGATTTCACAATCTGACCTCAGACTCGTGTTCAGCTACCCAAAAAACTGACGAGTACCAATTTTCATTAAAATCCAAATGTTTTTAGATTTGTTCCAGCTTATCAAAAACGCCAAATTTAAATTTTTCAAATCTGACCTTGAACTTATGATTAGCAACCCAGAAAACCTCACGGTATCAATTTTCATTGAAATCCATTTATCTATTCTCAATATATCGTCATATTTGTTCGAATTTTTTTCGAATTTTGTTATTTAAATGATTGAAAAAGTACCGAACCCGTCAAATCAATTTGATGATTACAATAACTTCCTTTTTTTTTTCTCCGAAAACGGAGAAACGTCAAGTTAAAAATTGAAAATACATTTTCCTTGGAAATCGTTACGGTAACGGCTGTGGTACAAAGTCCAGTGAAACGATGCGTTCGATTGAAATCGAGGCTGTGTGCAGAAGATTCGTATTATCAGTGGAATCGTGATCGACACCGCGATGAAAAAACGCGGATCATCTGATCCTCTAGCGAAAAATTAATTTATCGAAAATTTCCAACAGGTTGAACTCCCGATCGAACTTATAATGCAGATTGAATCTTGAGTCGAATGCTCAAAGCGCGGAAAGAAAATTAATTGCTTTATCCACGTGGGAAACTTGCGAGGTATAAAATGCGATGCATAGGGTGGATGATATCGCATCGACGTGTATATTTATGATTCGTGAATGTTGATTAGAAATATACCGAAATGTTTTATTAAAATTATATGCGTAGAATTTCAACCTTGGCATGCAAGTTTCGTATAATGTTTTGCATAAACGTATACGTACTTGGTTAAACAACCCCTGACAACATTCTGCGAAATTTTAACACGCTTGCATCGAAAAAACCGCCTTTGTTTCAGGCTATTCTAAATTGATCGTGCGAAAAAAGCAGCACCGATGTGGAATAGTCATAAATATTAATGAAGAGTTACCTAGTCGTGTATCTTTCCAAAACGAGTAAAATTATAAAAACAATGCAACGAAGAAAAAAGAAAAGTAGAGAAAAATTGAAATATTCGATCCCCGCGATTGATTGTATAATGTATTCCAAACTTCACACAATTCTCATGAATTAATTAATTATTAATGAAATGATCGTTTTGCTTGTAATTTCAAGTTTTTTTTTTAGCGGGCTATATGAGCTGTTGGAATTTTTGTTCATCTTTTTTCTTTCTCTACCACTGTGACTCAAAACATTATCGAATGGTTAAATATTTTCATACCCTATTACACGCTATTCGACAACTCTGTCGAGTTACGTAAGTTCGAGATACCGTTTAACTCAATTAATCTGTTACATGCAAGCTCGACGAGATTAAATCATTCTTGAAGTGCGATGTTACACGCTTAGCAAGGAGTCACTCGGAATTACGTCAGGTTACTAGAATCCATTCAACTCGCTTAATTTACTTATACATTCGTCTAAAGTCATGTCAAACTATCCGAATGCATTGGAACGCAATTCCGCAACGAAGTATGATTAAATCTACAAACGTCAGAATTGTATTGAAAAGAGAAGAAAAACACACACACACACACGCGCACTAAAATCGTTTTTCTCGCATTTGAATGAATTCAAATCCCACCGAATTTGGTTCTCCTTCATGAATGAGCAACGACCTTAAGCATGTTGAAATTCGTAAAGAAGACTCAGCTTTGCATAGATGATGGTGGTGTTGGAAATAGTTTACTTTCTCTCTTTCTCCCTCGCTGCCCTCTCTCTCAGAACGGCAAAAGTTTCACCCATTTTTTTCCGTTACTGCAGTATAAAACAAGCGGCTTATACTCGCTTATTTCAGGAGATTAAAGTCATAAAAATGGATTCCAACCGGGATTAACTCGCGAGTAAAGCCCTTCTCTCTATAATGGTATTATTCTTGCACCTTGGAAAACTCGACATGGATGATAGATCATTCGCATTCATAAATGCAGTGTATATATATATGTATATATAGTCGTGTGGGGAAAAAGACATAAATTATACAAAGTTAACACCGACTGGGTGACGCAGCGAAAGAACGGTTTTCAAGATAGAACCGCGTAAAGGGAAAAAATTGGTTTTCCCATTCTTGTGAATTGAAAATTAGATCATGTTATACACACCCTCGGTTCCCGTGGGAACGTGGATAAGCAGGAATGATCGGAGAGAGGCGGGAAATGCGGCAAATTCAATTCCGAGAACTTTTGAGGAATCCTCAAGTCCTACACCTCGTATATCTACTCGTTTAAACCCTTTTCAACACACCCATAACTTCTGATTCGCACAATTCTGATCTAGATGTATAGGCTGCACACAATGTGTGTAGTGTTATGTACATGTTTACTGCTCGCCCTTCCCGTCCGAAGTCTATTTCACCGTGTTCGATATTTCTATAAATTTTTTCGCAATGGATCGGGACGTTTTCGATAATAAAATAGAATATAAAAACTCGAAACGGTATAACACGAAGGAGCGGAATTCGTAAAGGTCTTGAAGTAGGTCTTAGTGTATGACTGGCATTGTTGCGAAGTAAGTTTTTTTAAAGAGATGTCAAAGTCGACGGCAAAAGCAAAAGAGAAAAAATGGGCAAACAATTTTTTCGCGATACTTTCCAACACCACGGAAAGGGCAGAGTTTGTCGGTCTGTCCGATAAACTTCCGCGATGATCGCGAAAGATCTGAAACTGATAGGACTTGGCAACCAAATGAAAAAAGTTTAAACAGTTTAAACAAAGGATTAAAAAAAGTTGTTTTTCTGAAAAACAAAAAATACATAAATTTTATCTATTTATTATGCGCAAAATTTAATTGTGAAATCCTGTACGTTTCAAATTTTTTCATCATGCCTTTTACAAGGTCATCGAGGGAGTTTGTTGGACAGACCGACAGACCAACGTCCAGGCTGTCGTTTTTCTGAAAACCTGTTTTTTGGATACTAGACGTTCGAAAAATTAAAGATCCGTTAAAAGAAGAAAAAATGATTTTAGAACGAAACCAATACTTTTCTTACAGCTATCGTCAAAGGTGATGAAAAGCAAAAAACATGAACTTTCAAGAACCTTGAAGCGATCGTTTAAATTTCGGACTTATGATTTTACGATGCTTGTTCTTTCAGATCAAAGAATAATAACAGCACATGCGTTATACACGTACATATCCTTGAATTTGTGCTGGTCAATGTATTTTGTAACCTGAGGTGAGGGAGGGTTGTAAAAACCACTGGCGGTATTTCATCAGTTTCACGGAATCCGGTGATACGTATCTCCGAAACGAACACAGCCCAACTGTCATGCAAGCATCAATATCCGATTTATGTACAGCCGCTCGTCGTCGAAACGAGAAATCTTTTTGAAATGTAGTTGGGCTCACCAATGTGATCATTCAAGCTCAGCCCACGTGACGACTGGGTGAGCTTAGTCCGAATCCCGTTCCCACCGCCATAAATAGCAGTTAGGCCCTCCTAGCCAATAAATAAAATAATACCAACCTGCTATACCACGGCGATATAAATGACGAGAGTTAGGCGTGGCGGGTTGAAAGGGAAACCATGTTTTTTCACCCGCGAGGCAGGCGGCATCCCGTGAGGAGAACCTTCGTCAGGTTGCAGATCTGCCGGACGAAAAACAGGAAGAAGAAGAAGAAGAAGGAGAAGAGAGAAACATGATGGGGTAAACACGAGAGTGAAAAAAGGTGACAAGAGACGACGAGGAATGCGAGGAAAACCGATGTTGTCTTGTCAAACACGTGGTAGAAGAAAAGAAAGTCCGAAAAATATGGATTTAGTCATCCCGTGTGTACGAGAAATGGGATCAAAAGCTGTCGCTGAACTCATGCGTGTCGAATTTTATTAGAATTTGTATCTCATTTGCTTGGAAATAATTTAACCTGAAAAATTCCCAACATCGTCAAAAAGCGAAAGGAGTTCAGTATTAGGTTATTGTCTATATATATTCTTATTCATTGGGTTATTGTCCTGATCACAAAGTCACCTGTTCATTCAATTTCAATTAATTGAAATTCAAAAGCTAACAAAATGCTACTTGGCATTCATTTCTTCCTCAACTTCTCGCAAAATTTCTAATTAGTATACTAACGCTTTATCTAATCACGTATTAATGTTGTGAAATGTTGTAAAATTACGCACGAAGAAAATCATACAGTATATAATATGAGCTGTTTGAAGTTGGTTGCATTTTACTTCGTGAATTCGAACTTTCAGAAGCCATTTTGTTTTCATCGAAAGCGGATTCGTGGAATAAAAGTTGGCGTTATCGTTGAATTTCAGTTCCTGTTCTCAAATTTAGTACGATCAGTAATAAATTTTCTCAACTTCATTTTACGAATTTTCTTCTTGCGTTGGAGTGAACAGCTTTTCTTTCCAAAAAAAATTTGATTTTCGTAAAAATTCAAGTATAGGTTTCCCTCAAACTTTCCATGGCCGGAGTGTAAAAAATATTGAACAGTAACAGCGGTTGATTCCAAGAAAAATGAGAAACTGGGGTTAAAACTAAACTTCATCTCGTATCGAATTGACTCCTAAAAACAGACTCTTGGACAGTGTCCGAAAATTTCTGATCATTGTGATTCGAAAACGGAAGTCACATCGTCGCCTCTTTGTCTTTGACGGCAATTTCGTTGAACCGAGCATTGAACCACTCTTCACTCGTAAAATGAGGTCGTGAAATTGTATCAGCGGAATGTGTGTGCTTCAATTAAACCCTCAGGGTGTTTCAATTACAATGATGAACGTATTCGAGAAGTCTGAACTACCTCCTCTTCGAACGATATCCCTCAGAATGCGCGCCGTTTTGAAACACATTGTATAAATCTGTTCCGTAGCTCCCGCAAACTATCCGGCAAGATTGAGGAGCTTGAGTGATAATTGCGGTCGAGTTGGAATTCTGGCCAGGCGTCAAGTTACCCATTCATCTGTGACAAACAATGCGAAAACTTCCGTCAACGTCGAAACCACACGTATACATCCGATCCTGACGAGCAATTTTCATCCTTGTCCACACCGCGATATGGCAAATGTCAACCCCGATAGAGACCTCCATCTTCGACGCGATCAGGAAAGTAAAGATCACAGGTACTCTTGACGAAGAAGAATTTCATCTTGGCAAGTGGTTGCAAAGTGTGCGTGCAGAACGATTTTGTCGATGTATTAGCGATGGTCATATTTAAAATGCAAAGTTGGCCTCATTCCGTGGAATTCATCGACTGCTTAATTAATCTCAATCCAAATTTAAGAGACGAGAAAAATCTACGAAAACAAGCCGATGATAGTGAAATTCAAATGAAACAGCACTCACTTCTCCTACATGATAGAAGTTAATCCAAGCAAATTTCAGTAAAGCAAACATAATGATATCATGGAAGTAGAAATTCGATCAGGCCAGCCTGACGTTTCTGTTGCAAAGATGATTATGGGTCATTATATATTTTAACATTTAGCATGTATTTATTACAATATAACAAGGAATAGCACTTGGACAATTAGCATATCGTCTATCAATACGATGGCGTCGGTTAGAACAAGGTAGATGCATACGTGTAGCCACAGAAATGAAGGTCAGAATAACAATCGTCTAGAGGGTTAACTCGGTTCACGTCTTACGTCTATCTTTATAGTTAGCCTCTCTCTTATTAGCTTATTATATTTACAACACATCCAGCAGGCTCTGATTAGGTTGAAATCAGACTCGCCTCATTAAGGCACATCGGACGTGACCTTGGCGTACTTGTTGGGTCCCTCGTCAGGTTAATATCAGGTACAACTGAGTAGCGTAAACCTAAGCAGGCTCAGGTCAAGCAAACTCTACTACGGTGCACCTGACGTACCTGGCCCTGACTAAACCCGCCACATCGCAGGTACCGCGAGTAGACGCCAGGCGTCATGGAAGTCCTTGGCATTCTCATGATAAAAGTATCGGTTGACTTGCAATAAACTTTGGTCATCTAAGGACAGGTAAGGGCTATTAACACATTTTACATCTCATGATTGAACTCTGATGTTTTTGATGCGGTTCTAATGCGGTTTTTTTCTGGTTATCCGAACTTTTTCAATTGATTAATCCAAAAGTGATATACCTGTTTTTGTACAACGTACAATGTAAAGATACTCAGAGGAGCACGTGAAATTTCGTACCCAACTTACCGCTTTTCACCACGCCTCGTCCTTGGCTTTAAAACTGCAAGTCTCACTGGCAAATTAATTTAGACGAAAATTAGCTCGGCGTTGCGTACCTGCCTTCACAGCGTTAATAAACAGGCTTTGCTGGCTCTCTGAATAAATCTAGTTGTCCACATTCTAGCACAGAGTACTCCAATTACGACGCCATCCTCATATATCATCAGCTACCGCTTACCTCGTGTTTTCGAATGCAAAAGTACGTCTTCTTTCCCCTTTTTTCAAGCTCTTGATACATCTGTTATGCTTGTAATGATGTTATTTTAAAAGCGCACGAATAGTCCATCCCCGATTGATTATAAGCCAGGATTTGACTTCTACACACAAATTCTTCTCCCTAATCAAAAGCAAATTTTCAAAGTACTTTGTCGTTCGCCAAATTGTCTTGCTTGATCGATGCGTAAGTAGAAACGATTGTTTATCGTCAGTTATTGTCGCCTCTTTTTGGACATTACAGACGCGATTTCTCGTGTTTGCTGACATTTTCAGGCCGATGACGTTCGTCAATCTATGATTAAATCATACGGATTTTCACTGCGCTGTGGAACAGAGCTAGAACCGAGTCATGTCGGCTTAGACAATTGAAAATCAATTCGCCGGTATCGCGCACATGTCGAAACTATTTCAAAATACACACACACAGACAGCTGCTGGATTAACAATCGGAAACCTGACCCGTTGATTCACTCATAAACCTACCTACAGATGCGAATAATTTTCAATATAGTCAACTTGCGAACGTCATGGATTTTCCATCGTTTTTTAAGTCTACTATCTGTTACTGTTCTTTCTTATTACCATCACTGTTACTATATTTTATTGTAACTGTTGTGAAAATTTAACGCTTGTGCAACACTAAATTAATTTTAAAGCCTTATTCAACTAAAACAGTACAGTAAACCTTATAAACTGATTTTGCGTTGCAATAACCAAAAAAGGATCGACAATAGCGCAAAAACGAAACCTGTTTTGCTAAATTTTTCTAGTTACAATAACAAATGAAATTTTTCTCAGTGTTTTTCTTCAACCCATCGCAAAGTTTTCCATTGAAACGATCCTTTGTATGCTACGTGAGTGTGAATAAGCGAAAAGAAAGGAGTAAAAAAAAAAAAAGTAACGAACAAATAAAGCAAAGCGCAAAGTCTACCGCGTAAAGCGATGGGCAGCCACGCACGTACGGCCGCGATGGATATCGCGTTAATTTCGGAGGCAGGGGGGTGGAAATTAAGTTTCCCTGGTCGGGCTAATAACGTTGATTAGACTAATTCGGGAAAGGCATAGAGAAATCTTGAAAGCACGTCCCTCGACGCTGTGCGTGCAGCGCCGCCGCTTTGATTTGGCAGTGCCTCGGCATAGTCGACGGGGGTAATTGAGTTCATACGCCGACACCGAGGGCCACGAGGGCCATGGGGTGCGACTGTTTCACAGTTCGAGCTTAAGCCACCCCTCCCCCCCCCCCCCCCCCCCCCCCCTCCACGAACCTCTCGTCAAACTTAAACTAATTCCAAACCCAGCGCGAACTTTATGTCGCCCTTAAGAACCGGCGAACAAGGTGCGAGCTTCTGCAAAGCTCCGAGGGACAATCGCCTCGGCTGTAATTCCAACCCCCCGCCCCTCCGACCCCGTCGCGTCGCCCCGTTTTTCCTCCAACGACTAGCTGTAAAATCCCCGTCGCCCATGCATGCGCCTTGTTCGCTGCACTTACCGACTGAGTCGCCTAATTCTATTAGCGGCTACTGCGCATGACTCTTCCGCTGCACTTGCCAACTTTTATTATACCCTTGTGCGAGGTTTTTAATACTGCTGGATTGTTGAGGTGGTAGGTAGGTAGGTGGGTGGGTGGGTGGATATGGTTAAGTTGAAAAGTTTTTCAGACAGAAATTGTTCAACTGTAACAATTTCAACTTATATTCACAACGAGTACAGCTGTTGTGTTGATAACAACTTCTAAGAGAATGCAACTTGTGAAATTACATTAGTTCGCGTGGGAGAAAAATTTGGCGTTTTTAATAATTTTCGAGAAACTTGTCGGCAGGGATTATTTTATATTTTTGAATGAATTTTATAGAAAAATTCAGGTGCTTTTCAATGATTAAGAATTTTTTTATCGGGTATTATACATTATTACATCTCATTTAAATGAAAATGAAAAAAATAAAATAGTCACCTCCACATATCAATACTAAAAGGTCATCTTTTCCTGAGCTATTCTACTTGAGATGCTCTACTAAAATTTTGATGCGCGTTTGAAAGACAAAACCAATTTTTTATTTTTTTTTTTTTTTTTTTTGGAACTTCCTACCGCATATACCTTGTCACACATTTGAAGCCGTTTCCAGAGAAGATTCAGCGTATGTTAAAGTGTACGCAGAAATATACGGTCGCAGGTAAAAGTTGCCGAGTAGATGCTTTCGCGCAGAGATCTCGAGGCGTCGTTTTATCTGGCAAAGCTCGGTAACACAAGCGACCTCGAAGAAACTTGGTAGAAGACGGTCGTAAAAAATACAGAAAAGATCTTGCGGCCGAGGTATAAGGGTCGAAGAGACCTACATAAAGCCACGTGGAAGTAGCCGCGTGTTGCCATCCTGGTCATAACTGCCATCGTAAGGGTGGAAAAGCTTTGAGAATAAGAGATAATAAACGGCCTGCACCGGCACCTGTGGGTCCAAAGCGCTATCCTGCAGGATGCAGGATGCTGCATCGTAAATCTGCAGCGGAACGGGATGGATGCATTCGCCATCGTCGCCGTATCCGTCACGCAAATTTAATCGTCACCCTTAACACTGTATGCCAGAATAAATTCAGCCCGGTTTTTTTTTTTTTTTTTACTTGCTCGTTTTTTACGACGCAAACGTTGGGCCAATCTTTTTATGATATTCTACGATTTCTTGCGCTTTCAAAGCGAATACCGTTTTCATGATTCTCGAATACAACGTATATGTTGTAATTGTGTAACGTTGCGAAATTTTCTCACGGCAATGTTTCTTTGCGGAGGAAATTAACCGTTGGAATAATTTTTTTAATCAAAAGATATTTCAAAATCTTGTGAAAAGCGAAAGGAGTGGCAAATATTCAGGATACAATTTTTGTTGCGTTGATTGGTAGTTGTGATCGATAATTTACTGCTAAAAATTAGGTACGAAATTCAACAATACAACAATCTGTTGCACGGATCGCAATTTTGTATTGATGCAAATTTTACTTTCTCAGTGCGCTCTGAAATGAAATTTCACTGAATTCTTATTCTTTATGAAGTAAAATACTTTTACCTATACAAGATTCGCACCCAATTTTGAATAGGTCTCAATACAATTTTTATTCAGAGAACAGAAGAAACTGTATGAAAGTTGTCAAGTGGTTGCAAAATTTCACCTCGTTGAAATTATTGCTTGAAAAAATATACAAACACATCGTGTAAAAATTCACTTGTTTTAGAGATTAAAACCGAAAATACTAGACTTATCACAAGACATTGATACAAGAAAATGATCGAATTATGACAGGCGTCTTATTTCCGCTATCTACAACTAATCAACATGCCCCGTATATTGAAGAAAAAAACAGTCGATTTTTTTCCAACCAATTTAATATACACCTACCACCCTATATATCGTAAACTGGTAAGGAATTGAAACGTAACTGACCGTGGTCGAAAGAGTCTGGGACGAAGGTGGCGCGTCGTCTGGAGTATCCAGACCTCCAGCTTCGGATATTACTTCAACAGCAGGTCGTAGACGGTCAAACGGGCAATCGTCTCGACCGATAGAATCGACGCTATCAAAATCTAATACCAGGCGGACGTTTTGTCGGGCGATAAAAGATCCGGGGGGAGGTGGGGGGGGGGGGGGAGAATTTAATTCCGAACCGTATTCGGCCATCCGGTGTCTCTGCACGGTGAACGCTTCGGTGACTCGCGAGCCGGGACCGGCAATGAAGTCGGACTTTAAAAGTCTGCAGGACCTCGGTAGAGGATTAGAAAAAAACCTGAGGATTCTGAAAGAGGCGGAAAAATTTCGTGATGACGTTATGAATTCCAGGAAGCGTAAAAAGAGGGGGGCGGGGGAGGGGGGGGGGGGGGGACGACTCGCTGCCGGTGGATCCGGGTAAAGAGTCGCGAGATTAGGGATTTTTATACGCCGCTACGAGGTGTAATACGTTTGGATTCACCAACCCCGCAGGATAAAACGTGCCCGCTTCTCAACTTACAACTTAATCTTCGGCTTAGCTCCAGGTTTCCCGCCTTCTTTGTCTCCCCGACGGTGACTCCTCGGGGCAAAAAGAATGCATCCTATTCCAATCCCCCGTTGGTATCGTGCCTGCTTTTCCAACCCCTACACCGCGTCTTACTTACCCTTGTTTATCCCCGTAGTTGCGGGCTGAAAAGTTGAAAAAAATTATACAAAAAGAAAAAAGACTTACACCTAGAGGTGGATGAAAATTTATCAGATTTATTTCAGACGACTCGTCTTATATATGTATGCGTTATACGAGGGATGTTACTTGGGGAGGTAACGACGATCGTTTACCGACGCCACCGACACCGCATAATTCTCATCTACATATCCGACCTGTAAACCTGTCGACATGGGTACATAAAACCAGTACAGCTCTCACGTGTTAGGAAATAACCCGCCCCTGAGACTCTTGGTCATGCAACTTTCATCGAAACTTATAGGGTGTGACGTGAGGGATGCGATTTGTGGATTATTTCGTCCATGTTTGTTATCGAATTATTTAACTTGGAGATATTCCGTTTGCTCTTGTGCAGTTCAGGTTAAATACTATCGGAATCCACGTGCATTTATGCAATTCTTGGTATACTTGGTATACTAAAATCCGCCTGCGTTTATGCAATTCATGGTACATCCGCCTGAAATCCGCCTGCGCTTATGCAATTCATGATACATCCGACTGAAATCCGCCTGTGCTTATGCAATTCATGATACATCCGACTGAAATCCGCCTGCATTTATGCAATTCATGGTACATCCGACTGAAATCCGCCTGCATTTATGCAATTCATGGTACATCCGACAGAAGTCCGACTGAAATCCGGCTGCATTAACACAATTCAGTATGCATACTACCGAAATCCGTCTGCATGTCGGAAACTCAGAGTATCCTATCGACATTAAATGGCTTAAAATTGGTGAACGTGAGAAATCGGCAATGGTGAACAATAAGACAAATGTCGATCGGTAAAATGTATTCTCAGGTGCCGAAATGCAGGCGGATTTGAGTAGGTTTATTCGAAATTGCACGAATGCAGGCGAATCTCGATAGAATGTACCTTGAATTGCATAAAAGCAGGCGAACAAATTATTTTCAGCCAACATTCGCTATCTCGTTGCGAATACTTGGCGGTAACACACCAACGCGAATCTTCACCTCCGACTGAAATGAAAAATTCAGTATACCGTGACCTCTGTTTTTATAAATTGAAAAATCTAACTCGGTTGAAATCCGTGGAAAAACCTGCTTCAGAAATATTCTGGCGTTGGAAAGAAATGTTATATTCTTCAAGACTGACGAGGAAACCGCTTGGTTCTCGAATCCATTCGAAACCCCCCGACGTCCGGGTCAACCAGTAACTTATCTAGGGGAAGAAGGGTGAGTATATTGAATTCCGTGACATCGTACGCGCATCGTCGCCCCAAATTATGGCTGTACAGAATACTAAAAACCTGTTAAACGCGCTCCACATAATTGTCGAGACGTACGAGTAAACCTTGTTGGAATATAAATTACGCTGAGTAAACAAAAGAATCACATAATCCTGATAAATATTTATTACTCTACATTCGCGTACAACCTCGTAAATTTTTTCTCATATTCGAAAACTTAGTAACAGAAGTTACTCTGTCAAATTTTCAACCGATTTTTCAACTGGATTTCATATCCTTCGATAATATCCGGACGCTGATGAATAAATGTTTTCCTGAAATTCTCTGTATAGTCAATTTCACCACAAACTATTCGAACAATGTGTGCATATGTCTCTAAGCAAGCGAAAGTGTACACGTTGTGAATTTTGCAAATAAATCAGAAAATGTTGAATTTCATCAGAAAATTGTTGAAATTGTATGTAATCAGAATAAACTTAGCTTACAAATGTGAAATTAAATCTTTTCGAAAATGCCATTCGTCGTTGATCGTAGCTTGGTATGTTTCAGCTGTAAAAGTTCCACCCCAGTTCTCAGTCGTATAATTTTTTCGCCACCGGTATAAATCGCTTTCTTCCACACGATGAGGTTCCTGATCCCGAACACTTCGATATCTCTCATTTTTTGGTTATATTGATGACCGGGTCACCGAAAGACTTCTCCAACGAATTTTTCAACCGGTAAAGATGCCTGTCGTAAATGAGCTGCCTCATTTTCCCAGTTCAATTTCTCGACGTTTATTTTTCACCCCCTCGCCTCGCATCTCTTCGGCCTCATTCCGTCTGTCGCTGGTATATAGTCGCTTATACCTCATACCTACAGCACCTAATCCTCTGCGGTGAAATCTAGAACCGAGATGGAAGTTTTATACTTCTTAGAATCTCCTCCGTCTTCTTATACTCTTACTTAATACGACAATTTTTACTCGAACGTTTACGTTCGTTTTGTGCTCATAAATCCTAAACCCTTCCGTTTCTCAGATCTGATTTCCCGTCCAATGATCACAATGTCCGATCAGGAAATAAAATGGTTTGTGTTATTGTGATACGACTGACACGATATTCACGGTTGGAAAGTGTAGATGAATATTATATCCATTTTGTCAGTATCATTGATTCATTTATCTATTATCGATAATGTCATTTTTTTTTTTAACGAACCTTCACAAAATCATGCAAAACATCAACATTGCATTTTCTTGGTGAAATGAATCAGAAATTTGTTTTTTGCATCAGATACAACTGCATTTTTTAATTTTTGTAATATTTAACGATAGGCTAATAATTTTCTTATTTTTAGTAACAACGATAAAGGTTAAGGGACCACTTATTGTCCGTTCGATACGCAATTTAATACCACGCACTCATACGTAATTTTTGACAAACTCTAAATGAATTCTCCAAGCCCCATGGCAAACCGTAAGATTTATTGCTTTCTAAAAACTTCAAACGGCCGTCGTTCAGCAATCGAAAGTTGAGGAAAATTGAAAATGTTTGATCACGTTATTCAACTCCGCAAAATATTTCAATCTTTCGCTCAAATATAATCCGTTTCGATCGAGATATTTTCCAAGAATTCGGTGTATAACACGTAATAAGTCTTGCGTACAGTTTTGAGGTTACATAACAGGAAGCGGTGGGAGTTTGAAAAGTATCGCGAATCACGTTTACGGTATAACCAAGGAACTTGATTTTAGATTGAAAATCTGCTCCGACCCGCGGGTCAAGCTTAAAGAATTTATCCAGAATTTAGAACATAAGAACTAATATGTAAATGTCGAAGCGCGTTGTTTCCTCCCAAATCAAAGACTGCTCGTGCTTCTTTCAAAATACTTCCACGAAAATCAGCGTTATACTTTCATACGTATCGTGAAATGGGAAAATAAGACTGAGGAAATGAAAAGGGCGAACTATCCGTCTCCGAGGATCACGTCTAGGATACGTGGAGAGAATTGTTTGAAGCCAGCTGTTGTTAACCTTGTTTCCCCCGCTGAAATTTTTCACGTTATACGTGTTTCTTCATCTTTCTCTCACTCTCTCTCTCTCTCTCTCTCTCTCTCTCTCTCTCTCTCTCTCTCTCTCTCTCTCTCTATCTCTGTCTGCCGCAGGACAAAGTTCCGGCACAGAATCCGGAACTCGTACCTACAACATATGTTCCATTCGCGTTAGTATTTCGCACGCCGACGCAGCCACCGGACACATTTTTCGTCTCTCAAGGGAGAATTCCTCGCTTTTCGAGCTACCTAATTTCTTCACAATTATTATGAAAATTTGACAAAACAAGAAGAAAGCTCAAAATTGAAAAATTCTTCTATAGTAATTTTCTAACGCTAAAATAACTCGATGCGAATTCTCGTAATTTGATAACCTGCAATTTTGACCAATTCGTTATTCATCAATCATTGTCATAGAATCGCTTAAACGCACGTAATAACGTTATTTTTTTGAATTTCGTAAAGTTGCCTCAGGTCTGGCATTTTAAACGTCGTAATAATTGAGAGCTGTGTTCCAGCGGAAAGGGAAAATTCTGCCCTATAAACAATTTCCAACTAGATGACGTTTGAATTCGCGGCTTAATAATCGCTCAAAATGCACACCCGTTATTACCGGAAATTGAGGGAAACTTCTTACTATCGGCTTTTCCTTTCAGCGTGTAACGCAACGCTTAATACGCACGGTACAATGATTAAAGGAAGTTGAACGAGCTACTTACGCTCCTCGCTTATTGGATTCAATCGAATTCTTTCAGGGCGAAACACCAAAATATTATTTTGCACGTCTCGGAAATTCTCCACTCTTTAAGATAAGTGCCTCTCTCTCTCTCTCTCTCTCTCTCTCTCTCTCTCTCTCTCTCTCTCTCTCTCTCTCTCTCTCTCTCTCTCTCTCTCTCTCTCTCTCTCTCTCTCTCTCTCTGTCTGTCTTTCTCTCGCTCCCTTTTTTCACGTCTCTTTACTTTACAGCACGAAAAACTTTAATAAGCACGATAAAAATATTTTCTTTAATGGAATCGTTGACATTTTTTGCTGAAAATCTCAGTATTTTTCACACGGTACCGAATTATTGATGCACTGTTTTTTTTTTCCTCGCAACTTTGATGGGAAAAAAAAAACAATCTCAAAGATTACATTATAATTAGGAAATTTGTAAACCGTATCAGTCGAAAATTACGTGCTATGTGTTTCGATGAATATTAATAAAGTTCCTAAATTTGCATATACTACGAGAAAAATATGACAAAAATTGTCTTCAACCCTTCATTTATATTCAAGATAAGCTGTTAAAAATGTGATCTCAACCATAAACTGATCCCGTGACCATAAAAATGGTGAAGACGATCATATTTTGACTAAGTTCCAAAAATCAATCAACGTATTTTTCTCTCGATGAATTTGAAAAGTTGTATTCGCTGCTGATTCGCGTAAAACAGTAAATTTCTATCGTGCTTCAGTGTATAAATAATTCTAAAGCTTCTGAAGACTAAAGATTCGTCTTTCTTCACTCGACGCTCGTCTTGCGCTGACATTATTAAGCCCATTGAACAAATTGCAACTGCGAATGCCTTTGCAAATAAAAACCCAATAGCCACGTCGGGCCGTAGTTTGTCATCTGTACAAAAGACCTTCAAAGGTCACCGAAGCGAGGTGCATGATATTATAAAAATGCAATGAAACAATGTAACGAATACAGCTTGAAACGTCGGATCTTGTTAAAAATGGACTGTGAATATTATAAAGTACGATGTATGTATAATTATAAATTCAACAACGTGTGAATGAGAACACTTTTAATTCAATTGGTGTCAATGACTGGGAGAATAAAACTTCTTTCATACGAAAGATAAAAGCTCCAAAGTGTAATAAGACAAGTGCTAAGAACGATAAAGGTGAAAGGAAATAAAAACTAATTGGATGTAAAAGTTCTTGTGAACGTGAAACACATTCGCGTTATAGAAAATAGTAGAAAATGATTTCGTGAGTGATTGAGGACGATTTATTTTTCTCTTCGTACTGACCGGTTTGTGAGGAAATGGAAAGCGGTTTGCAGTTTACGCTCGCAGAGTTAGATAAAAGTGCCCACGAGCTAGACTCGAGGTCGAAAGTTCTTTTCATCCCGGACATGAAGTTATCCCCTGGGAATTCAAGACGTGGCGAGCTCGTCGCCGCTTGGCTTATTGGCAACTTTGGATAGCGTGATGCGGTTATCCGAAACCGTGACAAATTCAACGTGGGTATCTTATTCCTTGGACGTAATGGAGTGTTCTGGAAATTCGAGGGAATGTGAAAAGTTAAGGAAATCGAGAACTTTGATCCAACATTCGAAGAAATTCTTTGCTTATTTTAAAAGCATGTTTGCTTTACATTTTTCAAGATAGAAAAACTTTGGAAAGGTCGTCGAATGTACTCAAAAATTTAAACACCAATGTTGTAATCCCTGAGTGTGGATCTCGTTTTCAATTCTAAGCCTTTCACGTCGGATTGAAATTGCAGTGAGCTGAAAGCCCCTGAGGAATAAATTATCGGGCAAATTACATAGGCACGGAAAAATTTACACATGAAAGAAGAAAGATCGCTTTAATAATGAAAAATGGTCGAAATTAGCGAGTCTCGTCACATAAACGTGACATAAGTCAAAATCTATTGAAATCTCGACCATAAGCCTGTTCGATCAAAACAAGCACATCATCGCGAAGACCATCCGTTCAAGATGTTTTTCGTTACCAGTAGGTTCGGAACATCTGACCCCGTAAAAGTCCGAAATCACGATTTTCCACCCCATTGTGTGGCACTGGGTGAAAAAGATGAGGCACATCACGTTTTTCTTTTTGATTATGTCCCAACTTTTATGGACAATCGAGCGATGATTTAGAGACATTGGAAATGACGTCAGTATATCCACCTCCACTTTTTATGCTGGAAGCAGACTGAAAAAATGGATTCAAACATCATTTAGGTTGATAATTATACCGAATTTTCCGTTAACCCATTTGTCTAAGTACTTGCTCGATTTTTTGAATAACTAACCAGCATTTTACTTCCGAACTGTTTTCAATCGATAAAACGAGCCATCGTTAAGGTAAACGTACCAGTTATTAATATGTTTAGACCCAATGATTGACCTTTTTGAGTTGTATCTCTTTGATCCTTGCCTCTAAAAGTACCAAAAAAATAAATTTGTAGCGTCTAACTCTTTAGCAATTGGTTCTAGTCATCGAGAAATTCATTATTTGTGCCGTCAATCTATAATTTTGGAAAATAAAAGTGTCAAGTATCGGGTCTAAACGTGTCGATAACCGGTATGCACTCACCTTACCCTTATTCAAATACATGAAGGCGTAAACTATTCAGCGTAATCCAAATGGAACACAAAAAAATCGCAATAATCCGGCCACTCTGTTTTCACCAAGCGTCTTTGAAAGTCTTCTGATGTTTTTTGGGTTGGATTTTTTTGGAGCCCGTCTCGCATATCCCTTTAAGGTGTGACAGAGAATGGGGAATCCGGTTTACGACGCAGTGTAGGACCGTTCAGCTTACACCGAAATGTGATATATATTCGCAGTCACACTGGGTGTGTATCTCTTTCCTATATCACTTTTTTGCCGGATATAAGAATGCGTGCTTCTTCGATAAAAGAGGGAGATGGACCACGCTAGAGGCGAGTAAGAAATATGGGACAGCGTTCTCCGGTGACATCGTCACCACCACCACCACCACCACCACCACCAACGGATCCATGGTCACATGAAATATCCGCGACCCCTGGATTTCCGGGCTTCTTCTTTATACATCGGATTCAACCCACGTCAGTGAACGTCGACCTGAAATGTATATTTGCTTTCATAACGCACGCCCGCGTTTGACCCCTGCATGCGCGTGTACTGAACTGAAATATAAAAAAATATACCTCTGTATACGTTTGCCGGAAACTTTCGTCACTTGGATATCTCGTAAATGCAATCGTCGGATTCTCACTCACATTCATTGAGAAGAGAAAAAGCATGAGGATTCGTAAAACATGTATGACCGTGTGTCTAGACAGAGTGAATTCCTAACGACCGAATGGTCCGTCGTCTGCTGAAATTTAATGCCCACGCGCTGCAATACGAAATCAGTTGTTTGCCAGGGTGACCAACCGTCATAAATTTATACGACGATTAGCCGCCATTTATCTAACCGCAAAAATTTTGACAGTTATTGATATTGAGCGTAACTGTCAGTAACAACTGGCAGATTTTTGAGGTTACATTTATGACGGCTGGTCATGCAGTCGTTAGGAATTCACTCTGTATAAAATTTCTATACGGATCTCGCATCTTGACAAAGCTTTCGATTGACTCGGGTAGTTGGTTTTCTTTTTGAGAACGTATATTATTTCATTTCGTATAAATTCATAAACCCGAATATCGAGTCCGAAGAGTCAGCTATTCTAAATTTCCAAGTTTTGAGTTCAGATTCTTTACCAGCAACTTTCCGAAGACCCCGGAATTTGGACTTCTTAGCGAATCAGATGCAAGGAAAAATATGTGCCACACATTGACTGAAGTTATCGTTTACACGTACTTGAGGGTTTTCATGATAGATTATTGGGAATCTGAAATAATGGTTCATGTATTTCAAACGTGCCAAAAAGTGAACAGCGGATCGAAAACCGTAATTTTCCAGCATTGAACGTAATTCTGCCACACGTGACTGCCGCAGCTCGGTTAAGTTCGTCAAACGAAACATCAAATGAAATTGGACCAAAAATGCGTTGTCACGAAGAAAGTTTTCACGTTCAGCGTAATCCTTATTGAAATAAATAAACGAGGTTAAAGCGAGTAACGTTACCGCGACGAAACATTGACCTAAAAATGATTATCTCGCAAATTTAGAATAACTTTAAAGGAGTCGAGTTTGCAAAATATAACGAGTATGAAATTTTTCTGAAATACAGCATCGCTTTACCAACGTTACGAATTGCACCCTGGCTTACATAAACCTTATTTTCAAACACATACCTCTTCTCGAGCCTGCGAATGTATTCCATATGTTTTTTACCCACCAAGCATTCCCAATGGAGCTGATGGAGCCCAACGCGTAGGTTGAAAAGGATATTTTCCCTCTTCGACGGTTAGATCGTTGCGTAACCAAGGCCTTCCGAAAGACGCGTGGCGTCCTTTCAGCCCTCGGTGATTGTCCGATCATCGGGAAGGTACAACGTCCTGGAAAAGGGATGAAAAAAAGCACTTCCAGTCGTTATGGACGTCGGTGACCGACACGCTGTATGGACCTCTGTTTTTCTCTCCGAGTGAAATCTGCCAGTGGCTTCCGGACGCGAGTCGGTCAATAGCTGCGGTTTTACTCGAGGGGAAAAACGTGCACGGAAAGAGGAATAAAACCGAAAAGTGGGAAGGAAGAGCCGGAGGGAAAGTGAGATCACCGGACACGTCGCACCTGATCACAGGCTGACCTTTACTGTCCGCCACCGACATGAAAGCAAACTCCCGGTCAACCACTGAGCCAAATGAAAGAAACTCTCGAAAAATGAAAAATTCTTTTATTACTTTACCGAAATTTCTCACCAATATACCCTGTTTTCTGTATCATTTCTGCGGGAAGCTAGTTGGATTATAGACCTCCAACGATCTATGAAAGGCTTTCTAAAAACACATATTTCATCTCCATTGGATGTATATTTCGATGTCACCAGCTTCTGACTAAATGGTATAGAACGTCATGACCGAAACACACCTTAAAATTGTATTTCACAAAATCAAAATTACCACCCTTAACGCGCTTTCTCTTAATGTTTCGTTTTGTGTCTACCAAGTTGGATGGGGGCAGCGAAATTCGTGATGAATAAACCCTCCCGAATGCGTCCCTCCGCAGTGTCAGTCCAAGGGTCTTTAGTTTCGAGGATTCGGAGATTAATGTGCACTGCGTTTGTTACGGCACGTCAAAGTGGTTAACCTCAGTTACGAGAAGGACCTCTGCACATGTACAATTATCATTAAGCCGGGTCGGAATGAGGGACGTTTAATGCTCGGTTCGATTCCCATTCGGTACACTAATAACGACCATCATTAGGATGCTCATCTAATTCACTTTGACCAATGAAACTCTCTCGTTCGCTTCCCCCATAGTTTAACTCCACAGTCATGGTGGTACATGCTGTCCCAAAATTAACTTCCTCACCTTGAATCACGTGGATTTTGACACGATGGAAGACTCGTTGGGATTCTACACCGCCGCTGTAACAGCGATGATTTGAAAATTTGTCAGTACCATGGTGGTAAAAAGGTGAGTTAAGCATGCCGGTGTTTACGAAGCAGCACGATTATGCGCAGGATTTCAGCCCAGCAGTTCCCTCGCAAAAATATATGACCTCGGGTTATTGTTTGGCCCATAACTGTCTTTCGAACGCGTTATGAAACAGCGAAGGCTCGTATTTTATCGGCCCTGAACACAGGCTTGCTGGTGAGTTCGTTATCTAGTCTCGAGTCTCGGGTCTCATGTCTCATGTCCTTCGTGACATGAGGCCGTAAGCTTAACCGCCATGCAGCCAACTAGTCACGGGCTTGCGGTATAACAACCAACGCTGCAGACTTGTCGCTGCAACGCGTTTCAAGCCCAGCTCTTATCTGTGTAATTACCGCGATTTTCACAAAAGTGCTTTCACCTACGACCGTCTTGACGCAACATACGAACACAGATAAGGTACGAGGCTGAAAAAAAAAAAAAAAGTTTAAAAGACTCTTGTTAAGGATCTGGTATTTATAAGTCATGAGAAGAGTCAGCATTTTAGGAGGATCAGAATTTCACCACGATAGTTCGAATTTTCGAAAACAGTTCAAATGATTTTGTTACTTTGAAATGGTGGGTTATAAAAGTAAAAATTTCAATGTGTCCAAGTATTCGAACTTCAGACATATCATTCAACTATAAAATCATTTTGATTTCTTTAAAGTCTCTGAAACCTTCTTGAAAATCGTCTGAATCATTTCCATCAAGTAATGGATCAACTGATGTACAATTCGATATTTTTATGCTGCATTTGAAAGGTCGAGTCGTACGGAATGTTGACCATTCAATAACTGATGATATTCGACACGACGCCGAGCTTGAATATCAACCGTCATCGAAAACAAAAAATCTGAGGTTCCTTTTCTCCCGGTGGAAATCTTGGAACGATCTGTGATCAAATAAGACAGTGCAGAACCTTGGGACGTGACGTAATTTGAATGGCCATTCATTGTTCTTCATTGTCCTGCTGGGAATATTCTTTTACTCCTTGCAGGGGTTAATCTGAGCTTAATACTTTCTAGATTGAATAAGTTTGAAGAGAGGTGGACGGGGGATAAAAGGAGGCAGTTAAGGATTTGGGGCAGAGACTGGTCCGTCGGAATTCTTCACTGCTAATAATAATCAGCGTTATCTCGGAGATAATTAATCCCCGGTGGCATTTTCACAGCTGAAATGACCCCGGTCTTCTTTCAATTAGTCATTATATTCACCTTGTCCAACCGTGTGTGCAACGCTGTGTACTTCGCGATTAATTAATGCGGTTCGGTAGACTTACTTTCGGTCATGAATCGCAGATCGTATTCGCAAAGTCTAGAATTACAGGTTATTCAATCTCCGTTGTGCATACACAAGTTTTTACGAGTGGTTTTACACCAATTCGAGTTTCCGTGGTTCGTGAGACGAGAATCAATACTTTATCGCTTGGTTTATTACGAGATCGTCGCGCATTCGTAAGCTTATACACGGAGGGAACGGAATTCTTTTTAACCAGCAAAATAGATTTTGTTGGCGTCAATTCACTTCCATCTGGTATCCCATATTTTTTCCAAATACGACGATTTCAATTCAACAATTTCGATTTAGTTGATCTTTCAAAATGATTTAGTCAAGCGTATTCCTTGGTTCAACAAAAACCTTCCTTGTCGCGATCGGGTCGAATATTGATTCGAGTGAACCTTTTGATGTGTTTCCGAAATTGAGTCAGCTAAATATCATTTCATGTTAAGTTTACGTATAATTTCTCCAAGTCGCATGTTTGTTGACGGAAACAGTTAGGTAATTCAAATAAAACGGGTACATGAATCTAGCCGATAAAAAATTTACATCGATCGAATGCTATACTTTGTTGATTTAACCGGAGGTTGTTTGGCGTAACAGGTTGAATCAGTTGCGCTAATTTCTTTACGAAGTAAAGAAAAATACCACATGCTTTGATATAAGTAGAGAATTTATTTATCGTCAACATCGGTATACTAGTGCTATAAACGGCCACTAGGCGGTGAACTTTCCCGCTACCGAAGTAGCTTCAGAGATAGTTATAAAACCGAGTAGTCGGCTAGGAACTTAGACGTACGGATGATGTAAAATGAATTAGTAAACAGTCCCATTACAAATAACGAAAAGATAATACCAAGTTTCAATTCACCGAAATTCATGTTGACTGCAAATAGGCAAAAACTGTTGATACGTGTTCAATTTGTATTTCTACACATACAACAATAAGTTTTCGGGTCTAGACCCATTAAATACCGAGTAAATCCCGCAAGACTTTGAGTCAATAAGAATTATAAATGACGATTCGTGTACGAATATTTTCCTGAGGATGCAGAAAAAAAATTCCATTCGCCTATTGCTAACTGGAAACTAGATAACAACTTTTCATTTCAAATCGTTGAGGGAAATTGAACGAATCTATGCGTACTAGATTTCTAGCCATTTAACATCGAGTTGAAATGAAATTTATACTTGCTCTTCTTTACAATCTGAGTATCTGGTTTCATCAAATTCTTAGAAGATTCATCGCAGCTTAACGAAAGACAAATTTCCTGCATACCTGCTCAATGTTCGACTATCTAGTGATGAAATTAACGATAAAGTCATGAATTTCGAGTCACCAACCTCCTTGAGCACTCAATTCTGCGCCCTCCAAGCATTAAAAGCCTTTCTGACATCTAAAGACGGAATTAAGTGTTGCCAATTCCACTATCTTCGGAATCTCCTGCCATTATGGCTCTATTTACTGCGGAACTGTTCATACTAAACGCGACTGTTCTTCCCGGGCATTACTTGCACGAAAATTAGCCTTCGTCCCCACGAAGCATTGCTCAGATTATTGATCTAGATTTTATGACACCAAGATTCGCAGTTTTTGATACGAGTCTTATATTTTACAGAATTACGAACTGAATCGTCAAAACATAATATAATATATCGAGCAAATATGTTGCGGCTACTATTTTAGCCTACCGAGTGTACAAAATTCGATTTTTCGAATCTAAATGAGTGCTTAAGGTAGTAAATTTCCGCACTAGTGCGGTAACAGATTCGAAATTTTTTTTTCTTGCGTTGTAACTAGACATTTCGATTCGATTCCCGCACTAGTGCGAAAATTTTACTATTTTGCGAACTCGTTTTAGTACGCAAAATCGAATTTTGCGCACTGAGTTAAAAAAAAAAAATTTGTACTGTAATGTTGCAGCTATTCTCTCGCATTTTGGAAGATGGATTGGAAAATGGCAGCCGTGTGTGGGCTAAGTAATATCGCGAGTGGGCGTTCGGAGTTTATTTATTTCCTTTTTCCTCCATTTATTCCTCCTCTCCACAGGTAGGAACCTGGGATTCTGGACACCGTAGAGATAAGGAAGTCTCCGAAAACGCTGCAGGGGTTTTTTAGTTTTCCGGGTCAGCCTCGTGTGAATTCTGATACACAGAAAAAAGGTCAAAAGTATACGAAATGAGTGGAAGAAAATCAGAGGCTTTTCTGGCATGTTGCAAACAACTTTTATCCCGGGAAAATTTCCAACTTGGCTGACTTTCGCAAGTCGCACGTACCGACCGCGTAAACATACCACGTCAAACTCTGTGCTCTGTAACGTTCTTTGACAGTTTTTCAAGTGAAGATCCCGCGGCTTCGCGAAGTTTCAAAGGCTGAATCTTTCACCATCCTTGGCATGGCAAGTTATTCTACCAAACTCAAAGCTGCTGAGCTTCTGGTACATGGACAAACGCAAAACAAAAGAGTAAATATGTGTTGAATTATGAATTTCCAGGTACAGGTACCACCACAATTTATGCTGCCGTGGAAGGTCTTGCGCTTTGCACGATTTCAAAATTCATTAAATTCAGATTTTTATTCTGTTTTAACAAGTTTCCAACAATTTCCATTATTTCAAATGGAGGATATTCACACCACAACGTGGCATAAAAGTTGAAGATCATATTTTTTCTGACACGTTTCGAAATCATCTGATATGAAGTGTTGTCAAAGTTTGCGAAATCATATTACAGGATTTGTGGAAATTTAGTAATCTCAAATCATGGTTAAAAATGTAAAAAATTTTGCGACATGATTTTAATCATTTATAGAATCACCTCAGAATTTTACCTCAACTACAGTTGAGCGTACTTTTAGCGTTGATAATATTTAAAGTTCAAACTTTTCAGCATATTCAGCCAATTACGAAAAGTGCATTCCTTAATCCGTCGTACAAATTTAATACGTGTTCATACAAGTTTTAAAGTGAAATATTTTAACGTTCTTATTTATTCTGTTGGACGCCGTTATCAAGCTTTTCGCTTTAGTCGGAATTGAAAATTTCTGAATTGCTCGCTGTTTGAAAATTGCAGGCCATTCCGAGTAATGAGATTAGACATAATCAGTTTAATGTCCAGTGACTAAGCAACTCAAAAATCTTTGAGAACTTCAGGTTTTCTATAGTCGAATTTTCGCTGAATGATTTTAGAATCAAACGATGACGTTAGTGGACTAAATCATAATTCGTGGTCACTAGAAAAAATAAGCACTAATAAGCTTTCAAAGAAAACCGGGTCAAAGTTGAACAAGACTGAACTATCATCAAAATGTGATTTTATACATTCCCAAGTTCAAATCAGAATTCTATGAAAAATTAATCCCGTTCAAATCTCTGCAGAGCTTTCAAGCTTTGTTTTTCGAAACTCAAAAAAATTTTCCGATGCTTTTTCAACGCTCTGGCATTTCCCTTCGAAATAAAAGTGAACAAGGTTGAACTATCGTCAAAATGTGATTTAATACGTTCGCAAGTTGAGATCAAAATTCGATGTAAAGTTAATCTCGTTCAAATCTCCGCAGAGCCTGGAAGCTTTATTTTTCTAAATTCGAAAATTCGCTGGTGCTCTTTCAGCGACTCTCCGGAATTCCCCTGTGAAATAAAAGTCTGTGAAATCGAGCTCGGATAAGGGTCAAACTGAGTTTTAACCGTTAGGAATTTGGATCCTCATCTTGGCGAAACGACAAAAAGTGGAACGGGGCGAGTTGAGTCGCCGGCAGTATGTTTAATTTTCGGAAAACAAGCCTCTGCAACCCGAGACTCGAACGAGCTTGTTGTATAATCGTAGGCGAGGTCAACCGGCGTCGGGTTAAACTACGACAGCACTGTTCGTGATACACGAACTGCGAGCCGTGATAAATATGCAGGAGAGCTGGCCGCACTGTTTTACCGGTTGGGTTAACAATCCTGTATACGTTCAAACCCATTTACATATTTAAGGCCTGCTGGACTGGCCAAGAGGCACATCCCATCTGCTTAACGCCGGCGAACATCTTACTCTCATTCGGACCCTCTCAAGTTCTGCGAATTTCGTTCCGCTTTCCGCAAGCTTTGATACTTTCAGGGAGAGTCTCGGCCAGCCCGACACGGTTTGCAATTCTCTTACTAGTCCAGTGGAAATGCGTCTGAATTAAAGATAGTTCGAATATGGCTGAATTTTTCATCAACTTGTCCGGCGTTTCGAGAAAACAGCAAAGTTTGACGTGTTTTTTTTTTTTTGCGTTTTCCTCAAAAACTGATATCGATAGATGAGAAATTGCTTGACCGTCGTGTAGAGCGAAAAATTCTACGCCGAATTATGTTCTCATACGTCGGAAGTAGAGTCGGATTACCGAATTCAAACAAAGAATAAAAAAAAAAAAAGAAATCTTTATCGACGGCATCCGAGAAATTTTTGTGAAATAATTTCTTTTAAATTTCTATTGAAATTCATTCGCTTGCACATTGTTTCAGTATATTAAATTTTCGTACCTCATACTAGCCGTACAAGAAAGGTGATGTGATTTTATATTTCACGTTCTTACGAATCATAAATGCACAAAATTCGTTGTACAAAAATATTTTGATTCGAATACGATTTGTAATTATTATTTTACCGTTTGTATCGTTAACTGTTACCTTAAATTTTTTCATTGTTTCTTTCAAATCGTAGATCATTTGTGAAAAACTTGATGAACAAATTATTGCGAAAAAAACTTGATTTAATAAGAGAGCAATTTTGCTGCCGTTTCGTAATAAAACCAATTAATCACCGTGAATGAATCTTGTTTCTCAGTGTATTACGGAAAACAGAGAAAGAGCAGATTTCTGTAAAAAAAAAAAACTGCAGGAAAATAAGGACACATCAGAGTTTCTGGTAAAAAATAAACATGTCAATTATAATTATTACTATAAATGTAGCAGATTTTACTCCGCTCACAGTGGATTTCACTGATTCTACAGTAAATTCTGCATTCTACGAAACACACTCTACCAAAAAACCTGATGCGTCCCTCTTTTCCTACAGTTTTGAGTATAATTTGCTCTCTTATTCTTTCTGCGACTTCTATTCACAAGGGCGTAATTGAAAGGCAGAAATGTTCCAATTCGGAGGCGAATATCCGCGTCCAAGTAAACTGAAAAACACGCGCGGACTTGCGACAATTTAATTTTCCGGTCCCGCGTTGTGTTGAATTTTGTCGGAGAAACGATTAAAGTGATTGACGAAACTCGTTCCAAAGTTGGGAAGAACAATTTCTCCTCGTCTTTATACGCCGGTTCTTTCGACCTTTCTTGGAATGAAAAATTCGCGAGCGATGTTCCACCCCGGAGCAGTTGCGCCTTGGGAAATGGAGTTCATAGGTATTGAGGTACCTAGACGCGTGGAGAATTTGGCAAAAGCTTACTGCGAACAATTAAAATTGATCAACCAACAATCAGACTCTCGGCTCTTTCTTTTCCTCCAACTTTAAATGTAGGAAATGTTATCCCATTCACTTTAAAAAGTCGCAACAGAACTGAATATATCTTATTTTTCATTTGGCTTTTTTATTATATTGAAGACTGAAACAAGATTAATCGTACGTTTTAAATTATTAGCGGAAATTTTTTAATTTCCACCTTTGTTGCAGATTAAATGTATAAAATTTTGTGTTCTCAAGTTTAGGTCAGGATTACAATGAATTTTTATGGATCAGGGCTGATTTCAATTGCAAATTTTTTTAAATATTTCTATCCATCATTAAATACTGTTATACTGATTTTTGGATTGAGTAAACTTTCGAAGATTTCTAGAGAATTCAATTCCAATGGAAATAACATTGAGTTGATTAAATTTCGAATTATAAAATTATGTACAGATTTCGTTCAATTTATGGAATGATTAAGCTTTTTTATAACTTGAGAATCGTAGGATTCCAGTGTATATTTTCATAACTGAAAAATTGAGAGGTTGTCTTATTTCAAAATCAACTTCAGAGTCCCAAAAAACCTCAGGTCTTCAACCTATAATTCATCAATTTTGTTATTTTTTCTTACGTTGGAGTTAAAAATTTAGACAAGTCAGAAAACAAACGGTTCACAATATCGAATTTTCGAAGACGTGAGAATCTGATTCGTTCAATTTGAAAATGTGAAAAGTCGAAATATACGAAAGATCAATAAAGATACAAAAAGCCAAATACGGGATCATGAGAATCCTGACCCCGTTTATTTTGTAAATCTTTTTAGATTTTCACCTCAACGAATTTTATTCCGCGTCTCAAAAAATTGAATTCATTTTCGAACCGAGAAAAAGCACAATCTATGTATAAAATATCTTGACAATTATTATATCTGGTTTTATCGCGATGGTAAGGGAGGTCTTTCCGAAAGTTCTCGCGGTGCGACAATCTCGAACAAATGATGATGGAACTTCGTCCTCGATGTAAAATTGGGCGAAGAGCCGAACGAACCAACGCTGTCGCTGATCTCCCGTCATTGTCATTTCGTTCGAGTTATGATACGCCGAGGCTCCGCTGAATTTTAAGCAACTCATTCCTCCGGGATACCCGTTTTGAATAAAGTATGTTCTCTCTGCGGTTCCCGCCGGCAGCAACGGTTGGATGTATATTAACAAACGGCATGCCCATAACTGAGACCGTCATTTATCACACCATCGTCGTCGTCGTCGTCGTGGGTAAAAAACATTTTCTTTATTTTTTATGAAAATTTCACGGAAAAAATATCATATTTACCAGAGATGAAATAACTTTTTGTCTATGATGAGAATATTTTGGAAAACAAACGACCTTAGACTGGCTGTCGAACTTTTCATTCTGACACTGCGAGTTCCAAGTTCAGTTCAGAAGGAAAAGAATAATATCCAATTCGAATTTCGAACTACAGATTCAGATTCGTGATTAACGATTTCGAAGCCCTCGGATAGAGTATTACATGAAAGTGTGACGATTTTTTAAAAATTTTTAACCGCTATAGGGGATCCACTATTACAAAATTTGGTAGTCTGACCTTGGATTTCTTATCAGTAACCCAAAAAATCTCCGCCTATTTTGTTAACATTTTTGCGAACATATAAAGTACGAATGAAACACTCGACTCTTAGAATCTTCGAGTAATTTTTCTTTGTAACGAAAAGGATTGCGAAGAAGGGTGAGAAAAATGTGCAAGTACAAATACCGGATATCGAAACATCAAGGAGGAATGGAGTTATGTTTCTCCGGCGGAAGTGAACCTCGAAGAAGTTCAAAAGTAAATACCGCTTCCATAATTGGATATTTCTTATTCATATTATTAATTTTCTTCCTGGCGGCGCGCTTGACGATCAATGAGAAGTGATGTACACTTCGATTATATAGACCAAACATTTAATATATATTAAATACACGTCCGACTCTCAGAGGGAAAATTTTTTCACGAATGCCTCGAGGGAATTTCCTCGTAAAGTATCTTGAAGACGGCGGTTGAGTTGAGTAGGGATTTTGAACCGTATAGCGACGATATTTTCCGCCATATATATATTTATTATTTTCAAGTGAAACCAGCTGCCGCAAGAAAACAAAGAAATCCAGCATCGATTCAACATATTTTCTTCCACCATTGTCTGGCTGAATGTCCCAAGCTATAAATGAACGCCGGATATTGAGCGTAAATCTTCCTAACGGCGGAAGAGATTTATCTCTCATTGTCAGTTGCGACAGAATTTTTTCTTTTTTTTTCCTCATTTCACGGACAAATTCTCAGTCCTGTATAAATTCCCCACTAGCTTGTTTTCTCTTTGACTGAAAATCAATTACACGCGTTTCAAATACACGCGAAACTATCTGCTCGCTTTACTCGATCCAAGATCCAAGTTATGTAAATTATGGTCGCAGATCTCAATGTTCAACGCCAGCTGCCTTTGCTTACGATTAGAGAGTTTCTCCAACTCGAATGTAGGCGAGACTGAGAACTTGAGTGTTGCGTGATTGTACTTCAAAAGGCTGCTTTGTAGCAGGTGAAAATTCGATTCAAACCAGCTGCCCTCAAAGAAAAGTCTGAGCCACATTCGAGCTCATTTGAAGTATCAAAGTAAAAAATATCTCGACCAGACCGACGCGAATTATTCAGTTTCATTCGGTTTGCGCATGAACAAAGAATCGTTGTTGATCTTCTTCGGTTTTCCTCGGGAAAATTTTTCAGCACTCAAAGTGTGTATACAAGCCGACGAAAAAGGGTCCTAAACACACGTTCCAAAACTGAAAAGGGGCGAATACGAGCTCGTCATAAAAGTCGAAGACATGCTTGACAGTTGTTTGGACCACTTCGAAGTCGTTTATCGAGCGAGGGCTGCAGTGAGTTTCGGAACCTCCCTTAACAGGGACGAGATAACAAGTCAGTAGGACTGGAAGAAGAAATATTCTCTTGAACTTCAATTCAAGGGGTGCGGGTAAAAAATCAGAATGGTCAGAATTCCGAACATATATATTTATATCGAAAACTCACAATCGCGAAAGAACAAATTGGTGAATCTTCATTAATCCAGAAATAAAGGAAATGGAATGTAAAAGTATCGAAATTTGAAGTTATGGAATTTAGAATACACAACTGGTGAAAATTCCGAAAGGCCGTTAGCGGAATGAGGCAAATGCGATTGCTCGCAAACACAAATAAATAACCTTCGGGTGGATCATAAAGTAGAATTTTCATCTATTCGAATTCATAAATGCGAAGGATCAAGAATCGGAACGGTTAGAACTTCGAGTAGTAATCTCACAGAAGGCTCGGAATACAGAATTGCGGTATATCAGAATCGTCGGAACGAAGAATCGCAATATGTGAGAAGAGTCGGGCAGGTCGTTGGCCACGCTCTAAAGGCCTAACCCAACAGTTTTAACAACTCAAAGTTGTCCATTCGCGTTGCGTTCTTTCTTCGCTATTAAGTATTGAGTAAAGAATTTGTTCGATTCTGTATACAAAACGTTTTACAAGTCAAAATAGATTAGGTCGATAGACTCGGAATGTGAAATTCTGGTGTTAAGCCATCTATACGGTTACTTTCGGAATACCGATCTTTCTGAATCGTACGATTCTGAATAATGATCCTTCTGCATTACGGATATCTGTTTTCTGCCGTTTCTAGACGATGAAGTTCTAAATGTTATTTTTATAATATTTGGACATTTGAGGATATCAAACTTTCTACAAATTCATTCTCTGGAATATTGACTCTATACGTTATTAAATTCTGCATCTTCGAATTCTTGGAATAACGTTTTCTGAAGTAAGTGAGTTCGGATAATAGAGCCCTCTACTAAGTGCATTTTAGGTAAACTGCACTATTCGGGACTTAAAATTTCTGATAGTATCTGTTCTCTCATGTTTGTTACGCGAGTTTATTAAATTCGGAATTCTGGCCATTCTGATATTCAGTTTTTCTGATTTCTTACCCCCACCCAATTCAATTCCACCGAAGCTGCCTCTGAGTTATCAAGTCGCGGTTACCCGTCATTCAGAGGGTGAATATTGCGCCGGGTGGTCGTTGGGGTGAGTTTGGTGAAATTTACCTTACGGCGAGCTGATAGGTCCGGTCTAGGAAGCGGACGGAAAGAAGCACCTGGACCTCGCGGAGGACATCCCGAAGAGGAAGGCAACGTGGGTAAGATTGATCGTTCGCGGAACGAGCCTCGAGGCGTTCGAAGATTGAATGAGTGCCTGACAAAACGGTGCGAACATTAATTATCCGGTAGCGAGACGAGGGGCAGTGACTAGGAGGAGGAGAAAGAAAATAAAAAAGAAACAGAGCGAAGCAAAACGAGGGTGGAAAAAAATAAAAATCGAACTCCGACGCCCCGACCAAGTTCATCGTCCAAGGGCATCGAGCCATCCCTTATAAACACGGGCGCAACACGTGTGCTAATGTTTTATACAGCCTTCTGTTTTATCTGGGGGAGAGAAAACTCTCGGCGTATGCAGTTGGGAGAAATTGGGCGAGGGATGAAAAGTTGAGTGACCGTATCGAATTGGGGCGAGGCGAAAATGTAGAATCCCATGACGGGGTTGAAATTCACGAATTAGAAATGTTTCGAAAGCACAAGACAATGCAAATTTAAGGTTTTATCACGGAACGCGAGAAGCAATTTTTACGAAACTCAAAACGTGTGACAAATTTTGTTTACTTAAAAGAAAATTCAATATACCCACTGGACGCGTTTCACATTTTTCTCTGTTCTAATGTAATGGAAATGAAGGATCCGGTGTATTCGAAACACGAAATCGTACTAAACTAAGTATGAGAGAAAGCGGAATCCAATTACAAAAACGTATTAAAAGTTACCTGGATCACGAAATTATTCGCAAACCTTGCTGTGTTTTCCAACCGAAATGAGATAAAAATACTAAACACACTTGTTTTTGCTGCGGTCGAAACTCGGATGGGAAAATGCGAATGCAGTTCGACAGATAAACTTATGTTTCAAATCTTGAACATAATTCGAAGCTTTCGATCGTATTTTAATGGCAGAGAATAATCGAAATCCCCAGTGGAAAAAGGGAGGATCCTTACTCCTGAAAGTTAGCGGAAGCGAAGGATGGTTACACGGTTCTTGAAGTCACCGTGAACACCCACACTTAATTCGGAAGGAAGTTTTCTCCGCGGAAACGTAAGCGATCATAAAACTTTTACAAGCAAAACTTTTTAAGTCGAGTTAAACGAACATTTTCCAAGGGCGTATCCATCTTCCGGTTGAAAGGAAAGCGTAAAAATTAACATTTCCATCCAGGCATTTGCATTTTCCGATCGTTATTCTCTGACCCAACTTTGTACGAATGCGGCGTTATGTTTATAGGAAATTAGTATCGCGCTAACGAGTTTGCGTAAATATTTTTCAACGGTGATTTTTACGCCCAGTAATTTGTTATTCGTTGCACGGTAACTCTTAAACATTTTGGCAAACGGAAAAATCGGTGAAAAAATCTGTAGGAATATATTTGCAGATAATTATGGCAAACAATTACGATGAAACAAGATTTCTACCGCGTGGTAGAAATTAATATCTGCGGAAACGTGAACGGAAAAAGCTAAGATATCATTGATTTGAGAAAAGCTTTCAGCTACAAAACAATATTTTCAGCCTCATTTTTCTCGTTCATCGTATCTCCACAAATTGTCTGAAAAAAAATTTTTATTCTTGGAATTTCACTCTATCGAAACTGTACTTTTCGTAATTTTGTATTTCGGAACTTTGAGCCGTCAGCTTTCCGACCGTTTGAAACTTTGTCGTATCGTAAGGTTTGATTTCTTCGCTTCAAGTTTCGCCGCCAAATAATTCGGAATTATGCAATTTCGGAACTCCGTTTTCGGAACTCTTCAAATCAGATTCAAAACTTCACCCCCACCCTGGAATAACCGCGCTTTCTCTACAGTAGAACCTCTTAGAGAATAACAACACACGCAACACAAATATGAATCCATAAACAGTCTATATGAAGCATCGAAATGCGTATTAAACCTTTTTCAAACACGAAACGCTCATTTTAATACAAAAAAGTTTGGATAAACGAAGTCGTGGTTTTTTTATCTCTCAAATCTCGCTCTCCGATGTTCGCCCAGGGTCAGGGTACTTTTATTACAGTATCCAGAAGCCTGCGTGTTACGCGTACAGAAATAAGGGATCACGCGGTGCGAAAGATGGCGGGAATCCGGCTACCCTTGTAATGACTCGCATACCTCAGGAGGGTAAATTACGTTACGTCATACTGTCTGACATCGATTTTTGCGACGTAGATGTACGCGAAACCATGTCTGTAATCATAACTCCGAGAACTTGTATGAATAAATACGTGCGAGGCAGAAAGATGCTTAACAGAAGACGTTGAATTACCAAAATGATAGCAATATGCAAACGAATTCATTCAAGTCACGCATATTTTTCTCAAAATAAAGATATTAAAGAATCTGAATCCTAACCGAAAAATCTTTATCTTATTCAATTCCCACGACATGAATTTAGATCGAATGTATTCGTACTAAAAAAAAAAAAAAAATAAATCAATTAATTAAAAAACAACTGTTTCTGACAGTTATCAAAAGATTACACGGTATATATTATACATAATACATATACTTTCATTTAATTTACTACACTGTTTTTTTTTTTTTTTCTAGCTTTCTTCCGCAGGCAGCTGTTTATCTTTTGCGAATCATACCGTGAACTAAATTCTGAGCTTTGTTCGGAAGTTTATACAGCTTATCTATACCTTAAACTTGAACGTAAATGTCTGAAGTTTTTCTTTTCGTAGTTTCTATCATAGTTCTTGGACTTCGTTTGGACTCCGGTTGTTTAGCTTGTATAGCTTTTGTCCCTTGAAAGTTGAACTAAATTTCAACCCACGCACAGAGTCTGCACAATATTCCATTTACCCGAAGTTACCGGCTGACAAAAGCGCTGAGAGACGTTTTCTGCGATGTAATAATCAATCTGCAGAAACAACTTACGGACATATCGACGAATATCTTATAGCTGGATTCAAATCTCTTATTCAAGACATGTCGAATAAGAAACGTTGAACAAACAACAAAAGAAAAAGAAAAAGCAAAACCTACACTTTCATGTCCGGCGCACTGATAGAAATTCTTAGTTCCGGTTGGGCGTACCTCGTTTTTCGTAATCCCAACGATATTCAAACAGTTTTTTTTCAACGATACCTGTTTCACCGAATTTTTCTAGTTACTGTAACAAATGAAATTTTTTTTAGCACGGGTAGTTTTTTAACTCTCCCTGCGATTTATTAAACAGTATTGGACGAAGACGAAGTGCAGGAAGCGATGAGCTAACAACAAGCAGTTACTTGATTTTTGGTTCTTCCCCCATTCGACAAAAGAGTTGCCAGATGCGAATGCATCGCACAACTCATATCGCACAGTCTTCGATTCACGAGTTTTTATTCTTAAATTTCGTTTCATGATTTGTACAGCCGTTTCGCGGTATTGGAATTGAGAATATCCCTCCCCCTGCACCGTCTGCAGGGAATAGTCTGGGAATAAAAATAACCCCACCTTCTGGGCTGCATACAAATTGCTATATTTCAACGAAAAAATGCGGCGACATCTTCATTCCTGTATTGTATCGGTATACGATTCTCCTCACGTCCCCCCGTGTAATCATCGGCTTTGCTTCACAGATATTCTCATTCTCCGCGTACATACGTGTCTTTTCGTTGTTTCTTTCGCCTCGCTTTTTCCACCCCCTATATTTCCTCAGATATTAACGCAAAAGCTCAGACTCGTTTCAATTCTCGATGTTACGAATACTCGTTGTCGGGCAACCATCGATCTTGAAGGCAATTTTTATTTTAATTTTTTTTTTGATCTCAACTGTGAAATAAATCAGACATACAGGTAAACTTTTGTTTGAATTATTTTTTTGAAACTGGTTCGAGCGTGCAAGATTTTTTACAAAGTCGAGATTCGTAGTTAAAAAAGAAGGAGGAAACTGGATTTTCTCACTTAAGAATTTCTGTGGACAAAGCAAACTTTCAAATAATGTCAAGTTTTTTGCACAGGAAGAATTCGACATCCTACAGGATTGTTCGGCCACCTTCGGTGCTTCTAAAAATCTGTAAATTACACCTTTCCACTGTGTACAAGATGTTTACATTCCACTTCGATGGACGTCTTTGTCCTCGTGGTGTTTAATCAACCTTGAAATAATTGAAAAAAAAGAATACCATGCTGGAAAAGACGAAGGTGGATTGTTAAGGTCTTGTGATACTCCCACCCTTACCGACCGAGCAAACTCACCCTTTTCTTCCTGTATTAAACAAACAAACGAACGGAAAGCGTTCAAATTTATACGGTGCATCGCTCTTTCGTGGCGGAACTCAGGAAAATTACTCATATTCCGAAAATCGTAAGAAAAAAAAAAAAAAAATGGTTGGTTTTTTGACTTTTATTTTTTTATTCTCACATTTCCTGCACTTCGGGGGGCAAAAATGCGTAGCTGAGACACTTTGCGCAATTCCGAAGAGAATGCCGAGTTTCATGCTGGCAATATCAATAATTAATTAAAATCTTTTATTTACGAAATTATTGTAATTCCTAGTTCTCGTTCTCCTCATTGCATTTCCACATACTCAGGTTTTCACCGTCCCTTTTTACTATTTACAATAATGGATAATAATAATGGATTCCACTCTGTGTAGTTTTCCTATCTGCTTGATTTTAATCTATATAACTAGCAGACGTAGTTTTACTTCTTAGCCGCCCAACAAACACAGAATTTTACTCCGTTGCTGTTCCCCATAGTCCGATTCGTCAAGAATGATTTTAGGCAAGTTCTCAGCAATGTAAGAAACGAAAAACTTGAACGATGAAATGTTCAATTAATCAATGAAATTCAAGAGACGCAAATTTTCATGCAAGAATAACATAATAAAACTAAACGAAATGATAAATTTAAGCAATTCTTTGGCTACATTCCCGATGGATACTTACATTTAAATTCTCGTGTAAAAAAAGTCCCTTTTCAAAATCACTTTACACATTTACAAACACTTGAGCAGTTGAATTAAAAATCTGAAAAAAATCCAGGTATTATTTCAGAGTTTGGAGAATTGCGGAAAAAGTTTTGAACGAGATCAAAAATGGTGAGGGGGCGTGGAATTTTCCATAAATATGTGCGTGTGGGTGTGAACGCAATTAGAATAAGCATGCGAACCTGCATCCGCACCGTAGAAATAACGAAGACTTTTTGTTTCGCGGAACAGGAGAAAACGTATCAAATCTCATTTGCGGGGGTGAATTTTGCGAGAGCTTGACTGTCTGTATATCCGAGCAACTCTGGGAGGGATAAAATATTGCAGTTTCGTTATTTCCTCGGGATTCAACACCAGCATACAGACACAGCTCGAGGGTAAATATGTAGCTGGGTCGCGTCGAGTTGATTTATTCGCAAAGTTAACCGTGCACCAAGCGCGTGTATATCTTGGAGAACTAGAAGTTACGAGTATATAAGCATCCCAATTATTGCAAGGATTTCAGGATACACCCAAAGCTGTGTATATTTGTCTAAATTTGCGCGAATGTCAACCGAGTGAAAAAACATTAAAGCAGCGTAAAATTCTGCACAGAATATGTTTGCAAAGTATTGCGTATATTTAACATGTTCAACGCTTTCGGTCGTAGTCGCGAATATTCTTACCACCTACTTTATGTCTATTTTTTTGTATATTCAGAGAAGTTTTCCACATATTTATTTATTTATTTTTTTTTAATGCTACTTCTGACAGAATACTAGTAGGTTCGCAATGTTCGAGAGTAATCGTTGCGATAGAATGTAAATTATTATTGTTGGAAACAAATTGATTGAAAATAATCGCGAAAATTGAAGGGAATATTTCCGAGGAAGTTACCCTTCTACACATTACGTACATGTTTTACATAAATTATAAGTTTTCACAGTCGCTAATTACGAATCTGAAATCAGATTTTAAAAATTCGATAAGGCGGATCCAATTAGCGACCCCGAAAATACCCGCACAGCGTTTTTTGACCGAATTCGATCGAGTTTAAAATTTTCATCCGCCGTATCGAATGCGTCACATTGAACGTTTGAAATCTTTGATCTCAAAGGCCAGAGAATATTATCTTGTTATAAATGTTTACACAGCACAATAACGTGCGACTCAATGAATTAATTCGACAATTAACAGTACTGAGAAATTTATTTTCACTTGTTACCGAATATCGTCTCGGAGAAAATAATTTTTCCTCACACGTCTATGTATAGATATACATCGTGTATCCGTACGTAACTCGACTAACGATGAGATCTTATTCTTCACCGCAGATTCGCGAAGTACGTGATATACGTGTTCAAGTTTCTTGCGAACGTTCCTGCAATTCGTGAAATAATACCTTCTGATTGCACGGAATTCCGAAACGGATTTATCCACTCGGCTTCTCAGCGCCGATTCGCAATTACCATTTCAATTCTTCGTTAGTTAATTAATCAACCGATATCAATAATTCAACAGTCCGAGCAAACTTGTCGAAGCTTTAGATAAAGAATTTTATTCTACAATACGTGATCAATCCTGTGGCAACGAGAAAGCTCAGAGACATTTTGACCCTAATATTTCAAATTTCTGTTTCGATCGTCTTGATTTATTTCTATGCTTTTTACTGAATTCAAGACGAGAGTAAGTGAGAGAGATATTTTTATTTATTTATTGTTTTTTTTATTCCTCTCTTGCTACAACATCATTTATCATTCACATTTATTGTTATCGTTGCGCCATTCGGTTGTACGAATTTTCGTTTCTCAAGCGTAAAGCACACACACGCAACGTTTTGTAATAATAATAGCAGCGTCGAGAAGTCCCGGGTTTCATTTTCAAGCACCTGACGTTGTATCGCATAAGTTGGCGTATTTTTGTGAACGAAATAAAAAAAAAAAAGAAAGAAAGAAAGAAAGAACGAAAAAAAAACGAGGAAACGAGAAACGCGTAAGAAAAGAAATTGCGTGGAAAACTGGCCGAGTGGGCGAATCGAGGAGAGAAAACTTTAAAATTGGGATAAGACTCGTTGATTTTGAATCCCAGAGGTCGTTACTTCGCCTCCTGGTTTCCCTAATTTGGCTCATTAATCCTCAACTTTTCAACTGGATTTCACCTAACTGTTTTACAATTAGAACTGGATACCTCGTTAAGCCGGGAAAAACTGTCCTACATATTCACGGTCTCACTTCCATCGGAATTAAAAATCTTACGTGACTCGGAGCAAAGTTTGTACAACGCGATGATGCGATTAAAATCAATCCTTGCCGCAACGAGCAACACCAAGAATGAAATTTAGCCTCGATTGCGGACGAAGTGATTCTGTGAAAAAAGTGTAACATAGAATAACAAATTTCAATTTTTCCCGAAACTTGGTGTGATTTGCAATGAAAAATATTTATCCACGCAGCAATCTCGTAAATAAATTTTTTTAGTTTTGATTCGGATATTAATTCTGCTATATTTCATGAGGTTTTTTATTCACCTTTTTGCAACGGTTGCAGAACCTGACATATTGTATTAACTAATAACGATTATACTTGACCCTCTTTCGTACTTTTCGGGATTAATTGAATTGAGCGATGATCAATTTCATTCATTCATAGCGATAGTTACTATTGTTAAGATAATTCCGTACATTTATAATGTTAAGACAATCACAAATAAAACCTGAAATTATGAAATGATGCAAGGTAGAAGAATCAAAGGAATCATCAACGAGAATTAAAAATATCCGTCTGAGTAATGATTTTGAATCATTTTTAGCTGTACGTTTATATTTTATCACGCTAATTAATTCTTTTTATTTCTAAAGATTCAACTTTATTAATCATGAATTACAGGGTTTGTGAAAAATCAATCAATTATATTTGTCAAAAAAATATTTTCCAAAGAAATATGACAGAAGTTCGGTATATATCGCTTGATAAATCAGTATTCTTTTCTTCAAGCGCGATATTTTCGCAGTGTTTCAAAAATCAATGCTTTCGCAAATACTTTTCAATTGACAGAATTATTATTATTCCTCAATTCATGTATTTATTGTCTTGAACAAAATTCTTGTAAACGTTTTTAAAAACAAAAGAAATACCAACGCAAAAAATTTATTGCTGTTGCGTGAAAAAAATTTGTTTTCAAAATCATCCGATGAATTTCACACAGGTACGATCAATTATGGTTTGGGAAAATCTGGAGAAATCCGTGAGTGAATTTTAATATTGCATTACGATGATGTATAAAAACCTGAATAATAAAAACACGGCATTGAATTGAACACCCCACCCCTCAAGTTTACATCGGATTCGTGAAACACGAATGCACGCGAGTGCATCACGTGATCCAGGAATCGATAAATTATTCATTCAAATCCTTGAGCGTCGATGAATGGCGGAAGTGAAACGAGGAAGGGTAAAAGCTGAATGGGAGCAAGAAAGAAAGGGTTGATGTAAAAAAAATTGGGGGGGGGGGTGGGGGAGGAGGAGGAATAACGGGGAAATTGAAGGTGGACGTAGGAGGCCATTAGAATGACTTTATCCACAGATTAATATTAATGATGTCTTGAACCACCTCGAACCTTTCCACGCCGATTCTATTTTCCGCAGTTTGTTTTATTTTCCGGCTATTCTCTGTCCTTTTTTTCTGCTTGTTCCTCTCTTTCTTTCTCTCTCTCTCTCTCTCGCTCTCTCTTTCTCTGGGTAAGATTAATCGACTTTCCCCGTGTCTCGCGCACAAAGTTGTTGCCCCGACGGCTGCTAATTGGATTCTAATTAAAATCCAACGCTTATCAATTTCTAAAAGTGTGTTTCGTAGCTGTAATACGTTGCGCGGTAGATATTTTTTGTATTTGTTAAATTTTATTCATTGATTTTCGCACATTTGTGGGAAAATTTTATGGAAATTCTTGTTTGACAAATTCAATTTCAAACTTGAGCAAATAATCGAGTATTTATAATGGAAATGATACAGAAAAATGATTCGACTTCAAATTTTTTCCGTTATAAATATCCGGGTATCGAGAGTTTGGTTGTTATTAAGTGTTTCCTGAATTTTGGAAAATAATCCGACCGATTACAACGAAATTTTTTGATGAAAATCTAACACTCTACGATTTCATTTTACCGTACGCGTGATGATGCATAATTCAAATCTGCCAAAAACTTTAATAACACCAACGATTTTGAATGAAAGTTTTGAAAAACTTGAAAGACTGTCGTCAAGTTTAAAAAAAAAAATTAACAAGTCAAACATGTCTCGACGTGATATCGGGTGACCCGTAAAAAGTGACGAAGCTCCTCCGCGAGACCCGCTGGTAAGTTCTTTTACATTCTCTGTCTTCTTCTGACTTTTCTTACAGTATTGTTTTTATTTTCCAGTACCCTCTCTGTAACTTTCTCCGCTACAGTCATACGTACAGAACACAATCTTGGTATGTAAATTTTACGAGCGAAAGAGCCATAAACGGACAAACGTGACTGAGGAATTCTCTGAGGATATTTGAGGGAGCAAAGAGGGAAAATATAGAAAGAAAGTATAGACGAAAAAGAAACAAGAGGGACGGATGGGGTCAAAAATAAAAAGGGTACGAGAAATCCGTGCCATCGGAGATTCACCGCAGAAAATCTATTTATATATATATATGTATATGTATATACCGGGACAATCTCTTGAAACTTGAAAATCAACCGCGCATGCGCGAGTTTTATCGGCTGTTCGTGCAGGCTGGCCATCCCGAGTTTCAGCTGTCAAACCGTTTCCGATGGCGATGTTATTGATACGAGTTTTCGAGGTTAGAATGTCAAATAATTGAGATAGCGACTCGGAAAGGTTTGGGAAGCATTTGTTATTGGGTCGGAAAGTTGATTCTTCGAAGAACGGTCGGAATTCAATGCTTACGCTCTTTGAAAATTCAAACGTACACATTTTGCGTAGGTTGGCCCGCCTGCATCGCGGACTGAAATATCGCTGCGGGAAGATTTCGGCGACTAATGAGATTGAATTATTTGGCGCATGCGCGGTTGATTTTCAAGTTTGGAGCGATTGTCCCGGTATAAGAGGCGTGGATTGTAATCAGGAGAAGCACTTGCGTGAAACAAACCCCGATTTCTCTGGAAACGCACCACGTTTTCTTCGGTCGAATAAACAGCACCCTTATTACATGCGGGAGAGAAATTTTCCCAAGCAAAGATTCAAACGCCGCGTGAACTCGAGAGCTTGAAAGCTGGCCAAAGAACCAGAAGCATCCGCAGCTCGCGGCTTTGTCAAGGAAATGGAAACACCCAACCCATGACAAATCACACTCACACCCGTTTCATAGGACCCACCCATACGGAAGCTTGTAAGTTTGTAACATGCACCGGTAGAACCCTCGGGGAATCGGACCTTTCCCGAGGAGCCTCTGGAATTACTCACTGTTTCCACCACGTATACTTAATACCGTTCTCTCTCATCCGGTCGCGTGTAACGGACGCGACGTTCTCTGTCAGCAGGATGGAACGAGGATGGGCTAGAAAAAAGTAAACCCAGAAACCGTCTCGGTAATGATTATAACTTGTACCTACCCATGGGGCAAAACCGTGCGCAACCGTGTTCAGGATACATAACTCGTGTACGTATACAGGGTGAATTTCTAACTACCGAACGGTCCGTCGTCTGATAAAATTTAATGCGCGTGAGCTAGAATTCGTTATTCGCAATTTACTTTACCAGGGTTACCAACCGTCGTAAATTTAGACAACAGTTCGCCGCCGTGTATCCAATCTCAAAAAATTTGACAGCTGTCGTTGCTGAACACAACCGCTGGTGAGAACTGTCAACATTTTTCAGGTCAAGTTCACGACGGTTGGTCGACCTGACAAACAACTGCTCGCGCATGCGCATTAAATTTTAACAGATGACGGACCGTTTAGTCGTTAGAAATTCACTCTGTATATGTATACGTGTGCGGATGATAGTAATACCTAAAATGATCGTGAAAGAAAAACGCTGTGGGGTAAATTTTTGAAAAGTTAAACCTGCGCAATTTTAAGGACATTGATTCGATAAACTCGATACTTTTTATCAATTTTACCGCGAAATGATCTGCGAAAACAGTGAAACAGATTCTTTCTTATTCAGTTGTAGTCAATTCGGTATCGCCATTTGTTGATCACAATCAGTATTGGTGCAGAAATTTTGAAGGATTGAAAATTGACGGTGTTAACATGATAAAAGCAAAGTGTTTCAATGAATTTTTAGAAAATAATTTACTGATTGAAACGAGTCATTGTAAAGTGGAATAGAAGCAATGTTTCTAGATTTTGAAGAATTTTGAAAAGATTTAAAAGTATTTTCTATTCTGGTATTTTTTAAAATATCTTTGTAGATTACGAATATAATAATTCAAAAAATATCTAATGACACGGCCGTTTCTACTAAAACAAAAATCATTCAAAAACTAAGGAGTTTGTTTCTAAGGTCATCGCGAAACAGTGCTTACAAGTTTCTCTCGAGCCAATTATTAAGAAGACACGTCAGTGAAACTCCAGACTTTTTCGATTTGCTTAGAATTTGGACTTATAATAAAAATCCATAAAACAAGTGGTTTTCACTCGGCTTCAATCGGTATAATTACGTTCCATACATGTCCAGATATTGTTCAAAATAACGTCAGAAAGTGATGTTTTTCGAAAAGCTCCTTGCGTTACAATTCTCGTCGTACAAAATCTGGAAAAATTCCACAGCTGTTGGAGATGTTTAGGGGACAAAAGTTACCGTTGAATTTGCTATCCGAAAACTTACCACCTACAAAGTGTCTCAATTGTAAACTTGATGAATTTTGCGCATTTGACGTAAAAAAAAAAAAAAAAAAAAACAGCGAAGACGAAGGGAAACAAACATCAGAGGCCTGACTGATCCATTTTACGGACAGTCCGAAGCCTGGATGAGTCATTTTATCAGCTCTGCGTTACTGATTGTAAGCTATCACACCCAGTAAAGGATGTTGAATATCAAAGCTCGGTTCTGAGATTGGTTAATCTGTAAGTGAGTCAAAGGCTGATGAGCTATGGACGTTATTTGACACGGGAAAGGTGGCTCCCAGTGGTTGGTAACCCTGGCAGCTACAATCGAGCGAATAGTTCGAAGAAATTCCGTGGTAAGCGCGCTTGTGTCGAACAATAAGCTCCGGAAGAAGCCAGAGAATAATAGCTGCTTTTACAAATCGTTGACGAAAAGAGAAGCCTGTTTTGTCCTCACCGAGACAATTTATGTAATATGGGATGTCGCTGGTAAATGCCGACATAGAACTTGCCGCGAGCTTTAGCTTTTTGCGAGGTGAAAAAATTCGAATGTTGATATCCTACCGAGAGAAAGGACGTTTCTGGTCTCATTACGAAAGGCGATCTACGTTATGCGATGAATTTTTTCTTTTTTTTTTCAAGTTCGAGAAGGACTAAAATACGTTTACTGTTTCAGTTCAGGAAATCAAGGGGTTGACATTTTTTATTCGACAAAATCAATTCAACTAGTGTTCTGATGAAAAGAAAAATGAAATGAGAGTTTTTTGCTGTTAATTTTGACATCATCTTCGGGAAATATACACATGTGTCGCTTTCTTGAACGAGTTTTGTTTTCTTCTTGTATTGCAGTTGTCAAACGACTTTTCTCTCATTCGTTTTCTTTACTCCCCTTACAGCATAGCGTAAAATGCATGCCTCCTACTTTTTTACGAAACCCCGGAAGAATTGGGTAAAAATTGAACGGTACTAAGCCGAAAAATATATAAAAAATGAATTTGCATAAGGAAGATAATAAAAGTCCGTAGCAGGTCGTAAGTCCCGAGTACAATGGGGTTGGGGGGGGGGGAAGATCAAGACCTTTTTGACTTTCAGCGGAAAGGAAGCTTTGCTCGTCACAAAAGCTCGTTGCTCCGGCCGCTTCACTCGTTGGACCCACGATGAAAGTTCTAAAACCTCTTGTTCCGCGTCTTTTGTCTTTCATGTTTTGTTTCGGGTCACCCTTGCCGACCCTTAACGGAAACGTCGCGTCAATATTGCATCGTTTTCTCCTTGAAAATCCCCAGCCCTTAAACCCTCGACCTGCATCAACGGTTTGCAAAGCCAAGTAAAACGTCCAAAAAAATGGTTGCCATGCAAATGTTCCTTACCCTTAGCTTCGGCCCAAGTCTCAGACGTCACATTTCGTCTTGCACTGCAGACTCTCCCTGATTTCCCGCTCTCGCATTCCTGAGGGTGGGACGTTCATAAAAATCTGTAATATGGGTAGGCGATTGTTTCGATTTTGGGAAATGAAAATAAATCTGAATCATTTCACGTTTGAATATACGTTTTTGTTTATTTTAATTTCCATTTTCAACGCAATTGACATGACTGTTTTGTATACGATGTGAAGAGTTTATTGATCGTCCATAGATTTTGCACTTATTCTCATGCAGCATTCGCAATTATTACATACGTGTGATCACGTCTTCTCCGATAAATATTTACCAACAACAATTCGAATAATATCTGAATTCGATAAAAGTTATTTGATTTTTGATAAAACTACATGTTGCATAGATTTTCGTGTCACTGATAACGAATATGAGCTTAAGATTCGAAAATGCAAAATGGCGGATCCAATATGGCGGACGTAAAGTGAAAAAGTTATTTGGTTTCGATAAATCGTAGTATGGATGGCTTCTAAGGCTGCTGATCGGTGTTCAAATTTTCATAGTAGGTTAGCAGAAAATCTTTTTTTGTTTACATGTGCTACTTTTGCAATAAATAAATAAATAAATTAATTTGGTACATGTTTGTTCTTTTTTTCTTAGACGTGGAAATATTTCAGAGATCGTGTGAAACCTAAAAACTCGGCGGTTGATATCAAAAAAGTAGTTTATTAAATAAAAAACTGGTAAAAAGGTGGGAAAAAGGGTTAAACGCGGAAACAAGAAGCCTCGCCGCCTGCGGATAGGCAACCGAAGTTACAATTTGCGTCTTTGTAACGAAATTGTAACGCTCAGTTGCCTATCTGCAGGCTCCGAAGTGGCTTTTTTAAGCCCGGTATCTATGAAAAGTATATAAAACACGCCTCTTTGAATTTGAATGACAATTAAGTTGAGTCAGTTTGCGGTTGAGAGTAATTATCCCCAAGTTTGAACAGCGCTCAAGTATAAATACACGCTCTTGATTGGAGACAATAACATCCGATCTCCTTCTCCGACCCGTAATCCGGATTAGAGATTGTAAATACTGTAGAGATTTCTGTTCTCGTTCTTCTTTGTTATGACTGAAACGGTGAGTAGCTAGTAGAGCTCATTCAATCACTGGCTGTTGGGTTGATCGGATGGATCCGTCTGAAGCTGGGAGTGGAATAAATCTGTCAACAAAAGTAGATTTAAACCGAATTCGGTACGAATCGTTACGTTAGAATAGAAATAGTAATAAGCTGGATACGGTATTTCCATTCGTGATATTATACACGTAGTAATTACGTAATGAAATTTCTACTAGAATTAAAATATGGCGGATTTATTTAAATTTGATAATATGAATGTAAAAATTTCACCTTTTCATCAACGCTATGACCTGAGAATCGTGTATTACAGAAATGAAACTGACCCAGTAATTCACGAATTGTTGAAATAATTTTCGCTCTCGACGTTGTTTGTTGCAGGAAACGTTTTCGTCATTGCGGCGATTCTCCTCGAACGAAATCTCCAAAGCGTTGCGAATTACTTGATTCTCTCCCTCGCAGTTGCCGATCTTCTGGTTGCCTGCCTCGTCATGCCTTTGGGTAAGTTGGGCCCCTCAACGCAGTCCCGATTCACTCGAACGAAACCGAATATCAACTAAACGGTATTAAAATTGTACGCGATCCTTTTTTCACGGTATTGCACCGGTGCAAAGTAAATAATCAGATAGAATAAATTGATCCTACCAGAGTACGTTCGATAGATATTATAAACTACGTAGTGGACGATAGCGTTACGTATTAGTGCCGAAGATTAAAACCTGCTCCGAACGAATCCACGCCGCGATACGTGTTATAAATTTTTCTCCGTAATTCCAACATTGTACGAATATTTCGCGTGCAGAGTTTAACCGGCAAAAAAACTTCGATTTTCAACAAACGCGACGGATATCCGCGCCGGTGGGTTCAAACCCCTGGATCACGGATTTCGCTGCGATCGGTTTAAAACGCATTGTACTTGTATAACGTAGGTATACACGTATTTATAATATAACATATGCACGTACGTACATGGTGTACGATTATATGCCCGCAGACGGAGGGATTTAGAGACTTGAATTTATTTTTCTCCTCTTCGTCGGCGATGTTTCGCCAGGGTTGTTTTAGTGCAGAATTGTTGACAGGAGCCGTGTACGAGGTATCACACGAGTGGGCACTTGGCCCGGAACTATGCGACATGTGGACCAGCAGCGACGTCTTATGCTGCACTGCCTCGATCTTACATCTCGTCGCTATCGCCTTGGACAGGTTAGTGGACGCTTTTTTATTTAATCGTTGCGTTCGAGCCGATTGCATGAGAGTCGAATAAACTATACAAGTTAATTGGTGGGAGATCAGACAACTCGCGATTTATTGGGTATACACTGGAATTTAGAAAATCATCCCAAAAACTATAATACAGCGACGTATTATATCCACAAGACGCGTCTTTTAGTCAATATCAAATCTAAGTAATCAAATTTTTAATATTCAAGATGGCGGATGCAATATAGCGGACGAGAATTTTGAATTTGGTCGAATCTGGTTGAAAAAAAAACTCGATGCTGGGATCTTCGGGGTCGCTGATTGGATTCGACGTACTGAATTTTCGAATTCTGATTTCAAATTCGTAATCAGCGACCCCACAAACCAATTGTCAAATTTTTTTTCTCTGGATTCGATCGAATTTGAAATTTTCGTCGGCCATATTGAATATTTTGAACATCCCATTTCAGATTCGTAATCAGCAACTCGAAAAACATAGTTTACGTGTTCTCGGAAGTGAATTATTCCTTCAATTATCGCGATTTTTTTCAATCAATTTCTTTCTAACGATAATAATTATACATTCTGTCGTAATAATTATATTCTAGCATTGAAAATCTAACATCATACTATCAGAAATAGCAGAAAACATTAAAAAAATATGCTGAAAAATCTTCTGAAGAAACAAAAAATGGATAAAAAATAGGTGGTAATAATACTTAGCACTATGACTCAAAGGGTTAAGGTATTCCTTCTTAATCACTCGTAAATTAGACTGGCTCTTGATAAAAATAAGTCGTAATCAATTAATAGGCCTATATAGCGACAAGCTGGAATAAAAAATTTCTCATGAATTGTGTTGCTGAACTCAACTCCTAAAAATAGAGATTGCGACATTCGGTGGCTCTCTGTTTTTATCGCTGTTACTTCAGAATTTTTCACACGTGTAGGACAGTTTGTATCAGAAATCTAAAATCATTCAGTACATAAATTATTAGACACCTAGAAGTGTGGCCAGTACATCATCTCCATAAAGTGTTGTATAAATTTAACGATTTTTAAAGTCGTAACGTTTGGATAAATGTTCGACAACTTGGCTTCAAATTCAGTAAATTGTCAAATATTCGGGGACGTTCAAGGAATAGGTACCTCAAGTAGTTTGAAAGTGTTCGAAAGTGTGAAAGGTGATTAAATTCACAACCATCTTTTGGATAGTCGTTGGATAGTTGTCCGGATAAGTCACCAAGAAATGCATAGAACAAGTAAAAATTTCAAAGCATCCGAAATCTGACTATCAGAAGACACCGGATGTCGAAAACATCTTTAAAGCATTCCTTGAAAACGTGCGTCGTCCATTGAAGAACATGGATATTAAAGTTCCGAAGGTCGGATGTCGGCTCGTTTCTTTCTTTCTTTCTTTCTTTCTTTCTTTCTCTTCTTCCGCATCTTCATTCCTCTACAATCTATTGTGCGTTACAATTGTGACGTTGCAACGTCGGTGTTTCTTTCCAGTTGTTTGATCGGTTCGTTGAACGGTTTTCCGAAACGCCGATACTCGAGCCATCCAATAGCCACAACTCGCCCCTTGGAATGCCTTCTTTTATTACAACCTCGCGTGTATACCCACTTCACCTCTTTCTCACATTGTCCGTCACAAAGCAACTCGGCGCGCAATCGACGAATGGATTCGTAATATGACGGGTAACCTGCGGACGCTTCCAACCGCACTTCAATTACCGTCAATCAGCCCGATTCTCACCCTCGTCCTTGTCCTCATCCTTGCCGACGAATCCCCGGCAACCGTTGCCATTATCTGTTTCCGACCAGACAGACAGACAGACAGACCGAAAATCTGTCGAGGATTCGAACCTTATTCTCGGTGACGACGGTACCAGACTCTTATTTACCTATCCACACAAATTTAAGAGTCATTTCTGTCACGACGTCCCGAACAATTCCGAATGAGACATTTCAGGGTTCGTTACTATCTTCGAACGACGAAACTCTTTATTACGTTTTACGGAAAAATGATTTATTTATCGTGTCATCTCTACGCGGACTTCGTTCGATGACCGTTCGGCAAAGATTCGACACCTTGTAGACATCGGTCTTGTAAGTTTTTGTTCTACGAGACTTGTTCATCTTTCCGAAACCAATTCGCAATCGTTACTCACCATCGATGGATAGGTTTTCAATTTTCTTAGACCAATTTATGGTATCGTTTTCTCAGTAAGTTGGTTCGTTGCATTTCTGACGTATTTCCATGATAATCGTTGAAATATAGACGTTGAGGTAATTTATATACAGCCAAATAGACAGCGCTGATCCAATCTTCGTTCTTATTCGCCCGGATGAACCGTCGGAGTATCAGAAAATTAAAGTTTGCTTATCGAAAACTCGGAGCCTATTGTAGTTGCCCGGACAGAAAAGATCAATGAATCTTATGCAGCGGTGGGCTTGGATCTAAGCCTTAGGATTAACCTGAACATGCTCCGTTCGGAAGAAGAAGAAGAAGAAGAAGAGAAAAGGAAAAGAAAACACAGCACGTAGAAGAATAAGAGGAAAAAGAAAATTGGAGAGGTCCTGAAAGACTACAACAATGGACTTAGAGAGTCAGGCGTGCTGGATAGACTGGCTCAGTTTTCTCTGGCGGATGAAAAACCCTCGGATACATTTCAAGGTAACCAACACCTTGAGGACTGTTTCGACCTACGCTGGGGGGAAGTGTTGAAACAAAAACGTGATAAAGCAAAGATTTATTAACCATTTCTTATAAAACGAATCATTGAAGCCATATTCAACACTGCTAAGTGAAAAAAGTCAAACTAAATCAAATGAAGAAAAAAGGTATCGCGGATTTCACGATTCGAAGCGGCTTAATTTATTTATACTGTGAGAAATTGATGATTTATTATTATTTTTTTTTTTTTTTCAGTATTAAGAACCAAATCTCTAAATCTTTGAACGCCTTAGAGTTAAAAAATCGGTACGAAATCCGGACACTGTTTATATTTGGCCCACTGGAGATAGAAAAAGGGTAATAAATTGTTTGGAAATTCCGTCAAATTATGGATCAAACGATGAAGAATGTTTTTCAAAGTTTTTTTTTGTAACAGTTGACGGTGAAAAGGATGAGGCAAGTTTGGAAGATTTGAAACTTTTACATTGATGCGCAAAAAGAAGCGTATATCAATAGCTTCCAAACGACAGCTGGGTCCATTTTGAGTTAAATACAAAAAAGTTTTATCTTCAATCAAAAAAAATTCATAAAAAGTGTAAGATTTTTCAAAAACGCAGTACTAGAGAAAAATCGATTTTTGTGCGTTTTTCATTGAAACGCTTACCTAAGACCCTCAGAAGAAAATTGTAAAGTTCAGAAAAAAGCACATTTTGAAGAACAGATTTTTTCCTTCTTATAACTTTTTTTCCAAATGCATACTGAGAATGTTTCATTTGTTACAGCTGTAACTAGAAAAATTCAGTAAAACAGATATCGTTAAAAAAAACTTTGAATATTGTTGAAAGTACTACTAAATATTTTCATTTTCTACCTAGAACTATATTTTTCGATCGTGGTAAAAAATGTAAATAGTTTTAGTGATTTCTCTCAGCGTACGGTTTTCAAGTTGTAAAATATGAGATCCATGATACCTCCTCCTAAACGGCAGGTTGAAAAAATGTGAAAAAATTAGGCAACGTATGTTTAGGTGAGCAAAAGTGGGAAATAAATCGGCGACGAATTCGGTGAGGGTCAAATCTTGTTCACGTTCACTTTGACTACCCCGTATATACGTACAACTACAAAGCGTATTCGCATCTATAGCTGGAAAATTGTTTTGTAAACGGATAAATACGCATACATATAACAAGTATACGTATGCGGTACATGAAGGAACGTGAAATGGAACACCTTGCCACGTGTGCAGCGATTGTTGACAATGGAGCGAACTCTGAAACTATTCTCAGCGCGTACCTAATGCACCGCACACATCCTTAGGTTCACGTGTACGTATTCAGGCCTACGTATATACCCGCATGATCGATAATTATGCACTTTAGAATTTCACTTTAGCTCGCGGCATGCATGCAGCGCATTGCGCACAATGCATATCGCTTTCAGTGCAATATCGTGCACGCCGATCCCGATATTCATGCATTCCACCAAGTTGCACCGCGCACCGTATATCGATATGTTTTAGTCAAACACTAGCTGCAAGTTTGCGATTGTTATTCTTCCGTGTCTAAAACCTTCATCGAAGGTGGCAAGGTTCTGTTATTTCACGCAAGAGTAATGCGTTTGGAATTTTCATTCCCGCAGGATGAAGTGCGGTTCTTCCTTTTTTCGTGACACTTTGGTATTACAAACGTGAATTGTTGCAACGCGGAATGCAGCGGCGTTTAATTCTGTAAAAAAAGTCGTTTTCTATCGGCTAATCAATTTTTTATTAAAAATTATGGACACTCGGGTGGATAAGCGAGACAATTTAATGGTACGGTTGTAAATGTAGAATATACGGCTCTGTGATTGAATATTGAAGAAGATTTATAACCTTCGACTATAAAACGGTGGTAATTATTTCACCTTTCGTGATACGTTGTACATATCTTGTCTAATTTGATGCAATGTTGTTACTTTTACGTTTACTACCAGGATCAGAGTTTACGGTGACTTGAAAGATTGGTGAAAATACTTGGGTGCAGTTTTGAGGGAAATGAATTTGCGCAAGACCTATGAATTAATAATCATACGACCTGACGAACAATTAAACACATACAAATTGGGAATTCCATGTGATCCGAATCGACGTCTACCGCTTAACATTTTTGATTTTGTTCAAATATTTTTCTACAATTGTTCCAACTCCATAAAACGGCACTCTGAATTTTTTTAGACTTTTTATTAACTGATTTTTTCAAAGGACCTTTTTCAAAATTATCGACAAATTGTCAAAAACTGCAATTTCTTTTCCAAACATTTCTAGACCAGTTTCATTGCGAATTTGATATAAAAATTGAATTTGATAAATAATAACGGCAAACATCGCTTCGCAATGAAACCGGTCTAGAAATATTTTAAGCAAAAAATAGAAGTCTTGAGAAATTTTCAAGAATTTTCAGGCCGTTGAAACAATGTTTTAGTCGGGCAAAAAAATTCAAAGTGCTGAAAAAAGTGGAAAAAGTTGTATCATTGTGGGCCCGGTTTTGAAATGATTGAAATAGAAAATACAGTCTGAGAATTTGTTGAGAATTTTTCAAAAGTTTTCTTTCAAAATAACTTAAAATATTTATAAGCAATTGAGCAGTTGAATAAAAAATCTGAAGAGATGTAGGATATTGTTTGTTAGTTGGGACAATTGCAGAAAAATTTTTAAACAAAATCAGAAATTGTTAGGATCGGACGTCGGTCGAGTTCCCATGGAATTCTCCGTGTATAAATTTATTGTCGGTTTCTGTAGAGTCGAAAAAAAATATTTAATTTTTTTTCATTCCTGCAACCAACTGTTTTCATTCTTCAACAGTTGTTACACGCGTAGAAACGAGCAATTATCCATGAATGTATAAACTGAGCCGAATGATGGTTAATTCATACGGGCGTTAAAGTGACAAAGTCGTATTTTAGGCTGAAACTGCTTTGTTTTTCGAATCCGACGACGTGAAAGCATCGGGCTGATTACAAGACTCGAGGCAGAGAGGCTTATCAATATAGGCTGTAAATTTGTACGGGTAATTAAACCGGCTCGCGACAGAGCAACACTCCCTCCCTTTCCTTTTTCCCTGCCGGGCAGTTAATTTTAACGGCAAAAATACCTTACACTGAGAAGCCTGTGCTGAGTTCCCTTTTTAAGCGAGTCGCAAAACGACCTGAGAAAACAATACCAGGTACACGCGATTCGCCCTGCTGGTGCAGAAGGGATTTAGAAAAGAGCCGTGTTAAGATCGCCTCGTAATAAAGTCCTTCCTAGGTTCATAAATTATAATTAACTACCGGCTACTTATTTCCATCCCCTCTCACAGCTGTTGTGAACTTTTTACCAACCCAAGGAACTAGCTTTCGAAAACCTCGCGCGCCTGCCTCACTGTCGGAACGTAATTTATTGAGGCGTTCGGAGGTTTTTTTTTTTTTTTAAATTTCCTGTCTCTGTGCGTGACAATTATCTCCTTAATATTGAGCTTCGTTGTTCATTATTCTGCAACACATTTTTACAATGAACAAAAAAAAAAAAAGGTTTCAAAGTTATATTGTAACGTTTTCACCGACTTTGAATCGTTTCGTCGGCTGTTCTCGACGATGTGATTAAACGTCGTTATTTATAAAATATATAACCTTCCAATTTATCAGACTTTGAGAAAAAAATAATTTCTTATTTCTACGCATAACACCAGTTTTGACTTTGTTCGATCATTTTTCATACCTACAGTTGCGACTCGTGAGAAAGAAGTGAAAAAATTGAATACCGTGTAGGAGAAATTTTTTTTTTCTACCCTCTTTTTGTTCAACCCGATATTTTATTCCCGATTTCGTAAAGACGTCATATCGCTTTTTCAAAGAGTTTGGGAATATCGTGCACGAATCGAGAAAACGAAAGGGTGAAAAAGGTTTCGAGAAAAATGCGGAAGGCTCGAGTACAATGCAAAAGTATACATTGAGGATGTAGAACGCAAGGCCGTAACTGCAGCGGGCGGAAGTCTGCCGGCATTTGAATATACGCAGTTATGATTTTGACAGGCGTATATAAAGTGCTTTCGTACGTAGGAAGCGGCACGACGCGTTGCCTCGAGAAGCTTATAAGCTCACGGTGCGCGCACACGGAGCAATTCGACGTATCCTGTGTGCAATAATTCCAGAGATGAATGTATAAGTTCGGAGGAATGGAAGGTGCCTCGGTCCTTCTCCCAGGAAATCTTTGGGAATACGCGGTACGAGGGATGAAATGGAAACACAATATCCGGTCTGTCATTCATGCCTCGGCATTGCACCGCGAAACATCGAAGAAACGAACACTGGCCGCACTTTAATATCGTCGAGGAGATTGCGCCGGATGTTGGAATAACGTCGAGCGGATCACGATGCGTACCTACGATGAGAATGGTGCACCACCACGATGCACTTTCGCAAACGTAAAACTCCGGCGATTCTTCCACCATTCTCATCGGATCGCGAAGCGTGCAGTTTGAAATTTCTCAGACATTCGAATCGTACGTTAATTCCGAGTTTCGATACGCTTCAGAGGTGGATCAAAAGTTGGTTGGTTAAAATTCGAAAAGGTTTCGAGACACGATTTGTACGATAACATCGAGGTTTATAAACGGTTGAAGTAAAGAATGTTAAATAAAGTTGAACTTTATACGATGTCACCTTAAACTCTTGAGTTACACATCGTTGTGCTGAATCAACTTTAATGACAAGACAGCATTCTCTGGTTTTCAGAGATCGCTGATTACGAATCTGAAATCAGATTTCAGAAATTCAAAATGACGGAAGAAACTTTCAAATTTGATCGAATTTGGTCAAAAAATTCTATGCGGGAGTTTTCGAGGTCGCTGATTGGATTCGCGTCACATAAAATTTTCAAAATCTGATTTCAGATTCGTAATCAGCGACCCCAAAAACTCACAATGTATGCAAAACGTGTATACGAGTTCGGGGGTAACTTTTTCGGAAATGAATTAATCCTTCAATTTGCACGATTTTCTTCAATCATCTTGTTTCTAACAATGATAATTTACATCATATCGCAATAATGACTTTCGAGTATTGAATAACTATTAGTATACTATGAAAAAAATAGCAATAAACCGCAAAGAAATATGTTGCAAAATTCTCTAAATATCCAAAAATTGGATCTAAGTGAAAGGGTTCAACTGAAAGAGGAAATTGTTGATTTAAAAGTTTGAAGGTTTTTTTTCCGGAACAACTTACGTCAGTTACAAATAAGCTTCGCACTTTATGGTTGAAGAGCGTCAGAGTTATAATAATCGGTAACCCTTTCTGCAAATTTTTTTACGAAAATACAATCTTATGCGAACTGTTAAACGCTGTAGCGTATTTTTATAGCGCATGTATGAAAACTTGAGTATTCCTGCAGGTATATTGGATTTTCGATTCGGGTATACGATGTGGAAAAAGTTGAATGAAACGAATAAAAAAATAGATGAGAGCTTTCCGAAGTAGCGAACATCCGCAAGCCGTTTTACACCACAGAAGCAATTTCATATTTCCAATGCTTCTTCTCCCAGCCGACGATGAGAGAAATTTTTGCTATAGCTAAATTTTCGCCCGGATAAAATCCAATAACTTTTCAACTTGGATACCGGATCCATAAATATATGTATTTCGTACACATGCATCTTATGCAACTCTGGACGCGTGGTGATAAGGTCAGTGAATCGGATGTCTAGGAGATGTTTTCCATTCCCTCGTTTCTCAAAAGCTGGATGCGACGATTTTATCGATGCTGTAGCAGCTGCGAACAGTTTCAGGCTATACAGTTTTTATTCGGTTGATTCTCAGTACATAGGAAAGTATTAATCAATCTTATCCGTGACGTTGCATATTTTATGAGTTAGTAGAGGAACTAGAAAAAAAAAAACGACTGTCAAGCTGATTAATTTCTCGAGTTGTAAACGTTGGAAAAATTTCGTATTACCACCTTTAAAAAAAATTTACAATCCACGGTGATCGTTTTAAAATCTGTCCTGTAACGAAATTCTTTTCTTCAGTATTCTGAAAATTTCGTATTAACAGAAATCAAAGATTCAAAGGTTAGAAAATTTTGAATCGAACTATAAAATAATTTCAACTGTATCAAACCTAATGAAATCATATGTAAAGCACGAAATTCATTTTTTTTCTTTTCTTCTGCGCCAAAAACTTTTTCAAAAATGCCAAATATTTCGTTGTAGTCGGTTTTGCATAAAGCGAAAAACCAATCCGATATTATTTTCGTAGTTTCGCTAAAATTCTTGATAATTTGTCGTGAATTTGAAAAAAAAAATGTAAAACTCTTTAAGAATTTGAGATCGATTATTATTTGTAACCCAAGAGTGAGCTGATGAATAAATAATTGATAGAGGTTAACAATACAGATACGCTATCATTGTCTAAAAATGTTCAACAAAATTAATTACGAAAATGTGAAAATTGATGGAATTGGCATGAAACGTCGCTTGCACAATTCTCGGGTAATATTCCTTCGAAGTATAAATTTTCGGTACATATCTCAATGTCTGAAGCAGAAAATCCGCTCGCGGAATGACAAATGATGTGATTTAAAAAATATCACATCTCGTAACGAATCCGACAATCAGCGTGGCTGCAGCGTAACTTTAATTGGGTTCATTCCAACGATACGGTTTTGCGAACGCGGTAAAATTCCGGGTAAAATTTCCCCGCCCCCCGAGAAATTATACACGTCGAGATTTATACAACGAGCCAACGCGGAGATCTCGGTGAATTAATTGCGCCCACGGATCGCGTACACGTATCGTTTTGCGATAAAACTACCCTGCATGTATACCAACGTATATTATATGCGGTGCACGATGCTCGGCTAAGTTCGTTTCCTATTTCCAAGCGTCTGTGCATTCACGTTTACGTACGAAACCGGTGTAACAGAAGCACGGGCGATGAGGAATACGGGGAAAACGGTCCAGTCGGGTGAAAATTCATTCCTTTTTCATGTTGTTCGCCAACCCCTTTCTCCTCCCTTTCCACTCGTTTATCTGCCTGGTATCGTGCAGCGCAACCGCGATGCGAGTTCGGTACGGAAGACTCGTCAATACGACCGAGAACTGCAACATTTCCGATTTCACTTTGTTCGGCACGATCCTAACCGTTCTACTTATCGTTGCAAAGAAGAAGAAATGAATAAGTAAGGGAAAAATCGTCGAAAATTCGCTTCGTCACTTACGTGTTCGTTTTTCGTGTCACTCTTCTTCGTCATGCGTGAAAAAACTTGGGAATTTTATAAATTCTAGTTCGGTAGTGCGACCGATGATCGTTTGGATCTGTTGGTATAGTACCTTTATCTCAAAATATATCGACAGCCAAAGTTCGTCCATAGATTTTTGTCCATATGTTGAGAGTACGAAGCGAATGATTTCGCTCCGTTGAAAAAAAAATATTCCTCCGACGAAGAGCGAATTGACTTTAACTGAAATTTGACTTGGACTGTAATGTCTGCTTAAGGTAGGATATCGCGACAGCGAATTGCACCTCTAACAGGCCGTTGCACCCTGCGACTCGAAGATCTACGTACCCCATTAATTTTCCTATTCCATTTCACTTACCCCCGAGCTGAGATAAGACGCTCTCTCGAAACTTCGGATTGAGCGCTTTCTAACACGCATGCAATGTGCCTGCCGAGAACCACGCGAACTGATAAATTACCTGCATATTCGGCGCGACAACGAGTCTGCATTTTCTTCACGACGTCACGACGCCGTCGTCGCATTACGGAAGCGCACTCGGTTTCAGGAACTTCCAAGTATAGGGTGCGGAAAAATTACCGACAGCGAGATGACGAGCGAGGTGAAGATCATTGCGGTGACGAGACGGTCTTCCAAGTCATGATCGTGATTCCGTGTACCGAGGGCTCAATCGATCATAATTTTCGTGTATACCCGATTCCAAGATCTCAAGATTTTATAAGATTTTAAAGGATTTCAAAAGACTTCACAGATTTTATAAAATTTCTAATGATTTCAGAAGATTTTAAACGATTTCAAAGGATTTCAACTTCAAAATATTTCACAGATTTCACAAAATTTCTAACGATTTCAGAAGATTTCAAATGATTTCAAAAGATTTCACGGATTTCAGAGGATTTCAAGGATTTCAAAATATTTTATAGGTTTCATATGGTTTCAAAGAATTTCAAAGATTCCATACAATTTATAATGATTTCAATAAATTCAAATAGTTTCAAAGGATTTCAAAAAATTTCACAAGGTTACTAATGAAATTTCAAAGATTGAAAAAGATTTTAAAGATTTAATAAAACTTACAACGATTTCAAGGATTTCAAAAAATTTCAAAAGATTTCAATTGATTTGATATGACCTCAAGGGATTTTGAAAAATGTCAAAGATTGTACAAAATTTTTAATGGTATTTCAAAAGTTTCCAAACATTCACGTACCGCTGTACACCAAATTTCACAAGCGATTAACCACTCGATTTATAACAATTCAATCGTGAAAAAATTCAGTTGTTAATGACCTTGACAAACGGTTGCAGTTCACCAAGTTACACAATCAAGCGAAGAAGAAATGTCTTTCGGAAATGTCACCGTCTTGTTCGGAGTAAAGTTTTTCACAGTAATTAAAAGATTTAGCCAATCAAAACTTGTCTCAGCTGTTACAACGAGTTTTGAAACTGCAGCGCATCAAGTTTGTTTCCAACTTATAACAATTAGACGATTCCGCCATCATGTACCTATACTCTTGCCTTGAGACTGCAGCTGCAATGAGACGATGAAACGTCAGCTTGAATATCTCTGCACTTGGTTGGCAAATTTAATCCGTTGTTATTAATCAGCTAAAGAAGTTATCCTGTAGTTTCCAGACCTCGCAGTTATCCGCGCAGAGAAATTTTTTATTAAGGCTACTATTATACTCATACTATCAATTATTCTCATTTTATACCATAATAATCGCAAAATACAGTCCCGAGTGAAAAATGTAAATGAACTATCGTGACGATATCTGGAAAAATGTTATCAACTGGACACAATTAATAGATTTAATCTTTCTGTTAACCAGAAGGTAAAGTATCGACAAATATAATCGCATCAAAAAGTTACATGCTTGTAAAATATTTTCTTGTAATTAGAACGATATATTTCTAACGACATTTTAACGATAATCATTGCACTGAAATCTCTTGGTACCTAGAAATTTTTCTGGCCAAAATTTGACGCATTGTCGGAGTGTTAAAAATTTTTCTGTGAAACTTCCTACATTTTATTGGAAGTTTTATTCGGATACGGAACAGCGAATTCACCATAAATGTACCGTTTAATCAATATACGACACAATTTAGTAAATTAACATTACTTTTGTTGTGTCGTTTCCTATAAATTTTAGAAAACTCAAAAATTGTCATTGCAAGTTTAAGACAAGTACGCAGTAAGTTACGTCATTCCACCGAATTTGCAAATCAACAACCTTTCGTACGGGATATGGGTGGAAAATTCACAATCATTTTTATCAGCGCAATGAAAAACTGAGCCATCAGCTGAGCGTGTAAAATGATCTTTACGAATGGAAGGAAGAATAAGACTGGAAATGTAACCGTAATTACAATGACGAGAGGGTTGAAGTGGTTTTTAAAAGTTTCACAGCCGAGGGAAGCAACGCGTGAGAATATTCATAATTCCTCCGTATTATAAAATGCGTGTATTAAATACCGAAACTCGGGGCACGGCTAAACTATGTATAGGTAATATCTCGGTGAAGAATGCTCGCGCTACCGAAGCACGAGGTAGAAACTGTCCTCGAGAGAGCTATTCCTTGTTTCGTTGCATTGTTGGGAGCGTAAAAAAGAAAAAAAGATGAACAGGACCCGGGAGACGGTCGTGCGCGGAGGACGAGATGAACGCTCTCCGGATATCTTACAGGTACTACCTTTGAGTTACTTGATTACGAGAAGGTTCAAGTTTCTGAGAAAAAACGTGCGATCCGAATTTCGGGGCGGGGCTGAAGTTACGAATTTGAAGAGTTACGAAAGCGCCTAATTACGAATGATTTGGCGACGAAACTTGAAGCGGAGAAATCAAACTTTGAAGATACAACAAAGTTTCGAATCGTCGAAACTTCAAGTTACGATAGAGCAAAGTTCCGAAATATAAAGTTTCGATGGAGTGAAATTCCGAAAGTTAATATATACTCACACAGCGGGTGGGGGTACGAAATCAGAAAAACCGAAAATCGGAATGGCCAGAATTCCGAATTTAACAAATACGAATAACAAACATGAGAGAACAGATACTATTAGAAATTTTAAGTCCCGAATAGTGCCCGATAAGAAGCTACAGCTTACCTAAAATGTATTTATAGTAGAGGGCTATATTATCCGAATCCACTTACTTCAGAAAACGTTAATGCAAGAATTCAGAGATGCAGAATTTAATAACGTATAGAGTCAATATTCCAGAGAATAAATTTGTAGAAAGTTTGATATCCTCAAATGTCCAAATATTATAAAAATAACATTTAGAACTTCATCGTCTAGAAACGGCAGAAAACAGATATCCATAATGCAGAAGGATCATTATTCAGAATCGTACGATTCAGAAAGATCGGTATTCCGAAAGTAACCGTATAGATGGCTTAACACCAGAATTTCACATTCCGAGTCTATCCACCTAATCTATTTTGACTTGTAAAACGTTTTGTATACAGAATCGAACAAATTCTTTACTCAATACTTAATAGCGAAGAAAGAACGCAACGCGAATGGACAACTTTGAGTTGTTAAAACTGTTGGGTTAGGCCTTTAGAGCGTGGCCAACGACGTGCCCGACTCTTCTCACATATTGCGATTCTTAATTCCGACGATTCTGATATACCGCAATTCTGTATTCCGAGCCTTCTGTGAGATTACTACTCGAAGTTCTAACCGTTCTGATTCTTGATCCTTCGCATTTATGAATTCGAATAGATGAAAATTCTACTTTATGATCCACCCGAAGGTTATTTATTTGTGTTTGCGAGCAATCGCATTTGCCTCATTCCGCTAACGGCCTTTCGGAATTTTCACCAGTTGTGTATTCTAAATTCTATAACTTCAAATTTCGATACTTTTACATTCCATTTCCTTTATTTCTGGATTAATGAAGATTCACCAATTTGTTCTTTCGCGATTGTGAGTTTTCGATATATTTATGTTCGGAATTCTGACCATTCTGATTTTTACCCGCACCTCTCACACAGCATAGTTTACTTGACGAGTGGGTGGAAGGAATCAGAAAAACCGAAAATCAGAATGACCAAAATTCCGAAAATAAGAATATCGAAAATCCGAAACAAAGATCAAAGTACTGAAATTTCACCAAGCCAGAAATCACAGAACTGAAAATCTTCGATCATTCGGAATTAAATTGTCTCCTCGCGGAATTTCTGATGTGTGACTTACCGTAATTAATTTCACCAAAATGCTAATTTTGGGTACCGTCTAAGGTTAACCCTTCAGGACATGGGTGTTTTGACTGCCATTATTTACTCTGGCCATGAGAAAAAATCTCATGGCTTCTGCGCATGCGCTCAGTATATTTTAAATACAGCTTTCTTAAGAAAATATCATTTATTTATAATTTTCAATGTTTTTTAAGGTAAAATAATTGCTCAAATCTATTATTAAAGTAATATCAATTAAATATTCACAATGCAAAATAACTTAGATCTAAGTACTCATAAAATGTATTTGTCAGGGTTATATATAAAACAAAAATATTGACTTACGTTTATTTAACACCTTTCAATAATATTCATTTAATGAATATCAACAATTAAATTATAAATTTTACATTTTTAAAAGCAGATAACACAGCACAACATTGCACAATTATTCTTTAGGTATATGTATCATGTAAACAAGTATGGCGGACGCATACTACGGAACGACCCGAACTAGGCCGAAAAGAAACGAAAGCTAAAATCTCTCACCCTTTAATACTCTGGCCATGAGAAAAAATCTCATGTTCTCCAAAAAATTATTTTTTTTCGCAATTTTGATTTAAAAAAAAACAGTTTTTAGTGAATGTGTATCTAGAAAACTAAATTATAGGAAGATACAAAAATTTTCAAGTAGTCTTTCCATTTGAATTTTAAAAGATATTTGAGATCTACGTTGAGCATGAGAGAAAATCTCATAACCCATGTCCTGAAGGGTTAAGGGAGCTCCTTGTAGCGTGCACTCTAACTGCCACGTTACAGTACATATATACTGACATCTGCACACAAGTATATACAGACATTTCATAATTTGCTTTCATTTGCATGTAAATCCAAAATTTCCGAGGAGTGCCGACCTGGAAACTTTTTTTCGGTCCAATTAATATTGGATCAACAACGAGCTTACGGTTTAATGTGCGAGATGAATTATGTACGGTATCAAAAAACGAGAAAAGAAAATTCTGACGCGAACTTAACTCTTCGGTCTGAGAATTATCCCAGCGTTCGTGTTGGTTTGCATATATATATATACATACTCGGGGAAAAAAACACGATCTGACGGGCATCGGAATTTCGCTTCTAAAAGCGTGTGTCGTAATTACGACGAAAGGTGGAATTACGGCGAGGGTGGGAATTTGCATAAGATAATGGAACCGGCGAAAGATGAACTAAGATGTAGCTAACAACCGGAAGTTCGGCTACCTGGGTAAAATTTTTTAACTGCAAAACTCCGGCACAGGAATTAAGCTTAAATGGCAAAGTCCTAATAAGATTGAACTTGCCGAGTTGGAGTTTACACGACGTGTGATTGAAAATTTGAAACCTGCAGGTCGCGATAAGGATTTTTCGCTACAAGTTCACGGGAAAAAAAAGATCCAACTATAATTTTGTCTCGTTGAAATAAAATTTAGACCTCGCTTCAAAATATACGAACAATCTTTTCGAGTGGTGAAGAATTTTTCTTTTTTTTTATGTTTATAGTGTTCTAAAATTGAATTCCGTGGGTGATTAGAATTTTATTTTACAAATCTCGATCTTATAATATAATGATTTGACAAGTCCGACTGAAGTTCAAGATTTCAATTAAAAAACAACCGTCAGTCGATGACATTTGAGTAAACGAATTATTCTATCTCTTTTATAAACGTGACAAAGATACACGTTTACGATTTATTCCTCGAACTCGTCACTCGCTGAAAAATTGTGTTATGCAGAATTATTGTGATAAATTGAAAGTGATAAACTCGCGAATACCAAGAACAGGTTATAAGACAAGTTATATACAACTGTAATCACCGCTAGTGATTTATCGAGAATTAAATTACGAGCAAAGTCAGCTGTAATGAAGAAAAATTGAACGAGCCACAAACTTTTGGTGCTGAGTAGAGAAAAAAAAAAAAAAAAAACACGAAGGAACAATTCAAGTGATTGATGAAAAATTACACTTTAAAAAGTTTTTATTCCCAATCAAGGTAACATTTTTTCAGTCAATTTCTTTCAATCAACCTTGTACGTATAATACAAACTAATTATTTCTTAAACAGCATGGTACATTTTTACTACGTTCCCTCTCTCTCTCTCTCACTCTCTTTTGCTCGGACACTTTTCTTTACCGCTTCCGCGAGGGCGATACATCCCGAATCGTTGTTCCAACGTTGCAGGCCATAATTCTACGTCGAAACTTCGTCGGTCCGCCGCTTCGTGATCCCTATATAATTATCAAGGCGAAGAAATACGACGATGTTAGTTACAACCTGTATAATACGTACAACGTGTCCGGGGTCGTAAGTAAGAAAATACGACGCACGGAAAAGTGAAGCGAAGCAAAAAAAAAAAAAAACAAAGAAGAAGAAAAAAAAATAGATAAATAAAATACAACAACCTGACAGAGTTTGCCGCCGCAAGTACCTTATAAATCGCTATCGGTATTATTATCACGATGAGAAAAAAAGATGTGGAAGAGGGGAGGGGAAAGAAATGGACCAAAAGGAAGAGAGAGAGAGAGAGAGAGAGAAAAAAAAACAAAAAATACCGCAGGAAAACAACAACCGAGAAACGTAAAACTTAGAAACGGTGCAGCCGCGAGGCGAGCTCGTAGATCAAATCTAGTTTATCGCTATTCGCTTCTATAATGGCTGGAGAAAACAGGGGCGAGGAAATAGGGGCTGGGGGTCGGAAGGGGGAAAGGGGAAAGGGGAAAGGAAACGTACCTTTGTGTCGGTTCCAGGCAAGGCGGACAACCCTTCCCTTCCCTTTCCTTTCCTTCCCCCCAACGAGGGGCAAAATGTATCCGTATAGTGTACTAGACTAAGGCTCGCTCGTTTTGTGTCAAGTAGTAAAACCCAGCGTTCGTTCCGACTCGCTCGACACTCTGACTGCGGATCACACACGTAATATATGGGATAACGTAGATAAGAATCTTTTCACTTTGGTTACGACCACTTGTAGAAATCGGAATTATTCTTTTAATCCGGTTCATTGGCGACGATTAACGAATAAGTTGCAAGGACCTCGTTTATATTGTGTATACGTACAGGTGGTCACACGTATGAAGAAACTTTGAAAGCCTGGAATTGTCAGGGGATATTTTTAATTTGGTCGTGGAAAAAATTTATAATATCTTCGGAATTAGAAAGTCATTTTTTGAGGCAACGGGTTTACTTTTTTTTTTTTAGCGTCGAGAAAACAAAATTTTTTTTACCGATATTTTTGGACGTTATATTTTTCTTCAATTAACGAGCTTGAACGATTTTGGTTTTAGAAACTTAGTAGAACTGGGCAAATGTCAGGGAAAACTAGGTTTCAGGTATTGGAAAACATTTTTTTTTTCAAAAAATTTGTTCACACCCCGCATTTGAACAGAAAAATAATTTTACACGAATCTATGTTACAATAATGGCATATTCATTTTTATTGAAATTTTATATCGAGCTTTTATATCCCGGGGATAAGACTAATTGATTTTTTTTTCTCGAAGCATATAACGTAAATTTACGAGGATGAGAAGAAAACTCGTCAGTTTTGTAATTAACACATTTTATGTGATAGCGGATGAATTTTCCCGTATTTTACAGTACAGCCTTAACCGCTTCATTTTATTTTTACTTCTTTTTTTGTACATAAAATTCAAGCGTGATTATTCAGTGCTTTACAACATTACCGTTAAAGCGATATTTCAGAAAAAAAATTTAGTTTCCAGAAATAATCGTCTTCGCTTGGCTGGACGTTTTTTTTCTCTTCTCCTTTTCTCTCTTTATTGTTTTTTCATTACACTTTCATTTTCTTCTCCAACGGTTGAATACACAGCGTGTAACTCATTTTAGCAAAAACGCGCAGTGATTTGAACAGTAGTCACGAGATATAAAGTGCTGCAGGTAATTAGATACTTAAGTGGATATGTGAAAGTGCAAACTGCAATCACTTAGTCGCAGCAAATGGATTTGAGTGACACTTGAATAAATTTGTAGAAATGAAAATGGACGCATCGTTGTTGGGCAAATATTTATGCGCTAGTAGATAAATTAACATTTTATGCGAATAGAAGCTTACGTGATTAATTTGTGACAAAAATCAATTTTTTAACATGTAATATCTTGTATTACTCGTATAAAAAACAAATTCTTCTTCATTAAGTTATTCGGCCGATGCTGTATTTGAATATATCTTTTCAAAAGCTCCGGGAATTGTGATTCGTATTTTGTGTCAAATTGGATCATTGTCGCGACCCTATTCCAATGTACTCGTTTGCCAAACCAAGGACGATTAGACGGATCCGCCGATCTTTGCTTGATCAGAATTTGACCCAAGGGCTGGAGCCATTACCGAATCTGTTTAATGCGCCGAGCACCACTTAAGGACGTTCATGACGTACAGTCTGCTCTAAAAGTCGTTGAGAGATGGAAACAGGGTGAAATGTAATTTGTGTGATTTCTGTTTAAATTCAATCTCATGGGAACCTGATTAACAGTGTCACCACAAATCGAAGCCGGCAAGATGTTAAGACGATGGTAATAATTCAAATTCTATACAAAACTATACTTAATTACAAAACTGAGATTTGGTTTTCAAAAAACCAAAATCAACGATGTATCAGAAATTGAAAAATTGTGGTAGAACATTTTGTACAAATAAAGAAGAAGGAAAATATGCAATCAGAATGTCATCTGCAGCAACACGTTTCTTTGGAATCCGAATTTAAAGATACAAAAAAAAAAAAAAGAAACTTGTTTTGGCATTCAAGAAAATGCACTGACAACTTTTATTAATTTCGCGATGAAAATATAACCGGACAAAAATACCGTCATGCTAAATTTTAACCCCTTCGATTTGTGTCGTGTGAAATTTTTGAACCGACAAATTTACAACCGGACTGTACCTACGGCTTGAACGTTCCAAAGAGCGTAAGTAACAAACACCGATGTTACGTTTACACAGAAGTAGTGTGGCTCAAGATGATATCAGCCGTTTTCCACGTGGTCGTACAAAACGGCGGAGGTAAATATCGCCAGATAGTTAACTGCGGAACGGAGATAGGCCAAGCAGGTATGTGAAACCGATCCCCATGGAAACTGGGTCACCCTCGGCTCACTTCGATCTATTTCTCGAGCTACATTTATGCAAATTAAGAGCCCGAATCGCGCCTGGCACGTGCTCAGCAAGCCGCAAATATGCAACTCCCGGACGCCGAAAGTTCAGATTTTAACCTCCGTTTAAAATATGACGTAAGTTTTCCGCGAAACTTGCCACTCGACGCCAGCGTGTAGGCAACCGAAGCTACATCTTGTATCGCTACGTCGTATCGGTGCAGTTCCGGTTGCCTACCTGCCGGCGTCGAGCGGCAAGTTTCACGGAAAACTTCGGTTATAACTCTGGTTTTTTCGACAGGATGGAAAAAACGGATCCTCCATTCTCCGAACAAGCGATTAACGTATGTTCTGTTCTACGGGAAGCTTTCAACGTCAAGCCCACAACATGCTACGAGTTTTCTAATCGCTTTACCCTCTGCGGTGATCGATTTTTATGGAAAGCATCAAGTACGCCGTCGTCGAGTGCCTGCGATAGTGAAAAATTGTGATACGAAACCGCGCTTATCGGCTGTACCAATTTGCATAATGTCTATTGGTCCGTGGTGCCCCATTATATGGATCCGATGCGAACGAACTCATATTTTCAAACTGGATGATCCGATTATATTCCGAAATATCTTCACGGAAGGATTTTCCCGGGGTAATATTCCACCGAAATGGCGGTGAGCGAATAAACTGTATTTTTGAGGTTATCGAGGTTAAGGATATCGACTCTCTCGACATCTCTCTCATTTCCAATTTTATTTGACGCGAAAATCTTGCAAAGCACGGTTTCGTGAGAACACTAGAAAATCGTGAACAATCCGATTTTCCCGCGAGTAAATGATACAAGCCCATTTTTCAAACTCGTAAAAAAAAAAAAACGTCGAAAATGTAGGTAATTCTATCCCGACTTTTTGAATCAAAGAATCACGCCCTCGGCCCGCTTCCACCGGAATACCCGAGGGAAGATCCAAATTTAACGAAAATATCGAGTGACGATAGTGATTCTCGTCGCACTCCGTACATAACTGACGGTGCTCGAGTATTCGAGTATTTTATTGTCTCACCTGCGGCTGATTTACTGGGTAATAGGTATAACAATGACATGCCGCCAACCCCTGCAGCTCGCTATCTGCATCGCCACACTTCACATCCGGGCAATTCGCACCCCTCACCGATTATGAAAAAAAAAAAATAAAAAAAAAACTCTCGGCGAAAGATTGAGTAACTAATGAAGTATTATTTTTTTATTTTTTTTTTGTTTTCCTTTTATTGACCGTGAAGTCAAGTAAAAAATACAACTTTGTTAATTTGTTGTACATAATTCGTTAATCAACAAAATAAGCTCTAATTGTGATGGGAATTTTTTCATCCTAGCAATGAATCAGCAATTAGAGATCCCTTCAAAATCATCAACAATTGTGCTATTGTAGCTGAAATTACAATTTACATAAAAATAGAAAAAAAAAAAACGGGAATCCTGTAGTTGTAGAATGTCGTTTCATTTAAGGGCGGGGTACAGCTTGGAAGGTTAAAAATCATTTGTTAAGATTTTCTTTTTTTAAGAAAAATGCAAACACTTATAGCGATTCGAGTTTCAGCGCTCTGATCGTCCAAGATTTGACTCCCCCCCCCCCCCCCCGCCCTTGTTAAAGTCATCTCGAGCAACTTTAGTTGCACTTTCAAACCTTCGTTGTATCGTATTTTTATTTTCACAGCTTTTTGCGCCTTTCTTCATCTCTTCGTTAAGTACACTGAGAGAAATTTTTAGTTCCGGTTACCGCTCGGTCCCTAACTATTTTCATTATTTACCACAATCGAAAAATATAGTTCTAGGTAGAAAATGAAAATTAGTTTTGTAGCTGTTACCAGAGAATCTAGTTTCTGTTACTATTCTTTCTCATTACGATCGCTGTTACTATATTTTCTTGTAACCGTTGCGAAAATTTGATGCTTGTGCAACAATAAATTGATATTATAGCCTTACTCAACTAAAAAAGTAGAGTAAACCTCAGAAACTGATTTTACGTTGTAGTAACCAAAAAAGGATCGACAATGGCGCAAAATGGTTACGCGTTCCTCGTTTTTCATAGTTCCAACAATATTCAAACAGTTTTTTTTTTAACGATACCTGTTTTACTGAATTTTTCTAGTTACAATAACAAATGAAATTTTTCTCAGTGTATTTCAACACCGTGTGTAATAGCCGTTGCGCGTTTTGACGCCCCATCATGCTACCCGAAATTCCGACCGAACCGCAACACTAACCAAAGAAGGAATTACATCCGAACTCCGTCTAGTGAGAGAAACTTGGGGTTGAGTTAAGGCTGGCGAGAAATGTCGGACAAGTAGGAAATTCCAACACCTTAAAGGAACCACGCTTATCACTCACCCTCTGAGGATGCAGCGGTGATGGGCGGATACAGATACACGTTTCCTACCGAAGTAGGCACGTGTTTAGAAAACGAGATTAAGGCTTTTCGGTATAATCATGATTAATATCCCGTCCTTCGCTTACACTTATCTCGCCGTGGCCTGCAGTTAACGATAGTATCAAGAAAATTTATCGTCCTCCGCATCTTCCGCATTCACGCCTCGAGGATTAACCCAAAGTTGCGTCGTTCCGCCTGTAATGCACCGAGTTACTTCATAATTCATGCATGTCTGTCTATCGGTCTACGTATTTTATTTGTTGGTGAATGTGAAACTCTTGCAGAGCTGTTTCAAAATTTGAACCAAAAATCTTTCCAACATATCTATCTCACGATCGGAACTTGGATGTTATTTCGAGGTTGACTAATTATGGCAGGCATTGTCGAATAATTTACTAAAATGGCGACAAAGATATTTCGAAAATTGTAGAATTCATTCAACTTTTTCAAATTACATTTCTATTATACATGTTAATATTTCAATGGCGTATATTCAAAAGCATCAATCTATTAGTTGAAAAAGAAAATTCAGTTACACGAGTTGAATTTAAGATTTTCAATTACTTTTCATACTTCAGGAAGAGATTTTTTCGACAAAATTTAGTTCAATCGCCTCCAGTTTCATTTAAAAACCTGGAACGAACCATTTAGTGTTTTTGTTTTCACTGACATAATGGTATCTTGAAATATGTTCCGTTCTCAGGAATATCAGGAATATCAACATTCACACAACGCGGTCTTCTGAGTAAAATTTACCACCAGAAGAGCGAGTCGTTTTATTCCTGGGATCCGTCGGCGAAAAAAACTCGTCAAAGAAAGCCGAGGGGAGAAGGTAATGGAAAAGTGTAAAACCGAGGCATTGAGCATAGTTGAATACAAATGACTGGGTCGATGCAGCCTGGAGTGGACGACTAGGCGCTTCATGATCTATTACTAATTAATGCGACCGCGATAATTAGCCACGAAAGCTTTACGAGCCGAATGAAAGCTTCGGTAATATAGTTCGGATTAATCGAAGCAATACTTGTCTCGCTGTAGGAGAGCAAAAGGAAAAGCTGGAGTCGTCTGGCTTTGTCACGTCTCGCTTTTCTCGGAATTGGATCTCCGTTCCTCACAACTGCCGGTACAGACGATACCATTCCGCGTCGTCGAGCAAACCGTATCCTTCGAATCGTCCTAATGATTCGAATTGTTAGTCGAAGGACCATGGCATTGATCCACGACCAAGTCGAATACCTTGTCGTTGGAGAAGTTCTGTATTCATCCCTGTCATGCAGTCTCAGGCAGTGGATGTCAGTGTCACTTGGCAGAGTCATTCAACTCTCTTGTCACACTCGTACGGACCGAGAAAAGGAAAATTCGTTAAAGTCTGCACTTGTTAAAGTCGGTTGCAGGATTCTAAAGTGTTATGAAATCTGATCTAATCCGCTACAGAGCCAAGAAACTATCATTCTGAAGTGCCTGAATGTGCACTAAAGAGTAACACGTGTGATCAAGTTTCGAAACCACAAAGGAACAGTTTTCCCTGTTCATCGTCAGACAAGTTTTCATGGGATAGAAAATCGTCAAGCGTAGTTCATGATTGGAAATTGATCATACGACATTGCTCGTGGAGTTAACCTTGTGAGAAAAGGTTCGGAAAAAACTTTAGAAGCGTCCTACGAGAGGTACGAAAAACACTGACAATGAGTAATAAATAGTCAACCGAAACGTGAAACGAGAGTGAAAAAAGCAACACTGCATACATGGAATTGAAAAGAGAGCTGAGCGAGCGAATATCGTCGAAGAAAACAGCTTCAATACGTGTTTGCGCATCGACTAGCACTGAGCAAACGGGGTGACATAGGAACGATCGAAGAGATGAACGGATAAGTGCGGATGTCGCAAAGCCCGGAGATCTTTTCTTCGGACGAGCTGAATCCCGGCGAGTTTAGCGAATTGAATCGAGTTTCTCCTCGGTTCTATTCAGCCGAGTCAGCAGCTGGAGTAGAATAAATAAGGGGTGCAGTGCAGACAGTGAGGACTTGCATCGGACAGAGTTGAATTCCAGTTGTTCGCCAACGAACCCATGAAAACGACGAGTTACGAAACAGGACGCGAACCAGTTACCGATCCTTTTCACCTAGAGAATGGACCTGAACACAGGACAGACGGGGAACGACTTCTGGGACCTTTTGAAATAATTAGCTGGAGCTAATTACAACGCGTTCCAGCGCCGCGGTCCTAAAGCGCGTTGGCACCCTTTGTTACTATGACGTTTGCAGCTGCAGCGCTTCGGCTTTAGCTGCTTCTTATTCTTCGGCATATTTTTCCTTCTTCTTTTTCGTCTTTTTCTTCTCGAAGTTGTAGTCGGGCAGGTGAAAGATAATAGAACTTCTGTCGTCTACAGTTTACATCAGTTTGAACTCGGGAGGCACTAATTGCAAGAACTAGAAGGAGTCTAATTGCATTTACTTGTACTTGGTGGCCTCTGACCTACTGCCAACCTCAACTCATCCCCGACTCCGAATCCGTCTACAGTAGCTCCCTTTTACTCACCGTCGGGTTACTTTGACTGCAATTGATTAACTGTTTTCCTACTACTACCCAACGTCGCATGGGGTACGTAAGTAATGTGTACCAGGTTTTCTTCTTTAGAACGGTACAAAGTTTGCAATTCTCACTATTTTAAACCCCTCGTCGAGGACGCAATGACTGATCAATGTTCAACTTCTTGGCACGGTCTTAAAACTATTTGAAGGGTTTTTTTCATGAAGCTGTAATCCTTACAGTTACTGCAAATTCACAAAAATATCATTGGAACAGTGAATATAAAATGACATTGTAAATCGATTCTCATTCGGTTTTATGTCAAGCACACTCTATTCATTCATCTGCAATCTTATAATTTGAGGTCTTACCGAAATCTGAACACAACTTGTGTTTCAAATCAAAAAGAATACAGTACTCGTATTTTATAACCGTTTCATTAGATCGGATATCAGAACGGTCCACAACCTTTCGAGAATTCAAGAAAATTGAGCTTCAGGCTTATCAGGCTCAACTCGAACCCAACGATAGGTGGTAACTTACACTCGGTTAGACATTACTCATGTCTTCTCTCTAATCGATATCAAGGCATTGTTCGGGCGAAGCTGCGATCCGCTTCTTTGTCTCGAATTGGACAAAGTACAGCCCATCGAGAGGACTGCAGTTGGGTATAGATAGATACAAATGGATTGGTGAGACCAAGGTGCAATTGTCACCCTCATTCCTTTGCTTCTACCTCCGTGCATTGGGCGAGATAGAGCCAAACAGAATACCTATACGATCCCGTCGTTGTAAGAAGTTGAATTCCGGTACAAGAGCCGGTTTTCGAGGACATTGAATGGTTCCTTTTTCCCCGTTTTATATCGGATTCTCCTTGGTGCATCAAAGAGCTGAACACGCAAGAGCGAGCCAAGATTTCCCGCCTGAAGATTTCTCTCGCAATCTTCGCTTACGTTGTGTGCGTTACCATGCATCCTTTCTACCGTCACGGTAATTTTCTGTTTTTTTTTCCTCTGTGCGCAGGTACTGGGCAGTGACGAATATCGACTACATCCACCAGAGGACTGGAAAACGAATCGGCCTAATGATCGCCGTCGTCTGGCTCGTTGCCGCATTAGTCTGCATCGCTCCACTTCTAGGGTGGAAAGATCCTCAATGGGAACATCGTGTGGTGCACGAAAAATCCTGCCTGGTCAGTCAGGACATCGGCTATCAGGTAAGACAAGCTTCGATGTTTCGAGCCATCTTCGACAGAGTCCTTTTTATCGAAGAGGTTGTGAATCGAAACGGTTGATCACGGACCGAAAATTCAACAGGCCGAGCTGTTGCATATTGAACGCGTGTGACACGAAGTCCTTTAGAGTGCACCCAAGAGCCGCGATTCCATTTAGTTAGCTCTTCTCGCTGGGAGGGACAGACGACCCTTCAATCTCAACCAACTGCACTTTACGATCCTGCACTATATAGCATCAATTAAGGCAACGTCACTGGTTTATACGTCCCCTGGGATCTCGGTGGAAATCGTGCCATCTTCAGGAACGTGAACAACTTTGAATTTCCAATCTCACATGTCGACTAACGCGGTGCGGATTCCTACGCTATGCTTGAATTGCCGAAGCACTCTGTTGAAAATTTATGGCTATAAAAAGTGAAAAGATTTACTCTAAAATCACCGCCCAACACTTGTTTGACCCTCTCTTTTTCACTGATCGCAGATATTCGCTACGGCGTCTTCATTCTATCTGCCACTCTTCGTGATCCTGATACTTTACTGGAGGATATTTCAAACGGCCCGGAAACGGATCAGGCGACGCGCGGGTCAACCGGCGAACCTTCCAGGTCATTGTAAATCACTTTGCGCCAATACATTACCAAATTTCAATTTTATTGAAACCAATTGCTTGTACCAATCGATGAATGGGGTACCTGAATTTCCCGCACTCAAAAGGTGGTCACACTTCGGCTGATTCTCGAAGATTATTTCATTTCTTACCTTCGTCTATTGCTCTGTTTCCTTTATTTCTTATTCAACGATCGCACAGGTACCACCAAATCCATGGGTGCACCGCCCAGACCCATCGGAGGAAGTCATGCCGTTGGAGGCGCGTTGGCTCAGGCGCAAGCTTCCGGTGGAATCGCCGCTGCGGTTGTCGCAGTGATCGGAAGACCTTTGCCCACGATATCAGGTGAGAAGATATATCCCGATAAATCGGGTCGTAAAATGGATTGAGGGAATCCCAGAAGAGAGAGTGGGAGTATCATCCAAGTGTACCAAATGGAGGTCAATCATATTGTGAAAACGGTCGCTTTGAAAATCAGCGAACTTCTCGCGCCTTGGTCTTGGAAAGCTGAATTCGACCCTTCGGAAAGTCAGCCAACATTTACGTACACGTACACTCGGTAGAGGTCTCGTATTACTTAATTAAAGGGTGACAAGTAGGCGAGATTAATGGTTCCTCGGGTTCCAAGAAACACTACAGGATTTGCCCCAGGACTCGGCTCGCGGAGCACAGTTCCTAAACTCGCGCATGATGAGGAATATGAACTTAAATTAATGGGCATCAACTGGCAACTATACATACACGAAATAAGCATACCTACGTTATGACACTTTTCCGTACGTATACACCCTGAATTTGGTTGTGGAGGCGTGACACCGATTCATCTTCGTATAGCTGTGGATATTAATTAAGCGTAGGTGCCGCGACACTTACGAAAGTCTATTCAACGTTCAAGACAGTCGCTTCTACACTGTCCGCCACATTCGACTGCGATTAATTTCACGTGTCATCGGCATCCACCTATATTAGTTACATGGAATCACCGTCATTACGCGTATATCCACCCTTTCTTGACATTCCAAAGACACGCACCGGTAACTGTACTCGCGCAAGGTTCCAGAGTCTGCGATTAAATCTCATTCATTTCCAGCAAGACATCCCCAGTCGTGCGGTTTGATGCAAAGCTTGATTTATTTACACTATCGAAGATTTTGATTAAATCCCTGAAGACACCAGCGAATGAACGCCAATTGGCACGGTACAGCGTCTCAAATCGTTGTGTTTACTCAGAGCGGTTGTAATTGGTAAGCGTCAATCGTTCATTCCCTGATGGCTCTGACGAAAACATTGGTGCATAATCGATCACGCAAAAGTGGATATATTGTTTGACAAGCGTTAAATTGACGGGCAGTATTGAACCAACAATTTCAGAGACAACGACGGCCTTCACAACGGTCAGCTCGACAAACACGTCGCCGGAAAAAACTTCGTATCACAACGGTCTGGAAGCGGATCCACCGACCATGGAAACGTCACCAAGACCGGCTATATCGAGGCGGAAAAAAATAGCCGCCGATTCGAAGAGGGAGAGAAAGGCGGCCAAGACCCTCGCCATCATCACCGGAGCCTTCGTCGTCTGTTGGCTACCATTTTTCGTCGTTGCCATACTACTTCCGGTCTGTCAGACCTGCTACTTAAGCGAATATTTACTGGACGTCTTCCTGTGGCTTGGGTAAGCGATGCTTCGCTTATCGATACATTTTACAACCAGGTTGCGTTCGCTTTCTCGCTTGATGATAGTGACTTGACTTCAAGCGAATTTCTTGCATCCTGATGATTTGAGTAAGCTTCATTCGTCTACAGTGAAATTTTCTTCTCCACAGGTGACTTTACACGTCACGGTAGGTACAATTACAGATTTGTGTCAAGTAGACGCATCTGTTGTATCACGGACCAAGTCACCTTGTTTATAAGAGTTGTTTAACCCCTTCAGTCACACATTTTTCAACTCAATATTTTGGCTCGAGTTTTGTTACTCGGAAAATTTTGGGCTCGCTGATCACGAATCTGATGTCACAATTTCAGAATTTGTAAATCCAAGATGGCGGATCCAATATGACTGATGTAAGATTGAAAAAACTATCAAAATTCAATGATTCTGGACGAAACTTGTTACCCGGTGATTTTTGGGGTTGCTCATCACGAATCTGAAGTCAGAATTTGATCATTTCTAAACTCAAGATGGCGAATCCAATATGACTGATGTAAAATTTTTTAAACAATTTTGTTTCATTTCGTAACATATGATCCAGACTGTGGGAGTTTTTACCGTAACCGGGAACCGGAATATCCATAAATTACGTGGCGTTTTTACTTTGACTGCGTCTAACTAGGATCGTTTAACGTGTGTGGTTTCAGGTACTTCAACTCAACTCTTAACCCAGTGATCTACACAGTCTTCTCACCGGAGTTTAGAAACGCCTTCAAGAAGCTACTGTGTAGACGACGACGAAGCGTCGGCCGACGAATGGGCATCCGTCATTACATGTAGGAATGGGTTTAGGGTGGAGGTTACACATCTTATTACAATTACGTGCATTTAATATAGTACATACTTTACAGGCCAATAAATAGACCGTCTCAACTATCATGTTTCGACTCTACACAACGATGTCTATTTTTAATTATCACACTTACCACATGCGGACAATTAACTGTGAAACAAAAGTTGTCAAAGCTTCATTCTCTGCACTAAACTTGGTTAAACCGTGATGATTATTTTCGGACAAATTTACTGTCATCGTTGTTTTTTTTTTGGTTTTTTTATGACGGAAAAAAAATCTACAATTCTCTTTCCAGCCACCCACCCCATGTTTTTCGGAATCTCTGAAAGTCCATCGTAACGACGTGTGTATAAGACTTGTAGCTTCAACCCTTCCCTCTATATCACCTATATATGTATATATTATACCTACGCGATAAGAATTCCCGACAACGTTGGTTCGTTCACCGGAAGCGACGGGAATTTCGAATCCCGAATTGCTGGCACTTTGACTCCTCAAAGGAAACTCGAGAACGCGGTTGATATCCGGTACCTCGGACTTTGATTCCGATCCTCTGCGACCCCTGTCAGGATAGTGAAACATTACACCGTGTATATTAGGAGTCGAAAATTCAGTTCTCTTCATCTTTCATGTTTTATAGAAAAGTGACATTGACTGGTAGAAAAAACGAGAATATAGATGAAAAATGAACCGCGAATTCTTCAAGTCTCTCAAATCTCGACTTTAACCCGAATGCCCTTTTCTCTCGAGACTAAATTATTTAGCTTTTCAAATTCTCAATTTTCAGGCGTACATCGATTTTTACAATTTATTTTATCACGGGTTCAAAGTAACTCAACAACTGATTATAATCACGGCAAAATTATTTCTACATCACTAATTCGAAATACACAATTTTCTACTCATACGATAGATAGAATAATTCTACGGCAATAAATACGAATCACTCTCAGGATTTTTTTTTTTTTTTATTTTTATTCTACTAATTGCTCATCTCGTTTCGTTCTCACTCTGTAGGTTACATTTTTTATTCGTTGCGTGCGGATTTTCTAAAAAAATTTCCAAACTGCCATGCGCGGAAAAAACTATATATATATATGTGTATGTAAAGCGAGCCACCACGCCCAGAAAAGATTAATTAGTATACTTCGAAGAATTCTTAAGGAAATTTTTTTGCAAGGACTCGGGTGGATTGCTGGGCACATAATTCGCGTTCGCTGTTGATATACCGACACCTCTCGCTTTAACTTTGAGCTACTTTTATACTTTCTCATTCGTTTTTTTTTTTTTTTTCTTTTCTTTTTTCTCTTCTTCTTTTTCCTTACTTCTTCGCTGCTCTTTATCCTCATTATTATTTTCACCTTTTTTCTTCACGCTTGTCCTAGTTTCTGCGCTGTAAAATTTAACCCGGTTGATATCTATATATTATGTTTCAACACCCTAGAGACCGTACAGCTTTTCACCCTCGGGGAAAATTCACCCCGTGCCGTTGTGCAGCGGCTCGCTAAGACAAACCAAAGTTTTCATTCTTCTTCATATACATATATATATATATATATATGTAAATGTATAAACTATATACTATGCAGAGGCATCGTCTTTATGACGTTATTAAAATAGAATAGATCTAGTCTCCTTGCCTCCGGATTCTTGCGCAAAGAGGCATCTTCTTCATAGATAATCATATACAACCGGTACGTGTGAATGTATACATAATTACACCTATGTACACATGTATATAATACATAAATTCGTACGGAGCGTTTATATTTCCAGCATTATAAACGTTCGAAACGGGGTCGCAATTTCCGGTGATAGAGTATATAACCGTACGTATATATATATATATACACATATATATATGAGGCTGTAATATTCCTCAACAATGTGGCACGCCGTTCATAATTCACAATAACGTACGTGAACCTGAATCGTATATAAACGGTGAAATTCTCACTCGCAAGGACGCGGAATAAATCTTTTCTAGCTGAGAGCAATTGGGCAACAATTAATTTTTCTTTGTTGCTATTTCAGTATTTTTAATTATTTTTCACATCGATTTTTTCCATCAGTGATTCAATTTTCGACTAGCCAATTTAGATTAGAGACCTGCGGAAATTAGTGAAAATTTTACGCGAGTCAAGTTGAATTGCGATAATCGATACGATCTTTATCAAATATTCCTCGAAGTCGGTATTTTTGATCTTTCGTAAAATAAGTTGTGATAGAAGAATACTTTTCTTTTGAGAGACAGAGAAGGTGAAATAAGGATTGAGAGAATTGATTCACACGAGCTTGATTAAGCCTAAACAACAATTGATACCTGACTGTAGGAGAATAAATAAAAAATTCGAAACATACGTTTTAGGTGTTCCGTTATACTCACAATTAATTTTTTAACGCGTTATAGGATTATTTCCTTATTTACTCGCCTGTTTATTATTACGTACCGCGTATAGATCAATTATTTATATTAAAAGCCCATTCTGAGTGAATGAACGGAAATTGGGGATAACGTCCAAGAGCGGAACAACAAAACTATCAACAAATAAAAATTTTCAACGAGAAGTCTAATCTGTAAAAAACACACACACACATGAGCAGCTGTACAGATTCATATGCGGATGGTCAATAAACACTAGACTGGGCCAAAAAAAACGAAGAATTTTTTTTTTTTTTAATGGTACTGTAAAAACATTGTTCATGACGACAAATAAAAATTATCCTGAAAGTTTGAGCCCTTAATATTAATATTAAGGGGTGTGTCGTTACAGCTATTGATTTTTTAACAGTTACCGCATTTTTTTACCCAAAATCCGTCAATTATTAATCTGAAAAATTTTATCAATCCATATTTTTGAAAGAAATTAAATTTCCTACAAAAAAGCTCTTCTATTAAATTGACGTAGATCGAGCCGTTTCCTTGTAATCGTGCCTTAAACATTGATTTGTTTTTTCAAATTTTTGTTCGAATTTTTGATTTTTGTAATTACCAGAAAAATCAATATTTTCATAGATTAAACCATTATTTTGGGAAATTTGATGCAAGGAGTGAATTTCATGAAAAATATTAAGAGACCTTTTTTGTAGAGCATCAAGTTAACATTTAAAATAATGGTTTGATCTATGAAAATATTGATTTTTCTGGTAATTACAAGAATCAAAAATTCAAACAAAAATTTGAAAAAACAAATCAATGTTTAAGGCACGATTACAAGGAAACGGCTCGATCTAAGTCAATTTAGTAAGAGAGCTTTTTTGTAGGAAATTTAATTTCCTTCAAAAATATGGATTGATAAAATATTTCAGATTGATAATTGACGGATTTTGGGTAAAAAAATGCGGTAACTGTTAAAAAATCAATAGCTGTAACGATACACCCCTTAATATTAATATTAAGGGCTCAAACTTTCAAGATAATTTTTATTTGTCGTCATGAACAATGTTTTTAGTGTACCATTAAAAAAAAAAAATTCTTCATTTTTTTTGGCCCTGTCTAATAAACACCATACAAATACGTCGCGTATACACGAATTGAATGAAAAATCAAAATATCCATAGTATATCTGATAGGTGGAAAACAAAAGGAACAAAACGTAGAAACGAACGAGAGATAACAAAGGGAACGAGAAATTAAACGAAAATTACAAAGGATATTGAGCAGACATCGAACATACCTAATTCGCGTCTGATAAATATGAAAAATATAATTAACGATAATATAATTGCGTACACTCAACGAACACACACACACGTAGATAGACGTATACATACAGTATATACCATACGCAGTTACTAGGTATAATGTGTAATATTAAAAGAATTTCATATACAGGTATAACGAATAATTTATTAGGCATAAATGTGTACACGATATTGAATGCATATACTCGGTGTTAAAACATTTATATTACACATCGTGTTATAGAATTTTAGATTCTCGTAATTATGCGGATATATCGTATTATAACGCGAAATTATTATAAAAAGATAATAATCGAGAGCACTGCAATTTTTCAATATATCTGTCTAACGTGTAATAAAGATTAGTTATAAATAAATTGAAAATCTAAGTGTGTACAGCATGATATATATACATATAGAATTATATATCAACTAATTTAAGGACCAAAAACTGCTTATTAAATAATAATTATAACAACCCTATGTGATAGGGAATGTATACCTGTAACTATACCGTATTACCAATATAAATTCATACATACAAACGGATATAAATACGAATTAAGTTAGGCCATTACATAGGTCATAAATTGGTATACGTATATTACTTCCCGTTCAACTGTACATACAACGCATACATATATATAAATATATATATATATATTACATCCAAGCCCTTCGGTCGGTTCAAATACAAATAAAATAACATACAATAATGTATAAACAGCGATATAGTTATATACACGTATATTATGCAAATAACAAGGAGAAAAAATTCTAATTATAATAATAATAACAACAACAACAATAATAATAATAACTATTGCAACAGCAGCAACAACAACAACAACAACAACAACAACAACAACAACAACAACAACAACAATAATAATAATAATAATAATAATAATAAAATACATGGACTTCGCGAAAACTCTTCGAAAATATTCAGAAGTTTTCGAATGTTATAAATGGCAATAAACATAAAGAGAACCCTTAATTTTTATCTTGTAAATTACATTATATCGATATATTATACCTTTTGAGTATAAAACCGTACCTGCATTGCGCGGAAGATCGATAAAGGTACCTTACGGTATATTATATTACGCGTATATGTCTCGTGATCGGTTGCTTGGTGACGAGACTCTCGAGATTTGCTGAAAATTTTCCATACCTATGAAAGATAAAGCAAAGATAAAAAAAAAAAAAAAAAATCGCAACCAAACGACGACGTGCACCGTGTATAAAAGGAAATTATTTACACCTGAGCGAGAAAGGATTAAAAATTCTATAATTTAACTTCTCCATGAGGGTATTTTCGATTGTTTCTTCTTATATCATTGCAGCGTGAAAGGAAAAATAGTGGAAATGGATTAAAGTATATGATCTGGGAAGTTGGTAAGGCGTTCGTTAAATCGCGAGTCGTACTCGGTAGGTATTATACATACATACATATAGGTATATATGTGAAGAAATATATATATATATGAAACAAACGTGTAGGCAAATTTTTTTCCTCTCTTATATCCAGATAACGTTGAACGAAAACTTGAGTGGTGATCGTTGTTTAAAAATTTCAATCATTGTCCACCGATGTATAAGATATTTTATCTCATGAATCGTTACTTACATTCGTGATTATCGGTGGTCACTGATTATGCTATACATTATTATACGTAATATTATACGAAATTGAATGATTGTGAAGTTGAATAGTAAAAAGATGAAGAAGACAGAAGGAAATGAAAAACTAACAATTATATTATAAAATAATACTAATAATAGTAAAATAAACTGTGAGGTACAATCATTTAATTATGCGAGTAAATGCTGATTGTCGTAAAACACGGTTGAAGTGTATTTTTTTTTGTTTTTTTTTTTTTTGCGATTTTTTTCTCACTCACCTTGTTAGCCAAGTTCGATTAGCTGGAGGAAAAAATGAAAAGATTGTCGGACGGATGAAAATCGAAGCAACGAACTGTTTTCAATTCCAAACGCTCTTATAATCGGAGTCGAGGCAACAGATCTAATACGCTTATTGTAGAACTGTGTTACTAGGATTGAGTAAAATAAATAAATACGTAAATAATCGAATAAATGCATACATATGTTATATATAATATACATAATATTGATATATATATATATATATATACACATGTGTATATTGTTACCGAAAGACGTACTGAGAGTAACGACCCTGTAGATAAACAACCTCGTGTATTATTAGGAATAATAATGGACCAACAGAATTAGTGCGTGGAGCCTGCTTTGAGCGCTATCGATTCGGTTAAGTGTAACGATTATTTTGTGATTGTATAATCAACGTGAAAACGCGGTACGGATAACGGTACCTAAAATTTTTTTAAAACAAAAACTATCCGACGAAACGGCGGTGCGTATAATAAATGTATAATACAAACATACGTACATGCGTACGTAAATATGTCGTAAATTATTATCATACAAAGCGTAATAATGAATTTGATCGTTAAAATTCTGCCTCTATGACGTCGTTACTCGAAATCCTTTACATAAACTACAATATTACTGTTATCATAATTACGTTATCGAATATTATTAATCTAATACATGTGTAACACGTAATGTTAACTATGTATGTATATACACATTATATCACACTTGTACATATTTATATCACGATTAATGCCTATGAACATAATAATATATATAGATATATATATATATATATATTATTTATCACTGGCACGTTATGTAATGTATATAATTGAGGACGGTGATTTGTAGGTATCGAAATGAGGATATAGACGGGCCATTGCCAACATCTACGTATACGTATAATGTAATAATTCAAACACTTTGAATGTAACAACATAAATTAAACGCGATGGAACTGCGGCGTTTGGAATTGAAAATAACAAGTCTCATATCTAGAAATGATAATACGTCTTATATATCGTGTGTGAGCTTCGAAATTCGCGGCTAGGTGGATAATGTGTTTAGTTCCAATTTTTAGGAAATTTCATTCCGGCCTAACGCCCACTCGAAGAACATTTATACAGCATAAGACTGATTCCCGAGATCGAATCAAACGCCGTTGAATCGCGCTCCGTGAATTAACTGAGCCCCTAGAATCACTGAGCGCGATTTGAATGAAAAAAATAAAAAAATAAACAATGTTCTTATCTCACGATTTTTTTTTATACTTCAAACTTGGAGGAAACTTTTCTAAGCTGCTTGGTCGAATTGGAAAAATTTCAGAAATTCGTTTGTCAGTTTGTATAATAATAATTATTTGAACTATGAATTTCGTTTTTATTTTCTAGTCTTGAAATGAAAAATTCTGTGACACGAACAACGGTTTCAGGATTTCTTCGGTAGAATTTTTTTTTTTTTTTTGGAAAGTGATTGTTCATTTCTGCGTAACCAATATCGTCGCAGTTGTTCTTGACGAAGGATAAATTGAATTCAGTTTTGAAAAAGCCTGAACCTTTGCCAGCGTCGCTAAATTTTTTGCTTCCGTTTTTAATGAATCCGTGGATTATACTAAGTGATTACGAAAATTGTATTTTTCATCTTCGTTTTCATACAAGTATGCATACTGTACATTTTTTTCAAATTGTTAATTGAAAACATGATTGTTGTAAAAAAAAAAAAAAAATTGTCAAATAAATATACTCCCAGAATATATAATATCAAACGTCGACATGTTTGAAAAATTTCTATTTCACGGTTTCAGATCACCTCTTGTGCTCACTGTCTTGTGGTAAAAATTTCACTGTAATAAATAAGCGAGAGGTCATCAAATCGGAACGTGTTTCCAATGTCTTCTAGTTGAGTACGTTAAGATTGAATAACCAAATATCTGTGAAAAGTGAACCGAATTGAACACAATATACAGAAAGTAAAGTGGAAGAAAACGATCCCCGTCCACAATCCGTTCGCACGTCACGCAATAGCTTAACGCCATCTTGTTTCTAGGATGCGGAATCGTGAAAATGCGTGCTATAGATTCCGCAAAAACTATATTAACTGCCCTAAGTCTCGCTATCAGTGGCTAAGCTTCTATATAAGTCGAAAAAACAAACACAGTCGATCGGAAACCGAGGAAAAAAATTGTTTCAAACGCGAGGTGCAAGGCTGTCATTTTCTAACCTATCATTCTGCGTCGTTTCGTTACAATATTTTTCATTTCTTGGCTACTGTGTCATCTTTCAATAAAAAACACTACCATTTTTTCCACACCTTCTAATCCTCCGAATCAATTTTTTTATCGATGATCGAGCATTTTTTGAACGTTCAAAATATTCCACAATTGATTGCACAACGACTATATTTGATATTAATCAGGATTCTTGTTTAAAGCACGAACTTCATTATAGGGATAAAACGAGTAAACTTGTTCTGTATCTATTGCGACACAATCATTGGGTCCCAGTTTTGGAGAGAAAAGATGAATAAGATTGTAGCCTGATCTTGTTATCGTTAGGCTGTGACTCAACCATCCAGCCGTTATTATTGTGCTTGTACTTTTTTCCCCTCTTATTCTTCTTCGTTTGCCAATAAGAGGTATCAACTATTCGGACTGGATCGCGACTTTATCGCCGTAGAAACGAATCGTAATTCATCGACGTAACGTAACAGACGCGCTGAATGTATAACGGTTCATGAAAAATTCATAGTCTGTATACAAATTTTCGTTTGACATCACACTTTCACTATGTAAATTTATGAGCTACTCCGATTTTGCCATAAGGCTATGTGAATCGTTGAGTGTGATTGAAAATCGATATGAATTCTTTTCAGATCATGGTAGGAGACAGAACGAAAGAGTCTTTGTCGCATTCGAATGTCTGTGACGAAAGTTGAAGGAAAATCGACTACCTTCGAATTGGCCACAAAAGTATTTTGAAGTGACGCAGTTTCAAGGGCTGACAATAAGTATGAACGACTTTTCTTATCTTTTACTGGTGAAAATAGTATGTGAAACACATTTTACGTATTAAGATTTTCTACACCTTAGACAGACGAGTAGCTATAAACGTTTTGGACACAAATTCCTACTGCCGATACTTACCGACATCTAACCCAGACTCGAATCCTTCTCTGCTGTGACGTCATCGCGGACGAGGGTTTGAGTCTAGGTATGATATCGATAAGTGTCAGTAGTAGGAATCTGTATCCAGAACTCTCATACTCAGACGGATGTGAACTCTCTACGGTAATTTTGGTCAAAAACACCATTTAACGGACGACTCGAGCCAAACGAAAGAAAAACAAAAATCCGTTTGTTTCGATTTTGATGCTGTATCCGAATGTGGTCAATCAATCGAATATGTCCCGCCTACTCGGTTTTATGAGAGGGTTGGGAGACGAAAAGCGTCGCTGAAAAAGAGAGCAATATCCCGAAGTCAGCCTGTGCCGAGAACAAACTTGAGAGTTGAGTCCGTGGAGTACAAGATCTTTTCGGCGTTCGCAAATGGAGAACGTTCTGGTAATTAATGTTATACACGAGTAAACCGCTTCGTCATATAATGCTGTACCAAGCAAGTCCACGGAGGTAAAAGAAAACGCAGCAAATTCAAGTCACCGTTCAAATATTCTGGAACAAAAGATGTCATATCTATATAATTTCAGGACGTTGAACGTTGCTGTTGTTTGAATAATCGTCTGGCAAGTTTCTATCGGCGTTTATAAATGCACGACATAAGTGAATTCAGAGAAGGGCAAAGTTACTTTAATTCTATTCTATCATTTCAGATTCTCAATTTCAAACTTATGATCATGGTAGGCATTGTACCTGCTGATATATACAGTAAAGTTTTCGACTTTGCTGAACCTGGGAATGCCGAACTTTCATCACTCTTATAAAAAACCTGATATCTTGTAACAAAGAGCTTCTTTTCACTTCCGAGCAGATGCCATCTTAGTTAGTAGAGTCAATTTATCCAATCTGAGAACCCGAAATTTATATCTTACAAAATGTTCGCGTGGTTTAAAGCTTTTAGAAATGAAATCTGCATCATCGCTTAGGAATGATCAGGAATGGAAAAATATCGCGGTAAAAAAAAAAATTGATCAAGTTTAAATAAAACACAACTAATGATTCTGAAATTTTAAATCACACACCAGCGATAAGACTCGAAGATTTGAAAAAATTAGTTTTGCTTCGCTACAACAATCGTTAATTTTTTCAAAATCTGCCGAAACTCTGTTCACATTTCGGATTACCTCAACGTTTCTTTCTCTCCTCTACGCAATTAACGTTACTTCAGTTTGTTAAAGAAACAATGATCCCACCTTGACTGCAGATTTTCTTTATCCCCAATTTCTGATATGAGATTTTGAGAAAGTTCAATCCGTCCCATTATCTCTCCTCGACTCGGGGGACTTTCGGCGCGAAATTCAAGGCTCAGCGAGAAAGTGTCGCGGTCTAATAAGCATAAGCTTTCCTATGCGACCGAATTGGTTTTCCAGAGGCAGATATCGCCCAGCCTCCGCAATAGATAGCCACCGAGATAGGAACGTCGGGATTTACGCCTATCCCCAAGGGTACATACAATATATATATATATACATACATACATACCTCTTACCTGTGAAGCGACATCACACACGGGTTGCAGAGTAAATATAATATAACCATTTCCAAACATGAGATTCAAGGGGGCGCCGCTCTCCCGCTACCAAGGCTCTATTGAATTGGCTACTTGAAACTGCACCGCCTCCTAATAGACGCCACGCTATATCACTCCCGTCTCGTATATGAGGTTTATTGTATAAATGTATGAAACATCGAGAGAAGGAAAGATAGAAAAGAAACGTAGCACCGTCTTCAAAGAATATCTGACAAGACACTGCGTTCAGGATTTCAGTTGGAGTTGGATATTCGAAGGTACAAATTTGAAAGCTTAAAGGGTGGGTAATACTACATTGTGCACACGAAATCTCAAGGGTCATTTGCTCCGAATTATTCAAGATATTCAAAATTTATTGAAATTTTTCAACTCTGTTTTTCATACGTGTTAAATAAGTCTCGTAGTGAGGGAATTTTTTCTTCTTTTTCAATTATTTTAAAACAAAATGACGGCGGATTGGCTGATGAAAGGAAACTCCATTTTTGTGAATGACCTCCATGGGTGACCTTCTGCAGGTCACGATTTTCAAGCTTGATTGAAAAACGAGAAAAATTTTTTGAGAAGATAACAAAATCTAGTAAAGTGTGTAGAATTTTTAAGGAATATTAATGATTACAAAAATCGCGTCAATTTGAACGAAAAAGTTTTTTGGTCACAAATCGATCATAAAATCGTTCAATTTCAATCAATCGAATAAATCGTACGTAATTCACTAGAAAATGTCATTACAAAGCTACAGATAAAATTTAGAGTTGGTCGGTTAAAAATTGAAGACGCTAGTACGTCACTCGCTTTGAAAAACGTAGATTTGATAAAAATGCATTTAAAGAGCGAGCATTAGAAGCTCGCTCTCAAATTATCTGCAAATCAGCATCGAGACTTTGATCACGCTCGAGAAATTGAAATCAACGTTTTGGACCATTTACAAAATTTTCCCTCATATCCAGACAGTTGGTTATAATTTTTAAATAATTGAGAAACTCTGCACTTGAGCCAGTGAAAAAAAAAAAAAAAAAAATGGTAAAATAAAATTGCAAGGTTGAATTAGCTCTTAACAATCCAACTAAGTTTTTATCATCTTTTATGCAGCTTTTGCGATAAGTTTCTGTGTTGATAAATTCTACGCAAATCCGAAATAACAGTTTTCCGAAATTTGTAATTCTTTTGACCGACTGTTAATAATTCATCCGACAATTTTCTCCCGACAAGGGAAGTAAGCTCGCCCGTTACAGCCAGAACGCATTGAACGCGGAATCCTTTTCCACGTTAGCCGAGCTCCGCGATTTGATTAATGAACATTCGAGAGGGAAATTCTTGAGTTATATAATACGCCCATATTTTATTCAATGCGCGGTATCAAATGTCTGCGGCCCGCTTTTTCACCAAATGTAGAGTAATTTTTCTCGAGGGACGAAATATCCTGTTCCTAAAAACAGTCACGCGATTTAATGCATTCCATCATTATTTCATCATCGTCATTGCGCGGTGAGATATGAATTTTAAGACGAAACGCAATCGTATTTCGGTACGAAGAATTCGGCTTCACCCTGAAGCTTCAGGCAGTTCGATTCGATTAAGATTGTAATTTATTGGCTTCGGTTCGGCAGAGATTAAAAAATACCGAAGTGATCACTGTGGGCGTATCGATGCTATCTTCAATTCGCATTCCTTGCTGCCGATTTACACGATTGTAGCCGTAAATTAAATTCTCAACGATATTCAAGGAAAAACAAATTTCTTTCATGTTGACAAACGCGTCCAAGTTCATGAGCTGCAGATTATAGTCACAAGGATTCGAGGTTTAAATTGCGGAAGCATTTCTTCAAGGGTGGGTGTCTTTGTACAACTTCTTGTACCCACCTATTCTCCGTTTTTCTTTTTCATGACGTAGCATTTCGCAGAAGGTATGAAACTATAGGTTTGTAAACATCTGCTCGCTAACCAGATTCCAAAAAAATTGATCTGCTCCTAGTTGTAAGATTTCCTGTCAAACAATCTCTGAAAATCTCTATGGTGATCGGGATCATTTAGACTCGAATAAAAAAAGAACGCCAAATATATCATATACTTCAACATTTCAATTATTAAAGCTTTTCTAAAATTGTTGATCAAGTTCGATTTGTCTCGCATAATAAGGTTATTGTTTTATTCGTCTTCACCACCATTGGTGCAAATCATGTTACTAGAAATTTTCTAAACAGTTGTTTCTCTTTTCCTAACTTTCGATTCAGACTACGAGACCCATTTATGCTTAAGCCACCATGCGCATGAATCCGGTTTGCATAGAATCCATGTACGAACAAGTTTTACGAAATCTCGGTTAGAGTTTGGGGAATTAAATGTCACACTTGAAACCTTGGAGTTTATCCATGGATGTAGAGTAGGGTGGTCCTTGCAGAATTCAATTTTAATTTTGATTGGCTCACCCCCCAAATCAGCTTCAAGTAATTTAAAAATAATTCCCTAATTTTTTCAGATTTCCACCTCAACCCGTGCCCGCAAGAGGATGGATTTCCCTATTTAACCCATTCAGGGACATATTGAATCCACAGAACGGATTTAGATAAAATTTGGTTTAAGGGGGTTCATTTGGCCGTTGATTACGAATCCGACCCCTAAATTTCAAAATTAAAAATGACAGATCCAATATGGTGGACCGCGATCCCGAGTCACTTGATGTTGCCATATTGGATCCACCATTTAAAATTTTGTAGTTTCTACTTCAGAGTCGTAATCAGCGTCCTGAAAACCTCTCGAGTACCGAGTTTCACCAAAATCGAATGATTTTTTGAATTTTTGTCCACCGTATTGGACCCGAAATTTTGAATTGTCAAATTTTGAGTTCAGATTCGTAATCAGCGGCCTGAGAAGTGCGCCTATACCAAATTTCATCGAAATCCATTCGGTAGATTTAATGTGCCCCAGAAAGGGTTCAATGGAGAAACCACATTCTTGTGAGCACGGGTTAGAGTTGGGATAAAAATCTGTAAGAATTAGGGAATCTTTTTCGAATTACTTGAAACCGATTTTTAGGGTGAGCTAGTCGAAATTCAAAAATGACCTCTGCACGGACCACCCTGGTATACAGGCACGTACGTACATAGCATGGTGTAGGTATGTATAATTCATCGGAGGCAACAAGCAATCAAGTGAATCCTGGTGGGATGTCGCACGGCCACTTGAGTGGATAACTTCTATTAGTTCGAAGTTACCCGGGGGACATTTGGTCCACGAAGTCAGGAGCTGAGCCGAGACCGTGTGGAACTGCATCTGGGAGCTGCTGTTGCGGGATGTAAACGAGGACGAAACCAAATCCGGCAGGTACCACAGCCACAATTGCCAAGATGTCGTAGGACGATTCACGACTTGTGCCCAACTCTGCAGGTGGGGAAAATGACCGAGTCAATTATTGCGGTGTCACTGAAACCCGCCCGCCACCAACGCTAATTTCATCGTAGATGAAGAACCAATGGGAAATTGCGTTGGCACATTTCTCTCTTTATCTCTCTCTCCCTCTCTTCGTCCAGGACAGTCGATTATTATTCCATCCTTCTCACGCTCACTGCCCTACTCTGGCCAACGACTCGTTAAATTTATGCCATTTACTACCCGAATTGAATTTCAAGTTCTTTATACAACTCCCCTGAACTAATGGATACCAAAGTGCTTAGGAAAAACGGCAGGACACACCTTCTCGGATATCTTATACCACGTGAATTATGAACCCAACTCGAACCGGTACACAATGGTACGTTTATAAAGGATGCAAATTTCGCCACAGCCTTGCATGCTTCGGTTTTTTTTTATGCCACCCTCTCGTGCCACCTCTATGCCACCCTCTCCAGCCTAAGCGGAATCTGATTCTCCGCAACTTCTTGCCCGCTAAATGATATTTTGATCTCGAATTGCACCGCTCTGCAACGAGTCTAATCAATAGTCGTTGATTAGGGTGAACCAAATTCGAGAAACACGTACCAGCTGCTGTGGGGGGAGGGGGGGGGGGGGAGGGATGAAAAAAATTGTGTGATTAGTTCGGGTTGATTTATTTTTATTTTCTCTAAAACGAGAGGACGTTGAATTGGCGCGTTTTGTCGTTGAACCCGCGATGAATGCTAATTGCCAAATTGTAGAGGACCATCGGAGACTCCAATTTGAATCATAATAGTAGACGGCGCGGAATTGGGGACTTCTTTTTGTCCGATGAGCCTTGACGTGCCTCGCAATTATTTATTCCGGCATCTTCGTTGAATTTCAATATCAGACAATCAGCCCCGGACCGAGTGATTCGTGGGATATCGATCTGAATTACACCGATTCCAGATTGACTCCTATTTCGCCCAGACAGAAGAAAATGAATAATAAAAAAAAAATGTAAGGGATGTATGCCATACGGCACGAAAACGATGAGAGATCGCGTTGTTATTTTCATCTCGAATGCCAATTGCTCCCGAAAGTTAACGACACTCTCCGTCGTCAAAAACCAATTTCGTTAATAGGCGTATATTTTATTGCCTATATATCCTTTATCGCCGCCTGCAATCTCCGCCAATCGGAAGGATCTTGTTTATAGAGAGCAAACGGTTCGCCGTTTACGAACGATCTGGTGGCTTTGCGTAGAAAACAGCTTACACTCGCTACATAATTGATTTTCTTGATACTGCTGCGTGTCAACGTTATTTTCACGCGTAGTTTATTCTATGTCAGAAAGATTAACGCTCCACGTTTCCGATCATCTCTACGGCCCGCTGTTCCAGGTTGAAAAAACTTTTACCTTCACCCCCCTTCAAAAATTCCTCTTCAATCTTCTCTCTTTTCGTGTAATTCCCGCGAATGGATAAGTATAAGAACTGTGGTAGGCAAAAATTTTTTTCGTCATCTGCGCATTTGAAACAATAAGCTCGACATTTCTGAATTCCTTATCATGAAACTCTATCGACTAATGAATTGCACCTAATTTCTGTCCACAGTCGGCACCGAGGGGTGGAATATAAAAGAGACGTCGTAAACGAAGGAATTTCCTCTGACGCTCGGATCGTTTCAATGAAAAGTATCCTCACCGTGCTCTCTGATCCAGGAGAAACAGATACTTGGAAAAGACGCAGATAAGAGAGGTACTGGCAGTTCAAGATTATGACCACAGTTTGAAAGTGCACTCGAGTGGGATCTTCCGGGGTAAAATATCGCGCTCCCGGAAGGCGGCGACGAATCAACGCTACAAATTGCCCCAATTTTCACCGTCGTCTACGGAATCATATCTGGATGATTAAAAATACGATTATCACCGGCTTTAGCCCCAATCGCTTGAGATTAGAAGTGAAGAGGATCTGCCACTTTGCAGTCTACTAGATTCGGCTCGTATTATGGATAATTTACGCGTTTTAGTCACCTACTGATCCTGCAGCGTGCATTGCTTGGCTTGTACTCGGTTTTCGAGATTTGGTAGACTCTCTTGGTCCTGCTGCAACTCTGCTCAAATTAGCAGAGACCGTGTAACTTTGTCGATTAACGTCAAACAGTTATAACACAGTTATTGATTGGTATGTACTGTGAACTTAGAGATATCAAAGATCCCCGGTATTACTAATTCCGTACCAAGCAGGATATTGCTGTGCGGAAACGATTTTATTCGCGTTTTAATTCCGTCGATATGTAAGTATTCCCCCATCATCAAACATTCTGGAAATTAGGTTTGCATCTTGGCTAAGTGTCGGTAAGTGTCGGTATGCGAATCTGTATCCAGAACCTGCCTAGGATACTTACGTGCGTATCGAGTGGCTAATTGATTCTCTTCAATTTTTATCATCATCGATACCAAATTTATAAGTCTTATAACGACGAGGAATTCACCATCGAACAATAATTTCCAGAGATTCCACAATAAACCTAAGTCTTGTGTTTTTTTATTTTAAGCCTATTTGAACATTTGGGGCTTAATTATACCCTCATTTCCGAACCGATTAATCGCGCTGCATGGATACAATCCCGTTCCAAGCTCCACTGAGCATAATCTACCAAAATTATGATAAATTTGTCAGGCAGATTCAGTTTCGAACGCGTTTTGAAAAAAGCGACAGATTTTCCTAGAGTGACTAGACTATTTCGTACAGTGCACACAGAAATTAACTTACTGTTTTACTCTGAACAGTCCGTAATAGAATTGGAATGAACATTTGCGACCCATCGGTATCTCGGTAGCGGAAGAGCGGAGCTTTCGGACTCCTTTGAAGAGTCCTTTGTGCTCGGTTGCAAGCTTCTTACAATCCTTCCATGGCAAAAAAAGGTTCGCCAGGAGCGTACTAACGAGTGGTTTGAACGTAGAGAAATATCAACCCTGTAAAGTGTCCTCGATACGAAGAGAGAAAGACAGAGAGAGAGAGAGAGAAGAAGGTTCGAGAATTTCCTGAAATTCCACCGTGAAACGCAGCTCCAGGCATCCCCCGGATCAGTGTCGGTGACTCAAAGCCGACTTGCCCTGTGATTCAGGAAGGCATCGCTGTGTAAGCCGTCTCTGCAGCCCCGTAAAAAACGACCGACAAAACGTCCCGTTAAATTGTCTCGATGTCCAACGCGGAAGTTTCGCCACGGCGGAAAACCGGAGGGTATGTACCATGATTTCATTTATTACCGATATCGGTTCGCTCTCTTCCCCGCTCCTCGTCCTTGTGCAGAGCCCCCATTACCGAAGTATAACACAGGTATAGCAGGCCTGCACCGCACTTCGAAGGGACGAACCTCGGTGTCTTTTCTGCACTGCGGCGCAAGTGTCTCAATCGAGTTTTACGACCATACTGCAGTTTCATTGCAACAGTTTTATTGAGTCCTCTTCTACGCTGTATCGTTTATATACGGTGCGCAGAAGGAGAGGAACTGCTACTCGACTATCTTAAACAATTTGTGAACTTCATGTATCGAATGTTCCCTGTTGAAAAATTGATAACAAGGTTCTAAACGTACACGTGGGGACAATGAATCTGAGACGGCTAATTTTTTACACTAGACAGTTATGTTGGCAACACCGAGAAACTTACAGCGCCATAATCGGCCGAGCGCGAAACTAACTTAACCCTTTCGCTACGGACGCATTCTACGTCGCGCCGTCCCCGCTGACCGAGCAGTCGCGGCAAGCGTCCGTACTTGCGGAACAACTGCAAGCGCCCGTCAGACACACAATACCACGCTATCTTACGCAGAGCGAGTGCAGTCGCTCGTAAAAAAAATGCTTAAAAAATTATAACATAATGTTGGGTTACCACGGTCACCGTTCGTACATAACGAGCGTCAAATGTTGGGTTACCATGGTCACCGCTCGGACAGAGCGAGCGTCGGGCGTTGGGTGACTATAGTCACCAATCGGACAGAGCGAGCGTCGGGCGTTGGGTGATCATAGTCACCGATCGGGCCGAAAGGGTTAATCTCACTAAACATAACATAACCCATGACCGTCGAATCTAACCTAACAAATTGACGTGTCGATCCAATAAGTCATTATCCCCGCGGTATTCTAAGGTTAGATTTGACGGTCATGGGTTATGTTATATTTATTGAGATTGAGTTTGTTTCGCGCTCGACCGACTGTGGCGCTGTAAACTTCTCTGTGTTGCCAACATAACTGTCTAGTATAAAAAATTAGCTGTCTCAGATTCAATGTCTCCAAGTGTACGTTTCAGTCTCTTCTAAGCGTCGTTAGCGTTATAAATGAATCATCGATTAATTCTTCAGCTCCGTTAACCCTGAAAAGAAAATCCTGTCTACCTGCACAAGGAATATATATATATATATGATATATGTATATACTGGGTAGATAATTAATGGTGATTAATGATTGCTTAGCTCTCTTTCTCTCTCAATCTACCTTATTCTCTCTCGCCGAACAAGCGCAACACTTTTTACCATCCCGTGAGTTCTTCTTTTTTTTTCGAAACGTGGTACCCAACTATAATTATTAATTAGCCTCTTCCGAAGGTAGTCGGCTACCAACGCCGAAATATCTTATACCGTACGCAGCTAAGGACGAAAGTTGACAAACCGAAGGGTACCTAATGAAACATATCGGTAAATAATTTAGACGATACATGTTCAAGTTATGGAAGAAGTGCTTAACGGGTAGCTGCGAGGAGGCCGTACAGATAACTCGCGTCCATTCGAACTTGATAATTCAACGACCGAAAGGACGAAACGCGAAGGATACTCCTTGGAGAGCTCGCCCGCTATAGTGTAAGGTATTGTATAGTGTATATAGATATTCGTATATACATGTATCGTATACGTACCTACTAACCCTATGGACCCTATGTAATAAAGAAACCCATCTTAACTTTGGTATGATTCAAAAAGTAAACTTTTCAAATTGTAAGAAAAGGTTATATACGAATCCGAAGGACTTCACGAGATAGAGATAAGACTGGAGTATTTTTTTTGTACTCGATCCAGAGCCAGAATCATTATAAAAATTCGAATTTTAAAAGTGGAGCACGAAAATCCTCTCGAGCGATTCGAAGGTTAAAACTTGCGCCAAAGTTGTGTACAAAATGTTTCGGTAATTTGGTATAAACAATAGAACTCACTCAGAGGAGTGTAAATCGAATCGACTCGAAACTCTCGGTAAAAAATTTTCTTCCTCTCCTCTCTCCGGTTCCAACTTTTGTTCTTTCTTTTTTTGCTTCTTTCTCCTGATCTCGCACTTTAGCGGGTTCAAGTTTAACGCGTATATTTCACCCGAGACCAAAAGGGTTTCGTCGGCAGACAAAGTTAATTCACCGAGTTAGAGCCACTTCGCAGGGGGCGGGGGGAAAACTAAACCGGGACAGGACGGGAAAATTTTATTATACGTATATACGAAATACGCGTTATAGCTGTATAAGGAACCGGTCGGAGTTTCAGGATTAATCAAACTTCAATTTTGCTCTGATTTAGTACTTCATTTAACACAGTTCGTCGTCGAACTTCTTTCCACACCTGTCAAAGATAATTACGCATCAAGATACCGACGGAAATTACATTTATTATCCTTGATTCCTCAAGAATACTTAGCTAGATTCCGCGAATCAGTTTTAAATATTCACGTAAACACACGCTATTATACACTAAGAGATATGTGTGGCCTGAAAAAAAAAAAAAATTTCCACCAATTTATACTCGATATAAAAAGGTTGGGACAAGAGGTACAATTCAATATTACATAATTTATATTAGACGGAAAATGATAGAAACTAAGACAGAAAATATGATTGATGGCTTGCAAAACTGACCAATTAATAATTAGTAAGGATGGACTTACGTCCTTGTGATACTATAAAAAAAGTTCATGAAAAACTCCTTCTTTAATAATAATTAAATATCGAGCCTAATGACGGCTGTTAATTTCAACCTACATAAATTATGTAGTTAATGGCTGTCAAAAAATAATTTAAAGCCAGGATTTAAGACGGCGAGGCTGCATTGAAACAGTTTATACATGAAAGGCAGCTGCTTGATGAATTAATTTTTAACGTTTAATTGTACATTTAAGCTGCCAAATTGAGAATAACGCTTTGATAATATTAAACGAATCCAACGTGGAGAGAAGAATGGGAAACGAAGGGAGGTGAAGAGGGGAAAAAAATGTGAGGAGGAGTTAAAAAATTGTTTTAATATGTATTCGAATATATTAAATTAAAACTTGAGGTTAACAGCCCGAATTTAACAAGCCCGATACGTCATGAGAACGTGATATTGTATTAAAAAAAAAAACAAAAAAAAAAAAAAAAATAGAAACCAAAAAAACTAACGAAACAAAAGAAATGAAAAACAATAGTAATAACAAATAACGCCTGGGTGGAAATTTAATAAAAATGACTTTACATTTGGAGATAAAAACGCTGCAGGAATGAACCAAGACGCAAGCAACTTCGGTAGGAATAGAGGTAATCTTTTCTCTCTTGTTATCACATTTTTCGTATTTACTTCTTGTTGCGAAGACAGGGCTCGTTAATCCCAAGCACCAGGCACTCGGATCAGAAAATTTAATATGAAACAAAGAATTGTATAACTTTCTATGTACGTATAATATGTACACATATATACCCGGCACCTTGGCCCTCGTTTTTCACCCTCCTGCACCCTAATGAATCCTCAAAGCGAGTTATTGCGTATTCCCTTTCATCCCCTTCTTTACTCTACTAACGAACTGCAGCAGTTTTCGTTTACATCTTATACGCGAAAATAATTAACGCAAATTTGTCACAAAGGATTTGCTCAAGATGAAGCATATCGGATTTATTGTCTTTTTACAATGGTAATATATACGTATATATATATATATATATCGGAAGAAAGTAATTTGCGATTTTTCAACTTGACGCACCCGAAAAATGTATGCTTAGGTTAAAATAAAGATACCGCAAGTAACGTAGAACCTGAATCTTATCACAGAATCTTTCTTTTGACCTAAGAAAAAAACAAAACTTTTTTGCGGGTTCCAAATTGGGAAAATCCCCTTTTTTGCTAAAGCACTCGAATGTGTGAATTATATATTTATATGAGTTGAAATAGCGTACCTTATGCGATCAGCTATTGCAGATATTCTATAATGATAATTATAATGCATAAAATCCGAATTTTGAACATCACATATTCAGTCTTCCATCGTTGAAACCGTTCAATTTATAGAACCGAACTTTTGATTGCAAGTTATTGAAGATATACGTATAATTTTTCAGTGTAGAGGTGAAAATTTTTATAGGTACCGCGATGCAGTCGTTGAAAACTTTGAGATTGAATATTGCTAAGGGAAGTTTCGTTTTTTACAGACGTTGAAATAATTTTTGACTAAACTATGCCGAATGCGGAAAAAAATACGGGATATGAAATCAGTTCGCAGATATTGAGAAAAAATTCAATCAATCTTTATTGTATAATGATCGGATTTTTTCTGCTCATTCTATCGTATTATCGGAAAAACAGCGCAAACCAGTTAATATTTTATTTTATCTGAAACAATTCCAACGTAATTTAGAAGAGTTTTAATTAAATTTCTAGAAATATTAACAACGACAATTTAAAATTATATCGTACTTTCTTCACCTTAGTTATATAAATTTCTAGGCTTACACAAAAGCAACAGAAGCGCAAGTTCACGCGGTTATACCTTCTGTATGTGAGTTTTTTTGTTTTTTTTAGCCATCAGCTATCAACGTCTTTCCATCAAGACGCATTTCGTACACTCAAATATGGTTTACTCGGTATTGAGGAACAAATGCGGTAAAAATACAGTCTCTTAACTATTTTCATTACGTATTACAGCCAAAAAAAAAAAAAAAAACATACAGTTCAAATACGAAATGGAAATTAATTTCGTAGCTCAAACAGAAAATGAAGTAAGTGAAACTATTCTTTTTTTATTGTGGTAAAACTTACATTATTTTCTTACATTTGTTCCTGTAATTTGATGTTGGTCGAATAATAAATCGTTCAATGCCTACCTAATAAAAAAAAAAAAAAAAAAAAATGTAGCTCATAATCAAACAAACAGATTTAATTTTGCAACAAGCAGAAACTATGGCTTTGAAAATTGTGATCACGGTAAATACTCGGGTGTAAAAAATATTCTCATGATTCCAACGATATTTAAACCGTGATATTGTAACGTTGATAATTTTCCTGTAATTTCATAGTCGCTATAAAAAAAAAAAAAAAAGAAAAATAAAGAAAAGCTTCTCAGTCTCTTACTCTTTCAGACAGATGTCATGTCCACATTTTGGATCATTTCTATTCGTATCAATAAACCTAGTCTGGACCACAACTGGTCGGCAGGGAAGCTGTAGCAGTAAAGCCCTAAACAATCCGCTGCAAGCCGTATAACCAGAGTGCACGAATGCATGTATAATATAAAGGAGGAAGCAACAGCACCTGCTGTATTGAGAATCGATATAACCTATTCGGTATCGGATTACGTGCGCTCAGTCTGCAGTTCGCACACCTCCAGCATCATCCATTGATGCCGTTTTTCCTTTCCATTTCCATACAGTAGATTGGGAAGATTAACAGGCTTTTCAATCTCTCAGCTCGTTGTCAGTCGTTCGAGACGTACAAGTGCCATTCATTTATTCAATCTCGATCCGTACATCGTCGCTCATGAATCAATTTCTCAAGTGTATAAAAATACTTGTAGTTTATTCAGCAGCGATATCGCAAGTCATTTTTTAACTTACCGTTTCCTTGTTTTCAGAGAAATAAGGAAGTTGTAATTACGTTTTGAAGTTCAGAGAATCACCTCCAATCATTTTCAGATGTAGATCAATTTTTTGTCCGACGATATCTCGAGAATCAGTTACAGGATTTCAATGATTTTCGAGTCAATCGACGCGGATTTTCCAAACTTAGAACTGATTAGATTTTGGCTTTGATCGGTTGGGCAATTTTACAATTATTTAAATGAGGATATCTTGAGAATGGATTAATGGAATTGAATGAAAATTTGTATAGCAAGATTTTTTGGGTCGCTAATCACGAATCTGAAGTCCGATTGCGAAATCCAAAACGGCGATCCAATATGGAGGAAAAAATCTAAAAATATTCCGATTTTGGTAGAAATTGGTAGACGGAGGTTTTTTGAGTCACCGATAACGAATCCAAGGTCAGACTTACAAAATTTGTAACGTTGGATCCATTCTAGTGGTTCAAAATAAAAAAAAAATCGTTATATTTTCACGTAATGTGGTATCCGAGGACTTTAAAATTGTCGATCACAAATCTGCATATTTAATTCGAAATTCGATTTGGATGTTGTTCTTTTTTTTCTCTATGTACTAGGAACCTGTAGTATGAGAACGGGAAGTTCAAGGGCTTTTTATTATGATCAGTTTAAAGCCAGCTTGTTTTTCCTCTAGATTGATAATTGCGACTCAATTGTTCAGCGTATCAAATACGCGGCACTTGATCGTCGAGAAAAATGGTTGAAAATACAAGTTCCGAACATCTCTTACCATAAATCTAATGTCCTGTTTCTTAGTAATATACATTTTCCTCAAACCATGTCAGACTTTGAGTCCGCATCTTTCGCGTATGAAAAATTATCGCGTGAAACTGTTTAAGTGAAAATCGAAAAAGTCAGTGACGTGCAAGTGATTCCAACGCTTATTTCGCGAGTCCTTTTGTTTCAAAGTTTCGTACGTGTCTTATTACAGTTTTGTCATAAGCTTCGTCACTCTGGAACTCATAATTCTGTAACTCCGATTCGAGGGTTTCCGATATCCGCCATAAAGAACCAACGACGAAATACCGCTTTTGCTTATAAGTTAGCACTTATTTAGCAAACTATATTGCGGTATTATAGGTAAACCCATTCGGGATAATCGTGTATGTATGCGACGAACCCGAGATTGCCTGAGGTGAAATGATAACAGATCGTGCGATGCGTGAAACCCTCGGCATTATAACACGCAACTAAACTGGCCTGTTATACACTGGATTATAATAGCATGATAAACCGAGTGACAAGCTGTGCACGTGATGTAACTTGATATACTCATCTTATCCCCCCAAAGTAATACGCGGGTAAAAATATTTCCTGCAAAAACGAAAAAGAAGACCAAAAAAAAAAAACGATCGTCCGCTTGGAAATTTTTTCACATCAGAGAATCGTGAAGAAATTCTTAAGACATGAAGCCTATTCTACAAAAATCTTTTCCTTCTAATTTTCTGATATATTTTTCACATTTTCCTGTAAATTATCGACAAAAAAAAAAAATTGGAGGTAAAGAAATTTTGATTAATTTTTATTATTAGCGTATGAAATATTGTAATAATATTAATTTCACTTTCAAGCAGCACATCTAGAATCGCATCACCGTGTCGTATATTATATATCCGTAATGTAAACCAGCTTCAAATTAAACATCATCGTGTTAAATGAGTAAATTATCACTCCGGGACGTTTGATCGGCACTCAGGAATTTTACGATGAGCCAATCACTATGCAGACAATTATGCACATATTGTTGTATAATATTTCATCGAATCTACTGGGTTAATTTGTTTTCAATCCTGCAATATTGGCATTAAAAATGTGCTGAAACAATCTATGCACTCGACGAAAAATTCAGTGAATTGACGAAGCGTTAAATTAAATTTCGTTTCGCATTTTACAAATTTTTTCGCCAATGACAACAGTGGGCTATATTACTTATTATACCTAGGATTGTAAATTGTTATAACATACCTGCAGCAACGACATCTGCAAGCGTTGAGCAATGTCTGGGAAATAAAATACGTTATTTCCGGATATGAAGGGCTTTTATTTCCAGCCGGTTTATATGCGGCCTTAAACAAACGACTTGTCATAAAATACACATGATACATGTATACTACGCCCGTGGTGTCTAAATATTTTAACGGGCACAAACCGAGCGAAGGGGCGAATCTAGCAGGGGACAGCAGTCAAGTTTTAATTGGTTAATTAACGCTGGAATAAAATGATACCTTGTAACAATAAACCGTCGCTGGAACGCGTATCAGCCTGACGATGAACGATAGAAAAAAAATAAAAAAGAATCACCCATCGCGGGTGAAATTTTCTCCTCTTTATCGTAATCATAAATTTCTCTATATTACCCGAATTAAATTTCGCGTTTGCTACCATACTTGCGGCGTTTCAATGCTAACGACAATAATAAGGTGTTCGTTGTCTTTTTCGTCATACTTTTATAGAATATCATGATTTACCAGCATTCGCAAATCACGTGTCAAAGAACAAGTGCAAATATTTGAATGCCTAAGATGCCTAAACTTTTTAGACGATTGTCATTCTTCAATTTTTGTTTTCCCGCACTGAGAAAAATTTCATTTGTTACAGTAACTAGAAAAATTCAGTACAACAGGTATCGTTAAAAAAAACTGTTTGAATATTGTTGGAATTACGAAAAACGAGGTACGCCTAACCATTTTGCGCTATTGTCGATCCTTTTTTGGTAATTGCAGCGGAAGACCAGTTTGTGAAGTTTACTCTACTTTTTTAGTTAAACAAGACTTTAACGTCAATTTATTGTTCCACAAGCGTTAAATTTTCGCGACAGTCGCAAGAAAACATAGCAGCAGCGGTCGTAATGAGAAAGAATAGCAACGGATTCTAAACTTTCCGGTAACAGCTGGAAAAATAATTTTCATTTTGTACTTGGAACTATATTTTTCGATTGTGGTAAGAAATGAAAATAGTTAAGGACTGAGCGGTAACCGGACCTAAAAATTTCTCTCAGTCTGCCATCTGGGATAAGAAATGTGATTGCACTGTTCGTTGGAGATAAATCTCAAGTACAGGCAAAAAGCTGATCGTGTGTGCGTTTGGAGCGTGATCCATCATCCGCAAGATCCTCACCCTCATCCCGATTCTTGATCTACTTCTAATTGAAATCTCTATATGTACACGTATAATAGGTATGTATAAATATCCTCTAAAGCGAATTCGGCGAAATCTTAGGTTGTAATTTATCACCATACACCGGTGGCCTTTCTCGACGATAATCCCTTCCCTGCACGTTCCACGCTCTATTATCTTAATTAAAAGTCACCCATGCGTATTGTGCGATGCTTATCTTCCGCTGCATACGAATATAGATATACGTATAGTGCATGAATGCGGTTTGCTTTAGGTCGACTTTGATGGGAGGAGACACCATAATATTTGACGATCAAATTGCGCGGTAGGTCAAAATAATGCACGACACCGTCATATGTGTACTTAACGTATTCACAGTACACCAACATATGCACCTAAACCTGAGGTTTGATGATCGAATCACGTATTAATGTTTCATGATAACATTCAGTTCAACAACAGAGCTAGAATTTCGCCATATTGTTGCTGCGCGTGTTTCATTCTGCATGTTATCGTGTGAGAGAACTGCTACTGCACTTATGATTAAAACGACATAACGCTTCGCGTTCGTAATTCGAGTTCAATGTCACTGAAGATTTGATTTTACGATAGAATGAAAATTCAATTCGCCGTGGTGCAACCAACGTTTCAATTCAACGTATTTTTAAATGACACGCTCTATTTATGTGGATTTTTTTTTTACAAAACCACTGTTTTATTGCAGACGTATACGATTACAGACTTGGTTTACACCGCGATGCAGTTGAAGTTGAGTACGTACGTTGATTCAATCTAAACACAGATATAGGTATGTATAGCTACGGTTAACTGTACAGTAATAAGGCATGACTTATCGTTCATCGCTCGAGTGAGTTGCGCCTGTTTATTAACCATTGAAAAATATTTCACATTATGCACCGTACGCAAATGCCGTGCGTAGATTGTACAGACCACTTCGTGATAATTCAATTTTAAAACAGTCCGTTTGAACGGAGTAAGTGAGTAATGGCGCTATTGAAATTTGCGATTGATTCATACTGAAAAATGGAAATTACGCCTGAGAGAGAAAAATTTAATCTTTTAAACCGATTGAAAATTAGCAGCGGTTTTAATTTCGTGTTATCGTCTCTGGAATTGGAATCCGTGATCATATTCGCATCACGTAACTATTTTGCAATTCAGACCGTCCAATCAGTTTTCACCGGGCATGACTATAATTGACTTCTTTTGCGTCTGCCCGAATCTAAATATCGGTTGTTCTACGCAACACGTTTATTTCCATTGAAACAACGTTCGATATAAAAGCATCGTCAGAGAAATCTTGAAAACTGTATAAAGATCAGCTCTCTACCTATAAATTTTTAATAATTTCATCAGATAGAGAATGACTTGTATTCATACCATGCATAATTCTTTTCAAAATATCCCAAATACAATTGGAAAGTATTACCGATCGATTTACTACTATTTGGAAAGATAAATTAGGCAACACAAATTGATTTGTTTAACATCATTTTATTCACAATCTTTTTCTTTTCATTTTTCTTACAATTAGTTCCAATGGTTTTAGCTAGCTCGCTGTAAAACAAGCTGGACAGACCTGCCGAGAATTCAACCTGGCAAACTATTGTAAGCCCGGGGGAACATTGTTTGTTTAAATAAACGCCCTGTATCAGTTGGCATGGCCAACTGACTTACCGATCGAAATACCTTGTCTCAATATAAGATAACGGCCCTATTGTTACCGACTAAATCGCCACGAGTATCGACTACCGGCCAAATCCATTTGAAATATTGCTGAGGGCTGATTTCGTGTCCTTTTGCTTGTTTAAAAAGATTACCCGTAGCTGGCTGTCTGTAGCAACGTCATTCATGAATTAGGCGATGATTGACTCTTATCGCACAGCGGGTACACTGCGATGCATAAATATACATATCGCGGAAAGTAACTCGTCCATGGACTTTATAGCCTCAGAAATGCAGGAAATACAAGAATGGTAGCACCTGTGAGAAAGCTGCACAAATTCTGTTACAAAAGAGCGATGCACCATCGAAATTTGAACCTTTCCCGTTCATTTGTTCGTTCAATACATGAAGAATAAGGATGAGTTTACTCAGTCGGTAGAGGTAGAAGACTGTATACCCTTAAAGTAAATTCGAGAGTAAATTTACTTGCATTAATCCGGGAACGATCTTTGTCTAATTGTAAAATGATGAACCAATAATTGACCGGACGCAACGTGGAAAGGTCTACGAGGTGCTGAAGTTTTCGATTCATTTGAAAAACTTGTAATCTCTTTTACCGACGCAACGGAATTCCCCATGACGTCAGACGCATACCACCTAACAGGTGAGCGCAAGATGGCTACGTTAGGTACACAACTTCAGTTCGCTTCCGTGAGTTGTAGCGTGGGTAGCGTGTAAGCTGTCATTTGTCAAGCCAAGCCATCTCTCGAGCACTGTCAGCACGGTGAGTGGGAGGAACGCTCTTACGTGTATCAGAGACCTACTCATCTCTGCGTGTATCGGTATTTTGCGTTGCATCCACTTCTTCCACCGTAGCTTCGGCCTGTGAAAGAAAAGGTTATGGTACTGATTTGAGTTATTATTCGCCCACGGCGAGCTGGGCCATTAGTCAGTTTGCGGCTGAGGGGGGAGGAGAAGGAGAAGGAGAAGAGCAGTACGCGTGACCTTTGAATGAAATCATGACATTTACTGTATGCAAATGATCGCCAGACGGATGATACAACACGACACAGCAACGCAATCGCAGATCGTCTCGACAGGCCGCCAACAGTTTCGCGCTCCCAGTTATTCGCGGTGTGACTGTGGCGTCGAACCTCGCGGATTCGGAAAATATAACCTGACCGTTCCCCCGCCCATCTTCACCGTTCTGCCTCTGCTTCTCTAATACGCTTAATACGTATTTTTAAACCTGAATCGTTACGTAAATGTCGAGCAGTGAAACAAACTACGCGAGGCAGGTCCTTCGCCGACGGCAAGAGGAGAAGAGCTGAGAAGAGCCGCGCTTCCTGCCTGAGAGCATCATGATTCGGAGACGTTAAATGAAGCTGAAAAACAGAGAATGGACGCCTCGGACGACGCGAGCGTCGACGCTGAGGGTCCTTTGGACCCCCGCATTCAGGTGAGCCAAACTCGTTCTCATCTCCGACATCTTCTCCAATTTTCCGCTCTCGAGCACGATCAGTCTCATTTGCAACATTGCTTTTCGGAGTCAAGTTAAGTTAGGTTAGGTCAGCCTTTTGTGTTCGCATTTACGAAATTTTCACCGCCGTAAATCGGCGCCTCGCGCTACCTGACACGGCCTGGCACCTTGCCCTACTTCGTTTACATCCCGTGCGTTCATTCTTTCACCTCAACGAATGCTAATCATCTTTCGACCTGCGTTCCGATTTTATTTTCTAAACCCCGTCGATGCTTTCCCCCCTACTTCCCACCTACGATTGTTACTGATAATCTTTTGTGCAAATATTACCGTGCGTCAAGGTGTGTTTAATCATTCATGAGTCACAGGCAGGATGTGTACACGCACACTAATTCCCACGTGTAGACCACGGTATTTAAATTCTAGAAAACATTTCATCACGTAGTAACTCGTCGTTCTTTAGTCTCGGCATATTTGTTTGAGTTGCAAATTTTAGTGTAATACTGCTGACGGAAAAAACGCGAGGCGATTTCTTTCTGCAAATTGGAATGTATTAAATCGTAGCTCGTGGTTCAATATTTACTCAAAAGAGGGAAATGTGTGGAACCTTGATTTTTCACTGGAATAACCAATTTATTAACTACTTGTAAGAGTAGACATTTTTCTAATGTCACAACTACATGTTTTAACCACATGTTTCAGTAACAAACATTTTTCGAGCGATGCAGTTTTCACATCACGAAAGATGCATAATGTAGCAATGTTTATGAATACTTGATAACTGAGCTTCTACGCCTTCGTTGTGTTATTTTTTTTTTTTTTTGTTTTGATCACTTCTTGATCGAAACTTTACAACTGATGCATACTTGGCATTAATTATCCCATCGCTATAGCTAACAACCACTTCGGTACTTTCAAATAATTGTGATCTAGAAACACGATTCTGCTTCATTGCAGCAGTAGAACAATGCTATAGTACACATAATTGATTGTTTTCTACTTTCAGATCGAATTGGAGAATCTCAACAATTGCACAGACGAAATCAATAAACTAGAAATTGAATTAGATGTAAGTTGGTAAATTATTCATCTAGAAGTAAATGTATAATCGCAAATTTCATATAACACACATATAGGTGCTAAATAAAACCTTAAAATAACTGGAATCATTGCTTATTACAAATTCTTTTCAATACTATTAATGTCTTTTCCAGGAAGCGCACACAGCATTTCGCCAATTGTTATCAGATTCGACAAGACGATTGAAAGAGATAGCGAATAAAATAGGAACAGGCTGCATAGAGAAAGCAAGATGTTATTACAAAGCATTAGAAGTGGCTCAGCAGGCTCAGGTTTGTAACTATTGTTACAGTTTCTTTTTTGTATTTTATGAATATTATAATTACAATTTTATAAAATTATTTTAACGAACCAAGCCATTGAAAAATATAAAATTTCCTCATCATGTATTCTAGATACAGTGTCAACGTCAAGCACAGCTCTTCCAGAGGGCTAGCGAAATCCATTCTGCAGCGAAAGAAACCGTCACTTTGGCCGAGGCAGGATTTATTTCGCATCGTCATGAGTGGAACTTTGATCAAGCATGGCAAGACATGCTGAATCATGCAACTATCAAGGTAGGATAAAAGTTTTTTTTTTCACGATAACTCTATCAATTTTCGTCTGAGTTCTTATTAACCTGACATACTTTCATCCCATTACCAGCATTGCCTGTTCTAGATTGAACGTGTTAATAGTTTTCAATGGTAGAAAAAAAATTGGAACTCTTAATTCAACCAACTGTGATAATCGTCAAGAGCTTGGTGCTAATTTCTTCATCGCTGCAGTACGTCATTTAACGTAATGTGAATCATTGAATTTTAAAACAGGTCATGGATGCGGAAAATCAAAAAGCCGAATGCGGAAGAGAGCATCTGAGGCGAGCAACCCTCTTTCACGATGCTGAAAAAAAGGTTCAACAGCTTGAGGAGAAACATCGTAGAGCAATAATCAAATCAAAGCCGTATTTTGAAATCAGAGCTCAGTGTGACGAGATGCTGGCAACTCAGAAGGCAAGAGTGGAATGTTTGCAGAAGGGAGTTAAAAAAGCGAAAGATACCTATGCCAGAAGTCTTAGAATACTGGAGGACATCAGCAATCAAATTCATCAGCGTAGACGAGACTATGGTACATAATCTATGAAAAATTCTTTGATATTACGCAATTGGTCTTGTCAACGATTTCCTTCAAAATTAAGTTTAAACGTGTTAGAAGTCACGATCAAAATTCACCGAGTGACATTTATCCGTGATAACATTCCCTTGTGCAGATAAAAATTAAAATACATGAAAATACCAGGGTATTTAAACAATGATCTGTCTAAATTTGTTCGTAATTGGGCTCTTAGAGTGTTTTCATAGAAAATTACGCATAATTCGTAAAAAAAATTTCAGATATGACCAAGGGGCCGAGAGAACCTGGTGTTGGTGCTGAGCTTATAAGTCCGACGGCAAGTTTAAGTTATGAAGCTGAATTGGATAAATTGAGCTTAAGCAGGATAAACTCTTTAGCCAGCAGTGAACCAGACATCGATGAAAGAACTCGGGACTTCGAGGTGGCTACTCAACTTACTAATCAACTCTAATATCAGCTATGAAATTACTGGTCAATTATTCTAAAATATCTTTCATTTCATTGCAGGATGTTGACGACTTGAAACAACGAATGGAACAACTCAGTACTCGTTCTGTCGATGGAAGCGAGTCTAATTCGAGTCAATGGGAGTTGGAGTTACAGGCCAGTGTTGAGAGGCTTAATACCTTACCCATTAGAAAGCTAAATTCCTTTACCACAGATGAAGTGAGTAAAGACTTTCGTGACTTTAAGTTCAGTGAAAGCGGCCTAGTGTCTGATGATAACTGTTGTCAAATTTCGCCTCAAGTTCAAAGGTCACGGAACAATTACGATAACGAATCTAGAATATCATTCAATCACGGGTTAACCACTGTTAAAAGACCTTTAGAACGAACGGACTCGGCGATATATTATAAAGATTGGCACTCAATGGCTGAGCAAACGACTAATTCAAGTTCGATCTCATCTGAAACTCCTTCGAAAACTCAAAATACCCTTTCAGCTTCATTGAACAATGACGTCGAAAGTGAAAATTGTCCGATTAGTCGACAAGAAGGTACTGCAGACAATGTTGAAAAACGTGATGGGCCGAGTGGCATGGATTCGCAAAACATCAACCTAACTTATGCGAAAAAGAAAATTTCAGTGGATCTGTCGAATTTGGAAATAGATGACATCACTGAATCGAATTTCGAAAACCTATTAAATTCTCAAAGCGATGAAAATGTTGTAAGATCGTTGGGATTGCGTAAAGAAAAGTGTAATTCGAAAAATGATTGCGAAGAAATGTTCCATTTTAGCAAATGTGATGGCAGCCATTCTAAGCTTAAAAATAATGTTCATCAATTGAATGAAAATCGTATCAGTGATGATAAAAGTAAGCTTGGATATAACAGTTCAAGCTCTACTCCTGTCAAGCGTCGACTAACGTCTAAATTAGAGATAGCTAAATCTTGTGAAAATAGCTTGGACAGAGATTTCGTGGAGTGTCCAAGAACGAAAAGGCCGAGTTCGAAAACTTCAAGTGTCAGAGAACTTCCGCTGCTATCACTTATTCAAAGATTTCCAGAAACGCAATTTTCTAGAGACAAAAGTTGCAGCCTGACGAACTTGGCTGAAAACCATAGTTTTACAACTTTTCCGGGTGGTTCAAATTTTTGAAAATTTTACTTTGTGATGAAGAGCACCTCCATGCCCTGACCATAACTATAAATTGTGATGAAACAAAATGAAAAGATGCATTCAATTCGTAAAATATTTTTGTTTTTTTATCCGCGGTAACATCGAACTTTTAACATTTTACACTTTTAACATAGGTGTGAATCGTGTTTCATTTTGTTCATTTAATTCATTCACCTGTAAAAATTTAAATAATATGAGGTTGTGATAGTTCAAATTTCTACTGATTCTTTCAATTTTACACTTGTAAGACAAGCATATAATTCTCTTACTGGGAATAGATGAAAATTGAGCACAAATGTACTGGGGTAACCGGCCTAAATGATATTATTTTTCATGGAAAATAACTATTGTGCCAAGTTTAGGAGTTTGTCTCTCGAAACTAAAACTTACAGATCTAGGTTGAGTGTGAATGCAATTATTTAAATAAGTACTGTCTTATACATACATACGTGTAGATTAATATTTTTACCTGCAATGCTTGGGAAAAAAAAGAAAAACCTTAAACGCGAGATCGTGAGGTCATTAAGTTATTTCGCCCTGTAATATAACAAACTTTATAAAATGTAATACGACGATTCAGACATAATATTTGATTAATCATACCTACGGTCGAAATAACTGAAATAATTGTAAGATAATGTTGAACTTGGAATATCTCATCCCATGATCGAGGACAACATATAAATCAATTTTACCCAGATCAAAGGACTTTAAGTAATATATAAACAAAGTCGTGGGTAAATTACTCATCGATCGAGGCTCAATTTTTCCTAATACTTACACTAAACGAACTCAACTATATTTCAGTAGTGCCTCACGTCGATAACACGGGTACTGAAACAGTACAATTTTTGCCCATATTTTAACAAAAAGAATTGTTTTTATTATATTTAAAAGATTTTAATGCTTTAGCGTATGCTAAAAAAGGTCTTAAGGCCGATTAACAACACTTGCCAATATCCTAACATGTTCTTAGCAAATCTAAGCCTTCTGTTCAATGTTTTATCATGTTTAGTTCATCTTGTTATTTCGTTTTTCACATTGTAAATACGAATCAATTAGAAAATATGTATCTATGCCTAGTATAGACATGTATATAGCATAATAGAAAAGAAAATGTAATTAATGCGACATAATAAGTACCGATCACGAATCATTGCATGAATTATAGAAATACGCAAAAAATTGAAATGGATTTGTAATACTAGAACATTCACCAATAGATTTGTACATTCAGTAGCTCACTGTATTAATTTCTGTACTCTTTAATCGAACCGATGCGTAGAGTAAAGTAAACACCAACCTTCGTTGCTCAAGGATAAGATATTTTATTACATTATGTGTGGATTTAACGATTTTTTTATTAAAACAGAGACAATTCTTCATGACTTTTAGTTGCATTTTTTGCAAAATATCAGTACCTTCATATTCATAATCATACAGCTGTAGATACGTTTCGATAATTGTTGGTCCAAGTATGGATAGCGACATGATATAGATGTATTTTTTATTAAACGACAGTGGTTGTATTTCGTTTGTACAAAACTAATTTTTAAAAAACAGCGTGATGATAAAAGATTTAATGAGTAATAAGCATAATATTATATACCATTATCTATACCAATAATCCATGTAAAGACGCAGTTTTATCATCCTCATTCATGATGATTACATTCAAGATAGCTCATAATGCTCACTAAATTTGTAATTTTAATGTTACACTTAGCCCTATTGTACATGTTGAATAAGAGTTATGATACTAAAAAATTCTCCGACTAGTCTTCTATCATCCTAGAAAATTCATGATTTTTACAGATGATGCTACTGTGTGTCTCTAGTACAGGCTAGACAGTGGGTTTCCTTTTTCCTTAATCGTACCCTATTTTTTTTTTCTTTCCTTACGAGCACTCTGAATCTTGAGGTGTCTCATGGTATTCGACCGAAGGTCAGATTTTGGCCGAAGCCGATTGACCGACCCTAGCCGAAGCCAAACCCGAAACTTTCATGAGACATTTTATGATCACACTGGCTAGAAACCATGATGATATCGATGCAGGTTGTGTCAGAGTTATTTGGTATTATGCACGTTCGTAGTGATGAAAGAAGTACTCGATTTAGATATTTATTTCTTTATTGAGATAAAATAAGATATCAGTACCTATATCGGCACGAAACTCGCGCACGTTTGTACGAGTTTGTCCGTTTTCGGCGGCTGATGAAGAACTTCGACTTCCGGCGAACCTTCGGCTGATTTTTGGCAAAAGCAGATTTTCCGGCCGAAGATGCTCTTTTTAGCCAATGACGTCCTGAGCCGAAGACAATTCCGAAGTACTGTCGACCGTTAAAGTGTACCCGAGAGCAGTCTGTTTCCCCCGACGTCACCCATATTTTTGCCTCTCTGTTGCTTTTTCTACTTAGGCTGGTATTATGATTGACGATGAGAATAATGAATTTGAATCTTCGGAACGTTGTTGTACATCGTAATTCGGTATTTTTCGAATGTTTTCTTTGACTTGTGAAAGAAAGTTTGATAAGTTCGATTAATACTAGTGAACATTCTTTCATGCACCATTCCGACGTAATTTTGCGAGAGAAATCGATTGGGCGCAGTCCCAATACGCTGCGATCAACGCATCAAAAGTTACAGCCGAAAAACGAGAACCTGTGTTTTCGACATTTTTCAGCAGGTGCTTTTTCCTTCGTAACTTCTCTCCTGTTGATCCCACGCTGTTTTCGCTGCGTTTTCTGAGTTCCTGGAAGTCCGATTGATCAGAAGACGGTCATTTAAATCAAATCTGAAACCTGAAATTTTTCGGCTAAAAAAAAAGCAAGGCTAACCCCTTTGCATTATTGGCGAAAATTTTCGCGATTTTGAAAAGTGCTGGAATGAATTCTTTCATGCACCATTCCGACGTAATTTTGCGAGAGAAATCGATTGGGCGCAGTCCCAATACGCTGCGATCAACGCATCAAAAGTTACAGCCGAAAAACGAGAACCTGTGTTTTCGACATTTTTCAGCAGGTGCTATTTCCTTCGTAACTTCTCTCCTGTTGATCCCACGCTGTTTTCGCTGCGTTTTCTAAGTTCCTGGGGGTCCAATTAGTCGATAAAGGGTCATTTAAATCGAATCTGGAACCTAAAATTTTTCGGCTAAAAAAAAAGCAAGGCTAACCCCTTTGCATTTTTGGCGAAAATTTTCGCGATTTTGAAAAGTGCTGGAATGAATTCTTTCATGCACCGTTCCGACGTAATTTTGCGAGAGAAATCGATTGGGCGCAGTCCCAATACGCTGCGATCAACGCATCAAAAGTTACAGCCGAAAAACGAGAACCTGTGTTTTCGACATTTTTCAGCAGGTGCTTTTTCCTTCGTAACTTCTCTCCTGTTGATCCCACGCTGTTTTCGCTGCGTTTTCTGAGTTCCTGGAAGTCCGATTGATCAGAAAACGGTCATTTGAATCAAATCTGAAACCTAAAATTTTTCGGCTAAAAAAAAAGCAAGGCTAACCCCTTTGCATTTTTGGCGAAAGATTTCGCGATTTTGAAAAGTGCTGGAATGAATTCTTTCATGCACCATTCCGACGTAATTTTGCGAGAGAAATCGATTGGGCGCAGTCCCAATACGCTGCGATCAACGCATCAAAAGTTACAGCCGAAAAACGAGAACCTGTGTTTTCGACATTTTCCAGCAGGTGCTTTTTCCTTCGTAACTTCTCTCCTGTTGATCCCACGCTGTTTTCGCTGCGTCTTCTGAGTTCCTGGAAGTCCGATTGATCAGAAAACGGTCATTTAAATCAAATCTGGGACCTCAAATTTTTCGGCTAAAAAAAAAGCAAGGCTAACCCCTTTGCATTTTTGGCGAAAGATTTCGCGATTTTGAAAAGTGCTGGAATGAATTCTTTCATGCACCGTTCCGACGTAATTTTGCGAGAGAAATCGATTGGGCGCAGTCCCAATACGCTGCGATCAACGCATCAAAAGTGACAGCCGAAAAACGAGAACCTGTGTTTTCGACATTTTCCAGCAGGTGCTTTTTCCTTCGTAACTTCTCTCCTGTTGATCCCACGCTGTTTTCGCTGCGTTTTCTGAGTTCCTGGGAGTTCGATTGATCAGAAAACGGTCATTTAAATCAAATCTAAAACCTGAAATTTTTCGGCTAAAAAAAAAGCAAGGCTAACCCCTTTGCATTTTTGGCGAAAATTTTCGCGATTTTGGAAAGTGCTGGAATGAATTCTTTCATGCACCGTTCCGACGTAATTTTGCGAGAGAAATCGATTGGGCGCAGTCCCAATACGCTGCGATCAACGCATCAAAAGTTACAGCCGAAAAACGAGAACCTGTGTTTTCGACATTTTTCAGCAGGTGCTTTTTCCTTCGTAACTTCTCTCCTGTTGATCCCACGCTGTTTTCGCTGCGTTTTCTGAGTTCCTGGAAGTCCGATTGATCAGAAAACGGTCATTTAAATCAAATCTGAAACCTAAAATTTTTCGGCTAAAAAAAAAGCAAGGCTAACCCCTTTGCATTTTTGGCGAAAGATTTCGCGATTTTGAAAAGTGCTGGAATGAATTCTTTCATGCACCATTCCGACGTAATTTTGCGAGAGAAATCGATTGGGCGCAGTCCCAATACGCTGCGATCAACGCATCAAAAGTTACAGCCGAAAAACGAGAACCTGTGTTTTCGACATTTTTCAGCAGGTGCTATTTCCTTCGTAACTTCTCTCCTGTTGATCCCACGCTGTTTTCGCTGCGTTTTCTCAGTTCCTGGGGGTCCAATTAGTCGATAAAGGGTCATTTAAATCGAATCTGGAACCTAAAATTTTTCGGCTAAAAAAAAAGCAAGGCTAACCCCTTTGCATTTTTGGCGAAAATTTTCGCGATTTTGAAAAGTGCTGAAATGAATTCTTTCATGCACCGTTCCGACGTAATTTTGCGAGAGAAATCGATTGGGCGCAGTCCCAATACGCTGCGATCAACGCATCAAAAGTTACAGCCGAAAAACGAGAACCTGTGTTTTCGACATTTTTCAGCAGGTGCTTTTTCCTTCGTAACTTCTCTCCTGTTGATCCCACGCTGTTTTCGCTGCGTTTTCTGAGTTCCTGGAAGTCCGATTGATCAGAAAACGGTCATTTAAATCAAATCTGAAACCTAAAATTTTTCGGCTAAAAAAAAAGCAAGGCTAACCCCTTTGCATTTTTGGCGAAAGATTTCGCGATTTTGAAAAGTGCTGGAATGAATTCTTTCATGCACCATTCCGACGTAATTTTGCGAGAGAAATCGATTGGGCGCAGTCCCAATACGCTGCGATCAACGCATCAAAAGTTACAGCCGAAAAACGAGAACCTGTGTTTTCGACATTTTTCAGCAGGTGCTTTTTCCTTCGTAACTTCTCTCCTGTTGATCCCACGCTGTTTTCGCTGCGTTTTCTGAGTTCCTGGGAGTTCGATTGATCAGAAAACGGTCATTTAAATCAAATCTAAAACCTGAAATTTTTCGGCTAAAAAAAAAGCAAGGCTAACCCCTTTGCATTTTTGGCGAAAATTTTCGCGATTTTGAAAAGTGCTGGAATCAATTCTTTCATGCACCGTTCCGACGTAATTTTGCGAGAGAAATCGATTGGGCGCAGTCCCAATACGCTGCGATCAACGCATCAAAAGTTACAGCCGAAAAACGAGAACCTGTGTTTTCGACATTTTTCAGCAGGTGCTTTTTCCTTCGTAACTTCTCTCCTGTTGATCCCACGCTGTTTTCGCTGCGTTTTCTGAGTTCCTGGAAGTCCGATTGATCAGAAAACGGTCATTTGAATCAAATCTGAAACCTAAAATTTTTCGGCTAAAAAAAAAGCAAGGCTAACCCCTTTGCATTTTTGGCGAAAGATTTCGCGATTTTGAAAAGTGCTGGAATGAATTCTTTCATGCACCATTCCGACGTAATTTTGCGAGAGAAATCGATTGGGCGCAGTCCCAATACGCTGCGATCAACGCATCAAAAGTTACAGCCGAAAAACGAGAACCTGTGTTTTCGACATTTTCCAGCAGGTGCTTTTTCCTTCGTAACTTCTCTCCTGTTGATCCCACGCTGTTTTCGCTGCGTCTTCTGAGTTCCTGGAAGTCCGATTGATCAGAAAACGGTCATTTAAATCAAATCTGGGACCTCAAATTTTTCGGCTAAAAAAAAAGCAAGGCTAACCCCTTTGCATTTTTGGCGAAAGATTTCGCGATTTTGAAAAGTGCTGGAATGAATTCTTTCATGCACCGTTCCGACGTAATTTTGCGAGAGAAATCGATTGGGCGCAGTCCCAATACGCTGCGATCAACGCATCAAAAGTGACAGCCGAAAAACGAGAACCTGTGTTTTCGACATTTTTCAGCAGGTGCTTTTTCCTTCGTAACTTCTCTCCTGTTGATCCCACGCTGTTTTCGCTGCGTTTTCTGAGTTCCTGGAAGTCCGATTGATCAGAAAACGGTCATTTAAATCAAATCTGAAACCTAAAATTTTTCGGCTAAAAAAAAAGCAAGGCTAACCCCTTTGCATTTTTGGCGAAAGATTTCGCGATTTTGAAAAGTGCTGGAATGAATTCTTTCATGCACCATTCCGACGTAATTTTGCGAGAGAAATCGATTGGGCGCAGTCCCAATACGCTGCGATCAACGCATCAAAAGTTACAGCCGAAAAACGAGAACCTGTGTTTTCGACATTTTTCAGCAGGTGCTTTTTCCTTCGTAACTTCTCTCCTGTTGATCCCACGCTGTTTTCGCTGCGTTTTCTGAGTTCCTGGAAGTCCGATTGATCAGAAAACGGTCATTTGAATCAAATCTGAAACCTAAAATTTTTCGGCTAAAAAAAAAGCAAGGCTAACCCCTTTGCATTTTTGGCGAAAGATTTCGCGATTTTGAAAAGTGCTGGAATGAATTCTTTCATGCACCATTCCGACGTAATTTTGCGAGAGAAATCGATTGGGCGCAGTCCCAATACGCTGCGATCAACGCATCAAAAGTTACAGCCGAAAAACGAGAACCTGTGTTTTCGACATTTTTCAGCAGGTGCTATTTCCTTCGTAACTTCTCTCCTGTTGATCCCACGCTGTTTTCGCTGCGTTTTCTCAGTTCCTGGGGGTCCAATTAGTCGATAAAGGGTCATTTAAATCGAATCTGGAACCTAAAATTTTTCGGCTAAAAAAAAAGCAAGGCTAACCCCTTTGCATTTTTGGCGAAAATTTTCGCGATTTTGAAAAGTGCTGAAATGAATTCTTTCATGCACCGTTCCGACGTAATTTTGCGAGAGAAATCGATTGGGCGCAGTCCCAATACGCTGCGATCAACGCATCAAAAGTTACAGCCGAAAAACGAGAACCTGTGTTTTCGACATTTTTCAGCAGGTGCTTTTTCCTTCGTAACTTCTCTCCTGTTGATCCCACGCTGTTTTCGCTGCGTTTTCTGAGTTCCTGGAAGTCCGATTGATCAGAAAACGGTCATTTGAATCAAATCTGAAACCTAAAATTTTTCGGCTAAAAAAAAAGCAAGGCTAACCCCTTTGCATTTTTGGCGAAAGATTTCGCGATTTTGAAAAGTGCTGGAATGAATTCTTTCATGCACCATTCCGACGTAATTTTGCGAGAGAAATCGATTGGGCGCAGTCCCAATACGCTGCGATCAACGCATCAAAAGTTACAGCCGAAAAACGAGAACCTGTGTTTTCGACATTTTTCAGCAGGTGCTTTTTCCTTCGTAACTTCTCTCCTGTTGATCCCACGCTGTTTTCGCTGCGTTTTCTGAGTTCCTGGGAGTTCGATTGATCAGAAAACGGTCATTTAAATCAAATCTAAAACCTGAAATTTTTCGGCTAAAAAAAAAGCAAGGCTAACCCCTTTGCATTTTTGGCGAAAATTTTCGCGATTTTGAAAAGTGCTGGAATGAATTCTTTCATGCACCGTTCCGACGTAATTTTGCGAGAGAAATCGATTGGGCGCAGTCCCAATACGCTGCGATCAACGCATCAAAAGTTACAGCCGAAAAACGAGAACCTGTGTTTTCGACATTTTTCAGCAGGTGCTTTTTCCTTCGTAACTTCTCTCCTGTTGATCCCACGCTGTTTTCGCTGCGTCTTCTGAGTTCCTGGAAGTCCGATTGATCAGAAAACGGTCATTTAAATCAAATCTGGGACCTCAAATTTTTCGGCTAAAAAAAAAGCAAGGCTAACCCCTTTGCATTTTTGGCGAAAGATTTCGCGATTTTAAAAAGTGCTGGAATGAATTCTTTCATGCACCATTCCGACGTAATTTTGCGAGAGAAATCGATTGGGCGCAGTCCCAATACGCTGCGATCAACGCATCAAAAGTTACAGCCGAAAAACGAGAACCAGTGTTTTCGACATTTTTCAGCAGGTGCTTTTTCCTTCGTAACTTCTCTCCTGTTGATCCCACGCTGTTTTCGCTGCGTTTTCTGAGTTCCTGGAAGTCCGATTGATCAGAAAACGGTCATTTGAATCAAATCTGAAACCTAAAATTTTTCGGCTAAAAAAAAAGCAAGGCTAACCCCTTTGCATTTTTGGCGAAAGATTTCGCGATTTTGAAAAGTGCTGGAATGAATTCTTTCATGCACCATTCCGACGTAATTTTGCGAGAGAAATCGATTGGGCGCAGTCCCAATACGCTGCGATCAACGCATCAAAAGTTACAGCCGAAAAACGAGAACCTGTGTTTTCGACATTTTTCAGCAGGTGCTTTTTCCTTCGTAACTTCTCTCCTGTTGATCCCACGCTGTTTTCGCTGCGTTTTCTGAGTTCCTGGGTGTCCGATTGATCAGAAAACGGTCATTTAAATCAAATCTAAAACCTAAAATTTTTCGGCTAAAAATAAAGCAAGGCTAACCCCTTTGCACTTATGGCGAAAATTTTCGCGATTTTGAAAAGTGCTGGAATGAATTCTTTCATGCACCGTTCCGACGTAATTTTGCGAGAGAAATCGATTGGGCGCAGTCTCAATACGCTGCGATCAACGCATCAAAAGTTACAGCCGAAAAACGAGAACCTGTGTTTTCGACATTTTTCAGCAGGTGCTATTTCCTTCGTAACTTCTCTCCTGTTGATCCCACGCTGTTTTCGCTGCGTTTTCTAAGTTCCTGGGGGTCCAATTAGTCGATAAAGGGTCATTTAAATCGAATCTGGAACCTAAAATTTTTCGGCTAAAAAAAAAGCAAGGCTAACCCCTTTGCATTTTTGGCGAAAATTTTCGCGATTTTGAAAAGTGCTGAAATGAATTCTTTCATGCACCGTTCCGACGTAATTTTGCGAGAGAAATCGATTGGGCGCAGTCCCAATACGCTGCGATCAACGCATCAAAAGTTACAGCCGAAAAACGAGAACCTGTGTTTTCGACATTTTTCAGCAGGTGCTTTTTCCTTCGTAACTTCTCTCCTGTTGATCCCACGCTGTTTTCGCTGCGGTTTCTGAGTTCCTGGAAGTCCGATTGATCAGAAAACGGTCATTTGAATCAAATCTGAAACCCAAAATTTTTCGGCTAAAAATAAAGCAAGGCTAACCCCTTTGCATTTTTGGCGAAAGATTTCGCGATTTTGAAAAGTGCTGGAATGAATTCTTTCATGCACCATTCCGACGTAATTTTGCGAGAGAAATCGATTGGGCGCAGTCCCAATACGCTGCGATCAACGCATCAAAAGTTACAGCCGAAAAACGAGAACCTGTGTTTTCGACATTTTTCAGCAGGTGCTTTTTCCTTCGTAACTTCTCTCCTGTTGATCCCACGCTGTTTTCGCTGCGTCTTCTGAGTTCCTGGAAGTCCGATTGATCAGAAAACGGTCATTTAAATCAAATCTGGGACCTCAAATTTTTCGGCTAAAAAAAAAGCAAGGCTAACCCCTTTGCATTTTTGGCGAAAGATTTCGCGATTTTGAAAAGTGCTGGAATGAATTCTTTCATGCACCGTTCCGACGTAATTTTGCGAGAGAAATCGATTGGGCGCAGTCCCAATACGCTGCGATCAACGCATCAAAAGTTACAGCCGAAAAACGAGAACCTGTGTTTTCGACATTTTCCAGCAGGTGCTTTTTCCTTCGTAACTTCTCTCCTGTTGATCCCACGCTGTTTTCGCTGCGTCTTCTGAGTTCCTGGAAGTCCGATTGATCAGAAAACGGTCATTTAAATCAAATCTGGGACCTCAAATTTTTCGGCTAAAAAAAAAGCAAGGCTAACCCCTTTGCATTTTTGGCGAAAGATTTCGCGATTTTGAAAAGTGCTGGAATGAATTCTTTCATGCACCGTTCCGACGTAATTTTGCGAGAGAAATCGATTGGGCGCAGTCCCAATACGCTGCGATCAACGCATCAAAAGTGACAGCCGAAAAACGAGAACCTGTGTTTTCGACATTTTCCAGCAGGTGCTTTTTCCTTCGTAACTTCTCTCCTGTTGATCCCACGCTGTTTTCGCTGCGTTTTCTGAGTTCCTGGGAGTTCGATTGATCAGAAAACGGTCATTTAAATCAAATCTAAAACCTGAAATTTTTCGGCTAAAAAAAAAGCAAGGCTAACCCCTTTGCATTTTTGGCGAAAATTTTCGCGATTTTGGAAAGTGCTGGAATGAATTCTTTCATGCACCGTTCCGACGTAATTTTGCGAGAGAAATCGATTGGGCGCAGTCCCAATACGCTGCGATCAACGCATCAAAAGTTACAGCCGAAAAACGAGAACCTGTGTTTTCGACATTTTTCAGCAGGTGCTTTTTCCTTCGTAACTTCTCTCCTGTTGATCCCACGCTGTTTTCGCTGCGTTTTCTGAGTTCCTGGGTGTCCGATTGATCAGAACACGGTCATTTAAATCAAATCTAAAACCTAAAATTTTTCGGCTAAAAATAAAGCAAGGCTAACCCCTTTGCACTTATGGCGAAAATTTTCGCGATTTTGAAAAGTGCTGGAATGAATTCTTTCATGCACCGTTCCGACGTAATTTTGCGAGAGAAATCGATTGGGCGCAGTCCCAATACGCTGCGATCAACGCATCAAAAGTTACAGCCGAAAAACGAGAACCTGTGTTTTCGACATTTTTCAGCAGGTGCTTTTTCCTTGCAACTTCTCTCCTGTTGATCCCACGCTGTTTTCGCTGCGTCTTCTGAGTTCCTGGAAGTCCGATTGATCAGAAAACGGTCATTTAAATCAAATCTGGGACCTCAAATTTTTCGGCTAAAAAAAAAGCAAGGCTAACCCCTTTGCATTTTTGGCGAAAGATTTCGCGATTTTGAAAAGTGCTGGAATGAATTCTTTCATGCACCGTTCCGACGTAATTTTGCGAGAGAAATCGATTGGGCGCAGTCCCAATACGCTGCGATCAACGCATCAAAAGTGACAGCCGAAAAACGAGAACCTGTGTTTTCGACATTTTCCAGCAGGTGCTTTTTCCTTCGTAACTTCTCTCCTGTTGATCCCACGCTGTTTTCGCTGCGTTTTCTGAGTTCCTGGAAGTCCGATTGATCAGAAAACGGTCATTTGAATCAAATCTGAAACCTAAAATTTTTCGGCTAAAAAGAAAGCAAGGCTAACCCCTTTGCATTTTTGGCGAAAGATTTCGCGATTTTGAAAAGTGCTGGAATGAATTCTTTCATGCACCATTCCGACGTAATTTTGCGAGAGAAATCGATTAGGCGCAGTCCCAATACGCTGCGATCAACGCATCAAAAGTTACAGCCGAAAAACGAGAACCAGTGTTTTCGACATTTTTCAGCAGGTGCTTTTTCCTTTGTAACTTCTCTCCTGTTGATCCCACGCTGTTTTCGCTGCGTTTTTTGAGTTCCTGGAAGTCCGATTGATCAGAAAACGGTCATTTGAATCAAATCTGAAACCTAAAATTTTTCGGCTAAAAAAAAAGCAAGGCTAACCCCTTTGCATTTTTGGCGAAAGATTTCGCGATTTTGAAAAGTGCTGGAATGAATTCTTTCATGCACCATTCCGACGTAATTTTGCGAGAGAAATCGATTGGGCGCAGTCCCAATACGCTGCGATCAACGCATCAAAAGTTACAGCCGAAAAACGAGAACCTGTGTTTTCGACATTTTTCAGCAGGTGCTTTTTCCTTGCAACTTCTCTCCTGTTGATCCCACGCTGTTTTCGCTGCGTCTTCTGAGTTCCTGGAAGTCCGATTGATCAGAAAACGGTCATTTAAATCAAATCTGGGACCTCAAATTTTTCGGCTAAAAAAAAAGCAAGGCTAACCCCTTTGCATTTTTGGCGAAAGATTTCGCGATTTTGAAAAGTGCTGGAATGAATTCTTTCATGCACCGTTCCGACGTAATTTTGCGAGAGAAATCGATTGGGCGCAGTCCCAATACGCTGCGATCAACGCATCAAAAGTTACAGCCGAAAAACGAGAACCTGTGTTTTCGACATTTTCCAGCAGGTGCTTTTTCCTTCGTAACTTCTCTCCTGTTGATCCCACGCTGTTTTCGCTGCGTCTTCTGAGTTCCTGGAAGTCCGATTGATCAGAAAACGGTCATTTAAATCAAATCTGGGACCTCAAATTTTTCGGCTAAAAAAAAAGCAAGGCTAACCCCTTTGCATTTTTGGCGAAAGATTTCGCGATTTTGAAAAGTGCTGGAATGAATTCTTTCATGCACCATTCCGACGTAATTTTGCGAGAGAAATCGATTGGGCGCAGTCCCAATACGCTGCGATCAACGCATCAAAAGTGACAGCCGAAAAACGAGAACCTGTGTTTTCGACATTTTTCAGCAGGTGCTTTTTCCTTCGTAACTTCTCTCCTGTTGATCCCACGCTGTTTTCGCTGCGTTTTCTAAGTTCCTGGGGGTCCAATTAGTCGATAAAGGGTCATTTAAATTGAATCTGGAACCTAAAATTTTTCGGCTAAAAAAAAAGCAAGGCTAACCCCTTTGCATTTTTGGCGAAAATTTTCGCGATTTTGAAAAGTGCTGGAATGAATTCTTTCATGCACCGTTCCGACGTAATTTTGCGAGAGAAATCGATTGGGCGCAGTCCCAATACGCTGCGATCAACGCATCAAAAGTTACAGCCGAAAAACGAGAACCTGTGTTTTCGACATTTTTCAGCAGGTGCTTTTTCCTTCGTAACTTCTCTCCTGTTGATCCCACGCTGTTTTCGCTGCGTCTTCTGAGTTCCTGGAAGTCCGATTGATCAGAAAACGGTCATTTAAATCAAATCTGGGACCTCAAATTTTTCGGCTGAAAAAAAAGCAAGGCTAACCCCTTTGCATTTTTGGCGAAAGATTTCGCGATTTTGAAAAGTGCTGGAATGAATTCTTTCATGCACAGTTCCGACGTAATTTTGCGAGAGAAATCGATTGGGCGCAGTCCCAATACGCTGCGATCAACGCATCAAAAGTTACAGCCGAAAAACGAGAACCTGTGTTTTCGACATTTTTCAGCAGGTGCTATTTCCTTCGTAACTTCTCTCCTGTTGATCCCACGCTGTTTTCGCTGCGTTTTCTAAGTTCCTGGGGGTCCAATTAGTCGATAAAGGGTCATTTAAATTGAATCTGGAACCTAAAATTTTTCGGCTAAAAAAAAAGCAAGGCTAACCCCTTTGCATTTTTGGCGAAAATTTTCGCGATTTTGAAAAGTGCTGGAATGAATTCTTTCATGCACCGTTCCGACGTAATTTTGCGAGAGAAATCGATTGGGCGCAGTCCCAATACGCTGCGATCAACGCATCAAAAGTTACAGCCGAAAAACGAGAACCTGTGTTTTCGACATTTTTCAGCAGGTGCTTTTTCCTTCGTAACTTCTCTCCTGTTGATCCCACGCTGTTTTCGCTGCGTCTTCTGAGTTCCTGGAAGTCCGATTGATCAGAAAACGGTCATTTAAATCAAATCTGGGACCTCAAATTTTTCGGCTGAAAAAAAAGCAAGGCTAACCCCTTTGCATTTTTGGCGAAAGATTTCGCGATTTTGAAAAGTGCTGGAATGAATTCTTTCATGCACCGTTCCGACGTAATTTTGCGAGAGAAATCGATTGGGCGCAGTCCCAATACGCTGCGATCAACGCATCAAAAGTGACAGCCGAAAAACGAGAACCTGTGTTTTCGACATTTTCCAGCAGGTGCTTTTTCCTTCGTAACTTCTCTCCTGTTGATCCCACGCTGTTTTCGCTGCGTTTTCTGAGTTCCTGGGAGTTCGATTGATCAGAAAACGGTCATTTAAATCAAATCTAAAACCTGAAATTTTTCGGCTAAAAAAAAAGCAAGGCTAACCCCTTTGCATTTTTGGCGAAAATTTTCGCGATTTTGGAAAGTGCTGGAATGAATTCTTTCATGCACCGTTCCGACGTAATTTTGCGAGAGAAATCGATTGGGCGCAGTCCCAATACGCTGCGATCAACGCATCAAAAGTTACAGCCGAAAAACGAGAACCTGTGTTTTCGACATTTTTCAGCAGGTGCTTTTTCCTTCGTAACTTCTCTCCTGTTGATCCCACGCTGTTTTCGCTGCGTCTTCTGAGTTCCTGGAAGTCCGATTGATCAGAAAACGGTCATTTAAATCAAATCTGGGACCTCAAATTTTTCAGCTAAAAAAAAAGCAAGGCTAACCCCTTTGCATTTTTGGCGAAAGATTTCGCGATTTTGAAAAGTGCTGGAATGAATTCTTTCATGCACCGTTCCGACGTAATTTTGCGAGAGAAATCGATTGGGCGCAGTCCCAATACGCTGCGATCAACGCATCAAAAGTGACAGCCGAAAAACGAGAACCTGTGTTTTCGACATTTTCCAGCAGGTGCTTTTTCCTTCGTAACTTCTCTCCTGTTGATCCCACGCTGTTTTCGCTGCGTTTTCTGAGTTCCTGGGAGTTCGATTGATCAGAAAACGGTCATTTAAATCAAATCTAAAACCTGAAATTTTTCGGCTAAAAAAAAAGCAAGGCTAACCCCTTTGCATTTTTGGCGAAAATTTTCGCGATTTTGGAAAGTGCTGGAATGAATTCTTTCATGCACCGTTCCGACGTAATTTTGCGAGAGAAATTGATTGGGCGCAGTCCCAATACGCTGCGATCAACGCATCAAAAGTTACAGCCGAAAAACGAGAACCTGTGTTTTCGACATTTTTCAGCAGGTGCTTTTTCCTTCGTAACTTCTCTCCTGTTGATCCCACGCTGTTTTCGCTGCGTTTTCTGAGTTCCTGGAAGTCCGATTGATCAGAAAACGGTCATTTAAATCAAATCTGAAACCTAAAATTTTTCGGCTAAAAAAAAAGCAAGGCTAACCCCTTTGCATTTTTGGCGAAAGATTTCGCGATTTTGAAAAGTGCTGGAATGAATTCTTTCATGCACCATTCCGACGTAATTTTGCGAGAGAAATCGATTGGGCGCAGTCCCAATACGCTGCGATCAACGCATCAAAAGTGACAGCCGAAAAACGAGAACCTGTGTTTTCGACATTTTCCAGCAGGTGCTTTTTCCTTCGTAACTTCTCTCCTGTTGATCCCACGCTGTTTTCGCTGCGTTTTCTGAGTTCCTGGGAGTTCGATTGATCAGAAAACGGTCATTTAAATCAAATCTGGGACCTCAAATTTTTCGGCTAAAAAAAAAGCAAGGCTAACCCCTTTGCATTTTTGGCGAAAGATTTCGCGATTTTAAAAAGTGCTGGAATGAATTCTTTCATGCACCATTCCGACGTAATTTTGCGAGAGAAATCGATTGGGCGCAGTCCCAATACGCTGCGATCAACGCATCAAAAGTTACAGCCGAAAAACGAGAACCAGTGTTTTCGACATTTTTCAGCAGGTGCTTTTTCCTTCGTAACTTCTCTCCTGTTGATCCCACGCTGTTTTCGCTGCGTTTTCTGAGTTCCTGGAAGTCCGATTGATCAGAAAACGGTCATTTGAATCAAATCTGAAACCTAAAATTTTTCGGCTAAAAAAAAAGCAAGGCTAACCCCTTTGCATTTTTGGCGAAAGATTTCGCGATTTTGAAAAGTGCTGGAATGAATTCTTTCATGCACCATTCCGACGTAATTTTGCGAGAGAAATCGATTAGGCGCAGTCCCAATACGCTGCGATCAACGCATCAAAAGTTACAGCCGAAAAACGAGAACCAGTGTTTTCGACATTTTTCAGCAGGTGCTTTTTCCTTCGTAACTTCTCTCCTGTTGATCCCACGCTGTTTTCGCTGCGTTTTTTGAGGTCCTGGAAGTCCGATTGATCAGAAAACGGTCATTTGAATCAAATCTGAAACCTAAAATTTTTCGGCTCAAAAAAAAGCAAGGCTAACCCCTTTGCATTTTTGGCGAAAGATTTCGCGATTTTGAAAAGTGCTGGAATGAATTCTTTTATGCACCATTCCGACGTAATTTTGCGAGAGAAATCGATTGGGCGCAGTCCCAATACGCTGCGATCAACGCATCAAAAGTTACAGCCGAAAAACGAGAACCTGTGTTTTCGACATTTTTCAGCAGGTGCTTTTTCCTTCGTAACTTCTCTCCTGTTGATCCCACGCTGTTTTCGCTGCGTTTTCTGAGTTCCTGGAAGTCCGATTGATCAGAAAACGGTCATTTAAATCAAATCTGAAACCTGAAATTTTTCGGCTAAAAAAAAAGCAATGCTAACCCCTTTGCATTTTTGGCGAAAATTTTCGCGATTTTGAAAAGTGCTGGAATGGATTCTTTCATGCACCATTCCGACGTAATTTTGCGAGAGAAATCGATTGGGCACAGTCTCAATACGCTGCGATCAACGCATCAAAAGTTACAGCCGAAAAACGAGAACCTGTGTTTTCGACATTTTTCAGCAGGTGCTTTTTCCTTCGTAATCTCTCTCCTGTTGATCCCACGCTGTTTTCGCTGCGTTTTCTGAGTCCCTCGGGATTCAATAGGTTATTAAACGGTCATTCGGATCGAATCCAAGACCGAAAATTTCACGGCCAAAAAATGAAAAAATAGCAAAGCCAATCTTTCGCATTTTCGGCGAAAATATTCGCGATTCCGAATCTCACAATGATTTCGACTAAACGATATCCAAGTTTCCGACAGTTCTTCAATTGATTGTCGATACGTGGTAACGACGTAAATTATTCAAACAATTCTCATAAGATGGCATGAAGTTACCTCAACTCTAGATTCTAACACGTGATAGGAAAACAGGAGATTTTGGGATATGATGAGGGATAAGCCAACGACCGATGAATACTTTTTTCCACCATTTCATAAAATGATATTTGTCTAAAATCATCTAACAGACATTTTATAATTTTATCGTGATATTATCCATAATATTAAGAGTAAGATCAATCATTGTAATGATAATCATAGCTAAGATAATAGTTAAACAATATTTCTTATAACAATAATCATATTCGTAACATTAACAATAGTATTCTTGTGGTAGAGTATATGCAACAATTTATCAATATACGCAATTATTTTATTCGTAGTTTACGTAAGTACGTATATACGTAAATAAAATCTATATTATATGTACTGTACAAAGCTTATGAGAGCCAGCACGCGAGTTGCAGCACAGCATTGTCTCATATTATACGATCTAAATTATGGATTATATATATATATATGTGTGTGTGTGTATGTATATACTGTATATATAATATGTATACTGTAATTCAACTTACAGGCTCCTCTGAATTCCTCACACATACTTAGAGGCATGTATGAAGTGTATCGGTGTAACAGTGGTCAGATAATCTTATCGTTAACAAGTTTTCACCTTTGAAAAGCGGCGCGTGAAGGGGATACCTTTTAAATCTTTGCATTCAAGTTGGATGTGACGTGTATCGTATTTCATAGAGACAATTCAAACTTATCAACGAACATAAAATCATCGGTCGCCTTTTCGAATAAGAAATAAGCTCAAGATAACTCGGAACAAAGTTAATATCAACCCCTCAACACGCCGTTTAGCTCGTCAGCAAAATTGTTATTAATTAAGGCGCGTTAATTATACTTAGTTGTAGGTATAAATATCGTATGTGTATATATATGTATGTATAATTATATCTTTATTTCTAGCATTATATATGTATGTATATGTATGTTCAACAATATTCACCAATTACGTGCACACAATTCGTATACGAGCATGGGCATGTATGAATTATTATCAATATGATTATTATACTTTACATCTAAGTTACTTTAGAGATATAACGATCGTAGTTATAATAATAACAAAATGTTGCACCAGCCCCTCTTGATCGCTCTATTAAGGGAGACATTTCAACAATAATTTTTGTCCGTCGTATGCGGCAAACATACCATGGCTAAGAAAATAACAGACAATGAGATTCGAAGAATATTTGCTGAAGTTATACAACAATCAGAAAATAGTCTGTAAGCGAAATGACCAGCATCATGAGTTTATGAAAAACAGGATTTTTATTTTTTACTCCTATAGCGTTATTCATCCTCGCTATTTCGAACAATTGTGAGAACATAATTCACCGTGCGTATAAGTTTTTTTTTTTTTTTATTCTTTGTTTCACCAAACTTAAATCGTTCACGATTATTTGTTCGTGCTTTTTGATATGATATAATCAATTGTGCGTTCGTACATCCATTCTATGGATGTAAATAGTGAGAATCATTCAGGATATGTTGTGTATATGCATTGTATATGTATGTACATAACTATATCGATAGTATGATAATATACGGCAATATAATAAATCGATAATAATGAGCGAAATACTCGAGGTGCAAATCCGAACGATATCCGTTATTAATGATTATTATTAATATTATTAATACAATTATTACTGTTATTACAAGACGCGTCATCTCCATATTTCATACCACGACCCGAGTTCTCGAAGCCTGTAAAACAATTCGTAGGTCGTCGGAATATCCACATGTCGTGTTCATTTTAGAAACCGTAGCTTGTACATTTTCGTATGTATGATAATTTTAATACAAGTCAAACGATAGTTAAAGTACGTTCAGTTAGTATCAAACCGAAATGTCACGGATACTCGTCGTCCGGATTAAATGCAGATTCACTACGTTAAATTGGATAAAACATAAGATATCGCGCGTGTTACATCAAGTGGTAAAATTTGACATTTACGTAATCGTCAAACTGTAAAAGTCGAAAAAAGAATATCGAACATGACCGGGAATGGCGGATGAAGAAGAAGAAATATCGGGACCAGAATCGGACACGGGTTTCAGAGGTCACGATCGTTCTCTCATGGAATTTCGTCTATCACATATGTTCTGTGACACGTCTCTCTCTCTCTCTCTCTCTCTCTCTCTCTCTCTCTCTCTCTCTCTCTCTCTCTTTATCGAGTTGCGTCACGACGAAGGATAGACGGATTAATCACTGCTGCAGTCTGTGTCTCTTGAAGAAAAGAAACCAACAAACTAATCCGATGGTTTATAAATTTTGTTACGCGAAATCGTGAACCACATTTTGGATATCCGCGGAGTTGAAAGATAAAAAAAGCAAGAAAAAAAAACAGAAAAAAACCAAGAGAATAAATGAAAATATGAACGAATAGTCTACTCGAATCGTGACGTGTAGAAAAAGAAAGAAAAAAAAAACGTGCCCGATATCTAATTGACACAGATTTCGTTCTTTATTATCACGTAGAGACGAACGACGAGATTCACGTCGGCAACGACGACACGGAATCAAACGTACGTTAAAGTACACACATATATATATATATATATATATATATATATATATATATAAATAAATATATATTTATATCTTATGAGATAAAACTGGTATCGAAAGGGGAATAAGTAATGAGGCGGTAAAGTTGATTTAAAAGAAAAAAAAAATAAAATAAAATAAATTAAAAATAAATGTAAAATAGTAGAAATAAAAAGTAACTTTCAGATAGACAAACGGAATTGCAGGAAGCGTAAGCCGTTCGCTTAAGTTCAAGAATTTCAATAGAAACACCAAGAATCCTGTATTTATATTCTTGGAGCGAGAGTCTCGGCGTAGTCGGGTGAACGAGGGTAGGACAGAACCGACCGTTCGAATCTCTATCTTAGCCGATGCCCGAGGCGATGCTGTCCGTTCCATTCTCCAGCTCCGATTCAGCAGCATCATGCACGGAGTTACAAAAACCGCGTTACGTACAGACGTGTTTGTAAGGTACTCTCGACTATGCGCGGAATAGACGGTCGATGGTAATTATTGTAACGGATTTAAGATGGCCAAGAAAAAAAAAAAAAAATGAAACTCGTCCGAAAGATATTATCGCGGTGTTGGGAATTGAAAAGAAGAAAATTAAGAAAGAAAAAAAAGAAACAAAGTAAAAAAATTACAAAGAAAAATATTAGGACGTAGACGCGTAGAAACCGCGGTCGTTTTTTTTGCAGCGTCCCGCGGTGTAAATGAAACGATTTCGATCCGATCGATTCGTAGTTTCAAAGATTTTGCGTTGCTATTCCGGCTCGATGGTTATCATCGCTAGGCAAGCGATCTAGATTTTTTAATTCCTGGTTTATTTATTTATTCATTTATTTATTTATTTTTATTCTTCTTCACCGCGTCAATTTTGCAACCAAGAAGGCGAGACGCCTCCGGCTTTTCTCCCGAAGGTCAAAGACGGGCAAAGACGAAGGCATATTAACGTATGAACACGGGAGAGGCAGAGAGGCCGCTTCCGCGTTATAAAGAGAAGATAACAATTCGTTCGCCTTTCCTCCGCGTTGCGTTCTCTCGGCAATTACAATCATTCGTCGATACACGAGGACGAATTTTATGCCTGCTTGACTTACAGACGCGATGCTGCTGCTGCTGCTGCTGCTGCCTACTCGATGTACCAAAAAATCAAATCTCTCGTGGCCTCGATTCGGCGACCATCGCCACGGACGTGCGTGACGGCGCTTCTTTTTTTTCAAACCGTTTTTGTTTTTTTTTTAATTTTTTTCTCAATTTTTTTTTTAAACCATTGTTATTTAGCAGAGCCTCGGAGTCCTGAGAGATTGTTGTATCGGGCGTGTGTACCGAGCTAGAGGAATCGGACGGAGAGATCGAGATAGGTAATAATCTTGGAATTTGGATCAACGAATTAACCGACTGACGGATCCATCCGATAGTGTTACACGGTTTTTATTTATTTATTTGTTTATTTTGTTGGCAGGTAATCTCTTAACGTTCCTTTTTCCACACCGAGGTGACTTTTATCGTGGATTAAAACACCTGCGCGGGTGTTTCCTTTTTCTCTTCTCTACCTCTTTCACGTAACGCAAGTATCATCGCTCGAGAATCTTGATCTGACAGTGGGATTTGGAACGAGAAAATATACGTTTGCTAACGACTCGTCTCCGCTCCTTCTCCGATCCTCTTTTCACACTCCGAATATGGTTGGCCGATAAGATGTCAAATTTTATCACAGTGTAGCGGTGTTTTTTTTTTTTTTTTTTTTTTTTTTTTTTTTATTCCTGCTTTTTTGTTGGAGCACCTCGTTTGATAATTTTGAATTGAATTTTGGGAATTTTGATCATCTCCATCCTTCTCTTTCGATACACCTTGTCAAACGTTGAAATTAATTTAACATACAACGCACGATTCTCGTTGTCATTTCGTACATTGTACAAAGTTGTATCGAGTCGAGGGATTCCACGTGTTTTCAGATCATTGATAGTATAACATAGAACGGATAAGAAATAAATGTTTATTTCGTGTTCATAGCGAGGAAAGAAAAGCGACGTTTCATCGATAACAAAACTGCCAAAGAAAAATCTACCTGCAATCGGGATTGACGGTAGAAAAATGAGTATATATAATATATAATTTCTATCTATAATATACATACAACAACAATTCTCGTGTAACACCGATGAAAATACATTTTTTTTCATTTATTCGTTTACCCCTCTTTATTTTTTACTTTTATTTTATTTTTTTTTTTTTTTATATATATTTTACTGTTTTTTCATTTTTGTATATACATATATACGAAATACTGATCATAATCGCGGTCCGAGATTAATCCGAGGGTTGCGGAAAAACTGCCTCCCTATAACGTGGATGATCATCGATGCCGCGATTGAAAAGAAAAAAAAAAAAAAAAAATTACGATAACGAAGATGAATACAGCGATCGATGATGATTGTAACAACGACGACGCACTATGAACGATGAATATAAATGTAGTAGAATAAAATCGCTCCAGGGTCTCTTCATTTAAGGTGCACATATATACATATATAAAATATGCGTGCGGGTTACACATAGGTATATAAATAAAATATTTATACATGCGTTGTGTATAATTGCTCGTATAAACTCGCGCGTGTGTGTGTGTGTGTGTTTGTTTGTTTGTTTGTTTGTTTTTTTTTTTTTTATGAGTATACAACGATCAATTATGTACGCATGTATTAATATACTCGTCTCTTTTTCATCTTCTCATTGTTGTTGCTACTATTATTGTTATTATTATTTACTTATTTATTTACTTATTTATTTATTTATTTAATTTTCTTTTCTTTTCTGTTTTCTTGCGTATGTGTGTGTGTGTGTGTGTTTCTTTTTCACTCATTATCCGTTACTCAGAGGTGGGTGATGATTATGTCGTCGTCTATGTCGTCCTTCTCGTCGTCGGTCTCCTCGGGATTGTTGGCCTCGGCCTGAGCCTGGGCCGATTTTGGATCCTCGGCCAACGCCTTGCGTCTCTTCTGTTTGCGCCTGTGAAGAAGCTCGACTATTGTGTAGCCGATAATACCGAGGAAAAGGACCGTCAGCATCACGTAGAGCTTCATACGCTCGCACAAATGTGTGCTGTACGCGTAGGCTACAACGAAACCTGCGCTTTCCCACAAACGATAGTTTGAGAAGGCAGCCTCTTTGTTGCGCCTGAACAGGGTTCCGTAAAGTCCTGGAAATTGAATGGGGAAAATACGAAATTAAAAGGAGATATTTATTTAATTGTTAAACGTATTTTTTCTTTTCTTTAACCTCATCACGCCAAAGATTCGTCGAAACAAATAATTGTGTTATATTCGAAATTTAATAAACTTCTTGCGCTATAACAAAGCGGACGATATCTTAAGGGCATGGATTTCAGTTAACTGAGATGCAAAATGAAAAATTTTATAAAATTTGGTAGAATTCAGTACGAAATACAGTTACGAAGCTACAACTGATCTTCGCATGGCATCTTTTGAATTTTGAATTTTCCAAGAGTATACTATTTGTATAAGAAATATCTGAGCAAATTGTACGCTCGTGACATCCTTAATTTTAAGTATTATTTATTACGTTGCACAGTCACAGCGTTTAAACATACGAAGCATGATACATCAACAAATTTCAGACGGAGGTCACCCACTTTTTCCGTACTATTCATCAATGTGATATTGCAGAATCGTTTCGAACGTTTCGTCGATAAAAAATAAAAAATTTAACTAACAAAACGACAAGTGGACAAATATGTAACACGCTTAGTTTAATATATAATAACGCATATTCGAAGAAACACTCGAAGCTTGAAATTTTCAGAATTATTTAAAATATGATGTAACTGTAAAACGAATCTGTGACTCGCGGTTTTTCGGCTTATAGCCTCGTAAATTTTTTTTTTTTTTTTTCTCGCCAAAATTTCGTTCAACGATTTAACGATCGGTATAAAAATTTGTTCGTTACAAATTAACCACGTTGCGTGAAATTTTAAATGCAAAGGGGACGCAGTTTGAGGCATTGAAAAAATCACAAACGTTCTTTCCGGTGTCCGGTGATATTTAGGTGAAGTAAATTAGTCGAATGCGAGAACAAAAATTGATTGATAAAGAAAAAAAAAAAAGAAAAAGAAAAAGAAAAGGATGACTAGCGAGAGCCAGTCGTGACCCCGAGAGTATGGAAGATGACCAAGGAGATCCAAACCACCAATTATGGAATATATAGGCTTCATTTGCCGTTGCCTAGACATATGCCAGGGTCCCTGAGGTTATTTGGCTCCAAGTTTCGTTCCGCAACAAAATGTCTAATGTCGAAACATCACGGTTGTTAGGATGAATAGTGAGTTCTGTCACCTCGAATCATGAGCATATCCCGCGCTCTCGACATTCGACTCGAAGATATTTAATATTCCATGTCAAGATTTATGGAAATTAAGCAATTACTTTGTAACCGCGCTGAATTAACAGCGACCAAGAAGATGGTCGTTAAAAGTTAGGAAGAGAAGTAGAGGGGAAAAAAAAAAAAACGAACCAAAAAAATACATGTATTATATATTTACCGCGTAAAATATGATTTGCATAAAGAGCTGTATATAATAACGTGAATGTACAATACCGCAAACGGTAAATATAGTTTCCCGCCATATTTTATTGTTTTTCTTCCCCCCCCTTCTATTGCGGTGGTCCTCAGCTGAGTCAAGAACGTAGATTCGGTTCATTTTTATTTTATGTCATTTTTAATTTTTTTTTATTTTTTTTTTTTTATTTTAGCATCAACGTTCGCAAATTATCACTAGTGGCAAAGGTTACACAGTGCGTATATTCTATCGATCTTGGTAGAACATACGATCGAACCAATGGAACGTTTAATACCGCAATTTGAATCTGAATCGTGCTGCGAAAGGATGAGCAAGGCACTCCTAATCGGCATTCTTTGTCTAGTGGCCGGCTCGAGGCTGTCTGGTGAATATATTTTGAGAGGAGATAAATAAAAAACGAAACGGAATAATAAGAATGAAAAATAATGTCAGCCTCTTCGACAACGAACTGGCCGTGCAGACGCGTTGATGAGCTACGACGAGAGGAATTTACCATCCTTGACCTGCCTTTCGTTTAAAACTAACAATATTACCTACCTGCACAGTGGACGTATGGCTAACTATTCTAAAACAGTGCCTGATGGTTGATGGAAAAATATAGTTCTGGGTAGAAAATGAAAATTAGTTTTCCAGCTGTTACCGGAAAGTCTAATATCCGTTGCTATTCTTTCTCATTACGATCACTGCTGGCTATATTTTCTTGCAACTGTTGGGAAAATTTAATGCTTGTGGAACAATGAATTGACGTTAAAGCCTTATTTAACTGAAAAATTAGAGTGAACCGAAGAAACTGATTTTGCGTTGCAATAACCGAAAAAGGATCGACGATAGCGCAAAATGGTTAGGCGTGCCTCGTTTTTCGTAATTCCAACGGTATTCGGACAGTTGTTTTAACGATACCTGTTTTACTGAATTTTTCTATTTACCGTAACGAATGAAATTTTTGTCAGTGTACTGTAATAGCGCCCGTCTGAATAAAAATCGAGTAATTCGCGATTTTCTATACTTGTCGCATTCGATGATACTTACGGTTTAAATGATAAGAAAAGAAAGAAAAAAAAACGAGCAAAAAATTCAAACAATTACGTTAAAAAAACCTAACTTTTTTACAACGTGAGACTCGTCTGCTAATCTATCATACATTTCTTTACCGTACTTATCTTCTCGCTTTTTTAGGCAAAGTGTCGACACTACACGGAATACCTAAAAATAATTTCCAGTCGTAGGCAATAATTACAACGATAATGATAATTGAAACGAGTAACGTGTCTGTCAATTTTTTTTATCTCCCGCTCACAATCGGCTATAGAGGATTCCCGGTAGAGTAGACGCTATACGTTCAAATTACGGCAAAAAGAAAAAGAAAAAAAACGAAATCAAACGAAAATTTTTCTATACAAACCCGACGTCATACCTGCAACGAAGTTCTCGTTTGTACCTAAGAAAGTTTTTTGCCCTCCTACTTATGTAGATTTCGGTATATATTAGCACTTGTTTAGTGTAAGAACGGAATAAATCTCGTGTGATTTTTTTTTTCGTTGTCTCTACGTTCAACAATCTCTGGTCCACGCTTGCATACATCGTACGTACAAACCTTCGCAATTACACGTACACGGGGATTCAGTTCTATTTCCTAGCAACGCTATGATAGTTAACACAACTGCCCACGGATATATTTTACACACACGCAAGTCGCACGCAGCTGGCAGACTTTGAATCTCGAGAATAATTATAATCAGATAGTTACGGCAGGATGTGGGTGTCAGCGTACAACCGACTGACTACGATGATAGTTAATCTAATTGAATACGCGCATGTGTTATTGACATCCGTAAGGAATAATTTTACTATGTCGGTGAAAATGCGCGAACCTCTTTTTTGATACCGTCATTATTAAAGAAAGAGATATCTGTTTTTTTTTTATTTTTTTATTTGTTATTTTATTGTTCACTATATATTTTAAATTTGTTTTAGACAAAGTCGAAACATCTTTCAAAGATTTCATGGTTTATCTGCAATCCAACCAAAATAAGCATCGCTTAGCCTTAATCTTTACTCTTGTATATCATTGAATAAGAACGAAAAGAAAAGACGTTATAAAAAAACAAAAAAAAAAAAAAGAAGAAGAAATGAAAAGACGATGGATTGAATTTGAAAAGGTTTTAAACATGGCTAACAATTTACAATGCAACATTTTTTTATAACGTACTGATCTTATTATTAGCATTTTAAATCATTATTAAGTCACTACTGTTAAGAAGTAGCAGTAAGAGGTCCTGTAATGTGGGTTTGCCTTTATTTTTTTTTTTTTGCTTTTTGGTTTTTCGGCATACAAGAACAATAAAGAACCCATGAATCAAAAGGGTCAATTTATTCGGTTACGTAAACGAGAAGTTAAATTTCTACATTCTATACTCTATAGCCAACATCCTGCAGGGCAATTCTAAGTGGGATATTGTGAAGGGGAAAAAAATCAAATACTTGAAAAAAGTTAACGCGCGTTTAATAATCAACGTTTTATCAACCGATTGAATCTAGCTGCTGAATTATTTCACATATCCATAGGTACATGATACGGCATTATGCATGGTACAGAGTATAACGATAGGAAAGAAGTCAAGTTATGCAACTAGGCGTTATACCCAAGTGTAGTACGTATCTATTTATATATACATATGCTGACGGATGTCTATCTCACGTTACCAAGGCGATACGTTCTTTGAAGGTATTTATTATTCGGTGAGAAAAATCAGTTCCCGCAATAACGATCATACACGAATGTTCAACAACCAGCTGCACACTTTGCGGAATTGGAACAATTAGGTTATATTATACATAGCGGATCTCTTCGCATTGGCCATGAGCATAAGTAAAATGCCGCTGTTCGATTCAGTATTATACCTATGTACATATACGAAGTGAAAAAAAAATAAAAATAAAATAAAATAAAACAGCAGCGTTTCAGTTTTACGGATATCCGCCTCATTCAACGTCGACAAAACACGCCATTCACCCGTAAACCGGCACGGATATCACCTTTGACGTGATATTAATGATGTGGTAAAAATCTATCCACGAGACCCGAAAATTCTTGTACAATGTATCTAATGGAAAGATGGCAGAGTTTTGGAACTCATTGAATCACTAAATTACGAAGATTTGATTTTTCTCATAGTTTTTCACCTGCCCACAATATCCAAAGAATTTTATCACGAATTCAAACGCGCCGAACGCACGCTTGCACGATCTTCAAAACAATATGGCGGCGCTCTGGGTGATCAGCTGATTGTTCTAGGTGAAATCACACAAATGCAAAGACACGAAAACTTCGTGAAGACTGTCAGACCTTCGTCACGTTATGTGACGTGAAAATATGGAATGAAAACGAATTTTTTTTCGATACAACACATTGTGGAGTGATATGATATTTTCTGCCGCTAGATGGCGTTGTCAATGCGCAGGCGCACCGGAGATGTGGAACACGCGTAGAGTGCGCAACAGGTGAAGGAATAAGCGATAATGATGGCATTATTATACTCTATGATTCGGGTACAATGCGCGTGAAGGTGATGGTATTATATGTCCGGGGAAATCCGGGTCTCATCGTCAGTCGATACGCTGATCGTTGATTGATGTTTAGAAAGTTTTTAGCGGTATAATAAGTAATAAACGCGCTTACCGTACATGATGCATAACTCTGTACGTGCGTGATCACGGTTCGTTGTCCGACGAGATAAAATATTCAATTTATGATAAAAAAAAAAAAAAAAAGTGTAATCGAAATGCGTGCGCCTTGGGCCTAAATATCAATATTATACTTACGGATATAATCTCGTCATTGTGCGTCAGAGTCGGCCGTTGTGACAACGCGGAAAACAAATTTAACTTGACAGACACATGTCATTGTTTTATTTCAGACTTGTTTTCTTACAGCGTATCGATCCGACGGACTTTGTCGTATTTCTATTTCTGATCGATTTCATGAATCTTTTTTAAAAGATTCAGCCGGTAAAAATGTACGTATATTCCGCTCGACGTTATTCCAAATAAAAACCTAACCTAACCTATGAACATTAAGCATTTTTTGATACGGTACATGCATCTGAATGTCAACGAATGTTGTAAAGAAATAAAATTACAATTTTTCATGCAAATGCATGAAGAAGATTGTGTAAAATATGATGTAAATATTGGTCAAGGTCCCGAGGAATTATCAATGTTCCAATACTTGAGCTGCGGCTACGATTCTTTGACCGGAAGTAGTGACAATGTGAGAAACTCGAAAACGCACCTGTTTCGATTAAGTACTCGATTGTTCACGTAAAGAGAGATATATTCCATTAAAAAATTCCGCAAAATGGTTAGGCGTACCTCGTTTTTCGTAATTCAAACGATATTCAAACAGTTTTTTCAACGGTACCTGTTTTACTGAATTTTTCTAGTTACTGTAACAAATGAAATTTTTCTCAGTATGTAATCCGATGGTACGTGACATAGGCGTGGCGGTACAAACGTTTCATCCACACACATTCGTGACGGAAATTTTTGCCTCAAACATTACCGAGATCAAGGTCAGTAACAAACTAACGGCTCGTAGTTATAGGAAAGGGGGGTTTCGGGAAGAGAGCAGGAAAAATAGCTGTTACACTACCTACACCGACACACACGAGCATGGCCGCGGGTCTCGAAACGATGAAAAAAAAAGGATCATACCCCCAAGTGCTAACAGGTGTTCGAACCAAGCAGCCATGCTCCAGAGATTGTTCGAGACGTCTGTAAGGTAGGTACGTGAGGGGACTTTTAAGTTCCTTTCAAAACCACAGATCACTTCTGGTCACTCGGTGATACGTACCTGTAAGTATTGAGTAAGTGTGTATCCGGTGATCCTTCTTTCACCTATCCGACGTCACGATCGTTGTAGTATCAAATTCATGCGTCGAATGAACGACCTACCGTTACGACGTTACGTAACGGAGGTGTTTCCGATAAGCCGCAGTCACTCCCGAAACGGGAATAATCAATTTCCACAATATTTCCAGCGTTTCGAATGATTTTCGCAAAGTTTGAAAGATGGACGTCGCGTTTGCTCGATAAAATTAAGAACCGTAGAGTAGGCCGAGTCTTTTAATTGCCGTCTGGTTAAAAGACTTCCGCGACTTTCAAAATCCATTGATAAATGACGAACCTACTCGATTCTTCATGCCGCTAATGAGATTTCGTACAACCGGATAATCGGACGTGATGGGTAACGAAAATAGTTTATTCCGATCATTTACACTTAATGCTTGTGCACAAAATCACGAGTGGGAGATGGACGGAGATACACAACTTTCTCACCAAACAAATTCAACGCCCAATTTTTGTCTTGTCACTGTGCGGAGAGAAAGCTTGAAACGAACGCGTCGTGATCACGGCAGGAATTATCCTACGAGGATATTCTATACATTTTATTTCACGTTTTGAATCCACGTCCAACTGCACAGTCTGATCGAAGAATTTATGAAACTGAAAAACTTATAGCAAAAACTCGCGAGACGCTATACACCGAAATTAATCAAGTTGAATTGCAAATAGGAAATGCTAAAATTTCACCTAAAATGATCTCTAAATTCAACCATTTTTCAAGAATCGCAAAGTTATCACGCGTCGTTCATCCGTTTTCGACGAGGTGTTGATTCATTGCCACAGTTCATTGATAAACAACATTGTATGAAATTGATGTAACAGACCATGATTGAAAAATGAATGCTTTGTAAAGTAAAGAAAAAAAATGTCTCAGACGATTTTTCGAGAACCGATTTGCGAATGAAACGATGACGATTCGGTAACTTTGCTATTGTGTTTGAAATTTGTGCTCTCTTCGTTATCTATCCTGCGCAAAATAGGTATAATAATTGTTTTCATTCAATTCAGTCGCTCTTTATGCGGACCATGATCTCATAACTCGTTTGCGTCGCTACTTTTTAGAGCCGTTCATACGTACCTACTCTCGATACATCCTTATTTTAATGATACGAGCCGTTCGACTTATAAGACGAGATTTTTTACCGGGTGGAGGTCCGGGTCGAGTGGAACAGAAGAGCAACCGGCATACAAACGACGTCTATGGCCACTGCTTGCGGATAAACGGGTATAATGGTAATGCCAAATTTGCATGCATACGAACCACTCGGCTCAGTCTCACGCTACCGAGAGTACCTGATATTACTGAAGGCATGCTTACAGTGAACGAATCTCAATAACCGAGAAAAAAAGAATCCCACCAGTTATTATGTGTGTAGTGAATTTTATTTTATTTTATTTTTTTTTTTACCTCTGATTAATTCTTACAAATTGAAAGAGACGAAGAAATGAGAAATATATGAAAAAAAAAAATTCACGAGATGAGTTACCATAAACAAACACAGTGGATCGTTTAACAATCCATGCGTGTATACGTGGGCGTGATGTATGTGAAAATCATGAGGCGAGGTTGATGTTCCGAATTTGAAAAGTTCGGAAAGTGTACACTTCCGAATTATGTGATGGCTAAACGTGAAGTAAAGAAATCAAACTTTGAAGAAACAACAAAATTTCGAATGGTCGCGAAAGAAGACGACTCAAAGTTCCGAAATGCAAGATTAAGAAAATTCAAGTTACGATAGAGCAAAGTTCCAAAAATTAAGGTTTTGACGGAGCGAAATTCCAAAAAATAAAATTTAAATAAAGCAAAATTCCGAATGTTAAAATACACTCACACAGTGTAGTTTACTCAAAGAGTGGGTGTAAAAAGTAAGAAAAACCGAAAATCCAAAACAAAGAAAGATTAAAGTTGTGAAATTTCACCTAACCAGAAATTCACAGAACTGAATATTTTCGATCATTCAAAATTTTGATGTTTCAGATATTCAAGTTTTCTCATTATCGCACTTTCGGAACTTTGAGCGTCGGATTTCGAACCATTCGAAACTTTGCTGTTTCTTCAAAGTTTGAATTCTTTCAATGAAGTGTCCCCAGGAAAAAATTCGGAATTCGCCGCCTTCCAAACATTTTAAACACGGAATTTCAACCCGGCCTCAAAATGATTTCCATATGTAGCTAAAGACCATTCATTTGTTGAATAAAAAATTGCGAAGCGAACTTACCGTTAACCTGCGTCTGCCAAACGGCATCGCCGACTCCCCAGAGACCCGAAAGGGTGTAGAAGATGTAAGGATTGTCGGGATGCGGCCTCCAGACTAGAAGCACACCGATAAGAACGGCGTGAACGACGGCGCCAAGGGCCATCAACGGCTGTCTCCCGACGAACTTCATCAGGGATCCAAAGAGGAGAGAACAGCAGGCGTTCACGATGCCAAAACACATCATGACGTATCCTACCTTGTGTACTCCAAGCGCACATGATATGTAAGCCTGAAATGGAAACACAGATTAAGTCCATTTAATGTTCACACTACGGTATATAAAAAGAAACCGTCGGTTTGAAGCGCGTACAATTAAGAACCAAGTCGTAAATCACGAGACTTCTTCTCCTGTTATTACACATTCGTTTAATTTTATTTTCGAGTCGGTCGAATTATCCAGATGGAATTACGGTTCGAAACGAAACGGTTTTCTTCCTTTTGATAACCCGAGGCAAAGCGTTCTTCCTCTCATTACTCTTCCGCTTTGTTGGTACCAAAGTCTAAGTACTCGTCGCGGCCTTCGCTCGTCAGAATCGGACACTGACGTTCACGTTGACTTTGAAACATCATCCTTTGAGTCTCTGACACGAGTGACAGGGCTTCAAGTATTTAATGATGATTTGGCGCCCTGCCAGAAATATTGGCTGAAAAATTTGCAGCGCAGAAAAAGGCACCGGTGAAATAAACAAATCACAAACGCAACGAATCGGTTCGTTGTACGATAAAAATGACATAATTCAAAGTATGATTTTTATCACTGGCGGTTGAGAAATTGAAGAGCGAAATCCAGACCTTACAATTCTTCAAGATTATAAAATTGACTATATTATGAACAGGGCTTCATCCTATTCACGTTTTGCAAATTAACTCAAGACGAGCCGTGACGAGGATTTGAAAAGGGGCTGTAAACTTCTGTTTGACAACAGATGGAAAGATGATTCATACATAAAACAAGAAGACGATCGTTGAGTCACGCGTATGTCTGAAACCAATCTTACTCTCAAGTAAATGATAAAAACGAGCATATTACAGTGAGTCACGTGTATAACAACGTTTTACGCAAATTTCAATTGCAAATATTTTTTCAACACGTGCGTGAGTATTTACGTATAGCATGCGATCAGGTTACAAAGTAGATCGTTTCATACCACTTATAAAAGCACAAACAATCCCTCTATTTATTGTTACCTCCCTCGCATATTTATCACAAGTTGCGGTTTGCGTATTTCACGAAAACTTTAACAGTATAATCGATATTAATTCACGCTTCTGTAACGTTTTAAAATTTATTTTTTCACGTTGAAAGAAAAAACAAATATATATATATGAAACACAAGTGTCGTATATGCGTCGCTGATCGTTTTTCCATCGTATTCAAGACTGTTCAGAATTTTCTGTTTCAAGCAGCGATATCTCGCTTGTTATCTTAGATACTGAAATATAGTTTTTTCGTTTTGCCGGGCAGGTTTAAAATCTTCTTTCAGAAGAGATTGACGCACGCGTCGGGGGACAGACCAACATTTATACGTCAGCTTTTGAATGGGAACGGAATTATATCTGCTGCGGAGTGACTGATTAATGCTAACGTTTTGAGCTTACGTAACGTACACAAGAGTTTCGTGACCGTAATTAAGGTGCTGGTTTTGCAGCGACCATGCTCGATCATCACGAATATAATAATTACAAAAATTGCGTTCATCGTTGTATCAACGGCGCAAAACTCTTGGAGATATCGCTGAAGGCGAGTTCGCGGCATGATCTTTACGTAATCATCGTTCATGCAAAGAAACGTCGATGTACCAGCGATTGAATAAACGCTAATACTCTTCCGTCTTGTAATTTTTTAAATTCTCATAGTTCATAAAATGATAATTCCACTCATAACCTCGTCCTTCAAGTTCTCATTCCCCACATTGTTGTTGCTGTTGTTATTGTTAACCGCAGATCGGATAAACAGCTATGCTGTCCGATGTGAGCTGAAATGCGAACAAGTGGCGGGGAGTGTGAGGCTGTTATACTTGATCGGGACACGTAGGTACGAGAGGAACGCGTTAAAGGAGTGCTTTGAGCCGCTGGTCGCGCAAACTTTCGCTTCATATCGCGTTTGCAAACAACAAACCAGGGACTCGACCGACCCACTAGAGCCTCCGGCCATGATGTAAGTCGCGAACGCGTTTCGTCACGCAAGAGTACCACACCGTCGACACAACCTGCAGGGTGCAGCCCCGCGGTCGTAACGCATATGTCCTTGCAAGTGCGTGGGTGGCTGAATCGTGTCCAACTCGAAGAGGAACCAGAACGGCAGTAAGCCACCAGAAAAACGGTCTGAAATATAGAACTCGTACGGAGTCGAGGAGGACGACAGTCTGGAGAAGAAAAGAAGGCCAAGAGGTACCCAATAATTACGATTGCAATCCGTTACAATCTTGTTCCATTATATCATGAGTTCAGGGATATGATATATACCCACGGCAATTCCGATTACGCAACTTGAATAATCCGACCTCCACGCGGTAAGCAAAGAGTAGAGTAAATGAGTTCAAACTTCCAGTTGCACTCCAAGTGGATGAACATATGCCGTATGTAGTTGTAATTTCAGGTTGAATTCATCGCGTTCCGATCGTAGTCGTCACAGGATACGATATCGAAGAACTCCGTACGTCGGGGAAATTGGAATCTTACATTTGGAACGGAGACTTTACAACTAGAGATTCTGTAACGAGAGACTATGGACTGGAGAATCGGGTTTCAGTGCTGAATCATAGACAAGTTGCAGGGTCCGGTAGATCAGAAGAGTAAGGTGCGTGCCTGGAGTCATCTGAGGATTGAAAAATCGACAACGAGTAGTGGTCCAGCGGTAGCTGCAGTTGGCAACAGGCTGGCAACTATCGCACCGATGGCGAGACCCTGTTGGAGACCCGGGCGTATCCGAGATACACTCGACTTCGTGCTGGCGCTCTGTAGGAGCGATAGTAACGCGATGAAAGTAGAGGGGCGATGAGATAGGTTGGAGTGTTGGTAACTTGCACACTTGTTCATCACTCGACCGTAACCAACGATTCGAGAACATAGTTGCATGCCTAAGTCGATGCACACCGAGCTGCGGTACCTACGTTGCATGTCCAGTAACTTCGTTCCACCGATACGTGTGCACGCGGCGCAGTGTTGACCATAGGCACTGAAACCTGGGAGATACGACGCCGTAGAACGAGATATTCCGGGGTCTATTTATACCTCGGGTCGTTCGAACCCCGCCAAGGCGCAGCTGATGAAAAAGGCCGAGTACCCACCTCAACGTTCAGGCCATCGGTCTTCGGCACCCAGAGCGCCCTTGCGCCAGAAGTCAGACAGCGTTCCACTGGCGCCGGACATCGACGTACTTTCAATATGTTTACCGTTACTAGGTCTAAAAATAACCTTCTTTACTCCGTACCGATCGCAAGGAATATCCTCCGGCACCGGATCTCTGGTTTTTTCCATTCAGGGCTTTCCCGTTCTTCTAAGAATCTTTCACCCATCGATTAGGCTATCCAGACCCTGCACTCTGGATATTGATCGTTAATGGTGTTTACTTTCACAAAATTGGGAGAATGCGGACTTGGCTGTTTCGCAATTTTCACGATCGGCGTGGTCGTAGGGAAATGACTGAATGTCATCGGTCTTTGGTCAAATTTTTCTATCCTCAAGGTCGCTGAGTATCCAGGATGGAAAAGGCAACTCTTTTTCAGGATCATCGTTTAACTTGGAACCATGTAACGTCCAACCGAACCTATCTTGCTGATGAATTGCTATTCGTGCAATGATGATGCGTGAGATCATCGTTTCCGAATTATTGATGAACTTAAATGAGTATCGGAAGGCTACAGCCATCATCGATATCATTGACTTGTTGCCGTTTGCATAGACGATCCTAAGCAAATATTTATTCTTTCTTCTCAGCAACGTTGTTCCCTTACAACAAAGAGCGTCTCTGATTGATTTCCGGTATTTTAAATAAAAAGAAACATGGTTGGTTCCTGCAAGTTCCCGGCAATAAAGTTCAGCGCAGTTATATCGACAGGCGATATCCAAGGTGTACCTGTACGGCCATCTTGATTTGCGGTGAAGTAATGCGAAGGTTTTTACCGTACATATATTCTCCTACCTTATTTACAATTTCCAAGTAATTCCTTAACCGCTCGAAATAGCACCGGCGCGGCGGACTCGAGTCGACACGGTGTTAGATGGCGGGTTTCCGTTCGTTCCGCGAGTCGCGGACGCCGTGCGAGAAGTTGAAGAATAATGAGAGGATAAACAAGAAGAAGTGAAATAAAAAGAAAACCAAGAGAATAAGAGAAAGAAGAAAACTCGATAAGGCTACAGCCGCACGCTGCTGAGACTCCCGTCGAGTAACTCCTTCCACCTGCAGAGTCGAGGAGAGGTTACCGCCGACGAGGATCGCGAGGCCTCGCCTGCGAGTGCTGGCGCCACCAAGTCACGCAAAAGGAGAAAATGAGAAGACAGACGGACGTGGAGGGTCGAGAGCCAATCTTCTATTCGTTCAACTTCTTCGGATTTTGCGCTGGAAGTAGGTTATAAACAAGAAACTCTGATGTACAGTATATTTGTGGCGCCACTGCTGGCTAATCCACGCCGGTACTTTATAAGTAGGGTAAGACAGGCGGAGGCTTCAAGGTGACAGTTTTTAGTATCGAAATTCCTCTATTTTTCAATGCGTCGGACAAGTTGCGGTCTTACAGGCGCACGGGAACTTCGCGAGCAGAATTTTTTGATTCTGTACTTTTGCAGGTGGTAAAATTAGGCGGGAATGATTCTTGCCGTCGTTTCATTTCGCCTGAAATAACAATTTATAATCTGTGAGGTGCGAGAACCATATTATCGACGAAATAAAATCGCAAGCGTGCCAACGATGGCCATCTTGATATTATTCCATCGAGTTTATTTCATCACGTGTACATGTAGATCGATATGTTTGCAATGAAAATTACATGCTGTTAATGATGCGCGTTCGGCGAAAGAAAATGTCGCATACAATTGTATTCTACGTGATGTTTGAGGAAAATAAGTATTTTACACGTATGCTAACGTAAATATACACCTGCACAACAATCTCCAAATGAAATATTTTCGCCAAACGTTATTACCTACTAATACGCACGGCATCTTGAACTCGATTATTAATTGACGGGAGTAACATAAAGAAACATGCGTACTTAACACTCTACTTCGTCGTCGCTCCGGCATACACGTACACAAGGTAGACGTTTAATTTGTGTTCGCGGTAAAATACCCATCGGGAATCATCGGGTTACTGTTTGTTATTTCACCTAGATATATTTCCAACAAAGACAACTTACTACACGCTCGCAACGATACCGTACAAGTGTCGTTTGACGTAGCCACTAGTATTTGCAGTAGGGACGTCAATTGAGGGCTGAAGACACGTAGCGCTTATTAGTCACGTACAAAGTTATCTGAACGCTATTTTCTTCCGTAAAATCATCACGTATAACGCCGCCCAATTTGCTTAAACAATAACGCGGAACGGTTAAATAGAAATGGGAATTGTTCTTCAAAAGAGAAAACTTTTCGCGAAAATCCGCGAATGTACATTAAGAATTCTCCTATTCTCTATGAAAATCCGATGATTCTATCCGGCTCAGTGTCATCGAAATTATGATAATAAAACTTGGAATTTTTCAAGGTGAAATTTTCCAAGCTCCCAGGAAATTTCGCTCACTGTCGCTCGAGTCTTCCTACCAATCGATTAACAGTCGAATAGCAAATGGCCACGACTTCGCGACTAGAAGAGTTGAAACAAAGCCAGCACGCGGACATTTCTGCAGAAACTGTCGAACATTCCGCGGTGTTCGTGAAGAGGTAAAAAGAAAGACAGCTCGCCGTGCACCCTGTGGCTACCAAAGATACGCGGACAGGGATTTAATTCCCTCAAGCCAAGAAGTTCTTCGTCTTATTCACGGGCATCCGCCCAACTACTTCTAACCACAGTTTACATCGAATACGGTGATTCTGCGCAAGGACTTGTACAAGTATGCATTCATCCGCCTTACCGTATTGCACCGCAGTTATATACGAACGGCATTAGAAAGTGCAGCCAAAGTCAGCCTCGTTCCATCTGCAGGCATGCTTATACACTATTATTAGACGATCTTTGCAATTTATAAAACCAACGTAAATGGCGAAATTCTTTCAACTCCCGTTCCCTGCAATTTACACGTCCGTGCAGTGTAAATCCACACCACTTCAAGACGGGCAAACGCTCAGCTCAGACTTTCAAGATCACACCTGAAGCTGTTCCGATCATCGCCTCGCTTCACAGCTTCCGGAAAGCTTCGGACCCAATCGGATGCTTGTCAAAAATTTGGTAAAAATCAGCCGCACAGTGTGTTTCGATCTAACGTTGGACTCCTCGTCGACATTTACCTTCTTTCTGTCAACCTGTTGTCATGACATCGTCACTGCAAAGTGCGATAATTCTTACCTGGGTATACTCAGCGCCGATGAAGGCCTGTTCAATGCCGATGAACACCGTGATGGGAATGAGAAGTTGTTGGTAGGGTTTTTTGAGCTGATAGGCGGTGGCAGAGAGAAGTTGGATTCCACTGAGCTCCTGGCTGTCGGCTCTTCGCTGTTTTTCACCGTACCTGAAACAAGTTACGGATAAATTTAGCAAAAAGTTTTCTATAAAGTGCGCGGTGTACGAGGTGTACCAAAGAAGGGAAATATAGGGTATCTCGAGAATCCTTTACAACGGTACAAAACGCAGCGGCTAAACTCGGCTGGATAAAATTACACCGCTCGTATGCAACCAACGATCCATCGATCGGTGTTGGTACAGCCTTGCGACGACCTCGCTGATAGGCAGGATATGGGCAACCGATCGTTAAACGCGCACGCACACGTACACACATGGTGCGGCGTAATTACGAATTTATGCAAACTCGCATCTCTTCTCCTTTTCTAAGAAAAACACACGTACATGCTTGTCCGTAGACATGCGGCCACTTATATCGGCAGCCGGGGAAAAGTCGACTCGCTATTTGAATCCGGTATACGCGAGAACCCGCGAATTTGCATTAGTTACCATACAGCGTGTGTACATAAAGACTATCGTACGCACACGATCTCTCAAAAGAATCGAAGATTTATTCTTTTTTTTTTATCCGTTCAACTATATTTAGACACTCAGATCCGTTCGATGTCGATTCGGCGTGCAATAGATCTATCATAGAGAACTCGCTTTCGTTGCGTTGTGAGAAACAAAAATTACTTTAATAATAATCCACTGCATGTTCAAAGTTTTTATTAACAATCACTCTTTTGTCTGAGGTGAAAATTTTGAACTGTTCCATTGAAACACCGAGAGGTAAAAAATTTGTAATTATTTTATTTTATAAAAGTTTCCAAATAAAATTCACTATCTCTAGATTAAACGCATAGAAAATAAGGACCAATAATTTGAATAAATAAATAAATAAATAGGTTCCAATGCGAATTACTTTAATAGTACCAAATTCTCTCAAACAGTACTTTCTACTTTATCCGTCACGGTAAGTCTTGTCCATGGGCGAAACTTTTCCGAATAAACTAATGACAAGATATTGTATACCAGCGGAATACTACTTCCGATAGTTTGTAAATTTAACTAGCTGCAGGAGTGGTAAAATTCACTTTTGAGTATCAAATTATAAAGTAACGGCATATTTAGTTTCTAGTCCTTGACTATAAGCACTGTAACCGTTGTGACAGGTAGTTTCAGTTGCCTAAAAAATTCAATGTTATGTAACGAGAGAGGTGAATACTATATAAACGTGCCAATTCATCCCCGCCCTCTCAAGAAAAAAAAAAAAAAAAGAAGAACGTAACGTTCAATCAAAAAGTTCACCTTACAAACGAAACTGAATTTGGAACATCAACAGAAAAACGACGCCTAGCGATAGGGTGGGAAATATTTGGCAGACACCTTCTAAGAACCTCACGTGCAGATCGCATCTCGGTCGAAGATCCCTGGAAACGGGTTGAGCTAAATATAGAAACGGTATAAGAACCGGGCCCGATCTCGCTTAAGGGTCTTGACAGCTACGAGCAGGGCGGCAAGGTGTAGGTCCGAAATTAGCCCAAAAAGGAACAAGTAAATCGGCGAAACGCGAATCTTGAGTTACGGGGGGCGAGGAGGGTTCCCTGGTACAAGGCAGGGTATAAGGATCGTTCAGGCGGATCGGATCGACGCTGCGGACAAGAGACCGGACAACATTCCAGAAAACACGTTTCAGTTTCTGGAGTCGAACCTGGACCTCCACCACGCGGGTTTATGCCTCGGCATACCTATACATATAAATATATATATATATATTGCACGTATAATATCTCTGTGCAACAAGTAAACCTCGATGTATTAGCCGTCGACTCATGGTCTTGTCCGTCGAGGTGTGCACTGAGAAAAATTTCGCTTGTTACACAGTAACTAGAAAAATTAAGTAAAACAGGTATCGTTAAAGAAAAACGTTTAAATATTGTTCGAATTACGAGAAACGAGGCACGCCTAACCATTTTGCGCTATTGTCGATCCTTTTTTGGCAATTGCAACGCGAAATCAGTTTGCGAGGTTTACTCTACTTTTTTAGTTGAATAAGGCCTTAACGTCTATTTATTGTTGCACGAGCATTAAATTTTCACAACAGTTGCAAGAAAATATAGCAACAGTGATCGTAATGAGAAAGAATAGTAACGGATACTAGAATTTCCGGTAACGGCTAGAAAACTAATTTTCATTTTCTACGTAGAACTATATTTTTCGATTGTGGTAAAAAATGAAAAATAGTTAAGGACTGAGCGGTAACAGGAACTAAAAATTTCTCTCAGTGTGAGAGGAACTTTTTTTCTTCATAGTGCAGCTTGTATAGGTTAAATACTGTGATATAAAACGAGAATTCGAAAGCGGTTGTATAAGCGCGTCATGCTCTTGGCTGAAAAACAATCGTTTTTGTCAAGATTCATTTCAGGCTTCGAATCGATCAGTGAATGCGGAACAATTAAGGGAACGATATTCTTATTATATGCCATGAGAATGACAAAAAACAATCGATTATTTTATTCCAGATTAATCGAGTATCATCGATTCATGAACGACGCGATACAGTATCGATTTATGTGATTGAAATAAATTTAAATTATTATGATTGTCAGTCAGAAGTGAATTGATTTTCGAATAGCTTGAAAGTCGAAACCGTTGTTGATAGCATAAACATTTCACAACAGTAAAAAAATTTGTCGAACATCAATCGTACCAAAGCCGTAAAAATTTATACGTATAAGTCAAAATTGCAATCGCGCTCAATTTATAAAAAACTTGTTCGACTTTTATTTTAAAATATGCTTAAAATTACGAAGCTTTTTTCGCGATGTCGATATCGCAAGTTATCAAATTACGAGAATTGTTTTTCAGAGCTACAAATCCGATTCTCAAAAAAAAAAAAAAAACTGTACAAACTGATCTGTATAAGACGACCAGAAAGTTTGTAAATCGAAATTACGATTTTCCCTTTTTCTCTGTACACACAACTTTTCTCCTGAATGAGAATTCCTTGTTTTATAGAGCTTTCGATCGCCTATAAAGCCGGCATCCAACGATCGATCAAAGTTGCTAGATCGCTGCATCAGCGGTACTAAAAGCGAAGTGCTGTACCTATGACACGATGCAGCATGCATGCCAAGGTCGTAGAGAAATGGAGAACCTGAAATGCTTGCAGTCTGCAAGGTGCACGATCGCTTCGAGCGTGCTGGAGGAGCAGACAGAAAAGAATAGGATTGGATTGGATCGGATAAGATTGGATACATCGATGGCATCTAATAAAATTCACTTAACTTTGGAGAGGCTGATTATGGAAAATCTAACTGGCGTGATGTTTAATATTCAAGTAAGGTGCGTGTCCCAATTATTGACCTATTTTGGTTGTATCTGTTTGATCCTCAGTTCTAAAATTAGCAAAAAATAAATTCATAGTGTCTAACCTTCTAGCGATTGGTTTTATTTCAATTTTCATCCGATCGACTTGAAATTTTGACGTAATTGTTAAAACTTGCTTATCGATTCGAGATCGTGGCTAGACTTTGGAATTTCGGTCCCAAAATTTTTTTGCAATATTTGGGCTACGAGGTTAAACCCGAAAAGGCGTTTTCAACCAAAAAATTGTTTCTTATCTGTTACAAGCTGGACAGTGATGTCAGGAGATGAGCCATCGTAAAAGCTGCCGAGTTTGGAGTCATTCGCTACTTATACGCGCCACGCCGCCATTTTGTTATTAATATCAACGAAAGAATTCTAAAATCTTCTCGAAACTACAAATAATAAAGCTCTCAAATTCAAAGTGCATCAAGTATTTTCATTTTCTGTGAAAACAAAAACTCCTGAAAATCGAACCCCGATGATAAAACAGTTAGCATGGAAGATAATTGTTTTACCATCATCGGGGTCCGTAGAGTTACGGCGATTATAATCGTCACGCCAAAGTTGGGGACTTTTAAAATCAGCCTCTGTAAAGTTGAGTGAATTTTATTACGGGCCGTCGACAAAGGAGGAGGAATAAGATACGTGGATTAAACGCTCGCTTGCTGCGGCACAGTCGCAATTCCCGGATGCCCCTTTCTCCGATATAATATGTTAGTTATTTGCACCGTAACGGTACATGTCATTGAAATACTGTATAAATATACCCGCGCCAATGCACGCGTGGAAAAACGTGTGTTTCATGCATCTATATATCTGTACAGCAGTTTTTTTTCTAGTGTCGGCGCGTTCACGTCGTCAATATTAAACATGTATCTAATACGTTGTTACAAGTATAACAAATATATACGCACATACACATTCGTGTCCGTTGCAGTTTCATTTTTACAGCTTTTATTTGTCTCACTTTCCGTAAGCGTAAAACGCATCGCAATAATATTGCAATAATATCATCTGTGAAATTATAAACTCGTACGCGTATACATGCGACGTTACAAGTTTAGAGATGACAGATAATCCGATGCAAGAAATGTTTTCTTCAACCTACTTTCATTGAGAAAAGAAATACAGTTTCTTTCTTTCTTTGATCTTCACGGTTTTGAATGTGTTTTTTGTTTTTTTTTTTTTGTTTTCATACTTCTACCTGTAACCGACAACTGCGGTGGAATATAACGCATCATCTCGCTGCATTAATTACAGTAATGAGTTATAATTTAGGACGAAAATCACGTCACGATTATTATACCGGGACAATCTCTTGAAAGTTGAAAATCAACCGCGCATGAGATAAATAATTAAATCTCATTGGTCGGCGAAATCTTCCCGCAGCGATATTTTTTTCTGCGATGCAGGCCTGCCAACGTACGCAAGATTTGAACGTTTGAATTTTCAAAGAGCATAAGCATTAAATTCCGACCGTTCATTGAAGAATCAACTTTCCGACCCAATAACAAATGCTTCCCAAACCTTTCCGAGTCGCTATCTCAATTATTTGAGAATCTAACCTCGAAAATTCGCATCAATTACATCGCCATCGGAAACAGTTTCAACAGTTTGACAGCTGAAAACTTGGGATGGCCAGCCTGCACGAACAGCCGATAAAACTCGCGCATGCGCGGTTGATTTTCAAGTTTCAAGAGATTGCCCCGGTATATGTTTAATAATTCTGTTCTTTGTATTCCTTACTGAATCGTAAAGTGTCTACTTGCAGTGTGTGGATTTCACAAAGCCGTACTTTTCAGCACTTAAAACGGAAAAACAAGTCTGCAGTAAGGGTAATAAACAGTCTTGCTGAAACGGCGGATGGTTTATAAGGTGAAATAAATTGGCCAAGTCGTTAGTACGTACTTGCAATAACGATCCGTTTTTACGTATATGAGTATAATAATTTCTATTTTATCTTCATTGTGAATTATTGCCGCAGTATTTTAACCATCTTCAAAAGTATCGTTATTCTTTTTTCAATTGACAAAAACGTTTGGGTTGCTGCAGGTTTCAGTTTTAGAGAATGAATAATCATTTTCCTTATTTTTCCATTTTTTCTCTCTTTCGCTCACACTGTACATAAACTTACTCGCAACACCTCATGGCTTACCACGAATCTCTGGACCCACGAACAACTCGAAGTGTGAGATTTCAATTTCCATCGAGATTTCCGTACAATCTGAATAAAAAATTCCCCGTATTTTTCTCACGTGTCTGACGTGTTTTACACCCGTGCTGAAATCGTCCATTTACCGCGATCCCGCACGCGAGGATGTAATTTTTCATCTATTTATTTTTATATCAATTCCATTTCTTCTTCTCCTCTCTTCCTCTCTCACGTTTAAGCAAAATAATATTTCCTGTCCACGCACAGGATGTCGATGATATTCCACAAGCACAGAAGATTTACGTACACCTGGTACGTATCGACGCGACCAAGCGTGGATCGCAAAAAGAATTGTCAATTTTCTCCATCTCTCGCTATTACTCGTTTTTAATTTATATTCCAGCAATCGCACCGGGCCGTTTATACATGTGTGTGTAACATGCATATGTGTATACAACTTCGCACAAACTATCAGTAATAAACAGTTTGGTGCCATCCTGTGCCAGCCTCGAGACGCACAAGTAGCGTGTGTTTAATACATCCTTGGCCCCCTGCAGCAGCAGCAGCAGCAGCGGTTGTTAAATTTATTCAGAAGACACCGACGACTCGGCCATTTTGAGCCGATTTTCTTTATTTCATTATTTTTACTTTATCTTTTTTACCCTTTTCTTTGGTGGAACCGAGGTGTTGTAAACCAAATGAGCTTTTGCACGCCGTCTGGCGAGGCGGAAATGAACGTCGATCGTTGCGGAAAATCATAAAAGTTTATTAATTATCAAACAGAGCTAGGATAAATGCTCGAGATTCTTCATAATCGTGTGGCAAAGTGGGTGGTGGTTCGTACACGTTGGTATGGGATATACACGAGTGTCTATTCCCATCGAAGGTCGCTTGTATCGACATCGTGTACCGATCGCCAACGATTTGCCGTACGTAACTGCTTCACTGCTAAAGAAGTGTCGGTCTGCTCTCTTGTCGCTAAAAACGTGCCGAGTAGTTTGAACAGACTTTGCACACTGGTAATAGCGTAATGGCGTTAGTCGGATCGTTCGTATACTCGGTGAACAATGGCAGGTATGCCGAGAAATCGAGTTACGAGATCACTCGGCAATGATACATATGTATAGGTATACATATCAATGCGTAAAAATATACCTATATCTCTGACTTACTATGGTACAACCGGAGAAGGACGCCTGGAAAATCTTACGAGAGGAATGAAAAATTCGAAACCCGCTAGTCATTCTGATACCATTTTATCTTTATCTTTCTTTCCTTTTTTTTTTTTTTTTTTTTTTTTTTTTTTTTTTTTTTTTTTTTTTTTTTACTTCTCTTGTTATGTAGAATCGAGTATAGTGCCGGTTGTTCTCATAGTCCTCAGAAAATGTAATTCAGTTGCATAGAATTTTGTCTTTTTTCATTCAGAGATGATGATAACAGGTAACAATGTTGAAATGTTATCTGTGTTTGAGAATACGAAGAGAACGTTAAGTACGAGTGTATATTATCACTCGGTGTACGTTTAATTTTGGATGTTGCAATACCGGAGTTCAAACCGTAAACCAGATTGTTCTCAGAATTTTTCAACGCGTTCTTAAATTTATAATCGAAAAATCTTGTCGATCGTGAGATAAATTTCTTTCTCAAATCTTTCACTTTCTGTGAACATTTTTATAAGTATGCAGCGAAAAAAAAAAAAAAAAAAAAAACTGACCTACAAAACTAAAACCTTCCTATTTAGTCGGCTTTTTGCACGATAAAATTTCGTAATAAACGTGAAAGGATTCATCTTCGTCTAATGAACTATAGCGAAAATGTTGACGCGTTAATAAACAGCTTCAACTGCATTATAGGTATATCATGTGTGTGTTTATATATATATATATATATATATATATATATATATATATATATAATATATAATATATATATATATATATATATATCGCAGCTGAGAGATGTATTTTAAACTCTTGTGAGTAGGCGAGAGAGATTATATTTACATTCGTACGTGGATAAATTCAGTGAGTCAGGTTTCAACTTGTCACGTGTAGCATTTCGTGCGACAGGTGTGTACGATATGTATATATATATATATATTATATACATACACATATACATATATGTAATTGTAGACGCATGTATACACCTACTAAGTAAGTCTATCCGTCCTTGTTCTTATATCTTGCCGTTAACTCATTCAGCTCATTCACTACCTGTGTATTATACCTATATCGAGGTATGCATATACATATATACATATATATATATATATATATATACACACACCGATACTGTATACGTTATACATGTCAATGATATGCGGAAGATACTTTGCGGTTTGTTGTCAACTTATTCGTGGAAGAATGCGGCCAGCTTTACGATTTGACTGTTACAATCGGATCGCCCGCCTCGTAATATATTATATTGCGTAATAACGCAGGTTCATCAACCCACACTTTTTAGTCTAGTGAGATTTTGAAAGGTGATTCGGCTGCATTTGACGCCTGTTGTACTCATCGCATTGTTAATAGGAGGAAAAGTTTTCGGCAGCTCGAATGTGATGTGCCATCAAATTGTGCAAGCGATTAGTTTATTTCTCGAGGGGATTTTGAAAATTTCACACAAAAGTGAAAAACTCCCCCCCCCCCATTTTTTTTTTTTTATCAACGAGAGACACAAAACTAAGGCAGGGACGAAGAAAAGAATCACGGAGCGCTACTGGAATGACTAACCTAAATTTCAATACAGCTGCTCCCCAACAATCGGAAAAGAATAGAAACGGATTGAGAATTTCAATACGATCTATTCAGATTTCTTTATCCAAACGGATGTTTCGTATTCTTTGAAAAGAATTAAATTCGGATAGAAAGAATTGAATCGGATTGATAATTGCCATCCCTTATTCTAAATAAACAATTGAAACGAACAAGCTGTTAGAGGTGTACATAATTCGAGATTAGTCAAAACAATCCATACTGGGTCAGCGGCAAATGAAAGAGCAAACAGTGAGAGAAAAACCATGCAAGGCAACAACTGGGCTGCAGGGAAATTAACATTTGCCGTACGGTTTACAGGAAGCACGTTACATTGGCGCGAACTTTAAACCATGAAAACAAAGATAACGCCAAACGGAGACTGTGTTAACATATATTTATATATTATTTACTCCATAAGTTTGTAAAGCGACTAATTTTTAAACGCCAAACGAGATTGTTATTATTTCCTTGTTTCGTTTCCGCGGTGCGTTGTTTTCGATATCATACGCACGGCGACGTTGGAAGTGAAATTTTTTTTTTTTTTTTTTTTTCCTCGCAAAACTACAGACAAATACTAAGATTTCGCGCGGATTCTTCGTATCTGATCGTCCTTTGTCTAGAATTACCCCAATATTATGCACAAATATATATATATAAAAAAAATATCCCTCAAGCGTTCCTTGGTCATAAATACTAATATATATCTGACAATGATAATGAATATGAAAAAATTAAGTGGGAAAAAAAAGAAAAACAAAAAAATTAAAAATAAAAAATAAATAAAAAAAAATTACATTCAGCTCGCAATCAATGACAACGGTTAATATAAGTATAACCAGAGTTTCTGAGGCAAGCTAATTATTAGCGTCAGCAGCGATCAGCTACGCGATGCAAACAACTGGAAGCGTACGTCCACGGCCATTGTAGTAAGCATCTAGACTTGTTAGCAACAGCGGTATACGTCACGGAACACGGCAGTGTGCTCACCAATTTCGGACTTGCCATGCATTACGTGAATCATGCATGCGATGCCGACGCGTTCGAATCGTCTCATCGCGGGTATACATAAATTTTAAAACTGTTGGCTTTCTCAATTATCGATGAATGAAAAGGAAGTGAATTTTTTTTTCGTTTTTTAGACATTTAAAAGAAGAAAACAAGGAGGTTCGATTTTCTAAATCTACTTATTTTTAGAGGATGTGCAAAGCTCACAGGTTAACATTGCGACTCCCGAGTCACATACCTATTGGCACTGATAGATATAATGGGTGCATATGCGGTGTTGCCACTGCTTTCGCATACAATCACGTCCCTCCCGATAACAAAGCGAACGAAGGTTGTTCTCTTCGCCTCGTTTTCTTCATTGTGCTTACACGAGCATATATGGTACACATGCGATACATGCCTCGTTGTACGTGTAAAATAGAGAATCTGTTACGAGTAATTGGATGTAAGTATGGGTACGTAACAGATTGAGTACCGCGATAATCGAAAAACAAATTATCTCAACTGGAGTTTCGCTCACGTAATCGCGATGAACTCGCGAAAGAGAGAAAAATAATTTTAATAATTAACTACAGACACAGATAATACACGAAAATAGTAGAAAAAAAAAAAAAACTTTTCGACGAATACCAACCACTGCAGTTATATAAACGCATACGTTGTTCGTGAATATTACTATCTGCAGCGAAACCATGTGCAGACGAAATAACAACTGAGCGCGTTCATGCGTTGCCCATCGGATGTCCGCCATTTTGTAATCACATATCTCATATGATAATGAGGGAGGTTCTCTAGGTTTTGCTTAATGAACGACACACACACACACACACACGTAATATTTCTAGGCAATCCGAGATCAAACCTGCGGCGTTTTGTTTGCAGGTGTAGTATATGGGCATATACGACATTTTTCGCAGTATTGGATAACAATGAATCATTGGGGAATTTCAAATCAGAACAAACTTAGTTCAAATTTGGATTCAATGCTTCCTGTATGACAGATATAATGGAAAAGAGCCGGGGTGAATTCAACGGTTAAATTGTACGTCTAGGTTATGTTAACGAAAATTCTTGTTATTATCGTAACGTATTATACTCCGAGATGATGAATTGTAAATATCGCATAATAAACCAGTGCGAAAAAATGTATGCAGAAAAAATTAAAATCGCCATCAACTCGTCTTTTATACACGCATATATTCAGAGTGAATTAGTGACGTCTGCGCGTGCGTCTGTCGTCTGCTAAAAATCTAAAAGCGGTTGTTTCCCAGGGTGGCCAACTGTAAAACTTTTTTACAACTATAGGCTTCGAGTACAACTGCCAGCGACAAATGTCAAAGTTTTTGAGGTTACGTTCACGACGGTTGGTCACCCTGAGATACAACTGCTCTCGACTTTTCAGCATACGACGGACCATGCAGTCGTTAGCAATTCACTCCGTATATTAAATAATGCAGTGCAGCGTTTTCGTGAAACAATATCGGATGCGTGTAAAATTTTTCTTAACGTATTTGCTGACAAACAAAACCATACATATGCATATGTACATCATATTATATAACATAAATTTATTTCCATATTCACGCATGTTGCACATGCGTAATAAAGTTTACGAATGTGTTACTCAACCCGGGGATACCGTTTCCGCGATGCATAAAAAGCGTAAATATGCCGCATGTACGCACGTGTAGTGTAATATATTGTACATATTTGCAGTCTGCTCGTGCAGTCTTGAATAACAAGGGAAAAAAAAAATAAAAAATTACGTTTAAATCTCGTGTTTTGTCTTTAATGCTATTAGACGACAGACGTTTACATGACCAAATTTTAATTACAGGCTAATTGCAGAATATAAATACACATTGTAATACGCTTGCAACGTACGTGTTACATAATTGACGCAAGCAAGGAAACTGTTTCGTGTATCGGATGATTTAAGAAGTTCATCGATGCAACGAGCGAAGAGAACAGATTTTAACCTCAACAGGTGTTTCGAAACGAAATCTGACGAAATGTATTTAATTGACTAAAGAAAGCAAACGTAAGAAAAAAAAACGTAAAAAAAAAAAAAAAAAAACTTTGATTATTAGTGAACTTCGTGAAAAAGTAAGAAAAACTGTGAGTTTGCTCGGTCGGTAAGGGTAGGAGTACTACATAACCTACCGAGACCCTTTGTTTGACCTTATCACGCCATAGTCGTGTATATTCAGTATTTATCCAATGATTTATTATTTGTGTATTCATTTATTTACATTATTTAGGAATACAAGAATAGAAAATACTGAATTCATCGAACTAGCTTAATTTTACTCAGAAAACTATATTTTCCAATATCCGTACAAATTCATCCAAAACACTTCATTCTCATTACTTTGGTATTGTCAAATATTCAATCCTACAACGTTGTAGGTACCAATATTTATCGTGATCGAAAAATGATGATCTTTAATTGACGACTGCAAAAAAAAAGACCCTGTTTCAGTGAATTTGGAGAAAATAATCTGAAGAATTAAATGAGCCTGCGTTTCAACGTGAAATCGAACGAATCTATCAGATATTTGATAATTTTGAAGTGATTTGAAACGGAACATCAATGACTGACCATTACTTTATAAACCAGTATTTTCTATTTTCTTGATTTTTTTATTTTTAAAAAGATCTTCGTAGCTTGTGAGTATAATAGTTTCATGAATATTGAATCTTCGACTATCTCTTACTAGAATACGTAAAAAGTATCGATCATTGGGCAACAAACTTTCTCAACCGCGTCAAACGACGTTCAATGTGTTTTGTAAAAATTGAGATAAAACCGCGTCCGTATCTGAGAATGACCTAGCATATAATACTGCAGCATGTGTGTATATATTATTATACGTATGCTGCGCGTTGTATTCGTGTAAATAAGTGACGAAAATTGACTCTGTTTCTTCATCTACTGCCTCGTTGAAAACGTATAAAGAGTACATATTTGCACACACGGGGTTTCGATATCGTTAATTCAAGGCAACGATCAATTCGACATCTCGTTCGAGCAAGTGACCGTGAAATGTACGTATAATACACGATATAGAGAGCAGTTCAAGGCTGGACGCGGAGTAATTCTGAATAATTTTCTTTGAAAATATGTGCGGCACTCGCAAGGACGCGTAAATTGTTACACCCATTTGTTCGCGCGAAAATAAATTTGTGTCAGTGATACGCGAGTGTGCAATTTTCGAAGCATTTATAGGTCGATGGTTAAGAAAAAAAAGGGGTGCACGATAAAAGACGATTGAAAAAAAAAAAACACATCCATGTATTGTGTAATTATAAATGATAGGTAAAAAAGGATCAATAGTTGTTGACTTGATTCTCCTTCTTTGCTTTTTTCCGTCCGTTTTTTGTTTTTTAAATCTTGTACTCACGATACCGGATTAAAAAAACGTTCGTCTCGTCATCGCCCGTTTGTCGAAACACGAACGGACATTTGTTTCGTATGAATAGCGCGGGTAATATGCGCGAAATAAGAAAAAAAAAAAAAACAGGTCTTATTGTTATTATTACAATTATCTCGGTTTTCTATGCGTCAATCATTCGGGCTGTTTAATTGTTGTATATACAAAGCGTGCAGCCGCGATTTGTTATAATTCACGACTTAATACAGACAATTCTGAAAAGCGAATTCCGCACAACATCGTTTTTTTTTCTCATTCTTTCCTTCTTTTCGTTTTTTCGGAGTATAAATCGCGTCGCTTTATTATTATTATGAAGCAAGGACTAATCTGTGTCTTATGCATAAAAGATTAGCCAAACTGACATTACCAAATAGTGTTTAAACGCGAAGGCTGCACCCATACGGAGAAAAATAATCCGAGGTCGTTATGTGTAATTCAAAGAATGATCAGCGCGAATATGCCGGGTTTTATGGAATATATATGGACGCGGAAATTTTCCACCATCCCGAAACAAAGCAGATAAAGTGAAGTCCGTAAAGTCATTACTTCGCAACTGTACGATCGTGTGAAATTGAGTAAACTATTTTTAAAAAAGCAAAGTGTATTAAAATTTTGTAAATAAAACTCCTTCGAAGTCTTTTAAAAAATTTTAACGATCTGTGATAAACTCACCTCGAAAGCGGGTCGACGAATAGAGCAACTATTATCACCGCGAGCACAACGCAAGCTAGATAAATTGACGATATCTCGTAGATTTCCGAGTCTGGAGGCCTCTCGACTACTTCGTTTGCTCCGGCACCGACGACGCAGAAATTAGCACCGCAAAGCCGGATCTTGTCCTCGTTAACGGTATGATTTCCATCACCGCTGCCGAACTCTCCGTTGCTCAATACTGGAAGCAGAATAACGACAGGGGTTGGAGTTGAAATTTTTAAAAAGCAATCGATGATCGCTAAAGGGGAGAATTTAAAGAAAAACCTGTTGGTGTTGTTTGTTTTTTTTTTTTTTTTTTTTTTTGAAACACAATTTTTCTTTCGGATCTATTGAATGTGTGCCTTGACCGATATTTTATAAAGAAATGACTTTTACTTTTGGAAAAAAAAATGTCACTCATAGCGGTTTATGATTGTCTACTTAAATTACTCTACGAGATTACGATGAAGATATGAATATAAATTTTCTAAACGCAGATTGTCGTACGGTTGAAGAAAAATTGAGAACCAATTGACTGTGACAAATTACAAGTTGAATTAATAATACTGAAAAAAACTGAAACAATAATTTCAATTAGTAAGAATTTCGAGGAATCGTGATCGCTCGTTTTGCAAATCGCTCATTCAAACTAATTCTGTACATATTGGAGTGCCATAAAAACAAAAACAAAAAAAAAAAAAAAAAAAATGGAATAAGCAGTTTTTCGATTATTTTACAAAAATTATGAGTATTCGAATGACGCAGTTGTATAGAAATGATTAGCGATCGGTGATTTAAGCCTAATCGCTTCGGTTGGTTCCTGCTTAAATTGTATTTCGCAAAATAGACATCGCTAAAGAGAGTAAGACGACGCAATATGGCAGTTGCAAAATGCACGTTGCTGCTTAAGACGCGTAATTTCCGTGCCTCCGAGTACTCTGAGTTGCAGGATAGAGATGAAAATATCGCGAAGCGTCCATCGACGTCCAAGGACGTCCAAGGACGTCACGTTGGCGACACGCCCGCTGAACCAGGGCTGATGGTTCTCTCTCTCTCTCTCTCTCTCTGTTTTTTTTTCTCCTTTTTATTCTTATTGCCTTACTTTTCCTTCCTCGGAACTCGACGTCGCTGTTTATTCTCTTCTTCTCCACACGGAACGCGCGTTTCAACATTTCGAATGGGAAGTATCTGAGAAATATTTTCCTTCATCAATGGTACGCGGTCTAGTTACGTTTTTTTCTTACGCAAATAACACGAAAAGTATATTTATCTACTTATATACCTCTTAATCAGAAAAAAAAAAAAAAAATACACGTCGCTCTAAATAATAGATTTGCGATGGTTTTTTTCTCACTATTCGCATTGATTACAATTATAATGATTTATCTTTAAGTAGGTTGTAAAAGTTTTTTTTTCCACCTACGTACAATAATTCTGTTTTCACAGGAACTTTCAATTATGCAATGTGACTTTTCTTTTTTTTTTTTTCATTCCACAAATACGGCCTCAGTGACTTTGTATATTATTTTAGGCATATGTAATTGGTAGTTATCATGTATTAGGCACGCTTAATCTTCGGTCATAAATTGTACACCTTATCAATGAATGGCATATAAGTTTGAATAAAACTATGACTGTTGTTATTATTTCTACTATCATTACCATTGTTATTATTGAACACTGTTTATAATTAACTGCGTAAAAATTTATGGCAAACATGTATTGAATAAATTTGCCGATATATATATATTGGAAACCGATGTAGAGAAATCATTTCTGGGAAGTTATCGAATTGTTATTATAATTATTATCGTTGTTATAATCATCACCGTCATCTCAGCCGTGAGTAGCAACTGTGTCGGATTGTTTATTCGACCCTGTTCACACATCTATCCTTCATCGAGGAAACGATGCTCATATAATTATAAAAGATACAAATCGTAAGAACGTAAGTAGAGAAAGAAAAAAAGAAACAAAAAAAAAGAAAGAAAGAACTTCCAAAAAACTTACGCGAATTATAAACGTCTAGATCGGCAAAATAATACAATCAACTACACTTGTGCATATAAAAGTTTGCGCAAACAACTTGTGTATATGTATTTACTCGTATACATGGCTATGGATACATATTCTTTGCATATATATATATATATATATATATATATGTACACGTAAAGATCATTAAAATTTTAGGTAAGAATCGGCCCGAGGCGTTATTCAAAGCCAAACGATTTTACGCGGAATTGTTATTGAACATTTTGCATTCTTGAATCGTTTCGTTGAGACGCGATACGTAGGTTTTATAGATATATACAGGTATACCGCATATGTATACCACATAATTTCTCGCAAACTACTTTCACCCGTTTTCGACGTTCCGTGCTAATACCGCGTTATACAAGGTATTAACTTTATCGAACAACCGTTTTTGCTAACGGTTCAACGTACAAATATATACATATACATACCAATGTATCTGCATGAGGTTATATATATACATATATGTATGTATGTACGCATATGTGTATATATATATGTATATATATGTATGTATGAACGTATATGTGTATATATATATATATATATATATATATAATGTTACACATACAGACATGATCGCGTGCCATCGTGAAATGTCACCGAAGAGCCGATTTCTTTTACGATTCTAAAACGTAGACACACAGATTGTAAATTGACGTAACATATACGATAGGTTTGTATGGAAAAGAGGTCGTATAATCGGAGAAAAAATTTTTAAAAAAATTATCCAAACGTGGAATATTTCTTTAAGATATCAAAATATTTTTTTCAATTTTATGGTTATCAAAATAATCATTCAAGCCCAGTTATGAGATTATATCGGATTTTTTGGAGAAAAAAAAAAAAATCTGTAGATTTCGTGTAGTTTGAAATTTCGACTAAGCTCGTGTGAATTGTACCCATGTGAAAAAAGTTTACACAGATTTTACTCCGAGGCGTTATAAAAGTTACGAGAAACTTTACACGGCTTGGTGAAAATTGTACAGGGATGAGTGAATTTTTCGTTTTGGACCAATACCTGTACCCAAAATTTTTAACAGCTTCGAGGCCTGAGGGGGAAATATGTCGGTGAATGTGTTAAGAGATTTTTGAATTAATTATAATACACCTGAATTCATGAGAATAAACTAAGGAATAACTGAATTATGGAAGATTAAGTCAAGTCAATTTGACTTAGTTTGTATTCGTGCGAGGATTGTCTGTTTACGGAAGAGCAAAAATTAAATTGAAACTTGGTTGAAAGATTGAATTGAAACTTTACGAACCTCGCTTGAATTGGAATGAATTATCGAGAACCATCGAGAAAAACATTGAAATTCATAAATTGAAATGTATTGAGTTGATCTAAAGAAATATATCTAAATTGGAAAAATTAAATCAAAATTAAAAAAAAAAAATTAAGCTGAATTACATGAATTAATTTAAATTATTTCAACTGAAAAAATGATTGTGAAACCCAAATCTCATGTTGTAATGTAATAACGTCAGGCTAAAAATCATAATTGTATACTGCCAACACGTGTCTGATAATTTGTATTATTGTTATTTGTCGACTATATAGATTCATACAGTTAGTTTTGAGATTATCGAGCATTAGGATTATCATAACGATGTTGTTGATTCCTCTCAAACAATTAGGTACGTACAGCGCGCATATTTTAAATAGGTATATATTTATATGTATATGCGCACATACGGTTTTACATATATATTATATATATATATAAGTGGCAGACACGGATCTAGATACGATGAAAAATACTCTGACGTCGGTTTATCGAACTCGTCGTCAGATTTCTCTTCCTTTTTCAATTACATCGTCATTCCCCTCGACGAAGTTTGATAGAACAATCTTAGAAAGTATGTATAATCCTTATTTTCCTGCTTGGAAATAGGATTTCGAGATCGAATTCTTCCCGCTGATTTTATAACGAATTCTCCTCCGTTTCATTGTCAAAAATTCTTCGCTTCGCAGTTCGACAAGCTGCATTTTATATACATAATATAATCTTGCCGATTTCCTCATCCCGTATAATTTAAACGCGTTAATCTTTCCACAAAATACACAAAATTTTACAATCAAGGTGAAGGTAAAATAATTTTCATCAATTTTTCATTTAAACGTATAACCTATTTAGTAATCCTCACTTCGCTCTAAAATATTTCTTTTAACATATACATGCTTATTTTTTTAGCGTAGTAAATTATTTTTCAGGTAATACATTATTGCATAGTTTTACATAAACTTTCACAATTCTGGCAGAATCAAAATAATGTCAGTTATTTTATCACATTATATCTCTTTCAATATACATTAATAATATACAATGTACGTATCATGCAAAATAAACTTGTTTCGTATACAAAAAATGTCAAATTTATGACTCGATAATTATCAGAATCCCGTTTTCAACATTGGTTTTTTCAGCTCCATTTTACGCGATGCATTAATATCTACAAATAGATGAAAAAAGAATCTCCGCCTCACTTCACACAGATCACGAGCGTATATTCCGATGATTGATTTTTTTTTTAACGTAAATAAAAAAATAAAAAAAAAAAGATAAGAAAAAACAACGTTATTCAATCTCTAACAAATAATAGGTATAATAACCAATGTAAAGAACACCGACGTGACGTAAGCCTGACTGAAACGTCAGTCGAGCGTCCGACCATGCATTGAACTCTCTACTGCAGCAGGGATAGGGCCTTGAATGCGATCAGACACGCGACGATCGATACTCGTGATCGAGCCACGTGCCATTTTTATTACGACAATGTCCTCCTTCTTACACTTGAATTTCATTATCATGCCCGTTCGATTTTTTTTTCACAAAAATCTCGATTCACTAGCTTCGTGTAATAAAGTAAAAATTGATACCCGATGTCATAAACATTTGATGTGAAAGACAAAACCGTCCAACTTCCACATCGATCTAATCTATCATTATCGGGATTTAATATTAGGGAGAAGACGTATCTTCCTACTATGTAAGATGGCAAAAGTAGGACAGATTCGTGTGCAAGGTTCGTAGTACCGATAACGCCACTCGTGGCGCTGGGTTCGTTAGTTAGATAGGGAATTATGCGCGCGCAGAAGTTTCACGTTTTTTTAGCGATGCCAAACAACAAACGATAGCAGCGCTGCGAATAAACGCTACTGGTACTACACAAACTTTTGACCAAAATGTGGTCCACTTTTGCGAAATGAAGATATGTCTTCTCCGTAACATTGCTTCCTGCTTACGACAAATCGACTATTGCGGTAAAGGTTACTAGGCAATTAAATTTTGCATAATATTACCAGTTAGTGTACGACATAATGTGTGATATATGCGATACGTTGGGATAATTAGGGGGAATCTTAGCGTGAGAAAAACAGGTGAGACCAGGGCATAAAAATATGAAATAACGAAATCGTTTCGACGGCTAATCGTTGGCTAGCGAAAATATTTATTTTCGAGGTAACGATATTGGTGGCAGAAATAACGAGCGGTCAGGAAACGCGAAGGTGCGATTAAGATTCGTTATTTCGCTAATCATGGAGGAGCTTGTTATTCGAAACGATCGAAAACCGCGGCAAAGGCGCCTAATTGGTACATGGAACCAATGATAAATGCAAAAATACATATCTCGTGATATTCACCCATTAAATAAATTGCGTTGAACGCAAAAGAGTGCGTGGATAAAAACTGACAGTATACAAGAAATAAGCATGGGTGATACAAAAAATATTATTAATCATCGCGTTTATCGAACGAGTTAGCGGGTCAACAATCAGATAATTTCTTCACGATAAGTTTTCCTAATTTGCAAATTTCTGACAAATATCTAGCCGTGTCAATTCTCTGCGAAATTCAAATTAAAAATCGATAATCATTTGACACGACAATCTGAGTAAATTTTGCAGTTTCGAATCGAATGACACCTATTTCTGGAAGTTTTCTGGAATTTAATTCCCCTTTTTTCTTTTCATCAAAAATTGATCCATCGTACAGAAAATTCTCGATCATATATTGCCTCCATGTCACATTTCAATTTGTGATAAAAAGTTATCGATGTTGTAGTTCGAACATCGTTGCATCTTGAGAAAAAACAATTAGCTCAAAAGTTATTTTTAACATAAATGATGATATGTTTCTGATATGCGTGAGGTTGCGTTTCGATTAATCTTATATTTTCATCGAATCCTCTGAATAAAAAATCGTACCTTGCGAAATCGCCTACACAATACGAAGCAAACAAAATTAAATTTATGCTGAGCTACGCGTCGTCGGTATAAACTACACGCAGGTTACTTTATTCCTCAGTTCACTTTCTCAATCGAGCTGCAGACACCGCACGTTTTATATAAGTTGCGCAATGTGGCAGTGGATAAAAGATGTGTCAACTTTCGACGATCGAAAATTATCGGTCATATATTTTTATTCTCCAGATTGCATCGACCATTGCTTTTACAGTATAACGCTTTTGACATTCAACGTATAATTCACGCTCAGCCCTCTGCGATAATGACTGATTGTATGCAAAGATGTAATATTAATTGCCGATAGTTTTATAAATAACTAATCACATTGATGCAATAAAAATATATACATACATGTAGATATTCGTCAAATCGATTGAGTATAAATCGCGTCTATAACTTTGTCACGGTTTTGTTACGCAACCAAGATATCCAACAAAATTGTGCGGTGACTTTTAAAGTCGTATACCCACAACGTTCCACACACAATTCGCATACCAAATTTTCCATGAGGAGTTGTGGTCATTTTTTACCAACTCGCTATATGTAATTACATATTGTATACCCGTGACTCGTTTCTATGATGGGAGTTTCGACTTTGCCCGGCGTATATTTTATCGAAGTTAACAGTTTATGGGCTTCTAAAATTTTCGCTTACGATTCCACACGATCGGAGAAAAAAATACCTGTGCGTTTTTTCCTCGAGTTTAAATATTCCAATCCATACGCGTTTTGGGTGTGAAATTTGTACCGAATAGTGTTAAAAATTCGCAGGAAAATTTACCTCGCCTCGGGTGAAAAAAAAATTTCCTACGCGAACGATCGTATCGAATGGATTTCCGATGTCGTGTGAATCGATCTTTTCCACATCTCGTATCAAGTAACCGACCTTCAAACGATTGTCTTCGGTATCAAATATTTAAAATTGTATCAAGTACACGTTTGGTTCGTGAAATACACGACACAGCCACGACTGTATAAGAAAAAAATTAAGAATTCGCCAACCTATTCGCTACATTTTTAGTCTCGTATTATAAGTAGAGAAGAAACAGTTTGTTTATTTCTCATCGATAATCTGAACAACTGGTGGACCAATTTTCGTGAAATTTTCTTAAAAGCTAAACGAAAGTCATGTCATCGGAGCCCCCGTAATACCGATCCCCTTGAAATTGCAAAAAAAAAGCGATCGAACGCCGATTTCAAAAGCTCGTACTCGGAAGGTAACGTGGAAAATCGTTCTTTGAAGGTAAGGTAGAAACTGAACTTACCCAAAGAGGAGATGAGGTTTCCCCAGAGTTCAGCGGTCTGCCAGGCAAGGAAAAAGAACCCGAAGAACCGTACGACGATGGCGTCAACGGGCTGATCGGTAAGCTTGGCGTAGACACCGGCGACCTGGGTGAGGTAGGTGGCCTTGGCTGCCCACATGGGCGCTGCACCGAGACCAAGAAGCACTCCGGCGGGCACGAGGGTGTAGAACTTGGGGTAGAACTGGGCACCGATGTAGGGAACGTAGCACAGCAAGGACAGGCAGAGGGTCCATTTGACGGTGAGCCTCTTTATGACGAAGGTGGGCACGAATATACAGGATAGAACAAGGGCTGCGTAGATGGCAGAGAGCGAGACGGTGCCGAGACCCTCGCTGGCGTTTATGGATGATTGGAGATTCGCGGTACCCTGGAAGGCGGTGAACTGGACCATGAAGGCGACCGATACGGCGCCGATGTTCTTCAGTATCCGCCATTTCTCACTTCGCGAAAGCTTGAACTTACGCGACTGAGTGTCGTCGTCGGGCGGCGCTATTTGCGGTGGCTTCGTTGGTTCAGGTGGTATTCCGTCGCTTCCATCCTCCTTGAAACCCTCGTTTCTGTAACCACCGCCGCTAACAGACACCGTGTAAACCGCGTCGTCGTCGGCCCCATTTCCGCCTCCACTTCTTCCGCCGTCGTTCTGCGATGCCACCATTATCCGTTTTCACTACCTTAATAACAGAGAGAAACAAAATCGTTTTACATCAACGTCGATTTCAACCAGTGCGCCGCATGTTGTTGCGAATTATTATTAGGCTTGACCCTGTATTCTCACAGTCAGATTTTTACACCGATTAATACCAACTGGCATAAATGGTGAACGATCGGTTCTCAAGATTGTAGTTTAACCCTTTCATTCGCACATTTTTCAACTCAATATTTTAGCCTGAATTTTTTTACCAGGGAGTTTTTGGGGTCGGTGATCAACAATCTAAAGTCGGAATTTAATAACTCTCAAGCTCAAGATGGCGGATCCAATATGGCGGTTGTAAAGTCGTAAAAATTCTATGATTCCGGCCTGAGCTTGTTACTCGGGGGTTTTTACAGTTATACCTACGGAGTAACAAAGATCATTTCAACTTGTGAATAAACTGTTATAAGGCTAGGAAATGGAAATCTTTGAGGTGAGACCTCAAAGGTGAGAGAGATAATGCAAATTAATTGGCGTGCTAGGGATTTTCGATATTGTTAGCGTCATTTTTAATGACAGGTGCAAGCAAGTGATAGGTAACAAAGATGTTGCTTCTTTTTCATCTCCTGCTTTTGCGACTCCGGGTGTTTGGTACACACACTGTGTTTGGTATTGTTGTAAAAAATTGTATGAATAGCTGCAGGTGCTTTCAACGCTGCAGTTCAGGACAACCCAACTTACACAAATGTATTGCAATTGGACGTCGTTTATAGGCGCGCAATAAATAAGAAAACATTGATTGTTGTCACGTCGTTTTTCATCATCAGCAATAAAACCGATGTATACGCATATGTGTTTGAGTTTCTGTACTGCTACGATGCCCGAGACAGCTCTGCAAATCCAACGTTATATCAAGTCGTACAAAGTGTGAGATGAGGTTTAAAAATACGTAATAAATTAAGCTCTCTCTCTCTCTCTCTCTCTCTCTCTCTGTTAAATGCTAAATATGAAAAAAATCATTGAAAAAAGGTTATATAAAAAAAAGAAACAAAGAACTCGCGTAGTTTACTCCGAACACTAACGACTTCCGGGGTGAACACCTAGGATGGAATTCGAGGATCAAGCGTCGGGCGCGCGTGTACAATATATAGATACGCACTCTGAGGAAGGCGAACCGAGTTTGGGAGGATGAAGAAAAAAATCACCTTGACTCTTTCTTAGAGTTTAAAAAACGGTGGTGAACGTTTCGAAGCCTGCAAAATGTTGAGGTGTACAAGCCGTCGCGGCGTAGAACGATTGCGTCATACAGCCGTGTAAAATACGCAAATATCGCCTCAGGATCGCGAGTCAATTAACCGGAGATGGTACAAGTCACGAGTTATCGATTTAGTTGAACTTCACTGTACGCCGTTCCCATCATAAAATCACGTGACGGAGAAACATAATTTTAGGTACATCGCACAAAGGAATCACTTTGCCTTAATCGTATAAAGTTCTAATAACCTATAAATGTATTATTATTATTATTATTTTTTTTCACCGATTGCAACGACATACATTCGAACTTTTTCAACGTTTAATACGTTCTACAGGCACGTCAGCCGGTTTATCGTTTCTTCTTTTTTAAATTTACAAGTCGAGCTTGAAACAAAGAAATTAAAAAAGACACGCAAAGAGAATGATTTTTTTTTTTGGAGATTAGGGATTTTCACTCTTAGGATATTTCAAATTTTCAATCCAAGTTGGCCACCTGGACGTTTCAAGATGATATTGAAAGAATCGATGACGGCATAGAATAGAAATAGAACCGAAGGTATTTCGACGTTGCAAAAAATAATCTCTCGATATAAACATACCGCGAAATGAGAAAAAAAATAATTGTAATATACGTGACTTAAAGCCGGATAATATATATAAAAAAAAAAAAAAAATTTCCGTCGCTGTTACCACTGTTAAAATCTTTGCTGCGGAGTCGTGAAAATCGCAATTAGGCGACATCTCGCCGTCTTTCAGGTAGTAAAAGATGCTGTTTCACGGATTTGGGGTACGTATGCTAATTCAGCGCCACACATCGCCTTGCGAGATACATAAATTGTAAGTTAGCATATCTGGCCGTCAACTTCGCGGTTACAAATACGCAGGCATACGGAACTCTCGCGTCCATAATCACAACGTTCAACCTTTCGTCGATTGGTCGACGTTACCTCGGTTGAATAGCGGATTTGCTTTAAAGTTTAAGAGGCTGTCAGTCAGGAACTTGAACCTCCGTGGCACAGCCAAAGCCAACGGGCATTGAGAAGACTAGTTTTGCTTTCCGAGAACTCGTATCGTACCGGATGGCACAAGTGACTGGAGTACGTTGGTACATGTCGTCGGTTTACATGTACACATATACGTTTTATACCTGTATTCATATTACATGTACGTATTTACAGTAACGTAAAATGTTTACCCGAAAAATATTTATTCTCATATTTTTTCAACCCTCTAGCAACGGAAAGTTTCTTTTTTTTTTTTTTTCTACACCGTGCAAGACATTTTTTTCTTGGTACACGACTCATTGGAAAAATTTGTTTTCTTATTTTCTAATTTCAAAACTGAATGAATACGAGGTTTTCTTGATGAGTAAATTCTCATCTTTAAATAATCTTCGGGATAACGTATGTGTTTTTTTTTCTTTTTTTCCTTTCCTTGTTCTTTACGGATTATCATTTCTCTCAATTACATTGCAAATTTATTCAAACGGATGGATAACTGTTTGATTAAATTGATTTCATTTATTTCTAATATCGTTCAAATTTTGCTGACGTAATCTTACTTTTGTAAACGCAGCGTCAAAGTGTTTTTTAATTTTTTTTTCAACTAAGATAAATCGATGGTAATACCAAATATGTTTTTCAAAAGAAATGCAGGTTTGAATAGTATCGGAACAGCTATCTTCAAATTTAGGATCACAGATTTCATCCCTACAGTGTTAAGTTCCTTTTTTTTTATTTTTTTTTTAACTACCATTCGCTTTCGACTGTCAATAACAGAAATATTGTTTATATCCAGTTGTATCTGTACTGAATTTTCGGTATGAATAAACAAAATTATTTGAAAAAAAAAAGAATAATTCATAATCACCAATTATAGAAATTTACGTTCAGATTTTTTATCCCACTTTTCTCTCTCCGCATCTCTACCGTAACATCCGGTTGTATGTAGAATATACACGGATACAGGTGGACGAATAACGTCAATCGATTTCCGGGAACGGAAATGATCGCTGCAGTATATATATATATATATATATATATATATATATATATATTATATGTGTACAGACTCTTGCATAAGAGTATTTTCTCTAAAATGAAAGCTCAAAAGTTTGATATGTCGATTGGAGACTATACGTCGCACCAACTTGTGAGTACGACGTCAGTGATCAAGGATTTTTATTTCACTCGCTATAGATCTATGAATGCTAGTATTAAAGCTACCGACGGTGACACGAAAGATGGTAAATAAATAAAACCAAGGTAAGAGAAAAAATAAAGGAGAAAAAAAATATACGAATAAATTTTACATTCGTTGGTGCGAATATATTATCTGCACGCAAATTGCTACGTTATATATCGAATACAGATGAGAGACTATTTCGAGGTTGTTCGGAGGAACAAACTGAACGTTCGTTAGAAGAAAAAGGAACGATTTTCGGATTTCGTTATACTCGATCGCGTATTTAAATTTTTAAGGTAATCGCTACCCAGTCAAGCGTGTAATATGTAATCGCGGTGGAGTAATTAAGCGATTGAGGAGATTCTGCAACCCGGGCAAGTTCGATGCAGTGTATATATTTTCACTTTCACGATTTCTACGTTCATTTCGACGAAAACATGAGGTTAACCCGTCCGAAATTCGTCTCGGGGCGCGAAATTCCACATCGATAAAGATTATACAACGCGTGCAGAAATATACCGCAGTATCGAATCGTGAAAAACTCGATAGCTGAATTTAAGCGTAATCATATTCCTAGATTTCAAAATTTCACGCTCCAGACAATCGTTAGGAATAAATTTTCAACCGATTGTCCAAACAACTGATTATCGCGTGGAATTATCGATTATCTTATACAGACGTTACACCGAGTGTTTGAAATTCGAATACCGCATCGCCTGTCGTTCGAGTCTCGAGCGACGATGATGATGATGATAATAATAATAATAATAATAATAATAATAATAATAATAATAATAATAATAATAATAATAATAATAATAATAATAACTAAAACGATAACTGGGTGGATAGAATAATTTAATCCATTTGAAGCAACCGGTAAAAGCCGGTTCAAATCGGTTTGCACCGAAATCCCAGTTTTAATTGATCTGTGTATGTATCAACTCTCGACGTTGAACGCTGCAGCACGCATCTTCACGTGCAGCACTAATTGCGGTCCGGTCCAAACTGGTTGGACTAATTTCATCCCGCATTGCTTGAAAGAGAAAGGGGAAAAATAAACAATACGAAGAAGAAGAAGAAGAATTGGTAATCATCGCGTAGCCCATGCAGAGCACAATGTGTGAGCCTGGAAATACGTTCAGATCGTGAATCGCGCGCGGTGTTAGAAACAGTAGATTTGCGATTTGCGGTTTGCGGTCTGCGGTTTCGATAGGAGAAAAGATTGGAGAGAGAGAGAGAGAGAGCCAAGCACGGATGAATGGTTTTCGGGTCATATAGTATATCTAAACGCGTCCGCAATCAATTACAACGTGCAATTTCATTCTGCGGCTCTGATTGAAAGAATTTATAAACACCGTTGATTTTTCTCTCGTTTTCTTTTCTTTTTTTTTTTTTCCTCTACATATTTAAATCGAATTTATACCTTCCTTCGCGTGTGCGTTATTTATATATATGTATATATTATATATATATATATATGACTTGCGTTCATGCAATTCGCGTACTTGACCCCAGACTTGCCGCCATGTGTTGTACCAGGTCAGTTATATTTACGGTGATAATTCATCTTCGTTTCTGTCCGAGACTGATCGTGAATCGCAAGCTGGAATGACGTAGATTGTACGTGCGATAAATCGTTTAATTTTTATTTAGTGTGAAAAATCAAGGTTCAGAAATATCGATGACGTTTTCGTCTGCCCTTGGAATTTTTCTTTCTTTTATTTCTCATTAGCTCTTGCACGATTGTACAGTCACATAACTGCAATGCCGCGGTGAAGATGCCGAGAATTTTTTCAGGGAGGCAATTATCGTCGAAAATCCATGAAGAATAAAATGATAAAAATCTTGTGAAGCTTGATCAGCAGTAATAATCGGTAATCTTGTTTTTTTCTTTTTTTCTTTTTTGATCTTTTGATAATAATCATCCGAAATTTTTTTACGATATTTCACGCATTTTCGAAGGTTACACATTGTGCTGTATCTCATACATATTGCATCAAGGTGTTTAATATTTTGTATGAAAATAAAAATTATTCAATTTTCGGAAAAGAACCAAATTCAAGTTTTTGCATGGAATATAAAAAGAAATGACAAAAAAGAGAAAGATAAAAAGGGTGCCACTACAGTGGCTTCTGTGTAATGCGCATTTTTAGAGTTGTAATCGTCATATCCGCGGATGAAATGACGGCTAAACATTTCTTGCTATCATCGTCTTCGATATTATATCGGAACCGACGGCAAATGAGTGCCAAAAAGGATTTTAGAGCCGAAATAAAATCGCAAGCGTGTCGACGGCACGGCGGCCATGTTGAAGTACAAAGTGGTTCTCATTTCCGAGTCATATGTTGTACGAGATGAAATTTTCACGACAGTTTTATCTACACTGCAGAAATATAAATTAAAACGTTGAGGTATTTAGAAGTTTCGCTTATAATATGTAACACAATTCTCACATATACGTTGAGCATTTCAAAACTCGTGAATGGGAGACCAAAAACGTTGTGATACGTCAAACAAAAATGAAAGAAGATAAAAAAAAAGGAAAACGGGTAAGAAAACGAAGAAATAAAAATTCCAAAATAACTTGAGATGCTTTACTCACTACCGTCAACACACTAATTGTCATTTGCATAGTCCCACAAATTATTCAGGCTTCAATACTTGGTATAAATTCTCTCACTCAGGAGCTCAAAATAGCATTTTATGTCTAGGTACCCGAAATGTACGTACGTAGATAGCTAATGAATATATTCCGGTCTTGACGGCGACTCCGTTTATATGTTTATTTCATTAAAACTATTCCATCTTCATAAATCTCTGTAAAATATGTAGGTTGGTTAGGATAAGTTAGGTTAGGTATGCAGTATAACGCGTTCTATCGTTTGTTATACATTCTCATCTGAAATTTTCAATAAACATTTTTTCCTCCGTTACAATTGTTTCAACATCCTACTGTTTTTATAATTTTCCTTGTCACACATCTTACTTATCGTTATTACATAACGTATAATACCGCTGCAATGAGGCACTTTATCCATGTTCACTCGTTTACTCACATATAATCAGCGTTTAACGGACATGATGCGAATAACTTGAATAAATCTTCGTACAATACCTGTTATGTATACCGGTGTACACGCACCGTCATCTTATATGTAACACATGCTCGAGTAAGACGCAAGATTCCGTTATTTGTCCGGGATTACACTGAACGAATCAGATCAAATAAAAATATATACCATATATATATATTATGGGTATGAAATACTCTGTATTGTAATGCGACAGTCAAGCGTATAACTTTACTTTGTAAAACGTACTGCATTACGGGAACAGTTATAACAATTAACGCGTTGATTTTCAAAGAGCATATACACGATATGATCATGTCGCGAATTACCATTAATTAAAATAAATAAATTTATGCAAAAATCTGCATCCCGTGGAATTTGACAGAATCGTGAATATATTGGATGGCATAGATGTTCAATATCAAGTGAATCGAACGCCTGGATAAGCGAGAAGCGATATCTGCTCGGGAATATGATAAATCTGTATGCACGTAGTTACGCGGATATAGATACATATTTATTTATCAGAAAAGCGGTCTGGCTACTTGCGTAAACGCGAGAAAGAGAGAGAGAGAGAAATAAAAGAGGCGTATAACTTGTGAGGTAGCTACAAATGGAGATTGATATAATCGAGTTACACGAGCAGGAGAGTTGGGGAATGTCCGAGTTCGACGTGGAGTAAATTGCCTCGTCCCAAATGCATAATTTTCATACTGAGTAGCGATAGCTGTTGCATCTGTAACGAGATGCTGTATAATATAGTTTTGTACGTACGTATGACGTGCAACGCGTATAACGTAAGTATCGTGCAAAGGAACATTGAAATCTCCGCGAGAGTTGTGTGTATAGATTACAATAGAATATTACGTACATACCAGTGCAGAAGAGCAATGCACATGTCGTATTAAAGTAGATTTTACTATTATTGAGAAAAATTATACGTGTAAAACGTGAAACGGGGTAATTATATTTGGACGATTCATTGCGATAAAAATAACGAGATTCACGCAGACACAATAACGCAATTAACTGTAATAACGTAATAATAGAGGCGTGATTTTCTTGAAATTATGATTCTGTTCTGCTATTATCTGTCCTGTTACATATCGCGTTTATGTATAATAACGTATGTATATTGTATATAAAAGCGCGGAAGATGTTGTATGCGCTCTTTTGACATCCGAAGTAACGCTGTATAATTACTACGATATAAACTTCGAATTAAGCGCAAACAATTTTTCGCACAAGAATTACATTGGGTGAAAAAAACTTCTCTATACACGAGGAGAATGGTGAAGTATTTTTGGTTGACTGGTTGAGCGAGTAATACCTACATTGCATATAGATGTGACTATTAGACATCGGGCATTTGCAAAATAAACGCGTGGAATCTAACACAACTTGTATCACAGGTTTAACTTTTCCGTGACGATGTGAGCTGTGTTCCTGTCTTCTGCCAAGGTAAAATACGTGACGAATTACCGATTGGAGAACCGATATTTGGCCATCGACGTCGAAAAATCTACTTGGCGAATGTACATATATTTATGTGTACCATACGTACATGCAATCGTCTATAATTGTCACGGCGTACAGAGACGGCCGACCTCCACCTACGCCCACATCGCTTAGGCATTCAGGATCCTATAAATACTCAGGACATTGCCTTCAGAGTCCGTGACAATGATCGGTAACTGCGCAGGTAATTAACCCGATGCTAAAGAAGTGCTGCAAAGTTGCACAAAATTACCAACGATGCACATAACTCGGGCTTTAAACGCTTCGAGAAAAATGAGGCATTAACTATGTTCAAAGTTCAAGCTATAACAATAAGCATATGGGTTCAGATTAGCTCGAGAATCGGTACGTCTAATGATTTTTCTCTAAAGAAATAAGCAAGATTAAGAAGTAGAAGCAGCAATGTCAAGGGCCATTTTAACCTTCACGGAATTGTGGAAAAGTATAAGAAATCGAGCGTCATGTGCTTGCATATACATATATGGTTGCTCAAGATACAGCCTGAGTGCACATTTCGCCCACGCGATTCCTATCGGCACCGCTACAGGCACACTTGACTAGCCATAAGCCACGATATAGATATATGGAGTACGACACATTCTACTAACGATAGTTGGAAGCACTTAGTTTTTAGTATAGTTGGCACCTACGTGTAATCTAGCGATTCGATAGCAAACATTCCTATTTACATTGCATGAGACACTTTTGCTTGACGATGAAAACAGTCAAGATATTAATTGCAGTTTTAATGGTATCGTCCAACAGCCGAAAGCAGGATGTAAGTGAGCAGAAGATTTAAATCCTCTGTTCAGAGAAGTCAATTTCGTTTGATACCAAAATCCCAAGTTTCCTTACAACCTAATTTGTAGTCTGATCATGAACCTCAAATATCAATGATGCGAATTTTCGAAGCTTGTATAAAAACGGCACGAGTATTCAGCGCGTAAAAAATGCACGTCGCGTTGCCTAAATGCGAATTAACATTATAACGATAAGCTTATGTGGCGTACACAGTACGTGAAGGAGTAGCTTTAAGAACGCGGATGCTCGACCGGCGCGATTAGCCGCCGAATTGGATGTCTCGCAGGGATTCACAATCCAGAGTACGTACGGTAGGCGGCTTGTGCACACGCTTCTTGGGTCACGCGTGTGTGGTGCACGCTTGTCATGCGAGACGCGTGGCGTGTCATTCTCCGGGACGGCGGGCACGCGGTGCGTTTGCATCGATTCAACACAGCTACGAGCGCGACGATATCAGCCATATGGGTTAGGTTAGGACGATTCGTACCTGCGGCCCGAACAGCGCGGTTTACGACTTGTAACCGCTGACCACCCCCCGCGCCGACGCTAATTACGGACGGTATATCGGTATTCGACGCTTGTTTACACCGGTCATCATGCCGTGGATGTGAAGGAAAACGGAATTGATATGATTTAATCAAAGGGTTCTACACGCTTCTTTTTGTTTGTTTGATAGGATAGAAATCAACATGGCCGCCGCCCTGCCCGCTTCGGATTTTGATTCTGCTCTACGATCGTTCGCATCGCTTAACGGTCATCGGTTGATATTTCGGGCCAAAGATGACGACGGCAGGATTTGTTTGGCTATCGTTTTACCAGCGACGATGGTCTAAAAGCTGAAAATTTTGCTTTTTCACTTCAAGTTATTTGTTTCGAAAATTACGTGGGAATGATTCACGTCTTTAATGGATGCTCGAGTTTAGTTGGACAGCCGAGTGGAGATTCCGAATGTTAGCGATACGTCGCAGAAAAATAGCCTTGCTTACTGCGTGTGATTAAAAAAAATGTATGAGACGCATTTCGTTGAAGAACTCTCAAAGCTGTTAATGCACGTTGATTCACCTTATATTTTCATAGAAGAAAACACCAAATCGAGCCGAGCGCATGTGAGCTGAATGTATGGCAACAAAAATATGCGCACTTTTTTCTTTTCCGTTTTACGACCGTGAGACACCTTTAAAAGATAATTGAATGTCGCTGACTGAACACTGGTCATCATCGCGTTAAGCTATACATATCGAAGCTCGGTCTGGTGGTCAAGTATACCTATAGGTACCAATGTAAACGTTTCGCACGAGGAAAAATCAATTATTGTCGTACCCGATGAATCACACGATACACGCCGGTTTTCTTAATACCAGATCTGTATAATAATAAGCCCCTTTGTGTGTCCGTATGGTCAGTGAGCCATAGGTCGTTCGTTGTACTCGGTCGATTTAAATTACAGTTCGTTATTTGCCACTCCAGTCATGTTTTCCATGGTTTATCTCACCTTCTTCCTTGAACAAAAAATTCCCCCTTCCTCATTCAGCGGGTCAAAAACCAACGAGGACAAAGAAGCGAATTCCGGGTGATCTTTGACGCACCAATTCAGCCCAAACACACCGATGCGATTATTCAGCTTCAATGATTCGAGTACCTTCAGCCAATTGATGCAGGCAGGCGGTTGTAACGAAATCAATATACCTAAAGAGAACCTGAGCAGCAGCATGTACTTTCTTACATGCATACCTTGCGATTATTAAAGGTACGCGACAGTAATTTGACATATTACACGTGGTCAGCGTGTCATCGGCAAAGGGACATCGTACGAAATGATGTTTCACGATCGTGCTTTGCGTCTTAACGATCGTTGCAGGAGTCTGACTCACCTCGCTGTTATGCTTGAGTTATCGGCGATTGTGTGTGCCGATTGAACTTTTCCAAGGCGCACGACTCCCCGGACCCGTACAAACAGGTACGCCTGAGCTAACGCAACCCAACCTAACCCAACCTAACCTAACCTAACCTAACCTAACCTCAACCACAGCGCATACCGCAAGAAAGAATGAGAGGCATGAGTCCACTCACACCAGCTGTCGCGTTCTCTGCGGTCTACAACTCGGCACGAAATTTCTTGCGACATTTCTAATTCGTGTTTACAATATCCACGCACGTGTTTATCACGCGGCGTCTCTCTCACCGCGCAAGGACGCCTTTGGTCGCCTGTCGCTACTATATTCATGTGTATAACGTATACAACGCAACCTTCGGACGAAGTTGACGCGATCGACGGTAACCAACTGATTTCCCCCTTCGTTTTAGACGTTCAACATTTGGTCGCAGGATTATATGTCGTTTAGTTATTCACAGACGTATAATTTATGGGTGAGTTTTGCGGGCTGATTTTTCAGTTTTAACGATTTCTTTCAAGGTGAAACGACACCTTTAACCATTCCTGCCGCCTTTCGCTTCCGCGTGGAATGCCGATCGGTAACGGGCGAGTGCCGGAAATCATCCTGGAGGAAATATAAAATCTCAAGTGAGAGCCCCGGCAGCCATATTGATCTTGTTAGGCCATGGTCTCAGTCTGTCATTTTTATTTCTTGCTTTTAACGCAAACGTAACACGAGACGAGTTTACAACAGTCTACAACTTCACGTTCTGTATTTCGTGTCTGACTTTTAAAACCGTATAATTATCCCCACGTTACAGGTAAAAAGACTATAAATTATCACCGATGTGAATGCAGGATAACATATTCCTTTGACTAAAATCTCAACTCAGTCATCCCAATGACGGAGAACGTGTTATTTGCTTAGATTTGCAGAATGTCAAACCCTCCATTAATCACTATATCCCGCACGCACGCACAATAACAAGTAGTTTGTTTAATTAGCTTCAAAAGTCACATTCATTGCCACAAGCACGTACATGTACGTACACCGAGTGACCCGTAATTTCCATTGTTTTTCGTCCCTCGCTGAAAATAATGGAGGAAACCGACCTTACATGTCTTGGCAGAATAAAATCAGCTTCCGTTTTTTTTTTTTTTTTTTTTTTGCTTCACAGTAAGAAGGAGTTAAATTTTTCCCTCTCCATCTACGTAATTGTTGCATAGTAATTCCAGAACACCGTGTACACTTGTATTTTTTCGAACCATCAATGTACCTGACCGATAAAAATTTCAACCTACACCTATTATTCCGCGTCAACAATACGGATGAAATACGGTCATCGTACTTTCACCATCGCGATTGGTTACGCATCTGTAAAATCCTGCATCGTCAGAGGCATGTATTTGTTTAATAAAGAAAAAAACAAAATAAAAAATAAAACAATAAGGCGAGGGCGAAACACCTGTTATTAAGCGATCGACATCTGCAACTGAGTCAGAGTAGATCTACTCTGTAGATATGTGGATCGGCCGATGATCGTTTGCACAACTGCGTGTCCCATAATAATTCTGACACATTTTGTTTACCGAAATATATTATAATTGTCAAGGCTGTTAGCCCTGTTTCTCCGTCCAATATTTGGATGAATTGCACGGAATATTTCGATTGGCAAAATAGCGTGGTAACGACGAAAGTATTTTTTGTGTCAAACGCGTACAAGTATAGTCGAAGAGAGCGGAACCCCTTTTTTCTCTCGTACTTTTATATCCGTTTTATTTTTTTCCAAGTGAAGGTACGCGTGTAATGGATAGATGAAATTACTTTCGTGTACAGTTCTCGTAATCGTAAAACTATCAGGTTTGATCTGTGCAGAATGTAAGCATACGAAAGGCAAAAGAGAAAGAGAGATCCATGTTTACGAGACAAACTTCCTGTGGCGGTGAAAGGTCCCCGAATGGTATTGTCATCAACAAAAGCTTGTACTACACATTTCATAGATCGAAATTGACCGCTGCTGCTGCTGCTGCTGCTTTTACTAATGACGATTCGTCGAAATCGGTGTTTAGTTCTTACCCAAAGTCCTACATCTTTCTCCTACCGAAATTATTCTCTCGTCAACTATTTTCTCGAATTTTTTATTCACTTTTTTCAACGAAAGAAAAACAAGATGAAATCATGAATCCAATTTTTTTGCTCACTTTTTTTTAATACAATTCGAGCATCTCCTTCCACCACATTTAAGCCGCACCTGATCGAGAAACCTTTCTAAATTGTATATACACGCAAAACGAACGCCTATGGAATTTTACATTCAACTTTTTAATTCCACGACGCATATGAGCAGAATATATTCTTCTACACGGTACTTAAATCGCCTGTACATTACGCGTAATAACTTCATCTTCTTTTCATTTCTACAACGGTATAAGCGTTAAACGAAGCGGAACTAACAGCAATCAACGATTTCAGTGTATTTACTCTCTCGGTGTGCACATCTGATCGATATTAAATTGTAAACTGATAACAGGTGTTTTCGTTACTCAACCTTCCTGCTTTCCTTGTTTTGTTATTAAAATTTCCGCAATTGTTAAAGAGGTTTTTCATCTGTTCGCGTCATCAATTAAAACTTTTATACAAACAACTTGTATATTCATTGATAGAAGCAATTCAATTTGAACCGCCGCTGCTGCTTAGTGAATAAAAAGAAAAGGAATGTTCAATGATTGTAAGCGTTAATTATACATACAACCCAGGCAATATCGGCTCAGCAATTAATTTTTCCCGACGATAGCTACAACCATGTTAAATTTTAAGAACAAATGATTCCGGCCATCAGTCAGACTAATTTCAAAATTGATCGTACGATTTGAAGTAAGGAGTTCGGTTCAACGGAGTTGGGTTAAGCAAAAAAAAAAAAAAAACATTAACGACGAGAAATTGTCACTTGATTAAACAGTGCGAAATTTTTGTTCAAATTGCATCACAGATGTACGCATAACCGTACTATTAATCCACAGAATGGAAAATTTCCAGTTATCGATTCGTCGCGGCCGAACTGACAAGAGAAATATGTGTACAACGCTATGCAACATTTGTTTGTGCGACAAATAACACATGTCGCTAATTATGTGTCCTATTTGAGTCATTATTTATACCGCGGCTCATTTTCGCAGTGAAAGCCCGAGCCTGGGTCACAGCCTTGGCCTACTGCTGATAGTCGGATTTCATTTTAAAACGGCTTGTCCAACCGTCCGCAAATTTATCATCTGTGAATGATTTTGCAATTTCAACCCCTCCGCAACGAGATTCGACAATGACAATTTCCACGCATTGCTCGGTCGAAGCATACTCCAATTTACGCACAAGAGGATTTTACACGACAATTTTCATTCCCACAGATCGTCTCAACGGTTCTTCGATATCCGCGAATCCTTATGTAAACGCAAATTCGAACCGCAGAGCCGATTTCGCGAACTTGTTGGAGCGCTTATCGGCATGGCGACCACGTCGAATGAGGAACAACGTCAAGTTGCGCCGATTGATGTGAGGTGCCTGCGTACGTACGCCGAGGTGTGCAGACCCATCGATATGCAAATCACGTAAAAAGGCCTACACGACGAGATCGTTTAAATGTATCGTCGTGTATAAGTTAAATTCGAAACGATTGATATATGTATAATATATATGTATATAAGTTTGTACGCCGAGGAGGCACAATGGCCGACGAATCAAAGAGACCCTGTCCTGATTCCGCCTTTACCCATATCTAACGCTCTTGCATTAATCGCTTACATGGCACTGCACGTACGTATGCAAGTGTCGTATGTCACCGCTGCTGCACGCGCTTGTTCGTCACGTGGAAAGGTGTTGGCAAACTTTGCGTTTAAGCTTCGAAGCTTGCGACAAGGAAGAGGAAAGGATAGATGTGGAGGAGCGGGGTAGAAGTTTCGAATTTGAAAAGTTCCGGTAGCGCCAAATTACGAACTTTTGGTGGCGAAACTTAATTGAAAGGAATCAAACTTTGGCGAAACATCAAAGTTTCGAATGGTTTGAAACACGACGGTCCAAGTTTCGCAAGTGCAAAGTTCCGAAAGTGCGAAAATGACAAAATTTGAAACATCCAAGTTCCGAATGATCGAAGATTTTCGGTCAAGTGAAATTTCACACTTTCATCTTTCTTTGTTTTGGATTTTCGATAGTTTTACGTTCGGAATCCGGATAATTGGGATTTTTGGTTTTACTGATTTTTTACACACATTTGTTGAGGAAACTACGCTGTGCGAGTATGTTTCAATTTTTCAATTTTTACTCCATCGAAACTTTATTCTTCGCCATTGGGTCTCGCGAACATTTGAAACTTTGTTGTTTCGTAAAGGTTTGATTTCTTTACTCCAAGTTTCGCAACCAAACAATTGGGAATTACGCGCTTTTGGAACTTTTCAAATTTCAAACATCAACCCAGCTCCGATTTGGACAAATTTTTTCAAAAGCCTTATAGAAATGGAACACACTAAACTGTATATCAATTGGGTGTTATTTCCTGAAAATTATACAACCAAAAATTATCGGAACATCATTTTTCCACTCTATTACATTGGGTTAAATGTAATTATTAGCGTCATGCAGGCGTACTTTCAAACATGATTACGCAATCGTCGATAATACGGAGGCAATATATAAAAAAAAAAAAAAAAAAAAAAACGACGTTTATAATTAACCGCGGACACGTGAGTTTAATCAATCTTGAACCGTGTGTCAGATCTTCACGTTTATAATACGTAGAAAGAATATCGCGAAGTTGCGTGGAAGGCTGAATTATTATAACTAATTGTTTTCGTCGAGTACAAGATCAAAGCGAATAACACCGTCGTCTCGTAAGGCGTGTGAAAATCAGCTATTCCTCAATTAACCCGATCTCTCTCCATCTGTCTTTTTTATCGCCTCAGCCGTTATTTGATACAGCAAAATTATTTATCGCACTCCCAGGAATTCAGCGGAAAAAGTTGAGAACAAGGATTAAAAATAATTCCTATTAAATACTCTCGAGGATTTTTACACTCTGTCTAATAACGTGTTATTCACAGTCTCACGCAGAAGCGTTTCGAGCTCTAATGGTCGCTCGTAAATCTCGTGCAATTTCGCAATAACGTAGATATCGAAATCTGGTGATAATAAAAACGCCTCAAATGTAGCCTGCATTTTCGAACGATTTCCTCGGGCAGCGGTCGTGGTGCTTGTTTAGCCTTTGGGCCAGAAACTTGGAAAACCAAGAATTCGCCGCGTACCCAATATTCGTTTGAAAAAAATCGAATCCACAACTCTTTTCCTTTCGGAACACGAAAAAACTGCGCCGATCGATTCGAAGGTGAACGATGTGCAATCACTGATTAAAAAACACGCCCGCGCGAAATTATTTTTCATTTTTTGTTGCCGTTGTTTTTTGTTTTTTTCTTTTCTTTTTTTTCACAACGTCTGCTTGCCTTTGTTTGCCTCTTTACACGCATAACACGAACGTGTAATTTTTTTCTTTTATTCTCGTCAAAAATGATTACATCTGATTTAATCGATTAGCTTGAACGATTCTTGGCGATTTATAATTGTTGTAGAATGGCTTACAGGTGGGTATATACCTACGTGATTGTGTTTAAACGCGTCCTTCGGGATGAAATTACAATACTTTTTTAACGAGCGGAAGTTGCATTGAAATTTCCACTTTTGATTCAATGCGAATAATATTTACAATACCTGTGTATATCCGTTATGTCCTGTCCATATTTAATTATTATACTTGCAGTCTCGTAGTTGCATCTGCATTCTCCTCGTTCTCCTATACTATTTCGTATTTCGTATGATGTCTGTAATAGACGTTGTACACGTACGTTGAGTCCTTTGGACAAACGGATTTATTTTTCAAATTAAAAACGCTCCCCCGATAGCAGGAAAAATTTGAACAATAAACGTAACAGTCGATGACAAGCTTAACGACTGTTTCCGTGCGTACAATTTTTTTTTTTTTTTTCTTCGTCCTCTTAATAAGTTTCATTTCCCTTTTAATCTTTTCTCAGAAACTCGAATCCATACATCAATGACTTGTTTTGTTATTTGATCGATTACAAAAAAAGAAAATTTGTATCGATGCGGTGGAAGTTATTTTAATCGGTGCGTTTTTTTTTTCCACTCAGAGTTTCATCATCGGTTTAATTACACCGCAACTCCTGTACTTGAATCATATTTTCGTTAACAAGAATGCGAATTACGGTTCAGGCCTCAAATGCACACAGTATGAATTTTCCAGCATGTATATACATGTAATGCGAGTGCATTACGGCTCGTTTCAGGGTTATATATACATATATATTGTATATACATTATATATTGCTGAGTCAGCGCATTGCCCTCGCATCGCTTTTGTAAATTAAGCTATTTACGATGCACCAATCATACACATATCGTGATTGCAAATTTGCATTAACGATGTATAAATTGTTGTTGTTTATTTTTGGAAATAACTCTTGCAACGAAACTTTACGGTGACGAAAAACAATAATATATACCAGAGTGAGAAAATTGTCCGCACCTAGTGAGAAAGAAATTTCGATTCACCCAGTAAAAAAATCAATCCCAGAAATTCAGATTCGGTTCAGAAGATAATAAACCCCCCCCCCCCCCCCGAAAAAAAAAAAAAAAAAAATCGATAAATTGCGCCTGTTTCTTCTTCTTACCTCAAAGTTTTTACGACATGGCGTCAACTCGATCGCATGCGGAAATATTTAACGGTAATAATTGCATTAACCTGCAGGTAAGATATAGAAATTTTATGCGCTCGTGCTCGTATGTAAGTTATGTGCATAGTACATGTACACACTACGTATACTCTGTAACGAGCAATATACTACGTGATTATATATTCATCTAGATTAGAATTAATATCGCAATTCGCGGAAGAGTGATTGTAAAATTAATTTGCGCGTGCGAATTACGCGTAGATATTCGGTTTCCACAACCGCGTAGTACATGCATAGTATAAGTCGTATTAAAACGAACCTGCCTGATTCTGGCACTCGTGTGAGATTAAACTTTCTGCGAAAGAATTTCGCTCATCTTACGAACATTCGAATGAATAATCTTGACTGATAAACTTAGACGGTGTTATACAAAGAATTTGCACAACGTTGAACCGTGTAGAAATTAATTTATTCATTTATTTTCGCAAAAATTTCGCATCCACTTTTATATACATATATATATATGTGTATTTATATATCTCGCAGAGGAGGAAATCAAAGACAGAGAAATTATAGAAAGAAACATAAAAAAAAAATATACATATATATATATCAGAGAGATGAAAATACCGCGTAGACGAATAGCGTTGGAAGGGGAGGAGGAGTCTAGTAGTTCAGCCTTTAGAAAGTCTAACAGCGCCGTTTCGAAACAAAATGTATATATATATATATATATACATACATTTACCGCATGTAGCCCCGAGGTATCGTTCAAATATACGTGCGAATGTATGTATAAGGCACAGGTATACACCTGACTTAGAATACAACGGTGTTAATAATACACACGTTCGTTAACGTAGGTCACCGTAGCTGTTGATGCATAGGACGCGTTCGATTGACTCGGACCGTATGGCTGGGTGAATTCTCAATTAATTGTTACACTGCACCGCGATCTTTCCCTAAAATCGGGGGAGGGGGGGAGAAGACAAAAAATCGGCAAAGTACGAGCGCGATATTGACATTTGCGGATGATCGGAGCGCGTTAAAAGGTACGCGGAGTGAAAAATTTACGGTGAACTCATTTCTCGATGTTAATCATTTTTATAATTTACAGAATACGCTGATTTTAGCATTGCATTGAATGTCAATGTCTGCCGTAGTGGAATATTCGAAAGTTTGACATGCTACCGAAAGTTTAAGGAGAATGTGAGTATTTATAATTTCTTGGAAGAAGAATTATGTTTTTTTTTTTTTTTTTTTTTTTTTTTTTTTTTTTTTTTTATAACCGATCGGCACCGATTTTTCTATTCGATTTCGGGCAAACGTAGAGGGTGAAATTCCTTTGAGCTTATAAGGCAACGGTACACACACACACATACACAGACGCATTCAACAGCAAAAAAAAATCGGCAGTAAGATAAGTCAAACTACTCACGTCTTAGGGTTTTTTACGAAGTCTGCAGTAGTCCGAAGATCGGTAAATCGTGAACCAGCGTCGGGTTTTACTTTTGTCTCTGGGCTGCGGGGCGCGGATGACATACACACTTTAATCGGTTATTCACACAATTCGAATACAAAGTCAAGATCGGCAACGTCATAAGCAATTACGACCGGATTAGGGTCACCCCGAATTATTTATACGATATATGCGATGCTGATACGTCTACTGGCACTCGGTTGAAACGGCGAGGTGATAACACGTGTAATACGCTCGCAGTTTCGTGCAGTGCTGCAGTGCAGTATACGCGGTAAAAATCGTTATGAAAAAAACGGTCTCTCTCGCTCCTCGAGTCGTCGAGCAGAGCGTAAGTAAGTCACGTCCGAACGGATCGGGGGTTCGGAGACAACTGAGCACGAGCCGGACGCACTTTGGAGTGCAGGTTTTAGTTTCCCAAGCCCGGAGCCTGAGACTACTCTCGATAACGACGACGAAGGCGAGCGTTCGCCTCGCCTGCCCGTCGCGATCGGCTACCGATTCGCAACCAACCACCTGCCGCTGCCGCACACTTGCTTATCGTACCTTGTTCGAGAAACGGCACGAAAGATCGGTTGGTTAATCGGTAAATAAAAAAAAAAAAAAAAAATCGGTTCGGTTCGGTTGCCGATCTCTTCCGAAATCAACGTAGCTGAGAAGTCTCCTTTTCACTTGACCTTTTTTCGCAGGTTCGATTGCCGATCGGCAATTTTTTGGCCCTTTTTCTCTCGAAATCGTTAACGTACGAAGGGTGTTCGATTTTACTTGATGCCGGTCCGTGTTCACAACGTTTCGTCGTTCTCTCGGATGCACTCGATCGCGATTCTCGTAAGACTCGACTCCTCGCGGCGAGCACGGCTATACTTGAAGTGTCGGGGTTATGACGTCACGGGGAATCGAGGTGCCGATAGCGCACCCCCCACCTTACCTCGCAACGACGCCGGCTCTCCCCCGATTCGTACGTACAATCGGTTCCGAGGTAGGCAAACTTGCGAGCAGCCTCGTGACGATCCCACCAATAACCGCCGATCTTCGACGATTCGAACATTCCAAAGCACAACGCTGATAATTGGCACCCCTCTTCTTCTCAAGGCGGTGATTCGACGCGTCTCTTAGCCAGATGCCCGATGCCTCGCAGTCTCGTCGATCGTTCACGCGAATGTTATTAAATCACGATTTCGGACACCGGTGTTATAATATCGCCGACTGACGGGATCATCGTCCGTCGATCTTAGGGTTAGGTTAGGTTGGGTTAGGTTATGGACAAGAAACTATTAGCTCAAGGAATCGGGTGAGAAGTCGAGTCATCGCGTTGTCGGAAATCGATTACAAATTGTCAGTGACTTGAAATTGAGTAGCCGGTTTAAGGGAGTTGGTACGAATGTTGAGACCGATATTTGGTCGTCTCAAAACTTCAGCCGCTACCAAAATTTCGCTTTTCATATTAACACAAGAATTATATTTGATGTTTGAAATTTATAGTACGAATTCACTTCGTCAAAATGACCTTTCACCTCTGTCAGAACCTGCCTATACTTCACGGTGTCATGTAAATATATATAATGTATATGCAGCCACCGTGACCGAACTGTAACGTAATTTCGGTGTCATTTAAGGAAAAAATAAAAATAAAAGAAGATGACAAATTTAAAAAAAAAAAAGACGTTCAAGCACATAGACAAAAAATTGCATACATTCATCATTGCAGATTTTACAAATTCCACCTCTTATCCTGCCTGCATCCTCGCGATATCAGGGATAAGGAAGAAAAAAGTTGGTTCATTTCGAAGTTGATCGAATGAAGGCAAAACACTAAAACACGAATGAATGAAGAATCACGCCCACAGGTCCGAGCAACTATACATATACATCTGTGTTTTACAAATGTTGCCGTTATGTTTTACAGCTAATTTGAATAAACTGATTTATCACTTTGTGTAACTGAGGAGTAATAAAAAAAAAGAGGAAAAAAAAACACAACACTGGTACCAAAAATTATTTAGCTTATAGACGAATATTGTGTGCGATTGAATATTATTAAACCGTTTCACGTTAATCTTCGCATTCAAATCCTTGCGAATTACAAAAATGATAATTACGCTATTTATCGTTATTCCCAAAGATAGGATAACCTCAATGAGCGAATTATGTGAGGTGAAAAATTTGACTTATTTCGATTTAACCTGTTTAAAATCATACATCGCGAATACAAATTTACATTTCACTGCGTTAAGTACGTGGAAAAAAACTGTCTTCTGAATTTTAGCTTCAGTGAGCCGAAGTCAAATTTTCAGGATGAAAAGATGTCAAGGCTGCTTATCTATCTTATTTTCGAACTTTGCTCACGACTTTTCGCACGAAGGAAAGACGATTCTCGATTCCCTTGGACAAAAATCTGATCTCAAAAATATCAGAGAATCACCATAATATACGCAAATTTCGTACACCGGAGACATTGTAAATTTTTCGCAACAGTTTCACGCTTCACGAATCGCACGGTTTATACTATTTTATAGAGAAGAACGACGAGGCGCATGGGCAAGGCGTACGCACACATAAATTAAAATGAACTCTTGATGCACCTACGCATTGCGAAAGGTAATGGTCGAGGTCGTCAGCAGCGGCAAGATGCGGCGCCTCCGAGACTCGCGTTGTGAGAATTGAACGAAACTTACTTTTGTCGCCGCTCGTAGTCAAACACCTGCAGAAAAGAACTGGGACGATAAACGGGACGCAAGGTCGACGATATAATCACACCGCGATTTATCACCGAGGGCAATTATTTGTAAATAAAAATCATTAGAATAATGTAAAATAAAAAATCCCTATATTTTTTAAATTAAAGAAACCTTCATAATTTCTGTTTGTATTTATTTTTTTTCCAACTCTGTATAACCGGAAGAATTATGTAAAAATAATGAAACGTGTATCATTAAGCAAAACGAAACTCTTTTGTATCATTATCTTTGATCGAATGGAAAGCAATAAACTACATTATAATTATAACTTTACATACAAAATAGTATACTGTAATCCTTACCATCTTTTTTCGTCACAGGTATCTTTCCAATTTTCAAAACTTGTTCGCTCTTTTTTTTTCTGGATAAGATTCAGCCTTTGATTAATTACAAGTTGGCAAGAGAAAGTCTATCTCGTCTCGGAAATCGGTGTTCCAATGTCATTGTACGAATTTTGAAAAATTTCGGAAGATGTGTATCAGGGCTTTTCGAATACCGCTTTCGAATTCTCGTGTGAAAAAAAGCTTCATTAAATGCGACAAACCGAATTTCAACATTTACAAATCGATTATCGTACGGTTCGCTGTATATTTGAGACTGAGAAGCCAATCTCTGACATCGGCAGAACCAAAGCGGTTTTTCAACGAATTGCGAAAAACTTGTGTTGAACAATTTTAATCGCAGTGTTCCAAACATTTCCCAATGTGAGATTACCGAGAATGTGCTCCGTGCGGTAAATAGATTGCTCAATCCGACTGCCTCCGAATCATACAAATCATTCTTCCCGACGTCAATTGCATACCAAAGTTGGACAATTATCCTATAACGTAATAGATTTCGTTCTAACGAGTTTTTACCTTGTACGGCGATATTTGGTACCCAATGGAAATTCCATGGCAGGTTATTAACGCCGGACTTTGTTCCGGCGGTGGAAAATTATTCACCACATTCACCGTTGGGCGACGAGTCACAGAGAACATGACGAATAATTGGTGTAACCGCGTCTGCGATCTGTCTGCGATATTTTCAAATTTTCTTGCCAGCTGTCGCTGCTTTCCGATTTCATTTTTGCCGAGTTTTGCGGTGTTTTTTTTTTTTTTTTTTTTTTTTTTTAACAGGTATTGTAAATCACGCGGCATCGTGAGGCGTGTGATCGAAATCGACAAGTTACTTCGATTGGAAATCTCCGGCTACTGCGACAAATTTCAGGGCCATGACCTTAGAGTCACTGCTGAATAACAACAACTTGCCAACTGAGACTGGTCGCTATTATACAAAATGCGAATCGCATTTTGAGTCGTCGGAAATTCATCATTATTTACGATATCGATTGATTTTTTTCCCTCTCATTTACGTACGTGGGAAGTGAATAACAGTTTTACCCTTGCGTGCGTTCATTTTCATGTAAACGGCGTAAACTTCCTCGTTCGCGGATTTCAATGCCGTCCAAAATCCTTCTCTCGTTTCATATAATGCGTAATGAAAACAGGTTGAACAAATTATCATACAACTTTAATTGAGGAAAATCTCGGGCTAAACGCAACGCTTCTGCGACAAGGTTGTTTACTATTTCGACGTCACGTTGTTACGGGTTCAAGGAAATTTTAGATCCCCGTTATCGGGAGATGTCACGCCGTCGTTCCACTGCTCTAATTTTCCACGATTCACGGTGCAAATGTGTTTTTCTAACTTAACGCTACCGCTGTCACATTAGCCGAGAGGAGTTGCAGAAGCTTCAGAATCGTTGGGAAACGGAATGCAAATATTGGTCGTAAGCTCAACTCTGAAAATACAGACGTACACAGATGCAAAGAAACGAAGAAACGAGAGCGCGATCAATGTGGAAGGTTATAAGTCCACTAAAAATGGGTCTGAATTAAAAATATTCGGGTTATGGCTGCATTTTTGTTTACAAGAGTTTGCGACCCTCGAGAACACAAATCTCAACTCATTTTTCAGCTGCATAACCGGCGTTTGGAGAAAACAGCAAGATTTTACGTTTTTTTGCGTTTTTCTCAAAAACTTCTGTCGATAGATGAAAAATTACTTGACCATCTTGCAGAGCGGAAAATTCTGCATCGAATTGTGTCCTCGTATTTCAGAAACGGAGTCCGATTAACAAATTAAGATAAATGAAATTACTTAAACAAAATTCCCCAAACGCTGTCGATAAGTAAGATTTCTGTCTTAATTTGTTGATCCGACTTCGTTTCTTACGTACGGTGACATAATTCTATGTAGAATCTTCCGCTCTGCACGATGGTTAAGTAATTTTTCATCTATCGATAGAAGTTTTCGAGAAAAACACGAAAAACCCCAAAATCTGATGTTTTCTCGAAACACCGACTATGCAGCTCAGAAATGAGTTCGCGCTTTGAATTCCTGAGGGTAAGAAATCCCGATACACGACAATATAGCCGTATCCCGAGTAGCTTCAAATCAGACCTATTTTTACAAGACTATCATAAACAATCCGCGTACTTGAATCGCATGAAAACCGATTTTCTAACCACCCTAATTTTTTTCATTCCCTGCGATTTATCGCCTAGAATTTTGCGTAATAATTTTTTTTTTTTCTTCCCCCGATTTCGCTTCACCGCCTGGAAAAATCTCGCTCTGTGTCATTATCGTTAATCATTAACGAAACGATCCGTCATTTCTTGGCACATTCGAGCTTTATTTAGGACCTTGTCACTGCACGCGCTGAAGCGGGTAGGAAAAAGATAAGGCAGATCACGCATCTGAGACGAGAAATCAACGACGTAAATTCACAAACGCAATTGTTTATTCGCAAATAAAAGCCGCATCGTCGTCGTCGAATAGACGGCAATAATTCATCACTGAAAATTCTCTGTTATTTATTGCCCACATGATTGTACACTCGTTCTATGGCTGCGGGTACAAGGCATGATGCATTATATACTATGGAAGTGTTACGCGATACGCGTTAATGTTTCTCATGTGACCCAGGTGCCACCTATTTTCTACATCTTGATACAACCGGTGAACAATAATCATTGTTCGTACGAGTGAATTAAATGATAGAAATAAGAGAAGAGAAAAAAAGAAACAAAAAAAAAAATCTATAACCAGTGAATTGAACAGGACGGTTTTTCGCATTTGCAACAAGTGGAACAGTTTTTCATCGATTCATCGAGATCAATTTTTTTCCAAATTTTCAAATCGAACTACTCAAAAGTTACGCATCGCACTCAATACATCAACCTATAATATATATGTAATAATGAAAATCTCAGTAACGACATTGAGTATGTTGTTGCTTTTTCAAAAGTTCATAGTGACTGTGATTTTGGAATGAAATATTGCGAAAGTTGCGACCCCGATTCTCTGTTGAAATTTCGTACAAATTGAGCGATCGAGTTCTAATGTTTTCTACTCGATTCCGGTGGCTCAAAAATAGTCTTTTTAATAATATAATCAGCCCGGAAAAATTTTGCTGCAACATTTGACGGATTTTGTTGCGGGGCATAGAAAAAGTTGTGCAAATAACACGAAATGAAAAAAAAAAAAAAACTCGTTCAAGCTGCGCAATAACCGTCGAGTCCTGCAAAATCGCGGCAAAATGTAAATCGTTATTATACACAGCGTATAAGTGACTATGTTTGTAATTCATTATTATACAATTCCTCGATTTAACGATGACGCGTGTTTAAAAGTCGTTACACGTTATTGAGAAGTAAGTAGTGAGTATATAAATAATATAATTAACCAATTGAAAAATCGATGACCCGATCGTCGGCCGAGCAAAGAGTGCGCATCGGTTGCTCGTTATCTTATTACATTACTACAATCATATACAAAGAATGATGTATCATTTTTCTATCATCGTTTCGCATTAACTCTGCAGTTTTTTTCGCGTGCAATTCAGCCAGTTAATAATTAACTAGCTGATTTTTTCTTTGGATTCTTGGTTCTTTTATTTTTATTTTTTTTTTTTGTTTCCTTTTTATACTTCTTTGTAATTCGGTATCCGAAAGCTCTTGGGTTTTACGGATTATTGCCGAGTTTATTCCGGGAATTCCATATGCGATTTTGTATCTTATGACGTAGCGTCGAACCGTCGGGATTCCAAATTTTGTTGTAACTGTGGCGTACGATATACTACGTCGTTATCTCCAAAAAGAAATCACTCGGACTTTTTTCTGTACGTCAATTTCGCTTACCTAAGTTTCGAAGTTATAAGCTGTAAGACTTGAAATTTTTCCAACGACTTGTTTGATATCCTGAAAAGTTAGAGAAAATTCTTTTACTCGTAATTGCAAATATTTTTATACCCTACCACGAACAGTTTCTTGATTTGAAAAAATCATTGCCATTTGTTTTAAAATCCTTTGCCTTTCTTTTGCCCGATTTCTTACAACGTTCCGAAAAATCTGACAGAATAAATTGTCGCTTGACGTTCGCGAGTATCTTATTCATAATTTCCAAGCCAACGTCGATACGTCATTTTCTGCAACGCTGTTAATTTTCCGTAACAATTTCAGATTTTCAAAAATTGCTGGACAATTATCCGAAGTAACCAGAGTAACAAGAAGTTAGGTCTCGTTTTGTCCCAGAGTAAATTTTACCAAATATGTCGAAAGAAATGTTTTTCCGATCTGAAAAAACGTCACTTATTATCCGGGAAAAAAGTGGCCAGAACAATGATTCGTGTTACCGAGTACAAAAATGAAATTTATTCGAATAAACAAAACGTTCCTTTCGCTTTATTTTATCGTCATACTTGGTATATTGTTGAAATTGAAAGAAACATACAAAAAAAAAATAAACAAAATTCACTCTTGTCCGACGCTTCAATATTAAATAGCACGGAATTCCCGGTTTATATTTGCGATATTCTCAGCCAGCATTACGAGTATTCATTACGAGTATTTATACGTTTGCAAATAAATAAAAAAAAAAAAAAACGGGGAGACTGCAGAAACAACCACATTCATAGGTGCAATTAGTTCTGGGATACGGAAAGGACGACGCAGTTGGTTCGCAAGCAATGAGTATAGGATCGTAAGGCCATTGATGAATACGCGACGCTTCCTGTGCGTTTCACCCGCGGCAATCTATTAAACGTTTCATCCTTCTCTCGTCTGCGGTCTGTTCGCCATTTCCAGAGCCTTGCGGAAGTTTCATCTGCCATTGACGTTGCGCAATCACGAGATATGCATATTTCCGTCCGTTCTGATCGCCGCGTTTGTTTGCCGATTCGCACCTCGTTATACGTACAGTTGCTTCAAACTGCACAACACACTTTCGCACCTTCGCAAAATCGTGTGTATTTGGAATTGCCTCGTTTTGACTCTTCAATGAATACATTCGCGCAATAAGTATACGTACGTATGTGCTTACTCACGGTATTCCTCTGTTTTCACATTTATTTACACGATCTGGTTACACAAATTTTTTCACTTTTTATTTCCACCTGTTATTCCGACATTGACCACAGTACCGGTCACGTGAAACGTTGTACCGGCAATAGGTGTAATTTACCAGCCTGATTTCACTCGTTTTTCAATTTCACCGAGGGAAATTTTTAGTTCTGGTTACCGCTCAGTCTTGAACTATTTTCATTTTTTATCATGATCGAAAAATATAGTTCTAGGTACGAAATGAAAATTATTTTTCTAGCTTTTACCGGAAATTCTAGTATCCGTTACTATTCTTTCTCGTTACGATCACTGTTGCTATATTTTCTTGTAACTGTTGCGAAAATTTAATGCTTGTGCAACAATAAATTTACGTCGAAGCCTTGCTTAGCTAAAAAAGTAGAGTGAACCGAACAAACTGATTTTGCGTTGCAATAACCAAAAAAGTATCGACGATAGTGCAAAATGGTTAGGCGTACCTCGTTTTTCATAATTCCAACGATATTCGAACAGTTTTTTTACCGATAACTGTTTTACTCAATTTTATAGTTACTTCAACAAATGAAATTTTTCTCAGTGTGCATCGGTGGAAATAACTTTCCAATGGAATCATTAATAATTCCAGAGCCGGGTTTTCGCTGATTTTGCAAACATTTTTTGTTCAGAAAACTTGAGGTTTTCAATTTTTGAAAAAATTTCATCATAGTGTGGAAGAATATTAAAAAAACAGTACATTTTTCTCTCGCATTATACAATAAGAAACATATTTTTTGTCTTAAGTTGAGAGCCGTAATTGTTTTTCGTAAAAAAAAAAAAAATTATTTTTTTTTCTCTCGTAGTTGATCAAATGCTGAACTGTAAAATATTTTAGTCAATTTTACACGTACGAAATACTGTAAAATAATTCAGGTCAGTTCTTACGATTAAAACGGGTACAAATTATGACTGATTGCGAGGATGATCTTTGTAGGTAATTAACACGAACAAGTAATTTTTCATATGCACTTAAATAAAACACATGCAACTGTCTTCCCCGTCTTTCTTTTAGAATCTATTTTTTTCTTCTTCAACCCGTGATCCTGAAATCAGCACTTCCAAACGATCGGAATCGGAATGAAAAAAATTCAAAGAAAAAAAAAAAAATAAAAATAAACATACGTGTACAGAGATAAAATGAAATAAAAAATAAAATAAATCGAACGAAGGTGAGATGTTTGCTAGGGTCGTGTAATTTTCCTGGGGTGAAAAAAAGAAAAAGATTCCGTATACAGAAGCTGTTTGTAAACTTATAAACTTGCCTACATAACGTACGTATAAATAAGCTGCACGCGCCTCAAGTTGTTGGAATTGGTTAACGACTAGTTGATAATACGGCGATAATTGGCGGTAAGTGTTATTGTTAACTAACCTCCGCTATGTGCCGGCATGCCTATTCGGAATTCTGACAAATCTGGAATTCACTCGCTACCGCAGGTGTTACAGGTGGAGAGAATACGCGTAATTTATATTGACTCTTCAAGCGCAATTACAAATCATCGTCGTCGTCATCATCATCATCATCATCATCATCACCACCACCTTCGGCGATCGTATTTAACCTATTATACGTTATTACACAAAGCGTTTTTTTTTTCAACCTTCAATGAATAATTCCGTTAAAAAGGCGATTTCAAACTAATTACATTGATTAGGAGACAGTTAATTTTTCACCTATTGTTAGTATTATAATATTTAAACTCGGCTTAAAATCCCTCCGCAAAGCGCAGATGGAAAACGTTTTTTTTTTTTTCATATATTTCTATTTTTCAACCGTATAATTAGTAATTACCTTACGCACCAATCAATTCCGTACGGCCTAGGCTTCATAGGATTGAATATGTACAACGTTCGAATATCGAATATACATTTTCTGTATATTGATACAGGTTTTTTTTTTTTCTTTTTACCACTGTCAGTTACGTGTGCGTACAACACACATCTGCATTTTATACAAACTCATTGTTATTCCGTGACATTGCAGCGTAGAATTATACATCTTTGCGAACATTTTTTTAAGAAGAAAATTTAAGCGAACGATGATGATGATGGTGGCAATAGTGAGAAAAAAATATATATATATTATATATATAATAATAACAATAATAACAATAGAAATAACAATAATAATAATAAATAGAGATATCATCCTCATGAGAAGAATGGTAAACGAAACCTATCTATCTAACTAGTTGTTTGTTTGCTTGAGAAAGAAAAGAAGTTAGATAAGGTTATTGCCTTGTTGTTGGATATATCACGTAGTGCTGGTATTATAAATATACGTACAGTCTATAGAAATACGCGTCACCCGGGTAAACAATACCCAAGAAAACTTGTAGGTACCTGTATACTTGTACAACAATTTTGTACAATCCCATAACGATACATTTACGTATTGTAATCCGGCTGTTTTTCTTCGTCATATTTACTCGTCTTTCTTTTATTTGCAATGGTTTCAGAACCTTTAATATAAGTTTTGTAAGATCGAGGGAAATCACCAATCCTGCAGAACAGTAAAAGGAAAATTCAGTGTCAGATTAAATATTTTGAGTGAAAAAAAAAAAAATCGCGATGACGAATCGTCGATTTTAAACCAGAAGCCAATTTACTCGATGACAAGGATTTTATTGTTTGGTGAAAACGATTCGAATTACGTTAACGCCACGAATGAATGGACAAAGAAATTCGTATCTTGTAATTTCGAAGCGACAAGTATATTGTGATTTTCATAAGTATTTTGTGCATATCTTTGAAATGTTTCAATATAACGCGGAAAAATTTTATATGATGAACAAGTATTGAGCAGTAGTTCAAAATGCACTCGATATTGACTCTCGTTAAAACAATATTTGATTTTACCAAAAATAGGATTACTTTTCATTTGATCACGTAATTACTAGCGTTCATCTTTGTTATTGTCTACACGTTGTTTTCCTTTCTTCTTCACATCTTCCGCAAAGGTCACGATAACAATTGATTTTAAATTTATTCAATTACGTTAATGAAACCAGTTGTAAAAATATATATCGCTAACGACATAATGGTCCGTCGTCTGCTATGGTTCAATGCGCATGCGCTACAATCCGAGAGCAGTTGTTTCCCAGGTTGACCAACCGTTGTGAACCTAACCTCAAAAATTTTCACAACTTTCGGTGTTGAACACAACTGCTAAGAAAAAACTGACAAAACTTTTGAGGTTACGTTCACAACGGTCGTTAACAATTGACACGGTATATAAGGCGTTCACCGCCAACTCAGCCACTTTTTCTCTCGCTTTTTCTTCATCCTCTTGGATCTCATCCGTAATTGGTTATACATACAGTAGTACTACTTGAAGGTACTCTGTGAATATTTTTCATTTTTTCGATTTACTCGTTTCCGAAGTGATTTTTTTTTTAATCCGTATATGATGGAACATTGAAGTCGAACAAAAAAAAATGTTACATTTTTGATGCCAACATATATCGCATTGAATAGTTCATAGCAAAAGATGACTTTTTGTGTGTTACAATTTTTTCCCTGACCTCGGTATTCCGTGATATACGAGTTTAACAAAAAAGAAATCCATTTCCGAAAAGAATAAATTAAAAAATGTGAAAAAATTCATAGAGAGTATCTTTAGGTAGTACTACTATATGTATAAACAATTATGGAACAGAACGCCTCATATATGCGTCATGTAAATACTAGTAGGTATAATTATTAAAGATGCATTTAACAGCTGCAGAGAAGATACAATAATTGCCAGATAAAGACATGTAGCTGGATTTAAATTATTGATATTTCCCACAAAATCCAACGGATCCATTTCATAAATATTAGGAGCTTCGTTTTTGTTATCTTATATGTCTACAAGTTCGGGACAGTTGACACAAAAGATTTGTGATAGAGCTAGTTTAACGGAAGAATTTGATTAGGAAAAACAGCGGACCTGACGTAATTCTTTTCACATATCAAGTTCCCGCGGTTCTCTTATCCGTAGGTAATTTTCAAGGTCAAGCTTAATCCGATAACTGAAGGTTATCCTTGGAGGCAAGGATATTCGACCCAGGCCGCATTAGCAAACCACCCCTATTGCAAAACTAAGCAGCGGAACGAACAAAAGCTCCTACAGTCGCACCTGAAAGAATTCATATGTTCATGTGAAAAAACAAAGGTTCCGATTTCACAAAATTATTTTGTAATAGTTTTTCATTGAAAGTCCGACTCTTGAGCTTTAATTTGCTCTTTTAACCGTTTCATTTCATACATTTGTCTCAGAGTTACGAATTTTTGAACAAAGCAAAGTTTTTTCACGACTTCTTGTGTTTATTGTTATATATAGTTTAATAAATAATTTAAAAAAACTTATATTGCAAAGTTTTATCGTGAAGTAGAAGCTTTAAGCGTGACGCGAGATTTTTTTCATATTTTTAATAAGACGTTTTCGAGGATTTTTAGCACGAGGAAGAAAAAAGAAAATACCGCTACAGTGATCGGGTTAAGATTTTGTATTTCCACAAATGAGAAAAGAGTTTGCGAGTAATCGGAATGATTTTCTTTGCTTATTATTTCTCGAATCGTTATGCACAGAGTACTGTTCAGAGAACAACAAACATTTTCACAACTTTCTCCGGGCTGCTTGCAATTAGTTAAAAATAATTCGTGGAATTACCATGAATCACAGAGCAGTACTGTGATTTATGAAATTTTCGCAAATCAGCTGACGCGGCGCTTCCATGCATTCGAATCTAATGGCAAATCACAAAACCAACCCCTTTTATTCGCTCAAACAAGATATCCTCAGGTTGATTTTTAAATAGGTTGGTTGACCAATAATCGATACTATTTATTCATTTCAGTACGACTTAGTCATGGATTATGTACTTATAAAATTACCGTCGGTATTCACAAGCTACGGCAAAATTTTTTTGAATATACAAGATTATAAAATACTGGAGTTATAAACAAACGTTTAGATGTCATCGAATCGTTTTAAAATCCTTTAAGGTAATTGAAAATCTTATCTTAAAACGTTTTTTTTTTTTTCTCAATGTTGGCATCACTAAATATTTTTTTTTCAAAACGTTGTGTCGATACTGGTTTTGATCGACAAACAGCAATGTGAACTTGATTGGTGAAAAAAAGGAAATCATTTTTAAGCGACCTTGTACAAGAAAATCGTCTTCTGAATAAATTGAGTCATCGCAGACATTAGTCGAGCGAATCTACTCGAAATTTCCAACAATTTTGAAGCAACTTGAAACGAAGCATCGATGTCTAATCTTTCGTTTATAATATTACAGCATTTTCAAGTCTCGTATTTTCCAAAATATCATCGTGGCCTGCAAGGATATAAAAATTTGACAAACACTTGACACGCGATTATCTCGCAATAAAATAGATAAAAGGTATGGATTTTCGGCCAAACGTGCATAAAGGTTTATTTTTCCGCACCGCGATTATTCCACGTGGGTATTTTTCCGTGACCTTGAAAGTAATCGGCGCCGAGCGTCACGACGCTCTGCAAAAAAACGTTTGCAGTTTTAAATTTGCTGCGCGCACAAGTTCGATTGCCTTTTGAACGTTACGCCGCGGGTATATATCTCTACATGAGTATACATATGTATTACGTAAGAAAACGGAAGTGACGTCGTTTCCATTGAGGCGTCATGACCTTGATGCCGATCGTGACCTAATCGTTATTGTCTACAGGTTTGGACATAATTGCATCGGTTTATTATAATCACAATTACACAGGCAGGTGTTACGTAGGCATGTAGAAGAATTTAATTACGGACCGACGACATTATCTCGCGATATTATACGTATATAGTCGATGTCGATTTGTGTGTCTGCGTTTCTTGATCGTACACCGCAAGTTGCATCTGCGTAGATCTATGAACCAATGTCCGATAGAGAGATTGTATCATTCTCACGGTTTCAGTGATAATCGCAGATACGTACGTGTAATAGAATTGGAATATTTGCAATGTTTGTTTACCGGCGCTTCAACAACGCCGTTATTTTTATAATTGCACCATTGACTTTCAAATCCGCAGCAAATGTATCGACAGGATTGTCTCAGCAGACTTGAATACCCATAAATCCAAGAAATGTCAGCGAAATTTGTACGACATAAGTTTATCCAAAACTATGGCAATGGCAAGATGTATTAAGCGAGGTATCAACGATGTAACTGGACGTCTGGCAATTATCGGATCGTAATTAAGTTCACCGCGTTGTGGAAAACTGACTCGAATCCGAAGTGTGGTTACATGTGTGATATAAGGCAAGATGGCGTCGCAATTGGCGATCAGCTGATTGTTGTCGGTAAGTTATCATGAAAGCTGCTATACTATTGTTTTGTTATGCCAGGTCGATGTGGAGAAAAACATGCGATACAAAATGATTCGTGAAACTAAATGCGACACGATTGAAATAGAATATATAATAATTCGTTAACTATCGACTCCTGCCAGTTTCTGTCACAAACGGTTTGGCTATATTGACTGTAAACTTTCAAGGCTTGAAGGATTTGCAAAGGAATTGATTTATTTCGAGGCAAAATCAATTCCAGTTTACTGAGATTTCAATTCAAGATTATTCTAGAACCTATAATTCAGCGTGTTAATGGAAATCTGGGAATTTCCAACGGAATAAATTTCTCATTTTCTGGCTAAACATGGAGTAAAAACAACGTTTAACAAGCTGGTTAATGGCGCCTTTAGAAGACAGGATGTAAGCATCGTGCGCAGCGGTATATTTTTTGTTTTATTCACGTCCCCCGTGTAATTCTGTGCAAAAGGCAATAACATCTTTTATCGCCTCTTGCAGCATCTTTTCAAGTTCTGTTGTTTCAAGCTGGTTGATATTTTCTTTTTTCTCTCCGATGAGCACAATTACTCATTCATTATGTTCGATCACAAAAATTCTCGTTATCGTTTTCAATCGAATTAATTCCACCTATCTCGAATAACGTGCAGCCATTCCGATGTGCTTATTATCGACGTATTACACGAGCGTGTCTGTAAATGTTTGGTAACAAATGGAAAATCCATAAATCCACCAGCAAAAAACATTGCCAATAAAATCACGTCTCTATAGTAGCGATAAATATATTCTACTTGATTTTTTTTTATCCAGAGATATTCTCATTTAATCGTTTTAAGAGTTGTATATATACACAGTGATTCGTTTCTTACTTTCGTCTATTTACGCGATACAAAATTGTGTCACTCACCTTTATTCGATTCTTCTGCAAGACATTCTTCATCGGAGATCTAGGAAGGAGATTTTTACGCAACACAATGACGCCGGATATCGAGGTGGGAGGAAATACGTCACGAGCACAATATGTCTGCGAAATTAAAGGGATACGAAATTATTTGGCAAAGGCGCCACATCACAGCGACAGCTACGCGTTACAAATGAGCCAATATTCGAAATAAAAGAACAAAAATATTTTTTCCTCCCATTAACAAACACATGTGAAATAGCTATTATTAACTGCACTAATGAGTGGTAAACGTTTGATGAAAAAAAAAAAAAAAACCAATTATATTAGTATTATTAAATTTATAATTTTCACTCAATTCACTGCTGTTTGATGACAAACAAACGATTGTTTAATTGCCAGATAAACCCCAGCTATACCAACGTTATATACAACGAATCTTAAACTAAGCAATTATCTACCGTAATTAAGATCAGTGTTAAAATTATTCGCCACCTTCCATTACGGTCGATTTAAAAAATTTTCTTCAATTTACTGCAACAACGAATCTTAATTAAACACCTTAGCTGGCGTATATTAATAGTTACATTCGTTTGTTGAAGGCGTGAATTAGACGGAACTAAAAACGCAGTATTCTCGACTAACGCTGAATTACAATAATTTTTATTTCCCCTCCCCACAAACAGTATACATTATTCATCCTATCCTATGAATGAATGGACTTCCACTATATTGACCGTACGGTAGGCATGATAAAAGGCGTGCAAACACACAATTGTTTGACGGTTAAATTAACGGAGATGCGCAGCAGTACGGGAAGTCGATATGACGCGAAAATTTTTCCTCCCTCAAAAAGCAAGGTGACAAAAAAAAAAAAAAAAAAAAAAATTGCGAGAAATCTCCTCGACGTCACTCGCGGAGGTGAGCAAAATATCGCAAGTACAGCGGAGGGTGGTAAAACGCGTGCAAACACGCCTTTTACAATTGCACGCATGCACAAGACGAGTGCAAATAGTTACGATAATGTGCAAAAGCTTGCGCGAATCGTTTGGACAAACCATGCCCGTGGGTACGATATAACAGAAAGGATTATGCCTCTGTGGATAACTCGCGGGATTTTTCCGTTTCAGCTGGAATCGGCAGAAGATGCATTGTGAGGAAGACTATATCGTCGAGGAAACTATTAGCATCATCGATGCTATCTGTATAAACGTTCCCATCGTAAACTGGCATTATATACACACTGAATCATCCATTCTCCTCCGAGATCTCGCAGGTAGGTATAACAATAACAATACAGGTATGGTTAATTCTTATCAAACCACGGACACGTGCCGAGGGAAAAAAAAAAATATGACGATAATTCTCGTACTGTGAAAAAAGCTCGACGTTTTCAACGGAGAAAAATGACGAGGATTTGGCGAACGGATTTTTCGCCAAATAAATCGTAATACCGAGAAGCGTGGTTGAATCGAAAATTTTCCTTTCCGATGAGCATATAATACATGTATATACACCGAGTAAAAAAAATGATTGGATTTAATATGTAAATTGATCCAAATAATCCATGCGTTTGTATAGTACTGAGAGCACATTTATTCAACGCGACAATTTATGTAGTTTTAAATTGAAGAATTCCGTATTTCGGACCGATAAAATATAATTATAATAATAATAATAATAATAATAATATTTACAAGGCATAATGATGGGATATTCTTCCGATTATAGAAGGACATGTCACATAGTACATATCAAACTGAAATCACGACTAACCCCCTTCATAAAGTTCTCTACGATATACAAATGTTATAGCTCAATATTGAATTACAGTATCTGTTGTCAACACGAAATACTATACAGTCACCGAACAAGTGTAGTAGCTTCACTTCGACATAGTTTGGAGAACACTTACCACGTCACAGATGGTTGACAGGATCGTATGAATCTGTATTTACGGATAACGAAGGATTCCGGGTATATGAACATCTTTGAAGTTACTTTTCAAGTGGGAAAGCTTGCCGTCTAGTGGACGTAATTCGTACTATGTACTTGAAACGAATCATCATTTCGGTTGAAAAGAACGAACGTGCGGATCAAAGAATCAGAAGACTGTCGAATCAACCGATATTTTAATTCGGTGAAATAATATTCATTTCGTACAACCAATGATTCGTATATTGTGAGCGCATCCAGAGATATTGAAATGAATTACAAGTGTGTATTTGCAATTTTCAACTACACGTGATTGTTTAAAAGGAAGAAAAATTATATTTCACTGTATTAGTTAATTACTTGAATCAAATGTGACACATATAGCAATTCAAGAACTCTTCCTTGATTCCAATTAAACATATGCTCATTTGGTGGATGGATTTTCTTTTTTTTTTTGTTTTTTGAAGCAGCAATGTTTATTTTCTGGTTAGCAAAAAAAAAAAAAACTTCTCAACTGAACTGTACTCTTGTCTCAACATATTAAACACTTTTTGATTATAGTTATCATTGATTATGTCGAACAAACATCACATTGAGCTAAATATACTGTCTGGCAATAACATTAATACTTCAGTAAGCGTGGGATTATTGTTTCCAATCTCTCTGTACATTTGAAACGACGTGTTCAGCGGTTAAAATACTATTCTTTCACTAATTAACTGAGATTAGTTGATTCAAGCAAAGATGTCGTTCCGAAAGTTCTAGTTTAATCCTACAAAATAAATATGTACTTGTTTGAAATACATTGAGCTCGAAAGCATTTAGTAAGCATTCAAATCAATGCGTAAATATTTTTGTTTCAACTGAGAAGTGGTTGGTTTGAGTAGAGAAATTGTTGAAATCAAATAAACCAGAAGTCAAATAAATGAGCTCTTTCGTTCGATAACTGTATTTGCTCAGTGTACACGGGAATGTTCTAAGGCATTAAAAAAATTGTTTACATCCATGGGAAGGGGTCTGTTTTGTCAGTAAAAAATTGTCTGCAAAATTGTGATAAAAAAAAAACATACGTACTCACACGCATACAAATATAACGACATTGTTAGCCATAAATTTTCGATCGAACAATATTCTACAAACTGGCGACTGATTGAAGCTCGTCACGCGAAATTTGACACGAATCAATACAAGAAAAAAGTGAACGGGAAAGAAAAAAATAAAAATAGGGGAAATAAACAGCAGCTTCATAGCTTTTTCGATTCTTATAATTGTTATCGTAATTTTTGGCTGATGCAGATATTCGGCAGAAATCAGTCTGCAGAGTAATAATTGATGTTTGTACGATGCGCATGAACAACGTGTGCTTATGTATTATAACAAAGAAGAATAAGAAGTTATATAACGAATTGTTGCTACTTTCTACACATTGTGTCTTCTCGTTGAAACTTGCGTCCTTGCACTGAAAGTGACGTACGTCAAATGACTGGAAAAATATACGACCGTTACCATTCGCGTCAACCATGTTTAATGATTTATACAAAAGCTTACACGTCTAGCTGCGAAGGTACGAGACGTGATCGTAATATTTGAGAATAAAGGTAAAAGGAAGAAAGAAGTATTATTATCAGATGAATAAAAATCATGTACGAGACTACGTTATAAACAATTCAGAGATGATCGATTGCTCCTATTATTAGCAGCCACCATATTCGCAAGATAATTTGCAGCTTCGTAGATACGCGGTTGCACGTGTTAAACAGCGATGTGAATTTTGAATAAGTAAGTTGGAAAAAAAAAAACAAAAATGCACAACCATCCTAAATTTGTATATTTTCTTAACGTTATTTACTCATGTAGCTTATAAATTGCCGTTGCATCGTGTTTTACGGTGTTTTTTTATCGCTGCGCGATCCAACATTGCCCAATGTATTAGCAAATGTTTATATCGATGCCTACGTACCGAAGTATTTCGTCAATTGTTCACACCCAGTGTTTCGTATGGATTTTTATTCGAATTTATCATTGATCGAAGACGAACTCAATCGTGACATGAACAATCGTGAAGACGCATGCATGGACCCTTGAATAAATTTATGGGAATGGCTCGAATTTCGCCAGCTGGCCTTACCTTCGACCAGTTCGACCTATTATTACCTAACACAAAAAGTCTGGCCCATCCTCGCCTTCTCATGCCAGCTACTTCAAGGCTGGAACTGATCGTTTCCAGGTGAATACACAAAATTTCCTACAAATTCACGATCGATCTTCAATACGATTCGCATATGAAATAGCCGACCCGCAATGCAAATTCCGAAATTGACATATGCTCATAAGCGAAGAGCGTAAATTTGATATCGCATATAATTACGGTGATATCCGTTTACGTAATTTCCGTCTGGATTTTTGGATCAACAAAACTTGGCAAAGGTTTTTTGAAATTTACAAAATTACTACCTGCCAACGTCGATGAAGCTGAAATATGATAATCAGCGTGTGAGGAGACACGAATTCAGATTACACGTAAATAGATTATTTACCGGTACATTTTATCACGCGGTAACAATAATTAAAATATGCGCAAAGACGTGTAACAATACCTAGAAATTTATCAGCTAGATAATATAAACAAACTCATCCATCTATCCCTACGTTCTGGTTGTAATTTTCAAACGTCTAGAAAACCTCTCATAAGCCCTGCGAGCGGTATGATTTATTTCTCATTTATGATACCTATAATCTGATTCTTATATTACGCAATAGAATTTATATAATAGTCAAATGATTCTCGCGTTATACGATAATGGAACAAGCGAAATTTTATTATTTCCTTCGGTAATTGTAAGAGAAATCGAAATGAGCGCGAAATTCAAATTCCCGATCAATGGGATTTTCCGTTGATAAAAGAATCGGAGAATTAGACGGTTGCCCCTGTGCAAATTTTCGTAGCCAGTACTCGGCAAGTAAGTAGACCTAGCTTTTTTATCGACGGAAACCGTTTAACACACAACCCTAGAAATACAAAATCCCACTAGTAACTACGGCTTTAACAACCTTCGATCAATGGATACGCGAATTCGATTCGATCCAGCGCCGTGATCGATCGAAAGGTCGCGGAGGCTCGTCGGATCCTTGCAGATATAACGTAAACAATAATAATAATAATAGCAATAATCTATGCAGGTATTTTAGGCGCCAGGTAAAGCGTTTATACTTAGGTATACATATCTATACGTGTATTATTTATGCACATGCAAAACGTTCTCCTGTATCTACGTATGCGTGCATACATATGTATGTACGTACGTTTACGTTATTTATATACACATGTATAAGATAGGAAAGAGGTGAAGTTGGAATTTTATTACCGCGATGATATTGACCCACAAAAGCCAGCATTGAATGCAAACTATTTGTACCTGTATAATACTCATCGACCATCGGCGGATAATTCGATTTTATCACGATCTTGGTGTTCTTGTTCCTCGTTTCTTATTCGATTTCAGTCATTATTCATGTGTACACCATTTTATTTCTATCCTCATACGTTATTGGTACTTTTTTGTTTTTTTTTTTGTTTGTCAAGTTAGACCACCTGCGAAAATTTTTGTTCACTTGTAACGTCGCGTCGTTGATTCAAATCTCAAACCATCTACAGATTCGCATGGCTATACAATTCCACGAAAATTCATTATTCTTATTCTAGATATATTTTGATAAATGGGTTGAATAGTAAAACGAAAATTTGTGAAATTTCGCAACTTTTTTTTTCTTCTTATTGAAATTCTATCAATGTTATTTCGAACATTTGCACACAAATATTTTCCAGTATAATTTACAGGTGGCTCGATTATCAACCCTAACACGTTTACCGGTTCCGTGCAAGTCAAGTTGCATGTTAACAAGTGTAATTGATTTAAAATACGAAACTCGGCGTTCGAAACAAGATTCAAGTTGGTAATTTGTTTGAAGAAAAAAAAACAAAAAAAAAACTGATGTTTCTGAAAATACGCATGATTTCAAATAGTAGAAATGTCTTATATAACATGAAATCAAGAGCGTTGCAGTAAAGTCGATTCAAAAAAGTTGAAAAACCAACAGGATTTGCAAGTGGTCCGAATATGATTATTACCTAATTACAAATTACCTGTAGGTTTTCCCTGGTCATCTCATTCTTGTGTTTCGATGTATGTGCGTGCAGACACGTTTTTATCTCCGTCGGTTTCGGTTAAATTTCATCTTATTTACTTTGATCCGTTAAGCACAGGCGTTTAACTGAACGTTGTACATTAAACTTGATAACTTCACTTCGCGAACTGTAATAGCAACTCGACATGATATTCTTCTGAGAAAACGAAAAAGAACATAACCACACAGTATTATTCTTACAATTAACTCCGCGAGTCTTACTATTCATCTAGCAGCGTATCTGGATTCGGTTTATCTCTAGTAAAATAAAATTTTCTTATTTGCACAAAATAATGAAAACTAAAAAGAAGAGAAACAAAGAAACGATCGTGTATGAATTTACCTGTATTTATTGAAAGGAATACGTGCATGAAGCACGATAAATCACGCTAATGTCTGAAAAACTTGAACATCGTATAAAAACATAAAACAACCGTACAATTTACGAGACCGCATTTATTTAGCATTAAATTAAGTCACTGGTCGGAGCACAACGTCTGGATGATGAATGTTGGATTTCTTCCCACGCAAAACCAACTTGACTTCGTGTTTTAAATAATTTATCCGTTGCTTTACTGCTAATCCAGTCATAATTTGAATAAACGCTTTCAGTTTCTTCAGTTGTTCCTGTAAAATTTTCTAAGATTATAAAAATAAAAACGCACAATACTATTGCAAGAATATCTAGCTTTTTAAGTTCAGCTTCACCGGTTGTTCGGCATGGCCAATAAAAAAGTCATTGGGATTTGCTATTCTGACGCGCAGATTCACGATTATTGGTACTTCAAGACCTAGAGCTTTTACAGCACGTGAAGCCAGCAGGATATCACCTAGGATCAAGGAACCTGTTTGGTCGCCAGAGGGAGAAACGAGAATACCATTGGTTATTAGCAAACAAGAATTAGCGTTCATTAACAAAAATTACAATAATCGATGTATTACAATAATTGACTAAATGTTGAAGTTTCTCAGGATTGCGGATAGCTGTTGTGCCTTTTTCTCAATCTCCTGAAAACCGGAGTTCCACGGACCGTAATTCAGGTCCATTATCTGTTTAGCGTGGTCTAAAAATCTGCGGGTCTTCTTCAGCGCGTTCCTGTTAAATTAGTTGCCAAATTTTGATTCAAATTCACATACAGAAAGAGGCGTGTAAACGAAATTTTTCTATTTACTTATACTGCTTCGTTCTCGTGTTCGTTTCTTCCTGCAAATACGGAAGACAGATATCCGTGATCTTGTTCAACTCGTTCGCAAGCTCTATGCTGTCGGTGCCAAACCTTTCGCCAATACCGGTAATTACGTGTTCCAAGTAAGAAATAGAATCCAGCCATCTACCTGTAAGGTGATGAATTCGCATCCACGATGAGCAAAGTTCAAAAGATTTCAAATCTCAAAGCTATCCTCCGTAACGTGATGAGAATAATGGAAAAACTATAAAACGAAACAATTCCCACACCTGATATAGCATAAACCTTTCCGATGAGGTCTAAAGTGTTTATAATGTCCTGATGATGCTTGTAAAGTATGCTGCGCCTGATGTTCAAGCACTGTTTGAGCTTGTTTAACGCCTCGTCATCGTTTTCCATCTCAATACAAACATGAGCCGCATCAAATAGGTTTTGGGCCTCGCGCAATTCAGAGTTATGGTTCAGAGCAGGGGTTGCCCCGCAATCAAAACAGCTGAGAGAACCGGAAATTTTGAATACAGCTCCGCTGCATTCTAGACATTTCAACGAACTGAATCTTTCCTGTGGATAAAGATTGAGAGCGTCATATTGCAGGGGCGAAGCCTTGTAGATATTTTTTAGAAACTGTATTCAGGGGTTACTATTACCAAGAAATACTGCAGTTCAGGATTTGTGCATGCCTCGCATGTGCACGTGAAGCAATACTGGTTTCTCAAAATTTCCTGTCTTTCGTCTCTTGGTGTCCTTCGAAAATGAGGGCCTGATAATATACATAGAATCATATACCACTGAAATTGATGTTTAGATAGGATATCAGTGAAAGATATCGGACAGAACCTTCGAGCCTTGGATGCCTAAAGCATATCTGTCGATGTTTTCATTGAGCATGAATGAATGCGTTAGAAACTTTCATTTCAAAAGAGGATACATTAAACTACTCAGAACCACAGAATCGTGGTAAAATTTAACACACTATTCACGTACCGTAACAATTGAAGACTTCACCACCGGCAGGGATGTCTTTTGTTGCTTTAACAATGAGATACTGGTCATCGAAACTGAAAAACAATCGTAATGTAATGTAGTAACAATAGCAAATACAGAATGGTTTGACGTAACAAAAAGTAAATGATTACCTATTAATTATATTCGGATCACACGAGTGATTCATCATGCTCACAGCAGGATAAATTCCAGTTGCTATTCTTTCTTGATGCACGGTGGCCACTTTGTCATTCTCCTGTGCGTCTAGGCTCAGTTTTGTTATAGCATGTCCGTTACATATCAATTGCAGTGTGTGTCGAAGAAGAAAAGAGCTAACGTATAACTGTTTGCCGCTCTCGGTTGTGACGTCACAGTTAAAGTCGATACTGCTGTCAATAAACTTATCGGCGAATGATTTCTTGAGATCCACAGTGGTGAAGAAGTCAGTGTACATGGAGAGGTACATAGTGAGCATCACTGCTGTCTGGAAATTGATGAATAATAAACTTGTGCATGACGTGATTAAGGTGAATACGTAATGCCAAGAGGACGCTTGCATTGACGTAGCGGCTGAAGAAAGAATAGGAATTCTTATCGTCGATCTTTGTTTGAAAGATTATTAAAAACGAATTTCTTTTGGTCACTTACAATGCCATAAACAAGCAGATCGTCAGGGGATACTTTGTCGATGTTTGTGACTAGCTTTTGAACCTCATTGAATCTTTCCTTATCCTCTGTCGTTGACCCGACAAGTAAAACTTTCAGAGAAAGGTGTGCGATACCTATTTGTTGTCCCATTCGCATTTGAGCTCCTGGGCATTCCCATTTGTGATAACCAGACCACGCATTGTCGAGACACTCGCTACTGCAATAGAGCGTACCCACGCACGTTTTGCAGCTGGAATTGATAGTCACAGGTTGATTTGTCGAATCTGATAAATATGGGTTGTCCTTCACAGCAAAAAAAAAGAAAGTACTTACGGAATAGGAACTGCGCCATAAGGGTGGCAACAATGTCTGCAGAACGAACTGGAATCATTTTGATCCAATACTACAAAAGCAAATGGTTTCTCGACAAATAAGACTTGGCCTTTTTGTACGTCTCTATTCGCTATGACATGTCTTCCTTTTTGTGGTGTGTATTTGCAGTCTAAAGCAGCTGACGCAAATGGAAAATTTGCATTGCTTTCAAATGCTACATCGGGTCTTTGGCATAATTGTGTCCTTGAGCTATCATTTTCTACAATATTTTCCAGATTTGATGCGAGGGATTTTAGCAATGAAACTTCCTTGAATATATCGTCTGCAATAAATATGAAACAGAGTTGATTAAACTAGCTTGCAGATACTGCAAGTAAAATTCATATTGAAAAACTCTGAGTTCAAATTACATGTATAGCGTACATATCAATATGCGATTATCAATGGCTGACGAACGTCTCCTTCATAATAGTGATGCAATCGTTTTTCAATACGAATTTCACAGCTTATTCGACGCCATCTTTAATCAATGACGCTTTACCTTTTTTCTCTGCAGAAATCTCGTTGCAAGCATTAACAATTTCCTCAACTTTTTCGATAGCTACCTCGGCCATTACTCTATTTTTCAATTTAATGTAACATTGCGCATTGCGGATATACAATTTGTATAGCAACTTTTTAGGGTAGCCGATGTTTATCGCTAAATCGATATCTTTTAGGCAATCCTTTTTCAAATGAGAAATACATACAACAAATTTACCAAGTTACTCATCAATGTACATGTAAATGAGTAGAAAAATATGAATGTACACAACAAATGAGGTTGAAGTTAGTAATGTTAGCGTAACGAAACGTCACGGAGAAAGAAAATCGCTATTTTGCAATTTTCTAATGACTTCAAAGTGTTAAGTTTTGAAACTATGAATTACTTTTGCCTTATTATAATTTACTGCATTTCACAGATCCCTAAAATTACGAAATAATGGGTTTTCAGAAACACGAATCATTATAATAACGTTGCCAATTTCAACCTCATCAAATTAAAGGTGGTACGATTCAAAAAACAAACTTCAATAAGTATTCAAGTTCTTTCTTTTGTGCTCTCTAGTTCTTTCACAGGTCCAATTATAAATTGATTACAAACATTACGAGTGACAATTACTTGCAGAAAATATTACTCAATTTCTGAATCGTACCATTTGATATTTCCATTACTGAATTCTTACTTTAAAATTATCCATATAATACAACGCTGCCGATCTATTAGCAATAGCTATCGACAATTCATCGGCAACAGCATATTGAGCACTTTTTGTATAAAGTGGAATGCTACTGGCGTAATTCTTCCTTTGAAATTCTTTGTTTCCCAGATCTTTAAGCTGTTTCGCTTTTGACGATGATTTCGATTCTCTAGATTGAAGCTGCTCCTGCAGCCATAGCAGCATCAATTTTCTGAAAAAGAAGTACAACTTGTTAATACAACTTATCAAAATACAAAACACGTTTCATGGGCAAAAGTATTATAAGATTGAAGTTAGTAACGTTACTACAATGAAATATTTCTATGATAACAGTCGTTGTTTTACAACTTGGATTTATCTGAAATTCAGTAAATCGCAATGAAGCGACACTCTACACTCATAATTTAAAAAAAATTAACTCTTATGCTTAAAAACTGTTTTGATATTGAAAAACATGGATCGTTTTTGAGGTTTCGTCACATTAACGTTACAAACTTCAACCTCGTAAAATTGTCAAATAACCAAAGTGTAAAAAAGTCAAACTTCACCTGACGTCCGGGTCTCCAATGAGATAAGACATCACCTCGCACTCAGACCGTCTATTTCGTTTAATTTCTTGAAATATACGGCCATTTCTCAGTTTGCAATTAACGGCGTCCAAAAAAGTTTGCCACTGCATGATTCTTCCGTTTTCCGTGAAATACGGAATGACAGAAAGAAATCTCCAGATAGGTAGGTACGATAAACGCAACGCAAAAAAGAAGCGATGCAGGTTATGTTCCCCGTTGATTGTTGAATACCGCACACTTAAACACACTTAAATTCGAGACACGCAGAAGTGAACAGCGACTTTGCCAGCACAAACCTGGGAATGGTATTTACGAAAACAATGAGCGATTAAGTAGATAAAGGATTAAAGATTGGGACTCTTTCACTCCCGGCAAATGTTACTTACAAGACGTAAAACTCGCAGATACGAAATTATGATCCCGGCGACTGACCAGCGCGATCAACAACTCGTAAAACTCGGCTGACTCGGACGGGGGGGGGCAGGAGGAGGATCTTCCGGCAATTTCTACGGAGCTCTCGATCCGTAGCGAAGCTCTGTTTCGTTTCACCGAGACGATTTAAACGCTCCGAAGACACAAAGAAGAGTAAAGTATGTTTGTAAACGCGTCGAAAAGGTCGGCCAAGACTCTCGAATCTGCAGAGGTAAGTTTGAGGAACGAGCAATTGATATTCGTCCGATTTCTGGCATCGAATTTTACGCGATCATATCTAACCTCTACGACAACCTACTGACGTGTTTTATATTTAAGGCTGACGTTCGCGAGGATGAAGAACAGGCTGTCAAATTTCAAGAAATTATCGATCTTCTTGTCGCCGCTGGATACTTTAGAGCCAGGATAAGAGGGCTCACCAGCTTCGACAAGGTTTGCCAGTGTTTGTTTCACTCTGCCGGGTTGGACTGGGTTTGATGTTTGATCCTCAATCTTATCGTCTGACAGCAAGTCAACAGCAGCAGTGAAGTTTAAATTTGACAACTCGATCTCCCCCCACCCCCCGTGCTCATCACGCCAATCGTGTAGTTTTAATCGATCCGACCCTCCACCAATCACCGCTGTTGTTTAATCGGAAATGGCCAATGGAAGATCCCAGCCTTACCCTTCGATCCCAACTCCCAGCGCGGGCTTTTCGAAATGTCCTCAGTTTCGTTGAATTGATGTTGTTAAATTGAATCTAAAAATTTTTCAATCGATTGTACAACACATTTTTAGCTTGTACCTATAGGTGAAAATGAATTTGTAGTTTTGAGATGTACAGATACATTTTTATCTTGATTCGTGCTTTACGTTATTCTTTACATTTATTTCAATGGAACTTGTTCAATTCTCTTCACTAGTCGGTTTCATTTCGCTTTTGTTAATCTGTATATTAATTTTAATGTGGTTTATACAAGAATTTTACTTTGTTGCAATGTATCGACAAAAGTTTATTCCTCACTTGATGTTTCTTTTTCTTAGGTAGTCGGAGGAATGACTTGGTGCATCGAGTCATGCAACTTTGATGTTGACGTGGATCTGTTGTTTCAAGAAAATCTCACTATTGGTCAGAAAATGTATGATCATTACCATGTGATAATTAAAATCAACCATCTGCAATGATGGAAAGTGAATATTTTTTATGTATGTTTTTCCAATATCATTATAGAGCTCTGACTGAAAAAATAGTCGCGATGTTGCCAAAAATGAATTGTCCGCATCGCATAGAACCTCACCAAATTCAGGGATTAGATTGCATTCACATCTTTCCGATAATACAGGTGTGTCTGTGCTCCGTCCAGTCGTACCAACTATCTTTGAAAAATCTATCAGTTTCTAAATTTCAATGATTTGTTTAGTGGCTGGTCAAACGATCGATGGAAATGCGAGAGGTGATGGGAGACTTTGTCAGGTCTTATGCTGTCAGTCAATTTGACAAAAATTACACGTTTGCCGAAGACAGCGAAATGGTTGCAAAAAAGGAAAGCATGGCATCTAATTTAAAAACTGTCAAGGTCCGTCTACCAATGAGATTCAAATCTGAGATATTGAATATAGTAACAAGATACTCAGATTTATTTCCAACTACTTATGTAATTCACAAAACGTCTTGCAATTTTAGCAAGTGTACAAGCCTCAGCGTTATTTTAGAAGAAAGGATCCTCCTCCGGAAGATGAGGTGGGAAGAGTACAAAGCACACTCCTGGAGTATGGATCATCGTCCGTAGTATCCTTGTCACCTTCTGAAGTCATTGAAGATACACAGGCGGACGATGCCACCTCAAGTGCGAAGAAAGTGCAGGAAGAAGAGGTGAAAAATTTGTGTGTGTGGATCGTAAAGAATATGTAAACTCGTGCATGGTCTGTCATTTCACATTTCTATATTCTATTTGTACGATTTTTGATTTTGAAAAAACTCCTATACATGTTTTCTACAAAGGAATTTGCTGATATTATTTAATTGTCAGCACGATATGTACTAATTTCCCACTGAATACAATCGCTGTTTGCATTTTTGAGTGTTTGATGTTGTAGAAACGCATAGACGAGCTTATGAAGAACATGTCAGTCGCTGATGATAACGAGGTAAGTTTATGCATCGCGCACACTGCAACTATCGTGTGGATGATTTTTCGTGTTTATTTCGCTGTCTTTCATCAGAGCTTAAATTCAAACTGATTAATCCCTATAATTTTGCATGAAACAGGGTCGGCTGAGTGCCAGTGCAGTTGGAACGATTGTCGGAATGCAGGCCCAGGAAATAGTTCAAGCTGCAGAACACTACGCAGCGTTGAGTGCCGACATAGAGGTATTAAGAAACAAACCTTTTGCGAACATGTTATGTCCTGAAGTTTTGTCTAAAACCAGGAAAATACAATTCAGGGAAGCAGTGTGGAGGGTTCATTCGGCGCGTTAGCTGCTCTTGAAAAACAAAAAGCAACTCTTGAAGAGAGAAAATTGAAAATGGAAAAAGATAAGGAGAATTTATCCAGCAAAGTGTCAGAAGCCACGGATAAACTCAGAGCTATCGAAATTAAAAAAGAGGAAGTGGAGGAAGATTTCCGCAGGATGGAAGAGTTGGAGACTGAAGAGAATAAGAGGTAGATTATATTTAAAAAAAAGTATGAGCTTGAATGACGGCGATTTTACTTTTCTCCGACACACTAGTTTTCCAACATTATTTTCACTTGACCTTTTTCAGCGTGCTGCTAAGACTGCAGCAGCTTCTCCTCATTCATGATAGTCTGAAGGAACAAGAACACAAGTTCCGTGAACAGTGCAAATCTGACTTGGCTCAGCTTCAAAGTTTGGTACCGGATATCGAGGGTACTGAGCCTGGGGAAGCACAGTGCGATGTTTCCGATTACGAGGTTCAAAAGGAGAGGGTAAATAAGCTAAGGCTTCAAGTTGCCAAAAAGAACAGAGCCATAGCATCGCTGACCAGGCAGCTAGACGACGTTCCTGGTAGATCTGAGTTGACGCAATACCAGAGACGGTTCTTGGAGCTTTATAATCAAGGTAATATTGGATTCTTACCGTTGGCATCTAGTTTTCATGTCATCTGACACTTTGTTTTCAGTATCTGCAAAACATAAAGAAACAAAGCAGTATTACACTCTGTACAATACTCTGGACGACACGAAATTGTACTTAAGTAAAGAATTGGCTCTGCTGAATTCTATTCAGGACAATTACAACAAGTGAGTTATTATTTTTTCTCTTGAGGCTTGTACTTATATTCATTTGGCTTCTGACCATGATAAGGATGTATTCGTTCTTCATTTTATATTATCACTTCTTGCAGAGCAATGGCATCAGCCAGTGGTAAGGAGCAGTTTTTGAAACAATTTGAAGCTATTGTTTCTGGAATAAAACAAAACAAAACGAAGGTACGCATACGATATTCTGGTGTTTAGTTATGTTAATTACTTGCGACAATTTCTTACTTGAATCGAGGAAAGATTTGAGATTCAAGTTCGTGAAGTTAACGTAACGACGCATTCTTACGAAGAATCCTTATCTCGCACCTGGTCCCGGACCATCTGAAATTCAGTAAACCATATTAAACCAGAGTAAAATCAAATTTCGCAAACTCAATTTGTTGAAAATTATTCTAAGGTCGCAAAATACTGTTCTTTTTTTTTGTTTTTTCATGGATTCACATCACGAAATACGAAAACCGTGCTTCATTTTGCAGGTGGAAAAAAGGTGTGCGGAAGAACGGGCTCGCAGAGATTCTCTGAGTCAACAGTTGGTTACTTTGGTGGAACAGCAGCGAAAATACGTAGCGGCAGTACGGCAATTAACCATCGAGTGCCGCAAAAATGAAGCATTGTTGGCACAGCTTCGTGGGCCGTAGTTTTTATTAGTGGGTTGTTGCTATTCTACGTATTATTTAACTATATCGTAATGTGATTCATGACGTATATAATACACGGTCGTAATTTACACCACATAAGATTATTATTGTTATCGGTAGCTAGCGAGTGTTGAATATGATTGTATAGCCGAAGCAAAATTGGTCATATCAATTTCAGTATAATATTCTCTACAACTGATTATTTAAAAATACATTTGTTCCTTTGCTTTGATCACGGATTCAACAATCTTATCGTTTTTTCACTAAATTGCCAGCGTGGTCTGTTTGTTATCTGAAAAAAAAAGGGATACTTAATTTGGATGAAAGATTATTTCAAGTACATAGAAACTATATGTTTTGGTTGAAAATAATTGAAGATAAGAAATTCAGAAAATACCGTCGCTCAATTTTGGTTAATTTTCTTCAAATTTTGCACGTATTCTTGGTCAACCGACGAAATGGTAAACAGGAGCAGAAAGAAAAAGCTGAAACACCGATTACATGATTTTAGATACAATCAATTTATTTAATTGATTTCTTACGATTGACATAATATTTTGAAACACAGTTTCAATATCTTAAGAGTTAAAAATGAAATGACATAATATTCGTACTCCATTTTTTTTTTTTCTTCCTTTTTTGTAACCATGGAATAATTCATTTCATAATATTTTCTTACGATGTGACGTTTTTGAATGATGTATTTTTAAATCGGGAGTTACAGTCTTTTTCTAAGGGGTTTAAGGAGGGAGGAAATGCACATACGATCATGATTCACTCAATTTCTTTTTTTTTTTCTATACAATTATTTGATTTGCACTCTTTTGTTCATCAGATGGCATCTGGTTTTATGGCATGAAATGAATTATATAAACTGAAATCATAACGTTCTGTTTGTATGAAACGTCATCGAAAGACAGATCACACGGTATTTAATCTTTGTCCCGCATAATTGTATAATTATAATTACCATAACTGAGCATATGTATAAAAATTGGCAGTATATATTCGTAAACAGTAAGAAAATATACAAAATCACTCGATCAGCTGATAAAAGATTATTTCACGCAGATATAGATTTTCTTTCGACCGTCGAAAAATCTATACACCCTATATTTTACAAATTTTGATCTTCCGCAGTTATCCATTAACAATACACGAAGTTATAATATAACAAACCTTTGCAATATTACCGGTGTCAGAATCATAGCTGACTTTTTAAAAGGTCCTCCGAACAACGCGGAATCGTAAACCAAGTGATAGGCTTGTATTGAATTATCAGAATCAAGGATATTTCTATACCTTTAATGCAACAAATATAATAAATCAGGCCATAAGATTTCGATCGACTGCAACATATAATTACATAGCGTTGGGGCGCGTAAGCATAATTTCCTACATCAGTCTCATTGCAAGAGTTACGTAATTAGTGTTTATTATATAAACTCATACGCGTTATATTCTCATTCGGGCCAGACATTCGTACAAATCGGGAATTAACATACAGCATAAATATACAGCAAAGTTTTGATTAGTATGTTGTTGTTTTGTGTTTTTTTTTTTTTTTTTTGTTTTCTTTTGTTTTTTTTTCAATTCTTAGTCTTACAGTACTAATGCCTTATTATTAGTTATGGACTTAAAATAATCAACGAGTATATAAACTTTACAATGCAACAGAGCCCAACATTAAAATTGCTGATGCCAATTCAGAATACTCTTTCATACGTATATTTATATCATCATCGTCATTATTATCGCCGTCGTCGCATCATCGAAACACTATTTACTTCTATACTTTTCTTAACCGTTAGAATGCCATCGTTTTATCGGCACTCGTTTCCTTCATAATTTTTTTTTAACAATACTGTCAACGTAAGAATTAGCCAATCACCAGATGATATATTTTCGATTTAGTTTATCCAAATTTCGTTGAATATTCTTTTATATAATTTTAAGAGCGCATAGCTCTGTCTCTGTTCACACTTCAGGAATGATAGCGGCAAAAATCCAATTTGTCAAACAATTATCCATAACTCTTTCGTCTATTTTTGCGCATCGCGGTGTGAGACTTGCCAATTGTTTCGAAAATCAGTCAATTTCACGTTAAAAATCATGTACAGTAATATTTTCATTTTAATTTGGTGCTGTGCTCTGTTTTTAAGTCTTTGGTCTCAGCCATGTCATAAAAGGGTTATATAAGCGACGTGGCTTTCTGAGCAAGTCATTGTTTGGCACATCGTACTTATGCGTTTCTTTTTAATTTTCAGCTATATTGTTCTCTGTTTTTCTTCCCATTCTCAAAGGTTTTTCCAGAAGACTTGTACATATATTTTATAATAATTAGAAGAAAACAATTTTTTATTTTATTTCTTTTTTTTATTTATCATGGATTGTTTTCTCCCATTTACACATCTCTAAATCTGTCAGTATTATGCAATTGTATTTTGCGGTAATTATTTCTATTCAAAGATGAATCACCTGCACGAATATTAAAAATTAACGAAATAGAATCAGCGTTGTAAAACAGTACATTTACAAATTCGAATCGTATTTGTTTCGATTTAAATTGATGGAAATAATTTTCTGGGTCGATAACAGCTTGACTATTAGACTTTAATTGTGCAATTTATGTTGGCACGAGATTTTGATTAATTATTTCATATAATACATATCTATCACGAATTAAAGTGCATGTAAATCAACATACTGTTTGTTTTCATTTTCTTCATTTTCCGTTTTGCAATTTACTCGAATGGCGCGAGTTAGCAACTTGATTCTGCCATTGCCTTCGGTATAAAAAAATGTGTTCAGCCAAAGTTTGGAATTTCACATGCTTCGTGTCTATTTGCTGCCATGAATTTATCCCTATTTATATACATACAGCGTAAATTGTATTTCATAGTAGTTTCACGTGTAATAAAGAGTGTGAGTGAGAATAGTGTCACAATCAGATTGATACCGCGCAATAAACGATACGTCATAACATATTTTTCATAAAATTTTTATCATTTTTCCCCTGTGTCATTGCAGTCTGCCTCATGTATTCCACATTGTAAATTCCACATTGTAAATTCTTATCAACCGACTAGTTGTATTCTAAAACTGGAATGTCCACATTAGTTTTTGTGATTAGTTGTTTCAATATAATTAAAACGCGTCACGCTGCTGTTCAAGTCATTTCAGGAACAGCCTGTACATTATTTTCTATGATAAATAGAAACGAAATGTGTCTAGAAAATATACGCAAGATTCGAGGTACGACTGAACAGAAGATGACAAAATCAATACCTTCTCAACAATGATTTTAAGGGGAAGAAGCGTGACGAAAAAATGGAAATTCTTTTCAACGTGACAAGATTTCTTTTAAATCGTGATTGAATTGAAAAAATGTACAGAATGTTGAATCACTTTGATAGCGCGCATCCTTCTGACTACTTTACTGGGCCTCACGGAGTATATATCTGTATGGATTTGAAACGCGTCTTTATTCGGTGTCTTCGAAACGAGTTTCAAATAGTGACAATACGCGATTACGAAGGTGTAATATAGATTGAAATATCGGGAATGGTTGATATGTCGATACTTTAAACTGCGATAGAGTAATCAGACGAAGGGTTGTTTTGTGCGCCGGGTCTGGACCACAACGAGCTTCGGATACCGAGCTTGAGTTTTTTCAATGAATCAATGTCGCATTCGGCTTCACTTAATTCTGGACGTTCACTACGTTCGTTTGGTGTTTGGCCACCGGTAAAGGTCGTCTCGGCGATCGACATCGGTGGTAACACGGTGCGAAGCGTGCTTTTGCTGGGGACGTGCCACCTTGAAATTGAGGAAATTTTGCGGTTAGCGAAAAGCTGCGGCGCGAAGAGTCAAGGCAATAGAAAAGATTGGGTCTGATGCTTGCTGTGCTTTTGACAAGAACGTACGATAAACTAGAGCGAGTGTTGAGGAGAGGGGAGAAATGTATTTGTAGTGTAATGTAATCATGGGGGAATTTGAAGCGTCCCTCGAGTATAAGATGATCATAGTGAATAATTGCGTATATATAATGTGAGATGAAAAAGTATTTATAAGTATAATTCTATGACTGACCTAAGTCGGTTGACAGCCGTGTTGACTGATTGAAATAGAGATTATGTATCAACGACTGGTAACAACTGCACGAGTTATTATACCGATATCTTATCGCAATTTATCCAAATTTATATCCGTGTTTTTTGGTAGAATTAATAATCATCTCACCTAGATCTTCCTCTTCGAGGAAGCGACTTCTGTTCGGACATTGGCGAAATATCCGACGAGGTGCTCGACGTTCCGTGGTAGATGAAGTCTGAAACAGCCCGAACTAACCAACCCCTATCAGTGTAACTATTCCGCCTCTCAGCAGCACGGTATTTTATCTTATTTTCCCTAATTCTAAGCATTGGCTGCGTATTGGCCTGAACTCGAAATGTTCGAAGCGTGTGACAATTCTCGATATATATTATCAAAATTTTAACAACCAATTGTCGTTATGTAACAGGAGAAAATTATCTGATACCCATATGCTGCCAGTATTTGTTGAAACGTCAACCGTTTTTCGATACGGAGTTTGGTCATCAGCTCGTTTCCACCGTCATAAAAGTTCTAGAGTTTTTATTTGATGTTTGTTCCAAGGGGCTAGCCACTATGTAATAGTGGCGTACACCGATTACGATTACGTGGATTACACGTGATTACAAATATTGTAAGGATTACCAAGAGATTCCTGAGATAGCAAAGATTACAATGATTATTAAAAGACTGTAAACGTTACACAAATATTATACGGATTGTAAAGAGGTTACAAGGATTACTAAGGGATTACAAGAATTACAAAGATTTCAGAGACAGCAAAGACTAAATAAATTACCAAAAGATTGCAAATATTTCAGGAATATTACCCGGATTTCAGTGAGATTAGAAAGATTACAAAGACTCCAGAGACAGCACAGATTACAGGAATTGCAAAGAGATAAGAAGGATTACAAAGAGATTCCAGAGATAGCAAAGATTACAATGATTATCAAAAGACTGTAAAGCTTACACAAATATTACACGGATTGTACAGAGGTTATAAAGATTACAAAGAGATTACAAGTACTACAAAGATTCCAGAGACAGCAAAGATTACAAAAATTAGCAAAGGATTGCAAATATTTCACGAATATTACCCCGATCGCGGAAAGATTACAAGGATTACAAAGAATCCAGAGACAGCAAAGCTTACAAAGATCACCAAAAGACTGTGAAGGTGACACGAAGATCACGTGGATTCCTAAAAGATTACACATGATTACGAGATATTACAGAGATTACATGACGTATGTACACCAAATTGCAACAGTGAAAAACCCCTTGATTTGTTCATTCCGATTGGGTATCTATTACAAAAAATAATCAACCGGGAAATTTGTCGACTGTGTAATCAAGTTTTATCACTTTCAAAGACGACGACGCGAGTGTAACTTGAAGCTAATATTTTGTGCTTGGAACATTCGTGAACGTAATATACGAATTTTTTTGGACGAGGAGGTTTTTTTTTACCACGCCAGTAATAATTTGTGGATTTCCTGGAGATGTCACCAAACTCCGTGGTCAAAAATCAAACTCCGACTACGTTTCAAAAAATTTATTTTCTTAACGTAAGGCGCTACTACACGAACAACCATTCCAAATTTGACAAAGACCTAGAGTTGTGGTGAGGGAGGGTCAGAATCTGCCGATGTCATAATAGTCAAACGTACTGTGCTTGAGCTTGCCGGCATCCAGCTGATTCGACGACTCGGTTCTGGAGCTGGTCAGCTGGTCTGGGTCAGACTCGCTTTCGTCGCTCTCCACGTCGCCCGGCGCTTGCTGCTTCCTCTGTTGGCGTCTCCTCGACGATACACTCTTCATACTCTGGTTGTTCGCAAATAATGAAAAATTCAATCAATGACGGTCAATTGCAGTTTCATTGCTCCGTTGACTCTGTTCCAAATCGGAGATTTGGTACCAGAGCTACATCGCTGTTAGCAGAGCAATAAATTTTATCTATCGGAATCTGTTCATATTCACAATACTATGGTGGACATTTGGATTACGTTAGATCAGTGGGATTTTTACCTTCAAGTACTGATACTGTGTAGCATGAAAGAAAACAAAGAAAATTTTTTATTATTATTGATTTGTGAATAGGGATTACCTCAAGTATTTGGTAGAGCGTTTTTAACGCCTCTTACTTCAGTGTCGAATGCTCTAGAGGCGGGGGAATCAGCCGGTCGATATCATTTCAGATTAATTAACTTCCGGTTTCTCTGTTTTCAAAGAAAAACGGAATTTATTGCATCACCCCGAAAATGAAAGGTTTAGCTTTCACCAGATTCAAGGTCTAGAGTATCATCTTCGATCATTTTTGTCCGACGATATCTCGAGAATGAGCTATCGGATTTTGATCATTTTGGTCTCAAAAGCCGCGGTTTTTCCAAACTTAGAACTGAATAGATTTTCGATCTGATCGATTTAATTCTTCTAGATTTATTTTAATAAATCTCTAAAATTAAAAATAAAAATTGCGATATCCTGCGAATGGATTAAGAACGCATTTGAATGAAAATTGGTACCGCAAGGTTTTTTAGGTCGCTGATCACGGATCTAAAGTCAGATTTTCAGAATTTGTATTCGGTGTACTCAGTATGATCAAAAAAAAAAAAAATCTTAGGATTTCCATCATCAAAGGATTTCGGTGTAAATTGGTAATACGAGGTTTTTATGGTCACTGGTCATGAATCCAACGTGAGTTGAGGAAAAAACTGTACTTCATAGTTGAAGGTCAAATATGTTAGTTCAAAGCCCAGAATTCGTCTCATTTTTGTGTAACTAGTATGGTAGTTTGTTGCTTTCAAAGTTCAAACAGGATAATGACACTGTATTTAAGTTCGACACCAATATGAAAACGGGAAGTTCAAAGGCTGGCTCACGGTCAGCCTAAGCCCGCTCGTTTTTTTCGCAACAATCTAAACACCTTTGTAAGCCAGTCTTTAAAATTTACGAAAAGCGTGTCACGTTTTTGTCAATGGATACGAATAAGACACTTTCACCATGAATGTGAGCAACGAGATAAATCTAGATGCCTGTACCGTTGCAGGCGGTGGACTGGCGCATCCCTCTGTCATTGCGTGTTCGTGGTACATGAAGCTGTGAAGTAGGGTGTTGTTGGGGTGAAGTCCGGCCGCTGATGCTTCGGCGGCACCGCCCAGGCCTCCCAGGCTTGCCCCGCCACCTTCCGAAAGCTGGAACGTAGCGTACGGCGAGATGTCCTCCGCTGTCTCTGTAACCCATCAAAGGTATCGCCTACCTTTTAAATTGTGTTATGGAAATAATGATTCTCCACCGTGTCGTGAGTAGCAGTCTACTTCTTTATCGTGTTGGTATCCCTCGAGTATGAACACTTCGTTCGGTACGCAATTGTAATAAATGGTCACCTGGGATCTTGTCAGGTCCTCCTGCCGTGTTCGCCGCTTGCTGTAGGGCGACTTTGTGAATTGTTGCGTAGTAACGTTCGCGTTGCGCCTCCGCGTTCTGCTGATTCTCCTGAGTCTCCTTCATGGGCCTCTGGACTCCGTCCCCCAAGTATCCTGAAGGTGAAATACGACCATGATCAGCTGGGCTCCATGCGCCATTAGTCTGGGTCGAGAAGCTATACTACTGATTTCGTGACAAGGTCTGTTTGACGTCAGCGCGATAGACTTTAACGAATGATCCTACCAGAAATCTGCTACCCAAGGTTAAATCAGATGTGATGTGAAGCGAAACTACGTCCAACCTCCTCAGAACCATGTTTGCTGGGCACATGAAAGTCAAATCAATAGTGAACTCACTGTTTCTCCAGCAAAAAGCGATTGTTGCAGCGGCTGCAAGAAGAGCAACAGTAGCGACGATCAGCGGTAGCATGACTTTAAGGTCGGCATAAAAGGGGATCGGGATAATGCCTCGTTTCGAGAGCTCTGGCGGTGGTGGTTCTGGAACATCGTAAACCAAAAACATTTCCATCGCTGTTCGCCTTCCGGTATGCGGAATGTCACCCGATCACTTACCCCCGTCTTTAGTGAGAGTGACGAAAGTGAACTCGGCCTGACTGCTGCCAGCGACGTTATAGGCCTCGACCTTTAGCTGGTAGACCGAACTAGGCGAGAGATTAGGTATGACGAATCTCCGATTCATCTTAACGCTGTTCGAGACCAACGTCCAATGAAACTCGCTGATCGGCCTGTACTGAATAACGAAGTAAGAAATCGGACAGCCGTTGTCGGGCCAGACGTGAAGACGGAGAGCCAGGGTGGTTGAATTGGGTGCCAGAAAAGCGTCTGCTCTTGGAATACCCGGTGCTTGACCCTGAGTACGAACCGAAAGCGTAGGCGAGGCCGGGCTGCTGCCCAGTTTGTTGTGAGATGTCAGATAAAGATGGTACGCGTTTCCACACAGTAGACCCTGTTGAGTGCGATTAAGAATGAAAAGAAAAATGGCGGAAGTTATGGCATCTGGTTACGTTTCTGAAGCAGGATGAAAAATTGGTCATTACTTTGAGCTCGTAGCTGGTGGCTCGACGGGAGAGTTGGAGCTCGTCGAGATTCCCGTGAGTTCTACGATAGTGAAGGGTGTATCCGGTCAATGGAGCTCCGCCTGTGTTTCCTGGTTTCCAGTGAAGCAGTATGCTGCTAGACGTTGAGCTCGTCACGTAGAGTACCGGCGTGCTGGGTGGAACTGAAATTCGTTCAAGACATGGAGGCACAGGCTTTATATGAAGCATCGTAAAGTGACCAGTCTATTGCTGCCCATGTCATGCGTAGCCCAATAAAATCGAATGGATTCTTATTTTTAATACACCATTATTTCACTTCACGAGTGTAGATTCTAAAGCATTCATAACACAGTCAAGCACTAGCAATCGCTTGGAATGAAAGTCACGAAGTCATTTTAGACTTCGTGGCAATTTCTCTGCGCTTCAGGACTGCCTCTATTTGGCGGCCAAGAGAGATTTCCTGTATTATTTTGATTTACATACCTTTTCTTTAATATTAACCATTCACTTATAACAAAACAAATCGAAGCGTTATAACTTTTCTAAGACTGTTTCATCCTGATACCAAACTTGACTCAAACACTGCTGCGAATCCAAAACATTATTATCATCGTTCAATCAAACCATTTTGACCCGGTAAAAGTTACAATTAATGTCCCAACAGCAGTACAAATAAGTAATTTCGAACAACCGACCTCTTTTAAACTAGTCACATAATGCGTGCAGACGTTACACAGTCAACGAACAAAAAAGTTGATCAGTTTTGCGGTAAGTATAGTACGTATACTCTTGTACCTTGGACGGTGAGTATGTACTGTAGACGATCGCTACCCTGGGCGTTTTCGACTTGACAAGTGTAGTTGCCACTTTCTTGAGTCTGTAAGCTTGACAGGACCAATTCGCCGGTCTGAAGTATCTGAATGTTGTGATTAGCACCGGGGTAAATCTGCTCGACACCCTTGAGCCACTCTCGTCTAGGGTCGCCAACCGCGTTGCAGTCCAGAGTGGCCGATCCTCTCCAGGGCTTCACGACGTGGCCGCCAAATGACGTGATGCGGGCAGGCACTCGGTTCGAAGGCACTTGAGCAGCTACTCGTGAACTCTGACCCTCGCCCACTCTGGTGCTCGCCGTCACCCAAAACTGGTATTCGACGTGCTGCTCGAGGTCCGTTGCCTCGAAAAAAGTGTCCGCGGCAGAGAGCGGTTTCTTACCATGGTTGAGTTCCTCACGACCGTTCACCACCCTGCAGTTCAAAGTTACTTAATTTCGGTTTGAATTCAGTGGGCATTATGTTTTTTTAAACACTACACAAGGAAAGAGGTTACCATACTAAAATTTCACATAACGCGGTATAGTCACTGATGGTTATGTCGTTGCGGTACGAGGGTAAGTCGTATTACACTATATATAATATCATACTGCGACAGCAAATTCATTTGGTTCTGTACCATGCGCAAATTTCCAGTATAAGTACCCTTTTCTCCGTGAAGGATTTCTCCACCATTTCATGGACGGAACAACACTTTTCGAAATGGATTTCGTCAATTATTATTTTCAACGGTTCAAGGAGTCGAAGCATATGTGTATATACGAAGCTTTTAGCAGCTCCAGATCGGATTCGCAATTTGCAAAATGTGTAACATAATACTCGACTGGTCTCGTTTACCTGGTGTATAAATTGTACTTAGTGATCACTCCGTTTGGCTCCAAGGGCGGTAACCACGATATGAAAAGAGCTTGCGGCGAGCTTACAACCACTTTTATGTCCGCGGGACTCCCAGGGGCTGTGAATAAAAGCGGAAACATTGATCGGGGCTTTTTCTCCGAGGGTGTAATACTTGAAACCTCAATTAAAAGACTGTATTATTAAAACCGTAGCAACATTGTAAACATCGGATAATCACACGCAGGATGATACTTTCATCAGGCCTGTATAGCATAAAATATAATCTCACCATCTTCTTCGGTGTGACAATAAGTCATCGGGGACGCAACACCGTCGCCTATCCTCGTGTAGGCGAGTACGTGCATGCTGTAATTTGCGTAGCGTCTTAAATTGGTCAGAACCGTTGTTAAAGCGCTTGTTTTTCGAACCTGAAAAAAGGGATGAGAGTGACGCGCTCAAACTCAACCAAACGAAAAATGTGAGCCAATAGGATTTTCTAAAACTGACAAGTTTTAACCGTTACCTCCATCTCGTCAACTCCTCGCCAAGTCTCCTCCATGACTGGCTCGTAGTACAATTTATACCCCTGAACGATTCCATTGGAATGAGAACTGGGGGGCGGCTGCCATGAGACTTGTAACGACTGGGATGAGAGGGCAGCGCAGCGAACGTCTTCCGGCGGCATGCTGGGCACTGCACAGACAAAGTTTTAATTGGCATTGATTCCGCACCACATCCTTCGCCTCCCCTGTAGTTTTAAAAGCTTTTCCGTCGCTCAATTGCACGGTAAAAAATTAAAAATTCAGTATTTGCTCGACTTGAACTCAATCATAAATCGAAGTTCAATTCAGTGAGGATATAATTATTTCCATTCGAATACAGAACGCAACTTTAGGCCTTCCCGTGCCGCGATTTAACTTTCCAAGGTTCAGTAACTATCGGAAGAGCGGCTTCTCCTCCCGTGATCTCAACTTGAACAGGGTTCAAACGGTCGCGAGTTCGGTAAACTGTTTCCGGTTCCGACGCTCCGTCATTCAGAGAACACTTCACTGAATGGCTTCGCATTCCGTCAGTACCGAAAATTCCCTCAAAGTAACCACCACCCTCGCTAATCGGCGTTGAAGGGCCCCTTTTGACGGGGATGATCAGCTTGTCATTACCCGCGGTGTGGCTGAAGGATTCCGTCTCGTATCGGCTGTGAATCAATCGACGAAAAGTCGTCTTCTCTCAAGAATCACGTCACTCACCGTCTTCCAACGTCTGGGTGGTTAGTGGCTCTGACAGCGGACCTGAGCCAACCTGGTTGACGGCCTGGGCTACCAATGTGTAACGTGTGTATGCCCTCAATCCAGTGAGATGAAGTTCACCCCCTCCTTCCTCACCATCGCCGGAAACCGGGGTGAAGTTGTAGGCCGGGTTACCCGAGCTGGGAACCCATAGATTACGGGTTGTAAGTGTTTCAGGATCGGAAAACTCGAATGTGGCTCAAAGCTTGGTTCAGAGGGTTTATCGAGTAGGTATATGGCTGAAGTAGTGGGTGAATTTTTGAAATTTACATCTCGACATCTAATTATTCAATATGATCAGGATTTGTTTCATTCAAAAGTATGTCAATCGAGCTTCTTTTCAGTCGGATCTATTTTCTGAACAAAATGGCGATCGCGTGAAGTCAAAATTCGATACTCCTGTTCGACTTTTACGACGTTTCTATTCAATTGACAGAAGAATGTGACAGAAAAAAGTGGGATTAAACAAAGAGAATATACTATCCATGAATACGGTTTCCAAATTTGAAGTAAAATGGTTCAACAGTTTTCGAGATATCGTAGCCAGTACGAAAAATGACACCGAGCAAAATGGTTGACGTATTTTTTAATAACAATACTATTTGATTAATACTTATTGATTAACTTTGATAAAAAATATTGAAATGAAGTTTGATCTACATATTTTTGAATAAAACGAACCAGAATTAAATAAAGTAATTGGTTGTTGAGACACGAATTCTCAAAACTCACAACTGCTTTATCAGTGGATTATATTGGGTTATTTATGCGAATACAAAGGCATGAAAAACTCCGTGCCAACTGTAAGGTCTCAGCTTTTGCACATGAAATAAGTAAATCGTAAAAAATACGGTGAAATAGGTCTATTAAAATCAAATATATCTAGATACTAGATATCGGAGCGAAAAATTTGCATTCCCAAAATTGTTTCTAATAAAATTATTGGATCAAATGTAAACGTGACGTCTGACGTTGAATGAAAGATTCTTATCAAGGAAACTGTCAATTCTACAGACGCAAACTTAGCTGTTGATAACCCTCTATATTCACCACATACGTTGTTCAATATTAATCAAGCCTGACAGGATTTACATGGCTGGTTGGAGAGAATAGTTTCTCCGTTTATATCTGTCCCCTTTACTCTCCTGTTTTCGATTCGAAGCGAGGGGGTTTCATAAGCTAATCAATGTTCCAGGAAGTTGAGTCTGGGTGACGTTCAAGATGGAATCTCATCCGTCAGATTTACATGCTTAGTGTTCCACCTTATAGCCATAACCAAGTCAAAATATACAAATTGGTTATAATTATCAGTCTTGTTTCAATTGGTTTGACGGAGTGAGGAGCTCTTGATGAGGCTAGACGCAGAGCCGGTAATTTTCACAATCATTACAGAATTTCCCGCAATATCTTTGCAATATTTCCCTGCAACTGCGGTGCATCGAGATTCTTGTAAACTTATTTTAAGAAACAATAGAACGCAGTGAATAGACGCGTGAAATACACTACGGCTCTGGTTGTAAGTTTCGAAATTTTATTACTAGTAATCAATATCAACATTGAATTCTCGGATTTCCGATCACTGCATATATCTACAGTAATGAAATCATGATCCCTTCGGCAGTATGCAATATTAGCATTTAGTATCCATGAAATGCCTATTATCGATTTATTAGCCGGATGCATGGTGGACATTCAAATTTGCATATATGGTATGTATTTTTAATGCTACGGGCAAAAAAGAACCAAATATATTTCTTGAAAGAAAAAAAAAAAAAACCATCTTCACCGATAAAACAGCTTCTCAAATTGTGCATGGTTCTGGTTTGACATCCTCACCTCCAGCTTAATGCTTTTTCAAGGAAGCTACGTTAAAGCGATAGTTTCAAAACCTGGATTTCGGAAGTTTTTATTTTTACCGTCGGAGCGTTTCAGTTTCAACTCACCTGGTTTCTCTGTAGCCAATATTGAAGCTCTGTATATCTCCGTGCCTGAGTTCCGGTATCGGTGGTCCCCAGGTGACGAGGATTTCGGTAGCAGATACGGGCCTGGCGGCCAGATTGATCGGAGGACCCGCTGGCCTCTGGGGTTCCGTTCTCACAACCAGATCTGGGGACGGAGCAGATCGCCCTGCGGGTCCTTCGGCGATAACGCGAATGTAGTAGCGAGTCGCTGGCTTCAGATCGTCAATAAGGGCTGCGTAGGGCAACGGAGGTCCGGACAGTTCCTGCTGCTGCCAAACTCCTCCTGTAATGAATCCGAGGTTAGTAGGAATACCAGGGCGGTTCTGGATGCAGTTTTCCATACCGACACTTACCAACACTTAGACAAGACACAAACCTTTCTCAAGAATCTTCGACGGTGGGGGATATCCCTACTCCGATTGATTTGAATTCTTGATGAAGGTTTTTGTCTTGACTAAGTATCGGTAAGTGTCGGTATGGGATTCTCTATCCAGAATCAGCCTGATTTACCCACTGAGGCTAGCAGTTGTTACGAAATCAAATACAGGAAATACAATTCTTCCAATATCCTATAGATGATCTTCGACACTAGGATCTTGACCATTCTTGACATCTGTCAAACGCTTGATTGTTCGAAATATTTTTCGATAATTTTCGATTTCTACGATAATATTCATACAAAATTACGTGAAATATTCACGGTTACCGTTAAATAATATACGGCATTATCGAGAGCGTGTGACATTTTTTCAGCTAGTCACTTAAATTTTTCAGCAAATTATTGGCAGTATTAATTATAATATCTTTGATATCCTTGGAAACCATTGAATAATCTATCCTTAAAAAATTTGCAGAGTCAGGCAACAGTTTTTTTTCTAACACCAATTTTAAATTCTCGAAATGAATCAAAATCTACTGAAGTCGGCGAAATCTTAAATCGCGAAGACATGACAATTCTGACAATGAGATTGGATAATCGACTCCTGACGAAAACCCGAACCGTGCCCGGTAGAAAGTTGCAGACCATGGAGAGCAAGCAAGTGTGTTTTAAGTCCCGTATACATAAATCGCAATGGCGACGTTAGCCACGGTCGAGTGCTTCGACCGTCGGTGAAAGGATTGATTGATCGAGTTTCTCGAAGCGGATGAACGCAATATCGGATACTTAGGGCCGTTCATTAAGCTGGGGGATCCATGAAGTTGTACACTGTATAATATCGCGCGCATCATGCCACACCTTTCATAATTTCGAGAAAAAAATTAACGAAGATATTTTCCATATAAGACAAGATGAATACCTGATTGTTTTTTATCGTCTCCCTTACTTTTTAGATCACGGTGTGCTCTTGTCTGTTTTTTTTCTTTTTTTTTTTTATTGTACAAACTTGGGGAGGTTGAGAAGTAAATGAGTAATGACTTGGCGTATTTATAAGTCTTAGGAAATAATCAATTATTATTGTATAGGCAACTACAGGAGCTGCAGCATAATTATTTGAGGACAGTCATTCTTCTTATTCACATATTTACATACATTTAATCATCGAGTGAATTTGTGCAACGATTAATCCAGTTTTGGCAGAGAAAATACTTTCGACCATGTCATCATTAATCAAACCTATATAAATTACGAGAAATTACACATTCTTCTAATTGAGTAACTCTTCTGGCAAAGAATTTGCTCCTGACGTTCAAACATTTCATTTGCAATCGTATAGAATATTTCAAGAAGAGATATTCGTATTGCTTTTGATGCGTAAAAGTTTTCCAACACATCGTTCTTTGTCTGACATTCGAAATAATTTCGAAATTTTTAATTTCCAAATCTTCACATTACATTCAAAGTTTGTTTCAAACAATTGTTAAAAAATCTTGTCCATCGAATTCACAGAAATCTAACCGTAGAATTTAATCTTGCATTTTAAACGCCGTCGTTTTTCGATGATTTTCATTTAAAACACACGCAGTGCTTCGTGACCCATGTTTCGAGAGACTAACAATGTAATTCGCAATTTCTTCCCTTCTTTTTTTGCAAAACTGTGAAAACCCCGTACCTTTCGGACACTAGGTCAACCTCGAAGGGTCTTCTGGTGATTAATGAATTATTCAAACTATCGGGTCAGTCCGAGCGGAGCTTTCGGTATCTACAGATTTCGGGATAAACCCGAAATTGGATAGCCGAATGGTTTACTGTTTCCGCGCAGGGTGTAAAGTTGCTACAATGTAGATCCGGGCCTCGGAGACCCGCGAAAGTTTATTATTACGACCGTAACTCGGCTCGCTCACCTTTTAAATATAATTTATAGCGTCTTAATTGAACGTTAAAGTATAATCTAGGGCCGCCAGGCGTTAGTCGCTTCTCGATTCTGCAGGCCAATTTTCATCCTCCTCTCGCGCTGCCGTGATCACCGGCTCCGGGTATGACGTTGCAAATTAGTGGATATAATCATATTTCGTTTCGTGTTATACGCGTGAAACGTTGGGATATCCGACTAGCTTACAATGCTCTTTACAAGGTACTCGGATTTTTCACTCGGAAAATCGTGTATCAAAATATTCACGAGAGACTGTTTTTTAACAGGAAGTGTTGAAATCGATATTTGGAAAAACAACATTCGATTCGTCATCTCGAAATGTAATTGAAAAGTCGTTTTCCGTAGTTCAAGGACTCGTTATTACGGTGATTTTACTTAAACATTTTTTGTTTAAAAAGATTGGTTGGTCAAAAATCGATACATTTTATTAGTTATATCACGATTTGTAGTCGTCGATTAAGCATTTACCAAATTATTGTATTCCTAAGCTATTTTGCCTAATTCCTCCACATACAAAAGTTACAAATACTGGAATTACAAAGCGAAGTTTGAATACCAATGATTCGTTTCGAACCGTTTAAAAATTGTTAAGAATCTGATAAATTCGAGCGTTCTCACTTATTGAACATTAGTTTTATTCAGAAAACTATTCTCTGCAAAATTACTGAAACGGAATTTCTTTTTTTCTCAGTATTCAATTCATCACTGCCATTTGTTGATCGAAATCGGTATCGATGCAACGTTGTGTCAAGTGCTCAGTCCCTCTTCGCATTCTTCGTCCTTTTTATCTAGCCTCTTCATGTAATTGGACTCAACAATTTCTCGCACATCCTGTGCACACCTGAGTATCTCCTTTCATTCCCAGAACCCTGATCATGCACTCTGTTTTTGTACTCATTTAGACTTCGTCCTACTCATCCCTAGTAACTTCATCTTTACCCCTCGACCTACGCACTTTTCATCTATCTTTTACACTGTTCGCTTCGTCTCCACCTTTCAAACCAATCAATAAACTTCAATCTCATAGTCTAATAATACCAAGCATTTATTTAACCCTACTGCTTGATTTCTTGGATGATCTTAAGCGCAAAAGCCCGAAGTTGAACTCAGTTGCAATCTATTCCTTACCGCACGAGTATAAACAACCCTGAAGTCGTCACAGTTGTGAAATTAAATATTCAATGATACCAACATGATAGAAAAAAGCGATTCCATGACTTTATAGAAAGACCGAACCAACTAGATTTTTAATCACATTAAATTGAGCCGAAAAGGCATGGTTATAAAAGCTTTTGTTTATAATTCCAGTGTGATCAATATTTATATTTTTAAAGAGATTCTCGTACATTAGGAATTTATTAATAATTTGATAAACCTGAGTATACGAATATCTTGTATTAAAATTAGTTACAAAAAGCGTCAACTTTTGGCCAACCAGCCGCCTTCATTCAAAACATAAAACGTAACAAGAAAATATTGTTTTAATCAAATTTAACTTAATCCACCTCGATCGCGGAGGTTTTGAACCGTTGTGTCATAATTTTTTTTTTGTTTTTTATTTTTTTGTTTCTGTTTTGTTCAGTATGTACAATAACCTTGGAGAAGCGAGCTTCGAACTGCTGTCTGCACAGCTAATAATTTCAGCGGAACCGCGGCTATACGCAACTATAAATTTGTGTAAAATTTAATAACAACTTTATAAAGAAGAAGACGGAGCCATGGCAGGTATCCTGCTCAAGTTGAGCTCAGGATAAACTTTGTTTTTGCAGGTTCTGGGTTTAGGGGTTGGTTTGGGTGCGACCGGATTCTCGGGGCGTCGGGACGCGTCTTATTTGAGCAATAGGAATCTAGAAGAGCCACGAACGCTTCTTCGCTCCATAAAACAGGCTTATGCGAGATTTTGGAAATCCCTACTTTCCCTTCCTAAAGTAGGACAATCTATTAGCCGTGCTTACTCTTCCGCGCCGTCATTCCATGGTGTGAAACGCGCTGTGATGACCACCGAATCTCTAAAATCTGACAAAGGTTTTCAAAATTCAAAAGCTGGCGTTCTTTTCCGCACCAACTGTCCATCAGGCGCAGTCTACAATTTTACTCCATCTGTATTATATACCTTATTAATCAGGAAGCAAGGAAGTTGGTGATGTTTTCAAAGAGGAGGACAGAAGATGGCAGCTAAATTTATACATATACATTGGGAAGGGTAAAAAGTCCTAAAATTTGGCAGCATTTGTGCCAATTTTCGCTAATTTATGGGTCAATGGTATTCGCGCAGTTCAATGACATTTATGGTGTAACCCGATGTTTCGTCTGTAAATTCAATTCGCTCACCTTCTCCTTCTTTGTACTGAAGTATGTACTTCGTGACTTCACCAGTGTCCTGAGCCTTGTGCTGCCATTTGACATTAATGCTCCTGCTGGCGACCATTGCAGTTTCGAGGGCGTTGGGTGCTTGAGGAGGTTCTGTAACACGAGTCGACTGATTTTTTCAAGTCGCTAGAAGCCGGGATCCAAAGAGCTTATTGCGAGGAGATGGAATATGTTTTTGAGATTTTATTTTTCCCCTAGTTTTTATTTTTTCATTCCCCGTCCGCCGCAGTACTTTCGCGCAAAGGGCCGCCCAGCTCGCTTCAGGACGAGGCAAAAAAGTAAACCAGAACGGTGTAATTAATTACACTTTGGAATTAAATCTCTCGGGTGATTAATCGAGCGTCAGATTCAGCTTGAATTGCAGCCAACGTTCTCTGCCTAGCGTGTCTGGACTTCGCTGGCAATTCACACTAACTAAGCGTTACTGAAACGATAACGGGGAAGAGAAATGACATGCGCTTAGAAGCTCAGGGCAAAGTACTCGCGAAGGTCCGATTTTGATCCACCTAATTGTGTCTCGTGTCTTTCCAATCCCCATCATCCTCCCTGGACTTTAACTTTCCAACACCTCCAAGCGTGATCAAGCTTCATTTCCAGAACACGCACTCGATCCTCTTGTAAAAAAACTGGTACTACGTATGATGTGAGAAAAAACAGTGTACCTTGAATCAGAAGCTGCACCAGCTGCTGATCGCGTCCGAAAAGATTGCTGGCTTGACAAAAGTAAGCTCCATTGTCCGAAGCTTCGGCTGAAGCGATCTGAAGCTGAGCCACGACGCCGTCCGGCGTTATCTCTTGCTTTACAGTGACGCTTGAAGAGAAAATACGAATTTATGTTGTGAAAAATGATATCATGCAGGCGTTAAATTAGATTAAGCACGTTGTTACGGTTCCTTTCATAAGATATGTAACATTTACCGTTACTTAAGGTAGGTTGTATATGGTTGGAAACCAAGACTACCAGCACATGATTCAACTTTGACAAGCCGGAAAAGTGGAAGTTCAGTCAAGTTGTATGAAATATTCTTCATGAGAGTAGCTACATTCTCATTAGAAGTAAGGTCACCACTATTTAAGTTAACGCCGGAATCCAGTTAACGCCGTGTGTGACTTAAGGTTACACCGACCATCAACTTGGAATTTCACTATCAGATATGTTGATGGTTATGATGGCTCGACAATGATAACTTTAGAAAAGCGTGAGATTGGATATTAATACATTCGAAAACTCAATAACAACTTTTCTCACTAGTCAAAGTTGATAAAATCAACTCAAACCTCAATCAACGCAAACGGAGACTTCGGTGTATAATAAAAAATGACTCGATATTTCCACTAAGCATCGACTAATTGACACTTTGTCAGGTCTAAAAGTCTTTTCTTACCGATAATTCGTCGAAGGATTGAGCTCGACCTTTCCACCCTTCAACCAAGTGACAGTGACCGGTTTATCGCCATGGACTTCGCAGTGTAGCGTCGCGGTATCGCCCTTCTTTATCGTTACCAGACGAGAAGGAGCCGCAAAATATGGAGAGGCTGTCGATAGAGGAGACAGGGTCAACTTCGTTGGATATCATGAGCAAGGTAAAGTGCATTAGTCTGAAGTCTGCAGGATGTGACACATAGTTAACATGCAGAGACCATTGGATCCAGTCGAGTTGTCGCTGTGTTTTCACCGTGTGTTATTGTGCCACGAAGCTGGATCAAAGTTTGAACGGAAGTTTCTGAGACTCTGTGAAATTAGCTACAGTACTAGTTGCTGTAGTTGAAGTTCCAGCTGTTGGAAGATCGCGAATGGGAATCAGGTGACACAACGAACGCGATCTTCGTGCTTGTGTAAGCAATCGGAGGAATGGAATTGAATTGAAACGGGTCTCAAACTTGGCGGTAATTTATCCGAGTTGATTATACCGTCGAGGGTTTTCAAATGAATTTTAACGGGGTTAAAACCCCATTCAAGGACAAAAATTTTAACGGCAACGCCATGTTGACCTACTGTACGAAGGAATCTTACTCCCGGGTACAATAGTCGGGTGATTAAAATCCCGTTTGCATTCATTAAATATTCGATTAACCTCCCGAACTTCTTGGACGTGACTTTGAACCAGCATCGAGTAGTTCGGGTTTGCGTCGTGTTCTGCATCTAAATTCAATTCGCTGCATAGCTTGGTTCTTCAATTCCTGATTCTAGTTCGCAATAATCCACCGGTGACGACGCCAACAGGATTTCAACTTCTCGGACAGGACAGGAACTTCGTATAATGTTCAGAGAGAACTTCGTAGCGTTGAAGGGCCAGACGATTTTGCACTTATTGGCGGTATAAATAATGTGACAATATCACGGTTGGGCGGACTTCTCAGATTTCACGAAAATTGCACGAAATTTAATTCAACTCGACGCAGGACATTCCAAAGGTCCGTTTTAATTGTTTTGGGAGGGTGAAATTCGGTCTGGAAACTAATTATAGGACGCTCTAAGTATCTCGAGTTAGGCGGGATGAAAACTGGTTTCCAGCTGCCATCATCCGACGCGAATTGACGAAAGCTGCATTAAATATAGTTTGAGGATACTCATCGCCGATTCTCGGTCATTAAAATCCCGCTAAATTAAACCTCAAGTTGCTTTAATATCAGCACAAATTTCAAGAAGCTTTTTGAGGTATAAATACACACAAATATTATACCGAGTCTAAGAGAAGAGAAAAATGAGAAAAGGAGAAGCTTCACTTCGATCACAAAGGAGCGAAAGCTTAATGAACAACGAGAACAAAAAAGCTCAGACGAATCATCGGCCTACTTTTACAGGCGGTGAAAAACCAACCGGAATTTCGATTGAAACTGGCTCAGACAATCCATGTAATGTGATCAGGTATAATAGCGAGTATTCTTGAATTCATACTCGGCAAGACGTTTTAAGTCAAAGAAAAAAGCTCCGAGGGTTTTCAACAATTCTTACTACTATAATTGCAATCGTTCAATCGTTTTGAAAGGATCTCTGATGCGTTATCATGGTTCACCAGATGCGCTTCGACTCGAAATTGCGTTTAAAATATTTTTTTATAATGCTAACATTTTTTTACGCGCTTTTCCACGCGTCACGTAAATTTAATCCTATGGGTAGGAATAACAGGAGGCGAAGAAATATAAGAAAAATAAAACGGAGTCGGCAGTTGAAACTGACAAAGAAGAGAATACGAAAGGTTGAAATGAAAGTCGGAAGAAAACCTGGAATAAGTTTTCTAAGTAACGAAATGGCGGGGAAAAACAAGAATTCACGTAAGTTCTGTTCGTTGAATAAGTATCATAAAACGGGTTGTTATGCGCCAATTTGAAGTTACGTGACGATAAAATTTTCGTCAAGGTGAAATAAAAAATATACCTATGATAATGATGCACACAAAAATAAATCATGGCTATGTAGCAAGATAATATGTATCTAATGAGAGCAAGATAACCGAACTAAACTTTATAAAATTTCTTTTACTCTCAAAATCTTTTATCTTGAATCAGTTCAACACTACGTTCTTTGCTAAACGTATAACTCACTTTATGTAACACGAGAATGTTTTCCGGGTTTTTCCATGCGTGTTTTACGTACACAAAGCAAGACGGTCGAGTAACTCTGCTTATGCGCATGCGTGAAGTACAGAAAAGACTACTTTTAAGTCCGAGGAGTCGAAACTGGTATTGTCTGTACTGTGCGCATGCGCTGTCGCGAACAAATCTAACATTACGCGAGCCTAATCTCGATTTCGTGCTTCGTGAAAAAACGCGCAACATACTCTTGTTGTATAAATTATCGTGTGCAACAAGGAATATTTTTAATATTCGTCTTCGGTTCACCTACTACTCATATTGCAAACTTACGCTCGGCCCAAAAGGACCGAGTTTGCCTCCTTGTCACACAATATATACTATTCCCTAAATTTTGCAACGGTGTAATACTTACAGTTGACCTTGAGCTGAACCACCTTCCCGATTCCGCTACCAATACCGTTGCTTGCTTGACAGAGATAAAAACCCTCTCGGTCTTCCTTTACATGCTGGAGCAATAACGTACCGTTCGTTAAAAGTTTTGTGTACATTCTCTCACGCAGCTCTTCGTACTCCCCGGATTTACTTCCTGGAAATTGCATTTGAAAAAATGTTTGAAGTGATATTGGAAGGCCCTTAATTAACGATTTATTAAATATCTTTTCAATACAAGCGTCTTGAAATACACCGAATTATGAAAGAAAAAGGCTTCAGGTCAGAGGCATGACTAAAAAAATTTGTCCAAAAGGATTATAATTTTTAATGAAGAAACTAACGATTATTGCAGCAAATAAGCAATTTCCTTATTATTAAATTGTATCATGATTTTTGCAGTGTGTGACGCCTATTGGCTTACAAGATTTGAGGAACAGATCATTATTTTTTCATAATTAATTTTTGATGAATCATCACGTACATCAAAAATATTTTGTAAGAAGCCCTAACTCCAATTTTACGTCGTAATTTGTAATCATTTTGTTAATTTTGTTACCTTCTTATTAAGCGAGGAAACAAATAACAAACATTTCCCTAGTAATTAATTTCCAAACAAATTGTGCTACATTTAATAAAATTAATTCTTTGCCAATGAATAATTCACTTTGAGCATTTCAAAACTCTTATGACACATGGTTCTTCTGATGTTATGGTTCCGTTTGTTAGAATTTTGCCATGTCGACCAAAGTATTCACATTTATAAATATCATGTAAAAGATCTGTCTTTCATTCGAGCTTTTAATCGTGGGGTTCGCTAATGATTTTCGACTCTGCGTAAGTATCCACTCAGTTGGGAATAACCGTTCGGTTCAATTTTTCTAGTCCTTTCCGTTTACTTCTTCTCTTTTTTTCCTCCACGATCTCCCCCTTTTTTTTCTCTTTTTTGCTTATTTGCACTGAAAGAGGAGCGAGGAATTGCAATTTTTTTACCACACTTTCCCCGGAAAATTTAACGAGATCATATCGTTTGATGTTAAGCGCTATTTTCCATCTCAATTAGGATGTAAAGGCGGAGAAAGAGAGAGATAGGGAGAGAGCTGGGTTTGGTTATAGGCAACTTCGCCGCCGCCGTTGCAAGCTCAAATATTGCAAAAACATATAATACGTGATATAAAGCCTGCCAATATCTCTTCGCAAATAATTATAATTGACAATATTAAATTTTCAGCTGTTTATAGCAGCGTGATTAAAATCTGTTTGTTATATTTACTAAATTTTTCCAGTCAAATAACACTTTGACATTAATTTGTTCTTGCATTAAAGTTGAATTACAGCAATACAGTGATAAAAAATACAGTACGCATGATCATATTTAAAAAGAATGGACACACATATTACTACAGATTTTCTGGTCACAGCTATAATTACACTTACTGATTTTCATTTTCTACCTAGAACTAGAATTTTCGATTGTGGTAAAAAATAAAAATAGTTAACGACTGAGCGGTAAACGGAACTAAAATTTTCTCTCGGTGCGGCGCAAGAGAACAGCTTACGTTTTCACGATTTTAGACACTTTTTTGAAACTTTCGGAAAAAGTTTTCTGCCACACGTGATTCTGTACTAAAAAACGAAGAAAATCAGACTCTATAGGACACTTAACGTTACGATGTACCCGAAAAATGGAATTTGCAAGGTTGCGGCGTTTTGCCATCCCCTGTTACCGCGATGTAAATAAGTAAATTGAAATAAAAAAAAAAAAATGAAAAACAAAAATGAAAAACAAAAATGTACTCCATATGACCGATGTTTACGCACCCGTGGCCTTCTTCCAGACGATGGTGGGCGTCGGGACGCCTTGGGCCTGACAGTGAAGGGCGACGTGCTTGTTTCGCTCGACGCTGATGTCGGTCGGCTCGACTATCCATCGAGGAGGAACTGGAACGAGAGAGAATAGCGTTAGAATTTAATTCGGGGGGCCGAGAGGGCCTGATTTTTTCTTTAACTTACGGGGCTGAGGTATAACAGTATATATGTATAGGTCTGATATAACATCAGTGTGTATAATAATGTGATAATAATAATATAATTATAAATATAAAAGCGCATGAACTCAGGAGGGCGACAAAATGGCGCCGATGCACGGACGGTGCTGTATTATAATAGTAATAATAATGATGATAACAATTTTATATGTATATACTCAAAAAGCGTGTGTCTTCTATAGTGATTTACTAACATCGCTTCGTTGTATAATTTTACGATATTTATGTATATAAAATTAATAGCATGTATATATATATATATATGTGTATATATATATATATATATACACACACATATATACATATATGTATATATTGATATATCGAGAGATGTTTATATGGCGACATACAGGGCGACTTGAAGTAACTTTTACTTTACTCCTTATTCGTTGCGATCCTGAGCTCGGGCTGAGTTACGTCTTATCGTTAATCGTTAGATATCACGTATAATGGAATCCAACGATTGATTAGATTCCTCTGCTGTTGATATGATTGAAATTTTTTGAAATTTTTTTTTTTCTTTTTTTTTTTTCTTCAACCAAGACAAGAAATCATACCGGATTTGATAAAATATATTCTTGGATGTGTATCACATACCTCAAAACGTTGTAAAATTTGCTTTATACTCGTAAGTGATAATATGCAATATTGATACAAAAAAAAGTGATATTACAATTTGTTCGCTCGACTTATTTTTTTTTTTTTTCATCTCTCGCGTTGCTGATTTTAAATTGACTCACAGACGTCAGATAATGATGAAAAATTGAACCAGGGCTACCGAACGATTCGACACGAAAGTTCATTATTGTTAAATGAGAAGAATCGAGCAAGCAAAGGAATTTGTACGGTTCGAAATTTCTAGCTGGAGGTATTTTAAATAAAAGAATTTCATAATCACGATGCATTATATCGCACGATAAAGAAGAAAATAGAAATCGTTTTAAGAACACCCTGTACATCGTTAATGATGAAGGTCCGGGATCTACGTTACTGTGGTGATATAATAACGCTGCATAAGCGAGATACTGTGTAGATACTGTGGGGGGTGGTTCAACCTCTTACAACGGCAATAATATATAATAATCATATTTATATATATATATATATATATAATATAATAATGATAGTAATCCCAATAATAATAATAACAATAATGATGATGATAATAATATTTTACTTGTGAGTAACGATAATAATAACAACAATAATGAATATCACGAGAACGATAATTTCGTACTATTACTTTATGATACGCAACTTTTTACAAGTTTGGTTGGTGATTTTTTTTTTTTTCTCTCTTCTCGTGAACGCGAACAGCAAACGAGAATTTCTATTCCAAATTCAATTACTAATATATACGTACAACTACCATAGCAAATATCGCGGACAAGGCATTTGCAGGTGTTGTGTTTCAATTTTTCAATTTCATAACACAGTCTTATCTGATATTCCACAAGCTTGTGAAATAAAAAATCCTAAACAACCAGTTGTGCATAATTTTCTTTTTTTTTTTATTTTTGTTACCAAACAAAACAACCCTCATTGCTTTGACCGCGTTACCAATTTACGGGGTGAATATAAAAAGCATGCAAAAGATTATGTAAAATACAGAGATAGAAAGTGTCCAACGATTGATGTAAAATAGTGAAAGAGTATAGTAAATATATATTATATAATAGAAGATTAAAAAGTGAAGGTTGAGAGAAATAGGCGTGCAAAAAATTGGAGTTATTTATTTTTTTTTTCTTGGTTGCTGTATGTTTCATACAGGTTATAATAACGGTAAATGAGGAAGGTGCAACTGTTACCTTTATGATTCTGTCAAGTCAAACAAACCTCAGAGGGGTCCACGAGATACCGACGCATTCCCAGAGAGCCAAAGCAACGTAAACTGAATACACGCACATTGTGTTCAAGGAGTTCTAGGTTACTGGGATCGAACGCGTCCACGCTAGGAATTTTAAGACCTACCCTTTTCCAATATTTCAAATCTTTCGAAAATGCAGTTGTCTTTGAAGCGAAAATCAGTGTGAATTTTACCGAATGGAAGTTTAACTGGGTTTATCAAACCTGCAGGGCTAAGCAGCTTCACGAATCAGTGATAAAGATATCCGAGATCAGTTTTGAGGAAGATTTCTGCAATGGATAGGATCGCGCGATAAATTAGTTTCAGATTGAGATTAAAATTAATCGAGGTTTAATTACTTTCTCAAATCCAGGAGCCTCTTTTGAACCAAGAATCAGTTTGCAACGTGTTCTATGGGTTCGTAATACGATACGAAAACTCATCAACAAGTTAATTAAGCACAAGGTTCAACGAAACTTCGAGGAAAATTTTTGCAATTTTAGTCACTACGTTCGCCCAGCGTGCGAGTTGACTTTGATATTATGAAAATATACATTTCTATTTGATATCGGTTCCCGCAGCTGATGTAGAAATGGAAGAAAAGTTCTCCAGTTATTCAAAGCCTCAAGTTTTTTTGTTTCCTTATTTGGCGTTGATGAAGTGTTTCATTGTTGCAGTAAAAATTCTTCTAATTAATCTTTGATAGTAAAAATAAGAAGATAAAAAAAAAAAACGAAAAAAAAACAATTGCCCTTAGAGTCGAAATTAAAAATGTTACGTTCGATTGAAAGATGGTTTTGCTACGTACTTTTAACTCGACGAACGCGATGCTAGATTAGCGAAATCAGCAGCTACTGTATACATATAAGCTCAATTAAATTGAAGGCTCGTGATTAATAATGTAATAGGATACTATACTGTGCTCGGGATGATAAACTATATGCGAACTGTTTACCTCTGTAAAAACTATACGCTTATTATCTTCAATCTACAGCTGTACGTATCGATATATCCTTAAAGTGCACTGGTGTAATTTTCGCATATTGCGATTACCGTGATAATACAAGAAAACTGAAGGGTATGCAATATTCATTTTCAACAATTTTCTCTTCATTTGGGTCAGCTAAATTCCTAGCGGGAATATTTGGTGATTGCGGATGAATTAGGCGCAGGATTCAAACCGAAAGCGTATATAATGATAATGGCGATTATGATTATGACGATGATGGCGTGATGTTCCTTTCAATTTTGAAGGTGTGTCGAAGGTGGACGGGGAAACGCGACTGCCAATGACAAACTTGAAATTTCCAGAGCTTAAACGCACTGTGTGGCAGATTATATTTTTTGTCTTTTAATCACACACAATGATTATGCCGAAAACTTTGCAGTTAATTACGTAAGAAATTTCTGCTTGATGTCAGTCGCGGATGGTGAAAGGTGAGCTTGTCACAATATACGCGAATTTACAATTAGCGTGTTTTAATTATAATTTAATTAGCTCCGCTTAATTAACCAACTTGTCACAGGAATACGGGAATTTTGTTTCAAGCTCATCCGTTTCTAGGGTTAAACTTTGTCCTGGTCCCAATTCCCCGTTTCGTCGGTGTTTCAACATTCAACCATGTTGGTATGAGAATTTATATATTCATTTCATGGCGAAGTAACTGTGACAAAAAAAAAAAAAAAAAAAGAAAAACAACCATAGCAAATAAATTTGAAAGAAAATTTACCACTTGCGTTTGATCGCTCGTCGAATCAAACTTGAAGCGAAAACGCGAAAAAGTTGAACTGAGTTCGAACAAACCGCGGTACACTTCAATTAACTTTATATTTGTACAGCTGGTAGATAGAAATCACTGCAGAGATGGAAATTACAGACGGAGTTTCTTCGAAGACGGTCTCGTTTAATCACAGAAAATTGGGAAAGTTGCCAGGTTTTTTTAGATTCAACGATTCGGGTGGTTTATATTCGACAAGATTCAGTCCGTTTCTTTTTCTCTTCCTCTGAGATGAATTTCAGTTTTAAGTTACTAAAAATCGATACGGTCGACTGAATATCTATAATATTCAGTTAGACGGGGGAGCCTTGTTAAAATAATAAAAAACTATCTGTCCAGTGAAGGAACTTTTTATATTACTAAATCCGCCTGTATTTATGCAATTCAGGATATATTCTCACCGGAATGTAACCTGCATTTCGGTAACTCGGAGTACGTTTTACCGATCGACATCCGTCTCCTTGTTCACAATTAGTAAACTCCTCATTGTATTTCTCAAATCACGAACCGTGAAAATTAAGAGAAATATCGATCGGTAAGACGTACTCTCAGTTGCATAAATGACAGCTTATATTGGTAAGATTTACCTTGAATTGCATAAATGCAGGCGGGATTTGCCAAGATGTACCCCGAATTGCATGAATGCAGGCGGGATTTTGTTTAAATGTACCCCAAATTGCATAAGTACAGGCGAATTTTGGTAAAATCCACCCTGAGTTGCATAAAAGCAGGTAAAATTTTTCCCAACGGATGAAAATATTTCGCTGTGTTTACTAAAAATTGTCCACGACTCGACACTTCGGACTCTATCCGTGTGTTCGGTTTGGGACCAGGAGAGAGTTTGGGGTTTTGAGGTCGACGGTGGCGGTGGTGGTAGCGATTAGTTACCTTTTACCTGTAGCTTGGCCGTGTACCTGACCTCGGCGGCGGGGTTCGCGGCGACGCAGGTATAGTCGCCGGAATGCTCGGCCGAAAGACTCGAGATACTTAAGAGACTGGAATAGGGATCGAGCTGGGAAACATTGGCGGCGGATGCGAGCTTTGGGGGAAGCTGGAAGGGATTTTGCCCGTCCTTCAGCCAGGATATGGTCAGGGGAGGATCTCCCGCCGCGACCCCGCACACCGTCCGCGTGCGCATCCCCTCAGAGAGTCCCTCTTGGAAGGTAAATGGCTCAATTATAGGGGGTACTGGAAAAGGTCAAGAAAGAGCAGAGAACCATACGTCAGAGCGAGAAAAAGATGGTATGAAAACGAAACTTTGTACCCATAATATGTTTATATATACACATCGTTCGACTATTTGTCGTTTCGGTATATATTTACATGTAGTCCTGCGGACCACGCGTTTCCAGGCTTCAACGGAATCACCCGACCCCCTTCTTTAGGGGCCGCACAACCTCTCGATGCCGTAGAAATGATTCGTTTTTTCGATACTTCAAGTTTTTAATAGCTATGCTAGCAAGCGCACTTACCGTCTTGTGCGTCAGTTCAAGAACTGCCAAAAAGGCACAAATCTACATTTACTCAACGTTGATATCGAGATATTATAATTGGTATCAATATTTCGAGTTATCGAAGTATTTGGAATTGATTTATCTGCACGCAGATTTTTAATTAGAACGAACTCATTCGAATCAAGACCGATGTCATTTGGAAATTACACAACAATCTTCACGACTTTCTTTACTGACGGAAGACGATCTTGTTTGGTGTTTCCGGTGCGTCCTGACACGCGTTCAACACAATCACGGTAGGTATGTATATAAAGATATTACGTGTCATTCATATGCGATAGTATAATAGTGATAACAGTATGTATAGTTGATGTATATATATATACAGTATATAGTACGTATAGCATGTAATAGTAACGTAGTTATATAGTGATACAACAGAGGGGTGGCCCCGTGCCCCCCTGCCCCCCGTACATCGCAGACCAAGGCGTTTGTATCAGGCATTCGCAGCAAGACCCAATTTAACGGAACCACCACGTTACTCTTGTCTAGCGTCGGGAGAAGCGTGGTTTATCTTTTTTCTTTCTATCAATTAGATGCAGAGTAAAGCGTTCTACCGAGGATGAATCGAAGAACCAGTAACAATGGTTTACGGAAAAGGTTAGAACGAAACGGTTGCAACCTGATGGAGTAAATCAAACATGGAGGCAAGCAGTGACGATGGCTCAGGTGGATGATGATGGGAAATTGAAACGATAGGAGAGAAAGAGAGAGAGAGAGAGGGTTCACAGCGGGTCATGCGAGGTGTGGATGTGTTTATACCTATAAGCACACTAGACGCAAATCTCCTCTGAACTTGATCACTGATCGGTACAATTCATCCTAGATGATGGTACTTGGCTTATCCCACGCACGACAAGAGCACAGTGTTGGCCGCACAGACAATATACAGACTTATGTATGTAGTATGTACATCCATTCATACTGGGCGGGCAGGGCGTCGGGCAGTAATGAGGCCTAGTGAGTGATTACCATGAACCACAAGTCGCTGAGTGCGCGACACTTCGGCGGCCAAATTCCTGACCACGCAGGAGTAGTTGCCATTATGATCTGGAGATAAACTTTCAATCGTCAGTACGCTATTGAACTGGTTCACATTGGTCACGGTGACTCGTTCAGAGGGACCCATCGAGCGCCCGTCTTTGAGCCAGGAGATTGATAGCGGCAGATCGCCCCTTGTCACAGAGCAAGTCAGGGTCATCCGTTCACCCAGATGGAGGTCACGGTCGGCGGTGAATGGGCTAATTTTTGGGGGAACTGGAATTACAACAAACACTTCTTTCTTTAATTGAACGGCGATGAACCTGGTCCTAGTCCACGTTTGGCTCTCTCTTCCTCTCCTCCCCTTTTCCAGTGTTTGCAGACTTCTTTTCCTCGGGAATTTTCCCTGGTTGTAGCAGCCTGTGACCTGCTTCGCAAATCCCTAGATCCGTGCTTTCTTGCGAATGGTTGGAATTCGTTCCGTTTTATTTTTTATTTTTTATTTTGACCACGAGTCCACCGCTCGTATTTATCGTTAATCGTTGATGAAAAATGTTCTGAATTAATATTCTGATATCTGCTGGCAGCGCTGATTATGCGGTATAGATATCGATTACTGCGCGTGGATAAACAATAAGGGACACTAACAGCTGACGCAGTTCAAAGGGCGCGATTGTCGAAAATAGGGATCGAGATTGTGTTTCGAATTCTAATTGCAGATGACACTGTAGCCGAATAATAAAATTTCAAATAAGGGGATCACAAACAAATTCGCATTGAAGGGGTTCCAGGATTTATCGCGACGATTCATCGACCATCCACTCGTTTTTAAAACTTCATCGAGAAGCTTTTCCGAGAGTAATCTTCGATACTTGACCAACTCAACTTGCAGTACCGACACTGCCAGAAGCATGCGATGGTAAAAACAAAATTTCAACAAGTTTGTAGAGACTTTCTCCAACTCAAACAATAATAAAATGCAAGAAAGAAGTAGCTATTCTTCACTTTAAGTTATCATTCGGGAAAAGTTGACGGAGTATCAAAAAATTTTCACCAGCGCTGATAGCAGAGATCGGAAGTTTTGAGACTCCTTCGTCTCGAAAGTTTCAATATAACGGTCATAAAGTCATAGATTACAAAGTTGAATATGGATGCTGGTCAAAATTCCGAACAGCCAACATTCAAGCTGACCATCGGATAAAATTTCGTGAATTAGAGTGATCAAAATTTCGAAAGGTTCGCATGATTTACAGGAATCGACAGTGAGACGATCATTAGTAGTAATAGAAAGTCGGTTCAGGATACAGATTCCTGTACCGACATTGGGAGTGTCGGTATAACGTCGGTAAAGGAATCTGTATCCAGAACCGACTTTCTATTAACTACCGTCATCTTCTGAGAGACTTCAAAAGACTAGCAACATTCGAATTTACAAATTTCGAATTGATAGTGAACCTGGATTTTGATCATGAAAAAATTCGGAATCACAAACTGTCGAAATGACTCCAGTAAATTGTTTGTCTTGTTAATAGGATCGAGGCCTTACCGATGACTGCGACTTCTCCGGACCTCCGTGCACTGTGTCCCTGTTTGTTCCTGGCCGAGCAAGTGTAGACACCAGAGTCGCCCTGCTTCTGGACGGTGGAAACGATAAGGGTCCCATCGAGAAGTACCTTCTGTCTTAGATCATCGGGAAGCTCTCTTCCTCCACGTTCCCACTTGATTTCCTCGATCGGATATCCAGCGACGGGACACTTGAGCCGAAAACTTTCACCAGCGACCGCGGTTACCTTCGGGATCATGCGAATGTAGGGGAGGCCTGAGGATGAGGAAAGCATGTAAGAGGTGAGACCACGCGTGGTGGAGATTTCAAAGCGAACTCTGAAGCTCCTGAAGGTTTCAGTTATACCGTAAACATTGAGTCGAGCTGCGTGCGTCGTTTTACCCGCCCGGTTCTCGGCTGTGCACGAATATTCACCACCGTCTTCAACCATCACGTGACTTATGTTTACATGGGATATCACGTCTCCGTGGACCGTGACGTACTGCCCAATTACGGACCTGAAAATACAGAAATGAGACGTTATTTTGCAACGATTGCAAGAGCGAATGACGGGGGGAAAAATTCAATTCCAGGCTTCGCGGCCACACTGGCTATGCTAATGCAATTTGCTCTGCGTCAATTTCGTCAGGCGATGGCTGCGTGAAAGATCGCAGACCCGTCAGGATCCTACAATGTAACGTAATTCCACAGTTTGTTAAGGATAATACTGCATCGGATGAACGGTATCGAACAAAAGAGAACCCAAAAAACAGATTCTGTCCTTTCGTTTTTATAATTTTCACAAATTATGGCGCATTTCATCAACGAATGAATCCTTTGCAAATTCCCTAAAAATATATTCTTTCCTCAGCTCGTCAGTTGATCGCCAACAGTTTGTATAAAATATAAGGAACGATTGTAGGTCGTGATTCAAAAGCTCGAAACACCTCGTCAGAAAATGTATTGACATTGTCGTCAATTCGTTTATCGGGATTTGTAGATGTTACATCGTGATATGGGTACAAGCCATAAGATACACCATAAAGTTCATACCTACAGTTATGCTGTGAAAAAAATGTCAAAATACCTGCTGCAATCCTTTCCGTTCGCAGTTTTGAAATTATCTTCTTTATCGCGTTAAGAAGAATTTCTCTCACTTGAATTTCGAACTTTAATACTTTTCCTGAACTATTTGCCTCACACGTCCTGAATAAAGACCGCAAAACATGCGGAAGCAGAGACGAGAATAAAAGGGAAAAAAAATGAATGCATAATATGTCTTCTGCAACAATGGCAGGTAACCGGGTACAAATCTGCTAGTGGGTATGCCCATATGGACACAGTGTGCCTTGCATAATGCTGACTGGATGTCAGTTACGCCTGACGTGTCTGCTCGCAAGGGGGCCGTGCATATTATATAATTGTGTATTTTCTCTTTGTCTGTTTCTTTTCCTTTCATTTTTTCATCATTTTTTTTTTTTCATTTTTCGCACACTCCAAGTGCGGATCGTGGTTTAGCGAATGCAGGATCCTTCGGAATGTGCACACGTTGAAAAATACTTTATCTCTACCGCTATGCATAGGAATATATGTATGCATAATACGTATATACGCCTGCAGTCTTCACCCATTACTCATTTCATAAATATCTCTATCGTTTGTATTTTGTTTTTTTTTTAAGTTGAGTTTTTCGCTCGCTGTTCTTGCTTCATTGCTTTTATTATTGTTATTATTATGATTATTATTTTTTTTTTTTAAATCTACATGTCCGGACGCTGGAAATTGAAACTGCAATTCCATCGGTCCTGCTACTACTGCTGCTGCTGCTGCTACTACTACTGGATTTATGGACGTCACTGCCACCGGCCTGACTGGAATTGCATTTTAATTATAAATTATGTTTTGGCACGCATACCCATTTCTCAACGGACTCTAGATTCTAAATTGCTAATAAATTCTCTGCCAATTTTCTCTGAGAAAATATATATGCGACGGTTTAATTTTATGAATAATATAGGTGTGTGTGTGTGTGCAGAGGAAGCTCGGATTTACGGACGTCAATATTGATTGTATTGTTTGCGAAAATAGACCATATAACCTAAGTTACTATGTTAATTCCATTTTTGCAGAACACTTATAATATCAGTCTAAGAACGTTAAGGTTGACTCAATCAATATGCTAACTTTTATCAAAAGACAAGTTTCGATCTTGAGTTGTGATTAAAAATCTAAAAGCGTGACACGCTTTAAAAGTTTTTTTGATTAAATTTTTACACGCTGTCAAAATATCTCTGGTATATACATACGTGAATCCTGATAATCTGACAAAAAAATTTCGCGCTTGATGCGTCGAACGAAAGGAGGAGATACAGGTTGTGGTTTAGGCATTGAAAATTTCCATGGAATGTCCTCGTTAGAATATTTGCGCTACCATAAACCAGCGCGCATTAATTGGTTAACTAGACGCTGCGGGTCGAGTTGGATCGTTTTAACGAACCTTTATGCTCTCGCGCTTCAACGAGACCTATCGTATCTTCGATCGGCGGAAATGGAATATTGAAAGCACCGACGACTGAACCTATACCTGGTCCTACTCCTTTGTACCTCGAATCCGTCTCGCCGCTGCATCAACCTCCATTTACCGATTCTCCTATCCCACCATCTGACACCATATTCACTGTCACCCTTGTTGCGTTTCGTAACGGCGAACCCGACGGAATCTCGTTTGAGGTTTACGGAATAACCTTATCTTCGTGTTTCAATTTCGCTTCTGAACAGCATTCGAGTGTACGTTATACATGTATATATATACATATGAGATATTACGCGTCGATTCGGCGAGGGTCGGACTCTCACTCTTCTGGATTTTGTCCACAATTTTTCATATGGTTGTTCCAGTTCTAAAAAGCGTTCATATAATTTTTTTCTTTCGATAGTACAGGATTCTATATATTTTTTGCATTGCAGTTAAAATTTACAGATTATTGTTGTATCGGGAAAGATATATCGACTCATAATAATGATAGAAAAAAAAAAAAATTAAAATGACCAAAGAAAATATGTTAGTTAAAAAATGAATAAAAAATGACCGTTCGGCCTGTCCATTTTAAGTTTGGTTGGATCGTTTTTGGTTTTGGTTACATAATTGTTAAAAATTTTTCGTACGTTCCAGAACGTTTCGATCATTTTGAAACTATCATCATTTAAAGTATTCTGGGGTCACGGGAGAGGGTAGAAAAAATCTGAACAAATTGTAATACCGTTTAGAGTTGAAACAATCATACAAGAATCGTAGACCAAATACAAGAGGGTGAGGGTAGATTCTAGCTGAATTGACGTGGAATGCACCATGACCACTAAAGTTCTCTACTGTATACATATATTCTTCGATTGCCCATCATCAGATGTATGGAAATTCTACCTTTTACAATTTCGCTTTGTCTCAATTAGGAATTAGGTACCTATTTTAGATCTGAAAGACAATCTGCCTCTTTGAAACAAGCAATTATTCACCCTTTGCGAATCCGATTTCTAGGATCAGATCGAGGAACGCTTTGAATAGCGAGTAAAGGCTGTTTCTGTTTTTACTTTTTTTTTTTTCTATGAGAGATATTTCTTCAGGTGAAATATAAAGAGCATTCTGGATAGTTCGCGTTCTACCAGAGAGCCGGTATGGTTTTTCGAACGGACGTGAATTCGGATGAATCGAGCGGACCGAAGGGTGCATTTTTGTTCAATGAATGCGCCACGAGTTGTGGTAACCATGCGGAACGGTCTACTGAATAAAAGTAATCGAAAATGGAGTGAAAAGAAGAAGTCAAAAAAGGGCGGAGGTGCAGCTAGCAGTCGAGATGCAAGAGCGTCGAACGTATTTTTTCAACATTTGCTGAGCCGGCAGGAACCAGGAATTTGCAATTAAGCGCCATTGCCTTCTATCGATTCGGCTCCACGGCTGTCTGCCCCACGTTCCCCGGGTGAAAAAAATTCTAGCAACTGTCAAATTACCCTTGAAAAAATAAAAGTCGGCTCGTTGAGCTTGGCGTCGATTACTACCCGTCCTGCACAATGTGACTTACGAACAAAAATACCGTACACGACGTACAGCCGGGATGCGTATAATTTGGTAAGTTTGAAATCGAGCAATATTATATTGTGTAACAAGGAGGCAAACTTGGTATTTTCGGACCGAGCGTAAGTTTGCAATTTGATTAGTAGGTGAGCCAAAGACGAATATTGAAAATATTCCTTGTTGCACGCGATACTTTATACAACAAGAGTATGTTTCGCGTTTTTTTCTCGAAGCACGAAATTAAGGTTAGAGTCGCTTATGGTCAGATTTGGCGCAACAGCGCATCCGCGTAGTACGGAAAAGACCACTTTCGACTCCTAGGACTTAAAAGTGGTATTTTCTGTACTCCGCGCATGCGCATTCGCAGGCTTACTGGATTGTCATAGAAACGTGTACTTTCCGTACGAAAAACACGCATGTAATAACGAGGAAAACATGCTTGCTTTGTACAAACGATTTTCTGCAACGCGTTTCAGTCTTTGCTGGCCAAAATTTACCACCACGCATAAAGTGGATTCAGTGGAAAAATTCAGAGCTAGTAAAACGAGAAGTCTACCGAGAAACGGGCCAGAGAGCAAACGTACAATAAACAAAAGCTTGAGGCAAACGAACTTGCAGGTTTTGAGATAGGATCGAGGGGAGCAAAGAATTCTGTGGCATCGTGGAGGTTCGTCCATGTCGTGTGTCCAGGTGCGTGAAGGTTCATTTCCGAATTTCTCGAGGCTGCAGCCAGACCCGACTTTAACTTTTTGCGGTGACGTTGCAGGCGAACAAATAACAAGCTTTAAGCAAAATCTGACACATATGTACGAAATGCGATTCGCACCTAGATGCAATTGCAGAGTTCGAGTTAGGCTTCATTTTGACAACTAACGCTGTACTACTTCCAAAGTACACCAAAATTTTCTCTGCGAAATTACACAACAACATTGAAAGGAAATTTCTTTAATTTATGTCGCATGAAGGATTCCATAAAAGAGGCTAAACAGTGAAAACTTTCCAGATTTTCACGATATTCAGATTAGAAACTGTTTCATTTGGAAGAAATATTTTATCTACTTCACTTTTACATGAAAATCTTGTTGTAAATGTAGCAAGAAAAGAATCTTTGCAAAGGAATAGCTATTAGATTCAACATTAAAAGATCGCACTTGTAATTCAAATTTTATAATACTGAAATAGCACGCTGAAGCTGTGTAATTTTGTGTTTAACTCACTCGACTTGATGCTGGAAGTATTTTGAAGTGAATTGGATTCTCTAAAAGAGTGTCGATTGAACGAGATCCATACGACCAGAGTTCAAACGGTTATAAAATTATAAACTTTGTTTAAAATTCGTTTAAAAATGTTCTTAGTGATTAAACTATTGACTTTAAAACCACAATCCGCATAACAAATTTTTGGTCGACTGTATGAATTTCCATAAAAATGTTTACAGAGAAAGAATCAGTAGCTTCAACGATTAACGAGTAACGTTTTTTCTCATCTCCTTTTCAATTCAAAAATCCGTATTCGAACGTTTATAGTAACTAACTAATAGCGCTTAAACCAAAAACTGAAAGTACACTTTTGCAGAGAATTTAATTTTCAACGTAATGTTTCAAAATTAAGTCTGTCTGATCAAACAAGGCTTAGTAGTAACGAGTTTTAAAAAAAAATAAATTACATATTTCCCGTGCTATTTAAAATACGGAAAAATTTGGAGTTCCAAAAACGAGCTTTTGGAATTTGAATAAAGAGATATCCTTTCAGGAGGATTATTTGTTTGCTATTTACAAAAAGTTTTTCGGATTAGAAGGAGAAAAAAAATGTTGCTTCCAAACGAACGACTCTGGTAGGTAAGCACACTCGATACGCTGAACGAAACATGGTAGTCGAGCTAATCTGGGACAGAAACGGGAGTTGATCAAGGCGGGGATGACAGAGGTACCCGAGGGAGAAAAGTTGTGCAGCGAACCAGACTGCAGGAGTTGGTTGGCCCGTGGTTCCATTGGCACAAGGCTTCTGTACCGCGTTCGATGTATCAGTTCGGTGGCGATTGTGCAACTCTGCTCCATTCCGCCACCCCTGACCGTATTTGAATAAACTCTGGTCAACGAGTTGACTCGCATACCGTATCAGGTAAATGGTACCGTCATTTTGACTCGCTCCGTTTTACCAGGAATTGTTGAATTATCCGGAAGCCGGAAAGCAAAGTTTCACAAAAAACATATTCCTGATTGCGAAGAGGAGTGATTTTGAAATAAATTTTCCACATTTTTTCATATCCGTTAAAACTGGTAATTGCAAAAGTTATACGCAACTCAATTTCACCGTTTTCAATTAATGTATGTAATACAGATTACATTTTGATACTTTATTATCCGGGTCGCGTTGCACGGTTGTATTTTTTTCAGCCTGTTGTCATTATGGACTCGACTTTGTTTCAAATGAAAAAAGAAAACACGTGATCGAGTTATTCTTCTCTAAGCCATTAAAACGTGAAATGAAAAATAATTCTGTATTGCAATTCGATGCTCACGTACCTTCCGTTTGTTGGTAGTGGAAATCCATCCAAAGCCCAGGCTACTTGAGGTGTCGGATTTCCTGCTGCCGAACATTTCAGTGATACAGCTGGTCCAGGCTGCAGCGTCTGCTCTATAAATGAGTACAGCAGAACCGGCGGAGCGTCTGAAAAATCAAAATGAACATATCAAGGGTGATATTTTGAGCAAAGTTTTCGTCGATAATACGACAAATAATACGTCATATCGTCAGAGGTTGCGTATATCGATAATTTCTCTTAACCAAGGTCAATTTGAGTGAAGTATTATATTTTTTTTAAATTTCGTGGGGTCAGCTTTTGCCTGTTAATTCAATATTCTGATACTAAATAGATTTTTTGATGTTGTTTATTTTGTTTAGTTTTGCTGGTATTGAAATTATATTTATTTGAATGAAAGGTTCCTCAACCAGTCGATTAGCAATAATAAAGAAAAGATAGGAAGAGTTTTGAATTTTGAAAATGCTACACCGAATTTGAAAAAGTTATTTGATTCCTGTAGATAACGGTAAAAAAATTCGTGGTGTTTGGTCACACTTTACTTTTTGTTTTTATCGCACGGTTTTCTGGTTCAATAATGTATATGGGTGAAAGACTTTCCACTATTTCGATAGATAATTATGTTAAAAATAATACCTTACAGTACGATTTTTATACAATATGAAGGCAGGGAAAAAGAAAACCAACGTATTAAAATGATTGTAAGCACAAATAGGAGTCACCTACGTATATAATACACGTGAAAAAAATTACCCGCTAATTGGTGTTTGTTAATAAATGACTTTAGTCCAGCGTGAGATTTGTCGTTTCATTGAATGATCTCTGCTATTTATTTATTTATTTATTTTTTTCGTTATTAACAAAAGAAAAAAAAAACATTACGATAGTCATTATCCCAGACAAAATCCGAAAGCAGACTGATATGAAATTCGATAACCACGGTGTATACTGGACGTAAATTTCTGGTAGCTTAATTCATATACGTGACCGATCGGAAAGCTGCATGGCGGAGATAATTTTTCAGGCTCTTCACGTCCAGGAAATTCAAATATTCCTGGCCCACCCAACCAGACTGAAAATCCGGAATTAACTTTTGCCGTTCGTGTCTGCATACATACGTGTGTCTATATATATATATATGTGTGTATACATATATGCATATATACCTGAACGTGTAGCAGCAGAAACGAAAGGGGTAATTTGTACCCCAGCGTTCGCAATTAGCGACATGCTCGAAGCGTAGAACGGCAGATGTAACACGGTGGGAACGTGCAGTTTGACTAAAACTGTGCCGGAGTGGTGTTTTGATTTTTCTCATTTTCCTTAATCTTCGTACCTCCCTTCCCTTCTCCATATTCCATACCCTGCTCAGGAGCTTTAATCTCTAACCTGACGCCGCCGTATCACAGCATCAGGCTGTTTTCTGTTTCCTTTTTTCTTCTGTTTCTTTTTACTTGCACCATAGCCTCTCAAACTTATGCTATCCCGTTACGTAAATGTATTCTCGTCTCACGTCTACCCCCTACCTCTATTCTACGCCTACTCTACGCCTAGTTTACACTTAATCTGTCTATCGCACTTGTACGTTTCTTTTTTCTGTTCTCTCTCCGTTACATCTTCTAGGCTGTAACTTGTAACTTGTAACCTATAATTTATAATTTATAATTTATAATACATAATTACTCAACTCATATATGTTCTGTTACAACTCAAGTCTCTCTATTCTAACTCAATTTAATTTTATAATGTACTACCTCTGTACTTGGCTCTTTTTGGGCTTGTGGGTTCTAACCCTAGCATAATAAAATTTGTTCTATTTGTTCTATCTATTCCCTTTCGGTATTTGACTGTGCACGAAAACACCGTCAAAGATTTCGGCGCTTGTTAGCTCTCGTATACATATATATATATATATACGGTTTATCTGACCCTCGACCACTTGAGATTGGTCCACGATTTTTTATATTCTTGTTCTAGGTTTAAAGAGCACTCATCCTTTTTTCAAACTTTTTTTGAGTAAATTCATTTTACTTATGATTTTTGAATGTTTAAGTCGCAGCTCCCAAGAGATTGACTATTATTTCTTATTTTTGTTAACATTTTTTTTAATCATAAGCTCAAAAAAAAAAGTATATTCGAATGTTGAGCCAACCTAAGTCTAGGCAAGGTTCTGAGAATTTATTCAGACTTTCGAATTACGTCTAACGACATCCTGCTTTTCAAAAATCATAAGTAAAACAGATATGCTGAAAAAAGATTGAAAACAAATTTCAGTGCTCGAACAACTATACAAAAAACCGTGAACCAAATTCAAAAGGTCGACCCTGGTCGATTTGGCGTTGAATGTCGCATATACAGGGTGTTTCCGAGTAAACCCCGCGATATATGGAGTTGCCTCCCACTTAGGGGCACAAATATCGGTAAGACAGACTTACGGAGTTACCGACAGTCAGCGCGTTTGAAGTCCTCACGAGCGAACTGGTTACTGTTCGTATTTCCAAGTTATGTGGATTTGACCGAGCAGTTGTTTCGTTGTTTGTAACCTACGCTAAAGCGTTCAGTGATCGCGTTCCGTAGGTTACGTTAAAGTGATTATGACTCGGTAGGTCTGTTTTACCGATAATTTTTCCCCTGAGTAGTAAGCAGCCGAACACACCGTGGCGTTTACTCGGCTACACCCCGTATATACACACCTATTCCGAATACGAAAGCGACAGAAGAGGACAATGGAATCGTTGATACGTGAAGAGACGAGGAAATCCCGCAGTCGGCGTGCTAGCTTGGTGTACTTCGAAGATGGAGTCTACACCGTACCGACCTACTATTGGAGGATAGTAGAAAAAAGTGGGAGGAAAAAGAGAAAAGCGTACAAAGTGCGCCTGCACGACGATACGAGCCGACTCATTGTCAATTCTCCACATCGTCTGCGGCATCGCAATTCCGGAACGATTGATCCATGGACCGCAAGAATATAATCATCGCCGTATTATCGCCGAATCAAAGGCGATAACGAGTCGCATATTTTCATAGTCTGCCGACTCTGTTCTTGCCCAGGTACAGACGACCTCTCAACGAGCTCTCTTTCGTCACTCCAGACGTTCCAGGTCAGAGATGATTTCTTCGCGCTGCAGAGAAAAAAACGAGTGAAATTTTTCCTCCTTATATTATTTTCTCTTTTCTCTACCCTCCAGGTGTATCTACACTACGACTATTCGCACACGAGTTACTTCATCTTTTTACTGTTTCGTCTCCCGATTTTAATCCGGTTTGCGCCTCGTTATTTCGACTTGCGAATTTTTTTTCTTCCAATATTGTTCTTCTTATTACTTCAGATAACTTGACATTAAGCACAGTCTCTGAACTTTTGTCTTCACGTTTTCGTAATTTCACAAGTATCTGGTTTGTAATGTTTTTTATTCTGAGGAACTGGTCAAATGACATGACATTTTATGTTTCATATTTTTCACAGATTCACCGATACAGGTCATTTCTTTTTCATCAACAGTAAATTTATTATTGCTGTTTTCCGATCAAAATCTATACGAGTAAGATCCTGAAAAATAAACCATTTACGGAAAGCAATGTGAAAAAATAGCGTCCCGATAAAATGGTAAAACATAGCTGTGCTCAAAAACTAAGCCGTCGTGGAATAAAATCTAACGAATCTGTTACATTAGTAAGAATTTCGAAGTGATTTGAAATACAAAATCGAAACTCAGGCTCCTAGTTTATAATATTTTAATTTTTTGTCGCCTAAATTTAAAATAAAATCCTCGTAGGTTACGAATACGTGAACTTGATAACTTCTCAAGATGCGACTGTCTCGCATGATAAAATAGGTGAAATTAACTCGTTCGCAAGAATATTCCTGAATGCAGCCAAAGTACAGACAGAAGTATCTTTTACACGAGAAATACCAAGTTTTTCGCCAAGTCACCTGAACTTTGATCTACTTCCGGATGTTCGTCACACACACGCGATACGAATACGTGTAACTGTCAGAGATTTTTCATATTCTCTCACACATCGTCCGTGATGCTAGCATAATAGATGTAGAAGGAAAGAGCGTAGTATATATACATAAAGGCGAGGAATGCAAAGTAGATATTAAATTCTTTCTCGAGTCAACCCGGAGGCTCCGTCTTCCGTCCCTTCCGCGGTGTTCAAACCCCCGTCCTCCCTTACACCTGCATCCCCCGGAGCACATCAGTAGCGTCCATTCCGCTTCTCTCGGGTGAAATTCTCTTTGACATGAATTCCGTGCATTACTGACGCTGACGAGCGCGCGACGCTAACTTCATTGTTGTTCAAAGGCCCTTGCCGCGGATACAGGATGGGGAGATAGGGAGATACCGAATCCTTCGTCTGGCAATGCGCGCGCGGCGATGAGCCATAGATCATAATTTCACAGACCTCGGACATTGATGACGACTGTGCGAGAATTCTCGGCCCTTCGAAGCCCCGAATCACCGTTTTTGCAGGAAAATCGATCGCAGACGCTGAACAAAATTGGCGTGAATTTTAGGCTAAGCTTTTTTGAGTCGTCTTTTAAGGGTGAGAAAATTGAATGGTCACACTATGGAATTTTCCTGTCTTACAAAACTTAAGAATGATAAAAGTAGCGGTATATTAAAGAATTGTCAAAATACAGAGAAGTAAATTGTATCGAAAACCAATGTTTAGAATCGTCAGACACGTTTTGGTTTTCTAAAAATTTTACGTCTCTATATCTTGACTCTTAAAGTTCAATAAAATATACTCTCCCGACATTGATGAGTCGATTTTTTGACTCTTCTACTTTCCCATCTATTTAAATTTTAATCACCACGCCATTTTGAATTTTGTAATTACTTCATGATTCAGGAAAGTCAAGAATCAGTCAACATAGAATCGTATTCAAAACATATTGAATATTTACAGATTTTGAAAAAAAAAAAAAACTATTCGTCGTTTACACTGACAATGAGAGAAACTTTTAGTTCCAGTTACCGCTAAGTACTTAACCATTTTCATTTTCTAACACAATCGAAAAATACAGTTCCAAACAGTTTTTTTAACGGTACCTGTTTCACTGAATTTTTCTAGTCACTGTAACAAATGAAATTTTTCTCAGTGTAAATCTATATTTCATACCATATATCATAAACGATAGGAAAGGAGTATGTATAGATTCCTGATTTCAAAACGATTTGCAACCGATTCCTCGGGCGATTTCAGAGATAATAATCCCTCGGTTTTTGTTGAAACGCGAGAGCTCTTTTTTATTCTTGCCAGTTTGTCATGGTTGTTAAAAGTTGGTTCCACCGTCGTTCTCTGTGACGGTGCTGCAAAGACATCCTCAGGCGTGGAGATTACGCGGAGTTTTAATGACCCGGCGGGTACGGCTCCGCCGTTATACCCTCCTCCAAGTTGTGAAATTTTTATTCGGAAGTTCACGTTGTAAAAAAGATGGCCTAGCGAGAATGGTCGTGCAACCGTAGCTCCTGCAGAAGCGAAACGAACTCGACGTCGTAACGAGAATTATGGCTAATAATCTTCTTTTTTTTTCTCAGAAAGTAATACATTCTGGACCGTTGATATTTTCAACCTTTATGTACGGTTTTCGAAATGTTGAACTCGTAAGCCAATATCGAGATATCCGATTCCGCAATTATTACACATGCTTTCGAATTTTGCTGAGAAAATATTAACGCGTAAATTTATTGAATGAGTTTGCCTAACGAATCGGATCGCAATAAAAATTTTAGGGACGACAAAAAGAATTTAGTCATTTTGAACACACAGTCGTGTCTGTAATTATTGATATCGGAACTGATGTCACTCGAATATTCTTAGATTCATTTCAATTACATAATCTAAATGTTGTTCCATTCATGTTCGCTATCGTTACTGAAAAATAATATTGCTTCAGTTTGATTTTAAGGTTTTTTAAGCTTTTCCTAAACTTCGATTCAGACTGTCGAACTAAGATTCGTCACTAAGAATAAATCCAAGTAGAAATCCAACCAGAAATCCACGAAAAAGACGATTCTCTATCATTTCAGAAACGGTGCGGGCTTGACGAGAGATCGAATTAATTAATTATTCATTACACAGCGATGAGGATTTTTCTGTATCATATTTCTCTTCCACACTTTTGAATCGCCGAACGAAATATCTCACCGTTTCACATAAAACCGGGATCTGGCCCGCAGCATAATTCGTTAAAAAAAAAAAAAAAAAACAATTCCAATCAATCAAAATGCTCTGAAATCCTTTTCAAAAGACCTAAGAACCTGAAACTCTACCATCCCAAAACACTCACCGCCCAATTGAAGCTCCGCAGTGGCCTGAGCGGTGTCGCCTTCCGACCTCCTGACGACACATTGGTACATCCCTCTGTCTTCCCGACCGATACCGTTGAGCTGAAGCACTTCGGACAGTCTGCCAGTGCCTGGAAGTTGTCTGCCGTCTTTGTACCACGTAACAAAGTGCTGACCACCCAGGGAATGAGTGCCAACGACGCACCGAAACTCGGCGTTTCCACCTAGGTGAACGCTCAGCAGCGGAGGAGTGACTTCGACGTGTAGCGGAGCCGTCACAGTCAGTCTGTCGATTCCAGACAAATTCCAAATACTTTCCACCACGTTTTTTACCCTCAATTTAAGAGACCCCCGGTTACCTAAGTTCCGCGCTCGCCTCGCCTCCGGGATTCGCTGCCGAACATCTGTACACTCCGCTGTCTTCTGCAGTTACAGCTTCGATCGCCAAAACCGGACCCAAAATCCGAGTCCGAGGACCGGGAAGCACGAGCATCGGCTCTCCTCCGGTTTGGGAAAACCATCTGCGGGAGAAAGATGTCGATTTAAAGAAAAAATTCATTATACGCTTGTCGTAGAAATCCAAAGCGAAATTTCTAAAAAAAAAACTTTGTCAATGGAGAATCTAAGGCTGAAATTTTTTCGCCTTTCAGGATTGCGGATTTTTCATCGTATCGAAATATTTCTATGTACTTATGTACATATACTGAGAATTTCGGGTCATCGTTCCACAATTAAAAACCAAGAATTTGACATTTGTGCGCTTGCGTCTCACGCTCGGAATTTAAGACACATTTTTAATTTTGAAAATTCTTCGCAAAGTTCTAACGCACTATAAAAGAAATGCTGTACATAAGTAAAAATCACAACATCACTGTTAACAAACGAACCGATATCCGATACAATGACATTATTTGCAATTCATAATTTCGCCCCCTTCGAATATGACAGCCATGTGTATGTTGAAAGATTCAAATTTGCCTAATATATGTGACATCCATTGACTTATCGATAATCACCGTGGAGCCTAAATCCTCACTTCCTCCTGAAGTGGGGAATTAACGACATCGTGCTGGTAGGATAGTCATAAATGGTAAACAATCTAGATACATCGTAGTCGTTAATATACTTGATTTATAATTTATCAAATCTTCCTGTATCCTGCCAACTCAACATGTACATCTAGTTTGTAATTTAGATGTAAAAGTCGTATAATGCACACGCAACTTGACCTCATTTACCAAGATTCAAACAAATGTCAACAAACACGCGTGTATTTCGCACCATATTGTAATAATCACATAAATTAACCATAAGACAGCACAAATAGAAAAGGAAATCTCCTGTCAAACATTTTTTTTGTTTTCAATGTTAACAGGAGCCTTACTAATATAAAATTTGCGTATTGATATTGTTGAAAATAATTCACACTCCCAAATTACGTACACGGTTTTCTGTCAGAATTTCTCTGCGAACAGGACTTGTCCGCGTTTGAAAAATCTTGCACAATAAGTTGTGCGAAAGAAGTCTGAAAGGTATGACAGGGCAAAGTGTCTGTATGTACGACTATCTATGCATACACACACACACACACACATCTCGGAGATTAAAAAGACTCGTGAGAAGTCGCTTGGTTATACATATATACTACACTTTTGCAGAGTTTATACGCGCGCTATATTTTCCATGTATACACTCACCCAGCTGTAATACATGACTATGTAAAGTGTGTTACGTATAGATCAGGGATTCGGAAAGTTCGCTGTGAATATAGCAAAACTTGGTGCCGATTGAGCAAGAGCCATGAAGCTACTTCCGAACAAAACTATACAAACCGCGACGACTAAATCAGAATTTATCCGTCGCGTTGGGAACATTTTGCTCAACTTTTTCTCTCCTCGTGAACTTTCGAGTAGAAACTTTGAATGTAATCTCTACGTGGCTTTTTACAATTAGAAGTATACGATATTGCGACAAGTTGCTCTGTAAGTAGAGTTGAGTAGTACGTCGTTTTTTCTTAAAGGAACTATTTTTACAACCGTGATGTCCGTTTTTGTTCTCTCAACTCATGTCTTAGAATTTTATTAAAATAATTCGAAAAGCGTCGTACCGATAAAAGTGATAATCTAATCGGGTCTAAGTTTGGAAAAGTCGCGTCGATTTAGACCAAAAATCATCTGAATCCAGTAACTCATTCTCGAGATATCGTCGGACAAAAATGACCTAAACCCAATTCTACATTTTTAGGGTGATTACAATAACTTTGATTTCTTTCTCTAAAAACAAAGAAGGAGGAAGTCAATTGATATTATAAAAAAATCATTCAATTTTCATCACATCTCAGCCGAAAATTTTTCGAATTTGAATAATATAATTAAAAACAATACTCATTGTCAGTTTCTAATAAGTGGAATAACGAAGCTTTAATGAAATCATGTGGGGAGTGAAAATGTATAAATATTAAATTTATTACATTCAAATTTATTTGATACTTCGATTCTTTACATTTCAACAGTTTTAAATTCCGCTAAGCACATTTTCACGTTTATCGAAAGTACGATATTTTGATCCTCGTGTTTTTTGACACTTCCGGACTATTTTCACACCCACCCCGGCAATAAAATCGGAAGTATATTGATCGTTATTGCAATATGGCGTGCGTCTTTGTTGGAACGGCTAATTTCGGAAATTCGTGGTGAAATCTATCACCGCGATGAAACCGTAAAGGAATTTCTTCGCCGCCCTCCGCCGAGGTAAAACAATATTCTCGAATTACGAGCTTCGGTCAATCACCTCCGATCAATTGGGCTTGATTAAAGGGGAACGCCTCGTGCTGCGGTGCAGGAAATTAATTTTCCGATGAGATATACCCGATTTCAGTAATCAGGGCGCAGCTTTCCGCGGCACGTATATAACACACACATATGCATATTTTTCATTCCGTACGTGCGTCAGGCGTGAGAACTAAGCGCGCGAATTTTTTATTACGATTTACGACGACAGAAAGTAGGCATTTTTATTATCGCGCTAGTCTTTTTCCATCGTTATTTTTTATTTTTACATTTGTTTTTATTTATTTATTTTTTCTTTTTTTTTTTCTTTTGCCCTGTACAGCAAACACGAGGGGTAAAAATGAAAGTTCTGTAATGGACCCAAAATAAGTAAAGTTGTGTGTAACGGTAATAATGGGTAGGTAATGTTGATTCAAAAAATCGCAACTTCGTTTCCGCTTCGTTCGTAACTTACAATTTGGAGTTTTTAGTACAAGTACGAATAACAATAAAAAAAATGAATCACATCGTGAGTATGATTACGAGTTCTCATTTTGTCGATCAAAATTCTGGCCAAGTTCCAGAAGAGTCAGGGATAATAGTAATAATAATAATAATAACAACAACAACAGTATAAGTACCGATAACATTTAAAAAATTAAATGTATTTGAGAAAAATCGTTTTCCCTTTTTTTTATGTTATTAAAGTCAATCAATTTATTGATTCTTTTCATCTTAATCCGAGTGAAGGGCGAGATGAGAAGAAGAAGAGATGAAAGATGTGAAGGAAAAAATGTCGGCACAATTGATTGAAAAGGTGACTATGGCAACAGGGTGAGACGGCGATAAACGGTTAAAGTTAGCCAGCGATGTTTCGTGACAAAATTTCGAGGGGGTTTACATAAAGAATCCTTCGATACAGAGAGGCTTATTATACAGGGGTGAAAGGTTAACGGGGAAAGTGTTTTGACAAGCGAGTGAACAGTCAATGGACTGTGCAAAGCAGGGTGAAAAGTTTGTGAAAACGTTAATCATATTCCAATAACATGAACAATAATTGCCTGAAATCACATCGATCTATAGATTACGCACATTTGAGATTAAATGACGGAAAAGGATAGAGAAAGCAGAAATGTAAGCACTGGATGAATTGTTTGTTTTCTATTGAACGAAGAATGTTTAAACGTGATCCCGCTGAATAAATCCTCTGGAGCAAACACATCAAATTATTATATTCGTAAGTCAAGAAGATTTGGTTGAAAATAAAAAATAGTGATCACTGGGATTTGCCTCAGAGTTGTTGAAAATATAGTAGATTCGTTTGGTTTCATTCTGCAATAGTTCATTTTATATATTCAGAAGACTATTTTCTACAAATTGACAGAAGTACTTTCTTTTTTTTTTATCATGTCAGCAGAGTTGGAGATTGGATTTTACAACGTTGAACCAACATTGACTATTTTCAACGAATGGCAAAACTGAATTCACTATTGAAAAATCCGAGAATTCATTTTACAGAATTTACAGACGATATACTTTAGAATAGAACGAGCCATCGAGAGTGAAATCGATCAAATTTATTATGCTCAATCATTTTGAAGAGATTTGAAACGAAGTATTAATATCTAAACCCAAGTTTATAATTCCATCAATTCATATTAATATAATTACAAAAAGTATCTCGTAAGAAAATTTATAAAACCCCGTCAGAGACGGGGTTGAAATTCTGAATTTGAAAAGTTCCGAAACCGCCTGATTTCGAATTTTTTGATGGTGAAACTTAATGTAAAGAATTTAAACTTTGACGAGTCATCAAAGTTTCGAATGGTCGGAAACCCGAAGCTCAAAGTTTCGAAAGTACGAAAATGAGAAAATATGAAAATCTGAAACACCAAAATTCCGAATGATCGATGATTTTCAGTTCCGTTAATTTTTGGCTAGGTGAAATTTGACTACTTTGATGTTTCTTTGTTTTGAATTTTCGATATTTTTACGTTCAGAATCCTGGTCATTCCGATTTTCCGTTTTTCTGATTTTTCACACCCACTCGTCGAGTGAACAATATTTCAATTATCGGAATGTCATTCTATCGAAACTTGAATTTTGGGAATCTTTCATTCCGGAACTTTGATCCGCTAGATTCTAACTACTCGAACCTTGTTGTTTCGTAAAAGTTCGATTTCTTCACTTCAAGTATCGCCACCAAATAATTAGAAGTTAGATTCGCTTTCGGAACTTCAACCTACAGCTTAAATTTATACACATAAGCATATCACGGACACCGCAGAAATGAATAATGTATTATTGTCAATAAATCTGTAGCAAATCTTTCAAAGCTGCTGTATATATATTTTCTTTGAGAAGAGCCGAGATCCGTTGTTTAGTTTTACATGCAGTCGGTCGCTCTGCAAAGATCAGTCGTGTCGCCATACAGGCGAGGATAATTAATTACCGTCACTCGCGTTTACCGGCAAGACGAAGCGACGAAGAAGAGTTTCTGGGTTCGGGTTCATCCGGGAACAATACCGTCGTCCCGAGGGAAACGAGTCCGGCTTGCCTGGCGCAAACAACTCCTACACTCCTTCGGTTACCCGACTCGCGTCTTGTTCCCTACTCTCAGGATCTGCCTTATTGAGTCTGTCTGAGACGTCAGTTCGTCTCCGCGAACGCAGCTATCTCCGACCTCCGACTTAGGCTCTGTTTGCTCGGCTCTTTAACCGAAAATCGAAAAGCGGCGTCGGTTAATTTCAAAAGAAATTGGAAAAACCGAGGAGTGATCAGGTCGTTGTTATTTTCCGGTAAGCACTTTCGAGAAGATTATTATTCTTTCGCTAACGTATGAAGGTAACAATGTTCTCGATTCGCGGATCTATGGATAAACCAGAAGGGTTAGTCACTGATCAATTTTGGTGTACACCTGATTCCAAGACACCAAGATTTCAAATGATTCCAAGAGATTTCAGGAGATTTTTAATGGTATCAAGGGAAGTCAAATGAATTGAAGACGTTTGAGATTATTTGAAATCTTTTGGAACCTTTTGATGGAATCGTGAAGGAATGAATTTAAGGATTTCAAACTATTGCAAATTATTGAAATATTTCACAGGGTTTCAAATGATTTCATGAAATTTCAAAGATTTCGGAAGATTCACCCAGGGGTGTACACTAGTACTTACTCGTGGATCAGAGCTATCCGGATATTTGGATATACGAATTACTCGGTTCCGTCAGTTATGGAACTTCAAATCTGGATGGTACGAGTACCCGAATGGTTCGAGTATCCGGGTAATTCGGATATTCGGAGAGAGTGAGTATCCGTATAGTTCAAGTATCCAAATACTTATTATGTCCAGAAAAATTTGTACAAAATTTGCAATTAAATTACGTTTACACGCAAATTTAAAAAGTTTGAAAAACCGTTGTGTATTTTTGCAACAAAGTTTTATAAGATCGCGAGTTAGCTGTCGAATTCACACGGAACGTATGGCAATTCCACTTTGCTGTACAGAAACTGTATTTTTGCTCCATTTCTGCGTAAAAAATCCGTAGTGAATTCGCAGACATTTTCAAAAGTAGACGTGTAATAGTAGTTATAACCAACACGTAGCTGTAATACTTGTGGTACAACTATCCTAACACGAACCCCGCGTGGGAAACCGAACTATTCGTATTATTCGTATAGTTCAAGTATTCAAATAAATCAAGCGCTCTAACTATTCGAATAGTTCGGATAGTACGCATAGACGGGTACTCGAGCACTCGAACTATCCGGATAGTTCCGATATCCGAATTTGAAGCGTTAGATCCGGTGGATCCGAGTTGTTCGGATAATCCGGATATTCGAGAGAGTGGTAGCTCTAGTGTACACCAGATTTCTCAAGTGACGCCTTGGATAATCTGGAGAAAGATTCGAGTTGCATGGAGACTGATCGTTCGTTCGTAATGCGAATTTTTTTCTTCCTTTGTTCCTATTCCTCTTGCTTTTCTAACATCTAACATTGGATTTTTCGGACAGTTATCAGTGCGTTTGAAACGTCGAGCTTTTATTCCCCCCGTTCGTCAAACTTGACTATGATTTCATTCACGTACCGAAATGTCCAATTCTGATAAATTGCGTGGTTTCATTTTGATTAACGTTGTGTGACACGGATCAAAATTTACTGATAGCAAATTTAGATACGAATTCAATTGTGAGGATTGAAAAAATATCGATGAAGAATCATATGTTTGAATTATTTTAGACGGGAAAATACAGTTTTATATTAAGAAAACTGTGAATCATCGCATGGCTTTCACGGTTCATAAAAACTGACCAGTGTTTGCAAAAATTGAAAACTAGTCAAAGATTCTACTTTGTTAGCTGAGTTTCTTCTTCTACTGTGCTGATTTTCATTCTATCTGATGCATTTACTTTTACCTGCCGTTGGTTCAATATATCAAATTTCACCGCTAAGTACCCAAAAAATATCTGAATCGATATCTTTTCTCTTTTTTATAATTTTCCCGATAACCGAAAGAAAAGGAAAAAATGGTCGAGTTATCGTTGGAAAGTTATATCTACAGTCAGACTTTAATTACACTCTAAACCGATTCTGAATCGTTTTCTTCCTTCGTTTCTCTTGAATTTCGTTCCCAATCTTCGTTTTATATCGTATAACCCTGCGGTAGATGGGAAATTGCCGTTGAGATTGAACCATTATACGTACAATATATACCTATATTAAATACACATATAAACTCGGCGAAAAAATACGTGCCTAATACAAACTTGAAAATTACATTTATACGACGAGTAGTGAAAATCGACTCTCACCTGTATTCAGGGGATGGGCAGGCCTGCGCCACGCAAACTAAAGAGGCAGACTCGTCCTGCGCCACGTGGACGATCCCCGAATGTTCCAAAATCACCGGGGGCACCACACCTCTGTGATCTGAAAGCATAAAATTTGATTACGTGTTACGTGTTATTATTTTATCATTTAAATACTCCCCTTTTTTCGCTCGCAAATATAATCATTTCATTGAAATACATTCTTCTGCTGATGAAATAAAAATAAAAAACGATTCTGGCCATCATTGATTTCATTGTTATTCATTATACAGATGCAAATTGTGGACAGAAAAGCTTCAGTGCAATAACAATGAGAATTCTGAACACAAATTTTCATATCGAAATTTTACCGACACTCACCCAAGACACGAACCCTTTTCTAGAATGTTCGAGTATAGGGGATATCCCTGCTCTGATTGACTTTATCGATCGATCATCAGATCATTCAGTTGTCCGAAGTTGTCGACCGTCCCATAACTTCGTTGCTCTATATTACCAATAATTTGCTCTTTCCAGACCATTGATGGGGTAAAAACGAGATGAAATGACGATGAGGGACAGTAAATTGTTGGTAAAGTATAGAAACGAAAATATCAGTCGGTCGACAGAGTCGACAACCAAATGATCTGACGATCGATAAAGTCGATCAAAGTAGGAATATTCCCCACTCTCAAGCATTCTAGAAAAGGATTTGTGTCTTGACAAACTGTCGGTAAATTGTCGGTACAGGAATCTGGGTCCAGAACCCTCATTGTTGTTTCACTAGCGTGACTGATTCTGATTTTCCGATCCGAAACTGCAAGTATTTGGAGTGAGTATGTTAAAATCATACCCTTGGTAATTTTATAAAGCTAAGACATCGTCCCTCGAGGCGAGAGAAAAAAAAACACACCCCAATGTAACAGCTCTGAACGCGACAAATAGAACGAGCAAACAAATCACAGGTCGCGGGAAGTTGCCGAGGGGTTGCGGAGGGTTTCAGGGATGGGTAGAATCCGTGTTCCTCAATATTAGATCTAGTGAGAATTCTAGGTTTTCCGGACCTCAGCGTCGCGCGGTTGACTTTCCGAAGGCTAGGAGGCAATTGAATAGTTTAGCAAGTGAATAATTTATATTCAAGGTGGCTGTAGGTTGCACGAGTCGCCTCCCGATGAAGTCAACCTAGTCGAGTTCCTCATCCCTCACTACTCCAGGGAAACTCCAGCCAAGACGGAAAAACCAGGCCAAGACTTTGCCAAACTTTTACCAACTTTCAAGTGAGTTTAAATGTAGTCACTGGTAGATAAATTTGAAGTTGTCGTATTTTTAGATACGCGCTACCGTCAAAAACTATACTTTCGATATGATGCTAACCACGTTTTTAAAACCGGTTCTGCTATTCTCACTTTGAACCTGCAGCTTCGTGACAAATCCAATACGAGCGATTTTTTTAGGAATTCGCAAGATTTGAACAGATTTTTATAAATTGAAGACTGTGGTTCATGTTCTTCTATTAATTTATCGAAATTACACAAAATACGGGCCATCTTTGATTCAAACGAAATAGTTTTGGCCTAAATTTGTTTTTTTGTCTCCGCCTTTTTTTAGTCCGATTCTTATCCTGCATAAGTGAGGCGCGCCGCCCACCCCAAGTGATAAATTGTAGCGTCTTAATTATGTCACGCCTCGTTAATCTTGGTGGAAACAAAGTGAAATATTCTGGCATAGAAATTATCAGCCAGGCAAGACTTACAGAGTAACAAGTTGCTATACGCTCATAAGTACAAAGGTGCTTTAGATTGGGAAGCAATTTTTATTTACTCTTCATGTATAAAGTCTGAGCGTTAATTATTACCAAACTCTTCTTTCATTGAACTAAAATTTTCAAAATACAATTTTGTCGTAAAGTTTCACTGCTGAACTTGTTTCATTCTACCATATTTAATAACGTATCTGCTTTCGTAAGACTCAAAAGCTCGACTTCAGTCCTCGATTTGAACTGAAGTGTACAAAAAGTCCTGATTTTACTAGTATCTCATTTCTGGTTATCCTAACGTCAACAAAGTTATCAACACTTCTGAAGGTAACTGACTCATTCCACACGATTATGTCCATACGAGATAGTGATTCACGATTATTTTGGAAAATATCTTGCATGAATGTATTTTTTAAACATCTTATTTGAATGGAAAAAAATTAAAATGAGAAAATCGAATTCTTATATGCGGTGAATTGTTTTACGTAATACAATAATACGATTACGATTTCGATTTCTTTGAGAATTTATATCACATTTATTATTTGTTATTATCGTCGTATAGTCTCGTTTCCTTGAGGAAACAACGAAGTATATCGAATTATTCGAGTATTCGAGAAAATATCATTGCATTCGTTATCTTCTTCTGCCTTCTCTATTTCTCTCTTGCTCTTCCTATTTTCCCGGTATCATGCGAGTTGAAAGTTCGAAGTATATAACGGAATCCGTTGAATAAACAAACTCTCCGAGGGCGAGTGGTGCTCGGGAAAAATCGTTGGAAAAACATGAGGTCGTTATGTACTGCAGAGGTTCAAACTTTTCTATCGCGTAGGTATACGTATAGCAGGAGAGAGAAGGGCAGTACCGTGAATAGGCAGAATGAAAAAAGGAAAAAGGAATGCAACGACATGGCAGGAGGTAAAACAACGCGAGAACAATATCCGGTGTTGAAAATAATTAGATCGGACGAAAATATTATCAGAATTTCAAATTAATGAATTCCTCCCTCTGCTTATTGTATATATTATGTTTCGCGCTCTCGCCAACGTCGTTATACATCTTATACCCTGCATATGGATCATGACGTTGTCACCGAGACGTGCTTTGAACTTTACTCTGAGAACAAGTTACTTGTTTTTTTCTTTTTTTCTCCCCCTTGTTTCATCCCTTCGATTCTCACCCTTGCTCTGTATTCGTAAGAATGTCATGTATTATGCATCGCTAAATTTAACCCTTCTGTAGAATCACGTTCTCACCAGACTGGGGTGGTTTACACCCCAGCGAAAAAAATTGTTATGAAAAAATAAGCTGTTGAACATTTTGACTCGAAATTTTCCCAGAACATATTGGAAGTTTACTTTAATGGATGATGTAGTTAATTAATACGGTGAAAAATTAAATTTAAATGTACTAAAAAAATGCAATGGAAATTATAAAAAAAAAATGGCAATTTTTACAACAAAAAAAAATCACAATTTTTTTCATCTATATTACTGTTGTTTTATCTTTTTTTATTCTTGTTAATTTCAGTTAATTTGGGAAAAAGAAGCCCTGGGGTGGTCTACACCCCTAGGTGACAAGTAAGGGTTCAAACTTGAAACTCCGAACACGCTAGTCGTCAAGGATCGAAAGTAACGCGGTAATGAAATTCAAAAATCCTGGGGATATCAGTCACCTTTGATTCAATCAAGATTAAGGATTGGCTATACATTCAAAGTATATAATGATCGCGTAACTGAATCTGTATTCCAAGTTTTACAAATCGAACCAACACTGGCTATCACGGCCATAATCGACTTATCAAATGTGGGAAAAGGTTGTCTCAAAAATAGGGGAAAAAAACGGAAAAAAAAGAGAAAAAAAAAGCTGAGGGTCAGAATCAGTCGACTTACCCGCCATTCGTACGTTGGCCACGGAGCTGACGACGACTTGTCGAGTGAGTCGATGCATCGTCCGGCATCTGTAGCGAAGAAATTGATCGCTGAATTCGAGGCCGTGAACCAAGAGTTCACCGGTCGGTAGTAAGTGGAATTTCCCATCTACGCGAGGCAGAAAAAATTTCACATTATTATACAAGCACAGGAATCTAGCGCTCAAGAATAACTTTGAGCCGACTTCATCGACGCTGCAACAGCGCGTACAGCAAACTTTCCAGTATCTCGTTGCTGCACGTTCGAAAGAAGATGAAAAATAGAGGAAATAAAGCTTAACTGAGTTCGCTTCCGGAATCAAAGACGCTCAGGGTGTACAACATGAGCAAAAAACTGAACAAGAAAAAAAAAAAAGAATTATGAAACGAGGGTTGAAAAGTTGGGACTCAAAATTAATTGAATTGAATTAGATAATTGAGATGATGTCAAAGTTTTACGAAGTACAAATCGTTTGAAAGTCACGAATTTCAGCGAAAACAGCATGGATTACTGATCAATCTTTTTTTTTTCAGTTTGTTTTGTAGAAAATTTTTATAATTGACTGATATACGATGTTGGGAAATCGATTTTTCCAGAGTTGTAACTCGATATACAACTAGGTATAATTATTTCGGCTCAACTTTCTAAATTACTTTATTTTGTCTTTCATGATAAGGAAAGATCCTTTCATTCCAACTTCAGTTTCGCTTTTCAAAACTCGATTTTATCATGTTTCTGTTTCAATGATTTTGCTACTAAAAGACCTCGTATTTCCTAACTTCAAGAGCTACGATTTTTACCGGATTTGGATCACGACGCAGGTTATAAATTCATGCAAAAAACGAACTGCCAGGGTAAATTTTGTATACCAATTTTTTTCGTTTCGGTTTTGTTTGCATCTTTTCTCCAAAGGGACAAAATTGGATCAAGGTAAAAAACCGTAACCTTTGTTAGGTTAGGTTAGATAAGGTAAATTTTTCGGACGACCAGTTTTCACGATCATTGGCTAACGGATTTTTTTCGCTTCTGTTTTGTTTGCATCTTTTCTCCGAAGGGACAAAATTGGATAAAGGTAAAGAGGTAAAAGCTTTGTTAGACAACGTCCGTTAATCCGGAGGCAGGCTGTGGGTGTCCAGAAAGGAAGAGGCGAGGGGAGATTTTAAACCAAACTGGGTTAACGATCAGTCGAGTTCTGCATACATATATATACGTAAAAAGCACGTCAACGGATGTCCGAAAAGCCCGGTGCCCGGTGTCGAGGGGCGTCAAGTTTTTTTTTTTTTTTTTTCTCCCGGTTAATATACGTGCCCCGAGAGCTTGCAAGCAGCAGCACAATCCGACCCGAATACGGAAGCCCGGTTAACAAGTATGACAATAGCTGGGAGAATTCTTGAATTCCGGCTCTGAATATTTAGCAGATAAGTCGAGGACGACTTTCCGTCTTTCTTTTCATTTTCTTTATTTTCTTCTTTCCTTTCCTCCTTTATTCTCACTTTGGGGGAATACACTCACGTGCATTATACCTATAGCCTGCAGGAAAGGAGGAACAGGCAGGATATCCGGCAGGGATAAAAAGAAAGCGAGGAAAAAGGCGCGGGCCCCGCAAGGATCTCTCCGATTCTTCAACGTAGCGAGTTTTCGACCTACACCCTCCGCAAGGTCCTTCTAGGTTCTATCCTTCCCCCCCACCCCCCCCCCCTTTGCCAGTATCGTCGTGTAATTACGTTTCGGCTGTTAATACGATCTCGTGTTCAATTCACTCGTGTTCTCAGGCAGCGAGGTGATTATAATTATTACTTTTCACTAGCCTCATGGTGCTGAGAATAACCTTTTTTTTATACAAAAAATCTATCAACTAAACATAGATCAAACTTCAGTCTAGTTGAAAAATTAACTACAGTACAAGTTTAGTTGAAAGTGAAATATCAACGATTATATTTGATTAGGTAAAATAATCTCTCCGCTACGGTAAAGTAAGAAATAAAATCCTGTAAATATTGATTTTCACATTACCCTACTTTATCCACTGAGAGAAGAAACGGCTTTTATTTTATTTAGTCCCGTGTTCGTCTTTGTTGAAAATATTGAATCGGAAAGCTGCAGGATTCGTAGCGAGAACTCGTATTATATAAATATATAGGCAACGAGCCGCATTGAGAAAAGGAATAGCGGAGATTTGCTTTAACGATTCTAACGTCAATATTTTCCTTGGAAAAATATCTCTCACGTTTTCAAATCCCTCTCGTTATACGCGGCTATTCATAAAAATTCATATAATATATCAGGAGTGTTCCGGAAGTTTGTTTCAATGCAGCGCGTAGTTGGAAATTTTTTTTTCTGCCTCTTCTTTTTTTTTTTTAACCCCTGCCATTTCCATTTTCCTACAACTTTTCAACGCTTTTCACGAGGAACGAAAAATATCTCGAGTGGGAAAGAATATTGTTGTACTCTGCCTGCACTGTACTACAATTCGGCAGCACGAAGGAATTAAAAATTAAATGAAACGATTCTTACCCTTCATATAATTTTTACTCTCCTCCCCATCGTGTATTGAAAATCATTAACAAATATTATACAGCCTTTCTATCAAGATAAAACAAAAGTAATCTGGCTGTAGTTTTAAATAATGTTTACTGGTTTAAATAAGTTGACTAGATGCAATCGTAAAGCTGAATGTTTAAAACCCGCATTCCTGTTTTTATATATATATATACATATTTCTTTTCACCGCGTAATTCTTCACCGTGAACAAATGACATTATTTGTATGAAATTCCCCGTACCAAGTATCGTCGTTAAAGTGTTGGTAATAATTGTACCTTGAGTTGAGCAAAAGCAGTTTGAAAATTGCGGTAGAAATCTGATGACTATTATCGTCATTGTTTCGTAAAACGTGTCGAAAATTGTCGGTACGATTAGGAATAGCTGTTATACTCACCTCCTTGGAGCGAAGGGTAGATATAGAAGGAGGGTTCCTGGAGCCAGGAGACAACGCGAACCAAGTCCTTAACAAAGCTCGGGATAACGCAGCGTAGAACAGCTGTACATCCTCTGGAAGCACCGCCCATTACTTCGACGTCTACCTTGTAGGCCTGGGCGACGACTGGCGAGAGACGGAGAGAGAAAAAGAAAAAGATATTAGTTTACAGTTTCCAAGAAATCCTCGGATTAATTAGCGACAGATTTACAGCCCGAGGAATAACCAAAAAAGCTGTGTCTCTCTTCCCGTTACCAATTAATCGGCTCAACGATTCACCGACTGATAATTTGATACATCAATTTCTTATCTCGTAATTGCTTCCGAGAATATGAGTTCTCGAAGCAAGCAGACAGAGGACAAGATGTTTGCGCAGAAGCTCTGTCCAAAAGCACACCGAACGTCTTCGACACTCCGGTCACCCACCGATAAAGACCGTTTGAAAAATTCATCCGTGAAAAGGGAGGAAGGTAAATTGAAAAACACGTTTACGATATCCTAACGAAACAAAGTTATAGTTCGGTCCAGTTCAGCGGATCCTGGCTGATTGAATCATGATCCAACCATTTCCGGGTCCGTCCTCTTCCTCCGAGTCGGAACGTCATCGTTGCGAAGTCCTTCGATCTAGAATGGAAGTATGTCGTCGTGTGTCGTTTTTTATTCTCCGTCTTTTTTCTTCTTCGTCTTCGTTCGTCTCACAGGTACGACGAGAAGCACCTACCCACGTGTATGTATCTCATAATGGTTTATGGGTACAGTGAAAGAGGAAGCGAGGCGAAGGGAAAGAGACAATGGGAGGTAGTGACGCTTCGGCAGATCCCTCAGGGGTAACACGGTGTGACGTGATGCCGCAGTAACGGGGCCAGACCAACGCCTGACACTCTGGGATCCTACCAGGAATCCGATACCACGACATCTCTCAAGTGAACATCCAGGGCTCGAAATGCTACTGTGTTTCCTCCTGTTCAGAACTGGGTTTCGTACCATTGGTGGGCGGTTGTTTGTGTCTGTACCTTGCACCATCCTCAGCCCTCCAAGTCCCCAGTACAAACGGAGCCCGAAGCGCTAAAGGGATCCTTGTAGGGTGCATACGTACCGTGTACAAGTTCTGGTCCTGGATTAGCGTCACATCCACGGATCTTCAACGTCTCTGTTTCGCCACGGATTTACACGTGGGTATAAATGATTCTCATGGTGTATTGATAAGGGATGATGTTTTGTGCTCGAGCTTTTGGGGATTGGTTCACCTGAAGTCGATACGTTTGATGCTTTTCATATTTTATGCACCTATTTGTCAAATTATTGGATTTGTAAGTGACGGAGATCTTTGTAAAATACAAAAATATGATATCCGTGAATGGGAAAGATGAGCTTCGACATTGATTTAGAATGGTTGAAAATGTAGGAGTTCATATGTTTCTTACATTTTTCGATCTTTCGTAGATCTTTTTCCGCAGAAATCGGTGAACAGCGGTTAAATTTTTTCTGGAATCACCTCACGTGTGACGTATGATTTTTTGAGTCGAGGCACCAATCAGAGGATCAATGTATAGGAATTTACAAATTCGTGCAAAGAATCGGACTAAACGGCTTACTTACGGCGTTAGCGTTGTAAAAATGTGAGAAAAAGGAAGCTCCCATACCGAGAAAGGAAGGACGAGGGCAAAAGTACGAAACGTCGGAGTCGTTAATCCGAGGTACCGTGTGCTGTTTTTCGCTTCCATTTTTACGACGTTTCATTGACTGCCAGCTCTTAATGTTCCTACATATTTTTATGGCTTTAGGAAATTGAGTTTCGACCGAGGCCAATCCTCTGTCCCACCGGTAAAAATAATTATTGCATTCTTGGATGCTAGCCAGGGGCGTTTATATCCTCGAGCAATCTTTTCGCGCTGCAGGAAAAATGGTCTAATAAGAATGTATCAAACGGGCTAAAAGCTCGGCAGTCATAAATTTCGTCTCTAGCCGTATATACTATGAAATTTTGTTTGTTTTAACCATTTCCATTTGACGTCTAGGTAATTAATCGATGCGAGCACTCGGTTTTCTATTCCAGAGAATTTTCAATGTACCGTTGACCGAGATGCGGTTGAAAATTTCTGCGCAATTGTTTTCACGGATCAATTATTACCCCTCTGGAATCTGCGGACCGCCAAGATCAGAGAATTAAAGAACAAAAATGTACCCTGAAAGAACCGCGGGGGATGAAGTATATAAAGTTATAATCGTAACTAGACTCCCTTCTTAATCTAGTTTATATACGAAAGCGGCATTTGGTTCAGGGAATCTCGAGCGTGCTCACAGGCGGTCCGGATTTGCATTCAGATTGCGTTTTAAAAAAGGTAATTAACCCGCTCCCCGTTACGCCGCTTCCCGCTGCTGGTGTTGGGTCAGCGTAGAGACTCGCTGGTTTTCTAATCGCTTTGTCACAGCCTGAAAATATTCATTCCAATGGCTGCCAAAGTGGATGGTCAGCAAAATCTATCGTTGCACTGAAAACTTCCCTTGGCTATTTCATAGGATTTACCAAACGAAAAGTATCCTTCAAGCTTGGTAGCTGACCAGTGATAATTGAAATATATTTTCGAAAGTATTTCAACTTGATCCTTTTGATTCTGGTCACGTGAGGTTGACTTCTATTTGGATCCCTCGATCTTGAGGAGGTTACAGATGGCCAAAAATCGAGAATCTTTGATAATTATTTTACTACGAAATAGTCACGCGTTGAGTACTTATCGAATTGTTATGTATTCGTAAGATACAAAGATTTTTTTGAAAATACAGAAACAACAAATATTCGAAATGTAAACAAAAGCTCACATGTCGAACGTTGATGACCCTGTTCAAATCATTTCAACATTCTGAAGAATTGGGTAGATTTGTACGATTACACTCTACAATGGCTCATTTTGTTAAGAGAACTATTTTTCTTCATAGCCCCTAAAACAGATTTTCTCATTTTTCAACAGCAAACTTAATACTTCCATTTGCAGATCGTGATCAACAACGATGCAATGTTGTAAAATTAATTACTTAAGGTCACCAAGATGATGAAAAAAAAGTTTTTGCAGTGAGTTTGTAGAAAATGGTCTTCTGAGCAAAATTAGCCATCGTAGATAAAAATCGCTCAAATCTACGAGATTTTCAATAATTTTCCAGCATTTGCTTATGATTCCGGTATCTTTCGTTTTTTCGTATATACCAAAAATCTTCGTAGCTCACGGTTATGATAATATGATAAATGATCAACGTCTGACAATTTTAATAACCTGCAGCCTTCTCAAGGGGATAAAATGCGTTACAGACATTGCTCGCTATGATTTTCGAAAAGAATAATACAGCTGCTCGAGTATTTCGAAGCTGTGGTATTTCCGCGGGGAAAAAATCTCTCCCTGAAATCTGTCGCTATTAAAATGGCGAGGATCAAAGCAGGACTCACCGGCTCTGACTTGAACGTCTCGGGTCAAGACTCTGCCAACGGTGTTGCTGGCGACACACCTATAGGCGGTGCTGTGTACATCCTGCCTGTAGGCCGCGGCCGGAAACGGAAGTAGAACGAGGGTGCCATTCCTGAGTACCCTGCGGACACCGGGAACGTCACTGGCGGGAAGTCCGTCGGCTGTAACCCAATCGATGTTTGGTAGCGGACTTCCGGACGCTGCGCAGTCGAGCCAGGCACCACTTGAGTTTGAGAATTCAATTCTTGACTGGGGCTCGATGAGGAAACTCGGTCCTCGAAGATGAGCGTCAAAGCCACCGACCAAAGTCGCCGCCGCCGCCGCCCCTGCTGTATTCGGAAATAATAACCCAACGTTAGTCGAAGTCTTTCCAAGGGTGTGAAGGGAATTTTTTAGATACATACATGTCGATAGGGTGCACAGGGATCAGCTTTTACTTTAAAGTATCAAGCTTCAAGTTAGAGTTATAGATGTACCAAGTTTGACGTTTCCATGAAAATAAGGAGCAGGCAAGCGTAGTGACTGACATTTTTCTTTAATCGCACAATCTTGGGCGTGAAAACATCACTGATTGCGAATTATTCCACTTGGCTTCTGGCATCAGCTTTATATCTTTAGATTCGTGTGCATGATACAAATGACGATTCGCGATTTAAGGGGATGACGTAACGCGAGCCGAGAAGTTGAAAAATCTCGGTTATCTTAATTGGTGCGAAAAGTTTGAGCAGCTTTTTCATCCCTTGAAAGCTTGTCTGGGTTTGGATCGGGTGGCTGGGGGGTGGTTTAGCCAGCCTTAGAGAACGTCAGGCTTTAAGGCTGATTGTGATAAATTATACTCGTTCTATGCCTTTTGGCAACGTTTTCAAACTTCAAAGCGTTGAGCCGAGCTTTAGCATTGTTTATAGAGAATTCAACGCCGACTGAATGATTTTTTTTTTTTTGTAAAGGAAAGAGAAGTTTTCGGTTTGAACCAAAAGGATTAGAACAAAAGCAACTTTTTTTCTTTCATCTTTTTCCAAGAGTTTTATACAGCGAAAAATTATGGCAACTCATTTCTTTCAATAAAATATTGTCAAGTTCTTTATTTTTATCTGAGTTACAAATAAACTTGAATGGGTTTCATAAATCTGCAAAATTTCGTTGTTCGAAAAATAATTTCAAAGTTAGACCGACAGGTGTTTTCCATAACGGAAACACCGTGGGTTCGAAAAAAAAATGCACACATTCGTCCATCTTTTTTTGTTCGCAAAAATTTATTTCCAGTTGCGATATGTACCTATCCGAATCTCCACTGTCATTAATTAGAACTCGGCGTGCTTTTTTCGTAGGTTATTAATCGTACGTCATTTACATTCATACCTGGACCGTATATTTTTCAACCCCGAAAAAAGATGAGAAAGCGAGAGAGAAGGAGAGAGCGAGGTAGGCAGAGATTTATGGTGTCGCTATACCCCCGGTATTTTGTTTTAGGCTTGTTTCGCCCCCGTCCCCCTGCACCCCTGTCAAACTCTCGCGCTCTCTTCCTCTCCGCAAACGCCGTTACGTAATAACGAGGAAAACAAGCGGTTTTGGGCTGGCCATGAGCCAGCTCTCGAGCTTCCCGTTCTCGCACTGCAGGTTCCAAGTTTATACCGAGAAAAAAAAAAGGAATAATATCCAATTCGAATTTGGAACTAGAAATTTAGATTTTTGATTAACGATTTAAAATCACTCAGATACCATGTTACATGAAATTATGACGATTTTTTATTTTTTATATTTTGAACCACTGCAATGGATCCACCATTACAAATTTTGGAAGTATGACCTTGGATTCGTGATCAGCGAACCAAAAAACTTTGTCGTACCAATTTTCATTCGAATCCATTCATTCATTCTCAAGATATTAGGTTTGTGGAATTTTGTTATTTAAATAATTGAAAAAGTAATGAACCGATGAAAGCCAAATGGTATCGTCGGACAAAAAAATTGACCAGACGCATGTATAAATACACACACAGACACAGTTGTCAATCCGAAAATGGTCGGAGATGATTTTCCAGATCTCGAAACGTCGAAGTCTATTGTAAATTAAACTTTTCATTTTCGGGATGATCACGATAACTTCCTTTTTATCTTGAAAAACAGAGAAACCGGAAGTTAAAAATCGACTTCGTGAAAAGAGTGATTTTTTGCAGCACTGAAACCGTCGCAGATTCCATGTTTAGTATGTTGTACTTGTAACTCGTTGAAGCTGAAGTGGTGTGGCTTGTAATAGATTGTGCCACACAGCGACGGTAAGTTCCTGTCGGATAAGGATACTTTTCACCAACAATTTCACGAGTCATTAAAGGAGGTGAGTGGTATTGTCCTAAAACCCTTCGGGAACAACCTGCGACCAAATCGAGATGAGGGTCCGAGGATGTGTACGTCTACTGTACAATACATGGGTAAATTTCCCTGCGTCAAAATGATTAAGTACGTATACTTAAAACGGAAATCCACTGATTCATTCGCGAGGAGGAAGTTGTTGGAAGGCAGATCATTGTCACCGTGTGAGGTAAATGAAACTTATCCTGGCGAATCACCTTGAGTCGACAAGAAACATCTGTTGGCTGAATGTTTCTCCCAATACCATTTTTCAACCAGGATACTCAAACGATCGTAATTCGGTCGTGTCCGGGACAATCGAAATCCCATTTGAAAACCGGATACGCAGTTCGACAATTCATCGAGAAAAAGGTCGTGCCCCAGATTCTAGTTTACAGGGTCTGGGTCTCGTAAAACAGCGGTCTCCAGTAATCGGTCCCGTTCTACGGTGTATTCAAATCACATTATTCTTCGGCAAGGGTGTAGGGTTGGTCTCTCCCCCGCAAAACGAGGGGGAGAAACCTCGCAATCAGATAAGATCCCATCGGCTGAGGGAGCCGCGAACGAGAAAGTGAAAAGCTCGATTCTCGAATTAGGCGAGAGACGGGGATGAAAATTCGTGGAGTCAAAAGCTTCTGTCTCTTGTCAAGCTCGTGTAGAAATATCAAATGGCGGTGCCTATCTTGTATCGAAGTGCCTGCGTCGCACAGGGAGTGAATTTTGCAAAATTGACAGGTATCCGTATCTTTCCCGGAAAGTGTTCCTTCACTTGTATTCTAAAATATTGTACTCGCAATTTTTCCCGACATTTTTTGCAGAACACTGTAACACCTTAACTCCACGCACCGTGCGTTGGGATTAGGACAGCATCGCGGGGTGATCGAAACGGAGCGGCAGCTCTAATTGGGGCTCGTTTTGTCACGGGTGTCTGGCATTGTTCGTCGGTTCTTTTTTTCCCGTTCCCTCTCTCCGCGTTTCCCTTTTTTCTTTCTACACCGCTGCGCTCTCTTCTCTACTCGCCAAGAAGAACGTTAGTCGGCGTATAATCAGTCCGGAGGCTATGATTGATCAAACTTCCAACCCAACGCGAAGTCCTTCTCGTTTGTGTCTTTCATCCATCATCCATCCTTCCGTTTCTTCCCGCCCTGTCTGCCGGCTCCGAAACCCTCTTCGATTCCTTGTCCAAGCTACTTATGTCTACCCTGATAGACATCGTGCTCGTTTTGTTCAGAGCTCCGACGTTGGAACTCGCGGTTGACAATGGCGCGAGTTCAACAGGATGAACCGAAAAACGAATAAACGAACTCCGAGTGGTGCTGTTTTTTTCTTTTTTTTTTATTTATTTCCTCTTCATCGCAATTCAATCATTGCGTTAGCAATACCAACGTCCGACAGGGATGGAAAAATTTCGATGGACGGATGGCTTGAATAGCTGCCTGGAGTTTTTCGTTCTCGCACCGTCATTTTCTTTGCTCTCTGGCAATCCTTTATCAATTATGTATTTCCATTGAACCTCAGGATGCCCCAAGCCCCGAAACTACAAGGTCCTGGATAGGACCTCTTATCCTAAACCACCTCGCGCCTTGTTCGCTCTACCTTCACGGTCCGCTACCTGTTTTTTTTTTTTTTTTTCAGCCGAAGGCAGTATCCGAAACACATTTCGATGTAAATGAGGCTACTTCGAGTTATTCTTCAATTCTAGAGGATAAAGTTCTCAGCAACGTTGCCACCGGGTGTTGTTTGCATGATTTTATACGACCACCGAATTGATTCTCGTCGAGGTAAGAATTTATTCTTGTCTCGCGAGGCGTTACCTCATTTTTCTTAATTTTACGCCCGAATAATTCTTCTTTTCAAAATTCATTTTAATGCTTCATATAAAGTATTTGCGCAGATAAGATCGAATAAGAGAAAAAAAATCAATAGCTATTAAAGATCCTTCCGCCTCCAATTTATGCTCAAAATGAACGCAAGCGTCGAACTGTTCTTTATCGAGCGCATTGAAGCGAGGCAATAGATTGCAATTATCATTTCGGTCGAGTAAGCCTGGTAATCGGGAAGGCTTACGCCGGCTGGCAAATTATTATTAATTGCATTACCAGGGCTTACCTACGCGAACGGTTCTGCGGCACAGCCGATTGGTTACATAATTCAGGTACGCTAAGCTCCGGCCAAAATGCAAATAGAGGCTGCTTTCTATCAGAATGCAGAGGTATGCGGCTATTTTATGCACTTTCATAGTCTTTCCATTTTCCAATTATAATCCATCTCAACTGGCGAAAAATCTCCCACTAATTTTTGTCAAATGGTTATCATTAAAGGTTGACATTTTCTTTTCGCTCGAAGTATAAATTTAGCCTGATGTACGTAACTATACGTTATATTAGATCATTTTTCTCTTTGGAACAATCTCTCTCTGTCTCTCTCTCTCTTCTACCTCTGCTCCTAGAATTTTCCCCTTAGCTGACGGAATGAATACATTATTCATAAATGCCATCCCGTCTTGAGACCCACAGCTCAGATTCCTGCTCTCCACATACACCAGAGGATTTTTTCAATTCTGATTTTATCCAACATCCCATCGCCGTTCAATGATCCGAGCTTCGTCGTACCTGTTTCAACCTAGGCATCAATTTTTTTTAACCAATGCAAAATAAAATCGTTTCAAATTTCGCTGAAAAAAAAAGTTAATTGTTTATCAATTTTTCAACTCCAAATTAGTTTGGATACTTTCTTCTTTGCAGTTCAGGAACACGCTTTTGAGTTCATTATCAACCATAATTTATCACTAGTCTGAACGAAGATGAGGTACTCTTCAGCGTTGTTGACAGATTTGACCATGCTTCAACCTACCTACGATATAATTTCGTAAACTGATCAGTCTATGAACATCTTAAACAAGTTGTAACCGAAACGGTGGATCGTTGCCTCGACGTACATCCAGCACCAGCGCTCGGTTTGACTTGGATTCCAAGGACGACAAAGTATGACCAAGTTAAAGTCTGGGAAGTGAATCGCTCGCGCGAGGTCAGTGAGCCAGAGTGACCCTGTCGCGCTAAATGTATAGTATAATTCGGCATTCTGGAGGCATAACTTTGAATGGAAACTCCGCAAACTCAATGGCAGAAGGTGGGTGGGTGCAGGATAGGGACAGGGTCGTAGCGTATACATGGTGAGCTGGATTTGGTTGGATAGTAAGATTGAATTTGCGAACTTGGAGTTGAGGACGATGAGAACGGGACTGGGGATGGTGTGTAGTTGGGTAGTAGATGGGCGGGTATAACGGTGGCAGTTCGTGCCAACGAGACAGTGTTTGCCGATCGAATCAAGATGGCAATTACTTGATCCTGAGAGAAAATGTCAGGTGGTATATAGTCGGTGGATGTAGTACGCGTCCCAGCTGCTCGGCATCAATCGTGGATCGACGTAACGACGAATACACTTTGCCTGGTCGCCGACGCGTACCAGTCGAGTTTACACAGAGAGTTTACTTTCAATTAATTACACTCTCTTTCTTCGTTGCGAAACCGAGACTGGAAGATGGCACGTGAATATCGAACTTGCATTAATAATCTACTCGTTTCCTTTCTATCCATCCACCTGGACGTAACATTTATAGGTATACCGAAGCTTCATCTAACTCTCTGTAATGTAAATCTGTGATAATCGGATGAAGGGAACTATTTTTAGGTACATCTCGACTTTATCGGCTCCAAACTGCCCTTGACGTCATACTGTTCCGAAGGGACAGTTAGCGCACCGTAATGAGGAAGACCATGGGTGATGATCGTTGTTAAAATCCGTTAACTAGTCTCGAGCGAATCCATTTGGTGCGTACAAATCCGGCCTAGGCTATTTACCAGGTCGTTACTATGCAAGTATTAACATGTCTTTCGAACAAAGTGGGTCCTTTGATGCGATGGGCCGCGAAGCAAGGGACGCTAGTCAGACGACTCGAGCTCTCGCAAATGAGGGAAAGGCCGAAATACTCGGGAAGGCGGAAAGAGCTATCGTATGCAGGTTGGCACAAGACGTGCTCAAGACGTAAACGAGTGTAAGATGCATGCCTCAGCAGTGTCGCAGAGCCGTCGCCCCGTGGGTCGATACCCTTTGTTACCCTCACCTGTGTGTCGGTGAGGACCGGCGATTATCTACTTCAGGAAACAATGCCCCCCACAGTACCGTCTGCAGCAGTACCCTGCTAATTCGTGACTAATCACCCGCTTCAAATCTTCACCTGTACTCCGAATTATCTCTATTTTCGACTACAAGTTTCGACCACTTCAATTTGACGATAACGCGAAGCGTGTCCGCTTGTATGGCGTTCGCATGATCGCTGTCTTCGTAGACTTGCGTTTGATTTTTATCTCCTTTTTCTTATTTCAAAAAGATGTTTAACACAAATTCACATCGTTTGCTTCACGTGTGAAAAACTAGTGGCATGAAAAAATGCACCACTCGCATAACTTGCGAATAACGTGACGCAAACTGGTAGAAGAAAAATCGACAATCTTTGTAACAAGTCAGCAGACTTAACACTGGAGGTTGCGAAACACGTGCACTGATCTATAAATCTGTACCTGCATCCTGCCTCGAAATTCAAACTGAATTCTGTGGTGGTGATTTGTCCCAGACGGATCGGCCCACCGACAGACCCCGTGGTTGTTTGTCAAACGCATACATTATACGTGCTTGCACAGCTCAGTTTTGCTTTTTATGATAACAAAAAAGATCCACCTGCTCCACGTGTCTGGTTGTTCGAGAGGATGATGGATTTATTGCCAATGTTTGTCTACTACCTAAGAAATTTGTTGAAAGTAAATTCACCGTATTGTTGTAATTTGTAAACAATAGTCGATGGATACAGAGTTCTTTTAATGGTCCAACTTTAATTTTTCAGTGGATGACTGGAGTTCACAGACAGACAGATTTCATCCGTGCAAGATCAGTAGGAAAAGTTTGCCTGGGCTGCTTTGTCATTTTTCTGTCCACATTGATACGTATATAGTCGTCCGGTTGGTAATAGGTAGAAGCTAAGCGTAGTTTTCTCATTTTCCTCAAAAGTCTGGGAGTAGCTTTCAACTGATTCCAAGTTCGGAGCGTTTTGCTGCCCCTGAGGAACAAAGCCGGTACCGCTGGTTGGTAGAGTTGCAAATACAGCCCCGGAGGTTGGCGTTTTTATTTCAAAACTTGGCTGGCTTTTAGAATGTTTTAAAATGTCGAGCCGACGTTGAGAACAGGGTCGACGCTGAGGGGAGTCGAGGGCGGCTGGTGCCCGGAGGTCGTGGCTCTGGAGTACTCGGTGTCACGGAGATGAGAGAATGGCTAACCGAGAGGACGGGGAACCGTCCAGGAAATGAAGACGACAAGGACACCCTCTAAAATGCTTCCAGGTTCCTCTTATCTTTTCTCCCTCCCGCCGCTACTTCTCGAGAAATTGAAAGCGCTTACGCTTTTTATAATATGGAGATTACCGAGACAGGTATATATATATACGCCCTCTGCGAGAGTTTGTCTTCGTCAACATTGTCATCCGTTGTATGGCTGCAGCTTAAGAAAAAAAAAACATCAAAACGTTGAACATAGACATTTTACAAACATCAGCAAATGGCCCAAAAATCCATCCATAATCTTGTTTATATACAGACAACGTAGGGAAGCAGTTTCAACAAAACTATTAAAATACCTGCTGCTACTCAGCCTCAGGTCAGCCGCCAGAAAAATGAAACAAAAATACCACTGGCGGATTCCGTTTTCTTTCCGAGGTGTCAAGGAACTTTTTCTTGATATTGGACCAAGTCAATCACTGTCCAACCAACAACTAATCGTTTATTAACTTGTTCGTGGGATTAGCAGCACGGCCGTAACATTTGGTGGCATGTGTGGGATGTGAGCAGATGCTATTAGCAGCGACCCTTCAAACGAGACGATACCATCGCGGACGAACCCCGTCCACATTTTACTGAAAACGCGAGACATGGCACTCGAGGGGTCTGGTGTGAATGGGGCTCGATTGCGATCAGCTCTGTAACTCAGTTATAACGCCATCTCCTCTAGGAGTCGTATAGTATAGCACAGTCAACGGGGTGTAGCAGACGTCGGAGCCGTCGGTGTGGGTGCGAGAAGCGAACTTTCTCACATCTGCAAAGTCATGGCTCACTGAGATGGGCGGAAAACGATCAGACGATGGAGAAACTGATAACTACCTTTCAATCGTGGTTAGAACAATTATATGAACTCCGTTACTCAAGTCTCTAACGCGCTCACGTCGACGCGATGAACGGCTCACAACGAAGTTGAATTCTGCGCACTTTCGATTGTTTGGAAATTTCCTTTAAGACTCTACTGTACTACGTACAGGATACTACGTACTATTTCGAAAACTTGTTTTAGTTTTCAATTTCACATTATTTGCACTTTTTAATGCTGAAATCGACGATGACGATGGTGTGAAGATACCACGCGGTAACATCGAATGTTGGCCGAGCTCCGAGCTTTTGGATATTTTTCAGAATAGACATATCGTCTCGATTTCAGAGCGAATGATAGTGAACTTTCGGAAATACACAGTTCAACTTCTCATATGTGATAATTACCAGAAGCGTATAAACAACGCGCATCCAATCCTTGCTACGAATTCTACCAGAGACGGTGATTCAGAGGACCAGCTGACATGTTTTCGCATAACACGTGTGGACGGAGATTCCATGGGTCAAGAGATCGTCACCTTCAACGACTATTCATCACCCCGTCGCCAACCCTCAATTCCCGTTTGATCCCCGCTCTGCATCGTTGGCTTAGGCGCGGAGAGGCCAGAGCGCAATCCATCCGTCCACTATATATAGCCATATATAGTACATATACGACATTGTATATACGCCGAATGACACCCGTGACCCAGGCTTGGCATCCATATTTTGTGAATGGAACCGTCTGGGGTAGTGGGTATGGGACAGAGTACGCATATTTGCGTCCGGCAACAATGACCGCAATCAATGCAGCCGCACTTTGCTCTTCAGGCCTCTCGTTCGTCGCGTCGCGTCACGTCGCTTGTCCTGTCCTGTCCTCTTCAATCCTCCACCGGACTCTCGGACTGACCAGTACACGCCACTACCCTATTGGCCCCAATTGCCTTTTGTCAGCTGTCCCATTGTGCGCGTGTACGCCGTGCCTATACGCGTGTGACAAAGGCTATACGACCACCGTAGGCATCGGTGAGTCAAGTGAACGACAATCTTTTTCCCGTCATGTTTTTCGTTTCATTTTCTACGCACGTGTTCCCTACTTTCTAAGACGGGACTGCCGAAATTCGTAAGCTTCCTGCGTTTTGTCGAATCTTTTACGAGGGGAAGAAGTCTTCAGGTGTCAATGAAAATGCCGAGTATATGTGTGTTTCAATTCACCAACGCCTACCAAGTGGAACAAATTTCGTCGCGCGTCCAATGGGGTATATCGTTGGTAAAAAAATTTATCGGTGACCTTGTCCTAAATTTTGTATCCTGTGAAATGGTTCTGTCCCTACCTGGGGCATAAAGTGAGGTTCGTACATATACCTATATAACTACGTATATATACTATATAACCACGTCGACGAAAGTATTTGGCTTTTCAGCTTCACACGAGTTCAGGGCGAGGGGTACTCCTGCGGGAATAATAGGGGGACATGAAGGGACTTTCGTGGATGTCATAAATTTATCAACTAATGAAATAAAAAGAAGAAGAGAAAAGAAGAAGAAGAAGGTAGAAAAAAGAATAAAGGGGAAAATAGAGAGGAAAAACTACGAAGGTTCGATCCGTGGTGATGCTGAACAAAGGAAAAGCTTGTTAACCCAAAAGATGAAAGATAGAGCCTGAATATTTTAATTTCTGTTTTAAAACTGGAAAATGGTAAGCAAGTTTGTTAATTATTACATGTTAAAAAAAAATCATGTGCTATTGAATTTTTCAGGACTTGACGGGAAATCACGAAGAGGTTGCGGAAGAAATTTCACGGCAGCTGTGAGAAAGCGATACCGTAACAGGACTGCGACGGTTATCCTCAAATCAGCGTATTCCTTATACCAGTTGATAAATTGCTCGTCAGGTTGTCAGAGAGTTTTAGAAGGCTATGACCTCTGTGGCCTATGGGGTCTCGGATATGAAAGCTTTGTTTTACGAAGCAAGGGGATGCTGAGCTTGTCGTAAAATGTTTACTAGCAACAAGGGAGGGTGACGGTCGCTTGTGATCTTCGAACCCAGGCAGCTCAACGACCCGTTGTCATTGGGAGCAGGGCAAGCCATGTAGATTGACACGTGCAGACGACGAACAAAAGCAAGATGAATATATGAAGAAATCCTCATTCTTGTTAGTCATCATTGCCAACATGGAACACCAAGGATTATTGCAAATAAAGCTTCGACGATCTAGACGATAAGTTCACATCTCCCATGAGGAAAAAATTTGCAGATTTCGGTACGAACTGCTCGGAATGATGACAATGGAGAAAACTAAAAGTAAGAATGAGAGTTCATGGATGTACATTATATAATATGGATACGTTCGGAGGAGCCAGCTCTTCAGCAATTTAGTTACCAGATCGCCTTACTCGTAATTTTGCCACGGATCTTGTAGCTCATTAGTGTCAGTGCTGGTGTAGAGTTTAGGGCTTATGGTTATACGGAAAGCTGATGTGTACGGTATGCCACTGCTATATATACCTGGGAGTATTAGGCAACGGGATGTCTGGGAACGAGGAGCAGAGGACATCGATGATTTCCCAAGAGGACGCGTCTCCGTCTACGTCTTCGTCTCAGCATCAGCCTCCGCTACCTCCATCACCGCCCTCGTTCCGTCTCCCTTCAACCTCTCTTGTTGCTCCTCTACTACCTCATCCCTCTTTCCTCGTCCCTTTCTGATGAAGCTCAGCCTCTGTACTCGTGCACATGATTCTCCGCTCGCTTCACAACGATCCTCTCTTTACTATGGCAACGACTCCGTTAACGTTCTCGTTAGATCATCCTAGAACTACGCTCCCCTCTTAGGATCATTTTACAATATGTGTGAACGCACCAAGTACACTTGACTCTCTTCCCAATTAACGATGATCGTTATGCTTGGAAATGGATATAAAGGACGGATTTCAGTTTATTTTGAGAAATAAAGGAAATTAGGATCCTTGTATATACACTAGTCTGTCAAGTCCATACTGACACTTTTCGACATGTCTGGAGATTTGTCCTCCAGAAATGAATTTGCCTCCAAGTCCGTAAATGGTTGATTGGATCAATCAACGACACGTCATCATTCGTTGGTAGGATTATGATTGGTGCCCGAATATTGCATGTAATTTACCAAAATACTGTCCTATATGTAGACTTGAAACAGTTCTTAAAAAGATTAACGAATGAAATCCATTCGACTTAGCATTTGACAGACGATGATTTTGAATTTCTGAAGATGAAAATGCAGTTCGGTGAAAAATGGTAGGTATTGCAAAGTAACGACATGAGCCAGCTAGTATGCTATCAAATTCCTTTTACTAAGGTATTCCATTAAAATCCACCCTGTCTGGACTCGGATCCTGGTGGGAGTGAACAGGGCGTAAAGGAAGGGTGCGGACAGAGGTAGGAAGATGAAGGGAAGATGTATAAAAGGAGCTCCGCTGCAGGAAGAGAGGAAAGGAAGAAGCCCCGAACCGTTGACAGGCGGCAAATATTGACTCTTCGAAAGAACACACCACCTGCAACACAACGAACGTCGACGACCCTCACTGAGCTGGGACGGTAAAACCGGGGGAAAAACAATTGAGTTATTTATCGGGCTTCGCATGTTTTCATTCGCTAAGCAACGACTCGATTTCCTCTCTCTCCGAGGCGCGAGGAGTAACGGAAAGGAAACGGAAGCCTCCTCGCTTCCTAATTGGCAGTTACTTTTCCCTGATGTAATCGAATCAAACATCGACCGCCTTACGGCTTCTTAGTGCCATCATCATTTCTCTTACGCGTACTTTTTTCATCCAATTCACTCGCGCCTTGAACACAGGCGCATTAGTTCCGGTAATATAAATTGTCTCCAATTACGCCCGACGCACCTCTCAATAATTAGAAACAGTCACTCCCGCCAAATGAAACAGACTTTTATTTTTTCCTCTCCCATCAATAAGGCGCGATCGACTTATGCGCGCGTCGATGCCTTCGTCCTGCAGAGACGCGGCACTTGCTCAATAATTAAGACGCGTCTGCAGGGCTCGATTTAATTTTCATTACTTCCCTTTCAGTCACTCTCTCCCTTTCACTTCGCTGTTAAGATACAGTCTCATTTCCCCCAGAACCGTGACTGGAATCTTCAATTCATTTTGTACCTACAGTGCCATACCCCTCCAGACTTCCAAATAAACGTACAACCGAACTCCAGCAGAACTCACACCAGGAATCGATTCAAACCAGGCTTATTCGTGCAGACTTTGTTGCGCTATTTAAACAACAGTCAGCTCTAGTCACGTCCCAAAACCCTTCCCCCGTTACCGTATTTTCTATCTTATCGTCAGCCGGCAGCCACCGTCATTCAGACGTCCGAAAAACCGCCTCCTCAACTTGGAACCAGTAATTGTACAACTTTCACTGCCATTTATCCTTTGAATTGATTTCACCAACTGTCATTAAGCTTTGGCCATGTTTATTCGCTCGTGTTAAGATACTTTAGGGCATGTGTTGAGTCTTCGAAGATCATGAAGTCAGTCCCACACTTGCAATCTCCAAATTAGTTATACATCCGATACTTCTAATGCATCAGTCAACATGCGATGATGCGTACGGAATCGAGTGGAAGTAGGAATATCGTACACGTCAAACTTGGGTTCTCGCATTGGAGCTATAGTCATATAGTTTCAAGCCGAGGGATAATTACACTGTACTTTATAGTATCCCAGTTTAGCGAACACGAACAAAGTTACAGGATCCGTCTGAGAAAGGTTTCCCTGGGTTGATTCCGCGTTTTGTGTAAGTTTAAGCGTGTGTACGTTCAGGAAGGTAGCGAAGGAGAGCAGGATCAGCAATATCTGGAACTCGTAGATAAGGATGGACTAGCGGAGCCTACGAACCTGACACCATGACACTCGCGCGTCCTCGGACAGTCACCCTTGCAAAATTCCTAACATCCCGCTACCAGCAACGAGCCAACAAGACTACGCTCAGTTACGACAGCCTTCAACCTCAGCCGTAAAACTGTAAAGGCTTATTCCACCCGACTTGACATCACAGTCCTCGTACACATTTTGCCTGACACACATGCATAGACGGGGTTTATTGTTTCATGTCCGTGAGAAATTTATCACGGTGAGACAAGGAGAATGTATGGGACATAATTCTGTGAAAGAGTGATGTGAAAATGCTGTCGTTGGATACTGGAACTTATGGTCACTATTGGTTCATTCTCGAATGAGTGATAGGTGAACCTCGGTGAGCTTACACAGAATTTGAGTTTGACGTAAACTGCGAAAACGAGTTGCAATCTCACGTCGATAGTAAAACGATGCAAAAAACGGAAGCTTCACTTCTTGTTGGTTGTTCGAGCGACTTCTTGAAGGCGATGGAATCCATGAATTGATTGAGTGATAGGTGCCGGCGGATTCCTGTCCGTGGAATCCAGACTCCTTTAGAGCCTGGAACGATAGGTATATGTAAACAATCAATCTTCCAATCAAAGTTGGAATTCAGTACTCGTCGAGCGACACCTCTAACGACGCAATCTAAATTCCTAAAACAACGGGGAGTTTCCGTACCATGTACAAGCAGAGGAAGCCGGTGTACACACACGTAAAGTTGTGTTGGTCGGTACATATTTCAGTGGGAAGACGCTTTCACCCTCTGCAGGTGGTATACAGAGAAACAGACATACCTGATGCTGGTGGTAAACTTGGAGGTCTAATTGATCGTGGTGGAGTGATACCCGGAACAAAAGTATACAACCCTCTCTGGACGACTCGTCGAAAACGGAATGCCTAGGAAAGTAAAAGGTTGAAAATCAGACAGCACGTACACTACCCCGGTACTTTTGCATTTCACTCCGTTCGTTTTACCTCTTTATTTCGGTATCTTTTGCACACTGTATCCCCAGAAAAGGGGAGCTAGAAACTCGTTATCATGTTCCGTCAGTAAAATAGATTACCATCGCTGCCAGTACTAACGACTACTGCTGGTGTATACGTGTCCGTGGTAATTACTGCCTGGCACGGTAGGACCACCGTGGTGGTACCGTAGCATGCAAAATATGTTCTCTTTCAGTTTAGAGTCTATCCAATTCCGCGCGAGCTCACCGTTCTTTGGATTTGATTTTTTCACATCCCTCCAGGGACTCGGAATTCAAATGCGAAATATTTTCATTCCAGTCCGTTATTACACGTAAATTGGCTTGTTCTATTCCATTCCATCTCCAAGAGATGATTATCTCTTGCGACTCTCTTCCTTTGTACGGCTGCAATTTACCTAATGGCTTTACCGGTCCGTGACACTAACGCTGGAGCTACATCGTAAGGGAAATAAATTTTGAAATATGAAAAAACTCAACGCTCTGTGAAAATTTCTCGGCCTTTTGTGACTGTGTCTTATTCGCTGTTGGAGGAAGGCTGAAACATCTAGTGAACATCAGTGGAAAAATATGCTTTCGAGCGTTACTTTGACCAGGGTTTAATATCAGACTTTGATCGATAAAAATCGAATATCCTTTTCAAAGCACAGTTTCTGAATACTATTCTGTTTACCTAAGCTATATCAGTCGGAAATTTTCGAGTGCGTAGGCAGAAGCGTTCGAAGAGCAAGCGGCAGACGTTTCCATTTCATTATTGCAAATTTTCTTTTATTGCCCAGCCTGAGGCGGCGGTGGATGAAAGATATAAGACACTTTGTGCCCCCGGTAATAACACTACGTGGCAATATGGTTGCTTCGCAGCTTTGGAGCTTGCGGTGTGTCGACGTTATAGGGGGTCGCAGCATAAAAAGACCTCCCTGTTTTCCTTATGTTCCAACAGCTCTCCAGTAGCCCTCGTTCTGACATCAGCGCGCTTTCGAGCCCCGTTTCAAGGTGTGAGTGAGAAGTTCATTCCAACCTGCAAAATTGTCCGTGTCGCAAACAGAAGCCCGACCGTTCCGCGTGTACACCAGGCTTTATTATTTCAGCGGAAAAGTTGAGAGCACCAAACTGAAGTTGTAAATTGCTGCGTGGGTAGGTTTCGGTAAATTTTCGTGGCATGCGGTCGAGTGGTTGGAATTCACAAATTTGCCACGGAAGATATTCGAGATTTTGAAAACGAGAAACGGTTCCCTTACCTACTCTCGTACTTGTACATAACTAAACTGCTTTAAGTGAACACCGAGATTTTATCCGTTATCGCTGTGTTAACCAAGCCGCTTACGAGCACGATCTTATCTCGAAGAAGCATCGGAAGGGAGCAAAAAGGATTCTCAACTATAATCGGGCGATAAGAATCATCAGGGATTCAGTGTGGCTGGTGGGTTCAGTATATTTATCCACGGGCTACCTGCAGACTACGTTGCCTCTTGCTCAGGGCGAAACGATGACTATATCACATGAATTAAGATTATCCGCTACGATTACTATGGCATAATCACGACGCTCGAAACTTTGATTATCAAGATTCAAGTTTTTGTGTAATTGCTGAATGTTCAAGACCTTGAAAAACTTGGCAATGAAATTTTAAAGGTATTTTCGGGTCCCATCAAACCATAACATGTCACTTTTAATCATCCTCTGCTGTGTGAAATTTCGTATTCATTTTTGCCCCACATCCGCCGCATATCTATTTCCGGTCTCCAATTACGTTCCCGCATTTACGTCACGTCCACCGTTTTCATCTCAATATTCCATCTCATTTTTTCCCCGCAGCGATGTATAATATTTCCTGAGGCATTGCGCATCATTGGGTATAACGTTGGAATACTATTGAAGGAGCGGAGCTAAGGGTCTCGTTCCCGTTTCTATTCATGGTTGAAAAGTTCCTCACCGAAGTAGGTACGAATCACCTTGTGCGAATCGTTCGTTGTTCATCACTGATTCAATTTACCATCTATTTCTCCGCAGGTCATTCATGTCATGTATGATCCTTAAATATGCTTTGCAATATGTAGCAGGAAAAACTGTGACCGACACTTCAGTCCCCCATGAAACCTCCGTCAATTTTCGCATCTCGAGATAAATTGCTCAGCCAGTTTTCACGTGACTGGAGCACCGTCTATACACCCTTGTCCAGTAGTCAAACGTCAAGTGCACACATCGAGAGAGTCCAATTTTTCTTGTCCTTTCTTGTCCTTTATTTATTTATTTTTTTTCATTTTCTTGCCAAGAGATGACGGTCATCTTCAAAGGCGGTGAACCGTATGGTCAGTTCCGCACGCGGTGCGGCCTTTCGCGCCTTTTCACCTCGATATTGAGGCTGAAGGCATCTGGTTGAAAATTGTGAAACGAAAATTGCCACACCGTGACCGTACGAGACGGATATTTGCCAAAGGTCACAGGGCGAGGGGAACGAGGCTCGGTGTTTTACGATATTAAAGGGTTGGCGAATATATTCGTACAATTTTCTAAAGAGGGTCACGGCTCTGTACGATGACGGGACATTTTCCCATCAAACATCCCTCGTATGCTTCAGGTCTGAAAAGAATTTTCTAAACTCCGTCTACCGTTGCAGTTTACCGCGCATTTCTTTCCCCAATCTTCTCACTTTTTTCTTCTGCATTTCTATCTATTCGCATTTACTTGATTTGATACATGTATGTATTTATTGAATTTGCAATGTATTCAGAAGCACAATCGAATCTGTAATACCCGCGTAAGACCCCGTAGGGCTAAAGTGCTTTGCACGGCTTGATATCCTCGTGACGACATGCCTTTGATGTTCGGTTCGGTGGGATCTTTTTTTGTTCTTTCTCTTTTTGTAGAACATGACTAATTACAGAAACTGGTATGTTCAAATGGCCGTCTCGTTTTTATACAGGCCTTCTGAAAGGACAGACTGACTATAAAATGAATAAAATTTCCAACCCACCATCGACAGACCCGAGGGAACTCATCTACGATGAAATTTTCACCTGAATACCATTTCAGAACGCGTCGTCCACGTGTTATTTAACATTCCAAAGCTTGACCCCGGCAAATGAGTTTTTAAATATGAACGTAAAACTGGATACTATTTTTACTTTCATTATTTTTACGGCTTGATCCTGACACTTTTTTCTGTACATCGGTTTTAAATTCAGCTAAAAAATTTTAATATCTTTCTTTCGGATCCGTAATTTTGATACGACATCACAGCAGTAGCGAGGCGATAAAATGAAAAATCATTCCTGAAATCAATCATCCTGTATATCATTATTCACTGACGTTGTGGATTTGACTGGTTGATATTTGTTCAATAAAACAGACAGCCGGAAGATCAGTTTTAAAACACTTTTCCACACTTTTTATTCTGCTTATCAGTTAATCGACAATCAAGACAATACAAACATCAATAAAGCGCAGAGGAAATTAATTTCCGAGGCAAATGGATGAATGAATTTCATTATAAATTGAAGAATAATTTTCCGAAATTGATATTGATGAGTTTTTAATTGGAAAAGAAAATATTCTCTTTTGATTTCTGTAACAAAACCGATTATGAAATTTTCCCAAATTCCGGTGAACTGGATCCGTTGATCAATCCTAGGATTTGCGGAAATTTTCGAGTTCAGTGAATCATTCTTTGCAATTCATTGAACCGAACGTATCAAAATTGGCGAAATCATGTCGGTTGTTCGGGGTTAGTATTGCTTTACAGAAAATTTCTTGAAAAAAGAAAGAACTGGGAGACGGATCGGAGCAGAAAGAAAAACGAAACTTTTCGATATGTACAGCAGGCACGGGGTGCGAATTTGTTATTTTAGGATAGCTCCGAGAGCCGGAGGAATCTTACCAGAAGCGTAGAGATATTGGAACTCGGTGGAATCCAAATAGCATTTTGATTTACATGATCATGAGAGGTACGAGAAAAATGTGAAAAAAATTCTCTAGGCTTAGAACGGGTGAGTCTTCGCTAATATAAGGGGCTTTCCATGCCAATTCAGTAAACGATCGATCATGACATTTTTTAATTTCACCAAGGATTTTTTTTTACGTTAACAAGACTCCTGAACAGCTTCCAAGAATTTTTACAAATTTTTTTAATCACTCATTTTTGCCCCATGATTTTTTAAACCTATCTCAAAAACACCCAAATTGATTTTCATGAAACAAGAAAAAAAAACATTTCATTTCCGATAGGAAACATTTTCACGCAAGATTCAGAGTTATTTTTTTATTCGTATTTCCTATTTTTTCAATCGTTTACTCTATTTCCATATCAATTAAAAATCTATTATAATACATATCGCATCTCCGATTTGATTACTGATTTTTTTTTTCAATTGCTGCTCCAGTTTCAAAAAACACACCCACGATTTTTTTTCTCAAAACTCTCTTTAGCACACGTTTTATTTTATTACAAATAAAAACTTTTGGAAAAATTCCTAAAAGCTTTTCAGGGGACGTACGAACGTAAAAAAAAACCTTGGTGAAATTAAAAAATGTCATAGTCAACTGTTTACCGAGTTGGCGTGGAAAGCTCCACAAGTACTTTTGCAAATTCAATATATTGTGTGAAAGTTTAGCGCGCTTATAATTGACGTGGGTTAAAGTGTCCCATTTTAAAAAGTGCGAAGCCGGGGCAGAGCCGACGCGCAGATATAGGTGACAGCATATCCTGCTGAAATTGACGAGGAAAAATGGAAAACACGAGCCGTTCAAATTGCTTCGAGCCTCGATTCGATGTACGTATATATATATATATATATATATATATATATATATATATACGGTATATCCGAGTGTGCTTGCAATGGTTGCTATGGTTACGCTCCATTGCCATCTCCAGGTTCTACCTCACACGTTTTTTCCCGCTACTTTTTCTTCTTATGTATAGAATATTTGCGAAGAAATTTTTTGTCAAATTTCACTCGGATCTAATTTCTGGAGTGAACAATTTTCCGTGAAAATTTTGAGACTGTTTAGATATCTTTCATGAGGTTCTGGAAGTCTTATAAGCAATGTGGACTTCGCTGAAAAATCTGCTCAGTAATTGTTTGCTTATTGGAATTCGTGAGTTTTGAAAGAGAATTTTATTTTCTTCTGATTTGACGGGTGTGAATATAAATATAAGAAAATCAAAAAACCGAAGAGTTCATACAATACCGAATTCTCAGAAGTGTGAAAATCTATTTTATAAAATTTTTAAAATATAGAAAGTCGAAATAGTAGAGTCGAAGAAAAGTAAACCAAAATTCTTCAAGAGTTTGAAATTTTTCCTGTCTGTGCTTTAATCTTTCTAAAAAAACTCTGCCTTCTCTTTATTTCAATTTTCTAAATTTTGAAACTCTGCAGCATAGATTTTTGATCTTTAGAACTTTGATACCGCGAGCCTTCCACATTCTAACCCCTCCCCGAATAATTCGATCATCATTTGCATAACCTTTTTCTTCAGCTCCCGTACATTTCATCAAGACTACAGACACCCGACTAGGAAGTAGTAATTGGTTCATAAAATCGCGCGCATAAATTTATATTTTTAACCATCGGTAAAACGGAAAGAAAATTTCCAAGAAATCGTACGTCAAGAGAAAATTTAGAAAAAAAAAAAAAAAAAAAACGCAGACGATGCGTCGAGTTACTGGGTAGTGAAGACCGTTCGTGCGTAAGGAGAGGAGGATCGTTGGAGTGGTTAGCGCAAGGCGAATGATTGCGTAGGACGAGCAAACGGGGAAGTCCGGGGCGTCTGACTAGCACGCAGCTTTTACTACTGCCACTTGTTCCGGCGCACCTCGAGTCTGACTGATTCAAAGGGGGGATTCCCCTAGATGCGAACTCTCGTTTCGTTCGGTAGACTACGCTTTACGAGTGCCGTTCATTCTTTTATCCAACCCCCCCCCCCCCCCTTTCCGCCCTTCTCTTTCTTGCCCGTTTTTCCTTTTCGCCCTGAGAAACTCCCGGAGCCATTACCTCCTCACCCCTGATCGTATAGCATTGAATCAAACGCTAATAGAACCGATCGGTTCGGATCTTGAGACGATTGTTTTCTCGTTCAACCCTCGCGCGGACGATATATTGGTAAGCGAACTCGGGTTCGCCGCTAAATAACAATACCACTCGGAAAATCAGCGCCAAGATTTCTTCGACGCGCTTCGAGAATCCGCGGGGATTGAAATTTTTTTTCTTCTCGATGTCCGTCTTTCCGTTATCGGACGAAATTTTTCAGTTTACTCTGTACACTGTTGGTTTTATTTCTCTCTCTCTCTCTCTCTCTCTCTCTTTTGATTCTACAGTTGTAAATAAAACAATACTTTCTTTGAAAGAATCACTTTTCGATATAATAACGCTATTAATTTTTCTGATTTCGATTATTTTTCTTCAAGAAAAAGGATCCTGCACGCGAAATGAAGAATTATAATTTATTTAGTCGAGCTGTAAGAAATCGGAAACTAATTTTTGCTTCGGAGTTCCTCGACGTCACGTACCGCATGCGGCAGAGCGACTCGACGATGTTGTAAATCGAATTTATATAGCTGGCTAGTTACGAGAGGAAGTAGTCGCGATCTAGAACGTGCCGATGGGTTCTCACCTGTTAGCTCGCCGATAAATCAGATGTTCAATTGCACACAACCCAGGGTATATAAGATTTATTTTCAAGAATGCGACGTCTTCTGCAGTCTGCATAGACTCTATTTGCGTGAATGAATCAGGCTTGTTCATGAAAATAAGTCTTACATATTTTGAAGAAAAAAAAAAAAAATTGGACGAATTTTCCGACAATTATCATTAACTGCGAGCTTTGCGTTCGGTTTTTCACAGTAACGAACGAAATTTATTTTCTCTCTTAACGGAGCTTTTGCGGCGAAAAACGTACCGGGGTGTGAATTTTTGATAACAACTGTATGGATTTGCGTAGAGAAGCTTTACAGCTCAGGCTTTTGCTGCAGGGCTTTTACGTTTCAATCTTTCAACTCACGCTTACATAACGTATGAAATTTTTATATACCTCTCAATACGCGATGCTTTGGACTCCCTCGGGTGTTTGATTTCGGCATCGACGTAGAGCGAGAAAAATATTTGTTAATCATTTTCGCACCCGTTCGGTCTAGCGAAAAATGAAAATCCGCACATTCATTTTTCCCCCACTCGCAATCTAACGCGCAGATACCCGCCTCGACTTCACCCTGTTTCAGTGTTTTCTAATGAAGCACGATTTTATGGATGAACCATTCCGTTTAAAAGAGGGAAAGAGGAACGAGAGAATGGACCGAAGGGAGAAAATGTCGATGAAGCAGGAGACGGGGTGTGCAGGCTGATAAACGCGCTTTGCGAGACCTTCCATTCAGCGAGAACGCCTCTTCCAACCACCAAAACGGGGGTGAAAAGTCCCCGACCTACGATATCGGACAATAAAATCGATCAAAGTTTTCTCTTGGGTGAAATTTGGATGAAAACTAAATGAAATAAATTTCCACAATTTGTCAATGAATTTTTCGATTCGATTCAATTTTTCCAAAATCAATACAATTCTCCTCCGATTCTACAAACTTCATTGAATTTCGCTGAAACTATAACGTAAAAAAAAAAATGTGCGGTGAAATTTCATAGACTACGTGTAATTTGGTATTTGTTAATCTAACACAATTTCGTGTCGAATTTCCGACTTAACCAGAAGAAAATTGTCTGTTTTCTTTCTTTGTTTTTTTTTTCACATTTTAAAAATACAATAGCAACCTTCATGACACCAAGCACTTGCTATCATGTTTGAGTCGATTGTATTCTATCAATTATTGTCTATATTCGTCTGATAGAATGTTAAACAAATAGTTGTTGAGGCACTTCCTCAAATTGTTACGAATAAGAATAATTTCATTGCACATTAACCGAAGTATCGTAACATTTTCATCAAACAAAATGTCCAGCGTGATAAAGAACGAAGGAAGGAAAAATGAGTAAAGCCAAACAGTGTGTAATAAAATAATACTTGTCGCGAAAAATTTTATCATGTAAACAAAGGAGAAAAAAAATAAAACAATATAAAAAAATTGGTAATATCGTACCGCTGAAATAGCCAACGGCAAAGTTTAATAACTGCGTAAACATAAATTTTTACGAGATAGGAGAGGAGAGGAGATGAGAGGAGGTGGCTAGATACTTTTAATGAGTGCAGAAGCACCGAGCGTTCGCAAATGCCAACGAGAACGAGCCTGTAGCGTCCGCCAGAGCGACCGGAGGGTAATCCAAAATATATTACCAGGGCTTTGTGCCACCCCTGTTGCCCGGCCAGTCACAAGCCCGACTGCAACCACCACGGGCCGAAGAGTTATTGCTGGCCTAGCCGCCGTTGGAACGAACCGCCCGATGTGGAAGTAGATAACAAACCGGGGCTCGTCAAAATTAAATATTATTTTCTTTTTTTTTTTATATACAACGTTGCCATTCCGTAGCAATTTTTTATTACTCGTTATTTATAAGGACGAATGAAATGTTAAGGAAGGGGAAAAAGCATTCGAAAATCTACTATCTATGTGTCATTAGTTGCTTCGACGACGAAGCAACAGTCCATAGACTGTGTCATGGAAATGAATCTGTTCGAATTCGAATAACGCGAATAAGGATATCAACAATTTGGTAAATGACTTTATGATTGAAGCGTTGAAAATAATTCAATGCTATTGTGCTTTCGATCCGATTCTAATGTTCTGAGCTTATTTTCTTCGCGATATGTTACACGGAGGGAGAGGAGGATTATTTGCATCAAGTTATATTCGTTTGATTCGGCTAAATTCGGCGAACGCAATGCATATTTACTTGATTCTCAATTTGACATAGATTTGAATCAAACCTTTGAATGATCTGGTTGAGTGTCAATTTATTCGAGATAACACGGAGCGAGTTCCTTGCAATAATCTGAATTTAGTATGATGAAAATATGTGACTTTAATGACTAAAAATTTGATTGAACGTACCTCAATCATTGTACCGACCATGGATAGAATCTATTGAATGATTTCCAGCAGCAAGTTTTGTCAGCAAGTAAAATGAACGGAAACAGACCAGAATTTAATCATTTTGAACGTTCTAATAATAAAACCGTTTCACAAATTTCTGATATATTGGCTTGTGTAATTGGAATTTGTTGAGATAGATTTTCGGTTTTTTCAAACGGTTTTTTCTCTTCGCCCAATTTTTGAATCAGGAAATCGGACCGATCGATCCTCAATTCAACCCAACGCATTCGTATATAATAAGTCTCTGGAAATATTTTCGATGTTTTGATTTTTATATTTCTATCTCTTTATCATAGACTTGAATTAAAATAATACCGAGCAGCCACTTCAAGGATAAATATTTACGGTTTCTCCTTAGTTTTCTCATTTTTCAATCGAGTTTCTGGAAAAATATTTTCCTTTCATTTCCTGTTCCGAAGATGGATCGACACACGAAGAAAAAGAATTCGTGATAAAAAAAAACTGGTGTTCATTTTATCGAGACAAACATTAATAATAACAAAGAATATTCTTCGGCGTCAATATAAAAAACAAAACAGCTGTCTCGACAATAAACTTATAGGTCCTGTTAAAGATTCGTAACTCTCGTGATTTCTATTTGACATGATGATTTAAAAACAAAAATATTTTGCAGTTTTTATATTGGTTTGTACCGTTTTTTTCCGAGAAATTACAAATATCCCAAATCTACTGACAATTTCTCTCCAGCTGTTTTTACGCATTCAACCTTCGCATTATTGAGCACTCAAATCAGTGACCCACAAATTTTGAGAACTAAATCTGTCCAAAATAAGTTTTACGAAATTCAAGGCGAATTCTAAATCCTACGTAACAATTAATAATTCGAAATTTATTCATAATTGTGGGGCAAAACGTTACCGCACCAACTTCAGATAAGATTCATTCATCTCTGACCCCTCCAGCCCCGCAAAACCAACCCTAGTGGATCGGATTCCCTCGAGACTCGTTCGCAGATTTAGGAGGGGTTGTTGGGAAAACGGCTCTTTAATAGTGCACGTTTCCCCTCCTCGAGGATTTGAAAATCGACCGCGGTTTTATTAAGAATTAGGCGAACGTTCCCGGCGGAAAAGAACGAGTGAATGAATCGAGAGACGATTTTCTTTTTCTTATTTTGTTCAAAAAATTACGCCAATTTTCACGAAGCAAATTTGACCCTCACAGATTGAACGAATCTGTGCAACTTCGGATTCTTTTTTTTTTTTACACATTATATCCAGATTTAGGTGCCTGTTCGTATTTATGAAACTGATAGATTCTTTGTTTGCAGTGGATTCATCGGCGTATCGCTGATTCCTAATTGCATAGTGCGAAATCTTGTCGAGCGCAATCAATTCGGAGACTGAAACGTCAAATTCGCAACATCCGCGCGTCTAATTAGCAGGAAGGTAATCAGCAGCAGCAGGAACGCTAATCAATATTAATCCTGAACTAAACTATAACGGCAGGAACGTGTATATATCTTTCCGAAATCTAATGATACCAAGATAATGAAGACGTGATAATCCGCGAAATGGAAATATTCCCAAATACCTGGAAAGCAAATTAATACCATATTATATTCTCTATAATTATTCTTTTTGGGTACGACGAAAATTGCAGGAATTATACTTTGTGTAAAGTCCTGAGTTTTTGAGGAAATGAATCTTGAATTTCTGATTTGCTTGACTGGATGTAAGAACCCTGGTAAAAATAATTTTGACGCCTGATAACGAATTTGATTTCACGATTAGGTAAGTAGAGAAATTCAGATACTTTCGTAGTTCTGGCATAAAATTTTTAGTAGCTTATCGCACTTTTTCATAGATCATCGTCGTATCTCATACATAATTGTAGAATGGCTCGCGTTTACGCGATCATTTTTCTTAGATCAAATTTTGAAGTGGATATAATTTTTTGTAGAATATCGTGTAATTTCTCATTTGGAAAAATAACAAATGTTAGCTTTTTCACAAGCCTTGAGACAAGCTGAGTTCAATAATATGCGACAGTTTCTCTAAATCCGTCTAGATCACACTCAAAAGATAAAAAGATGAGTCTTCGAATCAAAACCCAAATTTTGCTAGGTAATCAACTTGCCTGCCATAAGTTTTCCTTGTGTGAGTGACGCGATATTTATCGTTATTTCGCAAATGCATCGAGTTCATAAAAAGTTATACTATTCAGCGAAATTCTAAGAATACTGCAAGAAAAACAATTTACGTTGTCTGGATTCGAAGTTGTAATTATCATTCTTAGAAAATTGTGAATTATTATAATTCCTTGCAGAAACTGCTAGTTTTTTCCGAAATTTCACGAGTTTCTACGAAAAAAAAAAAAAATCTATTTCCTCCGTATCGGAAATTGTAATAATTTTTTATTGAAAATTGTAGATTTCTATCATATTTCGTAGAAATTTGTCATTTTCAATCCAAAGCACTACGATTTTCGACGCTTTTCAACAATGTTCCACGCTTTTGGACTATTTTCTACAATCTTCAATTAACTACACTTTATTGTAGTATAATTGGCGTGGAAATTATTTTTTCATCAGAGTATAACTGATCTGCACTGGTGCAAATACCTTTCGATGATACTCGAGAGGGTGAAAACAGCCGGAGAAAATCTTGGCTGGCGTTAACGCGCCGCGTCCAACCCTCTTTTATTGTTAGTCGACCGTACCGCTGATTAATCTCTGCTACTTGTTGATTTCTTCCGAGGTGGACAGAGATTCGCTTATACGTGTGCCTGCAGACCTCTTAATCCCCTACAAAACTTTCTTGGGCGAAAAAACTGCCGGCCGCTGCACCGCCGAGAAAGTAATAAAATAAAAATGCCAGATCAGGCGTCAAAGCGGGGTGGAAGACTTTCGTCGATCAATCTGTCGAACTCGTTGAAAGCTTGAATGCCAGGTTTTTTCAAATTTTTGTATCAGTACAAGCTGCGAAGATCTCTTTGAAAATATAAAAACAGAAAATGGATATCAACGCTTCGTGTCGAATTGCTAGATATTACTGAAAATTTAATAGTTTTTAGGTAGCTTGATATTGTTCTAGTTATTTTATTCCGAAGACTATTTTTTACAAAGTCGACGAAATGGATTCTTTTTTGTTGAATAGTGAATCCGGCATTGCAATTTGTTAATTAATCATGACCAATGCAGGTGCAATGTTGTGAAATTAAATATACCACGATAAAAATTTTACTAAAAAACGTTTCTCACATTAGTGAATTTGTAGAAAATAGTCTTTTGAATAAACGAGTCGTCGCAGAGTCAAATCGAACAAATCTAGTAAATTTTTTAACAATTGATCTGAAGCTATTTTAAACGTAAAAAGCACCGACATTTGCGCTTCGGTTCATTATTCCAGTATTTTTTATTTCCTCATTTTCTCAAGAGATTTTCGCGGCTTGCGAATATACTAATTGATTAAATATATCGAACGAATATTACGACTATATCGACAATGAAGCTGATAAACACTATCGAATATTGATCAATCATCCACCTCGACTTCCTCCTCTCTAGATCTGACAATAAGAACTGTCGCTTAATTCTGGTATAAGCGGTTTGACCAAAAGCATGGTCCTAATTATCGGGATTTCGAGGCACATCGAACGACCCGGTAGTTCTGACCGGGACCCGAAACGCCGTATGAAGGGGTGTCGGTTTAGGACGGAAACCCGAGAAGTTGATGATAATCCGGCTTTTCACCCTCAGGATACGCGAACGGTCTGATTTAAGGCGATATAAATTCGGCCGAGATATCGGATTTACGATTCGGATTGAGTTGGCAAAATTTTTCTATCCATTTTTTCTCTTCACGTTTAACAGCTGCTGAAGCAAACAAGTGACCCAAGTCGAATAATTCGAACGTGTAAAACGAAAAATAAAAAGAAAAAGGAAAAAACCGTATAGATAAAAATTAAAAAATCGTCGCAGGTCAGAAACTCGGAATCTCCGTACCGTCACAGCTAAGGGATGAAATCTTTGATCCGAGAATCCGATTAGTCTCTGTCCATCTGTGGAGATTCCCGCACATACATATATGTATATATGTATATACATACACCCAGCCAAAGTGCTCGAGTTCTTTCTTAAGGATTTTCTAAAGGATATACTCTTCCTCGGACTCGGGTCCCGGTTCCACGTGTGTTTGCCTGTGTGTCGTTGACGCGAGAAACGGTTCTTGCGAGGTGTGAAGTGTTAGATCTATAGAAGGGAAGGAGGGTGCCGCGGATGAACGCGAGAAGAGTGATGTATTTTCTGAGGATTTTTGCTAAGGAATGGCTTTCTCTGACTGCTACGCGACGGGTCTCTTCGGAATATCGGAGGCGAAAAACGTGCGAGGAAAATCTCTCTCTGCCAGGATTGGTTCGTAGTGGCGTTTCCTCAAACGGGGTGATCTACCCTCTCTTAACCCTGGCCGGTCACACCTCGGTAGAATCGCGTAACGGTCAAACCGGATGAAATTCAGAGCAAGAGTGATTTTTTGCTTCAAAAATGAGTTGTAAGAATCTAACGAAGAATCTCGGATTATTCAAGGATCGCGGAAAAAGCTCGCTCACTTTTTCCAACCAAAATTAATTGTTTGAACATTGCAAAACTCATTAGGGTCAAGGCGGTAGGACTTGAATTTCGTTACAACCTACAAAACGAAATAAGTGTAGAGGAAGAATTAGCTGTGCATCTTAATTAGAAATTAGTGATCCCTGCAAAACTCGAAAAAATCCATACCGAATCTGTTGCGTGAGTCACAAGTTTGGCAAGTAGGAATGGAAACTGAAATTGAACACTTGATCCCAAGGTGTACAGTTTGTGAGCAATGTAGTAACTCAAATACCAAAGAACCATTAATGTCACGTGACATTTCAAAAATCCCATTTAATAAAGTAGCGAGTGAAGTTTTGGAATTTGAGGGTAGTGATTATCTGATTTTGCAAGATTATTATTGCAAATGGTTTGAAGTGACAAAACTGAAAAACGAGACTTCAACCGAAGTCATTAAGAAATTAAAAGCTGGATTTTCTACTCACGCGATACCACAAAATTTGACAAAATTACAGACCATTTTGTAAATAAACATTCACGTCTTCCGTAGATATACACTTTATTAAGATTGCTCGTATAACAGAAATAACTTTTAAAAAGATACACTAAACTAAAAATTTCTTTCAGTGTAGTATCGATGTAATCAAACCTCGTGATCATTGCCATGCACATTTGCGAAAATTGCCACTCATGTTCATCTCACCGGCTTCCTTCTCACGCTTATGGCAGATTAAATCACCGTCCGAAATGGCGAGGATCGCGTGTCTCTGCTCAGTTTCCACATTCGTACGAATTTCGTCCTGTATTCTCGCAAAACAGGAAGAAAATGAGAAAACCCGTCGTACAAAGAACCGTCATTTCTTCTGATGACAAACGCCGTTTGTTTCTTTTCATTTTTATCTCTCATACATGAAGAAAACTCTAAAAATGGAACAAATATTTCAGCCCGTCTAAAAACAGTCCACATATTCTATTCGCTGATGGCTGGAACGTTGATGCACAAACCTATCAAATTTCGCTGATGCCGTGTGACTTTCACCCCAACACCGAGTGGAATAATCAAAAATATGATCACGTCTGCGACAAAAATTGGCTTGGAAAATGATGAGGGATTTTCTCGACGAAGTGCGTGTTTATACGTCGCATCTTTGTGTGATAATTTGAGGAAAGGAAAAAAAACCAGGGGGTGAAAAATTATGCACGAAACGTTATCCGTCTAACCATTACTGTATGAAATGATCCATGAAACGAGATATAAGACGAAGGAAAATTGACGCTGTTGGCTGTTTATCAAATCCGACATACTTCCGCACGTGAGTCTTTGTAAATCACATCGAACTCGAGAAGAAGTTATTCGTAACGTTTGCCGAGTAGCGATATTTGCTCGAGGGGCAAGAGGGTGAAAAGTTGAAAAGTTACAAGCCGAACGATTTTCCGCAAATTCTCCTCGATCATTTAACAATTGCTCAGCTTGTTCGGGACTCTCGACAGCCGTTTTACGAGCCGGCCGAAGCTGTCTTGAGATCGTAAACAACCCGCGGAGGATTTAGAAGGCTCTTTTACCCCCCGGCTCCGCGACCCCTTCACCCCAGGAACTCGTATTCACTCTCTTCTCATGTTTTGGACAACTCACTGTCCTCCAAATTTGGTTCACCCAGAGTCGGAGTCGGAGCCAGGTTGAAGTTTCGAATTTAAAAAGTTCCGTAAGCGCCTAATTCCGAATTATTTGGTGGCGAAACTTGAAGTAAAGTAATCAAACTTTGAAGAAACAACAAAGTTTCGAATGGTCGGAAAGCCGACGGCTCAAAATTCCGAAATGCAAGAGTTCGAAAGTTCGAGTTTCGATAGAGCGGAATTCCGAAAATTAATATATACTCACACAGCGTAGTTTACTCAACGATTACGTGTAAAAAAAACCTAAGAACGGAAAATCGGAATGACCAGAATTCCGAGATAAAAATATCGAAACACAAACGGACATCGAAGAAACATCAAAGTGATGAAATTTCACCTTGCCAAAAATTCACGGACCTAAAAATCGTCGATCATCGGCGTTTCGATACATCGGATTAAAAAATGTTCTCATTTTCGCACTTTCGAAACCTCGATGTTTCGTCAGAGTTTATTGTCTCTACTTTAAGTTTCGCCACAATAATTCGAAATTTGGCGCTTTCGTAACTTTCCAAGCAGGGAATTTCAACCCCCCGCCCATCCGAGTCCTACATCTGGACGGCGAAAAATAGAGTGAAGAAAAAAAAGTAGCCAGCCACAAAGGGCCAGAGGTAAAAGTAGACTCGGTGAGTGGCACTTGAGCCAGGGAGGATGATTTGCATCCTGAAGTTAGGTGACTATTTATCACGCGGCGATGCCCGGAGCGTCGCGGCGGTAGGTATCCGCCATTTTGGAATGTCTGTAACGCCGATAAACGCGAGCCAACATCAAAGGGAGAGCTTCTCGGCTAGGCTACCCTTCTTCTCCCCCTCCCTGCGCTTCTACCACTTTTTCTAAATACCTACGACCCATTTTCTCTCTGCTGGCCATGCTGCATGAACATTTCAGGCTGCAGCGGGTTGCTCAGGGAACTTCATACACGTATCTGTGTGCGCCTCTCTGTCCAGGTACCCTGCAGCGAAAAAGAAACGCTAGGAAAAAGGAAGCAGATGAGAAGAGCAGAGAACGGCTCACCCCGATAGCTCTATATTCTTCGTTACGTAAAGAATGTTTCGTGAAAAGTCATCGCAGTTGCTACAACTGAAACGTTTTAATACCGATTGAACGTGAGATGAAAAAGACCGATAAAGAAAAATGTAGTGGATAGTTTGAGATAGTGTCAAGAAATACGGATTATTCATTTATTTAGCTGGTTATTAACGAGTCGTACCGTCAAGTTTATCGTGTAACATAAAATGAATTCTTCCTACTCGTCGCAAACCAACAGACTTGGCATGATAGTTCTAAATATAAATAGACAGCACATGCTGTATAAATAAAAGTATAATCGAATCTTAACAAAAACCGACAAATATTGGAAACAGAGAAAGATATTAAAAACAAAACAATGACGATTAAATTGGATAATTAATATTATTATGTGCTATTTAGACTGTTGAAAATGATTTTCGATTCTCTTTCCTCTTTGATACTGAGCATCGAAATAAATCAGTGGCTGATTGATTGCCTGATCCGAATTTTCTTATTGAATTATACTTTCGGAATTTATAGTCTCGCATAGATTTAAAATAAATTGTCTTCTTCAAATGTTGTAAGTCTACTACTACTATTTATTTTGAATAGGATACATCGTCGCCCAACGATCAGAAATTCAGTGTTGTTTTCAAATAGAGCTACCACTCTTTCGAGTATCCGGATTATCCGAACAACCCGGATCCACCGGATCCAACGCTTGAAAATTCAGATATCGGGACTATTTGGACAGTTCGAGTGCTCGAGTACCCGTCTATGCGTACTATCCGAAATATTCGAATAGTTAGAGCGCTTGATTTATTTGAATACTTGAACTATACGAATAATACGAATAGTTCGGTTTCCCACGCGGGGTTCGTGTTAGGATAGTTGTACCACAAGTATTACAGCTACGTGTTGGTTATAACTACTATTACACGTCTACTTTTGAAAATGTCTGCGAATCCACTACGGATTTTTTACGCAGAAACGGAGCAAAAATACAGTTTCTGTACAGCAAAGTGGAATTGCCATACGTTCCGTGTGAATTCGACAGCTAACTCGCGATCTTATAAAACTTTGTTGCAAAAATACACAACGGTTTTTCAAACTTTTTAAATTTGCGTGTAAACGTAATTTATTTGCAAATTTTGTACAAATTTTTCTGGACATAATAAGTATTTGGATACTTGAACTATACGGATACTCACTCTCTCCGAATATCCGAATTACCCGGATACTCGAACCATTCGGGTACTCGAACTATCAGAATTTGAAGTTTCAGAACTTACGAATCCAAGTATTTCTGATATCCGGATTACTATTAATTCTGACGGTTTCAAAAAAGATTTGTTGTTCAGACATCGACAAGCACATTATACATAATCAATACATCGGCGGTACGGAGAACAACAAATTTTCAGCAAAACTAGTCGGTTGTTCTAAAGTTGAAGGTACCAGAACCTACAAATATTTCAAACCCACCAGAATCTATACTAAGTTCTATATAAAAAAAAATCACGTTCAAATTCTGCAGTCATCGTTTCAAGCGACGTAACAGCCTCCTTAAATTCAACCGTGAAAATTTCCGCATGCATGAAATTTACAAGCGGTACAGAATATCGGGCAGAAACTGTTTTTCACTAGTAAACTTTTTATCTCGTCCACGATTATTTCCACTTATTCCTTAAATGCACCACTCATCGTCGTTTCCATTGCAATATGGGGTTCACTCTTGGACATGCGAATCTTGCGATGCATGAAATATCGGTCCATGTAGCGACGCAAACACGTTGATGGGGTGCGTGTTTTTTCCTAAAGTACCCATGGCAAATACGGATTTTTTATTTCCATTTTTCCACCACCATAAATATGCCAAATGAGTTTCCGAATGGAGATGTGAATTTGTTGCAAGTCACGTTGAATTCTATCATTTGAGTTTCAGTAGCGCAACGCGTATTAACCTGGTCCTCGTACAAGCGAGATACTCTACTTTACTTTACGTTCTTATTTTATCCTTGTTCTTAACTGCTTCAACGGTTCAAAATACTCCCCCCTCTCTCTCCCTCTCTCTCCGTACAGAGAAACTTCAATCTTGGCTAAAACCCATTAGCCAATCATCCGCTCTGTAAGTAAGAACCACGGTTCGCTCAAACTTCTGGGATTGGTTAGTGCGGTTAGACTGCGTTATACTAGCCAGTTTAAAACGAGAGATAAGATCTGGGCTGATACTCTCGATGGAACCTACGCGAAACTTTAACCACTGTTCCCATCCTTGTCAATGTCTCTACTCTGGCAATACGTGCCTTTACTTGAGGCGGGGTTGAAATTCCGAAATTGCAAAGTTCCGAAAGCGTCAATTCCGAATTTCTTTCGAAACTTTTAAAATTCGGAACTTCAGCCCCGCCCCCCTTACTTTGTTAGTTTTGTGACGAAACATTTTGTTCGTTAATCTGAAAAGCCAACATCCCAGAGCATCATAAGTCATAAGATAATCTGTATCGTGATTTGTTTAATATTTGTTCGAGTTACGCCTATTAAAAATTAATAGAACGAAGCTTGCAGAGATTACAGTTATAAGAGTAAACAAAAAAAAAATTCATAATTGGATGTGTGGTAAAAACTACTCAACACTCTCAGACCTCCCGAGTAATTTTTTTCCTCCTTTTTTTTTTTTTATTTCGAGCAATTAGGGTTTGAAGTTATACATAAAAAAAAGCTCTAAACTCGGTAGATTTATATTTATTCTGAGCTTGAAGTTGAAGTTGAAATTAGCACTCGTGAAAAAAATGTCACTCCGTCAGTTCCGATTTCTCGAGTTTGTTTTTCCGTACGAACAAACGAGGGGAGAGAGAGAGAAAAAAAATGGGGAGAAAAAGAAAAGTCATCATTGGGTTATACGCAACGCTGCGATGCGTATAAACGGTTCTCCGCTTCAACGTAGTGAAAGTTACAAAGTTTGTTTTTCGTTTCAAAATTCCGTATATTAATGCGTACTTGTCAGCTGATCGAATGATTGATTTAACGACGCGGATTGAAGGCGCAGAACAAAGTCATAGAAGGCACCAAAATTCCTCCGATCGTCAAAGTAAGACATTTTGAAAATCCAATTCAATTCATATGACAGTTACTGCAATTATTTTCCGGTAAGGTTTTTCAACGAGCACAACTCGAATATTATCAGACAGGAAATCTCTGGAAAATGATAAGTATAAGTAGCTTGGACAAACTTTAGAGAAGAAAATAAAATAAAACTAAAGTCTCTATCTACATTTCTCTCTTGATTATTGCGAATATTTGTGCGAATCTGTGGAGAGAATCACAGTGCCACTTTTGTTTTCCTCAAAAACTGCCAAAGTAAGGTAGATTTGAATTTCCTCTCAACCGGGTGTACATGAAATTTGTGCCTGAAAAATAAAACATTTTCTACAAAGTTTGAACCACTACAATTATCGAAAAAAATCAATACCACGGGTGGAAAAAGCAAGATGTGTAAAAAAACGTCACTGGTTCCATTTTCTTCGATGAAAAGTTGCAAGCTTCCGAAAATAAAGGTTCGACTCACGTGTCATTTAACAGAATAAAAAGCCAACTCACCGTCTTTCCACGTATTTCCCCGACACGAATCGTGACGTTTTTTGATGTACGAGTAAAAATTCATCCTCTGTGTCAAAACCCCGAGCTTACGACGATTCGTCGTTATACTCTGAGCGTAAAAGCTGCATATCCTGTACCGGTCCACTGCGGCTGAACCCATTTTCCGTATATCTGCCCCATCGAGCGCACAAGAGGTATTATATATCCGATAGCAAGCCGTGTATCCGAGCAGGCGTGGCTGTAGGTGCATGGATACAGTGGCCGGTTCTATGCGCAGATGAGTTTTACGGTAGGGTTATGGGGCCGGAGGACGGAAGCTCCAAGAGAGCTTGCACCATTTTCCCGCGTAACGTATCCGGCTCAAAGTGTTACATATGTTTCTGACGCGTTCGAGTTACACTTTCTCAAAGGGTGTCCGATTATCGATACACTCGTTACTGCTCGCCTGTTTATTCAATGGTACATTACGTCACAAGGGAATAATCGACTTTTAATCCTGTTCTACGTGAAAGATTTTATTTCCGACTCGACTCTGGCCACATTATTGAACTAAAAGTGTTTGGTGTTTTCCTTTTACGCGTAAGTGTGATATGTCAGTTTGAAAACTGTAATATTATTGAAAATGTATAATAAGATAGTGGGATGTAGTTGAAAATGGATGGGAAAGAGAGAAAACCGGTAAAATTGAAATATTCATTTGCGGAAAATATGATCACAAAAAAAAAAAACGCACTTTTCTTTTATAAACTCTAAAATTTACTGCTTCATTTGCAGATTTTTTTAATTTGTGAACAGTGTTTACTTTTTGTTTCTCTCTTTTTTTGATCGTCTTTCATCACTTCGACAAAATTAAATTCAATTCCATAGAAAAGCGAAACTTTTGGCAACCCCTCGGTTCATATCACTATCACTGAAGATTTTCATGCGATAACGTTTGGACTTTGATTGATCGCGCGACGTTGCCACGAGCAGATTATTATACCTAATTAATGTACGCGACGTGTGTCGTTTAGAGAAATGCGTAGACAATGTGCTTCGGAAAAGGGCTCATTGTATAATTAGTCAATTCATCTTAATGATAATGGAGTAATTCTGATGACGGAGGACACGCTGCTGCAGAAATTATAGAAACGTGAGGCTGGTATATTCACGTTGTATAGAAATCGCAAGTGTTAAATTATCACGGATAAATTCAAGGCATGATTTCGGGCTCAAAATCCGGCATTCATGAATCGATGATCCAAAGACTTCGACGCCTGATTCGGTACGAAACCATTGAAATGTCGAAAGAAAATTAATCGACGATTCTTCACTTTAAAAACACGTACGAATAATCACTTGACGTTTCAAAATTAGCCGTATTTATCAAGAAGAAACAGTAAACTTGAATGAGCCAATAATTAACGTCCTCGCCAGGCGCTTCTAGCGAATCCCAGTAGCGCTTCGTAAAAGCCATAAATAATAAATATCGTTGAAGAACGGAATAAAGTAACATCTCGCCGAGCCGTTACGTAGCGCGGAGGCTCGTTAAATTTCCACTAATTTATTTCAGCTCTCAAATCGCAGCGGGAGCTGATATATTATACACTGAAAGAAAAAAGTCGTTGAATCAAAAAAAAATAAATAAATAAATAAAAATAATGTCTTCGATCAATTAAATGCGGCGTAACGAATATTTGGTTATTAAAAAAATTTATAAGCTGCAGGAACTAAATGAAAAATACTTCTGTTGACTGAATTAATATTCAACACAAATACGAGGATCTATAGTCAACGAAATATTAAGATAAACGACCTGTGTTATATAGTTAATATGAAAATCATTTTGTTTGTCTGAATATCGTACTTTTTCATCTAACAAATGTTTGATCGATGCAAGATCATGTTTTGTTTTGTAGTGTTTCAATGATTAATTGAAATAACTTATTTGTTCACTGTTATAGTCTCATATCGTTCGGGTAAAATAATGCGTAGTCTATAGAGTAAGGTAATGTTTTATTAGAATTGCTATGAATTTCGACTGACGAGACTGAATGGAATCAAAGGAATTCCCGAATGGTTTATATGTAATTTCTTTACTCTGGTTAATACATTCAAATTCAAATGCTGATGAAAAATAAAATTGAAATCCTTAGTCTAATTACGACGGTTGGTAGAATTTTCAGTAACGTAAATAACTTGCAATTATTCGCAAGTCGAATAAAACGCATTTCTGTTTGGAATTTGAACCGAGGACTGCTCGCAAATAAAATATCTTGTTACAGAAAACTGTATGAAAAAAAAAATTTCTGAACGTGAAAGAGAAAATCAAAACGACGAATCTTATGAAAAGATCTTGTTACGAATTTTTTTTTAATACGTGTATATAAACGAAAGTGTATGTAGCAAAGCAAATAAAATAGGTTTCTGAGTGAAGAAACGAAGTGATCAGAAGAGTGAAATAAAAATGAAAACAAAAATGTAGTATGTTTTTAATACCAGTTTTCACTTTAAAGTCTGTAACAGGACTGTTTTTAGAATAATATGGCGTGACGCAACAACTTGATTAATTCAATTTAAACAATCGAAGATTTTTAAATACGTCTTCTATCTTATACGATGACTACCAGATCAGAATGATGAGTATAAAAGAGTGATTTCACCCTTTGTAACACTATACATGCAGCAGAGGAAGAAAAAATGATTGTATCTTATCGTTTTTTTATCCTTATGCTTTATAAAAACGATGAAATTTGATTACGGGTATTGCACCCTGATTGTTTTTATAAAAATTGGACATTTTCCTTGTAACCAAATTTTTACAATAACGGTGCTAATATTATAATCATATAAATGGTTATACAGATTAAGTTTATTTGAAATCTTTTTTGAGGCGTCATGCGTTGAAAATGAATGTTAATCCCATTAACTTTGAGTCGTCAGTCATTACAGATCTCGTTCAACGTTATAATTGGTGTTAGGAGATTCAATGTACTTACCCAGCAGGGTTCGAAGAAATGGCAAAAAAAAAAAAAAACTCTATATCAATGGCTCCTCATTAATTTTGAGTCGTCACTCCCATAATTGGCGTTATTTGCAAGACGAATACCGAAAGATTGAAAGTCCTCGCAGCCTCACGCGTGACCAACACCGCACGTATACCAGATTCTTAGAACCTTAACGCAAAAACCGAATTCTCTTCGTACGTAGAACGCCCAGTAGTTACGGCCTTAGATATTCAGCCACGTTTCTGGAGGAGGGTAAATCGAAATCGACGTATCAGGTGTCGATATACTGTAAGATAATCGTGGCTCCCGGCGGCATTGATTACGCGCCTCGAACCCGATCTCCACGAAGTTGCAGCCACCCTCCACCGAATGTCCCGGCCATAATGATCAAGAGGACATTGATTGGCCTGCGACGTTGATAACTATAACTGACTTACTCGCCCTGTGACGCGATCGGTACACAGTTTAGTGTCTGGGTCCCCCTGAGCTGACACCTGCAAGTTCAGTTTATCCAAAAACCTTGGCCTCGAGTCCGATTTTGATGCGGATAAGAGCGAGATGTAAATAGCAGATTGAAGTTAGTAACGTGAATGTAGCGAAATATGGAAGCTAAAATCATTGTTTTAAAAGTTTAGAAAGACGTTAAACGAGATTAATTCCCAGAATTTGAATACACTTTATGTTTTAAAAATAAATTACTCGATTCGAGACGGTCCTACAGTTGCGAAATAATGATTTATCCAAAAATCAACTCTACTCTCTTATGGAAAGAATGATCCGCGCGAGGAATGGAAACTTAAAGGGACGTGTGAAACTACGTTTTTGTACGGAGAGAGCGACGGTAGCAGTTCCTGAGAAAACCTGAACGGGACCTGCGACTGCATGTCGAGACTTCATCCACTCGAGCTTCCGGCTCTTCCACTTGTGCTTTTCACACGTGAACACTTGGCATCGCGTGCCGACAAGTCTCTGGACTACGGGCAACCGTTTATCCGAAATTTAACTCACTCTTGTACAGCTGAGTAACTAAAAAAGGAGTAAAATTAAATGAGGCAGAGTTAAAAAACGGAGACGGTAATGAAACGAATTTCAAAACCTCGGTCCTTGTTTCGAGGAAAAATTTCACTTCACCTTGGTTACCAAAGATTCGATAGAAATTTCAATCTTGGGAGGTGAATTTTGCTGAAATATTAGAGATTTTTTTTTTTTCACGAAATTCAACCGCCTGAAATGATTGAAGATAAAACAAGGACGGACAATGAGATCTTGGAGAACAATTGGCCCCGTATCTCGGTTCTCGGTTCTCAGCGAGACAGGAACTACGCGACCTGCACCCTCGTAGCCTCCGGGGGTGGTTGGTTGAATTTACGCGACAACATAATGTACTTCGCACAATGTCGATGTCAGCAGGAAATGACGTCGCGACAACACGACACGAGCCCTATTGCTTCGATGAGGAGAAAGTAGGCATATCTTGAAATACGGTCGAGAGTTTGGAGCGGGTGAATTCTGCAAGCTAGAAAATTGGCAGTTTCGACCAGGCTGCTTAATACGTGTTTCATTAATAACAATCACGCAACGTGTTAACAGTACTTAATAATACACTGTGAGAGAAATTTTTAGTTCCGTTTACCGCTCAGTCCTTAACTATTTTCATTTTTTACCACAATCGAAAAATATAGTTCTAGGTGGAAGATAAAAATTATTTTTCTAGCTGTTACCGGAAACTCCAGTATCCGTTACTATTCTTTCTCATTACGATCACCGTTACTATATTTTCTTGTAACCGTTGCGAATATTTAATGCTTGCGCAAGCATAAATTGACGTTAAAGCCTTATTTAACTGAAGAAGTAGAGTAAACCGAAGAAACTGATTTTGCGTTGCAATTAACAAAAAATGATCGACAATAGCGCAAAATGGTTACGCGTGCCTCGTTTTTTTAAAAATTATATTACCGACGGTTAAATTGATACAGTTTCCTTGAGTAAACGGTCCGCAAACTAAAATCACTAGAAATATGTTTACAGAATTTTCTCGTCATCCTAATCGAAGAATAATCTTGTAAAATTTCTCAATTAAATATAAGTAAAATAATTTGACAGAGAATATTACGTAAAGTAATATCGAAATACACAGAAAATTTTATCTTCTGCCGCAAGTTTTTTTGAAAAAGCGACTGGGAACTTGCAGGCTGACCGTTAATAGCACACAAAGCTCTAATATGCGGAGACAGAACGTTTGACGAGGAGAACCTGCAGGATAGTAACGCAAACAGAAACATTGGCGAAAGCCAGTAACCCCCGAAGCTATAATTCATCCCCCTCTCGAAGCTAGCAAAAACTGACGCTGAACAAATTGTACCTGCAAGCCTGACATAAATCATACCTATTTATTATGTATCAAACTTGCCACCTTATACACATATATACGTACAGGTATGTTACATTATATATGTATACGCATCCGACGTTGCAGCGCGTTTTTTTTTCTTTTCCTGTGTATAACGGAAAAAAGTTGGATGAAAACGATTTTAAAGTTACGCGTGGGGGCCCGAAACAGTGTCGTGAAAACTTTCCCTCGTTTTTCCATATCGCAGAGTTTTATATATACATGTGAAAACTTATCGATTACAGGCACGTATAAATGTGAGAGAGAAATTCAACTTCGCGTCAACGTTGACGTTTCCGACCTAAACAGCTGTAATTAATTAAATTAAATTATCTTAGCGACGGAATCGAGCAATTTTGAATTAGAAAAAACACCGGAAACCGTAAATTTGAATGCAGGAAGTTTAGCTACGTCAACACTGAGCTACGTTGAATATTTTGCAATAAAGTTAATACATGTACAGGTATAAATTGTCGAGTCAATTGTGAGAAGTAAATACCTGGGATGAGTAAATGATGCCACAGGACGTTTACACGCCTGGAGAAGTGTCGATATTGAAAAGCAGCGTGTGCGTAAAGGGCCTATAAGAGTAGAGAAGGGAGAAAAGCGAAGAGGAAGAAGCAGAATAAAGAGCAGAGAAAAAAGAAAAGGAAAAAATGAAGAGAAAAAGACGCGGTATCTTCGCGAGCGACGCGACGTCGAGTTTGTATCATGCCGGTTCCCCTGGGATATTTCTCATTACACTGCCAGGCAGCGAGCTTTCCGTCTCTGTACGGCGCGGGGCGAGTGCACGCACCCATGCTTTTTATTGCACTGCGACTGGGAGAAAAGAGACCCCGGAGCCACAGGAGAGAAAGCAAGGAACGTGAAAACTGTCGCTGAAGTCGGTGAAACCCGTTGACGATAAAAGTTCGCTAAGAACCATTCCAATTATCGATAGCATTATGCAAATTTTCGAACGTTGTTTAAAAGGTTTTACCCAATTTTTTTTAATTATACTCACGAAATTTTGTCCAGCCTATTTTGAACTTGTCAAAGACGTTCGTTTTCGTTACAGCGTCGAGGAGGTGAGATAAATTGTTAATTGACGTGCGATTTAAAAAGGATGAGGATAAAAGGACACCCGTAACGTTAAAGGACTCTAACCAACGCTCCGCATCCGAGTATCGATCCTTGTGAATTACTTTCACCGCAATTTTGTCGAGTCGACGATATTTGGAAAAAGGTGATGGAATTATGAGGCGGGAATAATTTGTCGGAAATCGGTAACCACATCAGAGATATAATACAAGGCGTCAGGCAAGGGGCTGCAGGCGGAGCCTCTCTGCATTTGCATTAGCCAAATACCATCGGCATGGCGAGCACCAACAGCTACTTCACATATTATTCAAAAGCTAAGGCTGCCCCCCTCCCCTTCACATTCAAGTACGTGGTAAATTCCAATTACAAGTTGGTTTCCGCCAAGTTTCACTGCAGGTTGAATTCCCCTCGGAGCAAGAAAGCGAGACAAGCCTGCTAACGTCGTGCCGTGAACACACTGCTCAACCGTATAAACCCAACGGACGTTGCGCTTTACGGAAGGCCTCTTCGGAGACAGTTTCCTTTCCATTTTTAATTTTAATCTTCACGAATACACCTCCCATCAGTCTTCTCCTCTCGGTCATAGTATAAAGCCGAAATCCACGTTCACGAACTCAGTTAATCACCGTAATTATGACGCAATGACACGATTACTGGATAGACCAGAGAATTTTGGGACCACCAGAATTTTTCCAAGTCCCAAAACCGCACATTCTATCTGCACACATTTCAAATGTCAAATGAGTTTAAAAAATTTTGTTGGTCTCGAAGCCCTTTGGCCCATCTACTAATCATCACTCATAATGGTCTTCCACGAAATTCCTCTTGAAGGTTGAAACAGAATCACGCGTTACACCACCATATATACCGGAGTATGTGTGCTTCCTTACACCTATAGATCAGAAGGCCTTTCCGGGAGAAACGGAAAGGTACTCGATCATTTGAGTTCGAGGAGCTGGCGAACGATTTGTACAACCCAAGGCAAACCAGTTCGAGCGAACACCATTCCTCCCCATATCTTGAGAGTGCCAGCCGCAAAACGCGGCGCTCGGGGATTCCAAGAAATGAAGACATTAACCCTCGCCGTTTCCCTCGCCTTTTATTTTCATTTTTTATTGAAGAAAGAGCCACGTTTCCGGCGGTTCTACGACATATATCCCTCGTAATAACAACAAAAGTCTCGTTAACGTTTCGGTTTTTTCAGGTGAGCCATTTTCCAAAATTACAAATCGCTGCTGCTTGCCTGGATCTTTAGGTACCATGACTGGGTACTAATTATTTCATTTCAAGTGTTTCGATCAACACTCGAGCAGAATCAAGCCATGCACAACACTTCAATTTCAATACATAGGTTCTTAACAAACAAGGATAGGGTGGAGATAAAAAAAAATTCTCGTTCTTCAGATACACGAAACAAACCGTTATTCACTCATCGTGTAATCCATGAAATTAACTGATCTGATTCAACGAAAGTGTGACATTACAGACCACGTTGAAGTTGGTAACGTTATTGTAACGATTCATGCTAAGGAATAACCATTAATTCCCAATCTTGGAACAATTTAAAATTCAGTAAACCGTAATGAAACGAAATATGCTCAAATCTTGCAATCCTAATTCCTTCAAAATCGTTGTAAAAATAAGAAAATAGAGATTTTTTTCTCAATGTTACACCTTTTCTCAACCTTGTCATTATACGCGTTTACACTTAGGATCGTTGGCATACCCTTTGGACATACCTACGCTCCTTAAACACACACGCGTATATGTATACCTGTACCTATTCAATCGAAATGATTGAAACGCACTGAATATTCCTACCCCTGGCCGACTCGCAGATATATATATAATAATATATATATATAATACGCAACCGTCACACTTGAGCGAACATTAAATATTCCATGTCTGCAATATCCTTCGACGGTATGACAGGTTCTGCCGCCCGAGTGACTGACTGGTAATATTAGAGAACATCGATCTCTGGACTCGACTGCTTGCAGAGATATGTACATATATTCCATACGCATATATGCCTGTGCAAGATAGCTTTCCGCCACGTTTATGCGACGTATATTTCCCGGGTTGCCGAATTCCTCGCAATTTTTTTTTTTTTTTTTCTCTTTTTCCGAAATCCCCGACCCCCGCTTTTACCCCGTTTCTAATAGTCGATGATAAATTACGGTCACTGTGAACGACGCAACGTGATACCAAACGGAGAAATTAATCGAAGCTGAAAGATTCTCTGGACCGGAAGGACTACGTTTCTCTTATTCCAAAAAGCGCGCAGAGTTTACCAACCAGGCGATAAATCATATCTCTCGATTTTCCGTCTAAGATTTGGAACGTTCGGTAAGACTTTCCGTAAAACGTTCGAGCTGTTTTTCCATCAATTCGCATCGACGTCGAAGATATATATTCGCGGTGAACGATTCAATCACCGATTTTCCTCCACCGTGTACGAGTTATTCTCCCACGATCATCCGATCGAATGATCCCGACGGTATTTCAGCTCCTGAATCGCTTTTCTCTCGCGGCACAGCTGGCGGATAAAAGAAGAACTTGAAATCGAGCAAAACAAGTATAATTTGGTCTCTAAAGAGCTGCCAAACGGCGGGCGATCCTCGAACGAGATACGACGAGTGGCCGTTAGAAAGGAATAAAAGAAACGGTTTATCCGAGGAAAAGAAATTTGCCTTGGGTGGAGGAGGAAGGATGTAGTGCCGGGCGATAATCTCTCGTCATCAGTGAGTCTTGTAGTACGCGAGGCAATTCGGTAGCTAGGCGGAAGTTTTGTAGCTCCGAGATATGGATCCTCCAAATGTGAGTTTAATGATTGCTACCGTACCTCTTAGATTTCCATTTGCGTATCTCGCTCGCTTTCCCCGATTTCTCGGTGTCGAGTTTAGACGAGAGCCAAGTAGCGTAGGATAACCGACATACCAGCCGCTACTGTCTTTCCCACGTTTTGTATCTTGCTCGTAAATCTAGCGCGATATCCAACCGAGCTTACGGCACCAAAATCCATTCATGATCGCGCACGCGAGTCTCGAGCATCCTGCACAATGAACCATTGGAGCTTGATCGTGAGAAGCGTTGATAAATCGGAGGAACTGAGACTTTACGCAGAAAATCAGAGTACCTACCGAAGTGATATTCGGAAGAAAAATTTCAACGTGTTTGTAGTTTCAATCCATCGTGCTTCATTCTGAGTTCTGATAATGATCGACTTTCATTCGTCAGACCGTACTGAAAGAAATTTTTATTTCCGGTTACCGCTCAGTCCTTGACTAGTTTCTATTCTCAGCTGTTGCGAAAATTTGGTGCTTGTGCAATTATAAATTGACGTCAAAGCCTTACTTAACTAAAAAAGTAGAATAAACCGAACGATCTGATTTTGCGTTGCGGTTACCAAAAAAGGATCGACAATATCGCTAAATGGTTAGACGTTCCTCGTTTTTCGTAATTCCAACAATGTTCAAACAGTTTTTTTAACGATAACCTGTTTTACCGAATTTTTCTAGCTACTGTAAAAAATGGAATTTTCCTCAGCGCAATGTTCAACCGCAAGTTGACCATTTCGTACTTTCGGATAGCTTGCCCAGTTTCAATCACTCTTTAAAAATTGTGCAAACGAATCGATTCTGGAATTCGAAGAACGACGTTAGTAAGAACTAAACTTGACATATCTTCGTTTGAATTTCAAGTTTTACATATTTCTTCGCGTTTATAAAATTCAAGAACCTCGACATCGGTTTCCTCTCCTCAACCTCTGGTACATCGTATTTTCGTCGTGGTTATTTCAACAACGGACAAATTGTTGGACTTGCGATTTACACCAGGACGTCTATTCCACAAATTTTTCAAAGACATCGGTGATAATCTGTCGTTCTTAGGACGACGAGAGTCGGATCATCGGTTGCGACGAGTATCTCGGTACCTTGTTTCAAACTTTTAGCCGGCAGTGCGAAAGAGGGTGATGGGGGTGGGTTGGGGGTGGGGGTGTCGCGAGACAAGAGTGGCGGGCAGGTTTGTCGGAAGAGGAGGAGGGCTTCCATAGCCGTCATCCACGCGGAGCTGGGAGCCGGGAAGGTACATTTAATCTTGCATCTCGGCAAGGGATTCTGCTGGGCTTCGTACAAATGAACCCGGCTGTATTACAACTGGGTTGAGGGTCAGGTTGGGCTGGTATATAGTCGGGGGCCGTTCCTGGTCTCAGGCTCTAAGAACCCGGGGGCTGAATTCAAGTCGCTCGAGAGAGTCACGAGGGGGAGAGACGGAGAGTGAGGGCGGTGTTGCGACACGGACGAGTATGTAATCGAGACAAGAGAAGATTACTGCCGTCGGGGTGCAGGGGACAACCCCCGAAGACAACCGAATGTCGTACGTAACTTACGTCTCGCTTCGACTGCTTTGTTTCGGGTCACTTTGAGGGAGGGGGGGTTGAATTACGGAATTTGAAAAGTTTCGAAAGCGCCAAATTTCGAATTTTAGTAAAGAAATCAAACTCCGACGAAGCGTCAAAGTTTCGAATGGTTCGAAAGCTGACAGTCAAGGTTCCGGAAGGGCAAAATGCCAAAAGCTAGGGCATAAATCCGACAAGTCAAAGTTCTCAAAGATCGAAAACGAGAAAATTTTTAAACCTAAAACATCGAAATTCTGAGTGAACGAAGGTTTTCAGTTGCGTTAGTTTTTGGCTTGGTAAGATTTCACCACTTTGATGTTTCTTTGCTCTGGATTTTCGATATTTTTACGTTCGGAATCTTGGTCATTCGGATTTTCGGGTTTTCTGATTTTTCCACCCACTCGTTGAGTAAACTACGCTCTGTGCGTATATCTCAGTTTCGAAATTCTAATCTATCGAAACTTTATTTTTCGGAATTTTGCGCTATCGGAATTTGAATTTTTGGAATCTTGCGTTGCGGAACTTTGAGAGGTCGCGTTTCCGACCATTCGAAACTTTGCTGTTTGGCAAGAGTTCGATTTTTTTACTTCAAATTTCACTTCCGGAGCTTTTCAAATTCGGGATTTCAAACCCGCCCCCAATTCAACAAGGCTCGTAATACGTTCTGTAGTCAAGCGAACTGATTTTTCAGGCAAATTATCCCGAAAACTGTCGAAACGCTCTCAAAATTGAACGTGAATGGATTGCAATGGTCAAACCGTCTGACCCGATCAGAATTTTGACTTCCCGGTTTGAATTTTGTTTCTTGATGAAACATATCTGATCAGTTTCAAGTTCTTCAGTTGATCAACACTTCGAAACAATGCAGGATTGATAGATAATTTCTTCCGTCGTACCACTTACGGTGTAATCTTATATTTCTTATTTAAAAAAAAAAAAAGAAAAAAAAAAAAACTGGATCAATAGCGAACCGTTTTCGTTTCTCTTAAGGATTGAAAATTTTTAACAAATTGAAAAGGATGGTATTCGAACATAACATTGAGACAAGTTAGGCTTCGAAGTCTTTGTAAGGCTATCTTCGTAAAAGTTCCTGATTTTCTCCATCGAGCGATATAAAAGTTGGTAATTTATCTGAAAGGAAACTATATACGATTGGAATCGGGGATGAAAAAAGAATTCCGTAGCGGGAGGATGAGGTATGACTGAAAAAACGAGGGAAAAAAGGACGAGGAAGGAAAATATCTCGGTGGATGCTATATATATCAACCAACCCTCGATCCTCGAATATAATGAACGTTAAAAAGTTGAGGAAACGGTTTTTCTTCTTTCTACTTCTTCTTCTTCTTCTTCTTCTTAACTCCTCATATTTTTCCCTCTTTTTTTCTTTATCCTCACTCAGAAGTCATATCGGTTTTATAACCATCTGGATTCTAAAACTCATTACTCGGAGAAAAGTGATTACTCTAGTTCCCCCCGGCCCGTACTCGGTCCATCTCCCTAATTGCCGTTAATTTTACAACCTTAAAAGTTGAAACTCGTCCCCCTCCTCATTTCCTCCCCTTTATACCCACGTATACATCTTACAGACGTATCGTTTTCCACCCCGGACTTGAATTTCCTCCCTTGTGTATAAAACGTGGAAGGTCGAACACGTAGCGATGGACCTCGTACGTAACTATACGCCGGAGAAAAAAGAAAATTCATTCGAGAAAAATGCTCGATTATATTTCAACGTGACGAGCCTCCGGACGACTTTTCGCCAACTTCGTGCAGCATCCCTGAAAAATATTATGTGAAGCAAGTTTTAGGAAAAAGGGGGCTGGTTACCCACGCGACTGTATCTTTCTGCGGGCAAATCCGCGGACGGTTTGAATCAAGAACGGATTTACCGACGTCTGCAACGTCACACAAATGCGCTCTTCTGGATAGGAGCCAAAAAATCCAGTCCTCCTCATCCCCACAATTCCGCACATGCACACGAAATGTGCATGGTCTCAGAATTCGCGAATTCATTTTGAACCCAACGTAAAGTTTATTCATGTAACGAAGTTACGAGTTGGCATTTTTTTTTTTTTTTTTTTTTTTTTTTTTTTCACGTACAATACATACATACGGTACGCGGATAATTAATGGCCGAGTATGAAATAGCTATTTCTATTCAAATTTGAGCTTCACCAATTGCATGCATAACGTGGCTTCCGCGAATAATAATCGACTAGGCGGAATCGTTTGCACGAAGGATTTTCCACAATCGGAAGGAACGCTGCCTGTTTTCTACATCTCTGCACGTAGATATTTCACGGCGCGTCTCTATTGTTCGCAGAATTGTGACGCTGCTACAGACTCGCTGCGACGGTGTTTCTACATTCAAAATGGCCCGAGGCTTGCGTCACGTGCGACGGCGACTCGAATGCAGCGCCATTCTTCCCCGGTACTTTAAAAAAGAACACCAAAAAGATATCGAAAAAAGTTTTTTTCAAAAAATTGCCAAGTATAACGCGAGTTTCGTCGAGAAACCGCTAAAAGTTCGAAGTAGAAAAATCGCAAATCGTTTAAAATTACATCTTCAAAAATCTTTACGAAAAAAATTAGAAAAAAAAAAAACTTTTTCGTTACACTTTTTTTTTTCTTATCTTATATTTGATACCGTTTCGTCGATTTCAAAGTTGGAAACGACGTGCGGGACGCAGGATAAAAAAAGAAAAAAAAAAGACATCGTCATTGCACCAACTCGAGTTATTACAGTACTCGTTGTTAATCTTTAGATATGCAATGTAAACCCTGTTAAATTTTATGATGTCTGCCGTAGAGCGAAACGGCGACCGAACCATTCTCCGGAATATAACGCGGACAGGAACGTGGCATAAAAGGTGAACTTTTTCGTGCAGTTTCATTCTTTTATTCTCTTTTACTTTTGGTCATTTTAATTTCATGTTTTAATATTCAGCGCTGCACCGAGTCGCGGCGTATCGCAGGATGCAACTGCGTGCATGCTGCAGCGAGGACCGTCACCCGGTATCCAATTTCACGTTTAAAATTGCACGATATACCCGCCATGGAATTTCGTTTTTTCCCATTTTTCGTCCCCAATTTTATTACTCTTATACGCTTCTTTGATAGGTATAACGACATAACGACCAGCCGTGTGCACAAGTCTCGAAAATAAATTGCAGTCTCTCCCCCCTTGACAAAAAAAAAATAAATATATCCCACTTTGAGCTCTTTCAATTTCGACGGTTATTTTATTTCTACGATATTGAATGCAAAAAAAAGAAAAAAAAAAGAAAAACATATACATATACAGATACAGCTGTTACCACGACTCAACATGAAATCATACACCGGAAGTCTGGAACGTTTGCAAAGTTTGCAAAATTTTTTGAGGTACGAAAATTCACGGTGAAAACCTGACCAGACCTCTGCGCTACGATATGTGCATATTAAGAGGCATCAAACCCTCAAAGTTCGACGTTCCAGGGTATTTCATTATCTCAATTATCTTCGGCGTGAACTTCTGACCGGAGAATTTTGTACCACGATTTCAGGGCAGATGCGAGAAACGGTTCAAGAGCTGATTGAACGAATAATTTTTTGATTCATTTAGATTATTCGATTTCGGATAAAGGCCAAAAGTTCAGCAAGTAATAAGAAGGCTCGTTTATTTATTTATTTATTTTTTTTTTTTTTGCCATTCGGAATTTTCGATAACTCTACTGATTTTTTTTTTCTTCTGGGCAAAGTATATTAGCCGGGATTCTATGCATTATTATACATTTAAAATACGGGAAGTTGCGTTCTTCTGTTTTTCAACTTTCGCATTGCCGCATTGTGAAAGAATTAATGCGGGTAACGCTGCGGCCGGGATGGAAATTTTTAAATCAGTCGAAAGCTGATTACCTCCTGAATTTTCCACCACGCAGATGACATTTTCGTCCTGGTATTATATGATTATCCGTAACGGCTCCAGACACGGTTCCGAGCTTTCAGGCTGATTCGACAAAGAGAACTCTTCACTTCGCTTCGCCTCCCCCCTTCGCTCCTCGCATTACGCCTAGGCATCCATACTTGTTCGTTAATCTCCCTCGTCGAAGACAATAAACGCCGTGTTTCCAGAATCTCGAATTAATCTCGAGGGTATTACCTACTACTATGAGAGGAAATCGGTTAATCTCTACGGTTAACAGTCGTAATCCGAGAACAGAAATTATCCGAATACCTCACGGTGGTGTAATTTACTGCGAAATATCGTTGTGCAACTCGCTTAATGTTCGTTCACACCACGGACACGGTATTCTCATGAATATTTTCATCGTCGAGTATCAGAAAAAATTCTCAAACTCGTCACCGAATTTCCAACACTTACGATAAGGATGATGAAGAGAAAAAAAAAAAAAAAATTTGCTGAAGTCAAATTCGACGGCAATACGTATGAAAGATTATTGGAGATGATATTCGCAGAGAAAAAAAAGATATCCGGAAGTAATTGAAAAAAAAACCATAGATCGTTGTTGTTTTTATACGTTTTAAATTTGAAACACTTATCGCTTCTGGTAAATCGGATGAGACGTATTTGACAGTCACGTTTTCGCCTCAAGTTCCACTGTTCGCTAAGTCAGTAGTAGACAAGACAGCGTCAGTGATCCTATGACATGGGGGAAGGTAGATAAAAGGCCAATTTGGTGTAACGAGATCCCCTCAGAATATCAAGTAACGTTCCCGAAAATTCCGAGGTGAATAAGGGGGGGCAGGGTTTGCGTTCGGGCGAAAGATAAGAGAGGCGAAGAACGGAGGTTGAGGTTTTCTTGGGCTTCTTCATCTTCTTCTTCTTCTTCTTCTTCTTCTTCGGGACGCGCCCCTTGGCGACATTTTAACAAAACATTTGAATCCTGCGTTATATTGCCCGGCGGCAATTCTAAACGCGCGGGAAGGGAGAAACGATTCCGTTTTATCGTGACAGCCACCGTCCCCCGTGGCCTCTAAAATATTCAAACGGTTACCCCGCAGCGTTTCTTCCGCGTATGTTTCCGCCGGCTGGTATCATCTTTGAATCGACTCTCAAGTCGTGGTATCAAAGAATCGGAAATTACTTTTTGACGTAGAGACTAATCGCTCTTCAGGAATTAAAATTTCATCGCAACAGCCCCGAAATTAGGCACATCAGATTTTTTCGAAACCATCTTATGAGTATCGGCACAAGTTCCAATATGTAGAGTTTAAATACAGACGTTTTCTCTATTTATAAAGAAGAAAACACTTGAAGATTTTCAGAAAAATCATGACTTTGATCGATCGCTCAAACTAGTCTTGCTGATTGAATAATTTCTGCTATTTCTGAAAGCTTAAATATGTTACCTTATAATATTCACCACGAGATTTGTGGAATCTCTTCAACTCCGGAGTGAAATATCATAAATTCTTGAGAAATATCTTGAAATCAATATTATCAAAATTCCCTGAAGTCTTAGGAAGTTTCTGAAAATTTTAACCAAACATTTTGCAAACCATAGAACCCCACAGAGTATCAAAAAATCCTTTACAATCTCAAAAATTTCTACAATATGAAATCTTAGGAAATTTCACGAATTCTTCAAAGTCCTCATCGTAAGTTCGATGAAATCTTTCAAGTATCTATATTTCGAAAAGACTAACGCCACGATTCCGCGGGGAAACGAGTCCCTCTTACAATTAGGCAGAGATTTCTCTTGCCATTCGCACAGATTCGTTGGCGTAATGAATAACCGATCGAACATCCGCACCCGATGCAGAATTTACAGGCTCGTCACGTAGCTTGACGGTATCGGAATGAGCGACTGGTTCTAGTTCTCTAGTTCTTGAATGGAAATCGAAAGTACCTAAATTACACCCTACCCTTAAATCTTTCAAATGTAATTTCTAAATTATCCCGCGAACTTTCGATGTACAAGATTACCGAGGTTACAATAAATCGTAATTCGGAGTTACGTACAATTTTTCCATGATTTATCGTTCTCGCGTACATCACATAATCGACAAGCGTATTCGTTAGCGGGAACGGCTTTCGAGGTCTCGCCACCTGGCGGAAGATCCGGAACTGCAAAGCGCCAGCTGTAACACTGCCTACAATCATTTCTATGCCGTTGAAAATTATTTCCCTCCCTTTTTTTCCAGCTTCTCGTATCGAAGAAAATTAAATTTATGTAATACCATCAATGACACTACACAGAGCGTGTAGCAGCTTTTGTTAAAATTTCGTAAAAATCGATCGAGCTTTTCTTTTTTTTTCATTCTGTTAGCAAAGCTCTCTCTTTACGATAGTGGTGTAGATTGTTTGCGAGAATAGCGGCGTACCGCCTCCGTTTTCTTGCAGGTACCTAATTTTCAGTAACCTCCGTGTTATCCTCTACAACCTCGGCCAAAGCCGTTATAATTAAAGGTCTACTTAGCTATTAAAATATTCCATTAAAGTGCGAACCACCGCCCAAAGCTCAACGGTACGCGTCTTATTAAGGCAACACGGTGTCACTCATACGATTTCTCATCCGAGGAATATGAGACCTTTGTGAATTATTTCCTATCCTTGAACGTCGGCTCGATATTCTCTTCGAACGACGGATTCTTCGATCTTCAGCTCGCTTTATGCGCAACACGTAATCTCGTACCTATAAAGCTTTTCGAGTTCCGTTTAAACCCCCCCCCCCCCAGGTCCAATCGGAAATTGCGCGAATTTGACATTTTCAAAACCAGCGTTGATAGAGATTCATCGATCATCCTTACGAGGGTATGGACGCATAGTCTGGCCAAAAATAGGTCAAACAAAAGCGTAATGAAACTAAGGAACGAAAAGTCGCGCCGAAGATAATCTACAAGTCACATTAAACTAAAGAAGTTTCTATAACATCGAAAAAAAAAATTTAAATATTGAATTATGATTACAAATATCTTAGGTATAATATTAACGACGCCAGAAGAATTATATTATCCTACCATACTTTCAGCCAAGACAAATCTGTGCTGCTTGTACAATTTTTATTAACAGTATCTCATTTCAATTATTAAACGATCTAATAAATGATCCAAAAATCGTATGATTAATTGTTTGTTAGATTATGGATAAGATTATAAGAATAATGTATCCCTTGTTACCGAGTCTTAAATTTATCACTCACAAGCTCAATAAAAAAATCAGACTCAAACGATTTTTAAAAAATACGCTCGTGAATGGAGCGAACTATTTTTAATCAAAATCGTCTAGACTGTACGGATTTTTCGGCGAAGCAATCGTATAATCATGTAATTTCTTTATAACGAACACATGTATTATATACAATTAAATTAATTCGTTTATAAAGAATTTTCCAAGGTCAAAGGAACTTTTTCAATTAGAATAAACTCGACGAGCTTCAGTTTCACTTTTCGTACCTTTGAACGATCCTATCGCCACGTTTGTGTTTCTGCAAAATTGTTTCACCGCAATACGAAAATTGTTATCCAGTTTTCTCAGCAAGCCTTAAGTGGAAATTTTTTCTATCAGAAGGAAAACTAGCAGGTCGAGAAACCGAAGCCGGCAATAATAGCTCGTGGATTGGCAACTTAATTCGAGAAGTCGACCGCGAAACGTCGAGCAGCTCCGTAATGTATACACCATTCTGACATTTCTAATAGAATGCATGCAGATAGGAAAGCTCGGAAAGTTTATAATTGTGTAATTGAAATTTGGCCGTTTGTGTGAGAGAGTAATGCACCTACACCCACGTCAAGCCTCGGTTCACGGTGCGTTGAAGGTTGTTTACGAGCCCCGCTGTGAAATCAGTGGTCTGTTTCATGCTGTCTGGAACTACTAATTCGGTGTATTACCTCGCGGTATTATTATTACGTTTCCATGAAAACTGTTACCTACCTACTCTAACAATAACTATACTTACTTCCCGGGTGCTCGTTTCAGATATTATAATCCCAAGGTAACGAACGATCAACGAATAGAGTCAAAATTCGTCGAATAGAGTGAAAACGACGCTGAGACGTTTGTTCGACGTAATGAACGTAGCTTTTTCGAAAGAAACGGAAACTCCTGGTCTCAAAATTGATCTCACTCTTAGCGCTCGCAGTCTTCGCAATCATTCAGCAGAAGTCTCATTTTTATAAAAGCATATTATACGTGCATTATATGTATATATATACACCTTGGCAAGTTTCGCCAGAGTTTTCGCGTGACTTATCGCAACATCGTGAGTAAAGTGCGTGGAGGGATGATATTCTTGGGTGGACATTCGAATTATGCATCACGAGGAGAGCCGGGCATCTGCGACGCCTGAATAAATGTAAAAAGTTTGACATTTCCCAGCGACTGAGGCGATTTATATGGGGGGTGTTTGCTTTCTTTTTATTTTACATCTGTTTGTTTGGTTTTCCTCTTTATTTTTTTCTGTCTTCTTCTTCTTCTTTCTTTGCTTCTTTCTTACCTCAGAAATGTTCTCTACCTTTATAAGAATTGCCAAGAAATGGTAACAATGAGTTACAGACGTGTTACGTAACACGAACTTGTGAGTAAATAAAGTGTGGATATATACCTGCCTCCCTCAGGAACGCGAAGAGCTAAAGGAACTTTCTTCGTAACTCTCATCGCAGTTACTCAATTTCGAAGGGACTTTTCTTTTTTTTTTTTTTTTTTTCTTGGTACGGTGAATAATTTGAATACGTGTATTATTGTACAAAGATGTGCAGGATTACAAGAAAATTTGTGTCGGAAGTCTGTAAGAGAGTGAAATGAAAAAAAATCTGAACCAATGCTTGACGGTTGAAAAATAGCCAGCCGATTCAATTTTTATATCGAATCTATCCATCTGTCGATATACTGATTTTATATCAACGGCTTAGAAACTTTAAAAAATCATTCAAGTTTATTTGAAAATTGTTCGAGAGTGTTCTTGAATATTTCCATCATCACGAACAGTGGAATCCGATTTCTCACATCAAAAGATAAAATGACAAAGGTTTCGTACAATCGATCGCGAGTGAGGGTAAAAACTTTTTTTTGCCTGCTCTGAATAATTGCGAGTAAATGTCGGTAAAACGGGGGGTGAGAAAAAAAAAAAAAGAGAGCACAACATAACGTTTGTAAAACAAGTACGTGTAACATTTTCCAGATTTGTTCATTGGATTCTCGGTTGAAACTCCGATAATTCATAATTTCAGTTAGAGAAGCGTCGCCGTAAGTGGGACAAATTTATATTCAAGTTTCTGTTTGCAAAGCAGAATATCAATTGGGGAGGAAAGCGGCAGAGACGAAGGGCGGGGGGGGGGGGGGGGGATGACGGGGTGGTTCGAGCAAAGACCCAAATCGATTTAAGTCTTTATTTCTATTATTGTTTCAAAGTGAGAGTTTCGGCTGATCCCCGGACACCCTGTAATAACGTCCAAGTAATTTTAAAGTATCGTCGAGATCGGCGAGAGGAATAATAAGAGAGTAACCCTGAAATAAAACCGATCCTGGTATCGTTTCATATCTACCGTCTACCGCAAACCCAGACTTTGAAGTATCTTCGCTTTTGTCCTTCGAAATCAGGTAAAAGGTACTAAATTTTCATCAGATATTTATCGTACACAGGATGGTTCGATGTAGATTTTTGTTCTACATTATTAAAACAGCCTTCCAAAAATTGACCAGAAACTATTCGAACTGTTTCAATTTCGTCTGTAACGAAAGATATCGTATGAGAATCTCGCGAATCTACGCAAGCTTTTCGTCTTCGGTCAGATTCGTTTTGCGAACTTTCACTCGGCACCCTGACCCATAACAACTTGGCCCAAGTTGAGCACGTACGAGATGTATTCCAATTTTTCGCGTAAGCTTGATTTTCCAAGCACCGTAAGCGTGTCAATCTAGGATGGAATTGAAAACGAGGAAAAAACAAGTTCCCCGGTAAACGCAAGCACAAAAATGTACAGCGTGGCTTCGCAAGGCACGAACAACCGGAAAAGCTGATCAAATGTTGAATATCGCTCGAAATGCAAAAACCGGAATACACGAAATAATAATAAGGGGTCGGGGTGAAAATATCTAAATGTCAAAAGATCTAAAGACCACAGTACTGAATTTTTAAAGAAGCTGAAACTTGATTTATAGAATTTCAAAATGTTGAAAGTCAAAGTATAGCGCAGTAAAAGAGCAGAAAGATCACAAACACAAAATGTCAAATTCTAGAATCGTCAAAGTATCTCTAGATAATATAGAATCGTATATAGATTCTCGATTTTTCCGTTCTCTGCGTTTAAATCTTCAAATATTTTCAATTTTCTATACTTGAACCTTCCACATTGTCAATTCTCCGTATAAGATTTTCTCGTATACATGAAAATTCGACACATCGATCCTCCTATCAAACGGTAATTCCAATTTTTCACCCCTGCCAAAAATAAGGATGCAATAAGTTACTCACCGGCAATTAATAAGCAGCAGGCGAGCATCCCTCGACCGCGAGTAGGGGTAGGTGGGAGAGCTTTTTTGAATCCAGATTGGGCCCCCGCCTCAGCGAGTGTTTTTAATATTATTGTTATTATTATGCGTGTTCAGCGTCGTTGATGCTGTTTCTCGTTCTTGTTGTTTCTTTTTTTTTTTTGTTTCTTTGTTTATTTGTATTTTTGTTTTTTTGTTTTATTGTCGTCGTTTCGTCGTCTTTCCTCAATACCGCCGTATTATCGGACCGGAAATGTTTTGCGAAACGTGACCGGAACCGGACCTTGTCGCGATCACACGGGGCTCATCGTCACGCGCGCGTCTTCGCCCCCGGCACAACCGACTACAACTGATCGTGCCGTCGGAGCCTCGGGCTAGTCGCGCAAGCGCGCAGCCAAGATACGGACAGGTGCGACAAAGAGGAACAACAGGCGGACTCCATCCTCCCCTGCGGTGTTCCCGGCGCTACCCTCGATCCGTTCTACCCGGCAGAAATTTCATTTCGAATTTTAATTCGTCGAGGGATCGGGCTTTGCTGCCAAATTCGACCAACTCGCTATTTTTATCGGGGCTTTAACCCTTTCGATATCAGCGTTCCGCTTACATCAAAAATCTTCCATGTGTTAGCCTTGTCACAGTTTGTTTACATGATTTTTCTTACTTTGTATAACCCCAAAAACTCCCGGGTAACGAATTTTGGCATGGATCATCGAATTTTGATTATTTTTACGATTTTGCATCCGCCATATTGGGTCCGCCATCTCGGGTTTAGAAATTATTCAATTCTGATTTCAAATTCGTGATCAGCGACCCCAAAAACTCCCTAGTAACGAGTTTTCGCAAGAATCATCGAATTTTGATAGCTTTTGTGATTTTGCATCCGCCATATTGGATCCGCCATCTCGGGCTTAGAAATTATTCAATTCTGATTTCAAATTCGTGATCAGCGACCTCAAAATCTTCTGGGTTATAAAATTCAAGCCAAAATATTGAGTTGAAAATTGTGTGATTGAAAGAGTTAATGTCTAATAATTTTCGTCTTGATACCTCGTATTAAGGACGGATAACACGAGTCACACCATAAAGAAGTATCAGAATTGTCCGATTGTTTTCAGATTTTCGCTATTCCTGCCTGAAAAATTTGTTCGTCCATCTCGAACATTGCAAGATTTTTCGATGAAGATGTTAGAGTGGTATACCTCATATTATATAACTTAAAATCTGGGGGTAGTGAAGCAATTCCAATCATAGATTCAAATACAATTTTTTGCGGGTCTGTATAATCGGTGACGAAACGAAAATTTCAAAGAAATTACTATTTTTGGACAAAGCATATGGCCAATTATCACTAGTTCTTTAAAGAGGGACTCTGGTGAAATATCGTTGATACCGCATTTTTCGTTTTTTAAATCACTCAAAAAGATGTAATTAAAAATTCGTTTCGAATGTCGATGTCAAAAATTACTAAAGCTATTGCACGATTTAAAATAGAAGCCTGTAGAACCCTGTGATAATGAAATGAAAATTTTTGACACTTTTTATGCTGACTTGATCTGTTTCCGAATAATTTCAAGCTTCGATTTTTAGATTAGTTATAATTTCTCGGCTAAAATTATGATCGTCTTCAAAAAGCGTTCGGCTTGGTTCCTGAGAAACGTGACAATTATCGTGGGCAAAAATTTCGAATCGACAAACAAAATCGAAATCTCACCAATAGCCGTCAATTATTTCCTGAAAAATAGCTGAAAGCTCGTTCAATAAACTGAGAAAGACGATTACATCGAAGAGTTTTATTCTTCGTTTGGAACCAGAAATTTTTCCCATTCACTGGAAATTCAAACTCTTTGGTAAATAATTACCGAACGTGACAACGTCTTTGCATTCTCCATTCGCCTGAGATTTTCGTTAGTCGAACGGTGAATGAGGGTCGGACAAGCTCGAACCACGAAATGAGGGTTCTCGCGTTACCGCTTGACGACTTTCTCCTGTAATCAGCAGAAATAAAACGAATCTAAATAAGCCTAGTCATTGGTCCAAAATCAATGAAACCGCATTGATTCATAAAAATTATTTCAAATAAAGTTCTGTTCATCCGATTCACGAGTCTTAAAAAAAAATCAGCATAATTATGCAAGGAACTGAGGTTGAAAAAACTTGTCAAGATTACGTTTCCAACTGTAAAATCCTCAGCAGAATCTCACGACAAAAATCGAAAACAGAGGTGGGGAATAACTTTTTCGGTACGTTTAAAAATCGCAAATTACACGAAAAGCTCGCGCGTTTCGAAGCAGCAGGGATGCTGGAACATCCGAACATTTCATCCCCACCTCTCGCCACGGCTCCACTTTCATCCCCTACCTTACCCTCTCATCTTCCCGTGCCGCGTGTAGCCCTCGAAGTATAACGGCGGGTGGAGAGAAAGCGAGAGAAAGAGAGAGACATGTCTGAATAAATACTTCGGACTTGCGTACGATGTACGGCTCACGTATTACTACGTGTGTACACTCAAAAAAGCTCGAGGGGCTGAAAACGACGATTAAGAATATGCTCGTCAGAAAAAAAGGGATTCAAAAGTTACAATTAAAGTCAAGCCAGTTCGATTTAATAGAAAGAATATCTTCTGTGACAAGTAAAAAAAATTTGATTGATCACACAATTTTCAACTGTAAATAATCTGGCTAGGCATATTATAATTTCACAGCAACGACGTCGTTATGACACCACTTTTTCAGCGGCGGAAAGGAAACTTTTGTTTGTTTTGGATTAAATCAATTTTATACTTAATTGGTTTGTGAATCTAGTCTTTTTTTCCACAACATCTGAGTTAGCGATATGACTGCGGAAAATCATGTCATTACGTTTTAAACTACAGCTGTAGTTGATAAATGTATACTTTATTCAGAGTCGTGTAACGGTTATTGAAGTTTCACACGTCCAACGAATTAATAAGAATTCATCATTATTACAAAGGAAATTATTTGTTTAATCTGTAAAAAATTAACAAACGATACGATCCTGGTATTGAAAAAAACACACACACACCCACAAATAACAATGCGACATTTGTATTAAATTGTGATTTTAAAATTAGATTTTTTCACACTCAAGATAGATTAAACTGAATACATTTAATTGCGATTCATTTTTTAACCCTCTCTTTACACCGCTCCTTTTCACACCAGGTTCGTTATTAATTTCTGCGGTTTTACATCAAAATTTACATAGCTCGTACGAATACATCCCATTTCGAAATCACCCCCTCCCCCCGCCCGACATTTATCCAACAGCCTTTTTTTTTTTTTTGTCACAGGATCATATCACACGTAGCGCAGTTTCGCGGTCGAAAACTGTGGTGAAATCGAGCGTTACGGAATATTCTTTGGAGGTCGGGGCTGTATGCCCAGATCGAAAAACGATTTCATGGCTATACTTTATCGAGCGCGAGAGCTGAGCCATTGTGAGCTGCACGTACTCGCTCTTGTACACGCCCGAGTCTCTCTGCAGCAGCGAGGGGATATCCATATATAAATATATCCGTATACCTACTAACGGGGATGTAACTGGCTGCCGGAGATAAACCAACGGAAAACAAACGGGCGAAAAAAGAATATTTGATACGGAGATGGAGTAAAAACGAGAAAAAACAAAAAAAAACAAAAAATAAATCGAATAAAAAACGAACAGGACGAAAGCGGGGGAAAAAAGAACCGAACAAAGTAATCTTTTCGTACCGGGAGTTTTCCGTGAAACTTACCGCCTGGAACGCCGCTGGATAGGCAACCGAAGCTACATTTTGAATCGTGTTGCCTGTTTGCGGGCGTTGAGTGGTCAGTTTTACAGAAAACTTGACAGTCGGTTACGCACGGCAGCTTTCGGTCTCGAAAATTGAAGACCAAGGCAAAATTCGAAGATTGAGGACAGGTGGATGAAACTTTGTCGATAGCCCGATGGATGTGAAAAACTAAGGCGGCAAGGATGAAGGGTGAAAAAGAAAAAGGAAAAATTTCAACAATTAGTTCCCTGTGCTCCGAACGAGACAATGGGACCGTGTTAAAGGAAGAATCTGGGAAAGGGGGGGGGGGGGGGGGGGGGGAAAGACCGAGCAGCAAACGCTAATCTCCCATTAGCGAAAGAACAAAGTGTTTCGCGGGGTTGTCCCCTGGGGTTTAACGACTCAAAACGGGGGCACGGGACACCCTGCGAAGGACAAAAGGAAATCTCGAACCCGTGTACACGGATTCGACAAGCCTTGATCAGGAGAGGGATGGAAAAAAAGCCTTGCTATTATTTTTTTATTATTTTCTTTCTTTCGTTTTTTTTTTTTTTTTTTTTCTCTTCTTTTCTTTTGCCATTTACTTTTTGACAGAACAGTGGAAAGTACACGGTGTAACTCGCGTACCGCGAGAAGCAACGACGAACGGGATCCAGCCCGCTGCATGTAACTTGTTTCGCGCAAATTACATCAATTTGCGTTAGTCTGAATCGAGGCGGGTTAAGCCGCGCGTGCCTGCCGCCCTTCCATCGCCGTGTAATGTTTACAAATACATATGGGGTAGACTCGTTTCGGCGAGAGGGTTGATGTTTACCTTCCGAGCGTAGGCGTACAAAGCCCACCGTGCAGGTCAGAGCGTTTGAAATTTCATCTATAAAGTTCATCGGTATGATACATAACGCCGTTTTACACGGATCAGATTTTAACAAGATCCCACCACCACGCGATGGGGAAATAATCCAGATCAAGTTCAGACTTTTTTGATTTTCGTTAGCTCGACTTCGTAGCTTGCGACTAACTTTCACGGATCACAGCTGTGGTGAAGATTGAAAATTGCGTGACGTGCTGAAAGGAAAGTGATTTTAAGGAATTTTCTCGGAAGAAACTGTACAATTGATTCTTGAATAATATTTATCTAATTTATTGTAAGTTTGAGCATACGAATTACAAATTTTTTTCACCATCAAAAATACGTTATCACGGTAGTTAGAAATTAATTTGAAATTGAATATGATTTGACAACTTAAAAATTACTAATCTGATTGACTCTGATTCGGCATGCGTCTTCGTTAATACTTTCCTCGTGATTTGAACCAATATTTGTAATGCTATTATCCGGTTATATTACTGTAATGGAATAATTAACGTGGGAATTTTTCGTTCGGAAACATAACATCTTACCAAAAACCATAATATTTTTTATCCATTCCAACTAGAAAATAATTCCCATAACGAAACGAGAAAGATGTAATTTTCTCAATTGAGAAAAATTAAAAAACAATAAAATTGTCAAAAGGTCTTTTGACATGCCTTGCTTTTGAGGGTGGGTTCAAACCCTAAAAACGTTCAACGGCGGATAAAAAAAAAAATAAATAAAATACGTGTCGCTTACTTTTCAGTCTACTACCAACATGTTACAAATGAAATCAAATATCGGAAAGATCGAGCTCGGATACCTTCCTTGTTAGAGGTGCTGTTTGAGTGTCTCTATAATATCGCGAGCAAGTCACACGCGTGTCTATTCCCGTTTCTGGTGATAAAATCCCGCAGCGAGGATGTACATTGTACAGCTATACCTAATGGAATACGACCGTGTCCTGAGCACGTCGTTAAAACCGAACCCGAGGCTGTACGAATACACCTAGAAACGTTTGCCTCCCTAACGGATGTATTCCGCGCAGTCGTCACGTAACGAAATCCCTTTCTCCCCTATGGCCAATCGTTGAGCAGCTCGTATTTGTTCATTGTTTTATTCAAGTACGTCAAGAAAAAACCGTCCATTTGCTCCTCCCAGTGCCGCGACCGTTCGAACGGATGTAGTTACACGTACACCGTACAGTTATCGCGAGGGTGCGGGAAATGAACATCTCTGACAAGAAGGAACTGCGACAATTCCCCCCACCCCCTTTTATCACCATTTCTAGGGCGTATTTTTTAAGGAAAAAAACTCGTTTCGAACCGCTGACTGTCTGAAAATTAGCTATTTTCACGAGGGTGACGAAAGATCAATTTTTTGGATTTTCAAAGCTTTCATTTAACGGTTAGTTCAAATAAAATATGGAATTCTATTTGAATTTAGTAGTAATAAATCGGCCAGAATTGACAAACGGTTTTGGACGACTTTCACATCACGATCAGTCATAATTATAAGGGGTGAAAAAATTAAAGAATCGAACTTTTTCACGCGTAGTATATACTAAAAACAAACCTTGCAACTGATTTCGATACTTGGGACAATTAATAATCGAAGTAGAAAAGTTTGATGAGTTGAGGTTTGAAGATGAAAATTTGAGTGATGTAAAGATAATCATACGTTTGCAAAGAAACCGATTTTTTTTCCTCTGGTGAAGCGAGAAGCTCTTGGTTTTTGGTAAAACCCCTGATGATTTTTCTTCACAGGTACAAATAAGAAGGGAAAAGATATTCCAAGTGTCATCTTTGACGGATTTCCTCGTCGGCGATAACGCCGTGAGTGAAATCCGCTCTCGACGTGTATAATCAAATGATCCCCCATGGGAGTTGGGGAGACATCCGTTCGAATCGTGCGGGAAGGATTACCAAGGGTATACACCGTAGTAATATCCCTTCGAAGATATCGACCATAAACTCGCATTCCTCCCTTCGACGCTTGTACGTGAACCTGAACTTTCAAGGCGGACGCGAATTCGTCGAAGAATCGATTCGTCGCTACTGTCATGGCTGGAATCCCAATCCCCTTAAATAGCTATTGATTGTTTAATCGGATCCTAACTGACTGCGCGAAGATTGAAGATGAATTGACGGATATATTTACCTGTACACACTAAACAGACCCATGTCGGAAAATATATGAAAGATGTGGAGTTTGATTACCTAGCCTTACATTATTGTACGAAGCAGTGTTACGAAAATTGTTGATAAAAAAATTTACATGCTGTAAGAAAAAAATAAAATAAAATTTATAATGCAAAGCCGATTGAATCGATTTTCAATTTCTTTACTTTCTCCGGATACTCTTGATGTAAGAAGAATTCTCAGAATTCAAACAGGGTTTCAAACTTGTAACGTTTCTATATTCCCTTTTTTTTTATTTTTTTTTTTTTAGATCAAAGAAAGTATTGCCAGTGGTAAACGAATTATATTTGCAGAATTTAAACTCGAAGTTCGAGGGATGGAAGAAAGTTAAATTAAATGATTAAAGAACTCGATTGAAACATCGTTCAGCCTCAGTAAATGGTGCTAAGAATCATTTTACATGGTTTCGTTCGTTCCGATCAGGCTTGAACTTTCAGTCACGATTCTCGCTCAACACACAATATCGTATATTCGATCGACCCCTTTTTGGTTTTCGTCGATGCTTACGACTGTAATTGAAGGCAAGAATGTTCGGTCCGTTGAAAAAAGTCACGTTTGCAGTGAGTAGTCACGTGTGAATCGAGATCTGGGATTGACGTCCCGCAATTTTGGTTGCCCTTCGAGGGGTTTGTTCGGCGACGTTCAACGTTTGAAATTCGACGTTGACGTTGACGTTGACGGTGATCTTGATCGCGGCGCGGCGTTGAGACAAGATTTCTCAACTAGGTACGAATAGATTTTGTAACGATTTCTTGCGCGAGTTAGGTAATTATTGATAAAAAGACATCGCCGTTCATATTCCGGACGCAGAAATATAACACAATCAGATCAACAAGCGACAGCTTAATCATTTTGAACGTTCTAATAATAACCCCTTCTCTCAAATTCATTTCCATCGTGTACAAGGAATGATGTTTAATTTTTTTGTTCGCTATCGCTGTGTCAAAATTTTTCAAACGGTTCTGACTCTCTTCACAAATTTTCATCGTCCTTTTGATGGACCGCGTCTATTGATACGCATCAGAGTCTATAAACGGGGCAGCGGAGAGAAGGATTTTTTATCGCTTTTCACAACCGCCGTCAACGCTCGATCGTAGATATTTCATCCCCTGGAATCCTTAGGATATCAGAAGCTCATATACCGTCGTTGTGCATTGGCTGCATCGAGTTATCCGATTGAAGTAGCGACCCATATCTGGATAATAAAACAAGAAATCTCTGAGTAAAAACGCTTATCGTCGTCGCAAGACAGCTGCTAGGTATATTTATGGAAATCCTAGTAATCTTGTCTATCTATTATTCGCAGAGAATCGCGAATCGGGCTTCTTTCAACCACGCAGTTTCGCGTCCGAACGAATCAGGGGAAATTCGTCGTGAAATGAAAACTGCAGGGGATGAGAGAAGAAAGGCACTTTGTCCGGGTGGCTTGAACGTTTCGCTAAATTCCATTTCATCTCGTTCATCCTTTTGGCACGCCCGCCAAACCAAACCGTAAAGTACTGAATTTTTAAATCCATGGAGCAACGAACGCGGAATGAAGAAATACGAGCGATGGTAAACAAATAACCTACCGTTAATTTCATACCGTCAGTGTAAACATCACGCGGTAGAATCGATGGAAATTTTTCAAGTTAAACATTTACCACAACGCAGATCAGTTGAATCCAATTTCACTTGTTATTATACAAAAAAAAAAAAAATAAAAACTCTACTTTGAAAAAATTCATTTGAAAAAAAACACCAAAAGCTCAGACTCGAACCTTGAATATCAATATTAATATTCTTCTCTTTCATAATTTTCTCACTAAACAAACCGCACGTAACTAAAAACTAAAGTGCGTCCAATGGATTCTCCCGGTAAATGAAATTCTATTCTCTGTATACGGGATTCTCGCCTCTTTACAATTGCAGTTTCTACCCGAATAACGATTGGTTTCAACTCTCTCTGAGCGTGCAATTACCGACCGATATTGAATCACGTCTCGCGACGTGACTTCTGGATGCTTCTTGTCTTCTGCCGCGAAATTTAATCGGCGTCTTTTCCTAGTTGACGTCACGAAACGATTTCACCGACAGATTTGGCATCAGGGAAATTATTCATCGCTAGTGGCTGCTGTCGTTGTTGTTGTTATTATTATTATTATTATTATTATTATTATTATCAGGGTATATGCGGCAGGTGAGATTGAGCAGCGAAGGTCTCCTCGCGCCTGAGATAAAGCACGAACGTTGTGAAAAAAGCTACGTGAAGCGTCATAATTAAATTGTAATTTACAACGAGGTAGAAAAGCTTCCTGCAGGATATGAGAGGAGGAGGCCTTCTCGAATAAGAATAATAGTGATGATAATAATAATAATAATAATAATAATAATAATAACAAAGAAAAGTACACAGGCGAGGCTTTTCCGCGAGGTGCGTAGATGGTCGTAATAGAATTGAAAATTTGAATTGAAATTTAAATTAATAGGAACGAGTGCCGTCCCTTTCTCCGAGGCTTGAAATCCCCCCGGAATCCCTTCGTCTTATTCTTTTCTCTTATCTTCCCGGCAGCCGTGAGGCGTCCCGAAGTGCGATGACCGTTCAAAGACGAAAAACCGGAGCTTTTTAAGCTCGGCCTGGTACAGAGTTGAGCCACCTCAAGTGGTCATTGGTTAAATCTCGCCTCGCTACCGCTTCGACACGCCTCGACACTTCAAACCTCGGGGGGGGTTGGCTGTCTACTCGCCGTATCTCGATGCCGCGAAATCCTCGAGTTGCATTCGACACGCTGCGAATAAATCAATGCCTCGCGTCATTAGTCGTTCGTGGCGTAAAAACTTGGGCATCGTGTGATACAACTTTTCCCCATCGAACATCAGTCATTCCGTATATAATCCTCGATCTAATATTGCTTCTAATTATTTATCTAACTACTCGCGCGAGGTACTTCAAGATGTATAAAATCCTGATAGGATTTTACTTCGGACTTTTTCCTGATCGACAATTCGTTCAGGAATAATCGCGAAATGCGAAAGTGTTGAGTAGCTCTAAGTAAAAGCTTGTATTATATACACGAGTCATCTAATTGCTGGCGAAGGTGACTCGGCTTGTCGGGCCGACGATTAAACAAGAGTTGAAAACTTTTCCACGAAGACGAGAAAGCTTTTTGAGAAAATAATTTGATCGATGAGGCACCCTTATATACATATATATACATTGTTCGAAGGAATCGCGCTCACAACGGCAGCGGATCACTTTATTTCTTTACTTTCAATAATATAATTGGATTTACTTCGGAACAATTTATTTTTAAGAGATGTATCCTTTATAGAAAATGGCCTGCGCAAAGCTTACACTTACATTATACCCGTTTTACATGTATTGCGGATGCTGTACGTATATGTATACATTTAAATGTATATGTGTTGGGTATTGTATGTATACGTTGACGCCTCGACGCGAACACTCTTCGGAGCTTTTGCTCACTTTTTCCCTCTACCTTTATTCGCCTTTTTTTCCTTTTCCCCGGCGTTTATTTTTTGCGTTTTTTTTTATTTTCATTTTTTTTTTTCGCATCTTCTTTTTCATTTCATTTTCGTCGTCGACTCCCTTTCGTAGCCTTCATTACAGCGTTATTATGTTCCAGCATCGAGTTGGGAACTCGAGTGTATACGTTCAGAAAGTTTATGACAAGATGAGAGTTTCCAAGTGCCACGCCTGCTAGGAAGTCGAGTCGGCAGACAGCCAAATATGGAAAGCAAAGGAGTGAAAATTCCAAGATTATCATGGTTACGATACTCGCGTAGGCCAGCATTTCCTTCTCAATACGGATCCCATAAAGGCTTTTCAATCATTTTTAACCCCCGATGACAAATCTGCATACAAAAATCTTCCTTTGAATCTTCGCGGTAAGTATTCTTACAACCATTTTATTTATATTCACATTTTGTATATTTGGGGAACTTTGCAACAGACTTCTTTCCGGTTTTTTTGCCATTTCTTACAGTATGCTGACGGGTTTTCAATACTCTAGAGTAATTATTGCTATGGAACGTAAGTTATTATTGTTAGAAACAAATTGATTGAAAAAAAATCGTGAAAATTGATGAAATAATTCATTTCCGAGAAAGTCACCCCTTCGCACATTGCGTACACGTTTTACATAAATTATAAATTTTTGGGGTATCTGATTACGAATCTGATATCAGATTTTTAAATTTCAGTATTGCAAATCCAAGCAGCGACCTTGAAAACCCCTGCGCCAAGTTTTTCGACCTTGTTAGATCAAACCTGAAATTTTCGTCCACCGTATTGGATCCGCCATTTTGAATTATAAAAATTTGATTTCCGGACGAAGGTAACGTTTAAAAAAACGCAAATAAACAACTGCTCGGCTTACTTCGTTCTGAAAAAAAATCACAGTTTGTTTCGTGAAGAATATTGCTTACCAGTGACAGGACACAGTTTCTTATTAACATCCAAAGACGTCAAAAATGGAGGAAAAAACAACGTTTCGACGGTTTTCACTTCGTCGCTGGTCAAAAACATGTCGTCTCATGCCTCGATCCGTAATTCCCCGTCTTTCTTACCTCGTGAAAATATAATAGGTGTGCGTGCAAAAGCTGCTTTCAATACAAACTGCAGAGGACGACGGAGGGCTTGCGAAAAGTATGAAAGACGCGGCGGGAGGAAGAAGAATCGCGTTGATTCAACGAGCCGGATTCATTCCGGCTTTCCTTTTGTTTTTCACTATACCTACGTGGTTTATGTGTATTGATGCTATCGTGTTCGCGAATAGAAATGCACGCGATTATCGTGCCTCGCATACGAGTCACTCGTGTTTGCTTTATCAAGGACTTTTGCGAGTCGCTGCCACCCGGCAACGGAAAAACCTCTTATTTGTCTTTTATTCTCAGTTCACTCGATGCGAATTTTTTAACTCGCCCAAGCCTGCGCTTTTTACAATATTCAACAGTTTTTCGAATCACCAAATTCGTCGATATCCTTCATTTAGGAAAATACTATCTCAAAACTTAAGGATGTATATGATTTTTATCAGATTTACTAAGCTTCTGAAATATGACAATTATAGTTGTAATCAGAGTTGATGAATAAAATACTCAAAAATATTTGTTTCGGTTTTTCGTTGGCTGAATAATTGAAATCGTCGATATTATTCAATTTTAAATAACACTTTCCTGGCTGCAAAATCAAGCTTGGTAGAAAAATAGTCATTTTCACCTTGTTTAAAATAAAAGATCGTATAATAATTACGTACGCAAATCCCAGGCACAAAATCTCTGTAGACTAGTGATAACAAAATTATTAAATCGTTATTATTTTTCCCAAAACCAGAGAAGCAAACTTTAAAGGGGGTGTATATATGTATATTTCTCCGTTATTTTCACGCATGACAAATACAAAAATAATTAACTCAACCCACGCGCAAAAACAAACTCTTGTCTCGCTGAACCGTGTAATTTGAGCTGTTTTTCAAGGTTTTAATCCTACTTTTAAACAACCTCAATTCCGATTGATTCTTCGTGCAGCAAACTGCTTCAAAGGAGGTTTCACATTTCAACAATTGAAGAGCCCTTCGGACAAATCCCGTCCATTCGATCAACCCTTCTATTGAAACTGTCCGAGTGACCTACCTGCACCCCTACGAATGTGGGTTTGATGGGAAAATCATGAGTGGAAATCCGTCGTTATTTCGTCAATGAATCGCGTCCCGGTTTACAATTGTTAGGTGGGTTTACACATGAAAACGGAACTGGCATCGAACAAGGCGAAATTCAATTCTCTCGTTAACCGCCCGTTGTTTAAAATTACAAACTCTGCGTAATGTATATTCGTGACCTTTGCGTATTATCGAATACCAAACTTATTTGAAAATGGAAGTTCGACGGCGTGAAAAACGAGACGGTATAGGTATATGATCGTGAACTGCGGGATTTTCATTCATCGAACGTAAGAATTCCTTCCTGTATAGATTGGCGTTTTTTATAACCCCGTTGTACAAGCTGTGATGTCCATTGCATTTGCATTCGTAGAATGTTTTACTGCTTCGAGCTTTGATCTGTAAATTACGATACATTTATGCGCTATCAATAACATAGAAGCCGCGGTTTAAGCCGGTTAAATCCGAGTACCTGCTATAAGCTAGCAATTAGGCGGGAAAACAGGATCGTGTCGAATTCACAGCAAAGCGATACGAATCAATGTTCAAGTTCCTGTTTTTCAATACCGCAGTAGAAAGAGATAAATGTGTCTCAATTATACCCAATCGCATATCCAATTCCGCATCATCGTACAGAATTGAAATTTACAAATTATACAGTACCTACGGAAATTACAGTCCGAAGATGATTCGTCAAAATTCATCGTCAGTCTTATCCTTGCTTTTTTGTCTCGCAAGTCAAGACACCCGAACAATGAAAAACACGGTTTGAAAAATTGGTTTTTTCCTGTCCGCAGCCGTTGAATGAATATCAAAAAATGAGGGTCACGCCAGCGCGACTCGTTTCGCGAATACGTGGGTCTAAAATTTCGTCGAAAATAAAAAGTAAAAGTGCAAAAAAAAAAAAAAAAAAAACTCCTCCGCAATTTACAAACTGTCCGTGTTGAAGCCCCTCGGTTGCAGAGCTGCGATTTTCTGCTTGCTACAGTTGTTCTCGTCGGTGAGGAATTTCGAAGCTGAGCTTATCTCGAGTTCCACAGGAAAATTGCCAAATTTCCGCCACCCTTTTTCCTCCGTTCGTAGGTCACGAGGGCATGACAGCCGGCCAACCGTACCGGCAAAAAACGACACAAAGCCTCCTCAGCCTATATCCGAGTGGCTAATAGCTTACGCGACTTGAAACTCCTTTGACCGAGCATGCATGGGGTCGTTACGTTCGACCCGTTAAAAAGCCCCGGCTCCTAATTGCTAACGGTATAACAGATCGACCCTCGGCTAGAGCGCAGCTTACGGCCAATTGCTTGTGGATTTACAATTGATTCGTACACCTCTGATTCTACGTATTTTACCCCTCAAGTGTGTCGGGTGGTTTTCTGAAAGAGAACACATGACGCGAAACTTACGATCATGCGGGGAAGAAAGCTCTGAACTTTGTCGCGAATTCGAAACTAAAAAAAAAAATTACGGCGTGACGCAGCGTAGAAATTATTTATTTTATGGATAATCTTCAAATTTACGATACAAAACGAATTTTATTTTACGTTATGCACTGACGTTTATGACACAAAACGTTTGAGAATGATTCGAAAATTAAATAAACACTTTTGATACTTTCAAATTCGAATAGCTTTGTGTTTAAACTATGCTATTTTCAATTGTTGAAATTTGACAATGTGAACTGTAGACATCGTTTGAAAAACATGTGACAAATGATTCGATTCAGGGTTTATCGACTTTATAGAGGAACTGGAGTCGCAAATTGGTTTGGTTTGGTAAACCACGGTTTCAAAGCTTCCGCAGCTTTCGATTCTGAGGAAGGATTAGATCGTCAACGTTACGACTTTTAGAGACGTAACGAAATTGCTGCTGTTTTCTAGACTACGGAAACTAAAGAAATTCAAGAAGATTACATTTCTAATTGTTAAAAAGCAGATAGCTGAAGCATAAACATGACTTTATGATCAAATGATGAGCATTAAAAATTGCCATGTCTCCTTTTCTTTGACCGCGTTCTTCTGTCGGAACAAAAATTAATGAAACTCGAAAGACTCGAATACAGTTCATACGACGTTTATGAAAATTTTTATATGAATTGCAATAAAAACGGATACAGTAATGAAATAACAAAAAATTTCATGAAAAATAAAGGAATCGTTTTATAAAGGAAAGAGAATATTAATGACAAAGGATTTTGATTATACTCGACTGCTTCCAGTAATTGAATTTGCTTCTGAAGTGATGAATATTACCGTGATAAATATTGTTTTTACGGCTCGTTTTTTTATAACGGAGTACAAATAAGAGCAGTTTTTAGTACTAGGACGTAAAAGTGCACTTTTACGTAATGCGATGCTCTTTTTTTCTACCGACGTTGAGATGATTACTTTTTGCTTAAGAAACATAGGAAAAAAGATGCTATTAATCCACACTAGCGTTACATGAGGAGTTTTTTTTTTTTTTTTGTATGATAATATTTTCATACATTTTGTATTACAAAAATTTCATAAGCATTCAAGCGAACAATTTCTACACTGCATCACGCCTTAGTGTCAATGTTACGCACAGCGCAAAGAATATTTTCAGAATATCCTCGAAACGATCTTGCGCTATTTGGAAAGTTGTAGATTTAGAAAATTCGCTCAAGACGTGCGAGAAGCCAAAATAACTGCGATTGGACAATTTGTGGTCCACTTTCAGACGCTTGTTCATTCAACGTACGTAATTAAAAGCATTATTAATATATGATAAATACGTTACATAAATCTATTTAAATATATCAAATGTATCACGCTTGAGATGCCGGTGAGAAAAAACGAAGGAAGGTAAATAATCATCGAAGTGATCGTAAAATCGTAATATCTATTCATCGATATGTGATCGAAGTCGGTACTAGTGGAGTCAGCCAATAGCAACGATGATCTATATGATCTATAATGAACACCGAAGTACCGACAGTCAATAATCGATACGATGATCATTGCGGTCGGCAATCTCTGTCGGTAACTCTCCCGTGCAAAATATCAAGATTTGATTAAACATTAACCCCTTTCGTTAATAACAATAACCATTACAAAAACCATACTTGGAAATAATTGAAATTCTTTATTCTTACGAGACGCGTTATAGACGCTAAATTTTAAAGTACTCGTAATTTTGGGAAAACGTTTATAGATAATAATAGAACAACCTTACCAGGATTCAAATATCTAAATCGCGCATTTATTGAAAAAGTGCAAAACCTTTCGACGACGAAAAAGAAATCGCGGATAAATTGGTAGTGGAACATGATTTCAGGGTTCATGCCGGTTGAAGAGGAGAAAAATAAGGATCACATTTGTCGATGCAATTGATCCAACAGGCTGCTCGCCGCTCGTGTGCAACTGCAGCTGCCGATTACCTCGAGGTACAATGGATTAGGAAAAAGAAACTGGCGTCCCAAGAGTCGTAATTAGCGTTACACAGCGAGTGGAGAACTCGATTCATTGCGGACCAACATGCACAGCTCCTGCAGGTGAAATGGAAGGATTTCCTGACCGCGTCTCCTCGCCGGGTGTTGGGAAAATGGACTTCGCAATTTGCGCTAAATGAGCGATCGCGAGCATGAACGCAAACTGAACCCGGGTCATCGATCATGCCTGTGGTTGTCACAGTCCAGATTTCCTAATACCTTTAGATACCCTGAAGATGGGGAGGAAATTTTGGAAAACAAAATAGGCCGGTTCTTCGACGAACGCCTTGCGCAACCTTATAATCCCCGATGATGATGATCGATGATCGAGCAGCTATTGCAAATTCCATGATCTTGTTTGAGTTTTGGCTTCTCAAGCAACGGAGCATTTCTTACGAATTAGACTGTTTAATTTCATACTGCTGCATCCACCAAGTAATCTCCAAATTCACGTTCTGAAGAGCTTATACCTAGTCGGGATTTTTCAAAGGTCGATTTTTTTTTAATTTAATTTTTCTCATGTACCTACACACATTCAACTGTGTGCACCGAAAATTTCATGTCGATCCGACAAATATTTTCGAAGTTACGCGCACGTTTGCAAAGATGCCCCGGAGCGTTTGAAAGTGCTTGTGAAACTTTGAACGCGTCTTTCTCAAAAAATTATGTTTTCAAAGTTGGTGAGCAGGATTTTTCGGAAACTGCTGAACCGAACAATCTCAAATCCTTACAAGAGCTTAGTGAAAATATTTTTCAAGCCTTGATCGAAGGTTTTTTCTCGCCGATAAATATTCCCCATTTTATACGCAAATTGGAGCGAAAATCTTTATGGAAAAACGATTTTTTTTTTAAGTGACCGCCGTTTTGTTAAAAATTAATATTTTGCTTATTCGTTCGATCAAAAACCAGGTGACACCTTTTATCAACTAAATCTTTTTTGGTTTTTCATTTCGGACGATCCACTCCAAAGATATCTTACTCGCCTTTTTTTAAAGGAGCTATCAGAGATCGGCTTTAGCAGCTTTGAAAATCATTATTTTTACAAATAAAAAATATCAGAATGAAGTTCAATGCTACCCCAATATGCATATAAATTTTAATATCAATATATTCAAATATCTCTTCATAAAAAATCCTTCAAAAATCTCTTTCTATCGTCCGGCTGACTAGCTACCACCCCTTAAATAAACAACATTTCGACCAACATCAATCAGTAATCGATAACCTTTCCGTAACCTTCAGGTGTTATCACTTCAAGCGAGAAGAACCCATATCATTGTCGATAACGGGTGTAACACGTAATACGCAACCTTTCCAAACAATGATAATTGCTAGAGAAACTCGTCAAGTTGATATCTTACCTCGCAGCAGTCACGGATCCACCGCTTAGTTCCAATCTCGTAGAAGAAGAAGAGCAGAAGATTATTGGGTCGTGTTTCACTAGACCGAACCGAACGTTTTCTTCCACTTGACACAACGCGCACTTCGACACTCAAGTCCTTTCCCATCAGGGAGTCGAATTTGTTCACCCCGCCGTCCGGGGTGGAATCGCTCTCTTCGATATTAGCAAGTGTGGTATAATATCACCCTGATCCGGATATGGTTTCGCTTTACGTCACGCGAAGCCTCGAGCCGGGAGCAATTGGACTCACTTCACCTCGATTATACCCCATTACAGGATCAACCGCGGAGATTTCAAGGAGCCAATTAGCCCCGCGCGTTGCGACGCTGAGCTTTATAACTTTCTTTGAGGATTATACACAGCGACTCGGTTCCGCGGCCATTGGATCGATAACGATTTCGTCCGCTTTAACGATCTCGGTTGGCTTGTATGAACAATCGGCACAATTCCTCGACGGCAAATATCCTTCCGGGCTTTGTCGTGGTTCGTTTTTTTTTTTCTTTTTACTCTATTCACGGCTAACCGTCACGAATTCGCTTGTACGGCTAATTGAAATCGGTGGTAGTTCCATCACCGCGAACCGTCACACGTCGACTGGCGTTCGGTGGGAATTTTCAATGGCGCAATTGAGCGTCAGAGGCCTCTGAAGCAAATTGTAAACACATAATAAGGTCTGGACGACCACCGACGCTCGTAACTTGAAAACAATACTTAGCTGGATTACAGCTCGGATCGAACAGTTCAACAGGGCTAATTTATTTCTGACTGAAGTTTGGGGTTTCCCTGTAGGTACGAGGAGGTCGCCACGTGCCTAATGTTTACCAATTAATTAATTTCTACGGTCTACTCAATTAAATTTAAATTAAATTACAGGCCAGATTCGTATTTATACCCCAAGCTCTATACTTCATCCCACCAATGAAAAGATTTCAACGGTTCCGTTTGTGTAAAATCGCGATACGTTTGTTATCATTCGATTTCGAATTTCGTTTCCGGCTTTATACGTCGCAAGCTCGTCGACATTAACCGTATTTCAATTATCGTTGACGCGGTCAATTTGTTAAGCTCATTCCCATTTCAAGAAATAAAAAAAAAAAAAAAAGAAAAATTAAAATTAACAATACGGGCGTTGTGGGTAGAAATATATGCAAAACACGATACATGTATAATTTATAAGAAGAGATTTTTACAAAACTTTATTACAAGAATGTACATTGGTGCGTGCGTGTGTGTATGTGTGTATGTATCGGTGTGCTTGCAAAGTTTTAAATTGAAACTCGCATAGGTTACCGAGTATACGTGCGTGTGGAAAAAGAGGAAGGAAAAGAAAATAATAAAAAAGAAAAAAATTTATCAGAATAAATCAAAAAAAATACCTGCCTTAATTGATACGTAAGAAAAAGTTTCGACGAATACTAAATGGAAAAACAACAGAAAAAAAATCAAAGAATAAATCTTCCATCCCTTTTAACATACAAAGTAATCACAGCTGTTTTCTTGGTGTTTTTTTTTTTTTTAATTTTTTTTTTTTAATTTTTTCTTTTTCTTCTTCTTTCTTCTTTTTGCGAGGAGGCGTCGTCGTTTGGATGATTGAATCCCTCTTCGTTATACTCTTTCCGATCGATAGTACATAATTACACATCAGACACGAGGGAATTATCGATGAAATTTTCTCACTGGATGTTTACCACCAGCCTGTAATGTATTCGTAATTATTAATGAATATGTAGATGAGAATTTCTGCCCCGTGCTACCGCATAAGATACAAGAAACGCGAGCACAGCTCTCAAGAGGGGCTGCTGACCAAACTCTGACCGCGTGCGCGACAAGGTACGAAAATCGAGACGACAAACTCACCCGCTTATATGTCAACATAATTAAACATCGAACAAAAATTAGTAACCTTTTGTACATCACTCTCGCTTTTCCCCGTTGATCTATTCCCGCTATGATTCAATGACACATCCCTCCGACTATCCAAATCTTCCTTCAATCCCAATCAACCCTTCTATTCATACTCGACGCCGCGGGTGTTGTTTATCCCTCTCAAAAACACCCCCCCCACCAATTAACCCTGCGATATCTACGAACTCAGTCCTCCTTCACCCTTGACACTTACCGCCACCGCCTCCGCTCTTCCAGCCACCACCGCCGCTCGACCATCCGCTTCCACCTCCGCCGGACCAGCCACCACCACCTCCCGACTTCCATCCACCTCCTCCGCCGCTGGGCCAGCCACCCCCGCCGCCTGAGCTCCACCCGCTGCTGGGCCAGCCGCCTCCACCGCCTCCGGACCAGCCACCACCGCCTCCCGACTTCCAGCCACCGCCTCCACCGCCGGAACTCCAACCGCTACTGGGCCAGCCTCCTCCGCTGACTTTTATGATCTTGATGATCTTTCCGCCGCCGCCGCCACCGGACCAGCCACCACCGCCACCGGACCAGCCACCGCCTCCACCGGACCAGCCACCGCCTCCACCCCCGCCGTAGTTCCACCCGCTACCTCCGCCGCCGCCGCCGCTTGACCAGCCGCTGCTTATGTATCCTCCTGGTGGATGAAACCGATTGTGAAATTAGTCGGAGGAATGGTTTTGAAAGGAAAGTGACGAAGGGAGACGGAGTGTGGATTTTCATTACCGTAAGCACTGCTGGCCGCAGCCAAAACCAGGGCAGCAACGAACAACTGTAACAGAGAGGCAGAGAGGTTGATTAATTCTGTGGCTTTGGACGATCCTTGTTAACGCCATGTTCGGTTTGTTGAAGAGAATAACGAACAGGGAAAGTATGCAGCGAATGATCGTGTACTACTGTCGGGTAAAGATGATTCAACGGTATTGAATCGAACTCGACTGGTATTCTTTACTTCAAGAGAAAGATAGACGCGTTAAATTCCTACAGGTAACGACCGCAGATTATCCTCCGACAAAACACGTTTTGCGATATAATCTTGGTGGTTGTGTTCCACGGGTGTACAGTTCAAACGCCGACTACGTACCTTCATGCTGAAGTGTGATGCTACTTGTTGGGAGACGAACTCTTTTATACCTTGGTTCTGAGGTCGGTCCCCGCCCTGGAGACGACGGTGGTATCCCCCCCTAACAAGAACGAAAACCCCCTACCCTGACAGTTCGAAATCCCTCCACATTTTCAAGCGCGGTCTTGTAACCTCGCCGGTGAGACGAAACGTGATGATGATCACCGAGTTGCGCACCACGTACACGGCACACACTCGAAGAGGACTGTTTTGCAGCCCGGCGGGGAACAACCTTTCACCAGAAAGGCCAGCGCGATTCACTTTCGAGGTTTGAATCCAGCCGGGGCTTGACCAACTCACGGGAAGCTCAGAGCCAATTCCAACGTTGTACGCACTGGGCGTCTCTCGCTTCGCAATTCCACAATCTTACCTCCAAGGTGAAGTTGCCCTGACTATCATCTCTCGCCCACCACTCGTCGATCCTCGATCCAACTATCACGGAGACTTCCAGGGGTCACCGAGGTGTCGTGGCCAATGGCAATTAACCCCCGTCCGATCTCCACGATGGACAATCGCTCTGTCCGACGTTCCTTGGATGTCGGAGTTGAACTGGACCTTCGAAGCCCGAAAATGAATCCGATATTGTATGAAGTAAAGAAACACTTGTACGGTTCGATGTAAACAATTTCTCCTCGGGATGTTCTCGTATTCATTTATGCAGATCGATTTTCTGACCGACGTCTCATGTTAGTCCAAGAGGCAGGAAGGATCCACTGCTTTATATTCCGACTTGATATTAACATTTTCCAATTTTCTTATAAATTGTATGCTCACGTTGCGAAATTCACCGGTGTGACAAACGAGCTAGCATTGATCGTGGCCGGCATGGGATTTCTAAACTCGGAGTTTATGATCGAGTGACGCAATTGACTTGAACATTCGTGAATAAACTGCCTGTATACGAGAATTGAAGTCGAATGAGTCGAGCGTTTCTCTTTATCGATTCGATTCAAATGCGCCAACAATGAATACACCTATCATCGACTAACTTCGGAGGCTTGCCTGATTCGGTTCACTCGGCCAAGTAATTTTCGAGGATATCGTTAAATTGAGTCAACCCCAAACATCAACCCAACAACTCAATTTCAATCACTCGCTGCTCACGCATCGCGTGCGGAATGTTTCGTTGCCGCATAAACTTTTCTTGGTTGTTTTTTTTGAAGAAATCGAGGAGACAAAGGCTAGCGTGTTGTACGAGGGTTAATTCAAGGAAAAGCAGAATTCTGCACCGGTGCGAGAATCTTATCTCCCGGAAACGGAAGTCGGTAACTTTGTTCTTACAGCTCCGGCTGCAGTGCATCCTCAGTTGCACATTTGTGCAACCGTCACACTTTTCTGACGGTGTTTCCAAGCAGGCAATCACTCCGAGTAATATACCATCGACCACTCATTTAACGTCGAGTTATCACACAACTGTTCGAAAATATTTCTTTCGTGTCACAAAGACTTTTTCCCTGGGTCAGCACGGAAGTTCGATGACTTGTTGAAACCATTTAAGAATATTTTACACCTTGGAATCAGGAGTTATGAAATCGAGTTACGAATTCTGCATTCCTTGGCGCATGGCAGGCCTTCGGTCGTCTCTATTTTCCGTGGAACATCGATCTTTTCTAATCATCGATCGTCCCTCATTCAAGTAAGAAGCATAACATACGCATACGCGTAACTGTTATGTAGCAGAGCGTCGAGGATGTTGGTGAAAGGAAAAGTCCGACTCGTGCTTCAAGTACTCCCTCATTCATCGCCAAGACGTTATTAGCGACGGTTTTCGTTCCCTCTTTTTTCGAATATCCTCATCATCGTCATCTTCTACCTTTCATAACTAAATTGCAAGAAACTACCCTCGCTGTGTAAAGCACGAGTGCAAGTTTGCCTTTCTATCGCACCTGCTGGCTACAGGTTTCGTTTTTTTACCATGAAATGAATAGCATAATGTATTTCTTTCCCATCTCCTCGCGGTTCGGTTGTATAACCAGAAATTAAGTCCGCTAGTTCCATTGAGTGTGAGTATTATACGCCTAACAAGGTACTAAAATGCCCGCTCTTTCGTTCGCTTTTCCAAGAGTCGATGATTACCCAAGCCGGTTTCATCCTGTAACGCAGCATCGATGTGAAATCATCGGACGCCTCTTGTTATGCACACCCAATTGTCTTTCGTAAGAATTTTTCATCGGAACACCTTCGGTATGCTCCAGTTTCACATCGCGAATATACATCCGCATGACGGACAATTAAATAGCCTGGACAAAAGATTCGACAGATTTCTTTGACCGTTGTCATAATACCATTTAATTCTTGTCCGCAGCTCGTAGAATACTAACAAGTAGATTCGAATGAGAGAAAATCTTCGCGACCACATTTTGCCGAACAATTGATCTGATCCCTTCACCGGTCGACCGGTCCACTTTCATTTCTTTTGAACCGAATCGAGTATTACTTTTTTTTTCTTCTTTCGCGCGAAGTGTACGGTTGAGACCGCAGCGAAGCTGCATTTTCTTCTTCCATTTAATGAGCAGGTGATAAAATCGATGAGTCCGTTAGGAAATTCAGGTCAAAGGTGCAGGGGTGGATGTTTGATGCTGTGCAGAGGGTGCCCTGCAAGAATCGACTAGGATATTATAATATAAAAAACTTGCTATTCACGAATTCACCTCGATGATCGCCAAGGTTAATTTGGATGAGGTAATATTCACCGGATCCTCTTGTTACATGTCAATAATCCTATCCGGGATTATTCAAGGACGATTTGTCCCATTTGTTAGTCCGGTAACAAGACGTTGAAATTATGACAAAAAATCCCTCTATTAATCGTGCTGTAATCATCGTAGCGCATACGTGAACGAATGATGAGAATTGATGAACCATATTCCCCTCACATTTCAGGTGTCCTTGGTACCCGGTGCTCACCGTTGAACCATTTGCCGTCGTTTGCAGGTACGAAACGTCAAACATACGATGCCAAGTTATTGCACTGGACGGCAAGTAGTTAGTAATTACGTCGAGTAGGCCACTTGGCGCAAATCGCTCAAGTGTGGGTCGCAAAAGCTGTAGGAAAAAGCAACGTACTTTACGATTTTTCAGACCCTTTTGAAGTCCGCTCTGTCAGAGAGGATTGAACCGGACTTGAGCAAACGTTATCCGGCTCTGAGATCGCGGATTCGTGTCGATTAGAGTCGAGTGGAGAGAACAAACGTCAGAAAACAGACATTGAGAGTGTTTAGAATTGAGGAAGAAGGCGTTTAGGATGTCAAGAATGAAACGGACTTCCGTATTACGCTAATTTCGTTCGCAAAATATATTTGGCAAGACAAAAATTGACCTCCTGAAATTGAAATCGCGATTACAATTAGAAATGTCCAAGTATTTTGGGGAATCAATCGATGCGTTAGGGTTTCGATCATCGATATTGAAAAATACGATGTAATTAGCCGAGGCACAATCATTTTGAGAAGCATCCGGCAGAAGGTCCTTGACATGCGTTCACGAAGCCATCGCGATGTAAACTGTGCAAAGCGTTGGCATATTTCAATATTTTACAACCAATACTCGTAAAATCTTATGGCAAGTGCGTAATGCTTATTAGACATTGATCGAGCCCAAGTTTCCATACGTGCATTACACGCGCATGTAGTCAACGAAACGTTACAAGAGATAGTCGAACCGCGGATAGATACAGCCATGACTTAATCTGACCGCGTAATCCAGCCACACCTGCATCCTGTGCTAATTGCTAATTAGTTGGGATGAAACATCGTTGCGGGAAGTTCTGACACAACTCGTTCTAATTTGCCGAAAAATAATTTTTTGTATCACATCTGTGCATCCTTAGTCTGATGAAAGAATTCCTTAAGTAACACCGGTTAGCAAAATTTTGTAACAAGAAAAGTGCTTACTAATTTTTAAATACCTATCAACCATTGTTATAAACCCATGTTTAATTTGATCCGATCAGGTGTAGTTTTTGCGCTATAGCTACTACAAGTAGAATTGAATGTTTGCCGTTTTGAATTACCTTTTTCGATTCAGTATGTTTTGTTATTTGGTAAATGTAGGAGATGATTATGGATGAAAAGTCGCTATAATATAACCTCATTTCTGTTCCTAAAAACTGCACTTTTGGAAAAATTACAAAGATCGTATTACAATAAAGCTATTCGTACCTAAAATATTCTGATATCAATTCTGTTACACTAACCCTTGTTCCTAACATGATCAGTTAAAATTGATATACAAAAAGTGAATTTTTGTTGACCAGTGTAAAATCTGCACTTGATTTCGAAAAATTTTATACTCAATGCATTTTTCGCAACTATGAAAGCCGTAGGGGACCTTCTTTGGTTCAATCAAGAGTGTAACGATCCCTTGACACGTGAGTATAGTGTTAGGCATATAGTATATAATATTCACTATACACGACCCACCATTTTTTTTTTTTTTCGTAATTGCGCAACCCACTGGCTGGAGAAGCCCGATTCGCACAGTCTCTTTCCAAGATGTTTCACAATTTTTCTTGAATCTGCACACAATGGATATTCCGCGAGAATCTGACTTTTTCATGCACTTAGCTACGATCAGAGCGACTGAAGATGTTGTTTTATTTTTTCTTTTCTTTTTTTTTTTTTTTATTTTTATTTCTTCTGTACTCGCGTCTTTTTCTCGCAACCTTTTGTTTATCTCGGTGTCAGGAAGCGAGCCTTTTTGCGTCTCGACTCATCAGCCGGCTCTAGCACATCGTAAACTGAACGCCAATTTGACGTGCGATCATTTCGGTGAAAAGACACGGATGTTGAAGCGGAGGGCAGCAGGGCAGTAAATCGTTACCGACGGTTCCGATAATTCAACAAATTGAGTCAGACACTTTCTAATAATATCTCGAAGCAACGATCAGCAGGTGAGCTGCGAACAGCCTGCGCAAATTATCGCTGTAGGTACACGCTTGGCGTGTGAATTTTTCAAAACTGTAATGGAAGTCGGTACGATTTCCTGAAACATCGAACGTCACGATTATTTTGGATAAAAGAGATCCGAACCGAACAAGTCCACGGTATTTACACTGAGAAAAACATTTAGCTCCGGTTGCCGCTCAGTCCTTATCTATTTTCATTTTTTACCACGATCGAAAAATATAGTTCTAGGTAGAAAATGAAAATTAGTTTTCTAACTGTTACCGGAAACTCTAGTATCCGTTACTCTATTCTTTCTCATTACGATCACTGTTGCTAGATTTTCTTGCAACTGTTGCGAAAATTTAATGCTTGTGCAACGATAAATTGACGTTGAAGCGTTGTTTAACTAAAAAAGTAGAGTAAACCTTAGAAACTGATTTTGCGTTGCAATTACTAAAAACGGATCGACGATAGCGCAAAATGATTAGGCGTACCTCGTTTTTCGTAATTTCAATAAAATTCAAAGAGTTTTTTTTTAACGATACCTGTTTTACTGAATTTTTCTAGTTACTGTAACAAATAAAAATTTTCCCAGTGTACATTGCGCAATCGCTACTCAAGATTGATATAATCTAACAGAACGCGATGCGAAGTGTGAAATTTTCTCTTGACCCAACGGAATCTCGCGTTTCGAAATCCCGATTTGAAATTCGATAAACGTCTGTGAATTTTTATACCTACAGAAGCGAAAAAGAGCTGCTACCGCATTAGGCGAATTGCTGCTGGGTAACGAGAGTCTCGAAATAGTTGTAATTCGCGTGTCCACGTCGCGGAACGATATATACATTTTTTTTTTTCTTTTTTTTTTCTCTATCTTCTGTATTTTTATTATTTTTTCAACACCTGCGGAGGACGGCAGCGGGTGTTAAAAATTATGCGATAATTTACATCGGCAAGGAAGCTGCTACGCGGTATAATTTATGAGCGTGCAGGTACCAGCGTACATTCTCTCACCACTCCGTTAAACTCCTCCAGCGTTACTCTCCTGGGATTGTAACAGAATATTACATATTTATGCCCGGTAGATTATTCGGATGTGTGCCCGAAGCGTGGAGACTTTGCGAGTCAATTTGTCGGCGTAATACATTCCGGCTTTACAACGCGATTCGCTCGTATCCTGGAAAATTATCGAGTGACGTTTTCCCGCGGTGAGAGGTCCGGATTTCAATCCCGTTTGGAGAAAAGCGCGAGTCTTATGATCGGTAAATCTGGCGTATATAATTACTGCAAAGACTCGGTTAAACGGGTTAGAGGAACGAGGAGGATTTTTATTTTTTTTTTTTTTTTCTATATCATTCCAATTCGGAGACTGATTAACGAGTGATGTCGGGGGTATCCAAGAGCGGGGAAGAAGAGAATCAGGGAGAAGATTCTTTTTTACCGGTGAAAATAAACCCCTCGAAGGGATGGCTTTGAATTTTATCGTTGAATCGCGACGGTCGATTTTCGCGCGCTTTTTACCTCGTGCTTTTATTTGATGCATTGACATGTATATTCTTGTACCAATTACACGTACAGTAGCCAGTTGAGCACTCGACGGATCAAACGGGATCTCAACAGCCTCAGCGATGAAAGTAAAACTCGTATTTTTAAAACGCTAATTCCCCTTATACCCGAGCGATCCTTATCGGTAACTGGAGTTTTTACTCTTAATTATAAACCGGGTGAAATTCGTTCGGAAATTATCCGAGTCGTAACGAGTATAAAACAATCTCGGCGTTTGAGCCAGACGAAAAATCGGCCGGTTGTTAACTGCTCGAAGAGTAACCGACAAGTGCGATTGAGCGAGTGGCGCAACTTAAATTAGCCAACGTCTGAGTCAGTCAAGCGAAAAATAACGAGGCCAGAGTTCAACTTACATTGTTACAGAGCCCGATAAACCCCCGCAAGACTTAATTACAACTTGTATTACATCCCGTCCCTTCATCTTCTTAGACCCTTTTTTCTCAGTGGGATACAAACTGGCTATTGTTACAAGAATGAAATTCTTCAAGCACGAGAGCGACGTTCTTGGTTCCAATTTTGGGCTCTTGAGAGCTTCCAATTTCTGGCTGTAGAATTCCGCATAACTTGACTTGGTTAGAATTTATAAAAATGAAACAACGTCTGTAATATGCAACGGCAATAAATCTGGTAAAATACGAATAACAAAAGCTGAGATGCGAATAATTTCAGTGAAGATTTTTTAAATGATTTAAAGTTATCCAGAACGATGAAATTAATTTTTTCGTACCTTGTGTTGTACGAATTTGTTCACAACTATTTTTATTACGTAGTAAGAATAATACTCAATTCGGCTTTAGCGTCGTTGATGCAAATAAAACTGTCGCATACTTTTCGAACACGTTTTACTTTTCTTGAAGTCTCTAGCCTAGACGGTTCTTGGTGCAGCCCATTCAACTTTGATCGAGAAAAGATTTATGATAACTTGAATTAACTTGCAAGGACTTCACGTGATTTCATTGAGGGATTTATGCGCGCTATATTCATAAATTTTTTTAAAAAGTTTATATTATAAATATTGATATATACGTTGTTATACTGAGTAAATACATTCCCGAAATACGTAGATTGTTTTTTTTTTATTCATATAAGTGAATTTTTATACGTGAAAATGGTAGTTGAAGAATGGTCCAAAAAAAAGATGGGTCCACGCTGTTGATGAAATCTCTCGGATGGATGATCTGAAATCAAAAAATCGAACGGTTTTAGTTTCAGCATGTCAATAGGTATAACGCATATCAAGACTTTTTTAAACTTTGATTTGAACTATTTTTTTTTTGGCCAAAAACGGTGAATAAACACATGGTTTTCTGTTATTTTTCGAAAAATGTCCGCCATTTTGTCAATTTAGCAAAAATCAAAAATCGTGCGATATGCGCTATAGCTATTAACACGCTGAATCCCCAGAGATTTCATCAACAGCGCAGAGCAATCTTTTTTTTTGGACCTTCCTTCAACCACCATTTTCATACATAAAAATTCACTAAAATGAATGAAAACAAATCTTTCTATGTATTTCGGGAGTGTATTTATTAAATGTAACAACTTATATATCAATATTTATACATTGAATCTATTAAAAAAATTCATGAGAATAGCCTTTTTTTACAAGTGTCTGAAAATTATGCAAATGTTTTGAAAAGGCTTCGCGTCACGTTATTGCCTATTTCAGGGAAAACCTTACGTCGTAGAAGTTGAATATCTGATATATGGGAGGGAAATGGCAAAGGTGGCATGTTTGCCTCTGCGAGTCTGAGGATTCCGCAGCGGTATAAGCAATCAGTTCGAGATACTCGAAATATCAACACGGCAACCCTCTATTTGCGACTCGGGCGGAGTATTTGAAAAATGACACGTTTGGGAATCAATCGATTCTGGCGCGAATCTCGGCGCCCGTCATCCGTGGAATGGCGGACGATTCTTACGGCGTCCCGACGCCTCCGTCTCCTCACCCCCCCGATTTGTCCCTCAACATCCATCGGAGTCCGCGCGGATCCCTTAAGGCTTAAGAAACTTCATCCCCTTTGCCCGAAATGGGTTTCTATTCGATTTCGCCTCCATTTCGTCCCTAACATTGTGTATCCTTTGCCATATCTCTTCGTCAAGACTTTTAGACTCCCGATATTACATAATCCGTCGACCTTATTCCCAAGGAAGACTGCATGGGCTTGAGAAACGAGCGAAATAATTCGCGATAAAAATACGGAGAGCAAATTCGCACGGAATTATCGTTTTAATTTACCAAGGACTGTTTCACTCAAGTAATCGTTGTGTCGATATCAGTCGACGCGATTTACTAATCTCCGAAATCCCACTGAAAGCAGTAATATTAAAATTCAAGATGGCGGATCCAATATGGCGGACGAAATTTTCAAATTCGATCGCATGCGGAGAAAAAACTCTGTCTAGGGGTTTTTGGGGTCGCTGATTACGAATCTGAAATCAGATTTTGAAAATTCAGTATGGCAAATCCAATCATTGACCCCGAAAATCGCTCCGTGTAGTTTTTTGATCGATTCAGATCAAATTTGAAATTTTCCGTCGCCATGTTGGATCCACCATACTGAATCCACCGTCTTTAATTTTTGAACTTTGAATTCAGACTTGTAAACAGTGACATGTTACGTGAGTTGTTATAAAAGTTGACTCAGCAAAATAACGCGTGACTCAAAGGGATAAAATGTAAGTATCTAGTGATAAAATATTGCAATCACAGTGTAAATTTTTTCTCAGTGAAACACCTCTTGGAATCCACTCTTTTCTCACTCCACGGTGGTTTTTAAAATTCTATCCACAGATCCAGATCCGTCCTGGAATCCGCCCTTAAATTTTGCAATTCGCCTCTCTGGAAAAGCTACACGCGAAAAAGGGAGCATGGCTGAAGAAGAGAGATATGAAAAAAAAAAAAAAAAAAAAAACAAAAACGAAAACGCGAAATGCACGCAGACGCAATATCGCTCCGTGTGGCCACCGATGCATGATCATGAAACGATTGAAGGGGGCGAGAGAAGAGTTGAAGGGGAAGGATTTGGTGCGGCCACTTCTCTCCGGGTACTCGTTTCCACTCAAGCCTCGTTACAGTGATCATACATTCATGACCCGCCGTCCGTTCAGTCAACCCCAAATCAATATTAAAGCGAATACAGGGAGACGACTTGATACGGCGGCGACACGAATATGCTGCGATTTATTTTGACCAAAGTTTCATTTATCGAAAGATGAAAAGCGGCTGGACCGAGTTTCCAGAGGCAAAGTTCTGGCCGTTGAAAACGGACACTTGCAACATCGCCTTACGAAAATCGCTTCCGGTCGATATCAGCTTTATCGAAATTATTGAGAAGATGCCTACATTTCTCTAATCACAAATTCACGCTTCACGTGATAATTTTCGTCGTATAAAAAGCTTTCTCGCGTATCTTACGCCTGATGATTTTGCGGTTTACATTTCTCGCGAAACGGGAGTAAATTTTTTAAATAAAAATAAGCGAATCCCAACGAAATCCTCGGGGAAATTCTTCGATTTTGTATTTTGTCACGTTGCGAAATGTCAACCGTTTTCCCGAAGGAGAAAAGCTTCGCCGTCGGCGTTATTTAATCAAACGATGAGACAGATTAAAAGGTTATACCTCGGGATTATAACGATTGGATAAAAAGAAAATATTGCAACGAATCGATCGAGCATTTTTACAACAAGATTTACGTTCAACTACGCAAGTGCGTAATATATACAACCAATGGGAAAAATAATTTCAATATCCGTCACGTCATCGAGATACGGTAAATAATTTCCGATGCGATATAATATTATGCTGTGGATAATATGCGTAAACAAAAGTTAGGGGAAATAACGTGTCTCTGAGTGAATCTGCAGTTGAATTTGTACGCTGTTAATCAGCGAGAGGCGGACAGTCGATTCTAGAAACTTCCAACCAATTTACTTCTCTCCTTTTTAACGCAGACAACTTTCCAAACGAATATAAAAATAAGTGACGTAAAAAAATGTCGGTGTTGGATCAATCCGTCTGATTCTTGTTGAATTGCCAGATTATAAGTCTCCGAAATTCTGTGTATTCTCTCTTTGTTTTTGATTTTTAAGGAGCCCATATTAAATTTGAGAAAATTAATTGACCAAAAATAGATACTTCTCATTGATTTCATTACGAGGCATCAATACGCGGAGTACTTTTCAAGTTATCATATCCATAATTTACGAAAATCTCTTGAACAACAAATAAATAGACAATATAAAATACCGGAATTATAAACAAAAGCTAAGACACCGGCGCTTCTGTCTATAATTCCAGTTTTTGACTCCTGTATTTTGAAAGAGATAGTAGCAAAAATTCAGTAAAAAGTATAGATTTTTGGCCAGTCAGCCTTTTTAAACATTGATTTTCAGTATCGAAAACTTTAAGCGAGTTTTTCTCAAAACGTGATCTTCAGCGCAACTTGCAACGTAGCTCGGCGAATTTGGAAACGATTTGGATGAAACTTTGCAGCAAAATTTATTAACTTGCTGGCCATTGCGTGACATTCGAGTGAGAAAACGAAAAAAAAAAAAAAATCGCCAAATATTCTTTTTCACCGATCGTTTTTATAGAAATTAGTGAGTTTTTCTTCAAAACGATCCCAACTTTTTTTCCTCTCCGTCATGCAAAGCCGTATTAATGTATTTTGACAGCAAAAATTTGATTTTTAGATTTTACTTACACTTCTAGCAGCCGTAGCACCGTTATTTCGAAACATTTTAGTCTAAAAAAATTTGCCTGTATACCTTACATAGTATACTTTGAAACATGCTTCGCGTTGTTTCGATAAACCATTGGATATCTTGATGAAAAAATAATTTGAAAAAAACGTACGCCTACAGGAATTTCCCCCCTTAAAGCCTGCCGACAATGACGAATAAAAAATAAAAAAAAAAAAATTGGCGAATAATCGCGACGATCCGATCGATCTTCCAGCCGAGATGAGTCAGCACGGATTCCATTGAGACGATGACGTGGGACATAGGCGGGAAGCTGACGGGCTGTGAGACCGGGCTATCCACTTTAACTCTTAATTACCGTCACTCGGAGCGCAAATGCTGCTGATAAGGTAGTTCCGAGCCATTCCGATCGCACCTGTCGGCTATATGTGCGTGATTGCATTGTATGTTAAACCGTTAATTGCCACCGAGCCTCGGACATGCTTCACCACCCGAAGAACCTCGCCTCCTCCGTTCTCCCATCTTTGTTTCGGTGAAATTGAAAGGAGACTCTGACGGGGGAAAAGGCGATAACGAGACCCTCGTGACCTCGAAAACACCGCCAACTAACCCCTGTTGCTTGCGAAAATCGCGATTGCAGCCGCGCGCTTTGAACCATCGTCATCGGCAAGTGCCGAAACTGAAAAATTGCCTCAATTGATAAATAAGTGCCTCGCTGCTCTTTCGCACCCTGACAAATTTTTTTCGCCGGCTGCTCTTTCACCCTCGGATTATCAACCCTTCCCAGAAACGATTTTCGTGAAACATTGTTCTTGGGAGTCGAGGTGCGCGGAATTATCGAGACTTTTAGACAATTAGGCGACAAATTTCACGCGAAATCGATTTCTTTTTTCTTTGCCAACTTTAAAGTGTTCGCATTTTCTTCTTTTTTTTTTTTTTTTATTTCTTTTTTTTTTATGGAAACTCGCAGAGGCAGCGTTACGATATTTATAGATTCGGTACAAATACTCGTTATATACGTATTTTCATACTTACCAAATTGAAGAATATAATCGATTGCGGGATAATAAATATTTATTACGCGTCGACGAAACAATTTTTCACAATTTCACCAGACGCCGATAAATACTAATTAACATGTAATAAACCGATACGCGTGCGGGTGATATATTTCATTTAAAACTAACAAATTGAACCCTGCAAATGTACGAAGATATTCAGTTGTCTTCGCGTATTCTGATAATTTGCTTCCTGTACCAATTGTGGGACACTTAATGATTATTTACTGCCCTACGATTACCGTTCTCCCCTCCTTGGCCTAGCCGTACTAAAACTTGGAATAGTAATTTCTCGCCTCAATGAAAAGTTTCTGCCTCCGTGACATTTCTAGGCACACGAAAGCGGGTTTCGTATTTCTGTCTAAAAATGCCAAGTACTATTTGTTTTTCAGTCATTTTAAGAGTCTCGCGATAAAAAGAAGAGATACAAAACAATGATGATTATCGTGAGAATAGAAAACGTATTGTGCGGCTAATTCATTTCTTTCAAATTATTATTTCGCAACAGGATTACTAATGTACGAAGTAAAACTGGCGACTCTGTAACTGAGAACGAGAGAGAATCTCCCGACCGTCACTTTTATCATCATTCATTAACATTACACTCGTAATGTCGCATTGAAGCGACGATCCAAGATGAAATCCGTGTTGTGCAATCTGCCAGTAAATTTGACAGGTTCAATGTCATTGCCGATCATTCACCGAGCAGAAATGACGCGTTTTCTAGAAACGATTGATCGCAAATACTATAACTAATACGCGAAACTCAACTCTGATTGAGACAATGTTGATTACACAAATTGTTGACGTACGATTTATCTCGATTCCAGAAGCCACCGTGTAATATAATTGTTCCATTGATCCTCCCGAGTGTAAGTTCACAGCAATAATCATCACCTGTCCAAATGCCTGAGGGCTGACCCAAATATCCGCGTATTTTCATGGCCACCTGTTATACGCACTGTTCGTTCTGTAGCATTTATCATTAAAATAATCCGAATTACTAATTTGATAAATAATTTTATAGATATTATTCTAGAGATTAGGACGATCGGATATTTGACTGATCATAAATCATGCCATTAATCAACCGTTAACGAAGCTTGATTTAAAATTCATAGGCTTGAAATTAAAAACGTTGGAACTGACTTTAGTGCAGTAATTTTGACGATGTCTCATTTTATACGGAACTTCGTTACCTTCAAATTCACTGAACATACTTTGTTTTCATCATCTTGGCATCGTTGAATGTTTAAACTTACACCATTCCATCGATATTTTTTATCATCAATAGAAACAGAAAGAAAATCTTTTCAACTAACTTTGTAGAAAAAAGTCTTGTGAGTAAAATCTACTAGATTTTTAATCATGTTGAATGACCAGCTTGAAACGAAGCTTTCGTTTATAACTCCATTATTTTCAATTTTTTTACTTTTACAAATAGAGCATCGTAGCTTACGAATTCAATAATCGGATAACTGTTCAAGTTTCGATTTTCAAAGTCTCGTTTTTCGGCGAAAACTGCTCCTCACCTAGAAGCATCAATCGCACTCGAAACCTTTGCAGAAATATAAGACAAGTGGATTCAGATTCCATATTAACAAACGGTCCATTCAGCAGCACTCGCTGCATATCCTGCAGGATGTCGCTCGTTTCAGGACGAGACCACAGGAGCCGTCCGACGTCCGCGGCAGTTCTCTCGCCTCGAATATCATCTGCGGATGAGACATGCGGTCAACAGCTGTGTCGGAGAAAGTGCATCGGCGAAGGTAATATCAGGGTCCCCCGATTACGCTGGACGGATTGCATAAGGCAACTGGAGTTTCGAGTCCCTCGAGCAACAACGAAACTACCTCGCCAAACGGGTCGGCCCTCCGATGACCTTTCCATCCAGACGCGCTCCACTTCCACCGCGATTAAGAAACGTCTGAGGCGGTAAGGGCGGGCTGGGAAAAAAACGAAGAAGTGGCCGCGCTTCTACGAAACTGCACCGATCTGCAATCCCGGATCGGCTGCATCCGTACACAGAGGTACTGCATGGGAACAAATTACCCAGAGAGAATTACGGAAATAAGAATAATCCAGTAGAAAAATGACCCAAACAAAAATAACCCAAGGCAAAAACAGTTCACACGTAAAATAACCCGAACAAAAGTTAGCTGAGGCAAAAATTAATCGAGACAAAAATAGTCCAAGTCAATGGTAACACGCACAAAAATGACCCGAAAAAAAAAAATTAGCCAAGACACAAATAGCCCAAGGCAAAGATAACTCAAACAAGAATAACCCGGGACAAAAATGACCGACGCAAAAATAATCTGAACAAAAATTTCCCACAAGGAAAGTAATCGAACAGATGTAAGAACTCACACAGAAATAAGCGAAACAAAAACAACCTCGGGAAAAAAAAATCCATGACAAAAAATTGAGAAAACATTAAATTACGTTAAATGTAATTAGATTAAATTTCATGTACGATACTTTTGTCTTTGATTTTTTTTTTTTTTTTTTCGTTATTGTTGTGCAGGTTATTCTTGTGTTGGGTTGTTTTTGTTTGAGTTATTTTTGATGGGTTATTTTTACACGTGTTATTAAAGTCGGTCACAGATGCACGCGAGCGTTTCACGATCAGTAGTCTTATTCCGCGCTAGGTCAGCCGTCAAATAGCGTGTTTAGATTGCCGTGCGGTGATTCGGTTCGCATTTTTCAGCTTTTCTACGGTTTCTGTGTCGTAGAAATGGTGCGATTGAACTGGTCCTCAAATGCTACTTTTTTCATGTATTCTGAGGTATATTAGAAACTGTATACTAGAGCTGTGCGATTTATCGAACTGTCGTAAGCTTTGATCAGTTTTCCGGTCAATCGATTAACCGACCCTTTCAATTGCTAATCACTTTTCTGAGTAATTGTTTGACTGACCAATTCGGTTAGCAGTTCTTCGATTGATCAATTCGTCCGCTCTTTCAATTAATATTTTATGCATTTTTTTTTTCACTAATCGATTGAACGAAAAATTGGGAAAACAATTAATTCAAGTCCATAATTAATCGGTTAATCGCACAGCTCTGCTACATGTATTGCATAGAAATGAAACCGGATAACTTTCTCGTATGGATTTTTCAACGTCGAATCCAATTTCTGACACTAAAAATTTCAGGAACGTTCCGATGATTCTTTTCTGTTTTTTTTTTTCCTCTGGTTTATTTCTTCGATTACGAGGAATGCATCTTCAGCATACCGATCATAGATTATAATTAATTTTACAGATCGTGAATCCAAATTACATCCGTAAAAAGAAAATGTTAACGTTTTCCGGAAATTTTATCATCGGCATGAGAAACTTTACTTTCTTTATTCTGATTCTGAACTCAATTAGTGGAACGAAGCAAAAAACAATGGACTTCCTACAAATATTTATTTTCCACGTTCAAAGAAATTGAAATTGGTTCGCAGCATTATTGACGAGTTACAAATGAAGACGTTTATTTTGTTTGGTTTCCTTTACTTGGGCTTGAAAGTGAGTTTATTTCTCAAAAGCCCGTTTTCTCACGTCAAGACTGTGATTCAAACAATTCGAGCCACTCAAAACAACTCGAATCTTCCTAGTTATTTCGCAGTCTGCAATCACATGTCTGTCGATAATTCTTGCTCTGTGTCATTGATTTTGTGTTTTTATTTTAGCGGTAATTATATTATATTTGTATATTCTTTCACGTAACCAGCGACTTGTTCGAGGATAAAAACGTATTCTCGTGGGTTACATGCAAATTTGACCTACTGACATTTAATTTTCTGCGACATTTCATATCCATACATCATTTCTAAATGCTACGCGTATATCAATTTTATAAATATAGATAAGCAGATGAAGACTCTCTCACGTACAATTTTTTTAATTTGCTTTCAAGCCGTGAAACCATCATGGCAAATCAATTGGAAGATAGATGTAATATGTTAATTGAATAACCCTGTCACAATGAGCTGGCTTTCATGGCATTTGGCCGAATGTAACGCGCGTTATTACAAAAATAAGATTTATTTCCCCGGGAGAAGATAATTTCTAGTTATGGGGTAATAATTATAATTAAAATTTTCAACGACCGCTACAACTCTCAATTCCATATACACTTAAACCAATTCTCAGTAATATATTTTCGTCATTCAATATGACAAAGTGACAAAGGTCAATCTACACGAAATTGCGAAAACAGGTTCTGCACGCGTCTCGTTTATCCGTAACGCGAGATGTTAATTTTGCCCATTCATCATCGATTACAGAGTGAAACGATTCCTGTCTCATTCATACTCAGCTGAGATTCCCATGATCGAGAGATTTCAAAATGTCTCTGCGGTGTCCGAGCGAATTGGACCTTTTTGCACCTCGGCTTTCGAGCGGCGTCTCGACAATGGTTTTCAACTAGGCGACATCGAAACCGGAAGACCAAGGTGCCGTTGAAGTGGACCCGCAGAAAGCGTCGAGGATCGTTCGTACATACCTGGAAGTTCGCCAAAACTTTTTACACCCTTATCCGTTGTCAGTCGCCATTTTATTCGACCCGTCCGTTCCTCCAGTTTTTCAATATCGTTATACTTGAATCTTGTAACTTTATGCCAGTGATGGGCGAAATTTGAATTGATAATTACGGATACAATTTGTATGATACGAGACGACAATAAAATACAATTTGAATCTGTAATTCGTGATTGAAGTTACAAAGGATACAAATCAAGTTTGTATTTTGTGATTGGCAAACAGGGAAATACAAATCACATTTGTATTTTGTAATTGAAATGAAATGAAACGAACATTCCATTTTTGTATTGTAATTGGAAAACAGGAAAATAAAAATGACACTTCTATTTTGTGATTAAAATTAAACGAAATACGCATTGCATTTTTATTTTGTAATTGGAAAACAAGAAACTACAAATTGCATATGTGTTTTGTAATTAAAATGAAACGAGGCACGCATCGCATTTTTGTATCGTTATTGGAAAACGGGAAAATATAAATTTCCTCAATATTTTGCAACTAAGAGAAAATGAAACACAAAAGTAATTTGTATATATTTGTCATGCATGTATTTCCACAGATGCCGGCATACAAGAAATTCGATATTCAATGCTTCAAATACAAAACACAAATGTAATTATACGTTACATATTATATATTATAGGGTATTTCACCCTAATTACAAAGTGCCGGTCTAGTTAGTTGTTATAAAAATCTAATTACCAGCAAATTGTTCACGAAAAGATGCCCAATGAATAATCATACCGTTTTACACATGTTTCTGAATTTTCTCAACCGGTTACAAGTCCAACTAGAAGCCGTTCCGCTTGTTAATTCACATAAATACCGCACCCACGGACATTTGTCACTTGATTGCAATAAGCGCGCGGTTTGCATGCATCTCGCGATAAATAGCATACATCGAGGCGATAAACCTTGGTCGACTTTTCCACCCAGCGAGGCACTGACCCATTGAAACACCGGTAATAGCTGGGATGATCCCGACTCGACTTACTTAACGCAAAACACGCAATTCTACACAAACCGACGGCAATGCACTTTGCATAGAAATTGCCAACGTTTGTCTTACGCGGACACGCGATCGCCTCTCTTGCATTTTAACGTCTTTTACCGCATGGCGTGTAATCTACCTCATTCAAACATTTTGCAACAAATTTTTTCTCAAAGTTCAAACCAAGAGTCCGTACTCCTCGCCGGATTCGCCTCCTTAATTCTCTCCTCGCTGAGAAAAATTTCATGTTTTATAGTAACAAGAGAAAATTCAGTAAAACAGGTATCGTTAAAAAAAACTGTTGGAATATCGTTGGAATTACGAAAAACGAGGTACGCCGAATCATTTGGCGCTATTGTCGATCCTTTTTTGGTTATTGCAACGAAAAATCAGTTTCTGAGGTTTACTCTACTTTTTTAGTTAAACAAGGCTTTATCGTCAATTTATCGTTGCACGAGCATTAAATTTTCGCAACGGTTACAAGAAAATATAGCAACAGTGATCGTAATGAGAAAGAATAGAGTAACGGATACTAGAATTTCCGGCAACAGCTAAAAAAACTAATTTTCATTTTACACCTAGAACTATATTTTTCGATCGTGGTAAAAAGTGAAAATAGTTGAGTACTGAGCGGTAACTGGAACTAAAAATTTCTCTCAGTGCTGCACTTCCCGCAAACTCATCTTCGCCTCGTCCTGGCAACTAATTGGCTCTAAATTAAACCGTCCAGAAATCCGATTTGCTCTAATTGCGGAACAATTTGTTTTTTTTTTTAAATCTAATCCAAGAGCAGAAAATTACGTAAGAATTTTTCTCCCGATTGCGTAACGGATTAAGAGACAAACTACATCCCGAATGTGATCTGGATAAGATAATTGTTCTTGCAGAGGTTAGTGAACCTGCATTACATCGAGCTGTTGCGTATACGCTTGTGCATTGTGCCCACGGTCTTAAGTGGCGTTAGAAAGTGTCTACGGACGTGAGATACTCGTTCCACACACGAATGTTACACGGAGCCTGTATATAAGACCTGTATATCTTCTTTCGATTATGGATATACCGGACGGTATTCACTTGTAAATTTCCAGGTACGATCGGCGAGAGCCACTCCAGGGGATAAACGATCTGTGATGGAAAATAAAATTTTATATATGGCGTTAAATGAACGAGACTCGGCTCGATTCTGTATGTGGAAAGGATTTCTTTCAAAATAAGATTTACTAACGCTCTTGTATATTCGTTCACCGCACTTGCGCAATGAGGGACCGGGAAAAAGATGTTTCTTTTTTTTTTCTTTTCTTCTTTTCAATATCAATATACGTACCTGTCGCATATTCTTTATATACGCGTGGCCTCGATTATTATATGCCTGTGTTACAGGCATCCGGTTTATTTGAACACAAATTTTCACTTCGGACAGTGTTTCGAGTCGTTGGTAAATTTTATTCGATATAAATTTGTAGTTCGAAAATATAACGCGTTATAAAATCGATTTCTTTATTGTTGTACAGAATTTTGATATTCGTTGGAACAATATCTTTGAACATAACAAGTTCGCAATAAATTTTACTTTCAAAATTAAATAGACGTCACTAAGTTTGCATTTGATGTAAAGTCATATTGGATATTAATGTTTGTAAGAAACCGATTGAAAATTGCAACGATATTGACTAACAAGTTGAAAATTGCGGTGGGAATATCATGACGGTGAGTTTCTCGGCCTTTTAATCTATCCGTATATCCATCAATTTCGAAATTCAACGGTAATAAATATAACATACACACCGGACTTAATTGAATATTATGTAAATAAAGCATGAGTCTGCAACGATGAATCTTTGTGCATAACAGATATTGCGCAAAACTGTGTGATCGGTTAAATCTTTCCATTTCTCTGAAAAAATTTTGAGTTCACCGAAGATGGGACTTGTTAATTTTTCATTAGTCCCAAGATATTTGAAATTTTCATTGTTTCCTTGTGTTTTAAGGGTGGGTATAACAGTAACTGCATACATGCACCTGCGCAGGTTCAATTATTGTAAAAGCTTGCGTATAGAAAAATGCCGTTGGATATAGACAATGGTTGGAACACCGTCAGGGGGAGCTTGCAGCATCAGTTCCGACAAAGCTCCGTGTACAATATCCGTGTGCCCGTAATATCCACCTAGCGTTACACCGAAAGCAATCAGGTTAAAACACTGCACAGGCTTAACCGGTGCATTCATCCGTTAGTCTAGCGCCCCCTGCAGATAGTGGTGAAAATTTTCGACAATTAACCGTGTGTGTATAATCTCGCGGGGCACTCAGCAAATTAACATTCGGACATTTATAGACAGATCGCGATTCGAACTGCGACGCGGGCCGTTTTAGCTGTTGGATACCGTCAATCGGCATGTTCACCTGTGCTTGCGGCATGTTTTAAAAATAACACGCGCTTCTTGAGTCATTTCATGTGAGGCGGGCCGCTCGAATCAGGGATTTTTATTACCTTTTTCCAAACAGTTTGTAACAGTTCAAACAGCACGCATGTTACCTAAGTCAAATGAGAAAGTGGTGTGAGTTTTTAATAAGCCCGCCAAACGGAAAACGTAATAACCGGTCAAAACGAGTTTTGAGTCTGGGTTAGAAATTTCAAATTTTGATTTCGACTTTTATTGGATAAAGTTTGCTTTTGTAGAAACCAGAACGATGTCTCGGATATCAAGAAAAATTACCTACTTTCTTAAAGATTTATTGTAAATAATAATTGAAGAAATTTCAGTTTCACATTTAAATCACTTTTATTCAATAATGATAATTAGTAATGAGCTATAAATGTAAAAGAATTGATAAACAAAGTTCAAAAATTAATATATAACGTACTTCTTCTGTGTTTATATATGGACTTTCTCCTATCAAACCTCAAGACTTATTTATCAATGTAAAAAAGACAAAAGCAAACTTCATAAGGAATAAATGAAGATATTGGTTATTTTTCGATGTATGGAGTCAAAATTTATTTATTTAAATCTAAACTCGAAAAATAAAATGTTTTTTTGCTGACCTGTGTAATTTGATCAATTTACTAAACCTACGGGTAAAGGCTTGACCTTTGCTGTCACGTTGAAGATTTCCGTTTTCCACAACTCTCGCTCTCACTTCTAGTATAACGACGAAACGACCGACACGTGTCTGAGAATATTAATTATGCAGTGAGCAAATGAAAAGTAAAATTTCAACATATGTCTGATTTATAATAAAAGTTAAACGTTCATTTTAATTTATAACAAGTATATTTTACAAACAAGGAAAAACAAAACTACGAAAACGAAAAATCTAATTTGTTAAAATAATGAAAAGCGAGATATTGAAAATTGAAACGACCAAACGAAACGAAAGCAAGGTAAAGTTCTATATTAGATTTTAACGATACGTTCTTAATATAGATGATATTTTTATTTAAAAAAATTTATGCACACTGTGTATGAAAAATAATTGACATGATTTAATCGAATTTACTTGTCATGTCCTTCTTTTACTGTAAAGTAAAAAAAAAGAAATTTTTTGTCATCCATAGTTAAGATTGTAATAAAAAGTCGACAATCTGTTACAACTTTGATCGGATTTTCAATATTTTTAAAGTTGTTTGTACAGTGAACAATTTCGTACTGTTTTGTTTCTAACGTTCAGAGATAGGTTGCTATTAGAAATAGAAAAAATTACCTCTCCTAAGGATTCTCACAATGAGTGGAAAGAAACCAAGTTTCAGTACGATTTATAGTTTTCGGCAACATCCCGACTTCATTTCCTCATAATTATTGACGCTTTCAGCGTTTGCGGAAATCCAAGGGAAGGTATAAGGTATGATAAAAAGTGAAAAGTTAAAGTCTTTCAGCGCACGTTGCAAGAAAGTTTCTCAACTTCGCAGTCAAAGGTCAAAACTTATTGCCGAACAGCAGTTGCACTTTTCGGTTTAAAATATTCCTGTATCACAAAAGCCACTTTACGATTCCCCAGCCGATTTTCCGAATTTAGAAAAAAAGTTACTCGATAAAACGGAGCGCTGACAAACTTTCCAGATTCTCCACGTAAATTCTAGGTAGTTATTTTCGAGATTAATTAGACTCGCAGATAATCCTGTATTTTCACGCGAAGGTGTAAGTAATGAAAAGTTGGTAATTTGTATCCCAATTTAGTCGCAAAACAGATTTTAACTAACACCCGGGTGTACAGAGGACGATGTGAAAAGGAACCGAAGGGAGCTGGAGGGGTGAAATGTTAACACGCATTTTGCCGGAGGAGGGTGAAAGAAGGGTGAAACCTTGCCGTAGGTTCAAAGGTCGCGTGACGTAAAACGATCGGGAAACGTTCAGTACGGAGGATGTAACAGATTGATTGGCAATGTGTTCACGTGAAACTGATTTGGAAGTAAAATTGAAGGGCCAAAACGAGAGGAAATAAAAACTCGGTAAAGTTGGTTGGAATTTGTAAAAAAGTTTGTTTGTTTCGAGTAAGAATCTCGACGATACGACAAAGGGAATGTTTCACGTTTGTTCGTATCAACTCGGGCTTGGATGTCACTCACCCCACGATGTTCTTCAGAATATAATGACGACAAGGATCGTGATGAGAATGTGTACGAGAAAACAAGTAACGACAGTGAGATATAACGATAAAAAATGATGGAAAAAAATAATGATACATATATATACGCGTAACGGAACGTAGGAACGATGTAAAAAAAAATAAATAAAATAAATTACAAACGAGAAAAGTTGAGGTCTCAATTTTCTTGAGTCTTGCGAAGCGTGAGGAAGAGGAGGGCGGAGAATGGGAGGGTGGTACAAGAGCGTATCAATTCTCCAAGGAGTTTCAGGAGCCGGTGGATCCTGCAGGGCGACAACTGAAGTAAAATAAATGAATACACGAATTCCAACCATTTCTTACGATCTCTGCAAACTCTCTTCCCAATTTGCTTTACTCCCCTCTTAGCGATACTTATTTTACCAAATACGTTCATTTACGGTTTAGTTATTTTTTCCAGCAACTATTATATCGATAAATCACCGACGCAACGAATTTATCTCGTAGTTAATTATAGTTGCGTTTTTTTTGCCGTGTCTTCTACACTACGAAATATCAGAATTAAGTGTGTTACGTGCGATATGGGCAATGTGCCGTTTCACGAAACGCGATTTAAACCGAGAGGTGAAAGTATAAATTTCGCACGTGTAAAATTACGACCGGTACGCAAAAATGGAACGACAATATTCGTCGCAGGTCTATAATGACAGCGCGTGATGGAGATGTGACAAATTGTCCTTGGAGCAATGATAATTCCAAAATCCCGTTGACCTTTATGTTCTATCTACACACGCACGTACATGTGTACACATTGTAAGAAGCAACGTAAACAATAGGAGAGAAATCTGCTTCGATTTCTCGCAGTGTGAAATTTTTAACAAATAATATTTTACGAGGATATAATGTCTTAATTACGTGAAAGAAAAGTATAGGTTTACAGTATATATATATATATGTATGTATATGTATACATACATATATATATATATGTATGTATATGTATACATACCATGTATTCAAAGCATGTAAAATCCGTTAAATTCCGAACAATTAGTTTCGCAAGGAAGCAATCCTCGAAAGTGTAACACAAGTTGATCTTACCGCTGGCGTTAGTGCGTGATATAGTTATTATGATAGTATAATTCTCGCGCTTAATACACCGTGAATGTAGAATTTCATGTATAATTATGCCTGAGTAATTTCAGGCATGACTGACTGAATCACGGTGCCGGGATGATTTTTATTTATTTTTTTTTGTATTCACACGTGGGATTGAGGTAAAGAAGATAAACTATCAAAAAATTTTGTCTTGACAATCAACTTACTACCATTATTTCCGCAAATTGATTATAGAATATAAAAAAAAATGATTGAACGAAGCTCGATCTGCGAGCTTTTAAATAAAGCACACACCAATCAAACTGCGCGATTGGTTTTCAGGAAACAAATTCCAAAAATTCACCCACCTTTCACTCGTCGTTTTCATTCGTCTCTCCGATAATCAAACGGGTCTGTGAAGCCCGATGGAAAAGTTTCGGTTTGAAAAACATGAGGGAACAACGGTACGAGAGCGGGTTTCAACGAGCTCGTATCACTTTCCCACCCTTGCAAGGTCGATGTAACAACTTATCGCGATTGGGGTACCTATTTTGCTCGCGAATGTGTATATAATGTGGAAAGGGGGATGGGGTGGTAAATTGGGTCACCATCGACGTCGTCCACGTTGCCAAGGAAATTTTCTCGCCCCGTTGTAACGACAAGTAAGACGAGGGGAAGTGTGGGGATCGATTAAGTACAGAGGCGTATAATTTAATGCCAATATTCGTTCCACGTGGGTCCCTTGATGGTACGATGGAAAATCATTTGCTTCTCCTCACCCGTCGTGAAATCAAGCCGGTTTGCGAAACTTGGGACTGGTTATTAATTAAACCGGTATTTGCTAATTAGATGATTACGAAAGGGCGGAGAGAACTGGCTTGAATATATGGATAGATTTTTAAGACCAACGGTGGCGATAAGAACGACTCGATGAAGATATGATCGTTCAAATATGATTGGATCAGCCGACATGCGTTTATATATTGAGAACGGATGCATGATGGCACCCAGATTATTTTACCAAAAACAAAGTTGCCTCTTTTATTCTTCCCGCAATTTTTTCACAGACCTTACTTTTTTTTGAACCTCCGATCGCAATTTGCAAATCGCTGTCGGTTAATTCCCTGCATTTATTATCCCATTACACTTTTTCGTCGATTCTGATTTTGACCGAATTGTAATTTCAAGTGGTATCGGCAATTTTTAAATTATGTAAATGATTTCATGAGATTTTGAATAACAAATTCGGGATATAGACTCGAAGGAACAAGAAAGAAGGAGGCCGATGGATAAATTCAGAGTTCCCGTAGCAATGTCTACAGATTTGGGAAAATCGATTTCAAATATGGAAAATAATTTCTCTTCGATGTTAACGCGTCAAAATTATCAGAAAGGCAGTTCAAGTTACGAGTTCAGCACTCCGAAACGTTGGATAATTTGCCAAGGTATGTTGGAAAGGAGGTCTCTCGATTCCGGGATTATACGATTATTGACCTCACGTATTATAAACATCTCCACGGAATGTCGAATATACTACGTAATTCTGATGATAAATTAGAGAGGCTTAAATGAGACCCTCGTCCAGTCTCCAGTCAAATATTAATATTTTCAACGGGACAGAGAAGAGAAAGGAACGAATTCGAGGTTCAGAACGGCTCCGGAGGTGAAAAATATACCGATTTCAAACCGATCTTCTCGTACACCGGAAGAACGGTTAATAATTGAGTGATTTCACTGCCCAGTAAATAGAAGTAAAAGAAAAAAATAATTACGTAACTCGTTGAAACAAAATAATACCCACCGAATTGCTGGAGGTGAAAACGGCTGCTCGGAAAGGTCCATATTATACATATCGGTCCGAACGATGAGGCTATCTATCTTTGAAAGGGAGACAGAGAGAGAGAGAGAGAGAGAGAGAGAGAAAGAGGGAGAGAGAGGGGAGAGATCAGAGAGGTACGTCTGGTGGTAGTCTCTAGAAAGGAGTGCAGAAGCGGTGAGCAAAGTTGCGGGAACTTTGTGAAAGAGCCAGAGTCGAATGGTCAGAAGGTTTCCGGAGCAAGAAGGACGGAGAGAGAGAAAAAATAAAAGGTGCTCCCCCTCCTAGAGAGTCTGATAACATCCGCGATAAACAGACGATAAGATACAGTCACGGAGTCCGATTTGAACCGCGTAGTGTAAAACGGTTTTTCACGATCGCGATTCTCGGCATCCTCTGATCATTTTATCTACTTATGTGACGATTCATCGGACGATGCTTAAAGCGTCTCAAATTGGGAAACAAGGAAGTTTTTCGAGGCGCGAAGTGACTGCTCGAGCAACGGAAACGGAACACCTTGTTTCCATTTCTGAAGACAGTCCATGGATTACAAGTGACAGTTCCGTTGTGCCCGCTAGGAGTCGATGTACAAACTGAAAACAATTCTGTCTGACAATGCAGGCCACGCTTCGAGGCTCTCGGCTCGTCGCCTCTTTGTCACGGTTGGCAAAAGAAAGTGCCGCAGAGTAATGCGTGCGGAAAAGAATGAGAGAAGGAGAAGAAGTTTCGGGTACAGAGGACAAATTCGCCTCACAGCGAGAATGCGCGTTGTAAAATCGCGAAAAACTTGCGGTTCGTTTCACACTCCCCGAGCTGACTTTTCAAACGATTGTTTCTTTCCCTCCTTCTGTTGACTTCCGGGAGGAACGCCGGAGCTGCAAACTCCCGCTTCAACGCGGGCTGCACAAATGTTTGCCGGAGACACGGGTTGACGAAACTTGGAATTTTTTTCAACCTCCGACGGTTTTGCACAGCCTCTCGTCTCTGCTGGATAGAAGGTGGGACAGTGGGAGAGAGACATGTGAAATCCGTACATACGTATTCGTGAGCACCGGTAATTCCTAAGGGACTGGATTGACCCCAGTGTGTCATCAGCGTGAATTATTTGTCCAAAGTAAATGACAGAGAATTCTCGCTGAGCAGCTTTTACGAAAATATTATTTCTGACTCCCGAGTGCCGCTGTAGATATATTCCAAGATTGGATATAGATAGACTAAATATATTTGTAATATTATTCGGAAGTATAGAATTCGCGGTTTTTTTAACCTGTCTTATTCTCTGAAGAAATCTTCCCTGATTTTCAATCTGTAAAAAGCGACATTTCTCTCAATTTTCAGGCACAATTATTCCGTCCGGAGTTTCGCCAGGCTAAAGCAAAGCCGTATAAACGATATTATTCCAGTTATAAGGAAGAGAAGGTATACTTTTACTAATGGTGAGACCCTGTCTCTACAATGCGTAATCAAAGGCACATTGTCGTCGCGTTGCCCAGACGGCGCGGCGTTTGCACATTATATATATATATTCGTGTGCGTTGGTGTGTGTGTGTGTGAAATTTCAAAAGATGTGTCTATCGTGTAAGTGTGTGCGCGTGATGCCTGCGGAATAAAAGTGAAACGAGCCAGTGGTAATTCCAGGCGAAGACGGGGACATCCGTGCGGATGCAACTGAATACTTTTCACCCGAACGAACGTGAGATCGAGTCATAGTCATGGGTATTTACTCCCCCTTTTACTTTCCTTCTCTTCATCGCTCCCTGCAGGCTCTGGTTTCCTCTTTTACTTCCATTCGCGCCTCTGTTGGATGACCTGCAGTAACGCAGCCCAAGTTAGGCAGTAACTATTCTAACAGCAAGTAACAAATCACCGATAAATTGGTGACAGAAAAGTGGGATGTAAATAGATCGGTTCAAATGTCGAGAGTTTTTAACGAGAAAGAACTTAAACTACGACGAATTAATTAAGGGGGTCTCAAGTAGGTAAGAGCAGCAGAAAATGATCATTTTATTTGATGGTTTGTTGTGAATAAACTAATAGACGGTACAGAGTTAACCAAAACGCATTTGAAAGCTACGGAATTTCGCTTTAAAAGACAAATAAAGTTTTTCGAAATATCTTAAAAATTGACTCCTGTACGTCCGTTTAAGTGAACTTCCGCAGCAAACGATTGGCAACACGGTATCCACGTTTGTTAGCGAACAGAATATCCGAAATATATAAAAATCAAGACTTTTTAGAAACCTTAGTATATCCTTTGAGCTTCCGTGGAACGGATTTTTAATAAATTGAAATTTGGCTTAGCTGCGACTTTCTTCGTCAGATTTCATTTTTTTTCTCGAGATTTCGGGGAACATTTTTATTAATGTATAAAAAAAAAAAGTAGAATCAAAAACCCGTTCCACAGAAGCTTAGAGGATATATTGAAGATTCTGCAAAATCGTTGGATTTTGTAGTTCGGATATTCCGTTCGTCTACGAATGTGGTTACCGTTTTGTCAATTGTTTTCCTCGGAGCTCCGCTCGAAATAACGCGACGTGTAAGAGTTAACTTTTAAGATGGTCATATTTTTTTTTTATTGTTCGCAAAGTTGACATTTGTAGCTTTCGAATGCGTTTTGTTATATTCTATTCCGTCCATTAGTCCAGCCACAATGTAACAATAAAATGACCTTCCTTCACTGCTCTTACCTTCAAACCCCCCTTAAACCATTAGTTATGAAAGTGTCATTACTCCATTTTCGAAGACACATGAAACCGTGTGAAGACTGAGTCGCGCAAATGTTACAACCGCGTGGTAAACGCGAGTTAAAAGAGATGATTACATTGGAAAATTCCAGAACCTTGTAAGAACCCAGGAAGTTAGTGACGGACTTATTCCGTGTAGTTTGAGCAAGATTTCACGCTGATTTAACTTACGGGAAGATGATTTCAGTATTCCAGAAGACCCTATCACGTCACCCGGGGGTGATCCACGTCAGGAACCAATTCCAAGGGATGTAGAATGTGCGTCTAACTATATAGATAGACAATGAAGCCGAGCAAGCAGTGAACCTGCATCAGAAATGGATACCGCCCGTTAATCCGAACTTGTATCTGTACCTGGACTTGCTCCGGGTAGTTTATGCAGTAGTAAAACAACCAGCAACTAGACTAGACATATTAAGGCAGCTAGATCACACTTCCGGTAGGAAAGTTTGACCTCCTGGGCATAACTCGGCCATGCACCGCAGTGCAGTTTACCAGTCGGACAAAACGGTTCCTACTTCGATTATTCAACGCTAAAAGCCCGCATCGCGTTCTCTACGCTCTCCAGATGCATTTCACTGGATGCAACTAAAAGGAACCGGCACTCGTCACGAGGCGTCCAGGTTCTACGGTACAGAAAAAGTGACTTGGATACAGCTAATACATAATACCCCGGTACTTTGTAGCTTCTCGTAAGTAAACTGGTTTCTCTGGCGATAGTGAGTCTGCAAAGAAACCTCGTAGAAGAATCAATTGGCTATGAATTATGCACGCAGGGCAAGGATTTCTTTGATTCATTGTTTATAATTGAAAAAATTATAACTTTTTAAACTTCGATGACACAGATTATTCGATTGATGAATGGCTTTGCAGATCAGACGTGAAAACTTCTCCGTCGGATGATTTTAACGATTCACTTTTGACTCGTACATAAAATATATCGTGTACACTTGTCGGTTCAGTGAATACGTTTCAACTGATGACAGTTTTTCAATTCACTCAAACCACGTACGCGTCCCGTTTCACGACGAAAACATTTTGGTACCATTTAAAATTGGACAACTATTTGCTCGCGTCTGTAAAACAGGTACTCCCGAAACAAGCAGAGTTCAAAGAGCGCAATCAGAACTTCTCAAGTATTTGACCATGTTTGAGGATTAAAGCGATAGTCTATGGAGCCGAAATTCCGTCATAAAACTCTCGCTTTTTTCTATCAAACGTCCAGACACCAAGGGATCGAAGGAAATGAAAAATGATGCTAAAGCGGTTCCGACTTGTCAAATAAAAATCGATAGATCGCATTGAAAAGCGTCGCTTTGTCGGAAAGGGGGGGGGGGGGGGGGGGGGGGATTCTTAGACAAGTTTACGGGAATAGCTGCTTCGAGCTGTATTGCAGAGAGATATCGATAAGTGAGGAATGAATGAGATTTCGATTCCATTGGTGAAGAGGCATGAACATCGGCGAGAGAAGAGGAGGAGGTTCGAGCAAAGAGAATGGGAGTGATTTATCTCGAGTCGCACTCCTCCTCTTAGAGAATCGAATCTCCCCCGGCAGCCCGGAGGAACTGGCAGACTGATCGTTGTAACCCTATTTTCAGGGATCGAATGCGCTGCGCTTTTATTTTGACGAGATGAAAGAACGAAAGTTTTAATGGCCTCGGATGAGATCGAGAATCCCGATCCCGACTTCTGCGGGGGCTGGCTCTTGACCTCGCGACGTCTCGAGCTGCAGGCTCTTCCTAATGACGAAGAGCGACTCGACTCGTTCTGACTCGAAGAATCACGACAATTCCAGTTGCAATTATAAGCGCCATTTCGTACATGCAATTTCACCCGGAAGGACATTGTTCTCGGGGGCCAATTTTGATTCAACAATTCAGTAAAACGCGCTGCTTTCCTCCAATTTGAAGTTCGTGTTTGAGAGAAAATAACCACACTGAGAAAAATTTTTAGTTCCGGTTACCGCTCAGTCCTTAACTATTCATTTTTTACCACGATCGAAAAATATAGTTCTAGGTACAAAATTAAAATTAGCTTTGTACCTGTTACCGGAAAGTCCAGTATCCGTTACTATTCTTTCTCATTACAATCACTGTTGCTATATTTTCTTGCAACTGCTGCGAAAATCTTATGCTTGTGCAAGAATAAATTGACGTTAAATCTTTATTTAACTAAAAAAGTAGAGTAAACCTCAGAAACTGATTTTGCGTTGCAATTACTAAAAAAGGACCGACAACAGCGCAAAATGGTTGAGCGTACCTCGTTTTTCGTAATTCCGACAATACTGAAACAGTTTTTTTTTAAAATACCTGTTTTACTGAATTTTTCTAGTTCCCGTAACAAATGAAATTTTTCTCAGTGCAACAGTTGACTAGTCAAATTTATTTATTTTTTCTCAGTTTTTATTGTCTGCATTTTTGTGACGACCCTGTGACATCTCTGTGTGCCTGGATGCGCAATTTTCATATCGTTTGTTAACACGACGCTGGTTTATGTATAATTCACAGCACGAAGCCGCCTCGGTACCCGATATAAGACACGGGCTGAGTATTGAGAAAAATTTTAATTAAAAGACGCCTTCTGATTTTACCGTCCGATGCTCCAGCTTTTCATCGTCCCGCTGCAAGAATCCTTATAGCTGTCTTCCAGATTCAGAAAAGTATAATACAACATTATACAGATTATTGAAAGAAATAACAAGTAAAAGCGTTATATAGCCCACCTGACGCTAATTACCTATTGATCCGGCACCGGGGAAATAGGCGTGCATTAGACACAATCGAGCTGGGATTACATTTGCTGCTCGAAAAGAGAGCGATGAATCAAACAAATAATGTAATAACAACAACAGTTGTACGATAAAGTAGCGAGCTGCAATGCACGGAGTGAAATACGCGCTCCAAGCTGCAGATGTAACAGGAAGCGGATTTCGTTCGCCGCTTCCTCCTATTCCGCCCCCTTTTTACTCCCCCTCAAGGCAAGCAGGGCTTTCAATGCTACTAATTAGCAACTCCATGGAACGTCACGCGATATGCAGACGCCAGCGACTGCAGCTCGTCCGCCTGGGTGGGTGGCTACGTTCTCATTATCGTTTTACGTCAAATCTTTTATTTTTCTTCTCTTTTTACGATCCTTTTTTTTACTCCGTTTTCAGAACCAACATCCGCACTGCTCGGAGCATCCTGAATTTGACGCGACGCTAGGCGACAAGCAAAGCATCGTCGTGAATGGCGGAGTACATGCAGCTATGGGATGAGATTTTTGTTTCAGATTCGTTACTCTACCGTGAATATCGCGCACTCCTGCAAACCGTATGTAATGCTGCAGCGAGCACAGTTACAAGCCTTTCCCCTCTTTTCATTACCTCGTCACTATCTGAATCAAACTACCTAATGATTGTGCAGCATGGATTATAAATATCCTGTGGAATGAATGGACTCTGGCATTATACGGAAAATGGATATATCGAGTCACTGTCTGATGAATAAATGACAAATAAATTCCAGTTCTGAGCTCAGCGACACGTCAAATAAATACCCAGATTTTCTTCACAGAATGCAAGAAGTATACATGCACAAAGAGATCGCCATTTTTATTGGAATACGTAAGCAAACGAATTATAAGTCGATGCGAAGAAAGATCCTAACGTTACAACTCTCTTTTTCGACAGGAAAACTGTCGTTCATCGATGAAATTTAATTCACATTTCAGAATCACTGTACATTTCATTGCGCGGATTCAATCCTCGTGGGATGTTTACTTCAACATCAAACTTTGAGTATAAACTACGACGAGTAGGTACCGTACATACAACCTACCTGAGGATCCATTAATCAGAGTCCATTAATGAACTTTAACGTTTGAAACGTGCTGACCTTAGATACGGCACAGATTCGATAAGAGATCAATGATTGTTTCACCAAATCTATCGGGACCAAAAAGGGGACGCGTTACTTTCGAGGTTACGCCTCACTTCTTTATAAGTGGTCATGTCCTTCGTCGCCAGACCGCGTTCAGCCGGCTGCCTTTCGCTGGTCAGAAAATACGATTAGAGAACTGTCAAACTATAGGAGAAGGACAAAAATTGAGAGATGATGATGGGATCCTTCGTCCTAAAGGATCACGAATTCTGCCGATTTTATCAGAACCGCTTCACAAAAAGTACGAGAACACGTACAGAAAGCTGGAACACCGATATCGATTTTTTTAAATATATTCTTAACAATATTGTTGAAATTTGATGCTACGAGAGTTAGATAATACAATGTTCTACGATGTTTTAGCCTAACTCGCGTCAAGAAAAAGTTTTTGTTTTACGGTTTATTTCAATAGGATGAAACGACATGCATGAGGGAACTCCTCGAAGTCCACGAACAACCCTAGAGCAGAATAGAAAGGCTTGTGCGAGTATTAACGCACGATAAATTGGATTATCTCGTAAACGACACCAATCTAAGTGGGTACAAAGGCACTGCATTAACCCCGCGCAAATTAAATCAGCCAATTATTGCTACTGATGATCCTTGCCTAGACCGTGAATAGCAAAGTGTAGCAAGATGTATTTAATCGAAAAGACTGTACAGAGGAATTGCTATTTATTTTTCCTTTCAGCAACCCCTAAATATCAGTCGCATCACGTTACCGTTGAATTAATAATCGAAACGATGTTGGACAGCTTACGCAAGTTCATAATTTTCGAAAGCCTGAAACCAAAGTTTTCCCCTATTCGAGATCCCCTTAAGAATTGCTTGAATTTCGCACAAAGCACGACCAGCTACCCTTTAATTATAACTTACCAGTCGGTATATCCAACCGTTTGATATGCTTACTTAACAGGCAATAAATCGTTGTTGAAATTAAATTAACAATTATAGCACAGCCTGCAACGCTGTACCCACTTCTCGTAGGAGAATTAATTTTCACCCGTAGTTAAAATGGGTATCGATCTCAAACCTTCTACCTGGAGTTAAATATACCAACCAACTGGCGCCATCTCTGGTCTTCAACAATGAGTGCCAGTGGGTCTTAAATTTTCTCAATAAAGCTCATTGTCACTGATTTCTACTCATTCGTTCGTCATTCGTTCGCTTTTATCGTCTATGAAACTGGACTCGAGGAAGTAGAATTTTCCCATTTTTACACGTTCGACCAAACCGTCATCGGATAATCGGTCAAGCTTCGTTATAACCGCTCCCTAAATTTTATCATCCAAAACTGCTTACCACCTGACGCACCGTGATGTTATTTCATGTAAACGTACAGCGATCTGATACAATCTTAATTATAAACAGCTTACAGGTAATAACGTTAAGGAATACACCGAGGCCTTTCACTGTAATATTATCTTGATGCCTGCCAGAGTCGTGTCGAAACTCCAATTGCCAAAGCATTTTTCCTCGACCTTAATTACTGTAACGCCTGTTAGACGGTGCGTCTTACAATCCATTGACCGCAGCTTAGATAACAAGCGTCGTGTATTTAGGTATATACACAATATAAACACCGGGCACAATTATACCAGACCACAACAATCCATTAAAATGAACGTAGTACGTTATACTCACGTGGATTAACAGCCACACATGCACCATAATCCAACTTGCAATTATTGCAACAAGTTTCTCCCGAAATAATTCCTCACTTGTGAAATTCCGCTGACACTAGTTTTCCAAAACGAAGTTCCCGAAACACTGGAAACATTTTACACGTCGTACGTTCGGTTCCCTAATTGTCGTTGAAATTTGCAACAGATTTATTGATCTATCGCCATTTGGTACCGATGAACAGCGTGCAATGCGAACTCTCCAAAAGTGGACTAGGTACTGTAACAACCAGCCCCTCTGTCGCCTATTCATCCTGTTTATTCCACAACCACGTATATGTTGTTCCGAAGCTATTGTAGGAGACGCGATATATCACTGATATATCAAGGTTGGAGAAATTTGGCGTTATTAATTGCGCGCGAATCAGGCAAATGGCACGGTCCAAATTTTGAACGATTGCAGTAAGCTCGTCGTCAGCTAAATGTACACATGTCTCGTTAATTAGGGAATCTTTAGTCTTACCAAGAAAAACTCACCAGCATAATTTGAGCTGATATTTAATAAACAGCAATTGAGGGATCATTTGATCGTACTTACAAGGTAGCTATCCCAAGTCGATCTCTCCGATTTTTATCCAGTCGTTAGATGGTTTGGTGCATCGGAAACTAAGCCATACGTGTTGCTTTTATTGGTCATAAAACACTTTGAGGGGGTGAAAACAACCCCCGAAGATGGGCACCCAACTTGATATGCTTGATGCATTTAAATGAAACATCGAAGAGCTCGACTTGGGATACCTTCCATGTTAAGGTGTTGACGATTAAGTTGTTTTATTTCAGACAATTTCAAATGATCCTGTATTTTTTTCACCGAAATTTTCATCACGTTTTTACGAGCGATAATTATTCTTTTTTTTTTTTTACTTCGAGTTATTTCAGATGAAAATCTTTGTTCTGGTTTTGGGACACTTTAGCATAGCATCAAGAGTACCAATAAAAAAAAGAAATATTGTCGTAGTTCAAGAAGCTTTTTCTTTTTGGCACTACAGTCGAAACTAGTCAGTTTCCTCGCACTGAACTTTCGAACGTAATACTTCTCACACACGTTTCGTTAACTCAAGATTAGAATTAAAAAAATTACGCTTACAGTCTTTTGTAATTCTTCTCTTCAATTTTTACCCGACCAAGAACAAACGAGTGTAGCTAGTTGAAAAAAGGAAGCATAGCTTACGCCACATGTACTGCAAGTCGACGTGAATCACATTGAGAAGTGCTATAGCTGCAGCACTCAGGAGTTATTATGAATAGAAAATATTTGATAATCTCTTGACTTTTTCAATCGTTCGTCAAGCGTATTGGTATTCTCCCTCTTTATCTATATCAGGTTGATATCGAACGACCGCGACGAGGGCAGCTGGTAATCAGCGATGCTTTATTGCAGGTTCAAGAACTTCATAAATAGCAGAACTCGCAATGTAGGACTATGAGCCCCGTTGAAAAATATTTCTTCATTAAAATACGAGTGGCCGTTGCCGAGGAGATGTAACTTGACCAAGCGAAAGCGATATTCGAAAACTAAGACACATCGTTAACTGCACTTGTATACACCTACGTATAGGGTGAAAATATAAAGTTTTATTTTTACCACTTTATAACATCAACAGAATGCTGCAACAAACCTTTGCGTCCAACAATCGTTACAAGCATAGTACAACATGTCGAACATGTTTGTGACGCATACCTAGGTCATGCATGTAACGCGGTATTAAGTATAAATTGCAAAGAGAAAAAACAAAATATATATATAAAAAATAACGAAACTTAATACGATTAAGGAGTAAAAATAAATGAACAGATAATCAGACGAATAGAGCCAAGGGAGAAATACATACACATACACCTGCGTTCAACGTACGGTGACGTTATTGCAATTATTTTAAGCAAAAAGGTAATAGCAACGGTAGTAATAAAAAAAAATCCCTCGAGCACCAAGTCGTTTTCACTTTTATCATTAAATATTATCCCCCAAGATATTCGTTATTTGTTTGATTTTAGGCGCTCGATACACACCTCAGAGGTTGGCGCTGAATCCTTTCAGTTTTCCAACCTTATTCAGTCCCTCTATCAGCATCCTTCCAAAATTGGCGTCAACCTGACGACAGAGTTATGAGGTGAATTTTTGAATTTGAAAAAAAAGCCGGTAGATTAATTTTTCACTTTACCTGGGTAAAGTTCTTCACGGCACGTTCGATAATGAAGTTTGAGGCGTTCTTTACGTGGCCTACAATGTTGTCGACGAGTCTCTGTCTTTCCTCTTTTGTCAAAACGTTCCTCCAGAAGAGAGCTGGCTGCCCAAAATTGTCAGTATCGTCGGTGTATCTTGCAACGTCGCCGCTGACGTGGAACGACGGCGTTCTTGCGGCAGGACACTCCTTGGGACCGCTGAAACTGTTTGGGAAATAATTCGGGGCTCCTCCTTGGTTGTGGAAACTCATCGCACCGTCGCGCTGATAATTCATCGCCGAAATCACCTGAGAAAAAATCAAAAACTTAGCGATTGATTTATAGGATTGAAATAGTAAATTGTATGAATTGATACGAAAATATTATCTCCTGACTTTCATGCATTCGTTTCAGTGCCAATTTACCAAGGAAAAAAATTCAGCGAGGTTTAAAAGGATTCAAAAGTTGGGACTGAAATCAATCAAGTTGAATTTTATCAAAACCATACCTCCGATGAATAAAAATTATTTTGGAAGCCATAAGTTTGAACTACGAAAGCCCGGTTATCAACGGAATTTGGACGATTATGCACGACTGAATTTTCTTCATTTGCCGAAAGTCGATAATTTTTATCATTAACTTTATTGTGAGATCATCGAGCATTGACTATTTGTCGAATCATTATATTCCTAAAGTGTAAAGGTCTCTTTAAAAATAATAAAGTAGAAAATATTGGAATTATAACAAAAAGCTTGCTTGATGATGCTTTATGTTAAGTCGCTCCAAAATGGTTAAAAATATAGTGAGTTCATTTTATTCAGAAAACTGTTTTCCAGAAAGTTACTGTAGTAGATTTTCTTAAATCTTCTTTCAGTAGTCTATTAAATATTCCCATTCGTTGATCATAATCAATGTAGGTGCGATAATTAGGAGAAATAAAAAGTGTTTCAGTGAATTTGTGAAAACAGTTGTACGAATTAAATCAGCCATCGTAAAGTGAAATCGAAAGAATCCACAGTAGATTTTTAACCATTTCAAAAACGATTTTAAATCAAGCATCGATATCTAAGAATTCTAGTATTTTATACTCTCGTATTTTTGAAAAGCTCCAATTTTTAGCTTGCGAGTATAACAATTTAATAAATACTCAATTCACGCCTATATCTCACGATAAAATGAATGAAAAATATAGTTTTTCAGTCAAAACCCTTCCTTAAGGGAAGTTTCGTTGAACAAAGTGCAACTAAAATCAATTTTCGTTTCCCTCTTTAAACTTCAACGTTCGTTGTCTTTTTTTTCTTTCTCTCTTCTTTCTTTAGATTAATTTTCTCTTCGGACTGTCGACCTACTGTTACGACCTTACGCAAGAAGACATCTGGGTACCTTGTAGGGGCAGTTAACAGGGAGCTGTAGGTGGTTGGGACCAATGCGGTATCGGTGAGTGTCACCGTAGGCAAACAGACGTCCCTGTAACATCTTGTCGGGACTAGGCTCAATCCCGGGCACCATGTGGGCAGGGTCAAACCCAATCTGCTCAACTTCGGCGAAGTAATTAACCGGATTACGATCTAGGACCATTTTGCCCACGGCTATCAGGGGGAATTCCTTCTGCGGCCAGACCTGCAGAGAAAAAACGGATACACGTGAAACTGCGGTTAATAGCTTCTCGCTATTACACATTGAATTTCTTGTATCATGAACTGATATTAACGAGGAAAGGACGAAAGCTGCATCTTAGTAGAATAACGAAGAGAGTTTTGGACACAGATTTCTACATTATCAATACTCGCCAAGACACAAACCTTTTTCTAGAACGTTTGAGGGTGGGGGATATTCCCACTCTGGCGGACTTTATCGATGATCGGATCGTTTCATTGCTCTACTTTACTTTCAATTAGCCCTGCCTTAGTTACTGTAGTATTAATCTTCATCGAGCGAAACCTCTCGAACTTGATCGATGAAGTACGCACGCCGGTAATGCAGTTTCGCGATTTTGCCTACTGAGGGTTGAGACTGTGATAAGGCAGAACAAATTGCCAATAAGGTAGAGCAGCGAAATGATTTGATGATCGCTAAAGTTAGCTAGAGTGAAGATATCCTCCACCCTTGAATGTGCTATAAAAAGGTTTGCGTCTTGGCAAGTGTCGGTAATTTCGGAATAAATGTCCAGAACTCTCCTCGCTATTCCACCCACCTTGGTCACGTCGAACGGATTCCACCTGAAGGTCTCGGCTTGGTCTGGAGTCATGACTTGGATGTATAATGACCAGGAAGGATTCTCGCCGTTCGCGATTGCGTTGTAGAGATCCCTGAGCCCATAATCAGGATCGGATCCACTGAGTTGTCCGGCTTTGTCCACGTCCAGATTTTTGATTCCTTGATCCGTCTGCAGACAGTGCGATGATCGAGTTACCCGCAGAGTTTTTTTGTTTCGAAGATCGATCAACGTACCTTAAAGTGGAACTTAACGTAAACCATCTCGTCACGGTCGTTTACGAGTTTGAAAGTGTGCGAACCGTATCCGTTCATGTGACGGAACCCATCGGGAATTCCTCGGTCACTGAACAGAATCATTGTTTGATGCGTTGTCTCTGGGCGCAGACTTATGAAATCCCAAAACATATCAGCATCCTGCGTAAGTAAAAAAAAATGATTATATGAATTAGATTGCACCGAAAGAAACTGGCCAAAAATTTCCTAACGATTTCGGCCATAAAGCTTTTCAAAAACGCCCTTTACTGTTATTTTATATAATGCATACACAATATTAAGCAGCTTCTTACACATTTTAAACTTATGACCATCCTTTTTTGACTTCACTTTCTTTCTGTGATTTTTTATCTCAGTTTGCACAGAATGAGAAGAGAGAGAATAAAACTTGCTTACTCATTTAAAGAGAATGTGAAGTGAATTACTTTCTGTAGCTAATTTGCCCTAGATTCGCAGGCTGATATGCTAGAAACAATTCTTATGCAACGTAATAACAAACCTTGTTTGTAAACTAATAACCAGTACGTTCTGCACTGTGGACTTGAAGTTGTAAAATATTGTACAAAATGCAACACCATATATAATTATATCATACTCGAGATTGAATAATTGAAATTTCTACATAGATAATCGCATTGTTTGTCTAGAGTGCAATTGTCGATGATACAAGTTATAAAACAAGTTTTTGACGATACACGTATCGCACGAAAGATCGCATAAACATCGAAAGTACGCAAGAAAAATTCATCAATCATGATAAAAAGAACGTATATGAATTGCGCCACGCAACGTGACGAAAGTCGATAACCCGCAGAAAATAATCAATACGTCGTTATCGGGGGAATTTGGGTCAAAAGCATTGACTGAACTTGAAACGTAAGTTACCGTAATCCCGAACGAATACTTTAAAGCTGGTTTGACAAGACCGATCACTAGCCATTATAAATACACGCGTTTATACCTTGAGATGAGTTGTCGGGTTTCGTTTTTGCGTGTGAATGAAACTCGGGAATAGTAGAGGGTCACTGACGAAGAATATCGGAGTGTTGTTTCCCACCAGGTCCCAAATACCTTCTTCCGTATAGAATTTTACAGCAAAACCACGAGGATCCCTGGACAAACGATGAGTCATTATTTGTTTTTTCGTCATTACCTGTTACATCCATATATGTGCGTGTGATATATGGTACTGAGAAATCGCAGTTTATTACGTCAAGTATCGCGAAGAAAGTAGATCAAGTAATGCAGTTGAATTTCGTTAAGAACAATGGATATGGAAATGCTGATTTATTTCTGATGCAACGGAAAGTCTAGTAAATCCGACGCAATTGATGATAATGCTTGATAATAAGATGCGTATATTCGTAAACAAAATTCAAATTAGGTGTTAACAACTCGGTAGTATTCGAGAAGTACCAAAAAATAAAAACCTTGCATAAGATCGTCAATGTCTGTGTGATCAAAGCTTATTGAAGATATTTTGACTACATAGAGTTGAGTATATTCGATATATCTATCTAATCAGTCGCGAGAACTTAAATGCTGATCTATCTAGACAAAAATAGGTACGAATTTTTTTGATGCTAAAAGATTCTGTGCTAACCACCGATAAATTCATACTTATACTGACTGATCCAGAAAAACATTTTGTTTCGATTTCACGAATGACGAAAGTTGATATGGGAGGTATGTATAGTAAGTTGTACGGTAATTTAACAAATTTTTGGAGTTTCAACTTTTGTAACCTTGAATCCATTTTTGATTAAACGTTCGATCGGGAATATGGAACTTGGTGTCAAAGTGGATGTGAAGTACAGGATTAAGAAATGACAAGAGTAATGATGAGAAGTCACGTTCTTCGATTATTGGAGACATTTGCAAATCTGATGCATACATATTTTTTTATGCCACTGTATAATAGCTACCGTCTCGTTTCGCAAATCTGCGACCGGAATGATTTTTAACACGGCCGTCAAAATTCTCGTGAAATCTTTAAATATTACACACTTTTTAGACTGGCCCAAATTGATCAAAGAGCTGTGGCAATATTTCGATGAACGCTGAATTATTCTCGGGTACTCGTAATAGACACTGAGCATTGCGCTCTCGCATATTCTATTGGATGGAATAACTCACTGCAAATAACTTTTACGTCGCCGTTGTAATGAAACGTGACATTTGTCAATAATATCACGCTGAGCTCAACCGTGGAGAAAATTATTATTGAACTGCCGTTTCTCTAATCGGTCTAGAAATAATTTACAGAGAACGAAAAGAGAAGAAGAAGAAGAAGAAGAAGAAGAAGAGTTAAGAAAAAAATATAACTATTGAAAGATAAAAACACGAAGAATTACAGAGGGATTATACGATTCTTTTACTATCCTGAATACTTTTGGCATGTAATGGAAAAAGTGAAACAATTCCACGTGACGGAAGCCATTCGTCCGTTAAGAGAAATACCAGAAAAACAAGTCTGCTTGCGCGAGAGTCAAAACAGGTGCAAGAGCAAATCGGGTACGACAATTACGCCAATCTATGCTGAATTGCATTACTGTGCCGATTCGCACAACCGTGTCACTGTCGTAAAAAAACTTGAACTTCGGAATGCAACTGCGGAGTCAAAGTCCGGCGATTATAATATCTTGTAGATTCTAAATTAAAGACACTTTTTTCCTACTATTCGAAGAGACGATTTTGATTCGTCGGATTTGAATTAGCGGGTAGAGACTCTTTGATTCAATGAGTGTAATATCTCACCTGACTGTATCCGCTGATCCACTCTCTCCACCGACAGTGGAAAACCTGACAGCGAGAGGTGTCCTTTTCCCAACGCCAGAAAACATCTTGGCCTTTGTGTACTGGGTGATATTATTAGTCACTTCGAAGTAGCCAAATGCACCTAAGGAAACGAAGTTCAATCAGTTGTGACAATTTTAACATATTAGAGCACCGATGAAGCGATTAATTGAAAAGAAACCAAGTGTGCCGGAAATCGTATAACTTTTGTGTTCTTTCCGATCGATTAGTTTACAAATTGCCTTCATCGCAGGTTTTCGGATTACTCCTGAACGGAGCAACAGAATAGTGTTTTGTCTCACCATTTAACTATAATTCAGATACTTTGAAGTGGTGTTTGTTAGCTGTTTAGAACATTAAAAAATTTCCTTCTAATTTCGTTCCAATTATCTGATGATATACAAGGATGAATAGGCATACACAACCGATTCCTGGAAACAGATACCTACACCGAAATTGTTACCGGCGATTAGCTAAGTAGGTAAGGCAGATTCTGGAAAATGGTTTGTGTCTTGGCTAAGTGTCGGCAGGAATGTCGGTACAGAAACTTGTGTCCCGAATCGGCTGTGTATACCTACTGAGCTGACAATTTGAAAAGGATAAAAACGCGAGTAAAATATATGCTGAACAGCGTCAGGTTTTGTTGTATTAACAGCTGTCCTGTATGATATATTTATTTATTCTTGCATTTTTGAGAGATAAAGCAAAAACGTTGTGAAAAAACTTTCACCACTTACCAGCTCCCTTCGCATGGACAACACGTTCCGGGATTCTTTCTCTGCTGAAGTGAGACATCTCGTCCAAGAAGACGTGGTCCTGTATGAGGATAGGGCCTCTTTCTCCGACCGTGAGCGACGCATTTTTGTTAGCAATTGGCGTACCGTTTCCGGTCAGCAAAGCTGGCGGTCCACCCTGAGAGAAGATATTTCATTAAGGCATCGTTATTGTGGAGCAATAATTTTGTGCCCAGCTTGAGTAAGAATCGAAGGGTACCTAACCAGACAGAAGCAATCCACAATTCGTATATTTTATTACAACCACACGCGTGATGAAGCTCTTTAACCTTGTAAATATGCGCGGTCGTCGCATCGACCTTTGTCGCTTTTAATATTATAACTTATTCAAATTACTTAGAAGGTAAAGCAGCACCGGTGAGTTAATTAATCAATGCAACGTCACACCGAGTTCGATTTTATGTACATGACCAGCGACAGCTTGGAGGAAAGTTGTGTTTAAAAAATATGAATTTCCGACTATTTCAACTCGTGGTTCAAGATGAAAAACATGAGGATCATTGAGGAGAGTTGTTCAATTTTGCGTTATGTTTGTAATGAGATAACAAGCGGCGGCACGATGTCACACAGTGTACCTATAACTACCACCCCGTATATCCAACCAGTCAACAATTAACTCTAAGTACAAAAGCTCTTATATCCAATTCCTCCCCGCAGACGTGTTAAAATGCAGCATCCTTCATCGGCAGCTGGACGAAAATCTTTGTAATGACATACCTTCTCCTTCGTCTGTCCAAAAATTGTTTGTATCTTCGACTCGTTCGAATACCATGGCTGAAAATTTTAGCGATTATGAAGAAGATAACAACAATAATGGGTATTCCTCATTTTTGGATAAAATATTCGTCACACTCTTCTCTGTCAAAATCGAACATCAAATATACGGCAACAGTCATGAATATTCCTGCAATACCATTTGCATTTCCATATTATTCTCTTCTTCTATTTTTTCTTCCACTCACCAAACAGCGTAATTATAAACCACTGGTCACGGCGAGGCGTAATTTTTTAAACACGTTCGTCCGGTTCGAAGACGATAAAAAAGAGCAGAAAATCGCGATGTTGTTTAAACAAATTTCAAGTGCATCGTCGGTTTCACGCTACGCCAAGTACGGAATTCTTGTCGCAAACCAGGCGCAATGACCCAGCGATTTCTTAACGCGTATATCTTGTTACAAACCGGCTAGCAAAAAAAAAAAAAAAAAAACGAGAGCTAAAGCGTAACCGGTTCGAGTCGATTGTCGATCTCTTGTTAACCCAGTTTTTGGCAACTCCGTCATTATATTGAGATAGGTTTAATCGTTGCCATTCGGAATTCCACATCGTAATCGATACATGCATCCATTACATTGTCCCCATGCATCTGGCCAAGCAATCATTGCATATAAGATTGATTTTCTCGTCTGTTCGATAATCCGTGAAATTGCCTCAGTCCTTGGGTATACATATATTTTTTCCCCAGTTTCTGATCTCGAAGATTAAAGCTGTATAGCATGCATTGCCGAACTCGTTATCTCAGTGCACAAATATACTTTCACCGCGGCATGAAATCGCCAACGGCATTCGGTACTCTAGTATAATACTCGGTAATCGCCATGCGATCGTTATTGCGTAACATAATCGAACACTGCTGACCTACTCTTATCGCGAATGCGATAATCGTTAACTGTCGCATTTGCCTCAGGCATGAACTTTGCAAAGTTCGCGATTTTTCTATAACGTGGACACATTTAATCCGCGAGTTCGATGCGTTTGTGCAAAATATTCATCTAGTATGAGTTCAGAGACGAAGATTGTATCGAGAAAAAAAAAATTTTAGTCAGAATTTGCAGAACTCGTTGAAACAATTTTTCTACAACATTCGAATCTAATTTGATTAGTTTTTAGTTCAGAGTATTTTCCTATTGCTGAATTGCTGCATTGCTGCATTTTGCTATTCGATTTCACAATGGATTAATGTAATCGAACACGCTAATGTTAGTATAATGGTGACGATTGACTGTGTAAATAACAACCTGGCATCATAACATTCCTATTAAGATCGTAAGAATTTAAAATGAAGTTTATCGAGCCAACGACGGATGGACAATAATAATAATAACTGTTTCAAAGACAATGAATTCCTACACTTTTTTTCATTTCTCTTCGATTGTATACTTATATGTTAATTACATGACTTGCAGACTTAGATGCGATTCTATAATTATATGAATCATTAGAGCTATTAGATTGATTTGAAGTCGAAGTTGGACACAAAGAATAATCAAAGAGCTGTCAGTGGAGATTATGCAATTATTCTTCGTCGTTCTTGTTTCTATTTTTCAGCTCCTCCGAATTCTATTTTTAGTAAGATCGAGTTGATTTCATAATCGGCAATCATAAAAAATATTGTCAATAAAATTATCGCTGGTTCAACAACTGTCGTACAGAAATATTACATCATGTTGCAGTGTGATCATATTCACCAGAAACTTGTGTCGCGAATTATAACGAGAACCGAAATTGTTGTCATTTCAATATTAGACGTGATAATAATGTATATTAAAATATTCGTGTCGATTTGAGATCCAATATATTGCGCAGGATTAAATAAGCCAAATTGCATAAGCTTCGTCCTGCATTTTGAATAATGGTATTCAGCAAATATTTTAATAAGTGCTACTACTATAAGTAGCGACGCAATATCCAGCATTGTGAATAATATTGTAAAGCTCAATTAAGAGGTTGTCTGCATTTCCTTTGAAACTCGACGTAACGCCAGTCAGATTCATTCGAAATATAATAACGGAGACAAAATTCCGGTATCGTTTGATGAAATCGCTGTAGGTGCCTAACAGGTGATGTTTTTCGCGCAGTTTATATAATCATGAGAAAAATGGAAACATTCACGTATGACTCCATAGTTGTTTAACGCTATAACTGCAGCTTCTGACGCATAACTTGACGCTTCCTCGCAAATATTATTGACTTGGTAAAAAATTTCACTTTCAGCCAATTGTTTCTTATACTAAATGCAAATTTATAATACCCTGACGAATATAATACGCATTGTGCACATCGCGAAAGTCGTTGCATTATTACGATTTCACTGATCAATCGAGTACGATAAGAATGATTCGTGTTACAGTATAGTAATTATCACACAGTCGTGAAATAAACTGTTGTGTACACAAATCGCACGCAACGTTAAGTTGAGAATATTTCTGCTCTTACATCCTCGACAAATCTACGATAATTGATACAACGTGAAAATCATTCGATCGTACGGAAATCGCATTTCCTTAGGACAGAGAAAAATTGATACCTATGTTTTGACCGTTTAATTTTCACCCTCGTGATTTATCACATCCAGTTTAAGATCGAATCTGACAAAATCTTAATTTCGATATTAAACTTTCGAGTTGTACCGATCGGCTTATCGTGTTTTCATAACATGAGCTATTTCTTTAATTCCACAACTTACGTAACATTGCGACGAACATTGTGAGACATTGAAGAAGAGGCTTCGAGCGATATGAAATTCTTCTTCGAAATTATGAAACATTTTTTCTCAGACCAGGAATTCCCTCATCTTTAATTGGATATCTATATTCTCTGAATATATAGCTTTATTGTTTGTACAGTTATCACTATCTATATTCTCACAATGTTCCACAAACATATTGGTATTTAGTATTTAAGATAATCTACCAAGTCAAATAAAACACATGAAAAATATTTACAATAAATTATTCCAAATGAAATATTTCCAGCCTATTTCGATCAATATATTTCCAACAATGTCTGCAGAAATATTTCATCAATTATTGTCTGGAATGATGTAAGAGATGTTTAAACTGAACCTTTTCTGCGTTCCAACACTTCAAATGCATAATGAAAACCAGTCGATCAAATCAGACAAAACCCGCAAGAGATCTTGTTTGTTTCGACCTTTGATATTTCGAGCCTCAATTATCCGAACCATGACTTGATTTATTCGAACGTAGGATAAAAAAAAAACATTTCGGTGCGAAATGTACATTTTTGCTCGTTAAAAAATGTGGAGTAGCCGTTCGTCAATTGACAATAAACAACAAAGTAATAAAATTTATTAGATTTAATTTTGCGCAGAACATATTATTATACCTTAAGATAAAAATCGAATCTCGGTTAACCCAACGCCTGATCATCCAAACTAGGCTCGGTCCCAATTAATTCTGATGATCAAGGTTCTACTGTAAACAGAATTTAGGAAACTCTGTTCCGTCAAATACGTGGACTCGTATAAGATTCTACATTCACCAATGGAAATAGTTCAGCTTCGAATGCGCGTAGAAATACCAAGAGAGAGAGAGAGAGAGAGAGAGAGTGGGAGAGAGTGAAATAGAAAGAGCGATGTACGTACAAGTAGTGAGGAAGAAAAAGACCCGGCGCATGCGGCTGATAATAATACACGCAGTTGACGAGCAACGAGAAATGCAGTGTAGAATAAGGTTTCATTTGTAATTAAGACGTAATTAGAAAGTCGATATAATAATACGAAATACCTTGAGGTTCTCCTTGTAATTATTGAGTTGATCGGCAGCCGCGTCCCTCGCCATGATTTTTGATTCGCAACAGGAACTGGAAGGGAGAGTAAAATTTTATAGTAACTTGTATCGATGGCTTATCCTCCGTTTCGAGTATACGTCGCGGCGTATGACACGAATGGTCCGTGCGTCGTCAACACAGTGAGTTTTTATTATCTCTTGTGCGTCGAAGTTGCCGATGGAGGTGGCAACTCTGCCGATTGTGGTAGTGGTGGTATGTCTAAGGTCGGCGATCCCGTTTGAGGAGCAGGCCCTTGTTTTTTTTCTTGAAAGCGAAAAATCTCACTCGGTCCTCTTGCATTTTTGAAAGAAAAATTCGAACGCGCTCGTTCGCCTCGGCATTTCAATTTTCGATAACGGAATTTTTGTCCCACGAAAAATCGAATGAATTATGAGTCGTTATTTTTTTTTTTTTGTACTGGGGACAAAGAAAAACGATGCCTGTAATCGTCTGTTTGAAATTTGTTGTTACGATCGATATACAGATATATTTATCAAGCCAATATAATACAATACGGAAAAGTAACTTGGTGTATAATCGTGGGAGAAATATTTATAACGGTAATCTTTTAACTGGTGATTAAGTTTGTCAGAAATAAATCTGTCCGATGGTTAAAAAATTTTTACTAATTACTTTGTCTACTTCTAGTCACGGTTGTTTTTTATCAGATTTAAAAATATCGCTCTTTTGGCCACAAATACAATGTTTTCTTTTAAGAATATTGGCGATTTCTGGCGAAACAGATATAATAAAACTATGCATTACGAACGAAATACCGACACCGGTAGCCAATGCGTCGATTGCATTAGCAGTTTTAAAATTTCAGACTGAGAATAAACATTTCCGAATATCTGACAACTCCGTGTTATACGTGACAAACGTGACACAATTGCTAAATACCGTTGATAAACTGAATCGATAATAGAATAGAAACTACGAACGATATTCGCAGGCTTCGTTTATTTTCGTTTCCGTAAGGTCCGTAATAATATTTCAAACGAATACCAAGGATTGCCTCATATTCCGATTTGTTTATGGTACGTTAACACACTTTTCACAACTCGACATTGCTCGATATGTGATCGACGAGAAGGTACACATAACATGAAAGTGATAATCGGAAATAACAAAAAAAAAACCTATTCTCACCATCGTTATCTTTATTAGCGCCAATCAACTAGCAGCTCATCCCATATTATAGGTATGTATACATATTGAAGTATATCTATAGTTAGGTACAAGACATTTATCGCTCTGCAGGCATTCAAAAACACGACGATGTTTCAAAAGATACGTTACTTACTACGTGGTGATCATATAAATATTACAATATCTATTACACATATATTCATACATATAACATGAGTGAGGGATATTCAAGTATGCATGTATTAATGGTAATAATAATATGATGATAAAGCTTGGTTGCTTAATGGTGCAATAGTTTTTCTTTTTCATAAAATATGACATACGAAGGGAAGTGTCGTTAATAATAGAGAGAGAGAGAGAGAGAGAGAGAGAGAGAATAGTGGGCGACAAAGCTGCATCATACTTATCTTCCGTTTTCGTAATAAATAATAGACATTGAGCTATTATGCCGTGTGCAAGTATTGTAATAATTAGGTAGAATTACGCACGAAATGTTACAGTACGTGATGCTTATTTACAGAATTGGAATCTTTACTCGACATTGGTCCGTGACCAGCCTCGGGTTTGTTTATGCTTTATTATACTTTAATTATATTTTACTCTTTCTTTCTTTCGAATTTATTAAATTAAACTACACGAAATCAGCAGTGTATCGCGCTTCGTTAGCCGGTTTTTACTTGTTTTACCGTCCTCGATTTATTTCCATCGGATACTATTAATGAACAATTTGCCACTGTGGTACGATTCCGGGTCTGAATTTATATACTATTTAAATACTTTGTATTAGGTATATTCTTTGCATTTGAATATTGCGCTGGTATTTATAAGGTTTTGAGAGCGGTAGCAATGAAATGAAAATAATGTAACGATACATTTGATTAAATTCATTATAGCTGTGTCTCTAAATCGCTACCTGCTGCTCGAATTGGCGCTGCTCGATTATTGAGCAGGTAAATTTATCACGCAATCGGCATTTGATTGATAATAATCGATGACCCCTGAACTGTTCTTTAATCAACAACTTTGGCTCAAATGCTTCTATTTGATAATAGATTCTCCATCTCGCTACGCGAAATTGACGATAATGAGAACCAGGGAAGAAAAAAATTGAGGCCACTATTTAGGATGAAATGTATACATCACAAGACACCCAAGAACTTCGCGGACATCGTTTTTCAGCATATTCCATAAAGCATAAAGCCAGATGTAACGTATGCTGTGCGACCATATTGATCATATTATTTTAGTGTTATCGATTCCCCCGTATGTCGGTTGGATACCGTTAAACTGTACATAATTTATAAACCTAATATTTATTAGTTGCTAATATAATTTATTATAAATTAATTAAATATGTAGTTTACATTCTAGCACAGTTATAATTAAATTTAATTAAGCATGATTTACAAATATATGGATAACAAAAGGCTTCTGATAATTAAATAAGCGCACTTTGCAGGAAAAAAAAAAAAAACAAATATTTATATCATGTACAGAGAGAAGAAATTAAATTTTCACCGTAATGAGAATTGTAAGAATTCGCATATTATACAATCAATTCTGTAAAACTTGATCGGACAAGAATTAACATCGTTCTCAAATCCACACAAAATGGTATATACATATTATTTGTATGTATCCACTTACTGCTATGTATCAAATAATTGTTGCTTTCATGTTTCGAGACTTTGACAAGGTGCTGGGCGAATGAGCATAGAAATTATGCCAGTGTTTAGTTTTTGGTGTAAATAATATCGAAGTATAATAAGACTTTGCATGGAAATAAAAACAAAAAATATCTCATGCAGCTTCTGCGGGATTAAAAAAATAAATTAGCTAGCTACAAATATCACAAAAAAATTGCTACAAATCGATTAATATCTAATTTGTAAATTGTTTCACTTTCATTGCGTGTAATGAAATTACTCATTAATACTCTAAATAATGCCTTTCAAAGTCATAAAATAGATACCTATTAATTATGAAATCTGTTAAGATCTAAAATATTGAGTCGAGCTTAATTAGTTCGATGTTTCATTGGTTATTTTTAAATAACAATGTTTTGAGTAAAATGATCAGTGATTAGTTATATAACGATAAATTAGGAATAAAATTAAGATTACGTCTGTGTACAGCATGAAAATCCCGTCATATTTTTGCAAAGAACAAGATGAAAATAATAAAACAGTAACACACACATTTTCCCCCAACAAGTTTGGCTTATTACAATAGAACTTTTATTCTTAAATTTTACTCAAGTACTTGTCCTTTCTGTCGAATTAATTAAATGGTGTTAATTTCATTTCGCGTCGAGTCATCTGTGAAAATTCTTATTCATCACACCTAGACCGAGTAAAAATTTAGTAGGGTAATTATTACATATCGCAAAGATTCATCGATACGTCAAATCAAGCGAATTGGAAGCAGTATTAACGTACAGTACGTTTTTTCCCTCAAACTTGTTAACAATTTCGAAAGACTTTGAATTTGAAAGCGTCGTTAAAAATTTTCCATCTTCTATACAAACGTTTTTCTATTCTCTACGTATGTTTTGCTAGATATGCTCTACGTATAACGAGCCAAGAGTCTATGCATATTCGGTAAATGAGCAGTGTATCGAATTTTATGCAAAATACGCTGCTACTGTTACTCAATTAGATCACAGATGGTACTAACGGTACGACTGCTACCACATATTTCTGTTACAAACTACGTAAACCGTTACGCAAGAAGAGACCACTGCCCAAAGTAATTCAATTTTCGAAAAGAGGAACGCCACTAACGGATTCTTGTGTGAAAGATTTGCATAATTCAATATGTTTGACAGATGCTATAGTCGAATAGTATGACAAATTAACACGCTGATTGATAATCCAGGAACTAAAATGAAAAGCTTTTTCAATCGCTTCCTTCGTTATTCTATGCAGTTATTGGTACTGGCAAAGGGCATTGAACTTGCCAAACGATCAAATGACTTTGTTCTCCATGTTCTTCAGAGTTAGCGGCAAGATTCGACCTCTCGATTCCATCGTCCGTATCATCACCGTCACCTGTAGAAAATGACATTTTTGTTGTGCATACGTTTGTTTGAAATATTGAAATACGGTACTTTATACATCACAACTAATGTGTATTAGCAGAAGAAAGGTGCAGATGAAGTCAGCTTTGTACAACACAATATACATATACCGGCTGCGGAAGCTCCCAGAGAGTGAAGGATATGTATATGGAAATATTTTGCAAAGTTTCAAATCGTGCATTTTCCATTAATGAAATAGTTTTATCCAGTGGTTGCTGCAATCAATGAAATTAATTTTGTTCCAAATATTTTATACATCATCAACTCTTGAAACTGTGAAAGCTCCTTGCCAATTAACGCTAATAGTGGCTTCAAGCCAGCAACGAGTATTTTTTAAGTTACCGATTAACAATATACAAGATCAATTACAACCTTTCGTATAGCGATACGAGAGCTTTGATTACGACATAGCGTTTAAAATATGACAGCAGCTCGATGTTAATCCACGAACTAAAGACCAGTTTTTCAGACTCTCACTAACAAATCATAAATAAATTCAATGTTCACGTGTTCGTACCGTAAATATCAACAAATAATCTTCTGCCGATTCAAAAAAAAAAAAACACAATGTGTGTATATGAATTTAGGGTATCCTAAAAGAAATGATATTTTATACAATTCCCATGATGAGCACAGTAATCAAATGACATTGTACGTATGTATGTGTTGTGCATTTTTGGGTGCTGTACATATTTCACGTGTTCCTTAATTTAAACACCAGGACAGGCGGTGAGAATTTATATTGCAGTCTGTATTTTAATATTAACCCGGTTTCGACCAATTTACGTTAATCATTCGAACCGACAATAGTTGAACCGACAAAACCGCTTCCACATTATCAAATTACCAATCGTCAAGTTGTAGAAAATTTTTTAAGCCGTTATAATCTCTTTACAGTTTTTAAAAACAAAAGATTTGCTGTATCGAAATTCCTAATCGTTAGTTTACTGAAAGTTAGTGTGAAACAACAAAAGTTAATCGAGATACGGATAGTTGTTGATTAGTAATAAGAACCAAATTAAATCGACCGTTTCCTATTACTCTCTGGGGGCATACCTGACCAGCTGCCACACAATGAGGTGGGTCGCAACGTCACTTTCGTCCTCAGCCTCTTCAACTGAAATTACGAATCACCCCGAAAAACTCAAAACGCAACCGTGATTTTCATCAGTTTCAATTTTAAAGATCACAATAACTCATTCAAGTGTACTATAAAGATTGTAATAAAGGTAGACCGTCATAGTCATCATCAAAACGTGATAAAAAAAAAAAAAAACTTACCAACTCGGAAATCAATGTACCCCTCACCACCGGATAATACAAGCATTGCGGGCTGTGATCCATCGCTCACGATACTTTGGCCGCCTTGTCCTGAAAAAACATGTAGTATTATTATTGTAGTAATGAAACGGAACGGGTAGTTTTCAATTCGTGTAAAATATACGAGACTCTTACCAGGTACGGCAACAAACATCTTTACAGCATCTCGGTGTCCGTGAAAACTGAGCTGAGCATGCGCCATGCTACAGTAAGGTACAAAACTTCCAGGCGTTACTCCCTTGTCGGATGCGAAGACCCTGACACCCACACCAGGCGCGTCTGTTTTCATACCAGCCTGCGCTCGTGAGACTGCCATAGAACCACCAGCACCTTGAATTGATCGGAAAATATACTGAAGAGACTAATTCATGAGTCGTGTAATTACTGGTATTTTAAACCCAACTTTTCTCACTTTCGGACAAAGGTACGGATATGATTACTCCATTTCCAGTCCCAATCCACAATCTGTTAGACGATATAAGCAGAGCAGTTATTCTCACAAATGAGAATCCCAACTTTCCTGTGCCCAGCATCTTGCTGACGTAAGGCTCTATGTCGACGTCCTGGAGGTGTTGATAGGTATGCGCGTGGTACAGCCTTAATGTTGAATCCAATCTGATGCTGACCCAGACTCCCTCCCCCAACCAAGCGAGTTGCCGGACCTGCGACTCTCGACGAGGGTGGGCATCGACGGTGCACTGCAGTTGCAAGAATACCAGAAGATATTTGGAATTTATAAATCGAATGTCTTCACTTTTCCCTGGTGTATAAGTTCAGCTTACCTCCAGAGTTAAGGCGATAGGATCAACGACGTGAATTTTGTTTCTATATCCGCACCAAACAGTTTTTCCTGTAACAGCGGTCATACACCTTATGGAATGTTGAGGACTACCAAGTGTTATTATGTGGTGCTGCGAGAGGTCCCACTGGCCGTCGGAACCTCTTCGGAATATTGCCACTGTTCCATCGGCTAAGGCGACCAAAACTCTTCCTTGAACATGGCTGAAACGATAAGGTCGGACCCTTGTTATATTGGTAACATTTTACACAAAGACTATGAATGCGGAATGGCGACTGATGCTTACACAATGGCCAAAGCTGCATCTTTCAATCTAACCGAATGCAGACAGATAGTCCATTTGGCTACAGCTGAATGTACAAATACAGCACCATTTTGAGCACCCAACCACATGGTTGGTTGAACGGAGGACATTTTTTCCGTCACCAAATCCGTATCGTTAGTTTGCATCGACGGCTCAGGTGTACTCTTTACAAATTGCACTTTCCCTAAATTTGCCGTCTCGCTATCGATGCTTTCTAAACTTTGTGGTTCAGTGTTACTATTAGGATCCGCGTCAACTTTGTCAGAGTCTTCAGGCGCATTGTGATCATCTAAATTTTGATTGTCGACATCTGTTTTGACCTTCTCTTCTACCTTGGAGTTGCTATTCTCTCTGGCTTCGCTCAGCTCTAAGGAAACTGGTTCGCTATTGCTGTTTTGATCGCCAGCGCCATTCGTTTGGATGGAGTTGTCATTCGATCCCAATACATAATCGCTCTCCTTAGCACCTGGAACACTTGCGATGCATAACAAATGACTTTGGCAAACGTTGAAGGCTTCCAATATGTCTGCTGGATTATTCGCATCGATGACCGTCACTTTAGACATCTTTTGTGTTGACGTGCAAATCCAAACTAGGGAACTTAGCTGCTGCTCTAATCGCTCGGCTTCTAATCGCTGCTGCTCGCTCTCCTGAAGCTCCTTATCCAAGTGCTCAACAGCGTCCTCGGCAGTCTTCACGTTATTCTCTTGAGCCTCGGCTGCGTAAAATACACTACCGCCTACCATGCTACCACCATCCCTTGTCTTTCCACCGCTCAAGTTGACACCAGCTCCGCACCATATCTGTTGTACAGAGAAATATGTGTTGTATTTTTAGAACATTGTGCGATTCAAGGAACTTTTGATATTTCAAATAAGTCTTAAGAAGAGTAACTCACCTTCATTCCAGGCTCGGTCTCTTGTAACGGTCTACAATATACAGGAACAGGTACAGGCTGTCTAGCAGGTGCGCTCGGTTTCCCAGGTAAGCTCCAGCCATAAGCTTGTAAACGGCCGTCTTCTTTCCTTACATGAGCTCGTACTTGACGGTATTGTTCCCTCCGTTCGTTAGCTCGTCGAGCTACTAACTTTTCCGAGGACCTGTAAACAGATTATCAATGTCTGAGCAATCTGCATACAGTAATATTTACATATTAAACTGGTTTAAATTACAATCTTGACATTTGTCATGATTCTGCTATAAAAGCACAATTTTTCACTAAAAATTCAGAAATATTTCCACAAATAATTTAGTCATCACCAAATGTTTTTCGCTCGATTAGAAACAGTTTTACACGCATCTTGGGGACCCGATTACCAAAAGCAGGTTCGTTAACGCAATGCGGGAACCGAACAACGAATAGTAGCAATCAAAGTATATTCTCTGAGTATAGAAAACAAATTACATCCTAATGACAATGTACTTTTTTTTTATCAATATGGTGAGATTATTTTATACGTATTTTTTATTTAAAAGTTTGTTGAAATCAGTACTCAATGACATGCATTCGTAACAGACTCGTAATTGATTACAAGTTTCGTTTACACAACGTGAGATCTGTGAATACATCTCTGCAACAGTATTCATATCAGGGATGGGAAGGGTGAGAACGGACATTGGGTACATTGAATACTGATTCAGTGTCGATTTAAATTATGGAAAAATATTCTCCCAAAGTATTAGTCAAGGCAACCACGTGAAGGCTGAAAATCATGTCCAGTTATTGATTCAATATTGAGAGAGGAATATTAATTATACATAGGTCATGTAAGCTACAGCACAAGCACAAGGCCAAATAAATTTACTTGAAATTCGACTTACAAGAGGTCTGATAGTCAAAGTAATGAGCATTTTCTAAGAACGCTGATAATCACTTGAAAGGATAGTAAAGGTAACCCGAGTAGAATAAATAATTAAAGTTTAATTATTATATTGAAATAAAAACCATATGTAACGTAATTAAAATTAGTTTTATTCACTAATCAATAAACTATATAAGTATATATATATGAATATACACGTTTATACGTGTGATAAATATAATCCAGAAAATGTACAAACTTTTATATACAACACAAAACTGGTAAAATATTTTACGTACGAATTAAAATGAGTTGAATTATTTGAATGAGTATTATACATATAGAATGTGATGATGCATTCAGAACACTATTTTCATTTACATTCTTAAATAACATGAAAAAGTATGATGACTGAATGGCAATGCTTGATTTTTCGCGAATAAAATATATTATTTAACAAATTTTTCATGTTGTACTGGTGAAATACTTGAATGGTACATTATTTCTTTGCTACAAATCATCGAACAGACCTCATGCTGACCCAATCGCCACTGACAAAAATACCCAACAGAACCAGCGCCATAAAGATAAAGCACATGGTATAAGCTATTACAGAACCTCGTACCACGAATATATAATAACGTATACAGTGACAGAGAGTCAGAAAATTTCATTTAATTGAAAAATTTAAGATACATTGAATAAATGTATGCCAAATACTGAAAATATGCAGCCACGAAAGATAAAGAAACTGTTAAAAACGCAGATTATACGAAAGGAACTCACATCTTTTGAATCAGTCATGATTTTAATCGCGAGTTGCGACAAAAGCTATGGATCCCAACTAACCAAAGATGGCTCTAATCTGTAAAGATTTTTAATACCCATTACTTCAAAAAATATCGATTCATACATCAGCTTCTGCGAAATCATGATAAATCATTCTTACGTTAATGAATTTTCCAGGAAATTAACTTCCTATCGGAAAATAACGTGTTCACTTTCGGTTTGAGTTGGTCCTCTATGTAAACCAAAAACCATTTTATATTTTGACAATTTCAATCGCAATTCTTTCGAATATAGATGTGAATATATGATAAATAATTACGGTATCGTTTTCTACGAGTAGACGAATTCAAATAAATATTACTGTAAAAGTAAAGCGATGTACATTACAAACATTTGAAAGATGATGTAAAATTATAAGATAAATTATTGAAAATAAATATAGAACTGACGTTTGCTGAACAAAAATTAAACGAGATTTTCTTAATTAAAGATAATCGTGATACGATAGAGGAAAATTGTGAGCAGTAAAGAAGAGCACTAAAGACATCCAACTCAATTTCTGTTAGAAGTCTGTGAAAATTGAGACATCAACCAAAGATGCAAAGGATCTTATGCACACATCGTCTACGTGTCGATGTTTGAATTTGCTGTACTTGCACAACAACATTTTCACATATTCATATGCGTTGCTGTTGATGTCAAGTTCAGGTTTATGATATAAATAGCATCTTAGCTAGATTTAGCTAAACTAAGCGAGGGTGCTAAAGACTTTAACCAGGGAATGAGCATAATAAATTGTAGAAAAAAAAAAGAGTTGTTGAGAAATTACAATGAGAAAAGATAAGAGATTCTACCAAAAGATAATTGTTACCAGAACAATTGAATAACGTAAAGTGTGTGTACGTGATCAACGATTACAACGAAAACTAACTGAACCGTGAGTAAAATGAGTCAAGCTTCAATCCATAAATATGGATACAACTATAAGTTAGAACTGGTTTGTTTTCTCACATGTTGTCTCCTTGGTCAAGAAAGTCATGACGATTCTTCATTGTTCGTCTGCGCATCGCGTCTAGAGCCGGAGCTGGAGTAATTTGATTAGTCGGTGCACTGTAACGCATGTGTGGTAGGGTATGCTGTCCCCGTGCTAATCCCCCTCGATCTGCCGGGCTTGTGAAGAGATTACTAAAACTGGATAAACAAAGGGGGAGTCAGATACCAGTATCAATGCAGAATAATTGAGGAAAAATTTTGTGGTTCATTGTTTAATACTCACAACCGCCACACTGACTGTTTTCCACTGGAGATACTCGCGGGGTCAGTTCTGGATGCTCTGATCATTTCTGTCCACCTGACAGCCTCTTGAAGTTCCATGAACCTCTCTTTGTACTGATTTCTCTCCATTAAAACTCTCGCCATCTCTACCCTTGTGAAGCGCTTTCTTTGGGCCAGCGGAACATCCTCTTCGTCATCACTCTTTGTCGTTTTTGCAGCCGCTTCTGCTTCTTCTCTAGTTTTCTTCAGCTCTTCTTCCAGCATTGATACCTTTTGACGAAGACGTTCTCTGGCTTGTTGTAAAGCCCTGACTTCCTCTCTCAGTATTTCTTGCTCACTAGAATAACGTAAAGGGTCACATATTAGCTAATCGAATTTTACTTTGACTAAGAAAATGTTTGTAATATATTTACCTAGTTAACTCGTCTACTTTGACTATCAGGTCATCTTTGACGATGTTCAGTGCATTTCTGGAAAGATAAATTTGTATTATTATTGTAGATGTTAAAAGCGAATGTAAAATCATGATGAATGAGACTGAGCGAATTGCTTACTTGGTTGCTAGGAGTTCGTTATTTTCCATAATAAGATTTTCCACCTCTTTCCCCATGCCTAAAAAAAATTCATCAATTAATATATAATGATTGAGTGGTGTGCAGTATTCTCTCAACTGTTATCCTCATGGATAAAGCAGTAGCAAAGGAAATTTGTGTGGTGCTGAAAGAACCAGATGAGCAAAATATAGGTACAGAGCAAATGAGAATATTAAGGCAGTAAGTAGAAACTTTATGCTCTCGTATTTTCGGTTAAACAAATCCAAACTAAATTTAGAAATGATTATTTTTGTTAACATCATATGAGTGTAAGGTACTTAAATTTCTTGTGTTTGCAATTTTTGCGTCGTTCAATGCAACCGGAGAAATTTGTTTAAATGTTACTTGAGAAAGCTGTTAAGATATTTTGAATTCAATTTGGTGCCTAAAGAATCATGCTTTGACCAAATGTTTATAAGAATACTGTAGAAACAATGAAAGGAAAGGTTTACAAACGTCCAATAATCAGATTAGATAGAAAATAGTCAGTTATTCAGAGACGCTTACCGAAAAAGTTGTCATTGACTGCATATGGATGGGTTATTCGTCGCATGCATCGTTCAATGAAGATTTGACGCGAACAGATGGACAGCAAAGGAACAGACAATGCAAATATACATACATGTTAGTAGTCAATTTTTTTTCCTTACGTATGAAATTTCAATTTTCCAAATACCGAAATATCGTCAAGTTTTATACTGGCATTCTGCCAACTTGGGATTCTTATAAAATAGCTTTCAATTGTGAGGTGTATTACCTTTTTTTTTTTTCTTTTGAAAATACTATAATCGAATCGATCCCTAATTTGCAACATTTTGTATTAAAATATCGCAAACCGGACGCTTCTCATTTCAACATAAATGAAACATAGTTCGCATTGCATGCAGAAGTTATTCTTGCCTTGTAAACTGAATTCGAACAAAGCAAAGATATTTCAGGGAGCAAGCAAGTGGCATGTGTAAGATTAAACTATATAATTATCGAATAAATCGTTATGCACCTTCTTTTTTTGATTTCGGAATTCAGTTAAAAGGAAAAACAGTTGCTCTCAACAAGTCTAAGTATGTACCATATTGTTCTGAATATAAGCCGAAGTTTTTTGTCCTTGACATCACCTACCAAAATCATCCTCGTCTTACACGCGGACCCGTTTTATGCGCGAGTAACTGACAGAAAAATACCCTGAAATATTGTCAGAATTCGGGGTCGTCTTACATGCGGGGTCGGTTTATATCCGGAACAACGTGGTATATATTATCATTTCAATGCTTTGAAAAACAAATGACGGTACAACAGCTGTGTAAATACAACAAGATGCAACCACTACATCCAATTTAACAGTTGGATTTAGATCCACGAGTTCGGTTGAGAAGGTAATGATCAATTATATCATTACATAGTTGCTACAATTCTTCGAATGCGGACAATAGACAGTACGAAAATAAACGAAAAAATATATCATGTGGAGAAATATTGCTACAAACGTACCCGACGAAGCGTATTCTCCTGGATGTACCCAGCTCCCTGCAACAAGAACAAATCAAATTGAACTTGTTGAAAAAACTCTATTTATTAGATTTATTCTATTAGTTCTTGGTTTTTTTTCAATATTTAAATATTGTCAACCATCTTTAACCAGACGTTTACATATTTGTTTTACATTACCAGTGATATCTGCACCTTCGTCCATTTCACCGAGTGCATCCGCATCCTGAAAACTAAGTTCCTGATATAACGTGTTTCCACTTCGTTGTTCCTTATCTGTTCTTGTTCTACCACTTGGAGTTGTGGCAGTTTTTTCTGGACCGCTAGGTGTTGTCGGTGTTACAATTACCGGTGGCATTTCTGTTTCTGGACTTTCCTCTGCGCACATAAAAAGTTTATTCATGATTCATTCACCAATTGCTGACAACTATATGATAATTATTAATATGTTCCCAAGGTTTTAAGGCAGAGTGTTTGCATTTTTCCGTGTTACACAAACGAGGTAATGAATAATTGAAAGTATGGTAGTAAACCTTAAAGGAAATGTGTAATTGTAGAATCTGTCAATCTGATAGAGAAGCATAGTTGGAATGTTAATTTGAATGGTATACCATTAGAAAAGACATTTTATTTAATCCCTATGAATAATTCAAGAGAACAATGCATTTGAAAAAATAAAAATACTATAAAATTCTGGATCCTTTTCAATGATGGGATATTATTAAAGAAAATAACAATCACACTGATGAATCTCTGAAATTGAATGTTTTTTTTTCTGTACTGCGTCTTCAACTTACGTCTCGAAATTGCAGTAGTTTTGTTTTCTTGTAAGGGCTGATCTGTGAGCTGGCTTTTGTCCGAAGTTTCGATAGCTGCTTCGTTACTACTATCCAACATTTCTGCTCTAAGGCTAGCTCCGCTAGGTGGACTTTCTTCCTGACCGTCATCAGCATTTATACTGGCTTCCAAACTTTGAAATCCGTAGCTCAAGGGGCCAGAACTTCGAGACATATGAGCTAATCCTAGCGAAGGTAAGCGGGAAGGACCTCGAGCCCCGGTGGTATTTTCTAATCTCTCTGTACTTCCCACCAACATTTTGGTACGTTCCATGTAATCTACATGTGTTTTGAATAACTCTGTGTAACGTTCGTGCAATCGAGAATATTCACGCTTCATCTCAGATTCCTTTTCTTCAAGACGGACAACTAAAATAAGGAATGAAATACCACGATGCAAATTTTCATAATCGATTAAACAGTTTACAATATAAATTTTATATCATAACTCGTCATTCTACAAGACGGCAAGTATGATTTTGCTGTTTACAAGCTTGGTTTGCGAATGTACAAGTGAAAAAATGTTCATAGCATAATGAAAATGATCAATTGATAAAAATGACTAATGAAGTAAATGAAAATGAATGTGGACCATGATGCCTTGGGAATAATGAGTAGGTGTAATTGTAAATCTACAGGATGTCGATTGTAGGATAAATTATTGCCTCTTTCGATTTGTACTACAAGACAAAAATTCTTGACATTAGGAAATTGTTTTGAAAAACATACTCGCATGGAAAATTTTGCAAATAAACGTATATTGGAAGATTACTTTGACATTATTTTTTTTAAAAGTATGTACTATTGGATTGTACATGGTTATTGACACTTAGCAAATCTTAGAAACTAGATTTCTTTCGGAGTCCCGGAGGTAACAAGATGTTAAATAATTTGACGCAAGGTCAAATTTTTTTTACTTTGTAAATTCCATTTACAACTACCAAACAAGAAGTGTCAACGTTTTTCGACCAGTTGATTTCTTGCAAGCATCTGCTCTGTCTTTGAAAATATTTCCATCATTTAAATACACAATTAAATGTATAAAAAATATTCATCAAGTCGACAGTAAGCTTGAATTGAAACAGATTTTACCAACCCTACTGAAACATCGTACAAAATACTTCTCTGGTGTCAATTGATACTTAGGCAATTAATACTTTGGCGTATATACAAAGCATATTTTATTTCATGGAATTCATTATAATGAATTGAAAAAAAATTCTTTACTTGCAAATGAAAATCGATTTTAGTTCGTTTCCTTCCTAAATTGCATGTATTAATTCAAGAAAATGGCAATCGATACATTTTGTTATAGTATTCAAAGGAAAATACATATCTATAGTGTACTTTTACAGAAAAATAAGCTCGACATATAATTTCCACCAGAAAAATTTATAATGGCAAATAGACAGAGGAACATGCGCGTCTAAATGAAGGACTAAAAAAAAGAATCAAAGCATGCTCTATTATAAAAGTAACAAACATAAAGAGGCCCATCAAAATATGCCCAAAAACCAAGTAAAAATGAAATAAAAAAAAAAAATGGTAAACAAATATAGTAACATGTATATAAAATCAAAACAGAAAACAGTCTACTCTACTGTAGGGGGAGGTTCTGTGAGGGGATGGACTGGAGATGACTTTGGCATTTGTACCGTGGTCTTGGGAATTTTTAGTCTTCAATTCCAACATTCGAACAATTGACTCCAGGCTATCGATCTTCGATAGCAGTTCCTTCCTCTCATCCTCAGCTACGTCCTCCAATTCTAATAGTTTCTGTAAAATAAAAATCAGACCACTGATCAAATTCACTTAAAAATAGCTTAAACAAAGGATGAATAAGTATAGTGATCGTTGGTTCTTATACCTGATCCGAAGTTTTTCTGAGCTGTTTTTCTCTCTCGTACTGAGTGACGAGCTGTTCGTTGTCCTCCCGCAATAATTCCAATTCAACCTCATGTTCTTGATTTTCCGTATACGCAAGATCCAAGCATTCCAACACATTGACTAGAAGGGGCATCAGTTCTTTGACGACATCTTCGTCGTAGCGTGCAATCATGCGTTCAAATTCCTGGTAAATACTGCCAGCCAGAGACTGTACCTTCTCCGACATGACAACATGACTGTCCTCGTGCGTTCCATACACAGTTTCCTGATCCATATTTAAGCCGATTACACCGACGGGTTCTGAAATTAAATTATGACTTTGTTAATTCATCCGTCTTCTCTCGAACACAATTGTATCTATACTAATATCTTTCAAGAAATTGACGTTTAAAATCAGTAGAACGAATTAGAATTGATGAATAAAAAAAAAGAGAGAAAAATTCAAGGATATAAAGGTGATTAATTTATCATCCTCTTGGAATTAACATGTAGAGTTATTTCAACTGTTCCACCAAGAGGGAAATACACAATTTTATCATATTAAGAGATAAGAAATTGACATTGATAGAACTATCGTGTATTACTTATGGGAGTAACGTTTAATTACGTTAAATGTACAGACAGCAGCACTGTTGGCACATGTGTGAGTGCAACTGTCACGAGAGAATTGCGCCTCTTTTCTTCACCACATGAAGTTAGGATTGAAAAGAAAACCGTAGAATGAACGTGCTTTTATAAGCTAGCCGCGTATGTACCGAGTATAATACAGTTATAGCACACAGTTGTGCATTCTTGAGCTAGAAAATGTCGTGTAGTCAATTGTGTCTCATCTAGTCAACTTCAAGTGTCAGAGACCTAACCTATAGCAGAATAAGTAAGGAAAAAAAGGGGGAACATAGATTGAAGATAAATTCCTGGTGATTCATGATAATCCAGGCTGTTTATCGAGTACCCGTAAACGAACTTCTGGATGAGGTTACCAATAATCTACTAGAGAGAGCGAGAGAGAGAAAAATATCTATAATCTACGCTAAACGTGCGCCTGCTTGCCTTGTATGGGTTGTTCTGTGACGTTTCGCAACCACCAGTTTCGACCTTGGATCTAACCCGAACAACCACCGCACGATGTAACACCGATTCACCACTCAAATATGTTACCCGTCAACCGCACAGGTCATTTTTCTTTCTTAATATTATAACCGAACTCGAGGCATTTGCTCGTTTACTCCCCCCGTCAGTATCAACGATTTTCAGAGACACGGGTCATCGCCATTTTTCGCCACTTCCCCACTGCAATTTATTACGGTACGTAGTACAAAGAGCAACAAAATTATTTCATCCAGATGGCTCTGACGGGGAGAACTAAAATACGTAATCCCTCGATCGGCAACATCGCTAGTACGACCGTGGAATACCTTTTTTTACGTGCCTTGCTAGATATTTATTTATTTCAGTGATTTCAATAGCCAGACAAAATTATACGACGTATTCAGAGTGTTTTTAACTATACGGAAAAAACCCGGCTGATTGAACTCACTTTTCCGAAAATTGCAAATTGCATTCATAATTAGCAGAGATAAGGTTTAGCTTCACGTGTTAGATAAGGATGTACCGTTAACTGTACAAACTTGTATTAAAATCCATTTTCGTGATGGGCGCAGACTTTAAAACTTGACTGGCAATCATTCCAAGCTCACAAATAAAAGTTTGTAGACATTTACAAGACTCAAGTTGTTTCGAATGACTTTCTTTATTCGGAACGATTCAACCTCATGTATAACTTAATTACATCAAGTGTGACATAAGCACTCACTGCCTGATTATAAATTACCTACTTTGACAATGTGCCTTAAATCGTAACGTTATCACCATTATCGCGAGATAACGCTTGACTTGATTTAAAATTAAGTAATCAACATTGGACTGTGATAAATTATAACTCGTTAATATCCGCCACGGTATCCACTGCCCCAGTTTCCTCTGCCTCTGAAACCACCTCCTCCTCTGCCATTGTACCCACTACGTCCCGGAGCACCATAGCCTCCACCTCCACCACCGTAATTGCTTCCTCCGCCGTGACTAAAACCCCCGCCTCTATCTCCCTGAAAACCACCTCCGCGCATCATTTTAGGCGGCGGCGGTCTGTTACCTCCTCCAGAACCAAAGCCGGTTGAGTGTCCTCTCGGTGGTCTGCGAGATTGAAAGCCTCCGCCAGTTATCTGATCCATTTCAAAACGACAGGCGTTCATCCCGCAAAGAGCCTTGATCACTACCAATACCTGTTTAACATAAATTCAAAATGACGTCAAGGCTTGATCACGTTTTATAACGTCATGTAGAAATCTGTTTATACCTTCTCTTCGACAGGACTTAGCTCCAAAATAGTTTCTGGATCTTTGCTGGCTCTAATTACCAAGCTTTCCAAGGCTGGTCTTAGCGCAACAATAGCCGCTGCTGTTTCTGGTTTCATTTCTAAGTTTATCCAGTTGTCTAGTCGCACTACGCCATCGACATATTCTACTCGGCGAGAACCAAATAGTAGCAAGTGAATAGGCGACACCATTGTCATCTGCTTGCAGGAAACAGCCCGAGTTCTAATCTGAAATTTTTTTTTTAATGATTACAATATATGTGCTATATTTCTGTGTGAAAATATTCGGTGTTGGGATAAATTTTTACCTTCTCGCCAAAGACGAAGAATGGGAACGGGAAATTTTGCTCAAAGTTGCTGCAATTAACCGATGTCTTGTGAATCAATGCAGACTTGGACTCCATTGTAAGAACCTTTCGCTTCTCTTTATGAAAACAAACATTTGGATAGAGGCCCATGCATAGCAGCGCAGTAATCGTATCAAGACGAACGTCTGAACCAGCCTGATAGTTTAATGGCGTCGGACACAATGTTTCTTCGGGAAAACCAGTACTTTGTAAGAGAGCTTGAAGTTGATTCTACAGAAAAAAAAGACAGTTTTACAGAACTTTTATTCGTTTACCTGCATTCTGTTCTCAATAAGATCTCAAACATAGTCTGGAATACAGACTGAAAAGATGCGCACCTTGGCCTCCCAAGTAACCCTAAGCGTGGGTAAGCTTAAATTCTTTGAATCACAAAAGGCCTGTTCTGCGTATTCTCCGCCACCTCTAGCTTCTTCCCATGCTTGAAAAGCGTGCAGCATAGCCACATGATCGCTGTATCTGGCTCCAGCGAACCATTTTTGCTGATAAGAAAGTCTCCTCATGTCAGGGCCCATATTATAGACTTCTGGGAATGTTGTACTGTTCGCTGCCATTGTAGACAACGCATCACCTATTCTGAATATACATCCGAGAATCATCATTTTTCCTAGGCGCGGTTCGATTGGTAAACGAGCCAAGATTTTTCCGAGAGGTGTTAGTTCATCATTGGCATCCAGACACTTCATTTCTAGACAATTCAAATTTTCTTATAGTGTGTGAGCATTGCATTTTCAAATGCAAAGCAAGAATAACCACTACAGACTTACCTCTCAACATTACCTCCGCCTCGATGACTGCGTCAAGCGGCGGTGGTTCAATTGCCTTTGACAAAAATTGTCCAATACTTCCTAGTCTCAACAACTTTATGCTGAGGGCCAATTCGTGCAAAGGCGTTCTGAACATTTCCGGAGTCATGTGTTCATCCATTTTTTCAAATCGCGCACGAGAGCATAAGTGGAAGCAGAATCCAGGCTTTACTCGACCCGCTCGACCTTTCCGTTGTTCCAAGTTGGTTTTGCTAGCCCATACAGTTGCGTAGTTAGTCATATTGTTGTGCGAAGTGAAGAGCTTCATTTTAGCTTTGCAGGAATCGATGACGTATACAACGTCATTAATGGTGATGGAAGTTTCAGCAATGTTTGTAGCGAGAATTATTTTTGTGACACCTGTCGGCACTGGATCAAATACTTTGCGTTGATCCTCACGTGGCAGTTGTGAATGCAACGGAATAATGATATAACTTGAGCCGCCGAAAGCTGGATGTTGCTGCAGGTGCTTCATTAAAGCAAAAATTAAATTCCATCCTGGTAAGAAAATCAGTACAGCTCCAGGAATGTTCTGAGTTTTGACATATTGTAAAAGAGCTTCTATAAGTTCAAAGCTGATTTCTTTTTCACTCATTTGTGCCATTGCATTTTTCGTCTGAATAGAATAATTTCCACTGACAATTTTGTTGTAGTTTTCCTCTTGGTCTCCATCTCCTGGAATATCCTCAGAGTCGCGATTTTTCCGCTTTCGCGTGTCCGCAGGTGGCACAAAATTAGTTAAGTGAACGCAATCTTCGAGGAAATATTGCTGCACAGGATATGCCCTTCCAGGTATTTCAATAACAGGACACTTGTTGAAGTATTCGCTAAACAAAGTGGTATCTATAGTAGCTGACATCAATATTACTCTTAGTTCAGGGTACATGTGTATCATATCCCGAAGAACGACCATAACGAAGTCGGAATTGACATCACGTTCGTGAATTTCATCAACTATCACGTGAGAAACACCTCTGAGACCACCTTCCAATTTCCTCAAGAGTACTCCAACTGTGCAGAACATCATACTGGCATAAGGTCGGGGTAGACAGGATTCAAACCTCACAGAATATCCGACAGCTTGGCCGATCGGCTCGCAACGTTCGACTGCTACGCGATCTGCCACAGATACAGCAGAGATTCGTCTCGGCTGCGTGATGGCTATACTGCAATACGCGCCTTGACCCGAAGATATGTAGTCGTCCAGAATGAACTGACAAACTTGCGTAGTTTTACCACAACCGGTATTACCCCTGATAATGATAACTGGGTTATCATTAATTGCCGCCATGATCTCATTCCGTTTGGCGAACACGGGAAGGGTAGATCTTTCTTGTATAGTCTTTTGAAGAGTCGTGTCCTGCTGAAGTCGATCTCTCTGATCCAGCATAATGTCCTCAGACATTTTGTCTAAACTAATTGTGGCCAAGGGCCCTTCGTCAATGTTACATCCAACCCATGGGTTCCAGTTCGGTTGAGGCGGAGACCAACTGACTACACCAGCTGGTTGCGGTTTCGAAGATATAAAGTCATCCAAGACCTGATTTGTTATTAACGATACACCTGGTACACTTGCATTTTCTCCAGAATTTTCCGATTGAGCCTGCTGGAATTGAATTCTGTTGAGGTCTGCCAATAGCATGTTTCAAGGAAATGTTGAAATAAATGATAGGTCCACAAAAGTGCATAAAGGTTCAAATAATTAAGCTCTTACCGGTTCGTTAAAATTGCTAATTGGGGCAACTTCGAGACTTTCTAAAACCTCAAGGACCTGCGTTTCCAATTCAGGTGCAATTTTAACCGGATATGGCTTCATATTTTCACTTTCCTTGTTTTTTTTCAACGTTCCACTGAACGCTTCAATAATACCAAGATGATACAATTGTCGGACAAGAGACAATGCGCAGCTTTTAGATGCAGTCTGTTTGTTTGAACCAGTTTCTCGCCCTGTAACATCTGTAAATATTTTATGTCAGTTATCTAAGTTTTTACACTTGAATCCAATTAATAAGGTGTAACTTATCGAATGTACATACTTCGTCCAAGTTTCTTCACATAGATCGTCATTTCAGCCATGAAACTCCTGAATAATAAATATACAAAAACTGTTTGAAAAGGAACAATCAAGTAAGAGTCAGTAGTATTTAACAAACTCAAATAAATTGGTTACATATGAATAAATATTTGTGAATTCAAAAATATAATGCCATTTGAATAATCATTACAAGTCTGAATAATAAGAACTTTGATACAATATAATTTGTTGTCAACTTATTGGAGTGAGCCAAAGAGTTTTGGACATTGAACTTACCACTTGATGTAAACGGAGACCAAATTGGAGCACATTGTTTAAGCTGCAGCATGTGACAACACCAAAACCATTATCACTTTATTGAAATAAAGGTTTTGATAATACTCCATTCAATGGCTTGTCCAAAAGCGTTTTGTTCTACGCTTGTGAGCTGGCCTCCACTAAATATTGATGGTGTGCTCCAAAATGGTCTCTTCGAATATCACCATTATTTTGAACACGTTGTTTCCAATTCTAAAATTATTTCTTAACTAGGCACAGTAATTTATTATTGGCAAGCATAGCGAAAATGAGGGATGAACAAAAGTTAAAAAAAGAAATGATAAGTACATCGATAAAGTAGTCAAGGCTTTTCATGAGTGTACTCTATGCTTGCAGCTTTCAACTATACGCTTGACTACAATCGCAATATAAAACTTTCATTCACAGCAAATCCTATAAATCTTTGACAAATTATAGTCAAAGATTTGTCTGAAATGCCCTGAAAATACATCATTAGTTAAAATCGCACAGAACTAATAAGTTACAAAACTTGAAAGATCGCCGTTTCTTTTTACCACACATTGTACACAGATATATGTGAATTTCGCACACTGAATTTTCATTTACTAGAAATAAGTCGAAAGTGGAATTGTACTTGATCTGCTCGGTTCATTATCTTGTCTAGCACAAAAGGACAATAAATACTTTTTCATCATCAAGAATGGCATCCGAAAAATCAGCTACATGTGTCTATATGTGTTGCGAAAAAAAAGTGAGGTTGTCTCTGAATCAAGGAAATGTATATCAGAGGTGAGCCAAGGATTTTTTGGGCTGGAATGAACTAAAATTTGGATTAAGTACGAAATACAACCCTAATCCATTCTTGAAAAAATTGCACGTAAACATCACATACATGACGCAAAATCAATAAAGAAGAAAGCGAATGACTGCAATAATTGTACCTAGTGTGATCTGGACCGACAGGGGTATATTTATAATCTGCATTAATTTTGTTAGTTTGCAAAAACTGGTGGAGTTTGGACTTGGCATTTTCTATTGTCCAATTTCCATGAATTCCAGCATTGACATCCAGGTCCTCTGCCTCCTCAACCTTCTTTTGTTCGGCGATCCTGTCGATGTAGGTATAATTTCCCTGTCCCCTTTCGTTGTAAGGTCTGTAAGCCTGACCCATTTCATTAGGGCCCATTCCATCCTGAAAAACAGGTCTCGCTGGGGCGAGCGAGTCTCCAGGAAGGTCAATTGATGCAGGTACAGCAGAAGTAAGAGTTCCAATATCCACAGGTATATCATTGGGATTGACAATCGCCATGCGAACAAGATAATTCACAAAATCACGCGCCGCGTTACCCTGGGCATCTTTTTTGTTAGTTGAGTTACCAGCACCAACATAATTGTAGCCGGATACTCGGAGTTCGCACAAGAACCTCTGTCGATTCTTCGGGCCTTTTGACAAAAAGTAAAGTAAAGTGAATGAGTTAAAAACGATAAGTTTTAACTACGGCTAACTTTTCACCGATCGAGCAGGCAACAGTTTGACACATTGAGAATGAACGCTTACCGGTCGGTCGAACATCGAACTGTGGATCGTGTCCATTCTTGGCACACCATTGATGCAGAAATGCCTTGATATCACCCATTATCGACTGTCAAGTGACACTTAATGACGATTTCAGTCTTTAAGTTTCACTCTGCACCAAGCACCGAAATTGTCTATAAACAGACCGACGGTTGACGGATGGTTGACGGTCTGATAACCTCTCCCGAAGTTCGACTGTCCGCGAATTGGTCGGAATCTGAAATAGCTTACAGCGGTGATGTTCAGCGGGTTCCGAAATGTATCGCGTTGCCGTAAGCGAATTTTGTACATTGTTCATTTTTTGTGCGACAGCTCTGTCTCTGTCCTAGGGAATTTTTAGTACTGGCAGTCAATTTACGAACACGGCCATAATACGCTGACTGAAGAGTCTTCAGTCAACGTATAATAGAATGTTGTATTATGACGCCGTGTTGTACTATTTTTGGTGCAAGTGTGTTTCAATTTCCCAACTATTGGAAAGGAAATATTTGGAAAAAACTGCTGATAGGTTTATTTTTTAATAGTCATCAATTAGATCAGTCTTTCAGTTCTTTTGTTTTGAAAATGTGACAAATAAAACCTACTCGGTATCTATGAAAAAAGGTGATTTTCAAAACGTAGTTTGAAAAAATATGAATTTAGGAACGCACTGAACGCGTGATTGATAACGCCGTGAACCAAGACGTGGAGTTTCTTGTCTAGGTTCTACACCAAGCATGTAACTTATGGCAAGTATTTCACTGCCCACTGAAGCGTCCTTAGACGGCGTCCTGTGTGTTACGGTGTGTAAGCGCATAGGCGTTAAGCGTCAGGGTTGTATGCACTGTGCACAATTGGTCAGTGTGATGTGCGTGCCCTGAACTCGGTATGTGTGAGTTGCGATATACGAGAATCATTTCTTTGGTTTTAATCGTAGTCATTCGTGTTGAGGTTAAAGACAATATTTATTAATAACTGTTTAGTGTCAGGTACTTTCATTCGGACCTTTAATCAACCAGAGACTTATCGACAAAAGAATCGGCAATAATGGAGAACGGGGATGAAATAACAATAGAACTTGAGAAATGTTTCCGCTTAATCTTGTCAGGGACGGGACAGGATGTTGTTAAAGGGTGGTCAACGTTGGAATTGCTTGAAAGAATCGAAATTTTGTTGAAAGACGGCACGATATTGAGGAGAATACTAAACGACCAGTTATGGGTATCAAATTATAGCGAAATACCACGGCTATTGACCTGGTTTTCTAAGTATTTTTCCGAGGACACTTTCGAAAGGTGTGATCCTCTCACCAACAACGTTGCAGTTATGATAAAGAATTCAGCTACCACAGATATCGCGTTCTTAGTCTCCGTTATCGATGTCCTTTTGTCGCACAAATTCTACCTACCGATGACTTCGAATCACACCAAACTATGCGAAGCGATCATTGTTCGTTTGGCCTACCTCCAAGTACCCAGCGAGCCCAAAAAGATATCAGAATTCAATGAAAATGCCTCAAAAGTACAAAAATTTCTCACTCATTTATGTTCAAACGAGGAATGCTCCGAACGAGTCAACCTGATAATCACCTGCTTCGCTGTGTTCTATAACATAATATCGGACATGTCAAGAACTGAAGAGCCGGGACCAGCTCTGGTCATTGTGCTGCAACTCGTGGATGCGGCGATGATACCGCAAGCTGTGCAATGCATTTTGTCGGAATCACGCAACGATCAGCAGCTCGTTCAAGCGTTGAAGATACTCTGTTCATGGTCGACAAAGTGGCTGAGGGGAGATCGGCTAGGAATCTGGATTATGGAGTTTATATTGGAGCTGGAAGCAAAATCAAAGTTCTCCATCTTGAAGGAAGTAACGGAAGCAACGGTGGAGCGACTCTTCATCGCCCTTCTGCTTCCCATGGGACGACAAAATTTGTCCTCGATCGTATTTCACGTTCTTAAAAAACAAAGTACTCCGAGTTTATTTCACAAGATATCGAAAAGGATCCAGCCGATGATGCAACACCTATTGAAGGACACATCTCCAATGGGAAAAGAATGCGTACAAAACATCGTCGACGTATCAACCGCGCTCATGATTAGGTTCCCTGGCTATCCGTTCTACGACTTTCTCCAGAGCAGTTTGCCGGTTAAACCACGCATGCAAGTCGTTCAAGAGATAGTCGGCGGCTCTGTGTGGGCAGACGACTTGTACAATCTTGAAACACCCAGTTTTAGGTCAAACGCCGGTAAAGTGGGTCTGACTAACTTGGGGAACACTTGTTACATGAACAGCGTTCTTCAAGCTCTTTTCATGACCAGACAGTTCTGTTACAAAGTTCTTAATCGCAAAGAAGAGGGCAATGAAGAATCTGTCGCTGATCAACATCTTCTAAGAAAGCTAGAAAATCTATTCGCTTTGCTGCTTTATTCAAAGAGGATGTCGCTGGCACCGACTGAAATATTATTTGCATCTAGACCGACCTATTTTACGCCTGGTCAACAACAGGATAGCTCTGAATTTCTCTGGTTAGTATTTTGAGAGTAATTGCTTTTTTCGACATAATCCTTGTTTACTAATTGTACTTGCCATAAAATAAATGATATGTGTGTCTCGACGTCTCACACTTGTGTTTGATATCATCGCACACTGCTTTGTCACATTCTATTATTATTGCTTAGTTCAAACGCATTTAGTAACCATCTATTAATATTGCATCTGTATGTTTGTTACCGATTAGTCATCTCTTGGATGTCCTGTACGAGCAGGAGAAAACTGCCAACATACACTGCACCGGTGTGGAAATGACCACTGAACGTAAATCAAAGGGCGACGAACAGATGAGCGACGGAACAGAGGAAGCTGGAGAGGATGGCCCAGTTATTAAACGCTGGACTACCGAAGAGGATCTCACTGAAGGTGTTGTACTTCAAAGGAAAACTCAGTCGTTGGCAGACTTTACTCAACGTAAATATATCACGTTTTCGTCACAGCTTATACGCCAGCCTTTGTTCTTTGTTTGTTGTGTTTTTTACACTCGAACTTCGAGAATTTACGCTACATAGATCTCAATGGAAAATTTTCCCTATCGTGCTCTTTTGGCATCGTTTACTACATCGTTTTTTGTAATCTAACGCGTAACTAGAAATGTGCGATACGTCAACGAGAGAGCAACGACAACAGCATCCTACGAGAAATATCACAATAGATCTTGATTGCGATTTTCTATTTTTAAATACCTATAGTTTGTCATTGTAGTTTGATAAACTTGAAAAATTCGTATCACGGTTTTACAAATGATGTCGCAATTGTTCAGTATCGCCAATATTCACGCTTCAAAATGGTTAGGAAAGTTGCACAGGTCAGTCCAAACCTGATTAAAAATCTATTTTTTCAGAAAAATTTATCCGATGTTGTATTAAGTATATTCTCGTTTTACCAGGTGAGGATTTAGGCCAAACCCAGCAACTAAATGATTCGCATTCCAATTCTACGGACAGTGGGATTCAGTCCGTCGGAGGAGAGGAAGGCAGCATGCAAGCGTTCCTTGTTCATCGAGTGTTTGGCGGGGAGTCTGAAATTACATATCAGTGCGCCCAGTGTGATACAAACTCACATAATACGGACAAATTCCGTGATTTGCAGCTTTGTTTTCCGGCAGAGATACCTGAGAATCAGGAGATATCTGTACAGGACCTAATAAATTACTATTTGACACCGGAAAAGCTGACCGGGGAGAACAAATACCGTTGCGACAAGTGCACAAAGCTGTGCGACGCGCAAAGGTTAATAAAAATATTACAGGCACCGTCGCATCTCATACTTACACTGAAACACTTTCATTACGATACTGAGAGTCGATTGAGAACTAAACTCAGACACAAAGTTATGTACAATGAAACTATCAAGGTACCTGTATCGTCGCAAAATTGCGTTACTACGGAGACTTACAACCTTTACGCAGCTGTCGTTCATTCCGGATACAGCATGGATTACGGACACTATTTCACCTACGCCTGTGACGCGAAGAATACCTGGCACAAGTTCAACGACAGCTACGTATGGAGCAGTAGCCTGGATGACTTCAAGAGTCTCGAACCACCCGACACCCCCTACATTTTGTTCTACGCAAAAAATTCACCCACATCGGATACCGTCCAGTCGCACGAAGATGTACCCGAATTGTCGACGCTGAAGAAACGGCTTCAAGAACTCGTAGCGATAGATACGATTGCCTACAAAGAAGAGCTCCGGCAACAGACTGAACGTAAACGTAATCAGCGTAGTAAACAGCCGTTGCCGAATGTCGGAAGGCATGATAATTCGGACGATGAGAATCCTCCGCCGAGCAATTGTCGAAGCGCCGTCGATATACCGACGAATCGTTTCCTCTTTTGAGGAAAATTGTCGTCTAATTTCAATTAGTTTGTTTCTTCTCGTCGTTAGTCGTCGTTCTTCCAGAAGCGTTTATTTTTACCGAAAAAATGAATAAATACCACGACGTTATAGCGTTACTTATAGCAAATCGAATCGGTTACAGGAGAAAAGTCTTTTGGATAGAGTACGTACGTTACTTTATCGAAGGTCTCACAACAATGAGTTGTTAAATTACATACGGTGTAACTTTTAGTAATTGTACTTATCGTCAGAGAGTTGAAAAACGATTATTCGATTCGTCAATTGTTATTCATTTTTGTCGCTGCATAAGTTGACTGCTCACCACGAAGAGTTCATTAGTTTATAGTCCGTTAGTATCGTTTAAAGGTATAGTCTAATTAAGAATCAAGGCTGACACAGGCTGCAGCTACTTTTTGAAAGGTAACGAGAAGACGAATAAGAGAAACCGTTCATCGGATACAAGGAATCGGGAACTATCTTTATGCTAAAAATATATAAGTGCGTGTGTGTGTGAATACGTACATCATACATATTATACATGGTATATACAACCACACATATACGCCTGAGCAATCTTCTTCAATTGGCTGTGGCTTAATTTACGCATATAGTTCTGAATTGCGATGTAGGTTTAAGGTCCCACGGAGATTATCTGATATGGTATTGTTTGCGTTTTTGTACGTATAAAAAGAAATTAAATCTTCGATCTGTTTGACGCCGTTAAACAATGTTGGTGAAATGCAATTCTGATCTTGAGTGCGCTCAAAATTGTAGAAGTGAGCGTATCGCATTGATCGGCCCTATCTCAACAACGTTGTTCGTCGGTCCGATGAAGTTGAAGTTGAAAAAAGCACTTTGCCGAATGACCTGCGCGGTATTGAAATAAAGGATATATATATATATAAACGATTAATTGTAAACTGTATATAGCTGTGTTTTATATGTAGTAAGTTACAGAAGAAAAAAAAAAAACACAACAAATTATAATATGATAATGATAATAATAATATAAATGTGAAGAAAAATCTGTGATAAATTTATACTGTCCAATCGACAATATTTATTTCTTATTGCAGTATTGAATTCAATTGAAAAAAAACAAACAAACAAAAAACAATTAATAATGTATTCATTTTTATTTATATATGTAAAATGTAATATATACGTATATATAATCAATCCGCACGCGTTGTATAATTTTTCTTAAGTCTTGTATATTTGATGTAGTTATAAAAATCAGTAAAATATTATTGTACACATGTATGAATAAATTATTTGAAAGTACAAATGTAATTCGTTTGTATATCTGTAGAGAATTCGCGTTTTTCGTACGATTTAATTTTTTTTTTTTTTTTTATGGACTAACAATTCTGAACGTTTTATGTAACGTCGAAAATTAGAATTATAAACTTTTTTTGCTATTTGATACTTCGCTGTTTGAAACCCCTACCATTAAACTTTTTTTCTTCTATTTATAACAATGCCATTTGCGTGTAATAGCACGGCGGTCTAGCCTTCGCGAATTAGCTTGAAAATTAAAGACGTAATTACTTAATTAATGTCACCGGGGAAACACCCTTTTACGTTTTACTATATTTAACGCGTTGAACCGCGCTGACATCTAATTTTACTCTGCTATTCACGACCGCCTGAAATGGCTATCACGTATATGGTGATCTAGATTGTTTATAAAATGAAAAAAGAAAAATTTACTAGTCAAATATCCAAAGTTTTATTCTATCATTAAAGGTTTCCTGTAGGTACATGAAAATTTTATTATGAGATTTGTATTCTTAGATGGAGTATTTATAGAATTATTACATTCGTGACCAAAAGCTACGAAGATCTTAAAAATACAAAAATATGAAATAATGCCGTTACAAATAAAAACACGATTAGATTTCGATCTTCACTTCAAATCGCTTCAAAATTGTTGAAAATCTAGTTGATACGTTCAATTTCGTTCTAGGATGGGTGATTTTAGTCAGGAAATTATTTTCTGAAAACTCAATTGTTTTTTAATCATGCTGGCATAGTTGAATACTCAATTTTACTATATGGCGCCGATATTTATCATGAGGAAAAAATTGTAATGTCGTATCGACCACTTGATAAAAAATCTGTTTCAATAACTTCGTAGCAAAAAGTCTTCTGAATAAAACGGAGCTGCACCGATTTTTAACAATTTTTAAGCGTTTTAAAACGAAATATCGATATCTCAGCTTCATTTTACAATTCCACTAGTTTTTGTTTTCATATTATCAAACAAATCTTCCTAATTTGCAACTACGTCTCCATAAATACTCAATGTAAACTAACTCGTAACAAACTTGGCAAAAAGTGTCGATATTTGGTCAACCAACCTCCTCAATAACTGAAATTCAGCAAATCTCTGACAATGAGAAACTAATTAAAGAGGATAATACTGTTAGCCATGGTTAGAACGAGTTGGATAATTGCACTAAACTTGCACCTTCAATCTGCATACCGGTCATAATATAGGTATAACATTAAACACGTAACGGAACCGGAAGTTGGAATCTCGCCCTTCTTGCATAGTTGATAACTAATATCGTTAGTTCAAGCACTTCAAGCTAGTGCATACAGCTTAGGGAAAACTGACTTAACTGATCCAAAGTTCAGCAAAGCTAATTTTGCTAATTACGCAAACGATCGTTACGTACAGAGTTTAGTTTCAATACGCATTTCCATAAATCTTACTATTAAGGCGTTACGTGGGTAACTTGACCTTTAAAAAAATCCAATTTTTCGATAATTTTTTTTAAATATAATAAAAGAGTTATTTCAACCAAACTTAAGGTACAGAAGAAAACGATATTGGAATTATGTTTCGTACAATATTAATCTGAAATCTGTTAGTAGGTGAGTGTAGCTAGTGAATGATCTAAGGATTTTTTTTCTGCGATCACAACTTATTTCACAAGGCGATACATAGAATCGTCATTTTTTGCCAAGAAACTCTGCCAAAAATTCTAATCTGAATTTTTTTTAAAACCCTTCGTTCATTCACTAGCTATACCCAATTATAAACTGAAAGTTTATATTTTTGGATAAAAATTTTGTGAAATATAGTTCAAGTATTGATCTTTCGTATATCTGAAGTTTGATTAAAATAATTCTTTGATTGTATAAAAAAAAAAAAATCAAATTGTATTTGGATTAGGAATTATCGTTACTATGTTGACATATAGCTGATTAAACATGTGTAACAATCTTTTCTCTTCTTCTCTTCTCTTCTCTTCTCTTCTCTACATAGAGAATGAATTCCTAACGACCGCATGTTCAGTCATCTGCTAAAATTCAATGCACACGCGCTATAATCCGAGAGCGGCTGTTTTGCAAATTTTGCCAACCGTCATAAATTTAGACGACAGTTCTCCGCGATGTATGTAACCAACTATTTTTCAACGTTACACTTATGACGGTTGGTCGGCCTGGAAAACGGCCGCCCTCGAATTGCAGCGCGTGCGCGTTAGATTTTAGCAGACGACGGATCATGCAGCCGTTAGGAATTCACTCTATATTGTATAAAACTCAAACGTATGTCGTGTCTGTCCGTATGTTCGCTTATAACTCCATAACAACCAAACCGATTTCGATTCCCTTTTTTTCTATGGATAGTTGCAACGTCTCGCCAGATCTTAGACAATATTTAGTTTCAACCAGATGAATAATTTTGGCGGTAGAACAATATTCACAGGCTTGTAATGCGAACGCTGGGTAAACTTTTACAGATAGATTAAAGTTTATACGTTCGAAAGTTTTCAAGTTCTCGACGATCATAGCGAAAATTTTCGCGAAAGAAAATTTCCGTGTCTAATAATTTTTCAATAAAAAATCAAATTTGAAAATATGATTATTTATTTTTAATCTATTATTCAATAAAATTGAGTATAGAGAAAATTACGTGTCAGACGCGAGCTCTTTAAAACTTTTTATTTCACATGATAGTGTCACAAAGCTATTATTTCAATTCGCGGTTACGAATAAAATTAGCTTCTATGATATATTTAACTCACGCTGAATAACCCGGTGATTACAGGAGCTACAGGACCCGATTTTCCAACCGTCGCGTCGCGTCGCGTCGTTTATTTTACCACGCTGGCTCTGAGCGTCTGCGGTTTCGTCACCCATTGTGGGCACGACATATACATCTGTTAAAATTGCGTCTGGACCTGATCCCATGGTGCTGAAATGTGGTTTCGCTTCCATCTAATTCGTTTGCATGCAGATACGCGTGCCGAATATTTAACGCTGCGATTCTACGTGATGCGATTCGGAAGAGATACTTGATACAATTTTCGTGCGGTTAATATCATTGGTTTTGAAATTAACGATAAAAAGTTCACTCAAGACGAGAACACTTTTTTTGCGAATTAGTAAGAGGAAAAATATTCCTTTTTTTTTCTTATAGATGTGTAATTATTAAACTAGTTTCGCTGTTGCAACTTGAAAATCAATACTTTCGGTGAAGTATCTTATTATTTGTTTTTTAGTAAGGTGTAATCGCAATGGTCTTCAATTTTCGCAACCTCCTCTTAATTAAGGGAAAATGAAATATTTATGGGGACAGCAAATATTGTGACCGAATGGACGGACATTTTATCTCTCGTGATGAATTGAGATTTATCTGAGCATTTTATCGCGTTGCGTGCAGGTTGATTTCGTGGGAAAAGTGGTATCTTTTTTCTGTCTTTTATTATTCAATATATTAGCGATACTAAACGAAGAATAATGTTTATACATATTGATATTTCTTATTATATTTCAGAAAGCTGTGAAACTTGATTGAAAATTGTCGTTTCTTCTCGAGCACTGATGCGTTGGGCTATAAAACAAAATTTCAATTAAGTAGATACACGAGTAGCGCAGTTATGAATTACAACGCGACGATACGAAACGAAAAAGAAGGATCACGGTATCGAATTTTTTTAAACATAAAAATCTAATTTTAAATCAAACTTTAATCAGGCTTTCAAATTCGAATTATAAAAAGAGTTAAAATATAAAATCCAGAAAAATACATAAATTTTAACGACTCTATTTTCCGACTTTCAGATATTTTTATTTTTTCAAATTTCAACTTTTGTACTGTTCGACATTATCAAACAATTTGAAACTGTACATCAATGAGATATTCGTGTCTGTCAGAATTCGATATATTGTGATTTTACATTTTGATTTTAGCCCACAATGTTAAACAATAATACCTCCAACCGTTCGACGTGGACAAATTTTGCAACGTTTTTAAAAATTTCAAAAAATCTTTAGCACCTAATTCGCAACACGTTTGACCTTGCATATTTTATCGCTTGAAAAAACAAAAAAAAAAAATTAACGAATAAAAGAAAAAAGTCACACGATGATCGAAGTATACTTGATTATTCCTCGACAACTTTAATCGATGCGATGGTATGAGAAAAAAGTTCCAAGTCTCTCGGTATAAGTACCCGCACAAAGTAGCTCCAAACTTTGCAAGCTTCGCTTTAGATCCGTTTTTTCTTTACTTTTTTTTTCAACACTCTTCAAAATTATTAGAATAAAAGCAATGGCTGGAGAGGGGAAAAAAGGGAGAGAAATAGAGAGAGAGAGAGAGAGAGAGAGAGAGAGAGAGAGACGCGGTGGTCGATAAATGAGCTTAAAGCCTGAGTGAGCATTGTATACCTTTGTTCGTTGCGAAAGATATGCGGAAAGAGTAACAAAAAAAAAAAAAAATATATATATTAAATTAAAAAAAACTTTTCTCGACAATTCACACCCGCATGATATATATATATATATATATATATATATTTATTATATATGTGTGTGTATGTATGTATGTATAGTATAACGTAATATACACTTGTAGCAGGCTTGTGCATGTCGAAGTTGCGATAGAAGTTTGGATTGGGTGTATCAGCTGTGAACTGCTTTGATTCAATTTATGGAGAACCATTGGTCCGCAAGTGCCATTATAGGGTGTACGTGCCGCTAAACCCGCAACCATTTTCCACGAAAACTTTAGCCTTTAATCACGGGATGAAGTCGGGAATTTTCTATGCGCGATACGGTCGGCGTTTTATCACTTTGGAAGATTGAATTTCAAAAGAAAAGTCTGAAATTACACTGTAGGTGTTTCTCATTGAATTCAACATACGATGTTTAACTTGTAGTAACGTTATCCTAACGTAACATAGGGGAAAAATGACTGTTTTATTAATTTTACAATGATCTTTAAGGAACTAAGATTTTAACACGAAATCTGAGTGTGTGTGTGTGTGTGTGTTTTTTTACGTTTCACTGAATTTCAGATAATCCCAAAATGGGGAAATAACGGTTTTTCCCCATTTTTGTGATAAAAGTACGAAGTTCAGAATTCGAGTAATATATATAATACGTAAATATTGTAAGTATATAATCAGATCAAATGGTTCGATCGAGGATTTATGTTGCAAAATTTTTTTGTGTTAATATTTTGGAAATGGTCAGAAAATTTTGGTTGGGTAAAGCTGGCTAAGGTTAGAATAATTTTGAAGATGAGGGTTTATGTACTATAATCTGGGCAGGGTTGTCGATTTATGTTCAATTTCGTACGTCATTATACGCAGAAAATCGTTTCTTCGTAGTTTTTCTTTTATAAAAAACGTTTACATAGATATTTTATTGGAAAAAATTTACAAACGTCATTTATCCATAACAAAGATGTAATATACGTGCAAGTATATTATTATATTTATTAATTTATGTCTATGTATATCGTATGTATATTTTATTTACATAAAACAAGTACTAGACGTTATAAATATATTTGAAATTAATGCATAAACCGATGTATTCGTTTTTGGTAATAGGTGGATTATAAATTTGTTATATACACACGTAAGTGCCGTTTGTCGTCACATTCACAATTATTCTATAAACGTACCTGAACCTAAGGGTATTTTATAATCAGGGGAGAATTTATGTTGTACGTATTATAGATATTCACGTTTCCTAGATCAATACATCGCAGGAATAATTCATCTCGTTAGATGGGCTAGTTAAGTATATATAGACGTTGAGCAACCTGAAAACAACAACGGTTCATGATTACAAACTGACGATAATTGGTAATATATAATAAACGATGATAAAGTAGCTTGTGATAAGTCGACATTTTAAGGCATTTCGACGTATCGCATTGACACTTCGTTTCACGCGTCGTTAAATCACGATGCAATTCGTTATATCTGTTAGGGTGGTTCTTATAATTGGGGCATGTCGGAATTTCTTCACGCTCACTCCTAAAAACTAATCATGTTGTTTAGAAAAATAACATCATGCTAAATCCAAAAAATATTCCGACAACTCCACACTGAGAGAAATTTTTAGTTCCGTTTAACGCTCAGTCCTTAACTATTTTCATTTTTTTACCACGATCGAAAAATATAGTTCTAGGTACAAAATTAAATTTAGCTTTGTAGCTGTTACCGGAAAGTCCAGTATCCGTTACTATTCTTTCTCATTACGATCACTGTTGCTGGATTTTTTTGTAACTGTTGCGAAAATTTAACGATTGTGCAGCAATTAATCGTTTATAATACACAGTTTAAAGTGATAAACAGTTTTCTTCAAAACAAAATTCAAATTCATCAATTTTTCTATGTATAAGTTCGACTGCTTGGCGGGGCGTGTTAAAGTTATCGGAAATTTTTTTGTTCTTAGCCTGATTTTTTTCTATACAACACGATTACTTTCTGGGGGTGAGCGCGAAGAAATTCCGACATGACCCAAATAAGAACCACCCTAATATCTATAAAGAATAAAACGGAATTTCGTAATTGGTCAACCGTAATAACGAAGTGAGAAAAGAATAGTGGGTATAAAATTACTCGGAAAAAATGTTCCAAAAATTTATGCAGGCACATTATAAAATTTCATAAAAGTTTGAAATTATTATAGATTCTGTAGTGTATAAAATATATATTCTTGAACAAAAGAGAGATAGATAGATAGATAGAGTCACATAGGGGCATATAGAAAGCTCGTGCAAACAAATTACATGCATAGGCATAGAACACAATAAAACTAACAACAAATTAACATACATTAAAATTAAGGTTCAAAAATAATGAAAAATAATGAAATATAATGACTAGAGAAGGAGATAAAAATAGATAAAACAGAGTACAGAATTAAAGACAGAATAATAAATAAGATGGAGAAATAATGAGTTGAAAAAATAAACAAATAAATAAATAAGTAAAATGGTTGAAACATGAGCAAGAATATACGAGAATAGATAAAAGTAACGTAACATTAATCAGAACAGAAAAATTGATAAATCAATTGGTCAGGTGTAAAAATAAAAATATAAACCGGCACATTCGCGACCGACAGAACAGAGTAAATAACACAAAATAAGGACATACCGCAAGTATTTGAACAATAAGCTCAGAAAACATTAGGCAAAATAAATTAAAAAATGTAGATGAGTAACTAAATACACGAGTGACAGAAAAGTAATAAAATAAATGAATAAGTAGATAAATAAAATAAATAAATAACCAAAAGAAATAAACAAACTGGCCAGGGTGAATATTTCATCTCGTGCTGTAGTAAAAAAGAGGACTGCTTTACAGTAGAGGTACATTACTGAGATAAATTAAAAAGAAAAAAAACTCAAGAAAGTAAAATAACATAGAATAAAATGAAATGATAATGAAAAAGAAGGAGTGACCGAAATAGAGATGGAGGGAAAGTTAACTTAATTTTTAACTTTTAGTCAAATAACTTGAGTTTTGAATTTGATTCACTATGAAACAAGCCGCTCTTCCCGATCAGCAGAATATAATAAAATTTCAGCGGTCTAACTTTGTTTTAGTAGAAAAATGTTGGTAAGCAGAAATTTGTTTGAAATTTTCCACGTCTTGAATTCTCGCCGAAGGCGAGACTGAAAACCTTTTTAATTCCCCCGCGATCGTTAAACCTCTGCTAAATTGCAAATTAATGCGTTTGCAAAGCTACAAGCTCAATTTCGTCCTGATATTTAGCTGAACTTTCAAGTAGGCAATTGTCTCGCTTGAACTAGTCGAAGCAAATACGGCACATATATATATATATATATATATATATATATATATATATATATATATATATATATATATATATACGCGAAATCTATCTACCTAGTATAGTACATGGCAGTTATATTATATATATGCTCACCTATATAGAAGTACGAATGTCGTTGCTGAAGGTGTGAATTTATTCGAAGGCTTTTCATCGATTCCATGTAAATTTCTGTGCCGTTAGAAAATGTTGGTCTAAAACAGAATAAGAATAAAAAAAACAGATAAGTGTGCTATAAGTGGATACATGTTTTTGGTTCGTGTGAATTTTAATAGATTTTTATCTTATACTGTACAGTAATATGTTTAAAAAAAAAAAATTGGAACAGTTTTTACTTTAATTTCAGTATGTTTAGTCAATTTTTCTGAACGATTGTAAAAATAAACGTCCGAAGAACGGTTTTCTTTCGAATCTCCATAAATCGATTCCCGATCCTTTACCCGTTCAGACGAATTTCACCCACGAACGATTTGAAAGTATAAATAGTTCCTTTTCCCTTTATATGTATATTACAAAAGTGAAATTTCGCATTTTTAGCACGGTAAGGCGAAAGCTTGTGGGAAAAATTTGAAAAAACGATGGACGGTTGTTCAATGTATTGCTGAACAGTAAAGCAATGAGCAAAACTTCGTTCACTTTCATTACATATGACCGGTCTCATGGATACATAATACATATATACGCGGTATATTTTCAACTGGCATATTTCAACGGTCGCGAAGAGGCAGAGTTTATTTGCGATTGTAAAAAGCTCATAAATTTTCTTTATAATTGCAGAAGAATTTCAATTGCAGATCGTGTCGAAAACTTGGCGACTGAATTAATACCGGAGAAAGGTGTAAAAAGAGAAGAGTGTAGAAAAAAACAAAATGAAAACCCAAAATATGCGAGAAAAAATCGTCGTACACGTCGTATTGAAATACCTAGTTACCCAATCCGTTCACTTTAAAATGAAAATATTAACTCAAAATGCATTTATTTTAGTAGAGGGACACTTTTTTTTTTTTACGAATGTGTGTTAAAAATTGAATTCTGTGTCTCAAAAATTTGCGTTTTTCTCACAGTGCGATAGTAATTTTACAAAATAAATAGCGACAATCGATTTGTGAGAAAATTTCACCCCTGTTTCATATACTTAGCAGTTATTTATCATGGACTAAATTTCGGGTAAATCGTAAAAAACGAAAATCAAGATTGTACGCTATAGTGTACAAAAAAAAAATTAATGGATTTTCTCAATCACTAATAATTAATCATTACCTGCAGAGAAAAAATCTGCCAAAGGTCCCTCGCGTGATTCCGACAGTACAGAGCGAAACTTGCACCCAGCTGAAGTCGACTTTATAGGTATAATTATAATAACACGTATGTACAATGTATGCGTAACAAATTGTATACCGTACGTATACATTATGTATATAATATAATACATATAACGAAGAATTTTCGAAAATATATAGAAAATTCATAATAGAGTTAACTTTCGCCGGTCTATGTAATCATACACCTTGAGGAAATGGGGGATTAGGTCGGGATCGTTCGAACACCGTCACTCGTCATCTTCACAGCTTCGCCTTGCTGCTGCTGTTGCTGTTGCCTCGTTGACGAGGATAACAGCGGCGCCGTGTCCACGACCGCCGGGGTTTTGCCTAATTCGACGACAACCGCGGGGTTCCAAGTCGATACTGCATCTTTTGTCCCGATCTCTGAAACATATGCAGGTCCCAAAATTTTCCCTAATTTTACCTTATCTTCGCGGCAATTAGCGCCTTGAGTTTCGATTAACCCTTTTGTACTCATTTTTTGTATACTTAGAGAATTCTTCGACATATTTCTTTGCGTTTTTTCCCTATTACTGATAGTATACTGATAGGTTTTCAATGATAGATAATAATTATTGCGATGTAACGTAACTTGTTATTGTTAGATATGGATTGGTTGAAAAAAATCGTGGAAATTGAAGGAATAATTCATTTCTCTCTACACATACCCATGTTTTACATAAATTACAAGTTGTTCGAGTCGCTGATTACGAATCTGATGTCAGCTTTTAATAATTCAGTATAGCGAATCCAATCAGAAACCCCTGCGTAGAGTTTGTTGACCGTATTCGATCAAATTTGAAACTTTTGTCCACCATGTCTGATCCGCCATCCAGAATTTTTAAATAAGATTTCAGACTCGTAATCAGCTACCCCAAAAACCACAGAATATTATCTTGTTATAAAAGTTGACTATATCAATAATCTGTGACTCTATAAGGGTCAAGGAAGGGTGGATAGCTGGAGATCGATACTTTTTATTAATTTTATCACATGATAGTCGTAAATGTTGAGTATTTATCAAAATCTCATATCCTTGTGCTCCTAGATGTAAGATCTCTTTGAAAAATACTAAAATAGAAAAATCTGGAAAAATATTAAAAAGCTCTGGCCTGCATCGATGTTTTTTTTATAATGGGTTGGAAATTGTTTGAACTTCTAGTCGATTTAATTGATTTCACTTCACGACAGTACGTTGTTATATTCAGAAGAGTACAGATTTACTTTTTTATTTCAACAGTCAATCCAATATTGTCATTTGTTGATCATATTCCGTAATATCAGTTTGGTGTTGTGGAATCAAATATTTAACAGTGTCAACAAGGTGAAAAAAATGTTACAGTAAATTTGTGAAGAACAGCCTTCAGCTTAAAATGAACCATCGTAGAGCGGAGACTAGATTTATTAGATCTACTAGATTTTTGACCATATGAAGCGGGTCGAAATGAAATACAGATATCTGACTTCGTGAGTTCGTTTTTTATAACGGCAATATTTTACATTTGTGTATTTTTACACAGATTTTCATAGCACTGGAATACGATACTTTATTAAATAATCAAATACGTTCGAATATCTTGTGATCAAATTAATAAATAGTATGGATTTTTGACAAACCAATCTCTCATTAACACGTGATTTTTTATCGCACGTACGGATAATTATTGTGAAAATGTGTTCTTGCCCAAACCTTCCTATATTTTCATACAACCCCATTTAATCTCGACCAGCTATGTAGCAAAACTCGTTACGTAACTTGTCAGAGTTTCCCCGCGATATTCAATTAACATTTCAATCGCAGTTTCCTCAATTCTTGAGATCAGAATAAATCCATAGAAATATATGCCCGGTGAATTGATTAGGCGAAATTCTTTTTTCGACTCTGATTGTGAGTAAAAAGAAAGAAACAAAAATGAATTACCTTTGACATCAGCGACAAATTTACAGCACTTCTTTTTACCATATTTGCCATTCAGACGGTTATATTTTAACGTAGAATTGATTCTCACTGCAGCTCCGTAGTCGCAGACATGTATGATTTAGAAGTTACAGCCAAAAAAGTGGGTGAAATGAAAATCGTATAAATTTGCCTTCTCTGAACGGAAAGGCCGAGGCAGTTTGTCACAGTGCGATATTTTTGCCGTGATTTCACAATTTCTAATGTCGGTATATTCGCGAAATTGTAAACTGTGCCAAATTTTTCTTCCCCGTCAATAAAACTAGACGTCAAAAACAAAGAAAAAAAAAAATATATTAAAATTCTCTGATTTTTACTACACTTGCACCGACTTTGAGGAAGATATTTAATTTTTTGCCTCGAAAAAAACGTTACAAGCCTGTAAAAATAGACATTTCCAATTATCATTTATTTTGATGGAATATAAACATAATCACGTAATCGGTTCAATTTCTCTAACAAATATCTTACAAATGGAAAGTTGAGCTAAATTCCAAAAAACAAATGGCTGCTTGTTCAATTTTATCTGAAAATGAATATTCCACGGAGAAGAAAAAAAAAATATTGCTTGGGAAATTGCTCCTCTTATCGAAAGAAAACATCTTAGAACGTGACGCCGTAGATTACTTATCGCGTTGTCTGCGGAGGTATTGGGGTTGTAGAAAAATTGGTTTTAAAAAACGAACGTAGAAAGAATCCAGCCAGTAAAAACGAACCTCCACCCCTTCGAATCGTTGCAGAACGAAGCGTTGAAAATGTCCAGTTGTCTTATATCGATTAAAGTAACGATTTCTAGTCGACAAACATTATACCGCGCATGCGCCAAATAATTCAATCTCATTGGTCGGCGAAATCTTCCCGCAGCTATATTCTTGTCTGCGATGCAGGCGGGCCAACCGACACAAATGTGTAGGTTTGAATTTTCAAAGAGCATGAGCATTAAATTCCGACCATTCTTCGAAGAATCAACTTTCCAACCCAACAACAAATGCTTTCCAAACCTTTCCGAGTCACTATCTCAATTATTTGAGATTATAACCTCAAAAATTCGTATCAATTACATCGCCGTCAGAAACAGTTTGACAGCTGAAAACTCGGGATGGCCAGCCTGCGCGAACAGCCGATAAAACTCGCGCATGCGCGATTTACTTTCAAATTTCAAGAGATTGTCCCGGTAGAAATACCCCGTTCGATTTGTTTCAGGGGTTGTTACAGCCTCGAAACTTGGGGAAAATCGCACACGCAAACCGACCTGACTTCTCTCCTTGGCTAGCCGTCGGCGTATCTGGAAATTGAACGTGTTTCCGCCCCGGTTTGCACGCCACAGGACTCTTCTCGTTCGCCAGGATCGCCGGAACCGCTGTAGGACTCTGTGTAGGGGTGGCAGTGGCTCTGGTCTCGTTGTTCGTCGGCGCCCTTCGCGAGCTAAGGCAGGAAGTCGCCGTCGTCGTTGGTTGAACCGCGTATCTCACGGCTGGTACCTTCCGGAATTGGGCAGAATTACCCGTATGAGATATCACCGCGAACTCTTGGAATACCATATAAAGGGGCCATTCAAGTATTAGCTAACGCTAAAACAGGGGAAGCCATTCGGAGTAACGTTATCAAATGTTACGCTATAGTATTAAGCGTTTCAGGTAAACGTTAGCTCACGTAGGAAATTTTAAGTGCGTGCTGAGAGCCAACACACCGCCTCCTTGAGAATGATAAAAAATATTCTAAAAAGAAGGTGTTAATAACAATGCACGAATTGCTCAATAATAATATCCTGGCGAATACACTGTTTATTGTATGCGGTTAAAAAGAAAGACAATACATAATGTATTCAATACTAAATGAATAATGAATTCACGTTTCACTGAACACGATAACGCGGATTAATAATTAGTAGTAATTGATATTTAATAAAGTAGGAATAAATTGATCAGGATGTGACTATAAGTCGAATTTCTGCCATTCCCAGGTAATGAATCACTTTGCTAATAAGCGTTTGAAACAGCGTTAAAAAACATTAGTGCGCAAAACAAGCAAACGTTACCAATCGTTATCACTACGGGTGGGGTGCAAAAGTTTGCAAAAAATGCCTTTGCTAATACTTGAATGGTTGCTAATCTTCATTACTCCAACATTCGTGCAGTCGTCGTTATTTTCATCGTCAGTTTGTTCTCCCCTTCGATGCATATGATGCCATGTATATTGGACTGTTTTGGATTAGGTCGATGTACAGAGTGAATTCCTAACGACTGCATGATCCGTCGTCTGCTAAAGGTTAACGCGCACGCGCTACAATCCGAGAACGATAGTTTTCCAGGGCGACCAACCGGCTCTGCTCAACTCAGAACTCTCAAAGTTTTTTAGGGTTAGAGAATTGGTCGCCTTGGCGAACAGTTGTTCTCGGATTGACGCTCGTGCGCATTAAATTTAGCAGACTACGGATCATGCAGTCGTTAGGAATTTACTCTGTATATGTTTTTGCACGCTATTTGAATGGGAATGATTCGCATGGAAAGCAGACACCTTGACTTGAGTGAAAGATCTTGTGACACTTTAGGATAATTTCATTCCCGGGGTGAAAACTAACCTTCATATCTGATCGTTGAAACAAGAAACAGAAAGAATAAAACACCTCCCTAATTCAAAACAGTCTGACTTATATTACAGAAGCTCGCCTCGATTGATTACTCAAATAAATTGTGCAGATACGCCTTGTTGACGCAATTACCGCGCATCTCGAAGCTCCTCTTACCTTCCGTCGTACATGACAGGCACAATAAATTTTCATTAAACCATACAACATGCCGCCTAATTAATTTTAATGAGTTGTTGAATCAATATTTGCATGGGTCTTAACGGGGTGTTTCATAATTTCCATCCGGACAGCTGACAGAGAGAGTGAGAGCTAGAGAGACTTACGCACAACCATCCTAATTCTGTCGCTACTGTCATCCGCGTTGTCGCACATGTTCGGCGAATGTTCGCGAGGGACACAATTGGATAACTCGAATATTGATAACCCTCTTGTCAGTGAATGAAATTGATGGCAGAACTTCACCTGCATGCACCGCGCGTAATTCCATTGTTGTGTAGGCGGGCTACGTGACTTTACCCCCTCCGATGATTAAGAGCTCTAAAATTCCGCGATTCGTGTCAGCGGTCAAGCCCTAATCGAAGATCCCGATAACTATATGCGCCCCTCGACATATGGACGTGTCCTTTTATGGGCTCGCATAGTCCACACCCATGATAAGCCATGTCCACAAGGCACGTGCCGACCGACAAGCGTTATCGCAATTGAACTACTTCCGTGCAACGTAAATCATGTTGGGCACGAAATGGTATCGAATTCCGCCCAATTATTATTTTACTAACTCTGATAATCTTCTCTTTGACAGTCCTTATCAATATGATTCCCAATTGGTCTTGCTAGCTACTGTTAACTGGGATGCAATATGAAATGGTAGTTTTTAGTTATTTATTTATTTATTTGTTTGTTTTTTTGCAGACAAACGCTGGTGATCGATGCATGTATGATTATTATACTACTGTTCACTTAATATCACGAGACAGCAGCATGAGGATAGTGAAATATACTGTCTGAAAACACATTCTTCACGATATCATACTCACCCTGTATTCACAATCGTCGGCGGCTGTTCCTCGGCCGGCAACGTATTCCTGATACTGGGAAATAACGCAGAGCAACGAGTATACCTGTAGCGAGAAAGTGAGAAAGAAACACTGATGTGGTCAAGCGTCGAACCGATTTAATCATACATTGTATTTAAATGATCAGATGAGGCTCAGAAGCGGGTGCGGGTCAATATTCCAATTGGTCAAAGTTCAGTCAGACAGTTACGTCCAATGGTCAAAAGTCCAAGTAGTCAAAGTTCCAAATAGTCGAAATCCCAAATGGTCAAGGCCTCGAATCGATCAGAGCTTCGAATGGTCAAACTTTAGAGAGAACACTGCATCGAATGGTCAAAATTCAGAGAGACCATTGCATCAAATGGTCAGAACCGCAACTGGTCAAGGCCTCGAATCAATCAGAGTTTCGAATGGTGAAAATTCAATGAGACCGTTACATCAAATGGTCAAAACCACCACTGAATAAACCCACGAATTAATCAGAGTTTAGAATGGTCGAAGTTCAGAGAGACCATTGCATGGAATTATCAATACCCCGAATGATCAAAACTTCGAACTTTACCAGCCTTTACAAATGCCGCTAATCGATTATTGGATATATCTCGAAGCGTTTACCGCATATAATGTAAGATTGTTAACTTCCGAGTTTTGGCCGTTTGGAAATTTTACCGTTGAGAATTTTAACCATTCGGAATTTCGATAATCTATTGTAATGGTCTGTCTAAGCTTTGACATTTTGGAACTTTGATCCAGACTATTATAAACATATCAATGAAACTTCCGTCATTCACAAATCGAAGGCCAAAAAAATTAACCATCACAAGTAAACGCAAATCATCCTATATAACAAGCAAGACAGTGAGATTGTATCAAAAAAATAAAAAAAAAAATAAAAATCGTCAACATTTATGCGAACCATTAGACTGACTATGTTTCGGTAATCTGGGATCGATTGAGACACTCGTCGTGATCGTTATACGTATAGCTCTCTTTCCCCACGTTTTCACGACTTAGTTACTAGTACAGTTTATTTTTGTGACTTTTTTTACTCACATTGAGACAGACTACGAAAAAGTCGAGGGTGAACAGCATTGCGGTGATGGGGTTGAAGGGTACCTGGAAAAGAGAGAAAGCGGTTGCGTCAGTGAAATGGCGTTTAAACCGCAGAATTAATCGTGCCGGGAGGGGAAAGCCTGCAGAAGCGTTTCGGTCGCTTGAAAGTAGCGGAAAAAAAAATGTACAAAAAACACACGCGTATATGTATACCTGTGTAACAAAAGCAACAAAAAGTTGCGGAAAATTTCCTCCCCTTGTTAATGACGCAGGCACGCCGTTCCCGGTATTTCAACGAAGGACTAAATTCACGTCAAACCGTGGTTACGCATCCGCAGCCCTTTCACGTTTCCCACTCTCAATCATTTCAACTGAATTACTTTTTCTTTCTGGATACATTTTTTTTTTTTTCAGTTTGTTATCAAATTATTATCCCGCGTGCTTTGAGTTAATTAAAATTTTTGTACGCGTAGTAGAGTATCAATTCCTTTAAAAGACATCAATTTTTTTCAGGCTATTTATAGACTGGGTTTAGTTTTTTTCAAATTCATTTTTGAAAATAATTTTTTGAAATTTTTTACAAAGATAAAATGAATAATCAAGTTATCTCTTTTTTTCAACCCTGAATATTCATTTAGTGTGAATTAGAAACGTATAACTTGTATTGTTTACCTGAAAGTGCTGGTCATCGACCAATGAGATTTACAAACTACAGGTATATAGGGGATTCCGTGCCAACTCCATCAGGTTTTGACTTCACTATTTTCAGTTTGATTGAAACTTTTTTGGATAATGATAGGATCGTCAAGCTCTGTATTTATTCTTTTATTCTTTCGCTCCTCGTGCGATGGTTTTTGATTTATGAATACTCGAACGTTTTTAGACTTCCACTTTTTCACAATTATTATTAAATGCGTAGAGTAAAAATTATTCTATTCTCTTTCCGATTACTTCGAGGTCACTTTGGCGATGGAACCGTTCAAGTGTTTATAAAATTTTGTTATAATTCGCATGGCTTTAAAATAGTCCAATTTAAAAGTTAATCTCCTCTTGGCATACGTAATTGAGCATTCGATCAAACAAGCAAAATAATTATATAAATATACAGTATATACCTTACGATAAGTAATAAGGTGAGAATAAAAACTAGCTTTGAACCTACGAACGGCGAGCAAAAGGTCTAAAGTGCCTCCATTTTATCCTGTTATTATACCCAACCGAAGGTACACAGGGGGTGGTTAACGATCATAGAAACCCGCGTCCGTGAGAAATGCCGGGCGAATTACAAGCAGCAATTATTAATCATTACAAAGGATAGGTGACGTACATTTATGTAGGCGGAGAGAGCTTGCCAATTAACATTTTCATTGACGGTTATATACGTATACCTGTTTATTATACATTTCGTACGCGCAGATCTAACAAGGTATTAATAAATTGATGAGTGATTTTTTGTCGATGCGTGGGGTCGGCGGTTCTTGCAAATCCCTGTCTTACACGCGTTCCAATTCAGACGCAGAATGAAAAGCGTCTGATAATGAACGCTGATAGAGTTTATAGCACCTTACGAGCACGCGACAGACGTGAGTAATTGTATTAATTACCGCGGGAAACAAACTTTACAACCGAACTCATTCATTTCCAACGTTCGTACATCGTTCCGAACGTATTGTAAACCTGTTGGGGTGCGGTTTTCTCTCTATCGCATCGCATTGTGGGCACAGTAAAAATTTGTCTCTCACGTACCTTACGTTCGATAAAATAAATTTGCAAAGATCTTGAGAAGATGTTGATTACGATGAAGGTAGAGTGATAGATAGATGGATAGAAGAGAGAGAGAGAGAGAGAGAGAGAGAGAGAGAGAGAGAGAGAGAGAGAGAGAGAGGCAGGGAATAAAGGAAAACAAAATAAAATAAGAGAGAGATGAAAGATCATCTCATTTGTTTCTACCGCTTACTTTTTCTTCTTCTTGAACACTAATTTCGCGTGATTAAACGCGCGAGAATATTCTCGCCGGAATTGGCGAGTCGCCCTTTGTCTTGACCTTCAGGCTGAATAATACATAACGGTAATTAGCAAACCCCGTATCGGGTTTTCGAAAGCAGACCTTTCTGCTTACAACAAGAAGAAAAAACGTTTATAGCGAAGAATTCCCCCCGTCATCCTTCCTCGCAGGATTCAAGTGGTGAGTTTCGATGAGGCTGAAGTTAGCAACGAAACATAGAGGGGAAAAATTACTATTCTCCAAGGTTATGGTGTCTTTGAAGTAGTCGAGTTTTCAAAATCTGAATACACTTCGCCTTGTTATTATTATTATTATTATTATTATTATTTACTGAATATCAGACATTCCCGTAACTGTGAAATTACCGATTTTCCCAAACGTCAATCATTTCAATAACGATACTAACTTCTGTCTCACTACACTGAGAAAATATTCATTTGTTACAGTAACTAGAAAAATTCCTTAAAACATGTATCGTTAAAAAAACTGTTTGAATATTGTTGGAATTAGGAAAAACGAGGTACGCCTAACCATTTTGCGCTATTGTCGATCCTTTTTTGGTAATTGCAACGCAAAAACAGTTTCTGAGGCTTACTCCAATTTTTCAGTTAAATAAGGCTTTAACGTCAGTTTATTGTTGCACAAGCTTTAAATTTTCGCAACTTACAAGAAAATATAGTAACAGTGATCGTATTGGGAAATAATAGTAACGGATACTAGAATTTCCGGTAATAGCTAGAAAGCTAATTTTCATTTTGTACTTAGAACTTTATTTTTCGATCGTGGTAAAAAAATGAAAATAGTTAAGGACTGAGCGGTAACCGGAAATAAAAATTTCTCTCAGTGTAGTTTCACGATCCCGCGGCTTCTCTCGCTTCCAATTTCGAACCGCAAGCTAAGCGAGTGACAAGTACTGGCAGCATTCAACCCTCAGACTGCAAGCTGGTAAGATATGGTAAGCCCCTCTGCATGGGGTGCGTTGCCTTTGAGCGGTGAGTGTTCTGGTATAAAGGGATACCACCTTGATTGATTGCTTGTGTTATATATTGCTCAGATTCGACTTCAAAGTGAATTTTCTCGGGGTATGTATACCTATATACGCTTCTGGATTAAAATCACATCGATCACTCTGATTCCTTTGTCGTTCCTATCATGTGCAGAATTAAGTGGAATACCTCTCTTTCACTTCGGATGTAAGTTTGACATTGTACTCGTTACTTGCTCACGGTTACGTCATTGAGCAATGGCTTCACTCTCATTCTATAATTAATTATAGAATAAACAGATTTTTTCACCACTCAAACCTAGAAATAAGCGATTTTGGCCGCCTGCTGAAAATGAAAAAACGACACTATTTCTCAATGAATTGCGTGCGCGTTTGGAATTAGCAAGCCATTTCTCCACTAGTGGGGAAAAAACTGTTTCTTCATTTTCCTTTCAGCAATGCAATAGGCTGCATGTACCCAGATACGACTTTGTACCGTCACGTCCAATATTATTGTTTGAGAAAATATAAAATTTTAAACATCCTTTCCGAAATCGAAAAATCTTTACGTTTGAATGGTTCTTGTGTTGATTACAAAAAAAAAAAGCAAGCACTCAAATACCGGATGCAACCTTATGTCATTTATAAATGTGATAAATAAAAATATATCTTGGTTCTGAAGGGGCGTATCCACTAAACATGAGGATTTTTACCTTTGTTTATTTTTTTGGCTAATTTTAGTGTAGATATGCGTTTTTAAAAGCGAGTGCTTTTGTACCGAATTCTGCGAAAAAAATTATACATCTTTTTACCACCAAATTCGCCTTTTTGGCGCATACATCCTTATCCCATTAGACACGCCGATGCGTACAATGGTACTTGACGATTGGTCTATTTAAATTTGCCAAACTACGGTCCGGCTTGAAGTGAAACATAATAGTCCCACGTTAACTAACGTTCTCCATTTGTCACTCATCTCGGTGGTATTATGATCCGGTGGATCAAAGGCGGACAAGTTTCTGAACTTTACTAATTTGTGTTTGAGATTGAGGTCCTGTTCCAGCTTCAGGTTTCAATCAAAACTGAAACTAAGTCGTCCCATATTTCGACAAATCTACGGTTACGGTAACGGCCAACCACCGTTCGTTGGAATCAAAGTAAAATCGCTGGAAATCACTTGAATTAACTGTAACTTTACTGTTCGTAGACCTAATCTAGAATTGAATAGCCCATTGCGAAGTCAATTTCATGATAAAGGGTTACGTGTAAGTACGAGTATTTGCCGCGGTGCTTACAGCTACAGTCTTAGATTGTATTTTACTCGTAAACAGTCGAACACCGACTTGCAGTGTTTCATATCTTACCAAGTTCATAAAGCACACGTACATGGAATGGGTAATGTCAACTACACTGAACGTTATAACTGTAAAAATCCACGGTATGAGAAGCGCGCGTTGGTCCTGAAACAGAAATCAGTTGTTACATCAATGTTGGTAGTTAGGTACCGAAGCGGATTTAAGTATGAGAAAATTACGGTTTGTTTGCAAACACTTTGCGGCCTCAATTTCTCATTCTGGAAGTTTCGACTCAACCCCTTTTCACAAATAGTATTACCATTCGATTTTGATAATTTTTTAAATAAGAAAGAAAAGGAAAGATCAACGTGTACAGAAAAAATGTCAGACAATTAGGAAGCATAATCAAAAAACCCACGAGAGTGGAGCTCGAAGTAAATCCTACACTTATACGTGGGTCTTACTGTGGTTGAGGGAAGAGCAGCGATTTCGACACGTTTATTCGATGAAATCACCATTGTAAGCCCATCCCCGTCGCCTTCCCCATAGGTCTTTAGTCAAGAGAGGGGATTTTGTGCCCTCAAATCCCTTCGAATCTCATTCTCCGTTCCCCCTCAACTATCAAACCCGGCTTGCTTGGCGAGCCTTTTTTATCCATAGCAATTTATCCATTTTGCGTAGATTTTACTCCTGCTTGCGTTGAGGCTTTTCCCGTCATACAAGACGCATTATATAGGGGGACGCGAATCGATGACGTGAAATATTGAAAATTTCATCGATTGATGGAAAATTTTAACCAATAGGTGTAAAGAAAGATACATAAAATAAGGATTTTTTTGCCTGTTAATTAATCATCAGATTGCTATCATTGGATAGCAAGCTTAGATGAAAATTGCGAAACTTCTTGAAAAATACCTGTATATATGTGATATTTTGAGTCAATCGAAAAGGGTTCAAGTTTCACTGACGTGTTTCTTTCAGGTTGTACAGGCATATAGGTCGAAATCGTGCTAGGTCTATGAAGATTATACAAGTTGTTTTCACTTTTATTTTACACACCTGTCGAAAATTTGAAAGCGATTGTCTGAACCATGCCGGAGTTATTTTACTTTTAATTTTTCGTGATTTTACATCGAGCCTGACAGTTTCCCATAAGAATCAATGTACAGTCACGAAAAATTGAAATTAAAATAACTCCAATACGGCTGAGACAATCACTTCCCAATGTTTCACAGGTGTTCAAAATGAAAGTAAGAACAATTTTCATAATTTTCATTGGCCCGGCAGGATGTTGACCTACATGCCTGTGCATCCTTAAGCTCTAGATCACGTCTCATGATACGTACGTAGTACTACGTAGTGTATCCAAGAGTAGGTATATTGGGTCGGTTCTGCGTACAGATACCGATACCGACATTTTACCGACACTCATTGCGGCTTCACAGCTTAGAAACAAACCCTTTTTTCAACTTTATCGATCATCAGAAAAAATATCTTCCGCATTGTGCTCTGCGTTACCATAGTATCGATCATCGGAAAAAAGGGTTTGTGTCCGAGCTGTGAAGCGGATAAAAATGTCGGTAACATATCGGTATCGGGATCTGTACGCAGAACCGATTCTATACACCTATTCTCAGGTTTTGTTTTGTTGCAGAAATGGATCACTTTACTCCGAAGAACATTTGCGGTTGTCGGATCAACTCTGTGTACTTATCGGATCTTCCTGGATTACCAGAGAAGAAGAGAAACGTCAATTGGTCAGAAGAGGGTGTGCTAAGGGGGTGTTCTGTGGTTCCTCGATACGGAACCCCCTCAGGATCTTCGAACCCTCCGGGCACCCTCGATAGCCGACCCTCTCTTATTCCGAACGCGCACTCCCGACATTGTCGCTTATATTTCAATGAAAGCCAACATTGAGGTAGGAGAGAAAACGGAGGACGTATCTTGTTTGCTGTCGCTTCGAGGTAGGTACACACAATTACTTTACTGTGAATGGATGTGTGCAATCGTTTCTTGTTGACCGGGTTTTTCCCTCCTACCCGAAGAAGAAGACGACACTAATGTCACCGTTTCAACTTCTCGATAAAAGCTATTAAAAAAAAAACATCTCCAATCGCTCGTAAACCGACAGTTGGAATAATTAGTCTAAAGTTCCGATTTGCTCACTTCATGAAACGCGGTCCAGAGACTGACAAGAGAACCGTCAGTTATTTCTTGAGGAATTCGTACCTCAACATCATGTTCCATTCCGCAAAGTGTCGGGTTCTCCGCGTACTAGGAGCTTTATAAATTCGCCCCGTCATCCACCGTTGCCGAGATTCTTTAGTCCCCTATAATAGGGTGGAAAGTATTTGCGCGTCGTCAAAGTGACCGGGCGTCTCGGCTTTGCGTTTTTCGTGTACGCACAATACAAGTATGGTATATACAAAAAGCTCCGCGGAATCGCGGCTAAAGAAAACTTGCCTCCGTTACACCTTTTGGGAGGCGCTATTCATGTCGATTTTCGAACATCCCATTCCAGGGATATGTCCGCCCAATCGATAACGAGGGTCGAAGGGTGAAAGGCACAAAGGTCTTCTTGTAGTCCTCGGGTGTATCTCGATATTTTCACCTCCATTTTTTCTCTCTTTTTTCTTCACCCCTCTATTCCGACGTGTATAAAGAATTCGGATGAGCATACGAAGAAGGACGGGTTTTTCACCCCCGTTGTTCGTGCCCACCGCTTCCTTCCTGCACTCGTCCCGAGCTCATAACGTGTCACTCTTGAAAAACCCATTGCCAAGTCACTCGCCCTGAGTACCTCGGCGCCTCGTGGCTAGTTACTCGACCTATTTTTCAACGACGCGATCGCGCTGATCGTCACAGGACGCTCCGAGCTAGCACGATACGTGGATGTACACTTATCGAGTGTCAAAGTCCATTCGCGAAAAAACTCGAGAAGAGAGAAACAAAAATAAAAAAATTAGTAAAAAGGGAAGTAACAAAAAAAAATATATATATATATATCTACCGCAAGCGTGTTCTGCTATAGAATTTTTTTTCTTCCATTCCCATTCGCAAACAAACCTTTGTCAATTGATACAGTTGTATAGGTATAGTTTTTTTAAGTTTCTGCAATCAGCAATGATACGGCGATTGTATACCGTGAGCGAAAAATGCTCTGTACCAGTTGAGGAACAAAAAATACGGCAACTATCACCAAAGATAATCTTTTTTTTTTGATATACATATCATGTCTGGGCTAAAATAGTTTTTGCTTTAATGCAAACTTTATCGCACAGAAGAGACAGTAATGTAATATTAATGCAATTCTTGTCAGTTCAACTTTTGGTACAGTGACGATGATGAAATTGAATTTACGACGGTTAGACGCAGGAAGGCGGGTGTTGATTATAATATAATACCTTGAATAATCCGTACAGAAGGAGGATTGAAGATAAGACACCGCAACTCGAGCAGGAAAGTATTACTATGTTGAATCTGACGGTCGCTGAAAACATAAAAAAGCACGGGCAAAGAGTTACGTGACGTAAATTTATTCCTACAGGTAGGATAACAGGAGACGGAGAAATATAAGAAAAATAAAACGAAGGCGGGGGTTGAAATTGACAAAGACGAGGATATCAAAGGTTGAAATGGAAGTCGGAAGCAAACCTGGAACAAGTTTTCTAAGAAACGTAATGGGGGGGAAAAACAAGAATTTATATAAATTCTGTTCGTTGAATAAGTATCATAAAACGTGTTGTTACGCGCCGATTCGAAGTTATAAGACGATAAAATTTTTCTCAGCGTGAAATAAAAAATATACCTATAATAATGATGTACACAAAAATAAATCGTGGCTACATAACAAGACAATATATGTCTGATAAGATCAAGATAACCGAACTGATCTTTACAGAATTTCTTTTACTCTTGAAATCTTTTCTCTTTAATCAGTTCAACACTACGTTCTTTGCTTAACGTATAACTGACTTTATACAACGCGAGCATGTTTTACGCGGTTTTCCATGCGTGTTTTCCGTACACAAAGTACCCATTTCTATGATGGTCGAGTGAGTCTGCAAATGCGCATGCGCGGAGTACTGAAAAGAACACTTTCAAGTCCTACGGGTTGAAAGTGGTATTTTCTGTACTGCGCGCATGCGCTGTCGCGAACAAATCTGTCATTACGCGACTCTAACCTCAATTTCGTGCTTCGTGAAAAGTTATTGGCTTACATCTCAACTGCTGCGGTGTATAAAACTTACTCGGTGAAATGGTCTCTGGCTCAAGGAAACTCGCGGATTGCGGCGCCGACAGATTTCCTGCCAGGTATTGACGTTCTTGATCAAGCAGCTTCGTCGTCATTACTGTCGTCAGCGCAAAGTACAACTGAAATTTGAAAAGAACATACGTTATAACGTTTATGCTGAGAGTTTAAGAGTTTGAAATTAGTCCTGGAGCCTTGTGACAATATACCCAGTATTACCTACGATGTAAAAAAGAAAGAAAAATTGGCTGGCTAAGCAGATCAGCTTGAGATTTCTCAAAGTGTTCAATTCGCTTCTGTATAAGACTTCCCCCAATCCTGCTGTATTATAGAACTTGGTCTGTATTATCGTTAGCCTTTCATCGTTGGCTTTCGAATCGAATATTCGAACATTCAGGCGAGTAATTGGGTTGTAACTGGAATCAATGCGACCCTCAACATTAATTGAAATCCAAATCCCCGTTCATATTTTCATCGTAGATTGTCGTAATATATCCTGAGATTAAACAACGCCTTCGGTCTGCTGGAATTTATGTATATCTCTTTCAATTCCCTCTTGATGGAAATCCTGATTTATTTTCTCAGAATATTCGCAATCATCTTTCTCCCACATCCTTTCATCGAAATATAGTGATTATTAAATAACTCGTCGATTTAATTGCTACAGAGCCGATAAATTATCCTAAAAATACAAGTCTTCAGTATTACATTTCACATGGAAAATAATCAGTCGAGGATAGCATTCACTTGGGATAGTAATAAACGAATGCAGCAATAAAGGAATGCTTTCTCGTAAAAGTATATTCAAAAGCAATTCATCTGGAAGTTTTTTCCTGGACTAATCCTGATTGGTCCATTCAGCAGTGGTAATTCCTCAAAGTACTCTCCGATGTCACAAGAATGGCGTCGCTAACTTGCTTTCGATAAAAATTGGACTGAAGTGTTTTTCCCGTGGACCCCTCAAATGTCTCGAACACTTACCTTCACCTTGTTACTTGTACGAGATTCCTTTGCGTATCGTTACTCTGCTCCTGCTACGGCGATATCGCGACTTTATCCGACAACCGAGTGAATGCGCCGCTTTAAGGTCGTGTTGTACTCCCACCCTTACTGACAGAGCAAACTCGCTCTTTTTCTTCCTATATTAAATAAACAAACGAACGGAAAGGGTTCAACTTCTGACGGTGCATGGCTCTTGTATATGAAAATTCAGAAAAGTTATTCATACCCCAAAAATCGCTAAAAAAATGTGCGGTTCTTTTGACACGTGTTACTTATATTTCCACATTTCCCGCATTTCAGGGTCCAAAAAGTGCACAGCTGACAATGAGATACTTTGCGCAATTCCGGAAAGAACGAGGAGTAAAATGAGCCATCGTCAGACTGTTTTCACGCAATATTGAGGTCGCTAGACGAGAACTGGGATTTACAATATTTTCGTAAATAAAAGATGCTCTCACGATCAGCTGGGCGCACGGACAAGCGTTCCTTGCTTCGTATGTTTATTTAATATAGGAAGAAAAAGGGTGAGTTTGCTCGGTCGGTAATGGTAGGAGTAGTACATGGCCTTAATTTGCATACATCGAACAGCATCTGCCCGGTAAAATCCGCTGAGCACACAATGATGGAAGAATCTTGGAACAGGTTCGGCAAATATTGGATCTACAGTGTTGCAAGATGTCGCATCGCCGTTCTCCTTTATCGAATTCAAGATTTTCCTATCCTATTCGCAGCTGGCTTTTGTTCTCGCTGCTGCCTTCTCTCCAGCTTCTCTATTACACCTATAATATATCTCGTTGTAAGGATATATCTGGTGCAACCCAAGGGTGAGAGAAACGGTGCTTCTCGTGTCGATGGATACTTCGAGCTGATAGCAAACCTAATTTCGTAGACGGTGAAAGGTTGCCCTAGGTAACCACGAGTACGGAGACCTCGCAGGTGCCTCGGTAAATCACCGGTTCGACAATTTTATAGTACCTACCACTATACGAGGAGTAATTGAATTTTTTCTCTCCTCCCCGCTCCGTCGTGCGTTGATACTCCTTTGAAATATCAATATAATGGTGTTTTTCCTCTTTGCCTCGCTAGTCAAAGAACGGAAAAAAAAAACAGCGGACGTAACTCTTCCGCATCGTAAGTTCGTTATAAGAGCGGAAGGCGATAAAATTACAGCAGAAAGAAAGAAAATCGCGAATAAGTCGGGATTTAATTGAATGGAAAATACGGCTGTCGTGCCATTTTCATTCGCAATATTAATCCTCCGATTTCCATAAAAGTAAAGAGCTGTTTTTTCGCGACCGTGCGGTTTGATTGATTTGCAATTTAAATTTTAAGCTATAAACTAGTCGTATTATTTTAACACTATTTTACGATCAGTATAATTTGTATGTCTTACAGGTAATATCTACAAATTGTGCAGGCTTGACTGATAAAATTATACATCTACCATACAAAGTCTCGAGTAGTTCGGACGATTTTCACTTTCATCGAAGACATCCAAATTTTAATTGTCGATTGCACCGCCGTTCGCTCGAACATCGGCTGTTAAATTATCTCCCCTTTGGTTCAAAGTAATTGTTGCCATGCCACGGCGAAACGCAAATTGTTACTGCAAGTATTCAGGGCCGACCCTTGACCCACCACCAGTTACGCGTCTTATGAGGGAAGTTTTCTCCCCGTTTCTTGGCGACTAGAACTCATTGGCATGATGGCGGCGTTTGCGGATCGACAACCGTACTTCACATTCTCGGCACTCGGGAATGCACACCTGCAGACCCATGCAAATGATGGGCATGAAAAACTGCCATGTCCCGTTTGACTGGAACTTCCGGTTTCACCGGAAATAAATCGGTTTTAAATGTTTTACCGACAAACGTATTTTTTTTCCTCCTTGTTACTTTTTGTCGATAACCGATTACGTTTTTCCCAGTTTATATATTTATTTTATAAAAATTTATAAACATCTTGGTTCTCGGTAATTGTCTTTCAAAACTTTTTCATTCAGTTATGAAGTCGTATCGATTTCAGATTTTTTACCCGCCCGTTTTCGAGATCATCGCGGAAGTTTGTCGGACAGACCGACGGACTCTTATCCCTTTTCATGGTGATGAAAATTATGAAAACCGTGTTTCTGGCCTGAAACTGAAGTTGTGACGAAACGGTGAAAAGTCTGGATGGAAGTTGAGCCTGTTTATGTAATATTATTCCAGACCGTGACATCAATTTTTCGATTCTCGGTTTTCTATGTCACACGACATTGAAATAGATTGGCACTTTTATCCAGATGAGGAACATTCGTTCCGTGTCACTCATGCTGAAATTTTGCTTTCGTATGGGGCATTCTAGGCAATCTCTATTGACCGATGACCGTCACCGTTTTCGATTCTATTTTTCTTTCAGCACATCGTAAGGCACCAACAAAAAGAAAAACGTTATTGGCAAAGTATATGACTCACAGAATTTAGCTTTGTCGAGCGATTTCGTGGTCAACAAAATCACTATTGCAGCCATATATTTGATCGCAACGAGATTTATCCTGAAAATTCATTGTGTAAATACAGGATATTTGAGCCTTGAGCGAAGATTTTTTTGTGATTCAATTCGAGCATATCAATTAAAAATAAGAAAGTTGAATAAATTAAGTTAAAGGATCGAACGAGAAAGATTAACAGGAAACAATCCTTAATCGTATATAAACACGGATTGCAAAACCCCTACGTCAAGAGTTTCTTCTTACTCTCATGATTTTTTCTATCCTTTCAACTTTCTGATTTGAATTTATTGTTTTTTTCATTTTTCTTCTCAGCCACGTAATTGATTTCTTTGTATCTCCCGAACTAAATGCACAGTCATCTTCGATCTATTGAACTAATAATTTTGGTGAATCCTGCAACGCATCTGCCGTGTAAATTTCATTAAAATAAATGGCTTACAATTACTATGAGATCGTGAATCGTACGATTACCAAAACGCTCGTGAAAAAAATCTGTATAACCTTAAAAATTGATGTTTTTTTTTTGTGTGTGTGACACGTAACAATATCCCACTAACAGAAGAATGAAGTTAAAAAAGTAACGGAGATGGAAATCGCCTGAAATGCTCCGCGTACAATATAAGGAAGCCTGTTGAACGTTCATAAAATTTTTTTACACCCAATTTCCGGGTACGCTGCTGCGATATAATTTAAAAGTTCATTCTTGACATCAGTATGATGAAAAGGAGTAGTATTCTTGGAAACGAAGGTCAAAAGAACGAAAAAAATCTTGTTAACGTTTCGGCCTAAGTGGGGGCCCTTCTCAGAACGAATTATTTATATTGAAATATATTCAACAATATATATGACAAGGTTACAAGTTGTAAAGAAAAACCGGACAAGTGCGAGTAGGACTCGCCTTCTGATGGTTTCGTACAAAGTTGTTATTTTTTTTTTACGTGGTATAACTACAAAATAATTATTTCCGGACTTTTTTCTTTACTGGTGCTGTGATACCTTGCTTCTCTCCAAATGTCATGATTCTAGGTCAACGGAAAGTACCCTATGTTGTGACACTCCGACCACGTGCACGTTATCAAAAATATGGATGTTGGGCGCCAATTGCTTTCTGTAATAAGAATAATTGAAAGAACAAAGCGGAAATAGAAGCGGAGATCGACAAGATCCTTCTCAGGACGTTTGGACTATACCACGAGCTATGAATAGACCTTAGGTTGGGTAAATTAGCGTAGGCTACAAACTGACGATACAAGACAGACAAATTATATGTGATATAAAAATTTATATTTCTTTATACAGAAAATTAACAGGATAACAAGGAATGCATATGGTAGAGAATGAGAAAGAGGGTCTTGATAGACGGACAGCAAAATGATCCTACAAGGGTTCCGATCTTTCCTTTCGAGGCACAAAACCCTACAAAGGAAGAAATCATAGCCGCAACGCGAAGAGCGAATTTTATTAGCGTATATTCAAGTCCGCGTACCCCCGCTAGAGGGGGGAAGCCTTCGAGTCACTTCTGATCGGTAAACTCGTCAGTCAGATCGTAACACTCGACGCTTATCGACGTGTCATTGTCAAGTATCGTTCGGGAATCGGGATAAGTGAGTTTTGTGCGTGTCCGTGCCTGAGAACAACAAGTGACTTGAAAAATTTGGATTACCATCGAAAACACAAGGTAGGTAATAAACGCAATTTCTTCCTTTTTAGGGTTTTGTGCCTCGAAAGGTAAAATCGGAACCCTTGTAGGACACTCGTCGAATTCGCAAAACAAAACGCACGCAGTTGTTCAGAGAAACTAGTAGCGATCTTTCGAGATCAAATGACAAATTCGTTAGCACACAAGCACAATAATCATAAATTGGTAAAACCATTCCTGTAATAAGCCGTCTCTTAAGCGCCACACCCAGCTGTGCATCATTCATTCGTATTCTATATAACGCTCCTGCCGCTCGTTTTTCCTAATATTATCAATATGCGCATGCCAATTAGGAGCATTATCAAAAACTACGCCCAAATACTCGTAACTTATAACATATTCAATCAAATTATTATCTAAATACAAACTTAAACTATCCCTATTCACATTAAATTTGCATACATTTGCTGCACTACCAAATACCATCGCTTTAGTCTTTAATACATTTAAACGCAGCCGATTAATTTGACACCAGCCAGAAACAGGCCTAATATTTTCATTTATACGGCGAAAACACTCATCTAAATCTGCAAGCCTACAACGTAAACAACACGCTGTACGCAAGCGAAACATAAGTAAGGTCATGACCGGACAAAAACGGCTGCATAGACTGTCCCCAGGCACTCACTTTCGATAGCAGACACCAGGGATTGAGCATTAAAACAGCACAGGTAAATAGCAGATAATCTAGATGACCCAGTCGAATTTAATTCCTGTTCAAGCGCTGACCCTGATGTTTGCGAATTAATGTCTGATGATGGCTATAAATTAATATTATCTAAATCCGTAGCTGGCAATATTTTAATTGCCTTCGACGAACGATCCTTACGCATGAAGACGGCACCGCAGCGTCGAGCTTCACTGAATCTGCCGCGTGGCGCCGACTCTCTCGCTATTGTCCCGTAAGCAAAGTACCGTGTTATTGTAGATGATTAGGGCTTGATTAATCCGAAACTCTTAGGGGGGTGAGATTCTGCGATAATTAATACGATACCGTGTCTTGAGTTACGCTTCGGTCTATGATCATGATATCCGACTCGTGGTCGAGTTGTCATAGAAATCTTGCTTTTAAAATTCATTTGTCAACTCGTCGCATTGACGAGATGATCGTGAGTCGGTCCTTCTGCCCAGTCGGACCCTTTGACATTACAAGGTAAATCAACAGTGGTAACCGCAGATTGACTTCGGTTTATCTTGTACGCTAAATAACCTTGATTATAGACAAAGAGCTGAAATTAGGATTTAAATTCATGTGCTTGTTGACTTACACGTTAGTCGCCTCAAGTAAGGGCCCACGTATAATTTCCGGGGCTAGCCCTGTAAATGCTTGTCATAATAACTAACCGAGAGCCACCGATATAAATGTCATTTTCCTTCCGTATCTAAATAAAAGGAGCCACCCAATAGCGGAGGTTTACTATCTATGGATGCCTGTCACAATATATGGTACTTCCCGTTAACCTAGAATCATGAGATTCGGAGAGAAGCAAGGTATCACAGCATCAGTAAAGAAAAAAGTCCGGAAATAATTATTTTGTAGTTATACCACGTAAAAAAAAAATAACAACTTTGTACGAAACCATCAGAAGGCGAGTCCTACTCGCACTTGTCCGGTTTTTCTTTACAACTTGTAACCTTGTCATATATATTGTTGAATATATTTCAATATAAATAATTCGTTCTGAGAAGGGCCCCCACTTGGGCCGAAACGTTAACAAGATTTTTTTCGTTCTTTTGACCTTCGTTTCCAAGAATACTACTCCTTTTCATCATACCGATGTCAAGAATGAACTTTTAAATTATATCGCAGCAGCGTACCCGGAAATTGGGTGTAAAAAAATTTTATGAACGTTCAACAGGCTTCCTTATATTGTACGCGGAGCATTTCAGGCGATTTCCATCTCCGTTACTTTTTTAACTTCATTCTTCTGTTAGTGGGATATTGTTACGTGTCACACACACAAAAAAAAACATCAATTTTCAAGGTTATACAGATTTTTTTCACGAGCGTTTTGGTAATCGTACGATTCACGATCTCATAGTAATTGTAAGCCATTTATTTTAATGAAATTTACACGGCAGATGCGTTGCAGGATTCACCAAAATTATTAGTTCAATAGATCGAAGATGACTGTGCATTTAGTTCGGGAGATACAAAGAAATCAATTACGGGGCTGAGAAGAAAAATGAAAAAAACAATAAATTCAAATCAGAAAGTTGAAAGGATAGAAAAAAATCATGAGAGTGAGAAGAAATCCTTGACGTAGGGGTTTTAAAATCCGTGTTTATATACGATCAAGGATTGTTTCCTGTTAATCTTTCTCGTTCGATCCTTGAATTTGTTTCACTCAACTTTCTTATTTTTTAACCAGAAATAAATTTCACTTGGCCAAAAACGTTAGCGTCCTTTGTTTCGTTATTTTAACCTTCATTTCCAAGAATACTACCCCTTTTCGTTCAATAAAAATAATCGTCAAACCTGCTGCACATCATATTGTCACTGACGTATAACGAGGTGTCCATAGTCACACTCGTTAGTTGTCTAAAGTTGCGTATAACGGGTGTTGCTAATGAACGAGGGAGGGTCGTGTCCTGACACCTGTGCAACATGGTAATAACACGGTGGCTCATCAGCAAAAGGAACCGGATATGCGTACATACAGAGGTATGATACAACTACGCGTCGACAGGCGTGTAAGGCATGCCTTATACAGCGTTAAAATTTGCGAGGACTAAGAAAATTCGTGTGAGAATGCGTGCATGTACGTATATATGGGTATATGTATAATACAGCGAAAGAGAGAGAGAGAGAGAGAGAGAGAGAGAGATAAGCCCTAATACGTAGGCATCACTGCGGCCGCCGTTCTATATGTTAATTTTGAATTTCGAAGGTGAAGGGTCCTCGTGAGGAAGACGAGAGAGGATCAAACTGATCCCGCGTGTTATTCACTTCGTGTCTGAAATTATCCACGAGTCAATTCGTCTAGCGGAAAGTTCCAGGCTCCTCAACCCTTTAATTCGTGCTGAGACGCTCGGCGTTCCACCTTTTTTTTTGTTTTTTGTAGCTTTTTCTTTGTTCAACTAATTTTTTGCTAACTGCTAAGTTTTTTGGTTACACATGGTCCCTGAAATATTTGATGAGTCTAAAATAAATATAGAATTTATTTATTGTAATAATGGTCCATCTAAACAAACGGTCGAAATTTATACTTTTCCATTCATGTAAAAAAGGATCTTCTGTTAATCTACCGTAAAAATTTGATTGCCAATGCTTACAAAAATCTAATACACATCAAAAAATGTTGCGGAATTTTTTCAAAATTTATTTTTTTGTTGTTTTTTTTTCCGTTCGCCGTACTGGATCCGCTATTTTAAATTTCATAATTACGAGTTTAAATTCGTAGTCAGTGACCCCAAAAACCGTGTGACATAAAGTTGTATCAAAATCAAAAAACTTTTTTTATTTACGTCCGCCATATTGGATCCGCCATTTTGAATTTCCTAATTTCGAGTCGAGACTCGTAATTAGCGGCCCCAAAAGCCGATTCATGCAAAATTTCAAGCGAATCGCATGCAAGGAAAAATGTATGCATGAAAGGGTTAAAGTTCTTTATTCTTCACCTACCATGCCGACGTTTTACTTACACCCCGCGAAACACGACACGATTTTCATGCCTGTGATGTGGATAGCGATGGGTTAATATATGGATTCATTTCAATTTCAAATTCCTTGTGCAAAAAATTTCGAGGAATGTTGGACAATTACAGGAATTCTCCGTGCTGCCGCTGTTGTCAAGTGTTGTTAAGAACAACGTCGACAGGGTCCCTTGACTCCTCATTTTCCATCCCCCATCCCATCCCATTCGCCGAAAACCTCGTATATTTAAAAGTTTAATCACGTACCGCTGAGCGCGGAATATATTAATTAATTTATCGAAACATATATACATATATGTATATACATGTATAGATTTTTTTTCATTTGCTTAGGCGACTAATTAGATTTTTAATGGAACAACGCTGTTATCAAATGAATAATGAATAATGTCAGCTCATTAGACGCGTCATCTTGTTGTTGTTAGGCGTACGATAAAACGAAAATGTGTAGCCGGATTATAAAAACTATGCCGCCGCGTGAAATGACGGATTAATTTTCGCATGCTTTTTGCGTTACGGTGTAAAATCCAAGCGTGCTAAAAGTGGCGTGTCAAGAGTTTCGCGATAAGTATGTCTCGCTGCAAAATCATTTGGTAAATAGCGAATCGTGATTGATATTTAAATTACGGTATTATTAATTATAATAGCAAGCGACTACTCGATGAGACGTTTTTCAATTTCACACTCGTATACGAGTATATAAAAGTATACGAAAAGAGCTGGTCATTCGAATTTTCAGCAGACGCATACGTCAGACAGAAGATTTACTTTTTATAAAAGAAAACTCGCTCTTTTCATCGCGAAACACACTGTTGGGTATTTTCGATACGGGATCCTTCTGCTTGAACAAATGCGTTTGTACAGAGGTATATGAAGCGGGTTGGCAAAGCAACTCCCTTTAGGAAACTTTGCCTTCCAATATTGCCTGTCGTTTTATAACCCTGCAGGTTCTATTTCCCTCCTGACAAATACAGACCTTGTCATATAAAGTCAGTTCCTCCTTTTAATTTTTTCTTTTTTTTTATTTTATTTTATTTATTTTTATTGAAACCTTAATTCGTAACATGTATTAAACGTTATAATCATAACAAAAATATGTATTTACATCAGCGTGCTTCAGCAAAAAAACAATTTGCGATTTTCCATCATGGCTAACCCCGAAAAGCTTGTTTACGTTGAAAGAAAGATTGTGTCGAAAGGTGAGCGTTCTACGTTATGTGGAAGATCGCGATCGGTTGATTTTTCAATTTTATACATCTTTTTAAACTTACGAAGTATCTTGAATACAATTTTTTTCTCTTTTTTTTTTTTACTCTTTACGTTAATCGTAATATCAATTTACTTCACAAGGAAGACACGCGCTTGTTATATTAAGTTTCCCGTTGACGTTGGAAAATTGTATCTGACGACTTTTTCATTATTAATTCTATCTCATAAAATAGTGATAATTTAATATGCATTTTTAATTTTGGAGAATAAGATTACCAGTTGATATATTGTTACGTTATCGATCGTGATCCTTGGATTAAATATCAATGTTTTGAAAAATATTAAGAATTGAAGTGCTACAACCTGTTTTTTCATAAATTCAAAAAAAAAAAAATGTAAAAAAGTGAAAAATGAACGCTCGTCTTTTAACAGAATTTTTCTTTTAACCTAAACAAACTTTTTAGGGGCTGCCACGGTGAAAAATGAAAAATTGTTTTTTTCTGAAACACTCACATATATGTACAGAACATACGCGATACCGTTCGATAGGTTGATTGCAAAAAAAAACCATACAGACAAATACTCGATAAAAGTATATTGAAATTTTTGTGTCAGCATTAAGTGGACGATACATTATTTAGTCAATTAGAGTGAAAAAAAATTCCTCAGATTAGCAAAGCACGAATTACTGAAACATTTTGAACGCATAAGGTAATAATGGCAATATGACTTTGGGACTAAAAAACTGACTAATAAGTAATCTCATATTTTTCAAGTTATTTTAGAACAAATTTTCGACACATGAAACACTAACAAGTATGTCTTGATTAAGACTTGAAAGAGTGGAGAAAAAGAACACTATATAGGCCTCAGAATATTACGTATATCGCATAATTTCAAAAAATGTATAATCGAGTCAGGTTAAGAATTAACATAATTTTATATGATTTATAAGCAACATCACAAACGATCCAGAGAATGGAAAAGCTTGTTTAAAAACGTGCAAACAATGTCTTACTCTAGTAATGCGTCTGTGCATTGAAAGCGCGACAGACTTCCGGAGGATTCGATAAAACGGTGGAAAGTGGAATAGAAGGGTATTCCAATAGCCGCAATTTGAAGCGTGATATTGGCGGGACCGGGATCGATATCAGTTTAATTCCCAGGAGTGATAAATATCGTACATATATATGTATGCGACGTATATGTGCGATGTAAAATGCATGCGTGATCCAATTCCTTCTGCCTAACGGCGCTCCGCAGTGGCAGGTGACGTTTGAAGGGGAATGTATAAGCGAGGAGGAGGAGCATTAGCAGAGAAAAATCGCCCGAAGGGGAAATACGGGTGAAAAGAGGGACTCTGGAACCTGGAGACACGTCCGCCTGCATCTACCACGTACCTTTACTCTCGGTGCCAGAACCACTCTTCGCGGCACGTTTTCCCTCTCGGATTCCCCCGTTTCATTTTATACCCTTTTCATCCATCCTCTTCAAACGGCTCATACATATATGATTTTTATATCCACATCTATTTGCGGTCCCTTTCATTACCAACAGTCGGTAGGCAAAGGGGGTTCTGAATACAGATTCCGTTACCGACACTTAGCCGGGACACAAACCTTTTCCTAAAATCTTCAAAGGTGGTGGAAATATTTGACTGACTTTATCGATTATCCGATCATTCAGTTCCTCTACCTTACTGGCAATATGCTCTGCCATACTATAATTTCTATCCTCGTGGTGCAAAATCCCGGAACTGCATTAGCGACACGCGTATCTCAAATTCACTTAAAGAAATGTCTCGTTAATTCAAATGAATGTCATTTCATTTGGCAACGCAAGCTTTTCTCTGTCGAATCAAATTGTACTTTTTTGAATGAGTAAAATACTTATTGAGTGATATTTGGTCGCGAAATATCGTGAAATTTAACACTGTAAAGGAGTAATTCAAAAATCGCATATTTGAGGTTTTGACAGAACAGTTTGAATATTTTTTCACTAGTATTCGAGAAAACAAGAATTGACTATGCATAAAGTCTTGAGCTAATTAAATTTGGAAGATTCGAATCAACCGAACTTGAATAACATTAAGTGAAAAACTCGAATTATTGGATTCTAAAATTGCGAATAAATTGAGAATCGATCTCGAAAATTTATATTCACGATTTTTCACCTTTCCCGACATTCGCGGCTCTCCTTTCGAAGCACGCTACATTTTTCATGCACCGTCCTCAATCTAACGATGTATAAAACGATCGCCCCATAACATCAACGGATCATCCGATAGGTTTATTGATCATACGCCGTTGGGCGATATGAAAATGTCAAAATATGGGACTGTTGAAATAAAGGATAAGTATTTTTCATTTTTTTTATTCCAGATTTTCAGTATTCATCATAGTGATTCTGCAGCTACAGATAAAAAAGCGATTGTCGATGTTTTGTTCCCGTGGTTTCAAATCGTCTAACCGTCTAGTGCAGGAACGCTTCGAACAACCTAATGCATCTGCATACTGCAGCCGCGAAACGATATTCGCTTCGGTGGTCCGATCCGCACTGTGAGTGTATTTTATTACGTCTATTTTCCATTTTTATAACCCCCTATAAAATTGACCAGAGTGAAAACAATACGGTAGCGGTGCATATACCCTTACACACACACGGTACAACCGTGGAAGAATTTTCCCCTGGCGAAACTATCGGATATCGAGTTTTTCGCGTTTACATCATACATACATGTATATTTAAGGTATAAAGTATATGCGGGCTATCTTATATGTACATATATAATACAAGGAATAGATCGCGAAAGGTCTAGAGAGCATATCGCAAAAAGTGAAGATATCCACAGCAGTAAAGCAGTATACGATAGATAAGGGAGAGGAAATGAAGTAAAAAAGTAAGTAAAGAAAGACACACGAACACACGTGCAGTAAAACTTTATCCAAGTAATCTGCCAAGAACTTTTTTGGATCCCGAGGTTTTAGTTGATATATAAAAGGTATTCCTCTCTCTCTCTCTCTCTCTCTCTCTCTCTCTCTCTCTCTCTCTCTCTCTATATATATATATATATATATATATATATATATATATATATATATATATATATATATATATGTATATGTATATATATATATATATATATATATATATATATATATATATATATAAAATATACAGGTGCTGTAGAAAGGGGAGGAATGGCTTTCATCATTCTCGGAATAGAATCATCCCTTGTCGCGAAATTCAATTTCCATCACTTTTCTTTCTCTTCTTAATACACGCACACACACACCCACACATATATATGTTTATTTCAGGCTGTGTCTGTCCCGAATATCATTCCTATATTTATATACACGAAGAAGCTTGTCCCCCATATATATATATATATATATATATATATATGTATATATATGTATACATTATGTATATTCAAATATGCACCATGCATATACATCCCTGCGAATTATTCCACGTGTGAAAATCGAATTTCCCGGATTGAACCGCATGCCGAATTTGCACCTAAAACCCGTGCTCGCGTTGAATACCTGTTTGAAAAGCTTTCGTCGTTTTGTCCATTTTATTCCTTTTTTTTTTTTATTTCTCTTTTCCCAACGTGAATTGATAGGGAATCGAACATTTTATCACCAATCCTATAACGTATTAGCAATCCTGTGCTTTATAATACCTGATGAAATAACTCTACACGAATCTGGATAGCATTGAAATTCTACGCAGCTGTCATGTGTTTATATTATTTATATACTCGCTGCTGTACATTGTATGCTAAATACGTATAACAAAATATTTGTAATCGTTTACTTGACAAATTTTATTTAACCGCTGTATTTTTTTTTTTTTTTCTGTGTGTATTATGAACTGATAATTGATTTATAGGAAATTGAATTTTGTTATTTTTATGACACGGTTTTTCGATTTCTTTTCAAAGAATTTTTATTGCAGTATATTAAAATGAAGTTGATTTTTGACTTGCAATTATACTTATATGTGAAGAAATTGAACGATGTATCTTGAAAAAATGAGCGAGGAAGAGTGACTTGCTTTCAGAATTATTTATTAAAATTCGTGATAATATATTTCTAAAATCAATTTGGTTTTGGAGGAAAAACATTTTGAATGACTACACTTTATCATCATTACACGGCCGTTTATTTCGATTCGGAAATTTGGAGATAATTCTTGTTGACTATTTCTTGTCTGTGAAAAATAGAAAAAAATTAAAGGCATATAGTCGTTTTGGCGGCCAGTTCGTATAGTTGATGTTAGAAATTCTGAATCTTCCTTATTTTTCCCGTTCTACGACGCATAGAATCTAGAATCGAGTTGACCTTGAAGTTGAAACTGAGTTGTAATAAAATTGGACGGCCTTCATCTGCGGTGCAGGGATCAGTCACTTAACTTTATTTTAGCATAACGTGAAAACTTGAGGCAAAGTATAGTAAGAATAATTTTCCAATTCGTATCACTTCAGCTCTATCATCGCATCTCGACCCGTTTATTTACTTCTTTATTTTTATTTTCTCAATCCTTCGCAGGCACAGATATAGAATAGATTCAATCGAACTCTACATTGAATATAGCTAGGTGAAATTCTGGTCGTTTTACTAAAGCTTCACCGAGTGAAATAACCCCAATGGTATATATAGAGGCAAACTTGAAACGTCGCATAAAACCCTCGCGATTGATTCGTGTATCGATTTTCAAAAGAAGTTTCGATATCTTCATGAAAATTACAAAATGTGTCAGATTCCATTAAAAGTTTGTCAATTTCACCGGTCAAAATCGTGCCGTCTGTTTTGACGAAAATTTATTTCAATTATTCTAAGAAGCTAACGGATCACAAATACGATTAGCCGATTATGTTTCGATCCTGGAAAGCGTGGGCAAGTGCCTCTAAGACGTCGTACAAATACCGTGCGTCTTGTAAGGATATTCAGAAGACGCTGGATCCGAGGTTAGATTAATGACGATCTATGTAATATTATATACCTATGGTCTATATAGGTGGTTGTATAATATCTGCCAAGTTGGATTTACGACAAGTCTTCATTCATATTTATCAGGAGCAAAGATTTATCAAGCCAACAACTAAAGGTGTACAGCCCATGAATAGATTAGAGGCTGAACTGAATATGAAAAGACGTGTTTCCCATGTTATACGTATCTAACGCGTGTGCCAGGCTGGATTTTAGTTTATCAACGAATCGTGGCTTCCACACAGTTGTAGCCGATGAGATCCCCTAGGATTCACTTCGCGATTCGACATTAGACTGTTGAAAAAATTGTCCTGATTTTCTATTTTTCTTCCTCTTTGTTGGGTCGTCGCAAAACGACGACCACTTTTTACGCCTGTTATTACGCGTTGATCGTTTTGAAAGATGTTTTAAACTCGCAATCATTGAAAGTAAACGCTCTCATCTTGGGTAAAAATTGTGGATTTACCTGAATAAACGGAAGAATTATGCGAGTCGTGTATCATGCAATAATATTTAAACCTCTTTATTACTCCGTGAAATTTTACCGTGTTAAATATTCATCGCAAGGAACTCGAGTCTCCGCTGTTAAGGATTATGTCAACAACCGGACTAGCGACTTTCGCCCCAAGCTTATACCCGTAAAAAGATTTTACTGAAAACTGCAGGAAAAGAGAGACAATTCGTGGTGTTTGGTAAAAAATACCCATGTCAAATATTTTTTTTACTATAAAACTAGCAGATTTTATTCTGCACACTGTGGTTTACACTGTATCTCTAGAGCAAGTTCTCTATAATTTTACCAAAAAACCTGCTGTTTCCTACTTATTCTACTGTTTTGAGTAAAATCAGTTCTTTTATTCTCTCCGTGTAGGATTTGATTTGCCTCGAGCGCACTTGTTGAATTCTGACGGCTTCCCCAAACTCTGCAAGTCCCAATCTGTATGAAACTGGGTGTATTTCCCTGTGTGCGGGACGAATCCTAAACTTCTCTCCTGCCTCTGATTATTTGCTCTGTGTATATTTCAACAACGCTACCTAACATAGAATTCCCCAATATACGTTATTATTCAATCAAAGTGGAACGACGACGTTTCACCTTAAATGTAGTTCAAAACGTAGAAAGATCTCAAATACGACATTTTTTTTTGTAGAAGAATATAAATTGAGAATCCAAAAATGTATAAATAAACTTATACCGATTTTTTTTTAGAGAACGGACAAGATTGCGAAGGGCAAAATATTCAATTGCGAAAATTCAGAAGAGTCAGAAAGTAGAATTTCAAATGTCAGTTTGACGCAGTTTTCGAAAATTTACAAATCAGACTTTGTCAATAACGGCTGATCGAAGACTCCAAAGGTTTTGATGTCGCGAATCAAGTTGTTCTTGCACGCGGTGAAAGATGGGGACCCCTGATTTAACGTGATTTTTGATTTTCAATCCAATGGGCCTTGGTTGCTGAGAAATCGCGATTTGAAATTTTTAGATTTACGGACGTGTTAGGCTCGCGTTTCGAATATATAGAGTAGGGCGGTTCAAAAAGGGCCGTTTTTTTTACAGATTTCGCTTTTCTCCGAAATTCTTGCATTTTTTCACTAAAAAATAACTCACGCAAAAGAGCTGGGCTGAAAATCCTTTTACCACTGCCTCAACGATGTTGAAATTTCGAAAAAAGCTATTTTCGGGAATTTCAAAATTGAGACATCCTTAAATCCTTGGGTGGATATGTTTTTTATGACGAAACAAAAGTTTTTGCAAAACCTGAGATGCGTGCGATTTTTTTAGTCACGAAAAATCTGTGTTGAAATTCGTAAAAACTAATTTTTTCAACTTTCAAATATTAATATTTGTTCATAATGCGGTCGAATTAACTTCCGGGAAAACAGTTATTCTACTGGATGATTTATCGAAAATTTCAGTACACCAATCATCCGTTATTTTGGAAATTTGTATCTGAAAAATTTCGGCTTTTCGGCCAGTCGACTTTCCGGTCTTTCGGGATTTTCATCCCCACACGTAATTTTATTCCGATGAAATGACCTTTTTTCCGCTATTCCGAGGGTGCTGCAGGAATAGTCGCTTATATATTATATATATCTGTACCAAACTTCGAGCTCTCGGTTGACTGCGCACAACGAATTCCCCGAATGAGGGAGGAGCGGATTTCAGACCCGAAACTGTCGAGACAAGAAGCTGACACCAGGCGATGGACCCATCCGACCATCCTCTAGAATAAGGGGAAGGATCATCCCTCCCCTCTTCTCATCTCCTCTTATATCCTCTGATCCCACCCACCAAAGACCCTTTCCATTAAACCTACGTCACCTTGAAAACACCAATCGCTAATTAGCCAGCTCGCGATATGACGTCATTGGTTTTTGGAATTCCGAAACGAAACGCTGTCTGCGGTTATATACTTGTAAATTTTTGCCCCCTTGTGGTATTGAGAAAAATGATATTTGGTCTGAAAAAGGACGAGATGAAAGGTTTTTTTGGGAAAATAAAATCGGGTGAAATTCTGACGAATTTATTAAAGACCGTTTCTCTGATGGGTCAGATAAAATGTTAAAACCATACGAGTTTCAACTGAAATAGAGAAAAAATAAATAAAATGTCAAAGAGATCGTTTCATAACACGATTATTTCAACACTAGTGAAAAAACGTCACATCGTAAAAATTAGAACGGATCACAGATCGTTTTGTTTATAAATGAATTTCCCGCGTATCACTCAACAAACTTTTTTTTCATCTTCAAAAAGTTAGTTAATCGCAAAAAAAAAAAAAAAAAATTGCCACGCAGAATTGTTATAAATTATACGTGATGAACAAATGGTTTGTAAAACTATGTAAAACCATGTAAATTCATTTACAAAGTCAAAATGAGCGACAGAATTAACTATTAATCACGAGTGGATACGTTTTCTCTTTACGTAAAATAAGTTGTAGAATAATATTGCTATCTATTTAAAAAATTTAATATTGAGTTTTTTCAAATTCAAACCTACATATTTTCCATTCTGATACATGCACGCAATTTTATATCTGCACGTAGATCTGACGCATCACGCTTCCTTCGACACTTTTTTACGACACTATAACCTTCTGCTTGTGAATAACTGATGCAAGCTTGATTCTCTCACGACTTTTTTTTGGCTTTTTTTTTTTTTATCAACCAGAGGCATTTCTGTTCCAATTTTTTTAACCTATGGTTACGGTCGCTTCGGTTAAAGTAGCAATACAAGGGGGGGATTCTGGATACAAATTCCTACTTTACCGGCACAGCCAGGTAAAAAACCCAGACACAAACCGTTTTCTATAACGTTCGAGGGTTTGGATTATCTCCGCTCTGGCTGACTGTAAATCATCGGAAAAAATCCTACAAATTACGCTCTACGTTACCATAGTTTCTACCGTTCTTAGTACGCCGGTAATGTAGGGATTTGTATGCAGAATCTAACTCGTATTGCGACTGGTTGAGAAGATTTTCTGTCTTTCACAAACTTTTCTACACCTCTGTATAAAACTAGCGTCGACACGTTGGTGGTGAAAAATATTTACCCTCGCATGTGGAATAATTTTACGTAAATTTGTATGGGACAAATTTTGCCACAGCTGATGTATGTATAACGAAGCGCATACCAAATACAGATTTGCTACAATTTCGAGATCGCTGCTAATTCAGCAAAACACAAACGCCTCGTAATTTCCATAGGTATACTCGTACCCTGTTCTTCTGCTCGCTCCAGTTCACAGAAAACTTTCTCTGTAGGCAAACGGGTTGAATGTGAAATTCGTTACTGATCTGAGAACCAAACGCGATATGTTGAAGAGTAAAAACAGTATGAATAAAAACAGTATATTCGTAGCCATGAAAGGCTTTTTTCTAGTGTTTCTATTTATGACATCGGACTGTAGTGGTTATTCTTCGTAGGATTTCCACCATACATTCAAACAACGAACGTTGAAGATAATGCAGAGATTTGTATCCAGAATTTGTACCAAGTTGAATAGGTTGGCGGAATTCTATACACCCATGTTTCGTGCCTCTACTCTTTTTGTTTTCATTCATCTATATTTCTGTGAGCTTCCTGTTGCTGTATCATCAAGAGCGCTTCTCTTCCTTCCTGGGTCGAAGGTCACTCCGGACGGAGGAAGGCTGCTGGTCACGGTTTTTCCATGTTTTTCGTGGTTGTATCCGAAAAGGGTGGGTCGTCGGGTCTTTTCGTGGAGTAAATGACCGCGCGATATGCCCTCAATTGCCATAGAGCGAGAATCGTCCTCGCCCGATATCGAAAGGACCCGGAAGTAGTAGATCAATATAAACTCGATTAGCACTGCAGCTGATCATGCTCATCTCTACCGAATGCCAATCATCGCGCAGAATCTCGTGCAGCTCAGACGGTTCGCCAAAAATTCATACTTCTCATCAATTTCAATACTAGGTAGTCGTATATCGAATAACAGTTAGATTGTTACATTCGTAAGCCACGATGCTGATCACTTTCAAAATACGAAATACCAGAAAACACTTGCGTCAAGATGGTTAAAAGTCTGGTAGATTTATTCGATTTTACTCTGCGATGTCTCATTTTATTCAGAAGACTATATTCTATAAAATCGTTGAAACAGATTAATCTTTTTTTTTTTACAGTATTCGATTCAATATTTCCGTTTGTTAATTGTCATTAATTATATCGGTGGATTTTTTTCTCATAGTAAATCTTTGACGATACTTACTTGATGAAGAAAAAGTGTTCGATGAATTTGTAATAAGTACTTTTCTGGAACTACTATAGAGTTTACGATTTGAAATGAAGTTTCGATTTCTAACAACATGTTTTTCGTTTCAATTCCAGTATCTTCTATATTCTTATCCCCAAAGAGATTTTCGTAACTTATGATAATACGTAATTTGATCATTTGATAAAATTCATATAAAGTATATCGATTTTTTGCCATCCAACTTGCTCAATCCAACTTCGAGGTATTCAGCTAGTCTGCTGCCGCGTTTGCAATCGTCGTTTCTTTGATGTCGAAAAGTGGATGCTACCCGCATTAGGGGTAGAAATGAGGTCTCTAATCTGGGGTTCTCGATTCTGCTTCAAGCCTTTTCCACCACCATTAAAAGGGGAGAAATTTTGGGCGCGTCGAATTAGACGCACCATTACTTAGGGCGTCAAGAGAAGTGATTTCCGTTTTTGGAAAAAACTACTTTAACTCTTTGAGCCACATATTATTGTGCTGAGTCAACTTTTGCAACGAGATAGTATTCTACGGTTTTTAGGGTCACTGATTACGAGTCCGAAATCAGGTTTCAAGAATTCAAAACGGCGGATCCAATATAGCGGACGAAAATTTCGAATTTGATTGAATACGCTCAAAAAACTTGCTACGCAGGGGGTTTCGGGGTCGCTGATTGGATTCGCCGTATTGAATTTTTAAAATCCGATTACAGATTCGTAATCATCGACCCCAAAAACCCGTGGGCAGAGTTTTTTCACCGGATGCGATTTCACTGAGAAAACTTTCATTTTTTACAGTAACTAGCAAAATTCAGTAAAACAGCTATCATTAAAAAAAACTGTTTGAATATTGTTGGAATGACGAAAAACGAGGTACGCCTAACCATTTTGCGCTATCGTCGATCCTTTTTTGGTAATTGCAACGCAAAATTAGTTTCAGAGGTTTACTCTACTTTTTTAGATAAATAAAGCTTTAACGTCAATTTATTGTCGCACAAGCATTACATTTTCTCAACAGTTGCAAGAAAACATAATAACAGTGATCGTAATGAGAAAGAATAGCAACGGATACTAGACTTTCTGGTAAAAGCTACAAAACTAATTTTCATTTTCCACCTAGAACTATATTTTTCGATCGTGGTAAAAAATGAAAATAATTAAGGACTGAGCGGTAACCGGAACTAAAAATTTCTTTCAGTGTGAATTTCAAATCTTCGTTCGTGATATTAGACGCGAAATCTTGAAGTTTTTAAATCTGGTTTAAGATTCGTAATCAGTAACCCCAAAAACTTGTAATTTATATGAAATATGTATGATGTATATGTGTAGAGCGGTAATTTCTCGGAAATGAATTATTCCTGTAATTTTCAACATTTCTCTCAATCAATTACTTTCTAACACTAATAATTTACATTATGTCGCAACAATTAATATCGAGTATTGAAAACCTGTTAGTATACTATCAGAAATAGTCAAAAACTCAAAGAAATATGTTTTCAAAGTTCTCTAAATATACAAAAAAATGGATATAAAATCGGTCGTAAGAATAATTACTACTGTGATTCAAAGGGTTTAGTTTTTCTCACATCATCTCAGGATGATACGAAATACGTGTAGGAGTATAACGTTATTTTCCACGATATTTGTACCACGTATAGCGATCGTCGTTTCCGCGAAGCGACATCATAGTCGAACTTGGCAAATAACCACGCTCTCATTTCATCATCTCCCTGGGGTATTTCTACCGGCTTACTTCCGCAACTCTCCGCTTCTCTCTCTTTCCTATCTCTCTCTCTCTCTCTCTCTCTCTCTCTCTCTCTCTCTCTCTCTCCCATTTTTTTTTTTTTTTTTTTCACCCCTCACTATCCTCCTTCTCCGTTCTCGTTCGACGTTCTCCGCATACACGGATGCTGCACAGCTTCTCTCGCACAAAGACGACAGTCCTCCGTCCTCCAGGCGAATACGGGGTCACGATAAAGTGCAGTTAATTCCGGAATTACTCGGATGCCAACCAACCACCGTACCGACCAGAACCACCGCGACCTCACGATTCCGGTAATTACCAGGTTACGGAGCAACGATTATCGCTTGTCGTGCAACAGAATCCGAGTCTTGAATCGTTGTCGCTTTTTTATGGTCGCAATCGTACGGAAACATGGAGGATTCTGTAGTAGAATTCACAACGTTGTGTCTTTAATCAATTTCTCACAGATTCATTCGCTTTGATGACGCTGTAAGAAGAATAGGTTAATTGAAATAGATAAATTGGGTAAAAAAATTTACTTAGTATTTCAATTACCGGCGTTTATTTGGTTCAAAATAAAAGTTGGTAGCAAGAAACCAAAAATCTTCAGAAATCAATCCTATCGTACGTATTGCTTTATATATTTTTAACTTGACGTTTCTCTGTTTTTCATAGAAAAAAATACAGTTATTGTAATCGTTCCGAAAATGAAAAGTTCAGTTTTCACTGGATATCCACGTATTGAAGTTTCGAGAATCACTTCCAATCATACACGGTACTCATTTATGTATGTAATCGATCTTTTTGTCCGATGATATTTCGAGAACGTGTTACCGGATTTCAATTATTTTGGTCTCAACCGACGCGGCATTTCCAAACTTAGAACTTATTAGATAATGGCTTTGATCGGTTCGGTATTTTTTGAATTACTTAAATAACAAAATTCCAAAAAACAAACTAAAAATTATGATATTTTGAGAATAAATAAATGGATTTGAATGAAAATTTGTGCTCTGAGGATTTTTGGGCCGCTAATCACGAATCTAAGGTCTGACTTGCAAAATTTAAATTTGGCCCATTCAATAAGCTGAAAACACTAAAAACATTTCGCTATTGATAAAAATTGATACTCGTCGATTTTTTAGGTTCACTCATCACGAATCTGACGTCAGATTGCGAAATCCAAAATGGCGATCCAATATGGTTCAAAAAAATCTAAAAATAATCCGATTTTCGTAGAAATTGGAGGCGGAGGTTTTCTGGGGAACCGATAACGAATCCAAGGTCAGACTAAAAAAATTTGTAATGATGGATCCATTATAGTGGCTTAAAATAAAAAAAAACGTCAAATTTTCACGTAACATGGTATCCAAGGGGTTTAAAATCTTTGATCACAAATTTAAATTTTTAGTTCGAAATTGGAATTGGATATTGTTCTTTTTTGTTTTTTATGACCTTGGTATCTATCGGCCAGACTAAAGCAGTTCATTTTTCAATAATTTTTCATCGTCATGTTTCAGTTAATTTTCTAGATTTTGAGCCAATGTATCGCATCAATAACTTCGTCAGACTAGTAAAAAAGTATTCAGAAGTAGCAAAATTTTTGTAATCAACTGAAACGAGATAAATTGAGTAAACGAAAGATTTCACGCGTCACGTTTGATAAATAATTTGCAGACGAGTGTATGTGTGCTTTTTTTTTCGCGCGCTTACTCGGTATGAAAAATTTGTCGCCTTTTTTTTGTTGTAAATGTATATACGAGGTATACGTAGGTGCCTGACAATGAACAGGTATTACTATAGGACATAGCTTAAAGAACGGGGGCGTAAATGGTCCAGACGATGAATACACAAGTGCGTTCTTTACGCACGAGGATAAAAGCTGCCAGGCTAGAAGCTCCGAAGCTCCGATATTACGCGCTCATATACATATCTATGTATAATCCATCGTACATGATACAGGGTACGTGAAACATGGTTTTTTGAGAGTGCTGAAAGTTCGCACGCGAATATGTAATAATTCTTTGCCCGTGAATGTATCTTGAATTTTGAATACCGAGTTTTCAACACCGTCGACTGGAAACCCCGGCCCCCGTACTTCACTCGTATAAAAGCAAATAGCTCGTGTTTTGCTGTTTACGACATCGTCAAAACACACATTCGCCATCCACGGACCCGGTGAGAAATCGGCAGGAGGGGAAAGAAAGGGCTAAAATTTTCAACCCCGGTTATTATTATATCACACGCTTTTTATTCACGACGGTGATAAAGATTGTCTCGTTAATTTAAGGATGATTATTATTAAATCTCCGGAGGTGACTTACATTGCACATTTTAAAAAGCCTCACTCACACTTTAATTCAACTCAGCGACTGGATTTTTCCGAAAGTGAAACAATGTTGCGAGAAAGGAGGACCTTCTGTCTTTCGGAACGAAAATAATTTCTTCAATTTTTCAGGCTCCGTTGTGCGTTTCGTTTTTCTTTCTCACCGTCGTTCTTTTTATCTTGCTTCGCCGTTTCGTCCTTTGTAACCTATCGTCGAAAGTAGCTTTTTGCCGCTTAAATCTATTTTTTTTTTTTTTTTTCAACAGAGATAAACAGAGCCCAAGAAAAAAAGAATTAGGTCCAAATCCGAGTTTTAGGCGTTTAACAAACAGCTTGACTCCTAGCGTTATGTGCCTCACGTATTATACACCACGCCATTATTTTTGATCTTCTTTAGTCCGTTCGTTTGCATATTTTTTTTTTTTTTCCTTCCACAACAATTTTTCCAAGCGAAATATAACCCCGTATAAGCACACAAATGGACCCAAGTATACTTATGAGATGATATTACGAAGGTAGAGGTGAGGGATTACGATCTGTCTGCGGATTTTAAAGAGAACGAGTCCGGTCGTGTGTTCAACTGTATAAAAATTTTCACCGCGGGGAGAAACGCGCGTTTTAAATCCTGACAATTCTTCAAGTAAACTCTGTTAGAAATTAGAATATTTTCAGGCTGGAAAGTAACGTTATAAACGATGATATTTCTTCAAATTAAATTTGCGAGTACAAGAAAATGGTTTCATTTCGTTTGATTGAAATCTCTTTAATATCAATATTTAAAATCTTCCCGTGACGTGATTTTCAAATATTACAGAGCTGGAAAATGGCAAAATACATGCAGTATAATCATACGATCAATATCGATATTACAATATGTATACATATACACTGATTCTCAGGCTTCATCCAACTAGGTTTCACTTTAACTTTGATACGTAGGCACGTGAAGTTATAGCATCGCGTCTAGCAAGTCGCAGCTTTCTTGTTGCAGGATTTCAATTAACTGGGAAAGTTCTTAACGTAAAAGTTTCGAAAAATTTCAGCTCAATTTAGCGCTCGGCTTACGCTAAGCTTGCAGTCTGACACGTAACTTAAATTGTACTTATGTGAGCGAGGAAGTTTATCATCCCTGAAATTTATGTAACGTCTGCAATTTTTCCACGCATGTACAGTTTTTATAAAAAAAATTTGATAAGCGTATATTCGCAGTAGTTTTTGGAATATTCTTCTTCTCCACTTTCTCGATCCTTCGACGTGATGCTGTAGAGCTTTTTATACGCCGAAGGAACGTGACCATCGTGAAAATCTTTGTGCAACGTAAGCAGCCTCTTTAAATCTGCGTGGTCAGAATTTTCTGGATCGAAATTTAACCGGTTTTATTTCGTCGAGTATCAGCAGCAGAAGCATGAAATTTTTAAGCTTAATGTAAAAAAGCTCTGAAGAAAGGCGGGTAAACGTCGCGAATGAAAATGTCCAATTAAATGAAAAGCTGAGAGACGGAGGAAACTTTTCTAAGCTTAAATTTAATCGCCTTGATACTTGTATCAGAAATAAGCTATTAAAAGTAAACAAATTTATAGTCTGGAATAGGTTTTGAATATCGCGAACAATATGCCCGATTTTTTTTCTCCACGCGATTCCGGTGTTAGAGCTTTTTCGAACGAACTCGCGTTATCAGGTAAATCCTTTTACCGATTTAATCTCCTACGCGTAGGAAGAAGTGCTCGCCTAATCTGGGAGGACATAATAAACAGGCACAGATTCGCAAAAGAGGATCTCTTAAGCTGGGGCCTCTTAATCGGATTTTTTTTCAGTTACCGGACCTACGCTTTATAATTCTTTTTTGTTTAAGAAGGTTGGTTGGATAAAAATCGATACTTTTTGTCTTTCTTCGAAGAGCGGATATTGCTTTGAGAATGTAAAAATCATTTTTTTCATTTTATTTCATGTTCTACAATGGCTCATTTTCTGCAGCTGAAAATTATTTTCCATAATTTCACTGAAACGCTTTTCTCATCGTTTAATATTGAATTTTACAACATTGCACCGATATTGATTATGATCAAGATATAGAAACATTGAATCGTCCACTGAATCAACAAAAAGAAACATCTGTTTGGGGCGGGGTTGAAATTCCGAATTTGAATAGTTCCGACAGCGCCAAATTCCGAAAGGACAAAATTCTGAAGGGGCATAACTCCGACAAGTCAAAGTTCCGAAAGTGCGAAAATGAGAGGATTTAAAAATCTGAAACATTGAAATTCCGAACGATCAAAGGTTTTCAGTTCCGTGAATCTCTAGCTTGGTGAAATTTCACCACTTTCATCTTTCTTTGTTTTGGATTTTCGATATTTTTACGTTCGGGATCCCGGTCATTCCGTTTTTTGGGTTTTTTTAAATTTTTTATAACACTCATCGAGTAAACTACACTGTTTAAGCATATTTTAACTTTCAGAATTTTACTACATCGAAACGTTATTTTTCGAAATTTTGTTCTATCGTAACTTGAATTTCCGGAATCCTATATTTCGGAACTTTGAGCCGTCGGCTTTCCGACCATTCGAAACTTTGTTGTTCTGCAAAAGTTTGATTTCTTTACTTCAAGTTTCGCCATAAAATGATTCTGAATTAGGCGCTTTCGGAACTTTTCAAATTCGTAACTTCAACCCCGCCACATCTGTCTCGGTGATTTTGTGGAAATGGTGTTTTGAATAAAATGCGCTGTATTTTCAACCATTCTAGAAAAATCTTTGAAGCTGGCGAATATTATAATTTGACAAATATTCAAACACGTGCGAAAACCTTGAAATAAAATTAATAAAAAATGTCGTTTTTTGGCCAACCAACCTCCTTAACAAATGAAACGCCGAAAAAGGAGCTGATTTGAAGGGTGACGGTGCAGTCTCGAGTACTTTATCTCCCCTCTTTCTTTATTCGAAGGGTACGATTCTTGTGGGAATTCGGGAATTTGAGTGCCCGGGCACCAAGCATTCAACTCCATTCGATGACAAAGTGACCAAAGTGTATGTGACAGTCGAATCGAGACCACTTCCTCAGCCACTCGCTTTCACGTATTTTTCTTTCATTCATTTTACACGAAAAGTCCATCACCGGTTTTATACAGCAGGCAGCTGGCATTTTTAGTACTATTAAACCTATTTCCGACGATTGCTTTTCAACGCTGCCTCACTCTTCAATTTATATACTTACATACACGATGGACACGTGTTACAACTGTACATACCTATGACAACGACAGGATATTACGCGGAGCTTGACGTATCCGTGCCAAGTTTAGAATTTCAGCTGTTACCCTATATTCGAAAATTGCTTACTCGCGACGATTTAACATCGATCTTAAATTTTCTCATCGTTTCAGTAACACTTGCATAAATTTACAAAGGACAAGGTATTTCGATATGTAATTCGATGAAAAGAGAAAATTTACGGAAAAATGGATTAAAAAATGATTTGATAAAGAGTTGGAGCAAGTTTAAAAGTTTCTACGCTGAAAATAAAGACCGCGAAGAGACGCTGTGTAATTAAGGGTAAAGCTTAGACAGCCACACTTTGTACGTACAACTTTTAGTGCAGCGTGTAAAGTATTTACGGTGTGTAATATAAGTCGTCTGAACTAATAGCAATCAAGTCCATGGCAAACGAATCTATTTCTCATTATCGCTATCTCTCTAAATCTCTTTCCCGCTGCTAGTCGTCATAAATTCAGAGGCGAAAAGCTCTCGGAGAATAAGGGTGCAGCAGTATCCATAAGGCATTCGGAAACTTGCGTTTAAGTATAATTAAAACGTTTAATAAGAAGCCGAGAGGTTCAGATCGGATGGGTATCTTGAATTATACATTATAGTTACGGTGAAGAACTTTGAGGATGAGTAAAATTATGCAGGGAGATGTTTCAGAATTAATTATGTACGCGCAAGGAAAGGGTTTCGGGCTCTATATCTGAGCCCATACAAGGAGGCAGAGGAATCCTTGAACCAACAAAATAGATTCCGTTGGAATCCGTTCACTTCGATCTAGTATCTCTCGCGTGTTCCAAACACAGTGAGGTGAAGCTTTTGATGTGTTTTCGCAATTGAGTCAACTAAATATCATTTCTCTTGAAGTTTACGTACGGTTCCTCTAAGTAAGATATTTGTCGATCTAAATAATTAGATACTTGAAATGAAATAAGTACATGAATCTAGTCAACAAAATATTTACATCGATCGAATGTCATATTTTGTTGATCTAACCGTAGCTTGTTTAGCGTAAATAGTTGGATCACTTGCACCAATTTGTTTATCAGGTAAAAGAAACATCACATGCTCTTAAACAAGTAGAGAATATATTCATCGTAAACATCAGTACGATAGTGCTATAAACGGCCGCTAGGTGGTGAACTTTCTCGCTACGGAAGTAGCTTCAGAGATAGTTACACGGCCCGGTAGTCGGCTAGTATCAGGCACGTTACAACAGAAGAAAGCGTAATACTCAGTTTGAGATTAACGAAATTGTTATTGACGAATGACGATTAATGTACAAAAAATATTGGCAATATTCAATTTGTACTTCAACGATAAGTTTTCCGGTTTTTACGCATAAAATATCGGGTAAATATCACAAAATTTTGTGTCAACAGAATTATAAATGATTATCATTCGAAGCGTACGTCTTATGCACTTGAATAACTCTAATGTTGAGTCAATGCGAAAAGTTTTCATTACAAGAAATTTCATTGCCTGCATCAACTATTGAACTCGTGACTCAACAAAACATGAATTAGAACAAGCTTTATTTATTTTGATACAACAGTTCTATATTTTTAAAACAAAATGATCGAGGTGCGTTCAATAAAATTTTTAGTCATATCAATCACACCTTTTTCTTAATACATTGTTCACATTATTGCAAGGAACTCACGCTGTGTTATCTTGAATAAATTGATAGTCAAATACTTGATTCGATTCAATATCAAGTTGTCACAAGTATTTTGTCCGAGAAAACAAACAACATTTTTGTTGAATTAACCAAGTATTGTGTTCGCCGAATCTGACTATAGCATTAAGTTGAATCAAACGAATATCACTTGACTCAAATAATCCTTTTCCTCGGTGTAGAATCTCCTTGTGTTTTCTTAAATTTATTTATTTATTTCTGTAATGATTGTTCAAAATATCTGAACAAGAATTTTCTCGCAAGCGTACGTGTCGCTATAATAATTGTATAATATCCGTATCAGAGATTTTGCGTGAAACTCAACTTGGCGCTGCTCCATAAATGTGCGTATCGCTTTGCAGTAGTAACAACCGGAGTTTGGTCAGCCTTCTCTTCTCGACGACTGATTGTGAAATCACTGTATCCGTTAGCGCCAGCGACTGTTTATGATATTCCATATCTGAAACACCGCCATCGTAGAATGATGGTGAAATTTGAATATCTCGCTTGTTTATGGTAGGTTGATATCTGCGCCGTGTTTCATCTGTTTTGTAGATGTATTCGCGTATTCAAAACTCTGAGATTCCGTTCGAGTTACGAGTTTAGAGATATACATAGGGGGCATTCCGCGCCAAGTCAACAAACGTCGGATCCTCACCGTTTCTGATTTTGTTAAGAAAATTTATGCAATTGTTCCAAATCCAAAACAGTATTGTCAATTTTATCAGTTTTTTTTTTTTTTTTGTGCAAATGTGTTTTACTTATGATGTTTGAAAACTAACCCGTCTTTTGCCGTAATTTGAAAATTCGAAGCAATTCTCAAAATTTTTATTCAGATATTAAGATTCTTAAGCCTAGACCCAGATTGGACCCTTCCTTTGGAAATTTTTTTTATCTACAATAGGATCAATATTTCCAGTATTCAACAATTGATTGCGCGATCAATCGGTAGCTGAAATGATTCCAAATCGATTTAATATAACTGAAAAAAAGCATATCTGGTTTTGAAAATCGTACAAAATTATCATTACTCAGCAGAAACTGTTCTAGGTTTTTATAAAAATATACATATCGTGTGGATTAAAAAGTCGTATTAAATGACGGCTTAGACAAAAGTCATAAAAAATATGTGGGCCTTAGTATGTAGACAATTGTAATACTACAAAATGGGGGTGAAATCTGAGATTATACGAGTCAATGGTGAGTCGCTTTTTTCGATGCCTAATAACCGTGTAAACATTTTTGTAAACCATCGTTGACTTCAACGTTCAGATTTTTTATTTCTGTGGCAGAGGCCAATCGTTCGAATACACTTTGCTACGTTCTTTGATCTTTCTAGTCAACCGTTCATACTTGTTACGCGGTACAGAACCGCATCATGAATGTGAATGAAAATTTATTCTGATTTTCATACGTCTTCCAATTATCAATAATCTTCATTTTGTCCCGCGGTCATTTTAGATTCTACTACAATTATACACGAAGACAATTTTTTGACGGTGTCAATATTAGATATCGCTCGAGATAAATCTGAATAATTCTTTGAAAAATGCCGAAACGAGCTTTTCTTTGAAACGTAATATTCACCCGTCTGCAAATACAGGTTTTCTTAGCCTGAGGTCAACGCTGTGGATTGTTAACGAGTTTGTTCGGCTTGCGTCAAAAATTGACGACCTAATCGTCGAGAGGATCGTGAATGTAATTAGCTTTTGCTTTCCTTTTTTTTTTTTAAAATTTTTTCACTACGTGTCTCCTTTGGATTTCTCATTAGTCGAAGTAACGTTGGCTGCACGCTTTTAAATAAATTGCATTTCGACCCAGATAATGACAATTTTTCATTTCTCGGGTATTGTTTTTAATTCTAACTTCTTCTCTCATACTCATCCTTTAATCTTCTCACCGGTATTTACTTTTTCCTTTCTCTTTTTCTTTCTCGTCTGCAAGATACCACAAACTGGGTACCCACCGCGGGATTCTCGCTCGCGAATCTATACTCCCTTGTCTCACTCTTTCTTCCGTACATTTTCCTTTTGTCTTTCTGTTCAACTGTCCTTTGTCCGACAAGTGAGAAACTTTATCAGAAAACTCTCAGCTCACGTTCCACCTAAGTTTGCGCACACGTGCCTCGGTTCCTTATTTAATTGCCTATCGACTTTTGATCAGTAATTTTATTTTATCTTTTTCTTGGCCTTTTTTTTTTTTTTTTTCCTTACTCTGGTTTCGTCTTTGTCCTTTATTGCTTTCTACTCTCTAACCTCGACCCGGTCACGTCGAGATATGCTTTGTATTATACCTATTTTCGGTACAGGTTTCCGATACAAACATCCAATTTCTGGCAACCAGAGAGCGATCTTATATTTACTTTCTGACACACAGTCACACACACGCACACACGCACATACATGTATAGTAATTATTCTTCACGTTCATGTGAAAAAAAAAAATCGAATCACGCGAAATGTCAACAGTTCAGCATGTGTCCATACTGTGATAAAAATTGCAAACAACTTACTCCTGTGTAAATAGCGCAGGCGATACTTCCTCTGCGTACGGATCGCCAGCAACAACACGATTGCATGATTGCCATGCCGCGCGCACATGGATTTTCGTAACCGTTGCGACTCTACATTTCACTTTGGTGACAGCGGTGGGATTCGATCAGTGGAGCCGATGCTTTTAACGCTCTTTAGCCACGATCGCATAATATTTGTAATAATTTACATAATATCTATGTTAAAAAATTGTTTATCGAAAAATTCTTTTCTTCTATTTTCTCGTGCTCTATTTTTTTTTTATTAATATTTTTTTCTCACGCTTCTTTTCGAACTGTTTCAAGCGGATTCCGCTTCGAAATCAATTTCTTTACAAAAATCTGATCCCTCTATCGTCTCGCCACGTTTCCCGTCGACCGAGACAGCTTTGCGCCGACTAGCACTGACCGCGCCACCCCGAAACGTCAACCCCGTTTCGCTCTCGTCTTACCCCCGCCTCGTATCGCTTTTCGCCGCCACGCGTACTCCGGAAAACGCAGGCGCCCTGCTGCCGCACATTTCTCCATTTCTTCTATCCACCCTTATTCAACCCACCTTGTAGTCAGTTTCTTTAAATCCTCCTGACTTACATTTATAGTCAAGGTACCTACACCCATCTTGCCAAAACTTAGATCAACTGTGCAATACAATAAGGGGGGGGGGGGGGGGGGGGGGAGAAAGAAAAACATAATTATTCAGTATAATTCGACCCCATCACAAGAAAAAGAACCTTTCGTTATTTGAAAAGGAACTTATATTTGACGCGGCATTTTTTTCTTTTTTTTTTCTATCTTTACCGCGGATTTACGTACGCGTTTACTTTTGATTGAAAACATGGTTATCGTTTATATTATACCAACTAGAATATTTTAAGCAGTTTCGTATAATTTTTTTTTCTTATTTTTCCCTTCCTAAGTTTATTACGCCTGAAATGGAATGTGATAAAAAATGTTAATCCATCGGCATCAGAGATGATTATACAAATGAAAAGAATCGTTGAAATGGAAATCTTTTAAGTCACATCGAGAGAAGGGTGCTCATTTACGGTTTAATTATTCTCGTATAACGATTCGGAAATTTTCGTCTGATCATGTACGGAAGATGACGCGGCATTACGTGGACACGAAATCGGGGGCGTTTGTGGAACGGGTCGTAATTTTCTTTACAGTCAATCGGCAGACGCCGGTACTGCGTAATTACGATTAATTGGATAAAAAATTCGCGTGGTTTGACAATCGTCGAATAATTCTTAACTGATACAAGTTAGGACAACGTGCAACGGCTAATCATTATTTTTTCACTTTCGATCGACGTGGAATATTCGAGCTTTGAAAGCTTTTTTCTCGTGTTTATGAATTCGCAATTTCGATGGTATGGGCGCAAGTTTGGTCGACCGCTACTGCCTGCAAGATATAAGTGCTTCCCAAAAGGCGGTAGCGAGTTTTTTCTTTCATGTTTCTTGAACGTGGGCGATAATCTCACACCGGAGTAAACTTTCGGCGATTTTTACTTTTGAGAAATCGATGCTTGAGTATATCTGAAAGCTCGAGCTTCTCTCTATGAATCTGTGTACTTTGCACGCATTCGGCGCCCCCGCACTCCTGAAACCCTTTTACGATTAATCGTGACAAGTTTTAATTGGTCAATCACGCCGAATGACTACTTTCGCTATTAAGAGTGATCATTGTTAAATAGCAATCCTTCAGATATATAAAAAAAAAAATGTTCTGGTCGAAATGGCAGAGAAACGGAATTTTCATGATTTTTTATCACAAAATGCAATTTCGGCAACCATTTCACATAAGCTACACCCCTCATCTTTTGAGGGGCTTATTCTTTTTTGGCCAAAACAAGCTTTTCAGGGTACAAGTGCGAGCGAAATCAAAAATTTTCTCATACTGAAACACTAACACTTCTGCACCCTTGCGGTGAAAGATTCAGAATTGAACGCAGAATTTTCGGTAATATTTTAAGAGTGTTCGAAATGTTGGAATATGGTGTTTTGTTTGTTCAAAATGTTAAGAGTGCTGAAAAAAAAATAGAAGAAAATATCGTCATGGGATGCGTGTCAGAACAATCAGGATGAAATATAAGATTTTTTAGAATTTTCTCGGGTTTGAATAATCATAGAGTATTAATGGTTAGTGGAAAAAATCTGAAAAATTTCACGAGTGCTTTTTTGAGACCGTAGAATCGTATGAAAAATCGTGAAGCGAATCGAAAATGGTGAGGGAAAGTCGTTGGTCGAATTGACATGGAAAGACCTATGTGCAATAAAAAAATGACTGTATACTGCCTACTATTCGAAAGAAAAATGAAAAAGAAAGATTTGTTGCACCTGAAAATGACAGGAATTAAAACGCGGGTTTACATGATCGATGTTACAACTTTTTGTCTCTCTCACTTTCAAACGAGATCCGACCGATCAGGAAAGCCATTATACACACAATGTATTTTCTTTCTATCTCTACTCACGTCACGGCTCCGAATCGTATCTCACCTGGTGATACATCGCCCAATTTTACTGACACGCGTCTGAGATACCGCGACTCTATTTCACACGCGTGAATTACGTGACTGTTGAACGATCGATAGATCCGCCATTTCGAACAAAATGGCGTTCACCGTACCGATCAGCTGATCGATTTGTGCTCAACTGTGCGAACGCAGTGAATCTAATAACTTCGTTACGAACTTCCGGGCTTTCATTTTATTGCGTCAAGTCGATACTCGGTAAAAAATGCGATAATATAAACGATTTATTATAATAAATTTGTTGCTCTTAAAGTGAAATATCTCAACCAACCATGCAAGCGTATTTTTATTTATTTTTTTTTTTCCCTCCTTGTAGATATTTCGGACCCTTGTATATTATAGAGTTTCTCGACGTTACTCAGGCGTAAGAATTAAATTGCGTGTGCGAAAGTTTAGACAACCTAATTACACGTATAACGTCGTAGACTGATTTGCACGCTTTCTCTAATGAATGTATAACTTATATACGGATAATATAATACTTGAATCGTCAAGTTTATACTCGGTAGAAACAGTGCCTTCGTTTGGTATGCAAATTGAATAATTAACAGGTGGAAGTCGAGCGACGAGTAGAATAACAGAGGGAAAAGTGAGAGGTAGAATTTTTGTTTTTCAAATCATTTATCAACGATCACCTGGTAAAATACACGCGTTTAGAAATCAATATTTTCAACTGAAAGCGCGCATTGCATATACCGTTGCTGTCGATGTTTTTTGACTCAACAAACAAACAACGAAAAAATAACAGTTATTTAACAGGGCGAGCATCACTCGCTAACCATTGCACGCGACTCGTCGTTTTTCGAGGGAGAATTCGTCTCGTTAAACCTATATCGTCGAGCAGCAGCTGCAATTCTGTTTCGCATACGCGTGTTTGCTGAAACGAGGATAAAAGTTGGCAAACTGATATTATTAGAAGGCGAATGAATGAATGAATTTCATTTATTATGCCGTGGTATAAAGTTGGATCAAAGGCCAATGAAAGGATACAAGTAATGTACAAGTGGATTAAAATTACAAACTAGAATGCAAAGACGACGTTTTTTTGAAAATTGACTCGTTTCGGCTTGTTTGCGTATTTTCGCATCGAAATATACTTACAAATATTATGAAAATTGTGTTGTCGATTCGGATCTTAGAAAAATTGATGCTTTTTATATCAAGTTTTTTTTTTACAGATGTTTTAAATTTGTTCCAGACTTTTTATCAATACGAATATCAATTGGTCTTATTATATTTATATAAAGTAGTCCTTAACGAAACTATGCGTAATCTTTCGACTAGAGTGTAACAATTATTGTATCTTATTGGAGGTTACTAAATCAGTATTTTTGGATTTTTACACCCAGCAATACTACACTCTTATTGATCCGTATTAAAACGTGTTATATATACGAAAGAGAGATAGATAGATAGACAAATAGATTGATAGATAGATGGATATTTTATTATTATCCGCAACAATATTGGACAAATGTATTATATTACGTAAAAGTTTACATACATCACGTGGTGACCAAGAGAAAAGAAAACAATTTAAAAAAAAAAAAAATAACATAAAGAAAGACAAAATCGTTAAATTGTTTTCAAACTAAAACTTGCCTAGAGAGAGAGAGAGAGACCGTGATATATCGACACGCAGGCAGCAGCTAGTGACGAAAAGTAATTGGAGTAATTGGGTCTCTGGAGGGGCAGCAAACTTTTACATTTTATTGATAAATTACCTTTCACCTTGTCAATCATTTTGTGCAGGCGTGAATTTCATCCTCGGAAATTTTGCTCAGCAGCAGTTGTGTGATGAGATTTCGACGATTGATTTCGGCTAGAACCGGTTTCATATCTAGCCTTAGGTACAGCATCTTTCTATCGTAAGATCGTTTAACACTCGAATTGGATGACCGTTATAACTGCTTAAAACCTGGGTCAACGATCTCGGCGATCCAAGCCTGAGATACCTAACTACTTTGGTCTTGATATATTACGCTAGAAATTATCGGGCTCAAGTTAGTTCGCTTTACCGATCATTGCGAAATTCGTTCACAACTCTTTGCACTTTCGAGCGATAAAGTCCCTTCAGTTACGACAAGACTGATTGCCGGAGATAAACTTTATACATCGAAGATTTTCGAGTAAAGTATAAAACGTTCCCTAACGACCGGGCCATTTGAATCGGCGAAACTTTCGGGTCGAACAGAGTCATTATCCTTTCCAACAGAGGGCTTTCATCATACTTAATATACATCACTGATTTAACGCCGGAGATCGAACATCAACGTTCAATTTACGTTGACATAACTGGAAGTCGTTTTACAACAGGAAACGATCTGCTTTTATGTACCTATAGATGTCTACAACGTATAAAGATCGCAACGATTAACTCTACAGGCAATTCCGTATAACTATTTGAATTGAAATTATATTCTCTTCCGACTCTGAATAAAGAATTTTTGATTTTTTTTTTTTCGCACTTTGCAAATCAAGCCTGAGCTTGTAAACAGAGTTCTGAGAGGGTGACTTGATGTATGGTATTTTTCTCAAATATTCTTCACGTCATGTGGTCATATATGCACCTAACGCTGCGAGATAAATGCGAAAACGTTGTTGAAAATTCTTCATCCGAGATACATATTTTTTTACTTCAAGGGGGATATTAATCGCATTATATACGGAACATTATTATACCGGATTTATTATCCGACGTCAAAATGTATAATACCTTTCGTTTCTTTTCATAGGATTATTATTATTATCGTCATTGTTATCAAAAATTTTTCATTTTTTTCCCCCCTCATTGTTCTTGTGGTAAATTACAAAAGTTGGGCTGCGAAATGAGTTACACTGGTAAATGGTTCGAATTTGTCAGGCTGCAGATTGAGGGAGGGATGTGGCGGTGTATTTAGGTATCCGAAAATCAAACCGAACTCGAGAGTTTCTAAGCCCGTGGAATCAATACGGCGTAACATGACTCTTGAATAAATCTTGTAACCCCGAGGGGCGCTGGATCGGAGAAACGTTTCTTTCTCTCTCGCTTGCCTGCTCTGCTATTTCTTTTTTTTTATCTCGACATTGCTGGAAGAGAGACACAGTGAAAAAATTGGAACGAGCAAAGATCGACGACTAGCGAGGATGAAAAATAACTTCGAGGAGGATGGCGGCAAGCTCCGGTATCACCTTCCAAATCATCCGGCGTTAAGATTGACGTGAAACTTGGTCCGCTGGTTTCGATTCGTCGATTCCTCAAATTTAAGCCCTCGGCGACTGGGTTTCAAATATATACCAAAAACGAATAAAGCAGTCGAAGCGTGAGGCTACGCGTTGAAAATGTATCCAAGAATTGATTAAACGTGATTGACATACTGCGCGAATATATCGTACCTGTAGAAAATAAATTAATGGTACACTGCGTGTCACATCATCGCGTAAAAAAAAAAAAAAAATAAAAGAAAATGCGTCAACTTTGAGAAAAGATTAAATTTGTTTTGAAATGGTATAATTCACACTATATGCTACGCCTCTATATAAAAATCCTGAAAATAATCTGCGGGAATAGAGGAGTTTTCCCTCTGGTGAACATGGAAAAGTCACGGAAACTCATTTCGAAGTTCGAGTCGTGGTTATGAGTGTCCAACCGAGTTAAGAAGTGTTTGGAAATCGAGGGAATAGGTCGCATCACACGACATGTACTTATATGTCGAAGAGATGTATCGACTGTTAAACATATGAATTGGCGATCAGTCACGATGAATTTTATCCACCTCTCGGGATTTCGTGTATCACCGCCGTCACGTGTGGATAGGTATGCATACACGTTATTCATTCCTGCGTGCGATATTTGAACGAGATTGACAAATAGTCGACAGCTGACACTTACCGCAGACAACTTGAACTTATAGAACGATCCGATTTTCAACAACGTTTCTTCCCGTCATATTTTTCTAAAATTCTGATGATGAATTTCTGATGGAACGTCGCTTTACGCGTCAGAGGTTAAAAAAAGTGTCTCATTTTTACCTCATGTGGTGATCTACATTCCATCTACACGGTATTCACACGTCGTATTGCTGTTTTTTTGTCTTATACGCTGAAGTATGTAGACAATGAAATTTTTCATAATTCACAGCGATACGTTCCGATTTACAGTCTGAAAAGGAAATTATCTGACAGAATATGATCGTTAAAACTGAAAAGGCCTAAAATTGTCACATTTTTCTAACTAAAAAATTTGCAAGTCAAAGTACTGTCACTTCTAAGGCAAACGAAACCTTTACAGTCCTTGAGAAAGTTGGCGTTCCAAGAAAAATCGTTCGTACGTTTATGCTTATGCTATTTTTAAGCCAGCATGTAGAGAAAAAACATGTTTCTCCATAGCATTTTAAAATATTTACCAAATTTGTGTAATTACTACGCATATTTGTCGAGACATGGCCCGGCAGAAAATTGAATTCAAACGGAAAACCGGAGGATATATTGAAGCTGAAGTTTCGCAACCCAAGGTTGAAATTTTTGTATCCTCGAAAAGAGTAGCGGAATATTAAAGGTGCCAGAGTGATTGTAACAACACCTCAAGCCTGGCTATCTTGTCAGTTCCTCCTTTTATTCTTGGTGCAGAAATGCTTCTGTCAACCGCATACAGGTAGAGAATAGATATCCGAGGGTGGTTCTGGATACAGATTCCCTTACCGACACTTAACGCTGAACAGCTGAATGATCGGATGATCGATGAAGTCAATCATAGTGGGCATATCCTCCACTTTCGAACATTATAGAAAAGGGTTTGTGTCTTGGCTAAGTGTCGGTAAGTGTCGGTAAAGAAATCGGTATCCAGAACCGGCCTTGTATATTATCTACTGTAGAACAAAGTTGTTTAATATCGACGCAGAGTACCGTTTGCAACGACCCTTAAGACGGTCTTGATGGATTGTTTGAAAGTTCTTGTACATACGTGGTTTGGAACGTGAAATACCGAGCTGCCGTATTATCATTGCACATATTATGCAGAGTACAGATCGAATGTTGGCCAAGGTGTGTAAGTGCTTCGTCCGTGAATTGCACACATACTCTTAGATGGTACACAGAGTCCGCGTCGCGAAAACTTTTCCGCTGTGGGGGCCGGTGGCTGTAGGAAAACTTTTCGTTCCACGGAGTAAACAAATTGTCCATAAGGGAACGTGCGGCGTTACGTAACTGATCGCTCGACTTTACGGCTCACACATCCATGTGCAGTATCACCAGAGACAAATCACTACGTTTCGTCGTTATTTTTTCGATGTCGCGTACACTTGTGTTACTTATTGGGAAATATCGATCCCTCTTGAACACGGATGTAGGATATACGCAAAAGATGGAGAAATTTTTACCTCGTTACGTAGCCATGTTTACCCACCGGGGATCATTATGGCTGAAGAATGACGTCTGATGATCACCCCGTGGAGAGTTCGAACGCGATTTTACTCCGCGAGCACTTTTTCTTATACGCCCCGTTTTTGCTTCTCTATTTTTTTTTCCTACGTCTTTTTCTTCAATGCGGTGGTCCAAGCGGACTCGGACCAGGCCGAACGAACTCCGAGACGACGAGCTGTCATCCTGATTACATTCTCGTTCAATTTACCCTTTCGTCGGCAAATTATTATAGTCGGGTAGTCACTGCGGCTATATCTTCAGCAGCTAGTAGAGGCGGCTAGAGATATAGAAGGTCGTCAAGAGTAATTTCAGACCGTAGATATCAAGAAATCAGCTGTATTATAGACGATGTAACGAACCTCCTTTTCAATAAACTTTTCATCAACAAGGCTTCAACATACCGGGAGTTTTATGTTGAACCCGTCGTTTAGTTTCGTAAATCTCTTCAAGAAGCAGCTATGGTTGCCTGTTTCCTAACATTGAGCGGTCAGTTTCACAAAAAACTTCTGGCAAAATAAAAGGTTACCGGGACAAAGTAGACGTAGCAAAAAAGAACATGCCGCTATGGTTATTTGAATTACACTTGTCTGTTTCTATTCACTCAAAATTAACCAAAATATTATTTCAGTGGGATTTAAATTGAATAAATTAGGATACGATCACTGGTAAAAATTATTCACGTTTGAATTATTTCGTGCAGCAGAATTAGCTGCAAGGAACAGAAAAACGGATCTAAATGAAATTGGGATTGAAAATATTCTTGTTCGACCTGCGCATGATTGAAAGGTATAATAATAGTATTAATAATAATAATCACGTCAACAGCGGCTCTCTTAGAAACGGCCAGCCCAGGTAATAGCATGCGGTTTATTACCTGCAAGATAAACGTGGGTGTGGCTTTTATAGGTTGTAAAATCCTTGCAGAGCTCATTCGAGGTCGACTTGATGACCGCTACCACATTTCCACAAGATTTTCTTTGCAGCATTTCTCCATCTTCTTCTTCTGATTACTCTTCGTTACTTATACTTTTTCTTGTTGAAGAGAGCAGGTTTTTACTTTCATGGGCTATTCGTACCCCACTTGGTGGACTACTTTTTTATGATCGTTAAAAAAAAGTGTGCAGTTGTTATTTTTCACCACTTATCATTTGGTGACTGCACCTGTATAGTGGGTGACGAATAAAATTGAAAAAGAAGAAAAAGCAACAACGTAGATCGGAGAAAAGTGAAGAAGTATCTAATAATCTTGGAACTCAACTCAAGTCTGAATTTTTTATTCATACGGCAGTATAAAATCCGACCAAGCATCACACTGTAAACTAACTTGGACATCTGGTCTAATGGATAGAATTAAACTATATTATACTAACCGCATGTCTGACACACAGACTATTTGTTTTGAAAACTTGTGCTACGGTACTCCATCAGGACGGATGGAAATGAAGGGCGTACGTTAGGTGTACGTGAAACTATTCTGCGACACAAATAACTGTGTATAGATAGGTACTCGTGATGTTACAGAGTCGAAAAGTTAAATTGCGTTTAGTAGACGTACGAAACTGCTAGCGTTACGCAAACAACGCTGCAACGATTGAACGACGTTGAGACGAAATTAATTTTTAATTATACCAAATTACTTTGTGAATAAAAAAAAAGCACAATAAAGTTTTTGTAATCTCGTATACATAATGTCCCTCGCAAAGTTTGTTTCATGATTGAGTTTGTCGTGTAATTTTTTTTCATGCTCTCAATCGATAACTCCGTGTATAATTAACGGTGCAAAATATATACATACATTATTGTAGAATCTGTGTTGAATGTTGTACCTAACGCCGATTTATGACTCTAAGGTGTTTCAAACAGTTTTATTTTAAATAGCGCGTTAGCCTCAAGACATTATTCAGTATATCCAAAAATATACTTCAACCATTCTAACCTGAAATTAAACCCAAATTTGTACACCTTTTCACGTTTGGTCTCACGAATTGATAGCTGATTTGAACGATTTTTTTTTTTTTTTTTTTATCAACAAATCAAACTCGTCAAACGTAGTTTTCACGGCATGAATTTTAAAGTTTGAAAAAAGTGTCCAATTGTTTATTCCTCGCGAACGGATACTATTAAAGAAAATCGCCAGACGGTGAGACGTTTCGTATTTTCTACGTCAATCATACACGGGATTGCAAAAATTATAATTTGCAACAAAAACGAATTACACGAGAATGTCAGACGATTGTTGTATAAAATGTATCTGATACACGAGTAATAAGGTAGAGTGAGGGCACAAAAGTGATGTGATTTCAAGTAATATAGTTTTACCAGAGTTGGAAAACATTTTATTGAGCTTGGATATTGTGTAAGGGCTGGTGAATCCACGGGTGACGTTTCTCCTCTTTTATCCTGTTGTTCCGAGTTTTTATTCTACATTTTTATTTCCCTCTTTTTTGCTGCCATTTTTATTTTTCTTCCGCTCTTTGGTATTGTACGTATTATTAAAAGTCCAAACAGAGGCAAGTGATTTTAATACTTGCAACAACTGTGCTTTGTACAGAAAACCGTAAAGTACGGTAAAGGAACGAGGGGAGAGATTTACAGGGAATAAAATTGCTGTAGGTATCGCTTTATACCTACGTTTTCTCGGGTTACTTTTTTTTCTACTCATTCCAAAAACACAAAAACTCGATTTGTGAACAAATGGCTATAATCATTTGGTTTTAAATTTTTTTCAACAATTCGAACGAGACAGTTAGGTTAGGTTAGGTTGGGTTAATAATAAATTTAAAATATATAAATTTACCCTTTATACGTTTTTTTCTCACTTTTTAATTACTTCTTTCGCCTGTAGCTTCTACGACAAAAGCTTGCCCATTTCCATCTTGGTCTAAAAATTTTCGTTTCTCGACAACGAATTCACGAGAAAAACTTTAAGCCAATCTATTGCTGTTATCCGTTCGAAAGTTGATTTTTTGTGTTTTTTTTTTTGGAACAGTAAAAATCACATCCATGGTAAAAAAAAATGTGAAACCAGGTGAAAGATGTTTTTTTGTACACTACATCATATTTAAAAATAGAAAAAATGTCACCGATGGTGAGAGTCACACGTAGTTCGGTTTGGTGTGAAATGTCTCATGATAAAATAAAGTAAAATGTCGATTTTCATCGATACTCGAATATCGCCGTTAATATTTAATTATTCCTTATTCGCCCCTCTTCGGTTGCTATCCTTCGTCTTATTGTTAGATATAGTGGCTGAATAATTGCCAGACTCGGCAAACGCGTTCGAACGAGACGCAGGGGTGAAAAGGCTGATAAAAAGTAGGAAAGCCGCTTGAGTCGCCTCATGACTTTATCACAGCACACCGAGACATGAAAAAAATGAAAACCCTGAAAAGAAAGCAAGATAAAAAATATAGGTGAGTGAAGAAAAACACACCCTTGGGTACTGATCCTCGTACATACTCCGCAAGCTATTCAATTTCACCGACAACTTTTTCATCCCCAAAGGAGCCCTTTACCTTTTCCTTCATATTTCCTAATTTCATAAACTTGGAAAATTAAACGAGATGTCCAAACTTTCGAACCCTGACATTATTTTTTCGTTCATTTCTTGTGTTGTTTTTTTTTTTTTTTATTGTATCTCTCTCTTTCCGGTATTTCGATATCAAATCGCAATTTTATCAATTGTTTATTGTAAATACCTCATAGATCGAGTATTTAGTTTTTATCTACTTGAAAAACTGTTTTCGTGCTTCTCAGCTTTAAGAAAACTTACCCTCGTTTCGCTTCATCGATAAATGTATTTACGTTTGCACCCTGGTTTCCCGTCTCTGCAGTTCGTCTTGTCAGCCCAGTTTTCTCCTGTATACATATATTTTCGTCGGGTTTGTTAACGATTTTGCGCCCGCCCTTTTTGGGCGGTAAAAACGGCAGATGGCTGGTTGAAAGAGGAAAAAGCAGACATGTATAGATATATCGAAGACAAGAAAAAGGGAGAAAGCAGGGTGAAAGCTCGGTTCATTTTCGACCCGTAAAGTTTGATCCCTTGGCTTTTCGTTAGCTCGACTCTTTCCTTCCGGCGTTATCCGCGGGCTTTCACTTCGCTTCCTGCGAACACGCTTCTGTATATTATACCTAAATCAAATGTTCGGTACGGAAAAGTTGGAAAAAATTTTACGGGTAAAAATGAAAAAAAGAAAAATAAAAACAGAAAAGAAGAGGAAGAGATGACGAGAAAAAACCGCGTCAATTTCCTCGACCTTTCACCCTGATTATCACAAGTCATGTTTACCACGGGCTCTGTGCGCAAATATAACGTGTCCTAGTACTTCCGCCTGTGCAAACTTAGCTATGACTCGGAGAGCTAGGGTGGCCTTTGCACACAAATTCATCTCTCTAAATCCATCCCATTGTGTATAACGGGATCGTAAACATTTACGGTAAACGGAGTGAAGGGCTTAACTGTGTTTGCGCTCCTTGAAATGAGCTTGCATGCACTATACACTCAGGTTCACGTGATCGACGTTGACACGGCGACGGGACTGCAAGCTGCATAAATGCGGATCAGGAAAGCTGATCAACCCTTACTCGACAAAGGCCGTGAGGATGGTTCTGATAATCTTCGTCGTCGTTACTGCTGTTTAATCGCGTTATCAATCGGCGGGATGTACGCGAGCTTTCGTGTGAGCGTGAGAACCGTCCGACACGGGTTGAGTAGTTTTTGGTGCTCATACCTTACCGGTCCCATCAGCATCATCCAACCACGCGGTGCTCGTCGTTTTCGCCAATTATCAAAGCCCCTGCTACAGTACTCTAACGGAATTTAACCAAAAGCTGAACCTGGATCAAATCCCTTCACTGATGCTCTGTTGTGAAGCTTCGTAATCTCGTTTCGGAGATTGGCACGTGATGAGGGTGGTTCCTGTTCAACGGAGGCAGAATGACCTCTTTTTATTTATCTGTTTCAACGTCCGTTCGATTCAAACGAAGATTTTGATAGTGTCCAACCCGAATGCCAATCGCTTGACAAAATTATACGCATGCAGGAAACGGATCTTGTTTCGCGACAAAGATACGCTTGGATCGAGTCTTTGTATTTAATTTTCACTATCCGTGCGTATAAATTAATCTTTGCTGAAAATGTAAAGTTGAGAAAATCAGATTTTCCGCACTGAAGCTGGGATTATCGACTTTATTGCCCGCAGTATGCCTGGAATGGTTTTAAAGCAGGCAAGAAGAGCACGCTCAGCGAGAGCACGTAAAGGACGTTGGAAAGATTTTCTAGAACTTTCGAACGCCACGGTACCTTAGATTGCCAATATAAGTTAGTGCAGTTTGAAGAAAAAAAAAAATCTTTCACGTTTTATTCAATTCTTCCTGACTCGAATTTATTCTATATTTATTGATAAAGTTCTCGTTCGCTTTATTATACTGTAATTTTAATTTCCTTCTTTTCTTTTACAGTGTTACATTTTGTTAATTGCATTGTTTTGCAATGACTGAAGTCCTGTTTCTAAATAATACTACAAGAGTTTTAGAACAAATCTTACTACAATCGTATATGCTTGTACTTCATCTTTATCAGAAATAGTCAGGAATAATGTAACCACCAAAAATTGATGAAGAATGCAAAGCTTTGTATTTTATTATACTGAACGTCAGAAAATTTATTGTTATCTGTAGGTACCTACCTTTTTTTTTCTCACCCCTCGAATTCTATTCTCCATTTTGGGTGGGTCCGAAGCCATGATCCAACGTGATCTACGAGACCGAGTGAAGAAAAGCTCTAGATTTCGGCTGAATAATATATATATATATATATATACGCCGCAATAGGCGTAACACAAATAATTTGTGAGCCCTTGGCATTTCTTCTACGTTTCAGTTTTTTTTTTTTCTCATTTCGTTTTCATCGAAAAAGTTGTGGGTACGTTAGAAAAAAAATACGTTCGTTAAGCGAGTATTCATTACCTTTCTTTTTCAGTCCAAGACCCTCTAGTTCTTTCCACCTTCTAATCAGTCTTCTTCGCTTTGAGATATTCTTGGGACGCACCATAGGTATAGGTATACATATATGTATACACCGATAGACGCCGAGTACTTGTAGATTCGACGCGAGTCCAAGGTTCTTCATGGCGCATAGCAGTCGTGGTTCTAGAGCAGCGACTCTCTCAGTCTTTTCATACGCTCAGATCCCAGGTATAATTCACCTATTCATGGATGTATATGTTTTGTATTTAGACGCGTATGTATAGGTACTTAATTTCGGCGAATGAAACACGTGTGTAGACGATTCGTATAACAGATTGCAGCGTGACGGGCACCGGGCTGCCTCAAGGTTCGAGAAAATGAAAAGCTACGTTACTCGAAAGCACAGATTATGCTCAGTTCTGTACGAATTACCGTGTAGACGTATATAAAATTTTAATAAGGCCCGCATAGCTTTCCTTTTCACGGTTTATATACCTCAACCTTTCAAAGTCTCTTTCATTTTTTCAGACTGTTCAAGCGATTTCTGCTAGTAGATAGACAACGATACCGATTGTGAATGTAGATTCCGTCACTGACTTTTACCAACAGTTAAGCCAAGACGCAAACCTTTTCCCAGAATGATCGATGGTGGGGCAAATTATCATTAAAGAAATCATTTGATGACCGATATAGTCAGCCAGAGTAGGGACTCAAAGGTTTCGAAATAAGGCTTGTGACTTGGCTCAAGTGTCGGTAACATGTCGGTAAGGAAATCTGTATCCAGAACTGGCATTTCCCATCAACTTCTGTTATGTCAAGTTTCGTTAGTTGGATTTCGAGTCATTCAAAAATTTACTATTCGATGACTTGTTCCTCTTCTCCTTTTTTTTTCGATTAATTCCGTATTCTCTAAAATCTGTATTACTGCGGTATTGACCGTAGTTGTAATACAATTGCTCGAAATCGCGTGAAACGATGTTCAGCGAGCTGGAAATTGGCATATAATTATTCCTACTATAAATTGGCGTTTTATCTGTACACGAGGCAAAGAAATTCCTGTTTTCATTTCTTCTCTCCGTTCTTCCGCTTGTCGTATTGAACGATACTAAGAACTGCGAAGTTCATTTCCATACATTACTAATTAATCGCATGACCATAAATAATGCTTGTCAAGTGATAAATGTAACAAGGCTGCGTGAACCTTACGCGAAACATCCGCCGTGTTCCGTTGCGTTTTTCTTATTCTTTTTCCACCCCGCTATTCGACCGCAGGCCATGCGGATAAACACAAGATTAATTTAATCAGCGAGCTGTTTGTTTTATCGTTTACAACTTTTTCATCATATTTGTCATAACAACAATAATAAAGTAAAACAGGTGTACAGTACTATATTATATTACAAGAAATGTAATTCATTTGCTTGTGATTCATTTATATTTTTTCGATGTTCATCATATATTGTTCCGAACGAAAAACAAAAAAAAAAAATAAATAAATAAAAAATACAGAAGCCCTGTTAAAAATAAAACTACTGTATAGGTAAGTCTCACTTCTTTTTTTTTTTCTTTTTTTTTTTTGTTCTCGTCAATGACAAACGAATACCAATTATTCACTCGTTTCGGTGAGACTCAGAGACGCGCGGAACCGCAGCTGCGGAGCGGGGATTAGGGTTTGACGAAAAAAGTGAAAATTAATCGATTAAATTAAACGCTGGCCGTAAAGTAGATATAAAGGTATGTGTTTATATAGTGAGAGATTGAGGAACTTGACCTTGGAAAATAGCAGGCTGCAAGGTGGTACAGAGTAAATTTACGAGTAATTAACTGCAATTACGGCCATCCCAGTAGCAGCTGCGCTATACGGCGTGCTGGACGAAACAAATCACCTAGGGGATGTAGATGGCCGCGCCCTGATTGGGTTCCGTTGGGAACAATAGACCCTCGGTTTCGGAAGGCTTTATCCCTCGGCGATGGTAGAATTTCTCTTTAAGGGACTCCAAGAACTCTGGGACCTTCTCCTTTGTCGTGAGAACTACTGCGCATCCGCCCCATCTACAACCGCATTACGGAAGTGTTATATGGTTATTGATAATTAACTTACCGAGAAATCCTCAGAGGTATATATAGAAAATGTGATGTCCGGTGAAACGAATTACGCCGTTACTTTCCCATTGCTAATTATTGGGCAATATTTGATTCTATGTTGAAATGGTTTTTTTGATGACCTGCAACGGAATTATCACGCAGAACGTTTTAAAATACGAGTGATGATGTAATCATGAAAGTCAAATCAATGGATAGGATTAAGTATTTACAATATCGAAAAAGAATAGAATAGTTTCATTTCATGCTATGGAAAATTTATCTGATAGAATTTGTATTCGAAGAAAATTCCTTTTACGCATTTGTCCGGATGTTAAACAGAATAGAAAAATATGCAACACGCCGTCACTGAGTAATGACTGTGTAATAGATTCCTGGTGGTGTATATTGGGTTAGAATCAGAGGTGAGAACACATCGATTATAAACTGTATTACGTGACATCTATGTAACAGAGTTGATTGAAATTTCCATTAATTGAGTAAACGTATAACAGGAAACCCGTCGCGATCGTTACGACGGTTCGTCAACGTGGTTCGCTCATAACGAAACTTCTCTCTATTAATTGTAAAACATTGATTTTCACGAGCGATCGAACCCGTCTCATATATTAGTCACAAAGTTACTTGCAGACGTGGCCTGTAATTAAACTGTTTCAGGTTAACACAATATTTTCACTTTTCCCCATCTTTGGTGATACGACGCAAGTATTAGTTTTTATCGAAAATCACTTTTTCTAACTTCAATGAATCTTTACGTTTTTGAATCTCTAGAACCCATACAACAGGTTTTTGGATTTCGGTTTGTCCGACAAACTCCCGCGATGATCTCGGAAACGACTCGCTGAAAAGATTTGAAACTTATTGTTAGAGTATTTTATAATCGAATGATGGACATGAAAAATTGCTATCAATGAAATCATTTCATGATTTCAGTTTCAGATTTTTCATTCGGCCGTTGTCGAGATCAAAGCAGAAGCTTGTCTGACAGACCAACAGACTCTTACCCCTTTTCATGGCGACGAAAATTCTTTTTTTTTCCCCTTTTATTGGAACGAAGTATAAACATTAGTTTATGCCGAAATAAAAATCCTCCTAAAGTATAGTAGTTACGTTTTGGCAATTAGACTGGCTTCATTCTAATATAAATAATAAGACAGTCGCTTACGAAGATCTGTATCTGGTTTTCCCAACGTAAAGAAACGCGCTGTTGTCATTTTTAAGATAATTTAATCGTCTGCACTAGAGTCTTATTTATCCGTATAAAACCGTATTCACAATTATTTTAAAAAATTTTCCGAAGATACTAAAACGAGTGTCTTTGTCTGACACTTGTTACTTGAATAAGAAAAAGTCATTTTCACACTCACACTGTAATTTTGGTCATTTTTTTTCTTATATTCCATGCAAAATCCTGATTTTTTTTTTAATTCAGAATGATTAGGATATTTTGTGAATCCATAATTGTTTACAATCGTCATGAATAAAAAGATAGAAAAAAAGGTATAATCGTGAATGTAATTCGTTAGCGGAAAAATTTGATAATAAACGTATATTAAAAACGCTGGGAATTCATTGATTTACAAAACAAAGATCTCAGAATGTCGATTAAATTACCAATATTCAATGCATAGGTTTAATTTTCACCCTCCTTAGGGGTTCATATAAATAGTACCGAAGGTTGCATCTATTCTCGGTCTAAAATTGTATTCCGTAAAAATAAACATTCACGTAAATCTCATTCAAGAGCATTATCTAAAACAATGTTGATAATTCACCCCGTATTCGCCCCATTTTAGGGATTCTTTACAGTTTCAATAAATTTTTCACATCAAATTCGCATTCAGTATCGAAGAACACTCAGGACCCGTGTAATCGCACTTCCTTACCAACAACGACTGATTAGCGTGAATGAAGGGGTTAAAAAACTCCTTCGCGGGACATCGGCGTGGTTATGTCGACAAATTATATCGTAAGGGTGACACCACGGACAACCGTATGAGAGAAAAGAAGAGAAGGGGGGATAAAGGGATAAACGGGGGTCGACTCACCCAGCTCCAGTTAGGCGAGCTCCAAGGGCTCCGCACTCCATCGCATCTTCGACCAGACGGTTTAGCTCCGGATGACTACACTCGTACATCTGGTCCAGGCTCACGTGACTTTGGGTCATGAGATGTCCGAGATGACGGAGACGCTCCTTATCGCTTTTCCCATCTCGCTGATTTATTTCACGAAATTCAATCACCCTCGCTGCCTCTGCGGATGTAATTATTGTTATAACGCGTCGTATCGAGACCGGAATTTGACACTTGTGTTATTCGGAAAAAAATACCACCCATCCTAACTGTCGGGAAGAGAAAAAGAGAAATTCAATGTTGAGAGATTGAGGATAATATTGATCGAATCATTTGTTTGGAATATAAATATTTTAATCTTCATCGCGAAGATGTCTTCACGACAGATGGAATAAAAATGTTGATACAGTTGTTTCGTTTTAATTTGAACGAAACAAAACATTTTATTTCATGTTCGAAACGAGGGGTACGCATATATTTTACCGCTACAACTTATCTGTGAAATATTCGTCGAGTAACGTAATTGGTTAAAAAGACTCGTCTGCTTTTTGCTTTATCTCAACAAGTTACCAGCGAATCAAAAGGAGCTGCTTTTAAAAATTTTTAACATTTATGGGGCAGGTACAATTTTTTAAAACGATTTTAAACTTGAAAAAAGGGAGGGGAAAAGTTACAACGAACGACCTAATTCACTTTATTGTTAGATATGAGATCAGGGAAGATAAATATCGTTGAGCAAGAATTTATCATGGATTGACTCGGATTACGACATTTCAATTTTCGTATCCCATTACATGGTACGGACGTACTACATAATACGTAACTTATGTGTGTTGGAGAGCGCTGACTTGCGTAAGAAAAGTTGTTGTGCAACGCAAAGACGATTTATTGGCTTGCAATGAGTATATAATACACATATCAGATACCTATGTATGATAGAATGGATGGAATTTTTGGTAAAGTAAGAAATCGATAGAACCTTGGCTGCAGAATTGCGACGAAACGGTTCGTCGCTGTTTCGGTAATATAAAAAGTTATGGCATCGTATAAAAGAAAGAAGAATGGCAACTGCAAGATTGATTGTACAAGCGGTACGTCGTATATTGCGTTATAATTAACGAAGCCGAAACACGCAACGTTGAAGAATTAGGGTAGGGATTGTTTTCTCTCTCTCTCTCCCTTTCTATCTCTCAAATAAGGATGATCGTATAGAAAATTTGACAGGGTCCATCCTCGACCCAATCTCAGCGTCCTCCGAAATCGCCTCAGTCATTCATTCCACAGTCTGCACTCATTTTTTCAATCATATTTTCTTTTATCGAACTTGCGTAAATCCGCCAAAACTTTTCGTCACACGGCGAATGTGGAATCGGGTATATTCACCTTGGAACACGTGCAAAGCTCGCTGTCTCAGTTTGAAGGGTTGCGAATTCTTGAAACTCTTCGTCAGTGAAACTTTTTTCAAGTATTCGAGCGTTGTTTCGAGGGTACTGCATATCTGTCCGGGATAATGTTAAAATCATCCATTAAATTCACCGTTTAAGGATTGCCTTAGTTTAATAATTACGCCATTTTTTGGCGATATATGAACGCGTATTAAAACAGCAATAAGCTTAATTTTTAAAGATTTCTTTGCCGAGAGGCAGACGAGATGCAAAATAAAGGATCGTTACTTCTGACATCCTGATCATTGTGTTGTAATTTGTGAATCGATACTGCCATTTTGTTTTATATTTTATACCTCTTCAAGACTGTAAGAATCTTGGTCCAATTCCCGTTCAACTATGCCCGCCATTTCGTTAAGATTTTTGTTGAGCTTCGCTTGAACGTCGACCAATTTCTTCACTTCGTCCCATTTCAGCCCGTTCCTTTTCGCTATTATCTGCGATAGAGCGAAACTCACGTATTTAACTGCAAATTTATACTTTCGTTCGTCTGCGATGTAATTATATGAAATTTCTTCTGCAAGAATTGTCGGAATTTAAGCTTCGATTTTCCCAATTCGGAATTCTGTTGCGTTTTAATTATTTACGGAGGGCTATAATGGAATGTGAGTGAAAAAGGAGGACAGTGATTAAACAAAGTCTAGCACTGTCATCCGCCGGAAATATTTTGCGAAGGACAATTTTGGCGTGACAGATGACGTTTTTTCACGCGATCAATACACGTACAATAAGAAAAGGTTACAACGAGATATTAATTTTACAGAGCGAGGAACAAGCATATCAGTAAAGAGACACGAGGGTTCAAATTGAAAGTTGAAAAACGTTTCAAAATCACCGGATCCTGTAATTGTCATAGTCAAGACAAGTGATTCTGAAAAGTTACTCGTTTGCGAATCATGTATTGGTTTACTTTCATGCGAAAATTGGTATTTGTTCCTAGAACATAAAAATTAATTAAATCACCGATGCGATGTTTGGCAAAGTTATAAAACTAGGTATTATTCAAATTTTTGGAAAATCGAACGAAAGCAAAAACGCGAATTTGATGAAATAAAAAACGTCGAATTATTTTTCGATATTTATCCTGAAGTGGGTTCGATTCGAAATTTTAAGATTTTAGAATTGAAAATATACGTGCCATTGAATTCTTTATCAAACAAGACTTTTTACAGTAATTTTCGATGAACTAAGCGCAGCGAGGACAAAATTGATGTTTACTATTATATATTCACTTTGATATTTAACACTCAATTATTTGCCAAAATACTCTCCACTGTCCACCAAGTTCAACTTTCTGCAATCTGAAGTTGAAAAAGTCGACTATGTGCATAAAAAAAAAAAAATAAATAAATAAATGAACAATGTATGCGAAAAAAGCAAAGAAACCAAAAATAATTAGTTCACATTTTATGTTTTCACGATTCAGCAAAAATTAAAGTAAATACGTCGGATGGAAAGCTACGTCATTATATCTTATAATCAAAAAACTAGTGAAATTTATTTTTTAACAAAAAAGTAAAAAGTACGACTTAATTATTCAACGTTTCTCTGCTTCATATTATTACTATCATTATCATTATTATTATTATTATTATTATTATTGTTATTATTATACCCATTTGAAAATCGGAGTTTTTATTTTACGCAAAGACCCAATTATCGGTATAAAAACAATCTCGTTTGTGGTTATTATGATTTTATGGTAAATCGTAATAAATAAATAAATATGATAAAATTATGGGGAAATGGGGGAATAATATTGGAGGGTGAATTCGTTACCTGGGCAGCGATTCGGCACTCCGCCACCCTGAGGTTATAGTCGGAGGTCGACGCCTTGTTGTGACGCGCCAGGGAATGAGCTATTACGAATACGGCGCTTCTGGGTAAGGTTACGTCGAAAGCTCGAAGGGGATCGAACTCAATGAGCTTCGCACAGCCTGAAACAACCCGTTTGAACACCTCTCGTTAAATTAGACCCATTGTCAGAGAATTTACCGAGAACGGATAATGGATATACGAGATCGAAACAATCCGGTCTATTTCCGCAATCGAACAACGGTCTGCCGGTGATATTCCTGGGTTTGGAAATAACTGGCAATTAATTAGCAACACATTTAGCCAACATCCTATTTCAGGTACAAACTCCACTCGGCGAAAATCCCTTTCCGGTGTTACGTCTGTGGTGGTTGTCTATTCCCGAGCGGTAAAGAATTGATCGTTTCAGCTTCGCTTTTACGCTCTAGAATAACCGGAGGTTAGGATAAGGGTGAAATAAATATAGGTAGTAGAATGGTTGAAAAAAAATCAGCCATTTGTTTTTTTAAATCCCCTATGAAATATTATACTTTGGGGCGGGCGAGGAAAGGGGGGGGGGGGGGGGGGGGGAAGATGCCTGCCAAAAGCTGAGCTCTTGATGTTAGTATTTTACAGATCGCCCATCGCGGATTTCTATTTTCCATTTAAATAGCATAGGAATTTTTTTTTTTTTTTTTTTTTATCATAGAATTTTTCAACTCACAAACAAATTTTAATGCAATTTGAAATTGTTTTTTTTTCCAAGATATGGAATGGAAAATTATAAACTACAATGTTTGAAAAGGAATTTACCGTTAAAAGTAGAATTGATATCAGTGAGGTTATTTATCATTGAAAGTAGAGCTTTACAAATTAAAAATTTGTGACAGGCATAAATTATGACAGGCATCTTTTTTTATCCCTACAAAAGTATTTCAGAGGGGATTAAAAAAAAAAAAATTCTAATAGGTAGGTTTAGAATATCAATTATATGCACCCAGAAAAATTTCATTTGATGTAGTAACTATAAAAATTCAGTGAAACAGGTATCGTTACAAAAACTGTTTGAATATTATTGAAATTACGAAAAACGAGGTACACGTAACTATTTTGCGCTATCGTCGATCCTTTTTTGGTTATTGCAACGCAAAGTCAGTTAGCTTAGTTTACTCTACTTTTTTATTTAAACAAGGCTTTAACGTCAATTTATCGTTGTACAAGCATTAAATTTCCGCAACAGTTGCAAGAAAATACAGCAACAGCGATCGTAATGAGAAAGAATAGCAACGGATGCTAGACTTTCCGGTAACAGCTAGAAAACTAATTTTCATTTCGTATCTAGAACTATATCATTCGATCGTGGTAAAAAATAAAAACAGTCAAGGACTGAGCGGTAATCGGAACTAAACATTTCTCTCATTGTGGTTATTGTGAGGTACTTAATGGAACAGTAGAAATCAAGTGTGCAGTTCGGAAGGTAAGGAGTCTAAAATGTGAGATTGTTGAGAGTTGGGAGGGGGAGGATGTTGGTTGATCAAAAGCGATAGCGAAAAGCGTGATGCTGGATGGATATAGTAGGGCAGAATTGAGACTGTGGGCGTGACGTAAGAAATGTGAGAGTTAGGAAGTAGTAATAGCCGGGTGTGGTACGCCGGACGTAACAGCAGTTCGAAACAGGTCGCTGAACGCTGGTATAGTTCGCTGTTGGCCCGTCCAACTTCTGCACGATGTGCATTTTGACACGCACGCGACTATTGTTTCGCATTGTTCGCATTTCATTGCTGAGGTTTTTATTTATAGCGAATTTTTGCTGTAAATCTTGTGCATGCTTTTAACTTTGTAAAATAGCGCTTAGTCGGACGAATTCTTACCGAATTTCCTTTTTATATTCCGGTGATATTTACAAGACCGTGTTAGATGTTTTTTTTTTATTTTTTTTTTTTCTTTTTCGACAACACGTTGACATTTACAGTCCTTAATTTTCACCAAAATTTTTGCGAAATTATCCAGGTTGCTGAAGTTTCACGAGTCGCGGTTCTGAGAAATGTTACGATTGAAACGTATCTGAATGTCGAAAAAGAAAATTGAAACACAATTTGGGAGAATTACTCTTTTCGAATGAGAATTATGCGGAGTTTTGGAAAGAATTGCAAAAATGAAGATCTCGCGAAGAACGAGATAACAAGGAAATCAAGAAGAAAAAATAGTACAGCTAACACAGAATTTTGAAAAGTCTAAAGAATTTTCGAATACGGAATTTCGTTTTTTAAAATTACGCACACACGCCGGCAATTATCGTTGGAAAGAATTTTTTTTCGACAATAACTGATTCGGACAACTTTTTTGCAGCAAAAAATTTTCACTCGATACGAGTTTTTTGTTCTTGGCTGATCGCACATTGATCCAAACTACTTCTGACTCTTTCACCTCGCATACTGTATGTTTTATGCTTGAAAGGCGCAGTAAATCATAATGCATCGATGATGTTTTCAACCGTCGGCGGTTCAAGGTTACCAGTAACGAAAAACACGATATTCACCTTCCTGGCCGAGAAAAGCGATTGCCTGGTCCATTCCACCGCCCTGAGTTCCAATGTATCGTTCAGCCCTTGCGCTGATTGTTCCCATGTCTTCTTTCGACCGATTACACTGCAATTTAAAATCTGTTTAAAGCCTCGTCGATACATGCGATGCGTGTACGTATCAAATTTCTGAAACGAAAAGCTTCTACGGGATCAAAGAGTTAATGTTGATCAGTTTTCCAGTAACACGACATATTTCTGGAATTATTGAACATGTAATTAAACCAGTTTTCGGCATCACGAAATACTTTCTGTAATTGACCGCGTTCTAATTACAAACTATTTTTCCAATTTGTAGAGAATTACTCTTTTTACTTTTGTAATTTGTGATCGAACGTAGAAACGATATTGCTTACTTTTGTCATTTACAATTGGGCGAAAAAACGATGCCAATTATTTTTGTAATCGGGTGAAAAAAACGTTACTAATTACATTTGTAATTGGGCGACGAAACTATACTAATTGCTTTTGTAATTTGTAATCAGAATAAAACAGAATACCAATTACAATTGTAATTTGTAATTTGAGGAAGAGAAAATGCTGATCACGAATGCACCATTGCGAGCATTTCCTCGTTTGCTTGAAGTGAGCGAGAGTCGAGGATAGAAAAATAAAAAAGAGAAACAGCGCGTTGTTGTCAACAAAATCTAATTAATCATAAAGTTTTCTGCCCGCGTAACTATAACAGATCTAGGTTTATATTCATATCGACTCTATCCTACGGGTATAAATTTTCCCAAGCTATTGCTTTCCGTATTTCTGCCTATAATTAATCTATGCATTGGCACGCCCATGTATTGCATACCTACGCACGTTTATATAGTATAACCTGGAGCATTCTACGTGAATTAAACCTGTCTCTGACTCTCACTGGGTAAATTTAATTTGAATGAAAGTTCGACTCCAAACTCCTTGATTTGACTTGCGAATATATTCTTAACAATACATCTTTTATGAAGCAGTAAACATTATCGTCAAATTCAAAAAAAACCTTTCTGCTCGTTTGATAAGATGACGTATCGATCAATAATGCCTAGATTTGGGGTCTTTTACTGTTTATCATGATTCGACGAATACAAACCACATTTCAAAAAATCAATCAAATTGTTCCGAAAATTAATAAAAATCATTTGGTCGACAATATAGTAAGTAATAAGTAATAATTTTGTTCAAGTTGTATGAAGTTTTTCAGAGCGTATTTAAATAAGTCAAACTGTTAAATAACATACGAATCACACGGTGAAAAGCTTTTCTCTCACTGCAGTTTAGTAAAAGCGAGTCGTTCATTGCTTAAATAGCTCTCGGATACGAGTCGCACATGCGACTCATGAATGACATGAACCAGGCAACGCATGTTGCAAATTTTCGCGGACGAAGCAGCTGGGGTTGAGTATATTTTTTGCTCTAGTTTTTTTTTCACTCTGTCTGTCTTGCGATAAGAAAAACAACCGGTGTGTGAGTTGTGCCCGTGGAACAAAAAGCTGCTTGGAAAAAAAAAAAGAAAAAAAAAAAGAAAAGAAAAGAAAAACGTTAATTAAAATAGCTTTCTACTTCATTGTTGATACATAATTAATAGCCTTTATTTTTAGAAGTTGGTATGTATATTATTTATATGCTGCTACAGGCGTGGCGAGTGATGCGTTAAAAAATTACGAAACGGATGTATGAGTGAAAGTTTTTTGCCCGTCTGCAAGTTGCCCCTGAGTGAAAATCAATGTTTTACAATTAGTAAAAACATGATTAATGCGGCTAGAAAATTCAAAATAATACGAAAACAAAAAAAAATAAATAAATAAATAAATAAAACAACAGAAAACACACACGCACGTGTATAAAAACTTTTTACACGGATAAAACTTTAGAAAATCATTTAGTGTAACCGAGTTGGCAATTTTGTGTGACATAAATTGTCCGGGACGCATTTTCATATAAAAACAGCAGATGAATGATCGTAACAATTTAAAATATATGTATTATGCATTCCTGACGGCTTTCCGAGTAAAAAAGAACTCCTATCGAGTTATTCGTTACCATTCGGTATCGTTTAATTTATATTTATGTCGTTGATCCGTGGCAAGTGAAAACAGCAATGGGTTAAACTTCCGTGATACTGGGGTAGTTTTAAAGTGGATTAGTTGCGGGCATCAAACAAAGGAACAAGTTTTGGAACTGCGGTATAATGATCTCGTTTTAGGAGTGCGAAGGGACGGAAGGCTGAGCTCGACGCGAATCTCGTGAACACTAAACTCGCCAAATTTAGGCACAAACTTTACCCGAGTTTTAATATATAATACACGGAGAGGATTTCCTGCGGCGAATTGTCCGTTTTGTTTATACTTAATTTATGTCTCACTTGAGTGGAAGAAATTCTAACCGACGTTTTATTCGCGATGTTTATTGCAATAGTTTTATCCACCCAGAAATTTTTCCAACATTTTTCCGTCGCTTTATTGTGTCTTAGAAAAATTACGCTGTCAGTCTTACACAGAAGAATGTGTGAAACGTGGACTTTATATCGTGTTGAAGTAAAAACACAAAGTGTTATTAGAAATTATGAAATTCCGGAAAATTTACCGACTCACAATTTGCATGAATTGAAATAAATTTATACGACACGAATTCTGAACAGACGGATAAAAATTCTCGTCAACTCAAATTGCTGTATAAATATTTGTTACGTTCATTTTGGTTTTGTAATGTACAATTCAAAACTGTTGGAAAGGGTAGGGGAAAAAAAAAAAAAAAAAAAAACAGGAAAGCGTGGATGGATGAAAAAACACTTTTGGTTACAATAAGAAAACAAATATCGTTTTCAATAAAATAATAGTAATGGAAGTGTATTGTGGGTATTGAGTAAATGTCAGTTTGTTAAAAAAAAAAAATTCACTTGCAAAATGCTCGAATCGAAACGTCTGATGAAAAATTTCCAAGGAACATTATTTAAACGAAATTTTGGACCAATGAAAGATGAAAAAATGTTCGGCTGTTGATTGTGTTGTAAATTTTTCGAGGGATTCGTTGCGTGTCGGAAAGTTTTAGCCTCACTACTGCATCAGCAGCGCCCCGCTTGATGTTCTTAAATCCTAATACGAGTTTCCGATCGCTTTTGATGAGAAGTTGTAGATGCCGGAGGGCTCCGCAACTTCGATTGAGGGGCTGAGCAAAGAATAAATAAAAAAAACAAAATAAAAAAAAGAAACTTTCCGACCAAATTGGAAGTTGACGAGGCGAGAGGCGTTCGGTTTCGCAGCTCTGCTACAGACTTTCAGATCGTATCCAACCCCAATTGACCCCGAACCGCTACGGGAATTTATTTCCCTCCCTCTCACTCTCTCTCGCTCTCTCTCTCTCTCTCTCTCTCTCTCTCTCTCTCTCTCTCTCTCTCTCTCTCTCTCTCTCTCTCTCTCTTTCTCTTCCTTTTTCTACTTCTCACCCCCTCAGCTGCGCACACTTTGTCGCCATATAATTTCATTTTCTATTTTCCTCCTTTCTCCATCCCTTTCTTCGCTTTCTTTCAGAATTTCTCTCCGTTATACATCGAACGTATAAATGGAAGAAATTCCTGCAGCTTTTACACCATACCGTAGATTACTCATATTTTTGTCGGATGAAAAAATTTCGACGCAATGTATAATAAAATACAAATATTAATTCTACAATTCTCAAAAACTCGTCGTTGAAATTAATCTGTGCATGAGAAATATCGCTGGATGAAAATATCAGTTGTCGTTATTGAAACGTACGAATATTGTGATGCTTTGTCACGTATTTCCCGATGGTTGAAAAATTAATCTGTCCCTTCAGTTGACTCGATTTTTCCAGCGAAATAAGTTTGTGTCAAGGGAGTTAGATGGCCTTTTTCAAACATTATTTTTGACTTCACGAATAACGATAGATACTTGATTTTTTTTTTTTAACTCGAAGCATTCATTTATCAACTTTATTCACAATTGAGAAAAAGTCATTCAGCTGTAGTAATCAAAAAAAAGTTATTAACAATAACGTGCAGTGTTCCCCGCGCACTATTGAACATTGTACATAAAATCTCGAAAACTGCTCCAACTGTTTGGATGAAAATTTAAACTAAGGCAGACAGTGAGATTCCCTGCAGCGTGTTGGGTGCGGAATTTCGGAGAAAATCTTGAAAAATAAAAAAAAAGTTATAAAAATAAAAAAACTTTGCCGAATTCTGAAAGTGAAAGAGGGTTTCAAGTTTTATTTTTTCAAAATCTGCTTGAATCAAGGTAATCAAGGACTGTCCGTTATACGAGTTAATGAGAAAAATAAATGACAGCTTACCTCGCTGAGATGCATGGTTCCGAGTACTGCGGCTGAAACGAGAGCACTGGAACTCGAAAGTCCGGAACTCGGTGGAACGTTTCCCCAAACGGCTGCAAGCATCCCGTTCGGTTGACGTCCCTCGGGAATCTCGTCCAGGGCACCCTTCACACCGCATAGGAAATAGTTTTGCCACGCGGGACTTCCGTCGAAAGAACTGGTCCTAGGATCAGGCAGATTTGTCTAGTCAGTGACGATGCATCGTGAATATGGTTAAAGCTTCTTCTTTATATAGTTGTAATATAGGTATATTCGGTGGAACGACGATTGGGTTCTTTTCGATAATCGGATAAAGAGACGCAGTGCTTGTTCGTCGAGATTAAAATACAAACACTGGGCAAAATGAATGGCATTCAAATCCGCGCCATGGAATTAACGGGGGGGGGGGGGGGGGAGGGGGGGGGGGGGGGGGGGGGGGGGGGGGGGGGAAGTGTCCAATGCCCCTGTTCCAGACGAAATTCCGATCAACTGTTTATCTCTACTTTACACAGCAAAAAAGGATATTAAAATGAAAATCGCTTATAATTATGCTTCAACGTACGTTTATTCGCAAATTAAAATTTCTCGGAATTAGAGTGGTTATTATACCTAACAAAGTGATTTAATAAACCGGAAATTTTTTCACCCTTGATGCCAAGCGAATCTGAGAATTAAAATTTTATAATATCGTTATCGGCGGCTTTGTTTGTCTGCAGAAGAATATGCTTTTCAGGATTCATCTTTTGTTTAACCAAAGCGAAAACAAGAGTCCAACACCGAACCGTTCTTGAAAAAATTGTAAATGAATTCAGGAATCCTAAATCGAACGGGTGAAAAAAAAAAATAAAAAATACGCAAAAACAATACGGGGTGTACAGTTTCGTGTGTTTGATATCGAGTCCAAATCTGAGTTGGTATCAACGTTTAATTATAAAACAGCAGAGAGCGAGATGGTTAGAGAGTTCGTACGCTTTTTTGAATTTGAAATTCCCCGACTTTTCCAGTAACCATCCAAAACATATGCCGCTAAATAATGACAACTTTTTTTTTACACGTTAATATACCAATACCTTCAATATTAATTCAATAATTAAAACTGTTTTGTACTGACTTTCATATCCAAGAATAATATTTACTCACCTTCAATATTACCTACTAACTATCTTACTGTCTAACTATCAATTTACAAACAGTAGCCTGCAATTTTCCGTAAGGAAATAACGAAAGAAGGTTTGTTATTAACTAATATATGCTACGAAACAAAATTTTAAGTGCAATTTTTTTTTTTCCAAGATCGATAATACTTTTTATAAGAACGAGTTTTTTTCTTCGACAGCCTCGAAATTCCAGTCTTATTTGCGAAACTCCCTGATTTTTCTCTGCTGTAAGAAATTCCCTGAGCTTTCCCGGTTTTCCATATTTTACCTGTGCGTACGAACCCTGGGTACGGATATATCGGAGGTGAGAAAGTTGGCGTTGATACACCTGTTTCTGGTAACGACCCGCCACGGGCGGGCAAAGCAATTTCGTCCTATTACTCGTATCACCCAGGACAAGGCGACGGGATGATCTGAACCGAGACTTCATTACTTCCGTTTCCCCGTATCTACTCGTCTTCTCCAACCACTTTCGCAAGCTTCCGTATCCCGCGACATGAAGACATTCCGTCGAAAAGGTCGACGATTTCGAATCGAAATTGATCCAAGTACGTACATAAAAGTATCCGACTAACAATAAGACTGCATACGATGAGAAAAATTTCATTCGTTACAGTAACTAGAATAATTCAGTAAAACAGGTATCGTTAAAAAGACTGTCTGAATATTGTTGAAATTACGAAAAACGAGGTACGCCTAACCATTTTCCGCTATTGTCGATACTTTTTTGTTAATTGCAACACAAAATCAGTTTGTTCGGCTTTAACGTCAATTTATCGTTGCACAAGCATTAAATTTTTACAACAGTTGCAAGAAAATATAGCAACAGTGATCGTAATGAGAAAGAACAGTAACGGATACTAGACTTTCCGGTAACAGCTAGAAAACTTTGAAAAAAATTGAAAATAGTCAAGGACTGAGCGGTAATCGGAACTAAAAATTTCTCTCAGTGTAGGGCATAAACACCCTCGACCCTCTATTTATACTTTGTAAGACAGAGAACATGGCGCTGGTGAGAAGTGAAGAGTAACAAGGATCGGACTACCCTGCGTTCTGCGTTCGGATTCGTATTTTTCGAATATCAATTTATATACGTTTCGGCTCGGCTTGATTTTGCCCCAGCGACTCGAGGAATGACACTATCGTTTATCAAACTCCGCGCGATGATCCAACCGAGATATAATTTTCTTCTACGGTTATTAATGGACGGTCCTCGTAGCGAAATTTTTTGCCACGTTTCTAGGCTCTAACTTCGACGACGGGACTTGACAGTCGGGAGCTTTTCGCCTCCCTCGATATTACGGCGAAAAGCTTCGCGGCGATGTCTGTACATCGCTTACAAATAGAACCGCGTTACGATATCGGCGCGTTGATTAATTGTTTGTGCTTGGGTGTATAGTCGAAACCAAGACTCAGTAGTGCATAAATTGTATCCTCAGGAGGATTCTACTGTGAACCTCGGAAATTGACTCTAATAAGGATTCCACAGCCGTTATTCGGTCGAGAGAAAGGATCGGGTGAATCGGAGCGTCGCTCCTTTGTCTAGGAACGGGGTTAAAGTTCCCAATTTGAAAAGTTCCGAAATCGTCTAATTCCGAATGATTTGAAACTTGAAGTAAAGAAATCGAAATTTGAAGAAACGACAAGGTTTCGAATGGTCGGAAAGCCGATGGCTCAAAGTTCCGAAAATTCAATTTGCGATAGAGCAAAGTTCCGAAAAGTAAAGCCCCGATAGAGCAAGATTCCAAAAAATAAAGTTTCGGTAGAGTAAAATTCCGAAAGTTAAGATATGCTTACACAGCGCAGTTTACTCAACGAGTGGTTACGACAAATAAGAAAAACCGAAATCAGAATGAACTGGATTCCGAAAATAATAATACTTAAAATCCGAAACAAGGAAAGATAAAAATAAAATGTTATGAAATTTCACCGAGCCAGAAATTCACGGAACTGAAAATCTTGGATCATTCAGAATTTCGATGATTCAGATTTTTTAATCTTCTCATTCTCGCACTTTCAGAAGTTTGACTTTTCGGAATTTTGACCTTTCTGAACTTTGCGCTTTCGGAACTCTGAGCGTCGGGTTTCGGGCCATTCGAAACTTTGATGTTTCGTCAAAGTTTAATTTCTTCGTTTAATTGTCGCGACGAAAATTCGGAATCCAGCGCTTTCGGAACTTTTTAAATTCGGAATTTGAACTCCGCCCCCTTTGTGCAACAGCCTCGAGTTGATACGATGAAACGCTTTCAACATCTTGACGTGTTTCTTCGGATGACAAATAGGTAGGTAACCGTCGTAAAACTAGCCTTCTAGGTTCAGGCGAAGAAATGCTTAAAAACCTCAGTCCGTATCGCGTCTATGCCACAGGGATTTGCGAACGGTTCGGTAAGATTGGTATCTTTGATCGGACATTTGTCGGGTGATTTTCTGTCAACAAGCTCGGATTCTCGCCTGACGAGGGTGCTCCGAAAGACCGATGCTTCTTTTCTTTCCGAAAGAGTAAGGGAGAGGAAAAAAGAAGGAGGAAGAAAAAAATTGACATAGACAAAGGATGGAGGGCTTACTCACCGGATGTGACCGAAATCGCACTCGAAATCCGAGTATTTCGCCTCCAGATTTGTCAACCGCAGCATTCCGTCCTCCGTCGAGGAGACCGCCACCAATACGTCCTGTCTAATGGCCATTGGACACACCGCGTAACCGCAGTAGTCGATGTGTTCCCCGATCAGGTTCACCCTGCGGCAAGTTATCGTCATTTTATGTCAAAGTGGAACGGATATTTTATCCTTAGAGGCACAACTGCGTCGTGGTCCAAGATCTGAGTTCAGTTTTCGAAATTAAATTGCCCGATTATTAAAGTACGAATGCATGTTTTTAAGATATTTGTATTTGAATTATGAACATTGGAAATTAACAACCGAAATTCTTCTATTCGGAAGAAAAAATCGTCCGTTATGGCATTTATTTTATTTATTAAAATTTTCACCAGCAATTCATACAAGTCAAAGTCATCCGTATTCTCACTTATTTTAGGAGTTCTGGTCCTGGATTTGCAATGAGATTTCAAAAATTGATTTGATATGTGAACATTGAATATTTGGTATAGTTTATAACCTAAGGGTTTTTGCGTCGACTCGTTTAACAATATGTAAACGAACCGAATCTGAATTCAACATGTTAATAATCTTAAATTTCTAACATCTTTATAGTTGTAAAAATTCTAAAGCAGCGATTTCAGACATTTTTACATCCATTTTTATACAGTCCAGACAAAGTTGCAGAGCAGATTTCTTCGATTGAAATTTTGTTTCGTCGTTTCCAACTTATGCATTCAATGTTACATTTGAAATTAAAGTAAGTCCTGTAACAACCATTAGGATCACTTTTACCGTTCGGAAATACCCGATGGAGGGTGGTTAAGTGCTAATGGTCAATCTCTATTTCATCCCTAATTTCAAGGGATAATGGGGTGCGGTGGATTAATTCTGAGGGCCGATTTCAGACTTTTGACGGTCCCCACATTTTGCCATCGTGATTTTCGATATCCGCTGATGGGCGATTATTACGAAGCTTAAATTTGTCACGAGCGATTTGAAATACAGTTATTCGGCACAACTACTCCGAGAATTGCCTGCGGCCGGGATTTATGAAAATTGGCAATTTTCAGCATGCACACGGGTATTCGGAAGCAGCACAGCGATCCAGGTATTCACTCCTGCAGCCCGGTTTGGCAAATCAACCAGAACGTGATTTGCAATTTTCCAATTTAAAGTACAACCGCGGTGCTGATAGAAATAAAAATTATGAGGTGTAGAATCCCTGGACTTTTCTGCACATCACTTTTCTGAATCATAAAACTTTTCTCTGAACTGTGATAATTTCACGCTGAAAAATCGCTTTCGTTATTTCAGTTCGGTTTACTTGTTCCGGAGTTTTATACACAAGAGAGGTGAAAAATTTTGTTTACGAACTTAGTTTATCAATAGAATCGTATAACGGTAGGTACTGAATGCGCACGTAGCGATGCTTCTTGAATTCAGGGCAGTAATGGAATGCGCGAACGATTTCCCGAATGGTCCCATACCTTTCCCAAATGGGTCCGTAATCATCGCTTGTGTATATATATATATATATATATATATATATACACATACATGCACACACGAAAGCCATTCCAATCGTTCAAAATGACGCGGGTTACCGAAACTGCTCATATGTCACCGATTCGCGGGTAATATTTTCTCGAGATGAATGCAGACGGTCTCAACTTTACGGCAAACGTTACCGAAACGATCTTGCGTAAACCAGAGTCCTTGGTGGATTATAGATATATGCGCAAGGTACACTTTTCCGCAAAGATTCTGAGACGGGTAAGTTTTTGGACAAGTTCGTTATGTTGGCAACGCAGAATCAACCCGCAGCGCCACCGCCGACCGACAGCGAAACTGGCTCAATCTTTCTGAACGTAACGTAACTTATGACGACCTCACTGAAAATGTTGATGTGTTGAATCATAAAATTTTGCGAACGAATTCAACGTGTCATTTTTTCACAAGATTTTTTATGTAAATTTGATGAAATATTTAAGAAATAACTTAACAAATTACAAAAGCACGAATCGTCATATATGCTAGATCAAAAATCATGTAGTGTACTTTTTTTATTTACAATATTATAGCGTAATTTATTACATTATTTTTCATGTGAATTTGATGGAATCTTATATAAGAAATCACCTGTTGTAGTAAATCTGTTGATTTGTGTTTTTGTAATTTATCATGTGATTTCTTATATATTTCGTCGAGTTTACAAGACAAATCGTGTAATAAATTGCACGCTTAATTCATTCTCAACTTATATGATTTAACAGGTGAACATTTTCGGTAGGGGGTGGTCATGGGTTATGTTGTGTTTGGAAAGATTGAGCCTGTTTCGCAGACGGCCGTTGGCGGCGATGCTGGTGGATTCTGCGTTGCCAACGTAACCGACTTGTCCGAAAAATTGTCCGTCTTAGAATCGCTGCGGGAAAGTGTACGCACAGCGTGCGCTTCGATCGATGTAATTGGTTACAAAACAAATGATTCGGCCTGCCGCGGTGATATACGATCGTGTTTGTGTCATTTGGTTTAGTAGGGCGAAGACTAACCTTCCGGGAACTCTGACGAAGAATGAAGGCTCCCGGTGAAATCGGGCGCTAAAGTGATTACCGATGGTGCTGAGCCTGGCCGCATCTCGGCTCTCCTTCGCAGCCACTATCGATACACCGACGCCTCCTTTGTCCCTCTTCCTTGATTCATCACCGTTCCTCTCCTTTGACATGTCTGGAAGCCACAACATGATAATTACAGTGTTATACCGTGGATACCCTGATTGATAGCCGCTGCGTACTTTTCACTTATCGGTATATCCTCATCTCGGGGGGTTCGTCACTTAAAGTGAAATAAGTTTATTAGGTTCGTTTGATCTTTCAACTGATGAGTCGGGTTGAATGAAAAATTCAATATAACCCCGGAATTCATATCTTTAGCCATATACATCGAGTCGATATTTTTTAGTCGGTAAAATTAATACAACTTATGAGCTAATGAGTAACAATGCATTATTAAAAATTGTGATGAAATTTTCGAGGAAATCACATCAAGTATAATGAGAATCGTGACAAGTCGATGAGATAATTTGAAAAAATTTCGGAAATTGTTGTCGATGTTACGAAACCTTCGAAATATCATTTGACGACATTTTGATGGGCTGAGAGGATCAACTTCTTCGACTGTTGTAGAATGAGTTTCTGATTAGATTTACTCGCAAATGAACTCCCTAAGATTCATCGAAAATTATTCCTGAAACTATATTACATTAATCAATGAAAGTTTGTATTTTATTCCAGCTTTGGCATCATCTTCACCGAAGATGTAAGCTAAATGCACCGTAAAATACGCATTGGACCATCCTTACATTGAGAAAATTTTCATTTGTTACAGTAACTAGAAAAATTCAGTAAAACAGGTATCGTTAAAAAATCTGTTTGAATATTGTTGGAATTACGAAAAACGAGGTACGCCTAACCATTTTGCGCTATCGTCGATCTTTTTTTGGTTATTGCAACGCAAAATCGGTTTCTTCGGTTTACTCTGCTTTTTTAGTTAAATAAGCCTTCAACGTCAATTTATTGTCGCACAAGCATTAAATTTTCGCAACAGTTACGAGAAAATATAGCAACAGTGATCGTAATGAGAAAGAATAGCAACGGATAGTAGACTTTCCGGTAACAGCTGCAAAACTAATTTTCATTTTCTACCTAGAACTATATTTTTCGATTGTGGTAAAAAATAAAAATAGTTAACGACTGAGCGGTAACCAGAACTGAAAATTTCTCTCGGTGTACGTCGTTGCGTCATTAATATGCCTGCTTATTAAATTTCCCCATGATAATATCCAAATTAACTACACCTCCCTGGTTATGAGCCTCTCTTGCCCAGCTGCACGGTGAAACCCAAGAAAGTCATATTCCAGTTTAATTTGCAGCTAGGGGGAGGCAGAGAGGCGGGGCAACGACTACTGCAGGACACTGGATGTGCCTGATGCTTGTCTAGCAGGACTCGGCGCCGCTCCTGACGGCGGGAAAGCATCAATCCTCTCCCCGGTCAACTCCGAGACCAAGCTTGCGCGAGCTCGTTAGCTATTCGGTCGATTATACAACGTCTAGTCGAGCCAAAAGACGACAAGATAAGGTCGAATCGCCCCGGAGCTTCGGGACTCCTGATCTAAGCCTTTCGCTCCTTTTATCCGTTGACATGGTGCAAAAAAGGAAAAGCTTTCTTTTTTTTTTTCTTTAATTTAATTGCTTACATAAATACGCGTATTCAGACAGGAAGAGTTGAATGACTTCGATCATTCCATTCATCCGCTACGATACCTTTTCCTATATTTACCAAGTTTACGATCGTTAAATTTCATACCTTGCTCTCGAGTCTGGAAATCCAATACCGGACGATCGTACAGTCTCGACGCAGAGTTGCACATCGGTTTGATTGTCAACCGAGCGATTACGATTTCTATCGTTTATGGGTGAATGTTTATTATCCTTCTTTTATCGAAGAGAATAAAATCCTTATGCACGACCAAAGTTGTACAGCATGCTATAGACTAGGGAATGTTCAAGTGGATTGAAACTTTTGGTGACGTCATTCCGGTAATTTTAATATTATCACGTTACACTCGACGAGCAGACTCGTGATGACGGTCACGAGTATTCGCAGTGACAGGGAAACAGAGACAAAGATTTTGAACGCGAAATTGAATTACATTATTTACACACGGGTATTGACGGATATTAAATTCTTCGATGCAAATTCAACTTTGGTGTCATATTTCCGAGATAGTATCGGATGTTGGAAATAAAAATGACGCGATGCTTCATTCACAGCATGACGAGAAAATAATTACAATTGGAACTTTCAGATTATTTTCCTTTTGCCGGATTCGTATAATCATAAATTACGTGGAACAATTTCGTTTTTTACTGTGCAACTGTAGTAATACTACTAAAAACAGTTTCTTGGAACGCGATATCGCAGCGATCGTAACTGTAATAAAGATACATGTGCATACATATATACATATATATATATATATATATATATATATATATATATATATATATATATATATATATATATTAGGCTGATTCAAAAAAAACGGCTGATTTTTTTTTTTCAAAATCCTCACATAAAAACTTCCGAGAAGGTGTGAAAAGACGCCTGTAAAAAGCAGAGCCCTTAATATTATTATTAAGAGGTCGCGCATCGGGAATTTCTATTTCCCGTTTAAATAACACAGGAATAAATTTTTTTAAATTTTGCAATTTCGTATTTTTGCAACGGCTCATTGAATTAGCGGACCAAAGCATATTTTTGTAGGAAATTTGACGCTCTACAAAAAAAGTCCTTACAAAGTTTTCGATAGTCACACTCCTTCAAAAGTTATTCGAGGTCAAAGTTGAACTTACAAAAAAATTCAATGTTTTTTTTTTTCGATGATACTATGAATCTTTTCTCATTATTTTGTTATAAAGATATATTTAATAAATATATCTTACTCTAATTGGGCTTTTTCAATCATTAATTTTCCCATCGAGTCAATATAAAGTTACCTTACAAAAATGCGATGTTAAATAATAAACATGTTATCATGGAGAATCCATAACTGATGCACTTGACTATTTAAAAATGTAATTGTTTCGAAATCTATCCTCTTTATAACAAAATAATGGGAAAAGATTCATAGTATCATCGAAAAACAGAAAAAACATTGAATTTTTTTGTAAGCTCAACTTTGACCTCGAATAACTTTTGAAGGAGTGTGACTATCAAAAACTTTGTAAGGACTTTTTTTGTAGAGCGTCAAATTTCCTTCAAAAATATGCTTTGGTCCGCTAATTCAATGAGCCGTTGCAAAAATACAAAATTGCAAAATTTAAAAAAATTTATTCCTGTGTTATTTAAACGGGAAATAGAAATTCCCGATGCGCGACCTCTTAATAATGATATTAAGGGCTCTGCTTTTTACAGGCGTCTTTTCACACCTTCTCGGAAGTTTTTATGTGAGGATTTTGAAAAAAAAAAATTGGCCGTTTTTTTTGAATCAGCCTAATATATATATATATACACGTTCTCTTGGTAAACTGGCAGCATTCTATATGTATGTACACGAGTGTGTGTGTGTGTAGTTAACTCGCCGAGATATTTCGCCGCGTATGCACGTTATATACGCGATAAGACACATCGTTGAATTCGCATTCTTCGAATAACGCTGGCGAGTGTAAGGATAGCGAATACAATAAAAAAATGAAATAAAGGACTGAAATTTATTGGTACTCTGCAGATCACAAAATAATAACTATGTCATATATAAGTCTGCATCAATAGTATGAAAAATTACAAAAAAAGAGGTAGGCGTTTAAAACTTGATGCTTTGATACATCGTCAAAGGGTCCTCGGTAACATTTACAGCGGAGTTTTAAAGAAAATTCCAAGTAGATAATAGCTCCATGAATTATACGTACATTGTTCTATACGGCAGTTAAATTTTCAGAACATTGTACTCCTCAGAAGTGGATACAAAAAAAAAATAAAAAAATTACCCTGTCGATTTGAGTGCTGCTTTCCTCGGCTTCTTGGGGGAACGAAGTATGGATTATACTATACATATGTACGGCGGGTTGGGAAGACGAAAAAAAAAAAAAAAATAGTTACTATTCGAATTCGATTTCGTTAAAACGAGGATTTTACTTTGTTCGTTAAACAATTTTTATATCCTAAAGTCCGTTACGCAGCTTATTATCTCGGAACGCGTTCGCCGATTTTTTGCCCCCACCCCCCCTCCGTGAAGCAGATATTTCATGAGCTAATTTTCTAATCGAGGTATAATTCTTCAGTATATATACCCGAAGGCATATTATTTTTTTTACCAACGATCGTACTTTCACGTTGGTCTTCTTTTCCACACATGTATTTTTTTTTCGTCTCCTTTTTCTGTTGCTTTCATTTTAAAGCTGCTGCACGTCTCTGGATAATTAGAGATTGTGCAAATATTGTGTCTGCGGCTTGTATGCATAATATGGACGTGTTAATGTACGTACAAACGCATCTGCGATGTGTACGTACAGTCGTCGACGAATTCGGGACGTTGCGTCACGCTTTATAACTCTCGTTACATATGGAAATCAACGCTGAATTTGTGTAATTGTCATTGCGAAGCGACAAGAGTCAAGAGTAACTATATAGGGTGGTTCATTAGGCTGATCTTGAAGGAGCAGCCTACAAATTTCTCACTCGAATGAGTTTTACGCTCAGAAAATATAAACGACGCGATGTAAAAGGAAATTGTTTTTTTTTCCACTTTGGTGATCCAAGTAACTCATAAAAAAAACAATTTTTATCCGTATGACAAGTTGTAAAATCGAGTGAATTTCAATAATAACATGAATTATTGTATCCTATACTCATCGATACTCTGTTTGTCTTCACTCGACGATTTTGAATGAAACTCACACACACAAGTAACCGGAAATTACTATCTCGTACGACGAGTGGGGGATAGGAACAGAAAATATACTATCAATTTTTCCGTGTGTAGGAGTGAACTTCGGAAGTTAACCCAAAACGATAAACAAACTGTTTTGTAAGACCTAAAAACGATTGTAGAGCCAAAATGAAATCGCAAGCGTGTCAGAGGTGGCCATTATGAATTTTTTTTTTTTTTTTTTGCAACCATTTGAGCTCATTTGTCAAACTTTTTGCAAACAGTACACTTATGTTGGACAACCATTGAACGTTATCTCTGTTTCACATTTCACGCGGTAAATTGGGCTTAAAATTTGGCGCCCAATGGACGTATACATACAAATACGGATTGCGCGCGCAGTTCTTTATATCGCCAAGCGTCGCGTCTGCTGGCCTGTCGACGAACCAACGCACCGGTTTCTACGTCAGCATAATATGCAATATTTAAAGTACCGGGTTCCGTAAAATTTTCACTGCAAAGTAGCGTATAAGCCAGCGTAAGTATGGAATGGAAAGCAACTTGATATTAAAAGGCGGTAAAGTGTAGTTTTTGGATAAAACGTACCGTCGAAAGTTCGTCTGTAGCTTCGGCTTGCGTATAGAACTCAACTGCAAGTTGAACACCACCTTATCGAAACAGATTAACTTATCGCGCTATTGGTACAGTGTGAGTTTATTTTCTTTCTTGTATGTTAAACAAACGCCTGAATAACATTCCCGGTTATCGATCTGTTAACACAGCTGTTTTCAAGAGCTTTTATACCCTGCCACATTAGGCGTTGCTTCCAACTTGCCTTGGCCATCTTTTGACAGAAGGTAGGAATTATTTGGTGAAACTTTGACGTGGAATAACCAGGTCCTACAATGAAAAAACTCAGTTTTTTACCTTGAAAGAAATTTTGTACATTTCGCCATCAAATCAAATCCAAAATTCGAATTTCATTTTCAGTTGGCAGTACATTTTCTCGTTACTGTCAATCGATAACTTATCCAGTGACTGGAAATATACTGAGATCTCGCTTACTGGCTGTCGGTAACTTATCTACAGGGTCGAATATGTCAGTAAGATAAATTCAGTGGTCGATGCCCTTCAGGTCAGGCAAGACGACTCTCTGGAATTCACTGTCAGTCGGTATCCAACGAAAGCCACACACCGAACCGATGAATACTCATCGGTCATGCCGTCTCTGGTTCGTAAAAAAATTCCACAGATATCGCCAAAGGTTTGGTACAGACGCAAATTACATGGTTTAAATCATTGTTCGGTATCTACATGTTATGATTTCTCGGAAACAGTGTCAATTGAAATTGATGGGAGGAAAGTGTCTCTGAATGGTGAAAAGTTACGAGAATAATTAATTGAATGAGTTTCGTAGCTTACACATGGTTTTATCACCCTTTCTTTGTCAGTGAAACTATTCTACCGTTGATAGAATCGGAAGACCCGTTTCCTGGGGTTCGCAGGCCAGTTCGAAGCCTTATAAAAATGCTCGCGAAGGAGGATTAGATTTGTGTAGATGTTTGTATGCGCGACGAGCATTTGAAGTAAAAGAGGAAAAGAATGAAAGTGTAAAAATAAAGGTACACAACCCTCAGCACGCAGTTGTAACGCATCCGCGGGACGCGTTATACGCGGCATGGTGGCGTTTGTACATCCCTTATAGTGGGCATTAATGTCCCCCCCCCCCGTAACTTTTATTGTAGCATCATAAGGCAGACGTTAGTTTAATTCGCATTACGCCCTTCATAAATCCGGCAGATTCGTTTGGGGGTTGAGGGAGGGAACCGCGCGGGCGTGTATAAAGTAAAGTGTACCTCCTGCACGGTTAGTTGAACGAGGGGAAACCAGCCCTGCAGAGCCCCTCAGCTTTCCTCCGATTTCGAGACAGTTTTTGCTGAAACATCGCGCCAGTGATCCGGCATTTTCCAGGCCGCTTGGTTTATCGGCACGCCTGATCCCTCTGTTCGTACCGCAGTGTTACAAGCCCCTGGGCCCCGTGCAATCGATGTTTCCTCTCTCTTCTCCTCTCCACTCCTCTCCTCTCCTCTCCTCACCGCTCCTCTTTCTCCTTTTACCCCTATTTTCTCCACCCCCTTTCAGGAGTTTTCGTATCAGTATCTCTACCCGGGTTCGACTACCTTCCGGACAACCTGGGAGAGATTTTCACAACAAATTTCACTGCACGCCCCGAACGAAGACTCGATTCACAATTTATTTCTACGTGATTTTTTTTGATTTTCTTTCTTCACAGTTTCTCAGCGCACCCCGTCAGCTCTTCTTCATACATCCACAACACGTGTCGTCTGGACTTCTTTCGGGTTTCCAAAACTTTGTTCTAGCTTATATCGCAGACTTGGAAGGTTTGGATAATATCGATAATACTTTCCTTGCTGTGACACGGTGAATTCTAGTGTGTGTAGGTATAGGTATATAACACGTATCGTTCTCAGATATTTCGAAACTTGTGTTATACACGCGAAACAAAACTCAAGAGAGAACATTTTTTTTTTTTCTTTTCTTTTCATTTCTTTTACTCGATTTATTATTTATTTTCTCTTTTCGAAGTCTTGCCGGTGCGATGTTAGCGTTTGGGTTATAAGTATTTAGTCTGATCCATTCTTACCTATGCCCATCCTTCTATCACTGGATATTTCGTTCCTTTCTCTTATACTTTTCGATACAACTTCCAATTCAGCTTCCAATTCAATCGTTTTGTCCTTATTTGACGACTTCGTTCAGCGAGAAAGAATGTAGCAGTTTTTCTGCACTTCCGAATTGGTTGATTAAATCAATTGAAACATTCGGTTGCAAGAATTTTTTTCCCAAAGTAATCAAATGATGAAAAATTGAAAGTCAACTTGATGAACAAATCGAGTTTATTTTCACACCATAGAGGCATGATATACCTGAAGAGATAGACACCCTAACGACTGAAATTCTTAAATCAAAGGACGAGACATGAACTTGACGATAATTCATCGTTACTCGTGAATGGTAATTTATCCACTTCCGTGCAACTTCCATTATATATATATTTTTTTTTTATTATGAAGAAGTTAAGTTTTGGATCAGAATAAAGCTTTATTTTCACTCTGCTTATTGCTTTATCTCGTTGGAGTTCAAAGAATAGGGCATGATAAAATAATAAGCTATAAATTAACTGATTTTGGTAATTTTCTCAATAGTTTTAAGAATATTTCTTGATATTACATAATTGTTAAAAAATACATCCAGACTTATTCTAATTATTTTCTTACATAGTAATTCCTCTCTCGAACCATCAAACAGAATTATTTGTCCCACAGCTGGGAATATAATGACAAAGTTGACAGGATAAACGCGCGCCCGTTCCGCAGTTAGATCTCGGTAAAACTTATCGACGTTTTCCGTTCGGTAATGGTTGTGGCTACGATGCATTCTGCAGTACGAGAGGGGTTGGTTAGTCGTCTGGGATTTAAAGGGCGTGCAAAGCATTTTATGCGTCCGGCGCGTCGCGTCGGTTCTTATACGAATTCGATTTCACCCCGGTTCTCCGACCCGCCGAACTTCCGGCTGGCGAATCGGCGCAAACATATTTCGGGATTGCGGCACTCTAGCGGTATCCGGTTAGCCGGCTAGCTGGCTCTATGATATATACATTCTCTCACTCTCCAGCTTTCTCCTCCACACATGTAACGGAGAAAAGGGAAAATAAATTCTACTACAAAATGGACCTCAGATTGCCTTCGCCACGCGTCGGTGATCACCGATTGTCGCGACGTCTCGCCTCCGCGGATCGACAGGCATCGCGATTACTCCGCGGGACTCACCCTCTCGTTTTTACCCTCAACATCCATCTTTAAACCCACGTAAGTACGTGTCCTCTATCCATATCCGACGATTCCGGTAATCCAGTATCGCATTCTAAATCACACAGTGCTTGGACATCGTCTCAAAGTCTCCGCTATTGTCCGACTCACGCAAAACTCCACCCCATTTGGGGTTTAAATCGGGATCAATAAGCCGAAACCGATTAATCCTTGTACTTTGTTTCCTCTTCGCACGAGGTATTCAACGCGACTATTCATTTTTCATGCAAAAAGAATTAATATGCTTCAAATGTTTTCACCCCTATTTATTTAATCCCGTTACAAATGGTCTGAGTAAAACGTGACTCGATCTGTCTCACTTCCCTCGATTCGAAGCGTGATGTATAACGATTAGACTGGTTTTACCCACACATTACACGTGTATGGGTACCATGATTTCACCGTACGGCATCGAGATCCGGGTATTCCGAGTCGCTGCTGCACCAAGCGTTGAGATATTATGAGTACGGAAAGGGTTAAACGGTCGCAATTGTAATATTCCGTGGTGTAAACAGCTCGTGACGACAAATTTAATAGATCGCGTGTCTTATACTCCTGTGTCAGGCCATACAAGCCGGTGCTGCAGGGTGTCGGGTATTTCGCCGGAAGATTCGATATTTCACCGGGGTTGGCGGCGCCCTAAGTAGTAAACCCTTCGAGCCCGGCTCTGCCCTGGCTAATGTAAGATATAACTACACTATAAAGTTAGTTCCTCGCGAGCGTCTACAGATTGCGGTACATAAACGCTACTTCGCTACTTGGTCGGCTGGTCTATCGCACAGGTACAAGCATCGCAGTCTTATGCGACTCGCGTGACAGAGTCGCGTGACTTATGCTTTTACTACCCCTTTTCTCCGTTTGCTCAATGCTTCTCTAATTTTTCAAACGTTATACCAAACTACCGGTAAGGCTTGTCGGACACGGCTCGAGCTTCCTGTTTTTCCCGCTTCCTCTTTTCTTCTCTCTTTATAACGTTCGCTATATCGCGATTGCTTCCAAATTGACTGATTCTTAAATTAGAATTTTTCAAAACTTACAACTGAACGCATCCATATCGGCTGACACATCCACCCAGCTCTTTCGTATAAGCCAGTGGTCGCCAAACTTTGAAGCCACTGAGCAACCGTAATGTTCGTAAAGCTACCAAAAGAAATCAGAACAAAAATAATATTTCATTCTCGGTCATACATTTATTTATTACCTGTAAAAACATACGTTTCTAGTAAATATTACAAAAACTTGAATAAAATTGTTTATATTGTAAAGAACTTACCAACAAAGTGTACGAACAACATTTTTTTCATCTGACTAATTATGTTTCATGAGAAACATGGCACTCTTTTTTGTCATTAATAGTGTTTTTAATGTGACGTGAGCAGATCGTAGGTGCGATTCGAATGCAGTTGACCAAATGTCCATCGGTTAATCTGTTTTCGTGAGTCATTGGCCTGAGTTGAGTAGTTCAACTTCAGGTCAGCCAACCTGAGCACGATCACGATCTACTTCAAATTTCCTCGCGTAGCTCTCGATCGACGCGACGGTTTGGCGATCTGTGGTATAAGTTGTGTTCGAAAAGTGGTAAAAAGGGATCCCTACATTATCGACCGACGATAAGTCGCGACTTACCCTCGGAGGATTTGAATGTCATTAGAAAAATTAATCTCACCGAAGAATGGATGAGGTGGGGTGAATGGGCGACGGGCATTTTACCGGGTGTTCACCACGTATACCGTTGGAGATACATACAAGTGTACTAGTAACCAACTCTGTAAACTGGGATGTAATCGTTGTAAGCCTGTCGGAATAATAATTGGTACAAATGTAACCATTGGACCGAAACGAGTAGTGGGAATGCGTATGTATACGGCATGACGGTACCTCTTAACCCGAAGGTTCTGCGGCGTGCGAAATTCAGGCTCGCGGTCAAGGGACCGCACGGACCACACACAAATATTCACGGCTTATAGACGTAAGCTCCTCTCTTCTCCGTCCGCGATTTCAGCCCTGTGCTTCCTTCCTTCTCTCATCCTCTTCAGGGACGGCTAGACCGCGACGGCCGACGCGTCGTGGTTTCGACCTCTCACTCCCTGTTCCTTTCCACTTCCACCCTCCTCGCGTGGCCAAGCAGACGACGCGTTTCTGCCGCGGTGATACATCAACGTCATAACGGACTCCCATAAATCCAGCTAGCACGCGCCTCCTCTTTTCCTTAAGCCCAGCACCGCCGACCACCTCGCGTTTCCACTCGTACGGAGCTCCGCAAGGGTTTTCTCCGTCGTTGCCGACCACCAAAATCCACTTTCGTTCACTGCCTCCCCCCACCCCCGCTTTGGAGTGCCCCTCCGTCACCCTCCCAAATCCACTAGAAATCCTTCTGTATCTTGCCCGCCATCCTCGCTTATCCCCCTTCCAACGCTTACCCGGATATGTAACGAAACCTTCCGGGTTCCATGCGCGATCTTAACGAGCGGACATAGGTGTGCGTATAAATCCCACCCCAGTAGTCTATGTCGGTATTCTTTTATCCGATGTACGCAACACGTCTGGTGGATTATTGTAAGGAGTTGAATGTACTTCACCTTCTGGCAACGACGTCCATCGACTTCACGGATCACGACTTTGGGTTTGTATCATAATGTGGCCGTTAAGACCCGTTTACGTCCTCGTTTTCTCGTGGGTCATATAGTCCGCGATGTCCACCACTTACGATCTGCGGATTGATCGTCATCCACCTTATCTTGGCAAGTGAAATGTCTTCGGATGAGCGGTTCACCCTATTGTCGTATAAACCGCGGTATAAACGAACGGCGTTATTCGTTATTGCTCGTTATATGCGGACAAGGGTCGTCGTTACTTCAACTTTTGTAGCCAGTTGCATAAACTACTCCATCAATGATCTATGTGTAACTTGTATGTGTCCATAAATACCTGACAAAGTGAATTTTGTTGTTATTGTTTCAGGCCTGACAATTTCAAGACGGCAAGAATTGAAAAGATGTCGTCAATTGCTTGAACCGAAGAAAATTTTCTCATTCCGGTTGCAAAATAATTTACCTCGGTGTGACCGACGATGGCGAGTGTAAAAGGGTAAGTACAAACCAGTGCGAAACAGCACGGAGTACGAAAGAATATTAAGTACTACACACTTTCGGGGTGCCGAGTTTTAAACCTTTTTAATATGCAAACGGACGGCTCTCAGCGTGTTATAATACCTTCAAACATATATCTCTTCCTCCCCCTTACACACTCTGTCCGCATTTTTATGCTCGTTGCCGATTCAACGCCCCCGCTGCTATATGAGCGTTGTTTTTTATTATAGTTTCTATGGGAATGGGTATAAAACACAGGTAAACGTAATCTGCCGCGTGGTGATTGATCGTGTTAAAATCGACTAAAACTGGCCAGTGTGGACTACTATGTGACGCGAAACAATCGTTGCGATCAATACGAAATTCCATATCAGATTATGTGAAGTACAACATCAACATCAGATTGTAATCTATAGCAGTCCACGCCGTATTTTTCTTACAGCCTGCTACATAATTTCCTTTCCCCGTGCTACATGTGCATATTGTGCGATGATCAATCACTCTCCGTCTTGTTTCTCCGTTAAGAACTTTTTATTTCTGAAATCCCATTAAATTAAGGCATGACTGTCTTCGAATTAGACGGAGTCGAGCCGAAGACATGAAATATTCGAATTCCCAAACGGAGTATATCTTCCAGCCGCCGGTATCGCTGCCGTGATGTAGCTCAACAACAATTCCGCTTAGCAAGCCGCGAGGATCGCGAGCGCGGTGTTACAGGGAGGATGGAGGATTTGGGGGAGAAAGAAGAGGGACGCGAGGCAATGGCGGTGTCACGGGGGCGTCGCGGGGGCTGACGGGGAGTCTGGTTGGTGATGCATTGCGCGGACTCCCCGCGGATGGGGTCACGTGACGCGGCCTCCTCACCCCCCCCCACCCCCCCAAACTCCCACGTCCCCCACAACCTACGACGTGGTGTCCTCATTGATCGCTCCCCGGAGGAGCGTCGGACACGCTGCGTGCCACCGCCTCGCATCCCGCCACCCTCCTCCGCCTCTTTCTTCTCACCCCATGCAGGGGTGGTAGCATCGTCTTTGAACCTCTTTCACCCGCGTCTTTGATATCCGAGGGACAACGTCGATCAATCTCAAAATTAGACTATAAGCTGAATTAGACTATACGTATAGGTTGGATCGCTTATGCGATTGCAGCGGAGTTTTTTCTTTCGTTCGTGGCACTGTTTTTCATCAATTTAGGGCTCAAAGTCTGTTTTTACTGTCGTAAAATCATGGGGGAAAAAAAAATAAACGTAACTATTGTACCAGCACGAATATCTCGCAGTGCAGTTACTCCAACTGATATGGTTAAATCTGGATGAATTTTGGTAAAATCTCATTAAATAAGTTTTAAACTTTAATTGTTGTATAGATTTTATTAAACAGTAATGCCAGCATGGTATAATTAATCTTGTCCACGTAGCGTGTTCGGTTCATTTGTGTTAACCGTCATCTATGATTCAAAATTTAGATGCATTTATCGTAAACGATAAAAATTACGCCAATCATTTGTATCAACGAATGATTTTCGGACGCTCAATAATAATTAGTCAGTGAATGATTAATTCTTATCGTTTGTCTTGTATCTTGCATAGTTCGTAGAAAATAATATTTCTATACGCGATTTCATTCCATGTGACCGTTTATCGTGAAATAACGATATTTATAATGATATCCGAGCAATCTTTTGCAGAGGCTTATTGAGGGCAGCTCACTCTTTCATTAAAGTAACATTCATAAAATGACCTATTCTCACGTATACAACGATGATACCTACGGGATAAAACATATGGCGGGGCATGGGGAGAATAGTAGGTAAGATTTTATCAGGCAATGCATGCTACCGCCGTCTGACTAGCGACTGACGTTACTACTGGCCGTTGCAGAGCTCCGCTTTATCGGCGGATTGCAATATTGTAGATATATTGCATTACAATGACGCTGTAATTGTACATTTGCAATGATTAATTGAACGGAAATATTCTCTACGCGTCTGTGATGATTTTAACGCGTAGTGAAGTATATACCTGTACATGTAAAGCATCGGATTGAAATACCGCCCAAAGCTTTGTTTGCGGTTGAGACGAGGGTGACGAAATTTATGAAAATTAATTCCAACTCATCCGTCGGCGAGTCGATTGCCGACTGATAACCGCGGACATGTCCTGCCTAACCCAACAAGGCGGCACCGTCTCTTTGCGAGTTCACGAACGTTTTCATCGATGTTGAGCACCCAAAGTAATTAGTAAATTATATTTGAACTTGTAATACTCCACCAGCTTTGCGTGTACCGACGACAACGGCGCGGCTTCCAGAAGCAGCAGCGGTAGCACGAGGTACTTACTCCTCGTCCTCCTTCGGCTACTTCGGCTTCCTCTTCCTCTTCTTTCTTCGCTTTCTCTCTCTCTCTCTCTCTCTGTTTTTCTCATATACGTACGTGTATCTCATCTCTTCTCTCAGCGGCCGACCACTCGCCAGAATTTGTTCGATGTAATTATGAAAATGTTGTTTATTTTACAGTGGGTGGTTTAGGTATACCTAAGGCTGCAGATATGCTCGTTCTCTCTACTGCGCTCAGTTCCCTTGTCGCGTACAGTAATTTGTATTTTGTTTATTACCATGCTCGCACATTCAACACACTTTTCAGAGCATCATTTTAATTCTATGTGTGATTGTGTGTGTGTGTGTGTGTGTTTGTATAACCGCTAACTCGGTGCAGGGACTCTGTTTTTATTTTTATCTCTGGTTCCACTCAGTTTTAATTAGTCACGGAGTTACGTTTCGCGCTTTTTTATTTCCGTGAATTGGGTATACGTACATGCTAACTTCTTTCTTACTCCAAACATGCGGTAGCTCTGTTTAAGCGTAATAAAAAATCAAAACTTCTCCGATCGTCAAGTCAAAGCAAGCGGGTGACCGGACAGTTAGCGCTAAAAAGATACCGCATTTTTTGTGCTAAATGGATAATTTCATTCGGTAAAGTCTTTTGACACAAAATCGTGCGAATCAATCGGATAAATAATGCAAAATATAATGTGCGACAATTTTAGAAGTAAGAAAACGAGATTCAACCGAAATTGCCAATCTGTCAACAGTTTTAATTTGGCAAAAAAAATTAAGCTTGTGGCAAACTTTGCGTCTTCATTATTTTCGATCGGAAGTAGATCAATTTTTGGAAATTCAGTTCCTAGCATTGATATTCTCCTAATTGCAAAAACTATAAGTTTCAGGAACGTCAAAATTTTTTGAAACAGTTAAAAAATAGGGCTATTACAAAATTTCAGGGTCTATGATTTCGAAATGTCTCCAAACCGTTGGTATTTAATATTGTGAAAAGTTGAACGGGTGAAAAATCTTACGAGCTTCATCACGAAACTTTGTACCGCAGTAGTTTGAACTAACGTAATAAAATAACGAGCTACAATATCTCGAGTGTCGGTACGGGAACTGAGGAAGGCTGCTGTAGCGAGATTTTTGCCAAGAAAACCTCCCGCGAATATTGTACCCGGGAATTGGAATTTCCTGCGGTTCTTTTGTCATGCAAAATGGCGAGGTGGTGTCCGCTAGGTGGTGTCTTTGAGAATTAAGTAGTTATACGACGCTTTCAAAGGAGGGTAGCTCGCTAAGCCCTCGCGCCGATCCTCCCTCTCTCTCTTTCTTTCTCTCGTTTTCTCTCTCTCTCTCACTCCCCCCCCCCCCCCCCCTCTCTCTCTCTCTCTCGTTTCGTCACCGGGTTCCTCAGGCCTCGGCCTGAGCTGAGCTCAGTGAAGGCTTCTTTATCCTCGAAGAACTCTTTGAACCGCGGTGGTTCTTGCCTCAGCTCTGAGATTATTAAAAGGGTGAACAAGTCCGGGGGCGGTTTTAATATATTTTGATTAATAGGATTAGAACTTTCGAATTTAATACCACTTCGCCGTTATTAGGCGACTTGCTGAAGTAACGATTATCTCGATGAAAATTTCAACCCTTATACCTCCCTGCAACGAATTCAACCCAACTATACGTTTACCTCAATCTTAGAACTGTATACGAGTATTATTATATATACATATATACGACGGTAAGTTTGCTTAGAAATGTCTTTTTCACCGAGCTAGCTTATAATAATTTGCGAAAGAGAGCGAGATATAGTGTGTGTGTGTGTGTGTGTGTGTGTGTGTTGATATTATACGACAAACCGCCGCGTCGTCGAAAGTACGGGCAAGTTTTTAAAATAAACCCATTCTACTCGAATTAATGTTGTGAAAATCCCGACGATAACGTTCTTGGTATAGAACAACAAAGAAAAAAAGTGTGATAAAAATAATGGAGAAAATTTTCCGAGAATTATATTGCTTATCGTTGTTCTCTCTCTCTCCGGGGAATCCAATAATTACCAAAGTCGGTTAATCTTTTTCGATTCGCGTGTATCGTTTCGTTTTTGGAACGTTTTTTTTTCATCTTCAGCGGCCAGCTTCCAAATTGAAATCTAATAAATCGCGTCTCTCGTGCTGAGAGGTGAGATCGCCGTATGATATTGATCGAGTTTTCGTTACTCCATTAGGAATTCTTTTATCCTTTTTGTCTTTCCCCGTACATATCGTACTACGATATGAGATAAGAGTAAAAAAAAAACTTTCTCGCGTATCACACGTGTGGGATTGAATTATTTTTCCGCGGTTGACTTTGAGCCTCCCGGCTCACGGCTCCGTATTAAAAAACTGTTAATATTCGTGCTACGAAAGGGATCCGGTCCGCTGGGGAAAGTTTGATGTATTTTTTATGTATGCAAATTAATTCCGCCGCTTTTGTAATTCCATAAATTCTGTGTTCGTCAGAAGTGCGTGACAGGCGGGCGCACCGTGCAGACGCGGTGCCGGGTGCTGCGGCACCGAGTTCCGAGCAAAACGGGCGAGTGTCGCCGGGGGTTGACGGGGGTGGGAATTGCCGGCTCGAAGGGCGGCGTGAGGCGCGGGGTGGGGGTGGGGGGGGGGGGGAGGAGGAGGAGAGGAGTACAAGAATAATTGAAGACGAGTTTCCTTCGGTACGAAGACGCGGAGGTTGTTGATGGAGGCAGCACCAGATGTTATCTTCCGTCTTCGAGGGTGCGCGGCGTCGTCAACTTTTAGACAATGCGCGGTAGAGACTTTTGAGCGAGAGATATGAAACTCTTGTCAACTGTCGTGGCGGCGGCGTATCTGCCGAGAGACGCAGTCTCGCCCCGTGTTGCAGATTATTAAAATGGAAATTTGTTGACAAAGTATTTTTCGAATTTCATGCCTTTGCACGTTGTACGTAATTCTTATTCACGCGAGATATTTCTCGCTACTTACGCTGTCGATTTTTGACGATGCAAGGGATTTTGCGGAGTTGTATTATTCAGGTGTTTATGTAAGTTTCGTCGATTTTGGTCAAAATATATTTATTTTCTTTTCGCAATGACTGTAAATGTTTTGTTTGACTTACTGACTAGTTTAATTTGTGCGAATACATTTGCTTGCTGAGATTTTTCCTTGTACGATTGACATGATTGTTATCGCTGTTAGACATGGCGAATTATAAAATACTTTATCGAAACAAGACATGTGATACCTCGTGAAAGATATATATACAAGTTAGAAATTACAAAATTATTGACTGTATTAATGGATTTCGTCTACAGGAATGAACAATTGTTCTTTCTTCGGATCAAATCTGTGTATTTTCATTCTTCGAAATGACTGTGAATTGTAAAAACCGAACAGATAAGGGACAGATTTCTAGTTTCGCAGAACTTTATAGGACTCGAAGTTATAGTTGTGGTACGTGGTTTTGTTGTATGAAAGAAGGGAAGATGTAGCACTGGTTCGACAACGCGGCTGGGATCATTATAATCCATGCGAAAAGGACGCGTCGCGGAGTGATTGTTGCGAAGCGATATCAATGCCGATGAGGTTGTAGTTATTATGACGCGATGGCCGTTGTTGTCGAGTCGTCGCAATGAAAGTGAAAAAGAAACGAAAGCGACAAAAGGGAAGCGATTGCGACCATTCGGCTCGAAGAAGGCGTCGGAGAGTTAGCGTCCGGAATTATTTGATCTTGCGATAAGATGGGGGTGAGTGAGAGAAGGCAGGACGAAGGCGAGAAGGATAAGGGCAAGAGAGGAGAAGGAGAGGCAGACGGTGAGTCTGATCTGCGAGAAGCAGACGCCTGCACTGCCGGGCACGAGTGAACAAGCGTTTATTGACGCTATCTTCCGCGTAAATTGAATCAAAGAAACGAAATGAGTATGAGAGAGAGAGAGAGAGGAGCAGGCTCCGCACCGGCATTCCCGGAGTTAAAATGGGCTTTTAATCAATGTCCCTCCCCCCTAACTACAACCCATGAGATAAACGACCGGAAATGACGCGCTGATAAGAAAATTGCTTAGCCAACTTGGCAGTTTATCCGCGACTGTCGCAGTTCCAGGAAAATTGCCTGAGAATCCGTTATCAAAAGGGGATGCCGCAGTGTCAGTCGGCTTTTCACGGGCTCGCGTATATATATATATAACCGACCAGACGAAGAAGCCAATTCAGACCGTGCCTCAGACGGATTCAATGCTTTCAACGGTAAATGCGCGTAGCTCAACGTTGAAAATATATCCTCCTGAATGAATTGAACAAATTATCCCCATCTTTTTTTCCACCGCTCTACGTGCAGAGACGATTCTTATATACCAGTTCGCTTATGAGCCTCAGCCTTTACGCTTTAATTGGCGGTCAATTAGTGCCGTACACACTGTAGGTATATTTTATATAATGTATACCCTGAGATACCGTATAGTTCTCCCAATTATACGTCAATTAATTATTGCCAATTTACAGCCCACCCGGCGATCTGGCAGACTATTGAGAAAATTGATCCCACTCGGGTAAAGCGAAGCGCATAACTTGATCGGTGAGATCGCTAATAAGTGCACAACTGCGGTGTAAGGATAAGGGGCAGGTGACGGTTATCGAATAACGATTCAACCGTCGTCGTGCGCTTTGAGGCAACCTTAAATATCGAAAAGTATTTTTCATCGTTTCGAATAATTATTAGTGTTTTGCGAAAAAGCACGATTATCGCGGATGAGGGAATCCTATTATTTTGCAATTATACGTAGACGCATATGAGACAATCCACCCCAAAACGATCTACGTATGTATTTTATTTATTTTCAAGTGTATTTAAGAGTGTACAAATAAATCATCTTTCACTAAGTTTTAGATTTTTTTGGATCACGGGTTCGATTTTTACTCCTCCGAAAAATATAAGAACCCGATTTTCGAATGAATAGCCCTGATGGATTGGCTTTAAATTTTTTTCATGAATTTTTTGTTAACAAACGAAAATCTTTAGAACAAGATGTATTCTAAAAGTACAAATTTATATTTTATATATTTTTTCTCACTTTTCGATGACTCGTTTCGATCACTTGTAATGTCTAAACCAAAATCTTGCCCACTTTCATCTCGGTCGTAAAAACTATTTAAATCCAATTGATTAGGTTCCAATCTATTCGTTAGAATATTCCATTTTCGTGTTTCTGGGGGCAGTAAAAGTATAATCGGTGATACGAAAAATCTAAAACCCGATGAAAGACGTTTTTTTTTTTTTTCACACTCTGAACCATACTTAAAAATATAAACAAGATAAAAAAAAAAAAAAAAAACGCCGATGGTTAGGTTCGTACGTAGGTCGGTTTTCCGTGGAATGCCTCATATACACCTATAATGCAAAATGATCGGCAACGAATTCTCGCAGGCTGCGTTCTACCGTCTTGCGTGCAAACGACTGAAACGCACGATAGGCACGAAGTGCATGGTCCCTCTGCAGGTGCTTCTGCAAGGCTCTCCTTATCAGTCGACGGCATGTGCCCGGCGTCGGGTCGGTTTCCGTCCCCGTAATACTGCACCGCCGGGTTGATTTTTACCTAAAAAGTGCGTGTTTCTTCATCGCATAAGTGTGTGTATGTAGAATACCGATGAACCGTGCAGGACTCATTCAGCCCCGTTCATAGACTCGACCAACCGACTTCGATAACGAGCTAATGGAGGGTGCTCCTCTTATTCTCGATTCCCGATCGTCTCGATAACGATCCCCGCATATTCTCCTTTCTCTCATCTCTGTCTTTCGTTCCGTGTTTCTTTCTACGGATAGAATTGAAAAGTAACAGGCAAAGGGGGACGAGAGTAGAGAAGCGAAGAAACGAGATACACGAAAGAAAAGGAGGAAAGACGGAAAGAAGGAGACAAAAGTTGTGTAGGTGGTGTGGCTGTTGACGCGAGGAAGAAGCACACGAGGTGCCTTGACTCGGCTCGGTTCTGCTGCATGGGAATTAATGTATTCTTAATGTATAACCCACGGGTAAAGAGGCCAAGATTCGAGCGGAGATAGGCGGACAGATATTAACATATCATTTACCGAACAACTTGTTAAAATAGCGCACATTGTTATCGTGAATAGTAGTATACAGGAAACTATTATTATGTAGGTTGTTATAACTGCCGGGCAGGTATAACTAACTATCTTTCTCTTTCTTGCTTGTTCGTTCTTCAAGCCGTCGTGCAGTGAGAAATCCCCTTCGTTGTTTCAACGATATTCAAACGCACAACGCGTTACTGCGTGTTGTAATTCTTCATACCTCGCGGACTATTATTTTTATCATAGAATTTTATATCAGGTAGACGAAAAAGAACAAAAAGAAGAGAAATAAATAATACAGAAGTCTCTGATATTTCAACGCGAATGTACGTACATTATATACGCGATCGTATAACGGACTAACAGTAAAGGCGTACATTTATTATATTTTGTTCCCCTCTTCCTTTCTTTTATTATACCTACTTCATTTACATCCGTTTTTAGGCATTCACATTTGCGGGTACACGCGAAGTATACCTACTGTGTACCTAAAACACGTGAGAAAATTCACTCCGTGAATCATTCGCCACGGTGTAAGAACATTGCTTTCTTTTTTTCTTCTCCCGCTTGAAACTCTGATGCTTGAATATAAAAAGGTTGTAAAACGAATTGTAGTAATATATTTCCGGAATTCTTGTCTAAAATTAACCGATGGCCTTTTGAACTTCTTCAGTTCCCTTCCAGCGTGCTGAATAGAGACCAGAAAAAATAAACGAAAACAATTAAAGCAGTCGAGTTTTGTTCCGAAATTGATCAGTTTCAGGGGTGTTGAAAATTATCTCTGATTTCACAGGGTGAGCAAATTAGGAATTCTTATCAAAATATCGATGTGAGTGAAGTTATTGATTTTGGAACAGAGGTTAGCGACGAATGTACGTTTTGATTTTTTACCCATTAAACAATCACTCGCCAACTTTTCTGCCACATGTTGGAATATTTTTACAAAGTGCAAAATATTAGTCCACGGATATAACTTGATCAAAGCTTGAATACGTACCTAGACACCACAAATCATGAAGTCGTCAAAAAGATGTCTAAAGGACGTCGTGTACACTATTTTCTGACGTCTATAAGGCCCCACGGATACGTTTTAGGCACGAAGATATTCTTTAGGCGTTAAAAAATGGTGCACAAGACATCCTTTAGACGTCTCTTTGACGACGTAAAGTTTCGTGCTGTTTGGGTATTCGTACGTAGAACGCGCATGGAGTCCAAGTAACGAAAGCGAGCAACTCGGAAGGGTTAAACGCGGATAAATCCCTGGGCCCGCTAGTCGTGGATGGCGAACGCGATGGTCAACGGGGGAGAGTGACGCGAAGGGGAAGGAAGGACCAGGTCCGCGGTCAACGCTACATTCCAGTTTGGATTTATGTCTCGACCTGGCGGAGTGCTGGAGCAGGGTATGGAGTACGTACAAAGGCAGGTCTCTCCTCTCCTCTCTCTCTTCTCTTCTCTTCTCCCTGGTATCGGCGCGGTACCCGGGGCTTCGGGGCAACCGGGTAACAAATATATCGTGGTATTTGCTGCAGCTTCGGAATTGAGCGCGCGCGCGCGTTACCGCGAGGTCACGCAAAATATGTTCATTCCTTCAACAATTTGATTTCAGAAACAGATAGCATTGTGCCCCTGCGCGCGGGGTTCAAGATATTTATAACCGCGCCAGCTCTGCTCGATCCAGGGTCCATATACATGCAGTTCGGCTCGGCCGCACAGCCACCATCGCGGCTTTTCTCCTCTCAATGTTCCGTGCTCTCAGGTACCCACCTCGAGCTGTGTTCCAGCTTCGGTATACCGTTTCATGCCTCAGCTGGAGTTCCACCGTCTCCGAGTTCGCTTTATTAAACCCTGTTGTAGGCCCGCTGCGTATTCTCATACGTACGTGTTTATGAAAAAAAATCTAATATTATACACTCCTCAAGCTTTCCCGCGATCCCGTTTCACCACCGCGGCTACGTATGTCCGTGTTCACCGGTCGTAACTCGACAGCTAACGTATTGGTTCCTATATCGTGAAGAGGAGAGAAGTCAGAAGTTGGTGCAAGTTGAATGGAGTTTGGAGTAGGAAGTGAAAAAGGTACAGGTATAAGTACAAGAGACCATCGACACCCGGCTCCACCGATCTTGTTCACCGAGAAATAATCGATCGCGTTCACTTTCTTTATTTTCAATTCGAACCACGTACCTTACGCTCGTTTCTTCGGTTCTCCAGTGGCCCGCTGGCCGCGCACGGTAGTGTGACTCCTTTGCACCACTCAGCGATTATACATACCTACTCTCTTCTCACACCTTGGTACACGAGACCGTAGTGGCCGCAGTTGTTTCACTCCTTCGCGACATGAATTTATTCACCAGGATTTAGCTCCTCAACCTCCTTTCGAATTTCATTACAGGTGTGTATAAACTTGGTGAAAAAATCAACGGAAGTCAACATACAGCGAAAAATGGCTTAATGGACATTCTGGCACCGATGATACGTAAGGTGCTCTTCTTCGTGTCAAGGTCACGATGCCAATTAGCCTGGAGCACAAAGTAAACAGAGAAGTGGTTATATCATGTGTAGGGTCCTTTTCGTGTCCAACTTCCAGTACGAACCGGCGATGGAACCGAAAAAGGATAAACGCGACGGAAAAGAGGTCCAGGTGCACTCCGGCAACCGGTCCATAATTCGCGGCTCGTGAGTTATGCTCCTTGTCTACAGATGCCAACGGATGCCTACGGACCGGTACCGATACACCACCAGTCCCCCATTGCGGACGTGCCGGAACGTGCGCCATATACAGGGTGGAGCGCCGAGGTATCGTGACTGGAGCCACAGGTTCGCATTAAACGCGATATACCCACACTCGTCAAACGTAAATTGACCACCGTCTGCACCTTCCAAGAAGCCCATCGCGGAACGCGGAACAGAGTCTGTCCAAATTCAGGACAGGGTTGTCCAACTTACGGAAGAATGTATTCTCTGTTTCTGGAGAGTAAATTGCAGTGGCCGAAGAGCGGTAGTGATTACCTGGTACAACTTTGGACGATCGGTAACCTTGGGCTACGTTCTCAGATATGTGTTTTTCTTTTCTTTTTTATCATCTTTTTCAAGTAGTAGCAGTTCAATGTACATCTACCGAACGTTGAGTTGTCCTCACATATTTCTCAGCGGTACTTTAATTAAATTCTCGAGCAAGGTGACACCGAAGAGGCCGCTGTGACACCTGCCGCAACACATGTAGCTACCTACGAGTAAGTCTGGATAGGTATACCGATTCACGCCAGTTGCTGATGCTCGGCACTACGAAAGTGAAGGAGAAAGATGGACACCTCATCTCACATTTACCTGTTTCCATGTGAATATAAGTAACTGATAGTCTAATTAGTTGGGCTCGATCGATCGGCTCCCGGCACCCCGCGTCACATCGACCTCGTGTCAGTTCAGAGTCTGGCGGTGGTACTGGTTACCGTGCGACGATGCATTATGTAGCGCTTGATCTGATCCGTCCACCCGTCACTGACAGCCTCCAAATCACTTGCAGCAAAAAAGCCACGATCAATTTCAAATTTATAGTCCAGGTACGTTAATTAGTAACCCGGGAAGCTGCTGCTGCTACTACTACTGCTGCTGATACTCATCTCACGAAAAATAAAACTCAACGGAGAGAAACGACCTCTGATTTGGTTTTGCTACCTTACCCGTCGCGTTACTCTCGACAGGGACAGATTGAGAAGAGCAGGAGTTACAAGGTATAAAGTGAAACGAGAAACAGAGACACGACGAGCTTGGCTCCTTCAGAACAGCTTTGCATACACGATAGCTATAACCAAGCGCGAGGATGTGCATTGCTGCAAAAAGTCCTGGTCTGGACTATGACGACTATGCTGGAGTCCGGACTGATACCACTTTGCGTCCAATTTAACGCTACAAAAAGGAGAGTCACTTCATCTCGACGAGGTTTATCACGAGTTGGACACCCTTCAGGATGTCGTCGTGCAGCGTGTGAGCCGATTTATCGAGAAAGGTAGATAAAAAGAGGGGAGTGATCTGTGGCTAACTCCGGAGAGACGCATCTGTCGACCTTATAGGTGATACTCACGGTGCGGGGACGCGATCCGGTCGGTGCTAACTAAGTTGTCCTCACCTTCGTAGCCCCGGGGAGTCTCGGCGCGTTCCGCTTCACCATGACGGTGGCTCTTGGGAAATACAACACTGTCTGCATCCCGTCACGCTGGCTTTAATCTTATATATTTCACAAGCCTCGACGCCATCACTTTTGACAACCAGACCCGTGTGTCGGTTGTAATTTTTCTCTCGTGCCAGTTCAGCATCTCCGTGAACATATTTTACATCGAGTAATACAACTTCGTTGCGTTAGCCTTTTGCCTATAGTTGGAGAATCGAATTTTTCGATGATTTTTCTTCGTAAGAATCTTCAATTTAGTCACATCGTACCGACGTTGGGAAAGTAATTCGAGTAATTCGTACAACGCAGCTGCTGATTCCTTCCTTCACATCCATATCGTTTAGCGCAAAATGTCACAGTTCTGTGAACATAGATTTTTTTTCGTTTCTCCATGTTGGTAGCTGGCTGAAGACATGACCAGGTGATTTCTGCGGGTATAAATATAAGTATATGCCATAATTCTTATATGCCAAGTTGGCGCGCGAGCGGTCGACGAGCTGCAGTGAAATACGACTGAAATACGGCGCCACTTGCTGCCACTTGCCGCCACTTGGCACAGCTAATGGCGGCTTGTATCACCCTCATCGTGGTGTCAGTTACTCGGCACCCTCTACCCCGCCTACCTACCGACTGCTTTCCTTCCCGCCCACCAAGCGCAGCCTGCCTGCCTGCCTGCCTGCGTGCACGATATCCGCGTTACATACGCACTCGGCACCCATGCGCTAAAGCGTTAGACTTGCAACGTGTATAGGTATAACGTATGTAAGTGTAATGTGGGCAGGCAGGTATGTCGTACACGGGCCCAATCTATCAGACTACCTGCTCTCGAGGTGCAGGATGTGCGCGAGGTTTGTCGTTGCTGAAATACGCACCAAGGGAACGGTGCATTAACAAGCGTGATTGCATCTCGCCGTTTGCTGTGTATGAAAATTACAAACGTTCCCTCCACCATGCACTTGGAGAGTACACGCTTTAACTTCTGCAAAAAGCGTTCGCGGCCATGTCGGAAGCGCGCGGTAGTGTTGGTTGAGCATGTCGAGTCCTCTTCGAGATCCTCTTATATCGACAACGGCATGCTGTTGAAGCGCTCCGCGACTTGGAAATAATCCACGAACCGATCCCTTGGCGAGATCTCCCTGCACCAAACACATGTCCAACATTTTTAATCGGTGGATTAAAATAACCGATGCCAAGGTGTGTAGCATGGACCTCGCGTCCCTTATCCCCAGAGACGAGCCTGACCACCCGGGCGGTCGCGTGTCCCCGGGGACTTCTTTCGTCTCGACGTCCGTACGTGATCGCGTACCGGAATCCGTTCCTTCTAGGAGAGACGCTAAGCTGATTCGAACTACTCAAGGAATGCGGCTTGCGGAGATGACAGGAATGAAAAAAATATATTCCAGGCAACTGAAACAATTATGGAATGCAGGCCTTGATTCTAATTCTTGTTGAACATTCCTCCGCTTCATCGTTATTATAGGTGCGCGGTACTTCCGTGTAATGGAAGCTCTCACTATCTCGTAGTCTTCGGATTATCGTGCTCCTGCATGACGTGCATTGTGCAACCCATGCATACTTTCGCTTCAACCATCAGGTAGTACCATTAAATTGAGGTGGGAAGAATTCTGATAGTAACACTCGAGGACTTGGAATGAGGAGAGAAGCTACCTTCGTTCTCGTGTCGTCATGCATTCCTTCATTGAATCACCGTTCTAGGTGTCTCTATGACTAGACGATATACATTGTGTAACTGTTCACTGCACCCGTGGTTGCCCGGGACGATATGTTTTGATAGCTAGCATGCTTCGCGCTATTTATTCTTACAAGTGGAGCTTTGAAAACGGTGACTGGTTGTAAGGTGATTGCGTCGATTGTGCTCCATGGGATCTTAATCGATACAATCGTGATCATGATTCTGTACAATAAAGAAGAGGAATAATACTTAAAAGAACTTGCTTCGATGAAGAAGGTATAGGTACTGCTGCTTTTATGGACCCCTATAAATAGCTTGTTTCACACTGCAGAGCATATTGCGGTTACTCTTAGCTATATTATATACTCTGTTGCGTATACCAGCAATCAAATCGGTGTTGCAGTGAGCGGTGCGAGAGTTTTACTACAACAATTATCGTCCTTTGAAGTGCCAATCACGTGAAAGCCAAGATCTTCGAGATTCCATCCTTTGTAGTTCAACGACCCATAAGTAAAGCGGACGAAAAAAATAATGAAGTTCTAAGATATTACAAAGCAAATCCTCTCGTCAGAAAAATGTGAAACTATTATGGTTGAAATATCGCCTCAGATTGTTCTCGTTGAACAAATATTAATTAACTTGCATCGTACCAATTACAAAAATTTGTGGCATTATCGCTACGTAACCTTTGACCACGTCACACCGTATCGAAAGGATGAAGTATAAAAATTCTGACACCACAGGCAGCGCAAAATCGTGGACTCCAGTCAGAGCACGCAGTTCTTGAGAAGAGTAAACCGGCCGATGTTTATTTCGAGAGGATCATCACGCGACGCGACGGATTGTCAACGAGTGGTTGTACAAGATTCGGGGTTCGTCGGGCACGTAGGTAAAACGTAGCTACGCACTATACGTGCTACGTATATCGGTGAGAGGAGGCACCGAACGCGACACGAATCGACTTCCGGAGGGCGGGTCTTTTGGATCCTTCGTGTACTTTAACCTGGCGGCCATGTTTTTCTTCTTGTTAGCCTGAACTACAATACGGAACACTGGTACCGCATCGGCTGCCGTTTACCCAACCGAACCCTCCCTTTGCCTCAGGCGTGATTTAATAAACGGGTGAGTACAGACAGGTGCGTTAATGAACCACCGGTGATAATTACGTGGGCGTGTACCTTTTGCTGGCCACAATGAACGCCGCTCTACGCAACTATTATAATCGGGACTCGCACGGCGTTACCCAAAGGCTTCGGCCCGTGACCCCCGACATTATTTGCCGGAGGGTAGAGACGGGTGTAGTATAATGTAGGTATAATCAAGGTGGGAAAGAAGGGACCGTTTTTGCGACTATGAATACTCCTGCATAAGTTCAATCTCGGGCGTAATTCGTTCGACTCTGCGAGGCAGAAAGAGAGCCGAGGGACCCTGCGGTGGCTTGTGGGTAATTCTTGCCGGAGATCGCGGCGTAGGCCTTCTGCTCCTCGCGCGAGCTCCTCTGCCAGCGTAGGTCTTAATTGGGAGATCTGACTCTAAGCCACCAGGACCACACGCATTTGCTCTTTATTGCCCGTCTAATTCGTGCTCCTGCGGGACAAACCGATCCCATTACCAAGGCTAATTAATTTGCCTCTTACCTTTAGGAATCCCCCGCCCATCCTACGCCGACGTATCTTCGGCCGACTTTACTCCCGAGTCATCAAGGACGGCAAATGAATTGGCTTCCTCAATTATCGGACCGATTTATATACTTCCTTTTTCTCCTGTTAGTCATATTTTCTATTCACCGACCGGTTTCGAAATTAGAAAAAGACCGGAGAAGCTGTGGACACGGAGTATTTGCTCAAGATGGACAAGTCCAAGGTTGACGGATATCCCTTGTAGCCGGTAGCCCGTGTTATTCGTTCTTAGAAAACCAATCGAACGTTAGACGCGCTTAATTGCTCAGCGTACACCGAGTGCCTCGTTTAAACTCGACTGCCGCAAATGGTCACAGTATTTACGAAGACGGTTTGTGTATCTAGTTGAAACGCAGATCAAAGACCTGCGATCCTAACTTCTCGATCATCAGTATCGAGGAAATATGAAAATTTTCTTCTCGCGATCGGTTTATGCATCAGATTTCATAATGAGCGAGAATTATTTTTTTTCACGCGTACATTTGCACAGATATAAGTTTCATGCCTGTCGGTTAAATTTTTTCAAAGTCTACGACTGCAACGAATTGTCCCTCATTGATAAATAGTATGCTCAAAATTGTTCAAACAAGTTCGTGACGTAATTTTCTTCCCTTCATATTTTCAACTTTGAACTTAAGGATAGAAAAAAAAACATGGTTCCGTGCGAAAATGTTTTCAATTAAATTAAACTACCGTGACATGTTTTCGAGTAAAAAATGTATTTTTGTAATGCGAGCCGCGACTTTTGTGGAAAACGAAGGAAAGAAAAAAAAAAAAAAGCAAGTGGACAAAAGTAACGGAATATCAGAATTCTGGTAAATTTATCAGTGAAAAAGTTCGTTTGTCTAGATAGTATGCGGATGTGAAAAATTGCCCGAGGCGATGGTTGATGTTAATTGAAGACGTTTCAACAGTTTAAAATCGTTGTAGATTTGTCCGTTGTCACCTCACTCACAATCATCTGCTTCCACGAACGATCGTATAAATTCCGAAGTCGCGAAATGAATATCGCCGTCAGCCACGTCACTCGGCTTTCAGCTAGTTAGAAGGGTAGTATAGATATACACGTATAATACGTCTGCCATTCGCCTACGTGAATTCCGCGCGATAATTTACCAGTTAATAAAAATTAAAATTCAGTTGAAAGCTCGCTCGCTGGGCTCGCTCGCATATCCAATTAAAAAATGAAGTGCTTTTTCATATTCATTCCCCTCCACGCCGCTGACTCGGCACCGACGTTGAAAACCCGTCCTTCTATTTGTCTGTGAATAATAATTAAAAAATACTCGTCGCAATCCCCGTCACGGCGATGCTAATATTAATCTAACTGCAACGCGCGCTCCGTTCCTTTGCCGTTATCGCTATTCCATCCCAGGTTTACGTATTATATACATGTATATATATAATATGTATATGCATGTATGCAGTACACACTCGCGTCAAAATCCCCGCCTTCAAGCTCTCTGCAAATCCCTGATTTCTCTTTCTCTTTGTTCCACCATCGTGGAGAAAATAATCTAATAACTATTATTGCGGTGGTGAAATCCATCCGCGAATTATCGCAACGAAGCGGAATCGCGTCGGTGATTTTCTCTCACGATGCCAAAGTTCGAACTATCGATTATGCAAACAGCTCCTACGCGCCCAAAATATGCGACGACAAAGTAGCCAGCGAGTCTATATCAGAGGATTTCGTTGTAGTTAGTAGTTACAACGGCTTCGAGCGCCGCACGTCGAGAGCTTTCCTGGGACTGCAAATGCTGGGGGGGAATTGACCGATCCCCGTGACTGATCGAATCGCCCCCGTGCCCCCGGGGCGCTCTAATGAATGGGCAAAATAATGGACGCGGATGAATAACACCGCGGGCACGCCGCATTTTTGATGGCCCTTAAATCGCGGGGCGGATTTGGTCACGTGGCTGAAAAGCCCCTGCATCACTAGATTCGCGGCGTGGCGCGTGAGGTTTTAAGCTTCAGCCTCGAAAGACCAGAGTACGAATCCGATTTTGGTACGTTTAATGAAATTTTTCAAACCCGGATTATAACGTCGCGTTGTTCGAAGCCGAAGGTTCTCTCGGATCCTAATCAAGAATCTCGGATGGAAGGAGCGTAGGAGCGCGACAAGTGATCGGACGTGATTCGCATAGTACGTTGCCCGGTTTTCGAGCCAATTGATTGGAACGTTTCGACGCCCTCGCATCTCAATTAGACACCATCGGGGACTTCGGTATGATCGGTATGGAGTTATTTATACTTGAGGTATGCTGATAAATAACGAGTATGGCGTTTCCATACCTGGGAAAAGTAGCGATACACATTTGCAGATTGGACATTATTCGTAGGCGAAGACTTGAATGGAATCAAATTAAAAACTTTCGGTGAATATTATGGATACAGTAGCTTCATTGTCTCGAACTTTCTGCCTATCTATGTCTATAAAACATTTTACTTATTTGCATATCATCCAAAATTGATTTTTTTTTTTTTTTTGAGGTTGCAAACTCATATCATATATTAATGATGGTATCTAGATTAATTGACACAGCGATCCTTTACATTCGGGAATGAATATTAACACCAATCAATCTAATGTCCATCATGAATAAGTTAAATGTTGAACTTCAAGCTACTTTTGATTTCATTGACAAATTATGTATAAACGAGGTAGGTATAATAAAATGTTTCTAAAGCGTAAAGATACAACGTTAATTACAATACCATGTAACTACGATATAGTAAATAAACGATCCCCTCCCGTTCTCACTTCTATAATAAACTCAATACCTGAAAAAGTACAAGTCGACGGTTCTCCAGTGAATTAAAATACTCAGCAGTTGTTTCGCGATTGTGACCGAGGTGAAAATCTCACATCCCATAGTTTTAATCGTGACGATAAGGCGACGCGGCCGCAGATTCGCCGCTCAGATTGGACCGTCGCGTCTTCTGCGGGAAGAAGAAAGCGTCGCGGTGTCCTAAACGAAGGGATATCGAGAGACTGGCGACGCCCAATCGACAGGGGAAGTATAGGGATCAACCATCTCCGCGTCACAATGGGACCTCGATGAGAATTCGCCGGCTTATTGGAGCTACGGTTACCGATACAGCTCACGTCCCTCGGGAACCCCGCGTCTTTCGAGAACGTGAAAGGCTGCGGAAAGTTGCGAACGTGTATCAATGCACGCAAAATCGTGTTTCCTCTTTCCCTATAGCTTTTAAGAGCCGCACGGTTCGTATCGAACGGAAAAAGGAACATTGATTCCAAGATTTTCGCACCGATAATCAAGCTGGAGAAAATTATCCCGATTTATGAGCTCCATTTGCTCAGCATTCAATCGATTCACGTCGGTGTTCGTTTTACAGTTTCAATTTTCTATTCGTATCATCCGAGATACAGTTTTTACATAAAAAGTGTAGGTTGTTATTCTACCTCGAGTAATGAACTCCGACCAAAAAAAAAAAAAAGAGAAAAAAACGCAGCTTGGTGAAATTGTGAATTTAATCACGAAACGAGAAGAGCTCGATTTGCGATATGTCGTTGTTTTGACGGACGGTACACAAGAAACAAACACAATAAAAACGAAACCGTCTCGTCTGCGCCGTTTATCAGTTCCGTCGTGAGTTTGGAAAAGAAAACGTCACGTCATAACGAATATTTTTCTTCCCCTCTGCCCCCGAGGATGTGACGGGGTGGTATATAGAGACTCCCGGGGTGCCGGGGGGATGACGTCGAGGGCTCGGGGGCGTAAGGATGCAGCCGCCTAATGCGCGTTTCGTGTCGACTATAGAAAGAGGTGCGAGGAAGATGGGGGACCTGATGCTGCGTGGCGTTGAGGAAAGGCGACACGTGTTCACAGGAACCCGATTACCCACCGCCTTACACGAGTACGTCACTATACGTACAGCGGTAATATTCCTGTCGATAATACACCGTCCCAACCTCTCCCATACGCATTCATCACGTGTAGGCGACCTCCTTCCATGCGATTCGGCTGCATGCGCTCAGACCTCAAGTTTGCGGAAATTACGTCGAAGGTTGAAGCAAAACTACATCGTGTTTCGAAATTCGTTTCAAGAACGCCGCGAAATTCCGTACACCTACTTCTTGAAAAAATAATGTCATCTTAGAATTCGGTCGGACGAGATCGTGTCACAGGTCGAAGATTTAACTTACGAAATGTGATTGGCATTCGGTGGTATCCCAAAAAATGTAATCTGCATATTCGAAGCAGATTTCATTCAACACCCCAACTTCGTTATTTGTGACGTTCACTTGAACTTGACGATTTTTTTAACCCTTTGTGTCACACCTTGTTCTGCTCAGACAAGTTTTGTAACAAGATAGCATTCCATGGTTTTTGGGGACGCTGATTACGAATCTTGAATCAGATTTCAATAATTCAATACGGGGAGTTCAATAAAAAGAATAATTTACATTATATCGCAATAATTACTCTCGAGTAATGAAAACCTATCAGTATACTTTCAGAAATAGGGAAAAACCGTCCGAAAAATATTTTGAAAACTTCCCTAAATATACAAAAGAAAAATGGATATGAAACAAGTGGCAAGAATACTCACCACTGTAATGACTCAAAGGGTTAATCACCATTAGTGTAGAATATCTTCTTTCTATATCCTATTCCGATGACGAAAAAGAAGAGGTTGTCGTTGTACGATGGTATCAAAAGCTATTGTGCATATCATACACGTATATCGTGATATCCCGATCCTTAAGTCTAAACACAACATGAAACAGGGGGTAAAACCGGTGGGAGTGAGCTGCAGGGGTACTCAAAAGCGGTATAGAAGCAAAGTGATAATAAAAAAGGCGAAGCATAAACTTTCATTCTTGTATATTATTCGTGGTACGTGGGTAAATTTTTATTTCTCTACCGGAACTTGCATTAGCGACTGTGGTCGGGGGCACAGGGGGCTACAACTTCCTGGACAAAGTAACCACCCCATTGTCGCGACGATCCTTCCCCTTCCACCACGCCTAGCCCCGCGACTATCGCCCCCCGTATTTTCCGTCGTCTCCATTGTGCGATCTTCGTGTTAACTCACTTACGTACACAGATGGGTATTTTATCGGGAACGCGCGTCGGCCATTACGTTATATGAAAGTCTCTTTAACGTTCTTGGATGTGCGAGGCGGAGAGATAGAGAGAGAGAGAGAGAGAACGTGAAGACGTCTAGAAACATACGTACTACAGCTTATACACACTGAGAAAAATTTCATTTGTTACAGTAACTAGAAAAATTCAGTAAAACAGGTATCGTTAAAAAATGAAAATAGTTAAGGACTGAGCGGTAACCGGAACTAAAAATTTCTCTCAGTGCATGCGGTATCAAATTGTGCGAACGATTCGCTTCGCTACCAGCCAAACCGCCGTGGGTACCTATAAGTATGGGTATACATAGGACAGAGATCGAGCTCTGCCGATTTCGGCAAAACCGGTTGCCGTTATCGGTCTCCAGCTGATATCTGACCCAGGCGGCGGGGCGTCGCTGATTCGGATGAATTTATCACTTAATTCACGCCTCTTTGTGTTTCATAAAAGTAAGAAACACCTTTAATAACAGGGTGGATGGCTGTCGATGTGGCTAATAAACGGGGCCGCATGAAACACCGCATCGATCCGCCCGTTGGATCGACGTTGGCTACCGCAACGATTTAACAGACTCTAAAAATTCCGACCACGTTCATCCGTTGCTGGGCTCCAGCAGCCGGCTACGCGACGAGACCTTTTTTCCTCTTAAATTCGATCTTCCGGACAAAGTGTATACACGGTAATATATATACAATGTAGAACGAAAAAGCGGAATCGATTTCCGCTGCGTGCGTTCAAAAAGTGGACGTGCACCTCAACCGCCATAACTACTATAATAACTGTGACTGCACGAACACGCCGCGAGTTATCATCGATTACTTGCAGTTCTAATTTGATGGGTAAACGGCGTTTCGAGTCTCTTAGACTCGGGGTGCGGCGATGCCGAAGCTCGCTTAAGATGCAACGATTCAAGCCTCAGACTCCAAGCTTGCAATCAATGCTCCTACTTCAACGAATTCAGGGAGTAGAGAACCGGGACACACACCTTTGTCTACCCGTGAAAGTTTCGCGATGCTGTAAAGAGTTCTTCGCGTCTTGCTTCCCGATCACTTTCTCAGACTCGGTGCAAACCGGCACCGGATGCATCAATGATCTGATGTCAGGATGGAAATTTAAGTCATAATTTCACGTTTTGCTGATGAAATTGGTTTAATAGTTAATTTGACAAGTACGGAAAGCATCCGTTGCACGTTAAAAAAAAAATACTAGGACCGAATCCACCGTTAAAGGAAATGGGTGATTCAATGCTTGCTTCTTGAGCAACGAACTTCTTGAAGAATATAGTTCTAGTGTTGAAGTTCACGCTCTACTGCTTATCGAACTAACTTCATATTCCGGCAAATTGATGCTTGATTTGGTAAAAGAGGAGTTCCAAACTTTTCCCGAGTCCATACACGCGGAAAGAGAATTTAAGTTTTCTTGTACCTGATACTCGTTTGTAGCATCAGCCGGAGACATTGGGATCGGTGGAGTTCCCATCAGGCTCGAATTAATCTGAAATTTATGAAAGAATGATGGGGGGCTTAACTGACGAGTCCGAAGCTCACCCCGGCTGGAGGTAACGGAGCCCGTGGCTGGAAGACGGGACGACTGGATCTGGTAAAGTATCCGTGGTTGACTCTTATTTTCTGCGGTCCCCGGCGATGAATCGTTGATAAGAGAAACTGGTTTCCATTAAAGGACCTCTCCGCAGGGTTATCCGCGATGCACAGATTCTCGAGGCAGGCCGCAGGTGTGCATGAGAAAGAGAAGGAGAGAGAGAGAGAGTAAATCTCGCGTGTAAAGGGTCGGTCGAGACGAAGAGGTCACCTGCTGATCCTCGGTCGAAAATCACCCGACGCGACGGAGGCGGAGGCGTCGGTGGAGGAACTACGCGAGTTCGCGATGGCCTGGTACACGTGTCCTGGGGGCCAAAGTGTCGCTGTACCATATCGATGATGCTATTAGGAGCCGGTGGTCATTTGGTAGGATTAACGGCGCAGCGGGAGCCATTAGCGACTGCGTGTCACGATGTGTGCAGGGTACTCAATAGGTCGTGTCAAAGCGAATCGAGCTTCTGTCTGACAGTTGGTTACCACAGGGTATCTCCTATTGATGTTCCAATTTTTTGAGTCCGGTTACCGACCAATTGGCGGACTGGTACCGAGCTGCCTGTCACCTCTGGCTTTGTTGGCACAAAGAAGCCCGGCCAGATGCGGCCGAGATCCAGGCTCTCTGTCTCTTTGCTCACGCCTGACCAGGTCGTATGTGCACAACGTCCACCGGATGACACATGAGTCGAGCGTTACCGAAATGTTAACCGCATTTACGCGGGTTCTATGTTTATTGTATACACCTAACCTGCACCAGTTACATTCTCTCGTGTATATAAAGCACTTTCAGCTCTAATGGAGCGGCCGTGGATGCCAATGTTGGCTGAGCAATTAAACCGGCCCAGTATATGAACCGAGAATAAATAACAGATATACACGAGGTTACCCAGTGAGATACGGCTCGTCAAAACGAGGCCTTATCCGGTAGTCACATATGTTCAATAACACTACAAACACCGCTCTGCAGGTCTCATCACCGCAGGAAACTTGTGCTCGCTTGTACAAATCCGTTCGTTCGTTACCGTCTGCATCCGGAGTTGACTTGTTCGAAACACCTTCCTCCTTCATCCGTTTCCCCGAAGGCTTGCGAGACCCTCTGGATCCTTCAATCCTTACTCTCTACGCTTGGCTTTCGCCACCCTCGAGTCTTCCAAAGAGTCGCGACTTCGCGCGAGGTGTTCGACCCGGGCGGTGACCATCTGCAGCGAATACCATACCATGTTTGCTGTTCATTTTTGCCCGCACCTTGACCAGTTTACAATTAACTGGTGACAACTGTTAAATGAGAAGAATTAATCTCTCTTTGGAAAGAAGCATCCGATTGTCACTGGTTTTTCACGGAGGTGAGTCGTCTTTTTGGCCGGCATTACACGTGTTTTTAGCCGCGCAGGTGGAGCTTGGCACTTGGACTTCGATCGCCGTGCCTCACGGTCCAATTATCAAGGTACGCGGACCTCCCGTGAGTTTACGACTTATTAGGGCATCGGGATGGTCAGCTATTATTAATCATAAACGTGCCACCACCCAATAGCGCACCCTAGTCGGGATGAACTGGGTATATTACATTTTCCGCGAGGCGAAGAGAGGCGAGGAGAGGAGAGGAGAATGTCTCTCAATCCCGTTTTCTTCGGTCGGTGCTTTTTCCCTCCGTGTGGATATCTCGGAGCGTTAGCTACGTTCGTTTGGTAACTTTTACGATTCTTGGTCAGGGTTTATTCCTTTACGATCCTCACTCCAAATTGGAAGCTGCGGAGAAACAAGGTTCCCTCGATACACGAGCTATGTTACCCTCGATAATATTCCTTCATCGAATGTCCATACGTGTTCAGCTGTATTGGCTCCTATATTCGTTCGCGCGCTTCTTACCGTACACCCTAAACTCCAAAGAGGGGTGCAAACAACCATGGTAATTAACTTTTATATCCCTCGGATCGTGTCGCGATCACTAACGAATCCGACCTCAGTCCATCTCGACGTATCCATGGTCTCTTCGACCCTCGTTTCTTTCGTCTAATAAACATTATTCACAAACACGATACGGTGATCGATACCGATCAGCCCAGTCCGTACAACCTTACTGGTACTTGGTACTCGGTCAATCGGTCGCGATAAAATCCACTAATGCGAATACCCGCCTCAATGTCGACGCAAGAAAAAATAGTATCAAGTTATAAATTATGATGGAGGATAAAATAAAGAGAAAAAGGAAAACAAACAAATGAGGACAGGGATCGGAGCACGGACAATCGAAGACGAGGATTAAGGAAATAGGGTCCGACTCCTGGTCCCTCTCCTCTTGTTTTTCTCTCTCTCTCTCTCTCTCTTTCTCTCTTTTACTCTCTTCTCTCTACCCTCGCGGTACGCGGCGAGGCCCGCCGGCCGGCATTAATGACGCGACGGCAGTCGTCGGCCTCGTTACCGCCGCCCGGGGGCGGTGAGCGTCGACCACCTCCGCTTCTTCGCCGCCTTTCGTAATGCAGGATATTATTTGTTTCCACTTGTTTGTGCGCACGAGAAAAAGAAAGAGAGAGAGAGAGAGTGCTTCCAACAAACAGACAATCTGGCTCTTTCGCCCCCCCCCCCCCCCCCCCCCCCCCCCCCCCGCTTCATCCCGTTACCGACCCTGCAATTCCACCCCCGGAGGAATCACTCCAACAATACTGACTCTCGTTACTTTGTGGGACAAATATGCGTGTATATGTATACTGTATCTGCACCAACCCTCATCGTAAATTGACGCGATAATTATTTTTGTTTGTTCGTCAACGCGGTAATGGCTCATTCACTCTTACTGCATCTTCTTTGCTGTGCAGTATCGCGCAGAAGCTTATAACTATCTCGTATTCATGGAAACCGTCTTCAAGAGTCAGGCCCCTTTTTAATTACAATGTACACGATGCGTTATGCCGGTTAGAATCTATAGGGTGAAATAGGTGAAATAATTTAGACGATTTTTTAGTGAAAGTCAGATTTCTTGAGGTAGTACGGACGGTACCACGTGAGTCATAATAAAATTTAGATTCTTTTTTGACTAGAATAAAAAATGCGAACATGTAAATTAATAATAATTTGAATTTAGATGTTACCTGAAAGAACTTCTAATCGGATTAATTTAATTATTTATTTGCTAACGATAGTAAATAAGTGTCTTTTTAATCAAGTGTTTTTTCGCATAAAATATATCTGGCAACAGCGCATCTAACAACTGTATGTTGTTGTTGCTAGTGTTTTGTTGAATTTCATTTATAAACTTACAAAATGAGTAATGAAACAACTCAGTTCCGACACAGCGGACGATTTGCATAGAAACAAATTGTAAAAATTGGCGCATTTTTTATCCGACGTTGCCACACTTTTACGCATTAGATATATCGTTCATTTCTAAGTATAACTGACTCATATTTTCGATCATTTAGATTAAAATATTTACAAAACTTACACGTCAGAATACTTTTTTTAAAAACTTTGTGTAATCTACACGAATTGATTAATATAAATTGCAGTTTTTTGTATTCTTATCTTTAGAAGCTGTAGTTAAATTGTATCAAGAATGTTCGGTTCACGCAAGATTCTCTGTAGACTACATGTTAAATATCTAATTTTTAATAATTAATTGCACAAAAACTACACGTCAGATGATTCTCAAAAAATTATTTCATACGTATTCTTAGCGATTAATAACGTATCAAAAATTCAGCCATTTATCTTTACGTTGCCCCAGTGTCTGAACAACCTTTATCACATTTTTGACTAATCAATTTTTTTCCCGTGTTAAATCTCAAGTCGAAGACGACATGATAAATCGAAAGCTGAGACAGTTTGTTTCTACTCTTCTTTTTTCTTTACTTTTTTCCGTACATCTTATCCGTTTTACAGATTCAAAATTCAGTTCCGGTCATGAATACTTCCTACTTTAATACATGTATTTTTGACCGTTCAATTTTCAAGTTGACCAACTTTTAACGATACCAAATTTCCACCCAAATTTTGTGCAGTTACAGCGATTGCAGGTGGTGAAATATGAATTTTACCAAACAAAAGTATCGATGTTTGAAAAGAAGAGTATATACGTATACATGGGTCCGAATGGTGAAGGAAGGACGAGACGAAGTGCCCCGAGGGTTTGACGGGGTTAATGCGGGGAGGGGGTGGGGGTGGATGAAAAAGAAAGATAGAGCAAAAGAGGGCGAAAAAAGTCTGTGAAGTCGTTGGATGCGGCGGTCGACATGTTCGACAAAAGGCAAAATAGCCCGCGGAAAGTTGTCTCGACTTCGGGTTGTCTGTAGCCGGGTAGTCGGAGCTTCCTAGTCGCTTTTTCCTCCTTCCTCTTTCGTTTCTCCTTCTCTACAAGAACCATGACTCCCGGTTCTCTCGCCCTCTAATAATGGAGGGCCCCTCGATCCGCGCAAAAGCCCGGGAGCCTTTCCTTATATATATGCGATGCGACGTGTATGTGTAACGCATATTGGACGGTATGCTGTACTTGCACGCCGATAAGCACCGCAAAACGCCGAATTACAGCCTCTGTCCGGTTTTACATAAACGTCGAATTATCTAAATTATGCAAACCATAAGTATTTCGGAGAATAACAGCACGGTGTTGCTTTATCCCCGTGGCGCTGATCACCGTTTCAGGTGCATCATGCATACCTCGAATTTACACTTTGCTACACACGAAACGAGCTCACAGCTGTCCGATTCTTTGAAACACCGATTATTGTACAAAAATTTAACGCAACATCTTCGTTTCTTTCCGCGAGTTACAGATTTGAAAATTTACGAGTTTTATCTGAGGTATAAAATGGAATTTCAGACGAAAGCTTGTAAATAAAAATCACCTGGCAGGGCTATAGGGGTGGAAATGGTGATGAAATTTACACAATCGCGTGGCAGAAATAAGGGCAGCACGGTTTTTTGAGAAAGAGATTTCGCTGAAATTCAAATCATTTACGAAAGAAGAATTAACGACTGACTTGGAGGATGCTGCGATTACTTTAAGTAAAATTCTAGCTCTTGATTCATTTTTGCAAAACAGTGCGAATTTACAACTCATTCCAATAAATCATAAATGTCAAAATTTTTATCCTTCAACATTCATTAAAAAACTACGCAGTTTCACAACTGACAAGTTACTTACGTGATTCACAATATGGGAAATAACATGGTAATTATTAGCGGCTGATTCGAATTCGCTGGGAATTCCGTGATCTAATCATTAATCGATCGTGATTTGGGTTGAGAATAAAACAAATTGTTCGATTTTTGACCAGTAATAATTCCGTGAGCACAAATCGTTGCGTGTATCTTACCGTTCTGAATTCGTTAGGCTCTGCGGATCAAAAGCCAGATTTCGATATCGATTAAACCTTGGTTTTGATTCGACTGCAACCGAAAGACTGGACAGGTTTTTCACACCGTTTCTTATAAACTTTGAATCACTGAAACCGGGAACAATACTCATAAAATGCCATCACGTCAGGTTTCTTCTTGAACTCGTGTTTGTAGTTACATTTAAAAAATGAAATCCCCGTTTAACTCGAAATCTTATATCCTATTCTTGATTCTAAAAATCTTATGCAAAAGTGATTTCTTATTTCCATTTAATATGTATTAGAATGACACTCAAGAATAGATACAAAGAACAAATAAGACGAATAAAGGGAAGAGTGACAGAGCAAAGTAGTATTGACACGGAATATGAAATTTGATTGAAAAATTGTTTTTTTTAATTTGATAAGAAATATTGTCAAGTTCATCGTAATGCAATGGTGATTTTTTTATACATTATTTATATACATTTTTTTTGTGTGCAATCATCTTGTATTTTGCAAAAATGCTCTACGTGATGGAGAGAAATTGAAGTCAGTGTTAGATTCAGCACTCTCGAAAACATAGTGAATAAAATTATTTAAGAAAAGTTGGACCTGTCGTCCACCCCCTCCGAATTGACTGATTTTTTGCGACCATGTTACAAACCTAGAGAGTAGACAAAAGGCAAAATATTAGGTCCCGAAAAATTTATTGGCTGAGCCGGAAGTATTTTTTTTTTTTTTTTTTTCACAATTCGGACTTGAATTTGGGTATTTTTGATCACGCAGAGGTTTTTTATACCGAGTAGCTGAAAATCGATTTCCCAGCAAAAAATGGCTCTGGCTCAGAAAGTAAATTTTTGACAGGTCCGGCTTTTCTTAAATAATATTGCTCAATATTTACCAAAAAACATCCCATCCAGCTGAGATAAAATATTTTTTCGTAGACCTGTGTTCTTCTTGTTCCGTAAACCTTAAAGAACGACGAGAGGTTTTTCGTCCCAAGACGTGGAATATCCTTAGGGGTCTCTTAATGCGTCACAGAGCGGGATTTGAGCCGTGCCTTCGGATCCGATTAGAAGACGGGTTCCTCCGCTGAAAGCAAAGTCACCGGGAGAAAGCATTCATTCGGTTCCGAAGGTGGCTGCAGGCGGATTGATAAGACTCGAGAGAAACCATGACAGGTCCGTATCCACCCCGCTGCATCGGCACCCGGTTCCCCGGTAAATTTTCGGCACAGAGCCGGAGTCGAGGGCCGCAACGCGCTTGCAACGCGCTCTGGCTAAGTGCGCGAGGAGCCCGAAAGCCCGAAAGCTTCCTACGCGAGTCGGACTGCAGCTGCGTGCCATCGGACGTTGGCCACCTGTTCCCGGGATCAGGAAGTAATATCAGGGAGGAGACATATCTCCGGGTTACAAAAGTGGACCACATTTTGGTCAAAAGCTTGTAGTACCAAATTTAGCGATGGCCAGTGAGTTAAAAATAATCGGCGATGCAGCGATTATTCAGGTTGAAAAAAATAATCGAACACGACTTGATTGATTCGGTGAAAATCGATTATTTCGTTGTTTTATTTTTTTGTGAATCGGTGTATTTGACAGCAAAATTTTGTAAATTTCAGTAGGTATATAGTTTTAATAGAGGAAATTATTATGTCAAATAGGTATTTAGTAAGTAAGACAAAGATAATAATTGATACATTAATCACGTAAATTGATGTTGTATTACGTCGATTATCGGAGTAAAAAACAAAAACCGAAATTGAGGAAAAATAATCGAGTCGGTCGATTAGTCGAGTTTGAAAAATAATCGTTTATACTCGATTAGCCGAAAAAAAAATAATCGATTTAATCGAAAATCGAATATCTTTGGTCATTCATAGTACACTGAGAGAAATTTTTAGTTCCGGTTACCGCTCAGTCCTTAACCATTTTCATTTTTTACCACGATCGAAATATATTGTTCTAGGTACAAAATGAAAATTACTTTTCTAGCTGTTACCGGAAAGTCTAGTATCCGTTACTATTCTTTCTCATTACGATCACTGTTGCTATATTTTCTTGCAACTGTTGCGAAAATTTAATGCTCGTGCAAGAATAAATTATTGTTAAAGCCTTCTTTAACTAAAAAAAAAATAGTGTAAACCTCGGAAATTGATTTTGCGTTGCAATAGCAAAAAAAGGATCTACGATAGCGCAAAATGGTTAGGCGTACCTCGTTTTTCGTAATTCCAACAACATTCAAACAGTTTTTTAGCGATACCTGTTTTACTCAATTTTTCTAGTTACTGTAACAAATGAAATTTTTGTGTGTACCAGTAGCATTATTCGCAGCGCTGCTATCGTTTGTTGCACTGCGCCTGACGGCTGGTAACGTTAATAATCGTCAAACTTCTACGCGCGCACATTTCCGGAGCAACAAGCGAAACTAGCGCAGCGAGTGGCGGTATCGTTACTACGAACTTTGTACACGAATCTGTTCCACTTTTGCCATCCGACATAGCGGGGATATGTGTCTCCTTCCTAATGTTACTCCTTACCCGGGGATCGTTTTCTCGATCGTTAGATCCTTCGATCGTACGCACGCGCGCTTTCGGTTCCGAATTTCTCACAAAGAACTTTGTTGCAATCCGCGGGAGATGGCGGCGGCGGCCGCGTTTTTTTCTTCACCCGCACCGCGGTTCCGCGTATAATATTATACGTAACCACAAGCACCGGTCAAAATATTCGTCGCGGTTCTTCGCCCGCGGTTAATCGGATCCCGAGATCGGCTTCGGAACTCCGTTCATAAACTTGCGATCAAGTTTTTGCCCCGATCTTCGACTCACGAGGAGATCCATCGGCGAAGCTGGGAACGAACGAGAGAGAGAAAAAGATGGAGACAGATAGAGGGAACGCAATGCCGGAGAGACGGTGGACGTTTAAACGTTCTTTTAACGAGCATTAAAAAATTAAACATCTTTTTAGCTCGCATAACAAATCGCAAGGTGAACCTTACACGGGAAGTTATTACCGATCGCCGTGCGCATATCATACCTTTTCATTCAAACGACGGCCTCTTTGATTCGAGCCTCGAGGCTGCGGGACGCGTGTTTCTCCTTCCAAATATCCCCCAGATCTCGAATTCGATTTTTCTTTTCACCGTCCTCTGAAATCGGTCATATAAATTCCACGTACCGCACGTTTTGCCAAGCTTCTAGAATCCGCCTTATACGTACATACGAAGAATACTCCAACGATCGACAAAAATATTCCCTAATTGTCCGGTCGCCTCCGTTTCGGTCCGTCGAATCGTGCAGAAGATTATCGGATACGTAGGTAATTTGTGGAACTGTATTTTGACGGTTTTTTTCCCCTCCTTATTACACCTGCTCGAAATTTAAGCCTATGAAAATAGTTTTGCAAATCGCTTTCACGCGTACAGTTGTATCGATAAATATTTTCATATTTTCCGAAATTATTTATCAACGAATCGTTGTAATTAAAACGTTCAATTTATTAATTTTTTTTTTCTTTCTCCCACCCCAACAGAAATACACACGGTGTCTTTGTAGTTTTTTATTTCACTGAAATAATTCTTTCGAGAAATAGTCGCGTCGCAGTGCAGGGTACAATATCAAATGACACGTCTCGGGTTACGACGAAACAGGTGTCCGCCTCTTGATGGCGATTACGTCAACCAGATATAAACGCACCGTTCTTCACAGTAAATTTATTCACCTAGGTATCGAGGAGTGGTTTCATGCATTACGTACAGCGATAATTCGAAATAAATTTAAGAGAAATAAATTCTAATTCAACAGGATAATAAAAAACTTTTATATCGATAGTCAATACCGTACATCCTGCGTCTTTTTATTCGACAAGTGTGAATAACTAATTCACCAAAAAGTATCGACATAGTTACATACCTGACTTATTATTCCGTGAATAAAACGACTGTAAACTTTTATAAACTTATCAAGTAGCCAGGTATATTATACACAAACATATATACAACTCGTCTATCTGTGTATCTATCCTACGTCAGAGTGTGACATGCGAATGCATGTATTTGAATATCATTTCGTCCCGACTAGCCGATGAACAGACCGATTTAAACTTATTGGCCACACGCTCAACCTCGCGTTAATTAAGTCCTCTAGCAAGATGTTGTTTCGGACCTATATATTACGTGAATAGATGTAAGTATACCCTAGCGCAGAGGCTGTAGATGTGCTTTTAATGAATTATTTTTATCTTGCGATTAGCATGATCGAACCACAAACGGAAGTTTGCAAATCTCTCGACCGCTCGCTCAAACGATTATCCCAGAAATACTTTATTTGAAAAATAAATCGGATCAATCATTTACGAAAATTGCATTAACGTTTTGTATTTTACATTTGTACAAGGTACAACACTTGTTATTCAGTTGGATGACATGTAGATGCTTAGATTAAATAAAAAATTCAGAACAACGCAGCGGGTACGTATTGAAACTCGATGACAAGAACGAGTTTTGTTAAAAAATTGAGAAATATTTCTCAATCGAAATTCATTCCCATAATCGTGAGTACTCGTGATAAAATAGAATTTCTAAAATACATTTACCGATAATTCAAGGTGTCGATAAATACATTTCAATTCACTGCGTCAGGTATAGAGTGCTGAAAGATAAATAAAGAAACAAGAAGGAATAAAATTATTTTTTTTTTTTTTTTACCCAAGTCACAACGAAGAAGAAAATTAATTCGACATCGGAATTCTCATCAAGGTAAATTGATTTTATCACGGTTTCAGTCTCCGCCATCGTATTCTCGGGATGTATATATATATGTATACGTATATATATATGTATATCCGTTACTCGTGACAGAAGAAGTCAGGCAACGCGTTTGACGCGACATGTACGTGTATACGACGCTAGTTACCAAACATCCGTTAATTAGTCCAATTAGAATGACGATACGATTGCTTCTAATTAATTCTGAGAATGCAAACGAAGGTCCGGTCGGAAGGAGCAGGAGGAACGATGATTGCTTGCGTATATCTGGAGAAACGATCGCCTCGACGCTCCGAAACGTCAACGCGACGTACGCTTCTTGTACGCACCTTGATCGGTAAATAAATAAATAAATGAATGAATAAACGAGCAAAGAGTAGAAGGTGTGCAGCAGGCATGTCGCAGACGGTGCCGTGTGTACGAATGTACGTAGGAATTTACCTACTCGTCCCGATCCAGGAAATCGTTGACATCCGATTTTACGGTCGAGCATTCGATCGATGCTTATAGCTTACAGGCTGCCTTCCTGCAGATTAAACCTGGCCAATTTATATGTACATAACGCACGGTCAAGTTGTTTGTTGAGATTACTATTCCGTGGCTGCGTGCCAGGTGCGTGTGAACCGCTATCTGAAACCCATAACGCACCGACTCGGAACTGTATAACGTGTACAAGCTTTGTCGAGAGGAAAGAAGAAGAAGAAAAAAAAAAAAAAAAAAACAAAATGATAAAAGATTACAGTACGTAGAAAAGGAGCAAAAAACGCTGAACACGAACTCGGAATTACAACCGCTTGCAACTATGCGCCGTCAACATTAACACCTTATATACTTACTACCGCGGTTGATCGTTGAATTTCGCGAAAGATAATATCCCGCCAAGTTTATAGTCCTGAGAAAAGATGGATACTGCTTTGCATGAATTTACGTAACTATTGATTACGCCAGCACAGCTATATGTATATTCCTACAGCTGTAACTTGGCCTATAAATGCACTTTAAATACTCCGCTCTCGGAGCTTAGCTATATGTACGTGAGAAAAGTGTTACAACTCGATGAGAAATCGTTACACCGAACACGCGTTTTCCTTTGCACGTATAAACAAGCACTCGGTAGGCGGGTACTTTGATGCGAACACTCGTCGCTGCGCTGCATGTCAAGTATCTACCTAAGATCGATGTAAACGAGTTTGTTTAAATTACGCAATTCTGTAATTATCGACACAATCGTGGACACGGGATGGGCACGATATAAAATCGAGCTTGCACAGCGAGAAAATGTTTCATTGAACCGCGTTGAGAAGCTGTTAATGATGTGATTCGTTTGCCGGAGTATAATATTCCGATAATTTCAATAGAGATACGTATCTTTTATTATCTTAATCAAGAAAAATCTCAACCAGCCTGAATAATCGAAATCAGTTTATCATTCGACGCAAATGAAATTCAATTACCTAATTTTATACGAAACCAATAAATAGCTTTGCATTTGCTGCAGTGAGCTGTAATTGATTATTTTGAAATTCAATCAGCTTGTTTTTTCTTGCTAGTTTTGGGGATTGAAATATCGTGCCGGACTCTTACCACCGAATTTTGAATACCGAAAAGACGTGCTCGCGTAATTGCAACTGTGTGCAGCAGCAACCCGATAAAAATGCTAAACGAAGAGCGGCAGTAGCAGCATCGCGGAGATATGTAATTTAAATTTTGTTACGGATTCTTTATATGCGTAAATGATAAAGTGGTAAGCGAGTCATGTAGGAGTAAAAAAAAAAAAAAAGAAAAATTACGCACCGAAGTCAGACGTCTTGCGTATAAGGTATACTATAATACGAAAGGATCGAATTACGTTTAATCGGTTTTTTAATGGCCTGACCCGGTTGTGGCTTCTACATTCATGTAATTTTACGCATTTTAAGTATAGTCCGAGGTAATTGTTATGTTCAACCGAAGAAGCAGCGAAGCTCGTCGCTAATTCTCGATTAAAAACGATCATCGCAATTCGCGTGCGTTTATAAAATATACCTACATCGATATATATATATATATATATATACATGTACAATACAGAAATTACGTGCAAACTGATTACCGAAAATATATAGAGCAGCATTTTGCGAATCGTGCAACGAGTTAATGTAATATACTTTGTTCCTTATCCTCCGTGCGGTTTCTTTTTTCCCCTGCAAGCGTTTTGTTCTCTTTTTTTTTTCTCATTCTCGCTTAGCCGCACGGTTGATCGACTGATTAAACGCACCGTGTGCAGGCCTGCTTGCTTACTTAGACACGCGGACCGATACGCAATAGTAACACGTATGCAAAACTTGCTCGGGCTACAATCGAAGTCGTTAATTGTCAGTCTGATTCAATCTCGAAACGGCCAAATTGAATTCGCGTCGTTAGTTATTTTCGCACCGGCGAAATTGTCGACGGACCGTGTCCAAATATTCATTTAATGAAGACGAGGCGACGAAGCAGCGAGTTTGCAACCTTCGATTTACAGCATTTGTAGTGAAATTATAACCGCTAACGATTTATTTATTCGTCCCGTTTATCTAGTCGCTTAATTATTAATCGCAGCAGCTGTTAATCGTATTTTTTTCCGCCTGATTCTCGCCGGATAAAGAAAAAAAAAAACCCCCCGCCTCCGTTACTCTCGCGTTATTTTTCTTCTTTTCTTTCTTTTTCTTTCAACCGCGCAATTCGTCCGCTGTAAGAACGGATACACGTTTCAACTCGGTGTAATTAGCGCGTTTGGACAGTTGTAATACGTGTCACCGATTCTAACCGTTCTCGATACATGCGTGTAACGCGTTACACAGCTTTTTTAATTGCATAAGTACACACGGGGACTGCGCCAGGCAATCTAAACGCTCGTTATAATTTCCTATCCGATTCACGTACGGGTACGGTGTGTACCTTTATAACCCATGTTGTACCTACTCGCGGTATCGACTATCGCACGCACGCACGCACGCTTCGCGTTACACAGCATGCGAAGGTAGTGAATTAAAATAATTATTTCACCCTACGGAGCTCGTCGCAATTTCAATACCTACGTAATTCCCTTCGGCTATCTGATTAATGTTTCACGAAATATCCGGGCGCACCTGAAGAATTAAATGAAAAAAAAAGAACAATAAATTAAAAAATTGTAAAACACTTCTTGCATTCTATTGTTATATGATTTCAAAAAATTATTGTTTATAACTACTTGTGTGTAAATTTTAACCATGCAGGTTTAACTTTGAATTTATGGGTGTTGGTTTCAGGCCTACATTTGTAAGGGCGACGAGATGTTACGGCAATAAAAATCAAGGCTCACGGTGCGAAAGGGAAACAGGAATTAGATGGGTATGTATGTGTAAAGTTAGCCCGAATCAGGGTATTTAAGCATGAATATTAGCATGTTGAATTTAGCACGCTGTTTCACATGTACCTACTTTAAAAGTAATCAGCCGTTGGCTTGAGGATCGCGCGGATCGCGTGTTCGCGTTTTGACGTGCGAACAGAACAACGGTATGTAAACCGTGGTGCGGTTCACGTGAGTACAAAAGAAGCCACGAGTCGAATAGCACCGTTCAATAAAATCGCTTCTTAAGGAGGTTTGTTGGCCAAAAATCGATGCTTCTTATTGACTTTTGTTGTACGAGATAAAGTCGTACGTTGAGTATTTATCAAATAATTTTATTGGCAAGCTACGAAGGCCTTTGCAATGTAATAGAAGCAACATGATTGGGATGTTATAAAATAAAATATTGAACGATGCCGACACGATAAAACTTGTTTGAAAGATTCAACTAGATTTTTAACAATTTCAAAGTGGTATGAAATGAAGGATCTTTGATTATAATTTGGATATTTTCTTTCTTTTATATGATTTCGAATGAATATTCGTAGATTTTACAAATATAATAAAATGATAAGTACTCAACATGCGACTAACCTCCTTAACCCTTTGAACCAGTCATTATTGTGCTGAATCAACTTTTGTAACAAGATAGTTTTCTATGGTTTTTGGGGTCGCTGATTATGAATGTGAAATCAAATTTCTCAAGTTCGGGATGGCGGATACAATATGGTGGATCCAATATGACGGATGAAAATTTAGAATTTGATCGCAGGGATTTTCGGGGTCGCTGATTGGATTCGCCATACTAAATTTTCAAAATCTGATTTCAGATTCGTAATCAGTGACCCCAAAAGCTTACGATTTGTGTAAAACATGTATATGTATAGATAGGTAACTTTCTCGGATATGAATTATTCCTTCAATTTTCACGATTTTCACGAATAAATTTTTTTCTAACAATACACTATCCGAAGTAGGAAAAAACCGTAAAGCAATATGTTTCAAAGTTCTTACTACTTAAGAATACTTACCACCACGACTCAAAGGGTTAAGGCTTAATACGGTTGAAACAAGGAAACAAAAAATTTGATCTTACGTGCGAAAAGCTTCACGAATTTTGGCACAAAATTAAAGTGGTTTTTATTTATCATCACGCGGGACGGAGGCGAGGTTTAGAGGTGAATTCAGCCCGGATCGAAGGACGGTCGAGGATGAGGGGCGACTTCTAATATCCCCTCGAGACTTTCGGATCAGATACACATTGGTGGGGTTCGGGTATCTATTCAATATGCCTCCATTATTTGGGAGGTGATAAGGCGCGTGAGTCGAGCCCCTTCGCAGCCCAACCGAGGTTCTTCGCGGGCAGAAACGACGCTCTGGACCAACCGGGGTGGCACCCCCATCACCCTCCTACTCTGGGGAGTCGTGCGATGAGCGATAGCACCGCTGCCGACGCCTCGCTCTATCTGCCCCCGAGATATTCCACCTTACCCCCGAGCCGATTTCAAGGGCGCAAGCTAGAGCAAGCTACTGTAAGCTACTGCAAGCTCTGCTCGCAATGTCACCGAAAGCCTCTCGACACGCTATCGATTCGAGCCGTGTAACATCGGCTGTAGAAGCATCAATTTATTGTTTCATTCAGAATGTTACAATTACGAGTTTTTGAGTATTCGACCTGGTTCCATGTGTTCACGAAAGGAAAGGATCGATCATGAATTTAGATTATAATTTATTCGACATAGTGACATCATTTTTTTATTTCACTGATCCTGGGATTTTCTTGAATATGAGGTACATCAAGAGCATTCTTGTTCCTAGCCAGACCTGGTTCGGATCTTTTTGATCGAGAATCTTACAGTCTTTTAACAAATGCATGAAGTCACTTTTTTCCTTGCACAAGTAGCGATATGATTAATTTTCTATTTTATGACATGTTACGTTTGGTATTATTATAGAATTGTGTTTTTTGAGCAGTCTTATTTGTGCTATCGATTTTTTTCAGTATTAACGGGATGTTGAGTTTTAAATAATTTTGCTGGCCTTAAACTGGGCTTATACCATGATATACTTTTCCAAAGTGAAAATAGAGTGATATTTTTGAAAACTTTTTGAAACGATTCTCAAAATTCTTCGATCAAAGACGATTATTTTAGACCCAATCCGAAATTGAAACTTATTTTTGTTACATTTGTTTGACTGATTTCAAAAAAATAAAAATACCCAAATTAGCTTAATTTGGTATTTTTATCGGTAATTATTCATTTTTGTACTCCAAGCGGATGATTATACACATGCAAAAATAAATAATCTTTGATCGAAGAATTTTAAGGAATTTTTTCGAAAGTTTCAAAAATGTCATTATGGTTTGATCTTTGAAACTGTGTTTCTTAAAAAGAAATAAAAAAAATTAAACTGAGTTGGGAAAATCGTATAAAAAATTACGAACGAAATCGAAAATGGTTAGGGAAAATGATTTGTCGAGTTGGCGTGGAATACCTCATTTGGAAACTCTTTCAATTACGAAGCAATCTTCTTTTCTGCTATATTCGAATGTAACAACGCAAAGTATGAATTGTTACCGTCCTTGGTTAACATCGTACAGGTATGCGAAGTGTTTTGAAAGTGTAAAAATGAGCATATTTTTTGGACACCCAAGAGCTTACGCGTACAACCATGTTGCGGGAAGGCGTTGGCCTTCCTTTGGTGCACCGTTGAGAACACGATGTAGTTTCTAAAAAGGTTTTCCCGCGATATCTCGGCTCGTATCTAGACGCCGTGCGCGTAAAAGCGACCAAGGGTGCGTGGTATAAGGGTTCGCAAGGGTGTGTGTACAAGTAAGGGCTGACAATGGGCCCCATATGTTTGCGGGGGTGTATATCGTTGCCTACTACTTCCCCTTGGACCCCTGGGGATTCCGGGGCCTCGATCAACCCCTCAACTCTCGCCGATTTTCTTATTCTTCTCTTCGTTTTTCACCCCCTGACACCCCTGCGAGATTCTCCACTCGCGGCTACAAGGCGTTGCAAAATACTCTTGCGAATACATGCGTGGCGCACAAATCGTTGCGAAACGAACTCGAAGTGAAAGATTTCAAGCATCCTGATCACTCGGAGCATTGCAACTCAATTAAATTCATACGAAAATCTCATTATTGTAAATATTCGACGCTACCTAATAATTAGATATTCACGCGATGTTGTGGTTGTTAAAAATAATTGCCACATTTTATGCGGCAGTTCGCGGCACATATATTCTAATTTATACACACCTTCCTTGGGGAATCTGGGTCATCACGCATACGATCTAATGTATAATCGGTTTATCGCAATCTTTTCTATATTTTCACAAAATGTTTCTTGTAGAGTAGATACGTGGTAAAAACTTGGTTAGAGCAAGCCTTCTTTATTAATTAAGCTCGTCCGAAAGGTTGTGTACATAGTTAAATCAGATTGCTTTATAATATACATAAAACAGAGATAAAATACATACTCGGCTCTCGTAACATCCCACGTATGCTAGTTTTTGGTCTTACCGTTAATCTCATACCATGCGTGTACTAATAATATTTATATACTGCACATATATAGATGGCCATCTCACAGGACACACTAGTTAAGAGTACCTAATTATACTTGAACAGTAGATTTATTGTCTGACAGTTCCTACTTCCATGTATTTTAACATCGTGCTACCGGTTTCAGATTTCACTAAGAAAAATTTTATTCCCTCGTAACCGTAACACAGACAACAATTCTATTCTTTCTCTTACTCGGAATAGAATGATTATAACCACGTTAATGTGAATGTGATCGGCAAAAGTTTCCGATTGGACCCTTATCGGGTATCTCAGAGTGGTTCGAATGCTTGTAGCAAGATCAACGATGCTCTCTGAATGGTTTTCAGTTTGAGAAACGCCCTGTATTACATCAATCGAATTTCACGCTTGAGGGTAGAAATTTTTACCGCGTCTGTACCTTTCCACTCTCCGCTTTGCGGCTGGGCTGCCACAAAGCACAACAACTTGCTTTGGTTCCGCGATACCAGGCGAACGCTTATACTATGTTCTTTCCTCCTGGCGAACTTTGTACAAAGAATTTTTCTCTTCCTTCATATTTTTCTCTTTCACGAAACTTTCTCGCTTCGAAATGAACTTTTATCCAAACATCGCTATCCACGTTGCGCCTCCAATTACTGTTGACGTTTGTTACACGATGATGCAATGATGTGATCATGTGATTATGTCTAAGAACACCGGTTGATCATTCTAGAATCGAGTGTTCACCTGACTTCGGGTCGACTCTAATTGCTTCTAATCACATGTGTAAGATCTGACTTAAAATATACGTCATCTGTCACTCGGGACAAAACGTCATATTCGTCTGACGATTCCTTCCACTGAAAAAAATTTCATTTGCTATAGTAACTAGAAAAATTCCATAAAACAGGCATCGTGTATTTCTCTCAATGTACTGATTCCTGGCCCGATCACTTCTCAGATTCATAAAACGAGTCCTGATGTGTTCGCTTGTCGTAAGTTTGCCAAAATTTTAAGGAGCTGTGACGGTTTAGCACTAGACCCAGCAAACCTCGGACTGAAACGTCTGACGGTGTGTATTGGATTTGTTGGCGGTGTGTTGAACAAACGATTGCGGCGGTGCCTCCGGGAAACTTGAAGAACCGGGGCGTCGGTTGGTCTCAATACCCATTCTCCCGGTTCCGCTTGCTTCTCGCTCGGCGTTTCGGGCTTTTCTCCAGTCCGCTTCGGCAGCCGTTTCAAATGGCTCTACACCTCCGTTTCAAACTACCATTTACCATTTGGCTGCCGCTGGGATGGTGTTGAAATTTAGGTAAAGTTGACGCATACATATAACGCTTGCCCAGAAGTTATTATACCCTCTGTATTCATACTCCTCCTTGGGCGTATGCCTTTTCCAAAGCCCTGTACGATTAATTAAATCTCACAACAGAATTAAACCCGATAGTTTACGCCTCTTCGTTCCCTCGCCGACACTTTCGCGATATATTTCTGTTATTGGATATTTATTCGACGATGTGGAATGCGGCTTGAATCTGCGATTACACTTCTTCGAACGATTCCAGTATCCGGCGAACTGATCGGGTTAACCACCTACGATGCGGAATATCTGATTCATTTTTCGGTCAACGGTTCGGCGGACCCACGCCCTGCTCTTTTATTTTCCCTCTCTTCCTCGGTATATTCTTTTTTCAAAAATATGTTGACGTTGCGGCAAACGTCAATCCGTTTTGTTTGTTATACATAGTACGAGCGGCGCGTATACGCGCACGCATTTGAACAAACTAAAATCTGTTTCAGTAAACGGACTAAAGTAGAATACAAATATGTACCCAGTGATCGTCGAAAGGCCTCAGCGCGCTTTGGTCTCCCTGCGGTCTCGCTGCCGATCCTGCGGTCTGTCCACATACCGTATGTGGTCCTTTACGCTTGCGGTATGCTTCAGGCTTGTCCTTCTGCCTCTTGACGTGTTGACGTTTCCAATCTCTTATCCCCCCACGCATCCCCCAACTATACGTAGTCGTGTTCCAATACTTCACATCAGTTGCAATCCCATTGATGGGCTTATAAAAATTCTATAATCACGCACACGGAATGACGGGATTACTTGAAACAAGTGATATTCGTTTGATTCAACCAAACGCGGTGAACACAATATTACTCACTCGGTACCGCAAAATACTTTTGTTGGTTTAACAAAATTTAGACAGACGATTCGAATCGAGACAAATAAATATTCACATCGTCGCCCGTGACCAGACGTTTAGTCGATTCCATGACTTTTTTCTCTCAGTGATTTATACCCGTGAATGGTGTGGTTCGTGTATTGATACAACCGATTCGCCAGCGAGCAAGAAATATTCAACTCTTTTCGCACTTCGTAAACTGCTGGACAAATCAAATTCCACTCTGTCTTTAACGACTAAAAATCACGAGACTACAACGCAGTGACGCCGGGAGCTGCTTCTTGATGCGCGGACGAACTCCTCATTAGCGTGACAAACCACGGGGGCTTAATTATCGCAAGACGGGTGGCCCAGACGGGGTCGTCGTGAATCCTGCGAGCGTAGTTTCGGCAGGAGATGAGCCGACTCCCCCCCCCTCCCGTGTACCCACCGACGGAAGAAAATCATTTGCAATTAGGCAGATCGTTGAATCTTATCGAAATATCTCCGGATCTCTGTTGAGATTCAAACAGTCACGTCGTGTAGTTTGAAGGGTCTTCGCAATTTGCCACAGAAATTTGTACCGACGGAATTGGATTGCCTTGATCGTTCACCGAAAGCGCGGTGCAGGTATATCGAAGAGGTATTCTTCAACGATCAGCAAAAATCTCGGGAGTCTCAGAAATCAGATTCCAAGATTGACGTATTGGGATTTCCTGCCGGGCGGAATGCGCCTGGAATAAAGTGAGGCCTGATTCAAAGGGGGAATATATTTTGCGTATTATCCGTATCGTGGGAACGGAACTTGGACCAGCCGGGATTGAGGAACGCATACAGATAAGGTGACGCTCCGGTATTAATTGACGGGCGTCGCGACGCCGCCCCCCTGTGGCCGCGTTACGAACCATGGTTATAAGGTCCCTTGCAGACGACCAGGATCCCTTATGCAGCCCACGCACTATCTGCATTCTCTTCTTGCGCGCCGCGCATTATTAAGTTTGATCGAAGCATTCCAATGAGATCCGATTGAATAATGCGGCCAGATTTTATTCCGAGGGAATCTGGTCTGCGATCTCTATAGACTGCGGGAGGGCATTGCGAGGTGGGGGTTGGGGGGTGGCAAGCAGCCACCCGGTACCGACAATACACGTACATACCAGCGAGCTTTGCTCTCTTATATACTTTATAGGCACGTATACGTATTTCGGTTAGGTATATACATATATATATGTATGTATGTATATCGATGCCCTCCCAGAGTAAAACAATATTATACCTACCCACTGAATATTGAATATCAAATTGCGGCCTGTCTTTTCGCGAGGTGGGGTTATGCATATCAATGCAATTGCTCACGATGACATATAGGATATAACGGCGCTTAACTCGCTACTCCTGGGAACCCTTTTGCCTCGGAACTTGTATTTGTACTGATCATCCACCGGTACCGAGAATATTTATTCATTGCCGATTGGCCGGATCACTCTCCGATGAATTTCTATCGATCGATATTTAATTCGATTCCAATTTTCTCCATGTTATTATGCTACGCTTTAAGAAATTTGGTGACGTTTTTTGTTCAGATGACAAAGCAATTTTTCTGAATACTCTATTTGAGACACTGTGATCGAAATTATTGTGAAGGAAGCGGTTCGAAACTCTGTCTTTCGGTTTTAGGGAAGTCAAAGTGACTTGAAAAAAGCTTCGTGCAGGTAGATCGTGTGTACTAATTTCTATATTACGTACTTGAGTTGCAGGAATTACATTGTGGGTATATTTGAGTAATCCGATTTTGGAGAGAATTAAATTTGACAATAGTTTGAATATAAAACAGTGCAATAGGCAAAAATCTCAACGATTTCTTTGCCTGACAAAAAAGTTTGGCATCGTTATACGAAACCGGATTATCATCGTTATGTCGAAAATGATATTCCGTAAGAATTTAAATGAAAAGGTGGAGACCTGTATACAAAAAGAAAAAGAGTACGTGAAAAGTAAAGAGAGAGACATGCCGTGCAAGAATCAAGCGACTCGTAGAGTGGCGCCATCACCGGTAAAAGCTGACTCGTCAAACTACGCAGTGTCCATCCAGGACTATAGCGTGTGGTTGGTACACGTGACACATGTAGCCATACGAGAGTCGTTGGTCAGGTAGAGAAACGGCCGATGCAGTTACGAAACGGTCGCAAGAACTTGGTCGAATTTAACGAGATTGATTTGCGATGACGGAGAACGCGTCTTGACAGACTTCTCGGGCAATTAGACACCGAGCTAATTTTAGAAATGAGTTTGAATCCGGTATCGAGGAGTGCAGACTACTGATACTTACCGTGTCAGTCGGTTGGGGAATTTTTGTACGACAGATATTTGTATCCAAAGTGTAGCAGCTCCTTCATTTTCACCGACGTTTCTTTGTCCCGGTCACCTCGTCTATGAACTTTGTAATTTATTTCACTAGCTGCTTATCGCGACACTGTCACCGCCGCTTGATATTCCATGTTGCGAACCGTCGGCGAATCCACGATGTTGGACGAACCGTAGCAAAACTTTTAATGTACTCGAAAGAAGCCTCGCGACGCGTCGATGCCTCGAAAGACTACTGCAGGGACTGAAACTGGCCGAGGTAGCAAAGCCAGCTCGAAGGGCAGCTCTCAAAGTTGTTGGGTACAGGTCCGAGGAGCGGTCCTGCGGCCTGTCTCAGCGGACACGACTCGCTTCTTCCACCATCCGGCGGAATGTTAATAAGGAAGGTATCTCGGACGCAGTTTACGAACCTCCGGGGCTCCGCAGATAAACCTACGGCACCGTCTTCCCTTTGATCAGATAAATTTTATCCTCGTCTGAGGTAGGGCCGCGGCTTCGAGAATCTCATAGAATTTCATCGAGCCACGAGTTTATCACCAATGAATGATAACCGTCCTCAAGCAGGTATATACGTCCAACAATCGCTGAACCGGATAAATTTGTTGCCTGTAGTAACACTGCTACTTATATTCAAAATCGTTCCTCGGCAACAGTGATTTATGCGGCACTTAATGTACCTACTAGCTTCTAACAGAGCTGAGAAACGTGTATTCGTACGACATTCGCGTATAATTTTCAATTAACCTGATCAACTTAAGTACTATTAATGCTGGTGATACACGGAAAACTGACGTTCAGTATGTCTAGAATCATTTGGCGATAACGCGATTCAACGTAAGTATCAGATTCACTTATACCGTACGAGAAAAACTACTTAATGACGAGGATCGGGAATCGATAAGCCGTATTCATCAGCCACGGCTCGTAAACTATAGTCCGTGAAAATTTATTCCTAGCCATCGTTACTGTGGTTCGCAGACACCTATGTTGCGTATTTCACAGCACTGTAGACTTCGCAGATCGTTTTGAAGGATCGAAATCGATTGTCTTCAAGGTAAATCGACGAAAGCGTCTGTATAGAACTGGTCATTTGAATTAAGGTGGTACCAAAGCAGCCTCGAAGTAAATTTTAATGCGTACCGTTGGTGTGTCGATTTCTCTTGTTGGACACATGTTATGCCGTCGCAAGTTACACGTATCGTGCCCGCCTTATTCGTCTCTTAAGTTGAATTGATATTGACCGATGATGGAGGACTGTATTTTTTCGTACTAATGACTCGCTGAGCTCCCAACGTCCGGGGACGTGGACGAGGACGAGGACGAGGGTGACGGCGAGGGCTGGGTGATGGACAACGAGAACTCGGACGAGAATCGAGAATGCGGGCCGCCGTATAGCCGCCGGGCGGTTTTGCAACGGGTATGTAGTACCTGGTATACACCACAAGCCCCCTCCGGCCCCGTCCGCCCCTCGGCCCGTACGTTGCATGAGGAGAGGACGCGTGTCCCGGTTCAGTTGCGGAATGTTATCGCGTCGTATCGGCCATGTTTTCATTACCATTTTATCTCGATGTAGCCCGTTACTGAAAAAGTTATTTGATTTATCGGCTCCACTCTCGTACAAGCTTCACCTTCTACGAGCTCGTTCACCCAGCATCGCGCCCGAGGACATGAACACACTTTTTCGAAAACATATCGTTTCCGAATATCTTCAGAGCGGCTTAATCAGTCGGTACGTTATAGTTCGTCTCGTTGCAGGCTGATGCAACCGTGTCTTTAACGCGCGTCGAAATGTAATCCTGAATCATGTAGGCACAGTATCATTTCGAACTTCACTGTTACGATCTTTTCGGTTCGCCTTATAATTCGTTCTGGATAGGATCCACCATAAAATTGGGCCAGGTGGGCCTCTTCGCCCGGTGTTGGATTGATCGATGGCTCCGTGCTGGGAGTTTAGCGCGGCGGTATAGAGTGAGGGCCGATAATTCTAGGGTTATACGGGTATCCTTATTAAAGTGGAGGGACGACCGGTTGATCCTGATGGATCGTAATTCGAACCACTGGCGTAAAATTTTTAACTCACGCTGCTAGGGATATAAGCTGCAGTGTTTCAGTTCCGACTTACCACGTGTTGGGTGTAACTTTTTTCAACCTTGTTAGCGCTGTCCAACCGGGAATCCAGTTTCGGTTAGATATTGACGAAAATCGGCAAACGATTTGACTGAGGTAGTTCGCAGTTTCATCTTCCTCCTACTCCATTTATACTCGATCAGTTAACCAGATGAACCACTTACCATGAAAACGTACGCTTTGCTACAAATGGCAACTTTGAAAGCATGGAAATTGTAAAGCAGGTTAATTCCTTCGTCGATTTTCAAAACCAAACAAGGGTTCCGTTCGCGTTCTTGATCGTGCTAAACCATGTCTTGGGGTAGGTCAGTTTCGTGAGATATTTCCAGTCAATGGTTCAGTCAACGATGATGTCGGATTCCTGGATTGATCAGACGCGGGGATCGGAACATTTCGGAAAGTTCTTTATGATTCGACTAACACGATGACGGGGTAGGTACCTACTATGTACGTACTTGGGGGTCTTCTGCCATCCAGGCAAATGAGAAAAGTTTCAAGACTTTAGCCAAGAAGCAATTTTACCCAGCGTGCTCGAGCTTCTGTTCTGAAACTACGGTATACAGTAGGTATAGCATACGCGAGTATATACTTTTATACAGTTATACATTACGCGTCTATATATATTCACCTGCCATCTTCCATATCTACTGTTAAAAATTTTCTTCACAAAATTTACAGTATAAACGCGCACGTATCCAAGTGACAAAGTTCCCAATTCGCCCGATTATACGCTCGAAGGAACAAAATTGAAAAAACGAAAAATTGTATGAGAAACAGCTAAGGTCTCAAATGTGCTCTCGAAAAGAAATTTCTTTTTGGTTGTAATACAGTTCGGTGGATTCAACAGAAACCGAACTTTTCAACGAGCCCCCTTTTCATGCCATCGGGCACAAAGACATGGGTTGTTGTGCGCGTTAGCCTTCTCCCCGCCCCTCGCCCGTCACTAACTCTTACATTTGTCACTCTTTTAATCCCTATTAGATCAGGACGGATTTGATCTTCACCCTTCACCTACCCGCCGTTATAGTCGCCTACAAAGTAAAGAGTAAGCTTGTTTGAAAAGTGAGCCATCCCCAGAAGCACTCCGAACCCCGGGGGTAGACTGGGTTTCTACCACTCTCTGCAGCCTATCTACACGCTTACATATATGTATGCATAGTGTCTCGCTTTCAAACGTCATTCCGAGTACACCAAGTGAAACGCTCAACGCCCCCCTTGTTTTCGAGTGCGTCGCTCGTTTGCGCGTGTTTGTGTGCCTGTGTGAATACGTGCATAAATACTTGCATGTATACCCTCGAGTTCCATCATATCTACTATTTCATTGGACTAGTACTTTGAAAACGAATGTCGTTGAAGAGAATCGAAGGGTTTTAATGGATTTTCTTAACGTCTTCAATGTTTGAAATCAGATACAGAGTCTGAGCACGAAGCGTGGAAATTAGTAATCAAGTCGAGTCCAATTGATGTAGAAGATACTTTGACAGAAATCATTCCCGTTGTCAAGTTCTCTTTACGAAACTACGAAATGTACGTATGCCAGCTGCTCCTGATTCCTTGTACTATCTTCATTGAAATGACGTAGACATATCATCGAAAGAGTTTCACGTTCACCCGGTGAATCATCGTACCGAACAATCAGTGATGAAAATCTCAAGGATCTGTAGGCGAAGCCATTGACTTTAACCACTCGCGGCAACTGGTTTTACATTGACTGCGAGTCGGGGTATACTCGTATAATGAGCTGCGGCATGTCACGGATCTCTCGACTCCAACACGATCGTCCTTCGAAGGAGGATCGAACCGGTGTGCAAGAAGAGATCGTTGTTAAAAAAAACCTCCAGAGATACCTCAGTTGGAAAAAATATCGAGTTAATACCACCGTGACAAAGGTGACATACCTACTTATACACGTGTCTAATACCCGATTCCTGGTGACTTCCAATAGACGACGACTCCGTCTCTCGCTCACTCCCCGAGTCTTGTCTGTCCCGGAGACGTGGACAAGCTGGAGGCAGCCGAACAGGCGACACGTCCTAATTCTCATCACGAGTTACTAATCCTTTGAACGGATTACCAATTAAACACGTCGCTTCGGGTAGTGGGAGCCATGCGTTGGGGCTTTGGAACCCCGGTCGAAAACCCTCGAGCCACCAAACGTCGCGCCCGTACCCCGGGGTGAGGGGGGGGGGAGGGGGATCACTGTAACGGGTGTTACGTTTCAAATCTCCACGGCGTTTCGGTTCGCCCATTGTACGAAGGGCATTGCAGCAGCTAGTCGAGTAGAGTCGGCTGCCAAGTGGCGCGTATTTTCTGTCACGGCGGGAATCGGGGGAGCGAAACACGACACGCCGTGCCACCGATGACGGTGACGACGTTGACGCAGACCTAGTCATAGACGAGCTTGAAGGCCGATGATGACCCAACCTAGCAGTGAAGCCCGAGCCCTCGAAGGACCAGAATCTCCTCAGGCATTAACTTGTTACGTGGTCCATGGCTGTTTTATTTTCAAACCTACCCGACGACAGGCTCGCTCCATCTGTCTCCTCGTCTTGGTTATACGTATATAGTTATATACCCACTCTTCTCGAGGGAGAACCAGACCAGCACCAGACGAACCTTTCACCCGGGGTCCCCTTGACATTTCTATATTCTATTTCGAACGAATTATCCTCGAAAATAAACTGTCAGATTTTTTACTGAGATAAGAACACCGTGGCGTTCAAATAATCTTGCATTTCATCGCGCAGTAATTAGTCAAAATCACGTGCAATGACTGAAGCATTGACGCTAAAACATCGAACACGGTGCTTAAACTACAGTCTATTCTTTTTTTTTTTCTTTTCTTGGACACAGAGAAACCCGAGACGTCACGCATTTTTAGCGTACACAGGGTCAATTTCATCACTAACAAAATCGTTCGCGCGGCAATGTATTCGGTGACAGATGCGTCCTGGTCAATCCTGGCCCACGAGGGTCCCGCCGGCTTGATTGACGTATTTTTCCGTTTTCGTGATCCGGACGGATTTTTTCCCGAGTGAAGTGTTCTGTGCCCTCCGGCGAGGGGAGAGGGACGCGAACGTCAAATTTCTGACACAATGGCTGAAGCTAAAGTCGCCAGATACGATTGAAACAAAAAGAAGAGAAAAAAAAAAATTTTGAAATTTTATATCTGTTATAAATATTTCGAATAATAGTCTCGTCGATTGAGTACGGGCTGATATGGCTTGACGCGATATTACCAATTCATAGACAACCGAAAGCCGTTGGTGCGGGAGAGTCCAGCTCGATACTTGACCCCAAATTTCAACCCTCAACCTTTCACACTGTCCGGGGCTGTCGACTCGGTATAAGTAGCAGTACGATGACCACAGTGACTTATTGTTTGCTAACGATCCATCAACTTGTCGGATGGGATAAGAAGAAGCATCTCTTCTCTACGACGACGTGACCATGACTTATGGCCTCGTCATAGTCAGCTCGCTCGGTATGTACCTTTTGTCGAAAGCTTACAGGACCGAGGACCAAGTTTATTCCACGGTAGGCATGAGCAGTAAATAAAACTACATTATAGGTATAGCGTATAGCGACACGAATAAAATGTATATACATTTTTGCGATCATCATATTTCTCGGAACAATTTTCTCTGACAGTCATTCAGTCAGCGTATCGATTAGGTATGTACGTACAACGTATTCGAACACAGCTATTTAACGCAAAGAGTAAACATTTTGACATCGGTAGCTCCTCAGTTCCGAGTTACCACGCAGCCTCAGTGGTCATTATTCTTCTTCGCGAACCCGATCCCTCGTGAACTACCGCGAATTTCGGCGAGACTGTCCTCCCGTCAACAGGAGTGGGGAACGAATGACTCGGCAAGACTCCATGGCATGGGGAATAATAAGACGTTTCGTTCACCGCGTAGAAATCCCAGAGGTGATGGATGGACGTTCTGGTAACAAGGGGGCGATATTATCTCAGGTGACGAGGAAGTGGTCGCGCGTGCAGGAGGCTAGCTGGGTGATGTCACAACACCAGTTGGTTATCTCCAGTTCACACCTTTCGGCCGAAGTCATCTCGCTCCTACCGTGCCTGCGGGAGAGCTAGGCGAGGAATGAGGAACGGGGAACGAGGACAGTCACAGTGACTAGCCAGCGTCCCCCGGCCGGCGAACAATCCATATTGAAAGAAGTGCTTAACGAACTGTCGACGACGCTATTGTTGCCGCACTTGTTGTATGTACGTACGTTGGCGACTCTGCGTCCGGCGTGCCCATTCCTTTTATCGGATGTGCTGCCTGCGACGAGAGATGGGAGGTACAAGCCTTCCATTGCCCGGCCGTGTTGCTGCGAGGTAGAATCTCGTTTCGAGGGGTTGGTAGGTATGTATATCCCTCCCCATTCTACATTCTGCATTTCACTCTAATGCCTCGCCGGCGTTAATTAACTCCGGCATACTGGATTCAGCCCCTCAGGTTTCGCGTTCGTATTTACGTTTGTTTCACCCGCGTCCGACAGCGTCGCGGCTGGACGAACGCCCTCGGCTACCTAGGAGAAAGTCATGTCCTCTAGACGCGGAGCCGGGTTTTGCGGTCAGTTATCGAAGGCTGGCTGGGTACGCAAAAATTATACTTAATCAAGGTGTAAATCGGACCTCCTTTCCTGGATATACACAGTCGGGGGAGGACAATTTTTTAACAGCTGTATTATACAGCGCGGTGTCGTCAGCCATCTTCCCCGGGATTCATTAAGACTTTTATCGGGAAAACACAGAGCCGTCTATGTACCAATTCACTTAACGTAACCAATCTAAAAATGCTCATCAGCAATTTAAAACGACGACGGTTGGGAGGGTACCATACCAACGATCTCGTCGCTGAGGGGCGCGATGAGAGAGAGAGAGTGAGAGAGAGGGAGAGAGAGAGAGAGAGAGAGAGAGAGAAGGGAGCCTTGGAGAGAGGGATCTATTTACGAAATGCTCATCGACCGCGAACCGCTGCGGCCTTTTTAGAACGCTCCTCCCGGATTACTTTGATTCGTTTTGGTTTGCAGATTTTTCTCCCGTTTTCGCCTGTAGTACCCTCTTCTCCTCCCCCCCTCGGTCGCCTGCGTCACCAGATCCCGGGATTTCCTGCCAGCAGATAAACCCGACTGCTACGTAACGCGCGGCTGCAATGGCGGTTTCCGTAGGTGTCCGTGAAATCAACCCTTGTACACCTCGGTCCAGGCTTGCCTCGATCCTCGGCTAGTTACCGGGTTTTACGAACCGCCACCAACGCGGGCGTTGATCATGATGCACCTCTGGCAGGCGGACGTAAATCATGCGGTGTTTGCATAAAATATTAATAAGCGACACGAGTCAATCCGAGATTAGACCGATCGTGAAAGGGGATTGGCACGGCACCCCGCGAACCGTGTCCCCCGTCACTTTATCTATCTCGATTTTATATTGTTTGTGTTGGCTTTTCCCACGACGCGGTGACGAGGGGGTACCTCTGTCTCTTGGCAAACAGTAATAATGCGAAATGACACGTGGCACTCCTGTCGCAACATCAACAAACACCCACCGCTACATCGAAAAGGCAATCGTGCCCCGATGCTCTCTCTATCTCTCCTCACTCTCGCCCACGTCTCCACCACACGCGTTATACTATTCCCAGGAATCACTTCGGCATTACGATGTACGTACGTACATGCGTAGCTGTTCAGGGTGTGCGACACCCGCGTGTGTATCTTTCGCATACTCGCGAACTCGCGGAAAAGCCCTTGGTTTTCCATGATTCTTTGTTATTATAACGCCATCTCCAACCCTCGATAGATTCCTCACTCGCCTCGCTGCATGATTGAGCTCTGGATTTTCAACGTGCCTGCATCCCCCTCACACACGCGGACCGAATGGCACTCGTGTAATAATTGCGAATGCCTGTATCAGTGGCTGGCAGACTTGTCGACACGTGCCGACTCGTGGCTATAAGACCTTATCGTCACTCCTATATCGCTGTTCCCTATTATCCATAATATATAATATATTCTTCTTGTAGCCTGCTCGGCGAGACGAGGGGGTTGAATTCGCCCCGTTCACCCCTCGCCCGTCCCTCGGGCCCGCTTCTGCTTGCCAGTGTCGACACCCACCTACTTATGCAAATCATTTAATTTAACCCCCAGGATCGAGATGGCATCTACGGTTACTATTCTCGTATTCATTGCCTACCCGGGAGACACGCGGATAAACGCGTTTTCGGCCCAACGATTGATTTTTCCTCGCGTGCGTTCTTCTCTCTCCCTTCTAATTCTAAATTCTCAAGTACGCTTATCGTAATTTTAAAAAAAGGAAGGGAAAAAAAAGAAATAAAACGGAAACCTGTGAAACGAAATACCACCGGATTCATGACCATGGCTTGTTCAAATTATAGGATTATGAATCATCGAGATAACTTCAGCGGGTAAATTGACTGTGGAAAATTACCGTTATATCGATTACAAGTCTGCGTGCATGAGCACATGTGTGCGTTCACCGAGGGAAATTCGGAACGTCCGGAATGACGCATCGAAAACGGGATCATTTCGTCGTTTTACAACGGTGCGAACGAGCCGGCTAACGCTGGTGAATATCCGTGTCTACAAATACGGATATCACGCCCCGGGATACCGCACAGGGTCGGTACCGAGTCGGCCAGTGATCGAACACGAGTCCAACTGACTGCAGTTATAATGCCGTGCAGGCTCGGTCATTCGATGATTCCGCCCGCCCGGATCAGGAGCATCGTGTGAGATACAACGTGTCCCAGTCACTCGAACGCCGCGTCGTATCGACTCCTTCATCCGGCTCTGAGACCTGCGGAATTATTTGCCCTGTGATTTTGTCAAGATTGGTATATAAAAAATGCACGCTCTTGCGTATCCCGACCGTAACTGCAGGTGAGATGCGTTGTTACGCGATGCATGGAGCGCGGAATGGGACGACATGATGCGTGAAATTATTCAACCGGAACGATGATTTGTTTCAACACGAGGAGTCCTCATCCGCCGGCACGTTTTCACTGTTTGTCGCACGTCGACGTCCCGCTTGTTTTTCACGTGTTAAATGAAAAACAGATCTAGCACCCGGTTACGGGGGATTCCTCGAGCATCCCGAGGACCGTTCGTCAAAATTATTGCGGTCGTTTCGTATTCAAAGCTAAAACGCGACGGTCCGTGAACCACTTGAACTGATCTATATACAAGCGTTATGCGTTTTACGGTTGAATCCCATCTTTCAAAAACCGGTTGACGCTGTTTTACGCGTATTATAGGTACTCGAAAAATCGGTGTCTACTACAGATTTTTTCCGCGTTTTTCACCCGGCTTGTTTTGCCTCGCATCGGTCAGATACGCCAGACAGGGATGAAAAAACACTCTGTTTTATTCTCGAACGAAACTGGAATTGGATAAATTCATCCGCGCGTTGATGTAATCACCGCGAGTAAGAAGACGCGGATGCTGTTTCTCGTACGGCGAAGATCACCCCCGTCATGGGGTATAACAATAGATTAAATCGCTTTAATCGGATGTAATAAATCGTATAGCAGCGGTTCAGCACGAGTGTATAAGTAACGACCGTAATTTCTGGGTAAGCATCGCTTCTGGAGGTTAGATTATGCTCCGCAGGTTTTGGCCCGGGCGAGACTCGGCTTATTTTTATTGCATCTTCCCCGCGCGCGATCGCGCGAGGTAATAAGAGAAAGAAAGAGGCAAGGGAGGAGTACATTTCAGACAAGACATTAGCTCCGCGTCTACCCCAAACTATATTCCAACAACAATTTTCCAAACGAACGAGAGAACAACAGAGTGTGTGCCTGGGACATAAATTCGTTTCGTAGTGGTTGGTAATAACGGGGCAGATCTCGAATAAATATTATTGCAGCAGCAATCGACGGAGCAGCGGTCTTATCCCCGTCTCTTCCTTTCTCACGTCCCGGAGGCCGACCGGACGAGCGAGAGAGAAAGAAGAAGATGGATAAGAAAAAGAAGAGCAGAGGAGGAGAAAAATACTAGAATAGAGTAGTCACTCCACTCTCAATATACTCAATAATAAAATGGCCCCTTTGTCCCCTTTCCAGCAGCATCTCGTATGACAGAATGTTTACCCTTGTGGGCCGCTGATATATTGAAAGGATTTCGACAAGACTGGGACCTCGTAGCTTGTATCACGGCGTTGCAACGTCTCCGGATAACGGTATGCGTTTGCGTCTGTGTCTATGCGCGCGCTTGCGTGTGTGTTTGCCGCTTACGCCAAGGGTTGGTCGTCCGGGGGGTGAAGTTGGCAGCAGCACCGACGCAACAGCAGTGGCTGATACTCGACGAGACAGCGTGACGTGTCAACGAATCCCCGTGCGCGGAAGGAAACGCGAGCGAAAGACACTCCGGCATCTTTTGGCAGGGAGAAGTTCGACACCCCGAATCCTGTCTCCAGACTCCGTTCCACCCTTTGCCATTTTGCCTAAGCATCAGACGGTGCGGCATGCTTCCGATTCAATCGGTTTCATCGAACAGTTCCGAACGGCAGCGGCGCATCAATCTTGATCTCTCGCGGATTCTGACGGAAACGCGTTTCCCATAATCCGCGGTAATCTCATAAATAACGGCGTCGATGTGTGGACCCCGTGTATAGGAGCGGCGACATATGTAGGTACATCGTACGTATTTCCAACTGCCCTTTCGTTCCCGCGAACCCAACTAATGCCGATTCGCATGGCGGCGTGAGACCGACTAAATCTGGCCCGTCATTTGACGCAGTGCAAACACATCAGCCAATTATTTACAGCTTCCCTATTCGAGGATCACACGCGTTATACCCCCAACCCCGTCGAATGACGCTATCCATTTCTCTCCCTACCCTCCCTCTCTTTTTCCGTATATCCCGGCGGTTCCGGCTTTACATACGTTACATTGTCCGTGTATGTACGTTGTATTTCACACCGAATGGAAGAAAACAATCGTGCCGGATGAAGGGGATGTGCGGTTCGAGAACCGCACCTGCGCGGATATGCCGCTCTTTATTCTCTCTGCCTGTCGGCGCAATCTCGGCAACAACGTTGAGTTACGGATGTCCGTCAAATTGCTGTAATAAGCGAATGCGTGCCGAAAAACTAACCGTGCTTCTTACGGTTAAACGGATCGGTACGATGCGCTTTTCGCTTTACTTGTAGCGGTGGGTAGGCGAACGAAACTAGGTACATTAATTCGGATGAAGAAGCTCTTGGTGGGGGATGAAGGAACTTTGATACTCCTATTCACGTTGCGTTCCTCTACGTGTATTATAATAATGACTTTGAGCACAGAATGGAGCTGGCTGCACGGTGCCTGAGTCAGCCTGCTTAGCTGCGGATTGCGTGAAGCACACCGGGGCGTGAGAGACGACAGTAGCACTGCACGGCAGCGGCCATTAAGCGACGGAAGAGCGAAGAAGAAGGGCGAGCGGGGTGGCCTCGAGGGAAACTCGAAAATCGGCTGCTTACGACTTGATTTATTTATCGCGGCACACAATGCCGCGACGAATTGCCCCCGGTTGACTCGCCACGCGCCGGATTAGCCGGCTAAGTGTGTCCAACCCGTGTCTCTAGACGCGGGTGACTTTTAAGCACCGGGAATTTTCAAGGTCCTTGTAAAGATTTTTCATATTCCATGCGAATCGGCCAGAGATTTCTTCCGACAATGCGGCAGGGATTGAAATGCTGGAGGAATATTCCTCGCTTCATCCCTCAACCTCTGCTCGGTGATCAACCGAATGACGAATGGGGCTCGGAAGCACTTATGACGTGCGATTGGAAGCGACGGGGATCACCCGCAGCTTTGTTTTCTGCTCCAGTGACCCTAATGCCGCTGCGCCGCTCGGGATTACCCTGGGTGATCAGCTATGAAATTAACTCAAATTCTTAGATATAACCTCCAACGTTATAACCACGCGTTCGACGTGCCGCCTGGCAGCCTGATTCCGGACCCTTATATTCACCACCCGAAAACTACCCTTTACCCTTCCGCTAAACTCCAACGATTGTCCAATTCTCATTATTAGAATACGAGTGGTTGATCGTTCTGTTTCAATTGCATGCACTGCTCGCTTATAAAGACTTCAAGCGAATTTCCGCCACTCCAAACTCCTCTACGTGACTTGGAGTGATTTGGTACGACTTGATGTGCGTTCGAAATAGGTACTTTTCACTATGACTCTTGGCATGTTTGATAACGCTATCCGGAGTGAGTGAATAAACAAGATCGGTACATGCTTCTGTAACAGTGGCGATTTCACAGTTGGAAGAGTGGCACGTTTTCCTTCCATTCGTGAAAATCATGCGGACATATTTACGTATGTATCTTGTGGGTGATAATTACGTCGTGATGGTTAATTCGCCATTGAACCTTATTTCCCCACCGCACAGCAAGCACCATCGCGTCGTAGTCTGTTGTTTACGTGTCGACTGGGGGAAAGATTTTCATGGCGTGTAAGGTAGCGGTGCCAGGAAGCATCGTCAGCGACGGGTAAAATCCTCGGCGTCGAGGATTCGTCACGTTTTCGAAAATGCGATGAAGATATAGAGCCAGACTGGGGCGGTCGGGTGGGTTGACTCTGGGTAATGGGAAATTTCTTCGCGAACCGTCGAGAGCGTCGATCGAACGTCCGTGACGTCGAAAACGTAGAAATCTGCTTTCCAGATCCGTTTGTGCATGCGCTGCGATCCGGAAAGAGAGTCAGGATTAACGCCCGCGGATCATCCTTGCAGCTGCACCAGCCGTCTCGCGCTCTCGAACCATTGTGCGCCGGCATCGGATGGATTTTCTCCTTTTGTACGAGTCCAACGATCCGGCTCAAGCTCCGTGGTATATCCGTACAAACTTATATATTTTGCCAATATTGCAATGACTGCGTGATATATCTACGGCATACGGACGTATATGCTAAACGAAACTCCCCGGGATGGTACTACGGGACGAATTGCAAAACGCGGTGATCCTTATACTCCGAAAGAAGAGTCGTTCGCGTTTGATATCCTGTGCAATGGAGGAAGATGTCTAAAGTTTCAATGGTCATGGCGATGGGCGGATTCTCGCTCGCGCGAATGTTTTCCGTTTTATTTTTCACTATAATACAGTGACGCAGCTGAGATTTGAAAACTCGGTGAAAAATTTCTACCGCTTCGAAAAATCACATAGTACTATAGATACATACTGAACTGGGTGCTATAAAAAAAAAAAAAAAAAAAAACTACTTCAATAGCAATGCGTGTTTAAAATTCAAAGCCTGAAACAGGACTATTTTTATACTGATGTTGGCTTTGTTCATTTTGTGACGTATGAAAGCTTTTACACGTCTTTTACCTATGACGACTACTGGATCGGAAGGGGTGATTTCATCTTTTGTAATAATATCCTGGCAAATTATTCACTCGAGGAATAATGAAACTCGAGAATCGATCTTTTTCTTCAACACATAGAAGATCCCGGTGGATTAAGTCTTTCCAAAATTTCCCCACAGAGAGAGGGTGTCTTAGCCTGGGTATCTCGGGCTGCTTATATGCTTACTCAACTTACGAGGCAGGTAAGTAGCGTTGTAAGTGGTTGTAGACAACAGGCCCGTCGTCGTAAGCAGCAGCCGTTGCCTAATGAAACTACAAATCTCTCCCTCAGGCGCACGAGTATGTAGCACCTGTTTTGTGTTCCTGGTCTTCGGACGACGGGGCGTGGAACGTAAAACATGCTCGTTGTGTCCGCACGTGCGAGCCATTCAGAGTGTGGAAGGTGAAAGATTTATGCAAAAATAACAAAAAAAAACACGGCCAATTTCTTCACCACGAGTAAGTGTTGCGACTAGATTCGAGGGTACGATATCACCATCCAACCATGAATGATGCTGTACGTGTGTGACTGACGTTTCCGTCGACGCCACGTGAATTTGAAAACGTACGTATCGGTGGATGAGCATTAAACAGCGCCGTGTAGTCATTAATCCCAACTGTGTAAAATCAGTGTCTGATAATAAACGCAGTTTATCAACGCTTCGGACAAGTCGGAGAATTCATTGGTCGAAACGCGCGTTATACGACATTCGGAGTTGTACGTGTAGATAGGTGTGTGCAGTGTGTACCGGCGTAACCTGCAAGCTCCGGCCGAATTCGAGTGCCAACAATAATCATGACACGCTGGATTGCCTGCAATGACAATAGAATTGATGATTTATTGATCGCCCAGCGACACCGTATAATTGTTTTACAACGTGCTGGTGTGTTGAGCGTATTGGTGGCCTCGTAAAACCGCTCGCAAACTGTCCCCTGCCCCGCAGTCTGCCCCCCCCCCCCCCCCCCTTCATCCCCCGGAGCTTTTCAATCCGTTCCATGCAACCACATATTGTACCGTATTACGAGAATTATTGCGAAACACCAGAGCTGGAAAATTCTATTTGTGTGGTAATAGCAGGAACGAAAAAATTGTGTTTTTTTTTTCTAACAAGAAAGGTATCTCCCAGATCGATCTTTCCGATTAGATTTCTTTTGTAATATGTTGTAGTAGATTAAAAACTAAGCGACACGTATTTTTTTTCATATGCCATCAGACACTTTGAGGGGGTGAAACTACTATCCAATGTAAAGCATGTCTGGGGGTGATTTGGCAGTATTAGTCACAAGAACGTAATATTTTTTAACCAATCCAACTGGACAAGTTTTCTCACAACGAGAAATGAAAAATGTAATTTTTTCAATACAAAAAAAAAAAAAAAACAACTCCCAAATCGTCCCTTGACATGCTTTACCTTCAATAGAGTGGTTTCATCCCCCTTCAAGCGTTTAATGGCAGTTAAAAGAAATACGTGTCGCTCAGTTTTTATTCTACTACAACATAGTGCAAAAGAAATCGAATTGGAGAGATGGGCCTGAGATACCTTTTTTGTAAGTAATCTGATTATTGAGGAAAGTTGAGTAAATTTTCAATGACCAATTCTTTTTGAACCAGGCAGATTGAAGTACGTGGCTCGAAAAAAAAAAATTCTCATCAGTATCATTATAAGACGTGGTGTCGGATCTTCCGCAGTCTTTCGATTAATGACACAATTGTGGTGCGTGTAAACATCGTACGTGCAGCATGTTGGGATGAATACGGATACGCGCGAAGATGAGCAGAGGTTTGATGGCTCGTAAAATGATTAATTTGATAAGAGTACGCGGCTGGGAATGTTTGCCACCGCCGTAAAGTCTGTTTGCACGTTTGTCCGTTTTCTTATTTGTCAGAATTTATGTTCAAGAGCTTATTTGTACGTCCGACTATCCGGTCGACTGAGTGGTTGGATTCAGATGTTTCGTTTATCCGATTGCTAATCAGTCGAGCCGGTCCGTACGTCGCTGATAAATTTGTCACACACTTATTCACAGTGCACGCCAAGCGTAACAAGCATATCAGCATCGATTTGCATATGAGTTACCTATTCCTAATTCTACAGTATGTAAAACAGCGATACTGTATTACGCATCGCAAGACCTAAACTCTGGGTGAATTTGTGCCGGGGAAAATAACCCCTGGCTCAGAAAGGGGGTGGGGTTGGTCCAGGAAGGAAGGGAACTCCGCGTTACTTACATCTAGGCCTTGCCACTCACGGTTATGGGGTTTAGAGCCAGGGGTGGGTAAGCCTGCAGCGAGTGAACGTGGGGTGTATTTGCTCGCACACGCATAGAGACACGTATTTTAACGGGGGTGACTCGGGCTCGACGGAGACTCAAATTACCCATCATTTAGAACTCGTTTTCACCATGAGTGCAAGTGCATACAAATGTATGCTGATTGGGGCGACGGGGGGATGCCTTATTTGATTATACACGCATATCAACAAAAGCTCTATTCGATTATATCGAGCCCGTGCCCACCGGATGGGAATTCCCCGGTATTAATCTAGCGCAATAGCGCGTAGGATCGTTTGTCATTTGCCCCCCTTACCACCGACTGCCTGCGGCCGTGCTTTCCGACCTGGCGAGGATCTGCGTCTCAAGTATTTTTCCAGGATCCACCTTTGAACAAGTCCTAAATAAGCGCGGTGGTCCGATGCTGGGTGAAAGGAAAACGGGCGAGATCGAGTGACCGTTGAGCACTTTGCCGGGCAGATGGTGTTACATTTTTGGCTGCAGATTCATTGCGGTGAATGGGAGAGGCGCGAAACGGGTACCTTTTGACAAATTCGATTCGCGTGTCACAGCCCGTGAAACACGGGAGTGGCTGGAAAAGTGGCGTAGGATGTTTTTCTCGGAGTCCTCTAAATCAGCTAAATGGCTGGCAGGCGGGAACCGGTGTAATGCGCCTTGTGACAGCCATGGCAGGCCAGGCCTTCGTGCTGCCTCCTCGGGGGCCGCTGAATATTTCATATCCGGAGCGAGAGGAGAATCGGCCCTAGTAGACGAGGAAGGAAACCGAAAGAGAGCGGGACGTCGAGGGGGTGCAGAGCCGCCGCCACCCTGCACTGTCACCTCTATCCGAACGTAAGAGCCGTATGCCTGTTCATCAGCGGCCCCCGTTTCGTTCGTCTCCTCGACCTCCGACCCACAGGACTTCTCTCGCGCCTTGCTCCTCACTCCAGAGCACGAGAGAACCGGCAGCGGGAACGTACCACTCGACGACTCCGAATTATTCACGTGTAAAAGTGCTTACGCAGAACAGGGAGATCATTTTTTCATCACTCCGCACTCGGGAGGATGGATCAGAGCAGGTGTACCTGATCTCCGCGTTCCGTGCCTTCGTGCATCTTGTATAGACAGTCGCTTGGGTGGGGCAGGGCATTGATATAGGCGTGGGTTGTTTCACTGAGAACGCAATAATTATGCAATCACACTCGTAATGGGCTTTTCATGGTGTCCAGTCGATCGATGTACTACGCCAAGTATGGCATACAATCACACGGTAGCTAGCTTGGTACTATTCTCATAACATGGCAGCGATAGTGGGTGATATGAGTTCTCTAAAAAAAGTGATTAAGTTCATCGATGGGCTTGCACATTTTGTTTCGCTGTCTTGTATGGACGTAATGGATCTGAAGTGTTCAAGTGAAATTTCGCATAACTTTAATTCGAGGAAAAGGGAAACTGTGGAAACCTGTCGAAAATTCAGTACATTACGCTATGACCAAACGGATTTGACAACTTATGTGGAACCGAATCGAAACGGTAAATCGGACACCTGGTCTCGTATGTGTTTAAAGCCTCGGATCGTAGTTTTGCAATACTTGAGTACGGAGTACTTTGCAATTTTTATTATCACTTCGTATCCTCAAGTGAAACGTGCGAGAATATTATCGTTTACAAAGACACTCCTTCCTTCCTCAGTGGCATATCTCTCCACGCGATATGATTTGTATCCACTTGCGAATCTTTGCTGTTTAATTGCATTTTAGATGATCTTACGTGTAATGGAGAAAAAGTTTCTCGCGTAGGGTAGAGTTGTGATTCACCTATGCGTCCCACATCTACGAACACCTCTTCCCGGACACGTTAATTAACGCTCTACGGAAACTGGAATGTGTGTAACCACACATGTGTATGTACACTCAATTCCGGCACGGTTAGGTATCATCCGCACATTTACAGTATCCGCACTTGCCCGTGTGGATTATTAATTGGTGTTTGTTTCTAGTTCGCTGCGGCATGGTTAAGCTCTGGCAGCTGATTGCAATAATAATTCCATCCTGTCAGGACGCGGCACTATCACTAACTTCGATCCGTCGCCTACGCGCCTCCACACATGCAGCGGATCGTCACGTGTGTGCAAATTATCTTACTTTCGCCTATGACAGTGGCGTCGAACAGAGATTGGGCACGCGTCTAATCATCCCTTAATTAGCGCCAAGCTTCCATGGGCTTATCGCGATTACCGAGCCTTGCAAGGGTCCTTCAGGATCCCGTGGTGCAACTTCGGATGTGCTACGACGACTGGAGGAGAAAATCGAACCGTATTTCCTCCGAATTCTGACAGTAGAAACCGGGAAGGCGAACGCTTGTCGAGAGTAAATAACACGTTGGGTACCGTGGAGATTAAATTTCGATTTAACAATAGGGAGCTGCAGAAGCGAACGTCGGGGATGTATGGCATGTAAACAAGTTGTTAACAGATCGATTCTAGCTGTCCGCTTTCACTCAGAGTGAGTGACTGCAGTCAGCCACCTCGACAACCTAATACCCACCTTGGGTACCACGGTTCCCTCATCATTTTAGCGCACACGCATACATTTTGCACCTGGTCCCGATTCTGCGGGACCTTCTTCGCTCGTCAACGGTGTCTTCGTTGAACCGTGAAATTTCAATACACTCGAATCACGAAATTTTGACGAAAGGTTCTAAGAGTGGAGACACATTCTGGCCTACGTGCGTTGGTTGTGATTTTTCAACTGATATCCTCACCTGTCTGACTTCTTGGTCTCGATCTGTACTTCGACTTTTTGCCTATCAAAACAAACAGTTTCACAAAGGGCTTACTTCTTTTGGAATGACTTCGAGTGACTTGGTGAATTCAAAAGACTTTGAGTAATGCCAACTAATCTCGAGTGGACTGATGCAAATTTAAATCACTGTACTTTGACTTTTTGCTTATCAAAACAAACAGTTTCACAAAGGGCTTACTTCTTTGGGAATGACCTCAAGTGAGTTGATGAATTCAAAAGACTTTGAATAATGCCAACTAATCTCGAGTGGACTGATGCCAATTTAAATCACTGTATCGATTGCAAGTGAACTCGAGTGATTCGAAATGAATTGAGTCGACTCCTGATGGAATCTATACCTGGTTGACACTGCATGATTCGAGTTTGAGCAACGTTGAATCCATTGCTCTAAGCGATAACTGAAACTCCGATTCGAACGACTTACGTTGAAAGCTCAAGAGAGACTCCTCTTGAATTGGAGTGCTTTGATGAAACGGGTAATTATAATAATGCGGCGAGGATGCAGCCTGTGAGTAGGCAACCGAAGAGGCTCCTGAGTGCGCGCAGCAGTCGGATTCGAAGCGAGTGGTTCGTTTCTCGCTCGCCTCGCTCGATCACTCGGCCGTTTGTCTGTCTCTATGTATGGCTGGTTCGTATAAAGCTTGTTTGCAGAAGCAGCGAGTTGTTTCGACAGCGCGCGGTGCGCAGGCGACGAGTGTTTGTCAAATGTTTGACCAAAATGTTTGACATTTCCGTACGGTACCGAAATTAAATGCGATGTTTGATTGCCAATATACAAAGTGTATATGCACGAGGCATATAAGTAGGTACATATGTACATGTATGTGGGTATATTGTGCATTAGTGTTCCATGCTGCGGCAGTCAGGAACCCTCTGATGTTCGTTCACTGACTAGCCTCGTATATTCGTCAAATACAAAACCACACGCGTTCAAACATACATGCGTACGCATACATTATATACCCCGTCGTATATAAGTATCAATATCATATACAAATAATGGGGAATCTCAGTGAGCTGACGTTATCAAATACCTGCCGTCATTTTTCCAAACCGCGGCATCGTTGCACAATTGTCAATCAAACAAGGTTGATACGATTCTTCATTTTTCGTCGACTTTTCCCATCACCTTATGAAGTCGCAAATTTTTCATACCTACCCAAGAAACTTGATTTACCGAAGGAATTGAATCAGTTTATTTTTTAGGTTAGCGGTTGTCAAACTGGCCAACTGGTACCGTCTCGAATTGAACCTGAGAAGGTCTTTCATGTCGGAAGAGGTGGGACTTTTGAAAGCTCCTAAGCCATCGCTGAGTACTTTTGACGTGACTCCGGTCTCCCAAGTAAATTGAATTCGGAGTACAGCACAGAAGAGAAAATTTCGGAAGGATAACGAGACGTTTAAAGCGTACCAGACGTGAGTACAATTACAGTAATTGATAGAAAAATGCATTGTTGCCATAGTTGTTGTCACTCCCAAAGCCCGGTATTAATTTAGAATCACAAACCTGATTATACAACAATTTTCGTACAATACTCGTTACCCTCGATTGTCTCATGAATTCCAAATCCAGCCGAGGTGCAACCGAACGCGTGTCACAAATCACAGTTTATTCTAACTCCAGGCATACGCTGGATGTTGTGGTCGTTCCTTCAACCTTGAATGTCGAAATTGTGTTGTTACCATCACCGTCGACAGCCACTGAAGCGCTGAATTACAGACGCGTGCATCGTCATGCCTCGTTGGTTCCCGTTGCCGTTCGCATTATGCTCCTTGTCCGACCTTTGATGCGGGAGCGGAGCGCTAGATGAATGAACGTCAAATGATGCTGAGTGGATGTCAGATTGGCGGTGACTCCGTATTTTTCAACAGTCGAGTTCTCTCGCGTGCTTCCAATACTGGCACGCATCTCCCATGATTAACTGTTACGCAGTGATACCTACCTGTGTTCTTTTTCTCCTATGTGGCCGCGTAGCTGCGGTTATAAACGCATGGATTTGATAAAGTTCGACACCAGGAATCCTGTGCAATTTCCCACAACCAGCACGTCAGACTTCCAGACCCTGGGGCTGCAAATTCATCTCGTCTGGTCCTTCGCGCATACTTATTCCCAGTCCTTGCGCGCGTACTTAAAACGACTCGGTAGGCGCACCGTCTAGGTGAGTAGAAGGATGTATACGGTGTAAGTACGTGGGTGAAAGTTAGGAGAATGAAAAAAGTTGGCACGCCCTCGAGGGAGCGTACCGTAGTTATAACGGACTTTGGAATAATCTTCATTGAAAAAGTTTCCTCAAATCTAGCGACGTGAAAGTGTAGCCATCCTCCTCGTAATACGTACAATACCGTGAGCTGTGCCCCCACATTCTGCAGAGACAAAGCTCTCGGTCTCGTCGCACCGTGGAAGGTGTGTAAAAACGGATGGGGCAAAAAACGGTCGAGACAGAAATACGATAAAAGGTAATCGAGGCACCGAGTAATTTGTCTGGTAGGGAAATTTTTCAGACTCTTATGATCGGTTTCAAGTATCTTTCCATGCATCTGTGGATAAATTTATGTACAGCAAAGAGACCAAGAAGATGGCATAGCTCTCTTTCGGCTTCCATATCGGACCGCTTTCGGTTTGGTTTACAGTTTAGTGGTCCCTGAGCTGGTAAACGAGCGCGGCAGAGTTCTATGGAACAAAAGTAAGTGCCGCTCCAGTTACAAGGAGCGTTTGTGATCCTAAGTAAACAGGGACCAGTAAAACAGCTCTCCAAGCGGTTGTATAACCAGGATTAATCTTCGCACCTGGCCAACTGTCGACTTGAGAGACCGTCCCGAAGAACTTTGGACAGATTTTCATTTTGCCGACGTGGCTCGTTCAAAGCGGGTGATTTCGACCATTTTTTTTTTCTCTCTTTTCCTTTCGTCGCGCGTCCTCAGGTTCACAAATGAGATCCAACGTCATCAGAGTTAAATTCTATCACCATTCCGAACTGTGCGTTCACTACAATACAATATGCATCTTCCTTTCCGGACGTTTTGTCGTCTATAAATATTACCGAGTTTTATAACTGACAGCTGAAATACGTGTGCAGATTTTCTCCAGCGATTGACGGATGGACCGCCTAGGTATATACACATATACTCTTGCGCACATTTCCGTATGAATAAAATAGAATCTATTTGTCTCCTGGCAGCAGAATGCAATTTTAACTTTATTGGCCAGAGCGTAGACGGTGGTACGTTTGCATTAATTGATTCCACTCGAGTGTAAAAATCAGTCGAATGTAATGGATTGATTTTTCATTACTCGATAATAAAGGTTTGACGGTATTCTTTTTATTTTTCGTGAATATATGCGACGAACGGCGTGTTCGAGAAACGAATGTTCGTATCTCGTGATGCAACATGCGACACAGATTACACAACCGAAAGAAAGGACCGACTGCAGGGGTGGAGGGATGAAAATGAGACTGTTGACTCGTTTAATAATTTTGTTGATGCCAGCGACATCTGCTTCTCGGTGACAATCCTTTCACTCGGTTCGCTTTCTCCGTTAGTCGTTTCACCCCTTCACCCTCCCCCCACCTTCTTCCTGCAGCACCTCCTGTCACGGTTTTGTTTAATTAATCATTTTGTATTAATAAAAGCCCTCCTAATGAATTCACTGATTTCACACCGTTAATACGAGTTTAATTTAAATTGAATGAAGTGCCGGATCCCCTGCAACGCGTCCCCGTCGCCACCCCGATGCCCGCCCCGTCATGGAAGTGAGAGCTCTACCCCTGTAGCAAATCGTTTCTTCGTTCTTTTTCCCGCCCTGTTTTATCGATCTTCATTCTATCCGCAGCCTCGTTGCTGCTGAAATGCTCTCGAACGCTTTGCTAAAAGGTTGTCGATTTTTCAAACCGCTTTATTGCCCTCCTCTACGCTCGATTCGCGTTTCTCCGGCACCGCAAACCACGATCCGAGTATAGTACCTACCCTGTCTATATGCCATCAGCGCTATTGTACAAAACCTTTCAATAGTAGATTCTTCTGTCCTGTTTGTACTACGAGCAAAGGTTCCACAGAAGCATTCCCTAGAAACTGCTGCGACACGCTCATCGCTCCCATGACGAACTCTCAGAACTATTATCGAAAACCCGATTTTAGGATTAAGGTACTCTGTACAGTTTCATCGAAGTAAATTTTTCCAACTGATTGAAATTGATGTAAAATCAAAAAACGATTTTCCAAAACTTTTTTTTAGATGAAACTGTTCATTTTTGAAGATTTTTTGTTTTCGTTTCAGTTCAATATGATCCAGCTTTTACCTTTAGCATCGGAATATCACTTATATTATAACAAAAATTTATGAAACTTGAATTTGATTCTATAATACGTTGAAACAAGTAGCTTTAATTCCTTACCTGTTTGACGTTCAATAACCTGTCAAATTTTCGATATCAGAATCAGCGTCAAATAAATTTTCCCCAAAAAGCATGCGTTCTTGGTTTTTTCTTCGATAAATGAACATCTCGCACAATATTCACGCATTACAAAAAGAAGAAGAATAATAAAAAAAAAAAAATATCCATAGGTAGACAAATATTCTATGAAATTTTTCGACGCACAAATTCATTGAAAACTCATCGTTCAGAATGCCTTTCTTAATTATATTTAAAAAATCTCAGATCCGTCCGGAAAAGCGTCGAAGCGAACAATATATTTATAAAATACCGATTATGAAAACCGCACGTTAAATACGTAATCTGTATAAAGGATCTCCGAGTGCGTGCAGGATATTTGATGTCGAGTCGATGAATGCCGGTGTTTCTTGGCGGGTCGGTCAGGGTGCGCCACAGTGCCCGCAAGCTCGCGGAAGATCCATAGGCGCAGACCACCTCCTCGAGCAGCTTTCAAGCTCTCGTGGGCGGGACCAGGAAAGCCGCACCTCGAACTCCGCCTCTCCACCATCATCCCCCAGGAGTTGTTCTCCCCTCCATCTTCCCCCCCTTCCCGCCCCCTTCCCGCCCCCTTCACCCCCTTTCCCCCCTTTAACCGTCTTCCTCGATGCAGTCTGTTTTTCTCTTCGGCTACGTTACGTTGTGCGTTGGCATTAGTATTTGTCGCTACATGTGCGAGCTGAGACGGCACGGGCTCAGCGACGATGCTGGTCCATCTCCATCTCCATCTCCATCTCGACACGCCAACGCCCACGAAGAAGACACACACAGACACACACAAATTATATACACTACACCGAATTGTACCCAGTAGTACCTACACGTTGTCCTGGCAACCTTCTCACAGGGTCCTGCATTATGCTATCGTTGTTCATACGCGATGCATATAATACCGTATAACATCGCGTTCGCGATATCCTCCCTACTCCTGTTCTCGTCTCCCTCCGACTCGAGCTTTTGGCCACCCTTGAAGTGAACCAAAAATTTCATATATCAGCTTTGTAGAAATTTTTTGGATAATTTTTCGTTAATCTTTTTTAGGTCGTTCATGATTTCCAATCACGTTAAGGATTCATAGACAATACTGAACGGTACATTGTACCCTTTACGAAATATCATGAACTATATTTTATCATTCAGTAGATCAATAGTTTTCGAAAAAACAAACATCGAGATTTTAAGCGTGAGATTCTCTAGAATGTGTTTAGACGGTTTTTGTTATTACTTGGCCGCAATTTTGCGAGAAGAAAAGTATCTTGAAATAGTTCCGGATTTTCATGCATCGATCGATCTAGATTTTTTTTTCCCCTTTGCTCTCAAGTGTTGAAAGAGTAGATAGATTAATGAATTAGTTAATTAAATTAAATTAATCATATTAGTCTAAAATAATTGAATTTTCCATTGATGAAGAGAAATTTATAGACTGCCTCGTACGTTTCAATCGCTGCAGGATGGTTGCACGGTTATCTGGTTTATAACCAGCTCCTATCATATCGCCCAGCCATGGGTATAAATCGCATCTTTTAATTTGCTCCCAGTCTTAATCCGTTCGCCCAGCGACGGACTGAGATAAGCAACGCTCTTCTCCAACTGCACAAATCTTCCGTTTAATATTTATTTTATTCAAAGTCTCGGATAACGCGTATACATTGTAGCTAGCTAGCTTATCAGACGTGGCTGCTGCTCACGAATGCAGAATGAAACTTGTGCAATAATATTAAGCCGTCGTGCTTGCAGCCAATGGTAGATTAAATACGTTTTTCTTAACCTTCTATTTTTCCCTTCTCCCCCGTGTTCACCCCTCCGTCTTTCTGTTTTCCTCGAAAATGTTTTCGATTGTGAAACACTAATACACGGGAAAAAGTATTTTTTCGCATTGAAATACTCACGCTTTATACTCTGAAAAAATATAACGCCTGCAGAGATCAAATAATTTTATTTACCGATTTAGCTAAGTGTAAGCTTTGTATTAAAACTGTTTGCTCGCGTAACCCTTTTCATACCGAAAATATCAAACTTCTACGTTATTTTTATCTATAATAAATTCTCCATTCAAATTAAAAGCTATCTGAAAATAGAATCTTGCTGGAACGAATGTTGAAATGAAATAATCTTTCGGTGGGACGGTTATTCGACTTTGTGATTTGTATGAGAGAAAAATTTTCGACATCTCATTCCCCGTTATTTCAGTATTCAGAAGTTTCAAATTCCAAATACTTGTGAGCATTTCTTTATTCTACATATTTATAATTTTCATCAGGTGCAATTTTAATTCTGATAAATTTATCGAAAGTAACATATTTGTGGTCGGTATGGACAGAATATTTTTCTCCACTACAGCTGAATAATCAAACAACGGAGTAATTTTAATAATTTGAATTTGGATTTTATTAAATGAAATTTTTCACTTTTTTCAAAACTTACTGTCAACAAAAATTAATTAGTACACAATGAAATGAGAAAGAAACTATTTTGTTACATAAAGAAAAAAAAAAAAAACATACGAGTCATTCGAACAGTCGCGTATCGGTAGGTGATCCCACCCACAATCATGAGTCATTACAAAATCAAAGATGAATCGTTTTGAATAAATATGTTGTATCGGAGAAAACCACAGTAAGAGAGATTAGAAAAAAAAAAAGAAACGGATGTGTTAATATCTGCTGTAATTCGTCGTTAAAATTTTTTCATCCAGCGTGCACTAAACTTTCACAGAGGGTTGTGTAAATGAGAGGCGTTGATTTTATTTCACGATTTTTTTTTTTTTTTTACTCTCATTTCCTCAACTTACACGGCGAGTGGGGTTCGAATTGGCCTGTTCGCTTTTCCGCGGCAGCTAAATAATACCCGAGGCAGCATCAGAGACCTTCCGACGGAGGTTTTCTAAGTCGTGCGAGGGTTCTCCCACGAATTTATTCAGTCCACCAAACTTTGTAGTACATCGTGTCCACCCAGAGGGCAGGTCTTCGTCCCCGTGTACCTTACAGCGTACGCGTTATACCCACACATAAACACACGGACACGGACGCACCCGCGAAAGCAACACGGAAAGCCGAGTTTCGTGCGGCCAATACACGCGTGTCTAAACCTCCGGGCATATATACACGAGTCGCGCTTTGTCCGGTCTCTCGCTCGCAATTAGGGTGGCCCCCATCCCCCCTTATCCCACCTCTCGCGGCCCCCGGCCGGCGGGGATCGCCGCTAAGTAGAAAAGCGTGTAGCCACCCCTGAGCCCAGGAAAGGTGGTGGATGGCGGCGGCATCGGGCACGTCGACGGACGGCTGACAGCAGCTGACCACCGTGCCACACACAGTCGTCGGGAGGGGTTGGCCTCGACTGGGAGCTGAAAGAGGGGCTGAAACTTCACGTGCGATGTGTCGTCCATCCCCCTTGTCCGTTCTCCACGGTTTATACGCGTACCTACCTTTTATAATCCGACCCCGGGGCGAAGAGTTTTCCGCCAAATTTTTTCTTTACACACTGAGAAAAATTTCATTTGTTACAGTAACTAGATAAATTCAGTAAAACAGGTTTCGTTAAAAAAAACTGTTTGAATATTGTTCGAATTACGAAAAACGAGGTACGCCTAACCATTTTGCGCTATCGTCGATCCTTTTTTGGTTATTGCAACGAAAAATCGACTTCTGAGGTTCACTCTACTTTTTTAGTTAAATAAGGCTGCAACGTCAATTTATTGTTGCACAAGCATTAAATTTTCGCAACAGTTGCAAGAAAAACTAGTAACAGTGATCGCAATGAGAAGGAATAATAACGGATACTAGACTTTCCGGTAACAGCTAGAAAACTGATTTTCATTTTTTACCTAGAACTATATTTTTCGATTGTGGTAAAAACTGAAAATAGTTAAGGACTGAGCGGTAACCGGGAATAAAAATGTCTCTCAGTGCCCGATTATTTTGTAGATGAGAAATTTTATTCAGAGTTGATGTGCTTTCGGTTTTTATGATTTTGGGCGGTCAGTGTCAGGCACCAGAATCACCACGATAACGAACCAGGGTCGCAATATCCGATTTTCGAACAGGTTTAGATCTGATGCGAAGAATTTGAAAATTAAAATCTTCGAGGTATAGAAATGATCACGTTTGAATCGAAGGTGAAAATATCGAGGGGGTATTCACTTACGGATTAGGTGGCAAACGATTCTAGGATTTCGATGATTTCACGCAATTTGCAATAATTTTTCACGGTTTTAAGCTATTTCACGTGATGTATAGCGATTTCAAGCGACTACTGATCGAAAACTACTCTCTAAATATGAATCAGTTACAAGTATACTGCTAGAAAAAATCAGTGTGTACACTGAAAATCAGTGAAGTATCAGTGAAAAGTCACTGGAATCGTTAGTGTATACGCACTGATTGTTTCCAGTGGTATACTTACAACTGTGAATCAGCAAATTTTCACTGACTTAAATTTAGAGAGTAACTAATTTGTGCTTGGATTTCGAAAGATTTTGATTTTGATCAATTTTCGCTTACGATTATTATTTCATTTCTTTGTTTCCATTAACTTTTATCAACCCCCTCAATTTCCTCAATTTGCAAGATTTTCATCTTCGGAAAATTTTATTTCGACAAAGTGTAGGTCATACGTCAGGTCTTCAATGTTAGTAAAAAGTTCCAGATCTGTAAGTACAAAATGTACGACGTACGTCGATAAACTTGTATAAAATACACAAACTTTTATGTACTTTATACGTGCGGATGAAAGCTGCTACCTCTATGGATATAATGGATACGCCGTATCGTGTATCTGTATAAGCTGGATACTTTGTCGGCACCAAATTCTCTGTTCTTCTATTTTATTTTCCTTTTTTTTGCATGCGTCTAACATCGCTATAATAATACATATAATATATATAAACATACCGTATGCTTGTTCAACAAGAGAATTTCATACCACCATCCATCTTATCGACAAAGTCGTTTTCCCCACTATTACGGTAACTGGGAAAAATTTTTAAAAAAAGCACGAGCGAAAGAAAATTTGCGTGATTTTCGAGAAAACAGCATGCATCTGTTAGTTCTAATATTCTGTAGGGCAAATCTGGTACGCCTACGTGCAGGTATTTGAAACTATTGTCTACTGTTTGAGAGATGTGAAGCTACAGTCGCAAATCCAACTCGCAATGACGAGTCAATATCACGGTATACAAAAAATTGATGAATCAATCTAAGCGATAATCCATTATGAGGACTCGATTTGTTTTTTCTCAATTCCAGTATTTGGAAAATTGTTTCATTTTTTCCAACGAATTTATATCGAATTGATAATTGAGACCTTTTTAATACTATCTGGTGATGACAATTCCATAAAGAAATTGATGCCGTGACGAACAGTGGTGGATAAGAGAAGAAAAAAGTTTAACTTCAAGTCTCCTTAACGAAATCGATTGGTTGGAGAGAATGAAAATGGCGATTGGCACAACTCTACAAGGTAAAAATCCACGTCCCCTGTGACTCGGCGAATTACGGACATAATCGATAATACCATATCCTAGGCGAAGGCGTAGTGTAAAAAGAAGTTGAACAAGGTGAGCAAGATGGAAAACTGATGTAGCTATAGATACGTGGCGAAGTAGTTACGGAGGATTGCCTCGGTGCGATACACTCTCAGGTTGGCATCGCCGCATGACTGTGTAAACCGGGCGTATAATGACACGGATATACGCACACAGGGATAAGGGGATGCAGGGTGTATAGCTATATACTAATACACCTACCGTAAACGGGTCCCACAGCAAACTGCGGAACACTAATATTACTCGAGTACCTACATACCATTATACATAGCGCTGTATAAGGGGCCGGTGGACCAGTGGCTGGGCTGGTTGGTAGGTATCCTTCGGAACACCCCACAAGGGTATCGTTTGTCTAACCACCCCGGTAGGCGGTGGAGGGGCGACGCGGGGCGCCGCAGCTTCCCTCGTCAAATTAATAGTAACGGTGATAAGGCGTAAAAATACCTTACGAGATGTCCCGGACCTGATCCTCAAGGACGGAGGATCCGTTGCGTGGATAACGCGAGGTGGATTCGCGGATTCGCGGGTACCTGGACTGCACGCAACACGGAGCGCAGATAGCAGAGATTGCCGAGAGCGGGTGGAGGGGGCGTCGGGACGCTGCCGCCGGCGCCTGGCCACCGCTGATACGGTCAGCCGGAGGATAAAGTAGATATTAACAAGAGATGATCCGTTAATGAAGCGTATGTTCGCCACACTACCCGTTTCGCCTCGCTAGTTATAACCCGACCCCGCCTCACCTCGCCCATTACCCGCGAAGCCTTTCCTGTTATCTTCCGCGGACACCGCTTCCCCGGTCCCTCCGGGCACCCATCAACCCTGCCCCGATGGTTATTATTAAACTTGCCCAACTACGTCAACGCCCGCTTTCAATTAGCTCGTCTATAAAGACCTTTGGATATAATACGCGTGTACGCAGCTACCTTGTCACCACTACCAACGTTACCTCGACCATGTTCGAGTCCTTTCCGAAGAGACCGTGATTCCGCTCGTATATCAATGATGGAGTCTGCATGGGACACCAACCAGTCGATACTCAAATCTACTCCAATCCCTGTACACTTTCAGGATGCTGTATTTGCCGTTCGGCTTATAGCAAAAGTGAAGGTAAAGAAAAAGCACCGTTTTCACTTACCTCGGTAATTGTACTTCTGGCAAAGGGTCTGCAAATATTTCAGTATTTTTGAACGACCGTCCAATTTCACTCGTTTCTTTTTTTTTTTTTTTGTTCACGTTGTGGCAGATCGATTATAATACTTCGTAATTCATCAACTACCATCGTTATGAAGATTGATCTGGTAAAGTAGTTTCAAATGAAGCAGTAACAAAAAGCTGTGCATCATCGCGTTCCTTTTGTTCGACGATTCCATTATTCGGAAGTGGATTGACCAAGAACTTCTGCACGGTCTCGAATTTGAAGTTTTCATTATCCTGCACCGGCAGAATTCATTGCGCATGTTTTCAAACGTGTAGTTGAGCTGGCGATTCCGAGTCGAGGAAAGAGATATTGCACGGAGGTTGAAAAATAGAGAGTATAAAGTACCGTGCAGATGCGTTATAAGCCGGAGGAGAGACTGTCGAGAAAAGATCGCGGTGCATGCTGCTCCAGCGACAGCGGTAGCGTAACATCAGTGAATGCATATTTCTGTAGTTCAAGCGACGTGACTACGTGTTTACTATTAATAAGCCAGCTTTTACAACCAAGATCAAAACGGCACCGGGTCTAACGAGCAGTCAGCAATAAAGATTCCACCGTCGAGAACCCGTGCGCTGATGATTAGAGGAAACCGAGTCACCGCGAGCACGCTTAACCCGGTCGCGAACACTCGTTCTTACACGCCTTCACCTCCTCACCAACTACCGAACTAACAGAGAATTATAAATTAACCACACTCGTCGTTCATTGGTCGGTTTGTCCGTCAACGCGGTTAATTAGATCGCGAATGGTGCAGGAAGTAACAAGCAGCTTGGCCACCAGCGTCAGCACAATTGTCGAAAACTCCTGCCAAAGATACGGTAAAGGTAATTCGAAGTGTGAACGCAATTCGCGAATCACGTGTGCTTTATGTACTCATTATATTCACTATCCTCAGCCATGACTCTGTGTGCTTGTGGAACACCATAGGGTATAGCTCATCACAAGAAGCTTTGCCGATAGGAGTCCCTTGGTGCTTGACACTGGACTCATTGATCACAACTAACTGCTGCCTCTGACCACCCACGGAGAGATTATGAACACTTGTAAGAATTTTATTACGATAAAAAGCTTCAGCTTAGATGAACTCAGGATTATCGTTGATGCAGCCGAAGTTTTAGAACTCTGCTCAAACTCTCCGAAATATTAAGAAAATGGTTACACCAATAGTTGATCCGCTGTTGAAGCGAAAAAAAATGGACCTGGAGTATCATTGGATTTGTTTGTTTTTTTTCCTCTCTCTTGCCATTTTTCTCACCCAGAATTGGACGTGCGAAGTTTGCACACATTGCAGATATTGTGCGTTTATCGCGTCGATCGTATGGCAATGTGACGTAAACAGCCGGCCTATGAACCGGATAAGCGACGAGCCCAGAAGGTCCTTAGAGACGCTGGAACCGCGCAGGGAGACGGGGAAGGTAAGGCTAGGTGTTGGTTTAAGGAATATGGGACAGCTATCAAAGCGGGCATCTTTGCGGCGCCAAGGACGCGGCTAACGAGCCGCCGTCTGGCCATTCAGCTCGACTCTTCGCCTCGTTTACCTTATACCTAACCACCTTCGTGGCCGGCACCACGTGTACAGGTATACGTGCACGAAATTTACACCTTCGTGTTGTCCGAGGTTTCTCTATGCAGGTACCCGTACCTGCTCTCAAACCCAAACGATCGTCACTAAGATCACCTAGACTCCATCCGACCGGGACGCCGTGGTCTGAGAAAATCTCATTGAGGACGAAGAATCAGGAGAAGATTCGTGAGTAAAGGAAAATTAAGAAACGCTGGCAGTTGATGGTTCATGCTTCCTGATTATTTATTTCATTGCGCGATGACAGGCTTTGACCACCTTCTACAATTGGTTTAAACATGTCCGAAATGCGATACTTTGACCGACTGTTGTTTGAGGAGATTTGTAAGTTGTATATGTATAATGATTTGGGGGGATGCGGACTTCAGTTGGAGCCCTAGTGTCTGTTGAATCCCATGCTCGAAATCCAGCGCCTCTCGAACGGGTCTCTCTCCCATTGAGTACGTGGGCGCATGGGATCTCTCACCCATTCACGCGGTGTTCTCGTACCTGGAAGTCGGCCTAATGATATGCCCGAACCCCGCTCAATGGACCTTTCGGGAATTCTCCGACGCTTTCGAAGAATTAGGAATTCCGAGGTCGGCTCCTCCGGCTCCTCAACTTCTCCCGCCTGCCTTTGCGCGGGAGCTGCTGCTGCTGCTGGAGAAGGAGCAAGACAGTTGAGAGGAAACGTGAAGAGAAAGAGAGAATGAGTCCGAGGTAAAGAAACTAACGCACGGTTTGTGCGAATCGAGATTCTCTTATTCTCATTCTCGCCAGATTTATAAGTGCTACCAGTTTCCTCTCGATCGCGCCTCTACGGATGCCGCGCGTTCGTCTCTCAAGCCCGCGGTACTGGTTAACTTGACAAGTACATTTTTCAACAACTTCAGCTAACTGGAAGCAAAGTGTTCAACACAGTTTCTCTTCGGGATTGGTTAACCGGAAAATATTTATTCCACATAATGCAGACGGTAATAAATCCGATTTAACAGTTTAAATAGTTTTCCTTCAAATAGAATTCTGCAAAGTTTTAATATTCTCAATATCGATGTCATAGTAAAATCTGCAGACATTCGGCACATCGCAAGATGAAATCATGTATTAAAACAACGTCCCTCAAGGCCCACCGTAGTTGGGGAAATAAGACAAGTTTCCAATGTGTGCATGTACCCCTTTTGGCTGGTGAAGCGAAGCGAATGACGAGGACAGTATGGTGTCGGATGCGCACACTTCGAGGCGAACACAAGGTTCCAGAGATGGTGATGTCGATGTTCAGAAACAGGTTTACGGCTCCGTCGCCTGTTCCTTAATTCTGAGCCGTGCATGTCGATTGTTTTATGGTCTCTGATTCGTGGCTTCTCGACTCTCAGGTGTTGCCACCTTGGAACCCGGTCCGGTCCTGGACAAGGACCTAGGACGACGACTTCAAAGCCGCCAAGGTGGCGCCAAGTCGGTTCGCGCGTTCCGCGTTGAGGAATTAAACTTCTTGCCACCCGCGCCGTAGTGTTCGCGGGATTTCAGTAGAAAAGTGGCCTCGGTGTGAATTTTTTTTTCCCCCGCGTAGAAGAGCGGAGCTTTATAGCAAACTCGGACTAACTGGTGCCAATTAAATGGAAATTTATCCAATCGAGAAAGTAACAAAGTGCCGACGACGTAAGCGCGCTGGAAGAGCCCAAGGATTTTCCTCGGCTTAATTTTTACGAAGCCACTGAGTAACCGCGAGGAATTTTAAGTAAATCAAGAAGGGGTGTTGCACGGCGTTTATTCCCAACTCTGTGCTCCCCGCCTCTCGTTCCCCCTTTTATTTTCCTCCATTCTATTCCATTGGCCAAACGACACGGCAGCGTGAGAATTCGTTTACTTTCTTCTCCTCTGTATTTCTCTCTCTCTCTCTTTCTCTCTCTGTTTATCTTTCTCCTTTCTCGGTACTTCTTACCTCGCCATTAAGCAGACAATGTCGCGGGCACAAGCTCGAGGTACCAACAGCCTTAGCTGACGTGTCACCGGGCGTTTTATTCCTGCCATTCAAAAAGTGCGAAAGTTTAATTAATTTAAACCTACGGTATCAACCGGTATTGCTCCTCTGAAGAAGAATAAGAAAAAGAAAAAAAAAAGAACTCCCTTGCTCAGCAGAACTTCTTTCAGAGATCATTTTACTCGCGGCACTTGCGGTCTGGTTAAAAATTGATAAGCATTTCGAGCTGACGAATGATTTCTTCTTTCACGGAACAACGAAACGTTTGGAAAAAGTTGTGCTCGAGTTTCGCGTGCATGGTTGGTTGATCCGTTGATCGAAGCTTAAGGTGAAGATCTTATTTTGGTCGTATATTGTTTGCACGGTGAATCCGTAGGACTTTCTCAACGGTGTAGCTCCCGTTGAGATAACATTACGCGTGTAGATATCTAGTTCTTAGCCCTGCGGGGTCAGGGCACCAACGGTTTGTTTGTTCTGGTTGCCAGGTTCTAAGAGAACGGTGAGTGATGACCCACCAACCCGCGGAGAGAAGCCACTAAGCTTTGACGACACGGGTCGCCGGCGTGGCTTACCAACCACCCCGACCTCCGACCTCCCCTTCCTCTTCCTCTTCCGCTTCCTATTTCTCCGCCACCCACAACCCCCGGGACCGTCAAGCCCCAGACTTGGAAGTAACAGTGACGTGCACACAAGTTGAGGAGTGCCGAGGACTTATAGGCCTAAAATACACCCGAGACTTCTTTCTCTACTCATTGTCAGATCATCGTCGAGTGGCGATTGAATGATTCCCAAGCAAAGTGGAGGGGCCCGTGGTGCGATTCACGAATTTGGTCGAACGACGGACGGCGCGTTAACAGCGTCGACAAGAGGCGTTGAAAGACGTGCGAATGGCGGTGTGAAATACAGGAACGCGACCTCCGGGGTCATCCTCGTTGCCGCGAAATAGCAGAGTGGCAAGCGCGAAGGAAGGAGCAGAAGAGGTGGAAGATGGAGATGTAGAAGAGGAAGTCGAGAGCGTCCGAACTTGGGCTATACTCACTCCGTCCTCGGTCGTCGCGGTTGAGCAGAAATAAAGGACGGGGTTAACAGCCGGGGCCGACGCATTCCAGGGCGACTACGAAGCGTCAATGCGCCCGTCGACGGCGCTATTCCGGTACCGCTGCAGTAACGCTCGAGTCGAGTTGCTCCGAATCCACGAACGCGATCCATCCGTCCGTCACTCCTTCGGCGCTGAGTTCTTGGGAGCTGTAAACAGCCAGGCTCCTTGTCGATGATTTGTGTCGAGGCGTTCCTCGACAGCACGCCACTGCCACAACTATCTTTGTGCCAAAACCATGCAATGCGTGCCTCACGTGCGGCTCGGTACCTTCTTCTTCGTCTTCTTCTTCCTGTTGGCCATCTCCAGGCTCGGTATCTACCGTCAGCCTGTTGTAGTCACGGTTGTCGTTTTCTCCGCGAAATTTAACGAGAGGATAAACGAAAGGTTCCGAATCGCGCGCGAAGGTGATGGAGAACGGAGCCTTGTCTCTTCTCGAACCTTGAAGGGTGTCGGCGAAACTCGAATTATTTAAATGGATTACCCGCACGCTCGCGCGCCGGTGTCTCAGCGGGAAAGTTTTACGAAATTTACTAATCTGCTCTTAAAATTTAGATGGATTATAAGAGGAACGTCGGATGAGAGAGGGAGGGAGGGAGTGAGGTGAGGCCTCGAGGACTTCGTACTTATTATACTTAGCTGGATGACGTCTTTTTAGGAACTAACAATGAGGGATGGCGGACCGAGTAGACGGTTAATGCAGTGGAAAGTAAGAAACGGTAATTAATATCAATTATCTTTCTGTTTGCGACCAGCTCTAATTAGCCTTGCCTGCAGTGACTCTTTCTTCCAAGACAAAGACGCATTAGTGGGACGCCTTCGCCGCACACCCACTAATCGTCTCTTTTTACCTCAAGGAAAATTTTCAATACACCTCAACATATCGTTCTCACCGCAGTGTGAAATACTACATTTTATCAACGAGACCACAACTGCAGACTCGCTTCTGCAACATCAGTTCGCAGCTGACCATCAAGTCGTAACAGCCGTAACCACTAGGGTAATGAAGCGAGCATGGTATCGAGCTTGTTCGTTGTTTGACGAACACGGTTGGTTCGGCGGTGAGTGGACTAGACGTCTGCGTTGCACTTTGACTGAACAATGAAGCGCGTTAAATTTGCAGATACAGACGGCTCCGCATGCGAGCGCGATATACCGATGAACCTCGTTACGATGTCGTAACACTGACCCTAAGAGGCACCATTTCGATGGATGTAATTTCCATACCTAGAACTCGGTTTTATACGAGCGGTACACAGACGCGGACATGAATCACGCAGTGTCGGCGATGGTGCTGCTGGTCTGTCAAAATCGTTGCGCTCACATGGGAAATATTACCATACGACGTGTTTCGCACTCCGTAAATCGAGCGAAACGCGCCCGTTTTACGAGCGAGTTACCTACGACGTGCATGAATTCCTGGCGCCTCGATGGTTCTCCCGTGCAGCGTTTCCAGGGTACAGAAACTTTCGAGAGGCGTGCATCGTTACGAGCACCAGAGACCATGCAAAACCATGTCACGATCGAGGAGTTCTTAGGTCCTTTCTTTGTTATACTGTTATTATTCGAGTGGTGGTGGTTGTTTTTATCCTTCACCTACGCCTTTTTATCACCCCTTCTCTCCCCCCTGTCCCTTTTCTGCTCCGTTACTCCCCACTTTTTGTCCACCACGAACGAAAGACGAGGAGACGATCGCTTTTCGCCTGCAGCGTCGAAGCCGCGCCTAATCTAATGGGAGACACAACCGGGTCCCGGGGGAGTTGGGACATTTCAGGAGCATACCGCCTACCTGAAGGCGCTACTCTTCGCCGGCGCTTCTCAGCGGGAGTGAGCGAGACCGATCGAGGTGTGGATCGCGAGGGCGCTAGAAGTTCTCTTTGAACAGCACCGCCACCACTTGTCGTTCGATCGGCGGCGGTCCGTTTTAAATCCGATCGCTTCTCCACGCTCGCATGCGCGCGGTTGTATTCGTGCGTAGAACGCATCTCCGAGGATATGCAGGGAAGAGGTGCAGGCGCCCGTTTCGGAGGCGCAGGGGGTGGAGGACGCGTTCTTGTACGCCTCGTCGACTACGCGACACAGATTTCCTTTACATTTATAAGTCCGCCACAATGCCCGAATAAATTGTCTGGCGGTGGACAGCCTTTAGCGCCATCGGTTCATCCCCTGCTTCCCTAGCTGCATCCTGCCGTCAACTAAATACTTCGATACCATCTGCACTGTATCCGTGTGCTTATACAGGTATATATATATATGTATACCTACGGCCGTTGTGTGTCGACGGAATCGAGGCTACTCACTGTAAATCGAGCGTTATTTATTGGATCAGTATTTTGAATCTTGAAGACCTTTGTCGTGCAACTGGGGATGTTGTCTTCCTGATAATTGAAACTCAAAGTCATGTCGATGTTTTCATTAACTCTTCGCATTTTAAAATCCGTTCAAACGTGTCGGATTAGTAACGGACACATCGAGTACCTACTTACGTCTGTAATGGAGGATAGAAACAGGAAATTTCGAGTAAGGATAATAGGGGGTGAGAAATTTTCATTAGATACTTGACCAGCGATATCTCGCCTCGGGGATATTCGGACGTTGAGTAAACCGATACGAGAACAAAGTTGTTGGGATACTCTTGATTCCCGAACAAATAAACGCATCGCACGTCTTGGGTGCGGATCGATCGACGAAGCGGCGGGAGTCGAGCAAAGTAATATAAAGTCTAGAGCCTGCAGGTCATATAGCAGTCATAAAGCTGAGGGCTTGCGGCCCCTCCCACCCGGCTCTCTTTATCTCTTACTTTCTCTCTCTTTCACTCTCGCGGCGGAAAGTTCGGGGGTAACCTTTGGCCCTTCGACTCGGTGCGGTGAAAGCTCGCGCCCGACCACCGCCTAATATAAAGACGACTATGGCGCGGCTGGATGAAGCAATTTACATGGGGGTCGCGAGCCTCGAGTCAATTCCGGTATACCTACTCCCGTTTTCCTCCCGTGTCAGGGCCATCAACTGCCCGAGGGAGCACCGCCGACACGGCCGCGTAAACCGCCCGGTATTTTCATCCGAGAATGATATTAAGTCGTGCTTCAACTGCAACCCCGCAAAACTGACTGACTTACCGACTGACTGGATGAGTTTTAAATTGCACGTTAAACCACAGACGGCCTGCAGTCTCATACCCGCGTGCCTGAACGTCGCCTTCCTGAGCTGGTCCGTCGTCCGTGTACAAACGCGGGCTGGAAACTTGTGCGGAATCATGCTCGCCGGAGTCTCTGCGTGTATAATGGCCTGTATATATACGAAGATTTGCGAGTAACCAGCAGGAATTGCATATAGAGTGCGCCTCGGCTGGCCGGCGATATCAACAAGACCGCACCGTTCGGATATCAACGGCCACCGCGTGTCGACGTCGGTTTCTTTCCGCGTGTGTATAGGTGCGCAATCGCGGCCTCGGTACCAACCAGCGTTCGTTGGTTGCGTGTATGCGTTCACGTGTGTGCAGCCCATACGCCAACCACGGAAGCTGTTTGTAAGGACTATCTCTACGCGCCGTGTACTTGATAATGTCGGGGCAAAGTGTTGTCCGCCGACCACGTTACACGGATACCTCAAAAGCGGTAGGAGTCGAGTTTGGACCGGAGGAGGTGGTGGGGGGAGGGGGGGGTGGGCAGGGGAGGTGGATATCTACTCTCGAAGGAGCCGCCGGGCGGAGGCGGGGGTGGAGGAGGTTGAAGAGGTGGTGTAAGGTGGTGGTGGTGGTGGTAACGCGGCGAAGGTTGTTAGCCGCGGTGGGAAAGAGAGCGGAGAAATAGCGGCCATGTTGGAAATGGGAGGGAAAGGAGAGAGAAAGGCAGAGTGCGCGAAGCCAGCGGCAACGATCGCATGCGACCGCCGATCGATCGCGGCTGGGACGCAGCACGCGGCCGACGCGACCGTCCAACCGCGACCGAACGCCCGACCGACCGCGGTGCCCAAACTCCATCTTGTTGACGACCACGTTTTTTCACATCGGCAACGACGCCGATAGGCTCGCCGGTACCGCGGTGGGCGTTTGTCGGATTTTTCCTATTTTGTCTGGTCGAGCTCCGCCTTGTACTGCTGCTGCTGCTGATGCTAGCTGCCCGCGGTCCGAGCTTCGTCCACCTCTTACCCATCCGCTGGATTGTCGCTTCCTATATGCCAACATTATCTACAAACAGGGTTGGCACTGCTCACGGATGATCGCGATCAAGCTTTCCGGTTCGTCGTATTATTGCGAACTTGGTACAGAACTATATGCCAGTCCGTCCATGGTCCAAGGCCTTCGGTTGTCAAGGGTGATCAAGAACCGCTGCAGACTTGATGATCGTAACGCTAAGAGACAATCATCGTGTGCATGGTTTATCTGTCTCTATGTAATTGCACAATGATAATAATCTATAGTCGACAGACGGATGAACGTCAAGAGTTGATCGGTGAACCTTGGAAAGTCGTATATTTCTTGGTCACTCTATGGACGGTGGATGAAATATCGTTGTCAGAGGTGTTGAATTCGACTGATACGTGGAAGGTGGTAGAGTGAGAACGAGGAATATACACGAAGAGCAGAAGGAAAACGAAGGAATAAGGCAAGATACACATCCATTACCATCAGCATGCAAATTAGATCGAGGATTACCGCAAATCCTTTCGTTACAATCCTCTCCGCCACGAAGGGGGTGCCGGTCGGTGGCGTATACTCGGTGTCCTCCCTCTTGCCGCCTTTCCACTATCTCTTTGCCCGAGCATAGCCGGAGAAAGGGGCTGTCCTGGCTGTACAAACTCTTAACAGAACTTAATTAATGTCTGCCATTGCTTCTGGTGGTGAAATTTACGTGAAACGATGGATTCGCGCAGTTGCGAAGCACGCTGCTCTCGGAGGTGACTTTTTAAACGTGGATCGAGAGTCTCCAAGACTAATGCTATTTCTTTGTTTCCAATGATTACCCTTCGTACCGATGGTGGAGGTTTTCACATACGAAGCGCGGAGAAATCTTCAAATTCAACCGTTATCTTATCTGCTACCCTATGTTTCTTGGAAGAGCTGTAGCAGTAACTACATCACAAAGCTCAGCAATTTCAATTTCAACCAACGATATTCTGACGAGGTGCTGCGAGAATGGACAACTTTTTGTCAAGTATGTATGTGTATTTGGCTATCTGCTCAAAGAACAAGGGTTCCATTCAACGGAACGAGGCAAGACGAGTGAAGTCTAGCTGCTATCTGTACATGGCAACTACGTTATGTTATAAGTGGAATAAAAGTGGAAACAGCCCTCATTCATTCCTTCCTTCGCCTCTTCGTTCGTTCGTTCGTTCATTCAGTTATGTACGCTCGTATATTAAGCCTCGTAAAGTTCATTGACGAGTATAACGAGCTGGCTAGTAAAGAGCGATTATCTGAGAATGTTTACGGTCATTATTATTGAAACTAAAAGTAACCGGCATATAAACGATAACTTGAGTGTACTCGGTAATCGCAACAAGGAACGTACGCGCGGCCTGACCATCTGCTTTCGCCTCGTACATCACAACTGTATTTCCAAATTGTATAAACCCTTTACTGTTCACGCTGGTTTCGAGAAAAATTCAATCACTGCCCATCTCCCAGAACCAGTAGTCATCAATGAAGATGAAACGACGTGCCGCGACCATAACGGAGAAATCGTGTTCATAAATTGCAATCCCGCGGCAAATATTGTCAAGTTTTCTTCTTTTATCTGTGCCGTTTGGATTAGGAATCAGAATGGTTCCCGTCATTAAACTGTGAAGTCATGTTTTGTTTCTTAGCGTGTAATTGTGCATATTTTTCAATAACTGTTGGAATGTCGGTTACTGAAAGGTACTGGGACGATTGATTAATAATATCTACAACTCCAGGTTGCGATTTTTAAATTGATTACAGCTGTACCTAAAAAAACGATCCCATATCAGGAGAAGCTCAATTATTGAGACATTGTGAAACTATAAACGAAATTTTTCAAATGCCAGAATTGCATAATTTGACAAATTCATAAAATTAGTCATAACTAACTTTGTTTATTAATAATTTTTTTAGGAAATCCTGTTACCACTTTTGCCTAGCCTGAGAGAATGTAATTTTTCAATTAAAAATTAAACTTGAATCAACGTCGAACAGACCTTTAACAAAACCTTTGTTTCGTAATTGTTTCATTTTCACGCTTTTGTAATCAAACTAGATAAGTTCGGTAAATTTAAAGAAAAAAAAAAAGGCAGACGGTGGCAGCTCCGCAGTTAGCAATCGGATTATCCGGTAAGCGGCGAATGAGTCGGAGAGGTCTGATAAAGCGAGGCATCTGAATTCGAAATAAAATTTGATCGCAAGTCTAACGATAAGTAAGGATATTTGGTGCGGAAAGAGGGTCCGCGAATGCCGAGCGTGCGACGCGCCTTGGAAAAGCGGAGGACTCTTCGCTGGGGTGAAAACTGAGGGGGGAGTTCTCTGAAGCTAGCTAAGAACTTTACCCGAGAAAATAACACGTATCGAAGCGATTGTTTTGCCTCAGTCTTGGTTTTGGCCTTTCATCCGAGCTGGCTCTGTTTCTCGCGGGCGCACCGCAAAGCTTTGCAAAGGGGGAAAGAGAGCTTTCATTAGAAATGGGGATTCGGGATCGTCAGCTACACCCACCCCCGACTCCATCCAGCCCCTGGTTCACCGACAAACGGAGTTTACCGGGGTTTTGCTCCGCCGCGATAAATAACACCACAAATTACTTAATGCCACCCAACTTACTTACTTATACTCACTTCGCTCCGCTCCGTTCAACTTCACTCTACTTTTACTCTGCTCGATATTCTAGTCCCCGCTCCGTGTAGGTACAATACGCTCCTTCCAAAACCCCGTGTACCTTACACCCGAGGCCTTCGAGGCGTGTCTATAACCGGCGAAATCCTCGAGTAAAATTATGGAAAGGAGCGAGTCGACTTTAAACTTTAACCTCTCTCTCCCTGGCCATTGTAAATTGTAACAATTATTCTCCTTCTCGCTTTCTCTCTCTCTCTCTCTCTCTCTCTCTCTCTCTCTCTCTCTCTCTCTCTCTCTCTCTCTCTCTCTCTCTCTCTCTCTCTCTCTCTCTCTCTCTCTCTCTCTCTCTCTCTCTCTCTCTCTCTCTCTCTTTCGTTTAATTCGACGCTACCAGCAGTGAAGGCACGTGATTATATCTTCCAAGCGACGAAGAGTAGGAGGATAAACCGCGCACACAAAGTCTGGATATCATTTTTGGACCGCGTTAAACACACGGGACTATTAAGCTTTAGCAAACACTCGTGAAGTGTGGCCGCAATATATTACTCTCTGATGGCCACTGGCTATGCTCGAGTACACTCCAGACGTATAACGTTGGACGCTAAACGTCGGAGGGTAACCGCACTCTTAAGCCAAGTCTATACACATTTGTCAGATTATATTTTATAAGTAAACATTGAAAATTTATTCGTTCAGAGCCGCTTTGCTAGGCTACGCTTACACTTTGCTCCTTCAGCCACGCCGCTTATCTTCCTACCATAAATCTAACCGGCCCGCTTACTATGGAACTACCCGTCTAGGCAAAAATCGCGTCAATATTTTATGTAGCTTGATTGTAAAAACGGGACATCGCAGTGTCACTGTGAAACTGTAACACGTATCGAACCGAATAAATGAACCAACGAACCCCCGCGAACAATTCGCACAAAGATCGAAAACTTTACTGTGGGAATGTAGCCGTGTACACTGTACATGGAATTGTGTATAAACTTGAGAAGTGGGATATTTCCTTCTTCCATTTACATCTAGCATAGTGGGAGTCAAAACTTGGAAGCATCAATATTTGGGATGGCCGATAAATCGAAATTTCAAACACGCGAGAATAAAATAACGAAAGATGAACTGTTCATCTTTCCATTCCAAATATTGATGCATCTATTGTTTAATTTCATTCTTAAACGAATGTACTTTCAAAATATTGCATGAAATAACAAGGTTTAAAGGGTTGTTAGTGAAATATAGCACGCTTTGGGAAGTACAAATCAGAGTATTCGGTGACATTCTTCGGTTTCTCCGGTCGCTCAATTCTTCATTCGCGTAGTTCGCGTCACGGTGTTCAGGTTTTGTACGCATGTGCCGATCATGTGTTACATGCCTTCGATGGCTACATAATAAAACTACGTATCTGTGTAATATATTAAGCCAACAACCATAAGCTGAGTCAACAATCTAAGTAGGTACGTATATATCAAGTTGATCGTAAGGTCTCAATTATGACTCTAGGTAGGTATCTATTTATCTACGTATATATCTGTCTATAGGTATGCGCACCTGGTGAATTCACGAGGCTCGGTTCCCCTCAATGGGTTATTCGGTTTGTCGTTAACTCGAACTTTCAAAAGGCTCACTACCATCGTTTACGAGGAAAAAATCGTTTTTTACGATCTTATAACGACGACGGCGAAGCGGCAAATACCCAGCAGCCCCGAAATCGCTTGGTAAGAAATGTTATACGCGATTCAAATCGGCAGAAGTACATGTTCAGATATTTTTACAACGTACGCGGAACATAAAATAACAAAACAGCGACTTTTACGTTATCTTCAAGTGTTGCGCGTAAGCGTAGGTATGTATGTAAACGAACAAATTAAGCGTGTCATCCTCGCTCTTTGATCAACTGGATAAAATTTGTTACTTCGTACAAAAGGGTAATCGCACAAGTCAGAACAACTGAAATGTGAAATGTTAAGGGAACCATATCTAGTAAAACTGAAGCCATCGGTGATGATGTCGCAGTCGCGAAGAAATTACACGTTTCTCTTATCAACTTCTCTAATTCTTATAACCCTTGGAATGGAAATATTGCTTACAATTTTTCATACAATAATCATAATTATAATTTTTATCGATGCCTCACCACCTTTATTTTCATCGCACAGTCTTATTTTTAAATTTCTCCCGCTCGTCTGATAGGAGTAACGTGAAATAAATCAACCACATGAAATAACGAAACGCGAAATTGGGCTGAGAAATTGTATTCTGGTAATACCGCGTACAAATAATCCAAGGAATCCGACAAATAAACATACTTGCTTTTTGGCGAAGTTGATTCGTTGAAATAAATTAATGTATAAGTAATTTCGCAGTGAGTGTCGAAGCAATAATGCGATCGTATCAAAGAGTCGTTTCTCACTATGGCAAATCCCTAATTGCTTCCGACGGAACAACGGCGTTTGGTACATATATACGGTGCGGAGTCATGTATCTACAACCTATGTGCTAGTATACCAGGTCTATAAATTATTCTAGATTTCCAGCGAGGTGATATAAGCTACGACATACTTGAACCGAGCCTAGTGTTACCATTCGCGTTGCGTAACGCATAACTAGATACGTTTACAACCCGATCAGTCGGTCCCCTTCACAGTTTATAACCGGCTAATAAAAACTTATTAGTATATCTATACCCTCCGCCGAGTCGCTCGGATTGGCAGAATCGGCTCAGTCGTTCGGAACGATTTAACAGGAATGGTCTAAGCCCACACGGCTAGGGCGCCGTGTTTCTTGATTGACGATTCGGTAGATTAGCTAACAATAAGACAGTCAACGAGTAAGAAATATAAACATATTTAGAATAAATCTTCTTCGCAAGAATTATTTTTACCACTTCCTAAGCGCCAGAAAAGAAACAATAGATCACGATCACTTTGTAATTACTTTGCAAATTAATTTTACGGACTGAAGTTAAAACATTCAATAAATAATTGTAATCCTACATGGCAAGGTAATTTCCCGAAAGTCGTGAACAGGTTTCGTTAATTGAACGTGGGTGATAACTTGGGAAAAAAATTTCGAGAACGAAAGTCATTTTCAAGGTGGGGCTGAGGTGCATGTTCTCATTGTTCTTTTATTTTCAAGCGTCTGTACTTGAAGCGACGATGGAACCGGTAAAAAAGATTACAAAAAAAAAAGAAGGAGAAATCGATATCTCCACAATATTTTTCGATTGATTTTTATTTTTTGTTACACTGTACAGTATAATGGCAAAAATAAGCTTCACGAATATGTAAGTCGGTTTACTCTGCCGGTTCAAGTTCCTTCAGGTGAACTATCCAACTCGGGATCGATTTCCAGGTCACTCGCGACGTGTACGTTTTTTGAACACTTTTTTTCTCTCTTTCACGTCAGGTAAACTTATAGAGTATAATGTTTTGAACACGGTTTGTTTGAGTTGTTCAACCATCCGAGCAATTAGTCCAGAAATCTCCAAGATGTAAACCGAAGGAATGAAAAAAAAAAGAAAAACTCTATTTATCGAGAAAATAAATTTGTTCGAATTCGCCGATTCTTCCATTGTAGCTTGGATCATTATTCTCGTCCTACTTACAACATCCCAAAGCCTTGTTTACAAACGTACGCAAGGTTTGCCAACTTGCCGAATCGGCCTCGTTCCGGCAAAGTCGCATTAAAGTTTCAGAAACCACGCGTAGTTCAGACGCCGATCACCGAACCAGTGCTTAATTAGCCCAGGAATTTCTGGTCAGTACTCGATTCTCACATCCAGAGGTTCATTGTCTCGACTTCTTGGGCAGGAACGTAATTACCGCATCCGTATAAGCTTGATAACATCAAAATACAGCAACGATTTGAATTACAGCGACACAGTAACCGGCACTAGAAACAGCAAGTAGTAAGCTTCACTCGAATAATCGAGGCGAGGTAATTTATGGGGTTGTGAGTACGCGCGTGGCGGGTACCTGGAAGCATCGCACATAGCGCAAGCGTGAGCGTAATTGGCAATAATTGAGTACTAATTGCCGCGCATTTGTGATAATCAAATGTAGTTCCTCGTAAATTATACCCGGTATATGTATATATATATATATACGTATATGTATATACGTTTTATAGTTATACGAGTGCGTTTGTACGGTCGATATGTACAAAACCAGCAGACGACCAGCATCGCTTCGGCGCTACCGTCGCGACGCTGCCTGGCTATGGATGCTCGGTGGAAAAGAAAAAAGAAAAAGAAAAAAAAAAAAAGAAAACTATATACCTACGTGGGCGTTGCGATACAGCTCCGGAAGGCTCGATCCACCTGTGCAAAGCGGAGGCGCTTCTTCCTATCTACCTATCTGACCGTATAAATAGTTACACGCGTTAATATTATGTGCACGTACCACCTTTTCTCCCGATCCATGCAACGCGGCGACGCAATGATATGTATCGCATATTTACCGATCCGGTTGTATATAATATAATACGCGCTATGTCGCCTTCGCGTCCTGACTAATATCCGTTCATGTTTACCTTTCTTGCGCATCGTACGAGAAGACGAATCATGCTCTTGATCGTACACGATATGTGGTCTAATTACCAAGCTGTGATTTGTGCGAGTTAAATACACGTCTCGTCTTATCGATTATAGATGACTTCGGGATGATCGACTTTGGACAAGCAGAAAGAAGACGATTTTGATGACCTAAGAAGACGAAGCGTGTCGGTATGTACAGTATTTACATTTTCAATGTTCTGGAACCGATTCAATTGCAGGCATATATTATCGTATTGAATTGTAATCGGTGGTGGTAGATTTAGTCTCTTTTTCTAGTGCAGCAAGCACTTGGAACTGTTTCCGTGATCTCGAATAAAATCAGAGTCACGCTATCATATTCGTGATCAACGAGTCAAAATACACGGGTATATGAAATTTCCAATTGATCGGGGTTATGGGATTTTCGGAATTTTATCCAAAATTACTTGCCCTCGGATATCTGATCATTGTATAACGAAAACTTGGAACGATTTTTATAATTCTAACCTCGGATATCATCCAACTCAAATTGTCATCTAATCCAGGTTCTTCTGGATTCATCAAGTTTTCAATCAACATCTGAGTCTTTTTGAGTTAATTGTTGAGACTGACAGACATGCTACTATTAAGATGCGACGACGGGACGAGCGCAATTAAGCGTTGTTTGAACCATCAAAGACCGAGTCACCGAGAGTTCGGGGCAGTGGTTTGGCTCGAGTTGTGGCTAGTTGAAAGGGGCGCGAAGAAACGCGAGCAGCGGTTGGCGTCTGGTTAGCGTAGCTAGCTCTCGCCTGGACTTATCGATGTTTATGTTAAGCCGACACATTTAACAGCTTCGTTTATCTGCTCGATAAATAACAAGTGGATTCCTTTTCTCGGTCCTCGTAGCCGATCCGCGAGCCGACGTTGCGCCTTGAACTCCTTTGCCTGAAATCGGCACCTGACCTCCGCTCTTCCTTACTTCGACCATTTTCCTCTTCCTCGAGTCAAAACTCGGAGCGGGAGAAGAATAGCCGCGCTGTTTTCTTGGACGAAAGTTTACCAAAGGAGGTAGAAATATTGAACAAGATTGTCGAGAATCTGTAAACTAGTCCAGAGGCAACGCATCTACACTCGCATACATTCAGGCAGCGATAGCTGCGTATCGGTGTAATGTTTACGACATTGGCTGTAAGGGAAGAATCGTCGAGGGAGCGTGCAGCCTGAGCAGTGTAGGTTATACGAGTAAAACTTCTGGTTATACTCAGACTCGTTTTCTCGATATCTCAAGAGCTCTTCAATCCTCTCAAACGGCGATAAGGTTGCTTTGGACGAAGACCAATCACCTCAGGTATTAATAGAAAAAAATCGTGGAAAAGAGCAAGGAGAAAACTAGGGACTTTTTACTGGGTTCAAAAAAATTCAATTCAGACACCGCACAGGTGCGAAGCGATAGTTTGCTGCTTGCGCGTGCGCGCGTGTGCGTATTTCATATTTGTACACGTGGGACTCGTAACTTGCAACGGAGCGTATGAAGGGAAGGAAAAGAAAAAACACGAGGAAGAATGAAAATAATAAAAAGCATATAATCACTTACTCGTTAGATAAACACTTTGTCGAGAGATATTCGGTCTCGCCACGGTTCTCGTTTCGTCGTCGAGACACAGACGCGTGAATATGAGGATGAAGTAGGCTTCAGAAGTGTCAAAATAACGAATGTCCACCCCGCCCCTTCTAGCTGGCAAGAGCCCCGTCTCGCGGTGACAGACGCTGAACATGCGCTCACAAATGTTTCCATTTTTTGTCACTTTTACGACCCCGGCCCAAAATATGGGCATTAGGTTGAAAAAGGAGGAGGAAAGACGAAGCAACGAGAGTGAGAGACCGAGAACTTACCTCGCAGCGATGAGTCTGTAAACACCAGGCGCCCAGGGCCGCATACGACCCGACATGCAACACTGGCAGCGAGCGAGAAATAGCGAGAGAAAGAGGCCTTCTCAACGACCGCCTTATCCTTATCGATAAAATACAAGATTCTCTTCCACCGGCTTGTATTCTTACAGCACGTACCTAACCCGGTTCTCAAATTTATTGGGTGGAAGATCCGTAGACCAAACCGCTCATCTGTAGTACTTATACTGACTTCACTTTTTTTAATCCCGCAGCTCTTCGTCTGGTTCGTCTTCTAATGTCACGCGACGATATATGAGACTTAATTCCACGGTCTGAGCAGGGTAAACTGTGTATGTTTTGACCTTAACTGTATGTTCAAAATTAATCTGTTTTCTTTTGAAATTGGGAGAAAAGTCGGACGGAACCTGCTGCACAAGATTTTCTCGTTGACAATAGGATTTGAATCCTGATGTTCGACGATTTGTGATAGTGGTTTAAGAAATCTGAAAAATAAAACAACCAAACCGCGTGTCGCGTGTGCAATGGCTTTACAGGTAGGCACGGTTCTGAACTCTTATAATCAACGTTAATATGGTCAGAGTTCAGATTTGAGAGTGAAAACTAAGTGCATGGCGCGTCCCTGCGAACCCGGAGGGTCAGTCTCAGCCTGAACTGCGTGGTTTCTTACCCCCGGAGTTATCAGTTTCTTGGAAAGTTGGAGAGAACATGTGTAGCCCGATGGGTGGTCGGGTATTGTTTTGTTTTATACTGAAAATTGGTATCGGGGTTGGGTTGCGCTCCACTATACCATTATCTATACATGTGCCAAACCACTTGACACTTTCTGCCTGCTGTCTGCAGCCGACCACGTATCACCCGATACCCTCTACCGGAAACCTTGACATTAAACGTACGGTGTCGTACTCGACGAGGATTCGTCCAAAGGATCGTTTTCTCGTTAAAAATTCGATTTCTCGGTGCATGGATGATCGGGTGTTGAGAACGCGATGCGAAAAACCGAGTAGAATTAGTTTCGATTTTCGGAACATGGTTCAAAGGAACCTTCGAACAGTCTTTCATTCTAACGACAGATTTCTCATGTGAGACCGCGTGTGTCAGCCATTAAAATCTTTCTATCTCATCTCTCGGAGCATCCTGCAAAAAATCCCAACTGACGATGAGTAAAATTTTCATTCCAGGACTGCATCGGACGTGCAGAGTCAGAAGGCATCCGGTGGGGCACTTTAGGTATCGGGTTAAAGTCGACGGCACTCGAGTGGGTCTGTGAACCTCCGCGTACTCGGGGTGGTGCGGGGTTGGGATTTGGGGGTGGAGTGGAGGCGCCGGAGCTTACGGGACGTGCGATGTTTCGAGTTTTATCAACACTCGCCAACACTTGACTCTCGAGTTTAAATCCGCTGCTTTGCTGTTCAAGCTTCAAAGAACTCTTAGCTGCCATACGGAGAGCGAGTGAGTGAGTAGCGCGGACACACGTGTATCTTTCGCGTGTGTGAGTCTGGCTCGAGGATCGAAAGAGACAGAGAGAGAGAGAGAGAGAGAGAGAGAGAGAAAGGCCGGTCACTTCACTCTCTGCATGTTGCTGCCTCTTATACCTGCCGCCTGGCTACTTTGCCTCGAGGTGAAGACAAACCGGGACCAAGACCAGGTCCATTCCTCGATTTTGACCCCCACGTGTTGCTCTAGCTGCCACTTCTTGTTCGCACCGGATAGAGCTATTTACGAAACAACCAGGGCGGAACTCCCCTCTTATTTTTCCACCTTCCCCCATCGGCACCTTTTAGACACGGCCGAATTCTTTTGGCGGCAAATCGAACCGGCTATTCGGTTACTTCGCGGCCTGCGATGCCTTCGGAAACAAACAACGGGTTTGGCCTCTCGATTGCAAATAACGAACGTGAAACGGCTCCGTTCACCTCTTGAAAGCCTGCAGTCAATGCTGCGAGGTAAAATCACCTGCTTCAGTTTTTCGAGAAACTGCGCAGTATCTTACACCCACAAACGAAGTCGAATTTGGTGAAAATTCCTTCTCTGATCCTTTGGCCCGACCTCTTACATGAATAGAAGTCCACTAAGACAGGTTTTTCCTCCTCACTGTTTGAACCTGCGACGCTCTCCTTTTTATTTTACGTTCTTGCTGCTCTTTAGACGCGAAACACGGTCGTTTACCGCATAGTCCCTCGCTCACACCTACCTACCTCTTGGAAAAAAGGAAAACAAGATATAATATTAATTCCCGGAGCTCCCAGCTCTTGAGATTGTAAATTCCAGGCGAAAATCGGGAGAGGGTTATAGCGCTCGAACGACGTGGCCACGGTGTTGTATGCGTTGTATGTTAAGTATCGGGTAGGATCTGGTCTCAACTCAGGCGGTAAATCAAGCCAGGGTTCGCCACCTATAGCAGCCTGCGATACCTTATAGACTTTTGCAGGTGTTACACGTACTTAAGTTAACCTGTATTTGTTATACGTATACAATTACATCCATTACCCGACTGGATACAGCGAGTGAAATAATGTTACTCCGACCCGCCCCCCCTTCCTCACTATTGCACGATTGTTTTACACGACCAGCTTGGCGAGGCAGATTTTTCGTCATTCCGAATTTCGCTTCGTACAGTTGGATTCTACTTTTCCTATGCAAGTTATACCCCGAAAAAAATGCTTATTCCTTTTCACTTCGATACCTGGATATAACTCCTGATCGATATCAAACGTGGTAGCGGAACGAATTGTGCAGCGTGAAAAGAGGAAACGTGGACAAATTTTTTTCACGTCTCTCTGTACGTGGTTTTTTTGCCGATGCGAAGAGTGAATTTCGAGGGATGAGGTGGTCTCCGTGTGTTTCGCGACCTGGAGACAGTCTCCGGACTGCGATTATCTGCTGGCTATCTCGTGGCTATCGGGAGGTCATCGGCTGGGTGTCTACCGGAGTAGGTGTGTGCACGTGTACAATCCAAGTGCCGCACACATGCCTGCGTGTCCTATAGCGAAGGACGTATCCGACTGTAAGATTGGGTTAAAGGAGGTTTGGGGTGTTCGAATAAGGAAAAGAAGAAGACGAGAAGAAGTAGAAGAAGAAGAAGAAGAAGAAGAAGAATAAGAAGAAGAAGAAGAAGAAGAAGAAGAAGAAGAAGAAGAAGAGGAAGACGAGGAGAACGGAGGAGCAGGGGGAGGAAGAGCAGAAACCACGCTGGGCTACAAGCTGTCGGCTAGCGATAGCACCGATAGCATCGCCTATCGACCCCTAGGATCGCCTGAAGAGGTTTTCCGTGTTCTTCGTCGTTAGACGATCTTGTAGGCGTTCTTTAGCTCTTCCCTTCCTTCATCTTTTTTCTCCGCTTCTTTCTCCTTCTCTCTTTCTCCCTCTACTTTTTTCAGTCCAGTCTTTCGGGGTCCCCGCGAGGGTAGGGAGGTGTTCAGGTAACAAACACTCCCAATTATGTCAGCCTGAATTAGTAGAGCCCCGGTTATTTTCGGGCTAACGAGGCCAGCGCCGGCCCTTCCTTCGTCCTTCGAGTCAGCGTCTTGCCTCTTCGACCCGGACCACGGAACAGAACGATTTTTCATCCATGGAGCGTCACACGGTAGCCGATGCTAGAAATTGATTTCATTTCACAGACAAAAATCACAAATTGTAATCTCCGGTCTCCGCTCCATGTTAGAGTCAACGATAAATATCCTCCAACCTCTATGCAACGTCATCATGACTGAGACGGACGCTGAAGAAACAAAAAACAAAACAAAGGTTCAAGCTCAAATTCGTCTTCGATCAAAGACCGGTCTTGGAACCTTACACCTTCGGATAAGATTTTGCAGACTCAAGAATAAGCTATATGCAAGAAATTATCACAAGCCAGTTTGTCGCGCGTATCCTGCGGTCGGTGTTCGACGCCTGACGTTTTACTAGAAAATTCGTTGGAGAGTGAGAATCCCAGACAACTGGCGTACGTAAAAGAGCGAGAGCGATAGATAAAGAGAGAGATATGCGAATGACGAATGTCGCTACCATATTGCAACGGGAAAGAGGCTAAAAGCTTTTGCCGGCGGGGGGCTTCTGGAGGGTGGCATCGGGTGGCGCTGCAGGAAAGAAAATAGCATTGTGCAACCAACCAGGCATTAGTTGCAGCGGTCAACTTCGACCGAACCCGCTGTGCCAGGATTGTCTTTCCGTCTGTCGATCTGGCTTGTCCGTTTGTCCTTCACGTCCCTTCAGACCGTAAACTATAGAGTGTCCCTCTGCCAGGAACTGAACACTTGAACAGTTCACGCGGATAGTTGTATCATGTAAGCCATCATGTGGCAGATCGCGGCTGACCTCGTTTGCTACATGAGAAATGATCTCAGAAGACGTTGAAGGAATCATCAATTCAGCTCATTAGTTAATGATCATTGGATGGATTAATACACTTGGAATACCAAAGAATATTCCAATATTCTAAAAAATTGCAATTATCTCGATCTAGACTTGCGTCCAGTGACGTTCGAAGACCGTTTCGAATGCTGTAGAACCCAACAGAAATGAACAGCCTCAACTATTGTCCGGTCAGTGCTGCCATCGGATGACCAACGGATACCTGAGGAAGCACCCGATCCGCCCACACAAACGACGAACCTGTTTCAAAATATCTTGAGACAATGCGTCACGTCGTCCTGAGATTCGAGAGAACAGTTACCACGCGGAGCCAATGGCAAGAGCCAATCTTAAGCGCGTTGCTTTACAAGATAAGGATATAGTTAACTTAGGCGTTACTCTTTACCTCTCTATATACAAGATAAGTCACGGGCAAGCCGCAAGCTCCGCCCATGCTGAAACTATTAATTTCTTTCCTCTTCTATCTCGGCCCATAAACTTGCCAAATGAACATTAAATTCCCGCATCCCTTTTCTAAGTCGTTGCGAATAGTCGAAATATTCAAATTCCTTTCGAAGCTGTGAAAATAACTAGCAGTCTTATCGTTAACTCCTCTGTCTGAAAGGCAACGAATCACGCTATCGCAATGTTTAAAAAAGCCTTGAAATTAGATTGCCCATAGTTAAAAAAATATAATACAACACTATTAGACCTTTGAATCGTAACATACATTTGATAGAATATATCGCATCGCAGTTATATTGTATTGCATATAAACATGTAATATAATATTATGCAAAAATCAAACAAATTCAAACGAAGCGTTAAAGTATACGCAGCTGTGATGGACAAGCGGTTTGCAGAAAGTCTGTTTACAGAACTGACACAAGAGTCATTATTTTTTCAACGAATAGACGGCTCGGTTGTTTTTTCAAATTTTTCCGTAGCTGAAAATAGACATATTGTTATATCACTCGCATGCCATCTCCGCTCGCCAATGAACTTACCGACCAGATAATATATTGACGAGAAATAACATTTTGAAATGATGCGTACGTATCGAGAAAACGCACGGAATCCTGTACTACAAGGATTAAAATGGTGGCTTAATCTGGAAATACTTGCGCACTATCTTTGCATCCATTCACGTGCGCATAGACACAGCCGCCGATCACTCTCTGTACCAACATCCACCTCGACACACAGGCAAGTTGTTGAGGATAACTTGTGTTGAGTCTGATTGCAGACGTGACCGCGATACATCATCTGCGGCTTGCACTAGTCTTAACAAACATTAATGTGGCTCAGCTTACGCGTTAATAATGAAAGTTAAATAACTCTCTGAGCATGCATGTGTGCTTGGTGGGAAACCGACGTGTAGATGTGCGTGAAGGGTTGTGGCTGCGCTTGTACAGAATCGGGTGCATTTGAGCCCGCTGCATTTCTCCTCCCCAAGTTTTCTTTCCCGGGCCGAAGAGGTGAGGTCCTCATCAAAACCCTCGCAATCCCTTTCCTGTCCTCAACCTCTGCTAGTTGACTACAGTCACGGATCTCCGTGCCAGTCGGCACACTTTTGGGATTAATTACTATCGCTAGCTACGTCCTCACAATCCACCCACGCTAATATTTACTCAACGTCTCAACGGGTCCGAAAGTATTGGAAATCGCAAAGTAATGAAACCGCAGGGTATACCGTGTATTACGTATTGCAGTCACCTTTCAACTGAAGACACCGACCTCTTCGGTGTTTGGACAACCCTCGATTCTTTCACAGAGCAATAATTCGCAATCTTTCAGATTGTCACAGACGAGTAAAAAGAGCGATAATCGAAACATAACTTTCAACTTTAAAGTCAGATACTCTGTGATGGTTAAAATTTAATGTTCGGAAAAAATTTGCTTAGAAGTAGGAAAAGCTTGTTCGTATTCAAAGTTGGAAATGGTCAGCTGTCGAGACAGTGCTCGGATAATTATAAATTCTCGTCCGATGCCAAAGTGTTACCTAACGAGTGAAGCAGTAAAGGCTAAGCACAAAGGTTTATCGCCATTTCACAAACTAGTGGCAAAGTTTTGGAAACAAGTGAAACGGCGCAGAGTAACAAATGTGTCCACGTCGACGGTAATGGTAATAATAACGATCTGAGAGGGTGAGTTAGGCCTGTGTAAAGCCACAGAGTGGCCAACATTGCCGGGGTGCCTCGCCAGCCTGACCAAACGTATGCCTCGGCACAAACGTATTTACTTTGTATGGACAATGTCTACACATGCATACCTATATAGACACGTGCGTACGTGTGGGGACAATATTAGCCACGTTGCGAAGCTCACAGTATATTACACCCGTGTGTGTGTGTATGTGTGTGTGCATGCGTGTAATGTCCGATTTACCCCATGCGAGCCCTGCAGAGCAGAGGCAATACATCACTTCGCTTTATCCACGTGCGATACGGTTCGCAACACGACTCTCACCCTGATTTTACGTGACTTCTTCGCGTGCCTTATTATTTTCCCTTCATCTTACCTCATCGTTTTCAATACGTACACATACCCATTCCGTAACTTGGATTTAATATTTGCTTCACGTGACAAGTGTAAGGAGCCGCAAGTATAAGTTGCAGGATATGCTTTGTATCCCCGTGTGCTGACAGTGGAACGCTTTGAACCAGACCACCTTAGAAGTCCTGCGTCGTGTTTTTCAAACGAACAAAATGACTGGTGACCAGAAACATTTCTTTACCAGCAGCTCTGAGCTCTTTACATTAGTGACTCATTGAGAAGTCTCGAGCAAATGCCACGCATCCGTCATGGAGACGCACTATGGTGCCGAGGACCAAACAGGACGAGAAAGACGAAGCGGACTTTCCCATTTGGATCAGTCTCGCGGACTTCGTTCAGTTCTACACGTCAGTGTGGAGGTACATAATGCCCTCACCCACACCTACACGGCTACCTGCGGACCGAACGACCTGAGCTTTCTGTTTCCGCTCCGGTCCCAGCGCGTCATCAGTCATTCCCAACTGGCTTCCTCCCGTCCAGGAGGCCTCCATTATTGACGATTACACGGTCACTCGTGAAACGTGTTCATTCGTGGGCCCTACAAGGCCTCCCGCAGCGGCTGAAGCGACCCAACGAATTTCATGCGCATTGTGTGGACGCTAAAGTGTTTCAAAACATGTCAATATTTACTGCTCTCTTGTATATCTTCAATAATCGCGTATCGATCATCGAATTCTTATTACTGAGTCTCTTTTTCCGAGTTTTTCATTCCTTATTCGTTTGATGCTCTCTTAAAAAATCTTCGATAAGTTGGACACATCGGGTGCGATTTAATGGCATTAGTGTTGTGTATACTGGATTTATTCAATACAGTTCGTACGTACTAAGCACTTCTAATAGTAGCTAACTGTTACGGTGCAATTAAGTATGAGCATGTTAGGTGGGATTTTATAATTGATCTAGTCTTGGTCTCAGTACTGGAACAAGTCCGACTCATGAAATTGGGCTATACTTCGTAGGTCTCCGTAATAACAAGACCGATCCAATGCTGCTTTTTCAAGATCAGACCAATTCTCGCTACCAATAACAGGCAAATATTGACCGTCAAACACGTAGTCTGTATCAATATCCGTCTATGAATGTTGCCTAGCAAAATTATGAAACGTACCATGAATTACCAAGATGTGGTAAACGTACCAAATTGGTGTAAAAAGCAACTGTTTTTTACGCGTGTTCGATTTCAAGAAAACATATAAACTCACTTGAACAAAAAGCGCATTACTATGAGAGTTATTGATGATGCATGAACACGGCTGAAGACCATTATGTGTATGGCATGCACGAATTACATCTGGCAGTGAAGCTAGACATGAATAGCGAGTGTTAAAACTAAAACAATTTATACGCGAGTACTAAGCCAGGCCAGTACTCGAGACTGACACTGATCAACCTTTAAACTCAAACCTGGTGACAAACAATGGATTTCCGAACACAGCTTAAATAAAGATCAATGTTGAATCAGTCTGGGGTCAGTTTTGGTTGTACGCATCGATATCTTACGATAGCCCAATGTTTAACCGTTTCTAATATCCTCACGTCAAGTAGTGTAGGGAAATTTATTTACTTGAGGTACCAAATTACCTTTTTGATTCACATTTTTAGATTTTCCAGATTTAGCGGGAATTTTAGGATTTCCAGGTTTTACATAGCTTTCGTTTTTCTCGCACCCTTTACAGGATTTTTTCCAGTATTGGGGTTACCAAAGTCAGCGGGAATTTCAGGACCTCCAGGATTCGTGGAGCTATCGTTTTTGTCGTCATCCTCTGAATTTGTTGCATTATGACAGTTTTCAGAGTCCGCGGGAATTTCAAGACCTCCAGGATTCACGTAGGTTTCGTTTTTCTTGGCACCCTCCAGATTTGTTTCGTTGTCGTCGTTTTCAGAATCAGCGGGACTTTCAGATCCTCCAGAATTTTCGTAGTTTTCGCTTTTGTTTGCACCCTTTAGATTTGTTGCGTTCTTGGAGTTTTCAGATTCAGCGGGAGTTTCAAGATCCTCAAGATTTTCGTAACCTTCGTATTCGTGTGCACCCTCGGAATTTGCTTCATTACTTGAATTTTCAAAGTCATCGATAGCTTCAGAACTTTCCGCGTTAGCGTAACTTTGGTTTTTTTGTGCGCTCACTGAATTATTTTTACTTCCGGATTTTCCGGAGCCAGCGGGAATTTCAGGACCGCCAGGATTTGCGTGGCTTTGGTTTTTGCTTTTACCCACTGAATTATTTTCACTTCCAGATTTACCGGAACTAGCAGGAATTTCAGGACCTCCAGGATTCACGTAGCTTTGGTTTTTGCTTGTACCTACTGAATTTTTCCCATTTCCAGACTTTCCGGAACTAGCAGGAATTTCAGGACCACCAGGATTTACGTAGCTTTGGTTTTTGCTTGTACCTACTGAATTTTTCCCATTTCCAGACTTTCCGGAACTAGCAGGAATTTCAGGACCACCAGGATTTACGTAGCTTTGGTTTTTGTTTGTACCCGCTGAATTATTTTTATTTTCAGATTTTGCAGAATTAGAAGGATTTTCAGGACCACCATGATTCACGTGACTTTGGTTTTTGTCTGCACCCGCTGGATTATTTCCATTTCCAGATTTGCCAGAGCTTGTAGGACTTTCAAAACCACCAGGATTTACGTGGCTTTGGTTTTCGCTTGCACCCGCTGGATTATTTTTATTTCCAGATTTCCCGGAGCTAGCAGGAATTTCAGGACCACCAGGATTTACGTGGCTTTGGTTTTTGCTTGCACCCGCTGAATTATTTTCATTTCCAGATTTCCCGGAGCTAGCGGGAATTTCAGGACCACCAGGATTCACATAGCTTTGGTTTTTGTTTGTACTCACTGAATTATTTCCATTTCCAGATTTTCCAGAGCTTGCAGGAATTTCAGGACCACCAGGATTTACGTGGCTTTGGTTTTTGCTTGCACCCGCTGAATTATTTTCATTTCCAGATTTCCCGGAGCTAGCGGGAATTTCAGGACCACCAGGATTCACGTGGCTTTGGTTTTTACTTGCACCCGCTGAATTATTTTCATTTCCAGATTTCCCGGAGCTAGCAGGAATTTCAGGACCACCAGGATTCACGTAGCTTTGGTTTTTGTTTGCACCCGCTGGATTATTACCACTTCCAACTTTTCCAGAGTTTGCAGGCGTTTCAGGACCTCCAGGATTCACGTAGCCTCGGTTTTTTTGTGCCTTCTCTGCATTATTCACATTTCCAGATTTTTCAGAGTTAACCGGAATTTCAGGACCGCCAGGATTCACGTAGTTTTGGTTTTTGTTCGTACCGCCTAAATTATTCCCATTTTCAGATCTTCCAGAGTTGCTGATAATTTCTGGACTTCCGGTATTCATGTAGTTCATATGATTTCCCATAATCCCCGAATTTAACTTTTCAGAGTTAGCGGGAATCTCGGGACCTCCAGGATTCACGGCACTTGCGGGATATTTGGAGCCCACCAGACTTTCTGTCGGAATCGAGAAAGCACCGAAAGAGGTTTCACCACCTTGTAAAATTGTAGGATTTTCCGGACCTTTGGGGTTCACAGGATTTTTATAATTTTCATGCATCTCAGGATTCATACTCTCCGATTTCTCATCAATTCTTGATTCTTCGCTTTTGGTTGTCTCCGTCCTGTAGCAGAAGAAGCAACAATATTACAAATCAATTCAAGAAATCCCAAAGAACCGATAATTCACAATCTATAATCTTATATTAGGAATTCAGCCAATTTTTAAATTACATAATTACTTGAACGCGGGATTTGAAATGAGCTTCTCTGCTTTCATATTTCAGATAGTCGCAGTCCACGCACTCTCCGATGGTACTAAAACCCTAAACTTCGTTTCCTTGCGTCACGTACCAGACGCTATCGAGAACAGTGAGTATAGATTTGCAGTATAAGAGAAACCCCAAGGCCAGTCTAATCATGCCACAAGCTCTGAGCACGCGCCAAGCTGATGGGTTCATTAGGCGCCGCGACGCTACTTGCATTCTGATCGCAGGGTGGCGTTCTTTTGCCGAAACTCATTCGCGACCGACTGACCATAAATACAATAACCCGAAACGCGCGGATACCCTCCGGATAGGTGACTCTTCATCAGGTTGAGTGAACGACAATTCGACCAACCCTACGGTACCTGACTAAGTAGCCTATTACTCTCGGTATATTCTTTAAACCTAAGGTCAAAACGATGGTCGACTAGCAACTCACGTTTTATTTAGTGGTACACATTCCGGGACTGGATAGCAAGGTTCGGCGAAGCATTGTACATTTATCATCCGGCATACTTCATTTTCGTTACACTTAACATCCAAGCATTTCGATTGATGCATCGCCTCCTGATGATTTGCTTCTTGAGTATTTTGGTTTTGAGTCGTATAGTATTCCGAATGCGCTTCTGTTGAATATGCTCCTCCCTCATAATGCTCAACTCCGTTGATTTGCGAAACGGTTGCGGCGTACAAGAAGATGCACGCGAAAAATAACTTGAACTCCATTCGACTGACCGGTGATTTTCAGTTACAGCAGTTTCACAATCAGACACTCCGTCTTTTCGATACCGTAGACTTTTATACACTGTGGGTCTACATTTATTACTGCACGGTAACGGTATCACCAGTCATCAACTTTGCGAAGCTAATATTAACACACTCGACTCGATAAGACAACATTATTAACGTTGTTTTTTCATTGCGTAAATAACGTTTGCCGCATCGCCGGTGTGTGGTTAATATACGAATACATGCATGTCTCCCAACAGTGGTGGGTAAATATGTGGCTACAAATTTCTATCCATATACCGATGACGATACGTAATTATAGTACCTTGCTGATGATATCTAGTACGGTTTATACACGTGTGGTGTACGGAATGTTTGGCCAAATGTTCCAGTATCATTCTGAGCTCTTTCTGTTCACCGGATCACTTGACAAACATGGATCCCCTTTCTCCGTACTCATACCCGCACACAGTGTTTCATCATCTGTGTATCCAAAACTACTTATTTTATTGAGAAATCACGGCCAGAACAGTGCCGCTGCTACTGGTTTACGTTATGCCGCAGAGTCGCAGCTGGGCTCAATTAATTAGATAGTTCAAAGGGCGGTCAGAGGTTCTCCCTAACCTAATAGACCTGATGGTTTCCCCAATTATGGAGCCAATAGCGTGTAGTCAAGGAGTGCACAGTCAGAGATGGCCTGGGTGACCGTAATCAAATAAATTTCGAACCAATGGTCCCGTCCGATATATTGGAGGCTCAGCTCTCGGTGCACCTTGTGTATCACGCAGGGTCGTGACCTCGAGTGAAAACTATTCCTGAACCAAATATAAGTATGTCATTCGTATACGTCTTTCATTACTGCGGTGCCTCTTTTGTGGTATATAAATGTGGAGATACAAGTTTTGACTAAAATGGGTGTGGATCCAGGTGTACATGAGTGACGTAGAGGTCTGGGGGAGTGAGGTGGGGAAAAGGAAAGAACCGGGACGTAATGGAGGGTAGGTTTAGCGGGTCGCGATATGCAACGTGGGGTGCAACCCGCCGAAAAAAACCCTATGCAATATTCAGCGTTGGTACAAAAAGAGCGCATATATATATACGACGAGGCTTGCCGAGCGTCAAATTGGCGCCGCTGTCCATCACGGGACGAACGATCCGACACGGCGCGGCGGCAATGGCGACGGCGACGATGCGCATCGGTGTGCACGGGGTCGACGAGCGCGTGGTGGAACCTGCAAGTATTATACGAGCTTGGCGAGAACAATGGCTACCGGAGATTAAAAGCTTCGCTCTAACCAATCGGCGGCAGTGAGTGATCGTTAATCTTACATTCCGCGCGCTTCGCTTGTACCGGGCTATCTGTCCTCCAGGTATACCTACCTACCAGTCTTTTGCCCTTTTTCAGGTGATCGGCCAGCCTCGTTTGAGCCTTAACCATCCTCCGGCTGCCTAGAGCCCATCTGAAAGCTACTGATACCACGGTGGTAAACTTCGAGGCCTTCTAGTTCGCGGGCTTCGACGAGACCTGCGTTCGACGCCGTTTTGCGAGCTTCGTTCGCTTTTTGCGATTCTGCTTCTGTCTGTGATCCTTTTTTTCCTTTGTACAATTCAGCCGATATGGACTCCTCTTCGACCGTCACCGCGTGCATGCTGGACAAGTTTTTACTTCGGCTGTACGTGTATGTGGGTACTATGAAAAATGATCGAACTTATTAAGACTCCTCGATAGCTTCGCACAAATAACACGGGGCTTCATAAGCTGGTGAAGAAGAGAGATCAGAGAACGGACCAGCAGAGGATAGTCAAAAGCGACCGACAAACGTGGTGAAGGTATAAGAAGCGTTGGAAAAAACAATCCTACGAAGTAGCAAACGACCATAACTGGTTACCCGACTGGGTGCGCCTTTCTCAGGGTTCGTCCTGCACGCACTCGGAACATCCTGCGTGTGTATTACCTCTGAACACGGGGTAGGTCGAGGGTGGCGAAGGAGGCTGAAGGCATAAAAGACTCGACACTCCGTTATAATAAAGTCCACTGCTGGAGGCTTCCCCCTCTCTTTTCTCTCTTTTCTGCCCCATCTTTTCCGTCCACCTTCTTCACCCCCGAGCATTATGCCACCCAACTTACTTTGTTCCTGAACTTTATTAATTTTTCCCTCGGTCTTAGGGGAGCGGCGGCAGGGGGCTCATCCCCCTCGGGTGGCGGGTGTCCGGAGCGAGGGGGTGCGGCGGGTTCCTTGTGACGGGAAATTTTTAAATCTGTCTACGCGTTGTCGAACCACCAAGGAAACTTTATTATTAGCGAGGCCGGGGGCGGGATGAAGGTGGCGATGGTGATGGTGGTGGTCGTAGCTGTGGCTCCGTGGAGGCGGAGAGTGAGAATCCGTGGAGGTTCACTCGCGGAGATATTGCTTTTATAAACTCATTTGCAGCCGCGTTTGGCGAGCGGAAAAGTTTTGATCAACGGTCCGGGGATACCGCGGTATACTCGCCGAGGACGATTTACCCTGCGAACGGCACCACATTTCCAGCCAGTTGACATCGTCGCGGTGATTGATGCGGCCCCCGGACTAAAGACTCACCGATGCCGAATAATTAGGGGCGGTTCTTTGACACTCTGCTCAAGGTGTTTGCCTTTTTTAACTTTTCACGTACACGCACACACGCACACGCGACCCTTGTGGCTACACGTTGTAACCTCGTCACGAACCCTAATGTACAAGTTCAGAAGACGTCCACGGATTTTGGAAAAATACCTTGGATATTTAATTTAATTGTTTACTAAAAATTTTCACGTTCTTTTTCTCGACAACTTTAATATTTTGTTCCTATGTGTGCTCAAATTGTATTCGAGTAGGTTTCAAACAATCTTGTATCTTGGTAGCCAATCCGAGAGAAAACTCAGTTGAAAAATGTCCTGCGACGAAGTCGTGAAATCTTAGCGTCCCGATTTTCCAGAACACCCTGGTCCATCTTTCGAAACAACGAATTACCTTTTCTTTGAAGGTTTTTGTTTGCTTCCCCCTTCCGCAACCGCTATTTTATGGTAGGTACTTTACAAAATGGGACAGTAATCTCTTGTTCAATTGACCACGAACGAATAGCGGATTTGAAGAGAAGTCCCTCTTTGTGTTATACCGTGGACAAATATTGCATATAAACACGGTGATTGTGTCGTAGGAAACGTCCCCTAAGAATTCACCTCTTCTTTGGGTCACTCGGATCGGACGTACGGTCCAGGAATATGGCTACTCCTGCATGAATGGTATTCGGGCCATAAGCCTTGCGGTAGCCGTAAAAGTACCCTCCACTTGTGTCCCCGTCGATAAACTGGCCCCATCAGGACACACCCTTGCAGGCGAGAAATGGCGTACGTGAATTTCGAATCCGCGTAGCTCAATATTTGTCGAGCCGATGGTAGAATTAGGAAGGTACACGCGTGGTATCGTTGTAAGTCGGAGTTAGCGTCAGAGTGACAAAGAGCGCGGTGTTAGAATTTGAAAAATCCTCTAGTAGCTGGGAAAAATTGCAAAGAACGAAAGAAAGAAAGGAGGAGATGGTGAAATCCGATTGTGACAATATACGTGTATACCGATTAGCGCCACTCTTTCTTTCTCCTGCGAACCCACCAAGGCAGCATAAATATTTACAACTTATTCACCGAGATAATATAAATGCGATTTAGGCGTTTGCTCTTTTTACCGCTGCACAGAGAGAGAGAGACTCTAATCCGATTACCGGCTGAATGCCGGCATCGCTGCATTGTGCGTATTTTCGTACCCTGCATTCGACGATCGGCGCGAGTTCTATTCGCCCGGAGAACCTGGCCGTAGTTGGAAAAGGGGTCGTCCCTCCGTCAAACCGCTGCCTTCAGCGATCCCCGTTCGTTGACGTGGATTTTCTCGCTTTGTGCTTATTGTATCCTACGACGATAAGTTGCCCTACGCTGCTCTTGTGTTGCTCTTGTGTCTGCCATCCTGGGCTTGCTGTCCATCCGCTGGGCTGAACACCGTTCACCAGTCAAGCTGGTTATACGCGGTGACAGGCAGGATAAGGCACGAGCACTCGGCTTGCACGCAGGGTTTGGTGCTCCTCGTTACGGTTGCACAATCGGAAAACTCTGGGACGATTACAGGCGATTATTTATACGGCGTGTTGTGTTGAGGATGGGAGGAACGCCCATGCAATCCGAATCGCGTCTGCGGGTGGAATACGAGCAAAACGCGGGTCCGGGTACAGAAATATGGCGAAGCCCTTCTGACCGCGGGTTGGGCCCCGAGGATGCAGGGGGAAAGAGAGAGGAGAGAGACCCGGAAAGAAGAGCGGAGATGGTTCGGAGCCAAAGGCTCCACCTTCTTAATTCAGAGCGAGGCGATAAAAATGACAGAGGCACTGCTTGCCCGCGCTGACTTATGCCCATTTACTACACAACGGGTCTGACAAAAAATAAGAATGGAATAAATAATAGCTCGACGCTCCTCATTCAAAGGATAACAAATGCGTCTCTGAAAAGGCTGTGCCAACAATGAGTAGGGTGGACGAACCAACTCCGTGTCGTCCCGAGTGTCTCTTCTCTGGCTCTTCCTTGCTGCCGGGATCACTTTGCAGGCTCTGTGTGAGGAACGAGTCAAACTAAGAATAAGAAAAAGAAGAAGAAGAAGAAGTAGAAGAAGTAGTAGAAGATAAAGAAATGAAGAATACGATGAAAAAAGAGACAACATCCACCGAGCATAGATGGAAGGGGGAAAAGGCGAGTAAATAAAATGAAAATAAAAACGAGATAAGGATAAAAATTCAAGCACCCCGCTATAACACAACCCGCGAAATCTTTTGGAATATTCTATCCCGAGAGTGGAAGGAGAGAGAAATGGAGAGAGATGGAGAGAAAGAGAGAGAGAGTGAGAGAGGGTTGGCGGGAGGAGGGGGTGGAATCCGGGTGAAGGCGGAATTGTATCACCGGAAATATCCGCGTTATTGTCACCGGGTTTGAACGCGGCTCCTGGAACCGGGTTGAACCGTGTTCTCCTCTCGTCGTCGACGTCTATTTGTGTTCCAGGGGCGGAGAGGTGGTCAAGGTACCGCCGGGAGAGGATGTCCGGCGGTCTAACGTCTTACAGCGATCTCCACTCCGCGGCCTCAATAATAGAAGATCCCCTCGACCGTCTCGGTCCAACCCCTGGTACAACAGTCGACCAGTGTGGTAGCCGCGCTGTTGAAGCGATGTTGCCGGTCGGTGAGTTTTCTTTTTCGCTAAAGTCGACTCGATATCACTCCCTATCCTCCCTTACCCCCCCACCCCCCCTTGAGATGGGCGGGGTTTTTCTCCGGGTACCGTGGTGAGACCGCAGGGCTTCGTGTCCTGGACAGGAATCCTGGAAGAAAGTCCCTGTCCAATATCGCGCGCGGAGGATCCAATAACATATTGGACGGGAACGGAATCGGATTGACCGGCTCTCTCCCCTTCGTTCCACCTTCACACCCTTCTTTCTCTCTCTTTTTCTCTCTCCTTACGTTTTCTCGTCGATATCTCCGGGCGCCTTTCGCGGGGTCAGGTCTACCCTTGTCACGGGGATTACGCTCTGGTCAGCTACTAACGTATTTACTCTTTTGCTCGTGGGGTGAGAACACCGCAAAAACCTCTCTCACCAGAGAGGCGGAGGTGGAGGAACTTCGCTGGTCGATGCATTTACTCTACAAAATATCCGCGGATTCTTCGAACCGTTGCTAAGACGCTATCAATTATCAGGATACTTTGATAAGCTCGTGGTGTAAAGGATACGTATAATGCATATAAACTGCGATTTAAGTCAACATTCTGAATTATGATTTATTTCTTTTTTTGACGTAAATCCTTTCGATGTCTGTATAATTTTAATTTCTCTTGTAGATCTCAAAGGGGTTCATGTGATATAGTCAACATCAATTTGCCGATTTTTTCTTCCCTTGTAGGGAACCCTTACAGTTGAAGTTTGGAAGCCCAGCAAAAAAATTTTATGGAATTGACGATCTAACGTCTGTTAATTTTACACATCGTGCTTAGTTCAAGTTAATGAAAAAAAAAAAGTTTGAACTGTCCGAATCAACGAGAAACTTTGGCGGTTGACCATCATCCTGTTGCTGAAAAGTGTGTTGAAATTTACAAGAATTGTCGTAACCCTAGAAATAATTCTAATCTGTGAAAAACAGTTCGTCATATTGTTGACCATACGAAGTCAACTTTCGTAATTCAATTTGGCGAAGAAGCCAAAGAGCCTGTTTAGTCGGCTCCAGTCTGAGAGGCGAACTCTTCTCACGTTTATCTTCAGCAGGGGGAGGTTGAAGCTGGTTCCTCGTAACCGAGGAGGGATTAGCCTCCCGGTAATAACATTCGGGCGCTGTCAGGACCGACGTACCGACGTCGCGATTTCGCACCAGGCTTCAGGACATCGAAGGAGAGCTGAAAGGCGGTGCATGAAGCGCATCTAGAATCGAGGGATGATTTGGACGCGAAGCGACACACCGCGTCAGCGGTGTAACGCAAAGGGAGAGTCGAGGCAATCGAGTTGATTAAAAGGTGGGGAATCGAGCGAAATAAACGCGGTATTAAACCAGATGAGTCCTCAGCCCCGACTCGACCGGCCGACGCGCATTTTGTCGGATACCTACAAACCAGCAGGCTTTTTCTTCCTTCCCTCCTCTCCGCATATCCGGCGGGATAGCAAGTCGGGGGAATAAATTGATTCCGTCGACTCAACCAGCCGTAACATCGGCATCCCCTGTAGCTCCCCGTTTCGCCGTCGTACCAACCCTAAGCTTTGGTTATCTTTATTTAAGCCTCGCGAGAGGATCTCGTCGATGGAGCTGCGGCCGCCTCCGTCGACCGACGCGGTCCTCGCCCTGCGTTTCATGCCGCTGGACCGGAACTCGGTTACCGATATTATCCTGATTTTCGCGTGCAGGCCTGCGAGTTACGACTTCGGACGGCGGTCGGAGCGTCGACGACGTCATTAACTCCGTATAGCACCAGGAATAGTGTCGCATAAAACTCGCGAAGTTATTTGGGAAGTTTGGTTAACCGGACACTTGACACCCGTCACCGCACGATCATTGTTAATCCGGTGTGAAAAATAAAGCTGTATGGTTTTGTTATCCAGTTTTCGTTGTTAGAATCCATACAGGTTTGCACTCTTTTCGAAACATCAGACGGAACGTTTTGTGTTTTTTTTTTTTTCTTTTTTATGCAACTACATCGCGTCGCGCATACCGCGAGTAGTGGCTTAATATATACTTTCGGGTAAGCCGCTAACGTCTGAGTTGAACGTCTTAATCAATACCGTAACGCCACTTCTCCACGCGGTGTCAACCCCTCGTCCCTTCCTCGGTATTCGAAGCTCCACCCGTTGCCACCGCGCTAGTCTTTGCGGAAAGCTCGGGCCACCTTATTTTGTGAGGGAAGTTTGTAACTAACTCCGTGAGCGGAGTGAGAATCTCTAGGAGGAGAAAACGAAACGAGGGAATCAAGAGGCTGATCAAACCTCCGTGATTTATTGGGTGAAAAATAATTACGACGATAGAAGCTAATCAGCGGTAAGTGGCGGGGAGAGAAATAAAGAGAGGGTGCAGAGTACGTGTGACGTGTCCTCGATGCGAGCAGGGCGTGGGCGACGTTCGTAAACTGCAACGATGCTAACGTAGGTTTATAATGCGACGGTCACACCCGCGAGTTCGAGGCTTGCGGGACGCTCAGCGTACACAATCAGCGTAACTCCAGGTATTAGCAGGTATTCGCCTCCGTTTGCACTTCGGTCCAACCACCCAGCCGACACGTGTTCCGCGTCGGCACACGTGGACGCGTATAATGTAGGTAGGTGTGCGCTCAAGGAGGTGACAGGTAACGTAGGTATGCAGATATTTGACGCGGTAAACACACTCGCTAACGAGAATATCCAGGTATTACATCTGCTGGATGCTGGAGCGGTCCTGCATCCTTGCCGGGGATGCCGGAGGGGATCTGGAAAATCAGGTTCAACCGGAACCCCACCCGACAATGCGACTTAATTAATTGCACGCTGATCGAGGCTTTGCATCAATGTGTATGTCCGTCGGTGTGACCGTGTGTATGTTCTCCGTACAAAGTTCGCGGGCTAGTTTAAGCCGTTCACTTTAAAATGAAAATTATGCCCCGAAATGCCTTTATTTGAGTGAATAAACTGTTTTTGGACGATTTTGAGACGTTTTGGACATATTTCAGAAATCGATTATTTTTCTTCAAAATTTGCGCTTTTTTCGCAATGTGAGAACGATTGTACTAAATTAATAGCGGCAATCGATTCGTCAGGAAATTTCACCACTGTTTTATATACTCGACAATTATTTAATATGCAGTACATCTCGAGGAAATCGTAAAAAAGAAAAATCAAGATTGTACACTATAGTGGACAAAAAATCTTATTAGATCGTTAGATTTTTTTTTTCAAAATCGTGTTTTTCAAACAATGAAAAAGCATCGGGATATTCTGTTCTGGTCAACATCATTCCTTGTATAATTGCGGAAACTGCAGCTACAATAAGGCGCTTCTTTGATCGATAGCCTTGTTGCTGTTGGGCTGTAAAAAAAATGCGGTTTGCACTTCTATCTAATATTTTTTTATGTCAATTTAACACTATTGTTTTGATTTTAATCTAATACTACCTGTGGTGAATTTGACACCACCCGACGTTCAAGTTCTGAATTGACCAGAAAAATTGTCCTATAATATTCCACACCGGTCACTTTTGGTCAATTTTACACCGCCAATTTTATACAGTGTGGGTTGTAAAGAAAAACTTTGAGCCCCGTAAAAATATAATTCTCATTTTATAACTGCCAAAGTGATCTCGGTAACCAGAAGATCTTGAAGAAACTTCTGCAGTACCTTGAGTTTTATCGATACTTTCTGTTGACTATGAGTCCAAATCAATTTTTTCAAATGCTCAGGACCGCATGATGTTAGACTTTTTTATAGATTTTTAAAATTATTTGGGTAAACGTTTGTTCATCTCATAATGAGGTTCTGTTAAACGTAATTAATACAAAAAAAAAACGTTTTTAATATCATATCTCTGGTTTGAATATTTAACCTTGTTTGAAACAGAATCATACGAAGGAAGTCAGTCTGTGATGCAGTATAAATATAATTTGATATGATTGAAACGATTTTCTTATAAACGAAAAATAGTTATCGTTTGCTGAAAAACCTTGTGAATGTTTTGGGATTCAAGAGGCATACTATTGATAAACTAGAAATTCGGTCTTATTTGCGACTTTAGGTATAAATTAAGCGACAAAACATTCCCATATTCATTAGAAAAAATTCAGATCAAACCCAGTTACGAGTTTGAAATCCATGACATTGAAGACTCGTGATTTTCGGTGTAATTAAAAATCGATTGCATTCGATTGGACGATGTCTTTACGTAATGACACGATACCCTAATTTCTGGATTCCGATTAAACGATATCGCGCCCCATAATGTGATGAATAAAATAGGAAAGCGTGAGCCGAATACGAGAGAACGTTCATATCCTCGGGGCAATGTTGTATAATATATACGACAGAACGAAGCGGCTGTCATTTCTCAGAGTGTCAACTGCACCAAATTGAAGGACTGGCGGGTGACTAAAAGTGGCAATGTGTGAGTGGTGCGAGTGTGTTCAGTGGGGCGTTGCGGGGTTTGTATACCGGAGTGTTAGCTGCGTCTAACATCCCCGGGGAGTCGTGACCGGGGGTTGTGTAGCTTCATCAACAGATATTAAAGGATTTGCATAAAGTATTGTATTATTATTATTTCGATACCGCACTGCGCCGCTGCAACTCCGGGGATGGGGATGGGGATGGGGATGGGGATGGGGATGGGGGTGGAGTTCCCCACCCAGCCTCAAATACGGGGGTGTGAAAATCTCACAGCGATATTATTTCGTTGTAAAACTCCATTCTGACGGCTTCTTTCCCGACTCTTTTCTCCTTTCCTTTCTCCTCTCATCCCTTATATACCTACATAACTACGAACCTGCACCGGTGGCTGTTTGCCGCTCGGTAACGACGGCGGAACCGGAGATAAAATGGAACTCTTTCTTGCTCCGAGGACAGCCGCTCGCCGATCGAGGGAAGAATTGGGGAAGGCGGGGAAATTGATACCGGGATACCTATTTGGACGAAATCCATTACCCACGTCATTGAACCCCCGACGACGAGGACGACGAGGACGAGGACGAAGAGGACGAAGGTCCCCGCGGCAGTTTGAGCCGCGATTCCAACGGATTTTAATATAGGTGGGTATATAATTTAGGCCGACTGGATGAATAACATTAAATTATATAAACCCTCGGCGAAGGTTGGCTGGGCCGCGGGGCTGCTTGAGGGTGAAGGCTTGAAAATAGCAAGCCGCATCTGTGGCCCCGTAGAGGGTGTAGCCGTTATAAGGGCGAGCCGGAGAAGGAGGACGAGGACGAGGGCGAGGACTCGACTACGCGCAAACTTTATTGCGTAGCAATTTGCTTATTAACTCGCAGTTAGTCTCGGCTACGCGTCGATTAATTAATAGGCACCGCCGAGTCGCCAGATGGAGGCATACGCCCCACAGCCCCGAAAAGACCGGGGGAAATTCATCGGGCCGTATTAAACACAGGCCTCGGGTCCCCCCGAACACGCCCAACACCCCGCGAATACTTGATTTCATTTTGTCGCTAAATAAAACCCGGTGCCATTCGAACCTCGTAAAAGCAAAAGAAAACACCGTCCATCCATTTCCGGCAGCGTATTTATCAGAAAAAATTCTACTCTCATCGCGACTCGTGCCACGGGTGTTCGACTCAAAGAAAACACCCCACACCTACCTCGGGGCGAGAATCGAACTGCGAAGAGATATCAGCGGGGATCCGTTGTAACATAAGGCGCCCGGGAGTTTACAGCCCGTGTCCGAGCCGGCCGGGGGCAGTCGATAAAAAATGTCTCGCGAACGTGGAGATAATAAAAGTGTGAATAAGTGGATGGGTGACCGTTTCCAGGTGGAGGGGGTGGGACTGAATCCACCCTCGGAATCCCCGCCGCCTCGCGCGGTGCTCCGAAATCTTTATTGATTCGAACCCGAACCGACTGTCGGGGTCAGCGCAATTCCTATCCCTTAAATTTACGCGCGCATGAATATAGCCGGGCGGTTTTTCCTCCCCCTTTTTCCGCCTCGGGCCCCGAGGAACAGACCCAGATTTCCCGTCCACCCGATCGGCGGCAGACTGATAAGTTCACCGGTAGACCGAGGTCGGACGTCTTCTTGGCGTATGTCCGTCTGGCCGAGTAATTGAATACTCAGCCCGTGTCCGTCGGGGGTGGAGGAAGAGCCAGTGGAGTCCCGTCGAGTGCCCGGGCGGCCACCCGGGGGACGAGCGAGACATTTGTCAGCGAACCGAGTGCCGAGTGTCCGCTGGTCCACCGCTACGCGGCTGCTGGATACCTACACCTAACCACCTAACCACCTAACCACCTACCCCGCACCCCTTAACCCGCCTCCACTGCCGTCTATTCCTCCGAGACCTTCCTCCAGGATTAGGTATTATTACCCGGTGTACATGCTCCGCGTTTTATCCGCTCTTCGCGATCAATCTTTCTTCTCTGAACCCAACAAATTCTCCGGCCGACTAGCCGACGACTACCCTCGAGATACTTCTTGTTCCGACGCGAGGAAACCGGCTGGTACTCTACGAGGGTTAACTAATATTAAGCTTCTGCTTATTTAACACTGAAAATACGGAAAGGCTCGTTCTCTTTTCGAAACACTTGCCAACATCGTCATTTTCGCGAGTTCCTTGCATCGCTGATGTTGGTTAAGGTTTGTTTTAGGGCAGTTATTTTTCAATTATCGATCGTAGTTGTGTCAAGATAAAGGAATTATCATTTTTCAGTATACATTCACTTCGTTATCGTGAGATTTAATTTATTTTTTAATTTAATAGATTTTTGTTACCTAATGGAACGATTCGTATTTTCCGATATTGAAACTATTCAAAGTAAACAGCTATAAGTTATAGAGCAGAAAAACTCGTTGAGCAAATTTTTCGACGAAGATATTCGAAATTCGAATCGAATATTTAAAAATGTTCGAGGAAATTCTCGATTTTGATACAACTTATTGATATATGTTTGATTATCAATTAAGTGAAACAAGTTTCAGAAGGACTAAATCTTTATTGGCCTTATTAATACGTCCTTACATTTATTCAAAAGATAAATTATCTAGTATACATTACTAGTCAAACTGAATTTGACCTATTTTTCAAAGTCCAACCTCGTACTGTGCGATCTTCTTTTTTTTCGATGAAATTCAGTTTTTCAATATAATATAAATATGACAAAGAAAAAAATTGCTTCATGCATACAGGTACAATTCATTATCTGGTAGTAAAATGTTTCAGCACCACATTTGAGAAGCTTTTGTGCAGTGACCACCAGCGATGTGAAAAATAAGTAAACAAGAACTTGAACAACTCCGTAATTTCGAGTGTTGGCATACGGGGTGCTTCAGGCGATCTCGCTCTTCCGCGGAGCTCCAACCCAGAGCACGCTGAAATGGATGTAAATAATGAATTCCAGGATGGTGAGTGGATAGTGACCACGCAAGGGTATTTATACGGCGCCTCGACGCGAGCTCCCGAGCAGCTTGGAGGGGTAAAAGTTGTTACTACGCGTAACAAGGTAGCAGGGTAACAACGTAACAACATATAACAACTCGTAAATTAATTAGTCCCATCCTATCAGAGCCGCTGTTTGTGTTCAGTAAAGCTCCACGCGCCCGCTGAGCGGAGCGGAGACAAACGGCGGTGGTGCGCTATCAGGCCATCTCTCCGTCTCCCCCAAGAATATTCATCAAAACTAAAATAAACAGGGGAAGGAGCGAGGCTCCGAGGACGAAGCGACGCGACGCCGACGTCTCGATCAGGGCAGGCAGTCCTGCCTCTCGTCATCCTCCACCCACCCGCCATGGGAATTTCCTAATCTCTGCATACAGAGGGATAATTTTGGCTCGAGGGTGTCAACGATTCCTCTTACCTCATGTACGCTCACGCTCACGCTTTAGTCTTCGCAGATTCATCTCCTCAATCCCTCCTCCGCTCTCCTGCATGTCACTCACTGACGTTGAGCGAGCCACCGATCGAACCTCGCAAATCGAAGGATTCTTCTTCTTCTTCTATATTTAGACGCTTCCTGTCCAGGATGCGAGGCAGATGCCTGGGAGACTAAATCTGGTACAAGGTCCTGATACAGTGACAATGATAACTGACAAATAATACATCTAAGTTGGTTATTTTCTTTATTTATTTCTTTTTTGTTCTGATTCTTTTCGTAATGGGTAACAAAACTGTATCAGGTTACCTTCAAATGATAGAGAAACATCCAAGGGAATAGTGTAACTAGTTGCTTTGGGTAATCCCCTGCTCTTCGCGATGAGGTTACAGCAACTTTTTTGGAAAGTGAAAAATGTTTTACGCCAATCAAAGTTGCTCCCAATTTTCCTTATTTTCGACGATTTACAACGGATTTTCCAATACCGAAATGAATATTAATAATGACACAACATATGTATGTACCAACAATCAGTACTTTCCTTATGACGCGACCATATTTTCTTTCCCAGTTCTTTGTTTCGCCCTTGCCGAAGAATATTTTCCAGATAGAAGTAATAACACCGGGAAACAAACTGACGACAGTTTCGAAATGCAATTCCGAAGGTTATATCGAACGGTAGGCATGATTTGATAGGATCGAGGTTGCGCGGGTCGGTGGGACGAGGCGGTTCTCGGATCGAGACCCTGCACGTTTACGGCAGGGGTGTGTCCAGGACAAGGAACGGGCGGGTTTCCATTCGTGCTGCTGAGCTGGCTCACCCGCATTCTTCGCTAACATTGTTCCTCCTTTATTTGATTACATCGTATCCGCATACATAGTTTCTCCAAGCGAGCTCAAATTTCCCTCCGTTACATTAAATCGCCTCGCGTTATACGGCCGTGCTACGGGTTTCGCCGTTTAACGGCCGTGCAATACACATACACGCATCCTCGGGGATAAACTGACTGGATATATAAGTCGAGTATCGGAATAGAATTCAGCGAAGACGTACACTCGTCGTTTTGCTTCGTCTAATCAAATTAATCACTTACAATATTGATCTCTGCAAATCCGTCGGCTTTCAAGAATCCTTCCACCTATAATATTTCTTATAAAAATTCAAACTACCCGTAGATATTATACGAATCGCACGTGTTCACTACGTACGCGCGAGATTAACACGTAGGAATCGGTACTGCAGGCATGAGAATATCCGGTCGGTTTATAAATGGAGCGATGTAAGCATACCCCACAGGATCACATACCGGATTCGTAGTGGCAACATATGAGGTATTAGCCGTCGTAATGGCCCGGAGTTCCCGAGGGGTAAAGGGAAAGGATATTTCTACAAATCATTACTTTTAATTTGCTCGTCTCTTTTATCAAGACAAATGTTTGCGGCCGGGCTACTGGTTCAGCCCTGGAGGAGAAGCTTTCCCCGTGCGAATATCGCCGCACATGCAAAGCTCAGAAGCACGCTCGGCATGGGATCAGGCGCGTCTCGTTTACGCGTTTTGCCGGAGCTTACGACGTGCGCTCGAAGGAAGCGAGCATCCAGTGAACGAGGATGAAAACCAGCTGGCTTCGCCGCGGGGTGCATATCTACGTGGCGGTGGGTCGTGTTATAAAATGCATGCTAGTAGGGGTTCGTATAAGGCACGGCGATAATTTTTCAGAGAGCCGAAAGAATGGGGAGGATGTCATTCATTAGCTTCACTTCGGTTGGTTCACACGTTGTTGGTGCTGGCTGTGACACCTCAATAAACGGGCGGTCGGTTGCCACCGCTCCGCTGCCTCCTCTTCGCCATTGTGTGTTGTATTATCCTGATATTTTTGTTATTGCTGAACCCAGCGCGACACCCCGGCGCGCGTTATTATCCACTCCGCGACGGGCATAATACGGTGAAATCTGCTCTCCTTGCGACGAAACGTTTACCATCAAACGCTCGATTCATTCACGGTATTTTTCACTGTTTCAGTACGCGCATTTCCAGACGGTTATCCACTCTTGCAGACATCGGAGCACCGGAATGAGGAGAAACCAGAACGCCGGCAACTGGCACCGCGTCACGTTGCCTCGGATCCTGGAAGGAGACACTCCGCGGGTACCGAGAACCGGAGTATAACATCCCTGTAATAAGCAGGAGAGGTGTTTCTCTCGCAATCAGCAGAACGGAACAGTCCGAGAAGCCAAGGACGGAATAGGCGCGAAGTTTGAACAACCCGGCGAACAGTTATACTCAGCGATGTTGGTAGTGGTAGCAGGCGAAGGGACGGGGCGAGGAGGGGCTCGAGGGATAAGTCAGGGGCGCCCCGTGGAGTGCCATCCGGTAACTCGACACTGTACAGTTTGTAGGAACGAACACAGTCGAACACAAAAACACGCATGAATACGTACGACAATGCCCTGGTCCTGCTCACAATTCAGACCCCCATCAGATAGGTCCGCCGCACTGGTGTGACATTAGATACCATTTAAGGATTAATATCGTCATAAATAAGAGTGACTCCTGGCTTCTGGGCACGAATGAATACCCAACTTCGTTCTCCGGATGCCGTTTCTGGCATGGAAATATTCCCGCAGGTAGGAAGATTGGTTACTTGGTTGGATGGTTGGATGGTTGGTTCCAGAGTATGCAACACTTAGTTCACGCTCGCTGATTTCGCTCCCTCTTCATGGCCGCTTCTTTCGCGAGATCTCGCTACACGCCTTACAGTCACGCCGATGCTGATATTATTAAATCGGACGAGGAGGCGCCGGGGGTAATATTCGAGAGTTCCTACCGGCTCTTAACACAGTAATAACAAGAGGAACGTGCGAGTCGCATAAAGACGTGAACGCGTAAAACACAGCTGCCGCCACAATCAACGGCGGCGTTTCCCACCCGCCTCCGCCACTTCACCAGTATCGTCACCCGGAGCCCCCCACAGGAATGAGAGACCTGGCGTCGTTCCCCGTTCCTGGAACCAAACCGTTACCCGTTTCGTGCAACTACTTGACACCCGCTCGCTTGTATGCATCCAAGGCACGCCTGCTGATCTTATTATACATACTATTCGACGTACCCTTGTGCTCACGCGGTGTGGCTCGATCGCTAAACATCAACACGGGCCAATTCACTTCCGGTCGAATGTTTCCATCGTCGTTACTGCGACGAAAAGAGGAATGGAAAGAAGCAATGGTCAATGTTGAGAGATGTAATTGTGTACGAGAGTAGATTAGCATGCTCCTTGTGTTGTACTTGCGCATGTGTGAATCATAGTTTCATGTAGAGCGCTATAAAGGTGGCGAAGCAACGACTGCGAGAGCGGGCATGTTCCTTATGTAAATCAAGTAAAAAAACGCGCGTGTTTTCAACGAGTTTTAATTATTCAAGCGACAACTTTCCGCAATGAAATTATACCTCGAGATCGTGACTCTCAACAGCGACTGCTGGTTTTGCTTGTGTCTCTACCCTATCCTTGTACATTATACTCTGGGTACAAGCTCGAAAAAATTTCTCGGAGAAAGAATTGAACAACCTAAAAATTTGTATCATCGTAGTAAACTCCTGACTTTTCAATCGAATTCCACGCTACGATAAAGCGATTGAAAATAACGGTTTCAACTGGCAATGGTGGAGATGGATTCGTTGGATCAAGAACTCGGTTCAGACCTGGCTGGTGTCGCGTATAATCGAGGATCTCGAGGTAACAAAAGTATGGAGGAGTATATCAGCGGGTGACGCGTGTGCTGGGATTACGTGGCAGGGGTATTGTAAACGCGAGCAAAGCAGGTTCGGGAGGTCCGGGAGGTTCGGGTGGGTGTTATGGACGGTCAGAGCGAGCGGTAGGAGATAGCGGCAGTAAGCCGCGGTGATGGATCGGGGCTCCTAAGCGCTAAGTGGAATGAATATAAAATTAAATTGTGTTTATTGTCGAAGTTAATTGGCCATCTGTGACTGCTCGTCCGTAAACAGCCCTCACATCTCTTTCCGTCCAACCCCCGCATGCTTTGGCCTCTTCATCTAGTCCAACGCTGCTGCCGGGTGAATGGCGGAAACGCGGATGATTATGGACCGAATTGTGTCCACCTCGAATCCCTCCCACCGCCAGGGCACCTTCCATGACCCGATCAATCGGAGCCGAGACCACCGCACCGCACGCTCGACCTATTAAATCCTATTATCGGTAGCGTCCCCTGCCCGGCAAGGCTTTAAGTGACCGTACCGATTGTCGCTCGTCGTGCTTACCCGCTGACAAAGGACAGGCCCTCCATGAATTTTCCAAGATTTGCTTATTGATAATTTGGCACAACTGCCAAGTATGATACCTCGTCCCTGCCGAGTCATCGCGACGACGATACGTTGCGACGCGGAAACGGTCTGTTTATTCGAGGTTAATTGGAGCACCGAGTCATCCAGTGTTTGGCAAATTGGTCCATAAAGTGGTCACCGCCGGCCAGACACGCTAGAGTGGAGTTTAACGGTCATCGCGACAGTTGGCTCGGCCTGTCTTCCATTAGACGATAAGAAAAGCGTCTATTAGAGGCCGGGCTGTATTCGTCACAGATTACGGTGCCCGATGCGACGCGTTCCGAGCTTGGAGGTAATTTGCTAAAAGCTGGATGTCGGCGCGACTCGGACCTTATCTGCGGCTCTGGACGCGGTCTGCATCTGTATTATACCTGACCTCTCGAATCGGGAGGGAACTCGGTCTGGTCCGGCGGTTCGGAAGTAGCGAGATTCAATTCGTATACCTCCACCATTCTCTCCACTCCATTCGGCTAACGATGAGTGGTGGACTCCACCGTGGTTCGTCCATCTGGCCAATGAGGCTGCTACGGAGAAACACGCAATCTACATTATCATAATCCTGTATTTCATAACTCCTGAGACGGAGCGAGGTTCTCCTTTTTTATTTCAGCGATATATAATCAGCAGTTAATAACATCAGGTATACGTCGCCATTTCGGAAGCCGACATGTATTAATCCAGCCAACGTTAATCCATCGGCTCCGCTGCGCGGCATGCGGTGGTTTATGTTTATTCGCTTTCCGCGCTGTGACAAATGTCGCTTCGTTCAATTACACGCACACGTCGGCCGTTCGATACTCTTCCACATCACACTGCAGCCTCGGCTTCACGGGTATCTCGTTACCTCCGAGTCAAGAATTCAACTTACGTGTCTCACCGATATGTAAGATATGTATGCTGGTATACTGATACCGTGACGTATTACGTGGCTGGCTCAATGTACACGAGTCGAACTTTCTCTCCGCTGCTCCGCACCGCGCTAACCGACTTTAACGCTACTATATAGGTACGTCAGTACAATCTTAACGTTCTTGTTCACGAAATGACACAGCGGTCAGTGCCGGTAGAGTATTGCCCTAATCTCCAAGCACGAGAAGAGACGGACGTTATCCGGCTGGAGCAGCCGCTTACAAACCTCACCTAACAACTTTTTAAGTAAATAATAATCTGTACATTAGAACTAACAGGTTACAGGGGTGAACACACCCAGCGGACTGATACCCAATGCTGAGACAGACCCATCGGACCCGGGCGACGATATACAGCCACCGCCAATCGACCTCATTAGAACCACCAAACACATTAGCTTATCTCGCTCCGAGACGTTCGACGGCTCGACTTTACCACTCGGCTTTACTACCAGACGCCGCTCTGCTGCAGGTAGCGACCATCCAGGGTAAGCTTTTCCGCGGCGCTACCACGATTACTGGTATTATACCAGCGCTCGGCGTCCAAATGCTTTAAATCGAATGTCTCCCCAACACCCGACAAACGGAATCTCAGGTTGTACCTGACGTGTAACCGGTTTCAGTATCGTTGAATATGCAATCTACTGTTATTCCTTGATCGTATAACCATCAACAGCAGCTAACGTCGCTTCACGGGGTGATTAAAACCCGCGGTCGAAGGTCGGTGGTCGCAGCTTCCTGTTAATATAATCATTAACAAAGTTCACCGGTTGATTGGAGCGGCGATATAGCCAGTGGTTTCGGCCACCCCGTCCATCCGCCTCAGTCAGTCCGTACTTCCGACATCAATTTCACCCCCGAACTCTGGCCGGGAACGTTAACGATATCAGGTCAGTCTGCAGGCGCCGGGTGAGCGCGAATATACACGAGTGACCACTGGTAGGTCTTCGCGTCCCATTAATATCAATTTCCCATCCAGCAGTAATGGGGGGTGGAGAGAGAATATGTCTGCGAATCAACCCCGCGGTCATTTATCTCGGACTCGCCGTACATTTGCCAGCATTAATACGAATTGACCCGCGCAACGCAAGGCTTCTCCGTCTATCCGCGTCTCGAGATAAGAATGTGTCTTGGAAATTCGACTGCCGAGCTGGAAATAACGACGGTCAATCCGATCGGTGACTCCGACGCCCTCCGACGCTAGCTCGAAAACTTAGATCCGTGAACGAGATGGGATGAGCCCGGGTGTCCATCATCGCGATCCCCGGGGATGCTCGCGCGGTCACTTCCGTTTCCCGTTCCCGGTCTTGGTCCCGGTCCAGGACGCCCAAAGCGTAACCACCGACCAGCCTCCGCGCGTTCTGTTCGCCACCGTCTCATCCCCGATGATTAACGGCACCCGGGAGAACGGCTGACCGTCCATTATCCTCCGTTGCCGCAGGACGACCACCGCCGCCGGGCTATTCCACCTTCGGAACGAATATCAAGTGATATCGGTTGTTGGTTATTTAGAAATTTCACACGAGTAATAATACACGCGTGTTATACATGTGTGAAAGCATTCGCGAGTTTCGGGAAGATTGGCAGTTCAAGGAGTGGGGGGACAAAAATGCTCCAAACTCTTGGGTATCGACTTATTGTTGATGGAATCAGTTGGAGGATTTTGTTTTTGATCGACGTATAGTGTTCAAAATTATCGCTTTGGCTAAAGTATAACTATTTGTCATAAAAATTAATCAAATTTCGTTGTCAAATGAATAGAAGAAACTTTTCCAACAGACATTTCAACCTCAACTCTAAAATCAAGTTTTGGTATACCCTAGCTTTCATTTTCAAAGTCACGCTAGTTGAATCGTGTTTCTAAAGAATTGTAATTTATTCGTCCAATTACTGACCGTGTTTCTGAACGGCTATATTTTACTTCATGTCAGCAATTTTTCTTCGTTATACTATCAAGAAAATTGAGGCTAAAAACTAGTTTACACGCCATTAATATGTGTGCATTTTCCCCATTAGTCAAAATTAACTCGCAGCGATATCCCCTAACGGAATTGATATAAAAACAGTAAACTCGGTGAGTTTATGCGGGGTGTAATACGTACGGGGTGTGTGAAGTTGTTCCCAGGATTAGTTTGGTAGGTCGGTTGACAAGGCGGGAGCACGTGTCTACTAATAGGCCTTGAGAGTTCCCCGGGTAGAAATTAGCGGAAATGTGTAGCCAAAACAACGGAAGTGGCCCAGTCTCGAGAAGTCAAACATCGGTGTAGTCTCGGCGGTTTTGAGACCAACTTCGATACCCACTCTGAAAAGTGAAACACGTGTATAAACTTTGACCTTGACTGCAACGTACTCGGGGGAAAATTCCGCCCCGATTTAGCATGCCGGCATCTCGGTTCAACGTTGGCGCTGGATCGTTTCCTGGATAATGGAGTAGCCGACTTTTGTCCGGGCAATTTCCACAAGATGTAGATGCGCATGTTCAGCCCAGCCGGAGCAAGCAGCGCCGGGTGTAAGAGCGTAAAATTAAATATCAGATGTTGACAAATTGAGAGAAGGCGTCGCTTCAACGGATATTAATGGCGCTTCGCGTGCAAAAAAGTGCGTAACCCCCCTCTGCTCGCTTTTTCTTCGGCTTACAGCTGCAGATGAAGAGAAATGACGCGCGGTGTAGCTCCCTCTAAGAAAGAGAACTTCTTCAGGATCCTTTGCCCGAGGATTCCAGGCGGGGTGTCTACTCCGTGCCACCACCACCACCACCACCACCCTTACCGACGTGCCACCACTTCACGGGTAATCCGTCGCTTATGGTTTTGCGGGACCTTCACAACGCCAACATTCCTCACTAATTCTGGCGCTAACTCGTTCGGAAATCAAATCCCGACCTCTACCATTTCACTTTTACATACGGCAAAATTTTTGTGAATCAAAAATACGGGCTCTTCAAGCATCAGAATTTCCTTCAAAATACAACTGAGCCGAAAGTGACTACGAAAAATTCGTACTTTTTGGTTTCCTTATTTTCATAAAAGACCACCTGTCATATATGACGATGTAGAAGCGTTTCACATGCCAATTTTCAAGTCATGCAGAACTGATAATGATTGCTTGAAATGAACAAGCTTCAAAATTTGAAGTTAAATTTTTCAGAAGTAGGTAATTTAATTTCCATATAATCAGTGTGCCTCCTTTTCCTCTAGAAATTGAGAGCCAGAAAAGCTGTAATCCGAGTTTCTCACAGATTATAAAGGAGTATACTCGTACTTCTATTGGCTGGTTCTTGATTTGCCTGCAACCCATCCATCTGTCGCAGTGTCATTAACCGGAGAGCGACATTGCCAGAGATAAAGTGAATTCTTATTGGCAATATGTTATCGTCGCTTAATGGGCACGGAGCGTTGTTCTTTCCCGAAGAACTTGAAGCTGAAATCGAGCCTTAAATTTAAACAACACAAAACGAGAGTCTTCCCCGGAGCATGGGATGTCAAACATGCATAGAATCGTCTCGCATGCGACGTTGGTATGGTTATATGAGAGAAGGAAAAGGAACAGTTGAGTAAAGTAAAGGGTGAAGACTCTCGAGGCAGCGAGGTTCGGGCAGCTACCATAGGGTGGGTGAAAACTCTGGAGAAGAAGAGTCTTCATCAATAACGCACGTCCGCGCCTCTCGAGTTGTACGAGAAGACGCGGAAGACCGCAAGATTAATCACCGTTCTTCTGTGTTTTCTTACCTCCTCGGAAGCCGCCTCGTGGCTTTGCCCCGGCAAGACAGCGCGGCACTAAACTCAGGACAGAGCGTGTTCACAGCGAGCACAAATCGGGCGTGGTTTTAGCCGAGGAAATTCATCCGACATTAGCACCGTTGGCTGCGACGACGTTCGACCGAGGTGCGGACATTGGATCAAACGGGCGATCAAAGCCAGCGGGCAATTTATAGCGTGTGTATCCTGGAGGCGCGTCGCGACGCTCGCTTATAAAAGGTCCGACGAAAAACACGCGGTGCGAGGTAAATTTATCGAAGACCCGCAGCCGCCACTCCGACATTGATAGCCCCCGAGTCATGAATAGATAGATCCTCCGTTTTCTGGGGTTGAGGGTAGGAGGGAGCGTTCCGAGTTCCGGATCGTAGCGGCGGTAGCCTACGTCGCTCTGGATAGGTGCGGAATGGCGGCCGGGGGTTAGCCATGAATATTTCGCCACCGCCACTTATTTATGCAATACTTTATCCCGGCAGGTTTACGGCGCGCCCCGGGCTTCATCCCCGGCCGTCGACGTTACCCCATATTCGCCGTGGGCCCGGATAAATACCATAAATACAAGAACAGGGCCATCCGGGGGCCGTCCGAACGAACGGGGCGATATATCGCCTTCAACCGTTTTCGAGTCCTGTTTAGAGTCCCGCTGCTTTCCCAGCTAAACGCCGTCTCTCTCCGTTCGATATCGCGCAATAGTTTCCGAATAAATCCCCGACTCCCGGCTAGAACACGGGGCCATCCGATACCTTCCGACTGGATTTACCCGCCGGGTTGCTTCCACACACAGGGAATCGGGTACGGACGAAACGCTCCGCCGTTCGAGTGCGGTATACGTTACGGGAGGCAGCCATTACCCCGAGTACAACCCCCTCAGCTATTCGGAGCCTTTGTTGCGCCAATTGGGCAAACGGCGGTCGGAGCAAATTACTTTGCGCTGAACGTAAGAGACTCGGTATATATGCGCTTGATATGCCCTCCATCCCGTCCCATCCCATCCCGTATCCCATCTATCCGTACTAGCTGGCGGAAACTTTTTACGAGATTTTGCCAACCTGATGCGGCGATGTAAAAAAGATCGACCGAGGCGGGGGGAAAAATCGGCTCAATGATCGACGCTGGTAAAAAATGTGTATCGGTTCGTTCGCTGTCCAGCCGAGGACGCGTGTTCATCGGACCCGCGATCTCGAGTCAGTTTCATTGCTAATATTATGTTTCATCGACGAAGGCCGCGGAGCCTCGCGACTCGATCGCTGTAGACGCAAAATAACAATGGAGAGAAAAGAAGAAAAAATCGGCGCCATTTCAGCCCGCTGATTGATTTTCCGCAAAAGATCTAGCGGGTGGCGGTTTCTCATCGTCGATAATTTTCGCAATGGTCGATGTATATTTCTGGTACGTTCGCTGGCGAAACGACGGAGCAACAGTGATGCCGCGGCTTTGTGCGACGGTTGTGATTGACAGGAGCCAATATAACTATCCGGCGTAAGTCCCCCTTTTGCAAGTTACCCAAGCTGTTGCATCCCGGGTATTTCACGGGATCGCGGGCACTCCACCTCCGCTTTTGCCCATCTGCCCGTTCATGTAAACTCAAACTGTCCGTTATACGCTGCACCGAGTCCCCGATAATCGGCCCCTTCACCCACCCCCCGACCGTCTCCCGGCGTTTTTATTTATTCATTTTTCTTCGTTTTTATTCAGCGATATTTCCGAGATCCGTTATATTTATACAGATTCGGGGTGGGAATTAGACGGTCGCGTCGGTACGGACGCCGAATGCATCGAAAAATAATTACTGTGGCGAAAATCTGTTGACGCGGAGTTCGCGTAGATATTATAGCGTGCGGAGAAAAGCGTTGGACGCTCTGATTGACGGCTCTATTGAGAATGCGCATGAGAAGGTTTGGTTCGAGGTTGAAAGGTGCGAAAATGGAGATATATATATATAGAGAGAGAGAGAGAGAGAGGCGAGAGGGCAGGGCAGGGTCGCTCGTAACTTGCGAATAAATGCGATTTGAGGAGCGAGCGTGGTGGAGAGGAATCTATTCACAAAACCCTCGCCTCGCCTCGTCCCCCGCTTATTCGTTCTACGCGCCACTCGCTATCTTCCAAAGAACCGTGAAGGAAGGAAGGTGGCAAAGAGAGGGGAAAACGGAGGGGAGGGAAGTTCACGGTGAGAAAATACCACCCACACCGCGGGACGTTCTAATGAATAGAGAAGAAGCCCTCTTTTATGGATCGGAACCGTGTCCGTCCGACAGTTTCCATCGGGAGTACGACCCGCCCCTTACAAACCTGATGTTGGTATGCACGACTCTGGATTCGGTGTGTGAAAAACCGAATCGCTCGTCGAGTACTCATCGCCTCTCTCCAGCACGCTGGGCCTCGGAATGAACTATACACAAGGCATTAAGCTCGGAGGTTGAAGTCTAAATTACGAAATGATATTACGGTAAGCGATCCAGGGTTAAAGTCCAACTCCTGTCACACCTCGGTGGGACTGTTTTGTTCGGCTGATACCGCGTCGTATTTCGAACGTAGGTGCAAGCACAAAGAAATACCATAGCTCGCAAGCAGCGGGGACTGATAAATGAACGAAAGAAGATGCCACAGTCTGCCATTGGAGAACGAGAACCTCGGAGTGAAGACATCAGCGCGTAGCAGGTGGTCCACTGGTACCGGCCACGCAACAGTGCGAAGCAACGACCCTTGGCGTTTATGTGACCGTGGACGTACACACGCGCATACTCGCCGTACGTACACGCGTGATACACGTGATGTTTTACTTTTCCTACCGGCTGGTTCCATTCACGTAAAAGTTGAGGTAGCGTCTCACCGCGGTACGACCCCGGTCTTTCTCTCCTCCCCCATTCTCTCTCCTTCGATGTTCTTTCTTCTCCTCCTCGGAGGATGAAAATGTTCAACGACGGTGGACAATCTCAGCTACGGGACTGGGGATATTTTCTACCAACGCGAGAGAATCGCCACGGTGTGCGGTTCGTGTGCGTGCATCAAGCCGCATAAATCATCCGACGAGCGTCGGGGTGGCCGTCGAGGAGGATTCCGTCCTCGGCTTTATCCCAGCTCGGAGTCACGCACCGGGAGTCGGATCCACAATGCGATGGTTACGCGCAGCACCCAGGTCCAACAGAGTCATCATCGCTGGGCAGGAGTAACCCACGTCCTCGTACCCCACTGGGATGTTTAGTAGCGGGAGCGTCACGGCTGGTCTCATTGTGGCGTCCGGTCACAACAGATACTCCCCTGCTGATCGTCCCTCATTCACCGTCTCCGCACGGGAGTGGGTAGAAATTAAGGTTTTACGGGCAATTATTTCATCCTCTCGGTATAATAACCGAAGAGGGGAGAGCGCGTCTGGATTCCGACTGGTCGGAAGCCGGGAGTGCATACCTGGCCGGGTCATCCTCCTGGAATACCTTGCCTTCGGGACCATCTGTCAAAAAGTCAAAATACACGAAAGGCGCCCATTGTACTCGAGTCCTGTGGGATTGCTACTTAGCGCGCTCGCATCCCGGTCGCATCCAGCCCTATTATGCGCACCATGCACTCCGCCTGTTTTCCGGGACATCTGTATCCCTCGAGTTGTAACGGCGCTACACACGCTTGTCCCACTATCCTACCTACGCTTCCATCTCGCCCTAGTGCCGCGGCAGTGCGACCGGTATCACGGATCCCAGATCCAACCTCCGATCATCTCTCCGCTCGATGAATGGAAAATATTCCACCGCCGGGAAAAAGGGGAGCCCAAATTCAATGGGGTATTTGTCGCTTTGTGTTACCTGACAAATCAGATTTGCTCGAGAACCGATGTTCGCGCGCGTCTGTTCCTCGATCGTCGAATACGTGTGTATACCCGCCTGTACAACACGTGTACACAATACCCATAACAGGACCCCAAATTTCGCACTACCGCGGACCGAATGCTCGCTCGTTTCTAATTCCGTCACCGTTTGGCGTTCACGCACGCGGTGAAATCAGATAAGTCGCCATGCTGAGCACTTTCGGGTCATCACCGTGAGCCAATCAGGAACTGGAGCCGGAGTGGGAAGCCCTTTGCGATGCTTAAAAGGGGGATTGAGTTTTAACTCGCCTGGACTGATCCGGTGTAATTAGCGTCGGTGATCACTGGCGCGGCTAACCCGTCCTTAAGGATGCCCCTCAAATCAGAAACAAAGGCGGGGCCACCGACGTCGGCTCAGACCGAACGAACCGATTACCTTACCCATAGGCTTGCTCTTCGGATCAATACGGCGTGCCTGATGCCACGAATTTATCGCAATTCTAATTAATCGAGTTTAACTCTTTGATTCCGTTTCGAAGAATCCCTCAAAGCCCGTTTCGAGTCCCCCTGCGAGGCTGGAAATTGGAAGAAAAGGGTTTCTTTTTTTCCGGATCGGCGAGCCAGGGTTGTCGTTTGGAAACGATCGAGTCGTTGGTCGGCTTCGGCGGGCCCGTCAGGCGCTGGCCAATCGGAAGGCTCGGCCGATCCGCCGCCGCTCGCCCCCACGAATTTTGCGTCAATTTTCAGGCGAGTTGGATCGCGGGGTTATTTAAAACATGTGCCCCCGTAAAAAAGCCCTACCTACCAACCTACCTACCTACACCATTGCCAAGGAGGAGAGATACGGTAGAGGGAGAGTCGCGGTAAGTAGACTGCAGCGAGCGAAGGCCCTAAATCAACATTTTTATAAACTGCTTAGTATTCATAGGCTCGGAGGGGGTGCCGCACCTATAACGCGAAAGTGAGTAGGCTTCGTTCGATCCTTCGCCAACGAAAGTGGCATCTCGCAGCCACCCCCTCGTGCGGATCCGCGTCACCACCCCCGTCGACCGGCTTATAACGACTGTATTATCGAGGAGCTGTTTAAATCGGATAACGGCTGCCATGCCGGATCGATCCCGAGCAATAAGCCCCTAAACGTCCCCGCTACGACACCGTGTCAAACAATATTGGATTTTCAGAAAGTCTCCGGGACGCTGTGCGCGCGGAAATATTTTTCTCTCGCGAAATAAATATATGTATTCGACCGCGAGAAACGCTTTGTGAGAAAACTCACCCGTTTTGTTCACTCGACTGTTAAAGTTGCCAGATCCGTGCACGGAAAGACAAGCGAAAACGGAGAGAACTGGTGAGTACACCACTTTTCATTTATTTCTGGTCAAACATCGACGTTTACGTTTACGTGTCGAAATAACGCTTGCGAGCGGTATCTGAGAGTGGTCAAAGACTTCGTATAATCACAACTGTACGATTGTAAATAGTATGCAGGACTGTTTTGGGTCACTGCGAGTTATGAATTTCACGTTGGAAATGATAAATTCATAACGGTAGATACCGAATGTCATTCAGGCATGTCTGAGCGATTTAGAAATTCAAAGTTTTAGCCTCAAATTAGAAATCAGCTATTCCAAAGACGTGAAAATATTTCATCAACGGAAAGCATTCCGCGTGCAATATCCGGAAAAAAATGGTCTGCGCCATTATGGACCGTTCCTCGATCTTTTTATTCGATATTATTAATGAAATTCGCATTGTTTGTCATTCCACTCGTAAAAAATGTTTCACCAATATTTTTTATACATATGTATATATTTTTAATACTTGAAAGAACGCGTTCGGTGATACGGGTAAAAATTAGCATCCTTCAACAACAATCGTGGGATCCACAAGGTACGTTTATTGAATTCGAAAGTCATGCAAGACAGATTTCAGCCATGATCACAGCCTGCTCAGATTTCGCTCGTAGGCGGGGATTCGGGTAAAACAATCACGCAGAGCTCATGCATGTTAATGCGTTGTTAGGGTGTCGGAGTGCGTGGGCGCCCAGGGTAGCAAGGGGGGATGGGGGTGCCCAATATCAGCCCCCGGCCCAGCGCCTCAAACCTGGCAGATTCCATTTCATTCCATTTGCCATTCAATCGTCCCAACGACGACGACGACGACGACGACGTTCAGAATCCAATATCAATTGCAGAGGTATAGACGAGTGTACTTGCGGCCACGACCGATGCGCCTTCAACCTGTATACGTATACAGGCAAAAGATACACGCCTATAGATTCGCCGATTCTCCCACCCCCGTTATATCCGAATACACTCACCCTTGATCGCGACCCCCGGGTTATACAAACACAACGCTATTTCGCAATAAGGGCGTTGACGCTAAAGCCTTTATCTACCACTTTTTTCTTGCCCAGCTTCTTTCAATACTTCCCTCTCGGTTACACCATATACGCGCAGCTACACGCACGGTTAGATCCGCCGGTTAATTACTTCCGACGATTCTTTAATTGGCATTTCTTTCCAGTCTTTCCTAGAGTATAATTTTTGTCGCTATACGATAATGAAATTTTGATATCATTGCGACTTGGGCTAAGAAGACTGTTTAAAATGAAGCGACATTTTTTCCATCCAGATTTTATCTCCGATTCAAGTTATCGAATTTCATTTAGTCCGATCTGGTATCTTCAGCTAGAGGGTGCTTTATGCGATTGACAATTGACGCGGTAACTGGTACAGAGAATTTCAACAGACAGGAGAAAAATGGTTCGTTTGAAAAAAGACTCCGGTCCCGCTATTCAATAGCTTGCTTATTTAATGTACATAAGTATTTCGAAAAAATATATACCTATCCATAAAAAATTTCGACCAATTCAGATAAACGAATGGTAAACTCGACCTGTTCTAGCAGCATCTAGAACCAACTCGATTCTTTCTCATCCTGGGCAGTAGATGGTGGTAACACTAATATTCCGAGCAACGTCATCCTCTTGTAGAACAGATTGGTGATCACTCCGTAAAACACTGCTAGACACTTTAGTGAATTGATGAAAACGACGAAGCCCAACTCAATGACTATGTCCGACTAAAAACACAGCTCACGTGTTATAAAATTGCTAATTTAGTTTGTAGGAATGACTAGTTCCTAAGCGGTCGTTAGTGAAACGGTATTGCCGCTTACAGTGGTACGTGATGGACGTGCAGAGAAACGGTCCGCGGTTTTGGCGGGATGACGTCGAGCACACCTTACGTCACGCTAATGCCGGTATAAGCTAGTTTCGCGAGGTCGTCGCGGCGACACGAAGCCCGGGCAGCCGGGTCTGTTTGCTGTTTGAATGGGGCTCGGGGGCGGCGGGGTTAGTGGTACTTACCAAACCGACACGGGCCAACTCTATACATCAAAGACCTTATACCCCCGGTTCCTCTTCCCCTCCTGAGTCGCGCATCCGAGAGAGGACTCAACGACGAGCTACTCACTCCGTTGTTGTAGCCGTTCTCGGTGCGAGACTCAGGCACACGGCGATGCCCATACATAATCATGGCTCGTCTTTGTCCCTCGAAATTGATTTATTATTCAAAGTGACGTGTGTTTCACAATGTGTATTTACCACGCTACGAAACCTCGCCGGCATGCGCTCTTCGTCGTCCTCCTTCCAACGAGTATATCATACATGTAATGTATACTCACGAGTAATTCGTTAAATTTTATCATCGTCAACGGGATTTTATAGAAACGACGAATTTCTAGCGACTGGTATGAAATACGGATGAGCCTGATGGCATTTGCGGTTCTTCCGCGACCAGGCACTTACAAAGACACCATATGAGCGAATCGTTATGTCCGAAGAATTGTTTTACTCGTGACATTTTCTTCTGTGGTTCCTTTCCGATTCATACGGAGCCACGCCTGCAGTGAAATCATGAGCCTGCTTCGAATACCCCAACCGCGATCTAACATTGTAAATGCCACATTCTCTCGAAGCAAGTCCTTTGTAGTTCCCACAATTCAATAGTATTTATATCCAACTTCTATTCTTCCCACACTTTGTGCAATTCAGTCTTCAGAGCCTCTAAATTCATCAAAGCTATTCTAGATGAAGCACTAAATGAGCCCATGATCTAAATACCTACAGTTAAGACGGGTTCATTGACTCGCTGATGCGATAATTTCTTTTTCTTTTCATCACTGAAAAATCCGAAGCCCGTGTACCGCTTGGATCTTGAGCGTGTTAGGCATGCCTCCGCAATCTAGCATCGCAACTTCGACATTCTCTCGAAGAAAGTTCTTTAGCAGTAACAACGCCGTAAAATGTTGACGCCTCCGTAGCCGCTACTTCTTTGGTACCGATAATTGATAGCCTGGAATTACCGTTGAGGAAGATGACTCCTGTGGGTAAGTCTAAGGACATCGCCGAAGGCGCGACTTTTCGACGTCGCCATGTACCCGATCAACCTTCAATGACGTTCGACCGCGGTGATGTACGGTGTGAGCAAAACTCCCCTGGCATTGATGGACGTCCTCAAAACATCGCAACGTTGCTCACGGTGGACGAAGTCGCGCGTGTCGCGTGGGTGGCGAGCAGCCGACCAGCCGGTCATCAGACACGTAAAAGCCGTTGAAGGGGGTGAAGATATCGATCACGTAATGGGAAGAAGAAAAAAAGAAACATCAGAAATTCCTAACCTGTGGCAATCAATCAACCGCGGCTCTACATCCCTCAAAGATGTAGCCTTCAACAAAAATCTTAATCCGTCTTTCCCTTGGAAGTCATACGGAATTGGAAAACTCCCAAGGAAACGAACTCAGGAGTATAACTCTATCGGCTTCTGTCCTCTTTGCCCGACATTTATACGTTCGTCCATCGTAATTTGGCTCACGCGTTCGCGCGTGAACACGGAGCTGCGGGTGAGGTTGCACAGACTTCCCGGGTTATACCTTCCAGAACGCGGTGGACCTCGTCCTCCGCATCCCCACAGCAAACGGCACTCGGCGTCCCGAGTGACTACGGCATTCTCGACGCATAATCCTGAGATATGAGCGCGTATTATGTGGAATTGTGCGTCTCGTGAGCCCGGGGGGTCTTCGGGGATTCCGGGAGCGGTGTGAACTCGCTTCAGCTACACTACGCAGACCCGCAGCCGCGTTTGAGAAACGGAAAAATCCTCGGCGATCGCTCGCTCATCTTCATAATAGTCGCAACACGTGTCGCAACGTTGCCTTTTTTCTCACATTATACAACAGTCCAGCAGGTTAGTACAGGTTTTCCAAAAACTCAGTGAACTTGAGGAGTTGACAATTTTGAAATGAGCCGAACACCCGGGTTCAAGAATTTTAGTGCATTCAATGACTTCGCATGACTTTTCATCGAGCGTGCAATTGAATTGATCGTTATAAGTAATGCTGTTGATGAACTGATTGGACGAGAGAAAGTGGATCGTCTTCGTCAAGATCCAACGGTCCCACTTCATCCCAGTAGTTGTTGTATCATCGCAGAAGGATCAGTGCGACTCACGCAATCGTGGGTGAGTTGTGAACCTTTGAGGAAAATTCCTCTGCGCAGTTGAAGAGATGCAGATATGATTGGCCGTCTTTGTTCGTTGAGAGAGAAGACTGGAACCGGGTGAATGAAATCTGGATAAGAAGAAGGATGGTGGTGCGTGGCGGAGGCGAGCCTGCACCTGGTTCACTATCCTGAGTGAAACTGACTCTCCTCCGGTGTTTGGAGCCCGTGCAGCCTCTTTGGGATGCGGTTTTGAGCCTGCAGGAAGCTACGGCTCCCCGCGCCTTTCTTACCGGGACGCGAGGTAGATAATACGCGAGATAAAGCATCCTTAGGCTCGGCTTAGGCTGCTACCGTGATGCGCGCCACGCACTTGGACCACCCCGGCAGCCGGTTCCTGGCTGGATCGGCGGCCACGGTCCTCCTCTAGGATTACACCTCGACCGGTCGCGGTATCGCGGGTCCCTGGAATTATCGCCGCACAATAGGGCGCACTCCTACGCCCTTTCGTTATCCTCCCCCTCTGCCCCATCGTCTTCGTTTGCGGACGCGTTTCACGGACCGCGAGCCCTGCATCTACAGCTTCGAGACAATGCGCCCTGTATCATGCCGGATCAGGGTGGATGGTTGGCGTCACCCCATCTCTGGAACCTCGTAACTCAGACCGCGTGGAGATCCACGTTCTTAAATCTCCCAGGAACACTGCTTTTGACGTCTCGCGACTCGAGATATCCACTCCCAACGACAAACGGACGGAAATGCCTATCGGTATAAGGATACCATGCATTATGCAGTCTTACCGCGACACGGATACCGCGCGGGAACCGCCGCTTCAACGGAGTTACACACTGTGTGTAATATACTCTGTTACATTATGTCACCAAGTCATGATACGTCCCTTGTCGCTCCAAGCGGTGTTTCCTAGGAGATTTGCGTCTCGGTCGAATGTCCCCCGTGATCGAGATCCAGGACTTCGTCTCCTGTGTTCTCTGGAAAATACGATGAAATCCCTCGATTGTCGAAACGGGCTTTGTTGTCGCTTGCAGGAAATACATGATCGAAGAAATATGGAGATCATGACTTGAATACTTCACGTCAAATTTAATTGAAAACTGTTGCTTCGTATTTTTTTTTATTTATTTTTTTCCAATGAATCAGTGGCAGGAGGAGGAAGTACAATCGAACAATGATCACCCTGTGTTGTAAAAAATTACTTGTTTCATGATTATTAAAATAGAAGATGACCTTAGACGCGTATACTCATGGTTCAGTCTTGGTTAAAAACTGGCAGAGTATTGCCTGAAGTTTCTGTCCGCGACAATATTTCGATATGGATGTAAGTACCGAGGCAGAACTACCGTCGAGTTGTAAGTCGCACTCAAGAGAACATCTTAAAATTGTCCACTCGTCTCGGAGGGACGTAATACACTTTGAGCATCAAGTGGTTCGATAAGACACTCACCCGACCCGGAAGCCGGGGCTCAAGAGCTAGCAGGCAATTTGTAGCCAACTCGCAGTAAAAACGGTGATATCGATGCTGCTGGTGAAGAAGAAGAAAAAAAAAACGTCTCATAAATTGCATCAGAGATTTTTGTTCCGTTCTGTCCTCATCGAGCGGGGTTCGAGTGAACGGCGAGACAATTTCGCGGTTCAGCAGCGACTCGTCGGCTAACATCGTACGGTACCATAAGACAAGTGCCTGTATAACTCTGGTGAAAAATGCCGGTTATACCAGCTGCGGCGAAGAGCGAATAGCTATGCCCGCGAGAGTATGCTTCCACCGTGTTCTCGTGGCAGAACTCGTGACGTGGGGCAAGGCGGCGGCTCGATTACACAGAGGAGAAGAGGAGGCACAGCGGCGCCGAGCTCAGACCTCGCCGCAGAACCTATCCGGCATAATATGTCCCCCTGTCCCCATCTTCCCGGTGGACCCGGTGTCCTCGTGTCCTCGTGTCTCTCCTTCTGACCCGCCGCCCGCCGGGTTAGATTCCTGCACTAGCGTACACAATGCGAGTTATTGCCGCATCGGATCCGAGTCCTGGCGCCAGCGCCGCGAGGCCGCATAAATTCTCAGGACCCGCGGCTCTGCTGCATGGATAACCTTCGCCACCGTCCAACTTCGTCCTTTGGAGCTTGGCTCTACCGCGTTGCCGACAAGTACCTTATACCTTCAGCTTCTTACCCTTCAAACGACGTTCCTGCAGTTCCATGCAGGTGCTTGAGCCTCTAATCACGCCTCACTTCTGTCGTTGCGTAATTATTCCTCGCTTCAACCGTAATCCGAACTGATTTTGTAGACCGAATAATGTTTTATCACTTGTTAGAACATTTGCATGGTTTGATGGAATATTGAAGTTTTTTTTTCAATCAGCACTTTGTCAAACGCATTTTACGAAGGTCAAGTCTCGCTAAGAATGGATGGGTACAACTATCTGAAATTGAAATCAGGAGTAAGGAAGAAATGTCCAGTAGTATTACTTACCCCAATGATGGTGAACATGAATGAAACAACATCCCTGTACATATCTATGTCATAGGAATGAATTTCAGTAAATTCGAATTATGCAAGCTGAGATATCAATAATTTGACAAACTGTTTTGTAATGAGAACATTCAAAATAATCAAACTCAGGTCTTCTTGATCCGATTCTAATGTTTTGGGCTCATTTTGCTCACTGACCAGATCCCCAACAATTGTCTGAAAAACATTAGAGAAATCTTACATTACAGCATAGTTATAACGCACAAATATAATTGGTGCCGAGCGTTCACTGCACTCGATTTATATGAGTCTATAATTATCCACTATGCAGATAATTATTTGTAAAACTCTCTTGAACCGATCTCTGGAGATTTTCGTGGTAAGTAAGATAAGCCCAAAATATTAAGATGCGATTAAACAGAACACCAGAGTGTAATCATTTTGAACGTAGAAATATAAAACCTTTGCTAATATTCTTGATACCTCTGCTCGTGTTTTAATCAAATTGGCTTAGACTCTCTTCTCTTACATAGCAGGGATGTTGTTTAATTCGCATTCACTATTGCAGGCACAAACAACGTTGGTGGATATTTTTTGAACGGTTGTTTCCCGTTTCGCGACGCTTCTTTCAGGCGATGAATACCATTTATCTACAATTCGAAATCACGGGTTTTCTTCTCGACACGTGAGACCGCGAAGAGGCTACCGAAGGCTGTCTGAGGGCGGATTGGTTGGAACGGTGGTGAAAGGTAATTGAAGAGATCCGAGTCACGGTATCGTACTTACGAAATTGTGCTCCTATCAGACGCGAGGATCGCAGTGATTGTTACGGACCGTGGCAGCGGCGCAAGGCGGCCTCTCCGCAGAAGGAGGAGATAATGAGCGGGTACGCGGATAATGGCGCTTTCGTTATCGCGTTGACATCTGCTCTTAACGAGGGATCGTTGTCACGGGGCTGGAGGCAACACGTGCGTGACACCTCCGGCTGGGCCAGCTACTCCATGTCCCCGTCATAAGGAGAGTCCGTTTCGGGTCGGTAGCGCACCGGATCTCGGCGAGGGTGGCGCCAAGATCAAGCCCTACGATTGCCCTCCGCTTGGCAATTAGCGACCCCTCCTTCACCTCGGACCCAGGCCTCTGGGCCTTTGGGCCCTTCTCACGAGTTCCTACCAGGGTCACCGAAACGTGGAGGCGTATCTCAAAATCTAGGTACCCGTATTATACGCGACCCGAGACCGCGCCCTCTTCTCTTCTCGTCTCGTTCCGTCTCGTCTGCCGCGGACCCTGGTCATTTCTATACCCACCTCGGGCAGTGCCGGCAGCTGAGTTATGGCCGGAAGTATTATCTTTCAACGAACATCAAGTTTTTATCATTTCGAGGCATTAGCCCGGCTTAGATCATGTTAAATTGGTCAAACGGCAGGTTCGTTAAGCGCGGCTTCTTGTTCGAATATCCTTCTCCCAGACCAGGACACGTTAAGCTTAATTCAGATAGTGGATTAGTCATTGGAACAGCTCTCGTGAGAAGTCGTTACCAGCAGCGCAAATTTACAAGTAATACTCCGGTTCGCTCTCTGTGTGTGGTTTTATAGACGAATGTAAGGTTACGGAGAAACGCGCGAGTATCAGGGGTGAATGGAATTGTGAGAGGCAGAAGGAATGCTCCAAGTCGGAAAAGCTTACGAACTCGTCGGCGCGACGAATCCGAGGATGGGAAAGCGCCTCATTTCAATCTGTCGCGATTCCTCCTGCTTCTCTTCTTCCGGAGTACTCCAGGGGTCGTCAAACACAGGCGAGGATATATTAGGATGCATCTCCATAAAAGTTGGAATCGAGCACAGAGTAAACATCAGCTCGGCTTGCACGGATCCAGCGAAGCGACGTCCGGCTCTTTCACGAGACTCAGACGATCGTCTTGCGGCAGCAATCACCGATATTGAGGGTTTCATTTCATCCCACGAAAAGCCGTTCTGGAACGGAGGCAGAGGAGGGGGAGGAGGAGGAGGACACCAATCGCAACCCAGCCCAGCGAACAAAGATATAAGAGTAGAGTGAAGAGGCTGCAGAAGCGAGCGAATAGGACGAATTTTACTTCTCTCTTGCCGACAGTGTTTCCCGGCTGAGGAGTAAAATCGTCACCGAGGTTCTGGAAGACGAGAACTCAATGTTTAAAACGGGCAGATAAAATTAAGTCAGAGAGGTAACCGACGGTCAGAATTTTCGAGAGGAATGGTTTCTGGGTTCTGGTCATCCTCTGTTTCGCAAAATCTTCTATGACACCTCCCTCTTCCCAAACATTATTGAAAACTTATACCCATTACATCGCACCAAGCTGACTGAGTTGACAAGGTAACAGTTGAGTCGTTCCACAGAGTCGAAAGAGAATACAAACAGTAAGATTCAGAGGTAGTCGGTTTATCTCCCATTAATAATTAGTAAGCCGGTGTTAAGTACGACCCGCTGGTCAAGCAGTGGGTCAGCGGGGGTCCAGTCGGAGTCAGACCCGCCCCATGTTAACCTTTGTGAAAAAGGCTGCGACTCACCGATCAAGGTGTCCGGCAATGCGAAGGCGTACCAAACGGTCGGACCTTATACTCGGGGTGTAAATATCATGTCAGGTGATTTTTTTATCGTGGCGTTGTGCGTAGTATACTTAGGGAAAGGAAACTGACAGACCTAACCGGCGGAATGGGATTATAGCGAGGTTCCACCCTTAGCCAAGTGCAAGACGTCGCGCAGGTGGGATTTTAAAATCAGTTCTTCGTTGGTAGCCGGTTGCGCACACCTAGAGCTTGGCTTAATCCGCATTCATCAGCAGTTATAGACATCCTAGGCACAGGGTTAGAGGATAAGCCGGCTCATCCTAGCTCATCCCCGACGCTCCGCCCAACAGTTCTAGGTCATCCCCAGGCCCGACGGCCTTTCCTGCAGCCACCCAGTTTTTCTCCGCCTCATCGAAGGTTGCGAAATCGCGATCTTCGGTGGCAGATACGCGGCTCTGAATTTCCATCACCGTCAGACAAGCTCGTCCTCCGGAGCTTATTTAATCCGACTCTACATTCGTTCCTGGACTCGAGAAGTATTCCGCGGTACCGCGCGTTCGCCTAGAGACAGGCACTACATGCGGGAGATAAAGGCGGGGAGACGACGCTGTACCGATATATAAATCAAATTGACTGCTGCGACGTCGAGCACAGAGTCCCGGAGGAACGAACGGGTATATATAACCCATACATACGTACATACGTGTGCAACGTGACACAGAACGACGGGACACCGCGCGGCCATATACAACGTGTCCAATCGCAAATCCGTTTAATTCGTTCTTTACAGTATAAGTTTAATCCGAATTAAACTGCGCCAGAAGGGCCATAAATCCAACGGTAGCGCGCATTAAGAGGAGCACACCAGCGTGTTTCATCCCCCTCTCGACCCCCCGTCGACCACCGCGGAAACTGACCCACGGAGTACAGACCGAGAATGCATTATACCGACCTAACTAAGCCGCAAGCTCAATTCCTTATCATACAGGTTTTTACTGGTTGTAAATTTAGGGGGGAGGGCGGACGAAATGCACGGGGTGGTTCACTCGCCGTTATTTATCCTGCAGTTCGGCAGTTGCGCCGATGCTGCTGCTGCTCCTGCCCTTCCTGAAAATCTATCGCTGAACGGGCTCCATTACCTACCTTTGCGTTCGATCGTGTCCAATCGCCGCCACAGTGGACAGATAGGTGCTGCTCGGCCACTCCCATTCCGAACTTGATTAACGGCTCCCTATATACGTGCAGGCGGGAACCGTACCGGCAGCTGTCCTTCCTTTTTGATTATACAAGGTGTCTGTCTTTGCCGGAGATAGGATGAAATCGGTTTCCTTGCTCATAGAGCACTTTCTTTTTTTTTTTTTTTATTACGAATCTTTTGTTATATTACTAGAAAATAACGTGACGATTGTTTCGTTATCTGATTATATAATCAAGGAAGGAAAAATGTAAAGAACGAATAATCGGGTTTGTAGACGGAAACGAGGCGTTCACTTACAGCCAAATAATTGCACGCCTGCCGACTACGATCGGACATGACGATAGGAAAAAAAAATGAAAGAATGTAACTAAATTGCGTTACACCGGAAGTACAACGGCGTACACTGGTTCTCGTAAACCAGCCGAGAAACAGGAACTGGCGTTGCAACACTAGCGGGAATAATACTTATATTACAACTAGGTAAGCATGTACGCGATCAACTCAATGAACTCGCGGATTGCGAAATCTTTCATTCTTGCGTAGGTCTACACCATGTGCTCGAGCTAGCTAGTATATTTTATGAGTTATGTTTTACCGCGCCGGTGAATTAATTATTGAGCAATAATATTGTGCCTACCTGTGTTTCTCCTATAATCGTACGAAGCTGACGCTGCTTGTCTGTAAAGAAAGTTGATACCTACCTGTGTATATCGTACATCGCATACATACTTAAGAGCAGCTAAAGCGTATATGCTCAGAAGTTGTACTCAAAGCGAGTGTTTCTGTTTGCTAAAAACTCTAAGAAATTGAATTTCAAAAAAGCGATTGATCACTGAGATCACTTTCTTGTTCTTCAAGCTACAGATTAAAACTTAATTGAAAACTGATTTAATTCTGAGGAACAAAATTCAAAAAAATCTGTTCCAAAATATCCACGGTTCAGATACCATTGAGCAGCAATATACTTGCTTCTATTCGTATAAATTGTATCAGAATTCTTCACTTCTGCAAATGTCGAACTTGAGTGTACAAACGTAACAAAAAGGAGTCTCCCCTGATTGCCGAGTATCCGTATCAAAGTGACTACACGAGCATCCAACGTCGAGGATATGATACCGAGTGTAAGTGCAGACACGTGATACATGGAACTGAGAAACGAGGATCTTCAGCGATGCGTAGAGAATGAGTAGCAAACATCGCGTGGCGTTTGCGAATGAGCGTAATGAGGGGCACGCGTGTGGCGGCGGTGAGGAGCCAGCAAAGGGGATGTGAGGGGGCGTTGATACACACGTCCCGTACAGCGACAGAATCGGCACCACGACTGCAGGGGCATTGTGCACTTTATGGGTCCAGCGTCCCGTTACAATTATAATTATTCACGGGATTCTGTGTTTTATTGTTCGTCTCGACAATGCCGGGGCGGTTTCGGGGTGCGTCGCTCGGTGCGTGCGCGCGGCACTAAAACCGTATGTAGCACGCACCCAGAAAAACCATCGCCTCCTAGAATCCGCCTCGTGTCGAGTTCACCCCGTGGCCTACACGCCGCCTAGTTCCAAACACCCGATCGGACAAAGCCTGGGTAATTCTGATTTATAACGCTAATTGTTGCGGTAAGTCGACATAAATATTCGACTCGGCGTCCGCCGCGAACCCCCCACTTTGCCCCTGAACTACGGCGCAAAAGCCACGTGTCACCTTGCTTGTCCCTGAACCAGCCGCTCTGCGTTTTCTACTACTTCTCTCCTATTCTTCGTTTTTTTCCCGAAGAGGTAGAGCCAGCTACTGAATATTCAATTGCATATCTGAACCACTTAACTACCCAAACACAATTTTTCCTCATTTATGCTCCGAATAATCATAGTCGTTTGATGTCTGGACTTCAAAGTTGGCGAGGTTACCCTGGAGGTCATTTAGTGAACGAATAATCAGGCTCTGGGTGACATTGCTTTAACCCACATTAGGCACTTGGTGAGGTCAAATTCAAACAAATCAGGATTGAGAATGCTAAGTTCTTTGCAGAGCTGTTGGGACAGTTCCTGATCAGGTGCAGGAAACCAATTAGTTAATCGTTCGACACGAATCATTAGAATGCATGGTTATAACTACATCATGAGAGTTGATAAAGGTGCCAAAGATAGTTTGAACCGTTTTCTCGGAAGCTTTCTCGGCACGGGATCCACGAAGGTGGGTTAATATCGTCTCGGGGTGTGAAACTTGAGGAATTACGAAAGACACGCTTTATTGGGGATATTGGTGCAACGGTGCGATACGGAGTGGCGGACAAACGCGCAATATGTACGGCTGGTCGGTTGGTCGTTTCTATGAAACCTGGGGGTCAGGAATGCCGGAATGCGGGACACGCCGAGGCGCGGAGAGCGATAGGAAACTCGGGCGACTCATTCATCGCATATCGCCGATGTCCGGTCCGATATGAGATATCGCCGATATGCGATAATCCGTAGAAGTCACTAGTATATTGCCGCCATACCTCAGCCGCCGTGACATACCAAATGACGCCACTCCCGAGCCATTAGTTTTCCCCGCGGCGTGCCTCCGCTCTATCTACCCCAATACTTCCGTTTCGTTCCGCCGTCTCGATCTCTCTCTTTCTCTTCTTTCATATCACCAATAAAACTCGCGTTTTTCCACCTACGTGATACGTCTTATCGACCAAGTGCTCTCCGCCCTGCACAACGACAGTACGAGTACCACATCTCAACGTCTGTCACATCGCTACACGAGGACTTTCGAACACTAAGGGAGTCGGAGACGGTTTGATGGCAGCTTCTAACTCAATCTCGTCTCCTGTTCGAATTCAGTTTCGCGTATTAATATCGCCATCAGTCAAATTTTATGCCCCCTACCAGAAGCCAGATGGAGAATTGGACTCGATTGACATTTGAATGATCTGCAACGTCACCTATTTAAGGAAGCTACTTGGTTGTAAGGAAGCTTGGTTACCTCGAGCTTGAGTGATTTCGGGGGATGTTCCTTCGCTCGGTTTGATTACCTACACTACTCACCATGGCTACCTGCTTCCTCTGGACCTCTTTATGTGGTCGGTGTGGTAAATGAAAAAAAGGCGGTCTACCACAGGGTTGGAATTTTTCTTCGTGCTCTCAGAGATTGGCGTGAGTGTATCCAGGTGGGGCTCAACGCCCGGGTTGAAAGCCGGAAACGCTCCTTCACTTGTCAGAGGATGAAACTTGGAAAAAGTACGAATTTCTCGGAAAAACAAGAAGCTTTTCTCCGATGTTTAGACTAGGTACTCATTATTAGACTTGGACTCGAGGCTTGAGTATTAAAAGTGCGGATCAGGATGCAAAAGTGTAAAACGTGCAGGCATTTGCTCTGGAGGCGGATACAACCGGAATACAATACAGTAAGCCAAGTTTCACGAGGTTCAGGGATGCAGGGGCGGCTCGCGCTTGGACGTCGTATTAATATCGCATATCGGACAGCCGGGGACTGGCCGCCACCGCCACAGCCACCACCGACGACGAGCATCGACCGCGGCCACCAGCGATATGAAATGATCGCGTCCCCGTCGGGGAGAGCTCCGCAAATAGTGGGAAATAATTGAAATCCCTCGGGCAAACACGATATCCGGGCTCTAATCAATCCGTCACGTCATGCCGAGGCCCGCTTCTTCCTTATCTGTGTTGACTGCTGCTCCTTAACGACGACCGACGAAGAATAATCGAGAAGGAGCTGGAAGAAACCACCTGACGACGAACCCGGAGCAGAGCTAGACGACGGCTAAGACGACGACGACGACGAAGAGTCATCGCCGAGATTTTCACCCTGGGGTCCGAATCACCCGTAGAAAATTCCTACTTTCTCAGCAATTTCGGAAATTAATAGCGACCTAAGTGGCGGCTAAATTATTACCTCGTAAATATCTCCACACCCTCGCTTATACTCGTTGCAGACACGGCGTGCCCGTCGACGACGAGGGGGATCCGTTCTTTCGGCACCAACGTCGACTTCCAGCGTTCCTTCTTTCCGGGGGTGAAGAAGAGAGTTTTCTGGTCTATTTCACAAATGTGCATGCTTCGCAATTTCACTAATCCCGATGATCGGTGCAGCGCGCTGAAAGTGTAGCGGGTACTTATGGACACGGGAATACGACTTCCTGGTAGCTGAATCACGGATGTCAAAGACGCGTTACCTCAAATCCGACAAAATGATTTCCTCCACAGGGAATAACAACGCTGTGTTTACCTTCGTGTGATTTATCGCGACCCGAGGATTTTCCTGGACCCGATGCCATCGTTCGCCTTCTACTCAGTTCGACGTTCGTACTCAGCCTTGCCTCTTTTACTTATTTCCTCCTATTCTATGAGCGGCTACGTGCTTCTCCGGCACCCTCAGCAATCCCATATTCACGGTCTACGCGGTGATAATCATAGCGCAGATGTCACGCAATCGGGCGATGACTCTTTCGTTTTGACAAGCTTCGCCGTTTTTCGTAAAATATACTGTGTCATTTTGGTGAAGTTCGATCAAAGCTGCGTATTTGATTAACAAAAAAATTATAATAATCGAGAAATTGACATTTTCTATACCCTTAGGCTACGTCAGTTTGAATTCATTATATCTTAAATGAAAAAAATTCCTTGTACAATGCCAAGTTCTGAACTGGTTTATTCTGAAAGTAGATTCCTCGGGACGATTTGAAAACGTGAATAACTTTGAATCAACAGAGAATTTGCAGGGTGTTTTTACCAGACATTGTCATATCCGTCCCGTCTGTTCGTCTCTTCATTGCAATACAATGCACAAAAAGCATCGTTTATAAATCGAGCATACCAAACCATTCACATGATTTCTGGCCTGATTCCATTCAATATCCATGATTCTGAGTAGGTGCCTTTCACCAATTCTCCTAGTAGTTTCACCTTACAATAAGAAATCTCCCGAAAGTTAATTGACCCGATCAAGCATATCTAAAAGAGTATTGTAGCGAGTATAAAGTGCGGAACAGGCGACGTTGTCGACGTTGAGAATTCCTCAGTAGGTGAACCAAGCAATGAAGAGCGATCGTTCGCCGGGTTCCCGCGTCGAAGAATTACAAAGTAAAATCAGTTCTTCGTTAGACCATCGCGGCGGCACGAAGAAGAAACCACGCCGCGGGTACTTATATCCCTTTATAGTACCTACTAATAGGTAGGTGGATGCATAATATATCTCATTATCGAGTCTAAGGTCGAAGAAGCGAGTGAATATCCCGAGGAACAATCACGCGTATACATACACGCCCGGTCTCGCACACATCGACGGTGACGTCGGTCCTCAGCGTCGACGGAAGCCGGGGGCAGCGGGACAATGCGGCCTCGGTGGGCATTGTATTAAGGATAATTCCCGCAGCCGTTCTCCCGACGGTGGCGGCCATTTTCTTAGCGCGTCGAGACAATAATTCGAACAATTAGATCGAGCTCGAAGCGAGCTGCAGGTAGCGGCACTGCATCCACGTTTCTTTCCTCCAGGGGGGGGGCGGGGGTGGCCGGGAATCGTCAGGGTATGAGGAACATGGCCGCGCGGCCAGGACGTCTCCACCTTTTTATTGTCACGGTGCGACTGCGAGGCACACTTATTCGCCGGTTCTCTCCTCTCTCTCTCTCCCTCCCTCCCTCGCCCTCCTCCCTCCTCTCTCTTCTCTCCTCTCCGTGGGGCTTATTTATCGACGGTTGCTCCCGAGTGGCGCTAGCCTGGCATTTTAATTGCGGCTCTTATGCCACACCGACGGGCCCGCTGTCCTCGCGCATTAAAATGACCCCCGACTCCCTCGCTCTGCCACGACGACGCCGCTCTCCTTCACCCTTCGCCACCATGCGCGTAGGTACCTTCGCCGCCCCCTCGTTCGGTGTACCAATAAGGCGGGGGTGGAGACGGCGGAGAGGGCCTCTTCTCTTCTGCCTCCCCCTCTCGCCCCCTCCCCCATCCTCGCTTTACCCCGATACCTGTGCGTGATACGTGGGTGTTGCCCCGCCGAGCGCCACCGACCTCTACCCCGGACCCTGAACGCGTATTTCAACGAGTTATCAGCCGCAGATCTACAGGGAGTACGCGAGAAATTATTTATCAACCCGAACCCCCGGTGTAGCACTCGTCGTACCAACCCAAGGAGCGCGTTCTCGGTCTCTGCGAATTTTCCGCTGTTGTAGTGGAAATTATCGTTTTGTGGTCCGAGTGACTTTACGGATCCGTTACCTGGCTGCGGTCAGGATTTCCTTTCGACACTCTAGTTATATAATTATCGTCTCTTGATTAGTTCGCCTCGAATTGTTGATCGGTGTCCAATCTCATAGAATTACTATTCAACACCTCAACTATTACCCTATAGACGCAGGAAAAGGTACAGGAGCATTTTTTACGAGAACGTGAAAATGTAGTTGGTGATTGGTTTCGATATTATTTTTATTGTCGATTATCGTTATTATACAGTATTATCTTTAAGTACAAGGCTAAAAACAATATAATATTATACAATGTAGTCATTAATCGGATACTGACTATGGTGCCACGTCTGAATCATTATGGAAACGTTGGGAACTTAAGCCAGGCAAGTGTCCACACAGCAAAATTTTATGAAAATTTAAACCTGAGCCTGATTGGGCGATAAAAACCCTCATGGAAAAAATCTCAACTTGGATGTAAATTCGCACCCCCAATTCATAGATAATGATAATTTCCCATAAGAAAAAAGTCAACGGTACGAATTTACAGCATCCAAGATGGAGGAGTTTTTTTTTTTTTTTTGATGAAGGAAGAAAATTCTAAAACAGGAACGAAACCCCGAATTTCTGTTGCACGAATGGAAGAAGAGAATGATCCAGCTTCGGGAAGGTCTTGAAAATCCTCCGTGACCTGTCGTTGACGGGCCTGACGAAACGCTGGATGCGCCAGGGTGAAGAGGTGACAAGGATTGTTTAAGAGTGCGGTTACAAGGAGGATCGGTATAGGCATACAGAGGCAGGAAGTGAAGGTGTGGTTTGTAACTCGGCGAGCCTCGGCAAAGACCCCGATAATCCTGGTGAGAGCGCATTACCCACCCGTTGAATACCCCTTTAAAATTTTACCAAAGAAAATATTTGTCGGGCGTGTGGGCCATTGTGTATCGACAGATTTTGGGCTGGTCCCTCGACTCCGTATATAGATAGAAGTCGGTGCTGCAGAGGGCAAGGTGTCGGATCCAACAAACCTGAAGGATGCGACGTGTCCGACTTTCTGAATTTAATAGTAAACGTTATTATTAATTCCGTGGTCGTCGGGCTGGCACAATCAATTCCGGGAGTCGATAGTATCGCTTCGCAACTTCCAGGGAAAACAATTACGCTGATAACCGTCGTAATAACCGTAATAACGTTACGCTCGGTACGTTCTCCTTACAGGAACAGGATATCCCTAGATCTCAATCGGATCCTGGTAGAGACCCGCCTGTTCACTCCAGTGATGCAAAGAATCTGTAAGGATTAGTTTTACTGTTGCTTTCACCAATATTTTCAGTGAAAAAAGTTCTTTCAATCTCAGATCAGACACCGAAAATCTGAGCAACTTATATTACCACTCAATTACCACCGAACGCTTAAAGTGATCCTTTTCGCGGTGAAGGATCTAACATTTTATGTATAGTTAGATCTGTTAGCACCACGATCATGACACCACGTTCTCCCTAGAATTATAACTGGTCGTGAATTTCCTCTCACATCGTGATCGATTAGTGATCCATAGTTCTCTTGCTCTTCCTTCTCCTCGGGATCAAGTCCAACCTTTCTTTGACGTTCTGTTCGATTAAATAACGTCGCTGAAAGAACCTGATCAAAAAAAAATTGTAAACCTTCCGTTTGTTTTTGGTAAGCATTTAAAACTTAATCATCTATGGATCGCTTCGGATTACGATATGAGAGTGAACGATAACCTTTGTATTTTTTTTTTGTTTTTCTTTCATTAAGAAACTTTTATCTCTGTTACGAGGTTTTACAAGTAGTTAAACGTGATTGTTACTTTAACATTTTGTATGCAAATGCATATGTCACTGTAACTGTAGGCATGTTACATTTAATAATAACAACATTTCTAGTTGTCTGAAGAGGACCCTCCTCAGGGTGGAAACGTCAAATCTTGACTTTCCATTCTATTGACATTCGACACCGAGAATCTCTTCGCATCAGTTTTACTCTTGATAAAATCCGTTGTTGTAATTCTTCTCCGAGACTCCAAGACGCGCAATACGCGATGATCATGGCTGCCAGAGTTGCGCCACAATTGCTGAACGCTATCCGCGGATCTCGTCGTTCGTTCGTGGGAGGCGAGAGCGAGGCTGGAACCGACGAAGAAGATCCTCCATGAGGAATGGCGATGAGTCGAGTCACACTCTGGGTGACAACTCGCCCCCTGCGCTCTACCCCCTCCCCCGTCTTCGGATACCGTTGAGAGACCGACTGCACGTTGCCTGTGTTCGTTTAGTTAGCCGGGGGGGCCTCGGAGAGTGATGTCACACCATGCCTGTTCGATCCACTATCGCGAATTTTAATGATGGTGCAAATGTCCCGCGAGACGTCGTGTGTATTATCTCGGCTTAGGCCGGATGCGAGGGGGCCGCCCACGTACCGTACACGAACGAACCATCCCGGACCACGCATCGTCTGGATTCGCCATGGCGAAAAATTTATAGACCATCCGATTCTGTCGTTCATATTCGGAAAGGCTTGGACGAGCTTTCTTTTGCACACTGAGAGAAATTTTGAGTTCCAGTTACCGCTCAGTCCTTAGCTATTTTCATTTTTTACCACAATCGACAAAATATAGTTCTAGGTAGAAAACGAAAATTAGTTTTTTAGCTGTTACCGGAAACTCTAGTATCCGTTACTATTCTTTCTCAGTACGATCACTATTACTATATTTTCTTTCAACCAACTTTTTTTTTTTAAATGTAGAGCAAACCTCAGAAACTGATTTTGCGTTGCAATATTCAAACAGTTTTTTTAACGATACCTGTCTTACTGAATTTTTCTAGTTACTGTGACAAATGAAATTTTTCTCAGTGGAACGTCTGCCGATTTCTCACCGTTTACAAGAAGTGACGATGATTTTTTGTTTCGTTTGTCAATAAAAACGTATCTGTTATTCCACCGGGTATAAGAAGCCGAGTCTGCATTATACGACGTTAACTAATGCGACAGATTTTTCACCGTCAGATCGTTAGCGATCAGAGTAGGTATAGGTATTATAGGTACACAATTGCAAGTGTTCGTTATAACGGTCCGCTACTTGCCCGTCGTACTTTCCAGGTAATGTTATACATTTCGTATAAGAATAAATTAACGTTCGTTGTTAATACGCGTATCTTTACGGATCTGTGTACAACTCACAGTATCGAATTTTCGATCGACACTTTATTTCATTCGTTTTAACGTCGCGGGTTTACATGGCAGCATATACGAAATACATCATTTATAACCTGATAAACAAAGATGAAAGAAAAAACCAGAAGTATCGCATTTCCGTTAATTTTTCGCAGATGGATGCATAATTTTTATCTTTCGGTTAAGCAGTTATTTGTTTAATATAAGTGAGCTTCATTTATCACTGGTGATTGTAATTATTACTCGTTAATAATACCGAAGTAGTTGAATATATTTACCTATAACTTCCATTCACCGCTTGTAGAGGTCAACTTATCTAAAAACGACTTTTTAATTTTAAAAAGTGACTCACAAGATTCAACTATTCGTCATTTTAATGAAAAAAAAAAACAAATACATTTACCACTATATTCCTTCGAATGAAATCTACATACACTATTTTCGATATCGAATTACGTTATTCGTACGTTAAATTGTCTCGTAAAACTTATTGTTGCAACTTTGCGGTGACTAAGAATATGTTTTGACATTGAAATTGAGAATAACTTTGCAGAATTTGGACTATCGATGTTTTAAAAAAAGTTCTCAGTAAAGGCCTACAAACATTGTAGCTACTAAACTATTTTTGTTCTCGTAACGATAAGGGGAATTAGATGAGGAAGGGTACGTCCATTATATTAATAAAAGAAAGGGATTTTCGCAGCGTCAAATATCTAATTCTTTTACGTCAGGCTACCAAACCATACAAAAAAAGAAGCACTCGCATTGTGGTTTCATTGATCCACTTGAAAAAAGAGACTTAACTGGTACATATGATGCTGTAAAAGCGTGATAAAAAGTAACAAAAAGTGATACGAGCTGCTATCTTCGATCCGCAAGTACATTTATGGAAGGTTTCACCTTTAGCTGGCACCTTTATCTTGTATAACATTACTGACACCTCGGGGTCGCTGAAGATTTGTTTACTATTAATAAATTTTTATCGATCATTATTTGGCTCGACTAAAATTTGATGATAGTAACGAAATACTTATTTGTTAACAGTAAATAAAATCCTTTCTCAGTAATATACACGATTTCTAGGTAGACTTGGATGTCTTCAAATATCCAAGTCTGTGGATTTCGATCGCAAAAAAAATAAAAAAGATAGAAAGAATAACAGCCAGATTCTACATGCAATTGTGATAAAAAATATACCGTAACAGATTTTAATTTTACACGCAAGAACGAAGATATGGCGTGAAGAAAAAGAAACAGTGGTCACGATTTGATATAAAAACGTTGGAACAAGTGTCGAAAAGCGGATGTATAATGTAGGTGTGAAGTATGTATATTTATATGTAATAAGGTGAACAAGGATGCTGCAGTGCAGTAGCCGCATAAGGCATTCGGTGTGTGTCTCGTTTAATCAGAGTTGAATGTTTTACGCTCGGTCATTAAAGCGAAATGGCTCGTGTTATACCTGAATACATAAACCGAACAGTAATATCGAGTTTACGCCGCTTTTATTTAAATAAAGTTGCCCTTGCCCCGCGTGCACGCGGCGTTTCGAGTTAATAGCGCCGGCCGGGATTCGCGCTGACGAAAGCCGGACGAGCAATTCGAGAGTTAAGGTACGCAGGAACACGGATAGGGAGAGGAAAAGAGAGGAGGAAGCGAAAAATAAGGAAAGGGCCTCGCGTTCGACTCGCGCGAATCGCGCGTAGGATGCTGGATAACGAGGTCTGCGGTCGCGGAAGATCTCTTCGCTCTCCTCTCTCCTCTCCTCTCTTTTCGTCCTCATCCTCATCCTCATCCTCTCGTTATCCTTCCAGCCGCCGGCCCGTTAAGCGGCGTTAAGGGTGACTTGATCGCTCTGTCGCGTATTTGGATCCGATAAAGGTGCGATATTATTATGCGAAACGGAAATGAATGATTAGTCATTGACGACAGACCGGAAGCCGACCTCGGCGAGAGTGACTTAGTCTTAGAGAAAACTTAGCATTTAGAATTTAAAAGTGTTGAAAGTCGAAGTATGAAAAAGTGAAATATTGGAAAGGTCAGAACATAGAATTCCAAACTGTAGAATCATCGGAAGCATTCCACTCGATAATGTAGAATCGTATATAGATTATAGATTTTGCTGTTACACGTCCTTTCTATACTTTGTCTTTTTGTATATCGATTTACCATGTTTTCAATTTTTTTTACTTGAACTATCCACATTTTTAAATTCTCCGAATAAAGGTTTCGCGTTTGTGAAATTTGGTTTTCTGGTTCATTTATCGATCAGCAATTCAAGTTTTTTGCTGCTACCCGCAGTTGCAACGTTCAGGAAGTTCAGAAGACGTGTGGAAGAGTGTCGGGTTTATGGTTTACGCTCTGTTAACGAGAGTCGCGCCAAGTCATTGTCTCCGCAACTTAAACTCCTCAGACTTCCGGTCGATGGTTATAATCCTGATCAGTGTCTGAAGAGCGTCTTGATTCAAGGATTAAACTACAAGTACGGTATACTGGAGCTGAGCAGAGACCGGAACAGGAAGTCCGGAAGACGGAAAATTATAAATAACGATGAGGAATATTCTCCGTCATTTTGTATATAATGGAATCGATCTAGATTATTCTTTCTCCTTGCCTTGGCTCATATTCATCAAGCCATGAAACTCGGACGGTAAATTATACGATCGAAACGAAGTAATTGTTGCGTTATTATACACGTACATATATAGGGGCTGAACGATCGACTCGAGGTTATAGTTGAGCTTGATTATACACGGTGATAAACAACGCACTGTTCAATACGTTATTATGGCCTGGGAGTGAAATAAACTGGTAATAACAGTGAATTACGTCCGACGTTTTTTCTCCTCTTCTTTTTTGTTTCTTATTATTATTTTCTTTTCCTTCTTCCTCCTTCCTATTCTTCTTCTTCTTCTTCTTCTTCTTCTTCTTCTTCTTCTTCTTGCGTCTGAGATCCAATTACCGATTATAAGCACAATGTTTACTTTCGCTTGGGTCTCATCAGCAGCGAATTGCTTCATCGAATTGCCGGCCCGGCTAACTCGATCGTCGCGTCAGCGATTCACTCCTACGCGGTGTACGTGTACACCAGAGGGAAACAGTCACATCCGGTTGTCTTATCGCGACTTTCGAACCGTTCGCACCCATCTGCCAAATGCCAATGCATCAAATTTTTATCTCACCATTAATGTTCTCGGAATTGTAATTATACCTAACATACATTACAGTACAGTGAAAAATGAATCCTGTCGTGTATCGGCTTCGGCTTATATTATTGTGTCTATAATATATCGACACGTATAAATGCAGCGAGTGATTCGCTGCTCATCTGTTTTAAAATACACCCAACGTCAGCCTGCGTGCATAATATGCGTGCAAACTTGTTAACGAACGCGTCAGCGAAACTGATTTCTTATTGTTAATACGTGCGTGTGTGCGTGTGGGGGGGGGGGGAGGATAATAAAATATAAGAAGCGAGGCATACGCTCACGTTCGCAAACCACATCATGTCCGATGTTTCAAAATGTACCACTTCACGTCTTCGCGTATGAGAAAAGTGATTTTACATTGAAGTACAAACGTATTTAGAAATTTTTTTTTGTAATCGACAGATTACTCTCAACGGCGGACAAAAAATAAAAAATATAATAAAAAAAAATCGTTGCAGGAATAATGAAAGAATGAGGATTTTTTTTATTTTTTTTCTTTTTGTACAAAATAAAATCGTTCGTCTGTTTGGGTCAAAACTTGCAAGTTTTATTTCGAAATATTCATCATTTACGGTAAATAAAAATTAACCTACTCATAGTCTGTAACACGTAGTTTACAATTACGATATTTTAATATATACTTGAATTGAATTCTGGACTTAATGGCGTGTTTGGATAAAGGTGTTATTTTAAAAAATTCTTCGTACCGAATTTCCACGACTCGATGAAAATCCGAGGAAAATTCGTACGTCATCGAACCTTCACGGCGCCGGGAAATTCTCACTCCGGCCCAATTACATTTCAAATTAGCCAGTTACAACAACCTGCACAGAGCATCAAGGGGTGTGTTTATCTGCAGCGGTTTAACGCGATATAATACCGCCACGCGTAATACGGTTTATACGCGCGAGATAACATTGACGAGATAACATTTCCCGCTCTCGCGATCTAATGTAATAATAGTTACACTGTGATACGTACTCTACACAACATTCGTATCGTTACACGCGTACCAAGGGGATACACGGAATTACATCTAATTGCGAGTTCTCTCCTGCAACAACAGGGCTGACTGGACGACATTTTAATACGTACTTTTCACCGGGATTTTTTGTACGAAATTAATCAAAAAATTATCGGAGTTGGGGATGAAAAAGAAAGAAAAATCGTCCGCTTGTCCGTACTGACAAAAATTTTTAGTTCCGGTTACCGCTCAGTCCTTAACCATTTTCATTTTTTACCACAATCGAAAAATATTGTTCTGGGTAGAAAATGAAAATTAGTTTTCTAGCTGTTACCGGAAAGTCTAGCATCCGTTACTATTCTTTCTCATTACGATCACTGTTGCTATATTTTCTTGCAACTGTTGCGAAAATTTAATGCTCGTGCAAGAATAAATTGATGTTAAAGCCTTCTTTAATTAAAAAAGTAGAGTAAACCTCAGACATTGATTTTGCGTTGCAATTACCAAAAAAGGATCGACAATAGCGCAAAATGGTTACGCGTACCTCGTTTTTCGTAATCACAACAATATTTAAACAGTTTTTTTTAACGATACCTGTTTTACTCAATTTTTCTAGTTACCGTAACAAAGGAAATTTTTGTCAGTGCAGCTTTGATAAAACAATGTAAATTTAAACAGGAATTTAATATCGTAACAAGTCTTTAAACTTCATCGTTCAATAAATTATTGCATACACAAGATTACTATTGAAGCAAATATTTTCTGGGATTCAATTTTTCTCTTTCAATTTTTCTCTTTCTGCCATAAAGTGAACATATGACAGGATATTTATACATATATATATATATATATATATATAAGTATAGCACAATTCGTAGAGTGTCAGACAAAAGCCCAGCTATTAGTTCCAAGTTTTTGTTATTTTTTTTTTCCTTTCTGTTTATCTTCTTATTTTTTTCCTCCTATTTTTACCTGACAGATTAGTACGAGGTTTGGCTTATTACCTGCCCGAGGTCGAAGAGCACAGGTGACGTAACACGTCGCAGGCCTTACCGCCTACGTGGATCGCAGCTTTCTTTTCCCAGGAGACAAATCTTGCCATTTATCCATTTCTGATTTTTTTTTTTTACTGTTTTTGCTTTCCATTTTTTGTTTCTCGGGTTCTGTCTCGTTTAAAAATTCATTTCTTCTCGATTGTCGAGACGTTTTCTTTTTCGTCATTTTTTCATTCAAAAGAGCACAGAAGACACGTATATTCATATACCTATTATATATATATATATATATATATATATATATATATATACCCATACGAATTCAACTGACCGTTGTATCTGAGAAAACAAAAAGAAACTTGAAACAAGTATTCCGGTGGAAGGAGCAAAGAGCAGGATCTCGAAAGTTGTCACCTCGCTAGGATGTCGTGTTCCAGGATCGAGGAATCCCAACCGTGTTCTTGGCGGCTCATTTTTTATTCCCACCCTTTTTCACCTCTCCATCCTTTTATTTATTTTATTTTTCTCTATCGCCTTCTTCGTTATCCGTCCGGGATTGATTGCGAACCTAAAGTAGACGGAAGCCGAAGAACGGCTGAAGGACGTCCGGTGCAAAGATGAAATCGAACGAGCTTGCAAGTCCAAAAGGTTAGTTCGACTTTCGTGCGAGAGCGTTTTTCGAATTTTCGTGAAAACGAAAGTTTTCCGCAACCCATGCCGTCCGTAAAAAATGGGCACTCCTCTCGGATTGACGAGAATCCTCCCGCGGTATTCGAGATCCTTGTATCTGTCCCAGGGGACTCGGCGTCGACTATGCGACGAGAGGACGTCGCCGTCGCGGCTCATCAAAAGGCGCCGCCGTCGGGATATAAGGTTACACTTGCGGCCTAATAGCCAAGTATTAGGTGCGCCTTCGGCGAGCTTCGCATGATCGAGGAGCCCGTGTTTCTACCCGAGCAGATCTGGCGCCCAGCTCTTACCTGTGCCGCGGGAGATGAGAGCCATGCACCTCCATTCGGAGTCGCTCGAGCGTTGCCTGTAGACAAGCTACGTGTCGTCGAATTGACAATGGGGACTTGATCGAAGGCGTCTCACAGCCTCCTTACAGGATCCCTATACACGGATCTCGGTCTCGCTGCATCCGCGCAGCGAGTCGCCGTCTTCACTTTTCGTAAATTATCGGTGCTGGATTCTATCGCGTCTTACAGAAATACTCGATCGTATGTGTGCGGTGCGCATACATGCGTGGATTCGAGTGGGAAGCTTACCCGGAATATGATCCCGGCACATCAAACGCGGTTTCGAGTTTTTTTTTTTTTTTTTTTTCGTTAGGGGGGAGACTTTTGCACGCCAATTTTTCATACGCCGATAAAACTATCGTCACTGGTCCTTGCGTCCACAAGCGTATTATTTATCGTGTTGTTTTTCCAAAAATCTGCGCGTGTCATGAATCGCGGAGAAATCCGCTGCACTTGCCAATTATACTCACAAGTGCTATAGAATGGATGAATTTGGCACCGTCGTAATTTAATGTGAAAATATGATTCGGTATAGAAAACTTCCGATACCTCAGTGTTGAGATGTTTCTGCTTCAAAAAACCATATGTTTGAATCATCTAATAGTTTTTTTCTACATCTTTTGGTCGTTAAACAGTATAATATTTTACATCCATTTAAAATCCTCTCTGTTCTTCCCCATTTCCAAAATAGTTTCAAAAATCCATTTACCGATTGCCGACTAATTCGATCACACGGAAGCACAAGCCACCGGTTTCGAAAAGTAATCAACTCAGAGTATTGGTTTAAAAATATTCAAATCCGCAGACACAACTCTCGTGATCTGAAAAGTGCGTATTAAAAAGATCGAAGATCTGGTCCTCGCCAGAGCTGCTGCTGCTGCTGTTGCGGCTCGAAGAAAGGTGGCCAGTCATCGCGCTGGTGTGTTAGAATGACGGATTCCTTCGCCGAGCTATTTAGCTCGGAGATACCGATCTCGATTGCGGACGGAGGATCCTATCTCAGCATCCTGGGATTAGGCAGGTGGCTAAGCCATTTGAATCAGTCCAGCGGAAAGAAGAATCGAAGCACCGCTCGATAGAGACCGAAATCTATCCGCGGAGTATCAACAGCAACGTACATCTTGAAGTTGCAATGTCCGGAACTGGAAGAAGGGCTGACTTAAGTATTTAATATCGTTTTCTTCTCGAAGTTGAAAGTGTGTTAATGATTGACCGAACTATGGTATAATTGCCAATGAAAACGGAGTGCTGCAGGGTACATTGGAACGGTCATTCACTTGGAAGTCACTAACGATCATCAATCCAATGCTGAAGGATAGCTTGACTTTCACTGATTTCCAAGTGATACCTAAACGTTGTCTGATCTCTTCAACTTCTGAGTGATCTCCAAGTGATTTTCACAGTGTACATTGGAACGGTTATTCAGTTGGAAGTCACTAACGATCATCAATCCAATGCTGAAGGATAGCTTGACTTTCAATGATTTCCAAGTGATTCCTAAGCGTTGTCTAATCTGTTCAACTCCTGACTGATCTATAAATGACTTCCACAGGGTGCATTGGAACGGTCATTCAGTTGGAAGTCACTAACGATCATCAATCCAATGTTGAAGGATAGCTAGAGTTTTACTCATTTCCAAGTGATTCCGTAACGTTGTTCAATCCATTCGACTCCCGACTGATTCCCAAGTGATTTCCAACCGATTACTTGACTGAATTGATCATCCCCGATTGATCGTCCTAATGGAGGAAGAAGCGGATGCTGATCCGAAGGTCTTCGACCGTCATCACCGAAGGAAGAACCAAACCAGTGATTGTCGACGGCATGTATCACAAGATGGAAACAGTTTAGTGTGCCTGGGAACAATGCAGAGCCTGGGCTCGAGTCTTGGAGTGAGTGTGCGAAGGGCGCTTTGGCCTGGGTAAGATATTAGCGAGACAAATAGCTCGTCGGTCGCTATTCGCAGGTTGGTAAACACGGTGTCTCTAGACGCGGGGTAGGTGCCCGGCTCTCGTACACCTCTACCCACCTCACGACGGGGCTCAACAACCCGGGTAACTATAACCGCATGAGCGAGCAATATGCATGTACGTGGCTCACGGCAGCTACTGTGGGAATAAACGGGGCTTAGTCCCCATATTAGCATATGAGCGCTGCCTAATTAACACCCCGAACTCTACCCCTCGTTATCCATTGTCTTAGATAAACCCGTTTGTAAAACTTGGGTTAAGCGACTCACCCGGTTCCAGTTTAAGGCGATGCTATAGGTACCTAAACTAAAGTGAGTTACGACCGTTGCAGGTTTCCGGGCTACTCGTGAACAGAGATATCGAAATGAATTCTTTTCGCTGTTTGAGAATTTGGATGTCATCGAACGGTGCTTGCGTAGAATCTGCAAAATGTTGCTTTCCGGTACCATTATACTGACAGAACAGAAGAATGCTTAGAAGCTTTTATCTATCACTGTAAAGTTCCGTTTAATTGTTGTTTCGAATTACCGAACTATTTTTCAGTCTCCAAACAATCATGATTATATTCCCCAAGATTTTTCAAAGTTTGAAAAGCTATATTCTACCAATCGGAAGAAGAAAACACTGTAAAATAGGATTTTCTCAATTCACCTATGAAAGTTAAGAACCCGTTAACGCCATATACTCGGTTTCTTCTCTCACAATATTGAGTAAAATCAACCCTCGAATCCACTGAAATATTGAAATTTGTCTATCTGTAATTTTGTTCCAAGCCGTAAGCGCCAGAATATAAGGACCGAAATTAGAATGTCACACTCAGAAAAAATTTCCATTTAAATGCAAATCAATATCAAAAACTTTGCTCATTTAAGAAAATAAAAAAGATGCAAAGGGTTGAAATAAATTTCAATCGAAATAAGTCGGATTAGTTCTGTTACACCAAGTAAATTATCTAATATAGGTTCATATTCAAATTGAACGTTTTCGATTCGTACGAATTCTAGAAAATTTACTGCCCGAGTGTATAGGTGTACCGTTCGAAAAGAGAGGAGAGAAAAATAATATAATATAATATAATACACATATATATAAGGCTCGATTAAGAGCCCCGGCGTTAATTTCGGAACGGCACCCCTGCCGAGTGGTTGTGGCAGGCGGTGGCACATCGTCAGCCAATAAAACAACGCCGAAAGAGGCGGTCGAATAAATTTCCAAATGCTGGAACCGGAGGCTGCCCGGCTGCATTCCAAGCGGCTGTGCCCGACACACGGAATTGTCGCCCTCATTAGCGACTGCCCCTTCGGTCCTTCGTTCCTTTAGTTCCTTTACTTTCGTTCGTCCACCGATTGATATGCGGACCGCGAGCCATCACCGGTCCATTTTCAGAACCGATCCACTAATCTCGAACTTTAATGAATTTTAATCGCTACCGTAGACTGCAGCCGGTCGAACGATCCAACCCATATTCACCACGATGTGGTTTCGCATTCGTTGTCAGTTCCAATTGTCCTGATCAATTGTCGCACGATTAAAGCCTGAGATAAAAGCTCCAAGACTCTTACCTAAAGCTTACAAGCTTCAAAATAGAAACGGTTCATAGATACTTGTCAATGGTGTTTTTTTTTTGCTTAATTCGAAACGAACAATGACAAAATAGCGAATATAGATGAAGCTCGAGTTGACATCTTTCGTAATTTTTATCGATTGATTTGAACGCTACGGAAATTATGATCCAGGTTGCCGGAGCTGACAATTAGGTGGGTCAAATTTTCACTGATGTAATAATTTGATTCTTTATTTTTAAAAATATTTCTTTTTCTTTTTCCTGCGCTTACAAGAAGCCGTCAGCACCGGACTATTTTCCCGACCTAGACTTGAGAGAATTTGGCAATCATCTCATAGCTCGTCAATTGTAGAGTATACAGAGGGAGACGCGTACAACTTGGGGTTTCAATTTGTTCGGGAAAGCAACGTAAACATAGCGATGTTTGATCTCTCGTCGAAAGAATTCCCCGTCACCTTGCGCAAGACGGTAAATCGGCGAGATTTCAACGGACCGTGGAAAAGTGGAGAGTGAGTAGAAACCTATAGCTGGATGGCAAGGATCTCGATGCACGCTCGAGGATTCGAAGCGGTATTCGATCGCCCCCCTGGGACTCGATGAATAAATCGAATATCAAGCTCGCGAACGAAAAAGAGGAGAAAAGGAAGAGGAATGAGGAGAAAGACGCACGGTTAGAATGAAAGAGAAAGAGAGAGAGAGAGAGAGAGAGAGAGTTTTAAAACGCATTTGTTGGCTGGCGTCAGCGGAGAGAGCGCAGAGGGCATCTGCAGAGAAGGAGAGGAGGTGGTGCCAGCACTCGGTAATGACGCGTGTATTAAAAACTCAAAAACGGCAGGGACTCAAAATAAACGCCCGGCTCCTCGGTGATTGATGACTGCGCTCACGCGCCCGCGTTCAACGTACATAGTGCAGTGAAACGAGAGAGCTTTAAAGCTCTGGTATCACCGATTTTCGCAGTATGAACGACGCCGAGAGTCCGAAATGGCCATTCGGTTCTCCGCCCAGGCCGATCACCGAAATCGACGAAAAGGGACGCGCGGACGATTTGCACCAGGTTCTGAGAACTGGCTCATGACCGTTCTCCAAAAAACCTTAATTTTAGTTCTTTTTTTCCTATTTTTTTCATCTTAATTGCACCCAGCTATTCGTGCGGACAGAAATGACACGAGTATTTTTGGTACCGTGCCACTTTCAGCAACGGCAATAGCTTGAGCTGTGAGCTTCGAAACGATTAACCAAACGCTTCGAAAAATTATACCGTCAAAGAATTTTTGGCGTCCATTGTAACTGCTCAGTTTAGGAACTGACCGGCCTGAGTTAAACTCTTAAATTTGATCGAACGAAGAAGTCAATGCAGTGTTTGTTAACATAGGAAGAAAAATGTGCTTCCATGTACGTTGTTTACATTTTTTATCCATCCGGTGTATTTTTTTAGATTGAAACTAGAAAGTACCCCGCAATAATCTTATGGGAATTCGGTTTCAGTGAAATCGTCTGGACTATTTATATGTTGTATTTATGTTTACAACACCTCCGGAAATTTATTTCAAACACGGTGCCGTTTTTTATACTCTATAATCTCCATTTTCCCATCAGAAAACCAAAAACACCTATTTTCTCCAGGTGTAAACGTCATCTGCAGGTAAGATCTTTGAGGTTGGAGAAGAGGATGAATCCATAGACTTACAATTAAAGTGACCATGTCCGGTTACATGGCTAAGTTAATTTTGTAACTTAAGCTAATCACTTATTAGAAATAATTCTTTTTTTCTTAGTGTTTCTTGCATAAAGGAATACTGTGTATAGGACGAACATTTTTCTAAAGCCCTAACTATTCATAGCGGAGGAAGACTTTTTACAGAATCCCACGATCTACACCATATAAAAAATCCAGACGATTTCACCGAAACTCAATTCTCGTAAGATTATTCCCGGGTTCTTCCCATTTCTCGCATGAATGATGTACAAGCTATGAATGGCCTTCATTCACCACGAATATAGCGGTGTAAATTAGGTTCGTATCTCATGCGGTTTATTTTTGATACATTTAAACAAATCATACCCATTGCTTAACGACGAAATAAGTATATTCCAGATTTGTTCTTTAGCCTGAAGCATTGAATCGTTACCCCGAAAGCCAATCCGACATATCACGTGCATCGAAAGTGTTGCAATACATTGTTTGCAATTTATCTTACCTCGCGCCATCCCCAAACATAATTTCATACATTTCTGGTATAAAGATTTCGCAATTCAGTTGTGATAGACGTGGAAATGGGTACAACAGAGTCGAAGATTGCGACGCAGGCCTGCTTTCGCCGAGTACAAAGTAAATTTGCATTCGTCAACATGTAACTAACCCGTGGCATTACATTGTTGTATAATAATATATGTAGTGTATACGCGACTTGAACTAAGAGAGAGAGAGAGAGAGAGAGAGAGAGAGAGAAAGAGATGTCCTGCAACAAGGCGACGAGTCGATGCGAGGCGGTTATAAATATGTCCTCGTGACTGATGACACTGGAGCATCGTGATCGATGATTGACGAGGATAAGTCCGAGGACGTCCCACGGAGAGCGTCCTGGCCGGACATCGGGACTCAAAGAGTCGTGTGTAGTCGCGCTGCGGGACATGCTTGAGGTAACGAGGTCTCTGCACCGGTTCCCTCGCCCCCCTTTACCACCCCTAAGATCCTTCGAGCTGTCTCCTCTTTTTATGCTTATCCAATCACCCGCCTCTGTTCGCTAAATTTCTAGGACAAAGAAAAAGGAAGAACAAAAAAAAAAAAAAAAAGAACATCCAACGTGTAGTAGAAATTACGAAAAGTAAAACAGAGAACAGACTTGAGATGTATGTATCATAACTCATAAGTCTAACCATCCACTTTGTTCAATTTTTCACTGTCTCATATTTCACTCTCGCCAAATTTTAGGTGGTAAATTTTTTTTAAAAAGAACGCAAACCGCGGACATTATTAAGCCTAGAACTGTAACGATGTTTTTATTTTTATTTTTTTATTTTACCGATTTCAGTAACGGAGACTGTAAAAACGCCGCAATCTTGTGAATCCCATCTCTCCGCTACATCGTATCGTTAAGGGTTTTACAGGGTCTTATTTTGGCTTCGTTTTTTAATCAAGAATCACACGGGCCAGAAAACTTTTTGCGCAAGTTCCAAAACAGTGATTGAAAAAATAGTTGGAAGGGTAAAAAAAAAAAAAAAGGGTAAGCTATTCACTTGCGGCGGGATATTTAAATTCACGCGGGGTGTTTTTTCACACCCCGTTACCGTTCTACGGTTAATCCTTTCGGGTCATCGGTAAAGAGTGTCAATTTGTACAATGAATTTTTGTAAAATATATTTCTTTCGAATCACGCAACGGTTTTGCTCGCTGTGTAATTTTTTCCACTCAACTCGACAATTGAGACATAGATTGAAAAAATAACTTTTCAGACATTCCTTTAAATTTGAACACCGTTTTTTTTTTTTTTTTCTTCATTATCAAAGAACAAGAAAGACTAAGATATCTATCTCACTATTAAGAGAAGAAAAAAGGATGCTGTGTCTGCTCAATCGTTAACCAAAAGCGTATCATCATCGCCTTATCTACACCGGAATCATAGCACAGAGCGAGAGGAATCTTTTTTGAATAAAATAAGTAGCGACGACTAATTGGAATTTGGCGGCTGGAATACAAGAGGCTGTATAGGTGACGCGTGTACAGGCCTACAAGGGATAAGGTACCTACATACATAAGATACAGGGCGACTTCCGGCGGGACCGAAAGACACTCGGATTCGTCAACGTAACGATCTCGGTGACGCGCCGTTTCCTTTCCCGAAAGCAAGCTGAGAAAAGTACAAGACGCGGTTTTCGGTAATACCGACCAAGGCAGGGCGGTGGGAGGGAAGGGAAGGGAAGGGAAGAAGCATCTTCGTCGGCGTCGGCGTCTGAACAGAGGGACCGAAGTACGTCCCGGTCGTTTGTCTGCCCGCGATCGTTACATCCCCTTGCGCCAAATAATCCCCCTGAAGGTTATATATTCTAACGAATCGCGGTTAATTATTTATAATTAATTACGTCCCTGGCTGCCGGGCGCGTTTTATCTTTTTCTTTTTGCAAGTTGTTTTTTTGATTTTTTGGGTGAGTTGTTTTTTGTTTTTTTGTTTTGTTTTTTCTCGTACCCCGCGGCGCATGATCGATTATCTAACATTCAGTTTCTCTGTAAATAAGCCACCGTTGCCGTGCAGTTTATATCTACTTCTAGCAGTTGACAAAACGATCCCGCGCAAGCTCGTCGGCTGATTGAACGTTCGCACGATCAAAAGAGCTCCGCCGATTTGTTTCCGCGAGTCCGAGGCGCGACGGGCGCGAGGAAAAACCGACGTCACTTCAAAGGCGGCCTGGGAGGAGGGCGCGAAAATACCATAAATCCACTTTGACGCTTCGCGCCTCGGCGCTGTTGTGACGTCTGGCCGTGGGGCCACTCGCCACCCCTCTCATAATAAACCTTATTTATTTATATCGCACCTCGTACGTACAAACTCACGAAATTCAACGCCCAACCTCTTTCCTCAAATTTACCGCTTCCCCTCCGCGCTTAAACGCCGCTAATAGATCGCCGTTTCTTTCGGGAAGTTTTCACGAGGCTTAAACCCTTCGATGGATGCTGGTGAGAAGATATTTCTGACGAGTGATTTTGACGCTCGGAAGTTATTGGTTGGGGTCAAAAGGGAGGATGATCAGTCGCAAGGAAAGGGTCGGAATAGCGAATTTTCAAAAACACGAGAATCCATTTCGTACAATTTCGAAGTGAAGATTGTCCAAGTACGTATAGAAAGGTAAAACATGGAATTTTCAGAATTTGGAACCGGTACTTTGACTTTTCTACACTCCGTCTTTGCTATGTTTTAACTTCCTAAATTTCAAAGATTGTAGCAATTTTACATTTTTGGTGCTGTGACCCTTCTTTAGTTTAATATTTATACATTTTTATCCTCGCACAGAATAGGATATAAAGTAGAAATACGACAGAAATCTCTTACTAATAAATCGAACTTTAAACTTGTTGAAAAAAAAAAACACGGCTGGCGCAGGGTTAATAATTTCACCACACCGTTTCATGGTCACCAATTATTCTTCATCAATTACCTACACTGAGAAAAATTTCACTTGTTACAGTAACTAGAAAAATTGAGTAAAACAGGTTTCGTTAAAAAAAACTCTTTGAATAATGTTGGAATTACGAAAAACGAGGTACGCTTAACCATTTTGCGCTATTGTCGGTCCTTTTTCGTTTATTGCAACGCAAAATCAGTTTGTTCGGTTTACTCTACTTTTTTAGTTAAATAAGGCTTTAACGTCAATTCATCGTTACACGAGCATTAAATTTTCACAACAATTACAAGAAAATATAGTAACAGTGATCGTAATGAGAAAGAATAGTAACGGATACTGGACTTTCCGGTAACAGCTAGAAAACTAATTTTCATTTTGTACCCAGAACTATATTTTTCGATCGTGGTAAAAAATGAAAATGGTTAAAGACTGAGCGGTAACCGGAACTAAAAATTTCTCCAAGTGTACTGCATCCGGTCAAGTTTGTTAATCGATAAGTTTCTACACCCCGGTCGATATTTAGCGAAAGCTTTTGTCAAAACCAACTGAACAACGTTGGCAAAGGTATTCGGTGAGTCGTCCGATTGGCCAACCGATATATTCCGGGTTTCGGGCCCCCCGTCGATTACACTCTCCGCTTTTTCCCGATGATCCAAAAGCGGGCGACTCCCCGCTGCCGTAATTAGCATTCGGCACGTTGGTTCGACTTCGGAGGAAGGGGGAAGCTTTTTACCCACGACGCCGATTGAGACGCGGCACGGCCGATTTTCTGGCGATTCGGGGTCACCGCGAGGGCCGATCTGGTATCCACGACACCGATCGCCCTGATTGACTTGTCATCCGACTTGCTTTTTGCCTCGCGAGGAGAAAAGCCGCAGCGCCGCGCCGATTCGCGGTGGTTAATTAAATGCACTTTTTCCCCCGACAGATGACCGGCCGCCGGAGTTCTCGTTCTACACGCCGATCGTCAGGATCGGTTAATAAATCAGCGATATAGGGAGAGAGAGTCCTGCGGCCAAGCCGCCTCGGCTTCCTGGAATCGAACCGATCATCGCCCTCTCGCCGATGTATAATTAGTGGACGCGTGTCGACGAATTACGGCGAAACTTGCTTCCCCTGCTTCGTTGCCGCGGAAATCATAAGCCGGCCATGATGTACGATTTTATCCATTTTATGGAACGCGATGAGAGTGAGACAAAAAAAATAAAATAAATAAACAGCGAAAAAATTACGGATTGGCACGATTCTGTTGTTCAGATTTCTTGTCCGGAAATTAACGATTCGATCGAATAAGATCGAACTTTGGGTGAAGAAATTTTATCTACGATAAATTAAAAATTTAGTCACGTTGTATGTACGTCATAATCGAAATGATTCAATAATTATGTTTCAACTGAATCGGAAATTGTTTTTCGTAATTACGAATAGACGTTGTTTCTTATCGGTTGAAAATCTATTTTTTGTTCTCGATAATTGTGACGAATCGATGATACTTTGGATGAATGCAGTTTCTAACTTTTCGGAATATAGAACGTATGTTTCTACGGATAGTTGAACTTTCGGTAAAAAAAAAATCTAGCAAAGTTGTGGGATCTTTGGTTAGAAAATCGTAAAATGTGAACAAATCTATGATTTCCCGAAGACATACTTCCGTTAAAAAAAATCCTATCGCTCTTTTTGGGGGGGGGGGGGGGGGGGGGGGGATTTATACGATATATATTACAGTAATTCAGTTTTTCTGAACTATCAGAGTGACTCGTTTAACCAAAAAAATTTGTTTATAATGTTTCGATCATTGATTGAATCAACTGAAGTATGAAACGAATTTCCGTCAAGATCAGTTCCAGTTGTAAACTTTCATTCGTGTCGTTGGTCTTTTTTGAATAAAATGACAACGACAGGAGCGTGACTCCAAATTTCAACAATTTGTAAAAACTGAGACTTGAATTATTGGCTTCGTGTTAATACAGCTCGAAGCATTCGAAACTCGTGTTTCGTCTTCAAGATTTCGATAATCCCCGGTTCGCCTCGCGTCAACGGAGCGCGAACGGAGAAATTGAATGAGTGTGTGAGCCTATTGAAAAAGGCTCGTGAGTTTGGCGCCCCGCATGGCAAGTTAGCCCCGTTCTCTCCCCTGAAGCGGTTGTCGCGCCGTTTGAAAATAGCTCCGAAAGCATGTCGCGTGCGGCTTTTGGAATTCCTGGCCTCTCGTTAATACCTAATCTATAAATAAAGTTTCTCGCTTCTACTTATTCCATACGACAGCGACACAGAGAACGACCAATCATAAGCCAGGCATTTCTGGCACGCGCTTTCCCGGCTCTCACACCGATCATCTTAAACTCGTTCTTGTTGCGAAGCCTATTAAAGTGGTTCGTTCGCCAATAATCGATACTTTTCATTCATTTTATTACGAAATAATGGGGCACTAAGCATTTGTTGAATTATTATAGGCATTCGGGAGCTCCAAAGATTTGTTCGAAAATACAAAAATATATAATTTACGGGATTTATAATCAAAAGCGTTAATTTCAGATCGATGCTTTATTCAGAATCGCTTCGAAATCGTTGGAAGAATCTAAAAATTGTAACTTCATTTTATTCAGAAGAATATTTTTTACGAAGTTATTAACTGAAACATAGGTATTTGTTTTTTCGTGGTTAATTCAACATTGCAAAGTTTAACAATCAACAACGCCAAGATTATGGAGAAAAAAAATCTGTCTCCGTTTCAACCGTGGATCGAAAACCATGTGTTGTGAATTTTTGAGCGGTCAGGAATCGGAGAATTTGCATCATAGTTTGTGGCAATATTTTACAAATTCGTCCTCTTTCAGTCGGCTTCGATCTGAAAAAAAGACAAATATAATATAAATTTCTGCACCTTGACATATTTACGACACACCGTCGAATGATTCAAAATTTACCACCGTCGTGATTCAGTTCGATTTTTCGCGCACAGCTGCATATATTTTTCTCCACCATGGCGAATTGTGTCACAAAGATTATCGTCACGGGGTAGCGACTTAATTAATACACGGCAGAATCTATTCTTAATCAACTTGACACACTGAGACGCTGGGTGTCGTAACAGTTTTGCCACAAGTATCAAAGTGCAGTTTTCCTGGCCGACAAAGTGTGAATTATGTATTCGTGGGTAGTTGTTGATTACGGAATGGTTTGATTCCAGCCACTAGGAGCAGCGAGGGGTTCGTTCGGTCAATTAAATAAGTCATATTGCGAGCGGGTATCATCGTTAGCCTTAACGAACCGAGGTGGCACTTGGCCGCGTCTGTCAGCATCCCTCAGCGCCGCGATGCCCGGCGGCACGACGACACAGAGACCCTCGAAAGTTCCTCCTTCTCCTCTTTTTTTCCTTCTTATTCTTCCTCTCTCTCTCTCTCTCTCTCTCTCATCTTTTTCTGCCCTCTAAAGCGTCGTATTTATAATCTCTCGTCGAGGAGAAGGCTCGAAAACGAGATCCAACCACCCTGCCGCAGCGAACGCGGCTCCGGCTTATAAACTGTATGCGACGCTCTTGGCGTGAAAATGGTCGCCAATTAACCAGCTGTGAATTACGCGACGACCCGTCCTCGCTAATTTAGTGTAACTCCGGTGCATCCTACAACGCTCTCATCTCTTCGAGGCCTCTGCGTGCGTCGCGACGCCTGCGCCACGCGAAACGCGTTTCTGCACCACTGCAGAATCGGCTTCTTCTTCTTCTCCTTCTGCTTCTTCTTCCTCTTCTTCTTCTTCTTCTTCTTCTTCTTCTTCTTCTTCTTCTTCTTCTTCTTCTTCTTCGGCACGCATCGACCGGCCCATACTTCTGGTCGCAAGGACGTCACCAGCCGGACATCCGCCTCCTTTGAAGTCTTTGAGTCTGTTCCATCGCGCGCCGCTGTGTCGAATGAAATATTGCCCACGGATCGGACTTGCTCGGCGCAAACGCGTTTACTTTACTTTACTTAACTTTACTTTGGTACTCCAAGGTCGTATTTTCTCTTCGGTTCTCAGACCGTACTCTGATTCTTCTTCTATGGTACATTATACCCTCCGCACGGAAAAAATATATAATGTAGAATTTAGATCTGTGTAGTGAACATACGGACAGCACTTTTTTGGAGTCAAATCTACATCAATTGTGATGGGTCTACCTGAGCATGTAAGCACGTAACTCTTGATGGTGGTTTTCTAACTTTTATTATCGAATTTGTAAATCTTGCCTCCATTGCTGTAGATTTAATTCGAAAAAAGTGTTGGCCGTATATTCGCCACAGGAGATGTAAAATCTACAATATTTTTCTTTCCCTGCGTGTTTGTCCACCGTGAGCAATCCGTTACTTTTATCTTTCTTCGTCTATTTTCACGTATATAAATAAACTTTTCAATCATTTTATACCGAGATCGTATATCTCATGTTTCATTGTTTGAAATAACTGTGACGTTAAATTATAGCGGTTTGTAGATAATTAGATAATTACTAAACGATGCTGTGCTATAATGAACCATTTCCGTGTAAGATTCTTAACTCAGTTTATGAAAATATATTTTTCACAGGAGACACTAAAACATGAAGTGCGAATGTTTCATCGTGGTTTTGTGTCTTCAAAATAAATTTCGAAGAACCAAATTTTGCATTAAAAAAATATATTTTCATTGCCGCATTTAGACGATGAAATAGCTGACCATTGTGCGCAGTGCACTAACTTCTTAAATTTCGTCAACGTCAAAATCAATGAAGCTAAAAAATTTCAAATGTATGTATTAGAAGAACAAAACATAAAAAATACAAATATAGCGTTCCGCCAGAAGTTTTAAATACTTGAAAATTCGGAAGTTTATTTGTACGATATTTTATTTTCTGTAAGTATTATTTTCACAAACTTATTTATAGTTGAAATGGTGAAATCCGAACTCTCAAAACTTCGGGAAGTTGAAAAGGTTTCCGCGTATTGACGATGAATCGAACGTAATTTTAATTAAACACGGGGAAAAATTCAATTACATACAGTCGAACCTTGTTTTCGACAAAGTACCCAGTTGTCCCGGGTCGAGTAAACTCGTCAACAGCAAGTGAGTCGTGAGGATTGAACATTTTCATAAGACGCATCCCCCCGTCAGGATTGAGATACTCGAGTTTGGACTTGAGTCAAGTTTGGAAAGAATCAGGTCACCTCGGCCGAATCGCTGCTGCAGACGGACGTGCAGCGATCTATCATTCATACCTACAACCTTAAAACTCTTACAACTCGTCAAACTGTAAGCCTCGTTAATTTTTCATATCACGCCAACTGGTTTTCAAGAGTTCGAATACATTGGGCTTCATCCCTTGTTCCCTGCACCAACGATCCGAGTTATCCCGACGTCGTCGCGTTCATTATTCAACTCCGACAAAGCAGCGCGTGGTGCAAGATAAAACTTGGAAAAGCTGCAAGAAACCCGAAGTATAAGAGGGGGAAAAAAAAAAAAAAACGAGGGGAAATTATCGGGGTATTTAATTTCGGCAAAGGCGAGAGTGAAAATATGAGATCTCGATTTTTCACCGAAATTAATATGCACCTTCTGGGTTACGAGCTCAATTAATTTTCTCGAGCTGCACGGTATAATGTAAACGAATAAGCGAATAAGGCCGAAACGGGATCTCCGGTATATTCGCGGATGGGTCCGACGAAAGTTGAATTTACGATGTTACGAACTTTGCTCTACGCGTCCGCAGGTGTTTCAACCTCTATACGCATGCATATACACGCTATCCACACATATATCTCGACTGAAGTATGATTTTACTGCGGTGTTTAAATATGCCTACGTCGTAAAATTAACAGCATATCCATAAAGGAATCCGTTGTTACGTTAAAACTTGATAAAAGCCAATAAAGCACGGTGTTATGGCTGGTTTATGACTCCTTGGAAGTAGCCTGCAAGTGGCTGTGCGGCATAACTTTTCCTCGGACTTCAACCGCACAACGTTTCGCGATTTTTGGTCTGGAATTTGCACCCGGTTTAAAAAAAAAAAAGCGAATCTAGATTTCAGAGTGGGATTTTAAAGCACCGAAATCCAGTTGAGATAGTTTGAAATTCGAGACAATTTGGATCGAGATAAAAAGAAAAATAACCGTTCAATTTTAAAACGAGCTCTTTTAGACTGGCCGTGATCTAGCCCTCGAACTTCCCGTTCTCACACTGCAGAACTGAAAAAAATTTCGTGATTAACGGTTTTAAAGCCCACGGGCACCATATTGCATGAAAATGTGACGATTTGTTTTATTTTGAACCACTGCAATGGATCCATCATTACAAATTTTCGAAGTCTGAGCTAGGATTCGCTATCGATGACCCAAGAAACCTCCGCCTACCAATTTCTATTTTTTTCTCACCACCTATAAAACCTCACGGTACCAATTTTCATTCAAATCCATTAAATCATTCTCAAAAATCATCATTTTTATTTGAATTTTTGGGATTCGGTTACTTAAATAATTGAAAAAGTACCGAACTGATCGAAGCCAAAATCTAATCAATTCTAAGTTTGGAAAAGCAGCGTAGATTGAGACCAAAATCATTGAAATCCGGTAACTCGTTTTTCGAGATATCGTCGGACAAAAAAATTGATCACATACGTGAATACATACACACGACAAACAGACGTAGATCTAAAAATGATTGGCGGTGATTGTCTAAACTTCAAAACTTGTAGATTTACTGAAAAGTCAATTTTTAATTTCCGACGTGATCACCATAACTTCCTTTTTCCTCTGAAAACAGAGAAACAGGAAGTTAAAAATATTTCTACGATCGATCTTCGGCTCTAATGAGAAATTTTTTCTATGTAGCCTTCGTTGCTAACGTGTCCCGAACTTGTGTTCAAGGTACACTGCAACCTGTACCTTATATACAACCACGGCTGCATTTTATGCGCCCCGTGCCTGCAGCAGAGGAATCAATAAAACGGAAATAAAATGAAGCGACCCTAATGGGTTATGTTAATGCTCCGATGTCTCCTATACATTCCGACTGTCCTACCGATTCGAGTCGTTCCAACTAACCGGCTCTGCGATCGCGACCTGCCAGCATGGCTACAAGATCGACCGCGCTATACGGTCTTGGCCTCTGATAGCGATCTCCAATCTTTCGAGTTGATTCGATTCCACAGGCCGGATCGAGCCTACGGCGTTGATTATCGCGCCAAAGTTAAACGACGACGATTAACTCCGAGGGATCGGTAAATAACTCCCTTCCCGCCGATTGGAGGAATGAGAACTGTCGTTCTTTCGATTTATTTCTCGTTTCACTATTTTATCCGACTTCTTTTGAGCGATATAAAATGACGCTGATGAACGACGATTACTGCACTTAGATTCTTACTTATTTTTTCATACAGATATGAAAATTTTACTCTAATCCATGTTATAATATACGAAATAATTAACGCTCCAAATTTTGAATCTTTTCTTTTACAGCATGATGTTGAGCAAGATTTTTTGCCTACCTCGTATATAATAGTTTAGTAGATTTGAGAGTGTTTGATCAAAGGATACTCTGCGGAGATGAAGAAAATACTTGCCAATACCTTGCACGATCAATCGAAGTTACTTTACGAAGGTTTTAAATTACGAAAATCTGTTCCAATGATGAATAAGAAATTTATCTTTTCACGTTCAAAATTAAACAGCCGTAAGGTATTGTAAATCAAACTTGAATTTCGTAAAATTCAGCGAATTTCGGAGGCATCTTTTTTATACATTGGCGCATCGGAATAAACATGAATTTCTCAAATTTGATCGGTGTTGGTATTTGATCAGGTATTCTAAATTTTCGAAGAATCATGTACACGGTGAGCTGAAAGTGGAGGACAAACTGAACACTTCGAAACTGAAATTTAAAAAAACGTGTATAAAAAACATACAAATATTGATTTAATATAACTGTATGATCTTAATAAAAATGTGAATAAACAAATATGAGAAATAAATCTATTCGATAAAATGGAATGCAAAAATTTTACACAAGAACACAAGAAACGGTTCTTGAGCGTTGATTTCTGATTTTTCAAACATGTTTTTATTTATTTTTTTTTGTTTTTTCCAGTTCGTTTTTCTGAAAACACGAAAACGGACCACCCTACTCACCACGGACGGCATCGCGGTTATTCGCTGCAGCGGAGAACAAACTCTAAGGAACAAAAGTCGCGGAGTCGGCCGCAGACTGCGGGAGCAGCTAGTTTCGCATTTCGTCGAAAGTTTATATCATGCGGCAATATTCAGGAACGAGGATCGGTTGATTCATGAAGACGTAGCGGACCCCCAGCCTCCGACGGAGCCGAGCGGCGGCCCCACGCCCCCGGTGGTCCGCGGGCTGATTTCTTGTTAAGTTAAATCCTCGCTGCTGAGGCCGATCCGTCGTCCTCCTCCTCGACTCCTCGACTCCTCGACGACGACGTCGCTCGGCGTTCTCCGTCCCTCCGCTCTGCGGATCGCATTCCCCGAGCTACGTCGACGCATTCGGAGGCCGACGGGGCCCGGGGTGGACTCCGTACGCCGAGGATTGTCGATTTAAATGTTTACTAATAACCAGGCTTGTACGGCAACCACCCAGAAGCACTCGCTTTGCATTTTTATAAGTACATCTTCCCGGCCTCATCTCGGTTCCCAGAATCCTTCATATTCATCCCGCGATCTCGATACCGATGCTTCGCTGCCTCGCCTATTCAGCCCCGTGCCGGATAGGCGACCCCCCATGGATGTTCTTCGATTGGACGCTTTGTCGTCTCGGGACGGGGTTCAGGTTCAGGTTCCAAATTTGAAAAGTTCCGGAAATGCCTGATTCGGAATTAGTTGGTGGCGAAAACGGATGCAATCAAACTTTTGAGAAACGACAAGTTTCGAACGGTCGGAAACCAGACGGTTCAAAGTTTTGAAACGCAAGATTCCGAACATTCAAGTTTCGCTAGAATGACATTCCGAAAATTAAAATATACTCACTCAGCGTAGTTTATTCAACGAGTAAACGTGAAATATCAGAAACACCGTAAATCAGAATGACCAGGATTCTGAACATAAAAATATCAAAAATCGAAAGCAAAGAAAGATCAAAGTGGTGAAATTTCACCACGCCAGAACTTTCGCACAACTGAAAATCTTCGATCATTGGGAATTTCAATTTTTCAGATCTTTAGATTTTCGCAATTTTGATGTAACATTGATGTATCGTCAAAGCTTGATATCTTTACTTTAAGTTTCGCCACCAAACATTCGGAATCTGGCACTTTCGGAACTTTTCAAAATCTCTACGGAACTTCGAATTTCACGCGTTACACTTAGCGAAATAAGTTATCGTATTTTTCTACCCGAAAATTAATTGATAACGAATTCGTGACGAAAATGTAACCAAGTGATTCTGCGAATTGTGAAAAATATTTATGAATCTTTCACTTGAAGCGAATATTGTAATCGAGTGCTAACTCAACTGTCGTTGGAAATCGTACGTGCTTCGTAAATAATTCGACAGAATTATGCACCTCTGACCCAAAATAAAATCAATTCTCATCAAACAAAGTCCATTCCATTGAGTTGTACACTGATCTGGCATAAAAAAAACAAGCGAAAAAATCACCGGACGACGAACGAAATTCGGAGTGATTTCGGCGATCAGAGTAGCCGTAGAGATCGTTTCAGTTTCATATTTCGTTTAAATAGTATCAATAAATCAGCGAAAATTTCCCGTTGCTCAATCGTGAGCATCCTTACTTCAAACGTTCGTCCATGAATCGTCGTGAATAAACGTCATTCTACATCTGAAAGAGAATATTTACAAGTAATAGTAATAGGATGTGAAAAAGATCTTGGGATTTGTTGTATTATATTTAATCGTGCAGGCACGTATAGACGTAAGCAGTTTTATTTTTCGATAATGATTCGTTTATTGCGAAAAGACACAGGCTCACGCATTCAGGCGGCAATGTGACGCTGAACGCGAGTATGTAATTAACCTCAAATTTTTGACACGAATGACTAAAGGGGCGGGTGTATAAATGGCGTTTGATCAATTCTTGACGTGATGACGTATGTAAGTTTAATGCAGTATATGTGTATATATATATATATATATATATATATATATAACGACGACGCGACATGATATGTGGTTGTTCTCTTCCTTCTTTCTTCCTCTTCAGTAAGACTCGTAGTCTAATCGGCTCTTATAATACGTATGTATTTTAATATATTATTATATTATATGTATATCGTCGTCTGCGGATCGGGGTTTGTTCTTGTCCTATTTCTTTTTTTCTTTTTTGTAAAGTGCGTTCTCGCCAATGCTGCATGCGATGGTGTTATACACAGTATTATTATTTTTACAGTTTTACAATATTCGTCATACGAGTCTGTCTTCTTCCTCACTGACGAGGTTTATTGTTTTTTTTTTTTTTTTTTGGTTTTTTTTTATTCTTCTGTTATAGTATATAGGTGCATTCTTATATACTATAAAGCTTTTAAAGGCTACGTTTCCGCGCTTCTCAACACTCTCCGACAACTCATCAATGTTTATATAACGATGATTTACACTGGAATTAATAATAATTGCCGATGACTATGGGAATGAATAGTGATGAAAGAGACTATGAACAAAAAAAAAAAGGGAACAAATTGACGAAAGAAAAAAAAAAAAACAATCATAATTAATACACGTCTTTGCTTCTTAAACAACGCAACAAAAAATAAACGAAATAACGATGAACAGTACGGTTTATTGTATCCAAAGGCAGATCCCGAACGAGGATGCGAAGCAAGTCTTTCCAAACCGAAAAACAAATCTTTTCGTTAGTATTCATGTAAACAATTCATAAAAATAAAATGCGACTCATTTTACCTCCGATGTCTAATTTTTCTTTCGCGCGCCATCGCGATTAAAACTATGTAATGTACGGTTCGATTTCATTGCTGATTTTCATGCTGATTGTTCGTCGTTGTAGATAAATTTCTTACCTCGCACCTGTCCTCACGTATCGCAATCTGCCGCAGTGACTGTTATAATTAACTCATATGCGGGCATGTCTGGGTATGTACTATATATGTACCTCCTCGTCATGATCGATGCAATCAGTCACATATATATATATATATATAGGTACATAAATATTACAAACATTGCGATAACAATAATAATAATAATAACTAATCATTATGATGCACGAATTATGAATCAAATGTTGTTTTAATAATAATAGTGATAATAATATTAATAATAATAATTGTCATGACAGTAATAATAATAATAATAATAATAATAATAATAATAATAATAATAATAATAATGATAATGTTAGGGGTAATAACAATATTGTTCCTATTCTACATACAATACATATACACTGCTGGATTCTCGACCAGTACTTGCTACTATTTACAAACGCATAAATAATAATATTCATTATGTATAATATTTATATTTATATTTATACATGTATATTTATATTTAATATATATATATATATATATATATATATATATATATATATATATATATATGTATGTATAATATTTGTTGTTCAGTGTGAATTTCATTTCGATATTGATAATCGTTATACATATTAATTATATATAACCGCAGCTATAAGTAGTCAGGTATATATTAGGTATATATACGCTAAAATTGTCGTACATTCTTTTTCTTTTCTTTTTTTTTTTCCTTTTTTTATGCTCGTCCATACCGTTACTTATTATTGTTGTTATTTTAATTATTCTCCTCCCTTTTACATTTCCATGATTATTATAAATTTATTCTCAAGTAGCTGAGATAGATGAACTGACCAGATTAACTGATCGTTTAGGGAAATAGGGGGCGGAGGAAGGAAGGATGAGTACACATTGTGTATTTTGGATGGGGGGTGAAAAATTCTCTCGACGGTCAGTCTCTCTCTGTACACTAATTACAATATTTTGGAGTCTGTTATTGTCAGCCACACACTCTGCAGTCGTAATTGTTAATAATTATTTTTTCTTCCTTTCTTTTTATACGAAAAAGAAGGTAAAAAAGAAGAAAAAAATAAACAAACGAACAACAACAAAAAAAAAAAAAAAAGAAACGATCGGTATCATTCGTCGGGACCTCACCGAAAGTTCCTCGCGATCCCGGAAGGTGAATTCCCCTCCAAAAACGAAAAAGCTCCTCTCAACGATCGCCGAGACGAGATCTCAACGGGTCTTCGGATCAAACCCTGCCCGGTGACTTGAGTTCCGTCGGGGGGATGCTGTTCCCGGGATGAGGGGACTGGTCGGAGCCTCCGGACGAGGCGGTGGAGGACGAGGACGGCGATACGCCGGATGTCGTCGTAAGGAGGATGCCGGGACCACCGGGGCCCGGGCCCCCATTCATGGGGAAGGACTTCACGGCCCCGGAGGTCGAGGAAGACGAAGTTAGGACACTGGGGGCGCTGACCGCCGGCATGACTCCTCCGAGTCCACCGAGCCTCGAGTAAGTCTCGAGTAACGACATGTCCCCCGATCCAAGGTGCGAGGCGCCGTAAAAGTTCCTGTAGAAGTCCGGATGAGGACGAACGAACTGCGAGCCAGGGTGCATCGGGTGCAACGGATGGTGTGCCGGCATTCTACTCGCCAATGGGCTCACCAGCTTTCCACCCCCACCGTAAGGCGAACCCAGGCCCGGCAACCCCTGCGGCGGGCTCTGCTGGTCCCCGTCTTTACTCGCCATGTCCGCTAGCGACCAGATTCGAGGTTTCGCTGGGCCCCCGGGGCCTTGGGACGAGGCGCTGGTACTTGCGGGGAGGTGGTGACCACTCGGCGAGGTGCTTTCCGGGGAGGGGTGCTGCAGCAAACGACCATGCGCAGACGAGAGGTACGCAGGGTGCTGCAGCTGGAGGGGGTGCCGCGGTTCTCGCTGGTCGTAAAGGCATTCGGGACTGTCCGGACCGCTGTCCGCTCGCGATTCGCTCCATTCGCTCTCCGCTCGTCCACCCTGCAAACCTCCCGACACCCCGCTGCTGCCGTGTAACATGTCCAAACGATGCGCCGGTCGCTCACCGTCCTCGCTTGAACCTGTTCCCGAATCCTTCGAGTCTATGGACAGATAAGAAAGAACCTCTGGGTGATGCTTGTGTCTCGTGACGGAGGAGGGTGATAGTTTTTACCCCTGAACACTGCGACATCCGGACCTCAAAGTGAGTAAAATTTCAATGTGATCCTGATGGGTTCGCAGGAATCAAACGTCAACTTTGATATCGAAACGCTACTTGTCATTTACTCCTTCCGCTACTGTGGTACCTGTGCTTTACTATTTGTGAGTTGTGCAATAAACTTTTCAAGGTCATTAACGTTGTACCCTTATCTTCCGCGTCAAGTATCATGCTTCGCGAAGACATGACACTCGTATTTACTCACACTAACAAAGAGGTTAACTTTGCCACAACGGTACTTTCATTGATACATTTTCCTAAACTCTCTGACCTCGTAGAAAGGATGTCCTGTATCATTCACAGCTTGCATGATTGACTGTAGGAAAATCCGGAATACACCTTCTCTCTCACGTTCGTGGAAAATTAAAACTGCTATGAGATTGAATGTAACTGAAATCAGCCATGAGAGTAACTGCTTTAATAGAATTCGTTGGAAGAACTAAACCGTGAACGTTACACTAATTTCCGTTCGAACAATACTCGCGATTGATTCACCGGTCATTCACCTCCGCTATTTAGCGAAAAGAAAAGACACGTGAAGAGTCTATGCCTTTGAATTCTCGTCTTTTTCATGCGCAGTGTATAACTCACCTAGTCGGTCCTTCTCGTCAACGCTTTTCCTGCCGCTGTCATCGTCCTCGTTATTGTTATCCTCGTCCTCTACCCTATTCCTTGGTTCCCAGGTCATTTTATTCTCCTTCTTGAGTCGCCTCCGAGCGTTGGCGAACCACGTCGATACCTGGGTGAGGGTCATCTTGGTGATAATGGCCAGCATGATCTTCTCGCCTTTGGTTGGGTACGGGTTTTTCTTATGCTCGTTCAGCCACGCCTTGAGGGTACTCGTCGTTTCGCGTGTCGCGTTCTTCCGCCTCGCACCGTTTAGGTCCATGCCATAGCTGAAACAGACCAAAGAGAAGGTGAAAATAAGTGAAAAGAGAAGGGGGAAAAAACGTGTACGGAATCTCAAGCTGCCTTGAGCTTTTCGGCTTCCACTGCGAACGCAGCGAGGAGAAAAACGGGGAAGGAAAAGTTATCCAATCACAGGGCTCGTAACGACCAGACAGTCGGGCAAAACTCTCGCAGTTCTCTGCAGGACAGAAATGCAGCGACCGCGCAAAGCGAATCAAGGATCACACCACCGAGTTAAAAAGGACGAATCGGACGCTCGTCGTATTCCTGCTCCCGGCTTTCCTTCGGTCCCCGACGCCGCCCGGGAGCTCTCGCCTCCGGAGGCAGATCTCTATCTAACGGTTTAAGCTCCTTCCGCCCTGCGACCCTCGCAGCACCGGAGAGACCCTCTAGGATCCCATTACTAAAAGACTAACCCTTATCAAAGATTAAACTTTGGTATAACTGCTGAATCGACGGGATTGAAATTAAATTTCCTCCCTCCGGACCCGCTTGTGGAGGGAAAAACCACTCTCTCTGTCTCCCTCTTTCTCTCCTTCTCTCTCTCTCTCTCTTTCTCTTTCTTTCTTTCTCTTTTTCTCGCCCTTATTTTCTTCTATTTCTCCCTTATTTTTCCCCCCAACTTTCTTGTTGTTCTCTGCTGGCCAGTTTCTTATTTCCTACTTCGAACCAGAAATTGGAGATACCCAGAATCTGACCTCAGAAAACCGGAAACAAGGAATGATTTTTGTACAGTTAATCATTCTACATCCGAGATCGTATTCAAATTATTGAAGTTCGAATCAATAATACTGTTTTTACAATTACATAGTCCTCAATTATCAATGAGGTTGAAACAGTATAATGGCTGTATGTGATACAGTAGAAGAATTGAAATATCGAATTTCAACAAATAACAAAATCTAATTTATTGAATTTTAAAACACAGAATATTGCAGTATAAAAGAATCAAGATGTACGCTATTAAGAATAAAATTTTTTTTTAATGTACTAAATAGTCGTAATAAATTTTTTTAATGTAGAACAAAATATAACCTTTCATACTTTTATATTCTAGATTTTCTAATTACTGACTTTCTACATTTCAGAGTTCAAGTCCGAACGTTCGATGCAGAGACCATAATATCGTTCACGAATGATTCGATAAAATGTTCTCCGTCAGTCTTGGGCGAACTTTGATATACCTAACTTCAGTATGCCTACGCTTGTAACGAGTCTCATTTTCCATCTTTCGATCTGAAAAATACAGAAAGAGTATGTGTATGTGTATCGTCGCCCGTTTCTTTTCCAAAATCGTCAAATACACCGTCACTGCTACAGCCTAAACCATGCAGAGATCGGTTGTCAACAAAAATCGATTCTTTAAACGCATAAGATGTCTAAAGCTGAGCACACTTGGATGTTGGCTTTTATTTCCTCCTTACCGTGGCGCAGCGTCGTCTCCATAGCTACAAATTTGAGCATGCAGGCGTCATTCGGCTGTGTTACATACGTAGATCGTAGGTGGTGAGTGTAGTGACGGAAGGGGGAGGTGGGGGGTGGACAGCCCCGGGGAACGCGACGCCAGACGGGAGATGGGAAATTAATAAAACTGTCACTTATCTGCCCTACCGGTGCACGGGGGATCACAGCCGTTGAAACGGAGGCGCTAAACATTTCAATTTGGCGTCGGAGTCGCGAACGGCTTGCATGTGAGTATATCCTCTGTAGGATAGAGTCGCACGTCACTATCCGCCCTATCCAGAACGAGGCGGACGAAATGACGGAGGGATGAGTAGCGAAGGGGTGAGCGAAGAAGGGGGGAGGGCTTAACCCGGTATCCGTTTGCCCGGGGGCAAATGGCCTTCTGCAGTTATTTTAAAATTCAACGTAGCGTTGGAAGGGGATCGGATTAAAAAATCAGAGTGGAAGCTTGTTCCTCGTGATAACGGCCAGCCGCTCGACGCGACGCTCAGACTCCCCGACCCCGATCCTGGATTCCTTTTCACCGGAGCCGAAATTCCCTCCTCGGCAACGGATGCACATCGACACCCAGAACCCCCTTTTCTCTCATGCGCGAACTGATCGCGCCAAATGGTTGTTTCCATGGCAATTGGCGATCGCCGAGCCTCCCATCGCTACAGGATAACTAACGAATCACTGCCACCGTCGTCATCAACGGAATCGTAAACCCGTTACGCGGCGGTTCACCGAGCTCATCCCGCACCACAGTGCGATGCACTCCGTCCATTTCTGTAGTTGTTATCAGGATTGGAACGAACTCGAATCACCGTGAAGTTCGTTCAATGGAATATATCGCTATTATTCTTTCAGGCGATCTGGATTCCTGAATCAGACAACAACCACTCGGCCCGTCGAATCCTACGTGGTTACACCAGTAGCCAGTAGACGGGTAGCAGCCTGATTCTCAGAGAATTTTCTTCCTTTCAGGCACAAGTTGTAGAAGTAGGAGAAGAAAAAACGAAACTATTCCTAAGCGGGGGATTGAATTTCTCGGCAAAAAATGAACCGGTTCAAGAATACGCAGCCTTGAGGTTTCGAGGGTACGCAACGACGTCCAGCCCCCCTAGCTTGACCGGATTTTTCGCCCCTCGTGGCACCGAGCAGACACTCCACGCGATTAAGACCCGCATCCAGTGACCATGGCGAAAATGTCCGCTGAACAGGTGAGAGACTCCGCCTCTCTTACACTTCGCTACACACGGTAACACCCGCTTACACCTCGTTACAGCCAGTTACAATGCGGGACATGATGGGGGGTGATATCTGAGTCGCCCCAGCTACGACCAACCCTCGAGTCACGCACTCCGCCACCTTTTATCGGAACAGCACGAAGGGTGCCACCCTGACTACCTAACGTGCAGCCATTCGATGTACGGTTGGCGCCATCTTTCTAGCGGTTTTCACCCGTAAGAGGACGCCCTAATGCTCGCAATCAGTAGCGGAACGCCTTTTGGCTCTCGGTGTGTTGGCTAAGAGGTAAAGGCTAGTTTGTTACATGATTCCATTGTATTAGAACTTGTATTCAGAGAATTTGTTCGCAGGTTGTACGTATTACGTGACATCAAACATGACTCAGAGATTGCGTCGATGCATCGGGTGGGAAACGTCGATTGCATCACAGTGCAACGGTTTTCTGAAGCGGATAGTGATTGTTGAGTTTTACGGTACTATCGTGTCGTGGTCTTGTTCACGTGTCAATAATTATGTTAGCGTAAGATAGAGCTCGATTGACATAAGGAATGTAAGCTTGTATTAAGGAAAACTTATAGGAGTGCTGTAATAGTGATAAAATATATATTGCAATACTTGTCGTTGTGACAAGTCACCTTGACGTATGAAGAGAAACTTATATGAGTGCTGTATGGAAATAAAATATACAGAATGATTATCTAGCGACGGAATGATCCGTCGGCTGCTATGGTTTCATGGTGTTCAGTGGTCCTGGATATGCCTTGAATTTTTCTTGTGTCCTGGAAATTAATCGGTTTTAGTATATCCTTGAATAATCTGAAAATGTTCTGGAAATCTCCTTTAATTTGTTACGGGTTTTTTACTGGACACCATGGGTTGTGCATGCGCTGCAATCTGAGAGCACTTGTTTGCCACGGCGACCAATCGTCGAAAACGTAACCCACTGTCGAAATTTTTGAGGTTACATACATCGTGGCGACCTGTCATCTGAATTTACGACTGTTAGTCGCTCTGACAAGCAACTGCTCTGCGATTTTAGCGCGTATGCATTAAACTGTAGCAGATGACGTACGATATGGTCACTCTGTATATTGCAATGCTTATTACTGTGACTAGTTACCTACATGTGTTGAATAAGCTACACTGTTACGGAGACATGACAATTTTGTTACTGATGTATGTTTAGATTCGGAAATTCAAATACAGCTTGTTGTACCGATGCAGGATTTTTATTTTATATCATATTCATAACCCAGAACGAAAATCAAGTTTAAGAATGACTGTCAGAGTATACGGATACAAACCAATTCTCACATTATTCATAATCATCGAAATTTTTAACAAAAATCTGAAGGGATTAGCCTTGATTTGTTTCGTGATTTACAGAACAAAAAATTTTTCGTCTAAAAATCGATTCGTGTGACCTTTTCCAAGGTAATTGTACAATCAGGAACGCAAAATAAACGTCGAAGAGAGGTAAAAACCGGCAGCAGAGAAGTCAGAAGAAATCTTTCGTTTCTTGAGCTGAAAGCTTACTATCTCTTAATTTATTCATGCGACTCTTCCTAGACTACTTGGCCCTACAGGATTCCAAAATAGGGATTTGAATTGTCGTAAGACGAGAAGTTGGGAAAAGACGAATAAATCATGCGTAAAATCAATTGTTTATTCGTTTTAATCAAGGTTACATAAAATAGTGACAATACAATATGACATGATATATCGTATCTGCTGATGTGCTTTGCTCTGTTGCGCAAGCCATAACTTAAATTACGCTTACTAACTACGACGGAAAAAAATGATCATCTGATACAATATTCTCCACATTCTGCTTATGATGATATTATGTATTGCACTCCTTTGTCCTGTTACAATATTCAAAATGAATAAATGAGTTTAGTCGTACTTTCGCATTCATTTTATTTTTCACTTTTTACGCTATTTGTGAACTTGTTGAATTACTGAACACTGATATCATAGCACTTGGACTGAATTTCAGGCATGTTAAATATACAGCTGAACAAGGTGATTTTTTCCCTTACCTTTTGAGAGATCCTGGGCAAATTTGATATATTTCGATCGTAGCTTCGGATCCGCTATTTAACGGTGACGGCGTTCCTTTTTTGTGGGTTTGAAGGTCGGAAATTTTATCGTTTGAAATTTTTCACAATTGCCATAATTTGGAACAAAAATCCGAAGGGTTAGTCTAACTTTTTTTGCGTCAAAAATTCTTTTGTGTCTGAATCAATTAACATAACCCTTCGGGACTACTTGAAGCCCCAGAAAAAACGCATGAAACGAACCAGAAAAACGATGGGACATACAGCGAAGAAGTTACGAATGGAATCTTTCGTTTTTCGCCTGTAACTTGTAATCCGTTGGTCGCAGCGTATTGTGACTGCGCCCAATCGATTTCTCTCGCAAAATTACGTCGGAATGGTGCATGAAAGAATTTATTCCAGCACTTTTCAAAATCGCGAAAATTTTTGGCAAAAATGCAAAGGGGTTAGCCTTGCTTTTTTTTTAGCCGAAAAATTTTTGGTCCCAGATTCGATTTAAATGACCCTTTCCTGACCATTTGGACCCCCAGAAACTCAGAAAACGCAGCGAAAACAGCGTGGGATCAACAGGAGAGAAGTTACGAAGGAAAAAGCACCTGCTGAAAAATGTCGAAAACACAGGTTCTCGTTTTTCGGCTGTAACTTTTGATGCGTTGATCGCAGCGTATTGGGACTGCGCCCAATCGATTTCTCTCGCAAATTTACGTTGGAATGGTGCATGAAAGAATTTATTCCAGCACTTTACAAAATCGCGAAAATTTTCGACAAAAATGCAAAGGGGTTAGCCTTGCTTTTTTTTTAGCCGAAAAATTTTTGGTCACAGATTTGATTCGAATGACCGTTTTCTGATCAATTGGACCCCCGGGAACTCAGAAAACGCAGCGAAAACAGCGTGGGATCAACAGGAGAGAAGTTACAAAGGAAAAAGCACCTGCTGAAAAATGTCGAAAACACAGATTGTCGTTTTTCGGCTGTAACTTTTGATGCGTTGATCGCAGCGTATTGGGACTGCGCCCAATCGATTTCTCTCGCAGAATTACGTCGGAATGGTGCATGAAAGAATTTATTCCAGCACTTTTCAAAATCGCGAAAATTTTCGCCAAAAATGCAAAGGGGTTAGCCTTGCTTTTTTTTTAGCCGAAAAATTTTTGGTCACAGATTTGATTTGAATGACCGTTTTCTGATCAATTGGACCCCCGGGAACTCAGAAAACGCAGCGAAAACAGCGTGGGATCAACAGGAGAGAAGTTACGAAGGAAAAAGCACCTGCTGAAAAATGTCGAAAACACAGGTTGTCGTTTTTCGGCTGTAACTTTTGATGCGTTGATCGCAGCGTATTGGGACTGCGCCCAATCGATTTTTCTCGCAAGTTTACGTCGGAATATTGCATGAAAGAATTTATTCCAGCACTTTTCAAAATCGCGAAACTTTTCGACAAAAATGCAAAGGGGTTAGCCTTGCTTTTTTTTCAGCCGACAAATTTTTGGTCACAGATTTGATTCGAATGACCGTTTTCTGATCAATTGGACCCCCAAGAACTCAGAAAACGCAGCGAAAACAGCGTGGGATCAACAGGAGAGAAGTTACGAAGGAAAAAGCACCTGCTGAAAAATGTCGAAAACACAGGTTCTCGTTTTTCGGCTGTAACTTTTGATGCGTTGATCGCAGCGTATTGGGACTGCGCCCAATCGATTTCTCTCGCAGAATTACGTCGGAATGGTGCATGAAAGAATTTATTCCAGCACTTTTCAAAATCGCGAAAATTTTCGCCAAAAATGCAAAGGGGTTAGCCTTGCTTTTTTTTTAGCCGAAAAATTTTTGGTCACAGATTTGATTTGAATGACCGTTTTCTGATCAATTGGACCCCCGGGAACTCAGAAAACGCAGCGAAAACAGCGTGGGATCAACAGGAGAGAAGTTACGAAGGAAAAAGCACCTGCTGAAAAATGTCGAAAACACAGGTTGTCGTTTTTCGGCTGTAACTTTTGATGCGTTGATCGCAGCGTATTGGGACTGCGCCCAATCGATTTTTCTCGCAAGTTTACGTCGGAATATTGCATGAAAGAATTTATTCCAGCACTTTTCAAAATCGCGAAACTTTTCGACAAAAATGCAAAGGGGTTAGCCTTGCTTTTTTTTCAGCCGACAAATTTTTGGTCACAGATTTGATTCGAATGACCGTTTTCTGATCAATTGGACCCCCAAGAACTCAGAAAACGCAGCGAAAACAGCGTGGGATCAACAGGAGAGAAGTTACGAAGGAAAAAGCACCTGCTGAAAAATGTCGAAAACACAGGTTCTCGTTTTTCGGCTGTAACTTTTGATGCGTTGATCGCAGCGTATTGGGACTGCGCCCAATCGATTTCTCTCGCAGAATTACGTCGGAATGGTGCATGAAAGAATTTATTCCAGCACTTTTCAAAATCGCGAAAATTTTCGCCAAAAATGCAAAGGGGTTAGCCTTGCTTTTTTTTTAGCCGAAAAATTTTTGGTCACAGATTTGATTTGAATGACCGTTTTCTGATCAATTGGACCCCCGGGAACTCAGAAAACGCAGCGAAAACAGCGTGGGATCAACAGGAGAGAAGTTACAAAGGAAAAAGCACCTGCTGAAAAATGTCGAAAACACAGATTGTCGTTTTTCGGCTGTAACTTTTGATGCGTTGATCGCAGCGTATTGGGACTGCGCCCAATCGATTTCTCTCGCAGAATTACGTCGGAATGGTGCATGAAAGAATTTATTCCAGCACTTTTCAAAATCGCGAAAATTTTCGCCAAAAATGCAAAGGGGTTAGCCTTGCTTTTTTTTTAGCCGAAAAATTTTTGGTCACAGATTTGATTTGAATGACCGTTTTCTGATCAATTGGACCCCCAGGAACTTAGAAAACGCAGCGAAAACAGCGTGGGATCAACAGGAGAGAAGTTACGAAGGAAAAAGCACCTGCTGAAAAATGTCGAAAACACAGGTTCTCGTTTTTCGGCTGTAACTTTTGATGCGTTGATCGCAGCGTATTGGGACTGCGCCCAATCGATTTCTCTCGCAGAATTACGTCGGAATGGTGCATGAAAGAATTTATTCCAGCACTTTTCAAAATCGCGAAAATTTTCGCCAAAAATGCAAAGGGGTTAGCCTTGCTTTTTTTTTAGCCGAAAAATTTTTGGTCACAGATTCGATTTAAATGACCCTTTCTTGACCATTTGGACCCCCAGGAACTCAGAAAACGCAGCGAAAACAGCGTGGGATCAACAGGAGAGAAGTTACGAAGGAAAAAGCACCTGCTGAAAAATATCGAAAACACAGGTTCTCGTTTTTCGGCTGTAACTTTTGATGCGTTGATCGCAGCGTATTGGGACTGCGCCCAATCGATTTCTCTCGCAGAATTACGTCGGAATGGTGCATGAAAGAATCTATTCCAGCACTTTTCAAAATCGCGAAAATTTCCGACAAAAATGCAAATGGGTTAGCCTCACGTTCCTTCCTGCTCAAAAAAGTCCAAGTCGGGAAATCGATTTGTATGATTTCACCAGGACTCATCGGTCCTTTGAAAGCTCAAGAATGATAATAAAACCAGCAAAAGACCGACTGCATTGAAGTTTCAGAGAAAATCTTCCGTTCTAGAGCAACAAACCTACCACTTCGCATAGTCAAGTTATTAGATTGACTCTCACTAGACTAATTGAACCTGATGGCTCCTCAAAAAAGCTTCGAAATCTTCGAGTGAACAACAGCTGAGAAATTAAGAAAAAATATGGGAAACTTCAATCATTCATCAATTTTAATTCAGGATACATAAAGCAGTAAGAATACAATATTACATAATATTTCTTATTTTCTAGACGTGCTTTGTGCTCGTACACAACCCGTTACTGAAGCTGTATTTACGAAGTATGAAAATAATTATCTGGTATAATATCTTCGACATTTTGCTTAAGATAATGTATATTGTACTTTGACATCCTCTTACAATAATTTCAAGTGTCAAACAACATACCTACAATTATACTTGTGCATGTCTTTCAGTCTTTCACTCTTTTACTATTAGGTAACTAGTTACATTAAAACCACACACTGACACTTGACCACTTGTATTAGAATTAAGGCATACTGAATAAACTGTCATAACTTGGTAGCTATAAATTTGTGGTTCTTCTTTCCCACCTTTTGGAAGACCCTGTGCAAGTCTTGTACATTTTAGCTGCTAATTTTGATAGCTAGTTCAATGGAGTCACCTAGCTTATTTCGCAGTTTTTGGAGCCAGAAATTTTCCGTCTGAAATCAATCCGAGGAACTCTTATTAGACTGATCGGACACTTAAATGTGTGAAGAAGACATTAAATCAGCGTTCGACCGACAGCTAAAAAAATTCTAAGAAATGTTTTTAGTTTTTGACTGTAACACTTGATTCATAGCTCGCAACGTATTCGGGCTGTGCGCAATCGATTTCTGCAACAAACACGTACCTTCCATGTAAACAGCTCATAAAAATTTTCGTACAAAAACCATTTAAAATTATTATCTACGACTAAATATTCCTGTATATGATAAAACCCAGCTCACGATCAGCGTGAAACGACGAAATCACGTAGAAAAAAAAAACACATGTACGCTCAACATTTTCAAGCATAGCTTCGGAGAGAAAAGCAACAAGCACATCGTATTCCACTGTATTCAGTCGCATCGGTTGATACTTTCGTACAATTTAAGTTAGCGGTGATGCCGACACGAAGCGCATCTTTCCCGTTAGTCTGCAAATGCGGCGGCATCGGGTACCAAACTTCGTTGAGGGGGATGCGACCCCGAAATTAACGTGCGTGCATGCGTGAGTGAGTGAGTGAGTCGTAGAGAAGGTGAAGGACGGAGGTGTATTTGTGGCTAATGACGATACGGCGTCGTCTCGCTCGGGATACATGCATGGGCCGGATCCCCGGGACTCCGACGTCTCCCACGGATGATCTACGGCCGTTTAATGACCCGGTTACAGCAGGGGATGCTTTTTGTACCGGTCCTGGGGAGGCCGCAAGGGTTAACCTCCACGCCCGGTAATGCAGCGGGCGAGCAGTCTAGTCAGTCACTCAGTCACTCGGTCGTTCGAAAAGTCTGTGACACATTTCCGAGGGCGTGGCCGTGGATCCGGGGACATCATCAGGACGCGATGTCAGACCTGCGGATGACAAGCTTCTGACAGCGGGCAGTCCGTAGACAAAACCTCCGAGACTAGACGCAGCGAATGCTTCGCTCTCCGATTTCCATCCGGTTAAAACGAGCCACCCAAAAGTTTCACTCCGTAAGTTCCGATCATCAAGTTTGTCATTAATCTGAACGAAGACAGTCGTCGCTTCGCAAACCTCGTTTCCGACGAGCTCGAAGTTGGTTTAACTATGCATGTACGGAAAAAATCGTTACTCGAACTTGGACGAGTAAATAATAACAAAGAAAACATGTTCATATTTTGTAAAGACAAGTCATTGAAACTTGTTCGAAAATTGTGGAATAACGATTCATTTCATTGCATGATGTTTCGTTACGTTAACGTTACTAACTTCAGCCTTCTCATTTCCGTAGCTGTCCAAATCTGGGATGCTTGGATTCCAACACGCCTCGAGTACCTCCGGATCCCATTAGTTCTGAAGGTCATTCCAACCGGTGCCAACGAACGCTGGATCTTAACGTGCATTGAATCAGCATCACCGAGATGGGATGATCGTCAGGGGATATGCGTAGGGTCAATGAAGAGATCGGCAATGATCACCTACCGCTGTAGTGTCAATCTGCAATTTGATTGACAAAGTTCGAAACAAGTCTGTGCCAAAGAGTTCTCCAAACAATCGGCGTCAGTGAACCTTTCATGCACGCGCCACTGCGAATGGGCCTCAACGAAACGACATTCGACAGGCTTAAAAAGTCCAAGATAGGAACAACAATTCCCAACGTTTCTTATAATGTCATTGTAAACTCGAGTTGGGTAAACATCAGGTTCGCTGCAACGAAGCCCTGCCCATATAGTTAAGCAGGCATGTAATCACGCCTACACATGCGTAACATGTATAATATAAGCTGCGGAAGGCATGACGTCGATGCAATAGCTAAGGAGCACGGGTGTCCGAGCTAAAGGCTCACGATTATTACGCGTTGCACATATCGTAAGAGGGACGAACGGCAATTGCCCAAGGTGTGTACGCATATCATACGACATAACGCTCGCGGTATGTACCGCACAGGTACAAAGCGTGTATTGCACGTGTAAAAGGAGCTGTCGTGTCGTCGGTTATTGTCTACCCTATATGTCCCCGGAAGTAGGGCCAATCCGCCGGAAAGACGAGACCGTTAACCCGCGCGATCCCGACCTCGCGACCGCGCATGCCGACGTGACTGCTTCCATTTGTCAGTGTGTGTGTGTGTGTAAAATATACGCGTACACGTTATCCACTCATTTTGCTTTTCCGTCATTGCCTCTTTGCGCGTCTGTATGTTAATCCACCCCCCTCGCCTCTCTTTCTCGCTCGCCCGTCTCGTCGTTACCGGACGTCGGCTATGATACAAGCATTAATATGTGTGCGAATGTGTTTATCGGTGTCGAATTTCTTGTACATCATTTCGCACCGCGAAGTGTCTAAGCGGCGTTGGATTTATTTTACACTCAGCAAAATTTGACCATTTAGTAAACGATGATAGGTGTCCGTATACCGCGGATTGCATACAGCGGATTGTACGCGGAGTCATGGAATTTTTCACCTTTCTTTCAATGAATGCCGATTCATTCAAGAATATTATATGTTACAATACGATGTAGACTATGACCGGCGCTAATCCACTGCGATTCACCTTTTCAATGTGTAACAGGCTCGTGTCGCTAGCCTCGATAGTATCGCGAGACAGCTTAGCGATCCGATTTGCACAGCGTGCGGTAGGTACGATTATAACGAAATTAATACGCTCCGGGTCGAACGATTTTATTGAAACATTCGAGCACAGGAACTGGCCACTCGTAATTAATTGCTTTACCCCAATGTCGCTTCATTTTCACATGTTCAATGAATACAATTGCGTCAAACCTTTCGTAATAGCCAGATAAAAGTCGAATTATTTCTATTTGCGTTAAGAAGATAATGTTTAAATTGGTAATTGAATAATAAAAATTATTACCTATTATCGTGACGTGATTACGCACTATCTTAGAATGACAAGACTTCAAACTCTGCAGTACTTCAGAGGTAATAATGATATCGCGAAGTTAGCTTCAGTACAATTCAGTAAAAACGTTACGAGAATGACGTTTCAAATGCCAGCTACAAAATTTTAAATCCAAAAAAAGACATTTTACGAACACTCGTAGAAAATTTGACTCAAATTCAATAAGATTTCTCACAATCCGAAATAATATTTTATTTCTCCACAGTTAAATAAATTCATATTCAATTTAAAATAGCATCTTTTTTATCCTCATTTATTTATCAGGAATAAATTAATTCTAGATTTCAGCAGTACCTGCTAATCATTAACCATAAGTATTTCAATAATATATTTGTTCCAGAGGACAAATCCATTGGGTCGAAACTGAAAACATATTCTTCAATCAATTAAATTCTTCTCTTTTTTTTTGCTCGAAGAAAGCTGTTGTTTCCTTGCATTCCGTGAAATCAGTCAAAACTTTGAATTCTTTGCCAGTATTTTTGCCTGTTAGACAGAAGAAAATGTATTTGAGAAAAAAAAAATGTATTTCGCTAAAATAAATAACATTTTTTTTCCTGTATGTATGTAGAACAATAATATAATAGATTTTTAAAATTAGTAATGAGAAAGAATAGCAACGGATACTAGACTTTCCGGTAACAGCTGGAAAACAAATTTTCATTGTCTACCTAGAACTATATTTTTCGACTGTGGTAAAAAATGAAAATAGTCAAGGACCGAGCGGTAACCGTAACTAAAAATTTCTCTCAGTGAGTTATTTCTTCAAATTTCACGATTTTCTTCAATCGAATTGCTTCCAAAAATAATAATTTATCAAAAGTAGAAAAAAATAGCAAAAAAATAATTTTGAAAATTTCTCTAAATATACAAAAAAAAAATAAATAAACATAAAATATGTGGCAAGAAAACTTTACCGCTACGACTCGAAGGGTTAACACAGCGTATCGTCGAATGAAATCGGACCGTCGCACAGTCAGGAATCGGAGGTATTATAACATTGTCGCATTAGTCACCTAGTACCGATTTCAACAAAGGCACGCGTTCGCGGTAGGAGACCTCGTCACTTTGACGTGATACGAATGCCGAAGGTTCGAATCCCTGCTAACGCGTGTCTTCATCGGCGGTAGATTTCGAGGAGGAACGGCTCGTTTCGGACGTCGAGTTCCGGTGTCGGTGCCGTTTCCGAACCGGTGCATGCGCGGAGCAGGTATAACCGGCATGAGGAATAGCTGTGCCGACTAGTTCGACTCGGTGATAAGCACCTCCGGACCGCTGTACTACGCGATCGCTTCCTTGCATACGAATCAGTCGTGCCGATCGGCGGAGGAACCCCAGGCAGTTATCCATGCCTACGGAACAACCGGAAGTGCGTCATGTCTCGAACGATTCCTCGAGGCAACCGAAGCCAGCCGACGCCACGAAGATACCGGCGACGAATTTCCGACTGTTGCGTTTCCTCCTGATCATCGAATTACGGATTTTCTTACACCTTGGACGGCATTTGCTTGCACCAGAAATTCTCTCTTGACTATCTATATCGTAATTATAATTATTATTATTCTTATTTTTCACGGTTTTACAGCACGATAGTTACGGTATAATTTTTCATTGACGCAGATAACGTGTCGAAGAATATTAACAATTTTTTTTCTCTTAATTTCTAATTTCGTCGAGGTAGGTTAATTTTTTGCAAATAATAAGTTTGTTAAAGAACGATTCGGTCGAGCATTCGCCGGCCATCTTCGAGCTGAAGAAATTCTCTTTAAAATTTTTAAATCGAAATTGTAGAGAGCTAAAAGAATTGACATTTAACTTACAAGTATGCGTACACCACAAATTTTATATTGGTTCAGACGTGTTGTAGGATTAAAAATTTACGATGTACACACACTCCAAGTTTAACGTCAATTATTTAGCTTTCGATAATTTCAAGCTAAACATTTCAAAGATATAAGAATAATGTAATTTTTCTAGTCTGAAGGTGACCGGCGGGTGTCCGACCGAAACGTCGTTTAATGAACTTGTTATTTAAAAATTGGAAATTATTACAATAACATGGTCACGAACTTATCAACACGAAAAATCTCGACGTTTCAGGTCAGTAAAGATTTATTTTTCAGGTTACTCAAAGGTTCAGGAAAATTGGGACGTTTCAAATTCAATAGAATGTTAAATAAATTATCATCAATCAACGCACGGATGATCCTTATTCGTACGATCATTTTTCGCACGTGTTCCCACTTTTTCAACACATTCATCACCATGGCCGAAAATCTTTCGACTTGTACACTGTCACAAAGTTGGAAAAATAAAATAACGGAGCGGATTCCACGTGGAGTCTCTCAACCGTCGTAATCAGTTCCGCTATACGCATGAGCCTGCATCAGGGATGAATAAATAGTGAAAATAGAGTTTGAACAGAAGTCACCGTAAAAAAATATATAATATACACACACATATGTACATATACGCACTGTAAAAGTATATTCTGAGGTCAGTCAAGGGTCGATTATCTACTAATTTATTGAAATGTTGACGTTCCCGGTTATACCGCTTATCTTGTACGTAATACGCGTGAATTCATTTTCTTTCGTGTCGTGTACGTATGTATAAGTATCTGTGCGTACGTGTACAATACATATAGCGTTATATATTTTTTTAGTCTCTCACGCGAGTTGTACGGCTTGGTAAGTATACATATAACATGAGCAAAAAGCAGCGTGTACAATACGTGAATGTGAAGGTTTCACGTTCGTCTGCGTGTCGCGCGTACATATACATGCTTTATGGAGCGAGCTGTTGGCGATAACCGAAAGGGATAAAAAAAACAAAAAAAAAAAAACAAAAACAAAAAAGTAAAAAGGAGAGTAAAAGAGAGAGAGAGAGAGAGAGAGAGAGAGGGTAAAAAATGGTGTATCGGTGTGTATCACATATGTAAAATAGGCGCCGGGATCCTAACGATCAAATGTATATGCGTATACATATTATCCATAGACACAAGTAACGAGGGAATGAATTATGGCGAGTTAATTATTTCAATACGATTCGAGATAACGTCGTCGAGTCTCCGATAATAACCGAGTCTAGAAACGTATATGTATATACGTAATAAAGAATTAGGTGTTTCCACGCTTCCTCAATTCTCCTTGTATTACACAGTCGTTCTGCAACATTCCGCGTGTAATTTTCCGACACGGGCTCATCGAGGCGTCTCATCGGCCTTATTCTAATATCCCTGAGGCTCGCTGCGGCTTTCTAGGAATCTCGAAAGGCTTCGGATAGCGACTCGACGCCTCGACGCCGTCCTCAGCTCGTTGACAAACAACGAAATAATTTAAAACCCGAAGTGACGGCGCCTCATACGTAAATAGAATCGGGTTATAGAGAAGCGGAGGGAAAACCGACCGGGAAACTCGGAGAACTCATTTAGCCCGTTGTCTCTCCTCGAGTGCCCGCCGGCTACTTTTCCTTTTTCCGATTCAAGATCGCTCGAATAATCCTTCCTTTCTTCCGTTATCCACGAACAAGTACCGCCGCTATTTTAAACGACGATTAATCTTACAAGGAAGTCAAAAACGCTGCTGTCATTTTTTGCAATGCAATTCTGTTATAGCATCGCGTAATGAAGCACGTCGGTCTGACCTAGGATCGAAGTCGCAGGGGTTAAGAAGCCAATCAAGAATCGCATGTAATCACGCGAATCGAGAAGTGCGGTGTCACGGATCGCGCACACCTTAACCTACAAAACTCGTCGTACCTGCATCCAATATGGTGGACGAATATTTCAAATTTCATCAAATTCGGTAAAAAAAAAAAAAATAAAATAAAACCCTATACAAGGATTTTCGGGGTTACTAATTGGATTTGCCTTACTGAATTTTCAAAATCTCATTTTCAATTCGTAATCAGCGAGCCCAAAAACCCCTGGACAGAGTTTTTTTGTCCATATTCGATCGAATTTGAAATTTTCGTTCGCCGCATTGGATCCGACATCTTGAATTTTTTAATGCAAAATGACATACATGTACGTACTGTCACATTTTGACATTTGAATATGCTAATCGCAGGGATTACATGCTGCAAAAGAATGAAATGTCATCGAGGAAAATCGATTCAAACTTGTCGTTGGAGATATTTTCGTGACGAATTTTCAGGGAGAGTAATGAAACTGCAGCTTTCGATTAGCGACGATATTCCAACTTGTGTTGAGCTTTGGAATACAAGACTTATGTACCTGCTGACAAATTTTTACTCAAAAAGGCGGATGTACGACTTGACGTTTGATTAACGTTCAAGTCGATTAGTTACTGGAGCTGTAACTTGGTTCGAACAAGCGTAGGTATAACTCGGTGACGGGAAGTTGGTTGAGATATTTAGGTTCACCGACTGAACGTTTGATGAATTACTTAGCACCTTAAATTTACCGTATACATTGAGTGAAGATGAAAACATTAATTATTTCTGTCTAGTTATTTCCGAAGTGATTCTTAATTTGGTCATCAGTTTTACATATTATCGCAGGTATTAAACTGTCCATTTGCAATTTGCAAAATAAATTTTGTGATTATTGAGAAGAAATTAGGTCCAAAAGTTCAATTCGAGCATCGACCGAAATCATCTTCAAGGAAATTCGGTCAACATGTCTCATCGATTCTTCGTGCAAACGATAATATCTAAAATACGTATCTATATGCAAACGATCGAATAGAGTGTATGGAATCAAAGGTCGATATCAGGATGTTGTTTTGAGAATCCGATGCAATGAAGATAAGAAGGATGAATATATCGAATCGATGAAATTAAAATTATCTTTAAAACGACTAAAAGTTGCACGCAAATCGCAACGAGCTCTTTATATTCAAATTGAGCGTAGCTAATGAAGCGTGCAATTAGTCCAAAAACTTGAATGTGAATTTAAATCAGCGGGTAAAAGCATACGCGCGATTATTCTTCCAATATTACCAATCGTTTTTCCGATAAATAATCAATAGCCTTCCGAATACGCTTTCAGTAACCATAGCTATTCTATAATCAGTAAAAATGATAAGTTAAAAAGACCGTTTGCCAAAGCAAAAATATTTTCCTCATTTTACATAACATGTAATTCAACGATGTATTCAGCCCATTCTCGTATATCCAGATCGCTAGTTCCTTCTACAGACAGTATAAAATGGTAGCCGCGATGACCTTAAACACCTGGTTTTTCCCCGCGATAAAATTGTGCTTTCTGCCTCGAGGCGGTCACTCGGCGTCCGGGGCGACAAATTTAATAGGCAAACTCTGGAAACAGGCAGGTATTTTTCAGGGCGATATTGAGGAAACGGGCTGGTTCAGAGATGGAGATAGCCGAGCAGTCAGCAACGACGAACGAGCGGACCCTCGGACTATGAGGCGAAGCGAGAAAGGAGAGGATAATGGGGAACGGCAGAGGAGAAGGGAGAGGATCCGACTTCCCGAGTATCGGGACGATCTCCGGGTCGAGTTTTTATGGTTTCCTTTCTCCTCGAGTCGGCTCCATCGGGGCATTACCGCGTCCCGATCCGAAACCAAATCCAAACTCCAGAAGGTGATTCTCCCGGCGTTGTACCGATCTGCTCTATTTAACTATCCTAGTCCGGCCGCTTCCAACCGGCGATCAATCGATCCGTCAAACCGAGGAGTGCTCGCTGCACGAATTTACGCATGCACTGCAGGAAACGATAATCCTGTTTCACCCTTTCAGGTGCCTTCCGGTTCGCGCTTCGACTCCGCATCGGCGCAGACCAAAGTCGCATTGGGATACAATGGGAAGGGTTACCGCCTGCCTGCTTGCTCGGGGTGACGCGACGTCTGCAGGACGTTACACAAAGTGGATCAGGCTATTGTCGATTTGCGAAACTCGATGCTCGTACACTCCCTGACGAATTATTAACGCGTCAATGCTCGTCGTTGAGTGCAACTCCTTGTTTGCTTGTTTTCCTTCTTTCGTGTCCCAGAATATATATACCAGGGTGGTCCCTATTTAGGGTGTTGACGAATTTTCTTCTGGCTGTACCGCAAATCAAAAACAATAGCTTACTTTTCGGATTTTAATATCAACTCCAACCCCTCCAGCCAACGGGTTGAATTTCCCCATTTTAACCCTTCGAGTCACACATTATTATCATGCCCGCGTTAAGGTTTATAACAAGATAGTATTCTATAGTTTTTGGAGTCGCTGAATATCAGAATCTGAAAATTCAAGATGGTGGATCCAATATGGCCGACGAAAATTTCAAATATAATCAAGTCCGGTCGAAAACCTCTATGCAAGGATTTTTAGAGTTCCGGAAAATATTCAACAACACCCTAAATAAAGACAACTCTAATACATATATATGCACTCGTTTATCAAGAAATATCGGGAATGAAAGTCTGGCCTATAATTTTACTTGCCAATAAAGTACAGCAAGTAACGAGCGGCTGCCTATATATTCCTTTTCAACTCTTGTGTTAATAAATTCACGTTCGTTTCTCACGTCTTTCAGTATAGAAGTTCGAAATTGTTCTTAGGAACTTATCCCATTTCTCAATGACATATATAGACAATTGCGAAATACCCTGCGGTACGGAAAACATACGAAATTATTCGTTGCGTTAGAACGTAGAGGTTGAAAAATTGTTTCGACTACTCAAGAGAGTAGAGGTGGAAATTTTTTTTTTTTTTGTGTACGTATCTTTATACGAGATGAAAAGAATCATGTGCCTGGTGATCGAAAAAATATATTACTTTATAAAAAAATTGGAACAGATCAAATTGAATTTGTACGAGGTTGGGTAAAAACAATTGATTCGTGATACGGCTTTTCGCTTTACGACCAATTTTTCCGGAACTTATCTATACGCCGTAAAGCAAGGTATGGGTGTAATACGAGTCGGACAAAGATCGTGATCGTTACAGCTGCTTCGTTTTGGCGAGGTTAGAAATACCGGGGAGGATAAAAGGCGAGGAGAAGATTATGAAAAAAATTAAAAACTCACCCGTTGAACGGGTAACCGAAGGCCGCGTCGTAGGGATGATAGACCGAAGGATAGGTCCATGCTGCAGCCGCTCCAGCTCCGAGGTTTTCTTTCAACTCAAGACCAGCGGCCTGAAAGCAGGAAGCATAAAAACGCTGGAAAAATTCGTGAGGATATTTCGCTAAAAAATCAAACGGCCATGGAAACGCTGAGAAGTAAAATGGGGGCGGGTAAGAAATGAAAAACCGAAAATCAGAATGGCCAGAATTCCGAATTTAAGAAACTCGAATAACAAATATGAGAGAATAGATGCTACCAGAAATTTTAAGTCTAAAATGTATTTGGTAGAGCTTTTATATTATTATCCGAACCCACATACTTCAGAAAACGTTAATCCAAGAATTCAGAAATGCAGAATTTAATAACGTATAGAGTCAATATTCTAGCTAATTAATTTGTAGAAAGTTTCATATCCTCAAATGTCCAAATATTATAAAAATAAAAGTTAGAACTTCATCGTCTAGAAACGGCGGCAAACAGATATCCAAAATGTAGAAGGATCGTTATTCAGAATCGTACAATTCAGAAGGATCGATATTCCGAAAGTAACCGTATAGATGGCTTAACACCAGAATTTCACATTCCGAGTTTATCCAACAAATCTATTTTGACTTGTAAAATGTTTTATATACAGAATCGAACAAATTCTTTACTCAATACCTAATAAAGAAGAAAGAACGCAACGCGAATGGACAACTTTGAGTTGTTAAAGCTGTTGGGTTAGGCCTTTCGAGTGTGGCCAACGACGTGCCCGACTCTTTTCATATATTACGATTCTTCGTTCCGACGATTCTGATATACCGCAATTCTGTATTCCGAGCCTTCTGTGAGATTACTACTCGGAGTTCAAACCGTTCCGATTCTTGATCCTTCGCATTTATGAATTCGAATAGATGAAAATTCTCCTTTATGATCCATCCGAAGGTTATTTATTTGTGTTTGCGAGCAATCGTATTTGCCTCATTCCGCTAACGGCCTTTCGGAATTTTCACCAGTTGCGTATTCTAAATTCTATAACTTCAAATTTCGATGCTTTTACATTCTATTCCCATTATTTCTGGCTTAATGAAGATTCACCACTTTGTTCATTCGCGATTGTGAGTTTTCGATATATTCATCTTCGGAATTCTGACCATTCCGATTTTAGGTTGTTCTGATTTTTTACCGGTACCCAAACGGGGGTCTCGTTTCCGCGTCTGCGGAAACCCCTGAGGTTTGTCTTACGCGTGTTGGTGCGTATACAGAAATGGTAATTACCGTTGTACGAGCGCCGTGTGCGGTGCATGTTTGCTTGTTTAACCCTTGAACCCATCGCGCCTGGATTTATAGGCAGCCGTCGCCTTCGTCGCGCCCGGCGGAATATCTTAGTTACACCGCACGATTATACGGGGCGTTCTACACATAATGCGGGAAAAATTATCTCCGAGAAAGTATTTATGTCATGTTTCTATCAGCACGCGCCCGCTCAATGTTATCAATCCTATCGCCTTGCGCCTTCTTCGATTTATAATACCTATGTACCAGTGTAATATCTCGACTAGACTCTGTCCCAGCTATTTGCCCAAAAACTAATTCCAAAAAATCTCGATTTATTCAAACATTTACTTATTTTTTCGACGATATATTTTTGTGGCGAGGCGGAATTCATTGTTCGAGTTAGATCAAATTTAGTTTCAATTTCAGTTGCAGAGTTTCGCAGAGTATTATATTTTACAATTAGTGTAATTTTTTACGTACTAATTCGACTGGGATTTCATTAAGAGAGGTGTTTTAAAATTATTTGAGATGAGCTCATCGGTAGATGTTATTACGTGTGCTGAGAGAATTGATAGATTTATAACAAGTGTAGATTGATTTGAGCGAGTGACGAGGGTATTTTATGCAATATAATATAAGATTATTTAAGGAAAACACCGAAGCTACGATTACTTTATCTCTGTCAGATGTTAACGCGACGATGTGTATTATTTTTACTATTCATTTCCCATCTCCAGCTTACGCCTTTCAATAATCTAATAACAAACGTTTCGTTGTTAATTGCTTTAATGGCCGTATCAAGCCAAGGTCCAAATGTTACAAGCGACGGATATATACATATATATATAAATTGTGAATCACTTGCAGCCGATATAACTTTTGCACATAAAACAAAGCGATATAGTGTAATAATAGTATATTTACTATAAAAATAAGCGCCGATTAACGAGTATCATCGGTTACAGTAATTCTCCTCGACAATCTTTATTCACCGACAGTTTATACGTATTATGTGATGCTGGTAATAAGATAACGGCCACCGTGAAGATCAGCGACGAACGAGTACGCGAATTGCGATTAGAACTGTGAAATATGGGCCCCATTCCTGTGGTTCTGCATTATACAGCCGAGGTTATCGGACCACACAACGCGTCTTGACACATGGCAAAACATTGGGTGCCCTGATACATTCAATTCCCGAATCCTTGTTGTTAAGCAAAAATTAATCCTAATCGAAAAAAAAAAAAAAAATGACTAGCAAATGAGAATAATGCAAAGAAAATCAATTACGATAGAATTTTCACATGTAGTTGGTGAAAGAGATCAATGTGACTCTAGCTTTTGGAAATTCAATTTAGTTGAGGAGTAATCAAAGGAAGAAAGAAAAAAAAAAAACACCGTGTAAATTAAATCGATCTTGTATTACTCGCGCTGTATCAAATTGTTCAATTGACGATATTAAAATATTCCTACCACCAGGTACTTTTATACAAAACTTCCTTTGCTCGCATGAACGCTTCTGAAAAGTCAATTTTCCGGCACAGTAAACTGCAGCCAAACCAATTCCCGAAAAATTGAAATCGAGCCAACGATTGAATCGAAACTGTTTTGCTGAAAAACAGTACTTTGTTCAATTTTATATACGTACTATTTCTGATGACCGATGAGATAAAACGAATTTCGTGAATAGTTGAAACCCTTCCTCGCATTGACAATTTTTTCCCTATGCTTCGTGAAAAATTGATTATTGATGAATTTGACGGTACCGTTAATTTGAACTATGCTTGCGGTGTCATGTTTTTTTTATTACAACGAACATTTCGCGTATGACAGACAAAGAAAAAAACAAATTTATAATGACTTTCCCTTAAACTTGTACACAGGAAAAAAAATGACTATAGTTTCGCATCAACTGTGATAACTACTGTCCGAAGATCATTTTTGAGTCAAATCTATAAAAGAAATTTAACTAGAATGTAGAAATCAGTAATCAAACTTCGAGCAATGTATTTGCAGATATTACCGCATAATTGCTGCCATTTCTACCGCAACGTACTGTTTGCACAAAGGTCACAAGTTCAAAAAAAAAACAGAAAGTTATTTCTCTTGACTTGTGATTAATTATTATTTTTGAATAAAAATGATCTAAATGCGAAATTGAAGTTTGTTTAATTGATTCACCATAAACGTTTGAGCAAATAGGTAAGAAACCGTTCTTAAAATCCGTAATATTGTTCTCGTTTCTGCAAAAGGAAAGTCTGTCCGATGAAACTGTTCTTTCTTTTCTTGATTACGTGAAATGAAAAATAAATAAAAATATTGAAAATTTGACATCTGGAACCGAGACTCAAAATTCGAGTCTACCGGTGATCTTTTACGAATCGGGGAACAAAGTAGCAGACTTTTACTCACCGTGGGGGTGTAGAACGGCGCCTGGTCAGCACCGAGTCCGGGGAAGTATGCCGCCATACCTTCGGAGGCGGCTGCGGCGGCGGCTGCGGCATAGGGGGCGCTGTACATGGAAAGGGCGGCGGTCGGAAGGGCGCCGAGTCGCTGGTAACCGCCGAGGAGGTCGTACTGGCAGGAACAAACGGTCTGCCCGGTCAAGGGGTCGGTGAATATCGGCCTTCCGGTATCGCAGCATCTTCCGCCGGCGGAAGGTGGCGCGTGAGACGGACTGACGGAGGCGGTCGGACTCCCGGGTGGACGGACCACCGCACTCGTCACCGCCATCCTGGTTTGCAACGACGAATTACCTACCGCACTCCCCAACGAAGATACGCTGCCCCCGCTCAGGACCGGCGCGGATGCCGGCGACGGGGAAGTCGAGGATAGCGAGGGTGTGGCTGTCACAGGGCACTGAAACGGAAAAACACAAACTGCCGTCAACGCGGAATCGTCAAATCTCGATTAAAAAAATATTGGAAAATGTCCATTTTATCACCGCATAACCCAAGTTTATCATTTTAATGGAGGAAATACTGTTAATTCTTGGGATTTTAAATTACTCCTGTCTGCACGTAAATTGATTAAACAGAAATCAGTAATATATACGTGTTCTGCTAAAAATACGGTTAACGGTCAGCTGTCAGCCTGGTTGAATTAGTTTGATTTGGTTTCACCAAATGACGGTGCAAAGTGACGGTCACAATATATTTTCTGACGTCATAAGCACCACGGTGCTCCTGGACTTTCAACGTTTAACTCAATGACAGACTTATCGTGCACGCCAAGTGATTTTTTTGGTCGGATCTAACGAAATAGGACAATAAAATCACTCGGTGTCACGTTGTGCCGAACAATTGACGTAAGAGGAAATCGGACATCGTGAACTGGCATGTTTACGGAAAGCTAACTGATGGAATAAGGTTTTCCTGGATTACGCGTGTGCTTTTATACGTCTCTGATTCCCTGTCGGAAATGAAATAAATTTTGAAATTTTAGAAGAGACGAATACACCAATCGTCCATGTTTGATGTGAGGTGATTTTATTTATTCATCATTATTCGTAATAAACGTTATCGGCGATCTCCGTCAGCAATTACTGATGTGAATTAGGATCGGACACTCTTATTCAAGCTACGATTTAAAAATTTTCAGTCAGATTCGTATCCCCGTTTTTGCACACTTTAACGAAGAAATTTCCCCGCTTGTGACGTCACGAAATATACATATAGACAATCAAAAGTTATCGATTTAACATTCCGCTGATGGAATAACGCTTCGAATGAAATTTAGTTTTATTTTTAAACAAAATTTACACTTATTACAGCATGGACCCAACAAATACGCGTCTCGAAATTTAAAATTCTCAGATGACTAATTTGAAATTGAAATTCACGAATAAGATGTGGTAAAAGCAAATATCAAGTTGAATTTTTAAATGTCATAGTGTAGTTATTCCGTGACTTCGTTCGGTATTGTTTGAATTGTTTCAGTAATTTGTATAATATAAGCGAAGCGAGGAATATATTTATAATTTGCAAACGCAAGCATTCTTAGAAGTAATTGTATACTTCAATATTTCGTTATGTTATAAATGTTAATAATTTCAACCCGACGACTGTTTCAAGTTTTTCAGAATTCCGGGCTTCGTGACAAAATTACTCTGAAATTGAAGAAAGAAGTTCAATCGAGCTTTCCGCAAGGCTTCGTAAAAATTTTATTTAGTGAGTACATAACCTGTAAGAGCTAGCAAACGTTATAAATGCGAGATCAAAAGACATTGAGAAATAAATTTGTGCGTACGTGATAATCCTTCTTCATTGCAGTTTCTTTACGGTATAATACCGGTGAAGTTTTTACCTCTTTGATTCAGCAAAAACAACTTTCAGCCGAAAATTTATTACGAAAGTATCTCGAGCTGCCAGGAAACATTAACGGAAAGGATCGAGGAAGTGACTCGGATAATCTATGTCGACCGGATGATCACCGAGACCGGTGAAGAACCGTTCATTGATCGCTGACTGCGAATCCGAATTCATGGCAGATAATAATCCGCCACGGCATTACTTGGGAATAGTGAAATTAAAATCAAACTGTTACATCCGGGCCTGAGATCGAATTAGAGAGGGTAATAATTAACGGTTAAGGATCCATTTAAGACGGGGATATAATTGGCTATAATTTAGCATCTTGTCGAAAATGGCGTAATGCCGTGTCGAGAGCTGATATAATATTATAAATACGTGTGTATATTCGTGCAACTGACGCGCCTTGAGATGTGCCGGCTTGTTATATCGCTGAGATACTAATTTAATCCGATGCTCGGTCAGTCACGATTCGGAGACAGGAAGAAGCCTGGCACTCGGTCGTAATCGACAACATATTATTTATCTACACTCGGTTTGTTGAATTTTCTCGATACCAAATTTGCGTTTTGCATTTAAAAAGCGCTGTGGACAGAATCCAACGATAAAAGTTTACACGTGAAAATTTGACGATGAGTTTTTTAGTTGAAAATATCTGAAAGCTTTCGCCGCTTATTTTTTCTGCACGTACTGAGAACGTGTTTCTTTAGAATATGTATGTGTTGAAGTTATTATTTCCTTTCGTGCGTAACAAGGAGGATAAGAAATAACGTTCGATTCCAAGAAAAGTCTTGACACTCTTTTAAACCAAGTCTAATATTAGTGAACTCATATCGAAACTCGTCGTTAAGTCACCGAACGTGTTTTTTCGTTGTTCATCAAAGGTTTTCAAAACGATTGCTTATTCTTTTTGTAGACTAATCCAAACTCCGAAAATTCATCACGGTATTACGAAATGTATAAATTTGTGAGTCAGGAAAACTGAAACCAGATAATGCGGAATGGAAGAAATGTCTGAGAATCGTAGAAATTCGATAGACAAAAATTATCGAGACAAGAAACGGAACTAATCGCAAGTTTCAATCATGAACACGAATGAATTTTTAGAAGTTTCTGCAAGATTTGTCAAACAGATGGATCGCCTCCAGTTTAGGCTATTACTCTACAATTCTACAGTTCGAAAAAGAGCTTTAACGAAAGAACGAATGCCGTTTGCCTTACGAGTTACGCGTTGGTCCCAAAATCCCGCGGGAGCATCTTTTCGTCTCGGCTTGTAGATCTATGCAGTAAAACGTGAAGAGTGATCGGACGGATAATGGGGCTTCATGGGAGTGAAGTTCGAGCGTTGCGTCCAAGAAAGAAGGCTGCGGTGTGCAGGACGCGCGAACGAAATGCAGCTGCTTTTGTAAAAGCTGCACGCTGCAGGCCCACAGTGGTTCCGGAGCGTCGAGGTGACAGGCCCTGGCAACTGTCAGGAAGAACCAAAGTCGGACCCCCTCCCTCCCCAATGGGGTGAACGAGCGTCGGTAAACCTAACCCAACACATAACCTTAAACCCAGGCAAATATAATACCTGGTCTCATTAATTCCATATCAAACACTAGGGATAAATAGATTAGCAGCTTGAGTGCCTTTCGCCTACGGCCTAAACAAACCCCGATCAACCCCGCGGAACGCCCTCTTCCATGGGACACCGGGAAGACAATCCATCCATCCACATCCATCTATCCATCCATCCATCCATCCACATTCGCTCGTTTGTGTTTCCCCCGAACGTATTGTCCGCTGCTTGTGCACACACAGGACCAGATTCTCGTCCCTCGTTCATAGTGTGTTCGCGTTATAGTTCCGCCGCGTTAATGCGTGTCACTAGCTGTTGGTTCTTGCTTACTGCAAAATTCGAGGACCAACTGTCGGACGAACCGAGCCCCTCGTTTTAGCTTCGAAATTCAGAGACCCCTGACAAAGAAGCAAGCACATCATGTCCTCGATTCCATGGGACATCCACCTTCTAACAACCCTGCAATGGCGGTGATAACACAGTTTCAAAGGTCTAATGTTTTTTTGGTTTATTGCTGATACTGTTTTTTTTTTTTTCCTCAATTCCCAGTTACTCATTTACACCGTTTAATGAGTTCAGTAATTCAGATTGCGTAGCTCTTTAATTACAGCCGGCACAGGTTCCAGTCTCATAACCAGAACTTTATTGACATGCTCATGGTGGTGATAAAAAGATTGAACTTTGGTGGGCCATTGACTCGCAGGAAATCGAGTAGCTATTTAGTGATTTCCAATCGTGTTGAGACGGCTGTTGACAATCGACGGACACAACGTCGCATTAGCTTGTGAATTACTTGTACGCAGGAAGTTGATTGAATTGAATGGAAATGATTAGCATTGCTGGGTGAAGACTGTAGTCGCTTGGAGTGAAAAAACGACGCTAATAATTCACGAGACTAACGATAAGTTATAGAATCTAGATGAACAGTCATCGGGCACAGCACTTGTAACCGAAGATGATCGTATCGGCTCTTCGAAATTCAACATCCTCAGAATATCTTCGAGTAAAAAAAAAACCAGGGGTCTGCGTTGAATCAACGCCGGGACAATTAGCGTCTAAAATCGTGCGGCGTGCCTAAAAGCATTTATCTACATCTCAACTTGTCATTATACAGACCTCAATATTTTCGTATCGATACGGACGTATAAAAATCGTCCGTAAATACTGTACATAGATTACACATCAATTCTCCCCGCGACTCTACAAGAGATGGATACGTTCGATTACCGCAGCATGATCCGAGGCGTTTTTTTCTTGTTCCGTCCATCATCGCTCCGTTTTCGTATTTCTTTTTCCTCGGTCCATTTCGAAGAAGCTTTTTATTGTCCGACAGCGATCATCACCTTGACGATGTATATTGGTTTCGGTTAAGAAATAGAATTCATTAAATTGATCGCTGCTTTCAGTGACAGAAATGTAATCGCGGTTAAAAAATGACGATCGAGTTCATAATCATCGCTAATACTCCATTCAGCATTGCGAAAACAGCGAATAGGTATCAGGCGTCGCTTTATACGTACCTACACATGTTGTATCCATAAAAACTAAAATAAAATTAATAGGCTTAACGGGTTTCTCTTTATCGCGAGTTTTGTAATGTATGCGCATACCGTATAATGTCACAGGTATATATATAATCAAGCGTCCATACACGTACACGTACAAGAATAGTAGAGACGCATAAGAGATCTCCCGTGATTCTCTGCAGCAGCTATACGCGGTGACTCGAGTTAGTCGGCCGGATTATAAGCTCGTCCGTCTCGCACGTATAACGCGCGGAATATCATTCTATCCCCACTCTCTGTGGGATATCTGTAACTGTGTGGCGATTACTACACACAATCGCCGAGCGTTAACCCGGGCCTTGTACGTGCACGCGTGCACGCTGCAGCGTGAAGGCGAGAGACGGGAGCTTTAGCGGCGGGCCGCGAGGTAGCGCTGCCGGAGATAAGGCCCGACGCGGCTACGTCACGCAGCGCGCCGAGTTACACCTATGCGATCGCATTAGCCACCAGCTAAGTAAGAAAAGCAATAATTATTGTAATGAGCGTGTATACGGCGCGAGTCGTAGTGCGGCGACGTATAATCGACGCTAATATTAGCCGCCATTTTTTACATCAGCTACATCTTTTCTTCTTCTTCTTTTAAATCATTCATTTATTTATTTTTTTTTTTTTGTTTTCAATCATCTCATTCTTGCACAGGCTGCTACTAATTGCTCCTTGCCTCGGCTGTATATAATCTGATCAGACCGCGTACATTTACGTGACTTTGCTCGCAACGCAACGAATTTCTTCTTCTTCTTCTTCTTCTTCTTCATTTTCTGTAGATGTAGAGGTACCGTGTACGTATAATGAACTTGGAAATGTCACTGGTGCAGCTGCTGTCATCGCCTGCAGCTACTTATATTGGAATAACGTGAAACGAGCAACGGACTCGAACATATTACAACGACATATGTGTGCCTGTGTGTATATATATGTATGTATGTAGAAACTGCGTGATGCGGCTCACCTTTAGCGTGTTACCTATGCCCATACCTATTTCAGTTATTTCCGAGGACCGATATCAACCGGTGATCTTTAGCAAATGAGCCTCGCCTCGTCCTGGTCACTCTGAGGAGTGCTTCTTTCAACGGCTGATATACAGGGTGATTTAGCTACAACGGAAACATTTTTCGTATCTGAGAATTCCATACTGGGAATCTGAGTAACTTAGAGTTATCTTTGGATAATTAATCGAAGCTTTTTTTTTTTCTTTTTGTCGAATATACACGATAAACGGAGAGTTGAAACGTCGAAGTTGTTTTTAGAAGGTGGTTTAATTAAGTATTAAAAAAAAATTATAATCACTCTTAGCGCAGGTTATTTTGTTCAATCGTTTGTTAATTTAGTTCAATTCAGTCTTTGCGAACGATATTTAATTAATATTAGATCTTATGGAGCCGTCAAAACATTTCCGTTTAGTACGAATCACCCGGTAGATGAATCAGCTAAAACCTCGACTAAAACAGACAACCGAAATTTATACCCACCATTGCCGATGCCCACCGCAGTCTGACCTAACCTGATCTAACCTGACCCAAACTATCACATGGATCTAAGAACCTCCAACGCCGATTTAAGGATTTAGAGCAAGCTGTTAAAAGCCAGATCGTTGAAAACTTGTGTCTCTAGAAAAACAGCTGCTGGGAAGTTCACGAAGCCGGCCACTGCAGAGAAACTTATTTCCACAGCTTTACGTTTATTTCACTTCCATTTTTTGTCACCCATTTCCGTCTCTGAATATTGTTGCATAATATTTTCCAATACCGGCACGCAGGTGTGATAAATATCATTTGCATAATGTGTTATAATATTCCTTCATTAACACCTACCGAAAAGTAATGTACAGAGTTCGATAAAGATTTTATCTCTCACGATGTTTTGTTCTAGGTTAAAACAGACAGCGATCAGATTTTAGCGAAGAACCGAAAACGCAGAGGGGCAAAAAATATTGGTTCGAGAATGAGATCGAGGTATAAAAATCCCACAATAGTCGATCAATCATGTTTTCCAGTTGCATTTATATACCGCGTAAAGCATGCATGACATTTGGAAAATCCGAGCATTTCCGTTGTCAAATAAACGAACAACCGGTAAAGCGTTGAATAATTCCACCCCGAAGGCTGAGAAGGAACGTTTCTTTTTTTTCTCTTCTCCAACATCCCGAGTATACACATGTAGACAAACTAAATTCTGTACCGAAACGGGTGTCACACACGGGGCATTATAACCAGCGTTACGCTAACATCAACATCGATTAATAATCCCGCGAAATGGGCCCTGGGCCCCGTTCGCGCAGGGTCATCTGTGCACACAGACGGAAGAATAAGCGGTGTTTGCCCTCGAGGCATTTGTCACGCGTGTCCCGGGCCCGGAACCAAGTGGGGCCCGATCGATCCTTCTTCGGGAATTATGCACACGCACGAAGCGCGCGCAGAGTGTGAGTGAGGCCCCGATGCGGTGGGCCTCATCACCCCACCACCATCACCACCAATGATACACCAGGGTGAGCCACCCGGTTACCGTACCGACCGAGTCAATATTTACTCGAGGCCAGATTGATGGACCCCCTAGATTCGTTGTGCTTTTCGCCGAGCTTCGGCTCCCTGACTCTTTCTCTATCTTTCTCTCTCTACTCTCTCTCTCTCTCTTTCTCTTCCTCTTTTGGGACCTCAGAGGAAGCGACGCCACTCACCGATTTCCCGTAAAAACTTCTGAATAGAAAACGAGTTTCGAAGTATACGGAGAGCCGCTTACGGTAAGCTGGATCATCAATTTTAGGAGATATTTTAAGGTTTTTGTTTGACCAACTAATCGCGTAAGTGCCACCGCGGCTTCGAGTTTTTTATTCTCTGCTCATTGCTGCGCGTTTTCAACTACTTCTGGTCATAATTATTCATTATCATTCACGAAATAACTTATGAGATCCATTTCATCACGAAGTTGAAGTTAATAACGTTATCGCGCGTGACAGAAGCATTGAACTGAAAAATGAACTATTTTGGAAACTATAAAATGACGGAGAAAGTTTGCGTTACAAAATATGAGCACGTCAATTTCATATAATTTCAAACAATAAATCAACGAGTTTTCCTGAAATAGCATCGTTACATTAACCTTACGAACTTCAACCTCATATTCTAACACGATGTGTAAAATTTACCGGGTTTCTTCTATTTTATACGTGTACAGTTTAAGTTTGACGACTTTGATAAGGTTAAAGAAATGTTTATTATACTTTCTCCGTAAAGTAAATTCTCATCGACGTAACAAACACACCTATATTACAAGTATATAATGCACATAAAACTACGATTTTGCATTTACCGGCAAAATAACGACAGGTTATATAAAATAGTTTTCATTCACTTTGCGTTGACTTTCCTATAAAAATTAAGCTTTCAACGCACGCGAGCAGAGAATAAGAAGGTGAACAATCCTTGTACAATGAGGATAATTACAACGGCTTGAATGACGGTAGAACGCAAAGTGCAGCAGCTCTGAAACATTTGATACGACTATTTCCGAGTATAATTTATACGGGAGTAGTATTCATCAGCGAAGAATAAGAGAGAAGAACAAGGTGGAGCGACTGCAGGTTTTTATCAGCAGTTAGTACAAAGTCATATCCGGTATGGATTGAAATCCGAGAGCAACGCGTAGGTACCTACGCCTATCTTCATTGTTGCATCGTTCAATGTGTCGCATGTCCAATGACTGTGCGCAGTGTGCGCAACGTTTTAGCATTTGGCGCACGGGTATAAAGACGTGTTTACGCTCAACGGCTACCGGACCCCGACACGTTGGTACGTCTGCATTTATATCAATGCGTAGCACGTAGCTGCCCGCTTCTTTTTCCTTCTCACGTTACGTTTTAGCGTCACTTGCGAATTTTTAGACAGAATTCGCCGAATTCGTCCGAGCTTAGAGTTTAGCTGTCTGACGCAATTTCGCTGCCGAGAGTTCCGATTTCACATTTCTGTCGTCCGCCATTTTGGATCGACCATTTGGTGAGATCCACTTTTTAGCCGATATATTCTCGTGCGGTATGTTTAAGAGGTTAACTTGCCCGTCTGACCCAAACAAAATGTCCGAGGAATTCATATCACAACGAATAATATTTATTAATTAGTAAATGGCTCTTACGTTTCTTCATTACGTGGCTATTTAGAGAGGATATCTTCGTACACAAATGTGTCTAACTTGTCCGCCGGACCTTGGCCTAACTATTTTTTCATTCAGGTCACGACACTTGGCTCAGGTTCTTCTATTCTACCGTGCGCTCCTGGCGGTTGAAATTTGGATATAAAAAGAATGATCGAATTCGTCGAAACGAGTCGATCCAAGCATTGAACCAAAGATATTGGAAAGGCTTAGCTGATTGTCAGTTCACCGCGGACTAATAGCCAGGCCCTTGACTCAAAAGCGATTCCTCGTTTTTTGCCGGTTCAAGAGCCAGCCGGCGGACTTGTCCAAGATAGTGGAACGAAGACAAAGAAGAAAAAAGAGGGATAAAAAATGTTAAAAAAAAAGGAAGAAAATATGCGCGCACATGTGTGTATAACATACGTCTCAAGAAGGTTCGACCACTCGCACGTCGAGAGCTGGGATTCTCCTCTGATACGCACCACGCTGACCGCGCAGCGCTTGGCTCTTGGCTTTCGACCCGCAAGCAGTCGCTGAGCAGCACGGAACGGGGGCCCGAAGGGAGCTTGCAGGATGAAATTGGAGTGCCGGAAGTCCTCCGTGCGGCTCGGAGTCGCGCAACCGTCAACAAACAGGCAAGAAATCTCGGTACTGCGGCCCCGGACCGCCTGCAGCGCGTGCAGAAGACGATGATACATTTATAACATTGTTACATTTCGCACATGTGGCTTATGCACTAACTCCGTTTTCCCCTCAAGGCGGCAAACGCCGCGTGCAGGATTAAGAATAACACTAGTCTACTCTGATTTTGGGACCGGGAATTGTTTACGTGATTATCGTAGGTTTAGCGATACTAAACAGGAGGAAGGAAGGAAAATTAATATTATTTGTCGAAAAATTAAGAGAGTGAAGTTCGTAACGTTGAATTAACGATTCGATTTTAGGAAAAATCATTGTTTTGAAACTGTAGGATCGTCTCGAATTGAGTAATCTATTCAAATTTTGGAAATTAAACTCCTTCAAAGTCGTTCTAAACGTTTAAAACAATGATTCTAGTTTCAATATTTCGTTACAGTATCGTTACTAACTTCAATCCAATGAAGAACTTTGCTTTTGCAGCCAGGAGAGTGCTATTTCAAATTTTAAGAGAAAGAAAATTTATGATTTTTATCAGCTGAATAATTAAAACCATTGATTTTTTAAAATTTTGAAATATAATATATACAATTGCAATTCAGGTTAATGACAAGAATATGCAAAATATTTGTTCCGGTTTTTTTATCAGCTAAACGAATAAAATCATAAATTATCTTGAATTCAGAAGTAGCATTCTCCTGGCTGGAAAATCAAACTTCTTCGACAAATAATAATTTTCCTCTATTTAGTATTGCTGCACCTATAATAATGGCATATACAAAATTCCAGGGAAATCCCAGTTGTGCTATCAGAAGTATAAAATCCTTATTATTTCTCTCAAAATTACGAAAGCAAACTTTGACGGGGGTGTACATATTTTTCCATTGTTTTGATGCATGAGAAATATACAAACAACAAACCGCGAGGGAGTAAAAATGCAGAAGAATGACGATATCGAATGTTCAAAAACGAAAATGTATTTCACAATCAGTTATACAAGATTTCAAAACGTGAAAAGTAAAGCATAGAAGACCAAGATATAAGAATCGTCAGTCTTGACGACGAAGTTGAAATTCTAGAAACCAGATTTTACAGCGCTGCTGAAAATTCCCAACTTACCTATAATTGTTATGAATGAACCGTTTTTATTTTCTAATTTTTTTATATTTTCATCGCCACTTTTTTTTTATCGTGATGTTACTGCGGTATGTTTTTCAACGGAGTATTTCACATGCCATGTTTCAGTAAAAACAGAACTGTTAATTCGACAACATGACTAATACGTTAGCTTTTCATTGATTCGATAAATTATACAAATCCTTTCTTCGATGGAACAAAAATCCATGGCAATTCGATACAGGAATAAAAAGAACTTTGGAATACATTCCACGCTAAAATTCCCGTCAAAATTTCCGTAAATTTTGCACCATAAAACAGACAGTGAATAAAATTTTTCAATCTAAATCGATTATGGATGTTCCGTACAATTCAAATAGAGAAGCTATAGTTAGTGTAGCAGGCTTGAGAATATACAAAATCGAAGTTAGTAATGTTATCGTAACGAAAGGTTGAGAAAAATATCACTATTTTCCTATTTTTATAATGATTTTGAAGAAACTAATTGTAAGACAGCGAAAAATTAGTAAATTTCATTCTATTACGATTTACTGAATTTAAAAAAGTTCCAAAATTGCGAAATCACGCTTTTTCCTCATCTTAAATCGTTACGATAACGTTACCAACTCGAACACGATGAGAATACCATGTTCGAACTTCCATTACACAAGTGCGCTGTAAATCAGCAATCCGTGGTTAATTTTCGCGCCAAATTCGACGACCCTTTTGGGTCAGAAGGCGCGTCACGTCGGTCACGTATAAAGCGCAGCGCGTTTCACGCAGGCACGCACGTATTTTCGCGCCAGCGGATCTGACTCAGCGCAGCCGACTCAGCGACCGCCTTCGCGGATTTCTTCGCACTCCCTCCGCGATAACGTAACGCTGTGCGAATAGTGCGAATGTGTGCGTGTAACGTCTCACTGCATGCGTAGCCTGCGCAATTGCAAATTGCTAAATACTATCAGCGGCTCGTTGGTAGTTGAGCGTGTAAGTTGTTGCAGGAACCCACACAATGACACCAAACCACTTTAGACGACTAGGTTCGCGCATTCCGCAACCCACGGACTGCGATATGCCATTCATAATTCCGAATGAATTGATCGCTGCGTGTATTGACAGGGTGGCCGCTAAATCTCCGTCACGAAATTCCCTACCTGAGAGAAATTTTTAGTTCCGATTACCGCTCGGTCCTTAACTATTTTCAGTTTTTACCACAATCGATAAATATAGTTCTAGGTAAAAAATGAAAATTAGTTTTCTAGCTGTTACCGGAAAGTCCAGTATCCGTTACTATTCTTTCTCATTACGATCACTGTTACTATACTTTCTTGTAATTGTTGCAAAAATTTAATGCCTGTGCAACGATAAATTGACGTTAAAGCCTTGTTTAACTAAAAAAGTAGAGTAGACCGAACAAACTGATTTTGAATTGCAATTACCAAAAACGGATCGACAATAGCGCAAAATGGTTAGACGTACCTCGTTTTTCGACATTCCAACAATATTAAACATTTTTTTTTAACGATACCTGTTTTAGTGAATTTTTACAGTTACTGCAAGAAATGAAATTTTGCTCAGTGCTCAATTTTACCGGCTTTCCAGTGAAAAATCTTATAATTTTCACTAACCAATTCGAATAAATTGGTTATAACAAATTGAAAAAAATATACGTATTTTCCATATAATTTTTTGTTTTTTACGATCCAGCCGATCCGCATACTAGTTTGTAAGGTAATATTTAGGAATATTCAAAGTTTGAAGAGAAGCTTCCAGCGGTGGTTATAAAAAATTGTATTCGATCTAATTTATCTAAAGCTTAAAATAAATTTTGGGACGTATTTGTATGAAAAAAAAGTATAGCAAACGATTCCCTGAATTACTGCAAATACCCCTGACACTTTCCCGACTATTCCAGGATGTTAGAATTCCATGACTAGCGGCCACCCTGTAATAAAACACGAGAAATTTACATCACGTGTTTTAATCTCTCGATCCTTGTACGGGTTTATTATAAATCAAAATCTACGGTTTTACCCTCTTGCCAAATTTTTCGTTGTTTAACAATTTCTACAAATTAACAAATAGAAAGTTTCGTCACGCGAGCTATTGGAATACCAAGCAGGAACCTAAAACTGATTTCCTGAATTTTTTGAAAATTTACAAAAAGCCCCAAGTGGAGGAAAAAGAGACCAGGGAAAATTCGCCCACGTTGACCGGAAACGTCGATAAAAAAACCACATTGGCCGACGGAGGGTTAAATAATTGCTTATATGTATATGTTCATTTTCAAACGTAAAAGAAACTCCTCAACCAATCGAGTCGCATGTAAGAAACAGAATTAATGAAAAAGAAAAAAAAGAACTGTAAAACGACTAAAATTACCGGACCGTCTATTATTTTTGCGATAAATTTTAAAGCGTGAAAAATTCCGGGATATTTATTATGCGAGTACAAGTTTTCTTGTGACCGAAAAAAAAACGTCCTGTTAACATCTAATACCTGTCATGAAAAAACAAGAAGTAGATATCTAATATGTGTTATCAATTTTTTTTTCTTTTTCTTTAAAATTTTTTTATCTTGTGTTTTAGATCGAAACTGCTCTATATTGAGAAGGCTTGTTTTGAAACGTTTTACAACAAGCGAAATTTTATCAGGGATATAACACTCGACGTTATAATCGAGAATATACATCTCTGCACCCCGTTATTAATTGAAATTGAATTTTAACACGAAGAGTATATCAGTGACAATAATAAAAAAATAACAAGGCGACGTATCGTTGAGGAAAGAAATGACATAATTGAAGAGAAAATCAAGGCCCGCGTCGGTCGCCGTGGTTATGATTAAAATTCGATTCTCGGCTTTTAATTGGACCGTTATAAAGCGAAGCGATTAAACCGCTTGCGGCAGTCTCGTAGAGCGGCGTGTAAACTCGGGGACACAAACTCTCCCCGAATTGGTGCTATTTCGAAACACTTGCAATAACGTATAATATCATGCTCGGGGACGATACGAGCGTTACAGAAATTCCCGGGCAACAAGCATGTGTAACACCGATGTGCAGGGTAGGAACTAAGCGCACACAAAATTGTCTCCCGTACCGTCTGCGGTAATGGAAAATGCGTGTTAGAACGCTGCTCGTACGTACTTGAGTGTCGTACGCGGGTTAACTTTCAATTACACACAAGGAAATTGTTGATCGACCGACTCTGATCGGCCGTAGTCGCCGTCGTTCTGGCAAATAAATAAAATTTCGAGGGGGGGAAAAATGGAAAAAATTGGGCGAAAAAAAAAATTATGAGAAACGTACGTACGAGCTACAACGCTTTTTGAACGCGAGTGTCGATTATTGTAAGACACGTTTCTTCGATTCTCATTTACATTCGTCAACCGTTCGAAACGGCTTTCTGTACAAATACAGAGTTTCGTGAACGATTATCGGAATCGAAAAAAAGTAAAATACACGAAACACCAGTTTCTTATTATTTCCAATTTTATCCAATATCTTTTAACGCAAAGTCAAGAATCCATACGTCCGGTTTATAATTGCCAAGTGGATGACGAGCGATGCTTTTTATAACTCCTTAATTCGGTAGAGTTACATGTATCGTCGTGGGTGTTTCCAAATTCGAGCCGGCAAAATAGTTGAGGATTAATTTCAACAGCGGGTGTTGAAAAATCTGTTTTTACATTCTTTTTCAAATACTGTTTGTACCATTTCAAATACGATATTGGAAATTGAAGGAATGCTTTTCTGCTAATAAGAAGTATAAAGGTATAAAAAGCATTTATATACCACGTTCATATATTTTTACAATTTATACGTATATAAACAAATGTGACCGTGTGTATACAGCAATAAAAGAATATTTACTACTTAATATCGATGTAAGAGTCTACCAATAATTAACTTATTTCACTTTTATATTGTTTTCATTGAAAAATTTTGAAATTAAGAAACGCATGAATTTACTACACACTTATACTTTGGTAATGTTACAAACGAAATTCTCGACTTTATTGGACTTTACGTACAATAAATTTATGTCGCATATTTTCCAGTAATTGCACATAAATTTTTTTGGCATATAACTGCGTCATATTTCTTTTCATCCAGAGTCTAAATACCAATGCCTAATCTATTTACGTAATTAACCTACATGCCGAGTAATCGAATCGCAGTTGATTTTCGAAAGTGGACTTTGACCTAGAATTGTCAACCTCTTGCACGAAAAAAAGACTTTTTACAACTGAGACTGAAGTTGTTTCGGTGTAACTATCCGGTAATGCGTGTCTGTTGTATAAATTTGAACAAATTTTATCCGAGGTTGAAGTTCGCAACGTTTACGTAACGAAACATTGAAAAAGTTCACCATTTTGCAACTTTCGAATTAATTTATCCGTATACAGAATATGAAGTATCCTCCGTTTCAATTGCAATGTAATATAAAGAATTCACTGCAAATTCCACACGATTTTTTTTTTTTTTTTTTTTTTTACAACGAACGCGTGATTCTATTATTTGGAAATGAATCGACCAGTGCGGAGCAGAAGCGTTGCAGATTACACGAACAACGTAATTGTAGGCATCGACGCCGTTTATCGTCGACTAAGATACGCTATTACGACCCTGAAATTTTCATCGCATGCACAGGCTTCAATTATTCATCTTCGAATGCAACTTTCGACATCAACAACCCAGCTGTTCGTTGGCTCTGGTTCCTTACTCACCGCTGCTGCAGCCTCTCGGCTCGACATCACGCACGCACGTGTGATGCGTTGGCGCAATCTCTGTATATCATCTCGAGCCGGACTGATGACAGATAAACTGTAATCTCCACGTCCAATTTGAAACGCGTGTATAACCCATAACTATAACTCACTCGCTCCTTCCCTCACTGAGAAAAATTTCATTTGTTATACAGAGGTATCGTTAAAAAAAACTGTTTGAATATCGTTGGGATTACGAAACACGAGGTACGCCTAATCATTTTGCGCTATTGTCGATCCTTCTTTGGTCATTGCAACGCAAATTCAGTTTCTGAGGTTTGCTCTACTTTTTTAATTAAACAAGGCTTTAACGTCAATTTATTGTCGCACAAGCATTAAATATCCGCAACAGTTACAAGAAAATATAGCAACAGTGATCGTAATGAGAAAGAATAGCAACGGATACTAGAGTTTCCGGTAACAGCTAGAAAACTAACTTTCATTTTGTACCTGGAACTATATTTTTCGATTCCGGTAAAAAATGAAAATAGTTCAAGACTTAGCGGTAAGCGGAACTAAAAATTTCTCAGTGCTCGCTTTCCATCCCTCCTGAAGCTCTAGGATAGGGAATGACTCGATTTTCCAAGTTGTTGATTAGACAGAAATTTCCGACAAGCATCGGTCCTTTTCTCTTTTCCCGATCTCCGAATTCGTCGGTGACGCGAATCAGGCGTCGCTCAATCATTATTTCCGTGAGATGGAGTCGGTGAGACGAATTTAAATAACTGTATGTAGAACAGCGATTTGGAGGAACACTGACGAATTGACTGTAAGAACACTTGGAGAGCCGTATAGGTCAGAACTAAAAGTGGGAATAGATTTTTCGACCGCCGCAAGCATGATGCATATCAATTATAAATGTCGCAATTGGAAACCGATGACCTGATCCCTAGACTTTGTCGTGAAGAACTACGGCGGCGTTACGAGGTTGGAATTTTTTTTCCTCCTCGTTATAACACTCCAGAATACGAGACACCACCGAGTCTCTCGATGATAAAAGCGTGAATTTATGATACACATTTAATGACTAGATATCGTCGCGTCCAGGGAAAGTATGTTGGGCATGTTGCATAAACAACAAGCTTTCTATAGATACGACGAGAAAGTCTACAGGCTATTATATTTTTAAGATAACAAGGAAAAATTTTCAATACCGTTACACCCTAAACTTCCCACATTGGAATGATTCGCAGGTGCACAATAAAGTCTGACAGAAGTCCGTTTGTTCCAAACTGTAGCAGAATGTACGAGACTAGAGTACAAGATAGTTGTCTAGTATTCACAAAATGAGGATGAAGGTAGCAACGTTACTTCAACGACGCATGTTTAGGAAAAATCGTCACTCGCACCCTTAGCAATCTCCAAAATTTAGTGACATACTCTTATGTTGAAAAACCAACTCCTTGAAAGTGATTTGAAAATTGAGAAATAATCATTTTTTCCTGGTATTTGGTTACGTTAACGTTACTAACTTCAGCCTCATGCGCCAATCGAGTGGCTGAAAGATCGCATGAGCGTGCTTAAGATGCGCTTCGACGCATTGCGTGCACGTGCGACACTGAATTCCTACAATTTAGGCCTACCATTAAGCAAATTCGATGAAACTGTTTCCCTCGATCGTCGCTTTTCGCAGAAATGCACTTCGGACGAATCTCGATGTAATAGCGACGACCAGAGCTTTTTTTATCGTCCATGTAACCCCCGGTAATTCCAACGTAAGCTTCCGGTTTAATAATCGTCATTCGCCGAATTCAGGTTAACAGAAAATGAACCCAAAACTGTGTACCGGATAAGCAAATCACGAATACGAACTTCACTTAGCTTTCGATTCTTTTGCCCTCAACTCCGATGTAAAATAAATTTGTCCTAATCATACCAAGTACACCGAAGCTGCTAATTCTTATTCGCAACTATTGACAGTAAAATTGGTTCGTTTTTTTTTTGTTTTTTTTTTTTTTTTTTTTTAGAAAAAAGATCATTAATAATCCGTTAAATAATACGAAATGTGGAAATTCCTCGAAAATTATGCCGGATAAACGAAACTCACTAAAAGTCAACCCTCGAGTGACAGGTCGAATAACGATCGTTGTTCATCGAATTTCCGGCTTGTTTCGCGCCTCCTGCACTCCGCAGCATGCATTCTGCATCTCGCTCGCACCTACACCATAATATTTTGTGTGGGTGTGATCACGTGGCGTTGGAGATTGTCTGGCAGCGAAGCCCTGGAGAAGAAGGACGATTTCTAGGATCGGTACGTTCGTAAGGAATTGAAAGTGGACCGGATCAAGATTTGTCCGACGAAACTTTATCCGATTTCTCATAAATTTTCGCGAGCTTCGAGCTTCACGACTCGAGGGAACGATCGTCCCGACTACGATTGAACCGTTGTAAATTGGTCCGATCATTCGGGGGTCCGAAGGTGAGTCACGTGCGTGCGCATTGGCCGGGGGTGGTATACATACATACCTATGCATGGTGAAACTACGCGTGCTCGCGGTGCATAACCAAGTCACTATGACTCACCTGCAAATTGGGTGATCCTCTGAAGGAGAACTGTGACATGTTGTGTCGGCCGACTATGGGCCGTAAGTAGTGAAACTCCGCTAGGCTAGCGTCATTCTTTTTTCACTTCGCGGTCGTCATTGCACAGTCCACTGATTATAGATATATGAGTATTAATCACACTTCACACACTGCGGTAACCAACCCCCCGTTTTTCCACCTTGTATACGTAATAATAAGAACGTTGCACCTTTGTTTTCTGTATACGTATATATATATATAAATATATGTATAGGTATGTACGTGTAAGTACGTAGACTCTTTGACGAATTGACGAAAATGCACAAGGTTGCGACGCACCTCTCGGATTGATCCAAAAAACGGACACTGTCAATACGTCATCGTGTATCTGTGGTCGGCCAAGTTTCGCCGCTCGTACAATTTGTCAACATTCACATCCGAACCGTGATCGGCGACGATAAAATTCTCAAAAACTGTGTCATCGTGTCAAACATTGAAGTTCACTGTACAAACTGCACTGCGTCGATCACTGTACGAACTCGGATAAAAGCATCCGTCCCTTCGCTAGGCGTTGCGTGTAACAAACGCACGGTGGCACTTGATTAGAAAAACGAAAACCAAAAAACAGTGAAAAAAAAATAAACAAAGAAACAACGAGAAACCGATCTTTTTATCTCCACCCTAATCGACGACCGCTCGCAGCAGTGGAAACAGCACTGACGTGCAGACCAGCTGTTGGGGCCGGGCGGCTGGCTGCTGCTCCAAGCGTGGTTCGTTGCCGGGGATAAACTGGCCGGAGGCGATGATTCGTGGAGCGCGTAAGTCGGGTGGCACTTTTAACGCGAGTCCCGAGTCGAATTGGTGTTGAGCAGGGCGGCGGGCACCGATGTGCTTGCACCGGTGGCTGAGGTGCGAGCCGCGATGGATGGCTGGGTGGCTAGCGCTCTCCTCTCTCTCTCTTTCTCTCTCCCTCTCCCTCTCTCTCTCGCTCTCTTTCTCTCCGTCGCAGAGAGCCTAGCGGTGGCACGGCTGCTGAGCGTCCCGTGCGTCCCGTGCGTCCCGTGCTACCGCCACGCGTGTCGCCGGACTCGGGACAAGATAGGCAGGTAGTGCGGTGTAGCGTAACTCCGGAGCACCGGGTGACGTTCGACGTAAGGTTACGGCGAGGCGGTGGAACCTGCAGGAGCGAGCGGCGAGCGAGCTTCTTGCCCACCTTTCAGCTCTCTCCTCTCTCTCCTCTTTCTCGTTCTCGTTCTCGTTCTTGTTCTCGTCCCCACAGTGCGCGGCGGTGGTGTCACGGTGGTAGTGGCCAGGTCGCGCTGTCGGAGGGCAGTTGTCGCCGTGGTTCTTTTCTTCCTCAAAAGGGGGCGATTTTTCCCCACCCCCGACGAAGCGAGCGAGAGAATCCGATAAAGCGAGAGCGCGAAACGGCCGCTCGGCCTTTCCCTCCTCCTCGTCCGGTAGGAGGGGCCTCAGCGTTTCGCCCCCGGTGGTGGGGGGTCGGTGCCACCTCCGCTGTCCCGAGCGATATATCCCGTCCCTCGACGCGGCGTGCAGGAGTAGATGGGTCGTCGGGTGGCGAGCAGGTAGCCTCGAGCCGACGGTGCGACTCCGACTCGTCAGCCTCCGACGGTTAGCGCTGGCTAACGTGCGACGGTGAAATATGGACGAGGGTCGCCGAGCCACCCCACCCGCCCCACCCCACCCGATCCTCCTCTTCTTATCGTCGGACGAACCTCGCGCGGTCTCGGGAACTGACGCGAAGCTCAGCGAGCGAGCGGCAGCTTCGACGGCGAGGTGCTGTTGTTGTTGTTGTTGCTGCTGCTGCTGCTGCTGCTGCTGCCGGTGATGCAGCTGGTGCCGCGCTGAGTCGAGCCGATCTTCTTCCCTCTTCGTTCAGTTTCGTTTTGAGCGAGGCGGCGGTGGGGATGCAGTTGTCGGTTCGGGACGCGCGACGAATGGTGGGGGAAAAACTACACGACAATTTTAGTTCGACGTATAGCCGAGCCGAGTTTCAACCTCGGCGGCGCTGCTTCCTTGCCGCCTCTGACTTCTTGCCGGTAGTTTGTACACCGTCGGTGTCCCCCCGCTTCATCCTCCACCGCCACCCGCCCCCGCCCCTACCTCCAACTACTTCTCGCCGACAAACGCGACACCTCCCACCTACGACGAACCTCTCGCCTCTCGGACACGACCGCACACTCCGACAAATCCTTTCCCCTCTCGCCCCCGCCGCGTTTCTCGATCCCCCGCGCCTCCGACACTTGACTACCCACGACCCACTCACCCCACCCTCCCACCTTCGAGCAAAACGTATGATTGCCGCCGACGGTGCGTGTGCTCTCGCAGCTCCTGCAGTGACGACGAAAATGACGACGAGGCGCACGAACCACTAATTTATTTTAGCTGCGTTCGCGGTGGTTTATCGCAACTTTTCTCTATGTTATTCCTCTGTTTTCGCTGAGGGAAGAAATTAATTCCTTTCCACAATGTTTGAACCTACTAGTTATAAGTTCGTCGGTGATTCCCGAAGTTAAAGACCGGCGAAAGCAAATGTGCGTTTGTCAAAAATAAATCCTTGTAGACGCTCGCGTGTACCGGAAGCGGCGTGCTTGGATGTGCAGTATGTACGAATAGCGATCCCGGGATGGGTGCGAATGCGACAAAGACTTCGGAGTCACTAAATAACACGCGGGGTCGCAGTTAGGCGGCAAGCGGTGGGCGAGCCCTGGTGGTGCGGGTCCGCGGGTGTCGGGAGAGGCGGCGATTCGAGAACGTTTGTACAGAGAGAGAAACGCGGATCCAGTGGCAAAAGCGACGGAGACACCGACGGCGGGTAGGTAGGAAGGTGAGAGGTATAAGGTAGGTACGGTAGCGCAGCAGTCGACACTTTCAACAACGCCGTGAAAAAGTGTTGCGCAGTTCTTTCGCTATCGTGCCCAGGTTCGCGTTCGCTTGTCCGACGAGCGATCAACGTTTCCGCGGGGGCGGTAAGGGGAATTTGCCCGACGGTGGGGTTGAAAAACAGTCGGGCTGCGAAACGTAAGCGCTATTTTTCTCCTTCCGATGGGTCGCGGAGCTGGTCTGGGGGTGGAGGGAGAGAAGCGGCGGGAAGATCTCTCGCCTGCACCCCCTGATGTGTGATATCCTCTCCCCCCCCCCGTCCCCCCTCACTCCCTTTCCTTAGCGATTTATCGTTGTTATTATTATTTCCTTTTCTTCCACCTAGCAGCGGCGCGTATGGGTGAAGGGAGAAAGGGGAACGGGGGGGAGGGGAGAGAGGGGATGACAAACGAACCGACGAACTCGAGACCGAACGGATAAATAATCGGGGTTCCCTTTTCTCCTCCCTTCCCCCCCTTCCTCGAACTGTGATTCTTTCGCGGTCCCCCCTCCTCTCCGTTCGTAGGTTCGGTTTTCAGCGTTTTTTCCCCTCCGTGGGCGCGGACAAAGTTTGCCTCGCCCCGCCCCCTCGCGCCCCTCCCCGCCGCACCCTTGACGATGAGGAGTAACTCTCCCTCCTCCGAGCCGCCGTTCGGTCGCGCGATTCCCTTTCGAGGGACGTGCTTACACTCCCGCGTATATACGCTGCCGGATGGCGAGACACGAATACACACGGATGGATCCTTGCTAGGAGGCGAGGAACTCGAGACGGAACTCACCGAGATGTGAAACATCGGTGTCCCGTTTGTTAACACCAACCCGTTACATACACACGCTTATACCCCGCTCGTGTTAAACTCCAACCTCGGTACCAACTCGACGCTCGTGTTACGACGGTGTATCGTATCCACCAAGCCTCGTTCGCGTATGCTACGTGTAGCTACACGGGGCCCCCGCTATGTACCATGTGTATAACTCCCGACGGTGCGATGATAGCTACACCGTATCGCTATACGTCTATACCCGAGTATCATACATATGGCGGTGAGTACTTGTGGCTTGCCGAAAACCATAGACGAGGTACATGCCGATATACCGAATCTGCATAACGATCAGTTGCAATTTCTCACAGGTTTGTACAGCGATATGATATACTCTGTGTTCTGTACCTGCAATTCGACCAAAATAACGACTATACACGTTTATTTACAAGGTACGCTTTTCTAGCAATTATTGTATAGAATATCGGTGTACGTACTGAGAAAAAATTCTACCACCACCCCCGGCGACCACGAAGCTCTGCGAAGTATATACCTACCAACCATTAAAAAAATATTCCCGATATTCCGAATCTCTTATAGCTCGAAGTACGACGCATCGTCATCTGAGAAACAATGACTAATCGTATAGATGTGACGAGAATCAACCAGCCGGGGGAGTAAGTCACTCCCATGGCCACAGCACGCGCTGGAATAAAGAGTCTCGCAGGTGGCAGCACGGGTCGACATAGTTGATCGTTAAAACCTCGTTGGCACCGTCGCGTCGACGGGTGGGGATGGGCGGTGGGTTGGCACCAGTGGTGGGGGCACGTTGGTTTGGTGGGGGTGTCGTTGGACCTTCGACGACTGAGGGGGGTCAGGGGAAGCGGAGTCTCATTGTCAGGTTGTGTGCGCCACTGCTCCTCTGACTTTGAATACACATGCGTGTGACGGCGATTCGACAGGTCAGCCGGAGTGAGACGTTTTTAATAATTCGGAGGAGCGACCGAGAAGAGGTGCTTTCGTTACTGTTCACGAAGAGGTTCGAGGTGCTTTCGACAGAGTGCGCTACCGACCGTCACCGTCAGCTCGATTGCGCACCATTTTTTAAACATTTTTTTGTTTTATGCAAATGCCTTCCCAATTCCGAGTCTTCTTGGGTCCACTTTGGAGCATTCGTTCGATTGAACATCGCTCAACGGAGTTTGCCGAATACCAGTGAGAAAGTAGGTTCATGGTAGAGACTGTGTGGATATCTGGTATTATTTTTGGGAAGAATCGTTTGATGAAAGCTGTTGAAAAGATTGTGTGAGAATCCAGAGTTTGTTTGAACTTCCGTCACTTTCAGCCGCGCTTCGCGCCACACTGAGTCTGCGCCTGCGACTGCGCTTTTGTTTCTTTTCAACCCTCTCACACATTCGCCAACTCGCGCACCTTACACGTCGGAAGTAGGTATTACTAAACGCACACGTACAGCCGAGAGTAGGGCAAGTTCGACTGCCAACTAGTGCAGGCATCTGCACTTCAACAAGGTTCATGATCACGGTTTATCGCTCGTGTTTTCACGTACGTTACGTCGAACGTCGCGGTTTCTTAATTATTCTTCATCTTGAAGTCATTCTTCCGCACGGCTGGTGGTACAAAATCTGTTATCGTTCTAGCTGAAAATACGAAGTCACCTCGATTACTAAAAAACTTCAGTGTTTTTCATCGTTGTACCAAATGAGTAAAACCCGTAATTCGTAACTGGTATGAGTTGATAAGCCTAATAATAACAATCTAGACTTTTATTATACTGCCGTTACTGAATAAGACAGTAACTATTTCAATCCCTGTAAACAATTATTCAGGATTTTCCTCAACTTTTTTTCCGCTTGAAAAAGCTCATTCCGTAAGAAAGCATTTTTCGACTCCTTCAAAGCGAAGGTACATGCACCGATATCAGCTAGCTTCGATACTCATCTTCGACGCATTGTTCTTCCCCTGAGTGCCCGCAGTCATGACGTTAGCGATATAACCGGGGCGGCTCATAAATCAACTCTCCCATGTTAGAAACGAAGTGGGCCAAGAAAGGGGTTGGTTTATACGGAGTGAAGTGGACGGAGGAGGTGCGTGTAAGGCACGAAGTTAAGGCGTAAGGTAAAGGGGTAAACTTGAGTGATTAATCTCGGCGGATTGATAGGGGATGGGGAAGTCGCGGCTCCACCCGGCTGGTTATATGCTTCCATAAATTACACCCAGGTATATATTAAGACCCTCGGGGTAATTAATATAATTAATACACCCCGCATGTAACTCGGCACCACCGAGCGTGTATCAAGTTGTTGTCGCCACGTTTACACCGCCGGATTTTCGCCGCTGGTATGTCTACGTATCCCTAATTTACCCGCCTGGCGTACACCAATCACGGTACCTCGGCTGATAGGACAAGAGTTGGAAATACAGCGAGCGCCGACGGATCGTCAGGGAAGAATCATTGGCGAACTATTTATTTTCTCCCGATTTCCCGTCGCGATGTAGGTACGCGTTAGGAGAGTGAAAAGGTGTGCTTGCTCACCAATCCAAACTATGCGTAGCTACGCCTCTGTCCAAATTAAATATGTACTCAGATCGGTTCGATACGCATGCCGAACCTGTCCTATTATCTTCAAAGCGCCAAGCCGCGGTTCGATAAGAGGTTCGAACAGAACAGCTCAATCAGGTTGTTACTATCGTCGTCTATTATTACGAGATATGTTGGGAGAGCGAGTCGCTCGTGTCGATTTGACACTGATTGTTGCTCAACGATCCGGCCCCTGATCACTCGCCAATTTAATAACGCACAGACTTTTCCAAGATGCTGATCTGGACTGCATCTACTACGCATATTGAAAACGAATCTCATCCGTTATTATTCCTCTCAGATTTATCGTATCTATTCACCTCCCCTTCCACAGCTGCTCTTTCACCTTCGAGTCAGCGCTCGATACACAAATCACTCGATACATTGGCGTCCTTGGTGCGCCGATAAGACTCATTGAAATCTAAAGATACCATCGAGTCGCGCCGATGGTCACACCACCACTTGACTCAACCGTTGCTACTTTTTTTTTTCTTTTTTTTGGTCTCTTATCATTCCTGAAATAGAAGTATAGTAAACCAGTTTAGATTTTCGCGTATCATTTTGTAACCTTGGTGTTGAATGGATGAAAAGATTTTTTGTACCTACCCGAAAGGGCAATCGGCTAATTTCCGAAGTTCATCTATATATATTTAGGAGGGTGCAAAAACACTCTGCTGATGGACACACTATCGATAACTATTCACACTGAGAACCATGAAGCGCGTCCTTGATGATTTGACGGATAAACGGGTATCATGAGGGATAAGGTACCTTGTGTTAGTAAGACAAGTAAACGACGAGTTGTGACGAACAGCCGAAACATCTCGGTAACAAATATCTTGAAGCAACGGGACGCGGCAACATGAAAGATCGAATTCAGCGTCTCGTGGTCGTCGAAAGGAAGTGTCCGATCCGGTGCTGGCGGTATATCGCACTAGAAAAAGGCGATCGAGCCCCGCTTCGGCGTTCATTAATTAACCGAAGCGTGAGATTTCCATCCCTTCACTCCGGCCGGCTCCCCGAGAATCTCGCCCCTTCTTCCCCGCTCCGTTTGATCTGAAGAGACGCCGACGCCGACTGACGAGATGCGAGTTGACGAGGCCGCGTCCCTGCGCCGAACCGACGACGCCGACTGGATGCGCCATTCGCCCTAAAACTCAATAACGCGTCCAAGAGTCTTTCGCTGCCCGATCGATTCATAGATCGAGAACGTTCGTTACGCGCGGCGATTTTGCTCAAAGCCAAAATCGATAAAGGGGTAATCCGAGCGATCCAGCCTCGCGACTAGCGCCGCCATCTTGACCTCGCTTCGCATGTTCCCCGGATATCTATATTTATGTACATGACCCAGAGCTGCACGTTCGTATTTGATGATCGCCTTATCGCGCCGACTGATATAATATACTTACACCTCAAAACCCGGGCGAAGCTTTTTTTATTGCTTATACCACTGAACGCGTAGATGCTTACATTCACCAATGTAGGTACACGTCGAGTCGTCTCGGTGGCGAGATCGGCGGTGTCCTCTGTCTAAGATCTGTGAATACGTTTGGACCCAATGGTTTCCATCGCAGGTTATCGCTTCCAACGAATAAATACCCCCCTCCCTTCCGTCTTGCCGAGAAAACGAATCACCCGCTGTTTCATTCTCGGACTAAATCACTGCTCATCACCGCAGATTCGATCCTTTCATCGTGCCAATTCACTGCACCCCTTGTTAAGTATTCCCGATATCTGACACAGGTTCTGGAAGTGACTTTACTCGGGGTGAAAGGGCTCGCGGTAACCGAGTTACCCCGCGCAGAGGGTAGAGCGTACGTATTTATACCAGAACAGTGCAGGCATCGATCACAGACGGAGAACGAATTACCCCGGTCCGCTGGTTTTAGAAACTTTTCGTGGTAGTATAAGCCGGTTACGTGCAAAGGTACAATTAACATTAACGCAAGGCAGGCGCGCGGTATCACTAACGTACGTACACCATGCCCCTGGGAACGGAGCGGCTGATAGCGATAATTACTCGGACTGCAAGGACGGAACGTACGCGAGTTCTGAAAAGGAAAAGGAATTGAAAAATTTTATACGTTACTTGAAACACTGTCAATAGTCAAATAGTCAACAAAAGTTAACAGAGCACCCAGAAGCTTGGTCTACGAAATTTTTCCCCAAACGATCTGTCCGTTATCAATCGGTTGTATACATAAACCAGATTGTACTCCCAACTACAACGTGTATCGCACGACATTTGTTCCGATCTTTAGATTGATTTCCACGAAACTTGTCCGTACGTGCGTGCGCGATATGTACGTATATAATTGATTCAACGTCGCAAGGTTGAAACGGATCTACCGACCATTATCACTTCATTTGGAATTGAACCACAATCTCGTCCCATTTTTGATATCTTTAAATAGGATTGATGTGAAATTGCAAAGAAGAGCACTTGTTCGTGTTCAAACTGCGGCATATTGAGGTGGAGGCGAATCATCAAATATAAGGGTTGAAGATCACGTCTTTGGAAACCTTTCCAAAGGTCATTCTCCTCCATATGTGGAAATTTGTGGATATAACTGATCGTGCGACAATGGTTGGATACTCTGATGGCGTCGCCACAGACTACAGAGTCGTATTATGGACGGCAATCGATTCCCAAAAAACCAAGTTTCGAGCTCTCTGTGGGGACATAGTTTACAGAAATTACACCATCATATTAAGTACCATTTCCTCAGTTTGGTAGTAATAAAATGGTAACCTAGTTTTCTTCAATGGTTCCACCCTTACTCCGAATGGATTAGTAATCGTTGTCAGCGTTGGTGCAGGATCCATCACGCAATCCTACAGTTACAGAAAATGCCCACATGCCACCATTCCCTGATTCTATTCTATAATCGGTTTGTATTTTATAAGCCACTAGATACATCATTTGGCACCAGGGTGTGAATCAGGACCGAACTCTCTTCACTGATGCCGCTAATTATAGTAAACAATAAAAATATTTTTCACAGACTGTCTAACGACCTACAACAAACATTCTGTAAAATGTCATCGACATAAAATAACTTGAAACTATATAATGCCATCCAACATTTGTCAATCCGGAACCATCATACCTACTTTCCAACTACCCCCATCTTCCATAAATATCTTGTTTCATCAATCGGCGTACTCACGACTACAGAATAGCGTGTGTGCCGAGCAATCGTGAGCGGTTTCACTGTCTGTCACATCGGTAAATCCGTATAACGCGACCCCTAAAGCAGCAAGAATCCTCCATCACAGTCCGCAGTTCCACTCTGCGGTGAGTATAAGCGAAGCACCACACGTAGAGGGTACCGTGACTTAGGCGCGAGCAAGAAGAAGAAGAAGAAGAAGAAGAATAAGGAGGAGGAGGATGAGGAGGAGTGGCGTGGTCCCCGTTGACGAGGATGGCCGCGGCGTGATTACGCCGTACGCGTCACCTACCCTCGCCACCCTCGCCTTGGCCGATCGGACGCGTTCCAGTCTTCGGCCTTTTTCTCACCTGGCCCGAGTACCGGGGGGCCAATCGGGCCGTTCGAGATCCGAGCCACGGCCAATCCCCGCTGATGAATCCCTGGGTCCAGTCCAGAGCACAACCTCCTTTCTCTCGGGAGCCTCATTAGATGGCGAGCCCTCCTCCCCTGGCCTCATTCGGCGCTCTAAAGTCCTCCTCCCTCGATCTTATTACCTTCTTCTTATACCATGCGGTACGCAGTGTCGCCTGGTGCATGGTCTACGGAGAACCGCAAGGTCCGCCTCTTTCCGATACCTAGTCATGTTTCATTATTTCCCTGGAATCATTAAACGCCTCGAGCCACCTCCCACCGCCACCCCCCGCTGCACCAACACTTCTCGAAACAAAGTATCTGCTTCCTCGCCTGAGCTTTCCGTGGCCAACCGATGTACACGGGTATTTGTGAGTTCCCGCCTTCCCCCCCTTCCGATGGATCCTCCGTCTCCCTCCGAGAGCCTCGCTCGCTCCTTTTAATTCAACTCTCGACGGCAGTCCTGTGCTGCCCCCCTGAAGCCAGCGGATCAAACCGTAAACCGCAACAATTTCCATGCCGCGTTCAAATGCCGAGCATCTTTTATCCGACGTCGAATCTTTTTTATCTGCAATAATATAATTACGACTTAGGGTTGGTTACGGCGGATTAGGTACGAAAGCTCGTCAAGAGGGTTGCAGGTCAGAATACCGTCCAACTATCTAAAGTTTTGTCTTCTTCGCCTCGAATTTCAACTTCGATAAACACCCGCCGAAAGCTCAAACCCTCGATCTTGTATACGAGAAAAGCTCCGGCTCGTGTCTGGCATATTTTACCGACTGTCACGCGTGTAAGAAAATTAATATACACACAACTCCGTGATTTGTCAGTGAATATCATACATACATACATATATACATATACACGCAACAATCGGGATTGACACGAGGGAGGATATTGTCAGGCGCTAAGTGCGACGGGCTGCTCCTTGCGAGGCAGGATCTCCAATTACTCGTTATTGTCCGACGGCGCGGGCGGATCCGCTGGCGCTTCTCTCCACGTGTCTGGCTATATACGCAGGCACAACTACTTCGCGCTAATTGGAAGATTGTCAGCTCTGGGGCACACCAAGCCTGTCACCGTAAGTGAATTCCCTCGGGACAATCCAACCTGTGGCTCTCGTCTCTCTCGCTCACCACCCCCTCCCCCTCCCTTCAACCCAGTCACATCTCGATGCATTTATTCAGAGGATATGCATATTCCACAGTGTCGCTATTATAATTGTAATAAAACGATGTGAAACTCTCAAAGTTCCAACTGCATCTTATCCCTTCTTATCGAGTTCCATCCGCACTCGAAAATCGTAAGTCTATCGCTCGGAGATCTTGTCGCTTGTAGCCCGGGCACCTGTTTATCACCGACAAAGAAAATACGCGAAGGGTAAAAAAAAAAACAAACAAACAGAAAAACTAATCCATTAACGAACAATCGTTGTCGTTATTACCGTGACACGATGAGAATCAGATAAAATAATTACGTGCTTAATCTCACGGTAAGATGTAGAAAATTCGGTAGATTAGAACTTTAAAGTGAAAAATGAACAAAAAAAAAAAAAAAACAAAACACAAACGTCGATGGTACAATGTATGCGATACGTAATACCGAGGGCTGTTTCGAAACTTGGATTTCACGATAGATTTTCGTCAAGGATTCAGCCCGATTGCACATCGCGAGTCAAATTTACTGATTTATACAGGATAACGATTTATCGCAAGTCTGAGATTAAAATCGAGGCTTTACCAAACGATGCATGACCGTCGGGCGAACGGAGCGTCGCATAGTTATAACTCAAAACTCGCGCACCGTAAATATATATACCGGTATAATAATAATCCGGAATAATCGCGGTACCGTATGATAATTAGCGTCCAAGTGTTTATTTTCGAATAAACGACTACACGAGTTTTGTACCGAAAAGAAATATGGCATCGCGTCCAGCGTCGCCAACTCGTACTTTATGCCTTACGCGCCTCCGCAGCTCCGTATAGTAATTAAGAATTATTGGACGGAACGCGTCGCGACGCCGAGAGACCTGAACGGTGTACATCACGCGAATTTACCCACACATAACTGACTTTACTGCTTGGAATCGGACATGGACACCGTAGTGATTCGGTTTTAATATTATTCCGATGCAGATTGCGTCGCACTGGCCGAGAAACGCGTAACTCGAGTACCGGCTATCCTGCAGACATTTCGATGTATCGCTCGACGCGTTTTCACTGATAATTTTGAGCCACTCGCCTCCCTGAAACAGAGCGAAAAGTAGTCTATGTTGCTGAAAAAAATTATTTACCCAAGTTATGATTATACTTATAGGTACAATTGCTGGGTGATATACGCGAGAGTAGGCAAAAATTTACTAAACCTTGTGCACGGAATCCAAACTAGAATAATATGAATTATAAACATAGACTTTACGCTGAGAAATAATAATCCATTAGATATAACGCAGTTATTTATACTGGAATCTACATCGTATCACTATGAAACCCGAAAAAATTCTATTTTTTTAAAAAAGGAGCGTGAAACTGGATAAAAGGGTATACGATCACCTAGAATAAGTAAAACTATAGCTATTAAAGTATTCAATAGCCCGGTTAACGAACTTAAAACTTTGATTGTTGGTAAAGACATTATTAAAATAAAAAAGATTTACCAAAGGTATAACGTTTTATTTATTAGCTTCAGCAATAAATTTAATAAATGTTGTACTCATGAAATTTTATCTAGTGTTGAATAGTATTAAGTAGTATGATAAGTGTGTTATTAGTTTTTAAATTCAATGTAAGATATCATGGCAGCTTATGTACAGTTTATAGATAATAATGTTACCTTTATAGGATTTTACCTGTTGTAGTTTCAACATTTTTAAATTACTGGTATCAATAAATTGCAAAAAAAAAAAAATTACAAATATGTTAATACCAGTCTAATTTTGGATAAAACTTTATGTCTATTTACGTAAGAAAACAAATTATCGTTACTAGTCTACGAATACACAATTATACTATTGTAAATCATTGTAAGTTGCTTTCAAGAGTTTGAAAACCCCGACTAGTACCACTAGATTCTCTCTTTTTCCTCATACGTGATAACCGAACTCAAAACCTTAAGTTATCGACAGTTCACAGGCAGCAAGGGAGGAGATATTGCCAGTGAAATGATTACGAATACTGTAAAATGATTTTAAATTGTATTTTAGAATAAACTGTAGAAAAACTAATTAATAAACTATATCAGCGAAGGAATATATTATTGAGAAAACGATTTCCTTAGATCCAACAGTTCTCTTTTCTAGTGTTTAGTCATATGTTGAGTAGATGACTAGCTAACGAGATTAAATCTTCAAACTTTCGTCTCGCAGTTTTTGTCGAATGTCATATTTCCAGGTAAATCCGTGAACCCAGTTTTGAAATTGGCTCTGTCTTGACCTAATGGTTTTAGAATAACTTCAATCATGATATTCTTCCGTAATATAATTCGATGAGATGCCGCGAAGAATGTCTAATTTGTTCAACAAACTTGCGACTTTTGCAGACTTTGCCATCTCAAAATACATGCAACAGCGTTTGCGTGGGCTGGGCGAGTTAAACTCGTTGAAAACTAAATTAAGTATACTTAGACATGTAACACAGGAGCAAGACTGGTTTCCACCAGACGTATGGAATCCAGAATCTAGATATTACTTTACTCAGAGTTGTGCAAAACCGTGCGACTTGGTATTTCCACGAGAAAGTTTAGTTCGCGCATTAAATCGAGAACTTGAATTTAACTCTCTTCCACGTGTAGGTACGTAGTCCTTGTCCCGAATTTCCCTCCACAAAATTGAATTCAAAATTCTTTCCCTGTTTTGAAATTGAAATCACGAAGGTTTCCAAAATTTCCCACGTACAAAAGATTCGCGAGTATAGCTAAAACGATAAATTAAAAAAAATATCCAACGTCATTTTTTCCCCAAAAATCCCTGGGATATGCGGCACGCAAATCTGACAACTTGCTTTTTTCACCCCCCGAAGAGGATTAAAAACGTTTTCGATGTCCCCGCGGGAGAAATACGCGTATATGCCTAAGTAGACCGGCGCGTATCCGAACGGGGCGAAAACCGTGCACAAAAAATACGCCTCCTAAACACGTAGATTCGGTTTTAATGTTCCACACTGCAGAGAACAGCGGCGTGTTCTGCATCTCGCGAAGCATGTTTTGCTCGGCTTATGAATTTATCGAGGGGGACCATTCGTTAGACATTAGAGACGGGTAGGCGGGCGTGTCAGCGTCGGAAAAAGCATGTATTTCGCATGCGGTATTCGTGCCTCGGAACATCCGGTCCTCGCCTTCTCGTTCCGTGACCTTTGCAGAAAAATTAGGGAAAAGCTGCGGAGAAGAGGAGGTGACGAGAAGGAAGCGCGGAAAATTTTACAAGGTAAAGGCTAAAGGGTTGATTTTTAATAAAAGTGGAAAATAACATCGCTTCAAATGTGAGACGGTCGCACAAATCGGCTCATCACGGATGAAACAGCGATACTTTTAGAATAAGTAATTTTGTTCATCTACTGTTGCTGACGTGACTAATCAGGTTCGTTTCGCCTAATATATATTGGTATGTTACGGATAAATTAAGTCCACTTTAATACGGTCGGAGTGAATTCAATGTGATGTGGTAAAAGCTATTAAAATAATTCAAATTTGTTGAATGAAACAAGTATATTTGTAGTTAATTTAATACTCAATGAAATTGACAAATATTTATTTGCCAGAAAGGTGTTAAGTATTAAAACAAACTATAGTAAGAAGATATTTATTACAGTCGCTGGATATAACGACATTCAAGCCAATGAAATTACAGGTGTATTGAATTGAATAAATTTGTCAGTTATTTAGGCGGATTTTATTCCAAGCAAATATATTGCTTGTGTGGACGAAGTGGGTAAGATTAGCTGTGATTAGGAATCATCTTCTCAGCGGAAATATACGATGCGGAAATTAAAGGGGGCGAAGTTGAAATTCCCAGTTTTAAAAGTTCTGAAAGCGCCAAATTCCGAATTTTTGCGGCAAAACTTAAAGTAAAGATTTCAAACTCTGACGAAACATCAAAGTTTCGAATGGTCCGAAAGCTGACGACCCGATTTCCGAAAGTGCAAAATTCCGAAAGAGCGTAACTCCAACCTGTCAAAGTTCCGAAATTGCGAAAGTGAGAAAATTAAAAAATTTGAAACATCGAAATTGCGAATTATCGAAGGTATTCAGATTCTGGCTTCGTGAAATTTTACCACTTTGATCTTTTTTGTGCTGGATTTTTGATAATTTCACGTTCGTAATCGTGGTCATTCCGATTTTCGGTGTTTCTCGTTTTTTACACCCACTCGTTGAGTAAACTACGCCGTGTGAGTATATTTTAATTCTCGGAATTTTACTCTATCGAAACTTCATTTTTCGGAATTTTACTCCATCGGAACTTTGCTTTATCCTAACTTGAATTTTCGGAATCTTGCATTTCGGAACTTTGAGCCGTCGACTTCCCGACCATTCGAAACTTCGTTGTTTCTTCATAGTTCGATTTCTTTACTTCAAGTTCTGATACGAAATAATTCCGAATTAAGCGCCTTCGGAACTTTTTAAATTCGGAATTTCAACTCCGCCCCAACTGGAACTTGCGGTGCTTATAAGCTGCGCGTCGCACGTCCGTCCGAATAGCGGCCGGGCGCCAGGGATGAATGAATTGCGTTCCATGGCGAATCGAGCTTGCGAACCCCACGGGCCCATCGGGCCCCGCAGGCTCTGTACAGCTAGTCGAACACACGCCGTGAACGGCGCCGTTGCCCACCGCCCGCTATGCGAACCCCTAAATCAAATTTTGGGCTCTCACACACCAGGCTCAAAACGCGAGTGCGTGTAAAAGCACGCGCGTTTGTGCAGACGACGCCTGAACTTTAAGGTTGGTGAGCGAAATCAACGTGTTTTGCCGTATATGTGTTGGGTAGGATCTGCGCCTCGTTCCTCGTGTAGGCATCTGCAGATTCGTATTTTTCAAGTCGCGCTTATTTCTCTTTACCGACCATCTGAACCTGTTGTGATTTTATTAGCCGATGTACAAACCGCGAACAAACACCAAACCACAACTTGTATAAATAACGGACGTTGTGTGGTGATCGATGTCGATCCTCGGGTGTATCGCGGCGTAGGTAGTATAGTCAATTTCTTCCACTTTACGAACACTTTTTGGTTCTATATGACTCTAAATCCAATTACAGCGTCTTGCATCGAATCAATTTCTGAAAGTTTCCGTAGTTGTTATTTTGCTTTTTCAATTTTTATCGAATTCTTCATCACGTGTGTCGCGAGGAATGCGAAATCATCTATATCATTGCACGTCTCTTGGGAACTGTTTACTGCGAAGCCGCTAGTTCTCAGCTTTCCGCAAAGTGTCATAAAAATCAATTTCAAGAAATCACTGCAAAAAAGAGTAATAGTAATAATATATTCACTATGTTTCTGCGCGTCGATTCGAAAATCGGTACATTTTTATACTACCCTGTTCTCATCGAGAGTATTTCGGATTGTTGCGGCTTTTACGATGCGAACTGGCAAAATCCTCAAACAACCACCGATCAAATAAATCAATGACATCCTTTTTTCTCAAATTCCACTCAATCAGGTATTTTTGTTTTCTTTTTAGTAAATTCACGCGACGTCCAGACATCCAAATAGCTACGACAGTCGACTACTGAAAAATTCCCGTTGTGACGGAAATTTGAATAAAGGTAAACGAACTCGAGTAACGAGAAGCGGTCGGAGAATTGCATGCTCTAATAAGTAACAATAGCAAGAAAAGCCCAGTGGTAAATGAAAGCCGAGGGCAGGGCGAAAGAGGTTTCGGAATTTTCTACGTAGGATGAATATCGGTGGAACAGAGCGCGATATCACGCAGGCTGGCCGCATGTGACGTGGCAGCGCCAAGGGGCATCCGGGGCCCCGACTCGTGCGGGTAACGTAAATAATATATTAATATAAGATACGAGTGGCGGTGGTTGGCAGGGCACCGGGAGGTAATGGATGCGAGGGCCTGCTGGAAGTGACGGCCCTCGCTGTTCCGCGCTGTTCCTCGGCCCTTCACGGTTAAATTCCTGGTTCCTCTCGCCGGACCCCTGGGGGCCCTGGCCGCTGTCACCACCCCCCGCCAAGACTCGGGGGCCCTAGGACCCCCGCGAGACTCGCCCCCCTCTTGCCTCGAAACGCCTCGCCTCGCGTCTCCGAACCGCGTCGCTGAATGCGCAGCGTATCGGTATGCTTCGAGTGCGTCGACCATCTCCGCACGAGGCGACGTCGTCACGTGACGGCTAAATTAACCCTTCGATTGTGTCACACGCTAATTTGAATGACGTGGGGATTTTACCGATCCTTGATATAATTTTGTGTCGCAATATCTGGCCCCTAGTTAACACCAGAGTATATAAATATTCTTACAGATAACTAGGGTGTTATCAATAAATCCGTGATCATTCTTCCTGGCTCATATTGGGTTATAGAAGTAGGTCTGTGTATTCACGTGCAAAGCGTGCTTATCCGGAGCTTGGAGAGGATGAATCGATTGGGAAAAACTGAAGTTCCTTGGAGTGTAAGAGCATCGGTGGATACCGATGGATACCGTGAGCTATTATGATGTTCCTGTTTCGTTGGTTGTAAGGAGACGAGAGACAACCCGCACCGAGAGAAGCATATTGAACACCATTCGACACTCGCCTGAGTTTGTCATGTAACTGTAAGGACAACTGTTTCACGAAAAATGTACTCGAACTGTGATGTAGAATGCAGTATTTGTAAAATAATAAACCTCTTTACAAACTGAACGCGAACAGTGAATGGTCGACAAAACAAGCTGTGCGTTATGAAAGTTGGTGCAATACTGCTCGTCCGCAATAAGAGCTGTTGTACTGTCTGAACTCTAAAGATGTCGATAGTTGTGATACACATGCTCACAGAGCGAGCAGGATCGCGAAATGAACGGTCAAAGTCAATTCGTAAGTCAACGATCATCTTCTCTACGTAATATGTGAAAGGAAAAATGATGGATTTGACATCACACAGGCGTTCACAGCTTTTACACTATGCCAATTATATGATTGGAGGCTCGTAACGATAGGAAGACACACCAACCTCGACGATATCCAAAAGAATATTTGAGTGATTGGCAGTAAAACAGTTAAAAGCGTTTTTATGTAGTTTGTTCGTCTATCTGTCCGTTCAGCAAAAGCTCCGAAACTGTCCGACCAATTTGAATAACATATCCCGCAGTGTCGATATTCTTTCTAAATTTAAATCTGCAAAAATCCACTGATTCCCAGTTATAAGTACACCACTAAAAAGACCCGGTACATATAGACTGACGATTCGATGACTTTTCACTGATATTTCACTAATTTCCAGCGTGTATACACTGATTTTCTCCAGTAGTGTACTTGTAACCGATTCACATTCAGAGAGTTTGAGTATACTACGACTTCGGCTGAAGCACACTGATGGACCTTCAGGGTGATCAAAGTTAGTCGGGCCTAGCCCCTTGTTGATTACGAAGTGGAGAAACGCAATTCGGATCTTGAATAACGTACGCGATCCGAGCCATTCCTATGCTTGTAGAATTGTCAAAACGTCAGAGAAACCTTTGACTCAATCCAGAGATCCATAGAGGAAGTGAAACGTCAAGGGTACAAGAAGAGAAACCGATCGGTTTGGACACATCTGTAGAAGCAAAGCACCGGTACGCTTGTACCTGTAGAACGAGGCGTGAAAAATAAATAGAGTAGGTATACCGAAGGCTGGGGAGGCGTAGATCGATCCGAACGACAAAGGTAGTTCGGTGACAATGAGTGATCTCCGTCACTCCAAAAATCAACACGATTAGTTTCTGATCACCGAACGATCCGTGCCTCCGGGTCCGTTCTGGCTGCCATTGGAGAAACTAGCGGGATGTATAAATTGGGCTCAGGTAAGGACGAAGGGAACCAGGTCCGGGTTTATCTGGAAATAATTACGAGGACAAAGATCGATAGTCGGAGCAGTTTCGAAGGAAGAAGCTGCAGCGGTTGGGTCCGTCGTGCACGCGCGCTGATAGAATCGCTCGGATAGTTGAATGGTGCTGAATGGAGGGTCCATTGACGAAGGCCGGGCAATTCGGCCCCGACTTCTTCTCCTCTTCCTCTTCCTCTCTCCTCTCGCTTTCTCGCCCTCTTCTCCGGCCGGGAGGACACGCCACTATCACCGCTCTGGTAGTTCTTCTGACCGCGGACCGAGGAGAAGATACAAGGCCCAAAAGACAGGCACCAAATCGTCCCCGGTTCTCTTCCAAGAAATCAAACGGCCTTTCCGGGACGAATTCCGAGATAAAAAGGGACTGAATGAATCAGGATCAGCGTCCCGCTTAACCTCACCTCGCTTTCGTCATTGGGATACCTCGCCTCAGCTTCCTCAGGAACGGATCATCAATTATCCGTACCGTCCAAATTACTGTACACATCAATTTCAACCTACATCCATTCTCTCCGAACATCGGTATACCATACTCTGCCTTCTCCGCCACTTTCATTCCTCGATTTTCTTTAAGGATATGATAAATACATCATCCAGATTCAGGATACATGTTCCGGCGTATCACCGGGATTAATTAATCGACGATGTCACGCTCGGTCAACTATCGCATCGCATCGCAAGTCGTATGATAATGACGAAATCGTTTGAGACTCGACTCTGCACGTTGTTTCTAGCATGGTAAAACCGCCGTATTCAAACGTACAAGGATCCAACAAAGTTTATCGATAGAAATTCTCTCTCTCTATAGTTCGCGTAGGCTCGTCCACCCGAAGTTGAATACATAATACGGATTACTATTCGTCGCACGATCTAAGAACTTTTCTTACGAACTATCGCTTGTTAATTAGAGAAGCTCGTGACTTTAGGACCATCACGTCGTGTTAATACCAGCGATTGGGACAATGAGTCCAGGGGTTTTCCTTTTGTCGCGAGAACGCCAAGTGGATGTTGTACCCACGCACGATGCACGTGTCTGAGTCATTCCTTCTCTCGGTCCGCACGGTGACCATACCGCACACACTTCAGCGTGCGATTAATATTCCGGTCTTTCCGCACCTCCGCGGCGCACGCCACTGTCTGCAGCTGTAATATGGTTGAGGTAAGTGGCATAAGTGACGGAAAAAGAGGAACAAGAAGTAAGAGGCTTGAGATCAACCCGGAGCAAAAAAGCCGCTACTGGCTCTTGTGATATAATAATATCCAAACACGGTTTACGCGACGCCAGAGTCCTGCACATTTGTCTATCTGACCATCGGAGAGGGACGACGCTTTGCAGTCGAAGAAGACGGAGACGAGGATGGAGAAGCGGAGTATATCTCGCCGATCTACGTGACAGGATGTCGACGACGCCACGTGCCGTCAGCGGGGGCGAGTTGACACGTGCCACCATGAGTAGTTAGAACGTAGGTACAGGTACCTACTGTTCATAGGTTCATTATGCTTCATCTCGAGCTGCCCGGCAACAATACAGACAATGCATCAAGGGGAGTATTTGAAACACCTGCTAAACGTGCACGCCGAACGAACAATAGAAGTGCGTCGCGACGCGGCGACGTCTAGGAGACGCAATCGTTCTTTCGTACTGACCACGCCGAGGGAAAACAGTCTGACAATGAATCATGGAACGGATCGGGAATGCCAAGTGAGGAATACAATTTTTGGGACTGGCACGTATTTTGCTTCACGTTTTATCGGACACGAGGTATCCGCTGAATTTATAAACCAATGCAAAGTCCGCGAATCGCCATCGCGTTGTCTCCGACATGCGAGGAGGGTGTTTATCCGTGAGGCCAGGTCCAATTCGTCGATTCGAAAAATGGCCGTCCATTCCACCGGCAATCGTCACCTTTCAACATCCACCAAAGAGAAGAGGCGTCTTATTAATGCCATCGAATCCACTTCGCACGAAGCACGATTACTTTCGCTGAATACAAATTAGGTTTCTGCTGAAATATGGACAGTCTGCAAGTTTCACCATCGCAAAATTACGAACGAAGAAGTCTGCCTGCGAGGCTCTACTCAATGATCGCAGTCGTTCACATGGTAAAACACTCAGCTTTCACTCTGAGCAATCGTCAAATTGAAGTCCGCTTTGACAATATAGCTTCGCCACCGACACATGCCTAGAGATTTTATGAACAGCGCGAAAGAATGTCGAGATCCTTTCATCGGCAAAACGAGCTGATAAGTTGTCTTCGCGCGAAGAAGAAAGGAAATGATGTTTATAGTTCAAGGACTGCATCGTCCGATCAAACAGAGGGACCAGTATCGTTTCGTCTGGTAAAAATTTTTTATTCAAAACACCTCTGACAACAATCACGGTGTAAAATCAGCCCGTCTGTCGGGAATGCGTATTTATTTGTTTAATTTTTTTGTCATCCTCGTTAACCCGCGAATGATCGTCCCGAGGCAAAAACTGACGATAAAACGTGTTCTGGTAGTTATTTAGGCAACGCGGCGAGGCCTCGAAGAGACGAAAAACGAGCGGTCAGTAAAGAAACGCGGGGACGAGAATTGGGGACCACCCAAACGGACCTGGACAAGCGACCAGGGTCACCCTACTACTCGTTATGCATCTTAGATCTCAGTCCGGCTGGTCTCACCTCGGTTAATCTATACGAGCTTTTATTTAATTAAACGCCACCTTCGACTGCAGTGCCTCCAGCCCTTTGGCTTTTATTTTCATCCGCCTCTGGTCTTACAAGACGCCTGTGTCTCTCCGGTAATCATTGCTTATATACGATAAAAATTAACCAAAATCAAATCCGCTCGCGAACACGATGAGAAGGAGAAAGAATTTCGCTTCAATTGCTTTATCGCAAAGCCGCGCGGAATTCCCTAACAGCAGTTGAGGTAATAATTATTGGGGGGGTAATAAAAGGTGAAAAGAATCGGAGCCCGAATCCCGCGACAACCTGTTGAAGTTTCGTCGCCTCGCCTCGCTTCGGTTGTAATTTCATCGGATGTAACCCACGAGCTTGGGACGACAGAAACGGTAATGACATTTCAAGAGGAAGAAAAAGAGGGGAAAAGAGAAATAAAAATAACGTACAAACGTCGGATGCTTTGAAGATGTTTAATAGCACTTCGAAAAGGATGTCCTCGCGCACCTGCGGTCACTTTCAGAGGGTATTACCTCGCACCGAGCAACGGGATGGTTTGCCACCGGCTTATAATGCGGTGTCAAGTTACGATATGATTCCTCGTAAACAAAACTTTAACCGTTCCTGCTCGCTCGTTCCGGGTACAGACAAACCGACGAATTATAACCCGTACCCCACACATGTAGGTATCTGGTTACTCGCACCTTCGTCATCCGGCTTGCACTGTGTGGCGCACCCATCTAATGGTCAATGTAATCACTGAACGCGTACTTTGCGTATCATTGGACAGTTTGAATCTGCTGAATCGTAAGTGATTTCCACTGCTTCGTCTCTGCGCTAAATTTACCAATTTGATACTCCGTAATGGATGGAAACAGCCGTCCTTCCACGCGGTACAATGGTTAAACGGTTGAACTACGAAAAAGACTTTCAACATTTTCATACTTTAGAAATGAGCAATTGGTGAAGTTCCATGCAACCTAGTCGTACACGAGCATTTGGGGGAAGAGTGATGATCTTTGTTACAGACTGACGGTCCAATCGTTCCAACAGAATGTAATCAGCTATTTTAATTACAAAGACTAATAGAGCATCGAACACACTCGGTAGTGTCATCACGACGTGTGCTAAAAATATAAACCACTGCTGGACGTGGGACATTATCGTACGTATATGAATACCGAGATAAGAAAATTGTTGTCAATTTGTCGTACATTATTGCGATTCTCGCTGCCATACAAACGCCTGCGGAGTAAACTTTTACGGAGCAAAGTCCAGGCGGTTCATATGTGATCCAACATTTGTTAACACGCGTGATTACGTCTTGGGATTGCTAAACTGTATTCTGTATAATACGTGTAATATCACTGGGAAGGATTGAAGCTGCCACGAGTTCCCGCCTCCGGTGTGAACGCGATATTTCAATTGATTATTATTTATTTTTTCTCGCAAGCTGCACACCGCGTGTAAAGAGACTGCCCGCAGGGGATGTGTTGACGAAAGATTTGTTGGGCCCGCCAGGCCCCGATTAAGTAACGCGATTCGACCCCCCAGGGAATCGGGACAACCAAGATGGCTTCCTCGAAGAAACATGGCTCGCCCATAAAAGCCTCGCACACGCGGATAAGGATAAGCGACTCGGCTGTATCTCGAGCCTCGCGCGTTATTCTACCGATATTTTGACGGTGTAAAAGCGGCCGTGAGATAACAGCTGTCAAGTCTTATTCGTGTCTGAAATTGTGCAATGAAGTTGGATGAATTTTCTGTTTTGTCAAAAGCTGCACGTACGGTGAAGAAAGCTTGGGCATGTTTCAACGTAATAACGGTATTTATAAACTATCCGATCTTATAAATTGACTCGCCACTCTGGTTAGATTTATACCCGTTGTTGGCATGGTTCTGTGGCTTAATTAACATCGTTAAATAAATAACTGATATACGTGTTTTATCAGCTAATTATATGTGGAGTAAAAATTCTCGCGCAAGCTTGACAATAACAGACACTGCTTCTCGAAGTTAGAAAATTATAAAGTTAAAAATAAGAACTAAATGATACTCTTAATATCTTGTATAATAAATTGTGCTGTTTCTTATCTAATTATCGTACGGTACAAGATACGCGTGTACATTGAAATGTACTTAAAATATGGTACTCGTTTACTGCCGAAGAAGCAGCGGAGACTTTGAACAAAAATGGCGTGATCGCACAGTAAACTATAAACTGCGAATTTTTCAAGTGCGTTATCTTTCGAACGACAAACCTCAGTATACACTTTGTAATAAATAACACACACAGCTGAGCGGAGGTGGTTCAATCCGATGAAAAGCCGGGCCAATGAGCACGCTGGTAACTCTGCCGGTCATCGATCATTCTCTTAATCGCGAATGACAGCCCGATAAGTTAGATTCAATCGAAACCCATATCTACTTCATTTAATTCGAGTAGGTTGGTACGCTGCCGGGAGGCAGGCAGGCAGACAGGCAGGCAGGTTAACAGATGAGAACACGTTACACATATTATACAACCGGTCTTCATCGCAGATGTAGTACAATAATTATCCTCGTCAAACTCGCCGGAATTTCAACCAATCGAACGGTTTAGCCAGCTGACTGGAAGTGCACGATGGTTTTTAGGTCGTTGAATCAAAACCACTGACATGTTGTTCCAATTGAAGAGTGATTAAGAGTACAAAAAACCGAACAAGACACACCTAGCTTGCAACGCATCGGGCTAACGATACGGGGTACGTCTAATGCCAACCTCGATCAGGTCTGCAAGAAGGTGCACCAGGGTATCTTTATCAGAATGTGTTTTACATTAATACTTTAGTGTTTTAGCGGCGATTGTCGGACATTAATGCCACTCTGACTTGAGTGGCTAGGCTCCCGGCTTTACAAATTTATACACTCCTCGGGACCGTCTGACCCGATATGATATCTACAGACCAAGAGCTGCAACCGACCGGACCCCCGGTGCTCTCGAGGCTACGTTTCCTCCTCCGAAACCCAGATCACGGTTTCCACTTTGCACACAGCGTGAAGAAACGGACCCAACCGAGACTCGCGGCACAAAGTCCAACTCTCAGAAACATTCGGGTACACTGGTTCGCAGATTCAGAAGCAGATAAGTGCCCCGTGACGGGACGACGGAAGCACACTGCGTGGACTTTACTGCCCTCCAGCACTTACCGAGATCACAAATCATGCGCATTTATCGGTGAGAGTACGGAAAGTGACGCGATGACGTCCTGGAAGTATGCAACGTGCGGGAAAATTCAGGCTCGTTTGTCAGCGTTGAGCAGAGGTCAGATTACCCGCACACACACGCATACACATCGTGGAAGAAGAGTGCGTTACACGTGGAATCGAAGTGTGGTCTAGGCGACATTGCGGCTGTATAATGCGGCGATCGTCTCCCTTGGCGAGCCATCGCCAGGTTGGCACTGCCGTCGGTCGGCGAGCCGGTACCAAGGTTGGTACCCCTGGAGCGGGTGTCATCGTTTATCTCGCGGTGGAGAGATCGGGCCCGCCGATACACCGGGACGTTTTAATGGCCGAACCATGTTGGAATTAACCAAAACAAAGACGAAGCATCAATTAGGCGACTTTTTCTTCCACTTCTTCCTCCCTGTGCGTCTCGTCGTTCGCTCGAACGGAGAACCGCGCTTCTTCACCCCCTTCGCATCCCACGGCATCCAGAGCTCGCACCGTGCAAATCCCCCGCCTGCCTCGTCACCCCGCGATCACAAACTCGCCTCGCCGCTTGGCCAACGACTCTTCTCCCCCTCAGGTAGCAGCATTGTGTCGGATAATGGCTAATAAATTGCTGGCCAACCTCGGAACGTTTCGGACCACCGCGAATATGGTGCAAATATCCTCGCGCCTCGGCCAGAAACGCGTCCGTCATTCGTTTCGACTGCCAGCTTGCGGCACCCGCGTCGTAGCCCCAACGGAATGTCGCCTCTCGATTCAAGTGCTCGTCACCCACCGCGGGCATTAATTGATTCCACACTCAGATGGAGGACTGAAATAATTGCGTCCAGGACAAGTAGTTGCCGTCGCCGTCGATCGTAATTAGTCGGTGCTAATTCAACCACACGAAAATCTGCTCATGGTTCAAATCGAAGTTCGAACCGAAACGAATCAAGCGTTCTCTTATCGTTGTCCCCGAGTTTCCGATTCTCGCAGATTTTCCGCACTCCTTGACGGAGTCGAAGAGAAAACGTTGGGATCAGAGTTCGATACGAGAGGTGAAGAAGAAGGTTCGCGAGGAATGCGGAGTAGATCGCATCTGGCTAGGCCTCAGGGTCCGTGGCGCCATCCCAGGGTATCGGTCACCCCCGAACGGGGGGACATCCGGTGATATTTCACGATCCACCCGAGCGGACAACCTCTCTGGGAGGGACAAACAAATCATCGGGTCAGCATTACACGCTCCTTAGATCTGGTAGTCCTGAAATATTGTATTTTGGCACGAGGACGTGCAGAGGCCCTGCAGTAGGGTGAGTCAACCGCCCTCCCGGGAGTCCGGAGACCGTCGCCAAATAATTAACCTCGGTTACCTGCAGCAACGACCCTCTGAACTGATCGGCACCGATGTCGTCCTGAGATTACGCACCGACCGACGCCGGTGATTCCGACGAGACTTGAGAGAGCAGCCTTGACGAAAGAGCGGAAAACGGATCGACAACGGTCTCGCAATCGCAACTCCTCGGAGGGAGGAAGTCGCGGGAGTTGACCGGAAACGCGAATGAGTGATGGATTCTCCCTCCCGACTGTCGAGGACAACTCGATCCGGCGAACGAACGTCGGCGCATATGTCGCAACCCTAGCTCCACTAATCACCATTGGTTTTAGATTATTCTGAAATAATGATCGCGCTTTCCGCGGTCTCCGGTCGGTGATAAATCGGCCCCGGGATCGGCGGTGACGCAACTGCGGCGACAGGGAATAGACAAAGACTCCTCCAGGTGTGACTCCGACATCTCTGGAACGTCCTGTTCCACGAGCTTTGGGTCGCGGCATGCGTGCGGCCCGCTTTTGACCGGCTAACGGGGGCCGAGAAATTCGACGTCGAGGACGAGGACGAGGACCGACTCCTGGTTACGCCACCGGACGACCCGGCCGCATAGCTCGGATTCGGGCATCAATGAAACGGTCGCGTGAATGAACCGCGGTCGCGTTGAAAAAATTCCGATCTCACGGTTCCAGGTGAATCGGGACCACGGACTATTCTAGCTCCCATTCCACGAGTGAAAACTCGCCAAATTCCGCTCCTAGGAGGCGAGTGTAAATTCTCCGCGATCTGGAGTCCGCGAGACGGACACCGGACCTCCACTCCTCGTGAGAAAATATTCCACTAATTTCTTCACAGGTTTTAGATCGCTGGGTCCGCTGGGCCCGATTACGCGCAACGCATCGACGCTCCATTAGTTTTAAATAATTGCTCGTCGACTAGGTGGAAATCATTTCTCGCGTACTACCGATCGGTTATAATTCATTCCAGCCTCTTTAACAGCCTAGATATCAACCGACTTAATCGAGCATGCACCATGCTACGCTCACTTGCCTCGAGCAAATGCCCACGATTAAATAAGACGTCTTGCGTCATTTATTTCCTGCGCACTTAATGGACTCGCTATACAGGTAAATTAGAGAAAAGTGTGTCCTTTGTCAACAACCAACTGTTGAAAATAATTTGACATGATGTGACAATTTTTTTCTTTGCATAACCAACTGCGCACGATCATACTTACGGAGAAATATTTAAGGTTTTTTGGGTAATTGTAAAATGTCAAATTTCTCTGTTTGAACAAACTATTAAATAAATATCCAACACGGTTCACCCTCAAAAATAATATGTTGATATTGTCGGATATTTTCCGGTGGCATGTCTGGTCGATGTATCCGTAAAAGTATGAAGGGTGGAGGTAAGGAGAAGTATCTCATACGGGTTTTTAACCAAAAAGCGACGAATAGTGGTTCAACAAGTCACCAGAATGGCGCTAATCAGCAACGAAAATTCAATCTTAACCTGGCTGATATAGATGGGTCAAGTATGTCAAAGGTACGGAGGGTAGAGATGGTGTGAAACATTAGCTTACAGCAACGCCGTCTTAACTGTACTCTATTTTATGAAAACTTTCTATACGCGAAGATAGTCCTCCTGACCTCCACCCTCCATGTAAAAAAGTCACGCGAAATTTAATCCCTGAAACAAATCACGGTGGGCTTCAATAATTACTCGCAGTGAGCGGAACCGCGCGTTCACTGATCAGCGTCAAGTTCTACCTGCAGGTGAGATTCAAGTACCGACGAGGAATGTTCGTGCGATGCATGCTGGGTACGCAGCCGGGCTAATCACCGCATAGATATCTCGAACGGTGAAGAGTCGTGTAATCGATACGTTTGCGAAGATATTAGCCGTTAATGAGGAAGAGCGAGGATGGCGAGGGGCTGGCGAAGTCGGCTGGCTGTCGGGCTAATCCTGGTACATCCGAGGCTGACTAACCAGCAACCCACCCCGACACTTCCCGCTTAAATGCTCTTTTGTTTTTCCCTTGTCAAGCTCGTTTTCGGGATAAATGCTCTCTCCTGGGAAGAGAGACACCGGCTTACCTGCGACCGGGTCCGACGGGCGTGGGAGACACGACCACACCACCTACTTTGTACGCTTGGCAGAGAACCAAGAAAAAATAACACCCGAGTCAGAAAGTTTTCCAGCTAATTGCAGCAGCAGCTATATAACTATCATGTTTCTACCGTTGCCAAAGCACCGAGCTCACACCGGAGACCAATTTGTCCGGAGCTTAGTGTCCGATCTGAAATCCTTAATCAAGAAATTTTTTTTTCCTTCCCCCTCATGATATATCGACTTCCTGTCGCAAGAGTATATACCTAACTACTGCTCGTTAAAACTAAAACAGACTCGTTGCAAGTCGCGAACGGAAGTCTCATAAATCTTGGAACACTTTTATTTTCACATTAGCGGAGAACTTGACTGGGGTTGAAATTCCACTAAAAGTTTCACACTGGTACTGACAATGAGGAAAAGGATTTTCAATTTACCTTAATTCCTGTGAAGTCACTCCAGATGATTGAAACCACATCTAGTTCCTTGACGTTCGTCTAGCCGTGTCCGATTGATTCAACGTAGTCAGTCACTGGTCGTAGATCCAACTCGTGTGAAGATCAAGTCCTGGCAATTCGTGCCAAGCCTCAAGGTATTTGTAGTCACAAATCACCCACCAACTCTATTAAAATAATGTCCAGTGGTCCAAAGTTATTCCGCGTTATTTTTTAACACATCAAGTAAAGTTGGGTCATTTCAAACAGTGTGAATCTATTCCAACTTATTCGGAGCCACTTGAAACCTTGCAGTGTGAACTTATTTCAGTACACTACTTAAAAAACCAGAAGACATTTGTTAACACGACAAAAGACAAGTGTGTTTTCATCTCTTTAAGATTCCGAAATGATTCCTAACGAGCGATCGTGGTGACCTTACGGATGACGTCAAGTTAGTCGAAAGAATTCCTTTGAATCAACTCTCGTTTCAAATATCCCGAAAGAACAAAGACCTCCATAGTCTCCTGAGGGTTGAAACAAGCCGGGGCAGCGAATAATCGGCGCTGAGGGAAGTTAACTTCCCGGAAAAGCTGGGCGTGATTTTTTTTTTTTCTTATTTTTTTAAAGAGGGTAGAGGGTAGAGGGTCACGAACCGGTGGGCATAACTTTTCTTTGACTTACCGAATGATTGCTCGTATAATTTAATTTAAGTTACGAGCGGCGATAGTGCGACAGTGATATCGCGTGTAACCAGCGGCCACAAATCAATTAGAGAGCTTAGAGAGAGGTTGGGCCGGGTTGGATCTTTCGGGAGGTCGGTATCACCTCAGCATGGCGATAACCGCGTCGGTGCAGCGTGCTGTAAACATCTTTACTGCCCGATAACCGCACCACCACATCCACCGGCAACCCTGTATATATTCACGTGCCGGCTTATCTCGGTACCATTTTGTACCGTAGATTATTTTAATTATTGGTTCACTCTCGTTATTGGACATCGAGCTGCGGGCAGCTCCGCGGAGGGATTCGCGGAGACCCGATTTTACCGGCTCCGAGTATCAATTCTGGGCCCGCCCTGAGCTGCCCGGTTATATAATTTCCGTCCCGTTCTGGCGGGACGATCGGACCCCGCGGGACTGTAACGGGGCATTCCAGCGCAGCGAGGGGTCCGTTTGTTTCATTCCTGGTCCCGGGGTCCTCGGGGCCTTAACTCCTAGACGACGAACCCCCGCCGGAGTTTAGTGTTTGTTTTACCTCGACAGTCGTAGCAGCTGGATACCGACAAGTGCGTGTTAATAAAACGAAGACGAGTCGAGAGAGAGAGAGAGAGAGAGAGAGACCGCGACGGGCGTCGCGCGGCGCGACCAAACTTTCGTCGGCGTCCTCGTCCTCGTCGACGGCCTCCCTCCTTAGGGACTATCTTCCCGAGCTCCAGGCGACGTCCCACGGCGACGACGATGCACCGACCGGCGTAGATCCCCGCGCAATGCATCACCCACGTGCGTCGGTGCGCCCGGTGTGCGCCACCATCGGTATTAGTCACCGCGCGAGGAGGGCCCAGATACCAACTGCCGGGCCCAATTGAGTCTTTGCCATAAAATAAGCCGTAAAGGGTCGGCCGTCGAGGGGCGCGAGGGGGGTGAGGGGGGTGAGGGGGGAGGGCGGTGGGAGGGGGGGAGGGCCGCCAGCGCGCGCGGACATTCAAATTTATGATAATGCTTATTCCCGGGCAGAGACGGGGTTATCAATATTATTATTATTGTTGTTATTATTAGTATCATTGTTATTATCGTTGTTGTTATTATTGTAATAAAGAACGGAGATTTCATAAACGGAGGGAAACCAATAAATTTGGTCCACCGACCATCGTCGAGGGGTTAAACTAACGGTGCGATAATCTTATTATATACAACGCGGCTCTTTGGTCGTAATCCAGTCATGCATCACGCCCAGGAGCTATCAATTCATAACTTGTTAAACTTGTTTTATGAATACTCGAACAACCGTGTGTATGTATTACTGGGGAAAATCTCTATTGTATCTCTCAACGTTGGGTATATTATAGGCGTGGGGCGGGATTGAACGTCAGAAACCCTTAATTTCGAATTATTTAGTGACGCAGCTTCTAGTAAAGAAATCAAACTTTGAAGAAACGACATTTTTTATTTCGTTTTTCGGAACTTTCCTCTGTCGTAACTTGAATTTCGGAACTTTGAGCTGTTGGCTTTTAAACCGATCGAAACTTTGATCATTCGTCACAGTGTTGATTTCTTCGCTTTAACTCTCGTCACGAAAAAATTCGCAACTCAACGCTTTCGGAATTTCAACCCCGCCCCGTAGAAATGTACCCGGAGAGAAGAAAAATAGCAGATTTCACTCTGAATTGTAGGTAAAGACTTAAAAAGAGACACATCAACGTTTTTTTTGGTCAAAAATACCCATGTCAAATATACTTTTCACTACAATTGTGGCTGATTTTAGTCTGCACACAGTGGTCTTCACTGTTTCCAGAGTAAATTTTCCATTTTACGATGCGTATTGTATCAAAAAATGTGTTATATCCCTGTTTACCCGCAGTTTTGAATAAAATCTACTTTTTTCCTCCAGCTTTCATCATACCCTGGGCAGCAGATCCTCGGATTCAACCGTGTCACCTCCAGCGTGAACACCTGTTGCGATATCTTCCCGCCACCCATAGTGCACTATTCGAACCGGAAGAAGTCCTCGATCATTCTTCGTAAGAAGATCATAGATAATTATTTTTCCATCCTTTTCATCGCAAGGATACCATTTACGGATACTAACATCAAAAGGCAATAAGTGACGAGTCCCGAGTCGTACCGCAAGTGAATTTTCCGATTTATTGCGAACCCGAGGTATTTGAGAAGGAATAGGTACGTAAGATTCTCCTGTTTCGTTCAATTCGTTTCAGGTACCACATGGCGCATCTTTATTTCTGCAGCTACTCCCGATGCAGCCGTTCTCGAGATAGTGATGCATTAACGCTGCACCGGCCGGTGCGATCCTATAGAGTATAGAGACGGTATAATAATTCTCTGGAAATGAAATAAGGCCGTTGTTAAGCATCGTAGTCTTGTAAAGTTCAGTTGCTGGCATCTGTAGCCGGGCTCACGGGTATAATCGTATACCTACATACCTCTGCTTTATGCAGTTGTATAGCTTACGGTGTACGGGAGATGACCGAGCCCTGCGAACTCGCCTTGCCCACCGACATACAGGTATACACCCTTCGTATCGCGGCTCAAGATTGGCCTTATAGCGGTCATGAGTTTATAGCCATGGGGCCCATGGCCGGTCGGTCGAAGCGGGATCAAACGCCCCCCTCGCTCTTTGTTTTAGAAGATTGTTGCGCCCGGCGGACTTTTGTTGCCCAATTTATAGTTGTTAAAATTTTAGTATCGGCAATATACGAATTCCTATACAGAGCCCTGCCGACGTTCACGCGGTTCCGGCTATCCTCGGATCGACGATCGTTGTGAAAAAAAAAAAAATATCAAAATAAACAAGCGAAAGGTGAATTATAAACAAAAACAATAAACCAAAACCAAGGGAAGTGGACACGAAGCGCCATTTCTTCACAGGCGCACCTATAAAACCCCATAAAAAGATGAAGACACCGTGAAGTTTGGAAAGTAGCTCCTGCAGCCATACGAATTTTGGGCCAAGTTCACACCGGGTTTATCACACAACACTTAATGTCACTGCGTGTTCGAGTCGCGAACAGTTTCCGTCGACCAGCCCGGTTCGTAGTCGGTTCGATACTGAACTACCGAATTTACGCCGTTGAACGAATTCTGTTATCTCTTGAAATTGGGGTGAAATAGCGAAGAATGACAAGAAACCGGCGTGCGACATAGCTCGCTCATGTGAATATATAAAGTGTTCTTCCTCTTCGAGCACAACTGTAAGAATGTCTGTAAGTGTGTTTACATTTTGGAATCTTACATTTCAATATTAGACGGTCATTGACTGTCTTACGGGCTTCGTATCAGAAGCGTAAGATTCCAAAATGTAAACACACTTACAGACATTCTTACAGTTGTGCTCGAAGAGGAAGAACACTTTATATATTCACACATACTATCACAGCACAAGAAAACAAATTTGAACTTACTGGTGATGAGAGGAATTAACGACAACAGAGTCAGGGCGGCTAGGTGGTCTAGTAGAGTAAGGCTCCGGTAAAGCATCGCTAGATACCAGGTTCGATTCCTGGCTCCGTCGTTAATTTTTCGAATTTACCAGTTTTTCAAAATTATATGTTCAACAATAGCTCGCTTATCCTCGCTCAGGCATTGTTGACACTGAGGACCTTTGAAGGAAAGAGTTCTCGACCTTATTCGTGCACAGTAATGTTTTTTCGGTGTCGTAGGTCAATCAAGAACTAAAGTCTTACTTTAGGTTTCGCCCCTTCGAGGGAAGACCTCCTCGGAACTGTAAATAGTTTATATACAATCACGAAAATTGAACTAACAATATGATATAACAGTCCAGAGAAAACGTAACTAATCATTCTGTACTTACGTTAAACGTACATCAAACAAAGAGTGAGAATTAACGAGTCGTAACACAGACTTCAAAAATAAATGATGTCTGGGAGAACATACAGTGAGAAAAATTTCATTTGTTACAGTAACTAGAAAAATTCAGTAAAACAGGTATCGTTAAAAAAACTGTTTGAATATTGTTGTGATTACGAAAAACGAGGTACGCGTAACCATTTTGCGCTACTGTCGATCCTTTTTTGGTTATTGCAACGCAAAATCAGTTTCTGAGGTTTGCTCTACTTTTTTAGTTAAACAAGGCTTCGACGTCAATTTATCGTTGCACGAGCATTAAATTTTCGCAACAGTTGCAAGAAAATATAGCAACAACGATCGTAATGAGAAAGAATAGTAACGGATACTAGACTTTCCGGTAACAGCTAGAAAACTAATTTTCATCTTTCGGTCATATTATCACATGCAACCAATCAATTGCAGCGAATAAACGCGAGTATGGTGGCTTTGGAGTGTCTGGCAGGGAATAAAGGAGGCAGCGAACAGACGGACGCCTCAGTGGGGCACAAATTGGACTTACACTAGTTGACTGCACCCTATAAACAACTGTTCTGAGACACGGCGGCGAGAGAAAGAGTAAGAATACCAATCCGGAGTCTGTGAAAGAAAGAGAAAGAAGAAGTGGATGGAGTCGAACATTAGAATACAATGAGTCGGAGCCTGGCGAGCATTGTGCGCGAGGATTATTGCTGTCGCAATTGTTGCAAATCGGAGCTTTACGGTTCTCTGTTCCTTTTGCACCCTGCGTGCGGGTTGCGGTTTATTACGACCGTCCCGCGCGGCTAATCGGTTATCAAAGAAGGGAAAGATAAAAATTGTTGTAAGATTCGAAATTTGTAAGATAATAACTAACCGGAGGTAAAGTTACTGTTGGTTTCAGGTTCTTTCACTCATTTTTTTATTTTATTTTTCTCACCGTGGCGCTACCGCGCTTTCTTACGGCGATATTTATGGGCCTGATCCTTTTCAAACTTTAATTTATACCCAAATAGCTAATAGCCACAAAACCACGCGGCGATGTATAACCTCTGATCTTTCGTTTATTTTACCCACTCGATTTATGAGAACGTGAGAATTTTTCTCAAGTCGCGGCATCTCAGAGATTCCGGATGGACCGTCGGTGATAAGTCGTGTAGTTGATTCCCGCGATTGACTTTCAATTGATTTCCTAACGACAAGAGCTCGGTTGATGATTTAAAGATCCACGCTGCCAAGCGCAGCCCTTGAGTGTCTTGAGTGTAGATTCCTCCAGCTCGCCGATGAAATGATCTTTTGTCCCGCTAATTTCCAATTCTAATTTTAAGTTTTACCGATAATCCATCGATCGATTGACGTTTGACTTCGTTAAGACCGATCGTAACTACCCGTCTGTACCTTCGCACCCTTCGGACCAAGTTAAACGCTCGTTAATTCGACGATTTCGTAATCGAGCAAAGTATTCGCCATAAATCTCCTAACGAACCGCACGGGATGTCGCAAATCCAAGTTTCGCACCTTGGCACGAACTGAGACGCGCAGTGGTTGTCTGTTCTTGTAAGGTATTAAACATTTATCTTCTTTTTCCTCCTTCGCTTTCCATTTTTCTTCCATAATTCACTGAACAAAGCTCAACGATCCACAACCAATTTTGTCGATATCATATATCACCTGTGTAAATAGATGACAAAATTTTTTAATTCGAACATTTGCAATGTATTCTCACAATTTCATGAGTTTAGTTGTATCAATATAGTAATTACCGAATTTGAATTACATTTTCTGAATAATTGAAAAAATCGAAAACAAAAACTGCAAATATAACAGCATGTTATACGATTTGTCGATGCTATTCTTTCGTTTGCGTAAGCAGCGAATTAACGAATTTTCTATTAAACGAGAACACGAGAGTTTTCGATATCAAGTTGGAAAACGAAATGAAAGTAAGAAAGAATGTTATAAAAAAATCTAGCCAGAAAGAAATTAATTGAAATAAACACGTGAAACTTGATATTCTCATTTTTAATATATAATAATAATAATAATAATAATAATAATAATAATAATAATAATAATAATAATAATAATAATAATATAACTATATATCTATATTATAATATGAATTCGTAATTGTATTAGACAATGATAACGATAATGATCATAATGACAATAATAAAGATAAAACAATAATAATAATGTGTCGTTATATTGATATTAATAATAAGAGATATATTTTTATCTATATTCACATTCAGAACTATTTACAAGACGTGTGTGTAATGATAATTTTCTTTCTTTTTTTTTTTACAATTAAATTCACAGTATATTATATAATATGTATGGTTGTATAGTGTATAAGGATATAACCAAATATTTATATATATATATATATATAGAAAGTATATAATGTGTATAAGTGTATCTGATCTTACGTATCGTATGGTATATCGCATAGTATCGTATTATATTCACAACAAATAGGTTTTACGGGTTGAAGGGGGTGGGCGAGGGTTTCGGGACGGGAGAGAACGCAGCGGACCACCGCATCGAGAGAAAGAGAAAGGGAGAGGAGAGGAGAGAGGAGAGAAAGAGAGACCGAATGCCCGACTGCAGGCTGCACTGACCCTCGAGAGCCCTGTGCTGGACCGAACCGCTCGGAGATGCCGGCCGCTCTCCTCACCCTTTCCCCTTTCCCCTTAACGCCCTGCGCCCCTCGAACTCTCGCCAAAGTCGACGGCACGACTCGCCGAGTACATATTTACAACGACGCGTTGCGCATTTCTGCGTTACTTCGCATTTTCTCTCTTTGAATTTCACACGCCCCCCCCCCCCCCCCCCCCCCCCAATTTCATTGTTATCTTCCTCTTTTGTCATATTATCGTAACGTGCTTGGTTTAATTCGTTTTAATTACGAGGATTTTGTTCCGGATTTCCAGTGTACGGATAATCTCAACCCACTCCGTCCCTCCTTTTCTTCTCATTCGCATTCTCGACCTTTTGTTATCTTCCCTTTTATCACAGATACACAAATAAATGTATTTTTACAAAACAATGTACAATTTTTACTTTTCTTGACGTTCTTTTCGTTACCTCTCTCTCTCTCTCTCTCTCTCTCTCTCTCTCTCTCTCTCTCTCTCTCTCTCTCTCTCTGTCTGAGGGTTTGATCAAATTAGCGACAAAATTGATGTTTGGGATGTATGGAAAAATCGATCGTCTTGCCTTGTTGTATTTTTGTACCGGGAGGAGAGAGGAAGAGATACGGATTGTCTAAGAAGAGGAGAGAAAGAGAGAAAGAGCGATAGAGTTTATGTGAAGAGATCGCACTCACATCGGTAATTATAATATAATATTATTGATAATAATTACAATTTAATAATATATTTCTATGTAACTTTTCAATTTTTGTTAATATGTACGGTGCTGATTGAGTAGCCAAAAAAAAAAAAAAATTGATAATAATAAAAAATTCTCTTCTAACTAAAGAAAAAAAAATTTCAAGTTTTTTTTTCAGCTCTCCCCAATTCTCTCGATTATCCCAATTTTATAATAACAACAGTAGGATATAATACGTATTGCATAACTGTACGAATAATCTATTGCGTTGTCATTGTGATCGATAATTATACATTATAGATTGTGTGTGTGTGTATGTGTGTGTGTGTGTGTGTGTGTACGTATTTATTTTGAAAACAAATATGTTATCTCTTTACTGCGATACCTGTTATAGTTTATTTTCTTTACCGTTTATTCCGCGTGAACAAAACGTAACGACGCTATTGCCTTCTGTATATAAGGTATATAATATTGATATTCTTCGCTATTAATTATATGCTACAATTCTCCAGGATCATCACGATATACGAGTACGTAATAAATTTTTTTTATATATATATATATACGACATGTATCGCGAGTAAACGGCAGTGCGTATATACGTATAGAGATATTATACTTATATTGAATTGAAAATTGTATGATCGCCTATACAATGTTACTTATTACGTACATGTTTATTTATAGAAATTTTATTATAAATTGAAATCTATAGGTAAGATGTAATAGCACGTATACTCTGCGGAATAGAGGAGAAGTGTGGGGCAAGGGCGGGGAGGGAGGGGCTAAAAGTATCGTACAGTTAACGTACGAACACAGCTTATAACCACTACAATTTCATATAATATACGTTGATATATTTCAATCATTGCGATAATAATCTGTAATAATAATAATAATAATGATAATAATGATAAATTTTAATAATCATGATAAACAAAAATGGTAAATATAATAATAATAATAATAATAATAATAATAATATTAATAATCGTAGTGACAATTGTGAACTATTTATATTTATATTCTACTATGTATATTTTAATTATTTTTTTTTTCTTCTTCTTTAATATATATATTCATATTTATATTTATGTATATAAATTCATTTATGGTATATATGATATACCTATGTGTATATTTATTTATTCCTTCATTTATTTATATACTCTAACAGGTAGGTATTGTTAACGGGTGGAGATGAGTGATCGTGCGAGTGACGCACTCGAAGATACACGGGATAGACAGACCTTTCGATACTCTAGAATCTATAGACGTACGATCGGTGTCTCTATTCGTTTGCGGGGGTGAACCGTCGGTCTCCGATAACTAGGTACTCGTTATGTACAACATGAGGCGAGAAACTTGATTGGAAAGAGGAAATATTCAGGGAGAGAAACCCGCGAATAAGAAGAAGAGGAAGAATAAGAATATGAAGATGATGAGGATGAAGAGGAGAGGGAGAAGAAAGGCCAGAGGTCGGGGACCACCCGAAACACGCTGCACCCCGCGTAGTTTTACGTGATAGGTATTTTATGCGCAATTTGTCACGCCACGTTTATTAATAATGCACTTTGCCCATGCGCCGAGATGATTTCGAAGGCTGCTCGAAGCTCGGCGTTCGACAGTGGAATCGTGCCAGCGTCTTTGTCCTCGAGGTTAATCCATCCGTACGAGACGATAACGACGATTCCAATTGCCCACTGAAACGACAAAGCAGAAATAACACGGTGAGGATGTGTGGCGGAGATTGTGACTTGTACTTGAAAAAGCTTGTTCAAGAGACCTTTTCCAACCGTCGAGACAAAACAAATTTATCAAGGAGGAAAATGGCCATTTTTACTTTCCCCGCATCTGTATAACTCCACTTTCGTACGACCATGCATAGTAAATTAATCGTAAAAAGCCACAGTGGAAAACGAATGTACCCAATGTCCGACGTTATTAACGATACAGTTGATTAAGAGTTGACTTTCAAACCATCGTGGTATTACCCAAGATTCGTTTCAATCAAATTAAATTTTACGACTGATGGAACATTTTTAAAAGATAAAGAGGCAGCCAGTAGTCGATAAAAAATATTTCACGCATCACTGATTTTGGCAATATCTAATATATGTTAAATCGATGAAAATATGTGATGTTGTGGGAAAACTGATATTTCTTGTACACGTGACAGATGTATCAGCTGTTCCGGAAGTTCGGTCAAGCGGAAGCTGTTGTCCGATCTCTCCCTAATTGGCAAGCTCTAGGATGACGGGTGGGTAATGTTTACCGATATCCGCCCCCCCCCCAGTATCCGGATGTTCATACCTACACGCATTTGCATCGTCGCGTAGCTATTCGAACTACGTGTGATCCCATGCCTCGTGTAGTTGCATAATTCGAAAACCCGTTCGCCTTACGCGTCGGTATAAAAGCCCGTGATACACGTGTCTAACTGTTAACAAGCGGGCTTGGCCGCTACGACTTCTGCGCAAAATGAATGAAAAACGAATACAAAGATGTTTTTGAAAAAAAAAAAGTGTAAAAAAGGAAGTCAAAAAATCGCCTTCGGGCCATCGTTTGATATAACGACCTCTTATTCCTCTCTATCTATTTTTCTGTCCACTTCTACGAACGGCGTCTCTTTCTTTCAACGTTTTCTCGTCTAGCGTGTACCTAATAAAAAATCGTGTCGTTCGCTCCGCAGGGTACGAATAGAGCGGATACCTATATGGCTGACAGCCAACGGGCTTGAGACGCTTGTTCAAACGGTACCTCGCCATGCCGCGGTAATTCACATCACAAAATGGCCGTCCATTCCTGCGGTACATGGGCCTGATCTCAGCACCTGTTGCATCGTGGTGCCCGACTTCCGCGAAACGTCCTTGCGTGTATCCACTTCCGGTACGGTTACCCGGAGTGAATTGCACACTCGGTAACACGTCAGAATCGAAATAGCTTTCCCGTTCTCTTGAGAGTGTAGATCGGTGAGGTGAATTTCATCCGATAATCGAATGAGAAAACAATGGGAATAGAATTCATTGATTCATTACTCATTTACTCGAAGATGTTATACCCAGTGAATGAAAATTCATTTGACTACTGGCGAGAAAGCGCGGACCAGCAGCAGCACCTGTTGATCTTTGGCTGACGGTTTATCCGAGGTCTTTCCTTCGATGGGTAATTTTTCCACCGGGAATCAGCGAATGCGGAAAAATTGGGGAAAGGCTTTTGCAACGGATAGGATGAAGGACCACACGTTGGACGAGGGCTAGTCGCCTCCCCGAGGATCGAGGGGCTGCCGGCTAATGGCAATTAAATATCCTCACGCTAATTGGCAATTACCTCGGCATCGAGGATTACTTTTTGAAATTCTGCCGGTGCCGAGAGGCTGCGCCGTTGGTCCCCGGTTTCGTCCTGCGAGTAGCGATCGGCCCGAGCCAAGGGTCCCCATCCAACCCGAGCACATATGTGCAGCGGTGTCGCCTATGTACGTACATACGAACCTTCGGCCGGGCGCTGCGTGGGCCCGACTCTCGACACTTCCAGTTTCGAGTGGCCGCCGGGCCCGAGGACGGGGTCCGAGGTGACGACAGCGAAAACTAGTTTATTTGGGCCTCGACTATAAATTAGGATCAGATCGCCAGGAGATAAGGGAGGCGGCTAACACCCGGCTGGACCGAAGCGACGCGCGTAGCTTCTCAGTGCTTTCCGCTGTTATTCCAAATGCCATCCGAGCCTCCGAGCCTCGTCCTCTTTCCTTTACCTACACCCGTGCGAAATTCCACCGCGATGCACTCACGACGTCTTTCCACTACACCCGGCTGCATTCGCTCGGCTACGGACCCGGGATAAACTTTCGAATCCGGGAATTGGCGCTAAGAGATCCTGCATTATTTCCATTTTATTCTCGGCTCCCCCCATCGTCGAGCACTTCTCCGGACTTTGAGCCACCCCGACCGGGCGTGGAAGAGAGAAAAATTCGGGGGGATAAGGAGATTTCTGTGTACCGTTCAACTTCCGGAGATTCTGAATCTTTGTAGAACGTGTCCGATCGCAGACGTCGAAAAAACTCTCAAGTTGTCAAATTTTACCAAACATTGATCATTGGAGGGGTCGATTCTACGTTTTCGTTGACAGGAGCCTGCGCTCAACCCTCGACTACCTCTGTCGTTTCTTGAGCCGAACATGAACGTTCCGAAATAACGTTCTTCGGACCCTGATCACGCGTCCAAAGATTTAATCGGTCAGCGTCTTGGCCCGCGGTGCGGTGGAAAAAAATCCATTACAACAGAGATAATTTCAAATTGAAACTGACGCACAAGGCTCGAAATTTCATGAGGTTTGAACAGGAAGATAATCACTGAAGGGTTTGCATCGCGACTTGTCGATCTACGAATCCCACTGAGAAAAGTACAGCTGATGAGAAAGGAATTAAAGACCAAAAACAAAATGAAATAAAAGTTATTCCACTGGATCTGTTGTACGTGTACAACCCGAATAAAATGTGGTCCGAAAGGCTGTCGCCAAGCGGAGGCAATAAGGCGAGATGAATCTAGTGGCGGTAGGCGATTTGCCGGTCGTGGTGGCGCGATGCTAGTCGAAACCAGATTCGAGAGAGCCAAACGCGAGTTTGTGGTCTTCGCGCTCCCGTGGTGTGACTAGCGGATATGAGCGAGAGGAATCGAGGGTACGGAATAGCGGTCGAAGCGAGAAGGAAAGCGCTATAGCGACGGAGCGGTGATTCCATTCAGCGATTGAAATCTCTGTCCATTTGTCACTGTCAAGAAGGTGGCGATAGTCGCTCTCCGCAGACTGCCCACGCGCTCGTGAAGCTCTCCTCTTCAATACGGGCCCCATCGATACGTGCCCGTTGCGTTACTTCGACGCGAGACTCGACTAACGACCAATCGACCTACCGGATATTAATTCGTTATCGATTCTCCCGCACCTTTCGAGTCCGCGCCAGTTTGGCCCCCGAGTACCTTCTGGGCCAGTGTTTGTACGGTTTGGGAACCGGACTCAAGTCCCACGTGTGACACTAACGATCAGAGCCTCGGACTTGTAGCCTTGTTTGTAGGATTTTTTCTGTCGTTTTCGAATGAGAAAATCCTCCTCTTATATGCAGAGGGTGAGAAACTGGGGCTGTCAACGAACGGTCTGTAATACAGTAGGAAGTAACGTACCAACCTCTGACACGGCGAACCCCCGCATCTCAGACCTCGGAGAGTTTATACAGGTGAAACGAACCCGCTGCCCATTGATTGCGACCTGTAACAAATTGCAAGAATGGTGTTAGACCGAAGGGAGTCCCGACTCCGATACTTGGATGAAATCTTAAGGGACTCACCCCTTGTAGAAGGGCTTGAAGGCGGTGGTGGTTGCCTCCACAGGGGGAAGGCTGGCGGTGGTCTGCTGGTGGATGAGGGAGTTCTGCGACATAGGCGAGAAGTCCTTGTGAGGCGAGTGCTGGAGCCGAGGACTGAACCCGTTGCTGGCGGATCCGGAACTGGAGGATAGATAACCGGCCGCGTGGCCTCCGGGGTAGTGAGCAGCCGAGTTGTTACCGTTATTGCCACCAGGGATGTAGCCCCCAGGAGGGCCCTGGATCACCCCGTTGGGGGTGGCCACTTTCATGTTGGGTGGTGTTTGGGGCGGCGTGTCCGTCCCAACCTCTGGAAACCCCGCCGCTGCCGAGGAAGCGTTCGACGAGGATCCCGACGAGTTTGGGTTGTAGTGAAGCTGACCGCCGGAAGACGACGATAGGAAACCACCGTACCTCGCGGCCGCGCTCGAGTACGGAGCCGTCGCCGCAGCCGAGGGGCTCATCGACGCCGAGGACGGAAGAGCGAACGAGGTCAGGCCTCCACCGCCCCCGCCTAGCCAGGGTTGCTGGGAATGGTGGTGACCCTGGGAGGCGGCGAGGTGACCCGGGTGCTGCTGCTGCGCGTAGTGTTGCTGGTGGTGGAGGTACTGCTGGTGGTGGGGGTGGCTCGGGGGCGGGGGTGTCTTGCAGGCGGCCGTGTCCGCTAGGGACCAAATCTTTGGCTTGGTGGCAGGTATGGGAACGCCGCCGGCGCTGCAGTCCGACTTTATGCCCTCGTCCTTGAGGTGCTCGTCCCCGACGTAGCCCTGGTGGTGGTGGTGGTGGTGGGGCTGCATAGAATGGTGGAAAGAGTGCTCGCCTCGGCGTGGATTCTCCTCGAGGTCGAGGTCGTCGTCGTCGTCGAGGTCCTTGTCGTGCTGGAGATGCTCGGCCTTGACGTGCCTCATGGGTTCTGAAAACCGGAGTGGAGAAAAAACGATTTTCAAGTTATCGTCGAGACGGCTGGGCTGGAGTAACGGCGTGCACGGTTTCCTCTCTCCTTCCCCCTTCCCCCGGGGAAAGGAAAATAAAAAAAATGCCGGGAATCCCCGGGGCGCGAAAGTGAGACGCACGAGATATGCGTGTCATCGTAGTGGGTAGGGTGAAATCCCGCGGATGGGGAGCACGCCGGTTATTCCGTGCGGAGGGCGATGGATCCTGCAGTGCCGCGAAAAAAGGGAGTCGCTAGGGAATAACGGGATGAAACGGATAGAGGCGGGAGGGCTGAGTGTCGGTGGCAACGGGGAAAACTGCGACCACTTTGGGGGCGCGAGAGATTTCGTAGAGAGAGCTGTTTTCGACCCCCTCGTCACCCCAAGCAGGGCAGCCAGCCTGCAGCCTCCCAGTCAGTCAGGGGTGAGAATTTCATTAAGAGGTTCGAACGAGTCGGCAGAGGGGTTTAGTTGATGGGTCGTCAACCGATAATTCCCAGGAAGGGGCTCGTCGCAACTTTGCTTTCGGCTTGGCTTGTTGCCTCGCTGTTCCCCTGGCGCCCACACCCTTTTCCTCACCCTCGACGCTCTTATAAAGGGAACCTTATGGCTCCGCTAAATAGATACTGCCACCAACCACCGCCGCAAGTCCACAAGTGGCTCTTTAACTTTTGACCCTCTTTTATCCGTAGTTAACCGTATAATCTTCGTGCCATCCGATACACCCGATATTGTACCATATAACCTAGACAGCCCAATTCTATCCCCCAACCAATGAAACGAGTTTACACACTCCTTTTGAGACAAGCCTAATTCATTTTATATATTACTCGCCAGTAATACCTTTACCGAGGTTTCCTGCTAATTTTGGACAAATTGGAACCAGAGAAATTTTCCTGACAGATACTGATTAATATATGGATACAACTGAATCTCGCTTACGTTCAAAAACAGAAAAATTATCTACAGTAGCGAGGTAAGTTCAATGTTTCAGATCGCAAAACCAATTCCTAAACTGCCTGTCATCGTCTCATAACGGTATAAAAACAAAATGGATACTCCTGCAAATAAGGATACACCCAGGCACCTGTTACGAAAAGGTAGAAATATTTCGTACGAATGGTTTCGGAATGCTGTGAGCAGTCAACCGAACGGACAGTCGAAGTGAACGTTTGATGAGTAAAAAGACGTGAATTCACTAGCGCAAAGATTTGTACAGAAAAACCGAAAAGAAAGATCGTTACAGCAAATTGTTATTGGGACTTTTGGGATGCCGTGGCTTGGAATGGGCAAGGCCCATTTCGCTCTGGATTGAGTCTTAAATTGAGAACTTGTGAATCGCGGCAGCGCAACTGGTCCGGAAAAATTTGTCGTTAAATTTGACATAGGTATGGTGTCCATCCGGCTAATTGCGGTACGGCGTCTTGGACGTGGAGAGTGGTCGCGGATTCGCCGCGGGCAACATATGTCCCCGATCGGATTCCCGTCGTCCGAGTCCGTACAATTTCGTCGTGTAATTCATCCGCAGGTGGCAATACGTACGCAATAAGGAACAGCCGTGTACGGAAGAGATAGACGTAGGTACAAGGAACCTACGCTTAGAAGCTCGAGGCGGGCCGTCAAGACAGTCACGAATTAACGAATCTTAATTATTTTACTGTCGGTTGAAAAATTTCACGCCTCACAAGACCGCCGCTCGGCGTTCTTATACATCCTTTCTAATAAAACGAACAAAGAGTTTTCACCTCGTAGCTGTAGTTAGAGGGAATAGCTAACCGCGGCGTATAGATTGCCGGGTACAAGGTGCGATACGAAAACGTATCCAGCCGAAGCCGTCGCGACGTCAACGTAACGTGTGACGTTGAAATTCAGTCGCGGTTTTTACGTTTCAAGTTTTTGCGTAGTTGAAAAAAGCAATCCGAGAATTTAAACCTCGATAAAACTGATACGAATATAATTTCTAAAGAAACTTTACGAGAACCGGTTTTTTCTCTCGCGTTTTACCGTGCCGACCGTCTCACGACCACGCGCTGCAGTAAAACAGTATATATTATACATGCTGTTCTTAAATACTCCGATGAGGAAATGACTTCGGCGACATCCCCAGCTCAAGCGGTTCAAATGACCGACTCGATCGGTCAAGTACAATAGAAATATCCACAAACGCATTGGGTTTGGGACTCAAAAATTTTTCGTCCGACGACGTAAGACGAGAAGAAATGAAATAAATGTATAAGAACATGAGTCGGTGGAGCGGAAAACCCGAAACCACCCCTGTAACCGGTAGCGGGTAAGATGACGGAGGGTCGTCCGTACGTTGCGTTACCAGTTCTGACCTTTTTCTTTTTTTTCTTTTGCCCAAAGCTGCCCTGGTTCTAAAGTAACGTTAACATCTTTCCGAGGAGAGTTTTATTTTGAAATGAATAGAAAAAAAAAAAAATTAAACCTGCCCCCACCTCGGAGGTGGCAACGTTGTTCGCGGACGACCCCCAAGGTATATTGTTGGGAAAAACAACTCACCAGCGTCGTCGAGGGTTCGCCTGGCGTCGTCCCCGATTCTGTCCCCCCGTCCGTCGCCCGTAAGCTCGTCCTTTTCTTTGTTGTCCTCGGAGTCGGATAGAACGGCGTCGTCGTCGTCGTCGGTCTTGTTCTTCGGTTCCCAGGTCATCTTGTTCTCCTTCTTGAGCCGTCTCCGGGCGTTGGCGAACCAAGTCGATACCTGGGTGAGGGTCATCTTGGTGATGATGGCCAGCATGATCTTCTCGCCTTTGGTTGGGTACGGGTTTTTCTTGTGCTCGTTCAGCCACGCCTTTAACGTGGCCGTCGACTCCCTCGTCGCGTTTTTGCGCCTGGCGGCCAAATCGTATCCTGCACCGTACCTGCAAATACACGACCACGTTGACCCAGGCTGATCCAGGCTAAACGAGATTCTGCAATCGAAATCTGCAAGTATAATTCTCCCTGCCTAGGCAGCCTTGCTCCTCTCTCAGCGCCGAGGCTTCTATGCCTCTCTACGATACCTACGATCCTACCCACTGACTACAACATACACCTGCGCAACGCCAGGAGGTATAAACGGCCCTGTCAAACGGCCCAGGCCGGCAACCTCGCTTCGTGACAACGCTATAAACCCATAGATACCTCATTGTGACAAGATAAACTTTCACCTCAAAACCGAATAAAATAAACAGGTTTACAGCCTCTCTTTCTATTCTATTTCTTTTCTACTTTATATACACGATTTAACAGGTGCTGTTAAGGAGACCTGGTATTTACAAAAAAAATAAAAAATCCCTCGCGGTTCGGCCAACTCCTAATGCCTTTCTTCTTCGTCAAAGCTCTATCCGTTCGTTTGTCCGACCAACGATCCATTCATCCAGTCATTCGTTTTTCCTAATTCTCCTCACATATACCTACGTACACCTATAACAGAAATTCTGTAATTCGATCCATTCATCGAGAATACGACGGTCGATGTCGGACAAATCGGTTCTCTTGGAGCAGTAACGGTATAACATAATCGCTTCGCACGAGTCATTTGAGCTGTTTAAAAACTTATCGACCGAATCACTCGCTGCGCCTCTGTGACGTTACGCGAACGGTGGTGACACGGATATTCATCAAGAATTTCTATCCTCGTGATTTATCGAGAGGCGTTCGTGGCTGTGCTTCTGCATATCTTACGGACCGGGTGAACCGTTACTTCTCTGACAATGTCCATTTATGATTATACTCGGTCTCGAGTGGCTGAAATTTCGTCGCTACAGCTCTGGTCCGTGGGTAATATCGGGCATTAATTCAAGATCGGCGAGGCTGATAGACGTCGGATCGTTAAATTGTCAGTTTCGTGTAACGGGTATAGATAGTGAAACTCCGTATCCCAGCGTGATTCCGTCTCCGAGTTTTTGATCCACTCGCCGAGCGATCGACGACCTTCTTACTTATTCAACACAAGGTAGGATAAGTAAGTTTCTCGTCAGGTTTTCGACGTGGATATATTCGTAGCCGAAATTGACGAGCGCCGAACCGCTTTCACATACTGTTCACGGCGACTGCATTCGGCATGACGTACAAATACAGGTATCGTTAAAAATACTGTTTGAATATCGTTGGAATGACGAAAAACGAAGTACGCCTGACCATTTTGCGCTATCGTCGATCCTTTTTTGGTCATTGCAACGCAAAATCAGTTTCCGAGGTTTACTCTACTTTTTTAGTTAAATAAGGCTTTATCGTCAATTTATCGTTGCACAAGCGTTAAATTTTCGCAACAATTACAAGAAAATATAGTAACAGTGATCGCAATGAGAAAGAATAGTAACGGATACTAGACTTTCTGGTAACAGTTATAAAACTAATTTTCATTTTGTACCTAGAACTATATTTTTTGATAGTGGTAAAAAATGAAAATGGTTAAGGACTGAGCGGTAACCGGAAGTAAAAATTTCTCTCATTGTGAGAGAAAACTCCGATATGCCGAGATTGCGGGACGGTGACACGAGAGAAGTTAATTTCACGTGTTCGTTGTCGTTTCCTTTACACCAAACGACTCGACAAACGGTATAACGTACATAAGTATAACATTTACGAGGATTGGTATAGCGGTTTAAGCCCCGTGGTGATTATCCTCCGCGCCGTGCAGCGAGACAAAGAAGAAGGAGGAAGGAGAAAAAAGTAAGACGAAAGAAACGATATAGCGAAGAGAGAGAGAGAGAGAGAGAGAGAGAGAGAGAGAGAGAGGGAGAGGGAGCGAGCGAAGCTGCAGGATTCGGTCCCCGGCACCCGGGGTGAGAAGCGAGAAAATAAAAAGCCCGTTTCACCCCCTATTAAACCGCCGTCTATACCTCTTTATAGACGGGAAAAAAGGCGGCGGCAACGGTTTCGTACAGCGCAATGCGGTGGCAGTCCAAGCGTCGGGGCGTTAGGCCGAGAGCCTTTCTCAGAGGCTCTGGTTTCTTCCAATAAAACCACCGTTCGCTCACTTCTCAAAAAATCGTCAAGGTACGGGCACGCGGGAGAAGAGAGTCGAGGCGGAAGAGGTGGTAATAAAAAAGAATAAAAAGACTAAAAAAAGAAGAAGAAACAAATAGAAACAAAAAAAAAAAAAACACCCATCAAGGAGATGAAGAAGAGGCGAAGCAGAGAGATAGAAGAGAGAAAAAATACAGTCGATTGGCCGCCGCCATTGTAGCTTCGGCTCGACGTAAACTCCGTGGAAAATCAACGATCCAGAAATAACATGGCTGAAGAGGTATCTACAACCACGAAATTCTCTACAGCCAATGAAACGGACATTTTGTGTTAACCCTTCTTTGTTCATCTATTTAGCGACTATCGCTTCTTGGTTTATTTTCCTTTCCTTTCCACTTTTGGGAACGAGTACGAAATCGTACCGTTCGAGAATAAATTCGACGTTATTGTGGATTTGTGAGAAAAGAATTGAAAAATTGATACGTTTTAAGATTTGGACAACGATCGATGTTGTTTCGGTTCTAGCTTCAATTTTGAAAAAAATCAAGAAACTAAGAATACGGAGAAGAATTTCGAGCTTTCGAGATTACCTGACCGAAAGATCTTCCATTGAAGCCAGAAATTAATCTTCGAGCCCATAAACTTGGATCCGTATAATTGTGGCACGCCATACGCGACCGAGAGTGTATTAATAAGGTACTCGAGTCCTCGGCATATATCCGCAAGCTCCTGGGATATTGTAATAACGATACGGCGCAGGTTGGAACTAGGCGGTGAGTCTCCTCTCCTATAAGCGGTGTCGGATATGAGGGAGTGCCTATGCAGCAGGGCGTTAGCAATAGACCGAGAGCTTGCGAGCGGCGAAGCGAAGCTCTTGAGCGACTCATTACGGGCTTTGCATATGGCGACGTCAACCTGGAAAGGTTAACCAATATTGGCAGAGCGCCCGTAATTACGTCGCCCGCATCGTCGCTCGGTGGGCTTCAATAGCCGCCCCCCCTTCACTGACGGGCAAACACCCCCTCGGCCGCTGTGTAAGTGCCCGCTGCCCTAGGTACGCCGGATTCGGGATTCGCCTAGCTCTAGACGCCGATGCGGTCCAGGCTGACTCCTGCATATCCATGCACGAGGGGTTGTTGTCCTGGCTTCCGTCCATCCGTCGTTTAACGAAGCGGACGTAATCAAAGCTACGAAAAAACACTTGAACTTGACGCCATGAAGTCAGCGTAGCTCGCACATTGGCTCATCGTTTTTGCAAAACTGCTTCTTCCTGGCTCCCGCCTTTTCTCTTAGACCACGCAGGAGTTCGGAAACCGGAAATTTTAAGTTACGATTACCGCTAACTATTTTCATTTTTTACCACAATCGATAAATATAGTTCTAGGTACAAAATGAAAATTAGTTTTATAGCTGTTACCGGAAATTCTAGTATCCGTTATTATTCTTTCTCATTACCATCACTGTTACTAGATTTTCTTGTAAATGTTGTGAAAATTTAATGTCTGTGCAACAATAAATTGACGTCAAAGTCTTATTCAACTAAAAAAGTAGAGTAAACCAAATAAACTGATTTTGCGTTGCAATAACCAAAAAAGGATCGACGATAGCGCAAAATGGTTACGCGTACCTAGTTTTTCGTAATTTCAACAATATTCAAACAGTTTTTTACCGATACTTGTTTTACTGAATTTTTCTACTTACTATAACAAATGAGATTTTTCTCAGTGCACAAAAGTAGAAATGTTTTGTCATTTAATGTTTATATTCGTTGTTGTAATTGTTGGAAGCAGTTTTACAAGAATGATGAACCTAACCTAGCTTCTCTCTTCCGGACACAAGTTGAGTTCGATTGACGGTTACATTCTTTTCCGAACTAAGTTTCACGGATGCTTAATGCAAGTATTCATAAAGGATTTGCACATTTTTTCGCATCGTTGTACAGTTTGTATACTTAAAATTTGATTGTAAATAAAATATGCTTTTACAGTTCTAAGGAGGGTCCCTCTCAAAAGGCCGAAACGTGAAATGAGATTTTATTACTATAATTAGGTATAACCCGTAGTAAAAGTACTCCGACCTCCAGGATCCGCAGCTGCGGTTTGTCCGCAGGTGTTTCCCCGCGTCTCCGTGCAGCGGCAGGCCCGAGTGGTTGCGTTTGTATTTATTATACCGTGTGTCGTACGAAATCTGCTCCCGAGTCTGCGAGTGTATTAAAGGGCGAAACGCCGAGTTATGAGGGTATTTTTTTCGCAGATTTGATTCACCGCCCCCGCGCACTGAACGTGTGTATATTCCTATATGCGGAGCCAAGGGAAGGTAGGGGTGGCATTATGGACGCGGATCGCGAGGGTGGGACTCGCTCGAGGGCTGCATGTGGGCGAGGGGTGCGAAAGAGCTTTATTCAATGCTCCGAGGTGGGTATACGCCTGAGCCACCCCGCAACCATCCCCCAAAATGTATCGAGTGCGCCACTCGTCTACGGCACTGCACGGCAAACACCCATGGCTCTTATCAATTCTATTAACGTCTCCTTAATCCCTCGCCATTATCCCCCTCGCTTGCATTAGACGACTCCGCGATGCACTCTTTATTTATGTGTACGTTACGTACATTTATATACCTCGCATGTCGTATATCCGCTGATATTTCTCACACGCTCGTTTTTTTTTTTTTTTTTGCCAACAGTACGAATTTTTAATCTCTTTTTCTTTTCACAGGTAAACAAAAAAATTGTTTTCCGTTGACTTTGTATTTAAGTGAATGAATTTTCATTCTGTACATCGAATAATAACCAAAATCTTCATTTAATACTTATAAAGTTTGCCTTTGTCGTTTTTTTACGTTGATAAATAAGGTTTTGGTTGATGTTATAAGCAGCAGGTAGCAGCACGTTGAAATAAAAAGTAAACTTTATCTAATAAAACTAATTTTTCGCCTATTAGTTACGTGGAAGAAATCAAAATTTGCACATCTAGAATCCAGACTCAAAATTCGTGTTGTCCAGTGTAATTAATCAATCGGTAAAGCTTCCGTTGATTACGCATGACTCTTAATTAATTCTAGTCAAAACAATTAACAAGGTTTGTTAAAATACCGCGGAATGTAATCACTTTGACTTGACTGAAAGAAATAAAAATATCAGAAGAATAATTTATTCCACGTTTAGTTATTGCAAGAGTAAGTGTTTTTACTGTACACTCCTTTTTAATATCTAATAACACACGATACTGTTGAGCGTGATTTTTGTTAAATTTACATACCCGGACGTTTTAAATTTGATTTTCGATCTCGCGATATTGTTGATTTTTCGTTAAATCGGTCAAGCGGTAAGTGAAAAACGGTAATTTGCACATTTTATGTAATCAAAACTGCCCGAGAAATTGTTTCACAAACCTAAAAATGTCTAGTTAGGATCGCTCAAATTTATTACTGCAAAAAAAAATAAATAAAAAAAAAAAAATAGTAATAATAATTATAATTCACTAGATCTAACGTGTAACATCGTTAGGAGAGTGATGATCAATATTCATCCAAACGTCGTCCGAAACTTGTCTGGCATTGGCAATGAGTCTTTTGGGAGCAAGATCAGTATATGAGATAAATTCCGCGTGAGGAGCATGAATTTCCTTTTAAATTGGAATGATAATTCAATTCAAAGCATACAAATTGACAATCTAATTATGTAAGCAAATGATGATGGTGACACGTGTACTAATTGAATTAGCACCTGATTTCACGCATCTCTCACCAACTCGAAAGATTGTAATCGCTAGGCGGAACATCGCATCAAAACGTCAAAACAACTGGCAGTAATTACACGTAGGGTATAACGATGGATTTGACAGAACTGGAATCCGATTGATGTCAAGTTCGTTCGAACGTTCGATTCTGTCACACATCGTGAATCAGTGAGAGTGAATTTTTCAGTTGAAATTAACCCGTTAAAGCAAAAGCATTTTCAATTCCAGCATCCCTGGACGTACCGAATCCTTCGACCCTTGTCCTTCGAGTTTGAAATCGAGCCGAGAGTTAGTTTGTTTCCGACTACCGTACAAGAGGAATTAAAAGACGAGTAGAGAAAGAGGTCCAATCCATCCGGCAGTCAAAACTGAAAGGGGTTAACTATGAAAAGTTGGAGAACCCCGGCAGGGTGAGACAATGGATCAAAGCGATGGAAAGCGACGGTGGTTTATACATCACGGAACGACAATGGTACACGAGGTAAAATGGAAGTGGATGAGGAACCGGAATAGGAATAGGAAGAGGAAGAGAAAGAGGAGGAGGACGGTAGTATTATTAAGCAAGTAAATTAATAGTGGCTCGTAAAGGCTCAGTCGGTGGCGACGGTGAAACTGGGGTTGGCAGAGAGGGTGGATTCCGTAATAAACAATGCCTACCTACCCCACCGCTGCACACGCTTGGGCGTACACACCTACACACAGATCTAGGCACGGCACGTGCATGCCTGTAAAGCAAACGGGGATGGAGGGGGAGGCGGAGGCGGCGTCGGGCAGGGTTGCCAACCGGCAAGTAAAGCACCTGTGAGAGCTGGCTGAGCGCCGGGGCGCCGGGGGAGGCGGCAAAACCCCCGGGTGGAAACCCAATCGATAAACTCCGACTCCTCCGTGTCTATAGACACCGGCACCGTGGTACCAGCCGCCGATACGTTGCGTCGAGTTGCGTCGCGTTGCGTTGCGCGTTACGTTGTACGACGGGTAGGTATAGGTACCTACGTCGCGTTACGTTACGTAGTTGCGTTAGTGATGCAGCGGAGTATATACCCAACGGAATAACCGCCATTACTTCTACACCCACTCAACGCTCAACCGCCTACAGCCATTTTGCTTTTCGTTTGTCCTATCGTTCGCCTCCCTCCGATCGTATATACTTGTATATATATACGTATACGTGTACCGAATGTAACGACCAACCAACCCTCTGATACTCCCGCACCCTCTTGGCCCAGATTCAAAATTGATCCGTCCGCAGAGCGATGATGAAAATCAGAAAACTACTTTGTACAGGTATACCTAGCGCTTGAACATCTGGATGACAAATTGTCGTTTTTTTTTTTTTTTTTTTTTCTCGAACCGGTAACGAAGACTCGGGATGTTCGAACTTGCTTAATTTTTACTAATTTCTTGACAACGGTCCGCTGAAATACCGATTTACGATGAGTTATAACGACGATTTTTCAGAGACGAGAATGAAAAAGAACGAATTTTAAAAACACCGCGCGGCTTTCGCGTTCCATCAACGCCGTCACAAGACTCGTATTATGAAAAACCTGTTACCGATGTCAAAGCCACGTCGTGGAGCTATGTCACTTCTGTTCACGGTTGTTTTTTTTTTTTTTTTTTTTACTTTTTCTTTATTCGTTCCCCCCCCCCCCCCCCCCCCCCCCCACTTCAACGGGGAGAGAAAACCACAGAAAGAGGAAGTTGTACCATAGGATAGCGTGTCGATCCATCGAAATATTTGACTTGTTAATCGTGAGATTTTTGAATTAGCATAAAACCACAACGTCGCCCGCTGGTTCCGACGGGTCAAACCTCTTGTCAAATAATTAATTTCCAAACGCAGTATACTTTAGATTGCACGTTATGTATTTTTGAATTCTGTAAAGCCGTGTATGCACGATTCGAGTGTGTAGCTACTGATTACGAATTAGCGTTGCGAGCAGAAGCGCAATTAAATTAAATTTTATTTAATTAGTTGAACGAAAGAGAAAAAACAAACTTGGCAGGGATTTAAAAGACATATATTATAATTTAGTACAGTACTAATAATAATAATAATAATTTCCAGTTCTTTCAAACTTTAGTATTCGTTACAAATTATTGATTATCATTGGCCTGTTATTCTTTCAATGCGATGTTTGAGAATTCGTAACCAGAGTGAAAAAATTTCTTGAAAATAAATATTGAATTTCCATTAGTTACGTTACGACAGATTGCGGTGTGATGCGATTGGAAAAAAAATTGGTGGTATTTTAGTCGGATGAACGGGAAGCGCTTATCGATGTGAAGCTTTCTTCGCGAGAGGATTGAATTAAGAAATATATTAGTTAGTTACTCGGGTCACCGCGACTCTCCTTGGCGTCGACACGGTTATTTTTTTTATTTATTTTTTTTTTTACATCGAGACGCGGGTACATTGCGCGGAGTACACGAAACGGCTTTCCAAAAAGTGTCTAAGTTTAACCCCGGCTTGCCAATGACTAATGAGCCGTCTCCCGACTCGCCTGTCCGCGTAAATCCACGCCCTTCGAGTTCACCGTTTATTTTTGAGTCGGCGGCGTCGAAGATTACGCCCCGAGAGTCGACGGCCCGCCTATGCCGGCTCTCTTATCTCTCCACCACCCAATTTTATCTCGAAATACCCAAAGCCCACCTATGCAACGATCCTGGACGTCCGACTTTCTCCTCCATTCGAAAGCTGCCGCCGCGCCCGACTTACTCAAGGAGATCGTACTTGCCTGTGTGTAACGCGGATAATGGCAGCATCGTCAGCCCCTTAATTAAAGGGGTTATACGCGTAATCGGTCGATGTATATCGACAACGTGAGGAGATTCGAATCGGCTATCGGGGACTAATTACTCTTGTAATTAATAGACGACGTCCAATTGAATTTGTTGATTAGTCACCGCTACTGCTTCGGGGCTCGACTCGCGCCTCGGTTATAGGTGGATACCTGATTCGACACCGCGTCATCCTCGTGTTATTATGCGTTTAAAAAAAGAAAAGAAAAAAAAAAAAGAAAACAAGTTTTCAGATCGACACTCGGAAAGTTCTACAACCATAAATATTCGCTCGTCGTCGGAAAACGGTTAGCAAACTATTTTTTCTCCAACTCTTACAAGCTTTCTTGTTTTCTATCGCATCTTTCGATTGCAAATATATATATATATATATATATATAATATACCGGAACGTGATCAGGGGAAAAAAATTTCTACAGTAAAAATACCCAGTCTTTTTTGCACATTTTTCAAAAACCGGAACGGACGTAGATATTTACACGTACACGTAAAATCAAAAACTATGCTAATTTTGCATGTTATATTCCGAGGATTGTGCAAGCTCACAATTGGACTATAAATTATTCGCTAAAATTCTGGCTCTACTTTTTGAGGCTACTAATTTTATTCTTTAACCTTTTGAGTCACAGTGGTAATTATTCTTACCACCTATTTTATATACATATATTGTATATTTAAAGAAGTTCTCAACGACTTTTTGCTATTTCTGATAATATGTAAATAGATTATTAATATACGAGAGTAACTGTTGCGAGATAATGAAAATTATCATTGTTAGAAACAAATTGATTGAATAAAATCATGAAAATTGAAAGAAAAATTCATTTCCGAGAAGGTTACTCCTATACACTAAAAGTTTTTGGGGTCGCTGATTAGGAACCTGAAGTCGGATTTAAAAAATTCAAGATGGCGGATCCAATATGACAGACGAAACTTTCAAATTCGATCGAAACCGAAGAAAACACTCTGTCCAGGTATTTTCGAGGCTGCTGATCACGAATTTGAAATCAGATTTTGAAAACTCAGAACAGCTAATCGAATCAGCAAGCCCAACAACCCCTGAATAGAGTTTTTGGACCGTATTCGATCAAATTTTCGTCCACTACAGTGGATCATTCATTTAAAATTTTTACTTTCCGATTCAGATTCGTAGACTTGGCAGAATAATGTACGACTCAAAGAGTTAAAGCGGCACCAATGGATCGTTTCAAAAACTAGTGTTTTCGACTTGACTGTATCATGCGCCAAAAATTAAAAAAAAAATTTGTTGATTTCTCTTCGCTACCAAGCGAAGCGTGCAAAGAACAATTCGGAAGAAAATTCTAAAAAAAAAAAAAAAAAACTCTCCCTTCGTACTTCTCTTTGGGCCGAATGCCCGCCACTCAACAAGAGGGACAGAGGCAGCAGGGTACGCCTTGGCGTGCATGAATATTAATTAAGGTGAATAAATATGCGTAATGCAAGACTTACCCGTAAGCAGCCAGGGTTGGATCGTAGGGATAGTAGCCTGTGGCTGCGGGTTGGAGAGCGGCGGTGCCCCAGGCGGTGCCCATGTCCGGCGTCATTCCCATCCCCGTCGCGTCCTTCAGCCCGTAGGGGTTACCCTGAAACACATTCAAATATTCATTTTCATTAGACCGCTGGACCGCCGCCATTGGTTATAGTGCCCGTGCGCTATATTACAGCAAGAGTCCGAAGGAGAGGACAGGATTCACGTTGCAAGGAATTGAATTGTTATTTATTTCTACTTTTATTTTTCTTTTTCTTTTTTTTCACAGAGAAATTTATGCTACAGATTTCGGCGATGGTCGGTCGCAATCGTTACCTCATTATTACCACACGTTACACTACGCTTAAGTCGAAAAGAAGTTCGTCGAAAGGAGAATGACGATAAGATAAGATAAGATAAATGGCTTTTTAAGCACCGTATACGGATACTCTGCGGTGGTGGTATTTCGAGGGGCAAAGAAAAAAAAACAAAAAAGTGAGCAGACAAATGACGTCAGAAATTTGTTCGTAATAATTTATGAGCAACTCAAAGTGTCCATTACTTACTCAACCGACTCGTACGCGACGAAGCGACGAGACCTATACTCGAAATACAAATTAATTTTAACGGGCGTCAATAGTTCACGGGGCTTTGAAACGATGCGGATGAGAAGCGTCGTCTTCGTCGGGAATACTGCCGTGTGAACAATACTTATCGGGGACAGATGGAGCGTCTGAACGTGAAAGAGGTGGATGATAGGATGGAAGGGCGATATATAACGAGGAGCGAAAAAGAAGTTGAGCGATTCGATTTGTCCTGAGATTGATTCGATCGCTCCCGTAGCAAAACGTTCGAGCCGTGTAAGACACGGTTAGGTTATCTCGAGCGATTGGCAATATCGTAAGGAAGAGTCGGAGGCTTAAGGTTCGTTCGCGCGATTAGCCTGGTGTGTATAATATATAAGGAAACGTGTGGCGGTAAATCGTTGGGATTTATAGCTATACGAGGACCGAGGAGACTTTTGAATAAAGGAGAGGTGCTGCGGGGTTTCTGATTGCTGGCTGCAAGCTCGCTCGCGTCTCGCATCCCGCGGGTAGGATACCGGTAGGTAAGCTGAGAAAAATTTTATTTGTCACAGTAACTAGTAAAATTCAGTAAAACAAGTATCGTCCAAAAAACTGTTTCAATATGGTTGGAATTACGAAAAATGAGGTACGCCTAACCATTTTGCGCTATCGTCGATCCTTTTTTGGTTGTTGCAACGCAAAATCAGCGTCTTCGGTTTACTCTAGTTTTTTAGTTAAACAAGGCTTTAACGTCAATTTATTCTTGCACAAGCATTACATTTTCGCAACAGTTGCAAGAAAATATAGTAAGAGTGATCGTAATGAGAAAGAATAGTAACGGATACTTACCAGACTTTCCGGTAACAGCTAGAAAACTAACTTTCATTTTGTATCCAGAACTACTTATATTTTTCGATTGTGGTAAAGAATGAATATAGTTTAGGACTGAGCGGTAACCGGAAATAAAATTTTCTATCAGTGTATACCAGTAGGTACCTTCGTAATCTACCACCCCGGACGAATCCGTTCCGCCTTTAGTACCAAAAACAAAGTGGGGAAAAACGAAAGAAGACGAGAACCTGCCGCAGCGTGACCCGGCGATTAGAACCTCACAATGGAATCGAATTTCAGAAATACCAGCACACCGTGTCACTGGAAAAGCCTGGTGCGTAATCCTTGGGACCCGGGCGGTCAGGTCACTCCTCCGCTTCGAAACTCCTAGAGTTAGATTTGGGCATTAGCTAGGCATTAGAGATTCCTAATGGCGACACAATGGGTTATTATTAGAAAATGGGCCAGCTTAGGTCACATTTCTGACGCCAACAGGCATCGCATTACACCGCGCTATTACCGACGGCATCCGACGCGTCGCGACGCTGCTTGACTTGCACCTCAAACCTTATTGGCCTCTGATTCTTTTCATCCATTCCCCATTTTCCCATTGAGAGTGACCATCCATTATTATTACTCTATATTCCAAGGAAGTGCCTCCGAGGAATGATTCTTGATCTTAGCTTCAGAGTTTTGCAATACGACGTTGGAATTATCCATCGAAAGAGTCTCACCTTGACCACGAGGACAGGTCAGGGACATATGTGGGTCAAAGTTGAGGACGTCTTCGACGGTGTTAATCGATCGGTGTAGTCTTGACATCGGTGAATCGATGACACTGTGAACCAGAGGGAGCATGTTCGATTCTAAATATCCGCACGTCCGTTTTCCCATTCTTCTTCTCGCCAAAGGACAAGGGTCCTGGACCAAGGACCGAGAGATGCGGGCAGGTGGTTTTAACGGGTAGCTGCGGGTGGTCACCGAGGTCCAGAAGGTCCGACAGAGCTGCTGCTTGGTAGTTGGATAGATATTGAAAACAATAACCGATCAGGCCTCGGCGCGTTAACTCGTTGATAAGCGTGCGTGGTTCGAATGAGACGTTGAAACGCATTGCGGTCTCTCTTTCACCGTTTTGCTACCGTGACTTCTCACCAAAAATGCAGCCCTTCGATTCTCTGACAAAGTACAACTTGTAACGGGTGAAACTCGAACGGTGCCAGAACGAGTTCAAGACCGTGGAAAAAATTTTTCAGGTTCACCTTGTGGATGTGCACAACCATCTCAACGAAGTACGAATAGCGCCCTAAAAACCGTTCCCATTCTCGCCACGTTGACAAATGTTGGAGCCATAATCAACGGTCGTACATATTTTGAAGAATTTATGCGATTCTCGTTCTCCGCTGTCCGTTTTTCAATCTTTAAAAGGGTCAATTTCTCAGCGTACCGAAGCAGTGCGAAGGGCGAGTAGGTTGGTGTATCGGTGCACCTTATTGCGCAGAGGTGTCGAGAAGTAGACAAGATCGAAAGGCAAAGTCGAGGTAATCGAATTACCACCTCGTGAAGCCGTAGTTCTCGTGGGCTCGGAGTTGTTCCGTACTCGGTGTGTTCGCAACCGAGTCCGTAGATGTCGCCAGGCCCTTCCAGTCAGACCGACCGGCATTATTTTATTCTTTAAACCCTGGGACCACCGAGGCCGTATCGCGCACTCTTATTGCGCTTGTTCTCGCTCCCTGGAGTTCGTTTTATTCAATGCTAATGCTAATCCGATTCTTACTAACCTATAACGCTCGTCATCGAAACTTGCCATTACCCCTCGAGTATCTAGCCTGTAAAGCAGCGTAGGTTGCAAGGTATGCCACGCACCGAAAGCATCCGGCCACGGATCTTCCCACGTCGGGCATTATCTGCATTGTCAAACTTTCAACTCGTTCCTGTCGTGGCGTAACGAACCGAGATTAAGAAATCGCTAACGCCGCGTGGAATCTCGGTACACATCTCGTATCTTTACCAAGATTATTTGCGGTGTCTTTAACCCTTGCTTCAATCCCTGGGGTACAAACGACCCCGCACCATTTCTTCGTGAATTTGAAGTACCAAATTATAAAAAAATCGGCTCTGTGGTGCCATCTGGCGTTTTGATAATTTGTTTCAAAAAGTAGCCATTTAAGAACATGCAAAAAAAAAAAATTTCAAGTGAAAAATATTTAACAGTTTACTTTGCATAACGATTTTTGTCGCTCGGGTAAAATGACCCCAGTATGTCAAGTACGCGGTTCTACAGAAGTGTGTCAAACAAGGGTTAAGTCAGTGGTTGTTCCAAACACGATTACCGGTTATTCGATCGATTTACTTGCCGGTTCCATTCATGTATTTGCAAAACTAAAATCCGACCTGAAAACTTGACCGCAGAGTAGGTACTTAATCTTCTCTGTGACAGGCGAATGGAATGGAACCTTGTCTTACGGTCCCTGAAATTGACACCGACTTAATATCCCGACTCGAAAGTACATCTAATCGACGACGTAAATTACACGAATGGTCAGTGTTAATTTGAATTTGTACAACAACGTCGAATGAATAACAAGGTGGGTAATTATTATCACGGAGTAATAACTCGCGACCGCTTGTATATCGGAACAAAAACAATAGCAATAAAATAAGCGCACGCAAGCTAGTACAATACGATAGTACGCCCGACTTTACCAGTCATGCACACTGAAAATAGATCACACTAATCATACAGTATTGTATTACATCCAGAATGATGTATTGGCTTGTTTTCATTGGTTTATTCCTTCGAGTAAGCAGTTGTACAATTTTTTTTATGCCTTCAAACACCGTTAATTCTTTTTACTTGTTACTCAACTTCTTTTCTTTTGTTTTTTTTTTTTTTTTTACCAAGCATACGAACCGAGGAGAATAAGATTCGTTGAAAATATCTTGTACGTACGTGATTACGAATAATCCAGTGAAAAAATTAACAATTTTGAATATTCAACGATATGAAAATGCACAAATCAACGAATCTAATTTTCTCTTTGTAATTTGAAACCGAGTTTGACAAAAAAAAAAAAAAACAGGGTGATGGGATGGGCAAAAGTTAATCCTGCCAGCTTTATCATCGATGGCTCAATCAAGTTTTTTCCTTATTTTCTCGTCAACGACGAATACTTTAATTACAAACGTTTTGAATGAGCAGTTCAAGTCGCAATACAGCGATAAATGTGTTACGAACGCGAATCGCGCAAATCTCCGACAGATCTCGATCGATCGCTGGTAAGTTTTTTGCTCGTTTCCGCACACTACTAGAATTGTATAGTAAAGCGGAGCTAGCTAAAACACTGGGATTTGTCGCATGGTTAGTTTCTTCTCGGTGTATATAACGTTACATGGAGTGAGGCAAAAGCAACGGCCGTAACGTCGGAGCGAAAAAACATTAAACAAATCTTATATAGGGGGCGGCGGTTCCGCGGCAGAGAAATAAATGTATATCCTTCGAGACTCCCGTCATCCCTACATACATATATGTAATATCGTGCCTCGGGTTTTCTATGGAACGCCGAGCTAAGAGAGAGAAAAAGGGTCCCGTGGTTTCGCTTATAACATACGTATACCCTATATATACACCTAGGTATAATACATACGCGGAATCGATACCGCAGCGACGCGAAGCGACGCGACGCCGTTCGCCGGACGAACCGACGCCTTTTTCTCAGCCCCCGCGGGATTCCGCGTGTCGAGAAAACCCGGGGGAATGAGGAACGGAGAGGGAATCCATTACCATAAAAGAAATTCTGTTAAATTAATACCGGCAGAATAATCTCACGAACTAATCAAGAGCCTCTGCACAGAATCTCGAGTCGCGATCACCGTGCTTGTCAATTGACACAGGTTATTGGGAATGATTTTGGAGCAGAATTTCGTTAAAATAGTATATTGTGTGACAAAGAGGCAAACTTTTTTTTTCTGGGACCTAGCGTAAGTTTGTAATCTGCGTAATAGGTGAGGCGAAAACGAATATTGCAAATACGCGCGGCGAAAAGACCGTCGCCTCTTTGTTGCACACGTTTTTTCACGAATCACGAAATTTAGGTTAGGTACGCGTAGTGTCAAATTTGTTCGCGACAGCGCATGCGCGCTGTGTAGAGAAGACCGCTCTTAACTCCTCCGCGCATGCGCATTCGTAGATTCGCTCTACCGTCACAGAAACGGTTACATCGGGTACGGAAAACATGCGCGAGGGAACGCGTAAAATATACTCGCGTTGTATAAAATATTTACCACATCGTATAAAATGTATTCCTTTTCTTTTTTTTTTCTCCTTCTCATTGTACAAATAAAGAGTAAAGATTTGCATGTTAATTGGACGTCGAGAATTACAGAGAAATATACACCGCGCAGTTCACGCAAACAAGGCGTAATACGCAACGTTTGTATTATTGTGTATTTAGGATCAAGATATCGGATGTAATAATTACACCCGTTTCAAGCAGGCTAGAAAGGTAGCAACAACGGCTGGCTAGCCTCGAAATAACTCTATTGCCGTTTCAATGCGACGGGTTTTCCGCTTCCCTCCATCTCTATTATTTCCTCTGTTCCATGAACAGCAGCTACTATACACACCCAGGATTCCCCCTTGGGAGAGATTTTTATCAGCTCTATATCGACAAACAATTCTCACGCCAACAGATGGCTGCTGATTTAATTTTCGAAATCGGGACCGCGTGGAGCGTTCGGATTGCCTTAGGTTAGAAATCCCTTCGCCTGCTCGACGGCGACAGTTTTATTTTTCTGCCTTTAACGGTTCGAGCAAACCATCGTATAAATCGTATATTCATCAACGATCGATGTGTCTTGATTTTATTTCGATTAGTCGATCTACGTCAAATTATACACTTGCGTGAGAGGATGAGAGGTCAAAATGTCAGAAACAAAGATGAGAGAAAACAAATCAAGGGAAATAAAAATTCAGGGAGCTACCGAGATGCAGGATGAAATTCATGAAATAAATCGATTACTCGCGGTTGAGGAAATGCGAGAGTGTTAATTTGATTGAGAATAGCCGGAATTCGGTTGATTTTTAGTTCCTTTACCGCCACGAACGCGGAGATCGGTTAAGAGTAGAGGTGTTGAGAGGAGAGACGATAAATAGAGAAAAAGGTGAGGCTTGTCGGAAGATGAATTAATTGACAGCTCAGACTAAAGGCAGCCAATTAGTGTAATTATGTTGATAAATTCAAATTTAATTGGCCCGGCTCTCTTGCGTCCCGCGGAGAATCGGAATTCTGGCATCTGTCGCAAAGGCATAAGGTTCCCTTTGCCCGCCTCGTTTCTTTGGCATTGCTCAATATAATAACGCATACCGTCTTGTACAGAGAACACATTTATACGCACGGGATGACATTGTAAATTCAGAATTGTTTCAGCCATTTAAATTTTGGGCGTGCGTGTCGGTGGTAAAACAAACAAAAAATAAAAATAAAAAATCAAGAGAAACAATCAGCTTGGGAAAAGTTACCTCAAAAAATACGATTTATCCGATTACTATATTTCACTCAGCGTATGAAATATTACGATTAATTTGCTTTGCGCGATGCTTTGGCACAAGGATGAAAAAAATGTTGACGATTTAACCAACGCGTGAAAAGAGCTATTTCGTAATGATATTATTTTCTGCTAGTTTGGTTAACGGGTTTTTTTTTTTTTTGTTTGTTTTTGAGCAATTAACGGCACTGCAAAGAGGCATTGTAACAAAGAAGCAGTCGCGACACACAAATTAAAAAAAAAAATTCTCATCGAGTAAAAATATGACGACATTGAAATGTCACTGTGTCAAATTTATACGAGCAGAGTTGTAAATGGCCGAATAGTAAAAAGATAATAATAAAATTGTAAGTACGAAAAAAATAAGACATAAACAAAGTAGCCATATTATTAGCCAACCGCTTGTCGACACGCCTATAAGACGCAAGGCGATAAATATTTTCGAGCGCAATAATTGAGCGATTACAAACGGAAATAAAAATGAAATAATAAAGTATCGAAGTAGCGTAACACGTCCTCGGCACGAGGACAATCTGCAGACGGTGAAGATTTATTAATTCTTTCTTAAATTTTATTTTCAATTCACCTTATCCGTATGACGTACATTAAGATATATTTTTTGCGAGAATCACGGAGTATTAAATGCTAGTAACTTGACGTAATATTGCTTTTAACTAGGCGCAGACGCGTCGAGTCGCAACTAGTGCGTTTATCTTACATTACGAAGCTGTTGCCTCGTATTTCAATCTACCGAAGAGCAGATCGACGGAAACTCACTTTTTGAGTAAAATTCCATCAGGATTAATCGAATGATGGTATTAATTTCTATACTTGACTAAGTCTCTACGAATGCTGCCATTTTCTATGTCAACTTTTTTACACGCTTCTCATCGTCTCGCTTAACTCTATCGGCCAGTGCACGTTCTTTGCAAAAAGATTTTATTTATATACCTACGCACCTGTTAAATTATTCACTTGGCATACGCAAGAAAATTTTATTCGACTCGATTGAACTCAGTTCGTACTAATAAATAGTCGTTACGATCAAGAAAATATATTCTGATAAATTCGTGTTATGCGTATAGATATTTTTTTTCTGGGTGTACCGATTTATTGGAGGATCAATTGAATCCCCGTCAAATAATAATGTAGGATACATATTTCAGGATTTCTTATGGATAATTGGATCAGATGCCTAATTACAATTTCCGCAAGATATCTGAACCAGTTGATGAAATATGACTGAAATAAGCAGCCTCATTTATTTTCTAAAATTTTTTGGAATGACAGCCGAGCTACTTTGACAGGACTGAGATTTTACTACAGAAATTTTGCAAAACTATGTAGAGAATTAGAAAGCTTTCCAAAATTTTCTCGGGTCAAATCTCACTCTTCTCCGCAAGGGTAAATCAGTTTTCACTCCAAAACAAGTCACATTTCACTCGATAAAATCTTTCTACAAATCACAACTGTACTGAGAGAAAACAGTTGTTGAATCAACCAAATATGCGATCACTGGCGGTGAAATGAATATTTATTTGTGTCAATTCAATATCTGTCGGTCTAAGAAAATGTGCAGCTGGACTATTTAAATCAACTAAACATTTCGATAAACCGAAGTTTCGAGACAAAGAAATATTCATTTCACCGACCACGAGCGCACATTTAGTTGAATCAACGACTTTTTCCTCTCAGTGTGGCCATATCAAATATCGGGCATGAATGGTAAAAGGTATACTGAGAGAAATTTATAGTTCCGATTACCGCTCAGTCCTTAACTGTTCTCATTTTTACCACAATCGATAAATATAGTTCTAGGTAGAAAATGAAAATTACGGTTTCTCGTAATTCCAACAATGTTCAAAGAGTTTTTTTAACGATACCCGTTTTACTGAATTTTTCTAGTTACCGTAACAAATGAAATTTTTCCCAGTGTATCGACATCTAAAATCCTCGTGTCGAATCGTTAACAATTCGAACTTACCAGGGGCGAATAGAAGGCCGAGCTGTCCATCCCGATGCTGGGATAAGGCCCCTGGTCGGTGGTGGAGGGCGTGGGCGTCGGGTAGGAGGAGTACGACGTCGCCGTCGGGGCCAGCCTTGGATAGGCCCCCAGGGCCAGCCGGGCCGCGCTGTCGTATTGACAGGAGCAGACCGTTTGCCCGGTCACGGGGTCCGTCATCATCGGTCGTCCGTTTTCGCAACATCCTGTGCTGGTCCCCGTCGATCCACCGACCGGCGTAGTCGCTCCACCGGTGGTTCCGGGCCCGGCGCCCGTCGTCGTCGTTGCCGTCGATGACGGTGATAGGGCCCCGGGACTCAGGGCCCCGCCTGATGACATCGCTGGCGACGTCGCCGTGGTTGGTTGGCCACCGCTAACCAGAAGCTGAAACGTAAATCGATATTTTATGATAAATATCGTGAGGTAAAGTTTCATTTTTTGCAGTTGGTGGAAGAGTATTGTCGTTATTAGTATATCGTTGATACTGCACATTGCCAAGTTGGCAAAATTAGACTTCTTTGGTTGAATTATACATTTCTCCATTCGTATTGGGTGAAGAAAATATTTTACTAAAACCTATAGAACGAGTTACCATAGAGTAAAAATTAATAGTAACGTGTATTGAATGTTTTCGATAAAGTTAAAAACATTCATTGTCATTTCGTATACAGTTCTGGATTTTTTTAGTCAAGTATGGTTGTAAGCGATGGAATATTCGAGATACGTGCAAAGTAACCACGATCCAAAAATTTCTCTCGATGTTACGTTTTGTAGTTGGAAAACTATTTAGATAATTAAGTTTTTCATATAGTGGACCGGCAATTATGAATTCAAATTTTATTCCTGTCGCGATAATTTAGAAATGACATTTTTCCGAAAAATGTAAAAAAACGTTAAATTATAGTGATGAATTTATTCGATTTTTTTTTTATACGTATTTTTTTTTTTTGGTTTATAGACATTAATTACATCGTGTATCAATTAACACGATAAAAATCATTGCGTAGAAACGAACACATCGATTCGAATAACTTGAAGAAATTCTGAGAAACTCTATTGGTACGATATTTCAAGGCAAATTAGTTATTTTTAGCAAATCGAAATTTAGTATGTGAAAAAAAAAATATTCATGAAACAAGGAAATAGCGGTAAATGGATCATTGTACTAAAAAAATCAAAGCTCAACGAATTTTCAATTATTACCTGAAAATTAACTGAATAACTCTCAAGACACAGATATTTAAAACAGGAAGATATTTTATTATTTATCTTGGACCACATCAGATTATTACGAATGTTTTTCCTCCGGAATTCACGGTAAAGATGCTGTGTGTTCATTTTGACCCCGTTGTACAGCGTAAGGGTCAACTTGGATCAAGCTGTAACGAAAATTTCATAGCAATACACGACGAAGCACCGCTTGTTAACAAAATCTTCGGGCATCGTTAACTTCAAGTCTGCACGTCGGACCAAGGCAGCAATTACATAACACGGCCTTAAAAAAATCATATTAAACTCTCCGCGACAAGCTTTGATCAGTCAAATATCTTTGATCACCCGAGCATATATTTCAACTTTTCTAGTTTCGTGCGGATTTTAATCTACCGAAGGTCTGAAATAACGGCTTTTTCTGGGACGGTGCCATATTGTTGTCGGAATAAAAACACAAACGGACCGGCTCGGATAGTTTTGTATTATGTTTGTATATATATATATATATATATAACGTGCATATAAAAAAATTTCAAAGAACAAACAATCAAATGAAAACAGTCACTGCAATTTTTTTAAACCTAATTAGTGGAAAAAGAGAGTCCGTTTAACTTGCCAAAGGTGAAACCTATCGGTTACTTATCGCGATCATAAATTACTTGCAGTAATTTTAAAAATCGTTTGATATTTTTCGCATTTTCATTTCAAGTATAATCTGAATATAAATCAGCACACGTTTGGAGAACAAAATTTATACCGTGGTAAAATTCACAAGGAAGATGATAATTCGTCTCGCGAAAGTTCCACGACAAAAAATTTCGCTACCTACGATGCGTTTCGCACGTGGCAGAAACAGGTCGTCGCGTTGAAATTCGAATGAAAAAATAGATCGTCGCCGTACGTCAAAGTTGATTGCCCGACGTTGACCGTATTTAATGTCATACAAGAATGAATATTCATGAAAATTATCAGACCTGCACAAATTCTCGGCTGATTAGCCATTTCGCAAGCGTATAATACTGGTTCATTTTATTTCTCTTCTATCAATTTAATTATCCCCGATACCAAACGAACGTTATAACGAGATATCGGCAATCTTCGATCTTATCCGATACTCAAATTTATTCGAATAAGGAACGGTGATAAAAATGTAATGATTTTTTCACGACCAGCGCCGAATTGCTCCGATATGTTAATGATGCAAAACGAGCTTCACCGTGAGTTCCAATAATGATTTTCGCGAAAATGTCGAACCTCGGATCGCGGCAACAACCGTGTGTAGAATAATTGCAGGAGAATGTCGCGTACGATGCGCATAACCTTACGTGTCCAACTAGATATGTGAAATGGCAAAAAGTGGCTCGTTAAATACGAATAAGTGGCTGTAATCGGTCTTGCGAGTATCTGTCTGTAAAACCGGCACTCGACAATGAAGACGTACGCTCCTGCAATCCTAGGAGAGAAGGTACTCGGTGGTACTGATTTGCCTGCCCTACACCCTACGCCCTGCACAACCTGTGCCTCGTCCGAATAGATAACACTTAATTGTACCATATCAGCGGGGCTCGGAACCTGCCTCACAGTTGTAGGTGAGACGGTAGTTTAACGGCAGTTGTTAATTAGTAGAATGGCAAAAACCGGTACTTCGACGTCTCAGTAATTATTATACCTACGAGGCATGAGCGACAAGCAACGAGGGCTTATCTGTTACCGTAACGTCGTTTTCGGATTGTAAGAAAAATGAATCTCCTCGTACCGTGAAGTAGGATCAACGACCAAAGGCTAATGACGTTTCTCCCATGGGACTGATTGTCTCCTTGGATAGGTATTTAAGGTCTCATTCGACGTGTATTCCCAACCAAAAGTTACTCTCGGTGAGAATATCGAACACTTGGCGATGACGTGAATATCTGGAAAAAAATCAAATGTGAGCTAGTTGATGGGATGATTCGTTTTCAATAATAATAATGCCAAAATGTTGTTGAGAAAATGTCTAAACAAAATCTTTGCTCAACCAATCTCTGGTAAAATTTGTTTTATCTCATGTAAAATGAATTCAATGACTTTTCTGAATACCTGACAATGTTTTTTGGAATTTTTTGCCGATCTTGAATAATTTCTTTTTCATAAATTTCCTAACGCTCCATTTATGAAACTATTCGTTCCGTGCCTCTAAAACTTCTCGAGTGTAATGTATAACCATTCACGAAAACCTATCGTAAAAACATTCAGGACTTTTGATCCATATTTCAAAATTGAAATAATTCTCGAAACTGGCATCTAGGTATTCAGAAGAATCAGTGAATTCATTTTATTCAACATAAAATAAATTTCACTACAGATTTGTTGAACAAATTTTTGTTTAAACAATTTACTCTCAACTTTTTGGCATTTTTATTATTTAAAACGAATTAACTCATCAACTTGGTTATAATTGATTTTTTTCAGAGTTTTTGTCTCATCGCAAAGTGCAAGCATCTCATTTTTTACAGAACTTCGATTCATTGTTTTGCGTTAATGTATTGCAAGAGATTTCTAAATTGTGTTGGTCACGACAATTTCTATCTTTCTTTAAAGAATACAGATCTTTTTTACACTCTTTTTTTATCTCTTGCATGTTCTCGATTCACTTCTAGGTTCGTTTATAGTCCGTAAGCTTCTGTTCTTATTCTTACAAAGATCTCACATTTTTCGTATAGTTGCGAGAAAATAAACTACCCCGTCGACGGCTTATCAGTATTTTTTCGATGATTTATTATCCCTGGAATGGTGAACTTATTTTTTTTTTTTTACCACTTAACTATACATTGGCGCACAAACACGTGTATCCACACGTTCAATCACGACTATCATTGTTATAAATGGTTAAAACGATATCGTTCTTTCTTAACTATTTTTTTTTTTAACGAGGCAAACGATGGTACAATTTAAACATTTTTTAGAATTCGAAAAGTGTAGCAAAATTTTACCTCAAGGGGAAAAGAATTGAAAATCGTGAAAATTGGCGGAAGATGTGAAATCACCGGGTACAAAAGTACAACTCCGGTGTATCATTCTGGCGTTAAGATTGATTAAATTTCGATGTTATCCACTCGTCGAGGGTCTCATATCCTGTATTAAATAAACCCGACACTGCGATATCGTGAAATTTACCGCGATATAACTAATCGTGTGAAAACAAGCTAGACGAATGGTTAGTGCAAGGGTTTGAGTGCCACGCTCGAGTGTTATTATTTTCTATACATATATACCGATGTTGCCAGAGGATGCGGAAAAGGACTCGATCCTTTCGGCTTGGTGAAATAAAACAAAAAAAAAAAAAGAAAAGAAAAATTTAAAAAAAAACACGAATAAATGCCTCGACTTTTACGCCCGTGTGTGGCGTGCACATTGGATTCTCACACAGTGCCGCACCCTCGCTTATATTCATGCCGAGAGAGAGAGAGAGAGAGAGAGAGTGAGAGACGACTCTGGACCTCTGCAGAGAGTTTCGGGATGGGTCCAGCCGCACACATGCGCAAAGAGGCTCGCTTTCGTCCGTGAATGCGATGCGAATTCGTGGTGTGTCGGCGTATTGAAAGAGGGTACGCTGAGTGTGGGTGAGGCTTTATGCATTCGCGGAGGCCGAGAGTGCTGGAGGGCCAATAGCCACGGTGAATATCAATTTTCGGCGCTTCTGCACCCCGGGGGCGGATAACCCCATTCATTCGGCAACGCGTTGATATGCACGCGTCTTGGCGATGTTGATTATACAACCTGCAGGATGGCCCTTGATCATTGCGCACAAATTCACCCCACTAACAGACTGCGACCGATTATAGTAAGACATTTGGACCAACTTCGCGTGGTGAGCAGATTGGTACACTAATTAATCCTTTCAACCACAGTGGGATACTCGGCGTGCCATTTTAAAGATTTTAACATTCAAGCCTTATCGCAGTTTACTCGCAAATTAGAGTGATCTTCGTTACTTTGTATGACCCCGGAAACTCTCGAACAACAAGTTTCGGATTTTTCATAGTTTTTTCGATTTTACATCCACCATGTTGTATCCGCTATCTTGGATTTAGAAATTATTAGAATTATGTTATGGCTTCGGATTCGCGATCAGCTATCCGAAATACCATCGAGTAACAAAATACAGGCCACACTGAGAGAAATTTTTAGTTCCGGTTACCGTTCAGTCTTTAATTATTTCCAGTTTTTACCACGATCGAAGAATATAGTTCTGGGTAGAAAATGAGAATTAGTTTTCGGGCTGTTACCGGAAAGTCCAGTATCCGTTGCTATTCTTTCTCATTACGATCACTGTTGTTACATTTTCTTGTAATCGTTGCGAAAATTTAATGCTTGTGCGACGATAAATTGACGTTGAAGCCTTATTCAACTAAAAAAGTAGAGTAAACCTCAGAAACTGATTTTGCGTTGCAATAACCAAAAAAGGATCGACGATAGCGCAAAATGGTTTCCCGTACCTCGTTTTTCGTAATCCCAACGATATTCAAACAGTTTTTTTAACGATGCCTGTTTTACTGAATTTTTCTAGTTACTATAAAGAATAAAATTTTTCTCAGTGCAAAATATTGAGTTGAAAAATATGTGATTGAAAAGGTTAAACACTCGGCGTTAAGTGCACGGGTTTTGTTTCGCCCAGGCGGGTAATTAACCCGCTATTATTATACATCTCGCATTGTAAGCTCTCGGAGTAACGAGATCGAAAACCTCCGGATTGTATGCTACTCGATTTATAAAGCCGTCCTTTCATCTCTCGAAACTCCTCTCGGTTTCGTTCAAACTGCAAATATCAGTGTAACTCGAGCTAATCCCATACCGCCAATGTTTACTCAACAATTACTCGCTGAATCAGATTAACCGACTGCTAGTATGCGTGCGAAGAGTAAAACCTCAGTTGGACGGAAGGACTGCAACCTCCGAATTTTATCAATGCGCAGTTCTTTTTAACAGAGCCAATTTTTCCGATCAATTCCGTATTAGAAATTTTTTGATCATGCCTAGTATTTCAGTATCAATAATATTTTGTCTGAAAATTAGAGCAGCAAACTACCGAGAAAAATGCGTTAACCAATACGGCGGCTGGCTGTAACAGCTCGAGTCAAAAACACGACAAAGATAATAATACTATTGCCATTAGTTGGCAAGATGATATAATATGTGGTTGAAAATGCGTAAATGACGAATTAAAAATAGGTGAAACCGGATGTAAGATCCTGTGGAATACTATCGACTGATTTAGGACCGACTGTGCCGGACGTTTCGACTTCGTCTCTAACGCGAAACGAGGAGGGATTGATTTTTTGGCAAGAAATTTTCTCGCGTGTCTGAAAGTTCTTCGTTAGAGGAAAAGTGGGCGATTCGCAGCAGACAGTGACCGCAAGATCGTGGGCGATTTGACGCGAATAATTAACGAATCATTTTTCAGGCGTGTGATACGAATCGCTCGATGTGGGCAGGGCGAATTAAACGAGAGCAAATCCGCTTCGAGTTGGAATGATTGCGAAATTAAGCTGGCTGCGTTGCAGATATAATCAGCGGTAATTCGGTTAGATCCATCCAGTATAAAATTGAAATCCAGTATATAAAATGCCATTTCTGTTTCCATCGTGCAAGGAAATTGAAAGGATACGTATTCGTATATTTGAGCATCATCTGCACTCTTGAAGGTGTCGACAAATTTCGGATACGACTGTGCGGACGATTTGCGGATGCTTGAAACGAAGCGGAGTGACTGCCTCGTTTTATTTCAAATTCTATTGCCGGGAAACCGGTTGAAACGATTCAATTAATTCGCATTTACTATTCAAATATGTATATTCACTTCGTATTATACCCAATTAAAGCAAGTTCAATCGTAAATTGGCAACGTTTATTGCACGCTGTATCATCCACGTGAATAATCACACTTGAAATAAATATGTACGATGACCATAATAAAAGGTTATCGTCGAGCCATCGGAAGTTAGACGTGGACCTCGTCGATGTACGAACAGTATAATTAACTCGAAGTATTAAACTGATTTCAAGTATAACGTTAAAAATAGTTCCGAAATATACGTATTGAGAATCATTAAGAGAGTCAATTTAATTTTCTGATAATATAAACCGTAGGCGTATTTTTCAGGACAAGTTACGGAGATTGATTCAACATTACGTTGGGTACTTGCTCCCGGCTCTCAGGCGAAAACGAGCAAAATAAAAAAGAGAAACGATAAATTTTTGCAAAACGTGAATTTAATATCAATTCCTCGGAGCAGAAGTAACATTATTTCAGAACGGGTATTCAATTACAATATCATTTGGCTTGTTCGGGTTTAATATGATGCAGATTCTAAACACACATCAAGAGTTCATTCCAGTAGCTACGTTCCTAGTCACGAATATGACAAATCGTTTCTCAGATTTCTCACCGCGCTTTGAAGTGACGGATATAACGAAGGGTTTTGTCAGTCGAGAAAGAGAGGTTGTATCTAAGTCAGGGTGGCTTTTGGTTACGAAAGGTGGGAACTACGAGTATTAATAAAAATAAAACAAACAGCCGGGATCGTTGCACGGGGGCGAATTGTTGGGTAGGAACTTTTTCCAAAGCACAAAGCGCCTGCGCCCGCCGCTCACCCCCCTCTCATCCTTTCGCCTCCAGCCAGCGTGCTCGGCAAATGCCACTTTTACACCCTGACCGTGGCGCTGGCACACCGGGTCGTGCACTTTCAGTTTAGAGAACTTTTCCACCGCCCGCTGTACGTCCGCGAACAATAAGAGCAAAGTTTGGGGTGCAATATCAACTTTTCGTAAGCGCGATGGCGCTCAAACATACCGTATACATGTATATACTATATGCTATATATATATACATATGTATATACATATTGTGTACACGTATCCACACTACCTGAACACACGCGTAAGATGGTGAAAATTTTCCCGCAAAGTTAGGTTCTGTAATGTAATGCAAACGCGTACGGACGGAACGTTTGCAGAAAAATTACACGTGGCACGTACTGCAAGTTTAATAGATAATTCTAGAAAACACTTGCTTTTTATTTCGGACACTCGACTTGCGGTCAACGACGATAGGAAGTGAACCTTGTGACTATCGTTATCGTGTACGCACCTGCGTCATTTGAAAATTAATCGATCTAGGCAGGTGGATAGAGTAATTTTAATTACATGGCTAGGCTCAATTTCGAATCGTTAAACGGAATATTTGAACTCGCAAAAAGCCACCAAATTTTTTTTTGCCCTGCTCGCGCGGTTTTCTAACATTATTGAAAACAATCGATTCTTGATTTATTGCTCACGTACGAAACGGAATCAAGATTCCCGCGAAATCCGTAATGCACGGAAAAACGGCGAGTAGTATCGATCGTCGCGACGCGGCGTGATCAGATTATCAACAAAACCGACGTCCAGGTGAACAGAGGTGCGTGCTTGAAACGTATATCACGTATATAGGTGGATATACAGATAAACTGCACCTATCCAACCGTGTAGTTATGGGTATAAAATATGATCAGATATCCATAGCGACGGTTTCGGATTAATTTTTTCGCCTCGCAAATCACGCCAGATAAATTTTTCCTTGCCCCTCATTTCTACGAATACAGTAACGTCACACTGAGTCCGAGTATCACGCGATGGTCGACGGACACTCATCGTCAGACGTGGCGAAACGTTATCGCCAAATTGATCATTGGAGCCGAGGTTCGGCGATCTCAGAGAACGGCCGACGCTTGGAGACGGAGATGAATCTCAAAATGATTGGCCTACTTTACGTTTTCGCCATTAAAGCTCGGAACGAAATTTACACCGTAGTTCCACCAGCGACGGCCGACGGTTCAAAGGGACAGGTGAGTGGAAGTAAAACGCGAACCGTCAGAAAAACGATTCGAATGACGATTCGCGGGTGAAGAAGTTATCAGGTGTATCGAATATTTCAAGAACCCTTCGTCGAGTATAAGGTATGTATTTTTCAGATAAAAAAAATTTTACCATCAGTCCAATTACGTGCACAATTTTATTTCGGCAATTTGAATCACAATTGGCGTGCTGGCCGGTACGTTTCAAGTTTTCTGAGTGTGTAGCAGCAAAGTAGAGAGAGAGAGAGAGAGAGAGAGAAAAAGAGAAAGAGAGAGAGAGGTAAATGTATATGTGCAATTTGTGTTTACCTGCGAGGCCGACGGATATGAGTATCCGAATTGCGCGTAGGCGGACATAATCGTTGCACGTACAACCGGCAGCAGGTAAGGTTACAATTAGTCCGAATTATTTATAACTCGATGATTTTGAACTACACAATTATTATTATTATTTATTTATTTTTTATATACAACGATATAAAAAATATGATCTTTCCACCTGCACGCACTAGTCACACTGTCACAATGCCGGAGAGTACCGTCTTCTCGTCGAAACGACGTACCGATCGGACGAACAAATAATAAAATAATAACAACGACGGATAACAATACGACGTAACAATAAAAAGGAGGAATCCGTCCTCCTTAATTCCAACTGGCAGTAGGCGAGCACTGCAGGCTGCAGGTGAATCGAATAGCCGTTTCCCAGACTATAACCGTGGCTGTTCGTCGCTGAGATGATGTTTTCCGTTGGGCGGCCACATGCTGGTAGGCCGAGGCGAGGCCCCCCTTCACCTACGAAACTACAGTCCGTCGTCGAACCATCGATCGTGTTGTAGGTACGTTTTATCACTTTAGTCCGAGCGGTGGAACAACTAGACCCGCACAACGATGAACGCACGTTTCAGGGAACACAAGGGGTTGGTGTAGACGAGGCAACGAGTGGTGGGGAAAGAGAGAGAAAAAAAAAAAAAGTCGAACCGTCAAAACGATCGCCGAGCTCCATACGCGGCGGTTGTCGTTGCGTCGGATGAACGGGGAGCGCCGCGGTAAAACGATGATGACAAAAACGAGGGAGGAAAAATAAAAAAGAAATTTACAAAATAAAAAAAAAACAAACAAAACTCGCGAAAACAAAGGAAGGTGTAAAAACGTGGAGGAACTAACTAGGATATTCACTGGCTCGTGGGACGGACAGTACGGACAATCGGACAGACGTGTAACAAGCGATTAGTTATAGACAGATAGAGTTCGTTCGTTCGTTCCGTCCCCTGCTCTCAAAGCCCTCCAGCCTGCGACTGACTCGCTTCCACCCACACCACTTCATCCGCTGCCACTCCACCACCACGTCCTGATCCCCCCTCTGGCGACGAAACTCGAAAGCACAGGCCCCTTCCCGGGCGAAACGGGCGTGGCCGATCCGCGTCGGCCAATCGGCGGTCGAGCGCGCGGTCACGTGGTGCGCAGTGGGGGCGGAGCCGCGCCGCGTGATTGGATGAGAGCCTTACTCTGTGGGCGTGGCGCACGGAGGCCACGCCCACGGAAAACGGCACCTTCTTTTCTCTCCCTCTTCCTCGGCCAAGGCGGCCAAGGCGCACGGCTTCGTCGAAGCGAAGATCGGCGACCGTGGCTCTCCGTAAAACGACGACCCGCACACCCCGCGCGGTGTGCGACGTCCCCTTCACTCCATCCACTTCACTCGACAGTAAACATCAACGGCAAACAAGGAGAAACGAGAATGTTTACGCGAGTCGACTCTTGTCAACTCGACGGCAAAGGACTTGAATCTCTGCCGTTTTCCTTTCTTTCCTATATGTACCATTCATCCTAACTCACTATTTTTTCTCGCACCGCCGCACGGATGCTGATGCTCTCTCCCTCCCCCTACCTACCTAGACCGATCCCGCGGCCCGACCGATTCACTCAAAAATACCCATTTCTTTCGGCACGACATCGGTTTTCATATACACATCGCATATATCTACTCACGAACCTTCAACAGACCAGCATCCCGATCCGAGCCTGGACTCCGAGGAACATTTCTCCTCCAATTTTGAGTTGAAAATATGAAGAAAAAAGAAAGCTTCCAACCGACCGGTTTCGAAGGTGTCCAAATTTAGAAAAACCTTCCGCGATACCGTCGCGATTCGCCGATCGCAGGTCAGTAGTGAAAAAAAAAAAATAAAAAAACACCACCGACGACCCAATTCCAGACTCCTCGATCAGCGCGACGGAGACCGTCGCTCAACGTCACGCACGCGATATGAACAGCCGAGTTGCTTCGAGTTTGAAACTCGAGTAAGGCGACGATGTATTTTTGACTTCTAGAACAATCTGGGGACTTGATTAAGACTTGTATCGTTCGCGGGTCATAGAAACGGCGTCTTTGCCGTCTTTGAAGGAGTTTTATAATAATTAACGTTTTTTTTTCGCGTAAAGGGGCGGGGAGGGGGAGGTAATCAGTATAATTGGAACGTGAGTTTCCAGCGCAGGTAGGTAACAACGAGCGATGCCGCGTACCCCCCGCACCTTTACCCAACCACAAATCCAGATATTATGTTATTGCCATGGTTATTAAGTCGCCTGGCTCACTCTCATGCGGCGGTGATCAATCTCAATTCATAAATTGGGGTATAATTCTCCCCTTGTGTATTATACACACCCCCTTCGCCTCCTCTTTCCCCCGACATCGCGGTTGCAGCGCCCAATGCTTCAGCGCACTTTCGGGTTGCCGGGCACCCCCGTTTCACCTCGCAACCAACCACCGCCATTCGATTCCGGCTACCCACGATAACAAAAGTTCCCGTGTTACAAGCCTCGTACCTTCGGCCCATGACGGCACGAGCGTTAACGACGCGCCTAGGATGATGGCTGGCACTTTGTTACCGCACTAGTTTCACCTTATTAACGACTGCATGCACAGGTTCCCAATGGGCAACCCCTTCCTTTCCGCACGCATTTCGCTGCGAGTCCCCGTCTTGTTACAGGTCTCTGGTACCTATACCTCGCAGGTTTTCATGTAGCTTACAGCACGTATCTGTCTATCCGCGAATCATATCTCATGGAAATTCATTCTATAATCATAGCTGCAGCTAGTCTGGGCATCAAACGAGCGTTCGTATTGTGTGTACCTACGTATAACCTCTAATTAACGATGTACCACGTAATTGCGAGCACTTATCTTGAATTTCTTAGTCGGCTAATCGGGTACACCTGTTTGTACGCTGTGCAAGCTGGCGTCGGGTATACCTGCTTGCGTATTTAAACGCTCGTGCAAAAATAGTTATGGCAGAATTAAGTGGCACCGCGGTTGAGATTGGAATACACATACGTGTGGTACGTGTACGTGTGCGTACACATGTCTCTCGACATTAAAACCCTATCAATTATTTTTTCCATTTTTCACCAGCCTCCCACTTTTTCGGTATCTTCTTCTTTTTCCGCTCTTTCCTACGCTCAACCTTCCGTCAGATCAAGAGGCCGTCCTCGTCCCGTCTCGGTGTAAATCTTGAAATAAACTCAACTTTACGAACTCGTATAAAGTAAACGAAGTGGGTCATAAACCTAGGGGAATTAGGTACTTTTTCTGTTCAGTTTATTTTCCTATATTTTCCATCCCGGCTAGTAATATACTTAACGTGTCCGCCCGCGGGCAAGCGGACATGCTTAAAGAGAGGATACGACTCCTGCCTTCCTTTTGATTTACCATCGTTGCGAGTATACGCGCCGTCGCAGCTTATATTTGTCACTGTACACACTTAAGAATACCCACAGCTTGCATTTGCGTTTACGAACCGTAATCATCGAACGAAAACTCTTCAGGCCACCCTGAACCGACCATCAATCTCTAATCATTGACAAATTATACCCACGCCACAAGCAGCAATTAGCGTGGATCGATATAACAATGCACCGACGATCATCGAAGTGTATAAATTGGATGAATTGATCGAGTTCGACAGACAAAATTCAACGCTTCGCAATAAACACGCTAATCGAAGCCACTTGTCCAGTAAACATCACACTGAGAAAAATTTCATTTGACACAGTAACTAGAAAAATTCAGTAAGACAGGTATCGTTAAAAAAACTGTTTGAATATTATTGGAATTACGAGAAACGAGGTACGCCTAACCATTTTGCGCTATCGTCGATCCTTTTTTGGTAATTGCAACGAAAAATCAGTTTGTTCGGTCGACTCTACTTTTTTAGTTAAACAAGCCTTTAACGTCAATTTATTCGTGCACAAGCATTAAGATTTCGCCACAGTTACAAGAAAATATAGCAACAGTGATCGTAATGAGAAAGAATAGTAACCGATACTAGAATTTCCGGTAACAGCTAGAAAACTAATTTTCATTTTCCACCTAGAACTATATTTTTCGATTGTGGTAAAAAATGAAAATAGTTAAGGACTGAGCGGTAACCGGAACTAAAAATTTCTTTTTTCGCTTCATCCACATTCGAACCGTACGTAAAAGCGTCCATGACCAATTTACGACGTTTCCATCTCACGTTTGAGCAATTTCATTCATGCCACGGACCGGCCGTGATGATCTCGTTGACCATCGGAAGAAGGTCGAACCTCGCGGTGTGGCGACCACGCGACGTTGCGCTTCCCTCCGACCGATTGAACTGTCCCAGATAGAATTACCGCGGTACCTAAATTTGCGACGGTAAAACCTGAATGGAATGCCGTATACGAAGCTGCGGCCGGAGGCCATGCCGAGAAACCGTGTCAGCCAGGGACCTCTACACAGTACCAAGTTTCCAATGCAACTGGCAACTGAACCTAATGCCTCTAATGGGATTACCCGACAGATCCGTAAGTGCGCCCGGACTCCCAGGACCAGATAAGGACCCTTGCGGAGGGTACAAGCGCGGACAGCAAATAGGGTCTGCATGTCGACTGTGGATGTCCGATTCCCGCAGACCACGAGCACGGCCACGGTACGGATACCTGAACTCGGAAGCCTTGGCTACCACAAGGATCGTCGAGCACCCGGGGTATGATTTACGACCCATCCAGTTCATCCAGTCCTAATAAACGCTGGGCAGTCCGGCGAAGCCCACCGTTGACCTGTCAATCCTTCCCTCGTCTTAAACGGCCATTGTACCGCCCTCCGGATAATCATGTTTTTTGCAAAACTGTTTTTCTTCACGGTCGCAAAGTTACCGATGCTTATTCGTCCGCTTGATACCTGCACCGTGGATCGGTGTTGACTCCGGTCCGGGCTCGCTTATCGCTCAGGAAGTAGACACCGTTGTCGTAAAGCAAAGTATTTCCTATTTAGCTTTCTCCAAAATTACCCATCCCGATTACCATCTCACCCACGCTCGAAACTGGCACTAGTTTGCTCTCTGATTTCTGACTTTGATTTATTGAAAGCGGTATAGATCTCGGTCCGCTGATAAGCCGCGTGTTTTTACCCCGGAACGAAGTGCCTTTAAGTATCGATGTCGGACTGGTAGAAGCTTTTGGAATTGCGCGTGAGCAGTGCTTGCAAAAGTTATAGTTGCGGTTATACAGAGAGAGAGAGAGAGAGAGAAGTACCAGCTGCGCTGCAGTATAATACCTACAGTCAGTGTCAAGTCTTCCGACGCTGAGAGTTTATCTGTGATATTTTATCAAGCGGGCAGGCATCTTGCCCAACGTTATAAAATCATCTAGCCCCACCTACGGATGCACAAGATGGCTGTGAAATCTGGTTTTACGGTAATTTAGGTACCTACGTCCTCCATGTTCGTCACATGTCCGTGTTCCTCAAACAATATGGTAGCCGGTGGGCTTTGGTGTTGCTTCACTTTTTTCCCCTCAAAATAAACCAGTGCCGCAGCAATACCTGCAAGTATACCCATGGTGCCTAAGACCTCTCTCTTGGCATGAAAAAAATATATTTTCTATGACCAGCGAAGGCCATTGCCTTCGATACTTTGCACTGTGCAGGTAAGTCAGGTATGTATACGTAACCGCACACGCACACTTTTGTGTTCCGTTTCCACGTAAGAAGTGACGTAATATTCGAAGGAATTTTTACACCGGCCTCTAAACTCTTCATGACGAACGAAGTCCATTGAAACTCAGATGCTGAAAATTTTTTCCTCTGTTCCAGAACGAAAAAAATTTCTACAAATCGGTAACATTTCCCACGTATAAAACTACCGTTCCCGGTTGTCCGATCCATTCGATAAATCGACGAAAGCTTTCGGGAAACTTTTGGTGTTTACTACAGCTTGTTATTATCAAATCTCAATGTTAGGCCATGTTAAGAGTCCAGTACTATGCGCGTTTCACTGTTAATCGTTACTGCAGCAATTGCAGCTTGTGCAACTACACATATAAGGTTTGAAAACAGGTCCGAATTCAACTTCGAAACAACTTCTCAACGCATAATCTCCGTAACTGTAAAGGTATGTGTCCAGCGATGCAGTCGTTTGCATGCCGAGTAAAAGTTAAACGATTATTCCACCATGGGGCCCGAGCATCTCGTTACGATAAGGACACTTAATAAGATCCCCGGACAGTCCGTCTCTCGAAAGTCTCTCTCACTGTTTTTCTCTTATTTCCTTCTCCTTCTCTCTCTCTTTTTAACTCTCTCTCTCTCCGTCTGTTTCGAGGCAGGTATGCACGCACTAAGTAAAGGTATCCATCCTTCCCTGGCCAGTCTTATCTCGTCTTCCGCCCTGTGTCGACTGTCATTTTTTTCCCTTCTTTTCAGGTTTTCTTTCCCTCGACCAGAAACCAGCGCAGGTTATACCGTCCTCCTCGTGTCTGGACGCAAGGTTCACTGTTTACGAGGGCGGGGCCCGGGCCCATCATCCGACAAAGTAACGCTCGTTCTGTTTATCCAAAAATTTAGAAATCCAACTCCTCGTGGTTTGACGCCTTCACTGTTGGGTCAGTTTTAACCGGATTAACGATAACAGGAATGTACACTGCAATTGTCACCGAACCGTTGCAAATTTCTTATCGACCAAAATTGTCTCGCCACTACCAATCCCAAGTCTCTGGCTCGGGCAGGCTGCTGCCTTGGAATCATTTTACGACCTCGCGTTGAGAAAATTTTTCCGGACATCGAGGACGAATCTCAGGCGAGCGATTGAGGAGGGGCTAATTTGAGCAATAAAAGGGTGTGAATACCGCACCCTGCAGCTCTCGAGTATAAGACAAAAGAATATTGTTGAACGTGGTAGAGCGGCGGCAGGAAAGAAAAGGAAGGCGAACACCTTTAGGTGATCCTGAGCGAGCCGACGGCGGGCCGGAAACTCGGCCGGCGCCTCAGCTGGGAGTTTTATTGGACAGAAGTTCCCTCCGGTTCTCCTCCGAGACGCTCCTTCGCTGACGGAGCCTTAGCAAAGGACGCCGGATCGGATCGGACGGGATCACCGGGTCCAGTATGCGTCATGTAGCCGCAGTAAAACCCCATTCCCATTCCGAGGGAACGAAACCGAACCAACGAGCCGGCCGACCCGGGTCGAACGAATGTCAACCGTAAACCTCGCGAGGCAGCACTAATTAGCCCGCCTGAAATAAACGCCACAGACGGGGCAGCTCGCTCTCCTCTTTTCTTCTCGGCGCCTCCGGGGACCCCGAAATGTCCGTAATACGGATGGTATACGCGCGTTTTTTGAGTCCCAATTTTGATGCCGCGGTGAAGCGTGGCGCGCCTGATCGTAAGATTTCATACCGGGACAGGTGGTCGTTGTAATTGCTAATTGATCGCGGGTACGGAGAGAAATTCACTCGGGTTTTTGTGAAACTGGATTCCTGTGGTCATCCTCCGCAAGAAATCATCCCATAATCGAACGGATTATCCTTTGCGAAGAGTAATTGAAGGAAAGTATCACGAAATTACTGAACAAACCGCAGGTCTTGCTTTGCCTCGCACGGCTAAACTCGGTGAATAACGATATCGTGGCGGCCGAAGAACGCTCTCTTTGCGATACGTTGCATTAGCCATTTTCCGCAGGAAAATAATTCAAATAACAATGGCGTACGGTGCGAGAGTACAGAGACGTTTCACCGCTTCGTAACACCATTAATGGCCCGCGGTCGATGACCGCATGTGAAGTTCAGCCTGCTGATAAATATAGCCGATATACAGTACCAAGAATCAATGTAACATACACACGATATGTATATTCATAGCGAGAGAGAGAGAGAGAGAGAGAGAGAGAGAGAGAGAGAGAAATATATAGATGGACAAATTCATATTTTTCATCCATAGACATGTTGCACGATATTACAAAGTAATCGAGTAAAGAGAACAAATACATATGCCAGAGATGGGAATGGGAAAAAGTGACAGTCTCAGCCTAATTTAATTTAGAACTACAACTAAACCTTTAGCCATAATTGTAGCGATAGAAGACGGTAGAGCGGGGGAGAGAGAGATAGTGTTCTAAATTGAAAATTAATGTCCGACTAAACGTTTTCCGATAATCGAATGGTGTTCCAATCACCGGCCGTTCTCCGTGATGGTCTTGTCCGATCCATAGTTTTTCTCTTCCCCTTATCGTGCCTGTAATCACGTTCTCGGAAATTTTACGATTCAAACAGTGCCAGAATGACGCGTGTAACTTTTCACCTGAAACCCTATCAACGAACCTTTATCACTAGGAGAAAGAAAAAAAAAAGGTAGAAAAAAAAACACGTAAAGAACAAAATAAAACAATTATAAAGAAAGGAGTCGACGTGTAATTGAGAAACATCTGTAATTATCAACTATGCACCCAATTAGCGGTGTGCGCGGTGTGGATCAGACGGAAAACTTGGGCCCTTTGAAACGGAATCGAGCACGCGGAGACCCGGCGAGTTGACGCGCGCGTTTTCCCCGGACGGCAGATGTCTGTATCTACCGGCGCCAACGGTATTTATAAATAAGTAACGCGTCAGTAGGTGTCCAACCGGGTAGAACGACGTCGACGGCATATAAAACCGAGCGTCGGGATACGGCTGGATGGATGTGTGCGAGTGGACGGTGGTGAGCCGTTGTCTGGAAGCGAGGCTCTTGGTCTTCTCTGTCTCCCGTATAAAGTACTCAACGAAAATAATGCGACGCGTCCGTCCCGCAGGGGTAAAATGGAAATGCTTGGCAGCAGGCGGCGAAACCCTGCGGTTCGGAAAGCCAGTGGCGCCCCTGGAGCGAACCTCTGAACCCTCGGGAACCCCCGGAGGCTGTAGTTTGCGTGATAACCACTGGAACCCCTTAACCCTGTAGCGTGTGCCAGTTTTGGAGACGAGAGGAACGCGGCGGGAGGTCATTGCGTCACTTTGCATCACCCTTTTGCTCTAGGGTTGATCAACCTTCGCTCTGTCTTCGATTGGAAAACACCGTGACTTTATGGAACGAGGACGAACGAACGGAATATGGGATACCTGAAAGATTCTCGGTCTTCTGGGTCAAGGTATGTAAGTACCATTTTACAATACGGTCACCACCCTTTGCAATCATCGCCCAGGAGAAGCGAGCTCATTCTGGTTATTTCTTTTTTGTCCAATTATTGCCATGAGCTTTTCCTGTTCTTAGTTTTTCTGCAACCGTTACTAATAGGTGGAAAAAACTGTTGGACAGTCAATTTCTCCACAAAAGAAATCCCTGTCAGTTTTAAGGTCTGGTAAGAAATTCAGGACTTCATGGAACAAGGACGAAGAAACGCAATTTTTTGTTTCCAAAAGATTCCCAGTCTTCAAGGTCAAGGTGACTATTTGCCGTTTCCCAGTACACAGACCATGTTTTGCAACCGTAGTTCGGAAGAAACGAACACTTGCTGTTTCTACTTACCGCAAGCTTATGGTTATTTCTCTCCAATCAAATTACCGCCTCGAGTGTCACCGGATCCAAGTTTACCCAGAACTGTTACCAATGGGTGAAAGAACACTTGGCAACCCAAAAGAAGCGAAGAATCGAATTGTTTTCACGTGGTCATCACCGGGTCTTATAATGGACCACGTCGAAGAAATTTATCAGCAAATAGTGTCGAAGCAGGGAACGTGATCTGCATGGGCCCACCCAATCGAAACTTTGTGCGTCATCCAAAACACTGTATGGAAAACGTGCGCGGACTGTGAATATCGACATTTGAGTTTCGAAATTTCTACAAAATTTCGTTGTTTACACCGCTCGGTACTTTGCGCGGATTTCATTCGTTCGCTAAGCGCACAATCACGGGTGCACAAGGTATAATAATCCCGGTGTATAAAACGATGGGAATATAAGCTAGTCCATGGCCGGTATCGTCGTTAGAGGCGCAACCCCCGTGAGTATTGACACTTAGGAGGTTGGCATAGGTGGTTCCTACCATAGACGATCAGTATCGGGGTATGTAATGCGCGATACGGGTTAGAAGAGTGGGACGAAGGGTGTGTCGATGGGCGTGTGTAACGTGGTTATGACAGAGGTACGAAGGTGAATACGGGTACGAGGCCTTATCTTTAATCAGGTGCAAAACACGAGGCCTCGCACGAACCGCAGGCCTCGATGTCGGCTGTTACGTGCTCCTATAGGAAACGAATAATTATTGCAAACGCATCCATAATGCAACGTGCCTGTCCGGACGCCGGGACGTCGGGACGCCGTCGGGACGCCCGGACGTATGTTAGGTCCGAGACCTGGTACCCTGCGCAACACTCTCGTGCAACGATGCTGTTTCTCAGAATGAAACCGTACCCCGTGCCTAGGTGGTGCTGCTGGTATCGCTGAAGCCGAGGACCTTATTACCTTACTATTCAGGTATATGCTCACCGAACTTATCTCCGTGTACTTTATTTACTCGCCGTGTTTGCGCTCAAATTAAATTAATGGTCGTCCCGCATATTACGTACCTCGCGAGCTACTCGCAAACACCGGTTCAATTCCACCCGGTCAAACCGCGTCTCAATTTACACACGCAATCGTACACATCCTCGATTCGCGATGCATGTCTCGGTATTTTCAACCAGCGATATTCGTAAGGGATGAATCGTGGAGGTCAAGGTTCGTACGAACGGACGAAACAAGTTTCCAAATCCCAAGTTCAATGGTACCGTAAGAACAGTCATCTGGCATGCGCACAAGCTTTCATCACCAGTTGACATTGGACTTGTTCGATGTGTTGTGCGAATGATTATTTAAAGGCAAAGTTAATGAAAGATCCAAAAATAATGACGCGATTCCGTGCAGTGCTAAATTTCAATGCGCACTCGGTGGGTCACGGATGAATAATTCAAACCAAGCTACACGTACGAGCATACGTGTCTGCGGGGTCTCTCGGATGGATCTATAAAATATGTGACGTGACGTTGAAAATCTAGATTATACGAGGGCACCGGTCTACCCTCCGTTTCGTGTTTCGCAATCGTTTCATTATACCTGCCTGCCCGTTCAACGTGGGGCTGAATATGTATAAATAATTGACCGATTTGTCGATGAGAATATAAAGTTAACGGGTTGAACCAGCTTGCTAATGCGGCAAAATTTACGCATTATTTTCAGTCTCTGTGCATACAAACGGTGCGAACGACGCACAGACTCGAGCGAAGGTTATCATTATCTTCAATTTTTGGCGATGGTTTAGATTCGCGATAAGAACCGATCGCTCCCTCAAGACGTACGGTTCAGATAAACGACAGATCGTATGATACATCCTCATTTTCATGAAAATTGTAGGAACGACATTGTAATACACAACCCGTGAAAGTGCAGACGTGCCTGCGAGTAACTGCGCGAAAATGTCGCGCATCGCGAGCATGATTCGCGGGTTAAAAACCAACCGCTCGACGAATAGACGAGGTGCACATCATGCTCGTGATCGTGCCGCGGTTCATGGGCTGCTCGAACGAATCGAGCGACTCGCGGAATGATAATGATCGGCGGAAGTGTTCGTGCTAAAATATGCAGATCCGGCTAAATTGCTGGGCGCAAGGGTCTGCGTACCTACGGATCCGTGTGTACGGAGAGAGTGCAGGGTAGGTGCAGCAAAGATCCCAGATCGAGTCGGGGTGGGCTTTGCATGGTCTGCGGACGAACGGATGGATGGATGGCGGAGGAAATTCGCCTCTGTGAGCCGCCGTTGGCGTCACGCATCCATCGCGTATAACACGCGTGGGAAGCACTTGCTTGTTTTTAATCATTATTACTTTTTCATCGCATTGTTATTATTACGATCGTAATCTTGTCGTTTTTCTTTTTAAAAGTTTTTACTCTCTTTTCATCGTCTTTTTGTTCAATTTCATCCCATCGCGCATAATACCGCGGTATGCTTGTACTGTACTGTACACCATACTTCGCTTTTTACTATCCGTCGGCTGCGGATGGTGTATTAACCTCCTCTCCGACATTTTAAAATGCTGCGCTGAAAGCGCGCGTACATGTCGATTGATTTTTTAAAATCGACACTGAAGGATATTGGAGAGAGAAGGAAAAGTGATCGTATGCAGAATCAGTCAAATTCAACTGCGAGTAACAGTTTCTTTTTTCTCATATTCCATACACTTTTAGATCATTTTTTAACATTGCAGTGTTTCTCCCAATTCAAGAGTTGGAGTATTCGTTGAAATGAACAAGACGTCAGTGATTACAAATGTCTTGCAGGATCTTTTAGTTTCACGATACCTTGTCCATTTAGAGAATATTCTCATATATATTCACGATTCCTTTTTCCTTACAAGGAAATTACAAAGGAAATTTAATATATATATTAAAGAATGTAAAAACTGACGTTTGAAACCTGTTTATTAGTGTAACAAATACAATGCAACGAAATTTATCTATCGCATTGATGAAGCGATTCTTGAATAAAAAGAATGATCTCATTGGTTGAAAATCCGCATCTCGAATATTTTCGTCAATATGAACGAGAGTCTTCGAAGGCGGACCAGAGTCGGAATTTAGACCCTACCATAAGCCTGCAGGTACTAAGCAGAGCCTCGTTTAATACTTTTGGGTCCTCACGCCCTATTCAGAACCATGAGAGAGCTATCTTTTCAATAGTTTGACCCCTTGTGGACCTTAACCCCTTATTATAACCTATTCTAGTACTTTACGTGATTCTCCTTTCGTATAAGAGCCCCTTTACTGTCGTAAGGTCCGCAAAAAGTACCGCAGTAATGTCTGGTTTGGTGATTATATTACTCTACTTACTCCAAATAATTAGATGCATTAAGCTGTAAAAGTCATTAGCAGTAAGCGGATTAAATTAAGGTATCATGACAAAATAGAGTAATATGAGCACAATAAGTACTCCATAAGATTCATACTTGCAATTAGACTTAAATTTATGCACATGAATCTTCCGTATTGTTTTCATTTTCAATAACTGGGTCTATAATTCATCGCTATTAATTTAGAGATGATTGTCACATTAACACTTGAATCAAGTATTGATCCTAGTATTCAGTGACTGGAATTGTATGCATATTCCATGGCAAAGGACCTGTAGAGCTTTCGAAGATGTCCTACTTTGAACCTAAACGTGGAAGGAACGAAAGTATCGGGAAAGTTTGGGTCTAGAATAGGTTCTCTTTTCGGTTCGGAGTTAGTTCTCTGCAGGTCCCACAACGTCCTATCAAACGTAGGACCGGCAGGCGTAGACGAAGTTCTAAATTTCGACTCGGGAAGCGACTATCCGTCGAGAAGTAGCTGCGGCGAGGGAGCTGAAAGCGAGGTTGATAAACGCCGGAGCAGAATTCCTGCAGCTCTAGTGTGTCCTATACGCTAATGAACTTAGTTACACGAAACAGCCATTAGGAGCTTCTCTGTGTGTCCCGGTAAACTTGAAACGATCCCTGCAAACGCGTCTGTCCCGTCTCCGTGCCGCACGCACGGAATCACCACGCTTGTCAAAGTTGGTTATTACAGGTATACGGGTGCACCTGATAATTTAAAAATACCGGTACGAATTGTGCGTGTAACAAAAAAGCGAGACGACGAATTGCAGGCTGAATTACAGAATCGAACAAGCTCGAAGGCAGAAAAACGTGCCAATAATTGCGGACGTCGGCGATGACGATACGCAGCTGTGTGTTCGGTAATGCGAGCGTGCAGAATTATCGTCATCGTCGTCGACGAGTCATGTGTGTACGTGTGGGTGCGCGGATGGGTATTGGATGTATAAGGACGCGTATAATACAGACAGAAGATACCTGAAGGTGGGGGGGAAAATGTTATCCCGCCCACGTTACTTCTGTTAACAAATACAACCGACTGGTTAACATATATTTATGATAATTTATTATGCTAACAAGCCTGAGGTAGTATTATGTTTGCTTCAAATATACCTACAACAGCCACCGCACGCGCGTTTCAATGTCGAGTTATATTCCAGCATCGCCAATCGTAACCCGCAGAGCTTAATTGTATCTATTTACGTGCAGCGAGCTTTCGTTCGTTACAATTTCATTGCAATACGGTGGAATTTCAAATTGGACCTAACGGTTGTGACGGAACTATGATTCTTCCGGAATTTCAGCTCATACTGTATCGGCCGTTTTGAACCACTGTACAAGCCTAGCTCCGTGAAGTTCGTGTACGCTAATTCGATACGCAGATACACTTGTACAACTTGCGTAGTAGGATATTCCAACAAAATAAAGGTGGGCAAATATTAGCCCGTCTATTAACGCTAAGTGAATTATTAACAGCCGTATGTAATCGTCCAACATATCTACTAATCAATTTTGCTCGTGCCGCTTTATCACGGGAAGGTGTACATACATAAAACGAAGTGTAAACAATCCTGTTTTAGGTAAACATTTGCCCCTGCAGTGACGGCATCCGGTTGTTGTCGAATCGCAAGAAACTACAAGCAGTCGGATAATCATGGCAAAAGGATTCAGGTAAAAAAAAAAGGCAGAAAAAAGTAGCTAATTCTAAACTTATCGTTTGAAATTTATCGTGAGAAAATTTGGATAATGAAACGTCGGAGACAAAAAATCAACGACAATCGACCACTTTTTCAAATTAACGCAGGACAAATTGCGCTGATCCTGATTACGATCTGGTTTGCGATTATGCGAGTATACATATAAGGTGGAAGAGGAGTGGGAAAGATGACAAAAGGAGGGGAATGGGATGGAGAAAAACGGTAGCACGTACCGCCGCTAATTAATAGAATAAGCAAGAGTTTACTTGCGACGAACAGACGTATCACTGCAGGAAAAGTGGCATGAACTAATTAACTCCTAAGACGGACAGCTCCCGTATAATAAGAAGACAGACGAGCCTGCACGGGTTCGTTCGTAACTACACAAAGAGACGCGTGCACGGGCGTACACACTCGGATTGTACGATTCGACGAGGGAGAGAAGAGTGCTGAAAGTTTCGCCGTTACGCGCCGGTAGCAGGAGCTGGCGAAACGCGTGAATAGGTGGCCAATGCGAGGATCGAGAGTCTCGGTAGATTCGCGCGCCGAGAGGCGAAGGACCGCGCTTGCGCAATGATCGACGGCGCATGCGCATCGATCGACCACGCACGGCGCAGGAATATACGACGTGCAAAGTTGTCGCCGTTGCGTCCGTACGATTTCTCCTCACGAGTTGAGGCGCCTCTGACGACTCGATCGAGGGATCGAGCGAAGGGCACTGTATCGCGGAGGTGCGAGCTGTGGAATAATAATTTCCGAGGACATGAGACATGATCTGCCGCAGGTGAGAGAGCCTCTGCACCGTGTTCGCGTGCGGCCACCGCTGCTGCCGTCGTCGAGAGGCGCAGCTGCCCGACGATCCTGAAACGCCGCGGGCGTCCTCATCGACGGTATCAGAAGCGCGGCTACCCTTCCTGCACCTTCCTACAGGCCCTGGAGAAGGGCGCGATGCACGAGTCGGACGTGTAAAGCGCCATTATACCTCGTCGGTATGTTTCCTTGGCGTCAAAGTTGGGCCCCGGTCCTCCTCGCGTAACGTACCCGCGCTTATGACCGCGCGGTCTAATCTTCCGGGGCCCGGGCCCCGCCGGGCTCTTTGAGCGCCCCCACCACCTCGCGCTCGCCGCATCTGCGCGCATATTATGCGCGGGGCCTTTGATTTCTACCTTTTTTTCAACCTCAGCTGTATTCCTTAACCGCTCGTAACGTATTTCGATCGATCCCTTCCGTTCGGATTTTAAGTAGCGCTTCGCGTAACGATGTAATATCCCCCGGTAGTGATACGGTATATATACCCACGCGCATCCTATCACGGGTCAAACGATCACGGGTCATATCTCAGCTTTTTCAATTCTTATTAGTCGATGTTGTACCTTTTTCAGTCTGCGTCACGCACGCTGCGCACACGGTACCTTGATGTGTGCGTCGGCATGAAAGTACACGTTTTTTGCCTTCTTTGTACGGTACCGGTCGAAACTTATTTTATCATTCTTTTTTTGGTTCTGCAGATTCGAAAATTTCTTCAAGTGATCCGACGATGTAGATCACGATGAACAGTGTTTTGCTTGTATCTCAACTCGGACAGCATCGAATAAATTATTTAATTTTTGCTTTTTACAAGTTATAGAAAGAACATGTTTAAGGAAGTAATTTTTTCACTCAAAGAAAAGTGTTTATGATATAACATGGAGACCATTTTGCAAAATATTCATCGACTGAAGCTTTGAAAATTGACATAAAACACCAATAACTAACTGTGATTTTAGAACAAAAAGGTTACGGCTATATTTGACGAATTGAAGGTAACAAAAATTAAACAATTTTGTAATAAAAAACTAATCGTCATTTTTTTCGGGCGCTAATACAGAATCTACCGTATAAACTACGATATTCGTACCAGCAAATACAAAACCGTTCGTTCATTAGGATTTACCAAAATTGTAAATTTTCGACAAAATTCCTCACCTTTATTTGTTTATTTATTTACTTATTTATTTATTCAATCGGGATAAAGATTACGTGAGTAAACCTGCAGGAGTAAACAAAGTTACCTGTTGGCAGAGCTGGTCCGAGAGAACTCAAACCTAAATTTGATTAAACCACACTTTGATACAACTATTTCGAAATTCACGTGACCGTGTATTATTGGAAAGCTCCCGTATCGCTTCCGCAGTCGCAAGTCACTCGTTAGCGATCATCAGTTCTGCGTAAGAGCGCGGACGTTGTGTATAAAATTCTATCAGAGCTCGAAAGATAATTGAAAGTTTTGCACGAAGTGTCGATAAATCTCTCCGAGCGAGGATAATAATCGACCGACGGAGGTTGGCGGTGGAATATAAGAGAGGGTAGGTAAAAGTAACTGTGAGAAAGAACGAGATCGCATCTATACCTATGTATAGGTATATACCTATATAAAGAGAGCTGTGGAATTAAAAGAACGACTTGTCGGCTAGTTGGCTCCGCAGCCTCCCAGCTCCATCTCCTCTCCCTTCGTTCCGTGTTCGCTGAGGAGTGGATGGCGGATCCGGGGTCGGGCAATGCGAGGGTGGTTGAATACCAGGCAATCTGTTCGTCCCTCGCCCTCCCTTCGAGCCTCTATACAGAGCACTCGGTATCGAGGGTAGGTATTATATCTATACGTGTATACCTATATATACACACCGTAGCCACACGCCGCAGAGCCGCTACCACTGCCGCACAGCGTGAAAAGCACATCCGAATTGAATCATTGCTGAATAAGCGGGAAAGTGCCCGGCGGAGCCGAGGGGGGAAAACCCCGACGACATCGGCTTTTCGCACCCCGAATCTTTTCCTCCTTTCCTTCTCGCCTCGCTTTCGTTTTTCCCTTTTTTCTCACCCCAGCGACCCCGGCTTTCACCTCAAACGTCTTATACCCTGCATCTTCCATCTCTCTTTTCTTTTTTTTTTTTTTATACCAATTGTGCTTTTCGCGGTAACAGGTAGCTCTGTATTCTTTCACCCCCCTCATCGACTAGCAACCATCCAGACTTTGAATCTCACTCGTTTTACTTTGGGAGCCTGAATTGTGGTTAGGAGTTCGATTCGACGGGTAATTGTTCGGGGATTTTAAAGAAACTGTGTCACTGCCTTAGCGGTGTTTACTCGATGTTAGACCGTGATTGTAAACTTATGCAAATCCGTATACTTTGTTGCAATTGGATCGTGATGTAAGCAGAATTGAAGGTCTTTACTCCTGATTGGAATGTAAAAAGACCGCTAACATAAGTCAAGGTTCGAAATATCTTTCCACAGTAAGTGATCTTACTAACGATGGTCCTTTTCCACTCGATTGATTCCCGAACGAACAAATTAACCTCAAAACCAGTAATACATTAATCACAAATAAGAAATTAAGGACAAAGATTTCACTATCAATCTGGAGAACCTAAATAAATCGGAACCGGTAACATAAAATGCTCGAGTATTAAGGATGTGCAGTCGTGTGGGTCGAAATCATGTCAATTTAATTAAAATTATACGAATTGTTTTCACTTTTATTTTAGATATCAGTATAAAATTTGAAAGTAATTGTCTGAATCAAACCGGAGTTATTTTGCTTTTAATTTTTTGTGATTTTACTTCGATCCATACGATTTCCCATAAGAATCAATGTAAAGTCACGAAAAACCAAAAGTATGATAACTCCGACACGGTTCGAACAATCGCTTTCAAATTTTACACATGTGTTCAAAATGAAAACGAGACCAATTTGTATGATTTTCATTTGCCTGAAACAATTTTGACCTACACGTCTGTACATTCTTAAACGAAGCGAAACCTGATAGAACCCAGAGGATCGTCGGCGCCCGATAATGCGATGGCAAAGTTGAAAGTGTGTCGAGGGGATCGGGGTTGATGGTCGGCAGAGGCACTTGCCCGCGATCCGGGTGACTCGGGCCGCTGTTCTATGCCCCATTCTTCGCGGTGGAACCCCATTTGCGAGAAGAGGCCGTGCACACGCAGGAACCCCGGGGGTTGTGCGGCGGGCGTCGCACCCCATTTCGGAGTTTAGCCCAGCGGCATAAACACTAAGTTGGCTCAGTGTTCTAATTGAAGGACGGAGGCGGGGGCGGGAGAACGGACGCCACTCCACTCGAGGAGGGCGGCGTTTCCAACCCTGCAGGGCGAGTTGCCCAAGTGTGCCGACGTCCGTGTGTATCGCTCGTTGGGTCTACCCGTCTATCAGGGAGCGCGTTATCCCGCAGCCCTTGACTAGGTGCGCCAGGTTCATCCCCGGGATCTTTGAGCCGCCTCCACCTTCCGCTGGTTCATTATCCCGGAGCCCTGCAACGGAGGCGGTGACGAGCCTTGAGCAACAGTTTGCGGTGTGTACGAAGGGGGTGCTCTCCTTATTCCCGAGAACGACGACGATGCTCCCATGCTCTCAAAACTTACCCCAACCCAAGTTTTCACCGCGAAGCAAACGTTGTCCCAGCTCCGTGCCGACAATGAAGACGAGAACTGTATACGCAAAGTTTATGCGAGACCCCGGTTGTTACCAGGCTGCGTTTCGCCCTCCCGTTCCCTCAACCTCGGAGAACATCTCCTTTCGTCTTGTCCTCCGACGTATCCGACCCCGAGTCCCTCGCGTGACGCTCGAAAATCGAGGAAACTTTCACGGAAAGCTTTTGTTACAAGTTTTCCCCGAGTGTCTGCAGTACGTATCTAGCCATCCGGCGCGAGTTTCGACACTCGCAGTAACACCGATCTACTCACGATTCTCACCAGGATGTGTAACTATGGATGTAGAAGGCATTTCGTTCTACACGTAAAGACGTTTAGGAGACGGATAACTCTGCGTATGCATGTTTGGCAATCTCTTTCGGAAACTTGGACAATGCCTATTATAGTGCTTGTAACTTTCCTTACACGTACACGGATACCATTCTCATCCGGAAGCTTGAGAAGGTATCTCTTGAAAGATCTCTTCGACAGATCTATCATTTCCAGAATAAATGTACGCACCATGATCATAAATGGCCTGTCGAGGCGGGCAGAAGACCAGAAAAGACCACGAGAAGGCGATAATGATTGCATCGAAGTAGACACGACCATGTACCCATTCGCCTTAATGGATCCTTCGGGATTCTCGCTACTGGATATTCCTCCGAGCAAGAAAATCCTTCAATCCCAAGCGAGGGAGAGAATCACGGATGATGGACGGGGGGAACGAAGTCCCGAAGCATAACGGGAGGCTCAGTGATCAGGGGTTCGAAACCTCGATACGAAGACACAGCTCCATCGAGCAACGTGCACACGTTTGACTTATGACTACACTGGATACGGGGATGTTGTCCAAGTCCACGTGTCCCGCGGACTTTTAATGTAACCATACGAAAGGCGCGTGCATCAGGGATGCAGGGCTCTGACATTGCCGCTGTTGTTGTTGTTGTTGCAGAGAAGTGATCAACGATCGACGCGCGTCCCCAAGACTTTGTCGTATTATAAACCTACGTGTACGAGTATACCTACACCTAATGGCCCACGTGTCCTGCGGGCCATGCGGGATCCGGACACGTGTCACGTGTGCCTTACACCGCACTACCACTTCGCAGATCAATGTGTACCCCCATGTACCGCGTACATTTCGGAAGGAAGGAGACTCCCACGTGCGACAAGTGCATGGCGGCCTGCAGGGGGATGGTGGAAGGCGCTTGACAAGTGCGGCCTTATAAATGTCACTCCCTTAAACCCCTGCGGAAATGACCGTGCGAACTTACACAGCGGCCCAGTGACGCTATCAAAGTACTCGAAGGAGGCGTGAGGAGAGCTTCTAGGGTGCCTGAATCGTGTCCTGTGTCCTGCACGTGCAGTCGAAATGTAATGAAAACACGTCAGGCAAATTAATTCTAACAAGTCTCTCTTTTTCTGTGAAGAAGAAGAAAAAGGGGTCCAACCTCTCGAAAATGGTACGGAAAAAAACTCTCATATAAAGAATCCCACGTTTTAAATCATTTTTTCACTTCCTAGGCAACAAACAATACCTGAGTATATTCATCTTATCACTGGTTTTGACCGATCATTTGACTTGAAATTGTTCAACAAAATTGGCAACTCCATTTCATCCGAAATTTGTAATCCTCTTAGACAACTTCGTCAACTTTCACTTCGTGTTACGGGGATTTATACACAGTGTGAGATTTTCTTCGTGTAAATTTTTAGTCTTTCGATTACGACTTTCGCACGAAACGATCGTTGCGCGGAGTTGAAAATATACGAGAGAATTTTCAACGTTGTGTATGGAATAATAAGCGGGCAGTATACAAGAGCTCGGCCGGCTGACTGGGTTCCTCTTAATATTCATACGTATGCAAAGATCGCGTGCGACGTCGGGTTCACGTGGTGTTACCGTAAACGGCGACAAGACAGCCGCTTATTAGAGAGCGTTATACGTCGGGTTTTATCTATTGTCTCTACGTCCGTTTCATATAATATATTATACAATATGCCTCCGATTACTCGATCACAGACCAGATCTTAGACGACCCTCGACTTTTATACATTGCGGAGACGGAAGGTGAGCGCGATCTGATTTAACGCCTCAGAGGATAAGACCCAAGGTGTGCCTTGTACTTAGTGCTACTCTGCCAGGTATAAATGAACTGATCCCCTATCTCGCGGATTAACCAGAGGCTTTTGCGATCCTCGAGCGGAGACAAAGTTCGCGTTGTTCGTTTCAAGCCGCAAACTTCGGAAGCCTGATTCAGCAGAAGAATTCCTTACACTGCGTGGTTTCTGCGAGGTTCAATTATTTAGTCACTTCAAGTATCAGCAAAACACTAATCGGAAAAATCGCTGTTTTGCATATTCAGAACAAGTTTAAAGTACTTCGGTTAGCAAAATGTCAACTGTACAGCTGTGAAGATGCACACTTTTAAAAATTACCGTGAACATACTACACATTTACTGTGCAAAAGATTTGTCAATTTACGAAATGAGGTTACAAATTTACAAATACGGTGCAGCGACGTAAATTATTATGTATTTGTATTAATTTTACATGACAAAATGGGTGACCAGAAAATCGTTTGTTCCGGTAACGATCAGTTCGCAAAGTTGCCGGTCATCGTGAACCGATACAGAGATACACCATGGATACTACCTAACCGTACCTTGTAAGGGGGGAAGAGGTGGTTGCTTTTTAATTAAGACCATATAGTTCCACGGGGCAACCGAGGAATTAAAAGCTGGATCACAGCTGGTATTGTTGGATCAGAATCGAGGCTGAATTACAAGGCGACCTGAACGAAGGGTGGGCAGTATATGTGACAACAACGCAGTATCGCGATACGATCCCGATAATATCAGGGATGTGCCAAAGTTCCCGGCGTCGCACGTGGACGACGATACGTAACGTTGGTTGTGTTCGAGACTTTGCTTTCCTATCTCAAGCATTTCTGTATCGTACGTGGTACGAAACTGACCATAATCTAGAAAGAAAATAGGATGTTCTTATCCTGAAAGTTTGTGCAAAAAATGGAAATGGACTGGCATGAGTGAAAGTACGTGTAGAGAGTGATTCTCAAAATTTCCATGCTAATTTCGATCTGTCTGATAAAACACGTTCTGGAAGACCCCGTGAGCTGAAATCCGATGATTTGCAAGGACTGCTGGATCGAGATGACTCCCAATCGAGTATACAGTACAGAAATGCTTGAGATAGAAAAGCAAAGTCTTGAACAGAACCAACGTCAGGTATCGTTATCCACGTGCAACGCCGGGAACTTTTGCACACCCCTAATAACAGTAGACTTTCACTGTTTTCTCTTTTCTCATTTTGTTTTTAATTTTTGTCCTCCTCCTTTGCTCGCCTCTGTTTCTCACTCTCCTATTAAACCATCAAACCATGCAGTCGCGCTGGTTCCTCCTAGCTGCTTGGCGCAACCCGTCGCGTCGCCCGGAAGTGGAAACGGTTTTATCTGCGGGCCCGAGGTGGACACCGAACCAACATACAGGTGCGTCCGCTCTTTCATTATCGCGGTCAATAAATTTCTTCTAAAACTTCGTTTAATTGCTCTAGCGTCACTCCGGCTTCCCTTTCTCATCCAAAAGCTCCGACACCTTTTGCAGCCGCGCTCTGCAGCGCCCTTGTGATATATGTACTTCGGGGTACCTTCTCGATGTCAGGGGGCGTTTTCCCCGTTTATATGACTCAATATTAGCCGTTTATTCACCCAGCGAAAAGCGTGAGAGAGTATAAAACGAAAATACGTCAACGTTATTTCAAAATGTGCCGTAAGATTTTTACGTTTCTGCTTTAAGTAAATTGTATTTTTAGAATAAATCTTACGTTCAGCCGTTCTGAGCAACCAAAATGTATATAACACAGATTTATATTGACTTGAATAAATTTTGATGCACGTGTATATATCAACTGTAGCCTATTCGCAGAGAGCTCTTAACACAGATTAGCGAGTGGATTCATTTTCTATGTTCATTTATATTCGTACACTAGACTTTGTTGCAAAGGTTTACGTTTGTTAACATAGTTAACGAATGAAACGCCCCAACTGCATATACAACGTTTTAAACTAAGTAATTTGTAAACGAACCTCGACGAGAAATATTCAAACAATTAATGTTAAGCGTGGACTGAAAAATTGAACATTATTCGTATTTTTGCCGAGATACTTCGAAATCGGATCCGGGTTGCGAAAATGTTTCGCTGATCTATTAGCAAGGTAAATGGAACGAAGAAAAGGGGATGACAAAAGATGAGAAAAATGTTAAAATTCGGGGATTTCCGAGGGCCGATTATCGGGATTCGTGACCCGGACGAGGCTCGACGAGGACGTGGAGGAATGTCGCGAGCTTCTGACCAATAAGTCGACCGGACTTGTCCGCATACGCGGCACCTAGCCACACGCGTTATAATGCAGGTATACCGATAAGTCCGAATGAAGATGGAGAGCCGGAACGCCCAAGGAATATATGAATAGAGATATCAGCTGCTGGCGAGTAAACGCGAGCCGATCATCGCGACTCGTGAGCTTTTACATAGACTCTACCAAACTTCACCGTGGCTGAATTACACTTTGTCTATTTGTTTGTCTATGAATTGCAGTTCGGTTCCCACAGACAGTTTCTCCTTCTCACTACTTTTCCTCCTCCTCTTGTTCTTCTTCTTCTTCTTTCCTTTCCTATCGGTTTTTTTTTCTTTTTTTTTCGTTTCCCCATGTGCGCCACGGGGCCACATCACAAGGCTGTTACTACCAGGTGAAGGAGTGCATGTCGCCGTGGGAAAACCATACGTGAGCCTAACTAACTACCAGCCTCTCGTGCACTACGCCTACAACTATTTATTTCAACTTATAACTCCTACGCGTCCATTCGGCACCGCTTCTTACGCATCTCTTATCGCTTGACCGTTCGTTGCTCGATGAATTTAACAGCCTAGATCGGACAACTCACGTATACACAGAGAAAAGTGAATTTTTTTCGTTGGATACGAACTTACTGGAAATTCAGTGACGATACGTAGATTTTAAATATATTTTAGGAAAGTTTGCGTTAAAGTAAAAAAAAATCATTATTTATCATTATTAATTCTCGACTATTTGTTTCTTCATTCGATTCATTTTTCTCGGTCCAGCGTAAGATTGATTCTTAAAAAATGTTATAATTTTATTCGAAGTAAATTTCAGAAACATTTCTCATTCACCGATAAGAAACTGGCAAGCTTTCAAAATTGTCCGCTCGATACTCGTTTAGATCCGCGAAATCTTTGCAAATCTAAGAAATCAAGTACTGACGGTTAAAAATTCTAAAAAAAATTATTCAAAAACATAAACCTTCAAGAAAATATAGGATAATTTTATGAAACACTATATCTATTTTGCAGGTCAAGTTTGGGAAATTTGAAAAAGCTTTCAAATCAAACTTCTCCCATACCATGAGATTTCGCTTATTGTTAGAATTACGATATTCATCGAATTTTCAATTATTAATTTTTTTTTTATTTTTTATCTCTTTATTTTGTGACATCACCTGAATTTCACATCTCGCCCTGCTTGCCTGAAAACAGCGATTTATACCTACAACAGCTGTATATGGATACAATTCTCGAGCTACGGAAGAAGAAGAAGAAGAAGAAGATGAAGAAGAAAAAGAAAAATCCGAGAATGACTCTGAAATTTATCGCTGTTCGTAGACTGGCACTTTTTGACGGTACACCATCAATTATACTGATTCATCAGTTTGGAAGACACTGCTATATCACACGGGGTTTCACTCGGCGAGAGGAACGGAGGGAGGGAAGCTTAGCGGAAATTTTCGTGTTCCGTGGAATTTATTACCGTGACGTAATAGCATCAGAGGACTTGTTTCATTATACATATATTTATACGTATATATTATAAATACCGTACAGATTATATTCCCTTCCCGTTTAAATACCGAAGCTAGACTAAATTCGCTATCCAATAAAATTTGACGAGCTGCAATCTTTGAGTTACAAACTATACAAATACTACATAACGTCTTATTTTTGGATAATTAATTCGTTTGGTTAAAATCGTACAAATATCAGCATAAGTTTTACAAATTTGTTATTTGGACAACCGTTAATTCATACCCGAGAGAATTTACAACCACCGCGGTCGGATTTTATGTTTATCACGATTTTTATACTCTTACTATAGCGTTTTACCGGGAAACGATGAATGGCTTGTTAATAATTAACATCGCGGCGAGAGGTGCTAATTAATCAATTGCGTATATTTTGCTCACTGATCACGGTTTAATAATAGCGATAAAATATGGAACACGATCACGTTACACTTCCTCCCGGGTTTTCGGGACGTCGCGGCGTCGCTTGTTTCTCTTCCGCTCGAGAGATCCGTAACCGTAGGAAATAATATAACGAGTCCCAAAAGGGAAGGAATGAAATATGGATCAACAAACGCTTGACGGCACCTCGTGAATACATATATATATATATGTATATATGATACGCGTATATTACGAGTATAATATGGCAGAGATTAGAAACAATACGTGGTTAATTAAAACAATGTGCGCGGAACTGGAAGCGGAATGCTGGAAATAAACTGCGACTTCCGCATCACCTCGGGAAATAAAGAGAGAAAAATAGAGAACAAATGCCAGAGGATGGAAAAGAAAAAATTAAACTTTCGGTAAAACGGACGGCACACTGCCAGTTATCCAAAGTTAGAATTTGTCCTTGTAATTCAATACCATGTGTATCACATATTCAATGTCTTTGTTACGTGGAAATAAACCTTGTGTCAAAATTTGACGCCGATTAGAGTAGTATTAACGTAAATACAGCGTACGATGCTTCTAAATATGGCTTAATTGATCATTCTTGGGTTAGAAAGTAATTCACTGGACAATTTGGGTGCGTGAGCTGTATCCAGAGAATTTTGGTACGCTTCTGAGAATATATTTGAGAATTTTACTTTAACAATAATTAGCTCGCTTATCTATTTCACTTTCAAACAAAATGTAAAGCTTTCAAGTTTTACAAAGTACGAGAGATACATCGTATTGACAGACAGCGATTAACGCGTTTCTACCAGCTACGTTTGAAAACGTTGGTTCTGAATGATTACCCGGAAGTCAGTAACGTTAACGAAACGGAAGATTGATCGAAACAATCGCTAATTTGCAAGTTTATAATGACCGTGCAAAGTTTCTCTTGAGTTTTCAAAATACCTACGAGCTTAGCGTTTGTACTGAATATTTCGGATGATTGTAAAATAGCGAAATGAACCATTTTTGAAAGAAAATACGTTCACTTCCATACTCAGAAGCATTGCAGTCTAACAATGCTCCGTACTGCTTCAAATTCCGACAGAACGTTTATCTCCGGCAAAGGAAAACAAGCTTGCAGTTTTATTATCAGTAGATGAAGCAAGGCGTTTCGAATGCACACTCCTATGCACCGATAGATGTTTCTAAATGTAGAAAGTACAGGTGTCTTCGACTATTTTCACTTATCACCATAACCGAAAAATATAATTATAGATCCGAAGTGGAAATTAACTTTGTAGCTCTAACCAGAAAATTCGTTACGTGTCACGATTCTTTTGATGAACTTTACTGATTCTACATTTCCTTGTAACTATCGTAATGATCTGATGTTGATTCAATAATGAATCGACGTTAAGGCCTTGTAAGATCAAAAGAAATGTGGTAAACTGTACAAACAGATTTAATGCTGCAATAATAAGAATAAACTGAAATAACGATAACTACACGGAGAGAAGAAAAAAAAGCAGATTTTACTCAAAACCGTGGAAAAAGAGAAACAAAAAATCTATTATACAATTTTTTTTTATGCAACAGTACAACATGTCAGAAATATTTTCCCAAGTGTTCAAGTCAATTAGAGTAAAAGTCTACGAGAGAGAGACTGAAAATTCCTCTCATCAGGCTCGACCGGCCGAGAGCGTCGCAGGTTTATCGTTCTTTTCTCAAAACTATATTTCTGAAGCCCGTGGCTACGATTTCTCAAAAACTAATGTACCGATCGAATTGAAATTTTGTACACTTCTTCTAGATAGAATTGACTCGCGATTGAACGAAGAATTTTTTTTTTCATAGATCACTACTTAATTTACAAGGCAATATATGGTGTAGATTTTACCGAATATCGCATTTCTTGCATAAAACTCTACCAAAACTTCAAATTACAATTTTTTTTTTTTAAATCCTTCGTCCAATCACAAGCTATACTCACTTAGTAACAGAAAATATTGGATTTCTTTTAATTCTGAATTCTTTGAATCTATCACGAGTTATCGCGGCCACCGCAAAGATACTTTTTTCCAAGGGCCGAACATCTGAATTTTCAAAACGTTGTTCAAATATTCTTATTTTCCATTCTTAATAGTTTGAGTAAAGTAATTCTTGTATTAAATTGAAAAAAAAATTTAGAGACGATGTACTTTTCTCCACCTTCGAAACCCACGCAGCCCCTTGAACCGTTTCATTATATCGACACACACGTTTCACTGCTACAAAAATTGAAATTCTTCGCAGCGTTACGTCCGATATAAAAGGTGTCCAGCCGTCATGAGTGGTCATATATCGTCCGAACGCTACCTTATCGCGGGCGAATCTGAACTCAAGTACTTAAAGGCAGGTGCGGATGCTCCGCGTCTTTGACCACGCGCCCAGCCCTAATGCCTCCGATTCTTTTCGATCCCGTATCGATGTATCGTATTCGTTCATACAGCTTTCCTATCCGCTCATTTAAACGTGTATACGCCGCCTAAATGCCTATAATTTCGGGCGAAATTACAGGTTGCGCGGTAACTTTTTTTCCTATCGTATTTCCACGTCTTATCGTCTCTCTACACAACGAGCTTTTCCCTACCTCGAACCTCGGGGTCCGTCGGACCCTTTCTGATCTCAATTTTTATTCCTCATTATGTTTCTTCCGCGGCGATATGAGGGGCGCAACAAAAATCCCCGAAATTGAAACGAAATTACTGTGTTTACTCTCTCGTCAGCGGCTATTTCTATTTCCTCCTCGACTCTGATCCATGTAATGACATCTAAATCCTTCCGCGCGGGAGGGCTCGATAGGTATAATTATTTTTATTGCTGTTTGGCTTGGGCAAACGAACGGAATATACACTCGGAATCAACCGCGCGTGCCACAGCTGCAACACTTCTTCCCAACTTCGTCGTATTACTTCATTTTATTCCAAGGATCGGCTCGTGGAATCTATCTAGATTTTTCGCACTCCGATGTGATATGATCCACGGTGTTTTGCCCGACAGGTGCGCCGCCATCTTTCGAATCTATCTCTGCCTGTTATTTAGATAATATTTACACCGCGCGTATCAAGATCATTATTAAAATTCTGCCCGGTTATAATTTGATCACGTTCTGAAAATCGTGTTATTCGGATAAAATTTAAACACGCGTTATTCGTTGTAATTCAGATTTAATTTTCGGTTGGAAATTCAGTGTATTTTTTATAATTTTCAATATTCTCCTACGTATTACTTAGGCTTCTATTTTGCTTCCGTGCGTGGTTATGTTATTCCTAGAACATGTCGTGTCTGTGAAAGAGCTCACTGAAATTTTGGAGTGAGAATATTTCACACCTGATTTCATAAAAAACTCTAATATTCACTTCAAATCGCATTGAATACTGCGATTGTTCTTAATTCCTATTAAAGGAAAAGGTTTTACGAGGCTGCAGAAGTCGCTGAATTTGAATTTGACGTTTAATTTTACAAATCGCGCTGAGAGAAATTTTTAGTTCCGGTTACGGCTCATTACTTAACTATTTTCATTTTTTACCATAATCGAAAAATATAGTTCCAGGTACAAAATGAAAATTAGTTTTCTAGCTGTTACCGGTAAGTCTAGCATCCGTTACTATTCTTTCTCATTACGATCACTGTTGCTATATTTTCTTGCAACCGTTGCAAAAATTTAACGCTTGTGCGACATTAAATTGACGTTGAAGCCTTATTCAACTAAAAAAGTAGAGTAAACCTCACAAACTGATTTTGCGTTGTAATTGCCAAAAAGGGATCGACAATAGCGCGAAATGATTAGGCGTACCTCGTTTTTCGTAATTCCAACGATATTCAAACAGTTTTTTTTTTAACGATACCTGTTTTACGGAATTTTTCTAGTTAACGTAACAAATGAAATTTTTCTCTGTGCGTTGGGGAATCGAAAATGCAAAACTCGTGCGCTGCGGTTAAAATGTAGGCCGCAAAGCTCGAGTCCAACAACGAGTACCTGCAAACATCGTTCACTGTATCATCGTACGCGTTTCGCTGTTGTACAAAGGTTGTAATAAATACACTCAAGCACGAGGTGAAAATGAACGGTTGCCCTTCTTGTTTGAATGAAAATTACGAGCTCCGATTATCGCGGAAATATAAAGCCGTCTACATTTGTTCGCATAATTCTCTCTCCGCATACACGCGTTATACGTGCATAACGCTTCGGATACGTGGCAATGCACTAGTTTCATTACTTTCCGATATCTCGTTTCGTGCTTTGCAGCGTAAATTGCGCAACGATAACGTCTTTCCCGCGCCAAAACCTTTTAGCCTCGTTGCTGCATCGCAGGTTTTAGAAAACACTCGATATATTCCATACGTCTCATATTTAGCTGAACTTTACGTCTCATGCCAATGCAGTTTGTTTTTTATTTCATGCCCGTCAGGATAACGCCTCGTTCTTAGAAACTCTTTAATCTTGAAATTAGTCAAAATGACAACGTGATAAATCGAACGTTAGAATTTCAACTTGAAAACTTAATCGCATGATTCATACGCTCATAATCGAACCACGATTTCAGTCTGAAGACTATGTAAAACGTTTTTAAATAATTTAAGTGCGTTTCGAATGAATTTATATGTATTTTATCTCTCGGCGACGGAATACAACTTTATTTGTTAGAACGATGTTATTTCATACTTTACTCTGTCGAAACTTTTATTGGATTAGTTGATAAAAGTTTGTTCAGATTTAGCGCTCGTCTTCGAAACTTCATTTTTCGATGACTAAACACTGGCCAAGAGTAACGAAACATTGTTATCTTCGAACAGTGACGTAGACGCTGTGCTCTTGTTTGTTATATAGACGGTAAAAAAATTCACTACGTTCCGAAACCTAATTTTTTTGTTACCGAATCAAGATTTTTGGAACAAAATGCATCAGCAAATCGAAAGCAAAAGCAAATCGCGTACCTAGATTATTTTCTCGATACAATAACGTCAGCGAATAGAACCGATTTAACAAAAAATCATTCTAACATCGTGTGTCTTTACGTATTAGATGAAGATTACATTGAAAAATCTGATCGATAAAACAGTTTCATCAAATTGTACACGTAAATAGTGAAGAAAAAAAAAAAGAACTCTAATTTGCCACTTTGCAATAACTCTAAAAACGTTGACTTTTCAGGATACAAACCTTGATTCTTGCTTTATTACAATTCACCGAATTCCAGACCTTCGTAAAATTGCAAAATACCGTAATTTCCAAAACACGCATCGTTCACTCGTAACGCTTATTACTATCCACCAACATCGACCGCGTTATTATTTCACAGCACTTGAACGTCCTCGCCTAGAAAACCGCACCGCGTGTCAAATCCGTGACATTCCGCAACCCTCGACCGGTGTTTGTTAGAAAAAAAAAAAAAAACAACAAACTCGAAATTCTCGCAAATCGACGATCTTCAAACAAGGTGGAATTAACTTACCTCCTGCTGGTGCATAAGGTACTCCGAAGCTCCGGTTGGCTGGGGTGGCTGATCAGGGTTCGCGACATCTTGAAGGAGGCCCACGTGCTCCCAACAGTCCTCCGACATGTCCATGCTGCCCGGTGGTTGTACCAAAGTAGAAATCGGAAGAAAAATTCCCTCGAAAACGCGCCTCGACGAACGTCGACACAATCTGTTTATCAACAATATCAATATCCTTCGATACGTGCACAAAAGTCACCGCGATCACTGGCCGTCTGTGTGTATCTTTCATACATGCCCCGAGTAACAACCGTCCAATGAAGACAGAACAATATTATCTTCGTACAATAGGCGATGTGCACAAAACCGTAACGGCGATTCGATTCAAAATTATCACTTCACAAACATTCAACAAAAAAACAATAAAAAAAAAAAAAAAAAATACAAAAACGAAAAAAAAAAACGCCGCAATCGTCAAGTTTTACAATCACTGATATGCATGATACGATACAGTCGTTGCAGACTTTTTTGCCCGCGTAAAATTGTCTATAGGTATAATATGATTATTACCGCAGTTTTTTTCTTGTTACAATGGTTTTTGTTTTTTTTTTTTTTCTTTCGTTTTCAAATCCCGAAATCGCTGCAGTTTACACACCGCACCGCGACACCGGTTCGCTGCTGCTGCTGCTGCTGGTGGTGCAGCGCGGATAACCACCGGCTATAGAGGTGACCCACGGGTGGTGGTCAGCCGGCGAGGAATGAAGTCGCGTCGCCGGGTTAGGTTGGACCCAATGGAGTTGCGGCATTAGGGGCGCCCCGGGAGGGGAAATGCGGCGCGGGTGGCGGGCGGCGGTCGGCGAGGGGGGGAGGGGGGTGGCGTAGAGAGAGAAGGCGGGGGGGGGGGGGAGGGGTGGGAGGACCGACCGGGCCCCGAGGACTCGGGGGACCGACGCGACTCGCCTGACCCTCCTCGCGGGGCCTTAATCCTGCCGCAGGCCGCGGAATTCCGCTCGATTATATACGATTACGACGTACCGCGAAAATTCTTTCCCGTATTTCCGTTACGAAGAATCAATTTCTTCGATTCGTTGAATTTTGAAATTTTATCCTTTTATATATATATACATATATTGAGCGTTGGTAATTTTATTTATCTTGATTTTTCTTCTTCTTCTTCTTCTTCTTCTTCTTCTTCTTCTTCTTCCGGTTGATGTTTCTTCGGACGCGCGAAGCTGCGGTGCAGCTTGTGTTTCGGAGGGTAAAGTCTGCCGGATCCGGGGAACCGAGTGCGGCTCGGGCTTTTTGGTAATGACGTGATTAGCCCGGGTCGTTTTGAACGCGCGTGCGGGCCGCGTCGGCGTGCCTGCGTCACTGCGACGGCCGAGCGTCGCGACGCTTGCCTCCAGGGCCACGTGCGGGTACCAATAACCGGGCATCTCTCCGCTCCCGACGCCGACGCCGCCGCCAACGCCGCCGGCGAAAGTGCGCGGACACTTCCGCCCCCCGCGGAACCCGGGTTAACCTGAGGATGTATACGGCCTTCGGATTCACACAACGCGATCCGACGCGGCCCACTGGGAGGTGGCGGCTCCGCCTGCTTTTACCCGCTCTAACCTATAAGTAGACTCGGTGGCGGGGCCCGGATTCACTCGCTAATCGTAAGCTGGCGGCGTTTGTGTCACGGGTTTTTCGAAAATTGGGGCGGGGGTGGAAATATGGAAAGACGAAAGTCGAAGGGACAAATCGACGAATTTTTGAAGAAGCGATTGTTCTGCTTCGAGAATTTTTAAATGCAAAGGGTTGAAGCCGGCGGATGGAGAGAAATAGAAAAATCGGAATATACGCTGTTAGATATGATGAAAATATCTTGTAGAAGTCCACACTGAGAAAAACTTCGTTTGTTACAGCGACTAGAAAAATTGAGTAAAACAGGTATCGTAAAAAAAAACTGTTTGAATATTGTTGGAGTTACGAAAAACGAGGTACGCCTAATCATTTTGCGCTATCGTCGATCCTTTTTTGGTTATTGCAACGCAAAATCAGATTCTGAGGTTTGCTCTACTTTTTTAGCTAAACAAGGCTTCAATGTCAATTTATCGTTGCACGAGCATTAAATTTTCGCAACAGTTGCAAGAAAATGTAGCAACAGCGATCGTAACGAGAAAGAATAGTAACGGACACTAGACTTTCCGGTAACAGCTATAAAACTAATTTTCATTTTCTACCTAACACTATATTTTTCGATCGTGGTGAAAAATGAAAATAGTTAATGACTGAGCGGTAACCGGAACTCAAAATTTCTCTCAGTGCACAACATTTTGGTGTTGATTTTAAGACCACTCAGTGTCGAGAACCGAACGATTTACACAGATGATTTTTAATTGCAACGGCATGTAGTTGTTAGTTTTTTCGCAACAAGATAAAAGGGTAAATGATATTATTGTGAATAATTTTCTCTTCACCTTAGTTTTAGCTAGGCAATTGTTTGCAACAAGCTAGTTTTTAAGTCCACTCCTGAATTGCACACCCTCGAGATCTGATTCTTTTTTTTTAATCAAAGAAAGTGCAATTCGTCTAGATTAATATGATGAATTGAATTTTTTCTTAGATATAAGTATCACTAATACCCACTAAAACCTCGCAATTACAGATTTTTCGGAACATCATTACTTTTACAATAAAATATATACTGAGAAAAAAAAGGTTTTTCCATTATAAAAAACTTGGATCGCAAAGCTGACTGTCTTATAAGAGAGAGAGAGTTTAGAGTTGAATTAAAACTCTAAAAAAATGAGGCAATTGTTTTTTAATTATTTGACGTTAATTTGGGTCATGGGGCGGAAAAATTTCGTCATCATTCTAAATAAGGACCGACCCAGTGTCGACTATAGTGCGTATTCCAGTGATTATGCAATAAATAAATAAACATTCCCGGCTCTTCCTCTTCTCGATGATTTCCAAGCCCCTGCAGCAGGTATCGAAATACAAACGATCCCAGCAGAACGATGATCAAAGCTGCTCGCCATATCGACACTGGGCATTTAGCTGGGACTCTGTCGCATTTAATCGGTCAGGTTCTACCTGTCGGCGCGCAGCAATATATCGGGGTGGGTTAAAAATCAATAAATATCCGTAATAGTCCCTCTGCACGTGCATCGGGGAGGTAGGTTGACGCAAATTGACTCTTGGTGGTAATAAATTGCGAAACGGACCCGTTTCATTAAGGCCCGAGCTGTTCTACCGGTATCATTTTTGCAGATCGACACCGCACAAAGTCGCGGAGAGTACAACGGCATAAAAGGTTCTCGAATCGGCGACATGACCGATCGCTAACAATCGTTAGATCCGTATAGATCGGTGCCATTAAACTCATTAGGCGAGAAAAGAACGATCCAATCGATCCGCTCTTGCAATTTCCCAGAAAAAAATAATCCCGACATTTTTCCTTTTGCAAATTATACGAAGAAGAAAGGATCGTGTTCTAAATTTAGCAACATTCTTGCCTGCAGCGGCGACCTTCGAAAAATTTCGATGCAAAAAAAAAAAAAAAACAACATATATTATCCTTTGTACGTACGACAGTGAACTTCGATGTTGTGAAAAATTAGCATTGCAAATCGATCTCTCGGACCTTTCCGACGAATAAAATTTACCTGAGCTTGAATTTCGAGTATTGTAACGTAGCCTGTATATTTTCACATTTGTCGTATAATTTTCCAGGCAAGAATGTGTGATCGAAGTCACGCGTGTGCGTGTTTGCGTGCATTTTATTGTTCGTTAAATAATTGCAGATGGGGTTTATATGCGACGTACATACTTTCGAGCGGCACAGCTGCTGGCTTTACGGAGATGCTCGCACAGATAAGGTACGCGATATAACTGTGCGGATTTGAAAGTGTGATTTTTAGTGTATTTTATGTGCCCTGTTCGCGCTGAGTATTTACCTTATCTGCTAACAAGGCGACAAGGTGGGAAATATGGATACACGTCGCGAGAGTACCGAATTTCAAACTTTTTATTTACTTTTTTGTTTTTTAATTTCACTCGATTATCAAGCGCTGAAAGCGAACATATTCCGGTACAAGCGTGCAAACTATTGTCTGCGTTTTTAAATGAGGTTAATTTTGTGTATTAAGCAACGTTCTCTTATAGTCACAAATTTTTCTATCTCCGTCTCGGCTCGTGTAATTACCAAAATTGCGTCTAATCTCATCGTCAGCTGCTCGCGGGATTCTCCCAAGATTATTATGTAATTTATAACAGACCTTATATACCGGGGAATTTATGAGGGTAATTTTGTCACTATTTAACTTCACGCGATGCAATTAAACCGGGGAAACAATAATTGTCCCGGATCGAGATTTCGAGAGACGCGATTCGTGGCCTTTCACGCATCGTTATAACGCACGTGGCGTTTATTTTCGTTCGAAATTTGGCAGAGATCTGGGACTTATCGACTTGCCTCTTTTCCACCCATCCTCATAATACACACTCACGCATGGTTGGGAATATTTAACCTGCTAAATATAATGCGCGAGCATCCAGTCGACATCTGGTGTACGTGTATGCGAGTGTGCGTGTGTGTGTGTGTGCATTGGCTAATTCGCGGTGTCCCCGCTACTCGACAAGTACAAATCTCGTCGTCACTGCACACGCCTCGGTGTAAAGTCTACGTATTCGCGATTCCCGTCATTGGCGAGTTCACCTCGAGTCCTCGAGTGACATTAATATACGAAAAGCTCGAGCGGCGCTTTTGAAAATGAGTAGCGGCGGCAGCAGCAGCAGGAAGATGAAGAAGAAGACGACGAAGACACAGCTCGAATGTCGAGGCATTATTACATGCCTGTGTACCCATGTATACGTACGGGCTTCCCCTACACGCTATGATATACGCGCGGAAGCTTGTTCCCAGGACAACAGGACCCGGGTTCCTGCGTGTGACAGGCAAATGAAACAAAACGGGCTGTAGCCTTGGAAAATTAAAGGGTCAGTGATCGGGGCGGGGGGTTAATCCCATGTCGAATTGATTTACGCCTGATTGCAAAAGATTTCAAGGATTGCAAACGATTTGAACAGGTTTCAAAAAATTACATAAGATTTCGGATGAGTTCGAAAGATATTTCAAGATCTTAAGGGATTTCCAATGACTTCGGGGAATTTCACAAAATTTCAAGGATTTGAAACGATTTCAACAGGTTTCAAAAAGTTACACGAGATTTCGGACGAGCTCGAAAGACGTTTAAAGATTTTAAGGGATTTCCAATGAGTTCAGGGGATTTCAAAAGATTTCAAAGATTGGAAAAATTATTAAATATTTCAAAGATTTCAGTGGATTTCAGTAGATTTCAAGAGACTTTACAAGATTCACGGAAAGATAAACCTACACCGGATTTGACGAGTGATTAGCCCCTCGGATCGGGGCTTAATAGGGAACGTCGTATCTTCAAGTTATTCGAATCGCATGTATTGGACTTTGGTTCAAATTACGAAAAGCTCTGAGAAGTTGCATCAGAGTTTACGGTGTTCAGTAAAGATTGATGAAATAATTGAGAAACATGGGGTTCGGTTGTAAACAACATCTTGTCGTAACTTCAATATGAGCAAGAATAATCAGCTACAAGCACGTTTTCAATGTTTTCAACAAGTTGTCCAAGTTTTATTAATTACCGTCATAAACGAGTACAATCGTGAAATATTCACCATTTCACAAAGTTTGAAACGATTTCATGGCTCGCTCTGCACACGCTGATCGGTTCTCGGAGTTCCCTTCAAGGTGGAAGTAATTGGAAAACGCATCTGTACTGATCTTTTACAATTCTATGAATACTCTCGCGTCAGATGATCAAAAAAAGTATATTTTTGCTGTATTCAATCTCCCGCGAAAGAAAGAATGATGGAACCAAGTAGCGAAGTTTTGTCATTCTTGTGGAAAAATTCTTGTTTCTCAAATGCGTGCGCATGGAGTGTTTTGAAATAATTGTGTCGTATTTTTTCCTTTTCGTTAGACGTTTTATGCAATCGTATTTCACTATTTCTTTTTTTACATATTACATGGTGATACAATTTTAATTGAATTCAACCTGTCAAATTGATTTCAATTTTCTTAGATCAAATTGAAAACAAAAACTCCGCAGTTAATTTTTCACTCAACGAATTAATACTAACAATAAGATATAAAATGACAAAGGAAAAAAAAAAAAAAAAAAACTCATTCAGTTCGTCGATTCTAACCGTATAAATACACCGTCAATTTGCTGTATAATTCGATCACGCTTTTATATTCAAAAAGTAAAAATTTGTCTCTATTACACGATAAGGAAAAAGGAGAGGACAGCCGGCGGTCTGCAGGAGAAAAAGAGTTGAGCAGGATTCGATGTCCAGCCTGCAGGACGATTAATAAGAAGTTAATTCTTATTGTTTCCGCGTCGCATGAAAGGTGATGTAGCTGTATACACTACACGCATTTTTGCATCTATGTGTGTATATGTGTGGAAATGCGAGTGGCTGGTACGTGCTTAAAAATCGTAATTTCTCTTATTAACCGTCGGCCGCGCGAGAGGGATTCATCCATCCATCCATCCATCCATCCGTCCGTCCATCCATCCATTCGACCGTCCATTCGTCCATCCATCCGCTGCGGCGCCGATCGCGTATACACCAACAGACGTGTGCGTATACTGCCATGCTATATATCGCAAAACACGTTTTTTGCCCGCATAAATCAGTTAATTAAGAGGAAAAAAAAGGAACCGATCCTTGCCGCGGTTTCTAAGAGGCGATCCGAACGTGCAGAAGATCCGCCCGGTATCTCAGAAGGAGAGAGACGAGAGAGGCGTTTCGGATCTCCCCGGCATTCGAACCAGATTTCTCCGCTGCACCATTCGCAGTTTCTATATACAACGTACTGCACCACTGACTCCAGGCGCACCGGAATTTTTTACAAAAAACTAGACGGTGATAATGTTTCGCATCGATGCGATGTGGGGGAGCGTCTCTCGCGCATTCCTCTTATCCGCGGTGACTCTCTTCAACGAGACGGAACGCGAAATTCGTCGGCGTCCTGCACCAAGCGGTGTGTACCTTGTGCCGTCGAGTCCTATCGAGCCAGCGCGAAACTGCGGTGGGAAAGATTTCACATTTTACGGTAACTAGAAAAATTGAGTAAAACCGGTATCGTTAAAAAAACTGTTTGAATATCGTTTGGAATTACGAAAAACGAGGTACGCCAAACCATTTTGCGCTATCGTCGATCCTTTTTTGGTTATTGCAACGCTGAATCAGTTTCTGAGGTTTGCTCTACTTTTTTGGTTGAACAAGGCTTCAACGTCGATTTATCGTTGCACGAGCATTAAATTTTCCCAACAGTTGCAAGAAAATATAGCAACAGCGATCGTAATGAGAAAGAATAGTAACGGATGCTGGACTTTCGGGTAACGGCTAGAAAACTAATTTTTATTTTCTACCTGGAACCATATTTTGTCGATTGTGGTAAAAACTGAAAATATTCAAGTACTGAGCGGTAACCGGAACGAAAAATTTCTCTCGGTGCACGACCCTGAAGACCCTCGAGATGTTAAGTATATTTTTCGAACTCGAGACACCTGGCAATTTCTCCACACACGTAGTTTCAAGACCGGCAGCCTCGTAAAAGGCGTGCAACCTGGAGCAGCAGCAGCACAATTTTGCAGGCGGTATCTCGCGCCCTGCGGCGAGTGCATCAACCGAAATCCTGACGCGGAAGATCAAGTGGCAGGACCGCAGGACCAAGAGCCATAAGCCAACCTCGCTTTCGTTTTACGTATGCATAAGCGCGAGCATAACCGCTGGCGGAGAAACGGGAAGACGGGAAACACGGGTAGATGATATCGGGATCGCGGAGATGCACCTCCGGGCGCCGCGGCCCTTTGTCTTTGACTCTCCGCTCCTCGCGGCCTGACCCAAAGCCTGACCCCGCTTCTCATCCCCCCGTTTTTACCCCTCTCTCGTCTCGGCTCACCCTTTTTTCCTCCTCTAGCTTAGCGACGTGAGCGATGAGAAACTCGCCGTCGTGTCGATGGAAACTTCTCCTTTTATTGCTTCTTTCTTTATTTGACCCTCACTTTTCTCCACATTTTTGCTGCCATTTTTATACGCTTTACATACTTTTCGATTTCGTTATATTCAATGAGCTATATTATACGTATTTTGTAGATCGATCTTTTAAATTTTTCAAACACAGTTGTTGGTTAGTATATGCAAATAAAATTGACGCTGCGGAGTATTCCAAGAGATAAATATTCCCGTAACTTGACATTTTCTCTTGTATAAAAAGCATCTCGAAGTTCATCGTGTTTGTCAGATTTTGAGTTCAATTTTATTCAGGAATACTGGACGAATGTTATATCCTCACATTTGTACAACTGTACTTTAAGCAAGTTAAACTAATTCAATTGTTAGTTATAATCAATAAATTATCTAGTAATAGTTTGGTCTGTGAATATATCTAACAATAAGATAGTCACTTTGATTTAACCTGTGTCGAATTTTTCCTACCAAATGCATAAAGGCAGAAGAATAATCGATTCGACCAAAAATCACTTTCCATTTTTAGTCGATATATCGCTGCAACAACAGTGGACCACCATCAGATATCAAATTTATTTTGGAAAATTTATAATGCAATGTCGAGGGTAGCTGTGATATTTTTCACCGTCAGTATTCTGAATATTAAAATTTCGTCGAGACGTAAGCGTCGGAGACTTTGCCGCGTGAATTTCTAATCGTTGAGAAAATTGAAAATTCAACGTGAAAGTATAAGTTAACAGGGCTGATTGAATTGCAGTTGGGGGGATGACGGAAATTTACTTCCATATTTCTGCATGCGTGCGTTGCGCTACAGACGTCCGTCTGCGTGTGCGAGTCTAACGCCGATAAGTGGGGCAATTATTATTCATTATTTCATTAGAATATTTTAATGAAAACAGTTTAATTACAAAGGCACCACGTCGCTTCCTGCCCCTGGGTTCTCTGCCGCCGCTGGCCTCCACCACAGCCGGGAAGGCAGGCAAGGCAGGCAAGCCTAGACGCGAAGGCACTCACACGAGAACGAACTTATACCCGTAGCCCGCGGGAGAGCGTGCAACACGCATTCACTCCCGGTCCTTGACGTGTGCTTCGCCGGTGTGATTAGTAAGGTCGTTTTCCTAATTACTGGGTATAATAATAGGACTTGTTACTCCCCACACCGCCGCCTTACCCGATCCGCGAGTACGCGAGCGATCGTGCGGTTTCTCTCTTGTTACAGATTTACTCCTCGGTCTTTGCCCGATATTCGAAAGGAATTACTACGTCTGCGTGATCTTCGACGGTGGTATTTAATTACGAAAATCGTTTTGTTCGCTTCGTACCAACTCGATACGCGAAATTATGACCCTGACAGCTTCAACGAAATCCGAAGCGCCGTGATAACTACGTAAATTTGGCTGAATCGCGATCAGCTGATTCTCTTTTCGCCGCCATATTGCTCAGTCACTTAATTTCGGTCTGCTTTTGTTTTTCGATCGTATAGATACGACATTACGCTCCTCGGTAGTTATTTTTGTTTGTTTATTAAGATCGTTCATCGTTGTACTTTCCACTGGTTACTAATCAAACAAGGTAAAATATGAGCCTAAAAGCCTGCACGAGGTTCGAATCGTCGTTATAACTGCGTATTTCTGGCTGACTCGCGATCAGCTGGTTTTGTTTTCGCCGCCATATTGCTTAGCCGCCTAATATCCGTCTGCTACTGTTTTTCGATCGTATAGGTACGACATTACGCTCCTCAGTAGTTATTTTTGTTTATAAAGGTCGTTCATCGTTGTACTTTCCACGAGTTACTAATCAAACAAGATAAAATATGAGCGAAAAGCTTGCACGAGGTTCGAATCGTCGTAATAACTGCGTATTTCTGGCTGCATCGCGATCAGCTGATACAGTTTTAAACGCGATATTGCTCAGCCGTCCACTTTTCTCCATTTCCCCGATATAGTTATACCTATAACGCACATGCACGCGGAGTGTTAATAAATTGAGTCTTCTTCCTCTTCCTCCTCTTCCTCATCGCCTCTGCATCTTCCACCTTCATTTCGCCGGGAAGCGTGGGCTATATGCTACCGGTGAAGATATTGCCGGTTGTAAATTATGGGGAAAATTTATCGCGTCAGTTAGTAATTACGCGTTGAATAAATATAGGCGCGTAATTCCGACGAGTCGTCCGCCAACCCTCCTCTTTCTACTACTTCTTGTCCTCCTGCTTCGGCTCGCGAATGCTCGCCAACTGGCAGGGACAGATTGGGATTAGCCGGTTCTCCAGCTTCCCCCATCCGCCGAATCCGAATCATTCCTTTATAATTGCTCTTAGAGTTCACACAGACTTATTTTCATCCCTCTATACATATTTCATTTTTCCCTGAGTTATTTATAGTCGTGTTAACCTGAAATTAAATAGACTATTTTCATAGCTTGTGTTGTCATTTTTCTTTCGCCACTTTTCATCCGCACAAGCTGCAATGTAAGTATGACCATTCCTTAAGGTTTCCTCTGGTCGATTTTGACTTTGACGTATATATCTCCGAATATCGAAGTCCACGTAACTCAAAGGTGAAAAAAGGCTAAACAGCCCCATTCTAGACACAATTTTGAACAAAAACACTTCGAAACACCTTCATTTGCCGCAGGAATAAACAAACGGTATAAATTCTACCAATTTATAACTGCGATTTCGTCGAATCCACGCCATTTCTTTATTTCTGCATCTGTGGAAAACGTGTTGGAGTGTTTCTGTTCAGAGTTTCGTGTATAATTGGGCTGTTGAACCCTTTTTGATATTTGGAAATATATACATCGACTCCAGGGTACCACCTTAAGGAGGAGTAGAATTGAGTTAAACCGTCCTCGGATTGAGGTGTTTGATTACAGGTGTACAGCGAGGATCTTCACGAACGTAGATTCGCATAGAAATGGACATAGAGTACGAGAATCGCAACGTCTAGATCTCGCTGGCTGGAATGTGGCGTGTTATACGAGCGCGGGGCTAAATCCGATGTTCGCTGCATACTTTGCGTGTGTAAAATATACCCATGTGCGTGATATACATATGTTACAGGTATGTAGGTATATACTGTAATGGGTGTGATGTACGAGGTGTAGTATGTACGTTTGGTATGTATACAACGCGGCCGCGGTAATTCCGAAGAAACGGTGGTTTGATATAGTGATTAAAATAATGATATCCACCCACTTACTACAGCGTTCCTGCACAACTGCACGTCGAGTATAATGAAAAGAGAATAATAATAAAGTATAATATGTACGTAATTGACTTGTTATTAAAAATTAACGCACGGTATGCAGTTATAGGAGAAGAAACCGCTCCTAGGAGGTGTGAAATTAAGAATCTGGTAAGTCCAGCTATTATCCAATTATAAATAATATACATCCTTTCTCTACTACCTTCTTTACACAGGTGTTCTCGTAAACGAAATTTTATTGCATTGTTTAATTGCTAGCCATTAGTTTTATAAGTTGCATTTGATCATGCGTTCACAGATTCACGTTTCAATTTTTCGAATTCAGCCAAAATCGCGAATAACTTGTATTATACTTGGATAGATTGATTCCTTGGGTTAAGATTAAAAAAAAAAATTACAATCAAAGGAACTTGCACGATTAAAATATTCTTTGAAATAACGAGGAATCGATCAAGCTAGCTGAAATTATTCTGAATCGTCGCGAGTCGGTGGAAATCACATGATAGTGTTTAAGAAATTCCGTGGCAGAAGCATAGGAAATTACGGCAATTGTTACAAGTCTTGCGGTGAGCGTCAAATTTTTTTTTATTTATTATCATTCTACAGATTTCTAATATGTATGCACCTCGATTACTCGGAGCGCTCGAATCTAGTTATAAACGCTCGAATCTGATTGTAAATACCAGATTCATACTAGATTCGAGAACTCCAATCACCCGCAACGTTCAAATTTAGTAACAAACGCTAAAATCTACTTACGAATAATAGATTTTTCATAAATCCGAGCTCAGATTTGTTGAGATTTGAAATCACTACGGCAGCTTGGAAAACTTACGAAACAATGTGCGCGTTGTTATTCCACAGGTGCGTTCGAAGTATGTACTCCGATTACTCGGAGCGTTAGAATCTGGCTATAAACGTTAAAATCCGATTATCAATACCAGATTCTTACTAGATTCGAGCACTCGAATCACCCGCAGCCTTAAAATTTAGTAACAAACGCTAAAATCTACTTATAAATACTAGATTTGCGTAGGTATTCAAAAACACGCGACTATCGACCACAGAGAGCGAGTCGACTAGGGAGAGATTCGTCCGCTTGGCGTCGCTGCGATCGCTGCAGTATCCAACATGGCGACGCCCAGTGAGCTGTCGCTCGAAGAGATTCGCAAGTATTTGCTCGACAACGGGGGAACGGCCCGTAACCACGACCTGGTCAAGCACTTCAAGAAGTTCCTGACGGACCCCGAGACGCGAGGTAAGTTTCGAGAAGCATCGCGCCGCCGAGTTTTGTTCACCGGCAACTGCGAGGCGATCCGTCAGGGAAAGACGAGCAGCGCAAACTCTCTAAACTCGCCTCGGATCCCCGAAACGTCTTGACAATTCGGTATTCTGCTTTCAGTCGAGGCCCGCAACAAGTTCAAAGAGTACGTCAACTCCCTGGCCACCATCAGGAACGAGGAGGTGAGTTATTCCCCGAGCCGTTTGCTACTTGACAGTTCCTCCCATGCCCTTCCTTCCTCCACCTCCTCCCCCCCCGCCCCTTCCTCATCCACGCCTGCAGCGACTTGTTGCACGCGCGTTTCTCGCGCCGCGAGCGGCGTTGCCGCCTCTTCTTCTAACAGTCAGATTTTAAACCGCGTGATTCGAAACTAACGCGGATGAAATTTGTCTCGTATTGGTTTACGGTATGGTTTTTCGGGGATCCGGCACTACCCATTTTTCAGATTATTATATCTACCAAGGTGCTTCTTATTTTCGTCATGTCGGAATTTCTTCGCCCTCACCCCCCCCCCCCCCCCCCTTCCCCAAAAGTAATTAACAGATTTAGACAAAAATCTGGCTAAATCCCGGTATTTTTCCGATAACTCTAACGCGCCCCGTCAAGCAGTCCAATTTGGATACAGAAAATTGCATCCATTTGAAATTTTTTTTTAAGGAAATTGTTTATTACTTCAGAACTGTGTATGATAAAAAAAAAAAATCCTTTCACCATTTCGTAGGAAATTTAATGCTCTTATCAGCGAAAGAATTAAGACAGTTCTTCGCTGACAACGTGATGAATGTTAGATTTACGAAAATTTTACAAGTGATCTTTTTTGTGCGTGTTAGAGTTATCGGAAAAATTCGGGGACTTGGACAGATTTTTTTTTTCTATATTCGTTGATTACTTTTGGGGAGTGGCGCGAAGAAATTTCGACTTGACCAAAATAAGAACCACACTAATACCTACGATAATTAGGACCGATATTCGTGACGGTGAAAAAAATAATTGCGACAGTTTTCACGAGGTTACATGAATCTTTAGAGAATTGGTAAAATCATTTTATTTTTCATTCGATGCGATAATAATTTAATAACAAATCGTACGGTCATCGTCATAGAAAGAAGGCATGTTGTTGGAAATTATTTGGAATGTTTTTTTTCATAGTACCTAGTAGATATCGAAGAAGCATAGAAACAAACTTAATTATTACTGTGGAGATAGTATCACGATTTTGCGTCGATTTTCAAAGGTGTCGGAATTAAAATTCTTTTTCTAGCCCATAAGCTGTACATAAATTTTCTCTAATATTTAACAGCAGTTTCGAATACTCGTTTTTTCCATTTTCGAATTATAAACTTTTACTTTGCTTGTTTTACTTCTATATCTTTAGGTACCACATATTTTTAACTTCAATTTATCGTAAAAGCAGTAAACCTAAATCGGTTAAAACAGTATCGCGGTCGCTAAAAATATGAAATTATTCCCCCGATCTACTTTCAGGAAAAATATCCGTATTACTTGAAAATTTTTTTTTTTTTTTATTTTAAAATTTATCGTTACACCAACATCAATAGTTACATAGCGATAGTTACAAAAAAGTCCAGTACGCGAATGATCACAACCAAAAGGTATACACAAGAACAGACGCTAGATTTTATGGTTACGATTAAAAAATTGACTTTTACTTTGTACCTTTAACTGTATTTAAGTAAACAATAAAAAGGGAAGTAAGGGAACTGTAAAGCGGAACTAGAAATTTCCCTCGGCTTATTCACAAGCAAACGAACTCGGCAACGATGTATATTATACGTACAACAGCGATTGGGTGGCATGTAGGCAAAATCACTCGACGCTCTACACTCGTAACGTTATACATAACATACGAACCGCACCTACTCGGCGTATCTCATGACTCACGCGACGTTACAAACGCTCGTTCTCGGCGCTTTGTACTCGCGAGTTCTTTTACGCGGCAAACTTCACCGCGGACAAAGAATCGCGTGCGACAGCGTAATTCGCACCTTCAACCGAACACCTCGAACCGATCACTGATCAGATATCAAAAATACGGTACGATCAGCGACCCGCCAATCTCGTGAGGAAAATCGAGTAATACGCGTTGCGGAAAGCTGCAGATTCTCAGGACTACCACCTCAAGCAGGCTCATGGTAGTGGCCTCCATTGATTACGGTTAACGATACTACAATTCTTGATAATAACTGTAATATGCTTCTGCGTCTACTAGTTTCAATTATAACGAGACGTCGTCGAGTTTCTAACACTTTTGTTGGTTGAAAAGCTCCGTTGTGATCAAATGTTCCTTTCGTAGTACAAGCACTTGTGTACAAATACCAATGAGCACGATTTTTTTCTCACAGCGGGGTGCGGTTGAAATTGCGAATTTGAGAGGCTCAAAAAGGGCAAAATACCGAAAGGGCGTAACTCCGACAGGTCAAAATTTCGAGAGTGCGAAAATGAGATAATTTAAAAATCTGGAACGGCGAAATTCCGAACTTTTTTTTGTTTTGGATTTTCGATATTTTTTCTTTGGGAATTCTGGTAATTCTGATTTTTCACACCGACTCGTTGAGTAAACTAAGCTGTATCGATGTATTCTGATTTTCGGAATTTTAATCTATCGAAACTTTATTCAACGGAATCTTGCTTTTCGGAACTTTTAGCCGTCAGCTTCCGACCATTCGAAACTTTGTTGTTTCTTCAAAATTTCATTTCCTCACTTCACATTTCGCCACCAAATAATTCGGAATTAGGCGTTTTCGTGACTTCGGCCCCGCCCCCTCATACCACAAAAGGATTTAAAAAAAGCAACACGTGTGGTTTATAAAATAATCAATTTCAATACCGCACATCTTTTCGTTATTCATCCGATGATCGTTCGGGCACAAATGAAAAAAAGAACCAAGAAAAGAAAATTAAAAAAAAAAACAAAAAAAAAACACATACATCGGAACACGCTTTTTCTGCCGCAGGGTGAAAAGTACCTAGTCCTGAAAAAAAAGTACCGACATGCTCCGCTCTCGACTTCGACGTCGTCCTCGTCCCTGACCGAATCTGGGCTTCCGATTCCAAGCAGTCCTTCGACGCCTCTTTCGCCTCTTCGCGAGCCGCCTCCTTACAGACCGCCGCCACCGGCCGCAGCGAGTCCTTCTTCAGGATCGGCGGATCCTCGGGATCGGCAGGATCTGGGAGGAGATGATGGATCGGGAAAAGTCGTCGAGGAAAATCAGTCCGTGTCCTCGCCGCCGATTCCTCCGCGTCGTAAGAGTCAGGACAAGCTTCGAATCGAGAACAACAACAAGGAAAACGTCCTGCCGGAAGGCGAGAAAATCGTCGACGATGAAACCGCCGTAGGGGTGAGTCATTTTTCGTACTTTATGTCTCGCGATTTCTTACTTTTCATCACCTATTGGTGATGTAAGACAAGTATTGGTTTCGGTCGACGATCACTTTCACTAATTTCAACGAATTTTCACGATTTCGAACCTCTGGAATCCGAAAAACACGTTTTTCAGAAAATATTGCGCGATGAGTTCGAAAATGGTTGAATGAAAAAATTTGAAACTTGGTGTATTTTACAGTCAAATAATGAGCAACAAAAATTTCCATATCCCGTTCAATTTCAACTTCCCGTTCCACCGGAAATTAATCAATTTTCAAATGTTTCATCGACAAACATATACTTTTTCCACCTCGTTACTGTTTCTAAATAAACGATTATACTTTCCCCAGTTTATAAATTAATTTTTTATAAAAAATGTAGGTTTTTTTTTCAGAAATTTATTTCTCTGATTTTTCTCTCGACACTTTTTCATTTGATTGCCAAGTTTAGATTTTTCACTCGGCCGTTTTCGGGATCATCGCCAAAATTTGTCGCAAGGATCGGCAGACGGTGATGAAAAGTATCATGAAAAAACTGTTTTCCCCGCTTGTTTATTCCTGCGTTCATCTGGTTTCTGATTGCATTTTTTTTTGTTTTTTGTCTATCTCGCCTCGCTTTCGTCTCTGTTCATTCAAAGTTTAATGCGGCTGCATGCGCGCCGATCGATCCGTTCGTACGTGCTTCTGTTGGGATATATTTTATTTTCTTTTGTTTTCGTATTTTTTTTTTTTTTATTTTTTCCTCGACGAGGGGTGGAAAAAGATACGCTGTAGAATATATGCCTCGGTCACGAATTCCACTTTCCGTTATAGTACACCCTTCACTGCTCCATTGTATTTGTACAATGTACATATTTATCACATATATATACGTGCAGTATCGTACGTGTCGGATTTTCATTTGACTTCCAAAATCTCTTGGATATTTTAAATACTTTTTGAGACAACGTGTTAACATTGCGAAATAGTGTATGTATATAATATTTGGAATCATGAATAGAGCGACGATTCATCGCTTGTGTGTAAATATTGAATTATTTTGCGAATTCAAGACGTTGGGTGAAGAGCTTCGGGTGAAAGTGCTCCGAGTCTTCTTTTTTTTACACCCACAAATACACGAGAAAAGCGGAAAAATCATCATTTAGCAGTGATTATTGCTTACTGCTTCTGAGAAATAATATGCGATATAAAATACTTTTTTTTTAATTTCTCTTCGTTTTCTAAACCGTATTAGATGCGCAATATTAGTACTGTAGTGCTTGTGTCACTTGTTTCAATATCTTACGTAGATAGTCCTGCGACAGCTTTAATGTGTACAATGCATGCGAAAGCGCCTATTTCCGAATTGTTTGGTGGCGAAGCTTGAAGTAAATAAATCAAACTTTTAAGAAACAACAAAGTTTCGAATGGTTAGAATCTGGCGTCTCAAAGTTCCGAAAATCCAAGTTCCGACAGAGCGAAATTCCGAAACATCAAATTTCGACGGAGTAAACTTCCGAAAATTAAAATATATTTACACAGCGTAGCTTACTCAACGAGAGTGGGTGTAAAAAATTAGAAAAACCGAAAATCGGTATGACCAGGATTCCGAAAATAAAAATATCCAACGTCCAGAGCAAAGACAGATCAAAGTGGTGAAATTTCACCGATTCCGAAATTTACGGAACTGAAAATCTTCGATCATTCGAAAGTTTGATGTTTTAGATTTTTACATTTTCTTATTTTCAGCATTTTGTCCTTTCGGAACTTTGAGCGTCGGGTTTCGGACCAATCGAAACACCGAAGTTTGATTTCTTTACTTCAAGTTTTGCCACCAAAAAATTCAGAATTTCAACCCAGTTTCACCGGTCTGAACCGATTTTGAAACTTGATACTTTCACTTTTTTCCTCCATGCGATCGCCTTGTTTTCACCGCCGAAATCCATAAAACACCTTTTGCAAATGAAAGCGTAAGTCTGAAAATTGATTGAAACTCAGGAGGACGGTGGTCCCGCTTCTTCGACAGCCTCGGCTGAACAGCTGAGCGTCCGCGAACGAATGCAGCGATTCAACAGGATGGCTAGCGAGACCGATATTCAGGGCCCAGTCAATGGCTCGACCACACCAAATAAGAAACGCTCCGACAAGGTAATTATTTTCAACCATATTTATTGTCGTGCAAGGAGGAATTTCGTAACTTGAGAGAAACAAAAGGACGTGAATTTTTTTACTTTTACACGAGCACTACAGTTTTATTTATCGATTTTCGAATAAGTTCGGTTTCACGTTCATGGTTCCGAGCTGTTGAAAGAAAAGGAACTAAAAAAAAAGAAATGAAAATTGAAACCACGAACGACAAACTCTTTTCGGTGGAGTTATATTTTTATTTTTATTTTTTTCTCACTCAGAATTTATCTAATTTCACCAGACAATAATAAAATTTTGATAATTATCCTACGAATAATTTTTGTTACACGTATTATTGAAGATCATACATCCGTATGTTAATATTCTTGAAAACCGTTACGTAAGCTAAAAAATAACGTCGAAAAATATTACATGCAGTCATTATTTTTCTGTTTGTTCAATTAACGTATTTGGCCAAAATTTGAAATAAATAACTATGAGAAAAATTAAAGAACAAAAAAAAAAAATCAAACCGGAAGCTTATTTTGCATGCCGATTAAGCGGACGAAAGAAATATTTTAACAATGCATAATCTGCCTGTATGAGAAGCGGCTGATACGTGATCAGGATTCGGTCGGCTAAACGCGAGGATCAGACGATTTCATTCGGTTGCGTTTGTGATAATCGAGAAAATAAAATATCAAGATAGAAGAAAATGGAAAAAAGGCAAATCAGGATGCAACGAGAGAGTTTCAGAATTGACAAATTGCCGGTGCTGTGTATATAATTTTACATTCTTCCGCCGCGGCGAAGAACCTCTTTCTCCTTCTTTTTTTCTTTTTTTTTTTGTTTTCATCACAGTCGTTCAAATATTAATTAATTATACAGAATATCATAGTCGTTTAAATACACTCGTGGATATTTTATCTTTACAAATGTACTGCGAAAAGAATTTGAAGATTTTAAATGCTGCGGAAAACTGAAATTTCGGTAACTGTGTGACTCATTTTTGGACTTTTGTATTAACCAGTTATTTACTTATTTATTTATTTATTGAATTTTCCTACCGTTTTTTTTTTTTTTTTTCTTTTTCCCCTTTCTAGTTATCTTTGGGCAGGTTTTTATCCTTCGCTTTTACAGCTCAAATAATCAAATATATATGCATTTATTATAAATTATGCATATGTATAATATGGAGAGATATATTCTATATACCATCTTGTCTAGTTAAAATCAGTTCCCACGATCTGCGTATACGTTCCGTTTAATTATTTACCGGTCGCTTGTTTATTTTATTATTTCTACATGTATTTACAATCGTATGCTTGATCAAACGTGTAAGTATTCCGCGTTTGAATTTCTCTTGTTTTTCCTCACACATTATATACATGCATATGTGTGTGGTTAAAACTGGAAATAATAAGCTTTTCAAATAGATTTTGGTTATAAAATTTTCACAATTTTGTAAACAACTTTGCAACACCGTTGACGCGAGACATTTTCTTCAATCACGATTATTTTTCCCGTCGTAACAAAATTTCCAGAGATAACAAGCATTCGGTCGATACAAAATCGAAATGAGAAAGTTCCAATTGTTTTTTTTTTTTTTTCTATATTATTATTTATATTCTTTCGCTTTAAAAAAAATCAAAAATTATAAAAATATATGAAAATTAGTACGTATTGTTGAAAGAAGAAAATCCTTGTATATTATTTTCACTTTGTGAGGGAAATTTGGAACCACGTTGTTTAGTTTTTTGTTGTCTGTATATGCCAACGTGTAACCGGGAATCGGTTATAATTAGTCAGCCCGAGGGACCAAAGGATGCGACTTTTGTAAACTCCGGACATCCTCTCTTTCTCTTAAACGTGTGCAGCCTCTGATCCTCCCGGACAGCAGAGATCGCAGTGTTTCACTGTTAATTTTAGTGGACGTAATTTATATGCGCGATGCACTCTCACCCCTGAACCCCCGGCTCTCCGTCTTCTCGCGTCTTCTCCTAGACGCGCTCCCCTGCATAATTGATCGTCCCACAACCGGCGGATACATCTTTGATTATACCGGTAGCTCTGTCGCGTGCCGTCTGCCTTATTACAATAATACCTGTCCGCTTACTAAGAATCGATTAATTGCATCGTAGCCGAACTACGTGCAGATACGATTCATGGGCACGAGGTGGGGTTGATATTACGAATTCGAAGAGTGCCGAAAGCGCCAAATTCCCAATTTTTCACTGGCTGAACTTAAAATAAAGAAATCATAGTTTCGAATAGATCGAAACCCGACGCTCAAAGTTCCGACAATGCGAAAATTATGTAAAAATTTGAAAACTCGAAGATTTTCAGTTCGTTGAATTTCTGATTTGGTGAAAATCGCCACTTTGATCTGTATAACGTTTTGAATTTTCGATATTTTTATTTTCAGAATCCTGGTCATTGTGATTTTTCATTTTTTTTGGTCTTTTACACCCATTCGTTGAGCAAACTACACAGTGTGAATATATTTAGGTACTCTATCGAAACTTTACTTTTCGGAATATTGCATTTCGGAACTTTGAGCCATCGGCTTTCCGACCGTTAGAAACTTTGTTGTTTTTCGTGAAAGTTGAATTTTTTTACTTCAAGTTTCACCACCAAATAATTCGGAATTAGGCGCTTTCGAAATTTTAACTCCACTCATCGGTACGGGAGAGAAAAAAAAAATACTTGTGTGATTCCTTTTCTTCAGATGTTCGAAATTTTCGACTAGGTATAACAGACTCACTTTTTTTTCTGTTTCTTTTTTCGTTGTATTTCTTTTTATTTTCTAAATTCGCATAAAACTATTTCACATGCATTTTCGTTTCAATTCAGAATTCATTTCCGAGGCCTTCCGTTATTTTGATTCGTAAAATACGCATAATTATTGTATAATAATTCTAGTCGATCAAAACCATCGAATTAATCGATTAATCGGAAGAACGATTCATCCGAATTAATTTCTACTATCCAGAAACACGATTTATCTACAATTCGATGGCTAAATTGACCGATCAGTTGTGGGAAAAAAACAACAATCTACATTCCAAATCTACGATTATTCGATCAATTGAACAAACAAGTTACTCGATACTCAGGGTTAACCGATTAATCGCACGGCTCTGCAAGTTGAAATTACGTATAATATTGTACCAATTGTGTGTTCTATTTTTTTCAATCATTATACTATAGGTACTAGTCGAAAAAAGTTTCGGAAATAAGCCAACCATGGCTATCATCGATACCTTAATTTCCTTGGGATTCTTTTTGTTTCTTGTTTCCTTTTTTTTTCTTCTCGCGTGGTTCCAAGTTTTTTTTGTTTTTTTTTTAGTTTTTTTTTTTTTTTTTTCTTCATTTTTCGTAATTAATTTCTTCGAGGAAGCAGCACCTGCGACTGCGGCTTTTCAGAACAAGGTTCGTGACGAACAATGAGCGGTATTACAAACCCTGTTACAACTTATACGCCACCTTCTTTCTTCACCTGTAATGCGATAATTCCCAGGCAACTTACGGCGCTCCGACGACTCTCTCGATCGTAACTCTTATGGTAATCGGTATATCTGGTGTATATATATATATATATACACGCATATATGGGGAAAAAACTGCGGGTGGTTTTACTCGACGAATTTATACGTAGATCCGGTCCGCACTCTTTTACACGTGTGGTCTCTCCTTTATATCGACGCCGACGATTTCCGGTGTGGCTCTGCGAGAATTTTATTTATTTTTTTTATTTTTTTTTTGTTTTGCTAACACATGTCGTGTATTTTTTTTTTTCCGTCTATTGCTTGTACAGAATTTCATTCTCTTACAATTTACTCAACGCACCATGTCGGACTTGTTTTAAATCGTTTTTCTTGAAAATTTGAAAGAATTGGTCGGAACTGCAATTCAATTTGCAACACTGTGATTAACTTTTAAATTGTGTCACCGATTTGCGAAAATTGCAATTTCAATGAGTGAGAATTGAAACAAACGTGTCAAAATTAATTCTGAAATTTAATATCCCTTGAGCTTATCAGTTGATTTTTCAATGTAAAATTCATCCGGATAACGAATGGTATCATTTGATTGTCAATCATCTCTGGATTTCAAATCAAGTACCAAATTTTGAGCTACGCGATACCGGGATAGCGGCATGGATTTGTTTCAAATTCATATTTGCGGGGAAAAAATAAAAAATATCGGACGGAAGTAGCTTTTTGATTAAAGAAACATCAATTTCTAACGTTATTTGAATCTAAAATTCTACGAACATACCGAACAGGTAATTAACAAAAAAAAAAAAGAAAGAAAAATACTCGTTTGATGCGAAATTTCATCTAAATTGAGAAAGTCCTGAATTGAAAATTCCCAATATCATCACTTGTGCCACAGATAATAATTTGTACCATATTTATTTTTTGTAATTTTGCACTCGACATCTTTCGCAAAAACGATCGTGTCAATATAAAAAAATTACAAAAATCCTCTAAAAAAACGCATCAGTTTTGTCCATTCGGAACTTTGAGCGTTATTTAAACTTCGATTTTTCGTCGAAGTTCGACTTGTTCACATCGAGCTTAGGCGTTGAAAAATTGGAAACTTTTCAAATTGAAAAATATCAACCCCGCCCGACGACGAATTCGCGACCTCGTCTTGAGGGAGAAACGAACCTCCGGACAAGGACACGAGGCTCGAATTACGTATCGAGTGGAGGCGTGTGGGAAACTTGGTTCGACAAGGCCTGTGGGTGTGTTGTAAAATGACAAGTAACAGCACCCTTCAGCGTCCCGTAACCCACGGGTTATCCATAACCTCGGGAAATCCGTCACCTCGGTTCCCGTTTCCCTGAATATTTTCGCAGCCGTTCCCATTGGCGCTCCCGGGGTCGGTAAGGTCGTAGGACCGGGAGGCGGGAGGACCTTCTAATTAGGATCACGCGTGTTCGCCTCGAGTTGTCTTGTCGGGCGGTTCCAGCAGCTCCCCGAGTTCGCCGTGCGGAACTTGGAATTCAGCATAGTTCCGCATACATTAGGGAGGCGAATACTTGGGGGTAGTTTGCCCGCCGGCTGAGGGTGTAAACCGCGCAAAGTAATCTTACAGAATGTATATGCAAAGAGGGTTAAGCAGACGACGCACAGCTTGCGCGATCTGCACCCGGACCCAACTTCCTTCGATGTGCCGGGTTCAAGGACTAAGGTCCCTGTCGCTATCGACCTTAGGCCTAACCGTGTCGTTCACCTTCCCGATATTCCCTGTGTGCGGAAGGAGGAAGGTCCTTGTTACCGATCCTCGACCTCCGACCACCCCGATTCTGCAGCCCCTTCGGATCATTCGTCGATGCGAAACTTTCCTTCGATGATTCTCATCGATTTTTTTTTCCCTCTCGTAAGTACGATTCTGACAAGGCTGATGGTCGGTCACTCTTGGCACTATTATTTTTTTATTTTTTTTCAACGCAGTCACTTTCCACTAATTTGAAAACTTCGTTACTTACATTGAGAAAAGATTCATTTGTCACAGTAACTAGAAATCTTCAGTAAAACAGGTATCGTTAAAAAAACTGTTTGAATATTGTTGGAATGACGAAAAACGAGATACGCGTAACCATTTTGCGCTATCGTCGATCTTTTTTTAGTTATTACAACGCAAAATCAGTTTCCGAGGCTTACTCTACCTTTTTAGTTAAATAAGGCTTTAAGGTCAAGTTATTGTTGCACGAGCATTAAATTTTCGCAACGGTTGCAAGAAAATCTAGCAACGGTGATCGTAATGAGAAAGAATAGTAACGGATACTAGGCTTTCTGGTAACAGCTAGAAGACTAATTTTCATTTTCTACCTAGAACTGTATTTCTCGATCGTGGTAAAAAATGAAAATAGTCAAGGACTGAGCGGTAATTGAACTGAAAATTTCTCTCAGTGTGAGTCACTTTTTTGGGCGTACCCAATTGAGTTTCGTGCACAAAAAATTTGGTTGCACAGTTTTGTTTATCCACGCAGTATCCGCTAGACAAGATTTTGTTTGTTGAGTGTTTTTAAATCGAAGGAATAATACTTTTCCGAACCCCTCTACACGTGTGCATGTTTCACCTAAATTATAAGCTTTCGGGTTCGCTAATTACGAATCCGAAATCGGATTTTAAAAATTCTATATGGCGGACGAAAATTTCTAACTTGATTGAATTTTAAAAATTTGATTTCAGATTCGTAATCAGCGACCCCAAAATCCCCTGATCAGAGTTTTTTCTTTGGATTCGATCGAATTTGAAATTTTCGTCCGCCACATTGGATCCGCCATCTCGAATTTTTGAAATCCTATTTCATATTCGTAAACATTTTTTTTCCAACAACAACAGTTCACATTATATCGCAATAATTACTCCCGAGTATTGGAAACCTGTTAATATACGATCGGAAATAGCAAAAAACCGCAAAGAAATATGCTTTTAAAGTTTTCTAAACACGCAAAAAATGGATGTAAAATAGATGGTAACAATACTTAGCAACACGACTTGAAGGGTTAATCATGTTCAATAATTACCTCGCCTATATCATCCATTCGCCGAGGATTGACTAATCGCGTTTCAATGTGCGGATAACCGATATCCCTCTATTGTAGGATAACTTTTACCTTATCTCTTAATCTAAATCTAGTTTTGTTGTTGTCGAATCGGCAATTAGTCTTTCCCATTATGCGAGGGGGGTTTGGCTGCCCCTGTAATGTACGAAGGTGTACGCCGTGTGTACACATACATCGCTCCTGTTTATTCAAGAAATATTTCGGTCATTAATCAGGACCCGCGTGCTCCAGGTTTTACCCGCCTCGTGCCAACCTCTGCCTCGAGAGCAGGTGAACTCCCTAATAGCGTCGAGAGAGAGAGAGAGAGAGAGAGAGAGAGAGAGAGAGAGAGAGAGAGAGAGGGGGGGGGGGGGGGGAGCTTTTGCTCCAACCTCTTTATACTCGTAGTTTTTTGAGCGAAGAAAAGTAAATATGTATTCAGCTTTTCTCCTAATTTTTCTACAGCATAAATTATCGTGTTGCAGTGATCCTTAGAAACACTCATTATCAAAAAAAAAAAAAAAAAGTAGGGAATTGAATTTAAATTCGTAATTACTGAGATGAGAAATTATTCGTTTACCCTGATTTGCTTTGTGCTATTTAAACGATTTAATTTGTTCAAGTAAGGCGCACTGAAATCCAATCTTGAAAAATCTAAGTAATAAATTTACTTGGATCAAGGCATTGGTTGGCATTGGCAAACAAATTGTTCCGATGTTTACCTGATGAAAAAGTCGAACACTTGGATCTAATTTATGCCATAAAGTTGGCTAAACTTGTCACAAAAGTTTTTCAATCCGTTATCCGGATACAAAGTGAAATATAAAAATGAGGGAAAAAATGGAGTATTTGCAAATTGCCAAATGGCACGAAGTAAGTGCTGGCAGCTCGCGTGCCGCGTAAAATGGTTGAAATTAAAATAAGAAAACTGGGTGCCGGTCATTCGGCCGTTAAATGCTCTTATTTTCGCTCTTTTGGGTTTTAAGTTTGTACATATGAGTATTTATATATATATAAATATATATTCTGTAACGTATATATATATATATATATATATATATATATATATATATACGTTACAGAATATATGTTATGTTATTTACCCGTAGCTGAGTTCGCAGGATGCGCGGCATTTCTCGCTTCTCATTATGCAAGATCATTTCCAAGGCGCGAGTGTAACAAGCTCGAGGTGTGTTATTATCATTTAAATTGGTGTCGTTACCAGCTCGTTTGAAACTCCTTCTTTTTTACCCCGGATCCTGACGCCCGTGTCCCGCGGTCTTTACTCTTTTCTTGCGCTTCTGCACCCTAGAATTTTGCAACTCAATTGAATTCTGAAAATGTTAGCAAATTAATCTGGTTTAAGGGCGGGGGGGGGGGGGGGGGGGGGGCAGCTTCGACGGTCTATAATCATATCTATTTATGTAATATGACGCCTGTGACGTGTAATTCCATCTCATACATAAATAATAAATTGACGTTAAAGCCTTATTTAACTAAAAAAAAGTAGAGTAAACCTCAGAAACTGATTTTGCGTTGCAATAACGAAAAAAGAATCGACAATAGCGCAAAAATGTTTACGCGTACGTCGTTTTTCGTAATCCCAATAATATTCAAACAGTTTTTGTAACGATACCTGTTTTACGGAATTTTTCTAGTTACTATGCCAAATGAGATTTGTCTCAGTGTATATTTCTCGAAAGGTTATTGGAAAAATCCTATTTTGAGGCTGGAATACTCAGAAAACCCCAAAAACCGTACGAACCCTGACTTGTTAGACAACAAATTGAGAGTCTAGGATTTTGAGCAAGTGAGGATAGAAAGAGAAAAAGGAAAGAGAAAGAGTGAGAGAGAGGGGGGGGGAAAGGGTGGGAAAAAGGAGGTTGCGGTGGGTGCGCGAGGCGTGCGGCTCTATTACCGGGGTAAATATTCCCGAGGCTTGTCCACGGGAGTCTGAAAGGTTTCCCGCGGTGCGAGATAAGCCATCAACGCGTATACGGAGAGCCAACGGAGGACGGGCGGGGCCCGTTCTCTTCTTCTGGGTCAGGCGGCGCGTTCCGCAGCTCGTAGCGGGCCCGTTTCGCCTCGTCTTCGAGGTTCCACGGTGGTCCGGTCGTGGGACCGCGACCTCCGGGGTGTCTGGCTGTCAGGGAAATGTGGAAAACCGGGAATCGTCAGGGAATTTGCAGGCGTCCTGGAAGTTTTTGTATTTTCTTCATCGCTGGCGTACGATTTTTTTGAACGCAGAAAACTACTCTTCGTTGGACAGTTGACCACTTGAACCTAATCGGTCGCTCTGGGTGAATTTCGTCCCGAACATTTTTCAAACTCTTCGTTAAGGCTCTTATTCTTTGTCGTGGAAATGGGCCTCGTGGCGCCATTCTTCGTGCTAAATAAAGGCCCTTTTTCGACATTTTGACACTTTTTTTTTTTTTAACTTTACCGATGTTTTACAATATTTAAAGAATCTGTTTTGGTTAGGAAAACTGAGAGAGATTCTTCTGCGATCTTTACGTAATACCTAGATATTTTTTGGTAGATTTTTAGTATTCATTTTTGAATCACAAAAATGTGTGCAAAAGCTCTCGGCGTTGCGCGTAAATGACGATAACCAACGATGGTTCTGTTCAAGGCTTTGCGTTTCTATTTTAGGCATTTCTGTATTGTACACTAGATTGAGATTCGTCTCGATCCAGCAGTACTTACAAATCATCGAATTTCAGCTCATAGGCTCTTCCAGAACGTGGTTTGTCAGACAGATCGAAATTACCACTTGAAAATTTTGAAAACCACTCTCGACACGTACTTTCACTCACGGCAGATTCTCCGCATGCAGAACAAATTAGTCTTTTTGCTTCCGCGGCTGTTTTACCGAGATTAAATATTGCGACAACATGCAACTGCGAATCTGCACTGTATCGATTTCCATTTTTTGCACAAACTTTCACGATTAGAACAACCTATTTTCGGTCTAGATCGGTCAGTTTCGTACCACGTGCAATACAGAAATGCTTGAGACAGGAGAGCAAAGTCTCGAACAGAATCAACGTTAGGTATCGTCATCTGCGTGCAACGTCGAGACCTTTTGCACACCCCTAATAACGCGGAGAGATGTAGTTCAGAATGGAAAAAGAGAAATAAAGAAAACGAGAAAATCTGAACACTTTGTTTGTGTTCCGCAAATGCGGTAGAAAATTGCTATTTATTCCCGACTCAGTCATAAAGTTAACATTTTTCAGTTAAATCGGTCCCAATTTTCAAATAAACATCGCGGCCAGAGTTGAGTCGGAAATAAAGTCTTATACGTAAGACAGGAATAAAAATCGACTTTATTCCCTTGTTACATAATGTACTATTTTTAACACAGATAAGGGAAAAAAAGTAAAGAAGTAATAATCTGCCGTATTCGTCCCGCTTTTCAGGTAAACGAAATTGAACATTACGGTCGAGTCGGGAATGAAAACTACAAAATATTGAAAATCGCATCGAAACTCGACCAATTGCTTCAGAATCATTTCTTCGGGCGATAATGTCGAGCCAACGTGTCAATACAACCGGTGACACGGTCCCATAAATAAAATTGACACTCGGGCCGTAAAGTCAGACACAGACCTGTCAATTGCGTCTGTCGGGTCGCGACTCGAGACATCCTTTACACGACATTAGCCACAGATGACCAGAAGATAGTATCTCTCGTTGTGAAAAGAGGAGGCGGGGGTCTTTGGTGGAATCGCAGGAGCGCGCTGGGGGTGAAAAAAAATTAAAAGAAATAAAAATAAAAATAAGACGGACGCGGGGAGGGAGGGGGGATGTTGTATTTTTTAGTCGAAGGAAAAGGGGGGCGTGGATATATCTCTCGTTAGTATAACCAAAAAGCCGGCTAGAGCGGAGTGATTGAGCGATGGCATTCCTTCGAGCTGGGGACTGCCGGCGGTATATGCGGGGGACCAAAATATGCCCAAGTCACGCGAGTAACGATCAACGAACTAACTGCAAGGCGAACCAACCTCGATACGTCTGCTTCTTCTCTCCGCGGGTGTCGGTCTCTAATTTTCTTTTTCTAATTCTCGGTCACATACTTGTGTGTAATAATATAGAGAGATGTGGAGCAATGTAAATGAGTGAAAAATCAAAACTGTGCGCCATATTGCACGTAACGTGGAACGTTCGTTTTTTTCGCATAAACAAACTTTTTAGGGGGTGGAACGGCGGAAATTAGCAAATTATATATATATATATATATATTTTTTTTTTTCCAAAACACCCTGATATACGTATACATATGTATTTTCAGATTTTCCCTTCTTCGAAACCAATCTTTTTTTTTGTTTTTTCTCCTATTTCGCGCGAATTTTTATTACCGATCATCGATGTTTCACGTGTCTCGTCAATCGTATAGATCGGACATTCCGCGCCAACTCGGTAAACGATTCACCAAGGATTTTTCCTACGTTAGTACGACCCCTGAAAAGCTTTCAAAAAAGTTTTCAACTTCATCTAATCACTCGCTTTTATCTTATGATTTTTTTAAACCTATCTCAAAAACAGCCAAATTGATTTTTATGAAACGAGAAAGAAAAAAAAAATAAAAACATTTCGTTTCCAATTGAAAACATTTTCACACAAGATTCAGAGTGGGACGTCGGTTTCTTCTATTTTCTTTTTATCGGTTTTTCTATTTTCATACCTGTTAAAAATCCATATCATACATTTTTTAAAACTAAAAATTGCTGTATTCATTCCAGATCGAATTGTAATAAAAAATGCGTTCGTTAAACCCAATATTTGCTGCATAAAAATGATCCTAATCGTTGTTCAAATAATCGTGGAAACGTTACAACTGTTCTAAATTTTTGATTTTTGTACACTGTAAAATTCGGTCTTGATTTTCATTTTTACGATTTTCTCGAGATATATTTTACATTAAATAATTGCCAGGTATATTAAATCTTCTGCCGAATCGATTGCCACTATTTAGTTTGCACTGAGAGAAATTTTTAGTTCCGATCACCGCTCAGTCCTTAACTATAATTTTTTTTTTTTTTTTTTCACCATAATCAAAAAATATAGTTCTAGGTACAAAATGAAAATTGTTTTTCTAGCTGTTACCAGAAAGTCTAGTATCCGTTACTATTCTTTCCCATTACGATCACCGTTACTATATTTTCTCTTAACTGTTGCGAAAATTTAATGCCTGTGCAACGATAAATTGACGTTGTAGCCTTGTTTATCTAAAAAGGTAGAGTAAGCCGAAGAAATCGATTTTGCGTTGCAATAACCAAAATGGTTAGGCGTACCTCGTTTTTCGTAATCCCAACAATATTCAAACAGTTTTTTTTTTTTTTTAACAATACCTGCGTTACAGAATCTTTCTCAGCTGCTATAACGAATGAAATCTTTCTCAAATTTATCAAACACGTCCAAAACGCGTTTCTTTACTCGAACAAAAACATTCCGAGTCAATATTTTCGTCTTAAAGTGACCGGGTTAATTACTACGCGGCAACTCGTACCGACAAGAATCAAAAAAAAAAAAAAGAATAAAAAAAGGAAATGAAATAAATAAACAAATAAATAAGAACAACGGTGTCCTTCTCCACGGTATCTTACACGCATCTGTGATAGCGTGTCTATGTCCACGCCTATAGCCGGCGTTGATACGCGCCAAATATGGCCGGCGTATGCACGGTGGATTTCGAAAGTGGCGCGCGTGCCTGCGCCGGAGTTTCACAAACGGCGTCGCGACGCCGCCGAGGCCTGAATCGCTCTTAGACCGAGTCGCTTCTCGGACTCGAGGAGCGGATAAAGCCGCGCAGGCTTATCGGGGCTGATCTTCAAGTCGCGCGGTGCACGCCGGCTATTTGTATTCATAAGTCAGCAGGAGGCCGGCGCTCGTCCTCGTCCTCGTCCTCGTCCACGTCTTCGTCCTCGTCCTCGACTTCGTCGTCCTCGCGGTCCCCGAGTCCCAGCTACGTCATCCGGCGTCGAGGAATGGCCGCATCCGTTCAACCTCCGCGGTCAAACAGAATGTGAATAGTCATCGGGTTATTTAATTTTTCGTTGGCTCCCCCGGGGCGCGTGTTTGCTCAACCCCGCTGTGAGCACAAATTACCTTGCGACCGAATCACTTCGCTTCACCTCCGCCTCTCCTCCTTCGTCTCGTCTCCTTTCCTCTTCTTTTCTCTTCTCTTCAATTTTTTCATTTCATATTATTGAATCTCGGGTACAACTGTAGGAAGTTGCGCAATTATTTGAATTTGCGTGACTTTCGCAAGTTAGGGTTTCTCGAGAGATTAGGGAATTTTTCTTACACACTGGGGGAAAAAAGTAGACGTCTCTTCTTGTAATAGTAAATAACATTCAAGTGCATATTATGCTTTCTATGATTTTTTATATTCGAATAAGACGTACCGGAACATCGTCAATTTATTTCAGATCAATGCAATGGTTGTTCGATTCGATTCGTAATTTTTTAACAACTTGTAAAACTTTTTTGAAAAAAGGGTTAATATCACAAGTCTAAATATTTATGAGATTATTTGGTAAAAAAAAAAAAACTTACCAGAATTAGTGATTTTGAACGCATTTGAAACAAGTCAGACTTCAAAAATGGGTGATTGACCCAGAAACAAGTCACCGATAAAAATCTTTCTAACATTGTAGACTGTGACCAAAAATTGACATTATAAATATTCATACAGAATGAAGATTAATGTTGTCGAACAAGTATAATGTGATCGACCAAAGTTAGCAAATAGCCGAAACGGTCCAACAAATAATCGAAAATATCCTAAGTGTCAAATAAACAGATAGCTTTGAACCTGCATTAGAGTTAATTTTCTTGTAAACTGCTTGAAAATCATTAAAAATCATTAAAACGGTTTAGAAATGTAAAGAAAGTCTGAAAGTAAATGCTAATGAACTTCTAGCGATTTCATGAAAATGAATTCTTAATTGTTTATTGTACTTTTTTTCCAAATATCTTATTCAATTTATAAAAACATCGTATGGGTAATAATTTGAATGACGAAGGCTTCTGAATTTTCAAGAAATTTTGACTGAATAGCGAACAAATGTCATCAACTTGGAAGATACTTTTTTCAGGCTCATGTTACCAACTTGTATTATACGAATTAGAAGATACAAGAAGGTTTGGTCATAACGTATCGTAAACTTATTAAATGCGTACAAAGCGGCGACCACGAAAATAATCGGGCATATTTATAGAATTGAACAAAGTTCAGTAAGCATAAAACTCCAAAAATTTATAACCTCATTCGTGCTAAGATTACAATATCTAGATATATTACAAAACCATTGAAATTCAATCGCAGTTTACACGTTAAATTCGCAATTATGATTTTTTGGCAGAAGAGAATAAATACTACCTGATTATTTTGATTGTCTCTGCTTTATCCTCGTATCAAAATTGAAGTAAAAAAAATTCTCATGTGAGAACACAATTCGTTTAACAACAAACTGTAAGTACCAACAAGTCGAGCTTAGTTCGATCTCTCCGGATCTCAATTAACGTAAATCAGCTACGAGTAAGAAAAAGAAAATAATGAATAAGCGCATTCGCCACTGCGCAAGATTGCAAAAAACGTCCGCGGGATGAGCCGGCCGTTCGGGTTGAACGGGGATGCAGAAGGAGTCGGTCGGTGTTTGTCCAAGGATAGCGGGGAAAACCCTCGGGACTGAAAATCGAACTCACGGGGATCCCTGGATGGGTATAAACAGGGTCACAGCGGCGGAGGTGCGCGCTATCTAAATGCTAATCCGTCGAGATGGTGGCCGCAGATTACGCGCCGGAATTAGTTCAGCGGACGGGCGACGAAGAGGCGCGGAGGGGGCCAGATCTCCTTTTTATACTTACACGCCGGTTGAGCGCATGATGCACGAGAAGAGAGAGCATTTCCACGTCTGCGACGCGACGCGACGTGACGCGATGCCGCGAGTCAAGATGATCCTGAGGGATCTGGGAGTGACTCTGCGGTTCCAGTTCGTTAGCGCCGTGTTAATAACGTTAAAGAGGATATAATAAACTCGTTACCTTAACAAAATTCCCCTCAAGCTCTCGCGCAGCTCTCGCATCTCTTCTAACTTGTCGGTACACTTGTCCGCTGTGATTCTGAAACTGATGTGTTTTTCGACGAGTCGGTTACGTTGGCAATGCTCGATCAAATCGCAGCGCCGCCGCCGGCCGGCCGCGAAACAGCCTCAATCTTTCTAAACACGACACAACCCGTGACTAGAATTTTGTATTTTTCAATGAGATTATCTTCGTAAACTTGACCCATGGTCGTAGAATTTTCTATTTTTGGGGCACGTTATTTCTGTATGCGTAACATAACCGATGACTGCCGAAACTTTGTATTTTTGGGTTGGGTTACCTTTGTAAACGTAACACAAACGATGACTGTCGAATTTTTCTATTTTTCGGTTGAGTTACCTTTGTAAACATAACGTAACATAACCCATTACCGTCGAATTTTTTTTCTTGGATCAGAAACGACGGTCATGAGTTATGTTATGTCTGCAAAGATTGATTATGTTTCGGGGCAGGCCGGCGGTGGCGCTGCGGGCGGAGTCGGCATTGCCAACGTAATCGACTGGTCGAAAAAGTCACCCATCTTAGAATCGTTGCGGCCAAGTGTACACTTGATACATCGTTGGGTTCATGATGCTGCCATACCCTGCGTAATCGTCAGAGACACAATGAGTATAACCGTATACATATGCGAGTCAACGTGCAGCAAGCTTTGAGCTTTTCTAACTCCCGCTTATCCGCTATATTCGAACTCACCGTAAACTCGATTCGAGACATTGACGGCGAATATGATTATTGGAAACGTTGTGGTGCTTCTAGAACCAATTATTTTCAGGAATTCACGGGAATTCTTGAATTTTCAAGAAATTTCTAAAACTTTTCAAAAACCATCAAATTGTTAATTAAATTATTCATCCAGTTTTGTTTCCATAAAAAAATTTACTTGCACACTTTTCTAAGAAAGCTAACTGAATAATTAAACTTTGAGTATCTTCCTAGGAAAACTTTTATATAATTTTTCTTTTTATTAAAAGTGGATACTTTGAACATGTAACTTATCGTTAGCTTCGTTCCCGAGTTGAGTAAACATATTAATCGCACAGTCTTTCAATTAAACAAATAGCAGGCACCTGAAGTATCTTCACAAAAATAATCCTCAAATTAAAGTTACATACAGTCAAGACCCGATTTCTCGACACTCTTTTCTCGTCTTGAGTAAAGCCGAATTCCCCGAAAATTCTCGACCAGAAACCCCAAATATTCCGATCACTCTGCACGTTCACCCCAAACATCCCGTTTGACGTAAATTTTCACTTGTAAGTTCCCGGCCGAACCGCGTAGCCCGAAACACGTAGACACGTAGACATTACAAGTGGCTGTGCCTACAATTCCGCAGCATGAACGGAATCGAGTGCCGTTGTAGATTCGGTTTGGGCTGGGACATTGCCGCGGCACGGATGAGTTATTAGGCGGTTTGCGGAGAGCGTTATATCGCGAGTCGCGATCATCGGGGATGAAATCACCGAGTTATATCGCGCTCGGACACGATGACGAAGCATGGCGGCTGCGGGAGCAACGACTCCGCATGCCGCATGTTTCGCATAATTCGACGGTAGATGTTAACCCGGTCGATGTTTAATCGCCGGTTAAAATTTCACCGACATTATGCGACCGAACCTCGTGATCTCTGTGTATCGCCCAACGCTTGCATGAATCATTCGAAATTCACCCCCTGCAGCCGGCTCTAATATCGATTTACGATTGCCAAATTTATCCCCGTGTATCTTCGAGTCGATCTAATCTTTTCGTCGTCTCTGAATCGCAAGAAGAAAAATTGCGTACGGTATGCAATTCGTCGTTACGTAAGTACGTTATATGTGAAGCATTCCACACCAAATCAACGTATAATCGAATTGAATGAAAATTTTTGAAATACGAATTTTTATTCAATTCGATTTTTCTCACTTTTCAATTACCTGTTTCGCCTGTAGCTTCTTAACCAAAAGCTTGCCCACTACCGTCTTGGTTTCAAAATTTTCGTTTTTTTAACAAAAAATTCACGAGAAAAACATTCTCAAGCCAATCGATTAGGGTTATTCGTTTGAAAATTGGGGTTTCGTGTTTTTGGGAACAGTGAAAATGAAAACCGTGGTCAAAAAAATCTAAAACTCGCTGATGGATCATTTTTTTTTTTTCTTACACTACACCATGCTTAAAAATAAATAAAATCGCGAATGGTTAGGGTAAAACGAAGGTCAATTCAGGGTGGAATGCCTCATAAACGCTAAAAATCTTTGCACACAATTTTTCAATCTTCCAGCTTCGGTATTTAGAATATCCCTCGATTCTTGTGTAAACCAACTTTGCATACTAGAAACTTCCTAAACCTAAAATGCCTATGAAAATAAACAAAACTAAACTTATAGTTCAACTGTAACGATGATGGTAAAACATGTGGGGTAAAAATCATGAATACTTTTGTTTAAGAAGTGCAATAATGTTAGAAAGTTTGATATCCCATTGAAGTCAGACGCCGTACATTGTGCTTAAATGTTGTTTATAAAGTGGATGTGTATGAAGTAGCGGTGAATATTTGGCAAAAAATTATATGACATTTTTTTTTTTCTATATTTTTTTCACAAATAATTCCTGCGGAACAAACTGCTGATATGCAGCGGTGTAAAATTGAGCATCGGTTGCGCGCAATGAATCAAGTCGAGAGCGTGGTAATAAAACTGCATGGTGGTAAAGATTCAACATCGAAGCAACAACTATGCCGGGGGCTGTTAAAATGATGAAGGTTCGAATTTATCACACTAGAACTCTCTCTTTCTCTCTCTCTCTCTCTCTCTTCTCGAGTGCCTGACTACCCTAATTCGCACGCGTTCGTGTTTTACATAGAAAACAGAAAACGGAAAACATGAAAATATGAAAACGGTTCTCCGCGTACTGAGTTATTGGACTTTGGGTACTGTTTTCCGGACCCGTTGCCGGACTCGCTGTTAACCGAACGCTGATTAACTTCCTCGTATCGGTCCTACGACGATAATGACACGCGAATTCCGAGGGCTGCATTATCCGAGGCCGAGGCGGGGCCCCCGCTCACTAAACTCTGAATCACCCGAAGAGAGTTTTCCTGTCATCGGCAGCATCATGGCCCGACTTCCAACGTGAGGACCTCTGGAATTGCCATCAGCAACGCGGGACGAACGAATGAACGCTCGACGACGCCCATACCCGACGAATAAATCAGCGAGCCGTTATCTCTCTCCTCTCGGATTGCATAATCTATTACCGTAGACGCCCTCCGCCTCCACATCATGGGCCACCGTACAACGCCTTCCTGGTAAATAACCCCTCGTTCTTCCAGAAGCGAAACTTCCCTCGGATTACAAATTTCTTCAAATGGCGTCGCGTTCTCACCAAAACGGAACATATAATCGGTTTGAACCGTTACATTTTATCGAAGAGGTCGATACTAGAGTCACTGAATGTTTGGGAAAGGACCCAGCAGCATCCTAATGGAATTTGGCTCCCTGTCAAATTCGTTAGATTTTTAGAACCAAATAAAACGAACGTATCTCAAAAGATGCTACAAGTTGTGTGCAAAGCTCTGTATACACTTGCTGTGGTATTTTTTTTAGATACGTTGGTTCTAAACCGCCCGCCGAAATACGTCTGTTTTCACAGGACCCGTCGATATTTTCCCGATCAAAAGTTCTCACGGACACAAGTCCCGAAAATCAGCAGTTTTCGAGATATAGGCTTCGGAAGGGGGGTGGATGGATTTTTTTACGTCTATGGATCGCCCGATTTTTACGAGTTACGAAGCTTTAAGGGAGACTTGAAATCAAATATATCACTCAAAAACTGCACAGCCGACTCGCAGGGACTTCGCAGACGCGTGAAAAACAGGACAAGTCGATTATTGCAAGAGTCGAAGTGTCTCGTTCTTCACGCGAAATCTGACGTTGCACCTCCTTCCGGTAAACCAACGAGTTCACGGATGGAATCGATGCATTGATGGAATCAACCGCAGCCAATTTTTTGAGTGATTTGTTTAATTTAAAGTCCCCTTGAAGCTTTATAATTCATGAAAATCACGAAATCCATAGATATCAAGAGATCTGGAATACGCCCTGAGGTTTCGTAAACAATCTCTTCAATTCCGAAAAAAGAAGCTCAGCTTAATGCTCTTCTAATTCTTCAAGTTCTCTTTTGGTCCTTGTCCTTTCACCGATCGACGTGTGGAAAATTTCAAACCGCGTCAAAGCAGCTGGCTAACTGTTTTGCATTTGAACAGATAAATGGAAGGTACGAGCGAACATTTTCGTGCAAATGAAAATTGCGACGTTGTAATTTCTCAGCTCGTAAACTTCACGGCAACACTTTCAGAGTTTATGGCTTTGAATTTAATTAGTTGTTACAAAGCGTGCTCGTAGCCAGATCGCGTCTTTTGATTTTCTGATTTATGCCGTGTTTTATTCGAGAGAATAAAACCCCGAATTCTTGTTGTAACGAGAATCTCTGCATCTGGTGGAAACAACGATCGAGTTATAAGACGTATGCGTAGCTCTGTGCGTGTGTAATTTTACACGGAAAATATTATACGTCACGGCTAGAGACTTGTGTGAGTATTTCCTCCAACGCTTACTTCCCTTATTTTCTCTGCAAGGTAGAACGTGACTTAACATCCCTCGCGACGTTTAAATATATCAAATTTTAAACCCCAGTTTGCTTTCACTTCGAAACGCCGACCGATGTCCACTTGACGAATTTTCACCTTAGTCAATAATACTCCGACTTTTTCACCCCCGAAGGGCTTAACGGATATATTTGTATTTTCGTGCGTGCCAGCTCGCCCATTTCTTTCTATCTATAGACTCGGAAAACAAGCTTTTCTCGTGTTTTGACAAAGGATTAGAAAGTACAAAAAGAGTTGAAAATAAATTGTCGACATTTTTTTCAAACTACACAAATTGTAAAACCCATACATTTTTGCGCACTTTTAGACGAGTGTTCACTGCGCCTGCAATAATTGCAAAACTGTAAGTGTTTATAGGATAGCATAAGAAAAATACAGACGAACAAAAGCGACCACTCCGTTGGCAAAAATGGAACCTATGAGTACAAGATTGAAAATAACAGTCGGATAGAGTATCAACTTAATTACCAAAAAGGTTGAGACTGTTTTTCAAACATCGACGTGTATACAAAATTCAAATACATCCCATCGTTAGATTCGAATTTCTTTCAAAACCGGGTAAAACCGAGTGGATTCGAGAATCCCCGAAGTAACAAACACAGTTTCGCATAACACTTAATTAGCCGCTTCACCCTGCGGCAGCATAACGTTGCATCGTACAGATACCGAGTTATAACGAATGAACACAGCTTCGGAACAATTGAGGTTTGTTCGGGAGTCGAGTTGCTCAAGGGAATACCGGGTATACAGCACGGCGTAAAACGCATTTATCACAATATCGGTTCGCGTTGTGGGAATTTCGTACCGGACACGTTCTATTCGCCCCATTTGCAGCAATGGTTTTGTGCCGCTAGAAAAGCCGTGCATCAGGGTTGATCCGTTCGAATTGCGCGCGTCGAGTTAACCCTCCGTGCGAACGATTGTTACTTACACCTTTTGTCTCTTCTTTTAAGTCTTTCGAACTGTTCTAGGCTTTCGAGAACTCGGGAGAAAAATCGAGGTTTCTTATCAAAGCGTTCACTACGTTATCCGAAAAGTTTAGAAGTATTTTTTATAGAAATTGATACTTGGAGAACGACTGTTCCCTAAAAAATCCAGCGATCACACGGTGGGTTGAAGACTGGCTTGAAACCGCGTCCCTATTTCATGACTGCGGAAATGTTTTCCCTTGTTAGGTATGCATATATGGTGTACTTATATGTGTGTCTATGCACGATGCCGAGTGTTTGCCCGATGTTGGTTTTGTATGGATGGCCCCCTGGTTATAATAAAGCTAATTTCAGACCTCTCGAGGATCCTCGTGCTCCTAGTAGTACCTCCAGCTTGTTACACGCCCCCCTTTCGCCATTCTCTCTCCGTTCTCCAGCATCCGAAACAGCCGAATGTATTTATACGCCCCCTCGAGGCTCGCCGCCCGTCCGTGTCGGCTTATTAAAACGATTCCTCCGACTCGTCGAGGACCAAAGACTCGGGGTTGGACTCTGTGTTCTCTTCTCCTGTTCCGACCTTCTAGCCCCGATCGATTTCGACCTTTCTCTAATTTTTTTCCGACTCGCAAAACCGATTGTTACATTTTACGTGCCACTCTTTACTCCAGTGTTTTTTCAACCCAGGAGGGTTGATTTTAAAAATCCTTTGAAATCGCTGACATAGTTTTATTATGGACCTCGGGTGTCGCCGGATTTTTTTTTTTTGTTGGAAAGGGGTCGCGAATTCGTGAACGTTGAAAAACACTGCTCTATTAGAAAAGAAAAATTTGCGATCGATGGAAAACGAGAGACTCCATGTAAAAGGATACGACTCGGGGATCAGACTGCGGATGAAGCCGCATTCTTGATCTTCATTTTTTCAACGGGTTAATCGTGACGGCTAGGATTTGGAAAGTTATTTGGAAGGGGTTTCAAGGATATCGATATACTGCTAAGTTTCCAAAATTTTGCTCAATATTTTATACACGTAACTTCATACGATACTTTGTAAAATTTTATTAAACAGATTTTGCGGCACACCTACCGGGAAGATTTCATAAAATTTCTAAAGCTCATGCAAATGGTTGTGAAAACCTTCTGGTTCATTTACCCTAAATACGACTTGGTATCGTAAAATATAACCGAGAAAGGAAACGATGTTTAATTTCATCCAGCACAGTCGACGCGCAATTTGGCATGAGTTAAACGCGTCTCGGGACCAGGAAGAGGGCACAATCAGGCATTTAACACCCCGTTGTGCGGGGGCCACGCCTCTCCTGACTGCTGCAGACGTACGTGCGTTTAATTGTCGGTTTTTGCCGTTGAATCCTCACCGCGTCTTCCCCACGTCCCTCTATCTCTCCCTCTCTTTCTCTCTTCCAGTCTCTCGTTGTACGTGCCTTCGACCTACCCCCCACACATACACCTTCGCTTTCACACAACGAGATCGCGACCACATGGGTGTTTATACTCATACTCTTGGCCCGTGTCCCACGAACGCTCACCTCAAAACGTAGGTGTACAAAATTTTCCAAGTCTCTGATACGTACACACGTTACGTACTACAGGCGTATGTATATACTGGAAAATTAATTCAAGCACCTTCGAGCTTGTCTTCCTCTCTCACTCTTTTTTTCTTTCTCTCTCAGTGTGTTCGTCGCTGAATTATCTCGTCGTACAATAACGAGAACCGGGAACATTGCACGTTATTTTAAAAACATGCGTTTTCATCCTGCGCGTTAGTACGTGTGTCCCGTGACTGGATATACTACACGCGAAACGACACCTTTGTCCATGCGTGCGAACCAATTTGTCAATTGCGGCACCTTTTTTGCGCGAAGGAAAGAAAAAAAAAAAAAATCGAATACGTTAAAAAAAAAGAAAAACTTGATCATGCAATGAGAATGACTTTCCAAAAATAGGTGAAATCTGCGATTGTAAAGGGAATAGAAGGTAACAAGTGAAACTGCGATTTTTTTTTGATGTTTTTACCAATTTTCACCTCAAGCTCTAACATCGGTTGTACGTAATCTATAAAATTCACAGGAATTGATCATTGAATTGAAATACGGTTGTGCAGAAAAACAAATTTAAAAATTCAAGAATCTTATCCGCGTTAACGATCCTTCAGAGTAATCGGAAAATAATTATCTCTATTCATTTCAATCAAAGTTTTAACGAACGGAGTTCAATTTATACCATCGATTACGAGACAGTCCTAGCTTTGTTTGAAAAATGTTGAAAAGATCAAGGCAGTAATAGTAATTTGTTTCTCGCTCGAAATCTCGGCGGTCCGCCTAACCCCAAAGTCGAGATTTAATGCGAGGAATGAATTTCATCCTCGCCATCGTCCCTGGCGCCGGAATCGTGCGTACATACGTATAATACGCACCCGAGTTCTACCCGAACTCAGTCAGCAGGTAGATCTTGAGTGTAATAATTTTTCAAGTTAATTAGAGATCTCGGAATGCGCCGTGGCTGCAGGGTGATACCACCCTATCCTGTCCGTTGCACCTGTGCGTTGTCGCCCAGGACTACAGGTTCAGCGCCGATTAACCGCCCCTCTTCCTTCTAGCCCGCAGCACTGCAGCGTAAGGATTTGATCGCGCGCAGCGTCCGTGGAGGCTTAATTAATTCCCGGTGATCTCAATTAAAATATTAATTATAGTAGTGTATGATAAAAGGGCGGGAGGGGGGGGGGGGGAGAAGAAGGAGAAGAAGAAGAAGAAGAAGGAGAAGAAAAAGTAGACGAAGGAGTGTTCGAAAGGTGCCGGATCTTCGCATGCGCTCAACGGCCTCACGCTCTGCGGGACGGGACGTCCTCTATGCGCACGCACACGCGCAGAAGAGGATCCTTGGAGCGACGGTGTAAGGCCCGATCGACTCGACGGGCCCCGGCCTAAGGCCCCAGGGAACAACACCGCGATGCCATTAGGATTAACCCCGTCCTATAAGCTTATCTGATAACTACGCCATTACCTTCTCGAGAGCCCGTGCCACGGACGGCTCCGCTCTTTCTGGGCCCACGATCCGTCCGCGCTTGGGGCCTCATGGTCCATAATACCCGCGTGTCGGGGTCCCGTGGAACGATGCACTCCTGCCGTCCTCCGCATTTGCATATCTCGCTTCACCGACGATCGAGATACCGTCTCTACAAGTGTCCCCTCTCTCTCATACGTAGGTACCGATCCCATCGGATCTTCAACCCCGGTGCGGCTCGCATCTGGGGGATCGTTTAAAAATCAATCAGCGTGTACGCTCCGGCTGCACCTCGAACCGTGCTCGGGAGGACCCTTCGTTTTTACCCGATACCTCTTCACCCTCACCTCGAACTCCCGAGTATGGGGTTTGTGCTCAATGGGCGGATACTTGTGCCTTCAATCATCCGTTCATCCAACTTGAGACTAACTTTCAGGCTCGTTAGAACGCCGTGTTTTGGAACTGATCATTGTTTATACACACCTAGGCGCTTAGTGTTAAAAAGTCGAGTTCACCGTTCATCTGGTCATTTATACTGAAAACGATGATTGACTTCTTATAATTTTTACCTCGTCCGTTTGTTTGTTAGTTACTCGTTGACGGCACTCTTTTATGACGTATTCCTTTTATGCTTCTTCTCTCTCTCTCTCTTTCTTTCTTTCTTTGTACAAAGATTAAACTAATTCGCGGCGAGGGGTCGGACGGCGCGGGCTATGTGGTTGTTGTTTAATTTGTTTCGATTGGTATTTAATTGGAGCCAATCTCGAACGGTTGGAGGTATACCTACCGACCTACCTTCGTCGTCCGTGTGCCAAGAGCCCGGCCTCTATCTCCGGCTCGATCTTTGCTGGGGCAGGCAATAACAACTGCTTATTGAAAAATACGAATGTCGAATCACTGATGTAGGATAGACCTGCGTCCGACCCCCCTGTCTCTCTCTCTCCCTTCTTCCCCGGTCCCTTCTCTCTCTCTCTCTCCCTGTCTCCGTACCTCCAACACGCGTACGTACCGATACACCACGAAACATCGGATGTGGGATTGTGTGTGTAAGTGGTGCTAGGCGTCGCACACCCATAGCTGGGAACGCGCCACGGGGGGTCAGTGGTCCTCAATTTAGTACCAACCACCTGAACCACGTCAGGATGATTGAAGTCGTTGAAAATTGATCCAAAACATCGCTTCAGTCGCAGCTGGTTCCAGCCATTTCGTAGCACTGCGCGATCTACATCGTGTATCGATTGTTAAACGATCTAATCGAGCAACGAGAAACGCATGTCGAGATGGCGCCACCTCCGTTTGCACATCGATGAAAACTGACGCTGGTGGCGCCACGTGGTATCGATTGGCAGGTTATGTGAGGACAAAATCGAGGTTGGGTTACTAAGTCATTGGAAAGTGCAAACCGAAGCATAGTCTTCGGAACACTAATATACAAATCGTGACAGTCGTGGATGATTTTATTCATCGTAAGTGAACTGCTTCGATGCATCGAGTAACGTAGAAGTTGAGGTAACGGGATGTGGGATGCTACTTTGTACAAATCGCGGATCGGATGTCGTTGCTACAAAAGACATGACGGTAACGAAGTTGGATAGAACCGGTGTACCTTGATCGTCGAAGCTGGATTCCTTCATCTTCCGGGTCGAAATTGAGAACCCGAGCGTTTGAAGCCGTGACGAGTGAAAATACAAACAGTTTAACAGGAATGAGTAGTCGTTTAGCGTTCCTGGGACCTCGGGGCCTCACTCCGCGGGCCCTACTTCCCCACCCTACCGGACCATTCACGTAGCCGACTCAGACTCTGTACACCGACGTAACCCGGAGCGAAGAACTTTTGACGGTTTTTTTTTTTTTTTTTTTTTTTTCCGGATCGTACGACGCGTCTTTCAATCCCCAACGATGAAACGAGCACCTCTTCTCGCTTATGAAGTCCATCGCGGATGAAGCGGAACGAGCGAAGATCTTCGTATTCGCGTTTCATTCCATACAACCACCCTCTCCATTCTCCTCATCCTTTATACCTGTGGTGTGTATGCTTTTAATTAAACTAACTTTAAAAAATCTGCGAACGCATCTCGTAACGCCGTAGCTGATCGTACGGTGCCGTTCAACGTGGCAGTCCTCGGGTCTGATTCAAGGAGACGTCAAGGAGGTACGGAAGGGTTTGTGGGGGGGGGGGGGGGGGGGGGGGTAAGAGGAAGAATGAAAGACTCGTCCTCCTCTTATCTTATCTCTATTCTCTTGAGTACAAACATTAATTAACGACTGCTACACCGGACGCCATTGCTGCTCTCATCGCAACACACCTGTGCACCCGCTGTAGGAAGATTCTTACAGGTTACACACGTGCATCCACCCCAAGCATATGCATATTTTTGTCTTCAAGTTATCGCTGCGACTATGAGCACGGTGCATATCTATCATTATGCCGCCGTCCTCTCATGCCCCCCCCCCCCCCCCCCCTCCTGCCCCTTCCTCAACCCCCTCCGTCTCTCTCGAACAGGGTGAGTTCATCGTTAAAAGCAGGAAGTAAAACGCGATTCCTTAACCTGATACGAAGTGACTCTTCCGCGTCCAACGGCATCGAGTCATAACGCGAGCATATTGAACCCAATGATGGTGGTAAAATTACCATTTTCACTGAGTCCAAACTTTCACTTTCAATTATGTAGTGTTCATTCCACTAAACATTCGGTCATTTCAACCGAATCCACAAAATTATGCTATTCACCGTGAAAGATTCATCAGTCCCATCCATCAACTTGGAGCCCAATTAAGACAACCGAGTCGTTTTACCGTACACTTATCTGACTATCCGTTGTTCCTTTGAAGTGACTTCCTTGAATTGCTCGTGATGAGTGGATTAGAACTGAGTTTCAGAGATCCTAAAATCTGCACACGTTCACCTTTTCCCGCAAAGTCTACTCGTAGACAACTTGTCAAGGTTTTTTCGACGAAAAAACACAGTCGTGACAAGAAATCGTTGCTCGTCGGATCTTTTGCAGACGATTCGACTGAACCGATTTTTCAATCCTCATCCTCTTCTCTCTCTGCATCTTACAGCACAGTTTAGACACTACACGCATAGTTTGGTCGTTGTTGTAGACGTGTGCGTACAACAGTGGTGATCGAGCAAGGTTGCGTAAGTTTGCTTAACCTCGCGCCCTCGCCTCGGAGAATCAATTATTGGATCCATATATCAATCTGATGGTCGAGCACGATTGTGCTACGCGGTATCCCGCTGTTTTACGTCGATCCCTCGCCCCCTTTACTCCGTCCGTTCCTCTCGGCTTTGGGTCTTGCTCGGCCATCCAGCAGCGTATGGTGGAACTCCTTTGCCATATCCTTCACGACGACGTTACGACGCTCTGCCGGTCAAACGCTACCATTTCATACCCATTCTCTGTATGACTGCGTTCATGTGACTTATAAAGAAAGTTTTAATGCCACTGGCTGGCTCGTGATGACCAGAGAGAAAGGGTGGGAGGAAGGGAGAGGAATTGACTATCTCGGACAAACCATAAAGTCTGTTCGTTATAACGCCTATAAATGAAGAGCTTACAGGTAATACACCGTACATGCAGATATGGTACAACTAGTATAACTAGACTTCGAACAACTCGATGCTTCTGGAGAATTTTTTATAATATCCTTTTTTCTCTTTTTCTCCCCAGGGAACCGACGAAGATGACAGGGCCTCCGTTGCTTCGGTAAGTTTATTCCTTATGGTATAATTATATTCCGTCACTATTGATACAAACAATCCAATTACAATAGTAAACCGCATTTCAATGGACATTTAGAAAAACTACGCATACATTCGTTTCAGTATTTTTGTTAAAGGTGCAATTTATCACATATGTCAAATGGATTGACATGATGTACGTTTTTGGGGTTAAGAAAAAAGTTTTGCGCGGAGTAGAATGATTAGATTGATTACTTTGTTATTTTTCTTTTACTATTCAATATTGTATATTGCATACAAATTTTTATTAAATAACAAACAATGAAAATTGCCGATGTTTGAGTAAATAATCGGTTTTTTTTTCTGGACGTAACCTTGCTGCAGTGGTATAGTTTAAAATCAATTCCAATCAATTTTTGTCAGCCGAGAGAAAAAAGTTTATAACGCTTAACCCAACCTCCTCGAGAAATCGTATAACAGCAGATAGTAATTGGAGAATATAAGATGGGACGAACGATTCCGCGTTTAAATTCGTCAAAATATACATTCGACTTTCTTTCAACCTACTTATTAGGTCTAATAATAGGTGTAATTTGTTGTTGGCCGATAGAACAACGCTACTGTGAACGAAACGCGTCCCACATACATATACATGTACTAATTAGAATTGAATACACCAAGCACGAAAGAAACGAAGTTTTTCATTCCTATACACGTAGATACCGTAAATACATGGTAATTGGATTGAATTGAATTGAAACGAACTGGCGGATATCACCAGGGGTGTGTTCAATTAATTTTTCTTAATTGGTCCGTTGTTAAAGTTCGTTATTGCGCCACGTATGATGAGTGGATATTTGTGACACGCATGAATTAACGTAAAATTTATTCGACCCACAGCAATTGGACGGAAAGTCAAGGGAATGGCTCGTACGTGCTGCTCAGGGCGATTACCAGACACTCGCCAAACTTGCTGCCGAAGAACCACGTCTCGCCAGGCTCAGGGTGAGTCGATTAACCTTTTAATAACTCTCCTGAAATCGGTTGTAATTTAACGCTCAAATTATACGCACAATGAAGAAATCTCTCGTTTCGAAAACCCGTTGCCAATTGTGTCGTAAAAGCGTTTTTCTTTCCAACATGACCATCGATTGTATTCAACCCTTTCATTCACTCGATATTTTGGCCTGAATTTCGTTATTCGAGAGTTTTTGGGGTCGCTGATCACGAATTTGATCGTTTTCAAATCGAAGATGGCGGATACAATACGCCGAATGTAAAATCGAAAAAAATATGAAAATTTGATTATTCCAGCCGAAAATTAGATTTTTACATATTTTAATTGCCATGCGAAGTTATAAAGGTCATTTAAAGTTGTAAATAAATTGTCATAAGGCTGGGATATGGAAATTTTTGAGGTGAGACGCTGAGCATACCACGATTACTCAAAGGGTTAAAATAGCTTTCCCGATTTTTTACGCTCTCCGAAAACCTTGCCCTACGTTTAAAATCAATCCAGACACAACAGATTTGCTACTTTTTGATGCGGATCGAAATTCCGAAAGATGAAGAAAGAATTCGGATTGACCGTTATTAGGTACGAACGATGAAAACTCCGAAAAGTTTAAATCGTTGGTCAAGAAATGGGAAAAAGAGTTTCTGGAATACATTTCCCAAATTCTACCGTTACTTGGTGGAAAATTTCCGAATTCAGAACTGTGGTGGTGTTACAGGGAAAGAACTTGCCATCGCATACTTTTTGATATTTATAAACAATCTTTATTTTCCTCTCATCCGCGATACAATCCGTTCCATGTCTACAGACTTACATCTGGCTCTTGTCCTCTTGGACTTAGCCCCGTTCTTCCATTCTTTCATTCTCTCGTTCTAACACTCAAGTCATCATTGGGGTAATAAACCCAGAAAAAAAATTTTTTTTTCAGTGCTGCTTTCTCATGAAACTGTTGCTTACGGTGAAGAACAAACTCCCACAAATTTCAGCCCGATCGGATAAGATTTAGAGGTCCCGCTTTCGAGTTTTCGGTCTTACTTTGAAATAACGCGTAAAAAAAATACTTACCTTGACTCACCGTCGATTTTGCGTGAAAATATAGAGAATTTTACAACAAGTTACAATAATTTTCAAAATATGCTAAACGGAAGAAAATATTCTACATATTGTTGCCTACAAAAACAGTCTCTTGATATTTGTCATTTTCGTCTATGTTTTCACGCAAAATTGACGGTGAGTTGAGTCAAGCATTTTTCTACATGTTATTGTCAATGTAAGTACGAAAACTCGATAGCAAACCTTCTAAATCTTATCCGATCTAGTTCAAATTTGCAGGGGATTTATTTTTCATCGCAAACAACAGTTTTACGATAAATCAGGAGTAAAATAAAAATTATTTATTACTTCGGCGAACGACCCTAGCGGCGACAGGAACCGTTCGACATTAGTCGTCGATCCGAGCCATCGCACCGCGAATTCATCAGCATATTTTGTAACGAGCAACGGTAGGTGGTGGGTGAATTATATAACTAGGTGTGTCGGAAACGCGGCACGGTATTCTCTCGGATTCGTGTTGTTGGGGGTAGAATTGAGTGAGTTGGCGGTTGGCGGCGGTGGCGACGGACTGACGGGGTTGTCCGGTCATCCTATCCGTTCGCCACGGATGGATCCGTTCGAATATCGCACTCCTATAGACGCCTAAAACAGGGTATGGAGCAGCCACTGCGGCTCCGGATATATACTCGGTTCCGTACACTGCAGGGCCAGGCAGGGTTGGTACACCGGGTAAATTCATTCCAACGTACAAGCCACCCCTTCCAGCTCTCTCGGCTTTACTCGGCTGCACAAGGCCTCCAGGGATAAATTGGCCGAGCCCAAACGTGTTTTCTGGATTACATGCAACGATAAGCATATATCTGCGTCGGTGCCATTTTTATTACACAATCCCCGATATATATATATATATATATATATATATATATATATATATATATGTATATGTATATACATGCGTATACACGCATATGTACGTGTCACGGTGGCCAAGCATCTGGAAAACCTGAAAAACCTGGAAATATCAGGAAATTTTTATTTTAGTCCTGAGCAAAACTGAAAATATCAGTTTTCCATCATAGGAATTGAAAAATATTTTTTGATGGGACAAATTTACTTTCTCATTTGTACGTTATATTTTTTGTCAATTCGACTTGAATTTTAAACGAATACAGAGTTGATAAGGCGAATGATTTAGATTTTAGTAACTAACTGGAACTGGGAAATTGTCAGGGAAAAGTGGATTTTGGGTTCTGGAAAACCTGAAAATGTCATGGAATTATTTTTCTCAAAAATTTGTGGCCAGCCTGACAGCCTGAAGCTTGAAAAGAATTGAATCCAATATTTCAATTCTCTTGTTCAGAGTTATCAGGAAATTTTTGGTAGTTCGAAGCAGAGAAAAAACGAATGAAAGACAATTTTTTGATAATCGTGCATTCACTTACTGTTCTTTTCTTCTTCTCGTAGATCTGAATGCAGTAGAATTATAATTCTGCAAATTTTTCCGCCGGATCTGAAGCTAAAATTGAATAATTTTGTCTAGGTAAGCAGTTTTCTCAAAATCCTTAGATCTTTCACGTACAGATGTAAGCTGAAAAATTATAGAAAAGCAAGAAAGCTTATTTATATCTAATTCATTTCTCAACATGGCAGAGAAAATCAATCGTGCTTATCGGCGGTTTAAGGAATATTTGTTTTCGGCTGTTTCGTTAACATTTGCCGTCGGGTCAGATCTTTCGTTGATATTACAAATTCCGTGGTGGAAATTCGTCGAATCTTACTTTCAACATCGAATACATCTAATACTTCCCAGGTTATAAAAATACATTGAAATTTGAAGAAGTTTGAACGCTGCTACCGTAGCAGCAGCAGGCTTGCTGAAAATTATTTATTCACACTAGCAGACCCCGATATATACGCGCGGGAGTAAAGGTCCCCGATCAACAGCGGCGTTAATTTAATTAGCGCGACGAAGCTATCGGCGAAAATTTCTATACGTATATATATATATATATATAGGTGTAGAACTGTAGGTATGTAGAATAGCTCTAATATATACATATAGTAATATGTATATGTATCAGGCAATTTCATCACTTAAAACGTTGCATATTCATCGATTCTGATCGTTACACCATCGCCGATTTGGCTGGTATTTGTGGGACCTCCGTAAGCCAGGCAAATAATCTCCGTTTTAAAAAAACCTCCAGCTTTTATGGCTACCAACAATTCATTCCTTATTCGACGATTGAACGACGAAGAATAAATAAATACCTACGATCGATTTGACGAAAAATTTAAATCATTTGTACCGATTTTAACCGTCGAATGAATTTGTTCGTTTATTTATATCCGAAATTGGAAAATGATTTTTTAATCTCATTGTTACAATTATAATCCTGCGAAATCTTATTTGAACAGCGTTAATTGTACGTAATCATAATTTTTTTTTTTTTTTTTTATTCTTACTTTACGGTACGGGAACTCTCCGTTGGCTCGTTGTTGAATCTACAATAAGCTGGGGTTAATTGTAAGATAAGTTTCGAGAGGAGAAAAATACTCTGCGCGATGATGTATCGGGGTTTCGAAATGCCCGCGAGAATATTATAAGCGTGTGTTTTATCTGGTCGCATCGCTGCTGTGCCGCTACCTTCGAGGTTTTAATAACGGGCGAGGCAATCAGGAGAGTTTCTCCGCGTCTCTCCCTACCCCGATAAATAATAACCATTTGTATCGGATTCTAATTACTTGGTCTAAACAAACAAATAAACAATACGAAAAGAGAAAGAGAGTGATAAAGCGAGAGGATAAGACTTTACTAACGCGGAGAGAAATAGTTAAACATAAAGAGTTTCGTTTTTCAAACAAGCCACCGGCTGATTTAAGGAGTGCCGGACCGCCCACCATGGCTATCGATCTATAAACTTTATTTCAACAAACCAACTACCGTACCAAATAACAAGATGACTTAACGCCGCGTTTCATCGCTTTTCTTATTTATCACCCTGGTTTAAAAGTCACGGGTCTTAAACCTCGGTTGCGATATACTTGAGAGATAACGATAAGAATACATGCGTTCTTTCAATTATTCGTTACTGCAACGAAGAAAAAAATTTCATTTCATTCGATCTTTATTTTGTAAGTGAAACTAACTTCAGCCATACAAGCGTGTGAAATTTTTACCATTTTTCACGTGCAGGTGTAATTGCCAAAACAGACTAGAGAGAAGTAATTAGCAGTTCAGTTTATCGATTTGGAACTTCATCTGATTCGATTCGTTTTTCGATTTCTCCACAGCTGTAGCAGTTTTTTCATAACAACGGTAAAACCGCCGTTGCACTGTCGATAAAATTTGAATCGCGATTTGAAAAACAACGAATCACTTTTTTTTTCGAAAACTACAAAATTGCACCGCTGTGAAACTTGTGCTTTATCCATAATTATTCAAATTTGCCAAGTACTCGCCGTTCTAAAAATCCTTCGTTTATACATCCTCCCGACTCAGCCTCGAGGATAGGAGTCATAAAAATGATCGGAGAATAAGAACGTAATTACCAAATTGAGTGAATCGATTTCCCTGATGCGGGATTGTCCGGCAAAGACTTGAATCGTAAGGATAAGTTCCGAGGGCATAAATCAAAGGACGAGGTTAATTTGTCGAAAGGACTGTGCGGCTCGTCGAAGATCGCTGCCGCGGGCGCCGCGAGGTTTGCCTTCCGTAATTCCACACGATCGTACACGCAACGATGATCGAGAAACTCGGCGGCAGCTAAGAAAAGCAAGAAAAGATAATTACACGCATAAATCAGGGTGTTAATATTCGGGGGCGTTCGCTCCTGCGCGCAACTCCGATACCCCGGATCCGGTGTATGGAATATAATAGGAACGAGCCTCCGTAGATCATCTCTCTCTGCCCCGATGGTCCGCCTCCTTGTTAGCGAGGTTTACTTAGTCCTTCGTCGCTCCTACGATAGGCGTTACGCCCGCTAATGGCCCCCCGGTAACGAACTACCGAATACTCCCCCCTAACGAATCGACTAAATACGCTCTTTCTATTCATCTTCACCTGTCAACCCCCGGGGCACTAGACGGTGATCCTGCCGTATTCCTGCTGGCTTGGAAGGATATCTGTAGGTACTGGAAAAAACGACGGGGCGGTGTTCAAGTTGCGTATTTGAAAAGTTCCGTTAAAGCGCCTGATTCCGAATTAATTGATGGCGAAACTTGAGGTAAAGAAAATGAAAGCGTTTTGGAAAGGACTAAGTTTCGAATGGTCGGAAAGACCGAGGCTCAAAGTTTCAAGACGGTTGCAAGATTTCGAAAAGTTGAGTTGCAACGGACCAAAATTCCGAAAATTAAAGTTTCGACGGAGTGAAATTCTGTTAATTAAAATATACTCGCTCAGTGTAGCTTACTCAACAAGTGAGAGTAAAAAATCAGAAAACACGAGATCGGAATTAAAGGGATTCCGAACGTATAAATATCGAAATTCCAAAACAAAGAAACATCAAAGTGGTGAAATTTCACTAAGCCAGAAATTCACGGGACTGAAAATTTTCGTTCAGTCGGAATTTCGGTGTTTCAGATTTTTTAATTTTCTCATTTTCGCGCTCTCGCAACTTTGAGCTTTTAGGATCATTCGAAACTTTGATGTTTCGTCAAAGTTTGATTTCTTTGTTTTAAGTTTCGCCACCAAAAATTTAAAATTTTGGCGCTTTCCAAAGTTTTCAAATTCGGAATTTCGATCCCGCCTCAAAAACGACGCGCAAGTAGCCGCAAAAAAAACCCGCAGATTCAAAGATTCGTAACGATTAATTGAAATTTTTATCGTCTTTCATTTTTTTAAATTATAACGAGACGAAAGTTATCTGGACATTTACACTCGACGAGTTGGAAAATCCTAGAAGAGTCTGGCAATCTTAGATTCTGAAATGAATGGTAATTCTGATCAATCAGCCGCCTAGACAGAAAAGATCAAATCGATTTTGCTACACATTTTCGATGCTTTGTTCTTTATTTCAGCCGACGATCAATTTCCAAGGTACAGATGTTTGGACTCAGAGTCTAGTAGAGTGTAATGTTCTTTTGAACTAGTTTATTCTGCTTGGTTTCATACTTTTCGCAGGATTCTAAATTCTGAAACCAAATTCTTACGGTATTCAATTCTCATTTTTCTGTAGTAGAAATCCTGCTTTGTCAGTTTGAACATACGAGTTCCTCAGAAAGGCAATTTTTTTTTTTTTTTACTCTTTTGAAAAATTATTTTTACTCTGAATTTTGTCATAAAGAATCACAGAAGTGAAAATAATTTTAGCCAAAAATTTGACGAGAAATGGTAAATTTAGTGATTGATTTTTGAAGAACCAAAAAATGACTCTCAAATTCTTGATAATTATCTTAAATTACGCGGCTTTGAATGTTTGGTCTCTTTGTCTGGATCTCTTTATTAGACCCATGTCTATCGATCCTCCCTGAAAAATTGAGAATCAGACGAAAAATACAAAAATGGTGATCAAAAAACGCAGCCTTAAGAAGAAATCCGGACATTTGTTATCATAAAATCGTGACAAAATTTTTTAGGGTTTACATTTCAAGGGGGGATCTATAGAGAGGGGTCCTAAATAAAGAGATCCAAACAAAGAGGCTCCGGATTGGATTATCTGTTCGGTTGAAATCGTCGTACAACCCAATTTCACCTCGTTGAAATAATTACGTCGGACCGTCCATGTGATTGACCTCGGAACCATGCCATCATGCAACGTAATGATTCCCAAATATGCCAATAAACACCCGAGAAAGTAGGATCCGTTTATATTCATTTCTACCATTGTTACAAACAATCAAAGTCCCGCAAAGTTTCAAAATCTCGAACCTCTACGGTCCCCTTAAAGAAGTTGCAACGAAAGAATACGCGGAAGAGGAAAAAAAATCTGGTTTTAAAAATTTTTGGAAGTCGACTTGCATCCGTAGGCGTTCAGGACTGTTGCGCACCCGTGTCGGCGAGTTAACGAAACAGGATCGGCAAGGGGGGAAGATTAGTCGTGTCCTTGGACCCAGAAACGAGATATTTCGGTCAAGAATAGATTTTACGAGTGGCACATAGCTAGGCGCCAGAGAGGCGTCATCTCGCCCCGGGATCAGCTCGCAAGGGTGCCTGTTGCGAGAAAATCTAAAATTTCACTCTCCGCCCCCCGTTTCCCGGTCCTCCCTCCCCCCCTAAAACCCCACGCGCCAAGGGTGGCATGGCTGACCCTTTCCGCCCCGGGGTAAAAAACAAAAGACTTTGTCGAGAAGTGTCGTTTTGCCAGAATTTATCCCCGAAACTCCTCTTCTTCCCCTTTTGTCCCCTCCTCCTCCTCCCCCCCCCTCTCTCCAGCCTTTCTTTTCCTATTTTTTGATCGCACTTCGCCTCTCCTTCAGCTGCTTTGTCCCAGGCTTTCGCACAATTTTGACTTGTAGACGCCAATTAGCCGGGTTAGACACGCGTAATGAGTTAGACCGCATCCGCGTAACCAGCGCGCCTTGAAACTTGTGATTCTTTCTCGACATCCGGTGACCGTATCTCTTAGCGCCTTTTCCCGTGCTCCAGAAAGAGTTAACAAACCCTCGACATCTGCTATGAATTTTACGTAGGTATTCATTCGTTCATTCATTCGTCATTTGTTTGTTCGTTTTCAGTATTAAATTTACAAGTATAAATACAGTAAACTACAACAGAGGTAAATGTTATTACGTGTTTGTTGGACTGGACTATAAACTGAGAAACTATAATTATTAAGATGTACAAACAAATTTGAACTATAGTGCAATATCCATTGATGACAGTTCAATAAATTTATAAGTTACCAAAAATATATAAAATTCAGCGCACGATGTTTCATTTGTCATTTATCTATAGGATTATAGCTATTTATTATGTAATTAATGACAATATTTATCGCTTTAATTTACTTTTAACACGCGTTTCATTATTGATGATTTTAATATCATTACGTAAATCATTGAATCAGCAAATTACCTGTTAATATAACTATTCTTACTACTCACAGTCTTAAATCTTGTAATCTGAATGTTCTTATGCTTGGTTATACTGTCAGAGTTTAAAAATTTATCTTTTAATTTATTATAATGAAATTTCAAAAATTCAAGAACAAAAAGTTGCTTCAGGTTTAAGGGAATTTTGAGCATCGTGAATTGATTTTTCTTTATAACATTTAAGATTCCATTTGACAATCGTTGTTATAACATTAGATTGTCAGGATAAATACCTCCACAAGCTATGATCCCATAGCTTATTATGCTATGGAAAAATGCATAGTACGGCATTCGGAGAGTTTTAATTGCCATTATTTTAGATATTTTATGGAAAATAAAGATCAAGTATTTCAGTTTGCTCACATATATTAGACTGGCCATTCAAAAAAAAAAATGTTTATTCTCAAAGTTGAAAAATTTTCAGTTAACTTTAGAAAAATAAGATTCTCAAACTTTCAATTTTCAATTCAATTTTTGTTTTCCTTATAAAATAAGATTATATTTGTTTTCAGACTCTGATCTTTTCGAATTTTATAACGATTCAAAAAAATCAAATGGTACACAAATAAATCTGAGATTGAAAATACTTTTTACGCAATATTTTCAGTTTTTCATTATTATTTTTTTCATTATGGAATATTCGACATGGCGTTCATAAAAAAAAAAAAAATATAGTCCAGCAATTAGTCTATAAAAAATTTAAAGAAAAAAAAAATAAAAATTACGGATACCCTTTAATGATAAGATAAAGCATTGAAACTTTCAGGATCTTCTTTTTTCAAAGTTAACCGAAGATTTTTCAACTTTGCGCACAAACAGTTTTCTGAACAGCCGGTCTGACATACGTATACATCCAATATACATACGCACACCCACAAACTGTATATAATATAATTTACAAAATTAGCCTAGCCGTCGTGTTAAGCAGTTGCTGTCAAATCGCAAAGCAACCGGGCGGTTTTCATAAGTGCTTTTAAATTATTACCTTCTCGATTTTGTCACGTGTGTGTAAAGCCGACTATCGTGCCTTTGGGACAGACTAACGAGCCACTGTTATATATTTATTAAGTGGCCTGACGTTTGTCCGTTCGCGTGTCACACGGCCGAGTTTGTATAACAGGTAGATGGACGCGTATCAAGCTACTCCCCGTACGCCTTCTGTGTTATAAACCGCCAAAGTTTTTGGTATTTAAACGAAGATTAAGGAGACACGCCGCGGTCGGCCGGCCGGCCGGTCGTTCGCTTCATCCGTTGGCTGAATTATCGCCAAGCTGTATCATCGTCCCTTGCTCAACACACCGACTAGAGATCCTTGTTCCCCGCTCCTTGGATCGGATCGACGTATGCGTGAACGTAGGTACGACGCACCGCACACACGCAAGAGCGGCTTTACAAAATAAGTGAATCAAGAGGGCATAAAGATTAGACATAAAACAGGGCCTTCAGGCCCCGGCGCGGCGCGGCGCAATCAGCCCCGATCTCTCGTTATGTAAATCATCATCGCTGCGATGGTAATTTACCGACAATGAGTACAAAACACCTAGTGATATAGAGCCACCCTTATCTCGCCTCTCGCTTCTTCGATCAACGGGTCAACCGTTGTTGCGGATTCAATTGCGATTTCTGCTTCCTTGAGAATTTTACACACTGAGAGAAATTTTTAGTTTCGGTTACCGCCCAGTCCTTGACTATTTTCATTTTTTACCACAATCGAAGAATATAGTTCTGGGTACGAAGTGAAAATTAGTTTTCTAGCTGTTACCGGAAAGTCTAGTATCCGTTACTATTCTTTCTCGTTACGATCACTGTTACTATATTTTTTTGCAAATGTTGCGAATATTTAACGCTCGTGGAACGATAAATTGACGTTAAAGCCTTATTCAACTAAAAAGGTAGAGTAAGCCTCAACAACTGATTTTGCGCTGCAATTACCAAAAAAGGATCGGCAATAGCTCAAAATGGTTAGGCGTACCTCATTTTTCGTAACTCCAACAATATTCAAACAGTTTCTTTTAACGATACCTGTTTTACGGAATTTTTCTAGTTACTGTAACAAATGAAATTTTTCTCAGTGCATCGATCCACGGCTGTATCCGCATGGCCGTTATAATCACAACGAAAAACAAAAAAACCAACAGGATATCTCAAAAATGTACGCACGAAAAAAAAGAAAAGGAAACACCGAATGACTGCCACAGTTTCTCTTTTCTTTTTTCCCTTTTTTTTTTTTTATACTTTCCTCTGTCTGTTTTCACAACTGGGAAATACGGGTCTGCCAGTCAGCGTAATGCCGGCGTAGGTACATTTAGGCGGGTAGTTGTGTGCTACACGCTCACGGATCGCTGCGGTGAATTATAAGAGGGAAAAACCTCGCGGATCGCGTGTCGATCTACGAGGAGATATATTTTTACCTTTACAGGTGTATCACGTTTGCGTAGAAAACAAAGCCATTGTTTGTTGTGTTCTTCGTTACGCGCCCTCCCGGTTCATGCTTATGTCCATTTCTTTCTTTCTGTATAACTCTCTTCAACACGGCTCCGTTCTGCTCGAAGTTTCGGACGTGAAACTCATGACGACATCGGACCTGGTCGACCTAGATTTTCGACTCTGAATTTTTTCCAGGGTGTCCGGACACCCGGTTTTGTTTCCCGGACGAATAGCCGAATTGTCACCTGGAAACGTATAGTGCCAAGTAACGCGAAGTCGGAAGGGATCCTCCGATCACGACGATGACTCATAAAGCTGACGGACCCTCGGAATTTCCTCGGTGTGGGCTTTTGAAGATCTTAACGGTAATTCCAGACGTCGTTTGGCTATTCCCTATTCACGCCTGATCCCGGGTCGCGGGTATCTGATCGGGGTGGTTAAGCAGCTCGTTCGTCGAGTGAGTATGCACCTGGAAGGAAGCGAGCGATCCTCTCGAACGGTCCGACGTCAAAGACGGAAGGGTTTTTGAATAATCGTATATTTTATTACCCTGCGGTCAATCCCTTCCGTTGAATAACAACAAGACAATAGTAATAAATAGATAATAAACTGCACGTGGAGAGACGGGCGTGAGTCGTTGTGACGTCATGAGAGGCGATGCCGTCCCGCGGGCAGAACGAGGCACGTTCACGTGTATCATGGTCGAATATGGCGTGTAACAAGGAGATGCCCACGTGCTCGGAGGTACGACTCTACAAGTTTCGGTGGAAGCCGTCCGTCTGCAGGGTGGCGGACGAACTTTTTTCGGTAATACTATACACATACAAGTGGGTTGATGAATTTAAAAAACCTCATTAATATTTCAATGTCAACGGGGAGCAATTTTGTCATTTATACCCGCCGGCGTATAAAGCGGTTAGAGGTAGGTACCAGCGAGTGGGGCTTAGAAGGAGGGGAGGACAGAGAGGCACCAAGACTGCGGGCAGACTGGGTGAACCGGTCGAATTTTTTAGGGTAATTACGCGGTGCCGGGTGCGTGGCCTGCGACGAAAAGGCAGTTGATCGTATATCATATAAACCGGGAGGCGGTGTGGTATCATGTCACGCCGGCTCAGATAAGGACATGGATAAGGATCCAGGTTTCATTTTTAATGCGAGTCACAGAGTCATTACCGCGCTATTGTCATCGTGAACACTGAGTGCCGCCTCGATGTCCTGCACCTTTTCCTTGCCACTGGCTACTCTGCTGCACCCTGGCCCTGGACTGCGCAACTACGGCCTAGACGAGTCTCGATTACGCGATGTTATTTCCTGAGGAACGACCTACCGCTAATGCTGACATTGAGTGCTCACTTCCAACCGAAACTCCCTCACTTATTTGATTTTCCTCGATTTCCCTCGGACTTTCCTTTCTGTCTTCCTTTCTTCTTTTCTTCTTTACGTCGCGTCTTCTCTTTGACCGATCTCGTTAACGCCGACGTTCGATACGTCGACGTACCTCACACGTCCAATTTGAAGCGTTTAAGGTGTCAGTATAATGGGGGAAAAGAAAATCGACTCATGGTTGATGGAAGTCTGTTGTCTGGCAAGTTAAGGCATCGTCGTTTTGAAGGGGGGATGTAATTTGGCGATGTATACTGGGAAGAAAAAATTATTCAAATTTTCTCAGGGCCTAATCCAAAATTTGAATTTCTGACTCTGTAGATAGTAGAAACATTGTTCATCCCGACAATTCTCTCCCAACAAGATGGCCCGATTGAATGTAAGAATTACCAGCTGAAATCTAATCATCGTATATTTATGGTTAACTTGAATCACAGTTCTTCATGATCATAAGTGATTGGGTATACAGGCGACCGGAAGTCCGTCCGAAGGATCAGGTCCAAATGGTGAAACTCATAAAAATTCAGGCTAAACCGTTGCCAGCCCATCGTCCTGGCCGCTCGTTAGTGGCGAGGACTGTAGATCAGATCGGTGATGGTGATGGAGAAAATATCAGTCCCTGCAGTTGCGAGACCATTTTTTCTCGGGGACAATGAATCTGAATGCTTTTCAACCTGCGTGCCTTGTTGTTTTTTCGGGAAACTTGTACGAACAGCGTCATACTTGCTGCGACATCGTAACTTCACTCGTAATTCAATTGATCGGTTTATCTTAACCGATCGCTCTTTCAGGTCCTCGAAGAAACGCGTCAGATTTTGCAACCTGTGACGGTCGGGGGAATGCGGAAGCAGACTTTTGCGGGTCATTCTTATGGAGCCCGATGAAAAGGTTCAGCGTGGGAATCGTGTCGCGGTTTCGTGCAATCTGAACGATAGTTTCAAACGAGATCGTGCCTGGCCCCCTTCCAATTCTGATCCGGCAGCAACGCGGTCGCAGATCGTAGTTTCAACCGATTTCGCTAAATTCTTGTGGCACCCATCTTCTTGCCTTCTCCCCGACTCCCCTCTCCCTCCGCCTCATCCTTCTCTCTCGTCTCTTCCCGTCTCTCACACTCGCTCCTCCGCAATCAGATACAGGAAAACAAGATGGCCGCTAGCCAGTAGAATCTCGCTTGGTGCCCACGCGCTGTCGAATGTTGTAGAATTCTTCAAGGAAACAGTCAAAATTCAAGCTCATCTTCCATCGATTAAATGCTCCGGGTAGGATAGATGCATCAGTTTTTATCAACGTTCGTTACGTGTAATCTGAGGATATGACCATAGATGGTAAATGGCTGCTTTCAACTACGGAAACCATGTATTCAAAATTTGTGTCAAAAATTCGCTCATAGTCGGCTGTTAGTCATGAATCGACTAATTGTAAAGATTAATAATTGAATTGTTGAATAAAAATTTTTACGAAGGTGGCCACAAATGCTACAGTGAATACAAATCAGGCGTCTAACTTATTCGGTGGATAGATGCGCAACTTCTGCTAAAGTACTACTAACACTGTGTCGGCCTACGTCGGAATAAAAAATTTTAGGGTGTAAAACTGCGACGGTTTCGCGAGTCGAGTTGCGTAAAAAATCCAATATCGCTCTCCATGTGTATATATATATATATATATATATATATATATATACATTTCGGTATATAAATCGTCGAGAGGCAGTTCGGGAACGGATCAGCGAAGCCAACGTCCCAACGTGCAGCCCTGCCTCCCTCCCCCTTTTGTCGACGATATTTTCCAACGAAATATTTTAACAGGAGTCCGATGTCGATTCCCGGATTATATCCATGCGCTTCTGTTCGCCAACGTGTTCACCGTATTGAATCCAAGCGGGGGTTACGGCGAAAGGGGCGATAGGATTGGACGGCGAAGAGTGAAGAGGGAAGGGCCGGGGACAGGCGGGGGGGCTTGGCATCGCTAGGTCCCACGGATCATGAACGATATTCTGCATGGTTGCCGAGGGGTCGTTGGGTATTACAAAAAATATCAATTAAACACAAAAGCGAAGGCCTGTGTCATCCGATAATGGTGAAATTTGTTTAGTCCAGGGCTCAAAATAATTATTCTCTTGCGGCTAAGCGCCGGCTAACTCACAGCCGTGTCTCGTGTATTGTTTGTTTGCATCAATGCGTGTTTTTTTTTCTTGCCTGTATGTGTGTTCGTGCTGCAAATTCATCTCCACCGTGTATTCGTTGACAAAGTATCTCATGGAACTGAAAGCACTTCGGACATTCGTTCAAGCAGTACAAGTAGAAGTTCCTCTTGAATATGTACGAGGCTAATCACTAGCGCAGTTAGGAATTGCGTTACAGCTTGACAAAAAGTATTCTGAACTAGCTTGAAATCCATTCCGAGTCATCTTATTCCGTTTGAAGTCACTTCGAGCCATTACAAAGTATTTAAAATCACACTTTGATGTATATTGAGATCTTCACGTCATTTCGAGCGTTTCGGTCAGGTTCAAAGAAAAAAGTATCAACCTCACTGCTGTCAGGATTGAACAAGACAGACTTGCACAAGATCCAGTTTTTAAAATGGAAAACAACGACTGGAAGAAGACTCGCCGACTCTCCAAATGTACAGGATTGAGTAGCAGATGTAAACCAAATCATTCAGGAACATCAGTGATTCAAAATGATCACTCATCGTCGCTGAAAATGTTTCGAATCTTGCACTAAAACTTTTTCGTCAACCTTTCAAGTCGGTTCACCAGGTATAGAGGCGAATACCGATGGATGAATCGACGTGTATATCAACGTTACGGTACGGTATCGATACGAGTCAGCTCGAACAGGTCCTTCGAAATCAACCGAACAATCGCCTCGCAGCGATACAGATTCGAAGTTAGCATTATGCCGCCGGAGACGTATGTTGTACATACAAGCAGGATCAACCGTTGCACACATAGAGAGGCTACCGACTCCGCTCAAGGCCCAACTGGGCTTTCCTCGCGGTGGCTGGTTCATTAGCGCGTGTCGTTTGATTAATGAACGCCTGCGGACGGAGACTCTGGCTTCTACCACCAACCCTCCCAACCCCCAGCACCAACCTCCGGCTAATGTCCCGTTCCGTCAAGAAGAATCGAGTGCTTTTTCGACCCTCAATATAAAGCCGAAAGGAATACCCGCGGCTCTTCTGGCAGTTGCGAGATTGCGGAAAAATCCGCTCAGGGTGTTTGTTCGATTTGATTCCGAAACTGGAGTGATTACCTTCACGGTTTTTGGTATATATTCGGGTGGAACGTTCGTGGTATTCCAACGGCGGGGTTGAATTGTTAATGGACCAAGTTGGAATGACTTCATTTGAAACCAGCACGCGGAAGAAAGCCTGTAACTAAACATTTGCGGGATTTGAGATCGCTGCAATCACTTCCAGACAAGGATCTTGATGAAAATTTCTTACTTTTTGAAGCAGGAAACAGCCCTACGGCTCGTCAATGACCGAGGTTGAATAGCCGTTCCCTAATGAGGCGATACGTCATAGATTACGCGTGCCGTTGAACACCGTGAGATGGAGGTATATACATATATGCGGGTGGGGCGAAATAGGATGGTCCTTGAGAGCGTTGAGAGGATATCTGGAGGACCTCGAAGGGGTCGGTCGTCCTGGAGTAGTGTAGGCGAACGGGGGTTAATTTATTCATCCGGTGAGACAATGGCGGATCAGTTACACGGTGACTGGACCGTATATTAATGATACCTACCTACGAAGGTCTTCGAGCCCGAAAGGCCGAGGCGCAGGCGGCGCCCGACGCACGCTCACCCTTTATACACCTTTGTCTAATGGCGGCAGGTCTCGGGCCAAGGATCAGGACGCGGAGGACGAGGATGGCGGCGGCGTCGATGCGACCAACCTCGAGTGTATAAAAAGGGAGAGCGCGGGGTCATGGCAGAGGAGAAAGAAACGAGAACCGAAAAAAAAGGAGAGGAAGAATGAATGAAAGAATCGGGAGAGGAGGAGAGGAGAGAAAGAATGACGCCCACGCGTTATGCTAACGCTGCCGACACCGGCTGGGTGGTCCAGCGTTAAAATCTTGGCCAGCCCCGCGCGTCACCCTCCTGGAAGAGTGCGCTGACCACAGCGACGACATCCCCGTCGAATTATACGCCACGGAAACTTGCGCATCCAGCTCTAATTCGAGGATAGAAAACGTGAGTAATGGCGGCACGCGAAGCACCTTGTTCGTACCCATTACGTACACGGCGTCGGACCGTCGCTGTCCGCATCTCATCCTCACCTCTCACAAATTGTCCGAATTCACCTCCCGCCTGGTTCCCAGTTGTCCCGTGTATCCGGGAATTTGTCCGCCATGCATATTGAACTTTGCTTCTCATGACCGATTTTGAAGAAGCGTTACGAAATTTGGTTTCACGAGACTAGCTCAGGAAAAATCGTTTGCTTGGTAATGATTTTGTATTCCAGACATCAGTCTCGGTTGTCTTCGGCCGTACAAGATTCACGAATTTTGACTAAACGGGGGACAAAAGAAGTTAAGTACGTTTTATCTGACCTGAGTTGAGAATTAACTGTTGTACACTTTGAAGTATTAGTTGAAGATGCGGGCGGCCAAGAGCGCCATTAAGAAGAGACAAGCAGGGATCCGTGATCCTGTGAAAAGAGTAGGAGAATGAAATGAGAAGGATGCAGAGTAGGGAAGGCGAGTCGTGAAAAAAATAAAGTAAAGAAAAGGTGAGAGGCGGAGGTGTGAACGAGGTCCGCCTCGATGGTCTCCCGCGTTAACTCCGCTAGTCGTTGGTCCCTGGAAGAAGAACCCGACCATTGCAGCTTCTTCCCCCCTGTCAACACCATAACCTGACTGCTCAACCCCCTTCGAATTCATTCGGATGATCCTATCTTTACTACGTTAGTATATAGAAGCGCCCATTCATGGGGTAACCCGATCGTCAATGGACCGAGTGAATTAATGAATGGTAAATACGTCGCTGTAAGTGTCCAAGGGCATTTTACGTCTTCATGACGTGGCAACACCTCGGCCCGTTGTATTATTTCCCCGATTCTTCTCTGGCGTGTAATAATTTTTCCATCATCGTCGGAAGATACAATGAAATTTCCTTCGCGTACACCGATCGATCCATCCGTGCATCGGTTCGTTATTGTTCACCTTTCGATCTTCATTCGCGATGTATTCTCGGATTCGAGAAATTCGTCAAACCTTGGAATCGATCTTACGCACTGGGCGGCGTTCAAGGTGTGGTAGATGAATTATCGTACCGTCGATGGAGCTCACCGTCCGGTTATACTTCGTAGTAAATTAATCCGAAAGATGCCGACATTTTATTCAAATTTTATTCAACCACTTTAAGCACCGTTGTACACTAGTGCCAAGCCATTACTCACGTAACGCGGTTTCTTGCGTGTATACCTACAATCGAGTTCTTGCTTACATACCTTGTTGTTGACTATAAATAATTGTTTACCATCCGCCATCGACGTTCGTATTTTCTATCGTATACGACAATGGCGTCCGAATTGTGATACACACGCGTAATTTTTCAAACAGTGATACCCGGGATCTAACTCTACGTGACTAGGAAATGAAACGGTGGTTTTGTTTTTGATGAGGATAACGGGGTTTTTGTATATTTAGCTAAAAGTCCGAGGAGGGTTCGTTCTGAAGGGGTGATGTGGAGATGGATGTAGGGGGGTAGCAGTTTCTTGGGAAAAAGATACCTGCTTCAGAGGCTTTGCAGCCTCCGTCTCTTCCTCCTCCTTCTCCTCCTTCCACGTATAGCTCCACGGAAATTTCTTAAGCACCATCTCAGACTTATCGACGTTTTATTGGCGTCGTTCCTCAAAAACACGTCGTTCGTAAAAATGTCACGCGTTTTGACAAATGCCAGGCAGGCGCGCTGCGTTGCCTTGCGTTGCGCCGCGCTGCCTCATCGGCACATCGCACTGTCGAGAGAACGGAGCGAAACGAAACCCTAACACGTTGCCGCCGTTCCCAAACAGCCTTCCTTTCGGTAATTTTAAAAACCCCCTCAATAAAGTTGTATTGTTTTTGTGGCATTTGCGCCGTTTTATGCCAGCAATATAACTTTAACAACTACCCGTTTCGTGACTTTGTGCTTCTCGGCGCCAGCCAGCAGTCTGGGGTGTCCCCTCGGGCCCCGAAGAAGTATTTCGGACCCAACCATCGCCGAGGAGCCAACCGTAAGATCTGCGACCGAGTGCTGCAAGAATCCCCCTTCGCCCTTCATTCTCCTCGCTCTACTTACAGCCAAGCTAGCACACGAACAAGTCCACACTTGCACACCCTCTTCTTCTCTTATTCTCCGGCCGACGGTAGACCCTCGTAAACTTTTTTACCCACCTTGGGAGTGGGTTGTTGGTTTTTTTTTTTTTTCTTCTTTTTTCTTCTCCCTATCCGTTCTGCAAACTGCTTCGACATCCAAAGATTTAATTTGGCCCCAACTCTTTATGTCGTTCCACTTCTCCTCGATTATTCAGCACTTAGCCAAGAGACTCGTGGTTGCTTGCAGGGCGGGGGTTTTAGATTAGAACAAGGTTACCCGTAGCTTTTGCTCTTTCGCTTCTTCTCATTCACTCTGCAACGGGCTGATGCGACAATTTTCCCTCTTCCCTGTAGTCAATTCAGACTTACTTAGGTTATACGTGCACGCAAGTGACGACTGCCAAGTGAGACGTGTATCGCGAGGCAGAAGGGAACGTGTGGAGTGAAACGAGAGGAAGAAGAAACAATCCGGTGAGAAAGTCTCTCATCTCCTTTCGACTGAGATGCATCTATTTGTCTCGGTTCATATCTCTGGATCTAGGCGCGGACCAGCAGCCTGGGGTCTCAATTCTCGTCCCGAGACTTACAAATTGGGCTTTTTTTCCATCCACTTGAATATATTTGCCCCCGCTCGCACAAACCGACCTAATTGGCTCAACTCCTCTCTTCTCCATTCTCCTCCCCCTCCATCGCTTCAACTCTCTTCGCTAGTTTGCTCTTTGTTTCTTATCGAGTTTTTACTTCTTTTTTTCCACCGGATCAAAAGTCATACCGATGACGACAAAATTTCATTTCGCTCTTCTTACTGCAGGGGAATGAAGGAGTGAAAGCTCGTTCTTCTCTTGTTATCTTTACCAGCCGAGGATTTGTTCGGTTAATTAAACACCGGCTACTTATGTACGCTTTCATCCGTCGCTCGGTCCTCGCCTTCGCCCATATGCTCATATCCGCTTATCTGCATCTACCTAAAACAAAACCTGGATCCCTGGCAACCACGGGACCTGCTTCGGCAGCGGGACGGTGCGGTTATCGCTACGGTAAAAGTGTCGCGATAGCGGTGAGTCTTGGACGGCCGTAAATATACCGACGCGAGAACCATTCATTGACGCCTTTTTCGAGATCCGGGAACTTTGTCTCCGGGATACACAGGCTGACCTCCTGAATACATACCGACCTACGATCATCGGAGATTCTATCAATATACGACCGGGTCTCTTCACCAAACACCGTGTACGACTAAACGCTTGAGATATCGCCAACCGAGGACTCGCCGAGACGTAGATATGTGATTAAATGCTTTATTGTGCACCTTCAAAATCTCCTTCCTATTCTCTCTCGGACCTTAGTTTTCATGATTTGGACTATTCGTCATTGTTTCTCCAGAAAGAATTACAAGTTTTATTGGAAGCTGTTTTTCTATCCTCATAGTTCTACACTTAACTACATTCCAAGGCCAAAGATTCCTCTTGTCATTGCCATGCGCTCTGTAACTCACCATTATTCTACACCATTCGTTGGCGCGTAGAAGCGAGTTTTCAGTCTGAAAATAAACACATTTTCGATTGATTAGTCGTGGGAGATTTTTCATTAACTTTGAATGTAGTGTTTCTGAAATGATCGATGAAACGTTTTCGAATTGACACAACTGTTTCAACATTACTTGGTAATGCGAGGAAATGAAGGCTGCTTTTACGTCTGATTGAAAGAAGTTCAAGGCTGTTCGAAAACCTTAATCACCGATTTCAATTTTATCTCTGAACATCTTGAATCAGATTTCGCGTAATTCTTTCAGAGAGTGTATGAGGAGCCGGTTCGAATTGGAGAAGATATTTGTGTGCAGGGGCCGTAAATATGCTCTGGTGCATGCACCGCGGGTTGGGAGCAGATATGATATTGTATCGAATAAACATATAAAAGAGTAAAAAGTATAAAGCGTGGAATGAATCCCCAACGCGAACTACTAACACAAGGCGTGTATAAATTTGACAGTGTCGATGAATAAAGAGGGTCTCTGATCGTACCGCGATTCATAAACTATAATAATAATTATTCAACCTTAAACGTATGCAGGTACGTATGGACCGGGGTGTAATACATGCGTGCTGGGAGAATGTCGATATGCGTTTACACATATCCAGGTACCCCGCATACAACACTCGACACATAATATCAGTGTTTCGATGGTCGTTCTCCACGACCTCGCCAAAACCCTGCAGCCGCGGGTTCGGATGCCCACCATAAGCGGACGGCGGATCCCTGTGAGGAGGACCCCTTGGTGCGGGAATGAGAAACGCGCTGAAGAGAGGGAACCGACGCCGTGGAACAGAGAGGATGGAGGACTGGGTGGGGCTCCCGCGGGACTCCGATCTTCGGAGCTTCGGGGCTTCGAGCCTCGCGGCGTGTATATGCTAATGTGAGACGAATGTCTCCTCCGCCACCCCAATACTCCACTGGGCAGAGAACCCAGCGAGCCTCTCCTCTATCTCTAAAGTCCGTGTCTTACGTCCACCTCGCGTAGGCGTGCGATTATTCTAAAAACTCAACACTCGATGCCGACCGATTTGCGCTCTTTTGAATCTCCACATTTCTTCTTTTTCTAACCGGACTCTTACTTCGCTCCAACCACGAAACCCATTCACCCGAGAACCCTTCGCTTGTAGTGTACTGAAATTATTAGCGTTGACATTGTTGTTGGACAGGTGGTAGGCATCGACGGCTCGTGAAATTCTCTGACCATTTCGTTATCTCGATGAAATTTCTTCACCCTTTGACCTCGTCGAGAGCTTGTAGTACATTCTACACCAGCGTCACAAATTGGACCTAGTCTCTCGTATGTCAATCAAAAATTTATTCGAACTAAGTAATAAACGTCTCTTCAAATTGCACTTTCGCAAACCTCCAGTTGTCCTAAGTCACTTTCCTTATATAGTATGGATTTAATGTCACAAGCTTGTCGCGATTATACGGAACTGAATTTAAGAAACAAGAATATATCTGAGTTCTCTTCAATGATGAAGAAATTTGAAAAAAATCCGACGATTTTGGATTTGGACTAAATTCCATTCTCGCTTCTTTTTGATCCAATTCTATCGATATCGTGATATGACGGAAAGCTTTTCACAAGAAAACAGCAAGTAATTCTAGATATACGTTGGGTCTGTTATAGATATTTTGTCAACTGTTGTCGTTTGACTTGAAAGATAGAAAAGCAAAAATCTCGCATACGAACTAAAGAGTTAACGACTTAAGTACCCGAACCACATTTCGTTCGTTATATGCAATAAGTACACATGGTTACACATTACGAGAAAGCTGAGAATAGTGCGGAAAGATACGCACCTCTGAAACGTTAAGGCGGTAGGCGTTTTCCCGAAAGAGAGAGAGACCAAGAGAGATGGAGAGCCAGAGAGCGAATACGGATAAGGAGAAGGAGGAGGAGGAGGAGGAGGAGGAGAAGATGGGGGAATTCTCTTCGGTGGGAATTCGTAACACGTGTAGCTCGAAGCTTTATGGTGATTAGCAGTATGCGGGGTATATTTCCGCCGGCTCTAGACGTCATGGCTTCCTCCTTTACCTCCGCCGCCTCTCCTCGGTTCTCTGCAGTTATATACCGCCGTGTTCTTGAGGACTCGCCAAGAGGAAGGCGGACGCTGCATACCCACCCACGGTAACGCCTCCCGCGACTTTCCACGCGGCTTATACCCACTCGACGCCGCGATATATGTGCTTTTCCTAATTCACTAACGCGAGCGTTTCTTGTCTAGCTTTCGGGAGGTATAACACACTACTCAACGATAGTACATGGCGTCTACAACAGGATTCCTGCTAACTCGGTTTAACTTTCTGAGAAACGACACCAAAGTTTTCAAGAAATTCGAGGCATTACACTGAGACAGAAATTCACTTCATCCAAGTAAACGGTTACTCGGGAAGTGTTAATATCTCGTTGTCTTATTTGATGTCGTGGTATCGATATGAAATTATACACCAACTTTACCTGCGTCTAGTAGATGATGCTCGATTCAACTAGACGCTCATTTGGTACCATACAGATTTTTCTACCAGTTCAGGAATGAAAGCGAGTTATCCATGTTGATAAACCAGCGACGTCATTATTTTCTATCAAATTTCTCACTCGTTGTGCAAGACACCTCGTGGTCTGATTTGGGCTCAACTTTTGCCGAAGGACATTAAGAGTGAGATAAACCTGGAGTGTTTATTATGCCTTAGAACGAAGAGGCATCTCTTAACAGCGACGCATGAGAATAAGACTGAGAAGACGGAGGGGTTGGCGTAAAGAACGTTGGGAAGTATATAACAACTAAATAGGTTTAGGGTCGGGGTCTCGGTCTTGAGGTTTAGGGTAGTACGACGTAGGCGGAGAACCTCCTAATTACCAGCACGACGTACAACCTCGTCTCGGGTGACGGGTGTATCCGGGTTAGGCTCTGGAAACTGTCACCGAGTCTTTCCCCTTCATCCTTCAGCCTCACTGATCCTTCAGGCTCCGGGTCCTCCGGGACTCGCCGAGGTTAGCGCCAGCCTCTTCATCGCCCCTCGTCTCTCAACCTGAATTTTCAGCAACGTTACCTTTTCACAAATCATCTTAAAACCATCGAATCTCATCGCTACGATAGTGGCAAATACTACCAATCAAACAGCACCTTCGTATACCTTCATTTTACGATCTGCTATGATCTAGTTGAGCAGAGATGTCGCAACGAAAGAAAGAAACGAAGGGGACCTAGAAGATGACGAAGAAAAAAGGAAGAAGCGTGTAAGCAAGTGAAAAATTTGTATTAGAATGTGAAAAATTTTGTGAAACACAAAACGCAACACGTGCGTGAAGCATGTGCAGCTCCTCTACGCGAGGATAATTCCTGAGTCACCGCGAAGGCATCCAGTTGACTATTTGGTGTAAACTGCCTGCCGCGCTACGCTTGTGTGCGCTTGGTTGAATTGTTTCTAAGAGAGACTCGGGCTGCTGCAAAGCCGCGCTCTGTACCCGGGACCGCCTCTTGGTTCCTTCGGGAATTCGTCTGGGACACGGGACGCTAGCTGTCACCCAAAACATTGACCACCACACGTCGATCCCGGGACTGCCCACTACGGTGTAGTGTTACCAAGGCAGACATTTTATCCCGAAGACCAAGAGTAGGTATACAAATATACGCATGTATATGACATGCGTCCTATTGCGTGCAGTTCGGTTCACCCACGTACCTGGTGACACGAAAATTGTTGCCCCTTGTCTTTAACTATGCCGGAATGAAATTCGCCATCGCGAACTTGACGTTGCCAACAACAAGCTTCGAGAAGTTCGTCGAAGGCTTTGAATGGATTCGAAAAATTGACGTAGGGTTAAAATAGACGAGAAAAACCGTTTATTATGTATCCCGAACTGTCACGGCTGAATCTTTTTTCCGAGATTTGCGGACTCAATGAACAACGTCGTGGTTTTCGGACTTTTGGCAAAGTTTTACGATCCAAGAACAGCGGTCTTGACTAATCCACGACTTTTCTTGATGAAACGACTGTTAACTGAGCGAAAAGGTTTCATAGTACGTGATACAACGTGCATTCATTTGTATTCTGGGTAGGTTTGCAAATGGGGACGTAGATTTTTGTATACCAGGAAGCTGAAGACGCGACGGAGGTAACCAATCAACGAGAGCTTGATTAATTGACTGCAACGCGTTCCTGGACGCCCTCGAAGCCCTCGACGCCTCGACGCCTAGCCGGCGTCGGCCTGCTCCACCCTCTCGACGAGGTCGCCCCGTGGAGTTGGCGATTAACCAGACAAGTATTCGGTATTAAATCGCGGACTTCGGCTGGCCCATCATACGTGCCCGAGTCCATTCATCCCAGACCAGGACTGTGACGAATAGCGTTGGAATCCAAACGACTCGAGATCACCAGCCGAATCACGTGCTGATGGAAAAATTTCACTTTGGTATGCGTATCAATCAGTACCCACTCAAGAAAATGATTAAGTGACACAATTTTTTCAAACACCGTTTCACAGGCCTGACAAATTTTGCATCAAATGAAAATCAGATGGGCTAATTTTACGAATCGTTGCCCGCGCGCGTTCCTCCATCTGAAATCCCCCGAAAGCAGAAGAGGCTGTGTGCACGGCTCGAGTATCACGGGGTTATAAATCGTTTCCAGGTTTGGCACTCCCTCGCCGCCTGTCACGCGCTATCCTAACGACGTTTAACAAATCATTCCTCGAAAATCCGTGCAGCCATAAGACCCTGAGGGTGTTGGTTACCCGTGTGCTGCACAGATATGTCTACAAGTCCGCGTGTGTGCGTCGGTACGAAGGTTTCGGTGTGGGGCGGGTTGCTTCCTGGCGCCCCTGAAGCCGAAACCTCTTCGCTACCCGCTTAATTTGTATCAAAACATGCCAGACCGGGTCTCCGCATGACACTATACAGCTAAATTAGAGGGAAGACGGTAACGCGGTGAAACTGGCATCGGCGCACACAACATCAACCAGCACCGAGAGTAGGTATAACACGGAGATACCGGCGCACCTACAATGTGTTTCACATATGTCACCCGGGCGTTCCCCTCCTTCGCAGGGACAACCTGCGCCTATCTTTCCCCCCTTTCCTGTTAAAATTCCAACATATGATTCCTCTTGTACATAAATTAATTAGAGGAGCCAACCGTATCGCTGCCGCATGCGGCAGTATTTGCTGGCATTGTTCACCGTCCTCGTAATCGGTCCTGGGTACGTAATTTTCCTCCACTAAATGTTGCCTGTTGTCAAGTGACCAGCAACGAAAAGTAACGAAATTTCACCGAGAAATGTTACAAACATGATTTTTCGCCACGACTCCTCTGCCAGCCGAACATTGTGCGACTCGATCGTTTCCTTTCCAACGAAGTTTGCGGAACCGACAAGAAAATTGCGGGCTCGTTAAAAATTCCCTGCCGCGGAGCCCTTTTTCATACCGTTTTATAGGTATTACGGGTATTACGGGTATGTGCGTGGATCCTCAACCCTGAATATCGTTTCGTGCGTGTCATTCGATGCACGCGCGGCATAGTGATAATTATCACCTGCTGCACCGGACCCCTATTACACCATATACCCGGCTCTCTCGTGGAGCGAAATAGCAAAGTAGCGATTGTCCAATTATCACACTCGGGCACAGTTTGGCCTGTGCACCGCATCTCGCAGCATTGATCCATATCATGCAACAACCCCAGCGGCGACGTAGGTACCAATGCAGTTTTGGGACTTACTCTCGAACCTCCAAAACGCGTCGTTTCCTTCGGGCAGATCGTACTCGATTACCGCGAGTCGATCAATTTCCGTCGAACAATGTGGGTAACTTTTACCGAGTCATGGCAGCTAGGACCAAATCTCGATGCGTCAGCCGCGTCAACTCCCGCGGTGAAAATGACCTCGGCGAGGACCTTTTGTTCCTCCTTTGAACCTGTCGACGAGATACAATTTGCATAGTTTGACGCGGTCTTCTCTGGGTGCAGTACCACTCCACTCGTCGAACACAACCAGCCGAGTCCACGATCCACGAGGCTGAAGGCACAGCTGGATGACGACGTTTAGGAAGACGAAGACGAAGAAGAAGAAGAGGAGGAAGGAGAATCGGTATTCGTCCGCACCCTCGATGCCAGAAACGGCAGCCCTGCCGACCGGCATAAACCGATCATTAACGCGGTGCTATCAATCGAGGACATCGGGCCCGCGGCTGCGGCGCCTTCTGCCGCCAATTACAACATTCCGGGTTCTTCCTCGTTTCGTTATACCTCCGCAACTCTTGTTGTTGTTGTTGTTGTTGTTATTATTCTTATTCTCCTTACGCGTTCACCTTCTCTCCTCGTACACCTATTACAAACTGCGTGCGAACATCGGCCATCCATGAACCTCTGCAACGCGCGCTACCCGGCACACGCGATACTCTCAAAATTACACCGCACCGGCTTCTGTCAGCTTCAATCGCGTGTCCGAGATTTGCATACCTCGATTCATACTTACTCTTATTTCCGCTATGCTTGGATGCCGACTTACGTCCTCGTTTCCTCGTTCTGAACAATCAAAACATCGAAATTCGTCTACTCTTCTTTTGGTTCATCGGGCAAGTGTTTAAATTCAATTTGATACCTCGAAAGAATTGTTCTTGTTGAACAGGTTATGCTTTCCCTAAAATAAAAAAAAAAAAAAGTTCGAAATCAACTTACGCGTGTTCGAAAACTCATTTCAGCTGTATCAAATAGGGTTAAAGAATTAATTGTGCAAGAACTATCTCATCAGAACAAAAAACCTATTTTAAACCACCAACATATAAGTTTTATCCACGGAATGATATTTTGAAAAGCTGGTTTCTTGACAGACTTTCAAAATGTTCAGTTGCACTGGGGATCTAGGAGGGAAAAAATGGAGTCAACTCATCGTTAGAATCTTTAGATACTTGAAATTTTGAACAGTTGTTCTGAAATCCATGAAATTTTCAACTGGTTTGAAAATTTGATTCGATCTCGGGAGAGATAAATATATATATAATTATATATATATATCTGTGGTAACGGATCTGTGTTCCCTGGTTTGAATCAAAAACTCCATTAAACTTGTCTCTATGAATCTAAATTCCATGACGATACGAGTAGATTTTTAATATTTCCTGGCAGTGAAATGAGGTGAAAAACTTGAATTTTTTTGACTCCCTCAAATTTCCGACGGGGTCACGTGCCCGCGGTAACCCGCAAGAGACCGGAGTACGGATAATACCGTTATCGGGATCGAGGACAGTTAGCCGAGCATCTGGAAGTCGGTGCAACGGCTGGCGAGTCACGGTCATGAGAGTAAGCAAGTACGTACGGCACATACTGTATATATATATACCTTACAACCACGGTGCACCCCGGCTTGCTTCGTCGAGCAATAAATCAAGAATATGACCTTTTAAAAATAATGGTGCCTATCCATTTCCCCGGTGAAGGTAATAATAACTTATGCACCGGCGTATATATCTGATCCCTTGGATAGCGAGTGATATATTTACGATTCGGCGGATACCGCGCTAAAGTAGGTGGTGTACGTCCGTATAACGCGCGCACACATAAGCACCGAGGTATCTCCACGAATCCTTCTTCAAGTCTACACCGTAACGACGGAACAACGAGTATTTCTTCTTCCACGTATACAGCATTATGTTGCGCTCGTGCAATCCCTTCATGCATGTCACACCCGCACGCAATACAGACGCGTTAAATGGAATTCACATGTAACATGTAACATGTTCACACACAAGTGGCCAATTTCATTTGCTGCACAGATTTGTACCCTGGTAGGAACTGCGATTCCGTAAGACTCGCTCGTTGCGTATACATCATTATGTATGTACGCAACAAACTCGGATCTGTCGGACAGATTCGTTTCTTCTATTCTGAACCCTCGTGTACTTTCATTGTTTCAAGTATAGGTGGTTGAATCGCCAGTATTTTGCTGGGGTCCGTCGTTCAGGTTATTTGGAACATTGGGTCAGGACGTAATTGGAAACCAAATCATTGGAACGTCGCAGGTAGGTATAATCCGCAACGTGAAGGACAAGGAGAAAAAGATGGAGATAAAGATGAAAATGGAAAGGAAAGGAAGGTGCGCTTCGGCTGTTGTGCAACATTTTCGGAATCAATGACTGCGGCGGTTGAGTGGAAGCAGACGTGAGAAGACCGGGGCTTTCGGTTCGCCGTGAGGATTCACAGGGTCGAAAATTGGCCGGGAAATAGGAGCCGAGTAATATACTTCCTCGTCTAGTATGCGACAGGTTCTCGGAATACTTTGGTGCCAGCGTGCTTCGCGGGTGTCGCATCACGGCTAAATTGAACGGTTAACGACGTTCCTCCAGATGCGGGACTGCGATCACTTATAGAAGGCCTCTATAACCGAGGTGGAGGAGATCTGCGACCCGTGAAGATGATCCTGTACGGTTCGTGTCAACTGAGATGCAGCCGCCCGCGCCGACCCGGCCACGCATAAATACCGAAGCCCGGCTAAAAAGTAGCTCCAGAAGCTGCCCCAGCTATCCGGGCCAATTTAAAGCCTGCTCGGTTAATGAGCCTCTGTGGATGCCTCGCGCGTTTTTTGCGCCCTCCTCCTCCTCCTCCTCCTCTCTCAACTCACTCTGCTCAACCATTCACCATTTTTGATCTTTAGAGGACTCTGATGCTGCTAGGGTGTTCATTCAATTTGAGAAATGGGGTAAACCGCGAGACTATCCAGTTGCGTTTCAATCATTCTCGGCAGTAGTTTATGAGCTTGAGGACTGAATTTTCGTGGACAAATTACAAATCGGTTGACAGTATACTTAGTTCTGATTACACTTGTAACAGCCTTGTCGACTGTACACAAAAGGAATCTTACGATTGATCGTATGAGGTGAAAGACATTGTGATAAATGTCGTTCTTACTCAAAAAGTGAGTATTTATATTCAATTTTATGAAGTTGAAAGTACTCGCAACAAATCGTACTTCTTCCGAAACAAAAATTTCGTTTCCCCGTCTCTTTTTCAAACCGTTAGTGATTTCTCAAAATTAGGTACGACTCTTATACCAGTCTCTTTAAACTGTTTCTAAAAACGAATTCCAGTGACAGGAAGATTTAGCAATCACTCCGAAAATTGCAACAGTCTAAAACACGTAACAGATATTTGCGAAAAAAAAAACAATTCTCTGTTCCCTCAATTTTAATTGAAAAATAAAAATGAAAAGGGGAGTGACGGACAGAGAGACGATGAGTTTTTTAATCGGGGTAGACGAACCGGATTACCGGAAGTGTTTCCCGTTGCACAGATTGGTTGGTTTATTTATCTCTGGCGAAATATTTTTCCCCCAGACGCGTGATAATTTATTAGGCTTTCAATCGCTCGGGGTTCCGGGTGCAGCGGCAGGTCCATCCTGACCGACTTCGAAGCCCCCGATAATCCCGCCGATGGATAATAAAATCCGGTGGATTGAAGCGACTGAGCAGAAGAGGACAGAAAACGATTCCGACGCGGCCATCGGCGCGAGAGAGAGCGAACGGAGCTCGGAAAATTTGTCAACCCGTGACGTGTATAAATTAGTTTTATCCGTGCATTTGGTAAACATAAATAGACTCTTCTAAGCCGGGGATGATCCCCGCTTCTATAGACAACCCGCCCGAACCGGCGCGAGAGGGAAAGAGAGACGGAGAGCAAGAATGAGAGGAGGAATTATTTGTGGCCGCGATTCTAATAATATCACTTGCGCGAGTGAAAACGAGAGAAAAAGACAGAGATGGAAGGGCAGAGAGAACGATCCGACGTTTGAATCTTGCCAGAAATTTCCGACCCTCACGCACACGCGGAGAGGTTTTAGCTTCTTTTCCTGCAGCCTGTTTCAATCGGAAGGCAAACGACGTGTAGCTTCGTAAGAATTTTCACCTTCTCGCGATTATAGCCCCGCGATTCTTTGTTCTATTCGTTATTTTTGCAAAATGCTAATGAAAGTCTGCGATTCTTTGATTTATATATTTCGAAATCAATGTTCGACGTGCTAGGAATTGGTCGTATAAAAATTCACATCAAAGTCAGTACGAATGGCTGAAAAAGGTGAATTTATGATCATAGATTCCGCTTTTTTTATATATCCTGTGGTTGGACAACGTTTTCAGAAAGAAACAAATAGCTGAGCAGATTTTCAACCAACGCAGAATAGAATTCGACATTGTTTGTGACGATATAATTCGTTATCAATCTTTGAGCCCGCAGATTTATGTTTACTATTCGACGATTTAGATTTTTCTTCTTCTCTCTCAGAGCATACCGCTGATTTTTTGTAAAATCTAAATTCCCAATTCAAACGTACATCAATATTGTTTGCGACTAGCACGTAAAGTGGATCGGTATATAAAAAATTATACCCATTCTATTCCATTAAATTAATGGAATACTCTAACTGAGTGTAAATCAATCACAGATTGGGCGGTCACAGTCGATTCTCCATAACTTTCCGCCCCGTAGCTCGCGCGTCAGCACAAATGCGGTCCAAGCGAGAAGTTATCGCGCAAGACAGTTGCGCAGTCTGTCTACCGAAACTAACGCAGTTACTGCTCTGAAACCGAGCACTATTTTCACAGTTTTCATTTTGAAAAACTGAAGAGCAGAAAATAACCTTTTAAATATGATTTCCAAAAAAGAAAAAAGGGAAAACGTCGCACGCCTTTAAATTACGCCACTGCTTGTAGCACCCTGTGCCCACAAACACGTGGTCCGTGGTTCTGGAAGGTGTCGGATGTGTGCAGAGAGAGAGAGAGAGAGAGAGAGAAAAAGAGAGAGAGTGGGGCAGGCAGGGTGTATAAACGGAGGTATAATTGATGCCCCTAAGTTGGAGTTACCGTTTGTCTTTGAGAGCGGGACGTCCCGACGGCAGGTGTCTTTCTCGCGTCCGGCAATCTACCTCCGCCTCGCGAGGCTCTTCAGTCTTGACGGATGACAAACCACCGATCCGAAAAGGGTGGACGGCGTCGCGACGCGTTCGCCTCGCGGCGTCTCGCTCGGACTAGCGCGATCCGCGAGCGAGAGAAGCGGACGAAAAATGACGGCAAGAGACTCTGCGTGCGACTGAGATACCCCGCCATCTTAATTACTCTAGATCTCGATCACCGGCTAGCTGGCCACGACTAAAAACAAGAAGCAGAAGCGGGAGAGAGAGGGGAGGAGGACAAATTCAAGTGCCGTCCAATTAAATCCGGCAACTGGGTACGAGATCGAATCAAAGTGAACCGGAAGTCTCGCATTTCAAAACCTCCGCATCCGGGTCGGAGTTATAAACTAAGAGTGCAGTGCCAACCGGGTAGAGAGTGAGGACGGGGAAATTATTTTTCACCCGGCAAACCGGCGGTCTGGCGTTAGTTTATAAAAATTCTGGAAAGACGATAAGCATCTTTATTCGTCAATTCATTCATTCGTTCAATCCATTCATTCGACCCGTTCTCGGTCTTCGCGCGCGCCTCTCCGAACAAGTAAGAAGTAACGCGTCTCATAACTGTCAACACTGCTGCAACACCCAATAAAATAGAGAGGTTATTACACAGGGCCCCGAATGAAAGACTCCGCGCTATCAGTTTGACCGACCGTTTTCGACCTATTCACCACGACGTGTGTATACGGACACCGAGTTTATGGTTCATATGGTTTATAACAGGGCCGAGACTCGGTTGGCACGACTTTCTTGCGCGTCTTACGCACACCGGGATAAACAGTGAATGTGTATCGAGGTATGCCAGGCGCGAGTGAGATAGGGCCGTGGTGACAGCGTCAACGAACCGTAGCTCGGTTAGTCTCGCCACATCAAGCCCAGTCAAGCTGGCTACACAGTCGAGTGCAGTATACATAATTCGGTGTAATATACACACACGCGACACCGCTTGGTTACAGAACGAGAAATTATTACCCCGTATTCCGGCCCACGAAAAAGAGGAATATGAGAAGGCATTTTTTCGGATAAAACGGCCTCGGTGATCTATGGCTCCGTAAGCGCCGCGATCCGGCTACTTGGTACCAGCAAGAAAAAGACATTCATTTCGATACTTGGCCCAGGAGTAATTACTGGTCAACCACTGTAACGGTCGTTTATAGAGATAGTCATTCCTGATGTCCTCCGAGTGAGCTACTGATGTCTTTATACCCAATTCGCGCGCAACATCTTTTATGCCTTATCTGGACGGTCTCGTTTTTACCAGGCATGGAACAGTCGGCTCAAAACTCACCATCGGACCATTTTACTTTGGTTTTAGAATTTCAGCTTCATACGAGAATCGTTCGGGTATCATGTCTTCCGAAGTCTCTTTGTCTTGAATCTATGGAAAGAATTGGCATTGCGGAATGTTTAACTTATTTGCTTCTTTGAATAGTACCAATATTCAATATACTATATTCTCTTCTTAGGCTTGACAAAAGTTTTGATTATAAAAGTTGACACATGGGTTTCACTCGCAAAGCATTCAACGTTCATCTTTTTGGCACTGTTGACACAAACAATTGTAAAATGCTACTGTTGTAAGAAAAAATTCTAGAACAGAGTATGTTGGATCTCGAAATCACTGCAAAACTTCAAACATATTCATCAGATCTGATCACTTGCGAATCAACCACTCACGGAAGTGATTAGTACATTCTTCAGCTTCCATACGTCCGTTTGATAATGAAATTTCCTTGCCAAGATCTGGAATTATCGGGTCAAGTGTTTACTCGCAGTTTCCCAAAACCGTATTCTATGTAATTTAAAACGATGAAGAAAATCTGCGAACGGGAATTCCGAAAAAAAAAATGCCAACAGTTTCAACGTCGAATGACATATGGAATAATTTTACGAGAATCATTGCTGCCATACTTGACTCTAAAACGAGTAAATTTTTGCCAAGTAGTTTCTCACGAGTGTGTTTCTACACTGAAAATTAATATGCAAAAGTTATTGAGAGTATTTATGTACACTTTTCCCAGCAGACATTTCATAACATCACATTTCTCTTTATTTTATCGATAAATTATCTGCTGAAAATTATTATGACAGATATTTCCATTTAGTGTAACAGACCATAACTTCTCTTCATAATTCAGTCAACGTCGAAAGAGGTGTGGTCGGAAGGTACGGCAGTACTTTGAAGAGGGAAATAACTTAATAGGTGCGAATAGTCAGCAGCAATAAACGTGAGGAAGAAAGTGTTCCAGAACTGTCACTCGTATATCCACGTTGAAATATTGACGTTAGGTGCAGCAAGACGAGCGTGGCTTATACATTGTAAATTCGATTAGCTCAGCTATCAACGTTGAGACTCTTGAGCCGTTATAGATATGATAGGCACTCAGAGGCACGCAGGGGATATAAGCAAAGGCTTGGCAAGGGGCGAGGGTCAGGCTCCAAGGGTCTCTTCGCCGCTGAAGTAGGTTCGAGGGTCCTCACTCGCTAGCTCACGCACTCGAGACTTCGAGTGAGGCACACGCTTGATGACATATTTTTTCTTCAAACCAAAACCGAGGCCCTAATCGACGGGCGAACCAAAATATCGCTTTTGGATCGGACGAAGTAGGAACACGGTGTCCAATGGTCCTGGAAGTGTCATTGAATTTTGCTTCTCCTTAAAAAGTTCTCGAAACTATCGTTGAATTTTTCTTGTGTCCTGGAAGTATTCTATTCTCAATGTCCTTGAAATTGTTCTTGAACTGATTTTTTATCGGAAACCACGAATAAGTAGATTCTACATAGATTCCTTCCGCCGTTTTATCACCTGATCATTCAATTCCCCTCGGTGGATGTAAATTCTCGAGCTCTGCATTGTTAATGAATTTCTCGTTAGGTCCTCCTTGGCCGGCTACGGTACTTCAGTAACGTAGGAATACACCTAATACGAATCGGGCGGCCGACGCGCTACGCTGCATCCGCAGAGAAGCCACTCGTTTATCTTGCTTGACGAGGAAAGGAGGAATTAACGAGGAATTAATAGCGGATCCTAATGACAAATGATTCCCTTCCAGTCGGCTCCCGCTTCCCGCGTTGCCGGTTGGCCTCTTCTCGCCGTCTTTCTTCTTTCGCTCCTTATCCTTCTTCCTTGGGCTTCGCACTCCGCGATGCCCTCTCATTCTTCTCCTTCTTCTCCTTGCATCGGGAGAGCCCTAATTTGTCTAATTATTTCACTTAATTCCCCGTGCAGGGACGAGATTTTCAAGACTACTCTACCCCGCGAGACTAAATGAAACTAATTAATGAACCCATTAGCGGCGTAACGAAGTGGTACACCTCTTCGAGTCAAACCGGCTTCCGGCTACTGCGCCAGAAAATTTTTCGCGTAATTAGGACCCGCTCGTTCGGCATACCTCTTCGAGTACTCGTCAGATCAACAGCCAGGCTCCGTATAGTAACTCAAAGTCGAAGCTTGCGCCCTTCGAAGAGAGAACGGAGGTGAAAAGTAACGGGGAAGATCGCTGATACCGGGTAAAAAAAAAGAAAGAGACACCGTAGAAAATTCCTAGTCGTCGATGACGGAATTAAATTTGAAATGCCCACTAAAACCACCGCATCGAAAACCATTACTCCGGTTTTATATCGTTGTCGCTCTTCGCTTTAAAGAGCCACCGCCATCCATGGCGACGACTTGAGCTTTGCTTCGTCCGGAGGCGCGGGTAGGTAAAAACCGCGTCTATTTCGTCGACGATAAAAGCTGAAAGTGACTGGAGTGGCTCTTTCATCTTCAACCCTCTTAAATCGTTATTGTCCGGGTGTAACAGCTGTTCAATCGTTGCAGCCAGCCTCGTTTCTCTCAGAGAAAATGCTGTGATCACAAGCCTCTGCGGCATTGTTTGCTCGGCAGCGTTGATCACTCGAGTTCCGCGACGTTTTTAGACGGGGGGGAAAAAGGAAGCGTAAAAGAGGATGGAACCGAACCCGATGACAAGCAATCGGGGGCTAAATCGCCGCGCCTCTTTCTCCCCGCGTCCTTCTTTTTTCCCTTCTTTACTTTTATGTTATAACCTAAATCTCGTTTGCTGGACCAAGCGCGATCCGTCATTCCCTGACATGATTGGGTAATTGCCGGCGCGTCCACGGGCGGTTAAGTTTTAGCGGTCCTACAAAGATACGGGCTACTCGCGCGTCACACTCCGCCTCTCTTTCTCTCTCCCTCTCTCTCTTTTTCGCTGTCGGTGAAGAAGAAACGGCCTGGATGAAAAGAGAGGATGAAAAGTGGGATCGGGAGCACCGGCAGAAAGCAAGGAGACCAGGAGAAAGAGTGAGAGGGACTCACACCGCGGTGTTTATCCAGTGGCGCTGTTGCTCAGCTGGCGCGCTCCGTCACTCCGTCGCATAACTCAACTCCCCCTTTGGAGTAATTTACGTTTCCCAGGAGCCCATCACTCCTCGAAGACCGAAGTCCCCGGGATTCTAAGAGTCTAGAATCTAGAGCCTCCGTTGTCTCTTCAGGACGCTGCAAAACGCTCGACTAGGACAGGACTCATCTCCGCACTTGCGGGAACTGATCGTAAGCCCGTTCGTTAAACCGCCGCGAAACGAGCTCTTTCTTCTATCCTCGACAGATACCCACCACTGGAAGTCACCTCCGTTACCAGTATGCCGATTGAATCACGCGGTACATGCGGTAACCTGGACATTACGAATCTTTCTCAATGTCCATCGAGTGTCCCGATCAATAGGATACGTCACGTATCTTGTGCTCCATGTAGATCCCACTAATCTCAAAATGTCTCGTTTCTGCTGAGCTGCGGTGCGCTTATAACGAAAAATGAGATCCCAGTGTAGTGGGTATGTTTGAATGTTTCCACTGCTTCATGGCTAGGTTTGTTTACAGGTACTGGTTCAATCCTTGTAGCATAAAAGCACAGTTTTCACCTAAACCCATTACAATAGAAGCAACAGGTATCCGTATTCGTTCTCACCTTCTGACCATCTTCTGACATCGTCAATCCCAAGTTCCGTAGATAGACGACTTAACGCGGGAAGGTAACAAAAATTGCGATTGCATTGTCAGATTGTAGTATAAAACCTCCACACTCTAGTCGCCTGTCTACGAACCTTGATCGACCCTAGTTCCAAGATCTGTTCCATGGCTAGTGCATGATCGCCACTGTGGCACGACAGTTCCTTTTCCGTTTACGGTGCCCACTAGACTCTCTTCGTAACAGTAGTTCACAATACGAGCATGAAAAATTCCCCTGTAAACCACTCACTCCCCGGGCAATTTCATCCCTCGTGACGCGCGAGGTGTCGGTGGGTCGTAGGGACGATATACCAAGTCGAAAGTTGATCTCAGAGCGATCGTATTGCGTCTGGTATCTCGGAGCAGCTCCCGTGGTTAAATCTGGAATCTTCTAGTGTCGGCTGCAGTAGCGAGTATGGAAAGATACCTATACGCGACGCCTGGCACCCTTCCACCCACTCCTGAGTTCGTAACTATATATATTTATCGGTGACGTTATTTTGGTATTTCGTTACCGCCTTGTCACGCGCAGGGCTCCGGCCCATTCAATCCGCTGAGTAATAGTCGCCATTAACCACGCTGTCTTCGTGTCGGCGGACAACGATAGCTCTTTTCGGCGGTACGGCAACGACGAAACTGCCGCGGTTTCCTCTTCCTTGATTACGTCCCTCACTGCCGAGGCCTTTGAAAAATATTCATAATTATCACGATTGCGAGAAGATTAAGGAGGAGGATCTTGCATGACGCGGACTAGCACTGATACAATTTCAAGAGAATCAGTGACGCGTGACTTTAAACATGTCTTCCGTCCAGTTGACGGTGGTACACTTCGAACTCGGGACTATCAGTCCATCGACATCGATTTCGGTCGATCAGAATATTCTCTTCCGATTTGTTTTCGGATCGTCTTGAACATTTTTCAAAACTATGTATAAGAAAGCCTCGGAGAGCTTTGACTAGAATTACTCTTGTTAAAAGCACGATTTTTTCGCGATGTTAAAAAAAAAAACAAACAGCGATCCTTTTCACCCTCGTGCTTCTTTCATTCTCGCTACTCTTATTTTATTTATTCCTGTTTTTTTTTTTTGTCTCTCGCAGTTCGCGCGGAGGGTCCGCGTTGACGAACCGAGCGCAGCTGAACGTCGCGAGAAATTTAACTTTCGACTTTTAAGCCCGCGCTTGCTGAGTATGCAGCGGTACATGACTGAGCTGGATCGGTGGATTCGAGGATGCGTGGTTCTCCATTCCGACCTACACGTGTCTCCGCTTGTCTTGGGTTGTCTCGGCTTGTCTTCTCGCTCAACATTCTCGCGGCTAGCCTCCTCGAGCTTGTGTGTTGATACCGAAACTCCGCCACTTCTGGCACACACATCCAACCCCCGTTGGCACGTGTGCAGAGTTCGCTACAGTCCTCCGGCAAATTCACCGAAAACAAACGTGTAATCCTCTCGTCGCATCCACACATCACACTCGACTTTTCTAGACTCGTATTATACCTACAAAATATGTACACGTCTTCGTACTGTCCGCGGTAATATTCTCGCCACTGGCGATTTATTACAACGTACCGACGGCAAATTTTAACCCACGAGTTTACCTTCCAACGGGTTTATTTTCCCCTGAATTCAGAGTGCGTTCTCTCGTCTTTTCGTATTCCTCGACCTTTGCGATCTCCAAACGTTTCAGCCTGCGGAAAATAAGTATCGCCTTCGGGTGTTGGGTGGGAATTTATTCGAACGGACAGACGGGACTGTGTCGATGCACGGAGGGGGAATTGAAAATCAGGTTGATAAACGACCGGCCGTTAATCCTGAGGGAAATTTTTACTCCACGCTGTGTTTTACAACGGAAACAGTTTGACACCGAGTTCATAATATTAAGCGATACACAATGCTGAATTCGTGTCTCGAATCAAACGTTCTTGTCGCTGTCTAGTCCGGGCTGAACGCAACGCAAACTACTAGGACGGACGTTGAAACAGTAAACTAACAAACTATACAAAACCGTACACAAGCGTCTAACACCAGACAAAACCGAGCCACAAAATCGCGGGATCTTAACTGTGAATCGCCTTGGAAATGAAACAATTTTTTTCGTTCTTCCTTTTCGGAAATCGCCTGTGAAATAAAATGAAGAAGAAAAAAGAAACACATATACATCCCAGCTCGGAAGTCTTCTGAAAATCCAAAGTCGGCAGGAGAAACTCTCTAATACCGTTGCTGAATCGACGTAGATAAATTATCGTCGGGTTGAACCTTTTAGAAAATGATATAGCCAACCGAGATTAAACGGCGTCCGCAATTAGATCACTTAGAAGCGTTCTCGGTCGGGATCCGCGCTTCCTCCGGGAAACACAGAGAGTGTCACACGTATCCAGAGGATGGGTGCGTGTGGGTCGCACTTCTCGGTCGTCAAGATCAGTTGTAGCGAGGATGGCATCGGAGAAGCAAAAGGGAAGAGACGACCGTTGGATGCACGCGCGCATTCGTCAGACGTACGAGTGCAAAGACTGATTAGTGCAACGCGCTGTCAAAACATCCACTTACACGGCAGCCGCCCTCGAAGTTTCGCCTCGCGATCCAACATCCATCCCAACCGCTCCGAGGATCAGCCGCGAGGCAGTCCATCACTCCGTCGCGAAGGACCCGCACTTTGGTCCTCCTTGCCTTGCCTCCTCGCCCCCTCGCCTCCACGGCACCCTCGAGGCTCTCGCTTAATAATATATCGGTTTAAGAGTACCATTTATTTAACACTGTTTACTTTGCCGTGGGGAACGCTTCGCTGGATATAATAACAGTATTGCCTCACGCTCGTTAAGTCTGTACCTGCGTATCTATGAAGATATAAGATGCGTGTGTGTATGTGTGTGCGGATGCCTGGATGATGGGCGCAACGTGTCTGCATGGAACACTGTGATCAACGCTACTCCTGATCCTTGTGTATTGTGATTTCGTGAGTGATCGAGCCACGCTTTGAAAACGCTGGCGTTTAACTTTGACTTATGAACGAGATATACTGGCTCGGTCATTTTTACAGTGCCACCTCATATCGTTGATTTTTATTACCGAACAGCAATATTTGATTGATTATTAAAAAAAGAAACAGATCAAATGTAAGATTTCTTGGAACGATATTTCGGATTTAGTTGAGAAACGGTCAATTTGGATCATTACGATAACCGAGTTGAGTTTTCAAATAAGGGTAATTAGTCGTTTCTGGTGTTGTGAAAGACTGCCTCCAATTAACAATGATAAGCCAACTAACGTATTGGATCTCAAAAAATCTGAACCGTCATTTTTATCATGGATAATTCCTTACGTTGGTTGGAAATGCTGGTCTTTTTTTTCGAAATATTCCATGTTTTCGTCATTTGTCAATGTTGAACTCAGAGTGTTGACCTTTTTTGATACAAGTACAAGCTGCTGGCGATTTGATCTTGTTGAAAAAACAAGTTAATACAATGGTCAGATATTTCACGTTGTCGTTTATTCATATATGTTTAACACAAAACTTGTAGCGTGTAATCCATGCTTATTTTGAAAGTGGAAGAAAAAAAGGAAGGATCACTTGAGAAAGCGCATTTATCTTCAGCGTTGAAAGGTGAAAAAAGAAGCGTTTCCCATTATTTGAGAAAACACCTAGCGTCTCTCAAGGACGTGTTTTTAATTTTAATTTATCGAGTGTTAAGGGTAAATTTTCATTTGTTTATTCAGCAGACGTGTCGTGAATCTTTGGCCCCTACAGATCTCCCCGAGGTCAGACTGGGTTAACTTCACGCAGCTTATAACGCAGCTCTTCATCACTACACCGATATCTCCAGAACCGCTTGTCCCGCATCTCGATGAAATTTTTATTACAGCGATGCAGCGCTTTAAGAAACTGAAAATGAGTTTTAATGATTAAACTCGCTTGCTTTCTGCATTTCGAAAGCCAATGAAAAACGACGTGCTGTGATTTTCGTAATCAAGTCTTATCGTTCGGTATGTTTCTTTTTGCCTAACGTAAAGAAGTTTGTAAGGACATTCCCAGATTGTCTGTTACTTGCGATAATTATTTTTACCCACGATTGCTTGTCGCGTTTGCAAAAGGTTATGAGAATAATCCCAGCAGAAGAATGTGAAATTTTTGCAAGCGCAAATTGATGTACGGACAAGAAGTATAGCTGTTCGTAAATTGCGTCGGTTGTATTTTACCGTCGTGGCAATAAACTCGTCCCTCCGCGTCCCGTTCGGCTTAATAACTCCAGGAATAACGTCATTAGTAGAACATTAGGAATGAATTGCGTCCTCGTGAGTAAAGCTTTCGTAACTGCATCATCGTCGGGCAGCCGTCGGAGATGGCGGAGGAGAAGGGGCGGCTGGTATTTCGGTGAAAATTTCGTTTCCTTCGGCTTCGGTTATAGTCGTCTCGTGGGCGTAACAATTATGTAGCCGATGATGCCCGGGCGAACGAAAGAAGTGGCGTCGCGACGCATTAACGTGTCAGCGTCGCCGCATTCGTTTATCCAAAGATATCCGGCCCTCGTTTTACCCCTCGCTGCACATCCGCGCTTTTTTACCCAACGGCGCGGTATAAAATCGAGCTTTTTTCCCGAACGTCGGATCCGTGAAGCGCGTTTTACAGAGCCAATCAGGACGCGCCCCGCAGTGCGGAAGCCCCGGAGGACCCGCTTTGAACCGCTTCGCGTGTCCTGTAAACTCTGACATTTTATCCGGGACTCGAGAGTCCGACTGATGATCAGAGAAACGAGGCAACGGAGTCAGAGAGCGAGGTGAGGAAAAGGGAAAGAGGAAAAATGAGAAAGGAAACAAGGCGAATAAAAGAGCGGGAGGTAAAAAGGGAACAGGAATCGACGACGCATATGTACCGCTGCGGGGGTCGTGGGGAAGGATGGAGCTTGCAGGGAAGAGGAACGAAGAACCGGGCGAAACTCGGTGGCAGACGGAGAGCGGTTCGGATTAACAATGCCCGCAAATACTGCCGGGCAAAAGGGGGACGCGGGCATATACCAGTCGCGGAATGCCCGCCGGCGCGCATCGCGCATAATTAATACTGGGTCGCGGATCGCGGATCGCGGTCCAAGGAGCGAGAGCGAAGCAGAAATAGCCGGGGGACGGAGCGGGATGAGAGAAGGCGAATGGGGAACGGGACGAAAGACTTCGACCCGATGTCCGCGGGCAAGAGAGATTTATGTGCCTCCTGATTGAATCGTTCTCACTCGATCGCCGCGTTCGCTTTTTGCCACGCAGTCCTTACTTACTCCGAGACTCCTCCTACCATCCTCCTATCCATGCTGACTACCTGCAGCCTGCCTGCTTGCCTGCCTTCCTACTTACTTACTTGCTTACTTGCTTACTTACTTAACCCTCTTGCCGAGCCGAGAAGTTTGTGAACTTTGTCTCATCTTCGAACCTTGTAATTTACTCTTTGATTTGCACGCGTTGATGTCTAAAGGGTTCGATTCAAATTATGTAAAACCAGAAATGATTGTGTACGTTGTGTTTGGAAAGAATTTTTAACTCAACTGGGTAAATTGGCTGCATTATGTAGGGAGCAAATTTCGTTGCAGTGAACCTTGATACAAAAATTCATGTATTTTTCCATTGTCACATCATTATTATTCGAGTACTTTATAAATGGTGAACTGAGACAAGTTCAATAAGTTTGAAATGTTTCTCAGAGCGTTGATTTTTTTAATGCCTCTATGTGGAATGTTTCAGATCAATTATATCTGGCTATGACTTGCCATTTTTGATTTTATTCTCTCCGTGTGGAAAAATAAAAAAAAAAGTACACGTTTCACAAAACTCGAGATCCATTTTTTTTTTTCAAATCACCTCTTTAGTAATCATACGAATTGCGAAATTATTGCCAACCATAATTGATTCTAATGAAATTAACACGGCAAATTCCTTGTAAGAAGGCTAAAAAATTTAACCAATATCGAAAATGGACGATGTATGTACTTTGGAAGATACCAGCAAATTATGTATAAAGGAAAAAAGGTTAGCAGAAGAAGTAGAAACAACTTCAGCGTCCACATTTTGTTGCATACGTGTTCAAATTCCGATGAACGATTTCTTCATGCTGATCATTTTTTGTCCATGTTAAAATTGGATTACCTTCTTTTCAATCGGGTTGCTTGTATCGTACCTTTCGAAATGTAAATTTATGCCCATCTTTGCTACAAGCCCAGAATTCTTGTCTTTCCAGAGTGTTTATTGTATAAATTTTGTCCCAATCAAGAATGCTTGAAATTGATCTGACCAATCGTGGAATAATCACAAAGTTAATTTTTTTTTCATGTAAAAAAAAAATGAAATTAGAAACGATAAAGGTCATGGTATATGACCTGAAGTGCCTCTTATAAAAAATGGAATTCTGACATAGTTCCTTTAAAATTAATTTTAGATTATTTTTCACGACTAAGTAGATTCACTATAATATGCTGAAAAAAAAGAAAACACGTAAGCTAATTCTATTTTCCTTTTTCTACAAGTTTCATATTTGCCTTACATTTTTTTTTTTTTGTTTCTCTTACTCTTGTCCTCATGCGAGAATGGGATTTCGATGTTCGATTTGTTAGCTCGATGCTCATCCTTCTCTCTCTCTCTCTCTCTGTCTGACCGGACGGAGAAAATTGAGGTGTAGAAAAGAAAAAAGCGCGATATTATACCGGCGTAAAATGATGGTATCGCGGTAAAACGGCGCAAACATCGTCTGAAGCCCGGATCGGGGTGTGGTAAAATCGGAAAACAAAGTCTTCCATTGTGGAGCGTTAGCTCGCGGCTAACCCGGCGGTCCTCTCCGTCTAGGCGGACGGCGGAAACAAAAGACGCCGAAACATGTTCATTATTTTAAGCTAATTGGCCGCTTCCCCCTCGCCCTCTTCTCTCCCCCGTTTCTCCGCTCCTTCTTTGCTCTCTTCGCCAGAAGCACCAGACCCTCCTTCCCTTCCCGACTTTGGCCTCATCAGCTTTCTTCGTGCGCGGAGCTTTTGCACGTGCCCCCAAATATACTCGCTCACCTGAGGTGACCTTTGACCCCGCGATCATCCAGCGGCAGCTGACGGTGGATTAAAAAAAAATTCCCCGGCATCGTTCAGCGGTGGGATGCATGTTAAAGTCATAAGCTATTTAATATTTCGTAGAAGAAAAATCGAGCGTGATCAAGGTGTTTCTTTTTTCCAACAAAATAATTCATGCGTCTTGCTACCTACACAAATTTTGGACACTTACGTACGAGGAAATTTGAACGAACTAAAAACACCAGTTGTTGTAAAACGAATTGGCACTGGTAGATTTTTGTTCACATTTTGGTAATGCAAAACGTTATCGAGATTCCGTCAATTGAGAAAATATGTTACGATCAGCACTGAATTCGGTACTCAACACTTTATCGGTTCTCGTGTACCATGTGTATGGATAATCACTTATTACCAACTACTAATCACGATCGTTACCACATGACGGTTTAAGTGCCACCATCAATAACGAGGCTTCGCTAACCTCGATAGTTACGCATCCTAAATCCTGTACCCAAATCTCTACCGCCGGGTACTCGCTGCACGTATGCATACGAACAGACACGTGATAGATTTTGCTGATGTACGTCCGATCCGTGTTACACTTTGGAAAGCTTGGATGACGAGGTTGAGAATGAGCCAGTGATTACTGACGAAACGTGCTCCTCAAAATTTTCAACATAATTGAAAATGTAATTCAATGCAAAAGTCACCCTCTTCGAGTTGGAATCACGTTTTGTCCCCGCGGTACTTGTGCTTCAATATTTTCGGATATGAGTAGGTACCTATAATAGAAATGATATTGTATCATGCATCCTGCAACAATGATCCGTGGTTCAATCTACTGACATTTTAATGAAAAACTGTCGGAAAACTTTGCCGAAACATCAGCAATGGTGATATCTTCGATATCCTACAGTTCCTCATCGACGGTATTTGGACTGATGAAACGATTCTGCCAGAGGTCTGTACACATGTCGAATGAGAAGTAACGTGTCGATAAGAGAGTCGGATGGTGTCATCACAGGACCTTTAGAATCTTCATTGCTACCGCCTTGATTGCAGTACCACACCTCAACGTCTCACCGTGTCAATGTCGTTGAATTTGGCATCCCGAGTGTTTTTCAATGAAGCACATTAATGGTGGACGGTTAAACGAGCAAACCGATAACTGGCTATCGGTTATAATAGTGCGCATACCTACATCACTCACCTCATGTGCACAAGGTACGCTCATTGCACCCATACTCCGACGACGTCGTTGCACGCATGTTATAATGACCGTATTCGTAGAGCAGCAAAGGGGTGGATGCTAGTGTGGATGTATAACCGCAATAGGCGGGTAGGAAGAGCGAAGTTGTGGGTAGTAAGCAAGAATCTTGGTGTGAGTGCGGGTTGTGCTGGTGCAGTGCCGCTGCTGCTGGCTTCACTAGCAACAGCGACAGCGCCACGTGACGGTAATGGCCGCGATAATTATTGAGATAGCGGAGGATATATGCTTCCTAGCCCAGCATGGGACCAACCACCAACGCCTGTATCATCCATAGACGACTCTGGTCGATCTGCTCGATGTGCTACTATTTCGCTTTGCGTGGGCATCGGCTTGCCGTAAGAAGGACGTTTGCTGCGGGACGCCAAGCCACGGCCATGGTCAGCTTTTCACGGAGTATAAACCCAGTTGTTACACATATACCGGTGAACCGAAACATCGTCGACACGTTATTACCGCATCCTCATTATGCATCCTCTTCGTGCTCCATTCGGTTGATAGTCTGTAGCGCGCGGTACTTCCTCGACGATAAATTGTCCAATGGTGAATGGTGGAACCCCGACGTTCCGCAAGTTTTCGAAACTCGGAATTATCTACGGTACAACTCGATGATGTACCGCGCGTTCGTGATGTTCGCGAATAATTGTATATCCCTAAATTTCAACGCGACGCATGTGAAACTACGGAAGTCTTACGGTACCTTTGTACTTTGGGGCAATTAAATCGTTCGGAGACAAGACGAGATGACGAGGGGGAAAAATGAAATTGTACGACAAATTTATCCTGTCCGTAATTTGTAACAAATAAAAACCCATGAATTATTCACCATTCTCATAAAGCACCGTGCCGACACCTGCTTACGGTGAATTGAATTAAAATCCGAGGTACAATATCGATACCATGCAGGGAGAAAAGAAGCCAAGTGACATCGCTCGAGGGTCCGATATTGCATTACTATAAGTGTGTACGATATGAATATGAATGAGCGCCCGATGCGAAGCTTCGTGTACACAGCCTGACAGTTTGTGGATAAACCCAACGTGGTAAAATGTTTGTGAAGCGCTGTTGCGGCATCTGCAAGAGTCCGTGAAGTAAACAAAAAAAAAAAGAAAAGAAAAGAAACAGCCTTTCCTTAATAATTCGCACCGTTAATTCTTTCTCGTGAAGAAGAGAGCACCACCGTATCGGATAGAACGGAGTACTAATAGAGGAAACAGTTGGACATAAGAGGAGCGAGAGGGAGAAGTGCGGACCTTCGTGTTGCCTCGTGCACACTTATTTACATACCTGTAAGTGTAACTAACGCAATATACAGGCGTATTTTATCCTCTTGTTAAACGTTTGTTTGTTCCGCGTAATATGCGCGGCAAGTGAAAGGGGACCCTCCACCATGCAAGTGGCCACTGGTCTGTACGTGTGTTTCCCTGATGAAGTCTAGGTATGTTGTACCTCCCCTTGCGCTATCTGTGTACGCGCATATTCACGTCTGTATTCACTTACTCCTACGGTGCTTTTTTTTTCTACTACACCTAGAGCTCGGTTATTAGTACGGCTCATGATGGTGCTTATTATTTCCTCCTACTTCTTCTCCTCCTTCTCGTTGGTGCGGTTGTACCCACTCTACAAGATTAGCTCTCTTATACACGTCTGCTATTTTATTCATGATTCTTATCTACTAGATTCTGGAATCTAGTAGGTTCTTATACCGCGTTATGACCGCCGGATCCCATGCGGCAACTATCCGATTGGTAATTATTTCAAACCGTGGAAACGAGGGTGAATTATTATAGGTAATGCTTTTGTCCAGTATTCACACTCGGAATAATGTCTCGACTGCGTTCAAACAAATATCCCGTCTCATTATGCCATTGAAAAAGTATCTGATTCAAGCTTCTTTTCTTTTACAGACCGTTCTGGCCACTACCATTATTCTTGACCCTTCTCTAGTCATGTTATTCATTTTGTTAATAGTAGCCCATTATGAAGTAAAATTGAAACAAACTGGTACTTCTAGTGCTACATGCGTAACTTTAGAGTTTTCCCATGTTGGGATTTGAATTTTTTCGATACACACCCTTTCTTCTTCTACTACAAATAAACGGGACACGGAGAATTTAAGGTACAGTTAATGATCGCTTTTGCTTCTAAACAAAATCATTTCTTCACATACGTTGATCGATTTTTAATTACATAGTGCATGAATCATTTGCTGCGGTTCGGTTTCATCCATTCAGGCGCGTATAAAACGCCCTGCGTATTTCCATCCTCTACCTGCATCAGGATCAGGATCTTACACGCCTGTTGTCCTCGTAAACCATTCCGCCCACGGAGTCTTATTTTATAGCGAACGTTAATAAATGGATTCTCTCGCTTCTCGTTTATATACTTGCACGATGGAACATCCTGTCTTGTGGAAGGTCCGCTAGCTGATCAGCAGTTTGCCAACCTGTTTTCTAACGACAAATTAATCGAGTTGTACGTGTGTGTATATATATACATATATACACATGTTAGTATTTTCGCACGTGTTTTATCATTTCTGCTAAAGTTTTTCCGAAGCGGTTCACCTTGTGTGACCTGGAAAAGGTCGGCGTCTCGTGTAAAGAATACAAGCGAGGCATCTCGGCAGCGTCACAAAACACCATATAGCGTTGTAATAAAATGACATTATCGCACACGGCATTGACAAATGCGTAATTCATTATATACAGCCGTTCTCAGCGAACGACGACCGTCAAGAACGGATGTTACGGATGTCGGCCCCGGAGGACAAACGCGGCCACGCGAACTTCTTGCATCAAAGCCGACGCTGCGGGTCTCCAAGGGAAGAGGAGAAATCCCGTGGGAATAAAACCTGACCTTACGCTCTCCGGCCGGACAGCCTCGCTCTGTATTTTATTATCAACGTTTTCAGTCCGGATGTCATCGATGCTATTCGAGCATTCTCTGCATGCTTATGTGTATATAGTACAATATAATATCGATATAAAAGTCAATCTCAAAGGATATTCTGCCGCCTTCGTGTCACCGCCGGAGGAAAAGTAGAAGAGTTTCAAAAGGACAATCGAAAGAAAAGGAAAACAGTAAGATTCCTTCTCACTTCGTCAAGACACGCCGGAATCAAGTTATATATAAACTATCCAGTCGTGAGATGTGATTGCGCTGTCACGTCAGGATCGATGCTGCAGACTCGTTCAAAAATGCGAACAACAGTGATCCCAACGATTGAATTGCGATTACGATATGAACATTTCTGATATTGCTGGTAAATATATTCTTAACCATGGAAGTTTACTCGAATTAATTTGTTTAGGTAAGTATCACAACGAGGAGAGTTCTGCGTACAGATCCCTGTACCGACATGTTACCGACATTTTTAAACGCTTCACAGTTCAGACGCAAACCCTTTTTTCGGGTGGAGGTTATCCCCACTTTGGTCAACTTTCTTGATTATCATTGGAGAAAAAACAGTTTGTGTCTGAGCTGTGAAGCGGTTAAAAATGTCAGTAAACTGTCGGTATCGAGATCTGTACGCAGAACTCGCCATGTTATACTACTTAGGTATCCTTGAAGATGTACTTTCCAATTAATTTTACCCCGTCTTTGAAAAATGTACGCAACTTGATATCGTGCAAGCCTCTTTCTTCTTCTGCCTAATTGGTAACCAACGCAGTGAGACTCGATTTTCTAACTTGTTTTTAGTTGCTTAAAAATTTGAAAAATCGAAGTGGTCTATTTTCTGGTGAAAATATTGGGAAGCTTGAAAAACTTGGTGGAAAAAATTGAACCTACGAGGATTTGACGAGGAGATAAAGCCGTCTTCCGGTTCCTTTTCTCTCCTCTCATCTCGTCGACGTGTCTAAACAACTCTTGGTTAAACAGGGGCGCCGTTTAAGTTGGGTTTAAACTAATTGCCGAGCGAGGATGAATTACTCGAGTCTTCTTTTCCCCTCGACGTTGATACATACGTCCCCGTCACCCTTTGCGTCTCCCCGACCCCAACCCGAACCACATCCACACGCGGCCCTTGGTAAATCCCCTTTTCGTCACCCCTGCACGACTATATAACGCACAACTTTCCTCTACGTGGGCTCCGGGCTCAATAAACTACCTCTTCCGATTCACGTATAGAGACTCCGAACTAGTTTCCTAACTGTTAAAATTAACCAACTTGGTAGTCAATCAGTGTTGAATATCTCGCCTTGTCGATAGTAGACTTAGAATAGAATCTCATCGGAGGACATAGTTTCCTTTTACAATAACAGCCACGGCAATGTTTCTTCGACTTTCGAAGATGCTTGATGAAAATAGTAAGATGTCAAACTTGTAGCTTGACGAATTTTTACTTCTCTTCTTTCTATCTTGCTGCAGTCATTATTGGTGCCTCTTCGAGTGAAAACAAGTAGACAATGTCAGCTAAGCGCCAAGAAACGAAATTCGTGATACTACGGAGCATCCATTTAGTGTACCCTCTTGTCATGATTAAGAAAAAAAAAATCGAATTTGATTGACTGAATCAGTTGACTTGATTTTGCCAAGTAAGAAAGAAAATTCCAACTGTAATGATGACTTACTGATACTGTGATTTGCTTCTCAAGCTTTGTCATAAAAAATTTCTTCTCTTCTTTCATTCTACTATTCGATGTCTTCGTACATCAGTCCATTACTCCTAATATTTTCTAATCTTTCCGTCCAATTTTCCCCATTCATAACGAACGCTTTCAAGTTGTAACGATGGTTGAGGGTCACAAGATCAGGGGTCCCTGATCTACAAGACATGTGGAAAACTTTGCGAAGAACCACTTCTCATATCCGACAGCTAGGTACTACCGGCTACGACGAATTTTCGAACAATTGCAAGATTTTCAGGGTCCGAAAGAGAATGCACCTGCCTTTGGTTGGCCCTCTCGAGTCTGGGTCCGACAAACCTGGAGCCTTGGTTCTGGTCCCATACGGAGGCTAGTAACTACTGAGGGAGCTCGACTCAGGTCCGTGCGTCGCGACTATAATTTGAAATAATTTATAAATCCTATTCAATTCAAATTAAGGCTCCACTCTGTCGGATGAATAAAAGATGCGCCGCGCGCAATAATGCGCGTGTGCGGGCAAATGGAGCCCGGCTTCTTTTTCCCATCTGCAGTTATACCTCTGCCTATACCTTCCTTATAACACAACGCGTATGTACCCGCTATTCTCCCCCCAGTAGAACCCTCGCGGGCGCCACGACTTTCACGTATTACCACGACGTACAGGTGTGTGCACTCACCGCAATTGGCACTCGAATTACGTATCCTTGACTGGGGAGTAGGTGTATACCTTCCGGATTAAAATGCAGATCGTATAGACTACGGGTCAATTATTTGGAATTACTGATGTTTCTTGGCGACAACAATGTCGGTGACCTACAAGACTTGCGTGATATTGCACGTACCTGTAACTGCAGTCGACTGGCAATCGTTAATTGATTAGATTCGAAGCTTGCTAAAAACTGGTAAACAAGTGTAATTTGTACTGTAAAAACACTGATCAGTATACCGGATGAATAGTAACAGACTGTTGGAAAAATTATTCTTAATTTTGAAAAGAAAAAAAAAAAAAAAACGATTTTTGGAATAAATTCTTGAAGCTCTATTGGACCGACTGTTTCTTTAATTTAATTTAACGTCGTTCCGTTGAATCCTCTTTTTCTTTTATGATTACGATTTTAGAAGTTTGTAAAAGTTTTACGGAGGGATCTTATACACGAACGGATGGCAAAATCGTCGAAATACAGTATTTAAGCCTGAAATATGTCGCAGTGACACGGTTATTATTACTTAATTTTCAAATCAATTTACGGGAATCTATTTATTTTAATTTCTAAATCTAGAAAGTCAAAATACAAAAGAAGGGAAAATATTGAATGGTCAAAATATTTCTTAGATTCTCATTTCTTTGAAAATTTCATTAAATTGTATCCCTTTTACATTCCGATCCTACTACATTTTAACCTCCACCCTTTACTCCAAAGATTATAAATTTTGGCTCTCTGTACTTACACTTAGATCTATCTGCATATGGTCTATTTTATAGTTCGACTTTCTACCTTTTGAAATTCTTCCAAACAGAATCTGGCGATTTTTCAAATTCGATAATATTGTCTCCCTTCTATTTTCCGACCTCACTATATCCCAACCCCGACCCTTCATCCTACCGATTCTATAATTTTCATCATCTACATTTCGACTTTATAAATTTTGAAATTCAATGAAACAGATTCTCCTCTCCGTAAAAATTCGATACAGCGACCCTTTCATTCTCCGCTCCATCCACACATCCCCCCCGTTTCCATGGCCAGGGGTCGAGATGCAGTGCATTCAGGTTGCAAGGAAGGGTGATGGAGGAGGGGGGAGGTGTGCAAGTGCCTAAATTCGGGGTCCCGCGGGAGCCGGAGGGTAAGAGGGGCTAATAGGCGGGGGTCCTCGCCCCGTTTTATTCGCCACTCAATTTCGTTTTCCTCGTTTAATCATGCGCCGGGTCTCGTCCTCGTCCTCGTCCTCGTCCTCGACGGCTGCGGCTGCGGGGCGACCGACGGGGAAGAGGCAGGCGCCCGGGTCGGTCGGGTCGGCCCGTCATTTGTCAGGAGCTGTCGCGCCGCGAGCGTGTTTCTGTTCCAGCGGCGCAGATAGCGGCCCGTCCATAGGCCGTTCATCTTTATTCCTTTATATAGGTAGACCCAACCCGCGAGTGCGTGCGCGCGCGTCGGTGTGCGCGCAGGCTACACCTACGCATCGCGTTCGCGCATCGCCACGCACACCGCGTGCCCTAGACGACCGACTCGCCCCGGCCATTCTTCGCCCACCCTACACGAGACTACCCGAAACTCATTTAATTACAACAAACAATTTATTAGCTCTCCATCCGCGGTGGATCCGCCCACGAGAGTGAAACGAGATAACTCTGCACCAGTTTCAACGCGCTACTCGAATATTGTCTCTCCGACCACTCTCACCCTCCGATCTTCTGACCCCTGTACCTGCTACCCCATGCTGCTCTCGTCGTTCTATTCTAATTTTATTCGCCGAATGGTTAAGCGCACCCTCAGTCAGCATCCTTTTTCACGGAATTATATACCACGTCGCTCTACGGCTAGTCGATTTTTTATACCTGTAAAATTTGCAACCTTGCATCGCGATGACGATCGGTAAAAATTATGATAAACTCGTTCGTGCAATGAATCGTAACTTTCGAATCTATCGTAAACAAATTCACGAAATATCAATTTTTTTAAGAAGGATTTTTACATTCGGATGTATGGTACAATCACGATTTTTTAAAAAATTTACCAGAAACGAATACCAAAATTATAAACGAGACGTCCGATATCGTTTTTTTCACTTTAAATTGTTTAAAAGGGTTTAAAAATTGGTAGATTTGTTCGATGTTGCATTCCGCGATTACTTGTTTCGTTACGAAAACTGTATAATATTTTTCACTCATTTTATTCTATTACAGATTTTTGATTTGACAGCAGCAAATTTGATATTACTGTTCTTCAATAAAAATTCTCGCACTCGTGCAATATCGAAAAATTATACACTTACAGATACTAACGCGATGACAAAAAGTTCATTTGTAGAATTGTAAAGAATATAAATTTTCTCAGCGAAATAAGCCGTTGTGAAGCAAAATCAAACAAATCTGTTGGATTTTTAACCATTTTAAAATGATTCGATCAGCTTCAAAGTCTGAAAATTTTCATTGGTATTTTCATGGAATATTTGATTTTCCAACTGAATCTCATCGTGATCGGTTCAATTTTTCGAAACAATTTTTCCTGAAAATAAATTCATCAGTTCGAGTTTTACGACAAATGCTTGCATTTCCCTGAGGAGAGAAAGAAAAAATCATTTCTCCAATTGCAAGCTTGCGGTATTTTACTAGCCCCGATTTCACATCCGGTGTCAACGCATAACTGAGGCACTAACAAAGGGAAATTCCAAATTGCAGTGTGTTATAAAAAAAAAATTAAAATTGCCCACTGACCGCAGTTGAAACTAAATCGTTCTAATATACGATTTGTGCAAAAGAAACCGAGTATATACTTAGAATGCATTCTTCTAAGGAGAGAAAGTAAACGTCGATCAATTTTCCGTTACAAACCGTTGTGAGAAGCGTCGATTTATCGCCGTATTGGAGCAGTGATCGGGAAGCGTGGTTCCCCAAGTATGGCAATCGTCGTTTACAGTATTTGGGAAGCACCGCTTAGTACCGGATGTGCGATGTAAACGGCTTGGAATATATGGATAAAAAATAGTCCAACGTATACACCCGACAGGTGATTGTCAATATGTTGAAGTTAGTAACGTTAACGTAACGAAACATCATGGAATAAATCCTTGTACAATTTTAGGAGTTTCATGGAGTTGACTTTTCAAAATACTAACATACCTTCTTTGTTACGATTTACTAGCTGAATTTCAGACAATCCTTAGACCGCGAAGTAACAATTTTCCTAAACATTCATCGTTAAAGTATCGTTACCAACTTGAACCTGTTGAAATTGTCCACATCCCGATTCCGATGGTACGAAACAACGAGCGAATGACTTCGCGATGCACGTTGTAACGTTCGAAAAGTGAAGAATGAAAAAAAAAAAATAAAAATGTTGAGATCGTGTCGTAAATGGTGTAATTGCCGATTCCACGAGACGATTTCCCCATCTCGATGGTAATCCTCTCCCGTGCGTGATGAATAAATGGCGGCGATGTGACCCGCGGCGAGAAATCCGTTCGTCCGCGACATGTAACGGTGAGCTGATAAAATTCTGTGGCGGCAGGCGTCGTCTATCATTCCGGGACTGACAATGGCGGCAAGAGGAAGAGAAATAGAAGTAGAAATAGAAAAAGAAATAGCAAGAGCAAGAGCAAGAGGAGGTCAGAGAGTCAGTCTCTCTTCTCGGGCCAGTCTCCGTATCCCCTTTCCTTTCGTCCTTTCCTCCGAAACCGTATTGTGCTCATTGTCCGGTGTCTCAACTCTTTGGGCCGTGAGGCCCCTTATGAATGGAGCGAGGCGGACGCGCGACACCAGGACCCAGGACTCGGCCTATCTCGATGCCATCTCAACTCGGGCCCGCACTTCCGTGCAGGACGATTCATTACTCACGTTATTAATGGCCTGCCTTACTATCTTAATAGCCATTCACTCACTGCACCTCCGAGCTAGGCTGCATCCTCGAGATGATACAACCGTTCTCCGCGGGCCGGCCGTGCCACGCGGTAAAAACCGAACCCGCGACCGAGCGCCTCGAGTAGGTTCGGCGAGTCGCGAGATGAATCTTAAACTCCCTCATCCCTACCACCTGCTACTTCTTCCGCCAGATACTCTCCCATGGGAACGAACGCGAACGCGTCGAACGGACTTGTGTTGGTACTTCGGGTTACCATTTTTAAACTCAGTTTCGGTTCCGATCCTTCGGGTCATCGACTCTTCCGAAGAAACCGGAGAAAATCGTTACCGTAAGGTTGTCTTCTTGGCAGAATCATCGTTATTCGTGTACTGGAAAATAATCATACCAATGTTATCGCGATACTTCACTTCTTACGAGTTTTGCAATTCTCAATCAGTCAAAGAACTCACCTTGCAGACGCCTGTATCCGCCCAGAACATGACGACGTCTAGAGGATCGTAAAGTCTCCTTGGGTCACCATCGCTCCTCGTAAAATCTCTCCCAGACGAGACTTATATTATTACGGTATAACTCCCTCGTAATATTACCGATATTACGCTTTATGCCAAACATTTTTAACCTCGTTTCACACGCGTAAGACTGTTTGTGTCAGGTGATGCTGCACGAGAATGTAACAAATTACCGTCATGTCTTTGGCGACTGGTCGGCCACGGATCAACGTGACGGTTAAACAGCCAATTGAAACTCGATCGCGTCGCAACGACTCTTAATCCTGGCATATTTTCGTTGGGGTTTCGCAGTTTCACCTGCGAGGTCGGAATACACTGGAAAAGGATTCTTCTTCAGGTCGAACGAATCGTTATCCATTCGGATTATAAAATCTTTGACAGTAGTCGCGTGCTCGTTTGATACAACGTTTCGATGCATCGGCGGCTGGCCGTAGTTTCGCCTTTGGAAAAATTTTCCAAACGTTTACACGAAGCTAATTGGCAGCCCGGCCGGATATCAAGGAAGATTATTCCCGTAGAAGATTACGATAATTACGCGATAGAACGAGGATCGAGGTACCTGCATACATACATGTATATACATAGAGGTAGAGCTACGTGTTCACCGCTACCTGTGCAAAGTCCCGCGGTTGTTGTTCTCTCCGTCTTCCCCGAAGCCGCTGAACACCGGGACTACCGGCAACGAGGTATATACACACCTATAAGATAAAGCAAAAGCAAGAAAAAAAAAAAAAGAAAAAGCATGCGGAGGAAGAGAATCGGCGAGGATCGGGGGAAGAGCTATAAACGATGCGAATAAAGGAAGGAAGGAAGGGAGAACTCAAGCCGCAAGATCGCGTCGGCCCGCTCCCACGGGAGTTTTAACATCCAGCTCTCTTTCTATCTCTCTCTCTCTCTCTCTCTCTCTCTCTCTCTCTTTCTCTCTCGACTTTTAATAACAAAGCGAGGGAGTCGCGAACCACGATGCGCGCAAAATCGCCGGCAAAAGTTGAGACCGCAGATGCTGCAACTACCGCGCAACCGCGCGTAATTGCGCGGGATCTTTCACTTTTACACTGTAAAACCGCCCCGCCGACCTCGATACGACCCGGTAAGGCGTTGCGGTCTTGATTGATTATAAGTTTTACACGCTCTGAACCCGCCCGATGACCTCTCCCTGATCAAATCACCTTCTTTTGGGTCGCTGCTGCTGCTTTTGCCCTGCGGATGATTTGCCTATAAAATCTGATCGCTACCCTAATGATGGATTTTTTAATCGCTGTAGCACGAGGAGATCATGCTGTTTGTTGGCAGATGAGGTACACCTATATCGCGCAGAGATGTTACATATTTTTAGGCACAGTGCAGCTGCGGTACACTACTGGACCTGAAAAACGTGCCCGGACATCCTAGATTTGATATCTTACGCTGCACTGTTAAAAATTTCTGTACGGAACTTCCTACACTGCACTGAGAAAACTTTCATTTGTTACAGTATAGTAAAAAATAAAAATAGTTAAGCGGACTGAGCGGTAATCGAAACTAAAAATTTCTCTCAGTGTGGATTGGAAGTTTTATTCGGTTACGGAACAGTGAATTCATCATACATTCACTGTTTATTCAATTTACAAGTACAATCATTTTAATACACAATTCAGTAAATTCAAATCAACTTTTATTTTTTTTTTTTATATTTTTTCTACAAATTTTAGTAAAATCAAAATTTTTTATTATAAGTTCAAGATAAATATATAGTAATTTACGACACTAAATTGATTACTCAATATGTAGTAAATTTATAACCATGTTTCACAGTGTAATAGGTATAATACCTACTCCGATTCACGCTCTACGAAACGGTCTGCATTGCTGAATAGCTTTCGGATGAAAAATGATCGATGGAATCAGGTGAATAGCTGCGATAGAAATGTCGGTAATTATATCGTGACTGAAAACTTGTTTCAGTAAAAATTTCGATGATTGAATTGCAGTGACTAAATTTTTCGTTTGACGCTTAGTCGTGACGATCGTTGATTTGAGTAGTTCATTTTCATCCATTTTTTTTTTTTTTTTTTTCGTTGTATTACGAACAGTTACGACTTTTGTCAAAGTATATCGCGCATTTTTTTCTTTTGTTCGCTTCGGATACATAAAAGTATGCGTCGATACAATTTATAATTAAGAAACAAAGACCTGCAAACTATGCGTCCTCGTTCATCCATAATTTCATAAGAAAAATCACATTCACTGGTAGTATTATGCAAGTTAGAAGACTGCACACATTTTTTTATAATTTTCTTTTCTCATTTTGTATTTAAGCAAAAAACAAACACATCCGTAACCTTAAAATCAATAAGTTCATCAATGCCGTCGTACGTAAGATTTTATTATACCCGTCGGGTATACTTGATTTTTTCAATGTCCAAGTTATTTTCTACTTATTGCTATGTGATAAAAACATCGCGGACCTGTTACTCTGACAACCGCTTTTTTTCGCATATCAAGCTTTCGAGTTTAAACGTAAAGTTTCATTGAAGCAGCAATTGGCTAATTATCCGCTGCTTGACTCTGAGCTTGGTTCAACCAATAAAACACAAACTCCGTTGAAATTAATCGTAGTATGAAATAAAAGACTACGGAGCTACAAAATTGGACCTATATTGGAAATTGCAATTCTGCTCTGGATTTTCATCAACGCCATCGACGAGGCAAATTGTCTTTCCGAAGAAAAACACGGAGAGGCTCAATTAAAACTGCTGTACAGGTATTAAATAAATCGCAGGAAATATCTATGTCCGTGATGAAATGAAATGAAAACGAGAATGAAAAGAGGAATAGTATCCGTGAGCCGCGAGGTACGTGGAAGTCGACTGTGCTCGTGGATCGCGGGATATTTATAAACCATGCCTTGGCGATAAAATTTCCATATCGTGGGCAATAAACGACCGCGTATAAATTTGAATATCATTAAGCCATCTCGCGATCTGGCAGGTTACAGTAGGAGGGAGATAAAGGAAAATCGGCGAATCGGTTCATCGTCGATGCATGATTTCCGCTCGGTCGACGCTTCGCGACTTTGCAGATGTGTCAATGAAAAAGAATTGACTTCTAATAGAAGCTGCGGCAATTGAAATATGATACAATATCCGCACTGAGAAAAATTTCATTTGTTACGGTAACTAGAAAAATTGAGTAAGACAGGTATCGTTAAAAAAAACCGTTTGAATATTGTTGGTATGACGAAAAACGAGGTACGCGTAACCATTTTGCGCTATCGTCGATCCTTTTTTGGCAATTGAAACGCAAAATCAGTTTCTGAGGTTTACTCTACTTTTTTAGTTAAACAAGGCTTCAACGTCGATTTATCGTTGCACGAGCATTAAATTTTCGCAACAGTTGCAAGAAAATATAGCAACAGTGATCGTAACGAGAAAGAATAGTAACGGATGCTAGACTTTCCGGTAAGAGCTAGAAAACTAATTTTCATTCTCCACCTGGAACTATATTTTTTGATTGTGGTGAAAAATGAAAATAGTCAAGGACTGAGCGGTAACCGCGATTAAAAATTTCTCTCAGTGCGACGATGAACGCGGTACAGATTTTAATCGACAGTCAAGAATCGATCGTCACCCCGCGGCAATTATCAACCGTCGGTTTCCCAGTGCGTGTTTAAACACCCCTAATCTACACCCCTATTTTCCACCCTTGTTCTATACTCGAGGAGCTTTATGATTTATTGCGCAGCACTGCTTTCGACGCTTTTAATTGCGGTACGCCGGCTCCGAAATGCAAACCTTTTATTATTATACGGCTACGAAATTTATCCTTAATCCTTGCCGTAGCGGCACTAGCGATGTGCGACGGAATGCGGCGGTAATTATGCGACACGTGCCGAAGTCGGAGAGAAAAATACAAACTGTTCCGACGTTGTTATACACGCGAATAACGCTTGTTGCAATTTTCTAAGAATGTTGTTATATCGTGACGTATATACGTGAATAACTATATGCACGGTATTAAGACACGGCCAGGCGAAAATCGCTTTTTAACAAGTACATCTATATTTATGCAGGGTATCGCGAGACTGAAACTCCTGTCTCAAATTAAATGCAATTTCGGATCAAGGCATGCATAGCAAATTATTGATCGCAGGAGGAACGTCTTCTTCGCATTATGCAGCGATGCATGGACGCCAGGAATCTCGACTCCGACTCTATAACCGGCGCTACAATTACATTCTAATTATTGCTTATGGATAATGAGTCTCGAGGAGGGTTAATTTTCATTTTTATCACTTACCATGTTATTATTTATTTATTTCCAAACGAATTTTTCAAACATTTCCTATACGCTGCATTATATTTCTACAGGAATGTATGTAATTTTCTACGGAACCGATCGCCGCCGATATTTTATGCGATCATGCGGTATATAAGCTGCAAGATTCCTACGTTCTTTCAAAAATTCTTTTGACTCAAGTTTTCTCTTTTTCTTTTCTGTTCCAGGATCCATCTTCTGTAAGTGAAATAAACGGAACCTACCCAGTGTATTTTTTTTAAAAACATTTTCATTTCTACGAAGTTTTTTATTCCGATTTTTTTTTTTTTTCTCTTTGTTTTTTATATTCCATCCTCTGCGATTAATCTCATCGGTCGGATATTGGACTCGCCGAATTGGACGTGACCCTAAATTCTTGTCCACCATCCGAAATCGGCGCAGGGCGTAAGTACCAAACACTTTTTTAATACGATCTAATTGTTCATTTTTATGTAATAAGGTAACAGGCGAAAATGGGAAACAAAGCCCTTGTATCACACAATGATTCACAATTCGTTCCAATTTAAAGGCAAAATCAAGGAATTGATCAGGCCAATTAAAATTCGTGAATTTTTTGGAACTTTTTAAGATATATCAAAAAATTTTCTGTAACATCTCCATGTAATTCGAAATCCTCGATTTCATCGAACGACGTGATCTTGAACTGTTGGAATTCCCAGAGAAAAAAAAGCCGACCAGTTTTAGTCAACCCCTCGACGATGAAAATAAAAATTGAATCGCAAGACATTCCGAAGTGCGAGTAACGTCGAAGCTTTAAAATCTCGTTACACAATCTCACTCTGTGATTGATAATATATATGTACATAATATAATCACGAAGTCGGGCATGAAGTTATCCCGCTTTGTATATGCCCATTAGATAAAACAGTGCTCCGTATACTGGGTAGTAAAAACGATATCTCTGAAGTGCGGGATTCGAATAGAACTCGGTGAGTAAAGGAACGGAATTTGAATCTTTAACAGCCGCGGTATCATCGTCTTTCCACGCAATCGTTTAGGCACTTATCGCCAACGAACGAGCGAGCTTGCGTGGTTATTGATATTTATCACGGGGCAGTGACGAAGCGACGCATAAATGTAAGATATGTAATGAAAAGAAGAGAAGTAAAAAAAGAAAAAAAAAAAAAACGCGACGGATAATATCTGTACACGCAATATATATCCAGCTGTTTGAATTATTCCTAAGTATACAATGGTCGTCACTTCGTGCAACGAAATTTATACGTATAATAAGCAACGAACAAGTCGAGTTTCGGGCCATTCTGCCATTGTGCCTTTGAGCGTGTGAATAAAGCATCGTTCGGAATTTTTACTAGGTGGTCGCAATTTTTTTGTTTTTTTTCTTTTTTAGATTCAAATTCTTCCGCCGCAAGCAAACGTGGATAAATCATAATATAGAATTGATTTTTGACGAATTTGAAAGAATTTCAATTGTTGATTTTTTAATTCAATGCAAGTAACGTTTGATAAAGATTTCGAAAGATTTTTCAAACGATTTCATTTGATTTCGACTTTCTTCAAACTATTTCATGTATTGATTATCAAGCGGTTTGAAGTAACTTGTTCAGAACTTCAGGCAACTTTGAATCACTTTATATACTCTTGCGCGTGATTTTCAGCGACTTTCAGTTATTTTGAAGTACTCTTAGTGACCTCGCGTGAAATCTGGTGAGTTGTTACAAGGATATTCTACTGAAAATTACCTGATAGTGATTTTAGAAAATATCGTTGTTTAAAACTTTGGAGTGTTTAATCTAAAAATCGATACCTTGTGCCTATTGATAAATAGTGAAACAAGATGAAAACTAAAACGCGATTATAACAATATTTCGAAAGCAGGGGAAAAAAAAAGAACTATCCACTCTTTAAGAAACATTCGTTGTATTGTGCGAGCAGTTTTTATCTCGTCAAATTAGCTTCTTTTAATTTTTTTTTTTCCACTCACACGTAATATCGTTAGGTATGCAGCACTGTTTAACCCTTTGAATCAAACTTATCCACGAGCTTGCTAAAACAAAATTGCACTTACCCTTGACCGTTGACGAACTAATCTACGAACCAAACATACCTGCCTGCACAATAATCCTCAATCACCTTAAAAAGCGCGATCTTACAATTTAGACTTATGAAAAACTGATTGTCAAATAATGCAAATAGAAAACCTCAACACAACGCAACGCAATAACATTGCAATCTGCCTCACCGAAAAGCTGAACAAACCCTTGTTGTAGGTTTCAAATGCTTAAATAAAAAAAAAAAATAAGAAAAAACAAAACCCTGCAAATCGAAGAACGGTGGCCTGCCCGAGGCTCGGGTTATTAATTTCAAATGATGGAATGATAACTGACGTCTCTATAGAGAGAGGGAGGTATGTACGGCGCCCGCGTCGCTACGGGGGTCCCAGACGTCGTCGGAGACATCATCCCCGCGGGCGGCCATTGTCTCACAAGTAAGGCCCAGGCTTCTTTCGAAACTAAACGACGCGAGCCGTCGCTGACACGCCCGAGGGGGCCCAAACTATGTACGCGGACGAACCCCGTCGCGGACCCCCGAACAAAAATTAATAACTTTTATACGCGATTCGGCTCTTTCCTCCAACTCCTACGAGACACTGGACAACGTTATCCTCCTCACAGGCTTAGGATTTCTACCTGCCGGGGTCCTCGGAACGAAAACTCGAAATAACAACAGAGCTTGTTGTAGAAATTTCTCGTTACGATCGTTTGGCTATTTTCGTTTGTCACAGCAACCGAGAAATTATTATAGTTCCGAGTGAAGTGTGAAAGTCAAGTTCACCTTCCACTAAACAGAAAATCCTGTACCTTCCTGGTTACGATCACTGGTACTACATCTTTCCGTTATACTATTCGGCGATAATTTGATCCAGATACGTCGACAAATTAATAATGATTACTTATATTGTATTTAAAAAATTTTAGTCAACTAAGGAAGCTGATTTAACGTTCGAATAACCACGAAAATTTTCGAAACACTGACTAAAACTAAATTTCAGTTATCTTCTCGTAAAGTCTACTGCACCAGCACCCATTTTACAATGATTTTCCAGTAACCGTAAAGAACAAAATTCTTTTCAACGAGCATACGCACCTCGAAAGTCAAACCTAGACCCTAAACATGGCGGACACCCGCGGGTTTATATTCACCAGGGTTTTCCTATCCTCGTGCACATGAGGCACCTCAAACAAATGTATAAATTATGAATGTAAATGGATGAGGGGTGGGTGGGTCGAAGGTGGGGGGGAGAACGGGGGGGGGGGGGGGGGGTCGAAGGGGGCACTTTGCCGGGGGGGAGGAATATGGCGTGTCGCAACGCCGCAACCCGCTGATTAATACAAGCGATAAACTAACGGTTGAATATTTTACATTTTAACCAAGCGACGTTTTTATAACTTGTTTACACGGGTTCGTGTTCCGTTTGTAAAACAAACCCCAACCTCGGTCGCTTCAAGTGTACCTTCGTAGCTCGGAGTAAACTTGTCGTTCTTGCCTCCGACCCACCCTTTTTTTTTTTTTGGTGTAATTGCAAGGGCTGCTCTCCGACCGTCGCGTTATTTTGTTCCATTCTCTTCGTTACGATAAGGTTTAATTGGTCGGCAGAAGTTCAATATTATATCGATAAGAGAATTATTTCCGATAAATTCACGCGACGAGATTTTTGTTTTTTTTTTTTTTTTTTTTTTTTGGCAACGTCAAGTATAATATTACTTATCTTTCTAATCAAAATCAATTTTGCCAATGTGATAATAAAAAACGATTCAATGACAGGGCAGAGAATAGTTTGTTTGTTTTTTTGAGAAAATATGTCATTGTAAAATGAAATCTTCGGTCTACAATTTCAGTAGTTTTACGTTTTATTAGATTCTTATGAGAATCTATGATTTCATGAATCAACAATGTGTGTCTATTTCATGGTAAAATAAGTGAAATACTATTAATTGTTGACCTCCCAACCTTTTGAAACTTGTAGCTTTGTATTTTTGAAAAATTGACCTACGCTGCGACTTATGATGGTTCTATTATAATGTATGAAAAATGTATATATGTCGAATTTGGAAAGATGGAATTAGGCCGTTTCATCTGGTCAATCAGTATCAAAAAATTTCGAATTTCCATAATGCTGCACAATCTAAAGAAAGTCGAAATAAATACGGAAATATTTACACGGTCTTTTTTTTACTTCTTTTACACAAAAAAAAATCAGTAAAGCCTTCTTAAATGTGATTCAAGAGGTTCTTAAAAGATCCCATATATAGCTGCTTGACTACAAGCAGAGTAGAATAGTAAATTCCACACGTTTCGATCGCTCGACTCATATTACGAATAGAGTAATGGGGTTGAATTTGAGTCACCGTGACACATGAAATTAAGGCTTGAAAAAGTCTCGGTTTCCAAGCACTAAAAACAGTAAAATACTGTTCTTATAATTTAAAATGGCGTAACTCAAAAACAAAAAAAATCTTTACGGGAAGAAGATGAGTTTAGAAGTAAAAATGAAATTTTAAAAAAAATTTATCATATTATTTATTTGCAGAACTGAAGTTTGTTCATTTGTTATTTACAATAAATGTTTGAGAAAATGGGTAAGTTTTCTTAAAATCCGAAATATCGTACCGGCTTCTAAAAAAGCAAACTTTATCCAACAAAACTATTTTTCCCCTTATTAGTTACGTGGAAGAAATAAAAATTTAAGATCTATAACCTAGACTCAAAATTCTTGTTGACCGTTGTTACTTATCAATATAAAAAAGACAAAAGCAAACTTCATAAGTAGGTAATAAATAAAGATTTTGGTTATTATTCGATGTAAGGAAACAAAAATTAATCCGTTTAAATATAAAGTAAAAAAGACGAGAACAAATTTTTTTTGTCAACCCGCGTTATTCCGCAATGCAGTTTTTCTCGTATTAATTTTGCAGCCTCTTCTAGGCTCACTTTTCATCCTACCGTAGATTCAATGTAATTATTACACGGAGAATTGTCGGGATCCGTGCATAGTTTCCCTTGTTCGTAGAACGGAGGGCGGGCAAGGTGCGGGCACAATAGGTGCCGGCAATTAAAAGGCCGGATTACGGAGACACTAGCCGGGCAGGAACTAACTGCCCATTAAAAGACGGCGGCGCGCTCTTCGTCGAGAACTGAGAAAAAGATGTAATTGGGCGGCGTGCTGAATCCGCAGCTCGTAAAGTTACGTCTCGGCGTTCCCAGCCGTCGCGGCGCTCTTTTCTCATACCCAACGTCCACCCCTTGACCTCCTTTTCCCTACCTTTCCGGTTTTCCACGCGAAGAATATCACGCATATTCACCGATCTAACGATTTTATCCAGGGTGCCGACGACAGGCCGGGAAAATCGGCAATAGTCAGGGAATTGTGATGGACCGTAGAGAAGAACGTTATTTTTTTTTTTTTTTTTTTATGAAACGTTTTGAAACTTCAGCCGTGCTTCGTAAATTCAGTTAAGGAGAGTGGACAGCGAAAGTAAGCCAAAAGATAATAAAATACAAACGGTATTTATGAAGAACCGAAACAACTTGCATGCATTTTCTTTCGTGCAACGTTTTTATTGGAGTTTTGGTTATAAAATTCAGTGGTTAAAGTTTAAAAAATATATAAATATTTAAGGTAGATATGGGCGGATAAACATGTTGCCACGATTACGAGTGAACGGGTTAGAGTTGACGGCAATTTTACACGCGGCATTCTCTTCAGGGAATGTTTCTCTACAGGCTGAACCTAAAGTTTTTTTAAAAAGCATGAGAATTTAAAAGATACCGGCTACAATTTTAAAAACATCGAAAAATTAATGACTTTTGTTGTAATAACAACATTAATAAAATTTTGATTCACTTAAACGCAGGTTCAGTTTGTAAAAAAAGTTGATATCTTCATTTACAAAACAGAATCAAGGCGATATCTTGAAGCGTTTTTTAGTTATCGTGGCAAAGCTAACGACAAACGTTGTTTGGAGAAAAACGCGTGTACATATTTATCACATGGTTGTATTCAACGCTCAACATCTTCATTTCTTGCGAATATTTTCTTTACATATTCCACTGATTTTCATCACCAAAAGTGTGACAAACAACTTAGAAATAACGAAAATTTCACATGTTTTTTCAGTAGTTTTCAAAAGTTATTTGAACTTTTACCATATTTTGAACCGTCAAAGCCACCCTAATCCCCCGGAGCTCAATTTTGCGAATTTTTCAATTTTTCTTGGGCTAAAATGTTTGCAAGAGATTGTAGTAACAGAATAAAAAAAACGAAGTTTTTCCAAATTTTTCGATGCTTAACTCCCCTTAAGCTAACTTTCGCAAATTGTGTTATTCTATTTGTAATTATTTTTGTAAAACGAAGCAATACTGTGTGTTTTTTAAATTTAAATTTATATATTCAAGAAGCGCAACTTCTGGAGCTTTTGGCGATAAAAGCTGCCAAACATTACCTACCCAAGGTTTGTGGGAAAACGTCAGGGTTTTATGAACTTTTTACTGGAATAGTCGAAAAATTTTATTTGAGCAAAATTGTCGCCACCCTGTTACCGGTTAAAAAGAAGACATTGCACTTGATTTTGTAATTGATTATTAAGAGACAATGCTGAATTCATGTGATTTTTCAACTTCTTCGGAACATCGAGAACGAAATAAACACTGAGACAGATTTTTCTTCCATTCTATTTCATCCAATATCTATTTCTCAACAAAGCACAAAATCTACAACAGCAAAAAAGAGATGTAAAAAAGGCAAAACTTTTTCGACCATACGATTCCGGGATCTGCAGTGAGCAGCACTAAAATTCAGTAGGTATATTGTATATGAAAATAACAGTGTCCGGCTTGCCGCCGTGAGTCCCTTAGGGACACAGATTACCAGATAAAGTGAGTACAAAGTAGGCGGATATAACACGTCTAGATTTACATTGCGACTTAGAGAAACGGTCAAAAAAAGAAGATACTTCTGTTCTGATACCTGCGAATAGAAGCGCAGGGTGAAACGAGTGATATAAAAATGCGCCTATGAAATATGACGAGCTTTAGCTAAGCGGAGCGTAAAGTCAGTCATTCGCTGATAGTGAGTGGGGGATGAAGGGTTGCTCGCAAGTTTATCAAAGCCATGATTTTTCGACATTTTACTTGATTTCCTTCGATAAAATTAAGGCTGGAACAGAAGGATTCAGGTACGCGGAGTCAACTTTTCGAGGCGTATATATCTTGGTGCCCAAGCCATAACGCCTTGTCATTATTTATATTAGCATAATGACAGGCGAACAACTTCATTTGCATTCAAGATCACGCGTTTATAACCAAGCTTCGCCCGATCCTGGGAGATGTCAAACTCCCGGAGAGCACCATTTATTCCAGTTCATTCTTAACGCGGTTCTTTCTCTCATTCACTACATCTCTCCGGCATTATACACGCCCGTGTTCGTACATAAATGTTCCTGACGCAAACAGAACATTATGTCCACGGATTACACGTGTCGTCGTTTTTATTTCTGTTCCCCAGCTACGTGGGGAATTATTTCTAACCGGGATATAAAGGACCACGGCTAGTGGTTTTGGGGAAATCGTGAAACTGTGTTTAAGGTGTATTTGAATAAAAATTGTACGTCAGATACGAAATCCCATGGACCTTGAACTGTTATTCGTCACAAGTATAATGTGCGTTGGTTCATCGTAAACGGGTTGAATCTAGGTGAACACGATACTGTCAATAATCTTCAAACCCGCAGGGGGAGGGGGGATTACTTTTAATGTGCTAACAGGGCTTTTATTCAGTCACTTGAGTCATTTTTCCGTTTGTAATTCAGTTTCGTTCACAAAAAATTTGGCTTCACTTTTTTTCCCACGAGGTATCTACTAGACAAGATTTCGTTTATTAAGTATTATACTATTTTTAGGGAGAAAATCACCTTAAGATTGATTTCCGAAAAACAACTGTAATCACTTTTCTCATTGTTTATGTATCGAAATGTTTCACCCGAAAAGACAATAAAGTCCTAAATCAGAGTCACTTTTCACTTATGTCATTAATTTAACAAATATCGTGTACAGTGTAGAGTGACGCATTTTTATAATGTGGAAAAAGACATGAAAAGCAAGAAAAATCCGTGTACTCGGACATAATTGAAAATAAGGTTATTTCTAGCGAGATGAATAACATCAACAATTAATTCTGGTCGGTGACTTTCGAATAACTTTTTATAGGTCTGAAAGTAATTGTTCTCAATTTTTTGAGACTACTTATTGTTAAATGCTACCAGGCCTGTGTGTGTTTCTAATCAATTTTACACGTTTTGAATCATCGAAATAGACCAAAAACAACATAACTTGATGAGACATGCCGAATTTTACATGGCCAAGGAACAAACACCGTGAGGCACGATCGAGTCAAATCGGGTGGTGGAATGGACCGAGGAATGAAAGGGTTAGAAAATTACAAATTATCAGGATAGTCTGGAACTAACACGTATCGCGGATAAGGATCTAAAATATTATGTAAATAGAGGTGTGCGCATTTATAAAGCGTAGGTATAGCTGAGGATCCACGCGCGTTGAGAATTCGTTATACGCGACGGTTTTGGTCCCTTGGTAGGACAGGCTGCCTACCTTTATACAAACGGGTATAAAAACCGCATAATATAACATTTAGCACACGCTTAAACAAAATTGCTGTAATCCCGCGAGAATGGAAGGAAGGCGAAAAGAAGTTAATATGTAAGCATAGCGTAGTGCCGCTTGTATACATGTGTACCCCAGAGCCTATGAAAAGGGATAAGAGGAGACTGTTCACGGCCTCCTCCATATAATACACCGTAGCATTAACATAGTATGGCGATTTACATAATGCTTATAATTCGAGTAATTATCAAGGGAAATATACACAATTTAATATAATGGTGGATGTTTAGGGGTTCCTCTATCAGCTCCAAGAGATCTTTCGCCTTGCCTCGGCTTGCTACTCTTGCTTCTCTCTGCTCCTGCTGCAGGATAATGCAGGTGCAGAGGTCCACGCCCTTTGCGTCAATAGAATACATAACCTGTCCCTACGCCAGTTTCTTTTTAATCTCGATGCCTCGCGTCAGCTTAGATTTTCTACCTATGTAATTTCGTTCACAAGTTTCCAAAACGGTTAAATCAATTCAACGCTCCTTGGCACAGGTGATACAAAAGCTGTAACACTCCGGCCCCATAATTTTTCTTATCGAAGTCAATGAATTTAAGGATCTTCGAACGAAACGGTCAACCTTCAGTCCATTTAAAGTCTCGATTGAGTGTCCCTTTGTGTACGGAACGACCATGTTCCATTTCTTCAGAAGATCGATAAATTATCAAATCGATCACGTTAATGTCCGTCCGCAGCGTGCTACTTGAGAACAGACCAAGTTGGAAACATCTTTCAGTGCCTAAAATTAAATAAACTACATGTGAGGTGATTTCGTTACATCCAAAGGAGGTTTGAGCATCGCGATGTATCGCGAACAGATATTTGAGCAACACTATAAGCGATATGATTGCGCGTTGTAGAAGTAACAGATATTCGACGGTATATTACGAGAAGAAAGAACGCGTGTAGCTGGGATTATGGTGCATTTAAGGTTGTAAACCAGGGTATAGTAGGTATATCGAAGGTGGATTATAGAAGCACAAGGTGGGCACTGGACTTTTCGTGAGCCGTGGAGCATAGACCGTCGGTTATTAATTACTCGAGCGTTAAACTGGCAATTTAAATTTCTAACCGAAGACCAGGACGTCGGATGGCCGCCGCTGCGCGGCATAACTGCGTCCCTCTTCAATTCAAAGTGCCCTCTTGGGACTGGGGTTCACTGGCGATGAGCAGGTCCCGTGGCTTTAATGACGAAGCATCATCGCGCCTCGTCTCATCCCACCTGCCAGACCTTGATGGATATAATCGCTCTTTTAATATATTTTAATTTATGTTTTCACCTGAGGAACCTCGCGCGCGTTGCGTTGATTTCCTGGAGCGATGACCGCGTCGCGACGCTTCCATTCAAACCATATCCATATCGTTATAAACAAAGACACAAGTAAATTGATGATGCCGAATGAAACGGACCAGATATTTCAACCATTCGATCTTCTCGCACGGTAATTTTAACAAACGACAACAAAAGTGCAAATACTGTTTTCATTTTCCAATTTCTCATGTCTCGAACCTCTTCGATTGTCCGGTCCGACCGGATATTTACATTACCACTGACACGAGCAGGTGGACGTTGGCTGGTTCGTCTCCTGATTTTTTCGCCACTTCCCAGGGGAAGAGAACGAGAAATGCGATGGAGTGAAAAGGACACAGATCGCGATATCCGTTCGGATCTTGTTATAAACTGTAAATCCTTCCCCGGATTGTGGAGGAAATTGGATTGACAGCGACCTGCGAGTCGCAACTAAAGACCGTAATAAATAATTGGTTCTTCGCATCTGGACTTCTCGAATCTTCGATTCGATCAGAGAGTTGTGTGCGCGTGTGAATATGTGCGTACGCTAGGTAACCTCGACGTATCTTGAGGCAGGTGGAAGGATCCGGGGTGTCCATATTTATGCATAAGTGGGATAATATACTTCATCCATTTACTATAATCCTCCGAAGTAATTTCTATAGAGATAAAGTCGACGATCACATCGCATATCGGTATCTATAGGTATAATATCCATCGCACATGTGCCCAGGTAGCGATGAAATAATGAAAATAGTGTCTCGAATTATCCCAGTCAGCTTATTTCAGTTATTTTATTCTACTTTACGAGGAGTCGTAACGGCGTCGAGTAGCTGACCGTAAATTAAAATTTCACTGCGTTATCCCACCCAGGTTACGATGCATCGTCCAGAGTATGGATGGACAGGTCTACGTGTAGGTGAAAAGGTGGATCCGTCTTGGTTACGGACACCAGTCCTAGCGAACCGAACCTTCCGAGTTCGTTTAACAAACTGCTTAATTACAGGTTAATTATCAGGAATGTACTGGCTGTATGAGTGAAGAAATATCGTGTGCGGTTGAGGGGAAAGAGGACGAAACGAAAAGGGAGACGAAAAGTACCTACAGCTAAGTGATAAACGTCATCTGTCAAGTAGCGTTCGTGACGCAAATGTCCATGACTGTACTAAATACGTGCATAAGCATACGTATACCAATCCGTCTGGTAATAATCGTTGCTGGTAATTATGAAGTCGTAACCATAGACACGTACGGCATTATGTACATATAGGCTAATTAGAGGAACGTGGGATCCGGCAGGGCTTAATTACTCCCAACTTACCCCTCATTATTTTTACGGAAACTCTTCGCTCGCTTTGTCCCCAGGCGCGTTATACCGATAATACCCGCGTTTATCTCGAGTCCGGGATTCCTCAGCTGGATATTAATTTACGATCGCGAAAAGATACACGGGAACCACTTTCCCATCACGTGTGGTTCGAGAGAAATGTACATACACGTCCGTACCGCGCACGTATGCGTAAAAGCGATAGAAATCTTCAACTCGAACGACACGCACCATCGTAACCGTCGTACGAGTGAAGAAAATTTTGCCAGATCAAAGGCTCGCACGATCCGCTACTGATTTGTCAGCGCAGCTGCTCCGGGATAACGAGTTACCCGCCATTCTGCCAGCTTCTACATCGTTTCACGAAATTAGTCCACTGCTGTACAAATTTCGTGTCCATATAACCCCCAAATTCTCGTATTACCCTTGTCCAACTGTCCCGGGATGTTGTGCTAATTGTCCTCCTCGGCTACTGACAGTTTAAAACTTGAGTACGTACTTTTTGATACTTGTCTGTTCGTTTTAACCTACTTGAGATAATTGTGATCTATGCACTGGCTACAGGATTCAGTGACTTCTTTTGATTATTCTTCTAGAAATACTAGAAACTATTAAGAATAAAGGAGTAAATTACTTGTGTTTGATAAAATCTATTTATATAACTCTAGCTTTAGCTCTCTAGCTTTACATGCGTGTTTTCCGTACACCAAGTATCCGTTTCTATGACGGTCGAGTGAGTCTGCGAATGCGCATGCGCGGTGGAGTTGAAAGTAGTCTGTTCTGCACTGCGCGCATGCGCTGGCGCGAACAAATCTTACATTACGCAACCCTAACCTCAATATCGTGGTTCGTGAAAAAAAGCGTAACATACTCCTGTTTCTAACAAGGACCTTTTCGCCTCACGTATTTTCAATATTCGTATTCGGCTCACCTGCGACTCATATTGCAAGCTTACGCTCAGCCCGAAAAGACTGAGTTTTCCTCCGTGATACACGATATACTATTAACGGCTGAATTGCACAAATACTTGATGTGCAGTAAAGTTGATCGAAATGCCTGATTGTCTGTTCAGATTTCACATAAATTGGCCTACGAGTGATCTTTTAGTAATCAAATGTCTCGAGTCAGTGATATTTCCTTCTAACCAAATTCATTCAACAGAATAAAGAAAACTTTCCCCTGTAAAAACTATCTAAATGAATCACAAATTGTCCTAAAAATGGACTAAAATCTTATAATGAAAATCGATGCAACGGGAAAGACAAAGTTCACTCAACCATCAAAGACTCTTGAATTTTTGCAAAAAATGGCAAAAATCGCGGGTTCGATTGAGGATCGAAATGAAAAGGAGGGTTGGACGTACGTGTAGATTGAACCAGTGGGGTTGGAGATTGCTGCAGGAAATCTTGTAGCGTTATAAATTGTACACATGTCTTTGCGTTATGCAGGTTCGTGCAAATGGGCAATCATAGGTGCATAAGCACCTCGTTTCAAAGACCAATGGCGGATCCGGGGGCGGGGGGACGAATGCAGAGGAGGGTCGTATGAGGGTGAGGTAGACGGTGAGGGAGGGAGGGAGGAAGGTGAGGGGTGGTGGACTCACTCAGGTATCTAAAGATCTATCTGAATAATAACGTGTACGACAACATGTCAAATTATACAGAGCGACGGCGGAGAACGAGTCCTCCTTCAGGCGGGCTGGTGCGTGTCAGCGTTCGTCCGTCATTCTACGCGATCGCGTTGTACACGGTACCGCAGACACTGTAACAATAATTTAAGAAGACGCGTGTGTGTGCGAGTGGCCGAACAACCCACGGCATGTGTGTAACATTAGGCGTATAATTATATTCCGTATAAAAATTGTAATATAATAATATCACTATGGCGACATGTGTTCGCGGGAAGTTTGACAACGGTACTTTCGTGTTTCATAATTGCGAGGTAGCTCATTTGTACATCGTAACCATTCATTGTCGGAACATTAGCCCCTGAGGGTCATCAGACGCCTCGATTCACAACTTCGAGAACTCCGATCAACACCGATACGCATACTTTTGAACCACTTAAGGGCAACTACTTTTCTCTACACACGTCTTGACTGACTGGTGACAATTAAATCATAGCTCAGTCGACCCTGTAGGACTATGATGGATCGTTAAACACACTTTTCACTCCATATAAGTTTGCGAGCTGGTCTCCATACGCCGCACGTCCATCTTGGTATATACATTGTGGAAAAACTCTTCTTTCGTTTTTGTAAAAGCTGATCTCGCTTATTGTTCTTGACATCGGTGTTAACTCGTAAACCTTCGTGCTGTCCAAACAGCAGCAAGACGTTCTGGAACAGATCGATATCGATCTGTAGGTAAAAATCAAACGGGAAAATGCACGATCGACGAGCCTGCTCGGCTGATTTGAGTAGTCTTACTATTTTTTCTAAGAACTACATTCGTGTGCATGAATTTTCCCAGTTAGATGCTCACTGCGGTCACATTTTTACGATAGATACTTTCTATTACCGAACGACACAATAGTCTCAAACTACTTGCTTAACAACAGTCACTGCAAACCAGTTCCACTCAACTGAAATCCTTTTGGAGAAGGACTTCAGTCGTACATTTGGCACCATATTAATCGAAAATAACCAATATCTTGTGAAAAATTACCATTGATGGTTAATAACTTTTTTCAATTATTTGTTTCATGTTGGTTTTCTCGACATCTTTACGAACTGACTTCGTTCTCATGGCCATGGACTGGAATCCAGTATGTAAGTATCAGGAGTCTTATGTTTTACGGATAGATTGTTAGCAATCGTGTGGTTCTAATACGGAATCAATGAAAATACATATACTACCGTCATATTGAACAAATATTTGATTACCAAGCATGATACTCGCACTTTGCAAAACGCTCTTTAATTGAACATGTTAAAAGTGTGCCGGGAGACACGTACGGGGTGATTACGGTTATTAGACGAGAGAGAAAATGGAGATCCATCGATTGATCGGTCGAATACGCGCGGCCCCCTGTGATCGTAATATTAGCTATTAGTGATACTGCGGTTATACAATATAAGTAATCGAAGCTGAACGTTTAATCCCTGCAGTGCAGTTTTGATCGGGATATTTCGGGCTTAGTTGAACGATTCAATTACCCGGCGGCACAGCCTCTGTGATGTAGCCTTCCTTCCGCCAACCTCATTATACGAATCATCGCGTACAACCGCTCTCTTCCCCCTTCTTTACGGGTACTTCAACCCTCCCTCCGTCGTAGATCACCCGTGGATCCCACGTCTTAAATCAGTTCACCGTTTTTCCCCATAAAACTCGTCTGCAGCAGTGCAATCAAGCAAGTATTTGGCGTAACAAATGCTGCAAATTTGATCTTATACCTGTTTAAAAGTGACGAAACGCTGGGTACGTTTCAGAAGTACTAACAAAGAGTTTACCCACGTGATCAAACGAGACAAAACCTTGTTCAGGTCTCGCGGATTAAGGTTCAAAAGCAATACCCAGGTCGCAGAATTCAGGGGATCTCGCCGTAGCGCGGTTATTCGAACCATTCCGTGGCCTCGATGGCCTCGTATGGCACAGTCGGCCATCCCTTGGTGACGGCGATGGCCGTGGTCGTTGTCGCGGCTGTGGCTGCGGAAGCGAACGCGTATTCCGGGATAATACGATCCTGGTGATTCACGGGATACGCGGCGCCTGCGGGTAGCGGCTCACCGCACGCCAGATGCCTGCTGCCCACTACTTCACCACCGGGAAACCACCCCTGGACACCCTTCGCCACGGCAAAGGGGCAACCATCATCAGCCACAAAAATCTGTAACGCCTCACCCTTGCGGCCTGAATCCAACCTCTGCACGACGTACTTCGACGTTGACGTTCGACCAATTATTCGATAAATCGCATCGTGTGACATTATTGGAGTTTTGATTCTACGATCAAATCGCAGAGTAGGTACGTGGAACTTTAAAAGATGCCCGTAGATTCATCGGTTTGCGCTAAACAGTCGAGAATTCTCGAGTTTTCAAACCACAGAACCCCGCGGAATCCTTATGGAAATTGACTTCCGGTCAAGTTGACTGGATTTTCAATATGTTACAGGACATTTGATCATGCAGTGTAATATAGTTGAACCGTATTGATCTTCTGACATGTTGATGGTTTAGCACTTTCGTGATTTTTTCTCTCGGGTAATATTGATAAGTACTACACCATACTTCTAAGTAACGACTAAATTCTTGATGGAAAGAGTTGCAGAAAGTGGAAGATTGTTACTATCACATTAAGAACTGTTCAAACACCATAATAGCGTTTGATCTCATGAATTCAAAGGTTACAAGTATATCCACACGACATCAGTTGACTTTCCGAAGATTTCCCAATTGGGCATCTGATTTCAAGTGCGATTCGTACATTCAGTACTATAATCCACGCCACGCAATTGTAACCAAATACTTTCTGCAGATTTCAAGTTCATTTCTTTCCAACAAACTCATACCACATTGAATATTAATTTCATTTCACAAGAATAAAGAAATGCTTTTCCACGGTCCCTTCATGATTCGCTGCAGCTTTTACTTTTTCTTGGGTGTTCCATGTCGCCGACATTTTCCCTAATTCTGGTTTCACAATGCGTCGTGTGCGTTCAAGGTATCGCGTATGGGGGTTCCCATAAAAGTTTCCGATGTACGAACTTATTTGTGTAAAGTGTCGGGCATGTGAGACGCCTAGGTGAGTCTATCTTACCGAACGTAAAGTCTACCTGGACGAATTGATATTTGAGTCACGTTACCCGCACCGAGGTAATTGTGTTAAATGAGCTGGTCACGTATGCGCCTCGTTGTTCGGAGGACAATGCCGAACACTACGAGCGGTGGAATGGAAATAATAGAATAAACTCCCTTTCTCTCTTTATCCCTCTCGCCATGTCGTGTCGTACCTCTACGCGATACGTCGGCACTGGCCGAGCTGCTGGTGCCGCTGCAGGTCTCTCGCGAACAAATACGACGTGCGTGATTTTCAATTAGCGCCAGTGCGCCTCGACAGCGAATCTCGACTGCTAATTCCCCTTCGTGGCTTTACGAAAAGGACACCTGTCCGTTCTCGGTCCGTGACTCGCTTCGGTCACCCGGCGTAATGTCGAGTCATTCATTCGCGATTTGGTAACAAATAAGTCATTCTTTGCTGACACGCTGTATTTTTCAACGCTAGTTGAAATTCGACGAACTCGTTTTATCATTCGTAGTCTTTGTGATATCGAGGAGATCGAGATGAATGGCAATGATATCCGCACGAGTGATCGTTGAATTATTTAGTATCAGGCTGAAGGGTAAGAAGACCGTTGAGTGTTATCTGGTGCGTCGTCCTCGTGGGAATGACTCCCACTCGAGGCGAACCTTCGACATGGCCCGGACCGATTTAATTGCCCCAGAAGATGAGGCCGAAAAAATTCTCCATGTAATGACCCCCTTCCTTTCCCATCGATCCCTACCGGATGCCTCAGTTCAGCCCGTTACCTTGAACGATTGTCGATGTACCTTCGTAGGCACGTTACATGCAGTACCTGACGGATACGGATCATCGATTCTCACCAAATTTCGCGCAGATACGAAATCATGGAACGAAGTAAGAAGTAGTCGTCGAAAATGGTTTCATCGGAAGTGTAACCATAAATCCAAAACCTTAAACATATTCTTGAAAGGCCAAAGTTAGTTGGGTTGCTATTGCCGATCAGCCTAGGAATTTAGAAAATAAAGATAAGATCGTTTCGGTAACCGATACGTCCGGATTACCGAGCCGTCATTGTCGTGGAGGGTAAATAACGGAAGTACGGAACAAAGTTGGCTAGGCTTGAGGTTAAATGGCGCATGTATAAGCGGGGCATTGTTGGGCCTAACCAGATTACCATTGTTGGGTATGTCGCTAAACGGGCCCACTGATCCATTTATCCTCGATTCTCGTTTAATAAACCATTAAATCCCGGGTAAACGAAAGCGATTACCGTCAGGGACGCCCATTGTGCCAGGGCAGTCTCTGTGTGACAACGATACCTACCAACTCCTCGGTTGGCGTCCCTCCTTCGGTATCTCTTCGGACCTCAGTCGGCTGTCTCTTCCATTGTGCCCACAGGAAAGGCACGCCGGTCGCATTGTCGCCGATTTACGACTACCGTCCAGGCGCCATCCCCCCCTAACGGGGCTGGGGGAGGGAGGTGAAAGGGGCCTCTTTCCCTAATTTTACGGACCCTCCGTGCATGCTTCTTCTCCTCGCCATGGACACAAAGACGAGAAAGTGTGCGAATGTGCTGACAGCCGCATTCACCTACCGCGCCTCACAATCGGGGATGAAACGCACGGACCCGCAGGGCGGTCGTTCCGTCACCGCAAAAACCGGCTGCACTGTTGCCTGGGACCTGTTTCGGATGTAGCAGGGACTTTGCCGTGCTGAAGGAACGCTTCCGAATTATCCAATTTGCGAGGCGCCCCAGCAACGAGAGGACACGCGGAGAGTCGGAGGTAATTGGTGTACAACGTTTCGAATTAGTCCTTATACGCGGCTGCCTCGTACACGAATCCTTTTTCCTTGTGACAGACACGCGAGCTTCGGCCTACACTCATCCTCTCGACTAATTTTCGTCGACAAAGTATTATACACCACAGGCTCTCGGCGGAATCGGCATTAATTGTAATCATGGTAATTACGGGGACCGTGGACATGCGGGACCTTAGATAATCTGTCATCGATTGATTCTAGTTAGGCTGACTCTAAATGTTGACGTTATGAAAGAGGAGGGGACATTTTGCAAACATGGTTTCAGATAAGAATGATGGTTATGACTTAGGCTCGTAGCGAAGTTGACCGTTAATTTTTGACAATTTTTAAGTATCCTTGAGTCAAAAATGATTTGTGATTCTTGGATACCTGAAAACAAAACTTAGGAACTTTAGAAAATTGAGGGTTTTGATGACTATTAAGACTGTGAGAATCGTGAAATCGTCTCAGGAGCTTTTTGAACTTGGTAATTGATTTTCCCACACAAGCAATACAGTGGAAATGATTTTACCAAATTTTTGTCCAAATTGACAAAATATGATATTGCATTCAATTTTCTTCACAAAACTGAGTTAACAAAGCAGATACTCGACTACGAGTATAAACTTTTCCGACGCATCGGAGCACTTAAAATTTTACTTATCGATAAATTCGTCAATCTCGATCGCTTACGCTTTGGAAAAGAATTCCGATTCGAGTTGGTGTGTAAGGTATAATCAGAGTGTATGCGTGTTGTGTCGAGCAACAAAGCAAACCCATCCTGAACTCTCCTGCTCGTACATGCCTTACGCAAAACAAATTTTTTCGGTCGTTCCTGAGACGTCGCGGTTTCCCCCCTTTCCCTTTCTTGCCTCTTTCCGTGCCCTCCGAGGGCCTCACCCTCTTTGCGTGGGACAGGCATAAATACGCGAAGAAGACACTCCTGCAGGACGATGAGAGAAAAAAATAAATAAAAATTGGAAAGAAGAAGAAGAAGAAGAAGAAGAAGAAGAAGAAGAAGAAGAAGAAGAAGAAGAAGAAGAAGAAGAAGAAGAAGAAGAAGAAGAAGCTACAAAGGACGGCAAGCGCGCGGTCTCTCCGGGTGATACGATACGATCTTATACGGGATGTGCGGCAGATACAAGAATTTATACTAAACTTCTCTAGGGGGCCTTCTCTGCTCTGAGAAAACTGCAACTTATTTTCTTTTTTTTTGTTTTTTTTTCATAAATGTCTGTATTTTTAGTTTTATTTGTAACTTGGGTTGATTTTTTTATTTTTTTTTCTCGTTTGTTTTCAATCATTCCTCTTTTTGTTTTTACAACTGTTTTCGATCTATGAATTATTATCGCGGCAAAAATTCACGGGCCCGTCGACTTCACGGGGAACAAATGTCCTGCGATAGCAATATTCATATGTACTTTATTAGCCCTGTAAGACATTAGTTTCAGCATCTTTTAGGAACGGTTGGTCTTGCCGATTTAGAGATCTTCTGGATCAAGATATAGACGTAGGTTGTGCAGTATATTTTACTTTGAGAATAAGAATTATCGTTGAATAGTATTTTAGCCGTTTAATCGAGCTTTCAGATCTGACAGAAAGTTTCGCGCTCAATAACGTTTGCAATTTTGTATTAAATTAACCGTTTGAAATACTTGGGGCATTTTACAGTTCTTTACTCGTTCGAGTAATGAAATCCTGGATTGAAAGCTTGCAATCGTTCTTCTATGATGATTAATAAAATTTTGGAAAAATTGACGGAAGCACTGTAAATATATACTCACAGCTGATTTTTTCTGGCTTTGAGGTTAATGCACGTTACCGTTTGGCTGAGTCCCGGTTTTTCGTTGTTATTTTTTTTAATGTCCGCGTAAGCACAATTTGCAAGCTCTATCATTTTTCAAAGTTTTCTTGAAAAAGTTGTATCGTTTTAAGAAAAAAAAGAAAAAAAACTTAAAGGTTCGGTATCCCGTCAATGGAAGTTGAAGAAAGATGTGAAAATGAAGAAATTACAGAAAAATTGCAAGTGTTCAAAGCTGTCGACCAGTGAATGTACATAAATCCAGATTTGTAGAAAATGAAACGCGACAACAATTGCTGACATTATTGAAAAAGCGTGCATTCAAATAATCTCAAAATTGAAATGCAACTGATATATCGGAGGATAATAAAAATTCACATCATTGACGATCAATCATTTTATCGTCTTCGAATCATTCGTACGTGATCGAAGCTAGCGGGTTAATCCATCCCGGGCAATCAAACAACTGCAGACCTTTGTTAATCGGCTTTAATCGCGGTTAATTATACAGCCGCCGAAGAGCACGGCTAGAAAAAGTATCAGAATATCCATCGGAGGTAACGACACCTGCCACTAATTACCTCGTTTCAGCCCGCAGCTCCCGCATGTGACGGTCTAAGCCTCCGGTAGACACGAAGATGCACCCATAACACCGCAGACTTGCTACCCCAGGTCGCATAGCTGCTATAAATTCAGCGGAGGACTCGCCAATTCCTCGAGTCCGCAGTGTGAGTGTGTGTTCAGAGTACCTCCTCGTCCCTAGTTTCAATTTCGTAATGCCAATCCAATCATGTAAATCAGGGGAACATTATTAGTGGTGGCAATTGAGACCCGCCGTCTCTCTCTATCATTCCACCCACCCCCTTTTCTCTCTCTCTCTCTCACTCTCTCTTTCGGAGTGGGCACAGAGTGACGCCCGACTAATCCTAGGTTTACCTAATCGTCCTCCTGCTGCTCCTCGCCCTCGTCCTCCCCACGGCCCCAACCTCCGGGGCGCTGGAAAGCGGCTTATAGTTTCACCCCTTCATCCCTCGCCGGCTCCGGCCGGATTCGAAACTGAGCTTCTACCACGGTACCGAGGATGGGATCCCCTGTGCGGACCAGGGAAAACCCCCGATCGGCCGGGTCTTGGTCTCCCCTGATATTCCACGACGGGTTCGTATAACTTCTAGGGAATTTTCTTGCTGGTTAGAATTTATACGGCTGGGTGTACCTACTTCCCTCGATCTCTTGTTCGAGTTCCGGCTAATTGTAAGACCTGGCTAATCCGTCGTGATGCGAATTACGCAGAGAGATCCGTTTTCCACTTCTGAACTTTACTACTTGCGCGCTTGATCTTCCTTTCTGGACCTTATACTACGCTAAATCCAACCCTTGCGTTGTAGGTCAACTGTACCGGCTGACTTTCTCGAGCTAAAGTCAATGAGACGAGATACGCTAAACAATGTATTCGAGACCCAAAAAGGTACAAAAATCGTGATCAGCTGTTGAGGCAGAACATTGTGCGTCTACTGTTGAAAGACGGAATCTTTAGCTATGGTCACGTGAGGGATAAATACACTTCCACATCTCGTCTATCACTGTCCATCAAATCCTGGTTCCGACAACCAAATTGGACTGAATACTGTAACGATTTTCGGCGAATATCCCGTGAGTCGTATTATAGTTTCAATTCTTCACTTCATTGGCAGATTTAATATGGCAATGAATATCTGGTATACCTCTCCGCAAAATAGTCGAATTCGTCACAGTACATTTTCTAACAATTGTAACGTGCGCGGGGTTGGGGGTTATTAAAGTGGCGAACCGTCGGATCGAGTTTGCAACAGGTAAAAACAAAGACCGCAATTTATCGGTGAGTGCGAAGTGTGGGAGCTGAGCAAGCACGGTTTAATAGGCATTTTGCGGTTGGTTTTTGAGGTCGATTGTGCGGGACTGGAGCATAACAGATTGGCGGTTCGCAGTAGCTGAAAAAGGCAACAAAACCCCTCGTAGCGGGTACCTCTATTATACGTTTTCTACACAGATGAATAAATGAAGAGGATTTGAACGGTCATAGCCGAAGCCGGTGTACTCAACGCTAGGATTTAGATGCGGCGGTGCTGCGCAGTCTGGTTAAACGATGATCATCCGGTCGCTAAATTGCACTCCGTTCGGCTAATGGCCGTTACTAATGCGCCCATCGGTAATGGTGGTTGTCCAGTAGCCACCGGGACTTTGTCTATCCTGATGGCAATGCCTTGTCGCGTCTCGACTCAGTGCGGAAACCACCTGCGAGTTTCTCTGCTCCGTGGGCCCTTCTCCTTCGGAAGCACTTTGTAAGGCCGACACTCACCTGCTTGAGAAGTTGTTTGAATCCGTACTGCACGGCATTGCGTTGCAACAGCTATCGCTTTGCGAAGAGTCACGAAAACCGCCAACCACTGCTATCAACGTCGCTCTTCCTGCGACGAACCACCTGACGTACTACTTGCAGGAAATGTCGACAAGTTTGTTCCATTACGGAAATATATCTTTGTCTCTCGAGTCATTCTTTCGAAACGCTCGTTAATGCTTGCAGATTATTCAGTCGTATAGTAGCTTTCCGGAACTTGGTTCGACGTTACATAAACCGGTGGAAGTTGCATGTCTGTTCGATCTTCTTTTGGCTCGGGTAATAGGCTTCGGAAAGTTCCAAGTTTAGAATTCAAAATCCATGTCCATGGATAGGTTATTTTCATTGTTTATATTATTCCGCGATTAGTACAGAAGTTCATGTCAAGTTCTACGTATATGATTACAGTGTCGTGTGCACAAGTGGAATTTCCATACGAATGAAAAACTAAATCATCTGCTACGTAACGGACTAAATTTCAGCGTTTTTCAAATTAATTTTAGTTCGTTGATCAACGGAAGTTTGTTAAAATTGTACACAAGTTAACAACTTACTATTTCCTTGACAAAATGACTCGGTTGTCGCGTGGTTATTGAGATTATATTTAGTTTGATTTGAATCATCAGCCACTTTAGCACTTCGAAAAAGAAGCCGTTTTCTCACGATCGAAGGATATTTCAACGAAACTTTGTCTACCGAAGATACTTCACCGTTTGTCAAATTGTTTACGAGTTTTAAAAAAAAAAAATATGAGATTTCAGTTGAAATGTATACACGTATCGGAAAGAATTGATCGAATCTAATATCCTGATAAAATTTAGCAATAGAAATCAACTGATATTCAGCTGAAAACTGATGGATTGTTCACTCTCGTGTGATTCTCTTCGATTGCTAATAACGAAGAAACTAAAATATCTCTCAAACTTTTTGCATCGAGAAAATTTTCATTAGAATGTTTCCGCCATCGATGAAACCAAGCGCATACCCCATATAGGATAATTTTTATCGCGACAGGATCGCAATGGTCGAAGCGAGGCGAAGGCGTGACGGTTCGCCTCCACGTCAGACAAATACCAAGCGAATCCGCATATTACGCGGGCATCCTCTAGTGGCGGGTGCTTCTGCCGTTGTGGGATCGCGATCACGAGGAGCAACAACAGCGTCGGTGGTAACCTGGCGTTGAAAATTATTCAATTTGAATACAGAAGGCAAAGTCCGGGCTGTTGTTGATACCGGTGGCAGTTGCAGCTATCCGTACACCGCGAAATTTGCAACCGTGCACCGATCCTGTCGGATAACATTGTACGAACCCCCGATCGATCAATGCGATCTTGTGTAATTTGATGTACGGCTACGCCGCTGCTTCCCTCCGACACCGAGTTCACTCTACCGTGTAACTGCGTATTGCAGCGTGCCTAAAACATGGCTCCTCCTGACCCAACGAAGGCGGGGCCATTGCTGGTTTTATACCATTCAGAAATTGCGAAAAAATATGGTAGGAACAATTACGCGGGGGAAACGCAGTAGCGTAAACATTTTTTTGTTATGTACCGGAGGGTCTGAAGTCCGAGACACCGCTACACTGAAATTCGTCAGAAATACGATTAAAATATGTCTTGCGAATCGTTTTCCGACCTCAAACATACATCTCCGACAACGAAGGTATCCCAGGTCGATCTCTCCGATTTGATTTCTGTTGCAATATGTTACAGCAGACTGAAAACTAAGCGAATTTTTTCTCAGACAGTCGCACTAATTGCCCACTAAAACCTCGCGGTTACGGTCTTTTTTTTTTTTTTTCCTTTCAACATTATTACTTTTACAATAAAATATATACCGAGAATGTGTTCGAAAGACGTGTCTCTTGAATGCGGAGTTGAGGTGAAAATCTGAAAAAATTCGTCAACACGCTAAATAAAAGGAACACCCTAGTGTCGCTTAACTTTTAGTCTACTGTAACATACTACAAAAGCAGTCACATAGGAGAGATCGACCTTACTTGTAAGTCAAATAATACGTATTTCACGATTTTTACGCAGCAAATAATGGGTCGTGGGACATCGTTCAGTCATCATTCAAACTCGACGACATTTCGGACATGTATATAGCAGATAATTCTTATCTAGTAAAAAGTTGCTCGGCTAAATTGAAAAAAATCATCCTCAATGTTTTACTAAAAATTTTCCGATGACCATATCATATTTTACTCTTTCGGTAACTTGGATTCATTTGAACATTCGTCTCTCAGGAGTATTCATGAATCGAATTTATTTCAATGCTCGTATTTTTGAACATTTGGAAATTCGACTATTGGAAGTTTTGACCCATTAAAGTTCGGACTGTTTCGGATAATTTCATGCGCAGATCCGTAATTATCATTAAAAATTCTGAACTATTGGGAATTTCGCGTGAATTTGATCGCTCGCCATTTCTGCTTCAAGCACCAATAGTATCGTTAATAATGGAGAGACGAGGATAGGACATGCTAATAACACAGACCGCGTCTCGTCTTCCGCATCCTGCATCCCGCATCCTGCGTCAAGGTACTCAGGAATAATTTGCACCGCACAGCTAGGCGTGGGCGTTGACAATATTTCATTGTCAGACAGCAGTGGTTGCTAATTTCCACGACAAAGTACCGCGAGATCTTCGATGGGGAAGGTCTCGGAAGCCGAGGAGGTAGAAAACGCGGCTACGGAAACCTCGGTAACGATCGATGCGTAATGCCGTTGAATTTCCGACGTTGACTTCAGTCCTCCTTCACAGCGGATTCGATCTCCGCTCGATTACGCGACGATTCGATCTCGTTCGATCCGTCGATCGATTCCCAAAGACGAGCAGTGTCTCCCAACACCGACTCGACGGAGTCGGACTGACTAATCAACGATTGAAGACACGCGCCGCCGCACGCGCCTTCCAAGACGACGGACAACGTCTCTAGATTTGACATCGCGGCGCCTGACTGGGCCTGACGGGGCCTGACAGCGACGTACGCGACGCGTGACCGGAGGCTGGTCGTGCCCCCTGTGCCGACGTCCTTCCTCCGGGCCCTCAAGAAGAGACGAGGAAGGCACGCGCCACTCTCTCCAACTTCTTGGAATAATTGCGATTGAATCGCCGGCCAATACGTGCGGACGATGCCGTACGACCAACGATCGCCTCTTCCTACGACACAAAGAACACGGTGAAGTAGGTACGGCTGTCTTTTACAGAAATGTCAAATCTGACTTCATGGAACCACGAACCGTGGTGTCGATTTTATCTTGAATTAACGCGCGGATACGAATCGTCGAAGAAGGCGTTGCAAATGCAAAACGTCAGAAATCAAGATCGGTGTCATGTTTTAAATATCCGATTACTGATCGTAGAAGCGGTTACCGAAGCAAAAAGAACATCAATTTTTTGCTGCGCACGACGGGCCGTCCGATACTTACGTAATGTGGAAGATTCTGGCATTTCCTGATATTTCAAATCGAATTCGCCGAAAGTTGATCGAATTTTGAAAAGTAACGAGTGCTGCGACTGCATGCGAAATTTCAACAAATTCCGAAAATCTAGAATCAAGAGCACCTAACTCAGACTTGAATCACGAATTGTTCTTATGTTGCATCTGGTACCAGGAATGTAATGATAATAACAAGAATAAGAAGAAGAAGAATCGATGTAGCAATGCTTGCACTTTAAAAAGTGGCGATATTGAAACGGACCAAAATTAGCCTGTTCGGACTACTATAGAACAATTTTTGTGGTCAACTCGGAAATTCAGCATCAGGTAGCGAGTGATGGATTTTCATAAAATTATAGTCCATTGAAGAATACACTTAAACACTCATCATCAGTCATTGTTCTCCACTTCGTACACGTACAAGTTGATATAAAGTAACTGTACCAGGTATTGACACATTTAGACTCGATTATTGATCCTTTTATTTCCCAAAATTACCTAATTTACGGGACAAATTGTAAATTTTTCGATGACTGCAACCTATTGCTAGAGAGTTAGACACCGCAATTTTATTTCTTGGTAATTTCACGACTAAGGATCAAACAGATACAACGAAAAAAGAAGGTCTGCAACTGGTACACTTGCCTTATAAATATAGCCGGTCACTTTCGTACCGCAATAACTCGAAGCTATACCGTAATCAGCGAGCACTCGAGCTTTCCGATCATTACGCGTCCTATTACAGCATCTCGGTGGCGATCCAGCGTTGTTTTCTGCCGCTCGAGCGGTTCGCTCGCTTATCGATTCCCGTGCCCCGACGAAGAATCCAAGGCGGATCGGCATCTCTTGGATTCGTCGGAGGAAATACCGCGTCGGGAATATTCGACGGAGCAACGCAGCATATATGCCGCGCAAAGGTCGCGGGGCTGCCGAGCGGCGGCTCCCGGTTTCGAAAAGACTCGGTACCCGCGCCCTGGGAGAATAAAGTATCGGTCCAAATCGGGGCCCGGGGGCCCGCCGCAACTCGCCGGGAGGATCAGAACGAACCACTAAATATTGTGTTAGCGGTGGAGAATACAGCCCCGGGACACGTGTAGCGAACCGTAGGCCGGATTCCGCACGGGCAGATCGGCCCGCCGATTATACGCTAATTCAACGCAAATTCCTCCTCCGAGATATCTATATCGCTCGCATACATCTCCAGCTCTCGCTTAATCAGCGCCGACCGCCGCAAGACGACCGTTCCTGGATGCCTCCGTGCACGCGGGGTGCTGCCGACTTCCTCCCTTATATTCTCTCGTACTTATTTCCCGGGGTGATCAGCTGGGACGCATACCGGGACTGCCGAATACTCGAAGACGTGGTATTCACAAATTAAGGGAACGCCTCGATGCAGCTGCTCTGTAACGATTTTCGTAAGGTTCTCTCTCCATCTATCCTCGCATTGCGGACCTCTTGACTTTATTTCGACTCGCGATGCGAATTTTTTTATTTATTTACTTTTTTTTTTTTCCTTTCTCCTTCAGAAGGAAACGGTCGAGCGAAATTTAATTGGCCGCGTCACTTTTGCGTTACGTATTTTCAAATTATTCGTCGGATTTCCCGCGACTTACCGGAAGCTTCGTCGGGAATTTAGGTTATTGACGCTAATACCGAGTTTCAATTATTCGTTTAATGTATGTGTATATAATAGGGTGTTTCGGGAATAAAATTAATTTGCGATTTTCCACCATGACAACCCGTAAAAACTTTGGTCAGGTTAAAAGAAAGATTTAGTGAAAAGATGAGCATTTTACGTTATGTGAAAGATCGCACTCAGTTCATTTTTCACTTGTTTCCGTTTTCAATATATGAAGTATCATGAATAAATTTTTATACATATATTAAGGTGTGTCAAAAAAGTGAAGTAATTTGTTAAATGTCCTCAAATAATTTTTCACTTGAAATAACATTTGCACGAGTAGTTTTATCATAAAATGATAAGAGATAATTTTTATAGAGCGTTCAATTTTCTACGAAAATGTGTCTGTGAATTTTCTATACGACGCATCGCTAGCTAGTTGTAAAGGAAGATGCTAAAACAATTTTTCAGTGAAAATTTTCATTGAAAATGAGAAACAAGCAAAATATAAGCGCAAGAAACCTTACGCTCCTTATGAACCAGTATCTACGTTTCATCTGTCTCAGAAAATTGGAGCATTGCATAATTAATTGACAGGAAGTGTTCAGTTTTGAAATCCGGAATAATTTTCGTACGAAACGATTTAATGTAGCAAGAATTCACTTGGATTCCGTCACCGATTCCATTGTACGATTCTAATTCTTGATTTGTCAATATTTGTATAAAAACGTTATTCAAGTTGCAGAGTCATTCTTTGATCCAAAAAACCTTAAAAAATACTTTCAAATAGTCTTAAACCTTCGTTAATGTCACTGATTTTTTTATCACCGGTCTACAAAATCAGGATTTTACTCAAGAAGGTAGTTTATTACAGCTTTACTAAATCTGTATCTTCTCAATAACTGAAAATCATTTAATAAAAGAGTTTCGTAATTTTAATAAAAAAACGAAGACGTATCTAATCAACACTAATAACGTATTATCAATAGATGAATTCCCGCAATAATACAATAAACTCGAAGGAGTACCAATGAACACTGAAAAAAATGTACCCGAAGGAAAAACAAATCTGGAAACATTTCTACAGTTGATCCCCCCCCCCCGATACGACAACGAACATGCCCGAGTAATTCCATAATAATGTTCGACTTTTTTCCGGTTTAATTACGTCAATTCGACTAACCACGCAATCAATTACTTATAATTGCAATTTTCGTTCCTCCAAACTCCCGCGACTACTTTGTCATACGTATGTATGCAAAATGTGGATGCAAGTGTACGGTGCACGTCTTGCACCGTCATCAGGTAGACGGATGCAAACGTGTTCCGGATTACGAGAGGACGGCGAATTAGCGCCGGCATCATATCTTCATAAAACGCCCTGGTTATTATTCGCCCGACCGCGCAAAGGCCGTTAATTTGTCGAGAGACTCTCCTCTCTTTGTCGCAAAAGACACCCACGCACGCCGATCGTCTCGCTCTCCTCCACCCTCCTCTGCACCCTGCAAACACTGGTTGCCGGGATGTCCGTCCTCGGTGATTAGGCTCGTCGCCTCGTTAGGACGCCAGTTTTTCCAACCGCTAATGAGACACGGAGCAGTCCTGCAGTCCGGTCCGCGATGCTGACATGACGTATCTATCTTCCTATATTCCTTTTTCTCGCATACATGCGTCATACGTTATATATGTACATACCTGTATACGCGTTACACGTTTATGGAAATTTCTTAATCGAGTCGAACGTCTTTTGCTTTATTTTTCCGTTGCAATTTTTTCAGATCTTAGTTATACGGGATAAGACGATGTCTATTTTCACAGATCTTAAACACTGAGAAGATTTTCATTCGTTACAGTAACTAGAAAAATTCAGTAAAACAGGTATCGTTGAAAAAACTGTTTGAATATCGTTGGAATTACGAAAAACGAGGTACGCCTAACCATTTTTACATGGATGTTAACAAGAAAACAAATATATATATTTATATATTTCTATTCGAATCGACGCAAGTCTTCTATTCTTCGATTACATCGGGTAAAAAAAAAAGAGTACTTCATTCGTTACAAAATCTGGCAAATTATTGATACGGCCACAAAACATCCTCGACTAGTAAAAATTGCGGATTAAAAGGAAAATCGCTATCCGTCGCGGATGTCCTCGATAATTTAATTCGCGAATATTCCGTGCGTGTTTCTGAAAATACGCTACAGCTGCTCAAGGCGTGTCTTTACCGTGCGGTTACACCGCAGGCGTCGTTTATGTTCTACCTCGGCGATGACGGAGGCGTCGGAGGCGTCGGGACGCTGCAGAAACAGACTCGAGTCACCGCATTCCGTCCCTTGCGACGAAACCACCGCGCGAATTTTCTTCGTTCACACTACGATTCGGTGATACGACGAGGTTTCATCGGAGTTCTATTATTGTTACAGACTGCGTTGCACTGGGGTGCGAAACACGGGAACGAGGACATCGTTAAACTCATCGCCGGTACCTACAAGGACTACATCAAGAGTGTCAACGAGACCACGGTGAGCTTCGATTGGAATTTGTTTCGTTGTTTATTTCTTTCTCTAATTTTTGACTTTTTTTTTATTGTTAATTATACGTAGATATATATCAGGGCTGTTCATAAGACGGCCTTCTTTTTTAGATTTCGCGCTTCTCCGAGATTTTTTGTACTTTTTTACTAAAAAGTGGCTCACGCTTGGCGAAAAAAGTAAAAAGCAGTGAAATATTTTAATATTTAAATGTTGAAAAAATTAGTCTTTACGAAATTTAGCATAGATTTTTTCACACTAAAAAGAATCTCACGCAAAATAGTATTTTTTCGAAATTTCAACGTCTTCGAGGCACTGGTAAAAAAATTTTTTCAGCCCAGACTTTTCGCGTGTGCTATTTTTTAGTGAAAAAGTACAGGAATCTCGGATAAAAGGGAATTTAAAAAAAAGGCTTTCTTCCGGACCGTCCTAGTATACATGTATACATATTACAATTTACCTAATTTCTGTGTTTTTTTTTTTTTATGTTTCATCCGTCGCTCCAATCTCCCGCTCATCGTGCACGAATATCGAATCAATTGATGATCTTGTTGCAGAATGGGGTAAGTCTGTCAAACACAAGTTTCAATCAAATAGTATTATTTTTTATGAAACATAGTATCGATTCTTCGAAAACATTATCGATGATTATTCAAAATCGTTGGAATTTAAATGGTGTTGTACGATAATTAAAATATGACGATTTTCTTATTTTTAACCACTATAATCGATCTAGTGATGCAAATTTTGGAAGTCTGGCCTTGGAATCGTTATCCGTGACCCCAAAAAAACCTCCACCTACCAATTTCTACCAAAATCGGAATATTTTTAGACTTTTTTCCAAACATATTGAATTGCTATATTGGATTTCGCAATCTGACTTTAGATTTGTGATCAGCCCGCCAACAAACAGACGAGTACTAATTTTCATTTAATCTAAATGTTTTTAGCATTTTTTTTTTTCTTGCAACTTATCGAATACGCCAAATTTAAATTTTGCAAATTGGACCTTAGATTCCCCAAAAAACCTCACGGTATCAATTTTCATTCAAATCCATTTATCCATTCTCAAGATACCATAATTTTCATTTGATTTTTTGAAACTTTCGTATCGAAATAATTGAAAATGTACCGAACGGATCAAAGCGAAAATCTAATCAGTTCGAAGTTTGTAAAAACCGCGTCGGCTTAGACCAAAATCATTGAAATCCTGTAACTCGTTTCTCGAGACGTCGTCGGACAAAAAATTTGATAGCACATCTGAAAATGATCGGAGGCGATTGTCCAAGCTTGAAAACGCGGAAATCCGGTGAAAACTGAACTTTCAATTTTCGTCGCGATTGCCTACAATAACTGGTTGTTTTTTTTTTTTTTGTTTTTTTTATTTTTCTACGAAAATCAGGAAAACGGGAAGTCGAAAACGCATCGAGACGTTAATTCCCCGATCGAAATCCTACCGTCGGTTCACCACGGTTACCACGCAGGGCACGCGGTGCACGATTCTCGGGGGCGTCGCGACGTCGTCGTCCCGAGAGTCTGGGGGGCGGCGGCCGGCTGATAGGATCAGACGTGTGTGGTCCCCGGCTTTACTCTTTATAGGACTTATATAAGGCTCGGCTCGTTAGCGGCGCGCGACAAACAGGACATCTGCCGAAGCCCGAAGCCCGAAGCCCGGAGCTTCGGGGCCCGAGGAAATTCTCCGGCTCGCTTTTGCCGCCCTTGTCCGACTCGGCGTTTGTCTTCCTCCTGTCTTCGCTCTCCGGCTAATTCGAATCGAGAGACGAGCAGCCCCGCTGCCTCGTCTGTTTCCCGTTGTAGGTAATCCGAGTCGGGCTGTCGTCACCTCGGTGCCAACTCCGACGGATGAAACACCCCCCCCCCCCCCCCCCCCCCCCCCCCCTCTCTTCCCTACCTCAGCCACCAATCATTATTCTTACACACGTTTTCACACCTGTGAGATTCTTCCGTCACACCTCGACGTCTTTCCTGTCTTACTCCAACTTCCGACGATCTTGGACCCTCGCTTTTTCGGAGCTTTTGCGAAGGGGTGAAAAAACTTGAGCAAAAATTTACACCGTGATTACATGTTTTATGATTACTCAAATTTTATAAAGCGATTACGAGAAATTACCTCGACCGGATGATTTGTCACGATTTTTTTTAAATTTCGCTACTATAACCGATGATTACTTGTGCAGATTTTTTATTTTTTTTTTCTTTTTTTCATTTTTGATATTACTGATTTCACGTCAGGGTGATTTCGGAGATTAACAAATTATTTCCAATGATATTGACGCGATAATCGTTTGAGCGAAACACCCCTTGGATTTTGTCTCGAGTTAGGAAAGTTTTCTTTACTCAAAACGTATATATGTGAAGCTTCTTTACGTTTCAGGATATTTCGACGACGTATAATAATCGAAGTTTACGACCGTGCATACATTGTTACAAAGATTCTTTGATCTACGTATATAATTTCTTAACCCATTGAAGCGTACCGAGTATGAATAAGTTCTGCGTCTAAAACTTGCTCAGAGTGGGATTTTGATTGTGAATTGAGTGGTTGAATTGGTTGAATTTTACCATAATAAATAAAGAACTTCGCTTAGGGAGCCACAATTAAATGAAGAGGAGAATTGGCAAAGGCTTTGAGTGGTTTTTCTACGATTCTCCTCTTCAAATATACATCTGCCATACATGTATAATAATTCCTAATAAATGTAATCGATAGTCACAGCTGGTTAACGATTTAGAGAATTTTCGCTCGCTTTGAAAGGCATCGGAATAAATTCGCAAGACGACGGTCGTTATCGTAAAACGTGTAAAATTGTACTTCAAACGAGCACTGACGAAAAAAAAAAGAAAGAATCAACTTTTATTTTATAAAGAATCGTGTCAATTCCGAGATTTGAATCAAATCTACCTCCACACCTGCCGATTCTCGATGATAATAACGCGATATACATGACAGTAAATACGAATCGGTGTAAAATTAATTCACTGCGTATGCCCGAAGCCAGAAGGCGCGGAATTTTCAAGCCTTGTGAAACACGTCTTTATTGCAACGCGTTTTGTGGTATCTCAACGATGGTCAGCTGGCGCGGTACAAACCATGGAATATACCGGAATCAGAAAAGAAAACCGGACGACAAGAGGGAAAAAAACCATGAAGATGAAAGAAAGAAAGAAAAAAAAAAAGAAAAAACGTACAAAAGTAAATAACGCACACAGGGAAAACGTCCAGAGGGAAGGAAAGGCCTTTTGATAATGGCCGCTCTGGCGCGCAGATCTCTGATCTCTCGACGGTGATAAGAGAACCTCGTGCATGCGGCTAGAGTCCGGCATTATTTATCCCTCCGGCCTAGCCGGCCGCTTCAACTCGACGTACTCGTAAACCTTGCCACGTGTATTTTTCTCGTCGTAATATCATCCGCGGAATTAATCCTCCTCTGGACAACATAGAGTTTTTCCCAACGATTTCTACTAATTAACTGGTGAAAAATTTCGCAATGCGAACTATTGGAACATCAATTAGGCACCTGATACCGATTGCCTGAATTTTTTGGAAATATTCGACAAGCCTTAACTGGGGAAAAAAGTGCCCAGTCGAAAATTAGTCGAAAAAGTGATAATAAAAAAGATATATTTTACAGCAGTATTATTTGATAGTGAGAATAGTTTGTACCTATTTTTTAAATTTGAGACAATTTCAACCGATTAACCCTCAGGAGTCGAAGATCAAACTCGTCCTGCGTAATAATTTACATACGGTATACTTTAAAAATTTAAGAACTTCCAAAATAAGCTTTGTAAAAACTGACTTTTTAAATTCTCACAGTGACTTTGTAATCGTACTGATTTCACTCGATTTAATCACTCGATACAGTTCCCTTTCGATCTGAAGGGACATCTTTTCACGATAATTGAATCTGCCATTTGTTTCGAACCGTATTCAGCCATTAATGAACCCGCTTAAGTTGTTCCGCAAGAATCGTAGGTTCTATTGTCGAGAATAAATCGCTACTTCTAAGGATGACAAATTCGTTGCGGATGATCTTCTTTGCCCTTGTTTTATCCACCCTCTCCGGGGATCCCGGTATCCTTTATACGGTCGTCGATCTCCGATCTTCGAGACTAACGTCGATTGCCTTCGCGTCTTTCTTTCATTCCTTCAGCGAGGCTGCACTTATCGCTCATCGGCAACTCTTTGTAATCGCGACAAAAAACAACGAGATGCGACAAGGCGCTCGTGTGGCGCTCGCGTAAAATATACGGTGCCAGTATTTTATGCACTTGCACCATACGCAGCGACTCGGCTCGACTTTCTCGAGAAAAAGAGATGAGGATATTAAAGAACGGGGAAACTTCTTCGAGCTGCGCACGCATCGTTCGCGTTGTTTGAAAATTTCTGAAAAATTCGTAATCGTGAGGATGCCGGAAAAAATATGAACAAGCTAGAAATAATAATAAGTAGAATAAAGATAACGAGAAAATGTTTCGACAAAATTCAGCTGCTTTTTTTTTCTTTCGAAGCCGCGAGTCATTTTTCTACTGATAAATGAAATGGTGAGATTCGTCGAACTGTTCGGTTAAAAGAAAAATGATAGAACGAAAAGCGATGACTGGACGGAATTTTATCGAAATAATCTCTTCTTAATAATTAAGACAATTTCTTAAGAAGCAAAAACTTAATTTATAGAATTTAAAAATGTAGAATGCCAAAATATAGAATCGTCAGAATTCGTCTCTGTAATATGAAATTGTTTACAGATTCTAGATATTACCATTCTATATTTTGAATTTATCACACTTGAATTTTCTACATCTTAATAACTCCACGAATCAAACTTTCACGTATTTGAAAATTCAGTATTTCGATCCTTCTATCAATCCGGCATTCTAGTTTTTCACCCCCACCCCGTCACCAGTTTAACCACAATAATCCTTACAGGATCGCCTCAAAAAATACTCAAATACTAGAAATAGATTATCAATTTACAAAATGCAACATCGCATTTATACCTGCGTAATTTCCTCATCCAAGCATGTATTTATTTATCAATATTCGATAATTTCCGTGAGCATATAACGTTTGTCAATCAAATCCACAAACCTTACCATAACAATTTTCCCCATGTGTGTCGTAGATGAAAGGGATTTTATTTAACAAGCGAAAGTGAGGACGTGGGGTAAAAGTCGGTAGGTATTATACCTAAAGGGGGGCGAGGTTACACAGATATAGGTAATAGAAACGCGAAAGAGACGGGATGATTTAGCGGCTCGTAAAACCTGGAAGATATTATAGAGAAATATATTAAAATTGAAAAATCCAGAAAGCCGCGTCGTGGCCGCGCATACGTATAACCTATACCTATATACGTTACTGTATATAACATAAGAGCGAGGTAGCAAAAGCTGTGTGAAAGAGAACCACGCAGGGTGCCGCTGCGCTGCCGTGGCTGTGATATACGCCCGTCGAGATATTGGTGGCCGGTCGGCAGCTGTCCTATTTTCGCACCCCCGTGCCACTTGCCCCGTTGCTACTGCTGCTGCTGCTGCTGCTGCTGCTGCACCAGATTCGCGCGAGAATATTTCCCTCCCCCCTCCTCCTCCCCCCCTTTTGCCCCCTACTTTAGAACGCAGACAATGCTATACTTTAAAATATTGTCAAAAGTATAAAAAGATATATGAAACCCCGCGAGGGTGGGGGGGGGGGCCTATACGCGTTCGACTCTCGCTCGCCAACCCCCGGGGGTGTTTCCACTTGCCACTTGTCGCAGGCGCACGTGTCGCCGGTATTGGACTCGGAAAAGGATACGCGTGTGCACCCCTTTTTCACCCCATCCCCACCCCCCGACAACGCCGGGATGACGGTCTTATTATTATACCCCATAGCGCAACGAGGCCCGATGTTATATATATATATATATATATATATATAGATACTCGTTGACTTTAAAATTGACTAAATTTCACGGCTTTGAAAAACCCATGTAAATGTCTTATACTTTCGAAACCGGGACCCTTCCGCAGTTGCATTGGTATAAAAAAAAAAAAAAAATGGACATAAAAAATCACCGTTACTTATGTGACTGCATCTTCAATTTTATTTCCCACTTTCTTTTTTTTTTTTACCAAACGATTCTTCGTTTTACGCCCCTTTCGAATCAGATACACTGAGAGAAATTTTTACTTCCGGTTACCGCTCAGTCCTTGACTATATTCATTTTTTACCACAATCGAAAAATACAGTTCTAGGTACAAAATGAAAATTAATTTTCTAGCTGTTACCGGAAAGTCTAGTATCCGTTACTATTCTTTCTCATTACGATCACTGTTGCTATATTTTCTTGCAACTGTTGCGAAAATTTAATGCTCGTGCAGGAATAAATTGACGTCAAAGCTTTGTTTAACTAAACAAGTAGAGTAAACCGAAGAAACTGATTTTGCGTTGCAATAACCAAAAAAGGATCGACGATAGCGCAAAATAGTTACGTGTACCTCGTTTTTCGTAATTCCAACAACATTCAAACAGTTTTTATAACGATACCCGTTTTACTCAATTTTTCTAGTTACCGTAACAAATGAAATTTTTCTCAACGCAGCCTGGTTATTATGTGATTGAGTTTTGTTTCAATTAACAGTGCAGCAGTCGCTTCTGAAGGAGATCTCTTATTTTCAGCATCAAATATTTCAAGTAACTGTGAATTTTGCAACTGCATAATCATTCCCGTTTGAAATTCAATCCGGCGAATTATCCGACTTACAAATAATTTCCATCCTCCCGCAATTACAAGAAACACACGGTAAACGTTTCATGCTTCACGGCCCGTGACGAATCCGTCGATCATAAACTTGGGAATGTAAAATTCGATTCCGAGGTTTTTATTTTCCCAGCGACTACATTCTAATGCGATGAGCCTATATAGCGTAAACCAATAATGACGATACATTCGCGTCTGCGGCTAACCGCGTCCACTCTCGCTAAATCCGATACCCTCAACTTTTCCTTCCTTTCTGGACCTTCTCCTGCTGTTGCACTTCACCGATCAGTTGGTAGCCCGATATCGAATTTTGTTTGCTAAAAATGATGTGCGCAGTTCGTATATAAGTGAGAAAACGAAAAAAAAAATCAGGGTACATTATGCGCATGGGTAATTCATTTTTCATCCATCACATTCGTAGGTACAATATTATCGTTGAGCTGATTAGTGCTCAACTCTCATTCCATAAATTCATGCCAAAGATACAATTATTCTCAATTTATAAATCCAACAAAAAAATCAGGTGAAAATTATGCTGCCTACTAAATGAGCCTGAAAACATTCTGGAATAGGACATTGATCATCTCAAACATTCTAGTTATAAAACATTTTCTCAAATTTTTTCGCAATTAACGTCACAGGAACTTTATGAAACGTTTTTTTTTTTATCTGTTTCATCATTTCTATCTTTCTATTTAGAATGTGAGCCCCATTCATTCTCAATTTCGTCGAGTAGGGATAAAAAAAAAACTAGAATTGTCGATTTACAGAATGACCAGAATGTCGAATTTTCATAAACGTGAACATTTAATTCGTAGAGTTATTAAAATGTAGAAAATATAAGCGACGGGAAAATCTTATTCATAAAATTTAAAAATGTGGAAAGGCGGAGAGTACAGTATGTCAAATTATGAAGAGGTCCGAACGTGGAACGTCAAAATCGAGGATCTATTTTGTCTAAAATCTAATTCCAACGATTCTACAGTTCGGCACTCTGATCTTTCTATTCTTTTTACTTCTTCATATTTCTGTTTCAGCATTTTTAAATTCTATAAATTAAGCTTTAGTTTTTTTAAAAATTCGATATTATAGCCCTTAAATTTTTTTATCCAAATTTTGACCCCCATCCATTTCGGGAAAAGTACAAATATCCAAACCCAAAATACCCTAAAACCTGAAGGCCACGGCACTCCTGTGCGCGGGTGTCTCGGTGTCGAAAATCTCTTTGGTGGGTAAAATTTGTAGCCATGAACCCCGAGGACATCGGCCTGGGACCGGCGGTATAAACCGCAGACGAATTCGGAGTCGCGTACCGAACAAAACCGCAACTCACCTACCGGATTACCTACATTCTACGCATCTCGGTCCCGTCTCTCTGCGGTTTACGCGTTACGCACCAAGCAGCGCGGCTTGTCTTAATTTCGCGAGCTTTGTACGCGGCCGGAATATCATCGCGACATTTCTAAACGCGCGGATTTCTTACAGAGGATCTGAAAATTTTCGAATCGATTTCTGAACTCGATCGATTCTCGGACCGACTTGTACAAGCGTCGCGACGCCGAACGACGCCCGTCAAACGAGACGCGGAAGACTGCAGCTGCTACTCTGCGACCGGTAACCTATACCGAAGAAAATCACCTGTCTTCCTTCCTTCCTTCCACCGATAATATCGTTACCAATAGCTGCTCGTACTCGCACGACACTTAATGCGATTCCATCTTTTCCCACCTTTATCTTATCCGCGTGACAGGATATCAATTTTCCTGTATTGTCGTTCGGTGGCTTTGAAAGAGATGCGATTGGGATCGAGAAAGAGAGAGATAGGAAATGGACAGATATTTCGCAGAACTCCAGCCTCTTTAAACATTAAAATACACAATTAATTATAGTACGGTATACTTGAGCAAAACTGTGCAAAATTAGCGAAGTTTATTAGGGTATGATTACTGGATTTGGCGTAAGAAAATGGAAAGCCGATAGGATTGGCAGACGCAATTTCCTGTTCTAATTGAGTTTCTGTGTAATTTTCTACCCATATACCCACCTTACGGGATATTATTATATATCCGGAGGAAATGCAAAGTTTCGCACGGTCTGTGCTGCTGCGAAATTTGTTGTATAATTAGGGATTAATGATACTCGCCGTTATTGTCTCCGCATGTGTGCGGCAATATGTGTAATACATTTATTGCAGGTATGCAACGTGGTCGTCTTGCAGTATATCGTGATCTTAATATCCCCGAGGCACAAGACTTGGAATTGCCAGGAATTAGAGACGAAAGTAGTACGAGAAATGTTTCTGTACATTCGTTCCTTGTTGCGTATCGTGTATAGGCTGAAAATTCTCACTCCGGCATTATACGTTCACTTTCCATTCACCTACGTCACGTACACCCGCATATCACATGCGGATATATATCAGAGTGCGTGAAATGAACTATCGGTACCTTTGAATGGTTGATACGTTCAGAACGCGATTTGAATTTCAATTTCGCTTTGTTTTTTTTGTTTTTTTCGCGACAATTACTAGTGTCAAAGATGTTTTCGATACGCAAATATTTTCAAATACTTCGTGTGGCAAAACTATTAAACCTAGACGTCTAGTTTTGCGCACTTTTTTGTAGAGCTCATCGAAAACCTGTAAACTCTTCAACGTGACGTTCCTTTATCTGTAAGAGTTTAGTCAGCGTTTGCATGAGTGTGTGATCCCCTTTCGAATTGAATTACAAAAAAACCGTTGATCTGATTGTAACGAAGTAGAGCCTGAAACCTGATATCGTAGCTGTCCACAGAAAGAAAAATAATCAAAATCGGTTCATTAATTCTGGAGTTATAATCGAAAATACATACGGACAGACAGACAGAAGACGTTGGGTTTTATATCGAGAGTTCTTCTTGAAAGAACATGCTCGTAGCGCGCGCGATTCAACGTGCTTAATTTTCATCGGATGACATCCGTGTTTGCAGCTTGACGCAAAGCTTCGATGCCGAGAAAAAATTCCCTAGAATCGACCGATTGACTGGTGATAGTTAACCATAACCTTTCACCTATCAAGTTGGCTACGCTTATAAACTAGACGAGTTGCAATAGTCAAGCAGATCCTTTCCAAAAGAACTCTCGGTACATGTAGAGAAAATGAGAGGATGAGCATGAAGTTGAAGAGATTTCCTCTAACAGTATACTAATATTTTACCCCATGGTGTTTTTTTTATTCAGATCGTAATAAACTTTTAATCAATCAGTCAATGAAAAATATGTGGTATCTTTTAAGCTTTAGGCTCCTCGTCCGTCTGGCCGAAATAAAATCCCACATGCTTTCATATTAAAATGAATAATATTTATTGATGAATAAAAGGCTTTTACATTTCTTCACATCACGCGTCTCATTACGAACCGACGCCGGTTGGCGTCGGCCATAGAAGGTTGGTTATTCGGAGAGTGCGTTTCGTACACATATGTGTCTAACTTGTCCGTCGGACATTGGTCTAACTATTTTGAATTCAGATTACACCGAGCGTGATGTCAATTGTAATCTGAACCGCCACGGTGTGAATTCTTTACACCAAGTTCTGACGATGTTTTCCTTTTCAGGGATACACGCCACTGCACATAGCGATGCAGTTCGACCACGAGAACATCTTTAATCTTCTGGTCCAAGTGTACGGTGAGTATATCGTCGCTATCGTTTGAAACGTTGGGTTCGATGGTTATTGTTCGATGGTTGTCGCCGTCGTGTAAACGGTGAAAATCCCAACGGTCTGAGTTGAAGTGACTCAAGTCACCGCTGCGAGCTGCTGCACTGATTCGGGTTGAAAATCACTCGGACAAAGGGCGAGCTGCTGCAGTGATTGACAGGTCGGCTTGGCCCCAGCGCAAACAGAGTGAACCCCTCTTCGCCCTGCCGGCTTGGCTCAAAGCTTCGCCGACTGTTTGCTACAGATTACGCGTCCTCTTCTTATCGCCGGCCAATATCCGAGTCCACCTATTCGATACCCATTAGACCCGACTTTGATTGTCGGCCTTTGGGCCTCGCCTCCGCCACCAAACTTCCCACCTCTGCACCTCTCTCGTCTACCCTGTTTGCCTTTCGTCGACGGATAATCAATTTGACGAGGCACTCCTAGCGCCGCGCTACAACGTCGATGTCCCGTAACCTGATAAAATCCTCACTGCCTTCAGGCCGCGTTTGTCAGCAAATATTGTTTGCTCGTCGTTTCTCTTGAGAACCCACAGATTACTCTTGTAAAAGGACTTTTTCTTACGGCTCTTCCAAACGTTTTTCTCACTGTTCACTTCCGTTTTCCGATCCGACAAGATATTGATACACTTCGTTATGCTGGCTGTCCTAGTTTCTAATACGATATCAGGATATAATGCATTCTACAAAACGAAACGGTTTGAAACGGGCATTAGAATGCTTTGAAACATGACATGTTTTCCAATTCAATGTACACACAGAGGTTGAAAACCGCTCGTACGTTTCAGTGAGTAGAATTCTGGCACTTACATTATGCTCTGTATCAATATTATTTCCAAAATTAGTGCAGTCTTATACATTTCTTGTATATTAGATATAGATATTATTATAGAAATCACCATTTACTAAAATGTCTCATCATTCGGCGCACAGCCAGTATTATAGTTTGACGAAAATGGAGAATATAAATCGATTGCCCGTTTCTCCGAGGAAAAGTGATAAATTAATTACATCAATGATCATTTGGCAGGAGGCCACGAATATACTAAAACCTGCCGCTCCAACGGCCAGCGTTAGACTCAAAAATAGATTGTAACTTCCTCAATGGATCGTGGCAGCTGCAGAACCTGTCTTATGCCGATCCTAAATGGCCCGCGATTAATATCAAAGAGTGCCGCCTAGCGCAGCACCAGATACTCTTTCATATTCATCGGTCTTTGCAAAATTTATCCTAACGCGAAAACTTATCCGCGTTAAGATTACGCCCAGCAATTCTTTTCTCGGAGGACTTAACGAGGTGATCGGTATAATAAAATCTCTGGATCATAGATCTGCGCAAATTTCTACGGTCGTTTTCTTTGTTTAAACTGATAGACGTCTGGTTTCATCTAATGGGCCTCTCTTCACTCGGGTTACGGTTGATTAATAATTATAGCAGTTTGAGAAGCAAAGCGCCGTGATAAATATCTCGAAACCTGTCCAGGTGTGTTTGTTCTTTGAGTGTTAATTTTCGATCTCATATATTCGATTGCATACGGTTTTCTCATTTCACAGCAACAATGAAACAATTTGTATGAATATTTTTCTTTTGCAATTTGAAGAAAGGCCCAGTGAATGAAAGTGAACGTATCACGAGCTCCATATTTTCGGCAAAAGGAACACCCCTGGAAGTTTCAGCAAAATCCATGATTCGAAGGCCTGATTCTTTCATGCTTGGCGTAATTCGAATATCACGAGATGACTTTCCTCCATACTTTCAGGTTCAGAGTGTGTAGTTCTATTCTTTTCTCGCAGTACATCTTCGCATGCAGTTTTAAACGCATTAACTTAATTCAACAAGGTATTTTGAAATATAATTTAAAGTATTTGTTCTTTGAAAAGGTTAATACAAAATGTGCAAAGTCTGAGTATTTAAATAACGTTACTTTTTCGTTCGTTTTTATTTGAAACTCGCGCGTTTAACTATGACTCATCATCAGCCAATCACCGAAGAAGCTTTATTGCGCATGCGTAGAAGACAGATAAAGAGCACTAAGCGATCTTCCCTCTCTATTTCTTTTCGCATCTTATTTCACGTCTCACCCACTCTATCTACATCTCTCGTATGCGTTCGTCCATTGGAAAATGTTCTCATGACATTAGAGCCTGGTTGCCGGCGCCATCTTATCACCACATAACCTAAGTTTTTGATTTTAATGAAGGCAAATCGTAATGTTCGGGATTTCAAATTACTCATGTCTCATAAATTAATGAAACGTGATCGATAATATACCTGTTCTACCATCCACACGTGAAAAAATACGGTCAACCGTCAGCTGTCAGCCTGGTTACATTAGTTTAATTTTTTTCCACCAGAGGGCGCATTCGCAAGTGGCAATCTCGATATGAACGACGAGAACACAATCCGAATAGCGGGATAAATTCATTTCCATTTTTCCTCAGGGGCGAATCAGGACGTTCGTGACTACAGCGGTAAAAAGGCGAGACAGTATCTGGCGTCGCAGGAGGCGGCGGTGAGCCAGGACACCTTCCGCAGTGAGTACCTATTCTGGGGGAAGGATGAGGAGGGCGGCAATCTGCTGCGCGCAGCCTCGATGCGTGCGCCGGCAACGGCCTCCCTCCTCCCCTCCCGTGCCGACATGATGAAGCGCGCTACCTTACCGGCGAAAATGAAGAACCGCCAAAATCGGCGACCGACCCTCTTGTCGGGTCCGAGTTTTCTCCGCAAGAACTTCAGCCCGACCGCTTCCTCGCGAAAAGATAAGAAAAAAGCGCAGGTCGCGGGCATCTGAATTACCGCGGGCGAGTCTCATGCGCCGAAAGCGAGAAAACTTAACAACTCCCTCCCTCCCCCCTCCTACGGTCACTAACACACGGCAATCGCCGCTCTCGCCGCTCACCGTATTTCCGCATGCATCGGCACCGAGCCCGTCACCCTGCACCAGTAAATTACACCACCTTGGCACTATACATATATCAAGCACTAACAACCGGCGCCCCATGCCCGCATGCACCTATCACCGCTCACCGGCTTTCTTCACCGAATTTCCGTTGCACTGGCGAGATCTTGGTTAATATTTTTCTCTTTTATACTACCTCTGTGCCTATACACCTACCTGTATTATTATTATTATAGGTATAACGTTATTTTTATACGATTATATTCTCTGCACGGCGCAATCGATGTTTTCGATCAGTATTACATACCTGAATATATATTATACGTGTATACGTGGTGTTCTGGATGGGATGCGGGCGCGTGTAATAACAATTTTCGAATTATTATACGCCTACTTTCATATTATACAATATTTTAATTAGTAATTAACTGGGTATTTATGGGATCCGGAACGCCAGGTGTTGGCGAAAGGCAGCCATATCTGTATATAATACCTTCAACGCTGTCTAGTTCTGTAACAAATCTAAAATATCTACGTACCTATATTATAATATAATAAGTTTACATGATTAATTTGATATTTGTTAAAGGTTGAGGGTATTTGGTGAGTATCTTGGGTTTCTGGAATAGTAATCTTCTGTTGTAGGGATTACTGCTGCGGCCACGCTCAGGCAAGTTGACTATGAGAAGCGCATCTCTGCTATAGTAGTAAAACGCTTGAGTCGCACCCGGTTAAAGTAGCTCCCGTACCTGAAGTAACGTATATCTACAGAAATACTTATACTTTTATTCACCTCCTACAACTTGTCGGTCATTATTTTCCATGTCAATTTTTCATTCGTTGTTTCCTTGTTGGCATGATTTTTTTATTTATTTATTCATATTCGATAATGCACTGCTCTATGCGCTCTTCTTGTACACTGAGAGAAACCTTCAGTTCCGGTTACCGCTCAGTCCTTAACTATTTTCATTTTTTTTTACCACAATCGAAAAATATAGTTCTGGGTACAAAATGAAAATTAGTTTTCTAGCTGTTACCGGAAATTTTAGTATCCGTTACTATTCTTTCTCATTACGATCACTGTTACCATATTTTCTTGTAACTGTTGCGAAAATTTAATGCTTGTGCAACAATAAATTGACGATAAAGCCTTATTTAACTGAAAAAGTAGAGTAAATCTCACAAACTGATTTTGCGTTGCAATTACCAAAAAAGGATCGACGATAGCGCAAAACGATTAGGCGTACCTCGTTTTTCGTAATCCCAACAATATTCAAACAGTTTTTTTTAACGATAATTGTTTTACTGAATTTTTCTAGTTACTATACAAATGAAATTTTTCTCAGTGTATGTGATACTGCAGTATATTGAATCAGTATTAAAAAAAAGAACCCAAGAGATTTCTAAAAGAATTTACAAGTCTTGTTGTCTAAAAGTATGCACGCTCAAAAAGTGAACAAATAAACATTAAATCACTTATTACTCTTGAGTTAAGCTATAAAAAATCACGGTTAAGAATTGAAAATAATGTTATTACAACTTGTTTTAGCCAGTTGATATTTAAACCGCAATAGAGCTGCTGATTTATCGACTATCATACTTATTTACATTTCTTCCTTTTCTTTGTATAATGCTACCAGTAGTATTAATACTACGGACTACAGTGTACATAATTAATAACATTACGCAACGGTGTGAGTAGTTGCGATTTCCGTTTTTTTTTTTCCGTTCTTATTACTCGTGTCAAATCTGCAATTAGATGCAGAAATGTACGTTATGAATGTTTCGTTTTAACGCTTCGTTTGATATAGTTGATATCAGTGTTGTGTAATACGATTGACGAGCACTGGAGTGGCAGTAGTATGTAACCCACGCACTAATATATGCATGTATCACTTAGGTGATCCTAATATCCTTTGAAACGCTGTAAACACTGCGTATATGATTTAATAAAGCATGATTATCAGTTACTTATACACTTTATCCCCGTATCACATTCGTACGGCAGAGTAATGCATGAGCATATCTTTTTTATAACTCAACCTCACACATCCCCTGTAACAACTCCTCAAATAAATCTACGGATTCTTACGTGATCGAAAAGAGTCCTTCTCTCAAAGGAAATTACGATTACTTTCGGCTCTAATCTGTAGAAATAACGCAAAAAAAAAAGTTACGATTGTCTCTCGTTATAAAGCCAGTTGCGAGACTGTAGAAGACGGAGTTCTGGAGAATAAAAATTCAATATTTTCATCGAGAATCGAGGTACTTGGATGGAGAAAGTTCTCGAGCCTGAAGTAAAATATGCTGCTTTATAACGAGAGGCGACTGTGAGGCAAAGTTTCAAGTGTAAATATCAGGATTTAAATAATGCACGGCGATAATCGCAGGCTGTTTAATTTCCTTCGCTCAATTATTGGAAAATTAGAAAAAGGAAACAAAAATTTGACGATTCTATAATTTCCAAATGCAATCCAGTATCAATATAGCTTTGCTCTTTATTCTCAGCTTTCATGGTATTCGTCTACCATATAATTTTATTGATCCTCTAACAGGCATGTCACCTATGACGTAAATCTCCGCATCTATATTGCCAAATATTACATGTTTAATACAGGATGTAATCTATACACGAAAGATTATACCTGTGTAATACCACGTATCTAGTACCGTGATTACGCGATATCGGCTGTGCTAAATTAGCTTTCTTAACTCTTCATTTTCGTGTAAGAGTGTTAACGCATTAACTGCGAGCGTGATACTAATTGCTTATAATTTACAGATCGATACTAAATGGCTTGATAAAAAATTTTATCTTGGTAATTGATCAAATGTTAATAACATGTTTGCTTTCTTTTACGATCGATCGAACATTTATTATTGTATATAACGATTATTGCTGACTTAATCGTTAATACATATCATTCCCATCAAATGGTTGTATATGTATTGTGTATAGAGAGAGGTTCGTTGAATGTTACTCGTGGACTACGTTCATCGTCACGAACTTTGTACATAACTATGGCCTGAGCTTAGTTCTCGTGTCGCAGCCTTTTGTATACCTAACGATTTTCCTTGAATCACTATGTTAATAGGTGAAAATAATTTTTTATTCTATTTCAGAAATAAAAGCAAGGAAAAAACATGCAGGTAAGAATCAACCCAATCAGGGTAATCGGAAAAAGACAAAGGATTAAAGGTTTTTTCCGTGAATTCCATAAACTCTCCGTACGGTTTTATTAGTCCAATTTTCGTAAACTTACCGTACCGTAAAGCTTACCATAAACTTTTTCTGTCATTTCAAATGCTTCGACGCTGTACGTCACTCTGAAATTCATTTGCTTGCTCTATTCTTGCTTTTTGTTGCGCTCATTCACATTATACATACCGATGAGGAAAGATGAACGAATAACTTATACCATTGCGGCTGTTAAACATTCTTTTTACGTGATCGAACGCAGAGAAAGATATTGGTTTCCTACGAATTGGCTCATTGAACGTCCGCGTGAAACGGACGACGGAAGCCTTCAGCCAATTCCTGGGTGTGGCGACTAGCAACGCCAGCGCTACCAACGAAAAGATTCACAAAAGTTGGGGATCCGCCGATAATATACAGGTAACGACGCGGACGACAAGTTGGGTCTGAAAAAAAATCGTAATCGATTGTCATTCAGACAATCTTTTTTAGTCTGTTACAGTATTTTCTAGTCCATAGTAACCAAAACATAAAATTCGAGCAGCCTTATATTTGCATAATTTGCCAAAAGTTATCAGCTGATCAAATTTTCGGCGCCATATTGGTTCGCCGCGTACATATTTGGGCTTTTCATAATTCTTTCAAACTCAATTTCGTTGCTTCTTTTACCTTGCGCGGTCGAATCTGACTGTGAAAAGAAAATATTACTAACAATATCTAGTCATTCTCATTTATGTTTAGACGGAACACAAAGTTATGCCGCCACCAAAATACGCACCGATTAAGAAACGTCGAAGCAGACGAGCCCAGGATTTCAATTCGCATCAAAGCAATAACAATCCTCATCCCCAGGGACACGGCCAAGTTACCGATCCTCCGCAACGCGGATTGACACAACAGCCACCTCCAGTTACCAATGTTGAAGTAACTTCGTCCCCGCCTCAAAACGATTCAGATTCCGACAACGCTTGCGGGTTCGATTCCGCGTGGCGTGGTTCCGCGCTGATGTAAAATTTTTCGCTTTTGTCGCATTGTCTGCTTTCTTTGACCATAGTTCTTTGTTTTTGTCTTGCATCAGTTTTTTTTTTTTTTGTAATATATGTATTGGTTATTTCTTATAATTGGTATTGGGAAAAGGTGTTGAATCATCACATGATTTTCAATCTTGAATTATTATTGTTAATGTAAATACGTATAATATCGATTATCACAACTGCATGGTTCGGAGACGCCATATTCATATTCTGCGTACATATAATGATTAATTTATTGAATTATATATTTGTAAATTTATATTTTTGTGAATGTTTTCGTCGGATTACTAATGATGCACTACGATATAACCGAGCTTGTAATGTTCATTCTATTTTTATCAACTTGTAATGTAAAGAAATATAATGTTATCAATTAATTTAGCAAACCTCGATCAATCCTTATATTATTTTCATGATAAAAAAACCTGCTGTTTTGGCCTTACATAAGAGTAAATAGGAAAAGAAAAATAATGACAGTGGGACTTTGTTCAAAAAATTATCCTAAATGGATTTTTGATGAGAAACAGAACTTGCTGAATAATTATACGCTACTACAGGGAACCTAACCCTAATTAACATAATCCAACTATGGCAGCATTAGAATTTCTAAGCCTATATCCTAGTCGTTAAATTCAAATAAAGGTGGCGTCAATACCCGATACAGTTGGTGTCGCTATCTTGGCGGCAAATTAAAACATTCGAAAGGTTTTTTAGTCTCTGGTATTATCATTCGTTTTCCCATACTTTCATGACTCTTACCGATTGTTGGTAACTGCACTTATTGACTAGTCCAAGTTTCTCTGTACCGACGGATGGCTAGTCCTGAAACTAATCCGGTCTTTGGCCTTCCGTTCAGCCTCGTATTCTTCGTGACTCGAAACGTCATCGGGTATCACGTGGCTACTCATTTAATTTCCAGCACTGTGATGACAATGTTGACGTTTCTGAAAGCAGGAACAGCCTGCCGCAAGTGATTGAACATTTCAATAGAAAAACATGAACACAAGTAACGTATCGGGGGGAAGCTCCATCTTGATACAACGTGTTGATAAGCTTCTCGAGTCTCGACTTGAAAATGACAAGGTAGACAGAATTTTTCTAACCTAACCACGCAGTTGAAAAATTCTTCCCATCCAATTTTTCTATGCGATATTATTTATCCATTTGTCTCGAATATTTACAGGATACTTTAGAAGCTCTCAAAGAACTGTCAACTTTCTTTACTGACAATACACTGAACGCGCGAAGAAATTTGCGGAGCAAAATAGAGCGGAGGAGCTTGCACATTAACGAAGACTTTTTATCGGCATTTAGAGAAGTAAAATCCGCCTTGGATGGGATATACGACGATGTCGTAGCCATGAACTCCTCTGTCCAAACTATGACCAATCAGTTGCAAACCACCAAAACACAGACACTCCAACTGATCGATCAAACTACGAAGTTACAAAATGAAAGGTCTGCTCAACTTTCACCGTTGAACGTAATGACCAGCTTTAATTGTATTAAAAACATTTTACTTTACAATTAATGTGATTTCAGCAAAAAATTGTCAATGCAGCAAGATGTCGCTAATACATTTATCAAGAACTTCCAACTGACTTCGTCTGAACTCGCTATACTGCACGGCCCCTCCCGAGAAGCGCCCATTACCAACGAGTTCTTTGCTGTTGCTGATCGTGTACAGGTGAGGCAAAAATTACTTTGCTTTTAATACAGTCTTACCTATGACTATAGTATCAGAAAACTATGTTTTCTTCAACTGATTAGCCACAATGTGTCTTTATTTTTTATTAAAATGAACAATTTTTATAGTGCCTCATTTGACACAGAAAATTTCATAAAAGTCTGTTTCTTTAAGGAGATACATAGCAACTGCCGAATCTTGATGCAATCTGGCTACCAAACGTTGGCGCTAGACGTTATGCAGAGAATGACACTGCTCCAAGAAGCGGCATTGGAAAGGCTATATCGCTGGACGCAAAGCCAGTGTAGACACATTGAGAATGAGCTGCTTGCTCCCCTATTAATCAAAGCAATGAGCAAGCTGGAAGATCGGCCTGTTCTCTACAAGTAAGATATTAATCAATAATATAGATAGTTCAGTCAAGCGAACATCCAGTCCGAATGTTAACTAGTAAAAACCAATTTCAGATACGTATTAGACGAGTATTGTACTGCCAGGAGATCCGTTTTGGTTGGATCATTCATTGATGCGCTAACACTTGGCCACGCATTTGGCGGTAGTTCCAATCCGATAGAAATGCACGCTCATGACCCAAAGCGGTACGTTGGAGACATGCTTGCCTGGCTACACCAGGCCATTCCAGTAGAGAAAGAAAATATATTAACGCTAGTAAAAGCATGCGATAAAACAGGTTAGTACTCCACACCACAAGATTTTATTTACCAATGAAAACACAAATTGGAAACATGACAAGCTGCTAATGGTAATCCAACCATATTCAAATCTTTCAGATGTATCGGATCAGATTAAAACAGCTCTCGGTAATATAACAGAGGGGTTGTGCCACCCGTTGAAATCCAGGGTTGAACATATCCTTGCAGTGGAAGCTCCTGCAACAGTTTTCTATTCTGTAACAACATTGATCAGATTTTATCAGGCGATAATAACGCAAGTCGTGCCTGACAGCATGTTGACAACTACCCTCAACGATCTCTTGGAGCAAAGCGAACGTAGTTTCGTTACTCGACTTCAGAGAGAAACTCGAGCTGCTTTGGGAGATCGCGCTGAGCCACCAGGCACCGATCTGGTTCCAGCACCATCGGTTTCCAGGCTGCTCTCTCTCCTCAACGAAGTTCTCTCGGTTGCCAGCATAGCTGAAGAGAGAGAGAAAGACATGCTTCAAGTTAGTATTGGCTTCAACAGCAGGAATATGAGACTTGATTTTTACCCAACTAATATCGTTACGATTTCTTTGTGATAGATTGTATCCTGCGTGATCGATCCGTTATTGCAAGAAGTTAATGAAACTGCATCGAGATTACCAACCGTGGATATGGCTGTGTATCTTCTGAACTGTATGCATCAAATACAATCTACTTTGGCCTTGTACGAGTACATGGATCAGAGACTGGAAAGACTACAGGTAAGAAATGATGCCTTGTCAATTTTTCTGCATACTATAAAGCGTAAGTCACAACATCGTTAACGTTGATAATCCCCAGGCGCAAGCAGATGCGCAGCTGGATACTCTGACGTCTGAACAAGCTAGTTCTTTGGTTGCAAATTTAAATCTTGGCCCAATATACACGATCCTGCAAGGGCGAGAACAAGGCCCACTCTCATTGATCCCTGGGATGGATCCACTGAGTGTAAAAGAATTCACGGTACACGTAATTCCCTGATGATCATACGATGATAAAATTCAATTTCTGATTTCTGAATTATTATTTCTAATTTTTCTTTTCACAGAACAAACTGGAAGCGTTTCTGGTGATGCCGGACATTCTTTTGCTACCCCAAATCAGCTTGTTACAGAGCAATACGCATCGAACAGTTACGCAGAGACGATCGTTTGAAGTTATTGGTGCAATATACAAACAGCTTTATGACGGTTGTCATGATCCTAAAAATAACTATCAAAATCCAAATAGCTTATTCACAAGAACACCGGAGGAACTATTGAAAGCGCTAGTCTCTTAACGTTGCTCAATACAGGGTTTTAAAAAAATTTGCTAAACAACGTACGTATTTGCCTCAAAACAGGACATTTTATAACTGCGATCATAACGAACTGCCTGAGAAACTGTCCGTGGCCTTAAGACGCAATTTTGATTAAGATTTTTGCTTCGAGTCGGTAATTTATTTCTCCAAGTACCAGTTAGGTACCTGTCGCAGATGTATTTTTTTAAGTGGCCTGCTAATTCAATCCAAAAAACCAACCCTAAAACCGCTAAACTGTTGGATGGAGGTCTCATTGTGAAAAACTTGTTTTGAGACACAATGGTCCTTCAAAAGAATCCTGTTTTGAAATGTATGCGTAGGATTTGCTTGAAGTCAAAAATGTCTTGGACGTACAATCTGGTCGAAAACCTGTGGGTACAGAAAATTGTTAGTCAAGAGAACAGTGAGATTAGTTTAAACAGTGGAACGGAAGGTAATTGACTTAACATTGATTAATTCAACGAAATAAAATTACAATCCGCAAATTTAAATAGCAGAAGCTCAGTTATCGTCAACTTTGGAGAAATTACATTATTATATTATTTTTAACATAAGCTAGTAGCTCGATATTATTTGTTCCCACACTTTTATAACCAGACAGGTATGTAAGTCCAGTCCTATTGATCGAACCGTGTAAATCGTTACCCAATCCAGAATACATGGAAATGTAATTTCGCAGTATGCCTATACGTGTGTAAAATTCATGGATTGTCCATCCTTATATACTGTAAAATACAAATTATTAAACTTGAAAAACAAAAACACAAGAAATTTCCCTATTGCGGTCCGTAACGATATATACCTGGTCCCAGATTAATAAAATAAATTGCAATAACGAGAATTAAAAATTTCGAAATGAAATTACTCGGTGTTGAAAACTTTGAAGTTTGAGAAAAAAAAATAATAAAGAATGTAAGATAACTATTTGCATTTACTAAAATAAAGGTAAGAAGTATCCTCGTTGCGCGTAACAAAACTAATACTTGAATGAACGAACGGTGCTCGACATCGCAAAGTGGCATAAATGGTAAACAGAAGAGAATTAGCAGGTTACATGTTACACATGTAAATAAGTGGAAGAGGTTGCATTACACGCGGTAGATAAGTAAAACGTGAAAATAAATTCAAACTGTAGTGTCGGATATGTTGGCGCGGGGAAGTAGCCAATAGTGTAGTCGCGGTAGGGATGGAAGTGCGCCTCGTGATGGTGCGCGCTTGGATTGGCTCGCCGATCAGTCGAGGGTTCGGTGCGGAGGAATGCGGTTGCGTCGGCATTTTGTCCGCACGTCGTTCATCCCGTTTAACAATAGTCGTTCGACGATTAAGCAATAACATAGTTCTCAGCGAGATAATCGAGGTGCGCACGGGGTCGAGTCGAGGGTTCGGTTCTCCGTTACGGCCGAGTGCGAAAACGGTGCGCCCTCCTAAATATGGATTTTGGTGTTTTTTGTGCACAAAAGGCGGATAGAAAGTGAGTGAATATTGTGCCAAGATGGCCGACTCGAGCTATTATCAGGTGAGTACCAGCTCCTCGGCAATCGTGGACGCCTGCCTTACTGGCAAGCCGCCATAAACATCGCCCTCGCCTTATTTCACCGCCGATTTATACCTTCGCCCTCCGTTTCGGGATTTAAGATTTTCCTCCTTGCTCATTTTCTCTCGAATTCTTACGTCTAGGAGCGTATCACTTCGTTCACTGTGAAGTCTGCGTTTAATCGTTTTAAATCGACGGACGCCAGTTTCACCATGTGTTTCCGATATGCCGCAATAATTAAGCACACGTAACTCGATTCTTACTACTTGACTCATTCAACCGCGATTATTTCCCTTCTCCGTTGCTCCAGGCCGCTCTATGGCTGTAATCTAATCGACGAACGCCTACCGACTAATTCCGAATAAGCCGCAATAAACCAGATCTCGAATTATCGTCAACGGTTTGAGGCAGGTGTTTACTGTCCATGTATACATGCGCATACACAACCAGGCTTGCGCTGGGTTGAATAATCCTCGGACCGGTGTCTGCCTAACCTCAAAAATTCCCCAGCGATTTAATGCCGCTCCGAAAAATATGAGAAGACTGGATAAAGAGCAGAACGATGAATATCGATACAGCTGCGGTAAACATTCGGATTCTGCTTCGTTGAACAATTTTTCATCTACCGTTTGTCCAAATCATTATTGTTTCAAACGTTTCTATGTCCGCCATTTTTACCTATAACGTACTGTAACCGGAAGTCCCGTACGAGAAAGTGTGTGAAAGCCTTCGTTTCGGGTCAAAATTCTCAACCGAATCAACTGGATTGGTTTCTTCAGAATTGAAAAAACTTGAAAACATGAATATATAAATTGATTATCAGTTTCTTTGTCCCGAAAATTGACCCCCCCCCCTCCGAAATTTCGGAGCGTCTCACACCTGATGAGACTACGGAAATTGATGTTGTACAGACGCCCTGACTGAACCAGACTGAAGTTAGTAACGTTAATGTAACGAAAGATTGAAACTAAAATCATTGTTTTGAAAATTAAGAACGACTTTAAAAGAATTTAATTTCCAAAATCTGAATACACTTTGCTTTTTAAAAACAGATTAGTTGGTTTGAGAGGATTCTACAGTAGCAAAATAATGATTTTCCTAAAAATGAATCGTCAAGTCAACGTTACGAACTTCACTCTCTTCTAATTGATCATATTGAGGTTGGTAACGTATCGTAACTATTCATGCTGAGGAAAAACCGTTATTCTGCCATTTTGGAATTGTCTGAAGTTGAGTAAACTGTAATAAAACAGAACACACTCATATTTCGAAATCTTAGTTCCTTAAAAATCATTATAAAATTAAGAAAATAGTGATTTTTTCCCCAATGTATCGTTACGATAACGTTACTAACTTCAACCTCGTTGTGATTGAAGAACCGAAGAGCTTTCTTTGACCGATCGTATGATGCGTGTAGTCGTTAAGACCTTGAATATCTCGAGGAAAATACCCTCCGTCGGTTATGTCTGCCCATGCAGGCACTCTCGAGTAGTTCGAGGAGGACTGGAGGCCTAACGGGTCCTTGGTGGTACAGAACAGAGGCATGGCAACAGCCGAAAGGTGCGTCCGGAGGAAAGAAAGGAAGGAAAGGGATTCTAAACTGCGAGGAGCGATCTCTGAGCGTCTCGTACCTACGATATACCGACACGCATGAACGTATAACGAACGTCTGTGTCGTACCGTGCCGCGATTATCTTCTTCTTTTCTTAATTTCTCATTGATTTGTTTTCCTCTCACATCATTTTTTGCCGCCACTTGAGACACGGCCACTCGTCTTTGCTGCTCCAACGACACGCGAGACGTATAAGTCACATCGCGTGACTAGAATCGAAAGGGCGTGTGCGTCATTTTACGCCCTTCTGGAATTTGAATAACAAAAGGGGATATGAGCGTATGCGTCTCGACGGATGATCAATCCTTGTAGTCATGCATTATTGTTCGGAGTAAACTATTGTAACGATATAGTTTTGTTAGGGATTTTAGGGCTGCTTATTACGAATCTGATTTCGGGTTCGGAAATTTCAAAATAGCGGATCCAATATGAAGAATTAAATTTTTTTAAATGACTTAAATTACACAAAAATCTGAGCCCAGGGGTTCTTCGGGTCGCTTATGACGAGTTCGAAGTCTAATTACCAAAATTGAAAATGGTGGATCCATACAGTTAATATTAGATACGCCATCTTGAATTTTGAACATCTTACTTCAGATTCATAATTGAGAAGTTGTCTAAATGTTTGAAAAACGGATGGGATACTTACCACTATGGCTCAAAGGTTCGCAAAAATCGTAGAATTATAAGGGCGTAAGGCACACCTGACTGAAATCACAAAAAAGCGTATGACCCATTTTTTAGTTATTTTTACATTTGACTACAATTGAAAAGTCGTACAAACCCTTTACTTTCACGCGACTTTTTATACGATGGTCATATTGATATACGCGCTTTTGTTACAGATCTCGATTTTTGGCGCATCCGCCCTTGTGATTTTAGTCACAGAGTATAAATACATCTGTTTTTAAATAATGTCTCAACCTCACAATTTTTGTTATCTGACGAAATGTCTTGGAGCGGTATTTGAAACAATAACACCCAATGAAATTCTCTGTTTTCTGTCTTTGGTTTCAAACTCTTTGGGTCTTAATCCCGTATTTGATATGACCCTTGAACAAGGTGTTTCGGTAACACGAAACATACGGTTCAACGACGGGACAATTTTTGTCTCCCTCAATTTGTAATGAAAAAACATGCAGGCCGTTGCTGTTGTTGAAATCGTGCATCGGAGGAAAGAAAAATTATTTTAAACACTCTTATACATATATACACTGAGAGAAATTTTTAGTTCCAGTTATCGCTCAGTCCCTAACTATTTTCATTTTTTACCACAATCGAAAAATATAGTTAGAGGTAGAAAATTAAAATTAGTTTTCTAGCTGTTACCAGAAAGTCTAGTATCCGTTACTATTCTTTCTCATTACGATCACTGTTACTATATTTTCCTATAACTTTTCCGAAAATTTAATCATTGTGCAAGAATAAATTGACGTTAAAGCCTTGTTTAACTAAAAAAGTCGAGTAAACCTCAGAAACCGATTTTGCGTACCTCGTTTTTCGTAATTCCAACAATATTCAAACAGTTTTTTTTAACGATACCTGTTTTACGGAATTTTTCTAGTTACTGTAACAAATGAAATTTTTCTCAGTGTATATAATATCATATCCTGTACATCATAATCGTAATATAGTAGGCTTATTGAATACAAACTACATACACATTCAAAAACACACATACACGCGATTTGTCTGGCAATTTTACGTAACGCAACAATAAGTTTGCTCTTAATTGAATTATAGTACGTTTGTTTTTTTTCTCTCTCTCTCTCTCTCTCTCTTCCAAAGCCGATTACCCATCGAACTTACAAACCAGCGTTGCGTAAAGTGACTCACGCCAGTATTATCATCATTATTGTATACATACCTGTAAACACGTGCTTGTATGACAAGTTTAATTGATGTTCGAGCATCATTAGGCGTGCATGAAAATTCATGAAAAAAATAAGAGTGAGTCTATATGTCTGTATAATTACCCGTGTATTTTTACCGCAATTAATTGTTTACCCGATTCATCGCCGCCGAACGCCTAAGAATTATGTAAAATATCCTTGTTGAAATCCGTTCACGTAAATGAAATGAAAATCTATAATATATCATACCATACCATACGGTCGGTGAAAATCGTTTTGCAATTCACTCGAATGTTGAATTCATTATTGTTGTTGTTATTATTATAACTCTCGGCGTTTTCCGTATATGCAGTGCTATTGTCGATAAATTGAATGCTACATTATGTTAATAATACTGGGAGTTTGCATACTGCGGATAGTTTTCACTCCGTTACAGTGTCGAGTTTATGCACACTACAGATGATTGTGAAAAGCCGACAGCAACGACTATTGCCCCAGTTCTCACATTTCTATACGCAGCGTAGACGGTAGTAGATTGGCATTAAATACGGTGTAGAAGCGTGTAACTCGGGCGGCAATGAGATGAGAAGAGAGGAGAGAACTCAACTCTCAAAAACTACGCTCTTGCATCTCTCTCTGTCTCTCTCTCTCACGCTCTCTCTCTCGCTCTCTCCCTCCTCGCCATGCAGTCGTCGACAGTTTAATTTTAGTACAGATTTAACCAACCGTCGCTTTGTGTTCTCTAAAACGAGGTGAATTTTCACATGTCCGAATGTACTTATACTACTATTGTTATTACTTTTGTTATTATTATTATTAATAATTATCGTCGTCGGTATATCTACTTTTATTTTTTTACCTTCTGAACAGTGTCGAGTCTGGTGAAAAAAATTAATAAAACCGTTACAACAAAAGGAGGATAAGCCATGTAAAGTTTTGTTGGGTTTAATTTTGTCGAAAGAATTTCTCTCTTTCATTGCGCACGCGGTTAGCAAATTTCAAACTCACCGCGCGGAAGGTTAATTAAAAAAAGTTGGGCTGCTAATTGCTGCGGAAAAAATCGCGTCGTTGTTTTGTTTGTTTTTTTTTTTTTTTTTTTTTCCAATTGTTTCCATCCTCAACATTGTTATCGATTATTAACCATTTATGAATACGATATGATTTCGTTTGCGAATGGATTTTAAATAACTTTGAAGAACGATTAAGCAGAAGTTAATTAACCCTTTGATTTTGAGTCACACATTATTGTGCTGAGTCTACTTTTATAACAAGATAGTATTGCAGTGGTTTTGGGGGTCGCTGATTACAAATCTGAGATCAAATTTAAAAAATTCAAGATTACGGGTCCAATATGGTGGATGAAAATTTCAAATTTGATAGAATACGGTCAACAAACTCTATGCAGGGGTTTTTGGGGTCACTGATTGGGTTTGCCATACTGAATTTTCAAACTCTGATTTCAGATTCATAATCAGCGAGCCCGAAGTCTTATAATTCATGTTAAACATGTACATGCGTAGAGGGGTAACTTTCTCGGAAACGAATCAGACCTTCAATTTTCACGATTTTTTTCAAATAAATTTGTTTCTAACCATAACAATTAACAATATATCGAAATACTTACTCTGAAGTATTGAAAATCTAGTAGTATACTATTAGAGATAGCAAAAGAACCGCAAAGAAATATGTTGAAAAGTTCTCTGAATATACAAAAAAAAATTGATGATAAAATTGATGATAAGAATACTTACCACCTTGACGCAAAGGGTTAATAATTAAATAAACGAAACATTTTATCACCCATAACAACTGCATGAAAAAACCTAATTATCGACGACTCCGTGTAATCCGAAAAATACGATACGAAATTGTAGTTTTGATTTTTAAAAGGTATTCTGCGGAGGATATTATTTAATATTTACTATATTCATTATCACCGCTTCGAAATTATATAGTTTTAAGAGGATTTCGTCATCGCCGCGACGAACGCGTCACCTTCACGTGCCGGCATCATCAACATCATCATCGTCATCGTCATTTTTTCCTCCTCCTTCTTTTCTCGAAGAAGTTTATACGCCGATTATCGGCTCCCATTATAGAGCTTCGCGATTAGACCGACTACACGTAGCGCGAAATGTGGGAGCGTGTGCAATTTTTGCAACTACGTGCATTTTATTTTGCTGGTTATAAAAGCATATTGTTGTCATTTTTGTTATTATTATTGCTATTGTTGTTATTTTTATTTAAACCGCCGCGCACAGCAATGACGGTAAAACTATTTATAATCAATCGGTCTTTATACCCTAATTGACCCGTGCTTATCGGTGGATTCGGATTGATCAAACATCTCATTGATTTAAGTCATGTTTTGTGATTACAAATACATTGAACGTTACTTAATATGCCGAAATGAGAATCCCTGTGTTATCTGAGGTCCCTGATAACAGATAAAACCTTATCTTTTCACCGAATCGCGGGTCGTGCGCGAGTTTCAAAGCTGGGTCGTCTCGGCGGTGCTTCATGGTGTCTCCTGTTATTTTATACCCAACTACCTAACAGTGTTACACGCACCGGCCTCGGCAAAGCTCTCGCGGTGAATGTTATTTTTTCGAAAAGTCTCTCGCGCCGCTTTCTTCTTTTTTTTTTCCTTTTTTTTTCTTTTTTTTTTTTATTTCTTTCGCGTATTCGTTTTTTTCGCTCCAGAGTGCAGATGTAAATTAATAATAATGATAATATTCCTTAATTTATACACTCTCCGCGTTTTACACCCGAGTGCCTGACTAAGTAGGACACTCGGCGTTATTGGATACTTATTGTAGAGTGACGTCATAAGTAATTCATGTCGTATTCGTTTATTATACGCGCGCAGTCCGTGATATTTATATTCATGTGTAATAATGTTATATATTTACACGGTTTTGGTGTGTTCGGTGATTATTACGATGAGGCAATGTGAGCATCTTGTGAATTAACACTTTTTAAAGTACAATTTTTATAATACAAACTCAACGCTGCAGGTGTGAACGATTTTTTTTTTTTTTTTATGAAATGCAGAGAAGGAAATCCATTTGGTCCGCTTGTTTTAATCCGACAGGTTGCATGGTAGGTTCGCATTTTACGTAAAAAATATCGCGTTGTAATAATTGAATATTACTTACTTTATTCCGTATACCGATTAAATTTCCTCTAATGCGTAAAATTCGATCGTTTATCCGTGTCGGTGTGTGTGCGTGTGTGCGTGTGCGTGTATTTAAAAAAATTGAAATATTCACTAATAATTGATTTCTTCCCCATTCTCAATATCTTTTCTTTCGAAAGAATATCATAATTTCAAATAATGTTCCTTAGCAGATGATTCATCGATTTAAAGGAATACGTCTTTCACTGGCATATGGAAATAAATTTTTTTTTTTTTCTTCTTCCACTCACTTCGTTTCAAATAAACTTGTTTATATAATTAACTGCGAGTATTTTCAATTCATGAAATTTTATACATCTTTGCTGCTGTAACTTGAAATTCTTGTGTTGATTGATGGAAATGAAATCTCTGTCTCTTTTGTAATGTGTAGTTATATTTCACAGGGTGACTACATCAGCCATCCAGTACTCTTCGAGTTGTCCCACAAATACGGAGTCGGCGGTAGCGACCAAATGCCGCTTCCAGCACGGCTCGATGAACTCCGGGAACACATTCGTAGGGAGATACGAAAAGTAAGAATTTTTTAAACCAACACCGAGCGTTAATAGCGTCTGGAAAATTTCCAAAACCAAATAGGAAAGTTAAATAAATAGAGAATAATCCGCGGGTTGGAAATAACTTGAACGGAAGTGTGGAAGACTAGAGAGCTTTTTTTTTTTTTTTTTTTTTCTCTTTCCAATCATCCAATACATATGTTATTGTTGTTAAACCTTCAAAAAAAATTTCACACCCTTATTTCTCTCGGAAGAAATTACAAACCGTACTTCAACTTTTTTCCATTTGTTATTTATTTTCTTACGTATGGTACAATACATTCACCTGCAGGCAAAATATTTTTAATCGTGTACGTAATTTGTTTATTTATTTATTTATTTATTTTTTTTTATTTTTTTTTCACCGTACCTTAGGAACTGAAAATCAAAGCCGGTGCGGAAAATTTACGATTAGTGGCTACGGATCGAAAGGCTTTAGCGCACGTTGCGACGCTCGTGAAACAGGCGAATAACAAGCTGAGCGAACTTCAAGTCGAACTTCAAGAGCTCGAAAGCCAAATTATTCTGACCCAAGGACAGCCTTCGTCGCCTCAATTAAATCACTGCAATGGTCAAGGTGAGTCGTCAATAAGTTTTAGATGATTTGATTTCTCGTCATTTTTCATGAAATTTAATATTTGAGAGACTGGAACAGGTGCGGAAAAGCTTTGGAGAATAAGCATCTCGTGTTATAAAACTTATATTTACCAATAATGCGATATGCCGCCTGCACATCAATCGAGACAACTCCTTTTGATGTTTTTCAAGATTTTTATTTTGCTAACCGATATGTCATCTAATTTTTATCGAGTCAATTCGGGTCGCGAAATTGACAGACTGAACAGTGAAAAAAAAAAAAAAATCAAAGTTTAAGTACCTACAAAGAAGAATTCTAATTTTATGTCCTCTCTTTTCCGCCATTTCAGCTTCAGTTATATCGATGGTCATGATATGTTTGAGAGCGGTTTTATTTTTACAAAAAAAAAAAAAAAGCACCAAAAATTGCTGTAAGAATTGAAACTAGTTGGTCGGAAGTCAAAACCGAATAGAAAGAAAAGCCTACACGTTAGAAATTCTACAATTTTTCATGGTGAATTAGTGAATTATAAAAATGAAAAATAAATGTTAGTTTTTACAAAAGAACAGTGGGGCTGCATAATTGAAGTGACAGTTGACAAAAAAAAAAAAAAAAAGCTGCAACTTGTTGCGAATTTAAGACATTTGATAAAAAAAAAAAATAGAAAGATAAAATCCTTGAGAAATTCGACAATAAGTCAAGAGTTTGGCATCTTTCGAAGAATTCGTATTATTTAAGAGAAGATAAAAATAATTTTCACTCATTGATCCGAGACAGTTGTATAGGTACACGTATACGTATAATATCCGTTTTATCTACTATGTTTTTTTTTTTCTTTCCTTTTTTTCGTAAACATCCGGCTTATAGGTTGCGTTATATTTTTTTTACGCCTTTGGGCAATTAAAGTGTTCTAATTCGAACATAACTAGAGAATGGATTTTTAAAAAAATTACTTTTATTTTTTCTCCTTCAAACAATCGAATCCAGTTTCTAAACCATCAAACAGCTCTCGATATTTCGCGTGTTTTAACGTCTTTCCGTTCACACGATTTTGTGTTTATAAAAGCTCTTCTAATTATATACGTGCATCCGTAAAACTGCAGACGACGCTTATGATCTTTATACACTTACGATTCGTATTCTTTTCAATGTCCTTTTTTTTAGCTAACAATGCAATATTGGGGCGATAAAAAGTAGTGCGAAACTTTATAGAAAACGAAAATGTAGGCTTTCACATCCATTTTACGTTTACGATATAAAAAACCGAGGTAAATTTTTTCCCTAAGATTCGGAGTTGATTTCCTGCGGTTAAAAAGTAGTCGGAAAACGGCCATGTTCAAAAATACAAATAGAGGCCAAAAAAAATTGTAAAAATTTTTCTAAAAATACAAAATGAAGGTAAATTTGTCTTCTTTAAAAACGCCGTTTCAAACGTTTGATTATCTTCATTTTTGAATCCGCTATCTTAACTTTTAGTGTGGCAAGAAATTTCGACTTGTGTACCGAAACTTTCGGCCGGCACTGTATGTACAAATAAATCATTGCCGGCAATAAAAATTTCGCTCGTGTGCATACACGTGATTATAAATATATAGGTATACATATATATGTATATAATTATATATATGCATACGTATGCATGTATGCGAGAAGTAGTGAAATTAATGTCGCGTTGTCTGATTGCCTTATTAAACTTGTCGGACGGTTTCAACTTTCAACGTTCATGCCAGCGAGAAAAAAGATTCTCTCATGTGGCTGCAGCGGTATGATAATAATAATAATAACAACAACAATAACAACAATTTGAAATAATAATTAGCAGTGATTAGTAACGGGAATTGCAGTTGTACGTTGTAAAAAAAAAGAGAGAGAAGAACCGCGCTCGTTTGTATCTCAATTATTCTTGTTTTGTGTACAATATTTATACATAGCTCGTACATTGTTGTTGTTGTTATTATGTACGGACCCCCCGTAGACTTAGAATTGCTATTTATACGGGTGCGATTTTCAAACATGTGCAAATTACGATGTGAATAACACCGATTGAAAAATATTATCAAATTCGTAAACATCCGTTATCTAATATTTTTAAAAAGTTTGTTTAATCATCGAATTTCTTCAATTATACCGTAATGAATAATCATAATATGGAGTAAAATAATTGGCATCGTATGTTTTTGAAGAAATTTATTAAAATCAGCGCTGTTTTTGTTGGCTAAAAAAGAATCTGCACGCACGAACGAACAGAGAGCGAGAGAATAACGTTGCTTGTACATTAGTAAAAATAATATGAATGAAATTTGAATGCGTTTCAATCGGGACAATCTCTTGAAACTTGAAAATTAACCGCGCATGCGCGAGTTTTATCGTCGGTTCGTACAGGCTGGCCATCCCGAGTTTTCAGCTGTCAAACTGTTTCCGATTGCGATGTAATTGATACGACATTTCGAGGTTAGAATCTCAAATAATTGAGGCAGCGACTCGGAAAGGTTTGGGAAGCATTTGCTATCGGTTCGGAAAGTTGGTTCTTCAAAGAACGGTCGGAACTTGACGCTTACGCTCTTTGAAAATTCAAACGTACACATTTTGCGTAGGTTGGCCCGCCTGCATCGCGGACAAGAATATCGCTGCTGGAAAATTTCGCCGACCAATGAGATTCAATTATTTGGCGCATGCGCGGTTGATTTTCAAGTCTCAAGAGATTGTCCCGGTTTGTATTCGTGCAGATTTACGCGCAGAGAGCTCACCGAGTGGTTGAATTAAAAGTAAGTGGCTCCTTCGTCCGCCGTTTTCTATTTATATCCACGCCATGTTCTCGCGACGAGAGACGCCCGTGTCACCCCATATTGGACATACCCGTTTCTGAATCCGTATCACCGGCTCGGATGCTGCGTGCAATTCGAATCTCCTTTATTTCTCACATTCCCCTCTCCTTCTCTTTAGAGACTTTGATTGCGATTTGTCTTCGGGATTAACGGCCACTTGGTCTGCAGGATTTAGACGTTAGCTTCTTCTCGTTACTCGAGTCGCGACGGCAATCTGCAACGACGACGCGATAAAGAAGGACGGAAAAAGAGGCAGAGGGGGAAAGAGAGAAATAGAAAGTGTACGTTTGCGGATACGCTTGTTTATTTAAAGAGATCGCTTACACTGTATATATTTATATACATACATACACACACATGTATATATATATATATATATAAAACTTGAACCTTTCAATTATAATGTCCTAATGTATACTCTCGAGAAATTGTTTGTTGAAATTCAAGGGAATAATTTCGGAGTAACGATCGAGTAAAACAACGTATACATATGTAATATGCATACACAATTTAAGCGAATCGTGTTCAACATTTTTTTTTTTTTTTTGTTCAACCTCCAGAGAAAATTTAATCATTACAAATTCTTGGGAAAATAACAAAAGTTTTTGCCATTTTTATTTCGCAGTCTAACCCAAGTTCGTAAAATTTGTCGAAACATATTGTAAAATTTTTACAGTTGATTTTTTATTTATTTTTTTTTTTTCTCACGTTTTTCGTTCTGATCATCAATCCTACATTTTCTCAAAGTTTGACGTTGTTTTATCGTTCAGAAAAAAAAAATTTGAAAAACTGTATATATACGACTTGATCATTTTTCTCTCGCATGATCGAAAATTCTGGATCGATTTATGGTAGCGAGAATTTTCCGAATCTCAAAATCACGCTACAGTCGTTGGAGAAAAAAGCTTTTTACACTAATTGTACTTATATATATATATATATATATATCACATTTATGCGGCATATCACAACGAGGCGATAAGGCGACTAAACCGGACGTTTCAATAACAGAAAGTCTATTAATATTATCAATGGTTTACTGGCAAGATAATCGTAACGATTCGCATTTCATTTTCTTCTTGTTTTTCCATTTTCTTATTTAAGAATGTGTAATAATGAGGTCAGTTCGAGGGTCAGTTTTCATTGAATTATATTCTACTGAGCTACAGACTTCCAATCGTATAATCATATAGATTTTACTATCGGTTAGTTACGCGACTAGTTCTTTTGATCCGAAATAGTGGAATAACTTGAAATATGAGATTCTGTGCGAAAATTACCGATTCTTTCATCGACATTATTCTGCATACATACAAATACTAAAAAATCAACGAATTTCCGATTATTTTTTTTTCCCCCGTCTCTCTTGTCGTCACGTCACGTGATACGCAGGGTGAAAAGAACTCCCGATGATTTTATACACCGTTGAATAATTTTCAAAGCAAAACCACAGCGTTGCACACTGATGTTATTTATATATACATATATGTAACATATTTCTACGCGTCTGTCTATTTTTGTGTTTGGCCATATGCTCCGACCTAAAACTAAACGCATGACTGGTCATAAATGCCGGAAAAGGTGCGACGTCGGTCTCGTATAACAGGAAGATATTCAGATATCGATATACGTACGTACGTATGAAAATACGACGGATGAACGAACAAGTTTTTGTTTTTCCTATTGTTATTATTCGTCAGGAATCGTGTATTATCAGCGACATTACGTATATACGATATGCTGCATATTCGTTGTATAAGTATACACAGTTTATTATAGGTGGTCGATTAATTATTTTAATTAATTAGCTATCCCGCGTTTTGCAAATTATCGAACATATAAATGTCGTGTATTATACCGGATCTCGTCACAGGATAAATGATCACGGTCGAAGATTATTATTATATATGGGAGGAGCAATAACCCGTTTCTTCTTTTGCATATAATATTACGGTATTATGTATTAATTACGTGTAATAAATTTCTAAACTTGTGCTCAAAGCTCGAAGCTGTAAATAGTAAGAAATAAAACGAGAAAGGAGCATAAATATCTTGGCGTTTTTTATGAGTAATTTTATAAATTTATGAGGCGGGGTTGAAATTCCGAATTTGAAAAGTTCCGACAGCGCCAAGTTCCGCATTTTTTTGTTGCGAAACTTTAAAGTAAACCAAACGTCGAAGTTTCGAATGATCCGAAACCCGACGCTCAAAGTTCCGAAAGTGCGAAAATATGAAAATTTTTTAATCTGAACCATCGAAACTCCGAATTATCGAAGATTTTCAGTATTTTCAGTTCCGTAAATTTTTGGCTTGCTGAAATTTAACCACTTTGATCTTCTTTTGTTTTGGATTTTCCATATTTTTACGTTCGAAATCCTGGTCATTCCGATTTTCGGTTTTTCTGGTTTTTTTCACCCACTATCTGAGTAAACTACGCTGTGTGAGTATATTTTAACTTACAGAATTTCGCTCTGTCGAAAATTTAATTTTCGGAATTTTGTTCCGTTGGAACTTAAATTTTCGAAATCTTGCAACTTTGAGCCGTCGGCTATCCGATCATTCGAAACTTCGTTGTTTCGCAAAAGTTTGATTACTTCACTTCAAGTTTCACCACCGAATAATTCAGAATTAGGCGCTTTCGAAACTTTTCAAATTCCGGACTTCAATCCCGCTCCTTATTTATACATGTGCCGAACACATTCATTACATATCCGAGAAGATTTCGAAAATCGATTTTCCGTCTATAATTTTAATATCACCATTATAACTGACTGAAATTTGCAACCAAAAAGTATTAAATCCTGTACGGTCTAGATATTGTTATAGACGAAATAATATGAAACATTTTCAACGGTACATTCCTAAAATTATGAAAAAAAAAAAATGTCATGTCACACATCTTTACACGTGTACGAATAATAAATGAAAATAGAGTAAAAAGCTCTGGATAAAAATCATTCGCGAGATTACTAATGACGGAGATACACTTACCGGTAATTTTTATTTTTTTTTTATTTTTATCATTCCATCTTTCTCGCCTTCGTCGATGGAATGCGAACGAATGAATTTCGCGGGCTGTTCGCTTCTCGCTTCGCATTTGAACGAAAACGTGATGAAATACGTACGTACGTGTAAGATTTGATCAGGGTTAAGTTAGGTTAAGTTAGGTTAGGTCCACTATCCTCGGGTCGAGTTGGACCAGACTAGACCAGCCACACAGACAACGGTACTTTGATTCCATACCTCTCGATCATCATCTCAGGTATGAATCGAGGGATTTACACGAGCAGCTAGAATCCTTCAAATTTCATTGAATCTTTTTTTTTTTTCCTTCAAGTTTACGTGATTGAAAGAAATCTATTGTAATTATATTTTTTTTTTTAATTACGCCATACGTCGTCGTCCATTTGTGGATGGACGGATAATAATCCATTGTGCAATGCAATGATGAGTGCACAGTGTTTGCGTTAGTTGTGCGAATCTTTTTTTTTTTTTTTTTTTTTCATACCACGACCTCGGTACGCAAACGTTACTTTACTGCTACACGTGACATAATACACTGCAAAACATCATTCTATCCGATTGGTGATACGATTGAGCATCAAGAACTCACGTCAATTACGTAATTAATACATATATTATATATATAAAGAAAAGTCTATTATGCAAAAGAGAAAAAACAAAATTATCAATTTTACAAAATCATACTAAATTGAAACTAGATCTGCATGCTGAACAGTATACAATTATTATACATTATACGTGGTGAATAATAGTAAATATCGTCGATTGAATATCGTCCTATGTGAGAATTTTTTCTGACTGATAAAAAGGTCTACGTCACAATTATATCGGAAAGGAAACACGTGTTTTGCAAATGATTCACGTTATGAACTCGGGTTGTGTGTATAGTATATTTATTTATATACCTGCTGTAGAGATAATTGTGTAAGGTACGTATTATCGCGTTGATATGTTTTCACGTGTATGGATATACCTGATACACATGCTGTATGCATATATACTATACGGGGCGTTCCACGTCAAATTAGCAGCCCACGTAACTCACCCCCATCGATTTTGATCATTTTTTAGTATCATGTTCTTGTCAACCAAAAAGGGTCCCGGCGAATTTTTTCAGACTTTCTTTAACCGCTGGTGAAATTTATTTAAAAAATCGCAAAAACAATTCCCATAGAAAGGAACTGTTAAAAATCTGAAGAAAAAAAAATCACCGATTCTGTGGTTTAAGATGTGTTTTTTGAGCGCCACGCGATAATGACATGTCAACACTGAATATTTTTTTTTCCCAAGTTTTTAGCTTTTCTATATCGGTCAAATGAATCTGTCAAAAGAAATCTGACAAATAATTCTCTTCTGCAAAATTTCGATTGTGCATTATGAAAATTTTTCTTTACCAGTAATTTGAAAAAGAAAAAATTGTTTGTTTATCAGAATTTCATCCTCGATATTCATTCTTTATTGCAATTTCGGATTTCTTAAATTGAAAATCATCTTATCATGCAAAATGTTTAAATTCCGAAAAAAAAAAATCTTGCTGGGAAAATTTTTCATCAATTATAAGATTGACTTTCAAATATGTGATACTTACATATCAGATTTAAATTCAACTCTACGAGTCGCAATATAATTGTTTATTTCTCTCTTTTTTCCTTTTTTACTTACAATTAAACTTCCTCTCATATTTGAATAACAATTCGCATATTATGCACAAGAATTCTCGTCGCCGATTTTAAGGGGTCAAGGCGTGGCCGCCCTTGTACGTACAGTATAATAAATGCATCCTCCCGCTGGTGCACTTTCCGTGTCGCGTTGTGGTCCAGGTATTACGTCACATCCGCCGACGACCCCTTTCCGTTAATTATTGCGTAGTCCGGACTCTGCTGCTGCTGCTGCAGGCGATTCGAATCAAGTTTCGGACGAATTATCAAAGCCTACAGTGTTATTTAACCTGAAACGATTGTTTATAATTTTTATTATTGTCACCACCATCATTATTAATAATTTTTTTCCCCTGTATCCTGAAGCAGCGATTATTGCACGCATTCGTGGATAAATTTGCCCTCATTTTTCAATATAATTATGCGTTATTATTATAATTGTATGTGAGATTTGATTTACAATTTTTCCTGTCTTTTGTGCAATATTCTTCGTATAATATTATAAAACTACGTATTTACGAAACAAGCTTCGATACGGGGTTGATAAAACCGCTGTTAATTCTATATTGATTCAATTAAATTAACCGTTTTTACTAGCTTCGAGCAAATAATTATCAATCTTCGTTACTTAATATACTGTTTATTATTTAAATAGCAAAGAATTTCTTCTCCCAATTAAGCATCAAGTTCTTTCAACTTACAACAAAAGCGGATTCAATTTTATTATCAAATCTAAAATAAACGCGCAGTCTATAAGAATTATTTTTCTCAATCTGTTGGAATACGAAACTGCAAGCATCAAAATACCAAGTGCAATTCTGATTATTCTTATTTTATATATACAGTTACCGCTTTGGATAAATAATAAATCAGCTGTTCTTTTTTTTTTATATGCACACATCATTTAAAACGCGGAATAATTGTAGAGGATAATTAAAACAAGACTGTGAGATCCTGTACTAAAAAAAAAAGAATCAAAAAAAAAAAAAAAATCGTCCTAATTTTTCTCAATTGTTATCACGAAATTTGCAAAATCGGCATCCTCCTCCACCAAAGTCGAGAATATCCATGACGATATGATCTAGTTTTGCTAAAACCACAGTGTAGACACAACACATAAATGTCATCGTCACGTTACATGTTTTGAACGATGATAAATTACTGCACACATTACGAGTTCACGTGTATTCATCTTTCTCTTATCTCAATCCGAATTACGCAACTTCTCTTTCCGATAATAATGAAACGATGACGAGCAACCATCTGTGCGTTTTTATATAATGTAGGGCATACATGTATATATATGAAACGATTTTTTTCACAGAACAACAATTTTCAACATATAAATTTCCTGGATCGGTTTTATAATTCTGGAGAAGCGTGTAATGCAGCTGATCATTAATTTATTCATTCTTTGCGGAGTAAAAAAAAAAACATAAAAAAAAAAAATAAAAAAAGAAATCAAAGAATTACCGATTTTAAGAAGCAAAAGATGAATCTTTGTTCAAAGAAAAATTTATGCAACACATCCGTCGCTAATTATCACAGACTATACGTTACTTGATAATGGGGCTTGTGTGAAGCTGCGTATAGAGTCGAACATGCATGTAATCATGTAGGTAACTATTTATGTAATAATAATGGCTCCTCGACTCGAGCACGTGCGTTGTATTCATGACACAGTTTCTTCGAGTTTGTTATTTATACGCTGTGCAGGGAATAAGGTATGCAAGTCGGTGCAGAGAACTTTTGCTCCTCGCCGATCCGCCCGAGAGGCGTGACGGGATTATTTTATTGAATTCCCAAAATCTTATTACCTTAACTTATTACCTCGATATTTGCAGTATAAATGAAAATGTAAGAAACACGATTTAACCCTTTGAGTCATAGCCGCAAGTAAGCTTACCACCAATTTTATTACCATTTTTTGTATATTTAGAGAATCTTGCAATATATTTCCTTGCGGTTTTTTTTTTGCTGTTTCTGACAGTGTATTATTTACTAATAGGTTTTCAATACTCGAGAGTAATTATTGCGATATAATGTAAATTATTATTGTTACAAAAAAATTGATTGAAAAAAATCACTGATTACGAATCTGAAAACAGATTTTCAAAAATCAGTATAGCGAATACAATCAGTGACTCCGGACACCTCTGCGTAAAATTTTTTCGTCCGCCATATCGGATCCGCCGTCTTGAATTTTTTAAATTTGATTTAATCAGCGACCCCAAAAACCACAGAATACTATCTTCTTATAAAGATTGATTCAGCACAATAATGTGTAACTCAAAGGTTTAAAAGAAATGAATTCCGAATATACACGTTATGATATTTTCTTAAAATTATTAGCCAATCACCGATGATGAGATGATAATTATCTTTCCGTATTGTATGTGTGAGTCTATTCTAATTTTTTTTTTTTTTTTTTTACGAAGTTGTACAAATTGTTGAAAATTGTCACAAAAATATGAGCCAACTTGCGATAAATGATGCTTCTGAAAAAACACACATTCATCCTGTTACTTCGACGACATAAAATACCAAATTCTCCGATCGCCATGCGCGTTAATTTTTCATCGTACAAATTGCACCCTAAAGCTCCATCGATAACATTTTATAATTGCAGCAAATATCTCATGTGTTATAAATACATATGTTATATGTATATATTGTATAAACTATGCAGAATGTCTGTAACGGGTTGTTATACAATAATCAGGCTTTATTGTATAGAATTAGAGATCCGGTCTCGGTGCGATCGCTGCATGTGCGTATATGGGTATGATATATCTGTCCGATTGCACGACTTCCGGTGGCGGTGCAGGATGACGTGTAATAGAAAAGCAGGGAAGAAGAGGGGATTTAGAACGTCGGTGAAATCGCGGTGCGGATTCTGTCAAGCCGTTGCGATTTTCGGCCTTGAATTGATTTTTCTAATCACTCTAGCGTATCTATATTTACAAAAAATTTCTGTATATAATGTATAAATGAAAAAATTAACCAGATTGGGAATTGTATATATCTTTGTAATTGGATAAGATTTTATGGTGAAATTTCCTGTTTGCTACATTCGTTTAATTAATTTCTTGTATTTAGTCTACACGTATAATTTGAAGTAGAATTCATGATTTGTGTAAAATTATCATTCTAATTTAACGTCGTTACGTCATAATATAATTTTCGTATAATGCTTCTTGCTCGTAATTTTTTTTGATCAATATAAATCGAAACGCGAAATGAGTTTTACAAAAAAAAAAAAAAAAAAATAATCGTAAACATGTTCCTTTTCGTATTGACTTATAGATACGTTAAAAAAGAAACATGTTCAAAAAATTACGTATCCGCCTTTTTCACTCAATATCTCATCTCGTCTTTCAAGTTTGAATATGATTTTGAATAATTTGAACGTGAAAATTATCATAAAATTAAAAATTTAGAATGATCCTTTCGACGAGTAGAATGAAATTAAAGAGAAAAAGAAAAGAATGAATGACGTAAAAATAAAAAATATCCAACTCAAAATCTCACTCGATTTACTAAATTAATACACATGCAGCGTGTATTAATTTTTCACCAAATTCTGCGAATAGGTGTATGATTTATATTATACCTTGATGTGTATTATACCGAAAATGAATATATATCAGCGTACCTAAGCGGTATAATAAAACTTGATGATCGTGATCCAAGCGTTTCTCGAACGTTACACCGCAATCGTATTTTCGTGTGTGTGTGTGTGTGTGTGTGTGTGTCGAGTCGGGTGCCGCGAACCTCACTCGCCGGAATTTTTTCGCATACGAAAACCCGTTTGTCATCGAGATTCGCGTAACTCTCGTCTCTCGTGAGATGGTTGAGAGAGAGAGAGAGAGAGAGAGAGAGAGAGAGAGAGAGAGAGAGTGAGTGAGAGAAGGGGGGGGGGAAGGGGGGGATAAAACACTGCGAGAGATATAATGTGACGCAAAAACTAACCGCAGCTGGTTTATCCTATTCAACGATGTGGAGAAACCCTAAGAAACTTATCCGACCGTCTGGGCCAAAGACCTTCTTCTCTACTCTTTTACGGATCCCCGAACCATTTATTGCCCGAAAAAATCGAAAAACTAAGGAAGGAAAAATAAAATAAATAAATGAATTAATTAATATAAAAAGAAAAAAACAAAAAAAACTGTTGCGATGGAAAACAAAATTCACAGAAATCGCGGCACTTCAAGATCGTAACATTTACTGTTCGGTCATGTTTTAGTACGTGTATATACATATGTAATATGTATTGTAAGATTGCGATAAGAGAGAGAATTAAAACTTGATGAAAGTTTTTATACTCTAAAACTGTATAAAAATAGAATCCTTCGATAATATAATTTAGCGAATCAATTATAGGCGTATTATTATTGGAAAAGTTGAGGAGTCAAAGTCGAAGAGGAAAATTGAATGAAGTATTCGTTTACTTCTGATTCGCGTAGATAATCATTTGATTTTTCACTCCAAATATTATGTCGAGTAAACACTGTGTTATAGGTCAGTGTACTATTGTACTTACGCGGTCATTTGTGGAGTTGAATTTTAACTTTTGTTTATTGTCGAAATTGCAACCAACCGACTCTCTTTCTATTGATCCTTCTTTTCTCGCGTCTTAATTAATAGCGTAAACACGGATTTGCAACGAGGCTGAAGTTAATAACGTTACTGTAACGATTCGTATTTCGGGAAAACCCGTTATTTCGTAATTTTGGGATTCTCTGAAATGCAATAAATTATAATAAGGCAAAAGTAACTCATATTTTCAAAATTTATAAATTTCAAAATAGTAATCCCCCCCCCCATCAACGTATCGTTACTCTAACGTTACTAACTTCAGCCTCACGATTTGCAGTGTTTTTTTACAAGTGGTCTCTTTCTGCTCGAAGCAGCAGTTAACGCCGTAGCCGTAATATAAGATCTGTACCTACGAGATTTTCTGCAAATGTTTATAGCTGTACGGAGCAAAAGAAAGGGTTGCCTATACGCTGATGCACGCTTGCCACGGTCGTTTTCTTATACTTATGACGTGTCTACGTGTGCATAAATGGCTGAATTCTTCCTCGTGGAAGTCACTCGCAAATTACAATATTATAAATATTATAAATGTTGGATCAACAATTACAACCGTTTTCGAAATTTCTAAAACCGTCATTATCTTGATCGAAATTTCCTTAAATTCCAAATAATGTACTGCAAATATTTCATGATGTTGCAAATTCTTTCTCTCAAAATCGTTCCAAGTTATCACCTAACAATGTCCTAAAATTAAACATTTTTTTCATCCAATATTTTTTTTTTTTTTTTTTTTATGAAATTCCAAGTTATGTCATAAAGCGAATGAACAAAAATATAGTACAGTAAATTTGTAAGGATTAATAGCGAAATTGTCGAACACATTTTTCAACTTAATATGATTATCTACATTTAGATGAAAAGAAATCCTGTGACGGTAGAAGAAATTATTAAAATGAAAACTCGTTTACTTGTACCTGATGCAGTGAACTTGTAAAAATGTTATTAAAATGTTTGAACTTATCTACGTAATAAATACTCTTTTTATTTTTCGACGCTAAATTGTATAAATATAAAGTGAAAGAAAAAATGTTACGTATAGTATGCCTAACGTGAAAATTTCGTACCTGTGAAACAGACTTGTCTATAGGTATGTATATTACAGCTACGCGTAGCTGAGAATAAAAGCCCGCAGCGTTGTTCTTTCCCATGGAAAAAAGTATTCACATATACATATATATATATATATATATATATATAGCGTACGTACGTAATTCACGCTCGAAGTAACCCTGAAAATAAGATTGCGTGTGAGTCGAGGAACGGAATTTTTCGTTTTATTACGGTCCCGTGAGTCAAGTTCGAGGTCTCCTCGCGTGAAAGCAGCAAGGTTTTGTCCTGCCTCTTCAATACCTATCGTACAAGTCTCCCATGCGCTTCTTTACCGACGGAGTTTACGGAGGTTAGTTTCTTGTCGCGGGCATCTACTCTCAATTAGTTCAGGGCACGATTTAAACGTAGCGCGACGATCGGGCAAACGTACGAGTGGAAAAGGGACCGACAGTGTTTGGCGAGGAGAGAGGAAACTCTTCTTCTCGTTTAAGCACGCAATCCGTCTCATTCGCTCTCGCACATTCCATTGATCCCAACGACGCGTCGCGGTGACGTCATTAACTAACCGAAACTATACCAATAAGAGTAGATACCCTTCGGCACAGTCGAATACATATATGTATATACATATACCGTGTGTCCATGAGGAAAGTGCGCACCTTACGCGCGTGCGTTAAGTCGTTCGAATTTTATTGGCTGACAGTTAACGTCTGATTGAGCAGCCGACGCAATACCAATCGCAACTGTCAAATAATGTCCCTAGGAATCCACCGTTACCTGTTTGCAACTGCCGTCGGTGTTGTTACGAAAAATAGTTCGTTGATTCGGAGCTAATCCGAAGTAAAATAAATCTGACACACGTTTATCATGTCAATCAAATCGTCGGATTCCTTCGACGATCAAATTTATTACTGTAATCCGGAAATCATTATTAACAAAATACTTTACCAAAACTTCGCGCCTAACTTGCGAACATAACCTCTCCCGAGTAACGGTGGGCTCCTAGGGACATTTTCTGACAGTTGCGATTAGTATTGCCTCAGCTGCTCAATCAGGCGGTAACTTTCAGCCAATAAAATCGAACGACTTAACGCACGAGCGTAAGTTACGCACTTTCCTCATGGACACACGGTATATAAGACCGTGGACACTGCATGCAGCCGATATCCGTCACCGTAATAGGCGCTCGTATTTACGGGGTGCAATGTTGCAACAAATTTAAGTCGAAAATCAGTATGATTTTTTTTTTTCATTTAACGAATCACCCAAGATCATTAAAAGTGTAAACGAGAACTGCAGATAAATATCGATGTTTTATTTTCGGATCTTTTTTTTTCTTTTTTCTTACCCACATTCATTCCTGTTAAAAACGTAATCGCTCAATTTTACAAATACGTAAATTTCATAAGTATGTGAACAATCAATTACATATGCGAATATCTTGTAAATTTTGAGCAAAAGAATTATTGGTTTTTAAATCACCAACTTCCTTGAGTCTAGTAAGGGACAAAAAATATTGATCAATGATCTAGATGATCTAGAATGTTGAGGAAAACTAATCGACGACATAGTGCACAGTAGTCGTATCGATATTTATTTTTGTCGCTTCTTTCTTTCTTTAATAGTTCAAGTTTCGTTACTTTTTCATTGTATAATTTACAGAACGTGGATCGTTTATTAATTCTAACCGTTTTCTTTCATTTTTTCATTTCAGACACACCCTTGTCACCGATGGATTCATCGTCGCCGAGTCAGGAGGGTCTTTTTACCGATCTGCGTCTCGTATCACTGGAAAAACAATTGAACATCGAGCTCAAGGTATCCAAACATTAATACCCTTAATTTTTATTTATTTATTTATTTATTTTTTTTTATCGTTTTTTTTTTTTGTACAATTTTATTGAAATCAAAATTTAAAATTATGGGCAAAAATTTTGTGCTTGACGATTTAGGCGTCTTATGCCATCGCTGGGCACACGTTTTTATACATTTAACCCGAGTGCAACGGACTCTTAACTGTAAAAACCTGAAAAGACAGAACTGAACAAGCGGCGTGCGAGTTTATATCCACTGTGTCTGCATTGTCGCACGTGGATGCAAAAGAAACACGAGAATGAAAACCAAGCCGAAGAAAAGACCGGTCACATTTTCTTTTTTTTCTTTTTTTTTTTTACACCCAATTGTACCCGACAAGACAATTTTACTGAGTCACTGCGGACACAAAGCGACAAATTTCAAATAGAATCTACTGCAGTGTTTCAAATTTATCGCCGCATACGATTGTTATAAATAATAGTTACTTTATACAATAACGCTACACTAAAAATTGTTTTTTTTTACGATTTTATTACTTCCTTGTTATGCTCTCGTATATTACCTACATGTAATATACATATATTTGTTCAAAATTCATTCTGACTTTCAATTACCTTTTTCTTTTATTCTTTTCCCACAGGTGAAACAAGGGGCTGAAAATATGATACAAAGTTTGACGAGCGGTCATCGGGACAAAAAGTTGTTGCAGGAGGCACAGCAAATGTTGGCCGATTCCAGGGCGAAAATCGAATTCTTAAGAATGCGCATTGTGAAGCTGAGACGGGTCCGGAAACAGCAGAGAACGAGAGGCTACTCGCCGGCACCTAACGGCGAAAATACTGCCAGCAAAGGTAAAAAAAAAAAAAAAACTCGAAAAAGAATGGTACATAATTGATGCTTCACGGCGAAGAATAAGAATTAATTATAATAATTGTTCGTTACAATTTTTATTATCATTGCTGTTAATACTCGTATAATTCCTATATACATACAATATGTATATCAATTTTCTCCTGATACATTGTATTTATTTAATAACGCGGTTTTTGCGTTACATGTATAAGAATAATTCCGGTGCCATCTAGGCAGCATATAAACTTAAAAAAATCTACCCGCTCGCTATAATAGCGTATAGTTAGTACATTTATACAAGTAAAACCTGTTGGCTGAAATGTTTAGGCGCCGGACTCCGTGAAGCGGTCCTGTTTTTAGCTTTTTCTCGTTTCTTTCGACACTGTGCAAAAAAAAAAAAGACGAATCGAACATTTACAGGTGTGCGGAAAAAATTGGAGATACGTAAAGGATCGAATATTACAAATACATACCTAATATCGTATAATTTATCTGAATTAATGTGTATACAAGTAGAGATCATTATTTGCGTACAAACATCGTAGGTTTATCGATCTTTTAAATGCCTACCTGCATACTTCGCAAATTGTTGGGTATACTCGTTACTCAAGTTCCATGCTTCAGATCGATTTTCGATTCGGATTTGATTAACGATCTTGACCCCTGATAACAAGTAGATGATAATTATACATACTTACGTATCTCTGTATGTATATCCATGATTCTACTCGGAGTCAATGACTCTTTGTTCATCGTATATGCCTTATGCTTCGCATTTCATTTCGCTTGAGAACCTGAATCCAAATCATCCAGTCCGATTATACCGGGAGATTATTCGCTTAGGTATATATAAATGTGTGCGTATGTGTGACTATGTGTGTATATATATATGCATGCGCACCTTATACCTGCCGTTGTCGACATTAAACTTATTTACGATGTATATTATATGTACATATATTTATCTCTCATATACCAACGGCTATTATTACTTCGCAAAGTTCCCTGCGCCGCGTTTTACCGTGAATATAGGTATATAATATAATATAATATATAATATGTATACATACATGTTAAATACGCAGGTCATCTAACGATGAGGAAATATTGTAATACACATATATATATTCTTTCGTTTCGACTGAATCGTATTTTCAACGAAATTACAGACGCCACGATGATTCACCGCAACTTATCCGGAAAATTTCATTTTACTCTTTATACTACTGGGAAAAAAATTTACTCTTCTTTCTACTTTAATCAGAGGAACTGTTGGATAATTAGGTTTTTTCACACTTTCTTTCCTTGGTGAAAAATACACGTCATTAATATACAAAATATGCGCATAATCTGCCCGTGTGATTCTCGTTATACATTTTTGTAGTAATAATGATAATAATGATAAGCGGTAAACATAATAAAATAATTCGTTATCAAATGTAAAAATTGAGACAAAATTTGATAGAAAGACATTATTTTTTTTTTTATTAATCCAAAATCGAATTTCGAAATATTATATATATACATACATACATACATATTAACTAAACATTTCTACACAAAATAACCTCACGTCTCGTCATATTTATAGTATACCTAATGTAAAACGGGTTATTAATTCTCGAAAGTGACAGTCGGAAATTTTGTATGTATAATATTATTATATTGTTTCAACTTATAAATATGTCGTATACAGATACATATATATATATATATATATAATGTATATATATATATATATATATATATAATGTATAACTATTGCGCAGTAAGTGAGCCTCGTGCGTAATAATCTATTTTGTTATTGCCGAGCGAAAATTGCATGTGCCAATTACATCGGGTTGCAAAGTAACGTACAGAAGCGCAAATTTTTTTATTTTTATATTTTTTTTGCTCTCTTCACTTCCTCCGGTTCAGAATTCTCAACTTTCGTGTCTGTATTGTCGCGGTAAACAAAGCTGTTTAACAATTAAATCATCGCAATTTCACCGCAACAAAATTTTTACGAATTAATATTATACATATCACATTGCGACAATGGTATGGTAAAAAAAAATTTGAAGTTTAATGTATACGCGACGAATCTCTATGTATTTATCTAATTCGCGTGGCGTTTCTTTGTGTAATGCGAATCGATAAAAAATCTCGCATTTTTGTTTACACAGATAAGTACGAGCCAAACCTTGAATTGGCGCTGGAAGAGAGAGTCGAGGAACTGCGACATCGGCTCTTGATCGAAGCGGCTGTCGTCGAGGGGGCTAAAAACGTAATTCGCCTTTTGCAGAGCGCTAAAGTGGCCGACAAAAAAGCTGTGACCGAGGTAAGCTGAAGTCGTTATACATATTAAACCTAAATTTATACCCATCGCATGCGTCCGATGCGAAAGAAATAGAAGAGGCGAGACATTATGTATAAGTATAAATAATATTTAAAGCGAAGCCTGCAATACAAAGGTAACTAAAATTAAACCGTCTAAAATAGATTTCGTCGTTGAGTTTTACGTCAAAGTTTCGTGCTTTGCAATTTGTTCTGCATATGCAGAGCTAAAAATATTTTCGTTTTTTTTTTTCAATTTTTTTTTATTGAACAAAAACGCATAAAAAATATTTTAATAATCGAAATCAGCAAAACGTATTTCGCTCTGTATTTAATTTAAGCATATGTTTTTATTCTTCCTTGATTGGCATGAAAATCAATGAAAAATCTTTGCTTGAGTGGAAATATTTTTTTCAGATGTACGTCAAATGTATATTTTGTTAATTGAAGATCAAAAGCACAATTATTTGTACAGTTTAAAGATTGGAAACTAACCAAATAACGATTAATTCTCGTTTGCCTCAACGTGTTATTGCGATTCTTCGTAGAGATATTTCACGACTTCCTGCAGCGCTTCGAGAACTCCAGAATACACGAAAGTTATTATAAACAAATGAGCTATGTCCGGTTTCGATAAAAAAAAAAAATTTGCACATCGAGACAGAACAAATAGAAAAAATTGACAATAATCACTTGATCGAAGCAACTTACACAAAGTGTAAAAGTATACGCAAAGTAAACTGCACAATGCAGAATGACACAAAAATAACAGGCAATATTATAAAACGTTCTACACTTCGATACCACAGTTTAGATGTTTCTTCGGCATGGAAATTAAAAAGAGGATATAAGAAAATCCGTCTACAAAAAAAAAAAAAAAAAATCTCGAAGCTTACGTATAAGCGAGTCGATTTCAAGCTTTTCAACACGTTTGAATGACGATCGTCGTTAGTCTCGAGTGGTACATATAAAAATGAAGCGTGAATGCATCCATTGAACGAGAGCAATTCACTGTGTCTGCGAGTCTTTAGACGGTTTTAATCGCCCGTAGAGACGATATCGGTAAGCCGTGCTTCGCTGTGCCGCTGAATCGAGATTTCTCCTCGAAGATCCGTGTAACGCTGATGCCGATGCGCGCGTTGCTCTTAAAATAAACTCTCGGCCGACTACCCCGCGCTTCTTCCCCGAAGACGCCATTTCAGGTCGCGTTAGTTTCATCCGAGCGTCTACGCGACCTGCATCCCTTCCCAAAACGCCACGGACAACTCTTTCTCTCCCTCCCTCTCTCTCTCTCTCTCTCTCTCTGTCTCTCTATCACGCGAGTTTTTTTTCTTTTCTCGCACACAAGTTTCCGCAGATCCTTGGACAGAATCGTTCGAGATCGCGAAGAGTCGCAGGGAATAACCGGAAGTCAACGATAATACTTTGACGCGTTGCCTCGACAATTGTTGACCCGCATTTCGGTCAACGTTACTCGGAGAATATAGAGTCTTTTTTAGACCCTACAACGCCTACCGATACGCGTCAAGGGTGAAACTCTTGAGGTGTGAGTGATTCATGGTTCAAGTATCAGCTACTCCGGTTGGCAGACGGTATCATATCGTCTCGGTGAAGTGTCTTTTCATCCGTGATATATATTCTTGCGTGAATCTCTGATACCGGATCTCAAAAATAGATCTCTACACCCGGTTCGCGGTGAGGAGCAACAGGTGCTTCCAGTGTCCGATGTCACCCTAGGATGTTATATCTGTACAAGTCCGTCCGTGTGCGCGAGTCTGTGCCGGGTATGAATCAGACCTGCGGACTAGCGGAGAAGGAGTAAAATTTTCTTTGTTGATTCAAAGGTTTCTTTCCAATCTACGAACCAACGGTACCTGCGACATCTTTCAACCCAACGCGTCAATTAAGTTTTGGAAATAATAACAAGGAGCATCGTAACGAGGGAGTGACAACTGCGGCAAGCGCGTGCGTGTCTACGTGTAAATAAAAGTTCGAAGGAAAAAAAGTGTCCCGTTTTCGAGTAATATTCGGGCTCAGCACACATCATACCTACCACCTACTCTGCTTTATATATATATACACATCGATCCAAATTTATCGCGCTAATTATATACGCACCTACCGCGACGTCGTCGACGACACGACGTGGTGGACCAAGTCGTTGCTGCAATCTCTCTCTCTCTCTCTGTCTTTGTCCGTCTTTCTTTCTCTTTGGGAAGGAGAAAGAGAAGGAAGGAGCGAGCATCGTAGAATCCAAGAAGAGAAAACGGCATGGCGCGACACCTGAGGAACCTCTTCATCATCCTACCTCCAGCATCGTCTTCGTCCTCGTCTTCCCGCCCGCTAAAGGTCAATAGAAGCCGGTGATCTCGCCGCGATGTACGGCCGACCTGAGAATCCGGATACGCCTTCCCCGTGGCTGGTGCGAGCCGAGGTTACGATAAGACGAAGCGGTGATCAGGCCGTTGCTTCGGGATCAAGGAGTAGTTCCGCCGGATGTCCGGAAGCTGTGGGAACCGAGGGCGTTCAAATGGTTTACAAGTGGGGACGAGACCCGGGGGACGTCGACGGGAATCCCGCCGGCTCCTACGCCTTTCAGCGGGGAAACATTCTCTTCACATCGACGCCGCCTCCTCGACCGTTCTCCGGGGGTCCGACCTCCGCTGCCACTTCCGCTCCAAGACACCTTGGCGTTAACGTTTCCGACTCTGGATACAACAGCGAACAGTTTTCACCTCAGTCTTACTCCAGTCTACCGCATCGACGACCCTGTCAACAGTACAACAGACGCTGCAAGAGCACATGTAGCATCGTTTTATCCACCGCCGAGGAGCCCCGGGTTCCTGACAAACCCAAACCGCAATGCCTGGATCGCTGGTGCGGACATTACGCTAAAGGCGGATTTTTCAAACCAGTTCCTGAGGCCTGCGAGGACTGTCTAGAGGGTATTACTTCCGGTAGGAAAGCTTTTACTACTCACTTTTGCACCAGAGTGCCTGGCAGAAGTCACGGGTTCGATCCGTCTAGCAAGGGGATTAATTGTTCGGATAATTATGTTGGATCGGGCAACAGCAGCAGGGATGCTGCTTCGCAGACTAACGATGTTCAGACTCAGACGTCGTTTAGCTCTGTTTCTTCTTTACTTCAAGGCACCAATTCCAAGCATTACGAATCAAGGAGGAAAACCTCACCTGGTCTTTTGCGGAAGTTTGATGAACGCGATTTCTGGACTGGACAGGTCTGTTTGTATTATTGTTATTTATTCGTACATATGTTTGTTCGTCCACGCGAGTGTGATTTTTGGTATATTAGATATGTCGTGAGGTTGAAGTTCGTAATGTAATCTAACGTAACGATGTACATTTCTAGAAGAATTTTACAAAAAGAAAAGAAACTTCAGGATTGCCTGAAATTTTCTAAACCGTTGCAAGGCAAAACGTTTTAATTACATATTTTGCAAAGTTAACTTGTTTAGAATCATTTTAAAGTTTCAAAATGGACTTTTTTTCAATCTTTCCTTACGTTAACGATACTAACTTTGACCTCTTGATATATTGTGGAGAATTTTTTCATTCTTTTTCCATCAGTAATCACGAATTTGAACAGATTCGGTTTGCTTTTATTTCTCATTATTAAAATACATTCTTTATTGAATTATATTCAATTCAGTGAAATTTCTGTATGAAATATTGCGCGCAGAAGATATTTTGCAGAAAATCGACGTTTCCTGTCAAAGTCAATTTCGTTTACAAAAATATGATGATATAACGAATAAAAATCAGATTAGCATCCTTATTGCTTTAAACAAAGAAGACGATACCAGCTGATATTTAGACTGACTTATCTTGTTGACAGGTATTTAAGACATTCATATACGTTCTGCATTGAGTAAAGATCCGAGTTTTTGGGCTTAAAAAAAATTCAAACAATACCTTTACGCAAAATTTGGCAAACACCGTAGCACACAAATTTTTGAAAAATAAATTGAAAAAAAACATGTATCAAAAGCTGCTGACGAAACATGTCTTGCAAAATGGTATCATTGAACTGACGGGACAATGAGTCAAATCAAGATAGAACGAAAAAAAAGATACTGTTTAAAATAAAAATAAAACATATATGAGAATGGTGTACAAATTCCCTTGATCTATTTTTAGCAAGAAAAAAAAGAAGTACCAGGCTCGTCATCGTCATCGTTGTCGGTGGACGTGACAAGTAGAAAGTCAAATATTCCCCCAACGTGCGATTCACAATCAGGAACAACCGGGGCGGCTAATTCCTCGGGTAAAGAGGACACAGCTAAGCGGAAATCGCGGACCGTGCACATCGACGTTTACTGTACGGGATCCGAGGAGGAGGAGGAGGAGGAGGAAGATGAAGAAGAGGAGGAAGATGACGCAGAGGACAGCAGCTACTCGGACTCGTCCGAGGCCTCTGAGAGGCTCGCGGAAAAACCGCGGACGATATTCGAGAGCGATAGAGTGAGAGTGACGCACTCGAGGGCTGAGGAAACGCGGCTTCCTCGCGGCCTCCAGGACGACAAAGCCTTTCTTAAACGCTCGGAGGAACTCAGTTGCGAGAGTTTCAAACAGGCCCCGATGCGGATGCCGTCGTTGGCGAGTTCCCGGGGCTATGAGACCGACGATGTTCTAAGCTCGTTGTACCCGTCGCAATTTAGTTCTTACAGCGCGATCCGGGACTTGGACTCAACGCCCTGGTCGGCTGCCTCGTCGTGTGTTGGTCTGAACCCGCACTCTGACTCGTACGATTCGGCGACGGCGACGTCGTGGAAGGACACGATATCCGACGTAGAATCTCTGCTGAACAGCAAGTCCGGACTCACACCTTGCGACAGCTTTGAGTACGCTAATTCGTCCGACCGCGAGAGGATCGGCAGGCTCGAAACTGCCTGGGACGAGGATGCGGAGAGCCGCGAGAAACGGTCCAAGACTTGGCGTTCGCCTCAGATAGAGAGGCGGCAACTTCTGCAGAACAGGAAGATGAAGGAGTTCCTCGACAAGCACCAGGTCGGCTGGTCATCCCCGGAGAGCGCCGCTGAGTCAGACGACAGCGCGGAATTGGGATGGAGCTTCGTTTCGAGCGAGGAGAATTCACGACATGTCAGAAGGGACTCGACCGTTCGCAGGCCCGGCAAGGAGGCCCAACGGGTTCAGACGGCCCCTTCCAGGGAGCCGGAGGATCGTGGCTGCATGAGCGATACCGCGGGGAAAACAACCTTCTGCGGTTTGAGGGACCAGATCGGACCCTTTGGTGCGAAGAGTCCCTCGCCGGCGAAAGACAAGGTCGAATCGCGTGTTACTTCACCGTTTACGACGCCCCAGGGCGAGAAGACCGACCACATAATCAAGGCTTCGGTCTTCGGCGCGGTTGTTGGCGCTTTCAGAAAACCCGGACACCACATTGGACCCTCGAAAAATCCATCCTGCTCGTGTGAGCACTGCAGAAGGTTCTTCGAGGAGAACGCGGGGCCCAGAGGACGGTCCAGATCTCTTGGCGATATCGAACGGCGACCCGGAGCCTGGTTTAGGAGAAATAAAGATATCATTTCTAAGGCACCTCGTAACTCGAAAAACGGCGTTTCGTAGAAGTATTGTTATAATTTTTTTTTTTTTTTATTTTTCCTATTGCTCCACGGCGAACTATAGATACAAAGTATAAAATTTTGTGTTATAATGATAAATTGAGATCTGGTGTTAACCATTACGATGTAATCCATGGAAACGTTACTTACGGATCAAGTTTTTAGTTCCATTTTTATCTCCCCTTTTATTTTCTGTTATTATCCTTTTCTTATACTCTTATTTTTGCAAAGTCACACGAAATTCTAACGATTTTTAGTCATACAGATCGATCTACGGTATCGGTGAATCGAATTGTAAGTTGAAATTGCGTGGGTATGATTAAACAATTTTTATTTTTATTAAACCTTGACGCTATTTTCTTTATTTTTCTCCTATTTGATTCTATTTTTTTTTTTACCCGGCACAAAATACAAACTTTTAGACGCAGTGAAATTGTGCAGATCTTCTATACGTACGCCCGACAAAATTACAACACTAATTCACGCTATACGATGTACCGTTAATCATAATGATACTGTTAATAAACATTAATAGACTTATTAGTACCGTGTATCGTTTATTCATCGACCAGGATAGCGAAATGAATGCAAGATAAATTTGAACCTTGTGTAAGTAAATATTGCTATATGTATCCTTTGACAGTAATTTCAGAGACTAACGCATGAAAAAAAGATTGACGATCAATCAAAAGTATGGGGTCAATCATTCTTATAATCTACCACACGTCTGTGTAATTAAAACCTCACGAAATTCAAGTGAATTCATTTGAATTCGCATTGAAATTCATAACAAATTTCGTGCAAATTTCTCCAAAGCTATCGGACTTGGTGAAACCCAAAGATATTTCTTTGTTTAAAACCTTCGGAGCAGTTAATTCCGTTTCATTCTCTCTAAAACCGTAGGGTGACTAATATTACACAGGATACTGCGAGTCTATAATTGTTACGCATATTGCTGGTTAACACTAATTGCCAAATCAGCGGTACAGATTCACATTGCCATGTCACTTTTATATTCAGTTTATTTCTCGTTACAGGCACAGGCGAGTCTCGCAGAGTCCAGCAGGAAATTGGATCTTCTCAGACTGTCGCTGGAACTCAGACGACAAGAATTACCCCCTGACAGTGCTACCGCTACGCAATTAAAACGAGAACTTGCGAGTGTACAGGCTGCCAGTCCTGTTCCTGTCACCTACACTTCTCTGCAACCCTTTCGTGGACCTCTTGAAGGTAGAGCAGCTGTACCTGCTTCCGTATCAAGATGCGCTGCAGTCACTGGACAGTTGGAGGTACATATTACGTCACAATCACAACAGATGTAGACAATGAGAAATAGTCTGACTTATCAAGAACATCTAGTCCTCCGATAGTAGAAAAATACTGTATTTGAGTTTTTACAGTAATTGACAGGTATCGTTGAATTGTTTGACTTTATCTCTTAGGTGCGATTAATGGGGTGTCAAGATTTGGCCGAGGAAGTGCCAGGTAGAACCAGAAGAGAACAACCAGCTAGCCCGGATTTGCGCAGCTTTGTCAAAGGAGTGACAGGGCGTAGCTCGAGCAAATCTTACAGCGTGAAAGATGAAACTAGCAGTGAGTACTGCAGGAAAATGTCAATTCAATCGAAATCACTCATCGCGAAAGTTCTTTTAATAACTTTTATTAAGGTCTGTTTATTTTTCAGATGACATAATGGCAGTTATTAAATTGGATAATCAAACAGTAGCTCAAACTAACTGGCGCCCATGCTCCCAGCAGGCTTGGGATCAGAGGTGAATGATTGTGAATACTTATTCTTACGATTGTTAATATAATTGTTACCAACTACCGGGATTTTCCAGTGGAACTACCTGTTTCTTTTTTGTTCCTCAAGGTTCTCCATTGAACTAGACAAGTCGCGAGAATTGGAAATAGGAATTTATTGGAAAGATTGGAGATCGCTGTGTGCAGTGAAGTTCTTGCGTCTAGAAGAATTCATAGACGACGTGCGGCATGGTATGGCATTGCAGCTCGAACCTCAAGGGCTACTTTTTGCAGAAATAAAATTCCTGAATCCAATGATCTCAAGAAAGCCAAAGCTGCAACGTCAGCGAAAAATCTTCAAACAGCAAGTCAAGAATTTCCCTCGTCCAAATCAAATGAACATCAATGTTGCTACCTGGGGCAGACTATTGAAGCGTTCTACACCTTCGATACACAACAGCAGAAGATCAGAAAGTCCGCCATCTGGTAAGAAACATAACTCATTCTGCTAATATTTCACCTAATGATTACTGCTGTTCCTCTGTATAATGTTCTGTCATTCCGAATGTTCGATGGTCCTTAAAATGTTCTATAAAAATTCTCAGGACCACAACCACTGCGTCTGTCCTTCGAAAATTGGCCTGAAGACAAACCAGAGACTCCTGGAGAACAGCCTGATCCTGATAAAGGGGGTTTAGGAGGTGCGCGACCCTTGGGTATGGGAGTAGCAACTGGTAGTCCAGTTTTACCTCATCCTCCGGATCATCCGCCGCCGCCACCTCCCTTAATTACCAAGAAACCATCGATGCCAGCTCCTCCGCCACCACCGAAACTAGACCAAGAGGTATGTACACACATTTAAATTTAACACTTGTGCCTATTATACGTATTTTACTATTGCTCTTTACCGTGAAAACTGTAATGGGTCTGTACAAACGATGACGCAATCGTTAACGTTTACGATATTTGTTCACTTATGCGAAAACTGTTGGAAAAAATCTTTTTCTTTTTGTCTCGTTTATCCAGCGCTGATTGTTTTTCTTCACGAATTAATTTTCGTTTGCGATGTGGCTATTGTGACAGTTATAAGTGAATAAATGCGGTATTTATGGTCGCCTCTATGTGCAACGTTTTTCGTGTGATACGAATGCGATTTCAAACATGCAGATTTGAGTATTTTATCTTCTTTTTATTTAAGCTGTTATGTATAGCATAGAGAAAAAAATTATATTCGATTTACTACCCGCAGCACAGTGTATTATTTACGATATTCAAGCACTGGCTTGTAGAGTTGCATATTATAATGTACTATTGTATATAAGTCACGATCCAATGCAAATTACTACACCTTAACGCAAAGCTACTGTTATATTGCAAAGAAATTTTTTTTATTCATTTATTTTTCAAACACTTTTACACAATACTGCACGATGCGTACTAATTATTTTTACTATTGAACTTAACACGTACCTAATTTGAACACAGTATTAATACAATCATTCGACCAATTAACGCAAAAGAATAAGAAGAAAAATAAAACATGAAATGATATTATTATTTTTTGATAAAATTTTACATTGCGTAGCAATGCTCATGTTTTCCTATAATGTCGTACAATTCATATGAACTTTGAGTAAAATCGCTAGTTTCGTATGAAATTAAAAAAACTGATGGGAAAAAATAAATGTCGACGATAGCGATACACAGCCTATTAGATTTAAGCAGGTAGTAATGTAGTTGCAGAGTGCGTTAAGGGAGTTTGATTTCCTGCACAACGAGGAGAAGGGGGGGCCTCAGGGTGCGAGTTTGAGGCCCCTTGTGACAGAGCCCCGCCCCGTGCTGATCGCACCACCCTCTCCACGCACCCCCTCGCCCCAACCTGTCGTCGAGTTCCCTGAAGATGAGGTACCTGCCTCCTACTACACACAGCATGGCTTTGTCTGCCTGTTTTTTATTTTATCTCTATACTATCGCAAAGTAGGCCACCGCATCACTACTTACCGACTTGTTCATACTTTATGGAAAATTCATGAGGAATGTATGTTGCTAATGAGAAAAATCTTGATGATATCTTTATAAAGACAAATTTTCATTGAATTGATGTATTATCGTCATTTACCTATTCTCTGTTATTCTGGAAAAATTCTACTTTCAATGAGTAACTTTGATGGAGAGTATCTATCGGTTGTATCAAACCACATCTTCTTTGATAATTTGCAAAATGTAAATAATATGACTGGGGTGATTTGTTTGCTTCTGAGCTTTTTTTCTTGTTGTGAAAGAGTTTTTTTTTCTTCATAATCGACGCATGTATTCCAGCCTTCTTTAAATCCTTGCTTACAATACAATTCATGCTGTTCATTATGTGTTATAAATTTACCATTAATCATCGGCCACAGCCTTAAATAATATATAGTAATGTCCATGCTAGGCTTACAAGTTCGAGAATTCACTTGCTTTTTTTTTCATCCAGAATTTGCAGTACTCAAATCAATAATGGTGTTGATGACTTCATCGGATAATTTTGCTCAAGTTTTTTATTCTATCTTTTCAGTAAAATACAAATTTCCATACATGTTCGAGTTTCTTCTTAGCTTCTTCGTCCTTCTTCTTGTGCAAACAATTTTGCAGATCATATCAACTATAGGATAAAACGGTTCACAAGTAAAAACATTTGTGCGATTTTTTGAAAATATTTTGTAATTCTTCAAATTTGTCAGACTCTGAATAATTTTGTTTGTGAAGATTTTTTTAAATGAATTCGTAGGGTATCGGATTCAAGTAAATACATAGTTGAACAGAATAATCTTGAAGGGGATTTGTTTTTAACTAATTCAGCAATCTGCAATGTCAGATTCATAGGTTTTCTTCGAATAACTTAACGGGTATTTTTTCTAACAGTTTTGTGATAGTACAGACCAAATTGCCCATCATTTGATTAAGCCTAGTAGCTCCCCGATACTATAAATAAAAGATGACTGCTTTAACCCGCCTACAATGATAATACTTACTGCGTAATGTTTGTACATTTGTATGATAATTATGAAGAACGTGCCGTTTTTCGTGAGCTGTTACTAATCTCGGAAGAATATTGTAATCATAATAGCGTGAAAACTGAACAAAATTGATTTATTTTTTATTTTACAAAGTATTCAATAAAATAAAGGTGTAAAGTTGTCATGTGACTAACAGGTACTTATGCTGACTGAGCCGCACACTTATGGCTGATAATAATTAACATATTGGATAATAACTTGTCTTCACTTACATGTCATAATACGTATGTAACAGGTTTCATATGATAATATATAAACTTCCAGATTGTGTACGAGCTGCCTGGCAGGCCAATGCCGTTTAAGGACAATGCCTACGAGTCAAAGCGGCACTCTCAAGTGACTGGAATGACCTTAGAAAATTTCAGATTACTATCCGTTCTTGGTCGTGGTCATTTTGGCAAAGTTATTTTATCACAGTACAGAAATACTGGGGAATACTTTGCTATAAAAGCGTTGAAGAAGGGAGACATCATTGCGAGGGACGAGGTGGAGTCTTTACTTTCTGAGAAACGGATATTTGAAGTTGCAAATACAACACGCCACCCGTTCCTTGTCAATCTGTTTGCTTGCTTCCAAACTGAGGTAAACACATCAGTTCTAATTGTTTAACACTATCTTTCTCTATATTGTAATAACTCATGATCTGAATCTTTTATTTTCAATTTGCAGGCACACGTGTGTTTCGTTATGGAATACGCAGCTGGTGGTGACCTGATGATGCACATTCACGCAGACGTATTTGGCGAGCCACGTGCTGTGTTTTACGCAGCCTGTGTTGTTCTTGGATTGCAATACTTGCATGAGAGTCGTATTATATACAGGTAATATAATTTCTTTCAATATAAGGCTAGCTCAAAATACGTGAAGCTCGAACTCGAAGTCACCACGTTTGCTATGATCCTTTCAGAGACTTGAAACTGGATAATTTATTGCTGGACACTGAAGGTTACGTGAAAATAGCAGACTTTGGACTATGCAAAGAGGGAATGGGATTTGGGGATAGAACAGGAACCTTCTGTGGGACCCCGGAGTTCTTGGCACCCGAAGTTCTTACCGAGACTTCGTACACTCGAGCGGTAGACTGGTGGGGTCTGGGTGTCCTTATATTTGAGATGCTGGTTGGTGAGGTAAGCTTCGACAGACAATTATTACCGAAGGCTTTTGTTGAAAATAGCATCTGTACAAGCTCAAGCTTAACGAATTTCTATGTTGCAGTCTCCATTCCCTGGAGATGACGAAGAGGAAGTATTCGATTCTATTGTGAACGACGAAGTTCGCTATCCGCGATTCTTATCTTTAGAGGCTATAGCAATCATGAGAAGGGTAAGAGTCAGTTGAAAGACCCTTGCACGCACTACAGCGGTGTAAAACCCAGATGTAATTTCCTTGTTTTCTTATAGCTACTTAGAAAGAATCCAGATAGACGATTGGGCAGCAGCGAAAGGGACGCGGAGGATGTTAAGAAACAGGCATTTTTCAGAAATATTTCCTGGGATGATTTGTTGTTGAGACGTGTCAAACCACCGTTTGTACCAGTTATTGTAAGCATCTTTGATCAATACCGAATTTTAAACTATCAAAAAATCGATGTATCGATCATCGTTCTAATCACTTGAATATATTTACAATTCATAGAGTAAGTAATGTATTACTTTCATTAATCGCGTGTTTTTTTTCGTCTTTTCCAGAATTTCGTGGAAGACGTTAGTAATTTTGACGAAGAATTCACTTCAGAAAAACCGCAGTTAACACCACCCAAGGATCCTCGGCCGCTCAATGATCAAGAACAAAACTTCTTCAGAGATTTCACATACATGGCCGATTGGTGCTAGCTACAATCGCTACAGAGGCAGACTATGTAGTCTTCTAGTGTTCATTCGCATAAGAGTTATAAGTTTCATTCACAAAATTTATTTTGCAGTGATATAATTTGCTTCCAACACGTAGGTAATTCCAATGTAATATTCTCCACGCCAGCACGTTTTCTTTCCTATGTGTACGACATAGTTAATAATTCACACACAATCATGAATCAACAATTAATTGTATATTATTTTTTCAACTACAGTTGCACATTTGCGATTATTGATTATGTAAAAATTAAGTCCTCTAATTGTATTATTATGAGATATTGCCTTTGAATTATAAAAAGATAAAATTTCTACCAGCAAAAGTGTATAATTCAATTTTATGAAAGTATGTGTATAAACTCTGTATTGGCCAAAAGAAAACTTGCTCGTTAGGACGGAAGTTATAATAATTATGCTATTTGCTCACAGCCTGTTTGATAACTGATCAATGCACAATTTGAATTTTGCTGTCAAGATCACAGCACTAAAGTGAAAATTGACCCTCTAAATCTCGCTCATTATTTATTTATTTTTTTTTTTTTTTCTTTGTTTATTTTTCTTGCATTGGTTTCAAATGGAGATTGAACTTTCGAACGGTAGGTGTCGAAAATTGTGGGAAAAAAGTCGACGTAGTCCATGCTTGTTTCATGTGTTTAATTCAGAAAATGCCAACATAGTTACAAAGTGCATTGATGTAATACATTCACTTTTGACAATATTTACAGGCTTGAGAAATGTTTTATGTAGTATGATAAAATATAAGAATTGAGAATATAATTAGTTGTTACAAACACAAGTCTTTCTCATTTCAAAGGCAATTTTTTTATTAAGCTATTAAATCTGGACCAGGTTATGTGGTATCAGTTTTACTTTTCATAATTGACAATCAAAGCAATGATCAAGGTTACGGGTTATTTTGATGAAGTTATAAAATTTTTCTCATAAAAAAACAAATCATGCAAGAACCATGTTAAATAACTAGGACTTATTTTGGTAAATTCATACCAATCAATCTGATATTCTATAACAATATTGAATGTGATTTCGGAGTTGCTTTTCTATCTTGAGCAAAAAGCTCAGTTCTCTTAAATTACTGTCCGTGAGATATTGGTAAATAAAAACAATAAAAATTGATCGATAAAAATAATGCAAATATTTGTGATAGTTTCGAGAAAATCTCGATGAATAGTTGCCTTATTGCATTAAAAAATTAATACAATGGTAAATAAGAAATAAAAATTATTTGGTAACTATTTTATAAAGCATTTTTATAATATATTATAATCAACACTGATCAATATCAGGAGGTGCTCACGTTATACTTTATCATAAAAACATCTGATGGACCCATTATGGAGTTTTAATCCAGTTTTGTACCTTCGGTGATTAGGCAACTGTGGTATGATTAATTAGCGGCCTAATTTAAATACCTTTTTAGAAATCATCTCACAGGATACATTCTATACTTTATAAGAAAATGAAGGTAAACGATCAGATATAGATTACGATCGTATTCGTCAAAAGTAAAATAATTTTAATATAAATAAAATTAAAAAAAAAAAAGAAAAATCATTTTAACTGCATATCCAACATAATGAATCATAATCGTAGTATAAGTTGTTGCCAAGAACATAGTTTATTCTAATACATATGTGATTTTTGTATTAATGTCAACCTCGATTCATTGATATGAAGAAAATTGTAATTTTTGAATGCGTGTTGAAATAATTTCAACAATTATTGATAATTACAGTAACACGTCTTGATAAGCTAAATACTAATATATTGTTCTGCAGGCATTGTTCACCTACTTTGCTTCTATATCATCGACGCAACTTTGAACTGCCAAAACTGAACACTTATCCGGGAAACAAATAATCTTTCCGTTTATTTCTAAGCTAGAGCAATTCTTACCAAACTACTCACGTTACGGTATCTTCTCGATTGATTTATTATTATTAATCATCATATTTTTTTGATCGTTGTTTACTATTTTACGAAGCATTAAATAATTATCGATCATGACTGAACTGTCTATTTAACAAGTAATAAGATTTATCACTTTGAATGTTGAGTTCCATTACTTCCACTTTTAACTGTATAGTTACGCGATCAAATAATTTGCACGTGACTCTAAAAGAAGCACATATTAACATGTATTCGGGAAATAACAAATTCGTATGGTGTATATAACATAAATTACAACATGAAATACCCAATAAATCTTCAATTGTAGATAGTCATATAACTTCTTGTTTTGAAAGTTTTTACTAGTACAGTAAAAACGTTTCCTTACTCAATTTTTACATACATTTACCTAATAACATTGTTAGGTTTTAATCTTAAGATGTGTTCGGTGATGCATTCATTACACTATCCCTAATATTCAACATACCTGTTATGACAAAGAAAACTGTACTATGTGCCTCATACTTTATAGTTTATATACTAAACAACTAATAACCATGATGCCTACGTGATGATTTTAAAGTATTAATTTATTTGATACGTATAATTGCAGTGGCAGCTTGATACAATATTATATTAATTAATTGCGTAGTTTTTAGTGATAACTCTAAAATTTATAAACTTATAATATGCCCAAGAAAAATTATGCATACAATAAATACAAGGAAAAAAAACTGTTTGACTGCAATTATTTTAAATAATTTTATACGGAGCAATTCTTCTGCTTGACTTATATTTCAAGTATGAACTGTGCGTTTCAATCCCCTGCAGACAATTCAGGATTGCTTTGACTCTCTTTACTTTCTACCGAAGTAGCTAATTCATAGAGATTTGAAGCATTTTTTCTTATTTCACTTTCCAATTCAATTTTTTTTTCTTGCCTCTTTTTGTACTCTTTGCTTTGTTCTGGCGATGCCGGTTTTACAAGTCCAGCTGAAACACAGTAATAAATACTGGTACTGTCTCCCTCTACGAAAACCAGTGTCAATCTAGAAACAATATAAATTATTGTCAGTCCATTCTCTGCAACAAGTAAATGATTGAAGACATGGTACCAGTAAGTTCTAAAGTTACCGTTCACTCTTCAATTCCTTTTGCATTTGCTCGATATGATTCAAAGATATGGCATTTACTGCTGGCCATGGAATGTATTTTTGCAATGGAGATGATTTGGTTGCACAAGCTTCCAGATAGATCAAGTCAAGTGATTTGTTATACTTGTACTGTACGTCCCAAAACCGTTTCACTAAAACCAGTAATAGGAATGAAAATAAAACGTGCTACTTGAAATTTTAGATTTTGCAAGATTCATAAATGAAAGGAATGTTTGATTATAATAGATAGAAAGGAATGTTTCCTGTTACACCTACAGTAGCGTTCTTAATTCTGTGCTTTGTAAGATCCTGAAGACAAATTAGCAGTAAACATATGAGCATGCTTAAGCGATAAAATACCAAAATAACAAAGAGAAATGGACCAATCGTTTTAGATTCGTATTATACGAATATTGTGGTATAAGAAACTGCCAAACAACCATCATTTTGTTATATGAAGTCATGTGTCGTAATAAAAAATAAGATAAAACTTTGATAACTAAATGAAACTCTCTTAGAATAGTAGATTCTCTGCCACCAGATGTTTTCGTCTGATGTGTTGGATCACAATTATTTAATCAAGTCGATGAGTATATCCATACCTTCGCACAGTTCTATGTATGTTTGAAATGCAATCGTGATTTGCAGAGCATTCGTGCAGCCAAGTTTTTCTATATCGTAAAACTGAAAGAATAAGCGTATTAGTTAATTTCCGTAGTCTCTGACGTAGAAAGTGGTTTTGAAGTGAGCGAATGTTTATTCTGACCACATTCTAACACCTGACATGCGAATTTCCAGATGTCAACCGGTAAATAGGTACTCACTGCTGGATGACACGTGCTATACATTATGCTCACTGGGCCTTATACGTTTGTCATGCGTTTAAAATGGCGTGGTAAATATAAAGTCTGAACTGCAACAGCGGAGGTGACAGAAAATCCTCACATGAAAACGTCAAAATTAATTGTCAACCACAAGTGAGACAGAGTCCGCCATCTTCAGATCGGTACATGCCTTGACTGAACAATATAAAGACAGTTTCCCTAATGGGCTTTGGTATGACTAACGAAAATCGTTGTGCGCTTGCGCCCCCAGAGATGTTTCGACGGTAGAGTTGAGAACTTGTTGCAGAACATCTGAGAGTGGCCGATTTCGACATGATGCTGGCTGCATTCACCTACCGAGTAACACCAGAAACTCATCTCTGGTGTAAACGTCAAAACTCATTGTGAAAAACAAGTGAAACAGGGTCCGCCATCATCAGGTCGGTGTATGCAGGATCCGAATAATTCGTGTATCGCAGGTTGCAGAAATGCGATGCGTCAGGCGGTTGTTTTTTCACCACTTCTGATAAAAATTGTTTATTGGAATAGAATGATGAAACGGTAATGAAAATTAACCTGGTATTTATTTCGCGTACTTATGTCATGAGTAAAAGATGACTACATAAGGTATTTTGACGTGACTAACATACGTGTCCGGTCTTTTCATTTCCGAATTGCGGTGAATTATAAATGCATCACAACACCTGATGTGATTGATTTCAACACATCTAAGGTGACACTAACAATCCTCGACTGAAAATTCATACTTAATTGTTCATGGGAAATGCCAGTACCACAGTTCACCCAGCATCGCATATCACATACTTGTAATCTCGATAAGTTACAAATGAGATCTCACCAGTTTGTTTCATAGGCTAAATAGAGTGAACCGTTGAGTTTCGATAAATTCGAGGAATAAATAGGAAGGTGGTGCTATCTTACAATTGGTGCTAATACGTTGCGAGCAACGGATCAAGAGTTACGGCCCATGACGATACACGTATTTTTCGACGTTTTTCAACAGGTGCTTTTTCATTCGTAACTTCTCTCCTGTTGATCCCACGCTGTTTTCTCTGCGTTTTCTGAGTTCCTGGGGGTCCGAATGGTCAGAAAAGGGTCATTTGAATCGAATCTGGGACCAAAAATTTTTCAGCTAGAAAATGGAAAAAAAAGCAAGGCTAACCCCTTTGCATTTTTGAGGAAAATTTTCGCGATTTTGAGAAGTGCTGGAATAAATTCTTTCATGCACCATTCCGACGTAATTTTGCGAGAGAAATCGATTGGGTGCAGTCCCAATACGCTGCGATCAACGCATCAAAAGTTACAGCCGAAAAACGAGAACCTGTGTTTTCGACATTTTTCAGCAGGTGCTTTTTCCTTCGTAACTTCTCTCCTGTTTATCCCACGCTGTTTTCGCTGCGTTTTCTGAGTTCCTGGGGGTCCAAATAGTCAGGAAAGGGTCATTTAAATCGAATCTGGGACCAAAAATTTTTCGGCAAAAAAAAAAGCAAGGTTAACCCCTTTGCATTTTTGGCGAAAATCTTCGCGATTTTGAAAAGTGCTGGAATAAATTCTTTCATGCACCATTCCGACGTAATTTTGCGAGAGAAATCGATTGGGCGCAGTCCCGATACGCTGCGATCAACGCATCAAAAGTTACGGCCGAAAAACGAGAACTTGTGTTTTCGACATTTTTCAGCAGGTGCTTTTTCCTTCGTAACTTCTCTCCTGTTGATCCCACGCTGTTTTCGCTGCGTTTTCTGAGTTTCTGGGGGTCCAAATGGTCAGGAGAGGGTCATTTAAATCGAATCTGAAACCTAAAATTTTTCGGCTAAAAAAAAAGCAAGGCTAACCCCTTTGCATTTTTGGCGAAAATTTTGGCGATTTTGAAAAGTGCTGGAATAAATTCTTTAATGCACCATTCCGACGTAATTTTGCAAGAGAAATCGACTGGGCGCAGTCCCAATACGCTGCGATCAACGCATCAAAAGTTACGGCCGAAAAACGAGAACCTGTGTTTTCGACATTTTTCAGCAGGTGCTTTTTCCTTCGTAACTTCTCTCCTGTTGATCCCACGCTGTTTTCGCTGCGTTTCCTGAGTTCCTGAGGGTCTGATTGATCGGAAAACGGTCATTTAAATCGAATCTGGGACCAAAAATTTTTCGGCTAAAAAAAAAGCAAGGCTAACCCCTTTGCATTTTTGGCGAAAATCTTCGCGATTTTGAAAAGTGCTGGAATAAATTCTTTCATGCACCATTCCGACGTAATTTTGCGAGAGAAATCGATTGGGCGCAGTCCCAATACGCTGCGATCAACGCATCAAAAGTTACAGCCGAAAAACGAGAACCTGTGTTTTCGACATTTTTCAGCAGGTGCTTTTTCCTCCGTAACTTCTCTCCTGTTGATCCCACGCTGTTTTCGCTGCGTTCTCTGAGTTTCTGGGGGTCCAAATGGTCAGGAGAGGGTCATTTAAATCGAATCTGAAACCTAAAATTTTTCGGCTAAAAAAAAAGCAAGGCTAACCCCTTTGCATTTTTGGCGAAAATCTTCGCGATTTTGAAAAGTGCTGGAATAAATTCTTTCATGCACCATTCCGACGTAATTTTGCGAGAGAAATCGATTGGGCGCAGTCCCAATACGCTGCGATCAACGCATCAAAAGTTACGGCCGAAAAACGAGAACCTGTGTTTTTGACATTTTTCAGCAGGTGCTTTTTCCTCCGTAACTTCTCTCCTGTTGATCTCACGCTGTTTTCGTTGCGATTCCTGAGTTCCTGAGGGTCTGATTGATCGGAAAACGGTCATTTGAATTGAATCTGGGACCAAAAATTTTTCGGCTAAAAAAAAAGCAAGGCTAACCCCTTTGCATTTTTGGCGAAAATTTTGGCGATTTTGAGAAGTGCTGGAATAAATTCTTTAATGCACCATTCCGACGTAATTTTGCGAGAGAAATCGATTGGGCGCAGTCCCAATACGCTGCGATCAACGCATCAAAAGTTACAGCCGAAAAACGAGAACCTGTGTTTTCGACATTTTTCAGCAGGTGCTTTTTCCTCCGTAACTTCTCTCCTGTTGATCTCACGCTGTTTTCGTTGCGTTTCCTGAGTTCCTGAGGGTCTGATTGATCGGAAAACGGTCATTTGAATTGAATCTGGGACCAAAAATTTTTCGGCTAAAAAAAAAGCAAGGCTAACCCCTTTGCATTTTTGGCGAAAATCTTCGCGATTTTGAAAAGTGCTGGAATAAATTCTTTCATGCACCATTCCGACGTAATTTTGCGAGAGAAATCGATTGGGCGCAGTCCCAATACGCTGCGATCAACGCATCAAAAGTTACAGCCGAAAAACGAGAACCTGTGTTTTCGACATTTTTCAGCAGGTGCTTTTTCCTCCGTAACTTCTCTCCTGTTGATCTCACGCTGTTTTCGTTGCGTTTCCTGAGTTCCTGAGGGTCTGATTGATCGGAAAACGGTCATTTGAATTGAATCTGGGACCAAAAATTTTTCGGCTAAAAAAAAAGCAAGGCTAACCCCTTTGCATTTTTGGCGAAAATTTTGGCGATTTTGAAAAGTGCTGGAATAAATTCTTTAATGCACCATTCCGACGTAATTTTGCGAGAGAAATCGATTGGGCGCAGTCCCAATACGCTGCGATCAACGCATCAAAAGTTACAGCCGAAAAACGAGAACCTGTGTTTTCGACATTTTTCAGCAGGTGCTTTTTCCTTCGTAACTTCTCTCCTGTTGATCCCACGCTGTTTTCGCTGCGTTTTCTGAGTTCCTGGGTGTCCGATTGATCAGAAAACGGTCACTAAAATCAAATCTGAAACCTAAAATTTTTCGGCTAAAAAAAAAGCAAGGCTAACCCCTTTGCATTTTTGGCGAAAATCTTCGCGATTTTGAAAAGTGCTGGAATAAATTCTTTCATGCACCATTCCGACGTAATTTTGCGAGAGAAATCGATTGGGCGCAGTCCCAATACGCTGCGATCAACGCATCAAAAGTTACAGCCGAAAAACGAGAACCTGTGTTTTCGACATTTTTCAGCAGGTGCTTTTTCCTTTGTAACTTCCCTCCTGTTGATCCCACGCTGTTTTCGCTGCGTTTTCTGGGTTCCGGGGGGTCCAATTAGTCAGATAATGGTCTCACGAACTGAATCTGAGACCACAAATTTTCGGCTTCAAAAATGAAGAAAAAGTAAGGCCAACCCCTTTTCATTTTTGGCGAAAATTTTCGCAATTTTGAATAGTGCCGGAATAAATTCTTTCACGTCCTATTCCGACGTAATTTTGCGAGATAAATTGATTGGGCACAACGCGAATACGCTGCGAGCACGTCTCAAAAGGTCCAGCTGAATAACTAAAATATCACGTCCTCATTTCTGTGCCGTCAATTATACGCTCTTGTTGATGTATGTGTTTCAATCCGTAGCGATAAAATAGTCTTGGAAAGGTCATTTCAATCGATTTATTTTACATGTAGATTCTGCCGTATTTTTTAAAAATTTTTTCGATTTACGGTCTCTACAATGTTCCAGTATTTTATCTTCGGTTTTCGAGGGTCCAAATAGTTCGAAAATAGTTCTGCACTCTAATCCTGAGACGAATAGTTCCAGGCATTCAAACTTTTACGCAAGGCGACTTATATCTCGGACTTCCTTCAGTCTCAATCCGACGGACCCGACATTACGCTCTCAATCATTCCAAAGTAATTGGCTCTCTAATTAATAATATACAACCGTTCTTCAGTTATTCGTGAAAACAAGAATATCCCAACCCCGCAACATACAACTCGAAATTGGTTCATGCAACGTATCTGAGCTTCACATGAGTTGATCCCCCTTTATTCAACCGATTAAGACACTGATTCAATCCAAGCGAGAAAAGTTCAGTCCATCGCGAGTTAGCCGCGAAAATATGAAACTCTTTGTCCTCAAAACTCATTTTTCCCAACAAGGATATTCATAGATATTCCCAGAACTCACCCGGCACATGATTTTATTCACCTTGCCTGTTTTGCCGGGAATAACCTCGCGTTGAGTTGTTCAAACACATTGTAATTCAAGCGGCGTAATCGAACCGACGTCGATCTTCCAGACGTTTCATACAGAATATAGAGCACCCTTTCTGACACGTTAGGTTAAGTCCATTCTATTCGCTCATAGACCGGAAATCCACCCTTTTCCAATATACTCATACATCTATAAATAAAATGACCGCGATCCGTGTCCAGTTCGTTCAACAGTTCACTTCTGTTTGAAATGGAACTTTCCTGTGTGTCGTTATCCTCCTGGAACGTTTTTAAGCGGTAGATAGAAACTCATCACATATTGTTTCCCACCAATCCTTCAATGAGTAGTTGCAAACATTCGATGTTGCAAACTTAGTTCTTCACACTCGTCTCCAATAGTTGTACATACTATATTTGTACCCACGGACCGCAGTGTAACTTTGTCCTCAAATCTACAGAGGTCCAAATATACGACGTACCCACATACCTATATTTCATTCATGTTTTCCAGTTTGCCCATGGTACATACCTATCCGTTCTTTTTTTAACTTCAATATCGACTTTCAGACGAATGAGAAGCGAAGGCTTTGTATATTTTTTATTTGCCAGCATGAATATGTATACATATATGACGTTCATATTTCGTACACAAGTGATATCCATTCGTTAGAAAATCGCTTTCATACCCATTGTAGTTTCCATGAAATAGCCTCTAGCAAGGAGCCCCACTTTCGTTTTATAAAACGGATTTACTGAACTGAAATGTTCAATTTTCAGATATCAAATATGTAATCGTTGTATGCGAAACTCAACCGACTGCAACATGGTGGAGAACGTATATCAACCGTACTTATAAATTGGATTATTTGAGTTCTCATGTTTGGTAGTATAAGCAAAACTGATCGAAGAATATACCAACAGTACGAGAATATCGCGTTGCAAAATGATTTATCTCGTTGAGAAGTAACTGAATTGATTATAATGGTACGAGCCATAGAGGAAACGGAAATCTGCAATTGTCATTTAAACTGTTCCAATCAGAGGTCATAAATGGCCAAACTACGGACCAAGATCCAAGCCAGTATAATTTTCAGTTTGCAGTATGACTGTAATTGAGGTTCAGGAATCAAATGAATCAGGTACGAAATGAAAAAATTCCGATATAAGACTTCAATCGCGAGTTTGTTAATTAAAACTCGGTTAAACGGATGGGATAAGGATGAAAATCGACGTTATGCACAAAGCGAAAATATAGGGAGAGAGCGAAATTAATTCTTTTCTCAGGAACCCATATAATATTATAATATACCCGCGCAGATTCCAAACAGACAGACGTCAGGAATTTTATATTTTCTTTTCCTGCAAACCGGAAGCTTCATTGCGCCCGAACTCTCCTCATTTGCTTATTTTAACATCCCTCGCGCTCGTAGAAATTGGCGAATCCGTGATTTCTCGACTCCGGGAATCAAAATTCGCCCTCTCTCTCCCTCGCCCCGTCACTTTCACTCTCTCCTCTCCTCGACGCTCCATTGCCCAGACCTTCGACCCTCCTGGTCCTCCTTCGCCTCGCAAATAAGACCCCTAGACCAAGATCCGCTCTTTGTGATAAAAGATAGACTGTCTTGAGCTTGCGCGGAATTTAATTTAGTTTTGCACAATATATGTATATGTATGTATGTATACGGAACAGATCCAACTGTATACCTATTCTCGGTAGCCCCTCTGCCGGAACTTCGGGATTCCCTTATTGACGCCATAATGAATTCGAGAATCTGTTTACTCCTATACGGCGAGTAAAACGAGGGCCAATAAATAGTCCGAATTATACGCTCCGCGCGCTTTTATACAGCGTGGTATACTTGTGTATTTATACATATATGTATAATTCCTGTGCAACGAACGCATCTGTGAAATATAATTATAACACGTTACGTATTATTCGGCACGTGAATGCATATGGAAATTATGTCCACGCTCGAATTTACTCGTGTACATGTATATGTATAGGTATGTGGGTATATTTACTTCCATCTTCTCATTATGGATGAAACGCCTGTGTAAATGTGTGTATAACAAACCGCCAGTCGGCCTAGTTCTCTCAGTTTCACTGTTTATCATGCCCTATCCATCTACATTCCTAATGCCATCGAATCCACTTATAATTTACGTGCTTATTTCACGCACCAATGTACGAGGTAATGAATTCCGGCTCGTAAAACGAAGTGTAATAGTTACAAGGTGTCAATTATCTTTTTCATTCGACAAAAATTTACGAGAAGGTAATTATTGGAATTGAAGAGCATCGACAAGTATCGGTGAAAATGGCATTGCGGAACGGGGTCGGTTTAATTTTGCGCTCCAGAGATCACCGTGCGAAACGTTTCAAAAGCACTACCGGTCTAACGATTTGTACAGGCTAATTAAAATCCGAACGGGAAACTGACCATCGCGTCGCGTCAAACGGAGTTTCTTCTATAAATAAACAATATTCGAATTACGAGGTAAACGAGACTCGCAAGTAACAGAATTAAGTATCCAGTTGTAGGCGGCTTGTACGTGTATCGAAAGTTTGCAGTCTGCAGTAAGAACCAGATTTGTCCATGTACACTTATACCCGCTATTTTATGGTTTATCTGATTTAAAAATCTTGCTGTAAGTTGATCACGAACTAGATTTCAGCCTTACTCTGGGCTCCGATCATTGATTAACCAGTAACTAACACGCAAACTTGATGACGAGATAATTCTCTTCAATAAATACTAAGATACATTCCTTATCGCCGATTATATCGTACAAGTTCCTTACTTACAAATCGTCTCAGGTTTGAACAGCGGTCGCCTCGAATGCAGACGCGTACCCTCTTTCGGTGGCGCCAACTTCTCCGAGATGTATTTTTATCAAAAACACATTTCAGTTATCCTGGCCTCGATTGAAACCGCAAACACTTGGAGTAGCGAATGCTTGGCGAACATTTGGACCAAGTCGGTCCATCGCGTGTTTGTTCTTCGTCGTACGTGACCATCGGAATCATTTTGCGAGGGCCATTTTCAATCGCTTCCTCGATTCGTCCCGTATCTCATGTATCTCGGCTTAAGCCTCAAAGAGAGGAAGAAAAAATACGAGAGAATAGAAACAAGATGGCAAAGTTGAAGACCAGAGTTTTATTCTCCTTCCAAAAGTCCTATTAATCTTTCTTCGATATATTATAAAGCGAATAATTACAACCACCGTCGTTTATTCGCGTTGTTGTTATTTTTTTCGCTATCTAATTTATATGTATAATGGATATACCTGTAGCGAGATATCTCGATAAAGTCTGGAGGTTAGAATCGTAATAAAATCATACAGCGCAGACTGTCTGCAAATAAAAGTTTTAATGGCCTATAGCTTTCGCTATCTTTCCCGATAGTTTTTAACTTGGACTGCTGCGTGGTGGACAACAACAGTGGAAGAATAAGAGACGGAGAGGGTCGATATATCGGTATATGTAGGATCCGCGATGCGGAGGATGGTGGAAAAGAGGAAGGAACGAACAGAGCTAACTTTTGACTTGACTGTTATAGATTTCTGCTTAGTGGTGGAAAACTTACCCTCGTAAAAATAACAATAATTCTATTCGGGATTCTACAGTCAACAATAGAGGGCGAGAAACTTTCTTTCCCCGTCCTCGTGATCCGCGTTACCCCCGTACTCACTACGGGTGTCGCAGCATCCTCAATTTTTCTCCCTCTCCTACCCATGTTATACGCATATACCTACCCTACATGCTTCTCCCGACGAAAATCCTGCCCGCACTTTTATCGTAAACAGATCCCAACCGCACTCGATTATTTACACTCGGTGTAAACATCGTCAGTACCGATATTTGTCCTTTAAATATGCTTTGAGCCGGACATTTTCAATCAAGACCGCTGCAATTAACTTGATTAAAGTTCGTCAGCTGCAACACTCGCAATTGCTCTATATCGGACGACTGAATCAAAACTCGATTTCACTTGTCTGGAAATAATTGACGGAGTGATGTAACTAGGAATAAAAATAGTGAGAAATTGCTCTCGAGATAGAGAAGAGGTGTGCCACTAACTCGATATGCATACAATATTTACCAATTTATTAACAGTATGGGTATATCGTTGGTATAATTATAAGAATAATTACAGACACCCGATATTCACCGAACAACTTATTCTTAGCTCAGAACTCAATCAACTCCTGACTCTAAGTAAATGCATGGATGCTGTACTCCGGCTCGAGCTCCTTATTGGCAATTCGGTAGTAACTGAATAGTTCAAATCCATCGCGCAATCACTGTAGGTAAGTGATTGAACTTCCCGAGGGCACCAGTTCGCCGAAATATCCACGTCCTGAAACCCGTTTTCGGAATCGTTTGTGCACGTCTCTGTATATGTGTGTAAAATCTTCATGCATGCCACGAATAAGCTTGACGCAACTGTGTCAGAGCTTCCATGCAGGATTGGATGCGGATTACGATTGGAAAAGTACAGCCAACTTTGAGAGAGTGCAGCTAAAGTATTTACAACTACGTGAGTAATAGAGTGATATCTACCTGGATTCTGATCTCGAGTCTTGGTGGGTTTCGCTAATATTGCATCACACTTCTCCGCAAGTTAACGAATTTCAAAAGTGTATGCAGCCTGCGCTGGAGTTCAAAGCTAACGAACTTGAGCAGTTGAAGCGCATGTCCAGCATCAAAGTAGTCTGATCAAATGTAACATTTGGGTAAAATTGTCACGCTCCCCATTCGTTTCAGTACAGCTACGTCTGTATAAACCTACGTGCATACTTGCGGCGGAACCAGGGCGGAAAGTGTACGTTGAAAATGTACGATGTGAACGGGGATCGAGATCAGCAACAAACCGACGTAAAACCTGGGTTTACACCTTCTCGATATTTGACTCGTATCTTTTCGCTAGGATGTATCACGTCTCCCGGTGGTGACCATTCTGTCAAATTTACTACCCTCCCTTCTCTCTTTGACGAAAGAATCGGTTCTCGCGGCTTGTGCAGCGCTGGCCTGCAGAGTCATTGTCATAAAACTTCTTTCCCCGGTTTGATGTCATGCATAACGGAGCTACGTGCTCTCAGCGTCGGGTGGGCGGTGGTCTCCAATCAACAAAAATTATCAGGCATCCCCCCGGAAGGCAATCTTATTACTTGCCCTGATCATTACCTCCTTCCCAAGCCGGATTACTCACTTCGCCTCACCGTCAGTCGGCAGGTGAATAATACATCGGGTGTATCGATAAAACGATAACGAACGACACGGCGGCGTATTCGGTTTACAATCGATACCAATGTCGGCAGCGAACCGCTATCATGATTCGTCCAGGCTGCTCGAAGATGTTACCGTACTTTGATAAGCGCGAAACTTGGACTGATTTCAGCAATAATTGAACGAGCTTTTTTACTAAACACCCTGCAGATGTCGGATTTCATGCATCGGTTGCAGAGGCTTGATCGAATATCCATCGGGAAATGGAGAACTGTTTCTGAGATACAACGTCACGAGCTAACCAAGTTCTGTAATTAACCCGACCACTCAAAGTCACGTCCATCATATATCTTGTTCGTGCGTTTCGATAGGTATAAGCAGCCGGTACTTGCCAGGTGTATGGGCCAACTTGGATTACAGTTGGGAACTTGGAGGCGCTCCTTGGCCACCTTGGAAACCCATCTCGGTACCGAATATCAATGATCAATTACCATTCGCACCCCACATCTGCGTATATATAGGTCTAAACCCTGACTGGTCAGGCATCATAGTGCTACGTCACCCCATTCACTCGTTTTATATCCCTATAACATAGCGCGCGTTCCCCTAACGCGCTTTTTCACGCGCAACACGTGGCCTCGTGCGTTACGAGTTTAACCAATTCTTCGTCCGCGTTCTTTCGTTTGTCGTTGATGGAGGAAAATAAGGATATCGAGACATTTCACGTGCACGTAATTCGAGCTACCATGTGTACTCAATAATGATTTTCAATATAAACGGGAACTCAGTTACGGGTGGATTTCCGAAGCCAAATTCCTAGTGTTTAGAATGATCTGAGAGGTGAAAAGCCAAGCAAGATATTCTTGCCGTTCTCTTATTCAGCGTGAAACAGCACTCGATAACTGACGAATCTCTTGCGCGATCATGTCACGGAAATAAAAACGCAAGCGAATCAATGGCGGCCATATTGGTTTCACAGTAACATTTAATTACTCACTTATAGAACGTTAGAAACGTTTAATTTGTGACTCGAGTAAGGTTTGAAAACTGATTGAGCTATGCCGTGTGAAGGGAAAAATTTCAATCCAAGGAATTTTTCTGTGGTACAAACAATTCTGTCGGATACCTTTTCAGCAAGATCGATTTAATTTTTAGCGTAATCTGAAGTGCAATTACGTCAAGGAAGCACTTTTTAGAGTCTGCAGGGCAGCCCCAATGAAGTACGACCAGCTGTAATATGAATAGTAAAAATCGCAACGCGGGACAATCGGTTAGTAAGCAGACAAAAATCCGGTCAGAACCAGACGCGTAAGAGTTCTGCCGAGATTTTTACTGCTATTACAATGGTCGATTGTAAGTGGTTCGAATTTTGAGGTCAAAAAACACTCGAAGATTATCCAACTGGTCGTCAACCCGTTATAATTATTATGCTTTGGAGTTTAATAAAGCAACAGCCGCCAGAGAATCCACGGCATGAGGGTTGTAAGGGTCACAAATGCGGTTCTATCTTGGGTTGCGTAAATTTTCTGCTTATCGGAGGAACCAAGGAATTGTGGGTAACCCTCCGTGAACTTCGAAGTTGCGACTTAATTCTGGAGACCCTTCTCTCTAACCTTTACTTCCTCCCTCCCTCTGTCACAGCAGTTTCCCCTTTATCCGTACCAGTGAACCGTGAGGCAAACTTGTTGGTCTTCGAAACAAATTTTTACCTTTATTGCCACCTCGAAAATTCGAAAACCAAGCCTTGCCAATGCAATTCCAATTTTCTTAATGGAAGGAGGATAAATACATGTGAAGGAGGAAATGATATTTTCTATACTTTTATTCGCGTAAGAATATTATTATGATTATGTACAGCCTTACATGCACAGTCCAAAAATAACAACATATATTTTTTTTACACTTGCAGTTATTACCATTAGTTTTCTCCTTTGGGAATTCATTTATCGAGACGAAGACGTTGGAAGAAAAGTACCGAACAAACCTATTTGTTGAGAAATTTAATTATGTACCAGATCCTTATGTTCACTATACATATGTATATAGGATGATAGTATCGTCTTCTTTTTTTTTTCAAACGAACATACGACAAGGTATATTACACGTATAAATACGACCAACGTTATTCCATACATCTAATTTTGTCGAATGTTCGTTGACAAAATGAAAATTTTTGGTTTCTCAAGCCAGGATAATTTATTTACAAATTTCGAGATAGGTATATAATGCGTATAAATATAATAACTTACAAGTATATAATAGGTTGTATATTCATAATAGTAGCTATGGTAAAAATGATCCGGGTAGTGTACTTTAAAAAACTGCCCTCATATTTGCAATACAATGATATTCGGGTACATTACACCTAAGACATTCTATTTTATTATACAACAAAATTTTCGGCGCCAAATATACATATCTATTATTATTATACATTCAGTGCCGCATTATAACAGCTGGTTTAATCCCTAAGCTGGAACAATGATACTCGAAATATCTACTGTACGTTGCGTTTATTATATGTTGTACAACTTGAGGCTTAAAAATTTTAACTGTATACTACAACTTTGTATATAACCCACATTTTATACATATTTACAGAGATTTTCTGACTTACATTGCACATTACCCCTTGCGATATACGATTTGCGATAAACTGTTCACATCGTACATTTAAACAAATGTAAAATGTCGATAAACTGTCAACTGTTAATGACTTGATTTTTATTTCCCCGTTTGAACTATTTAAAACTATAATCTGAAAAATTCAGCGTATCTTCGATACGTTGAAATAACTGTTGAACAACATATTTAACAACTATTTCTGCACCATATCGCTATTCCACGATATTCAATCACTAGTTATCATTTATAAAACAAATCGTGCATCATCCGATGTGCGTTACTTATTGTAAGTTTAAAATAAATTTGTCGGTGGTTCAATCGCCTCGACAGATATTATCACGATTGTTAGGTATACATATTTACATAGCGACACAGAATATTGAATTTACACAATTATTTGATTGAAAAATTGAATATTAAAAACAACTAAAACCTCTTCTATAATAATATTATATATACATCGCAGTGAAACGATTATTACCAAATTTAACAATTACGGTATCGTGTATCTTTTTCGTCATTATAAAACATAACTAATACGTTATATCATACAAAAGTCGTCTTTGGAAAATATTGATATATTGATAAGATATCCTAATTATTCGTTCGCTGATGCTGTCGCACTCGATCGATCGATCCGATTATATCAACGGCGTAAGCAGGATATCGTCGATATTAATATTGTTTAAAAATGGTAATATCCGAAGTCCTTCAGTGTCTGTCCCGTCGCACAACCTGCTCGGACATCGCACTTTTGTCAACACAGTCTCTGACACCCTGGAGAATAATGCCGACGCGTCTGTCCAACGCTGCAAAATGAGGCTCCCACAAAATCGGAGCGACAGGATCGACTGACATGCTCTTGCGCATGGCTGTGCTTAAACGAATCGGCCCATTGTGGTACCTGAAAGTAGAGAGATGCGGGAAATGAAAAATCAAACCGCCTTAAACATCGCCAGCCTTCGATAATAATCCATGATCTAAAATCCTGCGCAATTTTTTAACCCGCACTGTGAATTATTCAGCAACGGCTAAGAGAATAATACATAAAATCTCTCCAGGATATTTGCCCTCGGTATTCGGAATTAAATGCGTTAAAAGCCATTTGTCACGGCATGCTGACAAACGTTTGACTCTTTTTATTCACGCGGATCGTTAGCCGTGAAACAAAGTGAAAAATGAATCGCTCAAGAAGTTTCCTCGTTCAACAACATCGTTATAATTTAGAATTATTATTCTTTCTTTATAGAGGATTTAATCAGTGGCGAAATCTGATGGATTCAGTATCAATATAATTGTAGAGTAGAGTTAAAAATTAGGCTCCAAATACCTGGAAGCAAAAATATTCAAAAAACGAAGTAAGGCTGTTTTTTCTTCACTTCATCGCTTAAATTCGACTGTAAGATGTATTTTTTTCTTTTTCACTTTTAATTTCTGTCGTTCAATCATCTTATTTCTCCGGCTGGCGGATATGCAGTTTGCGCTTGGAGGAGCGTCTGGTTGGAGGTTGATCTACGTTCGATACGTTGAAACTTGGTACATATTTGGCATGACAGCGAAGGTAGACTCGGAGAGAGTAATAACGGCGGAAACTCGAGTAGTAGAAACGTTTGTTAGCAGAAACCGACGCTAAGACAGAAGAAACTTGGCCGCCTCGGAAATGTTTAAGCGGTGAAAACTTTGTTTAAACAATTTGGCAATTAGCCTGGGCAAATAGCCGCCGTCTCTCCCTTTCGCTCTCTGCGTCTTGATGCTGGAATGAAAGCCGCATGTAGGTACATCTATGCTGAGCACACATTTCCCATCGATCCCAAGTTCGCTCTCTTATATGACATATATGTATATGATTATACATATACGTACTGAACAATAGAGATTAGCACACATTGCATTGAATTTTTAATCCAATTTTTCAGGTGATGAATATACTCAGACTTGATTTTTAGTAATCATTTCCTCGACGCAACAAAGACGAAAAAGAATCGCTGATTGTGAGAATGGGGGTAAAAAAAGCTGAATAAATTATCCTCCGGACATGCGATCTGAATATCATATTGAAAACCGCCTCGTACACGAAATCTTTCACTTCTACAAGATCCTCCACTTTTCTTCGCGGAATATTAACATCTGTATTCAGTATCTGAAGACACGAAAATTCTGCAATCGAACTTTTTTAAATGTACAGTGAATGAAAAGACGGTAAAAAAAAACTCGTGTCAAATTTTAGTTGTAAATTTGTTTTCCTCTGTTACGAGGAAGTGAAATTACAATAAACAAGTTCAATCATAAACTGCAGACTTTATAGAAAGCCACAAGCAGAATTCAGTGGCAAAAATATCAAATTCAACATTTTGTTATTACTTTATAATACCGAATAAACTTTGTAATATTGAGCACGATCTGGAATTCACCGTAACAAACCGTCATACCATGCAAAAACTAAGAAACGTGCGTTCTGCAGACGGTGAATAAGCGATGAACACTGATGTTAAAGAACTGGAATGTACAAGGTTTTCGACAAGAAGTCAATCTGCCGTGGTAAATTACCGCGCGAGTTGTATTTCCGGACGGATGATTCACAAAATTGGTCTATCTACGTTTTTATTTTCATTTTATTTCAATCTATTCCATTTATTTTTAAATCCAAAATAATTGGCATATCGTATTGTGATATTTCCTCGTCTTTGCTTTCTATCCACGAATAATGCACTGAAAAATATCGTTGGTTAAAATTACTAATAAACTCTAATAAAACGTGTTATAATAACGGTTTGATTGGTTGGTATCAAATATTAGTGCGATTAAAGCTGTACAATACTTATACATTTTCTGATTACGCTTAGTTAAGCTCATTTTTTATTTAAATAACACTTCAACATCAATTTATTGCTACACGAATATCAAATTATCGCGATATCGATAAGAAAATACATATACGATTATTGACAGTGATCAAAAAGTATACCGACAAAGGTAAAAGATTTTTTACCCAGAACAATGTTTCTTGTGTAACAAAACAAAAACAGTTATAAAATGTATAATAACCGGAATTAGAAATTTCTTCCTATGGGAGAAGTTGGCCAACGGGATTCCTCGCAAAGAGAGGATCGGAATTTGTTTGGCCCTTGGCCCTTCAGCTGGGGCGATTAGAAAATAGAGAGAGTTTTGCCGTCGCGGGTTGCAGGAGTTAAGAGAGGGGAAAGAGAATTTAAATCGCCCTCAACCCCTGTAACAGTGAATTCCGTCCACCGTGCATTATTCATTCGGATTCGAAACCCTTTCGAAAACCCATTCCCGCGGAGTTTGAGATAAAATAAATTTAAGTGGGTAGATGGCTTTGCTGGACGGTTTTCTTCTCACCTATTGGGACCCGTAAGTGTAATTTTTGCTTTTCTCATCCTCGAGTAAACCGATCTAAACCTGCGTCGAGCTTCGCTGAACGTCCGCCACCGTTGAAAATAACAAATTCAGACATTTAACTTTGCTTCTGATTACATTTTTACGAAAAAATTAATAATTTCTGTGAATGTTTTACTTTACAAGATCGGAACTCGAATGGATCTTTAATTGTAGAATTTCAGACAGGATTTGAATCAATTTTTTCATACATTATTCACTGATTAAATAGAGAATTATTATAAATGCATTTAAAATTTCGCTGAGAATTTTGAATTGAAAATTTTGTAAAATCGTTCCAAATTCGATGGTCATAATGAGCGATTATGCGCAAAAGAAGTTCCTCTGCTTTAGGATAACAATAACTGTTACTTTTTGAAGAGAATCCTTTAATTTTTGTAAAATAAAAAGGCGTCTAGACGTGATTGAACCCTCTTCTCAGTTCAATCTCTGCGCATTATCCATTCGCCCGATTAATTTCCGCGGGAATCTGGGGGTGAACTGGAATGACTTTCGGCTAGCTGAAAACATCGCGCGAGGCCTCGAATAATAAGAATTATTATCCGTTATCCCACGTCACGTCGGGTTTAACGTTTAAGCGCCTGGTCCCATAGGTTGGCATTATAGGCACAGGTTAATAAGATATAACGAAGAAGTGGGCTGTAAAAATGTTGAAAGATCAGTAGACGGAAAGGTCACAGTATCGAATTTTCAACGACGCAAAAATCTATTTCGCTGAATTTCAAAATTTATCTGAAGTCGAGATAAAGAAAGGTCAAAATGTAGAAAGGTCAAATTATGGAAAGCCGATGTGTAACATCGTCCGAATAACCGAAAATATAATAGTCCAATAAAATAAAATCACCATAATTCTGACCATTTTATATTTTGATTTTCTGTACTTTGCGTAAAATTTTCACGTTTTGACAATTCAATATTAAAATCCTTTTATTTTCTAATCTTTCTGTCCCCACTCAAAAATTGAGAGTATAAGATATTGCAGGGAAGAATTATCGACTAACCGACCAAACAAAATGCCCAAATATCTCGTTTATTATGCCGCAAATATAAACGCCGCTAATTTCTGACCAAGTTTCAGCGATCTTGAGACGCGATGCCAATATGGCGTAGATCGACGCTCTCAAGGAACGATAATCGGCCTCCTCTGCCCTCTATATATGTATATTTCCTTCGACGGTACAATATGCGCCGCGTTATTACACCGGCGGAGATGCGGAAAGCTGGACGAGAACTCGTAGCGTCGCTCAAACTAAACTGGAAATTCCGTGGATATGTGCGATATGGGAGAAAGCTCAGAAATTATTAGGTACGTACGTCGACGTTATTATCGGAAGATGCTAGATGATTACCATGACCTTTCTGTCCTGCAAATCATATAATTATCCCGTCGCATCGTATGGCAGTCGATAATAAAGATTAAATTTTATTATTTTTTTCACGGAAGAGATTATTTCTCATCGAACTTATGCAATCTAGTTTTCCTTTGCGTCAGCTGGGTGATGACATATTTTCTCAAGCATGCAATGTTCGACGTTATTCGAGCTGCTCATTTCTCGATTCGTGAATCATTCCTGGCCAAATGAGTGACAGTGAATAACTGATTCACGATTCTTTGTCACTTGGAAAATTCGCTTATATAATTTTATAAAACGTGAGCGTGTTTTACGCGTTTTTCCGTGCATATTTTCCGTACAAAAAATATCAGAATAAGTCTGCGAATGCGCATGCGCGGAATACTTAATAGCGGTCATTTCCGTACCGCGCGCATGCGCTGTCGCGAACAGATCTGATATTACGCAACCCTAACCTCAATTTCAAACTTACACTCGTCCCAAAGAGACCGAGTTTACCTCCTTGTTACACAATACATTATTTTCAAGCAGGATTATACTCCTACTTGTCTTCGCTGAAAAAATTCTGACCATAAGACGTGATAAAATCGTCTCGCATTAAGCTTTTAAAATTCTCTTACAAGAATTTTAATCCACAGTGATCTCCGATAAGCAAAGTCAGAGTTTCGGGTGATCGAAACTGTCGGTAATCCGTTCAGGTCTAAAAGTGAGGATCAGCTGGCTCTCAGAGCCAGAAACCAGACACGTTATAGGCAGAGATTCACGCTGGGTTCAATTTCGGTCGTATGAAAACCGCAGCTTGCAAGCTCCCGCAGCCAGCATCCGCCTATCCACCTGCCTGCCTGTCTCGCTACTTCCACAGGCAAAGCAATCTGCCCGGTTATTCCGTATAATAAGCTACTCTCCCTGCGCCGAGACTGTCGCGATATGATATACACAGGACTATGCGGCTATGCAATGGTTTAGACACGTGAACACAGTGTCAAAACACTACGTCACACCATGGAAAATTTTTCTCAGATTTCATCAGGACGACCAGTTACGCCGTGCAGACTAATCGCACTTATATAGCTTATCTACTCCGAAACAATCAGAGCTTGTCACCAAATTCCGTACTGATTTACTAAGAATAAAAGTTATAAGATAAAAAAAACCACTGTGTAAATCAAACCAGTTCGAAATGTTGAGGAGTCTAAAATTGTACTAATGTTTATAATTTCGCATAGCTTTTGCAGTTATAATTGAGTGAAGAATAGAAGAAGAAAAAAAAAAAAAAACCACAATAATGGGCGGTATTGTTTTACACCGACTATTACCTAGTATAAGCGACTTACTGAAGCAGGGTTGAAAGGGTGCTCTGTCTTATGACGCAGCATTGCAAAAGCGGGGCGAGAATGGAAGTCTCGTCGTGATATGGCCGGCCAAAACCCCGTCCATGGTCGAGGTGAAGAGTGAAGGTGTTGTTGCCGAATATCTTGAAGGTCTCGTAGTGATGCCGGTCCATGTTTCCGGTGAGGAAATCAAAGACGCACATGTCGACCAAGTCGAGGAGTCGACGGCCCTCGTCGTATGGCGGAATCTCACGAACCAAGGAGCAGTAATCGGAATCTAAAGTAATTGGAAACACTTGAAATCACGTGATTAAAATAACGTTGAAGATTCCGAGCAGCGAGCGTCGGAAATCACGGAAATCGTTGTAAGTCTTACGGTAAATAACTAGATGATTTCAATTCATTATCATTCGTTATATTGATTTCCTATATCTTATCATGTACATTCGTTGATTTTCAGTTCACGCAGTGATTCCCATTAGTTTCCAATGATTTTCCAGGGTTATGGGTGATTTCCTGCGATTCGATCCAATCCAGAAACCACTGATTTCCAGTTCACGCAGTGATTCCCATTAGTTACCAACGATTTCTCATCGTTCTGAGTGACTACTGCTTCATTGATTTCCAGTTCACCAAGTGATTCTCATTCATTTCCAATGATTTCCCACTGTTCTGGGTGATTTCCTGTGATTCCATGCTATCCAGAAATCACTGATTTCCAGTTTACACAGTGATTTCTATTAACTTTCAATGATTTCCCAGGATTCTGGCTGATTTCCTGTAATTCTATCCAACCCGGAAATCACCGAAGAACGTCCAAAACGGTCGGAAATCAGAGTAAACGTTGAAAATGAGTGAAAATGAACAAAAATCACATGAAAATTGCAATGATTAGTTTTATTTTCAAGATAATATCCCCAGCGGTGAACTCGCCGTAACTTTCCGCCCCCGGGGCTCTCCGGGAACTAAGCGGGCAGGAAGTTACACAGAACAGTTGAAAATCACACCTTGTTCCCACTGCGCCTTCCTTCGCTTGTGGTAACTCCGCCGCCAAGGGTGCCTCCAAACTTTTCTAGCGCCGATGGCGTTGGCCGGTAAAAAACCGGCGAAGCTCCCCTCGAGTGTGTCGGGATTTCCGCAAACCGCGTGAGCGGTGTCGCAGTAATAGCTGCACCTTCCATGAAAACAGAGATTCCCAACCGGGCTGACGAAAAATGTTTTCAAAAGGTCCCCGTCTGCCACTTCGTAGATCTCAGTCGTGACGTTCAGCATCCTGCCGATCACGGGCATTGCTCGCCGGAAATTAAGAAGCCTGTGTAAACGTCGGATAAATTTTTTTTTTTTTTTAAATCAAGAGTAATATTATACGGGGATATTATTTTTGCTTTTCCTACATCACCGCGATTACGGCGGATGATTTATTTGAACTAATGGGAAAAATTTATGAGACTAACGAAACCGGGATTCAACATTTTTATCGGTAATAAATCATCGCCACGTCATTTGTTACAGTACAATGATTCGCTGAGTTCTGTTTTATTTTTATTGTCATATTTACCTGTCCAAATGGAAGGCGGCGATTTCCGCATTGTGTCGTTCGAAGTCGGTGAAGTAAAAATGATTCGGTAGCGTTTGCTGCTCTCTTGGAAACCTGCGAACAGATAATTATAACCGTCAGTATCTAGATTACGCAGAGAGAAATTTATTTCTTTCATACTCGCGGTGCAGAGATGAGACTGAAAATTATACACATTTGTACGTATAAAGTCTAGTTATTGCGCCTAATTTAATAGCTGACACAGAATTTAATTAAATAATTTCTCATTGCGATTCTGCGCTCCAAAGATTTACGATTCAAATTTTTTTCTTCACTTTTTTCTTTCAAGTCAGAAAACAGAAGGATATTATGAAATCGGGGAAAACATTTCCGACGATGGATTAGCGAGAACAAAAAAAAAAAAAAAAAAAATACTCCAGACGCGCTAATTAAATCAGAGAACTTGAGCTAATTAATTACTCAACTCGTTAATCACGATCATATAATTGCAATCCGAACCAGCGAAGAGCAGTATTATCTGTACATTTTGTATAAAAAAAAAGTGTATTACAAAAAAAAAAATTGCCCACTAAATAAAAAATAATTCAAATATCAACGATGTTTACGAGTATAACTGAGAGATGATTCGCAACTATTCATAAGTGAGGAAGAAACCGTTCTTCGGCAGAACCGACCCACGAAAAGAGGGTGAAATGATAGGGTGAAAAAGTACGAAGCTTTGGAAAAATATTGAAAGTCATTCAAGCACAGGCGTCTCATACCGGTAACCCTATTCATACGAGCAGAAAGCGGATTTCCCTATAGAATCTGGTCGGAAAAATTATGCGCTACATGTGTCGCGTTACATTATTATTTTTATTCGTTCATTCGTCTTTTTTTTTTATCGCAATTCCTACAACACCGACGCTGTAGGTAATCGATTCGCGGAAGATTCTGTAATCAAGAAAATTTAGGTGGTGCAGGGTATGGATTTAAGTAAGCAGAAGACGAGAAAAGCCGAAACCGTGAAATATAAGGAGAGAGGAGAAGAAAACTTTCAATTTTATCCATTTCGTTAACTCCAATCAATGGGATTCGGTCCGCTTGGACAAGTTAAATATTTCATCGGCATCGACGAGACGCGGAGGAACCCATCCGTATGTATACATGATTTATTGCCAATTAATAATCACCGTCCACCTATACCAGCAGTAATTACATTGACGGAGTGAGGGGGTGGAAATATAAAAGGAACACCGTATGCACTTCTTTATCAAAGGAAATCTCCTAGCTGTACCCGACCACCTACTGATATGTCCCTGAAGTATAGAATCTCCAACCTTTTATCGTCGCCGCTATGTCGAGCAAAATTTCCTTTGCTGTATTATACTTGCTAGAAAATTCTAGTAAATAGGTAATAAAGAAAAAAAAAAAGATAACTTACACTGAGAAAGATTCTTTGGCTTGAATTTATTTGATTCAAAGCAATGCCACATTTTTATAAGAATAACTCTAATTGTACTACAATATCTAGTCGTACTAGAATAAAAGATATCCCGTTTCAATTTCGGCACTAGTGCGGTAATGTAATATTTTTCTTACTCATTTCACGTGTGAAAAATCGAATTTTGCGCACTTGGTTAGGAAAAATACTACGCACAACGCGTTTGCACAGGTATCACCCGCACCGGTTGCGCAGTCTACTATTTTCCCAGTATAATACCAGAGAATGCATAGAAATTTCTCTGAAAGCATCGTGACAAGAGTTGTAACAAGACTTTTCTTTTTTCTCGTTAAAACGACGACCTTTCGCCCCGTCATCCGTCGACGAATCGGAACAACTTCCACTCGTTCCTGTAGTCGAGGGATGGTTATAACAACGCAATTCATCTTTTTACTACCGCCATACGTGACGGGGTCGTACCTGGGCCCCCGTCCCTGGAATAAGGGGGTGGAGGGCATCCCGTGGCATCGGAGAATGATGAATGCGACATCACGTTGGACAGTTATTGTGTAGCCGCAAGTTGTGTAAGGCCGTGAGGATACGTACGTATAAGCGAAGAAGGGGGTCCTGCTTGGAAGGACGTCGCGACGCTCGCCTCGTCAGGTAATAGACCTTATTACATAAATATTTCACAGTTACAGTATACAAGGTGAGCTGGCACCGGCTTACGGACGCTTCCGTCCCCCGGGTTGGATAAAAAGGGAAAATAGAAGCATCAGTTTTCCGGGCAAAGCTTTCTTTCGTCGCAATCTGCTGTGGAGGGGGGGAAAAAAAACGGAAATAGTAACCGGAAATCGAATTCCGCGGATAGAACTTGAAACCCTTCGAGGATAATTTGAAAAATTTCATTTCTTACACGGTTGGATGAAAATTCTAGTCAGATATTAGCATAAATCGTTAAAATGTAACGTTTGACAAGATACTGGTTAAATTACAAGAAAAACATGCGCTACAAGTACAATTATTTAGTGTCTATTATAATCGTCAATACTGTTATTTTCCCGTTACTGCAACATGAAATCTGCAGTTTCTTCAGTTTACGACAGTTTTATTAATTTAAAACATATCCTAGCATCGATTTGTTGTTGCACCAGGATTGTATAGAATTATACGATTTTCACCGAAGCTCGTCTCTGGTAAATTATCATTCGACACAACGGCAATATTTTTCGCAGCTAATAAAGCCACCTAATAATTTTCTGCGTGTTATTCGTCGTAAATTGTACAGAGCCCTTCTTGATATGTTGTAAGTCGCCGGATCAATTATTCGTGATACTTGAATTTGAATCTTGTTATTCCATCGTCGAAGGCTATAAACCACATTCATCGTACTCGTAGTATCGAGTTTCTTCAGATTTCTTGTGTTATTCGCATGTTTAATATTTATATCAACTTCACCTGTTCAATTTTATTTGTTACACTGTCCGTGACTCCCTCCGAATTAGGATCGTTATTTCATGTTTGCGCTGTTCAATAAATCCGATATCAGTATATGGTTTATTCTTAACAACTCTCTATCCCGAGAAAAAATCCACACGAGTTATAATTAAATTACAGTAGGAGTGACTGTAAACAAAAAAAATTACCCAACATACATTCTGACAAATAGCCCAAATAGTGAAAAAGAGTTAGTAGCCACAGTTAGAAATTTTTCTCCGTATATCGTGAAATAAGGCAACAAGTTTGAAAATCTTAATATGTTTACAATACTTGAAATAAACAATTTAAAATTTTCCAGATCTTCTAACATGCTTTACGTCACGTATGGTGAAGAAATTTTGATCAAAAAGTTCGAGCAGCAAATTAGGACGTAAAATTTGTTATGTTTTGGTTCGCGATTCGATGATTTGGAACTCCTGCGATGAAAAACGGGATGGGGAAATTTGTGAAGACCGCGCAATCAAGGCATTATAATAATTCATTATCCTGGTCACTGCGCCCTGAGATCGCGAAGGACTCTCAAAGTTTGAGTATATATATATATAAAATATATATATATATATATCGTATATATAAAATCTGCAATTCTGCCCCTCCTCGGCTAAGAAAAGTATAAATCCGATTTTCGGATAATCCCTGAACGAAAAACACAGTTCGTCTTAACTCGTTGGAGAGAAAGAAGAAGTAAAAAGAAAAGGTGGAAAAAACTTTTCCCACAGTTCTCTGACTGACCGAACCTCTATTCTTTTAATAAATTACTCGACCTCTCGCCTTTCTTTCTCTCTCACTCTCTGTCTTTATCGCGTCCCCTTTCCCTTGACATAATTTAGGTATCGAAGTTCCCCCCCCCCACCTTCCATCAACCAACTGTTCATGTCACGCTTACAAATAATTTATCTTTCTTGACTTCGAACTCTGCAGTTCCCTGAGTCGGTTCGAAAGAATAAGCAATGACAAAAACAACGAGAAAAAAAAATAAAAAAAGACGTGAATCAGTGAGATGAATACACGAGAAAAATGCATGACCTGAAAAATATCTACAATTAAAATACGTTATATATGCGTGTCTAATTTAATCTATTGTTAATCTATGAATTATACCGTAGGTATAGGCTGTACATACATATTTTGCAACTTCGATTCAATGGTAATTCTTCATATAAATTGTAAATTTTGAAAACCGCGATAGCAAAAATTTTAAAAGTCGCATTATACATACGCGACGATTAATTTTTGCAACGAGAATACGCGTCAAGATTTATTGATTAAAGTTGACGCTTCGATTGTTTCTTTAACTTTTTTTTTTTCAAACGCGGTAAAGAAAACAAGATAAAAGAATGATACAGCATTGATGAAAGACAGAGGGATGGATAAAATGATATATTTACGAACTGGCGATCCGAAAGTAGCCAGTCAAAGTTGAACGATCCGCGTTTTATGCCGTATTGTAATGGTTATAAACTGAACATCGAATGGAAGTTACTTTTATAGCTGTGCACTATAATGACAATGGAATTGAATGAACTTGTGTGCTAAAAATCGAAACGACACGAAACGCGTCAAAACAGAACGATAAATCGAGGAAAATATCCGAGGTGTACGAAAAAGTTTTGCTTGCAAACAAGCGATAATTTAGCCAAGGCGGGTAAACACCGAGTTTGGATATCCCGACAGGATGAGAAAAAGAGAGACGGGGATGGAATCGTCGAAGCAAGAATCACGCAAGAAGTAGCAAGATCTCCAAGAAAAATCAAACTTTGGTTTAGGTATGTATGTCGATATTGTACTTTTGCCAAAGTTGGTCAACCTGCACACTCCGCGTCCGAGAAATCGGAGACGAAAAGTTTTGCCGGTTAGTTGATTAATTTCCCGGTCGTTGTTTCAAGCTCGACGTTAAAGTCGACGAAAGAAGAAGAAGAAGAAGAAGAAAAAAGAAAAACCTCAGGGTAGAGGAAAAGGAACAGAAGGGAAACGAATCGCGGATATAAATAGAGGGTAATTGATTTATGGGACATTTCACGCCGTTTCGATTCTCAACTCAACCCCCTTGCAATACCGATTTGGAAATTTACGTTATTCACGATACCTCGAAAGTCCAAGGAAATAGAAACGCTTTTCCTTCTATACCGCTTGACCAAGAAATATAAACAAAATTTTGCTATTCCGTATTTGTTACTACGCTAAAAACTCTTGTTTATACCATATTTAAATATCGTTCTGCTAAATAATCAAATAAAGATATTATCAGCTGAATTTCAGAGAAGAATCAACGGCATGTTTTGTTATCTATTTTTGTACCATCGTCTAGGAGGCGGGTGGAATTCGCCCCTAAAATTCTCCCCCTACTAATTGTGAGTTGTTGAGCGTGGGCGCATAGAATAAGGTACGTAATAATAATTTACTTCGAGTAACATGTTTCGGTAATGTATATAGCAATATAATAATCGAGAAAAAGCAAGAAAGAAAAGCGTAAAATAAAATTAAAATCTGAAAAGAAATCTTCTCAAACTTCCTAGCAAGTGCAGCAATTTTAGTCGAACTATAAACGATATATGTATGTGTATACCTTACATACACACACACACACACATATATATATATACTTATAGCAAACGCCAGAGTATAGAGAAAACTTTTGCGCCGAGTAGAAGTATAAGCGTGGAGAAAGAAGAAGTTATTGCCCAAACTTATTACAAGTTTAAATTCTGTCGCTTTTCCACTACTTAACGAATATAATGTTGAAAAAAAAAAATTTCTTTTACTCGTGTTACTTATACCTATATACATATATATATATATATATATATCTCGTATATTATACCTATATGGTAAAAGCGCTTATAATACCAAAGTTTAAAAAGATACAATATCCTCGTTTTGTACGATAGTTTCGCTAAGCCGTAACAATGAATGGTTCGCCTACTATTCGAAAGTATGGGAATGAGGAAAAGAACAAAAAGAAAATTGAAGAGAAGAAAATTGAAAAAGACGATTCTCTCCCATTTTCTTTCAGCCTTTTATGCAGCATAATATTGCTTGGATCCGATTATACTCATTACTGCAAACCACCGCAGTTAGTTCCGATATCAACGATCAAACGATTTTTCTACTTCTTCTTTTACGTGACGAAGAAAGAGAAAAGAGAAAAAGAAGAAGAAACTCGTTTCAGACTGTTCTCCGTTTTTTACCCCGCGTATATTGCCGCAACAATGTACTGTACAAATTTCTTCCCATAATTCTCTATAACGGTTGAAGAATTAGAGTCGAATTGCAGCCCATGGAAAAAAAGATAATCTAAGATCAAACCGTATAAAAATGTGAAAAGAATTTTCGAGTCACTTCGTGATTGTGGACAGATGTTCTCTGCTGCGGAGTGAGGAGAAAATAAAATTAAAAAAAAAAAAAAAAAAATTAACAAGTGTATTAAAAAATGCAATCCGCGAATGTAGAATGTAACTGTAGAGATTCGGCAAATAATGAAAAGATGATAGAAACGAGAAGACTTTGAATGGCGGTAAGTCGTCTGCTAGGGTTGAGAATTCCAAGGAGAGGCACTTTGGAATTGATCTCGCAGACGTGCCGCTAGCCACGCCTGGTACATACTCAATTATAACAGGACGATGCATCAAGTAGATGATACGTCACATCCTCCATTGTCTGAATTATAAGTAGGCATGGTTGGTTATAACGCGAAGTCGAGGTGCCGCCATTATCACCTTAGCCCCAAAGTGCTCCGTGCAACTTGTTACAACAATAAAGTCTCTCCTTTTCTCTCTCTCTCTCTCTTTCTCTCCGAATGGTTGCAGAGCGGACAATCAGCAATATGCGGACAGACTAGCATGGAGACTGCTTACCTCATGGGTTTGAAGAGCGCTTGCGTATCGTCCGGATACTCGACCACCAGTTTCAGCTGCGTTCCACCCTCCTTTTGAACTGTAACGAGAGGAAAAAAACGAAAGTGCACGAATGTCAGTTCGAGCTTTTGTTACTTCCTCGATTTTCATATTGATATTCGGACGAGGAAGAGAGGATCGAGGATGGAAATGGACGATGAGCTTGACCGCGAGGAAAAACGGACGGTGTTACCATAGAAATGATTCGATCCTTCTACCCCTCCTGGCCGATATTCTGCCATACCGTAACGGATATATTTCTACCTTTACCGCCAGCATCGCCTAGCTTACTTTTCGACCAATGAAAGGAATTCGTTTCATCCCTATCGTCTGAATCAAAAGTTGGCAGATGAGAACGGAACGTTTGAAACATCTTCAGCAATGTTATTAATGACAATGACGGTGATATTGAATAAAAATTGCATCGTCTTTACTACGTACAAGTGGAAATGGATTGAAGCAAATTGAAACAACATTGTAGAATAATCGTATCTAAAGAATGGAAGTTTGATCATTTCGAATGTTCCTTTTCTCAAACGTTTCTTCCTCTTTATCAAACTTTTTATTACGACATTGAACTTTTCAACATAGTTCTTTGAGATTTTTTGGTATACCTGACAGTATGCTAATAGGTTTTCAATACTTAATTATTATCGTTAGAAACAAATTGATTGAAAAAAATTCAAGACGGCGAATCCAATACGGTGTACGAAAATTTTTAAATCGATCAAATCCGGAGAAAAAACTCTGCCCAGAAGTTGTTTGGGGTCGTTGATGACGTATATGAAATAAGATTTTGATAATTCGATACGGCGAATCCAATCAGCGACCCCAAAAACCCTTTAATAGACTTTTTTGACAGTCCTCAATCAAGGTTGAAATTTTCGTCGACAAGGTTGGATCCACCATCTTAAATTTTCAAAATCTGATATCAGGTTCGTGATCAGCGATCCCAAAAAACACAGAATATTACTTTGTCATAAAAGTTGACTTATGTCCGACTCGAAGGGTTAACCAAAATGTGTTTACCTTGTACGATACATATATAGGTACACAGGTAACGTGCAGTGAGGGGTTGTGTGTTGGAAATATTACCCTGAAAAGGCGGCCCAGAGGCTTGACGAAAAGGCTGTCCAATATGGATCAGCACGGCGGGTATGAATTTTATTCATCCGGCTGAGAGACATTATGCCACCAACACCATTGCGAACGACCGAGCGAGCAAGCAAGCAATAAGGGTATACATATTGCAGAGTTCTAGCCGTGTATCAGCGCGCCATAGAAACAGGAGGGAAAAGTCTATTTACCGTGCTTGGACAATATTGACAACATTAGCTTGCCACCGTGGGTAATACAAAGATAAACAAAAAAAAATAGTTAAATAAAAAAAAAATAAAAAAAAAAAAAATAAAAAATACCAGTGCCGGTAGCTGACGTGTGTATATCGATTTAATATTAAACCGCGATTGATTGCACCGCCCCCCTTACGGCTCCGTTCTACTCGATCCGAGGGAATTAATTTGGTCAACGACTCGCTCCCACACCGTTATCGTAATCAATTTTTCTCCTTAGCGTCGATTCATTTTTCGCAATTTTATTTTTTTCTTTTTTTTTCTTTCACTCCTTCTTTTTTACTCGTTCGACGATAAATCCTGAGTCAACTCCCGATCTATAAACACTGCAGACTTTGCACAACGTGTAGAAATAATTACAACACCTCCCACCAATTATCGAGCTTTCGCTGCAGTGTCAACAAAGTTCAGAACGCTTTGAATAAACATTCGAACGAATCACTAGCTCGTGAATTTTCAAGGTGGATGGATGAATTTTTTGTTTCATTTCGGGGAGTAGGAGTGGGGGGGGGGGGGGGGGGGGGGAGTGAGAGTTAAAATTCTAGAACATAAATGACTTTCGCATTAACGTTAGAAAAAAAAAAAGTCATTCGCTCACCGACATGGCGAATCGGCATTGTCGCCATGTGATCGAGAAGCTGGTCAATCAGGATCGAATTCTTTGGGTACAACTCTAGCCTCGAAATCTCGAGCTGAAATCTCTCGAGAATGGTGCCGTTTTTCCTGAAACAAAAATATGATCGACCGGTTAGAGAATTTTCAGAGAAAATTATCGTAGGAATGGTATTAGCGAAAAGAATGTATTATAGTATATATATATATATAATATATATGTCTGTAAGATTTTTGAGAATATGATGCGACCCTCGTCTTGTGACCGAAATTTATCAAATATCGCAAATATTCGAACCTAATACAATCTCAAATGTTATCCAACATTTGATTTTTTATTCGACTCCTATTATAATCATGGTAATGGGTGAAAACAGTTTATTTTCCAAATTCAGGACATGACAACCGCAAACATGCGGAAACGTTAAAAAAATGCCAATATAAGAAGTAAATTAATTAAATATTGAAAATCAAAGTTGAGAGAAATTTATTACCGTTTCTCCAAAATGTGGATTTAATTCTTTCACTGAAGAAATTACACTACACGGCATCATGATTCTCAATCTTAAATAACAACTTTCTGACCATTAAAAGTAGTGGAAAAAATTCCCCGCCTTTCCTCACCTAATTACGATTTTTCCCTGACCATGAAATTCGTACACTAATCGTACCAAATCGAGTATTCGACAAATGAAGCTCCAAATCATTCGGTACGATTAAAAAACCCGTTTACGATCCATTCAACAGAATTGAAGGTGCAGTGAGAGAAGAGAAAAATGATTCATAATATAACTTCGCTTCTTCTTCACGGGGAGGAAAGTTTCATTCTTTCTCGTTTCTTAGGAGAAAAAGAAAAGAAATAAAAAAAAAAAACTTGTAACTTTTCCCCGAGTCCTCCAACTTCTTTTCACATATTCCCTGGAAATCAATGACCCGTAACGCGTCATCAAACCAAAGGTAAAGATTCTGACGATCAGCCGACGCATCGTGCAAATTTAGGACTGATCACTGCAGTTCCGTAAGGCCCAAAACGAGCCTCAATGACCTTCGTATATAGGGACCGAATGCCGGTACAAGTAGCGCCGCTAGTGGCTAAATTTGTCCCTATCTACGAGACTTGCACTCACGTTGATGAGTCGTCTGGCGATTATTTGTCATCATTTTTCGTCAAAAACTAATATATATACAAAAAAAAATCCCCCCACCCGGTGTAAGAAAAGTGAAGGCTAATTGACGCGCTATCAGTTGTTATAATAGTTTCAGAAATACCGAGTAAACAGTTATTTACTGTACCACGCTAGTGGAGTATCTTTTGGCACGCAGCCTTTCCGCCATCTTGTGTTATTTTTTTTAAGTTCCGTACAAACAAAACTCGTAAACGTATGAGATAAACATGTAAAAAGCTGACTTTATTTTCAATTATAAGTAAATACTTACACGCAATGTCAGCGAAAAAATTAACGTGCGGTTTTCAGAAAGTGCAATTACGTATTTTTAGAAGAAAAAGTATTTCTAAAAGTACAAAATTATGCACAAGTTTTCCTGTCTTGAATATACATGTATGAAAAGATTGAGGTTATAATAATTCTCAGCGTATTTTTCGTATGGAATTAAATGAGAAAAACACTGGTCCAAAATAGCTCAAGAAAAAAAAAAAAAAAAGTATCCGTCGGTACGTGCAAATAAAATCGATTTTTCGGTGTCGTCGATATCAGTCCGAGGTCCTCTATAATTCCAGCGTCAGGAAAGGAAGTGCTTCTCAAGATGCATGCGGCACGCGGAGTGTCGAAACGAGGCAAAAATGGAAGAGGGAAGAAAAAAAAGAAAAAAAAAAAAAAAAAAACTGAAAAAAAGTAAGAAATAAAGGGGAAGGGACGGAGGAAGGGAAGAGGATGAAAGGGCCTTCCTTCCCCGTCGCGACACTCTACTATTCCCCGAGTTTCGGTTCCCAGGTGGGTGTCCCGCGGGTATCTACGTCATCTCCGGACGTCCTTATAGTCGCGGAGGGGGTGGAGGCAGGGCGGGTGTGTTACCTCGCCCCGATAGCGCCGGATGATACGACGGAGATGGCATATGGGCCTGCATACTAACCACAGCGGCACGGCGCGACGGTAAATCTTAGCGAATTATCCGATCTCGGATGAGGGGGAGGCAAAGCGGCAAGGGACGGAGGGATGGAGGGATGAAGGGGCGGAGGAGAGAAGTTGGAGGGCTTTCTTCTCCGGAGCTGGAAACCTCGCCGTACTAGCCGGAGCTCTGTTGGGCCCTAATGAAATCATACCTACAAGGGCCGGGGGACGAAGGTCGCACCCTTCTGGATACTAAATCCTATCTATCCCGGTCGACTTGGGAACGGGGAAGAGCCGTGATTCGCCCTGTGCGTAGGCATGCATATACGCTCCGTGATCGCAGATCATCGCCTTTGCCGCGAAAGGGTTTTCGAGTTTCCTTTTTTCAGAACAATATGTCTCTTGCGGTTAAATCGTTGGGGCTTGAAAATTTCACCTTATCTTCCGCGTGTTGCGTCTATATTATTTATATACATACATGTATGTACACTTGGGGATTACATTCGCATATTCGTTGAAATTTGCATTATTTTTGTTGTTGTTGTTGTTCTTGTTGTTATACAGGTGTACTGTAAGAAATTGCACGGAATCTACGAAACCTTCGTAATAAATTCGCAGAATTATTCATTTCTGAGTCAAGTGAAAATGTATTTGAGTGTTTTTGTTCATAATTCGCGTATAGAAACAGGGCTGTTAAGCTATTTTTTTGTGTTTGAGATACGTGGACTTCGATATTTGGAGATATATATATATCAACATCGAAATCGACCAGGGCATCTCCTTAAGACTGAATACTGAAACTTACGAAATTCTGGTTTCACATGCACCGTTTCAAAAACAAAACAAAACATTCGAAATAATCGATCGATCGATTAATTTTTACCGATTCAATCGAGCCGTGTTCGATTATTTTTTTATTTTTTATTTTTTTGTACTCGATTAATCGATGCATCGATTATTTTTATTTTTACTTAATAGGCATAGTTAGAATCTGTTAAATTGTTATCGTACTACCGTATCGAGTCATATGAAAAAAAAGTTTTAGCCGTGTCACTGCGGCAGTCATTAAATTAATCATCATATTTTCCGACATAGGTATATTAATTAATGTAAAATGTAAATCGTAATTCGACAATGAGATATTATTGTACATTGTATAGAAAGAGACACGCCGTGCGATCGTCTAACAGTCGAGAGAAAATCGGCTTACCGCGACGAATACAGGCGTGTGTGTATGTGTGTATTATATGTATACATAAAGCGAGACTCAAGGTACATATACATATAAAACGATTTAGCTGCCGACTAAAGTGAATTTCCACGTTATACGTAGCCGGTGTAATACATACATTGCTCCAGGATCCTCCTGAATCCTCGTTTGAATGACGAAATCTTAAGCTCCGACAGACACAACGTATACTATCCGTATGTGCAGACACAACGATATCGGCTTACGTTGTCATCTTCAATGCGTTTCTACACTTGCAATTGACGATTAAAAAGTTTCAACAATTAACCGTCCGCCTCGTCTTGTTCGTGAGAATTTTCCATCTAGTCGAGTGCCGGCCGAATCAGACGCGGATCAACTAATCCGTCGGTGAGAGCGTCTAAGTGATCTCAAAGATAATTGGAAACCGTTGTATACGTACAATGTACACAGTATAAACATATGTATACATGTATATACAGGGAGTAAGGTGGTGTAAGTAAATCTTCAAATTTATGTGTACGTTACGTATATATATATATATATATATATATATGGGGAATTCCATGCGAACCCAACCGGCGTCTGATTCTCGCCATTTCTGATTTTGTTTAAAAATTTTTAGCAATTATCCCAACTCTGAAACGGTAACCTAAAATTTAACAGATTTTTTTATTCAACTGGTTCAATTATTTACAAATATTGACAGTGATTTCGAAAAGGACATTTTTTCAAATTCTCCAATAACTGTACTTTCCGTTCCAAAGGTTTCAAGATCAGCCCGTGACGGGAAGATTTTTTTCAATTTTTTTTTTTTTGGTCAGTTTCAACTGCGAAAATTCCCGAAAAATTCTCAAAACTTTTATTTTTCACTCGGAACATTTTCACATCGGTTTCATTACGCGACAATTTTTCTCTACTTTCTTGGCACATTCAACCTTTCTTACAAACTTCATAATGCGACCGGTCTAGAAATATCCCATGTGAAAAATCAAAGTTTTGAAAATTTTTAAAAAGTTTCTTTTCAAAATCAACTCTCAATACTTATAAATAATTAACCAATTTAATAAAAAATCTGAAAGAAAAAAAAATTCAGGGTACTGTTTCAGCGTTGGAAAAGTTGCGAGACCAATTTTCATAAATGATCAAGTTCGGACGTCGGTTCGGGTTCCCATGGAATTCCCCATATACACAAATATATATAGCCTATAGACGTGGCACGGAAGGCAAAACGTGATAGAGACGCGTAGAAGCTGTGCTCTTATACGTATGTGTATCTTACACACCACACACACACACACACACACACATATATATATATACACACACACACAACCATACAAGACCTGCAGGCGCTAATAATTCGCACGACTGTTTAGCAAATGCAAGCGGACCCCGAGTCACGTCGTGCACATCTGCACCATCCTCTGCATAATTTTGGGATTAGAATCGGGCTTATGAATTTAATTCCCAGCTGAGTTTACGGCATGCAGTAGGATGCAAAGGGGGGGGGGGTCTTCCTTCCCCCGTAATCTGCAGTAGCTGGTACTCCACCCCCGAAATCTTGATATTACACTTTGCGCGGCTTTCGTGAGTTCGCGAGGCACGAAAATCGCGAATTACAACGTACAGCAGTTGCGTTTCTAATGCGGCACTAACGCGTTTTAAATTGTATTCCGAATTGACGTTTAATAGGGTACTTTTTTTTTTTTTTTTGTTTTTTACGTTGGAATAAATACGTGTAGCTAATCGTTGTAGTAAAGGTATTAAAAATTGAACATTCTTCACAGTTTGTATTTGTGGTTTTTAATTTTTTTCTTTTGTTTCACATGGATCGATGAAAGATTTTGGCGAGTAAAAATTACTCCGGTTTGAATTTTCAATATCCTTCCTGCCTATCAAACTTTGATTTTGACGAATTTTATTCTTATTAATTTTGACACGTTCTTAATATGAGGTTAGTTGGCCGAAAATCTGCAATTTTTGTTTACCTTATATTTCGAGTTTTAATCGTATGTTGGGTATTTATTAAAATGTTATATTCGTAAGCTACGAAGATCTCTCTTTAAAAATACAAAAATAAGAAATGTTGAAACGATGAAGAAGAAACTTGGGATGCTTTCTTTCAATTCGTTTAAAATTGATTATAAATCTAGTAAATTTGTTCGATTTAACTCTACGATCATCGCGTTTTTTTTTTTATTCCATATGTTGGCATCGTTAAATGTTGTTTTACAATATTTTTGTCGGTATTGATGACGATAAATGACAGTGTCGAAATAATACCTACAAAAAATAAAATGTATATGTTGCAGTGAATTTGTAGAAAATATAGTCCTCCGAATACAACGAATCAGCGATATTTAACAATTTTGAAACAATTTGAAACGAAGATCTATTTTTGTGTTTTTGAAGGTTTCTTCGATCAAACTTAAAAATATAATAATTTTACAAGTATTCAGATAACGTGCGACGTTCTTGTAATAAAATTGATAGACCATTGATTTCCGGCGGCAAACTTTCTCAATTGTATTTCGAAAAAAATCGATGAAATTTTTTCACTCTGCAAAAAATTTCTGAATTATTCAGTGGCGTAACTTGAAGCAAAGAAATCAAACTTTGACGAAACTTCAAGTTACGATAGAGCAAAGTTACGAAAAGTAAAGTTCCGATCGAACAAAGTTCCGAAACATCAAGTTTCGACGGAGTAAACTTCCGTAAATTAAAATACACACACACAGCGTAGTGGGTGTAAAAGACAAAAAAAACCAAAAATCAGAATGACAAGTGTTCCAAACGTAAAAATATCGAAAATCCAAAACAAAGAAAGATCAAATTTGTGAAATTTTACTTTCAGTTTACTTTAAGTTTCGCATGGAAAAAAATTTGAAATTTGGCGCTTTCGAAAATCTTTGAATTGAGAATTTCAACCCCTCCCCTCATCATCCCCTTTCCGTCACCGGAAATTCTCTCGGAGCTGCGTTCTATCATCCTTCCTTCTCTCCCGGACCCTCAATCCCACCGACTCTGTAAGGGTCAACGTTGAATGTGTTACACGCATAGCCAAGCATAAAATTGAAGTGAAAAGTAGAAAGGCGGAAGTTGGTGAAACACAAGCGGATACGTCGCTGACGTGAAAGATCACCAAGAGCCTAGACGCGTCTGTTCCACCTTGGAGGAGAGAGAGAAAGAGAGAGGGAGAGGGAGAGAGGGAGCAGGTGGGCAAATGAAGTTAGTCTGATTAGGGAATTGTCTGATTAGCCTAGCGACCCCCGTCTTCGTCGCATCTGGAGATCCGCCCCCCTTTTCTACCCTCACCCGCCGCAAGTTGCGGATTGACTTCACAAGCTCAGCGAGCAAATCTGATCCTCTCCACTCTCCTACGAAAGCCGGATTGAGTTCTCGAACATACATATACCTGCCTCGTATGTACGTTGAGCTAAAATTAGTTTCACGTCAGTCTATCTGCCCGGCCGTAATATACCTGTAACGTCACGTATGAGAAGCCAGGCAAGAAGATCATGCGACCGAATATACGTGGCACACCCGGATCATCTGTCTTGAAGGATCCCTGACTGCACCGAGAGAAATTTTTAGTTCCGGTTACCGCTCGGTCCTTGACTATTTTCATCTTTTACCACGATCGAAAAATACAGTTCTCGGTAGAAAATGAAAATTAGTTTTCTACCTGTTACCGGAATGTCTATAATATACGTAAACTAGAGCGGTCCTTAAAAAGGTCGTTTTTTAACTTCGACCGTCTCGCCCCCCGAATCAGCTCCAAATGGTTCATAAAATAATTCCCTAATTTTTCAAATTTGATTTCTCCACTTCCACGTATTTCGATGAAATTTGATACAGGCAAGTTTCTTAGGTCGCTAATTACGAATCTGAACTCGATATTTCAAAATTCAAAATGGTGGATTTAATACGGCAATATCAAGTGACTTTTGCGATGTTAGTCCACCACGTTGGATCCTCCGTTTAGAATTTCGAAATTTCGAGCTCGGATTCGCAATCAGCGACCAAAAAAACCTGTTTGTATCAAACCCCGTCGTATTTCATTAAATGAGGAATTCAAACCCTTTGTCGAGACGGGTAAAAGTTGAGATAAAGATCTGAAAAAATTATGGAACTATTTTTGAATAATTCGGAACCGTTTTGTTGAGCAAGACAGTCGAAATTCAAAAACGATCTTTTCAAGGATAATCCTAACATATATTCTTACCTTCAAGATACGAATATCCTGAAGGTGGTAAAATCATCTGCGGTATAAATCGTGTACCGTAACTTTATTTACAGTGTTAAGATAAAAACTGAGCGAGACGAGAAAGAAAGAGAGAGAAAGAGAGAAAGAGGCGCAACTTTGGGAATAGGTTGAAAAGTTCGACGAGGCAGGTATACGGGAATATGATCCGCCTATGAATAACAAATGAGAAGAAACGCGATGAAGCTGCCGCCGCTGCTGCCGCTCGAGTATTTTCGCAAGTTCCATTTTTGGACAGCTTTTACTATAGGTATACACTATTGCGCAGGTATGTATACGTAGGTATACACGCGTAACCTGGAGGTTACTACTCGTGTAGGCAGCGGACGAGATGAGAACGGTTAAAAATTTAGGCAAAGAGGCGGCGGAGGCAGCCGGCTAGTTTATACGGAAGTTTACACGGCGGCCCGATTTCACATCCTAACCAGCTCCTCTTCTCACCCCCCTGAAGAACAACCCTTATAACCGCACGAATATGGAATTTCAAATTTCTACATTGTCCGAAGGTTTGTTTCGGCAGGAGGGATAAAAACGCCTCGGAATCTTCGTGCGTCAATTTTTATTTTTTACGCGAGTTTAATCGTTTATTGTGATTAGAGTTGATCAACGAATGTGATATCATACTTGGAGCGAATTTTTTAGGAGAGATTTAAAATGCATGAAAATGAACGAGATCGAGATCAAGTTAATGATTTTCGGATTGGATGTAAAATCGTAGGAAGTCACAATCATATTTTAACGCACAAATTACCGAGAACGCGTTAACTCGTCGGAAATCACTCGGGGAAGTAGAAATCAACGAAAGCGCATGCCAAGTTAAAATTGAGTAGAATATTAATGAATTCAAACAATTTGAGACTTGAAACGATTTCGACGATTTTCACCACTTCTCGAACGATTACTTCAGATGTTCGTGATTGCAATTTCATATGATTCTTAATAATTTCGGTAATCCCGATTGATTCGACGTTGTTTCAACGAGCATTTGAGTTACTCAACGTTTCATTCGTTTACAATTCGACTTCGTGCGAACTGCCAAATTCACGACTGTAAATTCTTCATTGGGTAATGAATTCCTCGAGTAAACGGACCGTCGAAAGAATTTCCTCTCAAGTTCGCATATTTTTTGGTATCTATACATTATGTGGCAACTCGTAGATGTGCAAAACAACGCGATACAAGCCTTAACGTAGAAGCAGAGATAACGAGAATGAAAACGGCAACAGTTCTCATTGCGCGAAACGTTTTGAATCTTATCTACGCGTCCATTGTTTGTCGGTTGAGGAGGCACAACGCTTCTTCTCGCCTGCACCGCCCACACAACTCAACTCCCTGCTGCAGCTTATAAATGTGTAAGAAACGACAGAGAGAAACTTGACCGAAAACTTGGAGAAAACGCCCTCGGATCACAGCTCGAGATAAAACAGCTTGCGCTATTTCAACGGTGTATGTTACATTACATACTTACGTCTGCATACATATACACTGGGAAAAATGTCATTTGTTACGGTAACTAGAAAAATTGAGTAAAACAGGTATCGTTAAAAAAAAAACTGTTTCAATATTGTTGCAATTACGAAAAACGAGGTACGCCTAACCATTTTGCGCTATCGTCGATCCTTTTTTGGTTGTTGCAACGCAGAATCAATTTCTGAGGTTTACTCTACTTTTTTAGTTAAACAAGGCTTTGACGTCAATTTATTCCTGCACGAGCATTAAATTTTCCCAACGGTTGCAAGAAAATATAGCAACAGCGATCGTAATGAGAAAGAATAGTAACGGATACTAGACTTTCCGGTAACAGCTATGAAACTAATTTTCATTTTGTACCTAGAACTGTATTTTTCGATTGTGGTAAAAAATGAAAAAATAGTCAAGGACTGAGCGGTAACCGGAAGTAAAAATTTCTCTCAGTTTACGTATATATAAGTCGTGTAACTCAAGCGTGTAATTAGACCCTCCGGCGTAAACGCGAAATGCTTCCTCTTTGCATATCAGCATAATATTATCGTTCTTGTAAGTGTCAGACAAAATTATCTCGAAATTTTTCCCTTCGAAAAATTAAACTATTCATTTTTATTTATTTTCATTTTTTTTTAATCTCCACTTTTTGTTTTTAATATCGCATCGTTTTACCCCATACGAACGATAACAGTACGTTGAGGATTGTTCTAAAAATTTTTTTCCTAAAACACTTGACGATATCGAATTTTATTTAAAAAATGTCCTCCTCCACCAACACTTCGTTCAGAGACGTGCTTGATCGTCAGTTTCATGAAATACGATCGATAAAATTTCGCTCCGATTATTCGGGGCAATTTACCGGATCGATGGATCGACGAATCCGGGTGAAAGCTCGCGGTAAAGAAACATTCCTGAACACTGGTTTAAAAAAAAAAAAAAAAAAAAAAAAAAAAACTCTGTTTAAACACGTCGTTGAAACATACAACCTTTCTCCGTGGTTAAAAATCGCCAAGCAATTTTCTCTTTGTATTGCAGTACGTGCGGTTACAGGGAAACACGCGTACGGATATTAAATTATAGAGGCCGGATAGATTCAAAGGATGGTTTTTATTCGCGGGGCGAAAGATCCTCGAATCTTAAGCAATCCCTTGGATTGGGGTTGCATTAGGTTTCCAAGTAAACGTGAGTAAACCTTAAATACCTAAAAAGCGATTCTCAATGTTTTTGGAAACTCGCGCAAGGATTGGGTAAACATTTGCAACTCACTTCAGGAATTAGAGTTGGAGCGTCTTTCGTAACCGCGTTTATATACATATATAGTCGTGCCTGTATGCGCGTATATATGTATACATATACATACATCAACGTATCCGCCATGAGCAAACACACCGGAATTATATTTGTTCGTACGAAAGTGAATTTACTTACAGGTATGTGATATTTATGAAAAAGCTTTTTTACCCCGGCCCTAGAATTTTAATCAACCAAAAATTCATCCCCCGTGATTTGTTGTCGCTCGGTTTTTAACTTTTCTCTTGGCTCATATTCGATATCGATAGACGTTGACGCGAAAGTTGAAAGTTTCATCAATAATTCTTAATCCGACATTTTTTTTACGGTTACGTTTAAATTTAATGAGTTTTCAATGACGCGATCAAGAATTTTGGTACGATATTTCCTCACGAAATTCACGTCTGCGTCTCGTATACTGTATGCGATGGTAATGTATGAACTGCTGCAATTCTTTGCGAGATAAAAACACCAGCTGTGTAAACCGCTTCACCGTTACAAATAATGTAAATTTCACTTGGAAGAACAATATTCGTAAAACGAAAAAATAGCCTTTGCTTTTCTCCTTGGCATAACTCGAAATACGTTTGACGAGCGAGACGACAATTCGTGTCAGGAAAAAAAATATCTCAGCATTACACAACGTAGAACAACAACAACGACGACGATAATAATCATAATAATGACGACAGGGTGAAAAATTTTTATAAACAAAAAAATTTCAGGAACAACCAAAAAAATTTATATTTATGGTCACTGAAGAATTAAACTGTCTTTACTAGGGTGGATTTTTTTTTTTTACTTTTGTTTTTTCTTACGCAACCTTCGAAAAAGTTAGTTTTCAGCCTAAAACGAAGCCTTGTGAAACCGGAACTCGGTAGGAAAATTGTAAAAGGTGTCTCATCCGGTTTGTATTTTTCAAACACTCTAACCGAAATATCTCGCAAGGTCATACAATTTGGAAAAATGTTTTTCGTTTCATTTTGTGGGTAATCCAAATTTCTATAAAAATTTTTAAAAAAGTCAAGGCTACTATACGCCTATATGTTCATATTGTATTAGATACGAACGTTTAAAGTTGAGTGCACTGAATAAATGCATGAAGATGCTTGTTGCCTTGTAAATTTTTTTTTCCCAGTAGTGTTCCAAGCTGATACAAGTAATGCCACGTATTAGTCTGAATGTTTTTTAAACAACATTTTATTATCTAGAAAATTTAACCAAGAACAGCTTCCTGACTTGTATGGTTTTCGAGATATTTCGGTTAGAGTGTTTGAAAAATTCAAACCGGATGCGGCACCTTTTAGAATTCTGCTACCGAGTTCCGGTTTCACGAAGCTTCGTTTTAGGCTGAAAAATAACTTTTCCAAAGGCACGCAAGTCGGAAAAACAAAATTTAAAACAAAGAACCACCCCAGTCTTTACTTTGCAACTTAAAAAATGTTGGTCAGTTTTGTAACTGAAACATATTCTCTGGTGTGTATTAGAATAATTAACAACATCGATGCCACAATGAATTGATATTGAGGCCTTGTTTAGCTGATTAAAAAAGAGAAGAAAAATTTACCAAACCAAGGTGACAGATTTAACGTTTTAGCAAAAACGAGCAACCGTAGTGCCGAAAATTATAATCACACTAAATAGTTATTCGTGGAATATTTAAACCTATGCATTCATCTTGTAAAAAACTTTCCGTTGACTATAAAAAAAATTAAAAATTTTTCCAAAGTGTAACGACGCGTATCATAACACCGATGAAACACCGTGCTTCTATAATTAATGAATGACAAATTCAAGGATCCGTGGTACTCGATTATGCCTATAATATGACACGAGTGGTTGGCTCCGAAATTATGTGTATAAAAGGTTTAACGGATCCTTTGTCGCAGGTTTGAAAGGGTCGGATGTAAAATCTAATTAAGAAAAGCTCAGTTTGTGTATATACGTTCACGATATTGTCGGTTGATCGTGTCTATTGTCGGAACGGAGCGAGAGACGACAGTCCTGATTAACTTTAACAAAATAACAATCGAGTCCTTCGCCCTCCAGGTTTCGGTGTGTGAAATTTGCAGCTCGGCCCAATTGTACCTACACAAGGCGGTTTTCCAGTCAACGCGGATCCGTTGTAATTTTCTCGACAAAAGATTTACCGATTCCCCGTCGCGCTTTTGTGTCTTTTATAAATTCATATTATTTATGAAAACTGCAACCGGCTCTCGACGAGATCGAAGTTCACTGAATTCTATTCTGGAAAGTGAGTCGGGGGCGGGGTTGAAGTTCCGATATCGAAGAGTTCGATACTTGATGCAGAGAAATCAGAATTTTACGAAACAACGAAGTTTCGAATGGTCGGAATCTCGGAAAATTCAAGTTACGATAGAGCAAAGTTTCGAAAAGTAAAGTTCCGATGAAGCAAAGTACCAAAAATTAAAATATACTCGCACAGCGTAGTTTAATCAACGAGTGGTCGTAAAAAATTAGAAAAATCGAAAATCAGAATAACCAGGATTACAAAAATAAAATATCGAAAATCCAAAACAAAAGAACATCAAAATGGTGACATTTCATCAAATCGGAAATTCACAGAGTTCAAAATTTTTGATCATTTGGAATATTGATGTTTCAGATTTTTAAATTTTCTCATTTTCGCACTTTCGGAACTTTGATCTTTCGTCAAAGTTTCATTCATTCAAGTTTCGCCACCGAAAAATTCGGAATTTGCTACATTCGGAGATTTTTAAATTCCGAATTTCGAACCCACTCCATAAATTGAAATTGTTGTAAATTTGAATAATACGACACATATTGTGTCACTTTATTCTTCCAACTTATTTATAGAGTCGTCAGTATCGATGAAATCCTGCAGCATTTTCAAGCCTTGCAGATAAAAAAATTCATTTGCATTTCAAATATTTATTTCATTTCATACGTCACTTCCTTCAGTCTGAGATCGTAACTTGTCAGTTTCGACGTTTATAATATCGGGCAAAACAATTTCTTCCGTCTATCTGCAAACGTATCCACGTATAAAATGTCAATCGATGTCGGTCACATGTAATATGAAGACCAGACATTGGCTCGCCACACCTGTCACATCGACTCTCAATCTAGTAACAATACAATTGTTTTCAACGAAACCGTAACGAAACCGACGAAAAAAGCAACACAGCGAAACCGATGACGGACGGTGAAACAGAAATATCGCTACGTTTTTCCCCAACGAGTTCGAGCTGATTGACTGTTCGTGATTATTCGTTCCCTGAATTTGTTTGTTTCTTTTTTTTTCCCCCCTTTTAAACATTTCTCTGCTCAGTTTAAATCGTCAAATATGTCGGTAAAAAAAAAAAAAAAAAAAAAAAAAAAACAAAATTCAAACAACTTTTCGCAATCCCTCGACACGTTTTACCGTGGGTATGTATGTACATTGCGAATGCTTGACAAAGATTGCCGGAAAGTTAAGAAATTCCTGCTCAGGGACTTAACGGAGTAAATTATACCTAATGGGACGTAATTGAATTAATTGCCAGTAGAGGTGGTACACACACTCGCATCCGAATACACGTATGTGTGTGTGTGTGTGTGTGTGTGTGTGTGTGTGTTTATGTATAGAGACGGGGGATTTGTACACGCGTTGCCACCCCAGTACTCGCCTAAATCTTCGCAGAAGCCTCCTCTGCACTCGCAGTTTTCTCCAAAGTTTAACAAGTTTCTAAGATAAGGTGCTTAGTTCGTCTCGCAAAATTGGAGAAAATACAAATTTCCTCCTTGTATACATTATATACATACCTATGTATACGTACAGTGTACACGCATAAATTTAATATTATATATAATTACGTTTAACACGGTGCATCAATTATTTATTTATTTATTTTGCGAGAAAGAAAGAGAGAGAGAGGGGGGGGGGGGGGGGGGGATTTTTTCAATTATACTGAGAAAAATTTCATTTGTTACACTAACTAGAAAAATCGAGTAAAACAGGTATCGTTAAAAAAAACTGTTTCAATATTGTTGGAATTACGAAAAACGAGGTACGCCTAACCATTTTGCGCTATTATCGATCCTTTTTTGGCAATTGCAACGCAAAATCAGTTTCTGAGGTTTACTCTACTTTTTTAGTTAAAGAAGGCTTCAACGTCAATTTATCGTTGCACAAGCATTAAATTTTCGCAACAGTTGCAAGAAAATATAGCAACAGTGATCGTAATGAGAAAGAATAGTAACGGATGCTAGACTTTCCGGTAACGGCTAGAAAACTAATTTTCATTTTCTACCTGGAACTATATTTTTCGATTGTGGTAAAAAATGAAAATAGTTGAGGACTGAGCGGTAACCGGAAATAAAAATTTCTTTCGGTGTACCTGACGAAATTTGTAACTAATTGTACCTTCACAAAATTTATTCTCATTGTAATATAAAAACAAGATATTTAAGTTTACACTGTAATTCTTTCTTCGTATTACAAGTATAAACAAATATTATTATTAACTGTAAAAATGTCACTCTGCATCTCGAATTTCTATTTTACACGCGGTTAGACACGTGTTAATAACAAAACTATCGAACGTAAAATTCTCGTACGAATAAGTCTACGACGTTTTTCCTTATTTGTTGAATTTTCTTTCCTAATTTACTTCTCGTCGCATGTTTTCACGAGAAACGGGAAAACGTAGACGCTGTATAATGGATCGGTTATTATAGTGTTGTAAAGCTCACGGAGCGGGCGAACCGAAAGGCGTCGCATGCAGATTTGTTGTAATTACCGCTTGAATTCCAAGCTGTATTACGTCCGAATGAATTCGACAAATTACGCCCTCAATTTTTCGCCATAATTTTTCATTTCCCCTCTCACGTCTTCTAAAAAGTTTGATAAAATAAAACCGTCTTGCGTTTCATAACTAAACTGTTCTGTTGTACAAAATACTTTTGCAAATTTTCTGTAACGCAATATACCGTCGATATAATTATATACAACTTATCGAATTATTCTAATACGTAGAAATAAGTGGTCCAAACATTGCAAAAACATTAATTACATGACACCAGCACGCGTGTTAAGAAAGTCATTCGATATCGCGTGTGTGTTTGTGTGTGTAAATATTATGCGGAAGTATTCGCAAACAACTTAGAAATAAGATAAAAATTTCTCATACAATGTACGGCAATTAGAAGCGGATACGATATGCGGCGCGCATGTAACACGTTACAAAAACTATTTCGGTTCGATACAAAACGTATTAATTAATTCCAAGATGTACCTCGGGTTCAATTAAATACACGAAGTTTGAAAAAATTACTGGTGAAAACAATTAATGCCAGTGTAAAAAAACAAAAAAAAAAAAATTCCGTCAACGCGAGAAGTTTTGCAAAATTATTTTGCGACGCAGCATGATTTTGCAGTGATAATAAAATTAAATTTCTTAGCATTCGGATAAACGCCAAGCTTCGTTCTGTTTCATATTTTTTGTTGTGTTTTGTTTGTTTTTCTATCTCTATCGCGCGTACCTAGTCAAGGCTCGATGGATCGGTAGTCGAAAGATACAAGTTGGAACGACGACAGCCGAGTTAGTTTCTTAACTTTAAAGGGGAGCGAAAAGAAAAAGGATACAGAGAAGAAAAACGTTAGAAACGCAGCAGGAGGCTGATGGCCACTTGAGTCGCACCGAAGGCGAACCTCAGAATTGGTACTACTTTATTTTTCAGTTGCTACGGTGGTGGATGCTTGTGGTATAAAAACAAAAAAAAAAAAACAAAAAAAAAACAAAAAAAAAAAAAAAAGTTTGAAAATTTGCCAAGAAAAAAAGCTCGAATACCGGGTGTTGTATACGCGCACATACGCACGATATTATCCCAAGGTTCACCAGCTCTGTCGAACGATTCGCGAGCTACGCGACAAAGAAAAAAAAAAAAAAAAACAAAAGTTGAAACAAAAAAAATAAAAATCGACAGGTGCGACGTAAATTATTTTTTGCAAGCACTGCGAAAATTTGCCTTGCGCATAATTTGCGTCGAGTTGAATAAATTAATATGAATTACCGACTGAATGTATCATTTATTATCACCGGTGACAACAGTGAGGTGAATTTTTTTTTTTTTTTTCTTTTTTTTTCGTTCCAAATCGAGACCAGATTTCTAACAAGTATCTTATAAATCCCTGCGACGACCGTTAAAAGACGCATTTCCTTCGTTTTTTTTTTTTCTTTTTTATTCGCGAGGTGGGTGAATAGAAATTTTTTTCGTAAGAAAATAAACAATTCCGCGCATGTGCCTACATAAAATTTATGACTTCGATTTACGAGAGCATTCACTGATCGGTATAAACTACGAACGTCCTAGATGGAAAAATCGACTCAAGCAACAATTCCGATGGAATTGACAGACGTTATCCATCTATCACATATCAAACACATGCAAACCGCGTGATTCAACCCTATATAGTAGAAGCAACTCATACACGCGTGATGATGATGATGATGATGATGATGGTGCCGAAGACCCAGGGACAATAATTATTATCCTGACGATATTTGCTCACATGAAAATATATCAAGTGCTACAGCATAGATCGTACACGTGCATGAAGTAAGTAAATCAGTGACTACTGAATTGATTCGAGGGTTCTTCTTTCCAGCCCTTTGACGATCGGTTGCACAGCAGCGGCTCGTTAGCAGTGTTAGGTTTTTATTTTTTTTTTTTTCTTCCCTCCTCCTTTTTTTTCACCACACAAATTGGCAGGCGCCGTTGATCAGCCACTTGATTCGTCGAATTAAAGGACGGTTCCACGTTTCGTTTCAACTCGCTGTTAATAAATAACGCATAGGTATAGAGGAAAAATTCCAAACGAGCGATTATTGTACGGAAATTTTTTACACGATATTTTGGAAAATTTTTAAATGAATAACACGTTTTTGTTCTTTGAAACAAGCCAAACGTTTCAAAAGACACAAGTTTCGAATAATCTCACACGTTTGGAATTTTCCAACAGCGTTCTTTTTGACGAATTGTATGGAAAGGAAAAGAAAAAAAAAAAAAACAAAAAGAAAAAAAAATGAAACACGTTTTCTTTCGTCTTTCACGAGTGGATTACTATTGCCGATGTAATATTATTTATCGAATCATTAACTGCGACGTGTGTCGAGAGATTTTTCAAAATTCTCGCCGCTCCTTTTTCATTCAAAACCGATACACCGCGGAGTGTGCAAAAAATGACAAAAAAAGAAACACTCCATGTAGGCGTGATAAATCACGGACAAGCCATGGATGCCCGTGGTCTTACTCGAGTTATAGATATCTCGTCGTCACCGTGGAAATAAATCGTTTTTGCAATATGAATTCGTGGCAGACCTAATTTTTGTCCCTCTTATTTTTTTTTTTTTTTCCCGCGTCACAACCGCGACGACTTTTTTCATCGTCGCGGTCTTTGTACGACTTTCAAATGAAAACCGATGAAAAGGAAGAATAAAAAAAATTAAAAAAAATAAATAAATAAAAAATTACGCTCATACACGTAAATGTGGAAAAATTTACGACACCGAAATCGAGACTCGCCTATGCCGACTCATTTGCGCACTTCCTGCTGAAATCTGGGACGGGGGAGAATTGAGGGCTGAAATTTATCGAAATGACGGAGCGACGACGCACCGTGGGTGAAAATTTTTCCTCCCTACCCGGACGAGCCGAGTGTAATTAACCAGCATCAGCTGAACGGGGAACGGTGGGCTTGTCAAAATATGATGTACGACCCCCGTCAATATTCAACGTTCTGACCCACCGTTTGTACTATCGACACCCGCAAACACAGTGCAGGCTTGATTCTTCCACGAGTCGATCTAGGCCATGATTAAATCAGTGCCGATTGACGATCAGCCCTAAAATGCTGCCACGCATGGATCGCTGGATTCAAACTGTATTCGCGGTACATGAAATATCCCAGTATTTTCATTAGCAAGCTTTCGTTTTTACAGGGGTAAATAAAACGGGGGGGGTTCGAAGTTGTCTGTAACACGCAATTTGTCTATTGAATAAAATTTTCCAAAGTTCGATTATGGGGCAAACGTAAGGAGCCCTTTAAAAAAAACTCGTCGTTTTACGTCTCGGAAATGATTCGGAAGGATTCTAGTTAGCGAAATATTGACGAGATGATCTTTTCTCCGAGTATCATGTATTTGAAAAATGAGCGATTTATCCTAGCGAATTTCAATCTCGACGAATAAATATCCAAGCAATGATCGGTTCGTAAAAAAACAAAAATGAAACTGACAAGCGAGTTGTTTCCTGTGCTACTGTAATATATGCAATGCATTACGCAGAGGTTGAATAATAATTTTAATGAAAATACGTCCGTTTGAGATTAACTTTTAATCTCACCGCTCCACAAACTCCAAATGAAACCACGCAGTGCGGACGACTCGAGTTACACTCTCAACTCCGTCAGCGGTTCGAAGTTCAGCCATGCAGCGTTATTTATTTCCACATGCAGGATGGGAATATAATAATATGCAGTCAGATGTGCAAATTAAGCTTATATTTTATTCGCCGTATGTATACGTATACCCGTAAATACACGGGTCAGCCGAGAACGTCGCCGACCGCAAATTCCGCGACATTTATTTTTCATTTCATTTCTTTTTTTCCCTTCATTTTGCGTATAATATGCCTAAATTTTATCATCCATGCCACGATTTCATCTCGCTCCAATTTTTCCTCCAATTGTAGCGGAATAGTTGAATAACGTAGGATGAAATTCGCACGAGTATGAGAATTCAGGAGGTTCAGGTGCTGTCTTGATTGTTATTTTTTTCACGTCTTTCGTTACAAAGCGGTCGCGAATTCGTAAACATATGTTTACCCCCCCCCCCCCCCCCCCCCCCCATCCATCCTCGAGAAAAGAACACCTGCCCTTTTTTTTACACACCTTATATACCTATTTACTTTCATTCTCCAGTTGCGAATATCATCTTCCCTTGTTCAAGAGGCGCGAATATTAGATCGGTACGAGACGTGCAAGCTCGCTGCTGCACCGCGTCTTCCCCACGGATTTACGGCGTCTGAATCTTGGACGTATCGTCTGAGTCTTTCCCTCGAGTGTGTTCCGGAGTCGGTAAATTCGTCGCGCGGTGTGATCAGGTCTGCCACCCTAAACGATGGTATTCCGATAGTTCCGCGATTCTTGCGAATCGGATAGAAAGAGATCGAGACAGAGAGAGAGAGATAAAGAGGGGTGGAGTTTGACGGGTCAGCCGTTGGAGCTGGTTGGTGGAACTTTAAAGATAGGCTATCTACGTCGAAAAGGTGGTCACAGCCTTTGGTCAAATATTTGACTCGTTTTTTGTCTTAATCGTGCAGGGCGATGTTGACACGGCCGGATTCTAAGGTCCAAAGAGCTTTCCACTATGGCTTAAAGCGCGAGGCGACTTGTTTCGGACGATGGTCGCCGACGGAGTAGAAAAAAAAAAAAAAAAAGGTATAAGAAGAGTGATAGAAAGAGGGGAGGAAAAAAAGTTTCAACCGCGAAAGCTCGCATTGGGTAACAAAATACGATGCACGGAATATTTAGGCTCGGTATAAGTCACGGTGTGAATCGTGATTCTAAAGCGTGACTGGAGAGCGTCAAATTTACTCTCCTCTATCTTCTATCATCGAGAGCTGATACCAGCCCTACAGACTCCGATTGTGAATGCCTCGCCTATGCATAGGACCAGACCATGCGTGTTCGTCTGTCCAGATAACGAACAATCAACAAGCGACAATCCGTCGACTGTCCTGCGCAACGGGCGACCAGCAATTCCATCAGAAACAGTACCGACTGACCGAGTATAACGTCAGGCACATATATACGGAGTGAATTGGTAACAACTGAACGGTTTAATGCGCATGCGCTGCAATCTGAGAGCGATAGCAATTGTTTTGTCGGGGTGACCAACGTTTTTCAGGTTATATAAATCGCGGCGAACCGTCATCTGTACTTCAGAATGTTGGTAGCCGTGACGAAACAATTTCTCGTGCTCTCGAGTTTTAGCGCATGCGCATTGAACCGTTCAGTCGTTAGCAATTCGCTCTGTACGTAAAGTAAAATGCATAAATGCCTTAACCTTCTTACGAATTATGCGACAATGCATCCCATTTTCTCACGTCATCTTCTGCATCGTCGGTCGTTGTCACATAATCCGTATGAAATTGTGCTCGCATTTTGTTTCGGACCGAAAACAAGTTAGCCGTAAGATCAAGTCATTTATGCGTCTTACTGTAGGTACCTAAATTTGAAAAATGAAAAATTTTCAGCACTCCCAATGTGGCAAAATGAGACGAAGTAACGCGTGGGTTTATTCTCACCGAAGACCGAAAACAGCTGATGGGGGTTGCTAAACGGCAATAAGAGTATCTCGGTTTCACGGTTAATCTGGACTGCTAATATTATCCGTCAATTCGCATCCACACGCTTCGTCAAATCGACGAGACTATGATTCAGCCTGCAGTTCCCCGGTGGATTTGCAAGCTGAATACCGACCAGGTCTAGGACTTCGTGAAGTACATTGCACTTGTGCACTGTTCCGCTCGTATTATAGACGGCATCAGTCCGGTATGACACATAGACTGCCTTCGGGTTGGTGTATGGAAACGCAATTCCCCATGCGGCGCATTGTTGCCTTCATGTTTACGTGCTTGTGTGTGTTTGTAGGATGCGGTTATACAAGGATTGTCGGCTCGCATCGGTCAGTTTCAATTCCGGAATACAACCTTCAAACTGATAGTCACTGATCCCTAAATTAGAACCAGCTGAAACGCTTAAACGGGTCTTTTTGAAACGTGTGAATTGTTTCGAGGCATGGACTGAACTGGTCCACGTGGTTCTCGATCGGATGAAAAACCAAGTTGGTGTCTTGTTGGGGTGAACATTATAAAAGGACACGTGAATTATCATCTGATTTTCTGGATACATTGATGCATCTTTTTTTAAATTCCACTAGATACACTAACCTCGTTTTTCATTGGAGCAAGAACCGTAAGAATTGATGTCCAGGAAGAAGGTATCCATAAGCGATTTTGCAGTTTGCCCAACCGCTAACTCAACTTTGGTGTAAAAACCCCGCAACTTTTGAAACTCTTACTTCGAGCTGAATGGCTATTGAATTAAAATTGATAAACTTCCATCCTGTTCTCACTTTTTCATGAAATATTCAGGTGCAGTTGCATAATTATTCTATATCAAACGATAATTCCTACCAAAAACCAGTGAGGAAAGAAGGACGCACCGTGTACCGCGTATATAAATCTGCTTAGGTGTCTGGGAGAAAAGTCCTCTTGAGAGAAAGTACGGATGCCCTGATTAATGGTGTCTCCAAAGCCTTTTGTGGCGAGCTTTTGATCCAGCTTGCTTGAAACAGTCGGAGTACAAGAAGGTCGAAAAATTTTTGGATTCGGATCTTCCTCGGGATAAGAGTAAGACGAGTGAGGATGAGGCTGACATTTGCAGCGCGGAGCGGCGGTGTGACGTAAATCAGTATGTCAGCTTTAAGGTCCCCTTCTCTATCTCATCAACCCTCCTCTTCTCAGGAGCGAGCGGTTTTCCTCTTGAGAAGCACGAGATAATATTGAGATCTTGCGAAAACGTTCGCCCCTCTATATCTCTCTTTCTCTCTCTCTCTCTCTCTCTCTCGCTATCTCGCCTCTCCCCTTATCTTACGGAGCTTTCGCCAGGTGTGTAGACTAATTTGCTACGGATCAATCTTACGTGGGTATAATTGAACATGCGCGTATATACGTGTATGTATACATATAATACGTAATTTCGAAGGTGTGAAAATTTTTGCGTCAAAATTTAACCGGTGTTTCGAAATTTCAGCGCAATTAAATTCCTCGGATAAACATTACAAGTGAAAATCTCACGGATACTTTGTGACTTGTAAAGTAGCGATACTCAGAAACTGAATTCGAGGTAAGATCTTCGAGGAGAAACCGGCGGGTAGTTGAAGCGAGCGAAGATGAAGTAGGTACTACTCCGAATACAAGAGGCCAGAGGGAAATTCTCTTTAGAGACGTTTTCAGCCCCTCAGGGAATACCAAATTATTTTATTTAGGAGCTAACGAAGTGGAAAAACAATAGACAGCTCGGTTGTTAAGCGTGCCTAGCTCTCTGCCCTCTTCGTTTGGTATTTTGACTTTCCCTTAATTTCACTCAGGTATTCACGGTCGGGTTTGTTACGCAAGGAACTGGAGCTCGGCTTCGTCGCTACACGATTTTTACCAAAAATCTTCTTCATGTGCGTTTAGATTAGTTTAGTCACTAGCGTGCCTGACTTCCGGCAAAATCTACCGGCTCTCAATTTTTTGTAAGCTATTAACAATTTTTCGACTCTACGATCAGATTAAATCGAACGTTTTGAAAGATTCACCATAGAAATGAGAAGAACACAAAATCTAAGACCGACTTTTAACTACGTTGTTGGTTGAGGTTCCGAGAGATGGATTTCAGGAGGCTCAAGTTAGTAACGTCAAGGTAATTGAAACGTCAGGAATAAAATCATTCCCGTTTATCATGGTCTACAAAATTTCAGACGCTCCTAGAGGCGTGAAGTAACGATGTCCTCTAAACATGCATTGTTGCAGTAACGTAACTAACTTCATCCTCACAGAATTTCACATGACTAAAATTGAGAACGATTCTCATTAGACTCACAAACGCGCAGGCAACTATGCATTATTCAGTTTGCAGATTTAGCAATAATAATTGTGACACGCGTCCTTGACTACTTCCTGCCCTCTTCGCTCCGCGGGCAAAGGCGAACAAGGAGAGAAACATCATGACGAAGCATCGTGAGGATATCGTACGCGTGGATGCAGGTCAGAGAACGGACGCAGTACGCTTCAGCCGTCCAGGTTTATAAAAGATAGAAAACGGTACAACAAATGCCTCCGCGATAAGCGAATTTGCTACGCGTGCGCGATTACTCGTTGACCCCACCACGGTGTCAAAGTTCACACCGACACGCGCCGTGGGGTTTTGTTAGCTCTAGCGTAATGCGATTGCAGTGAAACAACAACGATTCCAGCAATTCCCTGACTCAACACACCGCACTGCACAGTGCGAAACGTCGTCGGCTGGCAAACCCGTGCATAATGCATAACGAAAATCCACCGAGTGCAGATAAATTCATTCAGCTGTTTCCGATAAAGGTTCTACAGGTGTTACAATATGAAATAAACCTGTTTTTTAGACCACCGTTGAGAGTATCCACCGGCCTTCAAACACTGCCAACGAATCTCGTTACATCAAAGCTACCACGCCACTGCAACGTACCAAAAGCCAAACGTACCTCCACGTTTCGCGTCAAATTGCATTAACACACCAATGTGAAGTTGGAAAAGACGGAGAGCGGCTCGAAAAGCGACTATAACGCGATGTACGAGTCACGGCTGAGCGAGATGACTTTAATGGGTCCGAGATACACCGCGTGTGACGTAGATACATACACTGTATCTCGAGCTTCCGGCAAGGTTTATAGTCAGATAAAAATTGACTGTAATGGGACTAATGCGCACGTGGGTTGCAATGGTGTTCAAGTGGTGTCGTTAAATGGCGAAAAAAAAAAAACACGAGCGGGTCGTGCAATCCTCCGGTCTGTTCATTCGGGCGGATATATGGTAGACAAGCCGTACGGTGGAAGCAAGTCGTCTATTCGATGACGAATAGACGATCATCGACGTCGTGAAGGCTCTTTGAACACCGCGACTGGTGAGGTGTGGGTTCACGCTTCGTCTTACGTCACAGCCGGTTGAAAACTCGAGCGACATTCTTCATTCTACGAACTCGTTTTCACCCATTCATGTATGTCTACAAATCCCAGCTTCCCTATTTGCGAGGCGTTATAAGGTATACCTGTACATGCGACGACTCTACGACGCAGAACGAAGCTGTTTCTGGTGGTGAGTCGGAATATTTTTCGCATCGAGAAACGCGATCGTGTTTCAACGCTCCGTGCGGTTTCCCACCCGTTAATACATCCACGGGCAAGATTACAGCTTAACGAGTACTATCCGCACCGTTTCAGAAACGGGACAAGACTGCAGTTAATGTTATGCTCTGGAAAACAGAGATGCATTTCTTAAGAAGAAAGTCTATTCAATTTCATTACCCTAGACTCGTATCATCCAGTGGTAAGTTAAACCGTATCTATAATTCTTGACTCGAAACTGGTTTGTTTTACGAAACACATTTTGGCGATTGAATTAAAATTGAGGCGTCGATCTCCTTTACGCTTTTCAAAACACACGAGAAGATGCTAATCGTTGGTAGTAAGTATAATGAACTGTTTACAGTCCGCTCAAATGACACTATAACACACTGAGACGGCGCCGCAGGTCCTGTTTATGCACAACAAATTATAACCACTCGTTTATATCGAGTGAGACAGGTTTAACCGCATTGCAACTCCGCAACCAGCTCCTCGAATAACGCGTGCAAGAGAATCGAGTGAGGTGATCCGTGGAGGCAGCGATTTCCCAACAGTTATGGTTGTTTGTCGGGACAAATTGGAAGTCGTTAAATTCAATTTTCATTTACTTCCATTTTTTTATGTCGACTTAAGAGATTCTTAGAACCATAAATGTAACGAAGGATATCGCCTCTCGTTGCATCCTACGTAAGTCATCCGATCTTCAACGCTTCTTCGTCTAAGAGAGCACGCCTCTGACGGCTACGTAGACGGGACTAGCTGGAGGACGATAACGGAGCAGAAAGCTACTCGTAAATTATTTCCGAACAAACGAGGGAAGTCGATCCCCCAGTGCAACGCTCTGTGACCCGTCTATGGTTACGGCACTGTGTCATCTCTCATCCCATAGTCTTGTGGGATATTACGGCATTGTGGCAGGCTCGCATATTCAGAAACAATACAGTCTACTCCCCAAGCAGAGATCCAGCGTATCCTGCTTTCAGCCTGTCCGGTAATTGAGACACTTGCGATTCAACTTGACGGCATCTCTTTACCCGAAAATGTCGTTAGCTAACGTTATTTCAAACCTGATCTGACCGAGGGTATATACGAAGAGTTAGTTTTACGTCACTAACTTCAACGTGATATTAACGAATAAAATGTTTAACACTAGAACTACCGGGGTAAAATGCAACATAAAATACAAACTTTCAAATGAAAATGTAAGACCAGTCTAATAAGACAAAAATAAAATTCACTAGATTACTGCTTTAGTTATCGTTGTAAATGTCATTACATGATCGGGAAAAAAACGAAAGTTCAACATGAACTAGAAATTTTAAAATAAAATTGTAAGATAAGTAATTTTTACTGGTATGATAGTTCCAGTGTTAAGTACCCAGTCACTGGTCCTCCTGTCCTTTTTACAATTAATATCTGGAAACTGCGACGTTTAGTAAGTACGTGTCGCTAAACTACTACGCTTACATCATTCCTATATTTATCGGCATTGAGGAGCTTTTAAACACGATGAATCACAGTGAATCACGAGGGGAGTCGATTGACGCCGTGATGTTGAAGCTCTGATGATATGGATAAAAAAAAAAGTCACTTTTTATCCTGAACTGGTCCCTTTCGCTTACGATTTATTACCTTCGATACTCAGGCTATTAATGCGGAGCTAATTGAGAACCCCGTCCGCGCGTGACTGTCATCGCGATTAAGAACCAATTGGCAAGGTCTTCCGGTGTCGCTTACCCCACTGCGTATTATCGTAACTTGGGCACGGATAGAGACGCGCTGCGTATCCGCAAACCGTTGCGAAATTATAACAGGATATATATTATACCGTCTACGTATACCTGTACACTTGGCCTGAGATCAACGCGATCAACACGAACCGCAAAGCGAGGATCGAGACACCCAGTCAGACGGGATCAGGATCTTTGTCCTTACGCCCTTGAAGTTTCTACGAACCAGAGACGCCGAGGGGCTTCAACCCCGATGAAAACGAGTCCTTCTTCTTCTTCTTCTTCTTCTTCTTCTCCTTCTTATTCTCTTTCATCGCCGGGCCGAGAAAATGAGTCGTGCAAAGAAAAGTAAAAGAGAATAAAAAAAAGTAATAGTTCTTCAATGGTTGCCATTAAGTGTTACCTCCTCGGAGCATTCAGTGAAACACTTTTTTCATTTCGGTACCAGCGACGTAATGAGCAAGAGTCCGAATAGTCGGCAAAACTGTTCAGATACTTGCCAAACTTTTTTTCCTCTTTTACAACACCTCGCCGAGCTATTAAATATATAATATACATCGGTGTATTATGACGTGGTGTCCAGTAAAAAATCCGTAACAAATTCAAGGAGATTTCTAGGACATTTTCAGATTATTCAAGGACATTAAAAATATATTTCCAGGACACAAGAAAATTCAAAGATAGTTTCCAGGACTTTTGAAGGACAAGCAAAATTCAAGGACATTTCCAGAACCACTGGCGAGCATATAATGAGTTGCACAGGGTATCATCGGTCCTCCGATTGCATAATTTCACACCCCAAAAACAATTCAGCGAATTATCGAAATACGCAGAACATACGCCGGAAGTTTGCGTAGCTGTGACAGAGGGAATTGCCAATTATACTACAACAAAACAACCGACCAACCGACCAACCGACCGATCGACCTTCATCACGCGTACTACTTATTTACGAATTTGGTATTCCGCAACTGTACCCGCGACTAACGCGTTAGTAGCCTGAATACTTTGTGCGGAATATCGAGTGCCATCGAAACGTTTGATGTGCCAATCACTGGTCAACGAGAACGAGTGGGGGAATGATGGATTTTTTTTAATACGCAATTGACAGCTACTGGAGCATTGATTTACTCATCACTGGGTATAAACGGTTTTTTCACCGGGTAATTATATACAGAGGACGAGGTACGGCACTAATTAGACTGCACGATTCTTGGGTTAGGATTGAATTAAATCCGGTGGATTTCCGACGCGAGAAAATGATAAATCTGGTGAGTTTTTGGGGGAGGAGGGTGGACAAGGAGCAGCCTGTTATCTAACGTCAAGCCCAGTTCTCCATGGCTCCGCAAATCTGCACTATATTACCGAACGATAAAACGCCGGTTGAAGTTTGGTTACACGTGGCGATGCTCCCGGGTCCCGTTCCACTCCCAGGAGAGCGTCCCTGAACCCTGGATCCTGAATCCTCAGTCCCGAATCCAGAAGGTTCACCCGGATATCTTAAAACGAGGGTTTAAAGTTATAACTTAGGATTAAATGGTCTTGGTGTTCCGCGTAACTCTCATCCGTATCTCTTGGGCTCGTGGCGGCACTCGGCTCGCCTTACCTCAGTGGCTTGCCTCCTCCGTTCCGTGCCATCCCACACCATTTCATTCCGGTATCACTGTTTCTGATTTCTGTCATTGGGACAGGCTCACCTGGACCAGAACCTCAAGGTCGAAAATGTGTAACGAGATTCGCTACATTCCGGAAAAAAATCACTACCGTCGCGAGGAGAAGAGTCGAGATACGTTTTTCCCTCTGTCCTGGCATTTGAAATTAGATAGTCCTGAAGGACTGGAGCGTCTCGAGGGAGTTTTATTCATAAGAAAATCTTATTGTCCCAGTTTATTAGCCCTTTCGAGTATAATCAGGTAAAATTCAGGTGAGACGGACTCGCGAGCCGTGTCGTATAACTAGCGGCAGTCAAAGTAAAGACGGTCGTAAGACGCAAACACCAATGCTCGGTCGCAAAACCTAGGAAATTCAGTTTGAAGGAATATTGTACATCGCAAGATGTTTCTTCTCGAACGATGTGACGAGTGAAACAGTTCACACCCACCAACAAATGCCTACGAAAAAAGATCGTAATCATGGTTCTACTCACTTTGGTTGAATGTGATTGAGACTGCCGATGGTGGGATTGTGGCTGTAGTCCTCGCCGCTGATCTTGACTACGCCATCGTCGACGTTCACGTTGTAGCCGTTTTCGGCGATGTCGACGAGGTCAGCGAAGTCGTCGTGAACCTCCGGCTTATCGGACTTCACCGATTTCAGTGCATTTTCGGAGGGCGTCTTGTCACCCTTGGAGGACTGGGCGGTTCCAGCGGCGTCGAAGCTCGATATTTCCTTGCTGGCGTTTGGCCGCTGCAAGAACTTCCTCCGGAAGCTATTGTAGACAGTTTCTTGATCCGGATCATCGCCTATTCTAACCCTACCGTGACTCGGAACCAAATGGTGTCCGCTGTACCCGAGGTCCATCTGAAGGTCGACGACGAGGAGGAGCGTGAAGAGAATTGCAAGAGCGCTAAGCCCGAGGATGAACCTCTCCCGAAGCCTGATCATCCTGATGGTTATCTTCATGATTGAATCTTTGGTCAGCCTAGACATAGGAACTTTGTCTTTACCGTTGTAAATCGGCGCTATATCGCCGGACTCGAAACCGTCTTCGGAAGACGAAGTAGAAGAGGAATTACGTTCGGAAGGTGACGCCGATCGACCCGATTCCACCACCTCGACGGACACTAATTTTTCACTAAACTTATTTTCACCACTCTTAAACACACGAGCCAAGTCCAAGTCAGGTTCGCAGAGGCACTCGACGCCCTTTTCGCCGGATGATAAAACGGAACTTGAACTATTACCGATACTCCGCGAATCTATCGAAGCTCGACGTGTCTGCAGGGGCGAGTTAAGCTCGCTAAATTCAATCCTATCCAGTAAAACCTCCCAGTCTATGGTCTCGTTCGACGCACTTCTGTTGCTACGACCCGTCGTCGAGTTGACAGGGCCGAAACTAAAGTCCAAGCTAAACTTTGAGTCGTCGTTCGAAGATACCGACGGTTTTCTTTCCTCGTTAAAGTCTCCGCTCAACGATATCTCAACCCCCTCTTCTCCTTCTTCTACTTCCCTCTCAACTCTTAAGGGGTTACCTTCCTTCGAAGGAATCCGGTCACCGGGTGCTGGCTTCGGATTATCGGCGCAAAGTGAGGAAAGGTGATCAGCGGGTCGAGTGTCTTCCTCGCTGACGGAAGTTTCCGTGTAAAGTAAGACTGGAAACCGATCCGAAGAAGCCGACTCCCCACCGCAGTCGCGTTCCTTGGTGTTCGTGCAACTGTTGAATTCTGCAACTCTGCATTTTATTCGCTTAACTAAAAATTCGTTTTCTGCCTTGGACGGCGACGAACGACTGCTAGCCCGTGTCGACTGGAGTCTAACGTCGTTATCAAAGACCTCGGGGTTATCGCGAATCAAACGTTCCCGTGGCCTCTGAAACGACAAGGCGTCTTCTGGCGGCGGAGAAGATTTCAACTTGCCCGCTGCAGCGGCTCCCCCGCGTCCCTTTGCTCGGACCAAATCCTCCTCGCCCGATCTCGATTCCTCAAATATTTGCGAACCCGAGTTCAACCCTTCGAAATTTCTCCGATTAACCTCCGGTGTCCGAAGAGTCGACCTTCTGGCCTCACCGCCAGGAATGCTGGACCGAATTTGGTCGGACAACCTCGACCATACGGGAGGAACGTTCTGGCGTTCCAAGGTCTCCTGACTCTCAGTTCTCCCAACGCAGAAATCAGGAACAAGCTCGTTTCTCCCGAACTTCTCCAACCTCCTGCGAAGCAATGCGCGCTCTTCGAGAAGTCTGAAGTTGTCTTCGGACCTTATAAGCTCGTCAACGTCCTCTACGGACACGCTTTTCGAGCTGGTATGACTCTCGACTTCCCGAAACAGCCTCGATCCACCGGTTATCGGCGTTTCCGGTCTCGGAAGCCTCGGACTGGCCCCGGCCGAGGACGGCTTCTCCGGTTCCGGTCCTCGGTCCGGATGATGATTTTCCTCTGTCTCCCTTCCCTGCTCCTTAGCCTCGCGATTTGCCTTCTGCACCTTGAGCCAATTCGAACGCCTCAACGAGTTTCTGGTCAGCCCCTGATCGCCGAGGGGTCTTTTCCGCGATCTTTTCCTCCTGAGAGGAGCCACTGGACGTTCCTCGCTCTGGACGCTTCCCAAGCTGTCGGAACTCTTGCTGGAAAGCAGCTTTCTCCGGAGGAGCAGCGGACTCTTCTGGATGTTCCTCACGAGCCTTTCGCAACCCTCGGCAATGTTCTCTCTCGACGACTTGACGAGACGCTTAAGGAACGAATCGTTCCTCGACAACTTCGCCGCCCTCTGGGCTTCGTGGTTCACGCTCAGTCTGTCAACCTTGTCCACCCCCTCGTCCCTTGGCACCGACGAAACTAACTCACAATCCACTGATCTCTCGGGACGATCGCCTTTGCTGACCACTATCCTCTTCGACGGTTTTATCCTGTCGCTCAAGCTCAGCTTTAGCCTTCTTCTACTCTTCCCGCATCCTGCGGACTTCGACTCCCCGTCTTTGACAACCACCGAATTGGCTATTTCCTCCAAGCTCGAAAGGCTATCTCGATATGTCTGGTGGTCTGACTGTACTCTCGCTACGTTTGAACCACTTTCGTGACATTCTTCTTTATCCAGATTAATCACCAACGTAACACCGTAACAAGCCTATAAACTGTCGGGGAAATTATATTCACCAAAGTACCTTTTACGATATAGCACGTTCGGCTCGTATTTTTTTCTTCGTTTCGTTAACTTTTCGATTATGTTGTATTGTGAAAATTCAACATATGACACTTTTCATCCGTATATATATTATCTTCTTTTCAAATTCTTTTAGTTTTAAATTAGAATCTTTGGAATGCGCGGAAATGCAGTTGGTCAGCCTTTTTAGATCGGTTGATTATTACCGGAGAATTGTAATCCTGTATGAAAGTTTCGTTTATCTCGTCGCCTCCTCGCTGCAGCTCATTGTCAGCTCAACTCGTTACCTGGATCCTCGTCGCGGAGACTATTCTCTGAAAAATAAATAAAAAATAAGGATAGTTAGTTGAATCGCATATAATAAACTGGCGAGGAGTAAATAGAAAAAACTTGGAGGAAGGCATTCGCGACGCTGGTGGAAGACGGAAACCTCTTCATCTCCATTTTCGCCGCCCTGTACTCAAATACCCCAGATAGCAACACATAAAATCTCTATTTACAAGGTATGTATGTACACAAATAGTGCCTAACTGCCGTTCGCTCGCATCTTTGTGGTTATCACCCAACAGTTATCGTTAAAAAGTGCACAAGAATTCCGGGAGCCCACGATTCAAGATATCGGACTTCGATTCAGAGGTCGATTCTTACTGAGATTTCACGATCTAAATTTACGAGATATGCAGATACGCGCGTGTCTCTATGATGGGGGATTTTGATAAGAAATTCTTGCCCTCCTTTAAGAGAGGAAAAAACAAGGAATTTCTCATACGGAAAATCCGTAGTTTGGCGTTTTGAATGTGCGTTTATAAATTTGTGGTGTTTACATCAAATTTATGCTTTGGAAATATTAATTTAGGTTAAAAAATTTGAATGACTTTTTTTTTTTTTCATTCAAATCAATATTTGTGGGTTTCAAAAAGTGGGAGTAAAAAACTAGAATGACTGTTTGATAAAAGGACCAAATTGTCGAATTTTTAAAGACGTGAAAATCTAATTCGTACAATTATCAAATTGTGGAAAGCCCGAGTAAAGTAAATTGAAAATTTAGGAAGTCCAAATACAGATATATATATAGGCAAAATATAGAAAGATCAAAACCATATACTCAAGACGAATTCTGACCACTCTACTTTTTTACGTCTCAGTACTTGAACTTTCTACATTTTTAAATTCTACAAAGTAAATTTTCGTCTAGTTAAAAATACGATATTGTGGCCCTTCAATTTTTTCATCATTCTATATTTTTAAATTCTCGTAAAGAGATTTGATATTCCGATTGAAATCGCATCAATTCGAGGCTTCGTTTCAAGTTATTTTTATTTAGATACTTGTTTTCAGACATCGATAAATAACCGAAATCGCGTCAACTTGAAGATCGACATTTCGCAACATAAATTCAAGGTTATCATCAGCAACAGCAGCAGCAGCAGCAGCGGCGTATAGAATCAGGGATTTGATTCTGTAATACACCGCGACCAATCCACTGTCGTCTACGAGAAGATCCGCGCGGATCCACGCTCTCCGGAGCGTAAAATTGCCTTCCTGTTTCCGGATTCGAAATTCAAACAGACTTATACAAGGTAGAGATACACGGGGGGTTAAATTCTATACGCGCGATGCATTAGCCGCAGTCGAATCCGTTGACTTTACGTCATCTATACGCACGCTGTTACATATTATGTTACATATACATTCGATATGTCAAACTCTTGTAATTAACCGTCACGGTTGCGTAGTTGCACGATTGCGTACAAGATACAATTATAAATACGATAGCGTAACTTTGTTACTGTCTATCTGTAAACAGCACGCAATGTCAAAGCGTGTCGGCACGTACAAAAAATTAACGTGAGCGATTTGATTCTGATTGGAAAAGTAGGTATATGGTAAAAAAAAAAAAAAAAAAAATAAATACGAGAAAGCTGGGCGAAATTTGATTAAATTAAAACGAAGTATGAGCTAATATCGGGGGACGAGCAATAAGTTGCCTGAGAGATAGATGGAGAGATAAAAAGATAGAGGGAGAGAGAGAGAGAGAAAGGCTCGTTCGTTTCCGACGATAATTTATTACGGTGGCTCTGAAAGAATTGGAAGAAGAAGGTGGCGCAAGTTGATATTGTGATAAAAAGCGATTCCCTTCCCCGCATCGAAAGTTGTTTGGTTGGAAATAATTTGAAAATTTCATTATACTATGTGAGGTAGGTGTGATAACGTACATTGCGCTATGTGATTGGATAGTGAACGGTGATTGCACATTTTTAGGAAAAAATTATATCATGCGCGAGTACACGAGTTTGACCAACATACACTGTAGACTCGACAGTATTGAATAAAGAAAATGACAAGAAGTATTGATTCCTCAACTCAGCAAGATCCTCGAGACGTATATTTAAGGGGTGGGTTGATGTTCCGAATTTCAAAAGTTCCGAAAGCGCCTAATTCTGAATTATTTGGTGGATAAATTTGAAGTAATGAAATTAAACTTTTACGAAACAACGAAGTTTCGAATGATCGGAAATCCGACAGCTCAAAGTTCCGAAATTTCAAGTTACGACAGAGCAAAGTTCCGAAAAGCAAAGTTCCGATAGAGCAAAATTTCGAAAATTGAAATACCATCACACAGTGCAGTTTAATCAACGAGTGGGTGCAAAAGATCAGAAAAACCGAAAATCAGAATGACCAGAATTCCGAACGTAAAAATATCGAAAATCGAAAACAAAGAAAGGTCAAATTTGTGAAATTTCACCAAGTCATAAATTCGGAATTTCGATGTTACGAATTTTTAAATTTTCTCATTTTGCATTTTCGGAACTTTGATGTATCGTCAAAGTTTGATATCTTCACTTCAAGTTCCACCACCAAAAAATTGGCAATTTGTCGCGTTCGGATCATTTAAATTCCAGAATTTCGACCCAGCTCCATACCAAAATGAAGTGGATAAACTTTACCGGGAATGAACTGAGCCACCAGAACGCTGGTACTTCTGGATACTGCTAATTATACGTAGGTGAACTCGGAGGTAAATTCACTAGGAATATAATTATATATAGGGATCGGCAAGGAGAGATTCACGGGAAGTGATGTTGATGGCGGTGGTTTCCATTTCACGTTAGGATGGACGGCGACCCAGCCACCCGTTCTGGATACCCCAAAGGCCTCCCATGTTCCTCGTACAAATCTAATCAGTCCTTTGCGAATAAACCGCCTCGCCCTGATGCTCTGTCGCACCAATTTCAAATTAACTTTCAAAATCCACACGAGATACGATGACGCGCGACTTGACAAGCGCCAGTTCATACCTGCGGCGCTATCAAAGAGTGGGAAAAAAATTTTGGAATGATTTTAACGAGCCAATTAAAGTCGCAAAGACGAATCTAAAAGCCGGGATTCACGGTGATCGATCAAAATTTGATGCAGCTTGTCTTTTCATTCTATCAGCAAGAAATGTATTGGAATAGAAAATTTAGGCAAAGAGATACATTATCATTCCAATCTTTCGTTACGATAACGTTACACTAACTTCAACATCGTGCAAATAGCGAGACATCGATTTTCAATAAGATCAATAAAATTATACGCCAAGTGTCGCAGGCGAAAAAAAAAAAAAGAGAGTGAAAGAAAGATAGTCGCTACGTTGATAAATGATAAGCTCGATGAAAAGAGATTGATTCGTTACGTGTTACACGTCGGAATTACCGGCAGTAGCTTGTAGTTTTGATCGACAGTGAAAAATAGCCGAATATTTTATTTATACACTCAATTCCCAATACATTGTACATCGGTTATTACTCGCGCGATGAATTATAACAAAGCGAATCGAATTCACAGCCAAACACTTTCTCCATCGTGAAATTTTTACACAAGAATACAAAGCATCCGCCGTATTTAGAATCAACTCGAATCAATGAATACATCGACGATTGTGATCAGTTTCCGGTGTCCATCTTGTTTCCTCTTCGTCTGATTTTCGATGCATTTAGCACAATGCGCGTACTCGCCTCTGTGAACATGTCTCAGTAAATAGGTGAAATCATGCCGCTTTGATTCTCTTTGATCAACTTGATTCACGAATTCATGGTTCCAGAGTAGCCCGACTGATGATCACCAGCAACTGAACGTGTAATTAGCGTGAAAATCACCTGACCAAACTTTTTCAAAAAAACATTCTCGATACGTTTGTGAAACTTCAAAGGCTAACGATTACGGTCAAACTCACAGAGTAACGTTAAATGGACGTATGGAACATAGTCGCGCAATGCGAAACTCAACTTCAGATCAGAGTGTTAATTAAAACGCTGGCCAAAAAAGCTGCCGACGCTTTTTCCACACGTATCATCGCGGCGGTATAAACATTTAGCTAAATGAACGTTCGACTATTACTAGCGTTTTTGAAAATTTGAATCATTATAAACGATGCTCCGAAATTTGACGCGAGTTGAAAACGATTATTAGTTTCGGTTTCTTCATTTATCTCTGTCATCTGTAGTGATGTGCGATTAATCGATTATCGATAATCGTTTTTCCTATTAATCGATTAAATAACGGTTTCGATTCATCGAAGTTTCCTCATAATAATTGTGTAGTTCATGCCTGGTCTACACGCTTTGATTACGTTGGTGCGATAATCAAGATACAGATTATTACAGGGCATCAGAAAGCGAGCGATCAATTACACGATCTGAATGAACATCAATAAATAGCCGACACTCGACTCAACCGCTCGGAAACATAACCTCTTCACGTCTATTTCTTGTCGGCACGAAGTAGTAGGAAGAAAACACTCTTCGAGTTGAATTGCCTGAGTGCGATTTGAGCGCCTCTTGCGGAAAAAAGTGAAATTTTCGCTATAATACGTAAAATAAGCAGGGCGGTGATCCTAACCTATAATCGGAAAACCGTGCTGTAAACATACTTCATAAATTCTTAAAACACGAATTTGAAGTGAGGGAAAACCGAGTAATTGCTTTTCCAACCTCAACTGACATTAATTCGTAATATGAAGGGGGGAGAGCGGGGCTTATACCGCAAGAGGTGTTTAAATCGCACCTTGACAATAGAATCCCTGTAAAACAGAGTCCGATCAATGGCCTCCATCTTGGCCGCCATTTTCTGACGAACCGAAATTGTGGCAAGTTTTAAACACGTAGCTAAGAACGTCGATGTTAGATGATGAAAATATTGCAATATTAGCTTAAAATATGTTTAGTCATTGATATCAACGTTTTTAGCTACGTGTTTAAAACTTGCCACAATTACGGTTCGTCAGAAAATGGAGGCCAAGATGGAGGCGATTGACTGGACTCTGTTTTACACGGACTCAACTTGACAATTCCTCTTACGTTGCCCCAAAAACTCGACGAACTTTTGAGCCGAGCGCTGCTTTATCGTTGTCTCCTTTCCACTAAACCGTGGTTGTCAATTACACGATGGAAGTCGATGATAATATTCACATATTCGCCCCAGTTTTAAAATTATACCAATCATGGTGTGAAAAAAGATAGCGATCTCGAAAATCTCTGCTCGAAGAAAAAATCGTACACCCGAATCTAGAACGATAACTAAAACCTCTAGCCGCTGTTCGCACGCTATGTTTATATATACGAAGCGTTATTTGGCGCACGCAAAACATTCCAAATCCGATATCAATCGATCCGCTCAATTATATACAGTTATAATCAGGGCAATTGAGGAACATTACTATATTTACATATTATGACAAAGTGAGGTTAGTTACACGTCCCTATTATCATTAGTCGACATAAATGTACCAATATAATCATAGCGTGTCGATTAATCGATTAATAAAAAAGTAGACTAGTCGAAATCGTCGATTAATCGATTAATTGGCAAAACGATTAATCGAATAATCGCACAGCGCCAGACAGTTATATAATATAGAAGCTTATCGTTAGAGAGTGACATGTGTGGAGATCAGAATCACTCGGCACTGCTGACGTAGGGTTGTTCAAACTTTGGCATCGTTATGAATTGCGTGGTATTCAAAAAGCGGGCAGAAGTGCCTTCATTCGTCTATACATAGGTTACATATATCATCAAGTTTTGAGAGTACTTGACCCGACTCACTTAGCACGGATTTATCCGGCGTTGAACTCTGACGCGGAGTAAGTTATTAGAGGCGGAATGGTTCGGTGATAATTCGCGATGACATATGGGACGGAAAATATCTGTTCCAATAGAAAACTAAGAAGCCTAACTTGCGTGTGTTGAAGTAAGAGGCGGATAAATGAGGAAAGAAAACTGAAATGAAATGTAAAAATATTATAAGATCCGAAGGATATTTGTGGAGCATGAATCAGCTGAAAATATGATTCCACGAGTGTGTTCTATAAATATTGCCCACCAGTTGAGCCACTTTTTGTGCAACTTGTGCCGCTACATAGGAAAGTTGGAAAGACGATGTCGGTATTTTTCTGACAAAACAAATACTGGCATTTACACGTCAAGACGGTGAAATAAACATTTTATTGACAAAGTGGAGGAGGAAAACATAATAAACAAACAAACAGCATGAGTAAAAATATTTTTTCACTAAACCTTTCCGACTTTGCCTGTATAAATCCCCGCATCTTTTATCCGATCCACTAATCGATCTATGTATTATAATTCCAGGGAGAGCTTATTCGTTTCGCACAATCACGGATTGGACAGATTAAGTCGAACTAAATCTGAGCCGGCATCGCTTAACCTCCGAACTCTGAGGGCCTAAGTTGAATTTATTCTAACCCAATCTGACCTGCCTTCATACCCTGGCAATCCCGGCAGACTCGTTAGCGATACGAATGTAATATAACCGTCTCTCCATCAGAATGTGGATAGATAGTTATCAATTTCTAGTTCTCGTATTTACAGCTAAAACCCTGCAGCGATAATTTCAGACAAGCTCAAATCGTTTCAATAATTTTCTACCGTGTATATAAATTCTTCCAAACGATTTCAAATTGTTTCAATCGTAAACTATTCAACATTTAAATCATTCCATTTTCGATTTTAAAATATAATTCCAATGCGTGAGGTAGATAGTTGAAATTGAAGAGAGTAAAGTTCGTAACGTTAATTTAACGATTCGTTTTTAGGATCCTCTCAAATTGAGTAATCTATTTTTAAAAAGCAAAGTGTGTTCAGATTTAAAAAATTAAACTCCTTTAAAGTCGTTCTAAATTTTCAAAACAATGATTTTAGTTTCACTATTTCATCATATCAACGTTACTAATTTCAATCTGGTTGAAATTTTGATTTTATCAAGATTTACGATTATGAAGTTAGCAACGTTACGGTAACGATTCATGTATAATATTTAGTAAACGATGATAAACAATACATACTCTTATTTAGAAAAGAACCGACTCCTTAAAAGTTATTCCAAAATTGTGCAATAACGATTTTTACAGCTGATGGTTCGTTACGTTAAAGGATAACACCACACACCTAAAAAATGCACCGTTTTTATTTATTTTTTGATATAAGAGAAGAAGGTAATACAATAATAATATTCGAGGAAGTTATTAGGCATACATTTAAGTAGAATAGAAAAAATTATTATCAACAAATATTCAAAAATGGCGATACTGAAGACATTCGCCCGAGACATGCAGTGTAACTTGTGCAAATTTGAAATTGAAAAAAGAATCACTTAATCTACATATTAGTAGCTACAAAAATACGTAGGGAGTTTTCGCCAAGTTAATTTAAACATTATTTATTAGCAAATAAGTGCCCTTTTTTTGGTCGAAAATTGAAGATTCTCATTCAAATACTAGCGAATTACACCAAAATCAATATTTTTAAAATCCCCTACGTATTTCCCTAGCTGTAGACATGTAGATTAAATAGTGTTTTTTTCTTTCTATATTCAAATTTGCACCAATTACACTGCTTGTGGCAGAATTCAACATGTCTCCGTTTTTAAAAAATATTTGTCGGTAGTAATTTTTTGTATTATACTTAAATATATGCCTAATAACTTCCGTAAATATTATTATTTTATTACCTTTTGTTCCGTCCAAAAAAAAAAAATGATCAAAAAAGCGCTTTTCTCTTCTTTTTACAGTGGTATTACCCCATAACCTTACTAACTTCAGCCTCATTGAGTTTCTATAATTTTATTGGAATCATTTTCCATGCACAAGAACAAAACTATCAAATAAGTTAGTATCATCGATACATCGACATACAAATAAGTATGACATTACGAGGTAAACGTCGATGGCTAATTGGTAATCCAGGCCTTTACCTGTTGTCATACAGTTGATGTAAACTTGGAAGCGCAAAGCTTTCAAGGTAAGACTATATATAACGATGTCATATCGTGTCCTAGAGGGTAATTTTACACTCTCAAGTTCAGCCAAGAACCTGCGAGCACTAGAGATATTGATCAATTGCAATACAACACTTGATGATCAAAGCTTTTTACAATGATTTAATCAAACGTTTCACCCTTTATTTAATTATTTATTTATTCTCAACGGGAACATTTTATTCACTTTTTATTTTTTAAGATAAAATTGCCTGGCCGAAAATGTTTGCACGATTTTTGTTCAACCTCCGGTACTTTCCTCGTTGTAACAGTCAAGAAAGTTTTTATGACAAATTATTTGAGAAACGAAAATTCATCAAAAATTCGATCAAGTTTGATTTTTCCAACAATTGGTTCAATCAACCTACGCAGCCTTGACTTGAAACTTTATCCCTAACTTTTCGAACGAAGTGTGTTCCCGATCATCGCTCTCATACGCCTTTCTTCACTCTCTGAAAAGCTTGTTATTTCGCTTAAACGATTAAGGAGCAGAAAAAAAAGCGAAGAGAGGAAAAACACACACAGGCATGCACGTGCGCACACACAGCGGACAAAAAGTGAAAATTGGAAAAGTTAGTTTTTCACTCGTGTTGAAAAACGAGAAAAAGAAACACGAAAAATACGAAGAAACTACTCTCAACACTATCTACAATACATATTTGTGTGTGTTTGTACGTGGCTGAAACTTTCCGGAGTGAAAAATTCCCTTCTTCGTGTATATACGTGTATAACATGTTTTCTTTCCAAATTGAAAATAAGATTTTGCATTTTTTCAATTTCCTTGAAGGCGGCGTTTCACGCAGGTAAATAAAACTTTTACGTAATTATAAAAATGAAGATTCTAATTTTATTATTTTTTCACGAGCATATATATATATATATATATATATATATATATATATATATATATATATATATATATATATATATATATATATATATATATGTATCTTACTCGCGATGCTAATATTATAAGTTTTTCAACCGCGGTAATTGATCATAAATAAGTTTCAGTATAACGAAGTAAAGATAAATCGCTGCAACTAACTATAATAGACACAATTTCGATGTGGCATTAATCTCCCAGTCAACCGACCCTTGGACTTTGACGTTCACAGTTATGTCTATTATACCGTTTGTATATACATATATGTACCTAAAGCCGGTATATTAATAAAGAGAAATACACTGATAATTTCCTATGCAAACCGTGTATCATATATACTCGTTCCAATTTCTCTCTACACGTGTATAAAAGTATAATTTTCCCATGTCATTCGCCCGGAAATTTCATTCGCTGTAAAATCACATTGCCAATTAGTAAAAAACGCAAATAAAATGAATGTATAATGCGATCGGGATAAAAAATAAAATTTTTAATCTGACCTGAATTTCATACGTTCTTTATTATTATGATTATCATGCAAAGCCGAAAGTAATTCCGAGTACCCTTTAGGTTAAATAATCCATTTCAGACTTCTGGACAACGTCATAGTCGAATCACATGCTGCTAGGCACATAAACCAGTCTCTGATTTATAAGGCATAACAATTATCGAGCTATATATAATATATATATATATATATATATTTAATGTGTCACTTTGCCAGGATTTTCGCCCGAGGTAATCGGGTAAAGACCTGTTGCATGAAATTCCTTGTCGACTTGCATACTTTCGGTTAATAGCTCTTTCTGTTTTTGCAGAAATGAAACTTGAACTGGATAGAAGAATGTCTGAGCGATGAGGAAAATGGATCGTCGTTTAAAAAAAGGGATAAAATATTTTGGGATTCGCGTGTACGATTTAAAAAATAAAAATAAAAAAAAAAAAAAATTAGAATTCATTCGGTGATAATTTTATTATCGGCAATACGTGCGAGCGAATGCAATACGCGTTTAGGTGTCGTCGAACAGGTATTATACCGTGGATCATACATATTTTCGGCGCGAGTTAAAAATATACCGCTGAATAATTATCGTCCGATTATGAAATCGCACGTTCTTTACGAGCGTGCACGATGTGTTAATACAGAGAGAGAGAGAGAGAGACAGAGAAAGAGAGAGAGAGAGAGAGAGAGAGAGGAGAAACGAATAGGCGTAAAATATGTAAATTTTCTTTGAATATTTCAAGAATACATATTGAATAGAAATATTTTTCATCGAATCTTCTACGGCAGTAAATCAATTTTCAATCCAACCGTGTTTCACTATTTTCTTACATAAGATGGAAACGTCAAGTTATCGTATTTGCATGAAATTATTAATTAAATTTATAATACACATTACGCAGAAGATTTAGACATCGTATTTTCAACAATTTCATGCCGCCGAATCTCCATTTTTCTCCTGAAAACTTTCGCGAACGATTATTGACAGTAAATTTGCATAAGTAAATTACGCTGTTCCAATGCATTCCCGTACAATTTTCCACGATCCGAGTTACGGAGAAAAGTTTTTTACCCTCCGATTCGGTTTCCTTTGAAATTCCTCGTTTCTTCAACTCGCCTTTCTTAAAACTCGTTTTTTCTCGCAAGGAAAATAAAACAGGATGTAAAGAATGAGGAGAAAAAAGAATCGCCAATTCAAGTTGACGCCATTGAATTGTAATAATCACGAAGTTCGACAGAATTTCTCCAAGTTATCCGCAGATATGAGCGAATATCTCTCTGTCAAAACGGTTCGAAAAATACCAAAAATTATACCAAAACCGGTATATATCACAGATGCCTAAAACTTGTAATATGTTCAATTTCTCCATCGCTGTGTACTTCACGAGCCAAACATACATTACATACATATCTCCGTATAAATACATACATCAACGAGAGATTGTTCATACAAAAGTATCCACGAATCTCTGAAAAATGGAGCAATCAGTGCTAATGTATACACGAAGTATGAACGGCATAGATACATAGGTAAAATATTGACAACTATAATGAAATAGCATCGGTAGCGCAAACTAATTTGAAAATTGCAAATACCGCGAACAAGTTACGCAACGTTGATTAATTATAGAAAATTTTTTAACAAGGTGTCGCGAAATTCAGTGAAATTTTTTAATCCCGCAGGTATGGAGTATAAAATATTTTATTCGACCGTCAATCCATATTGTTGCTTGTGTTACAGTCACACCACGCTTCAAGTTTCCGCAAAATCAAAGTTATATCTCAAATCGAAGCTTAGCAACGGCATCGGTGAAGGTAAATAAGATTTTGACAAAAGCCTCGGACAGATGAAAGATCGAATTATCGAAATTATTTCCACTCTCGCTATCTCTCTCTCTCTCTCTCTCTTTCACGTGACGTAAATCATACAAACATAACAAAAAGAACAGACTAAAACTCGAATGAAATTCAATGTATAATACATGATAATGACAGCATACTTTAATTGTTCCGAGAAAGCAGAATTGAATCATTTTACAGACGATGATGATATATATGATATCGAGAACGAAGAGCACCACTTAAAAGCTCTCGTACAAGTTTTCCTCGTCGAAGAATTCAAAGGGGAAAAACAAAAGACGAAAAATTAAAAAATAAACATACAAAAAAAAAAGCTCTCCGCACTATCTGCATCCCCTGTGCATCAGTGGTCGAAGAATTTCCATTATATAACAAGATAAGCGGATAGACGCGAGACAAAGTCTGGAATGCATTCAAGAAAGAAAGAAGGGTCGGTACGGTTCTTACAATCAGTAAAGATAATCTTCGTCCAAGTGACAGTTATTATATTATCTATGTCTCAAGTCTACCACTTATGGCTAGACATTTATCTCGAGATGGTAAAGAGTCGCAGAGAGTGATCGACGTCTACAAGGTGGTAAAAATCTCTGTAATTAGCGTTACGCGTGTTACAAGAAAGTCAATAGCAGTGGCGTAGTTGTGCCGATGCAACGAGTAGCTAGGTACGAAAAAAAAAAAAACAAAAATGATATGACTTGGGCTTTCAACAAAAAGCAGATACACAACTCCACAAGCAAGATATAAAATAAAATAAATAAATAAAAGTATCGCGAATTGAGCCCAGGCGACTAGAATTATTAAAACTTTTTACGTTGAATACGTAATTTGACAATATTTTATATCGGAATGAACCGAATTTCATCAAACTTTTCGTCGGCCAAAAGATGGACATGTCTCGAAATTCATCGATGACTTCGCGAACGCTAAATCTCGAATGAAGATCTATTAAAAATTATAAGTATTAAAAATTAATTTAGACTGAGAGAAATTTTTAGTTCCGGTTATCGCTCAGTCCTTAATTATTTTCATTTTTTACCACGATCGAAAAATATAGTTCCAGGTAGAAAATGAAAATTAGTTTTCTAGCCGTTACCGGAAAGTCTAGCATCCGTTACTATTCTTTCTCATTACGATCACTGTTGCTATATTTTCTTGCAACTGTTGCGAAAATTTAATGCTCGTGCAACGATAAATTGACGTTGAAGCCTTGTTTAACTAAAAAAGTAGAGTAAACCGAACAAACTGATTTTGCGTTGCAATTACCAAAAAAGGATCGACGATAGCGCAAAATGGTTACGCGTATCTCGTTTTTCGTAATTCCAACAATATTCAAACAGTTCTTTTAACGATACCTGTTTTACTCAACTTTTCTAGTCACTAAAACAAATGACATTTTTCTCGGTGTAATGTTGTCTTTTTTTCACCACATGTTATACATTGTTTCATGTATAAACTGTAATTAAAGATTAAAGATTAATTGCAGTTTTAGTTTTGATTCGTTTACAATGAAACCCAACTTTCACAAGTCTGCTGTCGATTTATCGTTTCCGCCTTAAATTTTTTTCGCATTTGGGCCCGTAAAGCCTAATTCCGGTACTGCTCAAAACCGGAGAAAGAATTTGAAAAAATATTATCAGAATGGTATTACTTTTTTTTTCTCAAAAAGTTTATCGAGTTGGAAATTGAAATTGAGACAAGTTGAACGTGAAACTTGTTGCGTTAGCTAAAACTGCCCACTTTCTACAAAAATAAAAAAAGAAAATGACAAAATTGAGAAGAGCTACTAAAACCACCTCACGAGAAAAGCCAATCACCAAGTGCAGTCGGCACTTAAAAGTAGTCAGGTTGAATCTGCAACAGTGCGAGTACAGTAAAAGCAACCGACGGAACTTGAGACACGAGGTTCAAGTTCGATAAACATTCACAGAGTTGAGCCGAAACTCTCGAATTCGGTTTAGAATCTAGTATCGAACCAAGTTCATCGGCGTACACAGAAGCAGTGAGCACACATTTGTACCCCGAGTTGAATACACCGAGCCTAAGGAGAGAATCTCTTCGGCGGATACTCCGGTGTTAGGAGGGAAGCGTGCGATGTAGAGAAATGAAGAGCACCGAGAGTGAGACCGAGAGAAGGATAAAGAGAGTCCGACTCAAGGGGCGGGTATTAAAATTTAATAGCATGTCCTCGTTTCCCCGCAAGATGTTCCGATGGGTTTTATTTCTCGTATATATAAACGACACCTAGATTTCCCCGGCCAGCCAACAGCTTGTAACTCCGTTGCTGCATCACAGGAGGCATCTAGGCGGTTGGTTCTTACAACGCTCGTTGGCTGGCAGAATGCCCTCAGGAGTCCGAAAATAATTCGTTTACGAAACTGTTGAATAGTAAACAGAGAGGCATGAAAAAAAAAAAAAAAAAAATTATCCACCAAGCAACGGAGAGCAGAAGTTTACACACACACACAATCATTTACTACTACGGCGGAAAAATCTCTCCTCTTCGGTTTTCCTTATACGGTTATAACCTCAGACCTGAAAACCCGATCTCTTTTCGTCAACTGCTCTCTGCGGCGTTGTTTTCACTGCATGTCAACTAACCGCGTAAGCTAACACCACTATCTATGCATACGTTTCATATTATAAGATGGAAACAATTTGTTTTTTTGCAACACCTGCATGGAAAGTCCATTTTTACGCACCATTTACAAGCACCGAAAGTAGTCTTTTATACACATGTGCGGGAAAAACTTTCGCGCATTGCTAGCGGTGTGAGAAAAAGACGGTCGCGCTTTTATCCACAGTTGCGCATTTCGCAAACAGCTGCACTAGCGCCACCGACGGAATAGTTTGTCACTCTTTGCTATATATATATATTTTTATATATATTTAAATGAAAACTTTGAAATGGCCAGCGACACCTTTTAAAATTGAGCTAAAAATTTTTCCAAACTGGAGAGTTTTTTTCTCAGTAAATAGGTCCTTCTAAGGCCATAGATTCGATAGGTTAGTTTTTTTGGCCATATATATATATGGTGACATTTTTATTGCACAGATAAAATATGTTCTTCTTTTTTTATTATTCTTCTCTCTATCATTCCAATTATTTCCAAAAAGAAAATGTCGTATAGGCGTCGATAAAGACGAAAAATCCGACAGTTTTATCGGCGGCAACTTCCTAAATCCAAAAGTTTTTCATATTTGTCACCCGGTTACCGGCCTTATTTCCTTTCCCCGCATGATCCTGCGGGAATTCTGAATCAAAGTTTAAAGCTTCTTAGAATAATACCTGGTATTTAAGGGGACTGTAGAGGTTCGAGATTTTGAAACTTTGCGTGAATTTGATTGTTTGTAACAATGGCACAAATGATTACAAACGGCTCGTACTCTCAGGAGTATTTATTGTCATATTTGCGAATAATTTTATTGCATGGCATCGTTCCAAGGTCAATAATATGAACGATCCAACGTAATTAGTCCAACGAGGTAAAATTGAGTTTTACCACGATTCCAACCGAACGGATAATTCAATCCGGACTATCTTTGTCTGGATCTCTTTATTGGACCCCTCTCTATAGATCCCCCCTTGAAATGTGATCCCTAAAAAATGTTGTCACGACTTTGTGATAACAAATGTCCCGATTCCTTCTTAATATTGCGTTTTTTGATCGCCATTTTTGTATTTTTCGTCTGATTTTCAATTTTCCAGGGGGAATCTGTAGAGTGGGGTCCAATAAAGAGATCCACACAACGAGACTCCCGATTGGATTACCAATTTGCTTGAAATCGTGGAACCTGAGAACCATGTCATACGATATAATCGTTCACAAATATGCCAATAAAGACCCGTGAAAGTACCATGAGCCAGTTACATTAATTCGTCCCATTGTTACAAACAATCAAAGTCACGCAAAGTTTGAAAAACTCTAACCTCTACAGTCCCCTTAAAACTCAGGTAGATGTAGATGAACAAAAATTGACAAAAAATGCTCCAAATTTTCTTACTGCCGATTGTTACCACCCGTTTTTGAGTTTGGGGTCATCTAATAACAAGAGGTTACATGCAGACTTGAATGGTCTGTCTGCCTTTGGATACAACGTGCCGCACGGTGCAGTGAGAGGATAAATACAACGGGAGGAGATGCAGTGTAAGCATCAGAAGAGAAGGAGGAGGAAGAGGAGGAAGTGCAGTTGAAACCAGAAGCGAAAGGGTATACAGGCGGGCTTCTGGAAAGGCGGAAGGCATAGACGTTTCGTTTCGTTTCGTTTCGTTTCGTTTCGTTTCGTCGGTGGCGGCGCAGCGGTGGCGTGGGTGTTAACCCAGATGCTGAATTCTTCAAAAAGTTTTGCATCCGAATGCACCGCGTACCGAGATATGTATTCACTGGGGATCCGCCCCGCGCACAAGCGAGGATATTCCGCGTTTTTCCTTGTCCGTAAAAAATGAATCAACAAAACCACACACAAAAGTAACCACTGCGGCATAAATTGAAGGGGGGGGATTCCTTTTAATCCTATCCACTTTCCCGCAGCGTATTTTCGAATTTATTCAGAAAGCTATGTAGAAAACTTGCGATATTTTCCTCCTCCTTTCTCCCCCACCGCTGATATTTGCGCTTTGTGTAACAAGCACGCGGTTATACGTATCTCGAATTTATTTCGAAAGCTCGCCTTGACTTTCCGCATTCCGCAGGTAATTTTCTGAAGTTGTAATCGATAGCGAAATGCCGTTGTTGATGGTACGATCGTAAAGAGTAAAGATCGTCAAGAAACATTCCAAGGCTGAGTTACTCGTGTCCGTTTCGAACGAGTTCCAATCACCGATATTTACCCTAGCCACCGATCATCGGATTCGGAATTATTGAAACCCGTTCGAGACCGAATCGTCGCACGTTCTTCGTTCGAACACCTGCCAGGGGTTAAGTTTGCCGACTTCTTGGCGATGTCAACGTCATTCCTGAGGCATGCCGGTGTAGGTGAACGATCGAGGAAAAGGCAGCGCGAGCATTATTTATTACAGAGACTGAAAGCGTTTCTAGGTTTCCGAGGGTGTTCCTATGGTTATGGTTATAATGGCTTATTCGCGACGCCTCGATATCGACATTCGTTCACCTCACCCATTATATTCACCCCTGGGTAATTGTACCGGTCTCAATACCGATGCTCCGTACCGTGGTGTTTGTACATCACGGCAGCCGAGTGCTGCCTCAGAACTTGGAAATATCTATACAGCTCATACCTGCATTATAATACTCAGAGCAATGAACGTCTTTGCACCTGTGATGAGGTAGTTTAGCTAAACGCCTACACCGTTGCGCAAACACCTTTATCAACAGCCCGTCAGGTTGATGGTACAATTGCCGCGCTATCGAGTCGTGTTGCAATTCGCAGACGGATAACACAAACGACCTTATTGACGCCAAGTGCCGCTGACTTAATGCGATCGGACAACATGGAAAAAGAGATGAAAATGAGAGAGACCGTGACAGAAACATCGAGTACGTTACCAAATTTCACTGTAAGCTACTGATCGGCGTTTGATAACGATAAAGACAGTAATCTGGAAATTTTGGGCTCGCCGATTACAAATCTGAAATGAAAAATTCAAAATGGCGGATCCAATACGGCGGACGAAAGTTTCAAATGTGATTGAATCCGGTCGAAAAACTTCGTCCAAGGATTTTACAGGTCACTGATTGGATTCGTCATACTGAATTTTCATAATCTGATTTCAGAATCGTTATCACCCAACCCGAAAACCTCCCGGACAGAATTTTTTTTTCCGGTTTCGATCGAATTTGAAATTATCGTCGGCCATCTTGAATTGTTTAAATCCGAGTTCAAATTCGCGTGATTCAAAGGGTGAACCACGGCATGCCGTCAGAGACTTCGGAAAGTCGAAGGTTTCGCGTATCGTATACGTACGTAAAGGTGGGCATGGAAAAATGTGGCATCGTTCGTGGCGTCGAAAACCACTTTCTACGACCGAACACTTCGGTAAATGTGCCTACTCCGTTTATACATGCATGCGGTCGAACTGCATGCCTATATGCTGTGCGATACGTCAGGTTGAAAAACGGACCGAAATTATAACGAGTATGCGAGACCTTCGTATGCGGACGCACGTCTTCCTCGGGGATTATCATGGAAGTCGGGGGTGAAGCTGGCTAAGGAGAAGACAAACTTCGTGCCTATGCAGAACACGATTAGAATTAGTTTGTAACTCAGGGCGCAAGTGTAGTTCCTTTGAATATTACGTACAAATCGTATAACCCACGATTCCCACCGACGGAAGAAGTAAACTCGGTTTTATCACGACCCGTATCCCGGAAAATTTTTAAAACTTCACTAGATTTTCGTATTATATCCATAGAAATGTCGAATTTTCTTTCATGGTCTCAATTTTGTACCGATTGGTAGTTAGATTGACGGTTCAATCGTTCCAACACCCGTTACAGAAAGTTGCGAATAAATGAAACGATAATATCGGACTCTATCGCAAGTTCAAAGCTCGGCTTTTCACTCTGATTAACGAACTGTCCACATGTAGAAATCGGAGAATTCGAACGAAGCGTTATAAGGTATTGGATTGGAATTCGCGATGAAATTAACGATTGCAAAGTGTGCTTGATATGTTGTGCAAGTTTTCTGCTCATTTTCTCTTATCCACGGAAGTATTCCAACGAACATTTTACATTTTCGTTTAGAAAATGATTTGAAAAGTACGATGTGGTATAAAGAGAGTAGAGACCAGCTTCGTGGATTTAACAGTATGAGAGAAGAAAGAGCGCCTAATTTGAATACAGTCAGTCAGTCAGAGATGTTTGCAAGTGGTACCAATCGCATGGAGTATAATGTAATAAACACCATCCCACGACGAAACTGTTTTGGAATAAGTTGTATAACGTGCACTAGACACTCGTTTAGAAATTGACGAATAACCGCGAGCAGATATTCAAGGTATCTGGACTCCGCCGAACAGCGTTAAGTAGTTTCCGTGAAAGTGAAGAGGACAAGTCGACATTATCACTCGACTAAACGAGACGGCTATGCATTCTTGGATGTGTGATTTACGACCAGATCGCATAACGGATGTGAAAACGTGAAAATGTGAAACGTGGTTATCGGTAAAACGACAAAGAGCGCGAGTCGAAGGGGAAAATGATTCGGATTTAACGATCACTGTGAAATACAGTCGAGTGTATTGTTAAAAAATCATCAAGTTGAAGCTATCGGCCCCGGAGTTGATTAACAGCCTGCAATCTTGTTGTTACCAAAAAAAAAAAAGGAAAGAGGCAATCAAATACTGCGGTAATAAAAATTCTGTCAAATCTCATGACAAGCTAATACCTTCGGATAACACAGGCCTGCGGTTGTTTTCCTCTGACAAAACTGAGCAGTAATTTCGGTAGGAATCAGGTACGAATATATATGAGTCAAAATATTTTTAAAATTATGCGACGTTAATTTTCTGAGAAACATTTTTCTTCTGTTTTCTTAGTACTGTTGGAATTGACATTCAATTTTTGTGTTAATTATATGTATTGACGGTAGCTTCGATGTTTAATTATTCATCTACCTTCAGCTGGTTATTGTTTACGGTGATTTTAAGAATATTTAGAGGTACGCAAGTATACGCGAGAAAAACAATTGAATAGGAATTTTGAAGAAAGTAGAAAACTATATCACAAGTCTTTTTCATTCATCCAGTCTCACAAGTCTTGTTTAAAACTAATGCTGTTCATTTTATAACTAAACATTCAGTTTTATATTCATTGTGTTTTATTTTTTCATAAAAATTGTTAAAACATCTGTAAATATGCATATCTTGCATAAAAAAAAACGAACGCTATATTTCAATTCAACATTCCTAAATACCTATTTAAAAAAGGACTGTTGTTTTAAGGGGATATTAAAAGTTATATTTCGCAGGCTGTTCTCAACTATCCTATTTATAAGAAGTGTGGCAAAATTGAAGACTGCTAACATCAGCTTCGTTAGAAAATCACTACATATTCAAGGATCCAAAGGATATTCTGCACTTTGAAAGACGCGGCTGATCTATTCCTCAATTTTTAACCCTGGACTGTCAATAGATCGTGAACAAGCGTTTCAAGTAGTGTAGAAACAAGTTTGTTAAAACTTGAGAACGAGAAACGCGTAACGACTGCAGGGAAACTTATCTTCTTACTGTGAGAATCGAGATGAACCGAAGATGCAAACACTTTCTATTTATTTTAAGGCCGAGCGGTTGTTCACAATATTATACACCGGGTGGACTTTTGAATATATAATATACGGGGAATTGGAAATCGCGGCGAATTCATCGGCGAAATTATTCTCCTTGTAACCGATGCTTCCAGACTGCGTAATTTCATTCCCGAGAAGAAAGTGCCCGCGAATTTTCTTTCCAAACACTGTAGAAGACAATGCATTTTTCACTTCTGTATACAAGATTTTTTACCGTCAATCTGACACTATCTGACATTCAAGTTCTGAATTAACGATGTAACGAATGTAAATTTTTAAGTATTCGCGAACGCGGATGCGAATATACATTTTTAAATCTAGCGCCATTTCTCTATGGCTAAATCGCACGCAGATATTAACGCCGTTTTATCTTATTCCTGAAATTGTTGAGCTGATCCAAACTCGGTAGATCCTTTGTTTGACTGTTTAACGATAAATTGATAAAAGAAAAAAATTAATTTTTAGGTTAAATTTTGATTCAAACGTTACGACAAACTTTTGTAATAAAATTTCACTGTCAAACTAATGTTTTTTTGTCTTGTTTAATATTATTTTCGCAATTTCTCCGAGCAAATTATGAAATATCACTGTTCTTCAAAATTGCCCTACATTGTTATACAGCGGTAACTTTTGGTCAATTTTATACCAGTGAATGTACAAAAATGAGATCGCCAAATATTTTGGAATTGATAGGAACGAATGCTGCAGCAGAACGAGACCGATAAATTGAAAAATAACGTAAACTCCGACTCCGGTAGCTGTTTAGTCGAGGTTCTGCATCGTCTATTCACTGCATCGCAATGCAGCAAGCTTGTAAATAACGGTTTCTGTTTGCAAAGTCAATTAGCGTTCACCGCAATTGTGCAACTTCCCGCCCATTTCGAATTGTATAGTCAGTCGATACTTTTCCCCACATTTATTCACGCTGCATTTTTGGCCGGTGTGAGTGAATTTTTAAAAAATTACATGTAATCACCGAAAGCTAAATTTCCACCCATCAAAATCAAATTCACATAATATCTGTTGCAAATTTTATATTCGTTTTCCTCTGCTTTTCTGTCAAGTCGTAATTTACCATTAAGATGTGCAAATAAAAAAAAAGAAAAGTTTTTTTGTAATAAATCAATTACGCTTCCCTGATAGCATAAATATTGGTTATTGAATTAGCAAGCAGCTGATTATTTATTAATGAATATCAACGATGCCAACTGCGTATCAAAATATTCGTAGGATGAGAAATATACCGTTTTTTTTTTTTTTTCTTTCCTACGAATTCTTTTCTACACGACCAATTAATAACCTGACGACTAATTCTGACCTGTATAATAAAATCGAAAGCGATGTTTACTACTCGACGATTCTGGCCTGCGCTAAACTCAATTATACGTATCAACTCGTTCTCTTCGCGATTTTTACAGCATAGCTGCGTAATTGATTTTGAATTCAATGCGCCGAGTGTATAATAACGTTTCTATCGATGAGAAGCTCGTTTTTTTTTTTTTTTTTTTTATTCTTTTTCCTTAACGGAACTTATCAACGCTTCGCGTATATAAAACTGTGATGACTGTTTTGTAAGCGCGTTAAATTGAATAAATTCGTACGTGTATCACATACACAATCAGCCGTATGTGTTTAAACATCGACGATTGGTAACCAGGAAAATTTAATCGGTTAATTGATACGTGCACAGATTTTACTCGGTTATTATACGACATTTTTAACATAAATAAAGTTGGGACGGGGTTGAAATTCCGAATTTGAAATGTTCCGAAAGCGCCGAAAATCCGAATTTTTTTTTTTTTAAGGCGAAACGTAAAGTGAAGAAATCATTCTGAATTAGGCGCTCTCGGAACTTTTCAAATTCGGAACTTCAACAGCACCCGATAAAGTTTCGGAATTCGTTTTTCGTCCTCGAAATTCAAGTTTCTCAACGTTTAACAATGCGCTTTAGATTACTGATATCGGTGATAAATAGGCAATTAGTGAATTCTCTTACCTCGCGAGGATGATCATGTTGCAATCTGCAGGTACAGGATTCTTCCTCCATTGTGAAAACAGTACAAATATAGCAGACTATTGCGAGAGTCTTTAGATCGTGTTAATTGGAAACACAGCATTTCGTTTTGTTATTCATTTTATGATTATCATTAGATGGTTAACTTTTATAACAAACTTCACTCATGATCGCTTTGTTACGCAGGCTATTGCAGTTACCAGCATAGTAGGGAAAATCTGTAACAAACAAGAACAGAAAAAAAATCATTCGCAAAATCTGTCGTTTACTTTTTTCTTTCATCCAAAAAAAATTGCCGAAAACTTGTTCAATAAAACGAATAATAATATGTATTTAAAACACTATTCGGTGCAAACTTCTCAGCGTTTCTGTGATTTTTCTAATACTTCGTATTCTATCAACATTGTTTCAAAAACGGCAAATCTTCGATTGAGTTTTCGGATTCTCGTCTCGTGGCATAAAGTCGGTGCAAAGTTGTAGCATAAATTGAATCGAATGATGGATATACGCGGCACTGTTAAAGAGCATTGCAAAAATAATTCTTATCAAACGTCGTTAGCATTTATGATAATCGGATGCACGGATAATAATAAAACAAACATCCGATAAGCAGGTGTCCTACTTCTAATCCATTCGTCCCAACAACAAAGCAAAACAATTATTCGTGCGTATAATACAAGTGCATTCAGATTGTACGAAGCCCCGAAATTGCAACGTTGCAAAATTTCATCTCGCATAATCTTGTACCTTGTATTTTGAACCCGAATACGTCACTCTGCAACTCAACGTTTATCTATTTATTTACTCGTTCGTTTCTTCGATACCTTTCTGTCACCCCCTTTTTTTATCGCACAAGCTGTAAGCGTAAATCATTTCTGAATCGAGTAGATAGATATTGCGAATCAAATATTGCTCGACGTTACGATGTAACGTAAATATTAAATCGTTGGAAATTTTCATTAGATGAAGTGGAAACGTCAATTAAGAGACAATTTATAAAGGTATAGATATATTACCGGTACAGAGGCAGAGAGAAAAAAAAAACGAAAACGAAACTGACGTAATACGAAACAGGAAAAAGAAATAAACACGACAGTTTCTCTTATTGTATTATTATATTAGGTATCTTATCGTACAAAAGCGTGGCAATTAATTTCCACGTCTCAAGCCAGGCAGTGTCGAAGAAGCGTCAGAATCGTCGCAGCGACGAGGAAGCATAAAATTATTGATAACGAAAATGCGAGTAGATAACGAAAGGAGCAATGGCCCGTCTCAAGCTGCGTAGATATCGTTCTCTTCTCTAAAAATAAATAGAAAAATGATGATATCCCGAAAGAAAGCTCGTTGAATTTTCTCAAAATAAAAATTAATAAACAATTAAATTCGAGTATTACGGTTTGTAATTTATTCACCGAAAGGAAAACAATGCATGCATAACCGAAGTTTATCATTTTAATGGAGGAAAATCCCAATACTTGGATTTTGAAATTACCGATGTCAGTTAAATCAATTAAACATGATAAATAATTTATATAACTGTTTGACCAACTACGCGTGAAAAACGACGAATCTCAATAGTTTTGTGTAACTGTACGAGTACGAATACGATAATATATTATATATTAGATAAGTTTAAACCGATATTAATCAATTTAATACCGATAAACGAGACTTGTGTGATTTTGTGTGGATTGTTTATTATCTGCAGGTAACAACCGAGAGTTGTAATTTTCAAGAAATTAATTGTATGCATATGAATTGCCAAGATCATTCTTGGTTGAATATATAGACTCGTGTGTTCCTTGTACGGGGAAATAATTTGACCACTGTGTTAAGTTTCTATTTCTTATTACGCACACAATAAAGAAGAATTTGAGGCTCTGAGATAAATCTGTTAAAAAGTAAATTCGAATACTGAATAAAATACCGCAATAATTCAATCTTCGATCAATGTATAACGGATTGGATTCCAATAATCGATTTTCGTCGAATCAGCAGATTTTCTGACCTCTAAACCGATTTCGACTCGTTGATTCGTAAGAATTAAGATCGTTTTATAGATATGAGAAACGCGTGCTGACCAAGGAGACTTTGAAATATGGGTGATCCTAACCGGCGGAGCAAAAACGAAACCAGGCCTCTTATCCGAGTCATCACATCCTGAAATTAGGTCCACGTAAATTACCGAAAGTAAGAGCATTCATCTTCACTCGGTTTAACGATCTTCCTAATGAAATTCGTTTCGCCTTATACACGAGCCGATTCATATATAATTCTTATCAGTTTTTCATGAATCCGTATATTCGTCTCGCTGTACATTGCATGTAATATAAATTCAATACAAATTTTTATAAATTTATTAAAACATCGCAGTTCTTCGTTCAAACGTTTTTCGTAATTCAAACAATATTCGAACAGTTTTTTTAACGATACCTGTCTTACTGAATTTCTCTAGTTACTGTAACAATTGAAATTTGAAATTAAAATAAAAGGAAAATCGAACCGAAAGTTGGTGCTTCGTCTCGTATATAATACAGCACATAATTCGTATAATACAACTCAAATTCAATAACTTGCATTCAATTTAGTAATTTAAGCTGCATTGTGTACACATATTTACGCACTATGCGTACACTGGTATATGCGTATATGCATCGAAACTCTACGCGAACCGATTTTCAATCAATCGCCTCATGTAACCGGAGCGAGTGCATGCGTGTAATATCACATAGGTATATATATATATATATATATATATATATAACCGTTTTCTACTACTCACTGTGTACTCGTTTATTATTATTACTGTTGAAATTGTCCCTTATACTATTTCACTTCAATCGTCCATCTCGCACTCTTGTCACGCTTTTCACTCCTATTTATAATACGTATGCTGATGGCAACTTCCAATACACGATTTTATACCCTAGTATACCTCTGTACGTTGTATAACGGATTACTTTTACACTCCGTCACATTCTTCATATCATATTTGTTTTACAAGATATATATATATATATATATATATATATATATATATACATTTGTTGATATATATATATTTATGTGAGAGAGGCATACGGGTTTATGGATGAGTACCATATCTGTTTTCGATGTTTTCGTTCTTTACCGAATGTCAATTATTCTATTATTAACTTCAAACAGTCTGCACAAAATGCTGAAAATTCAAAGATCGATTAGATAAACTTTCCACTATAAAATTAATCATCAACATCGTCACTGGAATTGTGCTGTATTTTTTTCAAAACACACAAGTCGTAGTTCAAATACGCTTCGCAAACACAAATCGCGGCGCTGTATCAACAGGATACACATGTACCAAGTGATTGTAATGTTACAGGTATTCAAATTTACACGTTTCACGCTCGTGCGGAATAAAAAAAAAAAATAATAATAACAAATACAATGTAAAAACAGATGCGATGCGAGCAATACGTGGATCATTGTGTATGAAAATATTTTAATAGTTCACACCAGCTGATGATATCGTTAATATTGTATATATAATACTTAACATAAGTGATGCAATCGTTGCGCAATTGTGCTGGAAATATGCGCGATACTTGTATTAAACAGAAAAAAAAAAAAAAAACAAGATGGCAAGAAATCAAAAAGTAAAATGAAAAATTATTAACGTGACACGGTAGATTATTTATATGTGTAAATTATAATTCATTACTTTTGTACACATACGTTCATATATATATATATATATATTTAATATTCTCGTATCTCTCGACAATTTTGTTCACTGGATTCTAGAGAATCAACTACTTCCAGAATCTCCGTCTCTCAAAAAAAAAAAAAAAAATAAGAGAATAAAACACCAAAGTTTCAGATCGTTTCGTACAATTCTCATCATCTGTAACATAATATCTGTTAAAATATCAATTAATATAAAAAGATAACTGATATTGTAAGGCTGCGGCAATACATAGATTTGTGAATATTTAAATTCACCTTACGTATGTCAGAAGTTAATCTTTGTCGACGGTAAAATAATATGCTTATCAAATTGCGAGATAAGACGGATCCGGGCAATTCGCGTGTTCGCGCGATAAAGAAACGGCAATCATCATTATCATCATCATAATTTTCTTATCCCCTTATACACATATATATGAATATAATATATATATATATATATATATATATATATAAGGCGTTACATATATACCTACATCCAGATAATAGGCGTACATATATCTCATTCTTCTTAATAGCATCGTTCCATCTTTACTTTTTTGCCCGTTTTTCCGTTTTCCCCTTCTCTCTTTCGTTCGCGCGAAACGAATTATATTCGGCGCGGGAGGAAATTGCTTATAGTTGGCATCTCGCGCGATGATCATCAAGCGCCGGTTGGGCTGCTTGCGAGCTTGCAATCACGCGATATGCTTCAGCAGCGGCAAAAGAGCCTCCGCTATAAGGCTACGTCATGGGGATCGCGATGAAGACGAAATAATGCGATAAAAACCGACGATATCTATTATGCGCTTTTTATAATACCAATCTATTTTACCCTCGTCCTTTCTCTTGTACTTCGTAAAAATCCGTCAAAGATAGAAATTGGCCTGAGGTATGAACTTCTTTCGCTTCTACCTAGCACAATTCGTTATCTGATATGAATCTGAAAAATTTGTATACAATATGACTAACATATCCGTGCAAAAGTTGCTTAAAAATGTTTATCAACTTGACTTGTCTCTGTTGGCGTAATTTAATTTTTTTTACATTTCTTCAAAGATGCTTCAACGCTCGGTTAAACACTTCCTTTTTTTTTTTTTTTTAGAGATATCGAAATAACGACGATAATGATTTTAGTGAGGTTTCAATAAAATATTTCAATATAAAATGATAATGATATACAAAATAAAGGGTGTGGTGCAATATCGAGTTGGCAAATAAGCTGTCAAATGGTTATAACTTATTACTAAAAAAATAAGTGGAGAAAAAACGATGAAAATACGCTTCAAAATAATATTTACACGTGACAGCAAGGTCGAGTAGGTATTATAAGATAGATGTGAACTCGATACCGAAAAAGACTAGAGATTAGTCCGATGGGAAGATTTTATTACGTATAATTTTCCAATAAAACTCAAGGTTCAACGTTTTTATATAATATACTAATATGTATAAAATGTGTTCGTTTATTATTTAAAATAAAGCAGCGTAAAAAAATTTAAAAAAAAAAAACACAAGAAGAATGTAACCGGAAAAGTAGAAACAGCTGTTTCTTGAAGTAAACACTTTTTTCTTTCCTCGCTCTTTTGGGCTACGTCCCCATTTCTGGAATTGAAACATATAATTAACGTGGATCGTTTGCTCGTAATTGCTTGTCCATTTGCTACGTATGCGCGTAATTACTTCTTTTCACTCTTGAACAAATTTTTCCACAAAGAACGTACAACTAATCAGGAGCAAGCGATCCAAGCTGAAAAATGATTTTGGTATAATATACATATTCATAAGATAGATAGCAAGCGTTTGCGGTGCTACACGTATTGCATATATTATTATAGCATGCGTAAAAAATAAGATTACAAAGTCAAGACCGTAGTGCCAATAATTCAGATATGTAAACGGTACGTAGAATTTATAACAAAATTTTGGAATGAAGAAAAATACAACGAATGTCCAGGCACCTTTGTAATTTTATTCTTTTATTTTCTCTTGATGAATATATGATAATTTCATCGGTGTTACGTCGTAGCAAGCGTGATAAAAAACGGTTCACCTGGGTAAATACAATGATCGACTACGTGATGTTACGATGATTGAAAATTTTTATTTCCAAACGATAAGAAATGGCGATCTTTTAGGTAGAGCATCCTAAACTACTAGTAACGTCATCGTTACACTCTCGCGCATAATCATTTACCTGTTATATTATTTTGCATAACCTCAAATTGTGAGCTCTGTTCCGCCCCTGCACGGCTTCGCAACTTGATAGATATATAGATAGATAAATATGTATGTAGATGAAAATGTAGATAAGTAGATAGAAAGTTCAAAGAAAAGATTGAAATAAAGGTACACACGTACGTAGGTAGATAGATAGACGTATGCGTAGGTAAAAAGATAGGTAGAAGATAGACAGACGGATAGGTAGATATAGAGATGGACAGGTAGATATGTAAATAGAAAGATAGATGGATAGTTAGATGGGAAGGGGGGCGGTTAGGTACTCCGTATCTCGACCTCGCGTCTCTTATATAAGACTGTCGTTGACTGTCGGAATTAGAATTTAGCAACGACACTATTTTCGAGATTCTATTTCCAACCGCGAGATTCTCGTTTTTATACCTCTCTTCGCTTTTCGAAACCTCGGGGCTATCTTGTACTTTCCATTAGTCATACACGCGTCTCTTCCTCTCTATTGTAATTCGTAAATCATGCCCGAACCAGAATCATCACCATCTTGTCACGTACGAGTCTCGAAACATTTCCGGACGTGTTAGAAATATTTACTCTAAAATTCACACCCGCCGAATGATTATTTGAGTTTTTTTTTATGACAGGTTGGTCAGAAAATGGCTGAATAATAACACTGCGGTAAAAAAATTCCAACCTATGTATGTACCAAAACGAATTGGTCTTCACTCTTCGTCGTCGGACCCATCGTGGTAAACAAGTTATTGTGCAACAGTTGTGTATCTTGTATACAAACGTGAAGTATTACGATTAGACGTGTGTATAAGCTTGATTTATAGTATAAACATCGGGGTACATTATAGATAAGCGTCAGAGTCACTAACAACGTAAATTGAAAGTTCGGCTATCTACGCAACAAGATATGGCGGGAAATTTAAACCGGACCGACCGTGAATGATCGGATCGTTTAGCGGAAAATCGACACATGCCATAATATTCGAAGCAAACTCGTAGTTGAGAAATTGAAACAGATCATTGCTACGAATAACAAGGAAGAAACAAAGAATTTATGAAAGCAATTGAAGCAAATAAAACATATGCCAATTGCCGGTATTTAACCGCATGCAGGGAGACGCTACAGATTATTCGCGGTTATAAAAAATTAGGTTCCAAAATCGAATTGTGGACGTGCCAGATGCGCCGAGACGTCACCCAGCTTATACAGTGTTGCAACAATCGCTATAGTGTGGAATATTTTATTCGAATACGTGATCGTAGGATACGACGACGGTAAGAAAACTCGCGAGGAATAGTCACGTATTCGAATAATACTATAATGCAAGGCGTAGAGGGTAGCAGCGTTGCTTTATCATCACGATAAATAAAGAGATAAAAAGAAAACATTCCCAAGAAATGTCAATATGTACCTGTGAAACAAACGAATCGCCACTTTCGTCGCGGCAACCTTTTCACCACTGCAGATATATTTTTAACGAACGTACAAACTGTTGTTGGGAATCCTGTGTTGCACTGATATTTTCACCTATACACGACACGTGACGCACGTGGTCCGAGAGTTTTTTTGCAAAGTCGGCGCAAAGCCGTGCGTCTACCACAAGAGCTCGATGCTCACTAACTTCGCGGTGGCCGCCAAACCGACGTTCACCCTTCTTCCCCCCCTCCCCGCCCCGTCATTCGACACTGCGCTCCCGTCTCTACGCCAAGTTGTTATCGCCGACGCGCGGCTTGTCTACTTTCCGCCCCCGTGCTGCTGCACACTCTGTTACACTCTTCGACTAGCCGAACGTTACATCCTGCACTTTTCAACACAACCGTGGGTCTCTCGGGAGCAACTGGATGCGTCTACGTATAGGTATCCTGAATTTCGCAAGCCGAATTCTCTGCTTTTAGAATTTTCACGAAGGTGAAATTAACGACGTGTTATTCTTGCCGTCGTCTTCTTTCCCCCGATGACACGCTCGACAATTGGCACTTGACGGAAACTATAATGTACCAGAAATAAAACTCGAAGCGTATGGTCAACGGTGTCCATATTGATTTTTTACCAACGGTTCAATCACGCTATTGGCACCGGCACATTTTTAGTCAAGTTTACTTGCGGATTGCTAAATTTCTGTTCATGGATCATGTAAAAAAACACCTTTATACTCGATTTGTAAAATAAGAATCGAGAAAGATAGATCGGTATTCGTACACACACGAATGCAGTTTATCACTGCGTCGAATTGGGCAAACTTGACGCCTGACATAATTCGTTGTAACGAATCGATTTGGGATTCTGATAAAGAGTAATCAACGTTTCGCTCACCTCGAATGCACCGTGTTACATGGTCATCGGTTCATTGTTCAGACGAGTTAAAAAATGTGATTTGCCCGTGTTGAAGCGCCTCGATCAATTCACGATTTTCAGGGTCATGAATTTCAAAACATTCGTGCTCGGTGTTTATTAAGTTTAATTAATACGCATAATTAACGCAGCAGCGTACGCATCTACATGTAACGCACATGGTTACGTATATCTCCGACAACGGTAAAGCACGAAACGCTTCCACCGCGAGGATATCGCACGTTTTCGTAATAACACGTTCTAGGACGTGGGCGATTTGAAATAAACGCGAGGGGAGACCTGGAAGAAGGAAGGAAAAAATCGACTAGTCGGAAACAAAGCGATAAACAAAATAATAAATACACACGAACGAAAATTCGGCATTGCAGGTACCTATCATAGATATATACCTTCAGAGTCAAGCGATAAGTCTGAAATATACCACACGCGTGCGGTATCATGTTTCATCGAATGAACCTGTAAGGCTGTAAGTATTACACGCGACACAGCGGCTAATGAGAACGCGTGCATGTTCATGTATGGCCGTAGTCATAATTAGCAGGCTTTGAACTTTTGCAGCGGTGAAATAATGAATGCATTCATGGCAATGTGAGAGGAGTTCAAGAATCTTTCATACAAATCCGCATGTATTATTCGCGACGTATTCTTCTCTGTTAATTCTGTAATCACAGTTGTGATATAAGTGAAAAGAAACGTTGTTGTTTTTTTTCTGTATATTTAACAATGCACAAGAATAAAGAAAAAAAAAAAAAACAAGATACTTTCGCACGGTTCATTATCGTTGTATAAACAAAACTCCGTCTATTCATCAGTACTCGTGACACGTACGTTTTTTTTTTTTTTTTTAAAAAAAAAGCTTTCCCGCATTTGTTATGATCGAAATGTTACTTGACGAAAAAATATTTCTATTACAATATACGTGAATAATATCAGCAAACTAAAATGTTCAAACATAATTACACGTGGCAGCACATTGCAATTCGGGATTGACATTAAAATTTCGTCGAAACAACTCGGTTGTGGAACGGAGTGAAATTGCTCGTGCGACACGTTTTACACGTACAAACGGTGTATACCTATGTCCTTTGACCTGTAGGAAATTATTATATATCTTTCCTGCAGGTATAAAACGGAGAGACTTTCATGCATCCCTGAGGATTTCTAGTTGGGTTATACGCGTCCGGTGGGACAACTAGACATAAACATTTCCGTGTATGTATATATACGTACACGTAGTGTACAACACGTGTGAACAAGGATCACCTCGCAGCTTAAGGCAATCCCGTACTAATTCTTCTTTACCGACTGAATTTACCCACATTACTTTTTTTTTCGTTTGTTAATAAGAGACCATTTCTACGGAAAATAAGACACAAAGAATTTCATGCCAGTTTCCAAGACTCTATTTTTTATCAATTTAAAATAAGCCAAAGCAGGAAATAGGAGTAAAGAAACGGTTTAGCTTAAATACGACCATCTAACAACAGATCATCTTTTCTACATTTTCTGCCATCAGATGGCGTCCTTCTAGTTCTAATCTTCAGATATCCAATAACGCAAGTTCTAATAGTATAATCGCCGCTTTTAATTTATTCTGTCAATTGCACATAATCTTAGTTACTGATAATTAGCAGTAACTTGTCTCTCATTGTGTCATATTTACAAGACGCCTTAAGAGAAGTCAGTGTCTATCAACCGTGTAAAATATGACCAATTTATAGTGTTACGCATCACTAATATTAGATATTCTCGCGTGAAACAAAAAAGTTATTCGACATATTTGGTCAGCGCTATAATATACGTATACAACTGCGCTTATTGCGCTATCGATACATCAATGCCGATTACGGGCTCCAATAATAATTAAAATGAGCAACGCTCTACTCTGTCGATAAATACGAACCATAGCATCCCGCTTAAGACCGGAAACGGAATTACATTGAAAGAAGTATTCGACACGTGGTGGCCACGTTTCTACAAGTACGACGATGCAGCTCGGCAGCCACGTTCGTAAGAAAAAGAATTTTCCTGGTTTAAGTTTGAAGGAAAATTTTCTTGTTTGCCCAAACGGAACTGAATACCAAGCAGCCGTGCCTTCGCACTTAAAGTCAAATTCTCTTACATACGAGCGCTGCACGTATGATTTAAACGTGATTTTCTCTTCTCCTATGTATTTTTTTTTTTTTTTTTTTATTTGTTTTCACTCTATTCTTTATTTTCACTCGTCGTCATTTTTCATAGGCGGATCCTTTGACCAGGTGACCATGGAAGCTGGTCGCGGTCTTTGAGGCCGCGTTTCAAAGTTGTTGATGCTCTCTTCAAGTCGCAATCTTACGCGATAAAAATCGCTTTGAAACGCAGCCCAAACGAAGCCGGGGACACGCCGAGGCTCCGACGGACATTAAATTGAAATTGCTCAGCTAGCTCTCATGCATACATATAGCATATATACGTTTATATACACAGCGTACTATATAAACATGTTGTGGCTTACAAACTGTTACATATATCAACGGGACGGGAAAACTGTAGATTTTACAGAACGTGTCATCAAAAACGGGAAGAGCCTCCTCGCTATACAGCCATAAAACTGCGCGCCAAAACTGCTGTTCTTTGTTTTATACAAGTATCTATATCGTATGTATGCAAAACGTATTATGCCTGTTTATGTGTATTTATGTCGTTTTGTCTCTATTCGTACACTACTTTCAAAGAAAGTTTCAACGATGGTTATCCTCGTATATGCTGTACATCGCAGTTTGTCGAAATCTTGAATCTCGTATCTACTAAACTTCGATTTTCCCGTTGTATTCTTCAGGGATTCTGCACTCAAGATCTTATCATTTTTTTATAAAACTTCATATTTTTATACAGACTTACGATAAAACTTCTCCGATATAAACCAAGTTTTAGGCTATCCAAAACTCATTCTAGTTTATTCGTTACTGACAGTTTAAACGTAGTTCACTTTACGATGAACAAATGTAACATTTTTTAAAAATAATTATGCAAGTAAACAGTAATGTCTTCGAAATTTTCTCTGCAGTCTATATACGGTAAAAGTTTTTCTTTTCTTTTTCATTTCTACGGTTGCTTTGTCGTAAATTATAATTATGACGTAACCGAATGCCCATTTTCCCCAATTACTAGTCATTAAAAAAACTGAGCAAAAAATTACTACATCCAAAACAGGGCAAATAGAAAGAATTCGATGTAGCCCGATCGAATATTGTTTGAATATTTAGGTAATTAGGAAATCGTAATAAAATTCATAATCCCGTTAATCCGACGATTTAAAAAATCACCCACCTTGACGAGATAGAGAGCAAACTGTGTTTATTATCGTCGATAAGAATCGTCAGTTATCTGCGGGATTTGCACTAAGAGACTGCAGTGCTCGTTACAACAAACCCGTAATTTTGTACGCAATTCGCCTGTATAACATTATCAACGATGAAGAGCTAAACATTGCGTATTGCAGCAACATTGCTATTGCGTGAGTGATAAAAAAAAAAAACTATATCAGAGTTTGTAAAAAATGTAAGTATCCGGCACTTGAAAACTTTCGTAACTTTACGTGTAAACAGGGATCATTGTTCGATTAATATTCGATATTTCACCAGCTGTACAGTCACTGTATACCTAATTATTTCATATTCAAAGCTGAATGAGGTTAATTTACTTCCGGTTCAATGCTTTGAAGTAAAATTTCATAATATATGTCAATAAACTTGTCGAAAAATTGTTTCTGACAGTATACAATAATATTTTCTTTACTTATTTTTATTTTTATTTTGAACCAAACTGCATAACAGATAAAAATGAAAAATCATGTCTTCATTAGCACAGTGTAAATGTTATTACAATACCGAACGGTATAACATAAATATAACCTATTGGGAAACCGTTATTACAGCAAAATTCTGTAAGTATGATGATAATTATATCCAGTAACGGTTACGACCGCGGTTCAGATGCAGAAACTCGCTAACTGCACCTTGGCGAAATCCAGGAACTATTAGAAGTCCCGAGAGCCGGATGATAATAACGACTTTTAAATAAATGGGGGTATTCATTTCGCCAAGTCGTCGCTGCTGCATCTGTTTCTTCTTCTTCAGCTATTTCAGAGTAAGCGGAATTGTCGTCTCGGGTACCAGACTGTGAGATGAATGATAAGTTTCATCCTCGATGATTTATTAATGAAGAAAATCGGTGCATGGATCAGGATTTCAAATCGAAGATCCGAGACGCGGAGCGAGCACATTTCGAGCCCGCGTTGAGTTAGATGGTATGCAAATATACGAAGATAGGGATCGTGCGCCACATGCGAAGCCGAGTGGAAGAAATAATGAAAAGAGGAGAAAAAGAAAAAAAGAAATAAAACGGAACACAGAAGACGTAAGAAACAGACGCGGTTGCAAAATCAAACGGTTGGCATCACCGATGCATTAGATATACATCTTGAAAATCTATATTTGTTGTACAAGATGAGTATATGGTATATACCTGCGCATTTACGTAGATATATACACATTATACAAATAAATAAACATATACTCACGGGATTTGAAAAGATTCGCGGCGTGAGGAAAAGTTGTAAATTTCAAAATTATACATTCATGCGCTTTGTATCTAGGATATGTATGTATATTTCGTATGTAGATACGTGCGAAGTGCGACTGATCTATGGGTTGCGAAACGAGTGGAACTTGCAATCTTGTTTCAAAGAAACAAGCATTTTACGTATACCTTGACGTCTAACATATATACATATACATATATTTATAAACATAGCTTATACACGTGGTCCTCTTGACATGGCCATAAATATTTACCGTCCCGTACATACCTACGGACGTATAGATGCGCAGAACCGTTCCGCTGGTATGATCACATATTTTAGCGATTTGCGTGTTGCGTTGCCGCGGAATATGTCATTTCACCGCGACCTGTTGTTTCGTAGATTCAAGTCGTACCCTGCAGCGCGACGGTTTTCGAAAGAACGCTTGAAAGACGTTTACATCATTCTGATAAGGTCCTCGTTATGATATTCCACGATTATCACATTGTTTATTATACATATTCATCGCCATTTATGTACGCATCGCGCGTGTTAACCCGTTCGTTTGTTACACCAAGAAACAGTTGATAATTACCGGTTGCACATATCGTATGATTATGGTTAGAAGAATAATGAATTATTCTCGAAATAAAAACACCCGCACTCACAATGCCTGAGCATACATAATGCAATCGTGCATCCTATACATATACAGTGTTACCAATCATTACGAATCTTGCGGTATAAAAACATTGTACACGTAATATCCGTATCGTTTGCAGAACGCGTACCGCTGACTGAAAATATATGCACTGGGTAAATAAAATTCAATTCACGGTAGACAGAATATCCCCTGTATGTAAACGCAACAAATCCGGTTAAATTTCACAATAAACATTGAACGGACAGGTGTTCATTTCGCTGCAGATTCAAAGAACGCGCTAAAACAAGGGTCGAACGTGTCGTGAGCCAACTTACCGACGGAAAAAAATCCCGCGATGTTTTTGATTCTTCTCCGCAGGTGCCGCCTGTGACTAAAATCAGTGACGTCACTGGCGTAGCCCATATCTTTGTCATCGCGGGACATGGGTTACAATGGGTTCATTTTGTGTAGTCGTCTGATGGCGGACCCGATGATTTTGATAGTTCAAAAGTCATTCTGAAAAAAGTATTCGGTTATAGCGCGGGTTAACTAATTGTGTAATGTTTACGATATTCATCTCTCACAAAATCGCTTATTCCCAATGAAAGAAGTAAATACGTGAATTGAAAAACAAAATTATTCGTCATATATGAACTGACGGACGCACGTCAACTGATCGATATATGAGAACTTCGAATTGAGAACATGATGACAAACTTCCACTGACAGAACTTACGTACGTGCTCTAAGTAGCAAAGGTACTCATTTGTTTGGTTATTATTATGCAACCTTGATTGTACACAGAAAACCTAAGATTCGCTCACATATTGCATCCTCAGAATCGAACTATTACAATACTTTCCTTTATCAGGCACTCTTCACTTTACTCTCTTTGGATAATTTGGAAAAACTGCCTCTTTGAAGATTAAAGTATCTATTAAATCAAACGATGGGATCCGAGCAGAGCTCTCAAAGCAACGATATACCAGGATCAGAGAGCAGCAAAGCGCGAGCGGTTCAATTGCGGCGTGGAAAGAGCGTTCCGAACCGAGATGGAATCCCTGAAGACACACCACCACGATGTACGAGTCCCGGACCAAGCATTTGCTCGGATTCAGATCTGCCTTACATATCGTACACAGTGAACAGGCCAATAGGAGATTCACCCAAAATGACGAATAAACAGGCCCAATTGCAGCGAGGAAAGAGCCTCGGAACGCAGGAATTATCCAAGCGAAAACCAGGTATTGGTGCCATTGGGCACAGAAAAACTCTCTCAGACAAAGCACACAACATCGTAGTCGTCAAGCCAGCTATTTCTGAGCCGACTGCAGACATGGATGCTGATCTAGTTAAATTGCATAGCATACCGATGTTTCTACCCATTATGAGGGGAACTTTGAATTTGCCACCTGGAGTCAGAGACCCTGAAGTCTTGGAGCGACTGGATCCCATCGGTTTGTTCAATCTTTGCGCCCGATATCAACACCACTTGAATACAAATGCACAAATGATTGCGACTGAGCAGTCCACACTCAACACCACCCTCGACGTCGAAGTTATACGAATATTCAACATGGCTATAGACAGGCAAAAGAGATTCACAAAGTTTGCTGAACAGCTGAATAAGATTCATCATATCAGCCAACAACTGGACAACTGCCACACCCAACTTAATTATACTTTAGAAAGCCTCGAAAAGCTCAATAACTACCTACCAGTTAATAATCGACTTGAACCATTTGTTTGGACAACTGGATAAGGATTTAACACCTTTTCATCAAATACACTTCTTCAAAACTATTTGCTGTCAGCATTTGATACCATATCAAGTAATCAGCTGTTTCGTGGCAATTATTTCATGCATTCTATAAAAGATAAGTTTAATTCTAGAGTAAAATTATAAGTTGCAGGACAGGAGAAGTTCGTTTGCGATAAAACTGTAAGCTTGGATAGTCTAAAGCACATGAATTTTCAGAAATCGTGCTCATATTTATGCTTGTCAAATATTTCAATTGTTTAGACATTTCAAAGGATCTAAACACTTGGCATTTCACAAGATAAGAGGCTCTTATTACTTTTTTTGTTCTTTACAGCACTGTTATTTTATTTTAGATTAGTTGAAACCGTTTGCTTCATGTTCATCATCGTCATCAATAACAAGCAAAAACAATCTATGACCATTTAAATCGCTGTTTTACTGTAGCAAATGCTATTCATTTTGTTTCAATATTATCAATGACAATTTTAGCAAAGTGTAACCTCCCACAGTTTTCCCAACTACTTCTCTGCCAAAGTAGAATACCGTGAACCTTAACCTCTATATTACATATACTCTAATGTAATTAAAAAAATATCGTAAATAAATTGATCAATTTACACACACATTTCGTCCTTCTATTCTCTGCTAAGGCTCTCATATGTACAAATACTGATCACACGGCCATTGCCCATGGTCATAAATCAGCAGCTTTCCGAGACTTCAGGTTTCTGTATGCAGTTATGGCTTCTTTCTGTCGTTCCTCCAGTTGTCTTCTTTCCCCAACCGGGAGATCTTTGCGTTTTCCAGATCTATTGACAGACTTAACGCCTGTTGGGTTCTCGGCAGATTTGTCATGGCTCTTGAAAAGCGAATCAAGAAGAAGACGTCTTCGTCCAGGCTATCGGAAAATCATCGGTAAAATTAATCCAAAAAAATACAACGCATAACAAATCAAATATTGGTAAGGTTTTTACCCGTTCGGAGTGAGAAGCGTCTGCTTTTTTCGGTTTGATTTTTAGTTCTGGAGGAGCGTGGACAACATCTCCAAATTCAATAGTCTCCTTGAAGACCTTGAACTCGTCTATATTGTCCTGCAGTTTTTTAGTTTTTTTCAACTCGAGCTTGTGTTTCCTTTTCTGAGCTTTCGTCAGCCTAGTCGTCTCGGTGTCTTTCTTCTTTTTCTTTTTCTTCTTGGTATTACTGTGCTTCAATTTGAGTCTCATTAATTCATCTATCTCATCCTTCGATCTCTTAGACAATCCTTCGATATTACCAGTACTTGGATCTCGCTTGACTTCCACACCATATTTGTCTTCAAACGCAGTCTCATTTATGAACGCCTGAGTCTCCGAGTTCACTCGGTTCAAAAAAGCCTTTCCACATTCGTCTGGTCTTTGCGAAAAAACAGGAACAACTTTCTCCGGTCTTGCCTTGGGATGAGCGATCTGTGGATGGTGATTGCCCATCACGATCAGTTGATTTTTCAGCTTCGTTTTTTTCTTGGTATTTTTCTTCATCATCTTACCGTCCTTCACGCTTTGCTTCAGCTTCATCACGCGCTCAAGACTCTTCGGTATCGCCTGCTCATCCTTGTCCCTCGGCGGCGCGTTTATCACTTTGTTTAACCTAAAATTTGACACGTTACGATGATCAACTTAACCTATAAAATTCAATCACACAACTCCACGCAACGATATTTACTCTGATAAACGCTTCTTTTGTTGCTTAGTCGGGTCCTTCACTCCTCTGTGTTTTTTTCCGGGTATCTTGCGTCCCATTTTCACTTTATTTCATAACTTCAATGTTTCGGCTGTACTTATGTACTAGTTCCAGCAGCACGCACGCTTCGAATTTGGACCAACCAAACTTATTGTTTAGCCACGGATCGCAAATCCCGACAGTGCTGCACTCGTGCGGAGTTTTTACGAACGATTTTTGTGCGGCAAAATTTAAATTTGGTGAATCACCCACCGGTGGAGGCTCCGCCGGCCGCGGTGTTGAGAAAATATAACCTAACCTCTCAGCAATCTTATAACCTCGGTGTGTAACCGATATTACGGAATGGGATGTTAAACATAGAGGTTTTTCAAAGAATATCAATTACACATTGCATAAAATACGAAAATCGTTTGACCGGCACGCGGATTTAAGCATTACGACTATGATCGTGCCTCCGTTAATTTGAGAAATACAACAAACCATTATACCAAGTAGCAATATGACATCGATAATAAGAAGATCGTATGTGTTGCTCAGGGTTTATCCAGGAATGAGAAAAAAGTTGATACTGCACGACCTGAAAAGTTACCGACCAACAACAGCTTTGCGTTGCATATCTGTGACCAGCGCTCATCTGTCTAAAGACAATAGTAACAAAAAAAATGAAGGTAGCAAGGCGGTGAGTTTTTACGGGTTTGCACAGGTTAGAAGTAAGGAGAAAAAAACGTACTTAGACGTACTGCGAATGTTCGTCGACAGAGACATTCACAGGCGAGGTCACGTCGAATTCATTTACGCAGCAATGAAGCACATGGAGGAATTCGGAGTCGAAAAAGATCTAGAGGTATACAAAAACTTGATCAATGTACTACCGAAGGGGAAGTTCATTCCGGAGAATACGATACAGGCTGAGTTCATGCATTATCCAAAGCAGCAGCAATGCGCGATAGATGTCCTTGAACAGATGGAAAACAACGGAGTTATACCAGACAGGGAAATGCAGGATATCCTTCTCAACATATTCGGTAAGCTGGGATTTCCGCTGAGGAAGTATTGGAGAATGATGTACTGGATGCCCAAGTTCAAAAACGCGAGTCCATGGCCATTGCCAGAAGTTTTGCCCAATGATTCTCTCGAGTTGGCCAAACTGGCCATAGAGAGAATTACTAGCATCGATTTGCTCCGAAAAATCACAATCTTCCAGGCAAAAGATCTCGAAGATTCCATTGACGATACTTGGATTGTTTCTGGAATGAGTATTGGTCAGAAAAAACTGCTTAACAAGCATGCTTCCACAGCCCCCATATATGTGGAAGGGCCTTTTAGACTTTGGTTAAAAAACTTGACCATTAATTACTTCATACTGAGGGGAGATCCTGTTCCAAAACCTGACCTACCACCGCCTGACGACGATGGTAAGAAATATTCTTCTAAAAGTGATTTGTTGTCTTTTTCCTGAAACTCTCTTCGCCAATCTAATTAACAATAATGATCTTTTCCAGACGTTAGTAAAATTGAATTGCCATTTTGGAAAACAAAAAAATCTGTGGTACCGACTGAAGATGAGACGGCGATTCACGAGCAAGAGGATGGCACGATATTTGCTGTTTGTGCGACTGGAACCTCTAGTCGCGACTCTCTATTATCTTGGATTAGATTTTTACAGAAAGAGAATGACATCTTAGCTAATATTCCCATTATATTTAAGCCAAAGAGTCCCTTAGGCGACGTTGTATTGGCCAATAATAAATCTGACAAACCTAAAGATGAGGGAGTAGAAAATAAAGTTAATAAAGATTAGAATTTCATGTCAACAATTTCACCTGTACATAGTAAATAAAAAATCTGCGATCGTCGCTCAGCAATGCTTGAGCTATTTATTAAAAAAATAACATTGACTGGTGTGGTTTTTTAATTTCCCTGTAACTTGTTCAGTTTATTTTTTCTCTATCGCAATATTCTTCTAAATATGTATCAAGGTTTACATTTCAATGATAAAATCGTCGTAACTGAATGCGAAGTAAAGAATTTAAATGAATCGGAAAACTTACGCTGAAACTGTTGCGTGTTTAATTTCAATTACACGATCGCGCTGATCGAATGTCAGTTGAGCAGCGCTGTTTTCATCAAGAAAAAAAAAATCAAATCCCTATAAGAATAAAAACCTTGTCGCGGACGTATAAAAAAAATTAAACGATTAGCGTGAATTAATTTTCTCCGAGTCGTAATGACGGTTTAAAAATCTGTTCAAAACAAGGATAACTATAACGGGCAATGAAAGTATTTCTATGCTAACTGTGATAGGTAAATATCACGTATGTAGAAAAATCACATCACCCCAGCAGCTGATAGGATAAGATGGCCGCATGTGATACAAACAAATAATGGCGAGAGATCCACAAAGTTCGCGGGAATAATGCGGGTGAACGGTAAGTGGCATCTCGTACATTAGGTTTAAAAATATTCCGTAAAAGTTTGACATTTCATTCAGAAATAGACTGTCAAAGATAATCCGCGCGCGGTACTCGTTCACCGCCTTATCAATGTCTAGCTCACATCCTACGCACGTATCTTGACCTGCTCAATAACTTGTAATTGAAACGATGCTCAGGACTGCCTAATAAGGGTGGACACTGTACAGTTGAAGTTGAAATACTAGTATTTCATTATTATTTCGTACGGCGAACTGCGAGGCAAATTTTTATCCATATCGGCGTGTTTTTTCATCGATAGAAACGTTCTAATTTCAACGGTTTCGAATCTGATTAAATAATTACCTGTCTCGTTTCAATGTACATATTTTCACTTCGTACGCACGTAGGTATGTAAATATTCACAAGTACTATATGCAGCAAATAATAAATATCAACGCATTTTTCCACTCCCGTTTAAAACTAGATCTTTCTACGTAATACATACGAGATAAGAAAATGGCCACGAATTTATTTTCGGCCGTTCATTCTCACATAAGAATTATCAACACTTGCAATTTTAACCACAATTACTGAGCGTATCACCCTTTGCTTGAAATTCATGTCTTGAAATCGCGATTAAACCTGTCTTTCAGAAAGTTTGAAACGATCAATGCGAGGACAAACTTTCACAAACAAAATTTTTACAAATAAATATAAAATGTCGTATCAAAAGTTTATCTTAAGAATATTATTTCTTTACCTGTTTGTTCATTCCTTGTTTTTGACTGTCTTCAGCGCCCGATCTACGGTGGAAATCCAGATGCACATGAAAATGACGTATGTTCCGCGTAATGCGAAATATTTGACTGATATTCAATCTAACATGACTGGTTACACGTATCCTGGACATGCTCCACCTCTGGGATCCCATAATCAGAACACAGATGAAAACAGGAACGAGAATAGCTGTGGAAATAAGGAAATCTGTCAGCAGAATAATCAAAACGATACACAGCAATCGTCTGGGACGCAAACCGTACAAAAAGTAGACGCTGCTACCATGACCGATCCACTGCAGATCGACTTTAGACTGACCTCCGAGTACTTGGCACGATGTTCAAGCACCTTAGGTTTGCCTTATGTCTTTAAATATGAAGATAATAGCAACAACTCGTCTCATAACTTTCAAAATGTTCGGCCAAAGTTGGAATTTGAAGTTGAGCCGCAGCACATTAACGGTGATTTATCCTTTTAATAGTCATCAAGAACCCCTCTTTTCCTTTACACGAAAGTAATGTTAATGCTACTCCACAGGTATGCTAGTATATCATTGCCCAGAGTGTGCGTACAGGTTTGACAATCGAGATGCGCTGCACGAGCATCTAGAAGATCACAGGCAACGGCCACATATCTGTGATATTTGTGGAGCTAGTTTGAAGCGCAAGGAGCATCTGGATCGACACAAGCAAGGTCACAACAAAGACAGGCCTTATCAGTGCTCAATGTGCTGTAAGGCTTTCAAACGTAATGAACATCTTGCTCGACACATGATCATTCATTCAGGTAGTAAAAATCAAATTTGTACAGAATGTGGTAAGGCATTCTACAGAAAAGACCATCTTAAGAAACATCTGCAAAGTCATAGCGGCACTAGGAATAAGAGCAACTCAAGTAATTCTCAAAATAATCAAAATGCGCAGAATTCAAATGAAGAGGGACTCAGCAATTTTGCAATGATGATGAGACAAGCTGGACCGCCACCGTTTTCTATTTTACGCACTTAGCTGTGACTAGATCGCTTTTGTTCATTAGTCACATAGTTTACCTAGAATTCATGACTTGTATTTGAATGATTTTTCTTATTTCAATATGATGATGATTTTTCACCCTTATTCTGCGATTTTTTTTTTTTGTAATATAAGAATTCAACCATGGTGCTGAGTACTGTTTGAAATAAATAGGATTATTCTCGTTTATTATATTTGATTGTGATAAAATTAAGTAACAGGGAATTCGAACAAAACGCACTAAAGATACCATGAAAAAAAAAAAACATAGTAACTAAAAACGTTAAATTATCTTTTTTCCCACAATAATATGTGGTAAATAAAATTTGTCATTGGGATCAAAGTAAAATATATCATAGTTATAATGTGTTACTAATTTTTGTTCTGAAGCTGTGCTGTTCGCACAATATGATTCTAATGAGGTGCCGAGTATGCGGATTAGTTCCAATCCAATTTTATAATCCTAGTACTCGATAATTCACTAAAGAATTCTTTTTCACCCATTGTAACTTGAGAGTGAGTACTTTTTTCCAACTCAGAGAAACAATGAGATGCTCTTCTTCTGTGTTGACTTATAGTGATGAGTATCATAAAATATTGGTATAATATGAGTTTCATAATTATTTGTATTTAAAATTGTTAATTAAGGTTGCTGTGTGCTTTTATACAAGCAATGCAAAGCGTTATTATGTGAAAACAATTTTCTACCACACAGCATACACCTAAAAGTGATGCAGCTAATGCAAATACGTAGAAATTAAGGTGTTGTTCTAATTTGTTAGATCACTTTGTTGTAATTTAAAATTTTCGAGATGAGTATGTACCTGTGACAGATAAATTTTCCGAAATTTTGAAAACTCAACGCAACACTTCTGTTAATCTATTTAAAGGAAGCATGTAAAGGTGTTGATTGTTATCGAGTTACACAGTTTCAAAATACCAGTACTAAATATTTGTTATTTAAGGTTTGGCAGCGTTACTTATTATTATAATAATAACCTTTGTATGAATTGAGCTAATCATGGATCACCGTCATAGCGTGTGAATGATTATTCGCTGCGTATTAAATTATTCCAGCATGATAAACTTGATGCTGCAGTTAGTAAAAGAATATAGGACCCATGATGAAATATCAATATTTTAGCAAAAAACGATGCTTATTTATGATATTTGCATATATACACACACCCTCACACATATGTATATATAATAGATACAAAAATCAAATTACGTATCTTATCCACTAAAATTTAGTATGTAATATTTACAACCCTCTATAAGAGTATGGAGTTGCCACGTGTACCTTTTTTCTGGAAGGGGTGCATTATTGCAACACTGCATAGTGATTTTTATATTTCGTTAATTATTGAGAAAAGTGCCAGAAATTTTCTATACGTACGTGTCTTTCGGATAATTGTTTGCTATGTTGATAAATCAGTATGTTGAATAAATTAGCTTTTTGCTACGATAGCAAATAAACAATGCGACAACTTTGTTTGAGAGAATAAAGTAACGGCAACTCTATATCTGTCCGATTTCTATGTATAGCTATATATCATGTATAATATTATTCATACAAAAGAAATGCATGTACACACATTGTTGTCTATTCGATCTGTACATTATATTTATTATTGAAGCTAGACGAATTTATTGTATTGGTTCAACTTCATAGTTTTTAAAAAACAATACTCACATATACTAACGTTTGTTATTTACTGTAGCGAACATATTTAAATTAATAAATCATTATTATATACAATTATACAATTAAAAAATATATACTATATATATTTGTCTACTCATTGATTAGAATTGTTCAGATTTTTAATATCTGGGGAAGTTAAATTCCTACCAGCAATATCCTTGTATTGTGCACTGTTGATGGTAGTTTTTTGCAGAATGAGCTTGCTGGCTAAAAACTGTGAACATCGACCAGTCTACTTAGCTTGGAAGAAATTAAAGCGATATTTTTGCTCTTACTTACCTTTGGAAACACATTACTCATCATCTCACGAGCACCGCTTTCAAGTAGGTAAGATGATATTTATTGAACAACTTCTGTCAATGCTGGGAGATGTTAAAAATTTGTTAGCGCTTCTTTTCATTTCGTGGCCTACATTCATTTATTTATTGTTTTCTTTGCTAATGTTAATATGTTTATGCAATCTAAACAAAAAAAAAACAAAAAAAAAAAAAAAAAATTGAGAGCGCCAGAACGGTTAATTATTAATTTATAAAATGTTTGATATCAGTCAGAAAAGAAAACTAAACCAATATATTGTGTATCACTTATAGTTACACCTATCTATGTACCCTAGAAAAATGGTACATGATACAGTGATACACGAATGCTATGAAAGTGTAATAATAAAACGCAAAGTACAACTGACATAATAAATAGCGGTGCTTGCAAACGATCATTATTAGCCATGTACCTATAGGTAGGTTGTTAAGACGATAAGTTCCAGTTCAAAATAATTTATCACTGTACATACAAGCAAATATTTTTCGTGCATTAGAAACTTTCAACTTCCTGTAATATTATTTCGACAAAATAAAATCAATTTTAGATTTTTACAAAACGATAGTGTAACTTCGTCATTGACTATTGTCAAATTGAAAGGATGCAAACTTAGATGTGATCGAAACGTAGGTAAGACATAAATAAGTAAGTCATTTGCACTACTGTTGACACTCACTATCGGAAAAGTTGAAGATTTTGTACTATGTCGAGGATTTTGTATATTCATATTTTTATCTTTATTTAAATTTATTTTTTGTATTTTGCTTCTCTCTTCATCACTTCTGTGCTGGAAAATAAGTTTTAAATTGCTGCTTCACCGATTACCTTTACGCACGTATAATTCATTCACTTTTGTTCTACATAATTGATTGGTTTTAATACATGAATAATTCCTAATCACGTATTGAGATATTATTCAAATTCATATAATTTTAGTGTTACAAATAAATTTCAACACTGTAGAAAAATATGATTTTCGTTTATCATTTTGCATTTGATTACAAAGTTTTGAATTTCGTTCACAGATTGGCACTGAGAGACGTTAAGGTTTTAATATACGTATTAAAAATTTCTATTAATTTTGATTCGCTACGTATCAGATGATATTTGATACACTGATTTCAGGTAATAAGACAAATTGATTCACAACCATGGGTTTTACAAATGTCAAGCATTACTGGACTTTTATCCGTTGCTAGTCGTATGTTAGATAAATTAAAACAAAAAAATTTGAGTACAAAGAATAGAAGAAGAAATTCATATATAGAGTATTACTTCTCATTTTTGAGACCATTCATTTTATTTCGTCTATCAGTGTCCAATCTCCATGAATCAGAATAATATTCAGAAGTGTATCGAGGCATTGAGGCTTTAGCAAGAATGTTGTGTACACATATATACTTTAAATATTGCTTTATGCGCTTTTTCTGAAATAAAATTTGATATTTATTATCTTATATTTCATTTTAGGCGCACGAAATTATTATACGTTCACTCTACGTCGTCGGCAAAACTCATGTAATCTGTTCTGAAAATAACTAATATTTGGGTTTTCTTTTAATTACGCTTATACTCAAATTGTTACGAATACTAATTATATTTTGTGGATAAAATATAATATTAGCTCAAAGTTATATATATATATAAATATATATATATATACATATATATATGTGCATATATATATATATATATCGATCATAATGTTACACTTACATATTTCCTTCGCTTAGGTTTAGTTGCATTACATTTTCATTACCATTAAATTTATTCTTTCATATTACTAAAAATATTTCTTTTTCTCAGTTCGAAGCATTCCTCGATAATTTTTTTCTCTTTTCATTCTTTATTATGTTTTTTTTTTTTTTAATCTTTCTTTAAAGTTAGCAATCGCGTTATACAAAATTGTTCAGCCACACTTTTCAGCACAAAACACTTCATATATGCTGAATTCATTATGGCGACCAAGCAGCAAGCCAGCTCAAGGCTTTACAAAACTTTCATAAATGAGTACTTAATTACTACAAAGTTTTAAATACCGTATCTAGTCAGCCTTAAACACTTATTGTTTGATTTCAATACGATTTCGGTAATAATAAATAACATTTGTGACAATTTTACTTCTACACAGAAGAATAAAAAAACTGACGAGACTAATAATAATTTTTTATGAAGGTGAATAAAAAAATTGAAAAAATTATTATCATTTATGCAACAGTACGTGTAAAGTCTGAGCGTATTTAGTCGCCATAGAGTTTTATGTGTAGCTATATAGATTTTAGAAGCCCTCTTCAATTATATCAAACTGTATCATTTGACAGACTTCGAACGTGCAGCATACTTTGGAAAATTCTTTATAAATCGTAAAGCTATTTTTATTTTTGCATAGTCTGAGTATCTTCTTGAAGACCCCAACTCCCTAATGTTTAATTAATTTTTTCTTTTTCTTTCTTCAACTTATATCTCAATATTTGTATACAAACTTACTCGCTAACTTTATCCTAGAATGTACTTTTATGTTTATCATTATTATTATTATTTTTTTTTTGTCTTTACGATTACTAGTACGTGGCGGTGGAGTATTTTAATACAGTTCAGTTTGTTCTTGCCTTTTTTCTTGTCATGCACACGTATACTTATACTTACATACACACACGCACACATTCTCACTGGGTGTATTTATATAAAAACCACATATTTATATATATATATGTGGTATATATTTATATATATATACATATATGTAGTTTAGTACATACTGTATGGTTTAGTACATACTTATACTTGAGGTCTGATAAACCTGAATCTTCCTGTTACTTGCTACATATTTAACCAATAGAGTTACATGGGATACTGCCGAATACTAAATCAAGATGGAATACTTTGACGAAAATGATATCATGTGAATTCATTTGCTAATCATTTTATTTACTACCAATAATCATTTAGCAATATCTAAATTCATGGAAACTAACAAATTCATTGTATAAATCATTTAGTATTCAGCAATCCTTACTGCATGCTTAGGTTTACGGCGTAAGCTTTTGTTCATATAATCTACAATCATATTTATTGTTGCTTGCCGCTGCACAATATGACAGTCTTATAAACTGAATTTGAGATAATTAAAGATAAGACTCATAGAAAAACATATGGCAAAATGCATAAACCATTTTTAGTAAAGAAAATTATAAATGCGATTATGGCAAGAAATTACTCTGGCATGATTTAATCTACGTACAAAATGTAAAATCAAAAACCAAAAAATGTAATGGCACGCCTAGAAAAAAAAAAAATGATACAGTAAAATCATAGCTGCTAAAATTTATCACAACTAGTAAAATAAGAGATTGCAATATTTCTATTCATATTTCGTCCTTTCAAAAGGCTAGGATACCAAATCGAAAACAATAAAGATAGGTAATTTGTTTTTGTACCTAATAAAATCTACTCAATGGATATTACAAAGTGTTCGGATACGTAATTGGAATCCGAATTTACATAATTATACTAATAATGAAAAAAAATTCAACAGAATGTTTGCATAAATATAAAACAATCGTAATATTACTATAAAGCATTAGCAAGGAAAAAAAAATACAAACTCCAAAATTTGTCTATTGTAAATAGTACGCTTCCCAAATAATAATAATAATAATAATAATATTACTAATAACAACGAATTCACATAAAATAAATTTAGATTTAATGTATAAAATACTGATAACTTTGTTTAAAATTGAAATAAAATTCTTTCTCTCAGTATTGCCACATATTTCTATACAGTACAGTGGTTAAATGCCTTCTAAATTGATACAAGGATTCAAATTTTTATGAATCAAACTTATTATGCAACGGAAAGTACAGCTCAAAAGGTGTGTGAATTTATTTTGAAAAATTGCGGAATTAAGCATTATCCTACCATACTTTCTAACGAAAACATACGTTTATATTTGCGATTTTATTGATGTAGGCTAATCCATAATCAACCTTCAATGAAAAAAAATTATATTCTTTATGTAATATGGCAAGACTCTTGTGTCAGACGTTTTTCACGCCTGCGTTTTTCGACATAAAAAAAAAATCGCTTTTTCATGCGACAAAGATTTTCTTGGACTTTCTGGTTACAAAAGCATCACAAACATAGATATAATTATTTCACAGAAATTTGATAGGAAGAAAATATATTTGTACGTGTACACATTATGCGTATTACGATTTGGTTTAAGAATTACTGGGTCAATAACTTCACCAATGACATCAATGTCTTGACATCAACTGTCAAAACTTGTCAGTTTGAAAGTACACTACTTTGACTATCAACAGTTCGCCCAACTTATTAGTCAACATGTATTTCAGGACGATATATTTACTTAAAACTATTTGCAAACCAAATTAAGCAAAAACAGCAATCTATTATTGAAACTATGGTAATCGAATGGAAGTTAGGAGGATAATGTAAAATTTAACAAACCGTAATACGAAGAGAATACCTAGATATATAAATATTCTTTACAGACATTTCATGACATGTCCAACAGTTGCGTCACGATATTTTTCGTTTTGTATGAAAACGTGAATATGTAATAATTATGGCAATCTTCACTTGCTGCATATGGTACTCTACGCTTTGCGTGGTTGACTATTTAAATATCAAATCCAACCATGTTCTATGGTCACAGAATCCTATATTTCAACATATAAGTAAGTATATTTTATAATTTATAGAGCTTTCTGGCAAATCACATAGCGTTAAATGTGAAGGACTTTGATAAACCTCAACACAATTTAATTTGTGTGAAAAAAAATTACTAATACATCACATAGTTACCTAACAATAGAACGATTAAGGATGTCTCGAATTACTTATGCATATGTGGCAGTTGTCCATGTTTCAATCAAGTCAATTTCCCATTTTGCAACACTTCTTTATCAATTTTGAAATGATAAGTCGACATAAACACGAATGTCTGTTCGTGATCATCGCACGAATTGTTGCCAATATTTTGAGATTCCTATGAAATTCATCCAACAATGCCTACCACAAATGAAAAGTTGAGAAAAAAAATCTTACATAGATCGAAAATTTAAAGAGCCCCCCCAAATGTAAGTCATGTTTTGATTCTACTATGTTTATCGCTCGACCGTAAAACCTGAAAAACACAACTGTACAATGTATAACAGCTGATCCCATCAAATAATACGTTTAATGTCATACAAGTCGTATTATTATGCAAAGAAAAAATCCGCACACACGTGAAACACATGGATCAGCGAATATAAACCCTACGATGTTCGCCGATATGCCACGACCATGTTCGAGTTACCTGACAGTACACATCCTCTTGACAGAGGTAGTCACCTTATCTCAGAAATCTTTGACATGCCCTAAGAAGCTCAACTCATGTGCCTGGTAGTGGCTGGCAGCTGCTAACGGTGTAGTGCTTGACTGATGTGCTACATTAACAGCTGCTAAGTGGTGATGATGTAATGTGTGATGCGGAGTGTGCGGGTGAATAATATTATTTGGGTGGGGAACCTGGAAGTTCCCAGGTGGCGGGGCTCAGGATAAAAGTGCACCTGGATGTCCCCCTGGAAGAACTGACGACGCTGTTACCGTTGTCGTCTGCATGTTAGATGCGTTGTTCTGCTGTTGGTTTTGTTGAGTACCTGTTAGAAATTTGTTCGCATTCAGTAATTATAAAGTCCTACATCAGAATTCGAACTCGGCTGGAAAATTCATCTAACAAAACCATACGAAGATGATAAATCTTATTGCTATTTAATGAACATTTTTTAGCAGCATATGACAAAATGCTCACTTATGAGCACCAAAACAAGATAAACATTTGATAATGAATTCAGTTTCGAGCTCACCAGCATTCTGACTGAGTTCAGCCTTGACTCGTCTTGCAATATGGCTTCTGGTATGCTTCCTAAGATGATCCTTTCTGTAGAATCCTTTTCCACACTCGGTACAGACGTGTCGTTTCTCGCCGGAATGTATTACAAAGTGTAGTGTGAGCTGCTCCTTTCTTTTGAAAGCTTTCAAGCATACTGTACATACGTACGGTCTCTCTGGATTATGACTCTGTTTATGACGGGTCAGGTGATCTTTGCGCTTCAAACCGGCCCCACATATATCGCAAACAAATCTTCGCTCTAGCGTGTGTCCAAGTAAGTGCTGCTCCAGAAGTTCTCTTTCGGGATACGCCATGTGGCATTCAGGACAACAATAAAGCGTCGAACCATCCAAAGCAGTGGTCAAACGAATTTCGCCCGGCTTAGGTCGTGGTTTTTTCTCCTTTGGTGCCTTCTTCTTTTTCTTCTTTTTATTGGTCGGTGACATCATGATGTTTGGTGTTGTCGTCGTCGCAACAGCCACGGATGTCGTCTGAGCCATTTCTGATTCTTTTTTGATACTTTCAGCGGAATACTTTAAAAAATGGTGCAGACTTAATGGTAAAGTACTTGCAGGCAAGTGACTCAAATAATCTGCAACCGTTGACCCAGGCGTTGCTAGGGATTGCCATGTGGCAGGCATCGTTGCTGGTGTTTGCGTGTGTGCGTGCTGCTGATGATGTTGATGCATCGTATAATCTTGTTGAGAACCGTTCGTAGTAGCTTCGCCGTTTCTTTGATGATCCTCGCTCTTCTTATCCTTGCTCTTGTCTTTGTCTTGAAGAAGATTGCACACGTCCTGCTGGTTTATTGTTTCTGTTGTCTGAAAAATGACCAAATGATTGTGGATCAATCACGTGAAAAATAGCAGGACGAATGTCAGATTTATCTCTAATTTTATTGGGGTGGCAATAAAATGACATATAATTATGTAAAGATCGATCAAAATCATTTCTTACCTGATGATAAGTACGTTTTTCTTGCATGCCAGGTGAGTTTGTTGGACGTTGTTGAACCGGCTGACCCTGGGAGTATGGAACGTTTGGATAATGGTGAACATTGCTATTCGGATAACTAGTCTTATTGTTCATCATAACTTGGGACTGTGAAGATTGAACTCCGTTAGCTTCTGATCTGTATTTTCCCATAACCGGCACTCCGATTGGAGGCTGGTTGGGAAAATGATTGGCGTAGCGAGCACCCGCGCCTCCTGAACTATCGGTAGCAAATTGATGGATACTCGGAATGGTACCAGGAAAATGGCCTCCAAACGGCGGGAAATTCATTGCAAATCGTCAATCCAATACCTGAAAAACATAATTGGCATTTTCTCAATCTAGTATAATTTCGATACATGTATGCAAAAACGCTTGGTAAGAAGTTGCAATGAAGGCAAATGCCTTGTCGCAAATCCAAGATTATCATTTACTACAATTTTTTTGAAGTCTCGATTCGATTACAACTTTGAATAGGTATAAATAGTAATTAATATCATCAATTACATTATACAATCCATACATTTTGTATGAAAGTTGATTATACCGATGGACCTAATATAGAGACAATGTTACAGTTGTAAACTCATAGATGTCCGATTATGTGTAGACAATGAAATATTACGGTACCAAAATAGATTTATAAAAAATTGAATATTTCCGAAAGTAGAATGAGTTGAAGATCGACGACATAACAGACATCGAAAAATACGACAATAAAAATTTCGACAGTTCATTTTTGAGTTTAAACCTATGTAATCCGAATATGCAGATATAAACGCAAAAAAGGGAAAATCCAGTAATACAATTACGAATGAAGTAGGGAAGATGTTCAAAAAAAAATTATCTCTAATTCCCAAAGGATGAGTTTGGTGCATAGTTTTATCAGAAAATTGATATATTACCGGTAAATTTAAACTGTATGAATCGAAGCAGTACGTATCTGATGGCATACACACATACAGAGTAAAATTCGAACAATGAAAACGCGTTGACTTGTATTTCATTTTTAAATCGCTGCGTATCGGATGAAGGATTTTTTACCATAAAAACTAGACTGGCGGTAAATAAATGATCTGTGAATAACGTGTGGACAGAGCGGTAAGCCATAATAGTGAAGATGATAAAATTTTTGCTGTTCGCGAAGACTATAATTTTGCGTAATGCTTTTTCGCATGATACGATACGTAACACAGATACGTCAGGTACACGGATAGAGAATTTTACATGCTGTTTGGCTGTCACAATGGATATGTAGGTGTATTTAATGCGGATTAATAGAAATAAGTCGATCTTACTTACAAAAATCTCTCTTTCCCCATGTTTCGGGTCCTAGGGTTGATTATTCAGTGGGCCTTGTACGATAACACGCGATAAAAATGCAGTATTTCGCCTAAGCCGTCAGTATTTCGCCGATAGACGCAGGGGTGGAACGGGGGAAAGCGTCCTTTCCCCCCTCATACCACAGAGCCAGTCGATACGAGGCCGAATTCGCACGAATTTCAACATAAAATGGCCGTTCGACGGCTGAAAGGTCGGCCCCGGCATCCTCCGGCCCTCACAATTTATGTAATAATTATTAATAACCGCTTACCATTTATGATTTCGATGATAAATTCGGCCCCGACGAATAATCGTGTGTAAAGATTCGTGCCGTTGACACCTGTCCCTCAACTCGGCACCCCCACCCCACCGTCCGCCCTCTACTGTCCCAGCCTCTTAACTATTTTTTCTCGGGCTAAGCGAAAATGCCCGAATACCCGGCCATGCCGGGGTAACCGGGTACACACACCGGTTCCAAATCTTCGTTTCAAAGGCTGCGCGGCAATGACAATGGGAAAAATAAATTGACCCTCCCCCCTCCCCCTGCCCCTCGCCCCGCCCCCGCCAATCTCAATAGGCAGCATCGATATCGATCCCGATCCCAATTTATTGCTATTCCCTTGATAACCGGGCTCATTCCGTACCGACCATAGATCCAGTTTCGTTTTTACTTGAAAACCAAATCCATTGATAATTAAGGGGTGGGAGATTGAGAATCGCGAACCGGATTAACAACTCGTCATCTTAAATAAATACGTGTAGATATACATAAATAAACGAGTCGTCTTGAACAACGAGATGTATATTAAATGTACGCTTTATTTTAGATGTTTTTTTTCTTTTTTTTTCCTTTTTTTTTCTTCCAATATTTATGTAAGTAACAATGAAAATGACTTACAAACTATTCGTTATAACTACAATATAGTAATAATTTTATAATAGCTCGACCCACTGCCTTTAAAATGTTATACCTATGTAATTAAAAAATTATTTAATTGTGGGTATATTTTTTTTTTTTCATACACATTGTAATAACTTCCATAATCGTGTCATTTTAACGGCTTAGCTGCCGTTTTACTAAAGGGAAAATAAATTTTGAATTAACAGTTCCACTGTCGATCAGCATACATTTTTCGCGCTTTTGCGATGCATGGAAACGAGCCTAGAACCTTGAGATGATGTAAAGCTTGTGTGTCGCGAAGAAAAATTAAATATATTTATATTATAGTTAACGTTTGAATGAGTACAAATTATGCTGAAATATAGGATAATTACATAGAGAAAATGCTGGAAAAAAATGTTTTCAATTGAAAATCATATAATTACTACCATTTTGTTGGTTTGTTTTTTTATTTAGGTTTTAATTGTTTTTTTGTTGACTTTTTTTCTTCAAATATATCTTATTGATAACAAATTCCATACGTACAGCTATGTATTATTAAAATTATATTTTATAAATACCATCTCCAAGATTTATGAGAAATATAAGGCTAACTACCAGTTAGTTACTTAGATTGTACGTTCGAAAATAAATTTATATTTAAGCGAGCCAAGTTCGCAGGAAGTCGAAGCTGAGTCTATTATTCGTTTAATATTTCATTACCTATATGATAGTTTACTTGATTTATGATTTTCAACATTACCAAATGTTCTGTAAAAATTAATAACGTCATTCTATACGCGGAAGACACAAAGAAAAAAAGTACCCAATGTTTGACACGCGTAAAAAAAAAACTGACATCTTTCTCTAAATCTAAATTTTTGTTTGAACACAGCTCATGCTAATATGTACTGAAAAATATAAGCTATATAATTATCCTATATTAATTTGACATTCTTTATTACGTCAATATTATACTCATTATAGTTCAATATTATACGTGCCACATGTGTCAGATATTGCCTTTGTAAAAATATACAGCAATCTTTGATTTACAACGTGTATGCATGCATACATATATGTAAAAGTTTGACGTCGCAGAGTTATTATATATTTGTTTCTTGATGTCCTTTTTTGCAATTCAATGCAATCAGTTGAATTTCCTTACTGAGAATAAATAATCATATTTATTCTATATGCTGCAATGTTTTTTTTTTCAATTGGTACTTATTCGTGTTGTTTATTTTTTTTTTTTTTGTCAAATTTGTTTAATGAAAAATCCTGTATTTACAATTGGTTATAAGCATTTTTCTATCAAGGATTACCATGATTTTAATTCTGCAAGCTCAAATTCAATTATTTTTACCCCTAGTAATTCCAGATGGTGCTTTAAAAAATATATTCACTTTGTTTTAATCCTACTTGCACGTTAGAATTACGTCAGTAATAATTTAATTTTAGCCAGCAATAATAGCTCCTATCAATTTCTGTTTACATACTGCTAATCATTTATGCATAACTTATATAAGAAATGAACTAAATTTAAAATTATTTTTAGTATAATTTACATTTCGTATCCGATTTGCTTCAACAAAACTAATAAATTGTCATATTTCATACATATATTACTTTCCCTGCACAAATGCAATAAAATACAATCTGTGATGTTTTTTGCTAAGATTCGACAGATAATGGCAATCAACCTACGAAAACGTCAAGTGATACATTCTCACTGATCACATGTATTTCCTGTAGTTAACAATCCTCAGAAGAAATCCGATATAAGAGAAAACAAAAAAATGATCAAGGTTTGCGTAGCTCATTTGCTGATACCACATGATGATTAAATCATATAAAATGTCATAAGATAAATATAAATTGGGGAAAAATTATTGTTTTTCGCCCACTCAGGAAAAAAAATCATGCTCCCAAAACGAGTAGAAAAACTTATCATGATTGCTTACTATCGTCAGACAAAACGGACTGATTTTAATTTGGAGAATTTACATCCCATAAACCTTAACAATCCTACTATTGATCAGGTATATATGTGTTATATGGATAATTTGAAAGATATACAGACTACGACAGAAAACGATGTAACGAAATTTCATTGTCAATTTGTAGATTAGATTGAAGCAGTAAAACGGCAACTTGCTAACCAAAATATTCTAAAATCTTGATGATGTTCCGATGTACCTGAAGTTATGTAATCTCAATTAGGATAATTCTGCATTATCTTACGTTAATCTTTTTAAAACCAGATACTCGTAATAAATGTTCGAAAATTTTTTATACATTTTGCTATTCAATTTATGCAGAAAGACGATCATAACCTCTGGTGTAGTGCCAGATACCATTGCATATGATACTGAGAATTGAAAACTAAAGATAACTTGGACTCTAAGTATTAAAAACTATTAATAATATTGGGTTGTTTGAAACTGAAATAACAAGATAATACAAAACACTTTCCATGGATGTAATTCAAATGCTACTGGAGAAATTCGTTTGTACTCAGATGTTAAACCAGAGACAAACAGCGTAAATTAAATACGACGTCTACATTGTTAAATTGTACAATTTTCAACACTTAGAGTCTTCTTTTATTTCAATTATTCAATTATTCTGTACGTTTTGCCTTACTCTTCCCTTGGCCTGCTCATGATTGAACCGAAAATACCGCCCCGTTTGAATATGGGCGGTAGGCTGTTGCTAATGCTGTTGTTGCTGATGATGCAGCATGGCCATGGCACCAGTTTCAGCCGCAGTTGGTAGAACAACTGTAGATTGTTCGCTAACAGAAATTTGGTGAATCTGGGCTCCAGATCCCTGACCAACTTGAATTTGAATTTGCTGTAATTCGGGCACATTATTTTGTTGCTGCTGCTGTTGCTGCTGCTGTTCCTGGTGCTGTTGTTCCTCATGCTGCTGATTTTGTTGCTGATTTTGAGAATTGTCCGTAGTGTTCAACGGGTCGTCCTTCACTCTCTTAGCCAAATGGGATCTAGCATGTTTGCGAAGATGGTCCTTCCTGTAAAATGCCTTACCGCATTCCGTGCATACTTCTGTTTTCTGACCAGAGTGTATGACAAAATGAAGGTTGAGGTGTTCTTTTCGTTTGAATCCCTTCATGCATACAGAACAAATGAACGGTCTCTCAGGACTGTGGCCCAACTTATGCCGTTCCAAATGTTCCTTACGTTTCAGTCCGGCCCCGCACATGTCGCATATGAATCTCCTTTCGATTTTATGACCGATTAAATGTTGTTCTAGTAACTCTTTCTCTGGATAAGCCATGTTGCACTGAGGGCAACAGAACAGCGTTGTTCCATCAAGCGCAGTAGCAATCGTCACCTGGCCAGGTTTAGGTTTCTTTGGCTTTGGCGGCTTCTTCTTGTACTTCTTCTTCTTTTTTGGCTTTGTGCCAGGTTCCGCGGCTTCTACAACGTCCGGAGTAATCTCCGTCTCTGGACCCGCTACTGTAATGTGAACGGATTGTTCTCCAGAGGCTGTAGTAACTGGAACCTCTAGTCCGTCTGCGCTCAAGGGACTAGATTCAATGGTCTCCTCTCTCTTAATTGTCTCCGCAGAGAACTTCAAAAAGGAATGTAAGCTTAATGGTAGCGTGCTCGCCGGCAGTCTGGACAAATAGTCAGCTACAGTGGATCCAGGCGTTGCTAAACTCTGCCAACTAGCAGGCATCGAAGTTATCAATTCTTCGTTACTTTGGTTACCCTGGTTTTTGACAGTACCCCTCTTTATCAGTGCTACGGGCGTTGTACCCTCTTTGACATCCTCTTTTGATTCGTCCATACTTTCTCTAAGTATCAAATCCTGTGGAATTTGAGCCACTACGGTTAGGCCTTCCGGAGCACCAGGAAGGTGGACGGTTTGCTGAATCGTTTGCTGCGACGTTGTCGTTACAGCTGTCGACGTGCTCTGAGTCGTTTGATCCGATCTGTAATGAGAAAAACTTCAATTTAACATCACGGATATCAAGATCACTCCAAATATGAATTCAATTTATCATTATTGAGTAGAATTTACAACTTTCAGTAACTTAATTATTTGCGAGCCAAACTTTGGTAAATTTTACCAAAAAAGTAAATAAAATTCTTCGATTTTTTTTTACTCACGTTTGGGTTGTAGCAATGGTATTCTGTGGTTGAACCTGTATTTGAACACCATCGGCATCCTGCTGACTGTAAGCAACGGTCAATACGGTTGCCGCCCCCTGAGGAAACTGGCCCAAAGAAAGAGGAGCCAAATGATACTTGGGCTGGTCCCCGCTAGTCCCACTTTGAGTAACATTCGGATTGACGACCTGGATCTGAACCGTTTGCTGTTGTTGGGTACCATCTTTGCCAGGCACGGTGATAGGTAAAGTAATGATTTGTGGTTGCTGATTATTTCCACCCTGGGCAACAGTAGTGAATCCATTTGGATCGACGGGTCTCAGATAATGTACGCCACCCTCGCCTCCAGACAACACGCCGACAACTTGACCCCCAGTAGTCAAATTTTGGGCAAATTTTGCAGTTGCAAATTGATGAACCGTCCCAGTGGGTATAGACCCGGTTGTAAACCCAGGAAACGGTGTGAAATTCATTTTACACAACTTGTCGTATCTGAAAATGGGCAAGAAGAATTTCAAAATCAATTTTAACATCCTTGTTGAAAATATTTAATCCTATTCAAGATATTGATCATTTTTCTGGCTGCATGCACATGTACAGGGAGTTTCAAGGTTTGCGTGTGGATAATCGTTACAACCCCCCACCCCGACCTTTTTCCCGAATTTATCAAAAAATTCCGTCGATCGTTGTCGGTCAATCCCCAGTTCCCCCACCCCCCCCTCCCCGTTCGCGTTTTCCCCCGATTTACTCGGAACGAGACGGATACAGCGCGTTGCCGTTTCGTCGCCCCTCCACTCTGCCCCTACCTACCAAACCCGTCAATCGTGTGCCGCGTCGCGACTCAGGAGCTCCGCGGTGTGTATATATATATATACATATACCTATGTACATTTTTCATTCTATTTTTGTTCCTCCATCTCCTTTTTTCGAACTTACAACCGAGCCGCCCTCTCAACATTTCTCGATATACAGAGAATTCCGTTTTTCGCGTGTTTACAAGCCTAAAAAACTCAGGTAGATACAGGCTTTCGTTACCAGATACAGAATGCGCATTAATTAAACATTCTCATATGAAAAAATATCAGAAGTATAACTTCGTCTCATATACATCAGTCTTATTCTTCTCAGACGAAAATAACAAAATTCGGAGATTTCTTTATTTTCTCTAAATTCTTGTGACAAATAGCAATTCTGATTGTGTCTGCCCCGAGGAAAAAATGGGGGTGAAATCGGGGGGGGGGGGGGGGGGGGGGGGGGAGAAAATAGGGGTCAAGTAACCCGCCGACTTTGATCTTGACCCGACGAAGGTACAAGTCAAAGTGTCACAGCATGGATTCGGTAGATGTTCCGTGTCGAGTGGGGGTGTATGGTAACAGAGGGGGAGGCATCGAGGGGGGGAAGTCGGCGAAGCCGACTAGTGGCACGGGATCTCACCCCACTTAGACGCCCCCACTTGGCCGTGGGGGGGTTAAAAGGTGGGGCGTAGGGGGGGGGGGGGGGCGGTAGGTGGGAAACTGGGAACCCCACGCGAAATAGAACTCGCGGGGCGACGACGATGGGGTGACGGGTACCGGGGTAGGGGTGAAGAGCCAAGAAAGAAGGGAGCCTGGAGAGATGAGAATAGAGGAGAGTAGAGGAGGAGAGGAGCGTGTATACGAAACGATGGGGGGAGAATTGGGAATGGGAATGGGAAGCGACTCCCGGAGAGCAAAGTGGGACAACGTCCCGCCCTTGATTGCCTTACGGGATAAGAAAAATGACGAGGGGGGCACACAGCAGTCGCGGACCCAACCAAGTGCAAGGCCACGCGCGGTCTCTTCTCGGGTGTCGTAGTATGTATATCAGAAATAGGTTCGGCGTTCAGGGGTAATATGCATCCGCAGCCTCAACTTCTTGCCGCACACCGGCAACGAGGAATGTCATTGGACCATGTGAGTTTCTTACAAGTACGCAGGAGACATAATTGTGCCTTGTAATTATTTTTCAATGTTACATAACGCACGTAAGTTACGATATCGATATGATGTTTGTAACTACACACAGCTGTGTACCGAGGAAATAAGGTTGCACATATATGCATGTACATATATAACGTCTATGCGTATATGCACGCGTGAAAAATTATATACTTATAACAAGTACGCGTATACACGGAGCATGCATGTAACGTGTAACACCGCAGAGTCGCGGTGATCCAACTTTTGTTACAACTCCCATGTGTGTTATTTTGTTGCATCTTGTGCGGGTACGCGGATTTACGCTTAGTCCCTTTTTTCCTTACTGTCGCAGTCCGATAAGGTGGTATTTGCAATTGCCTTGTAAATGGAAATAAAGAAGAACAAAGGAGGATAAATAGAAGATGAACTATTTTACTATTACAGTTGTTAGTATTGACTCGTAAATGACGCAGATTAGTGTTTATCTTCTTATGCTGTAAAGCATATTTGTATAACAAACAACAGTCACGGCTTTCCTGCAAATCATATTTAAACGATGGTTTCAGGATAAATAGAAGAGGGAAAAACATCTATCGATATACCTATATTGAAGAGACAAATCGTTGACGCACGACGAAACGAGAAGAATTGTATTAGTGAAATAAAAATTGTTTAATAGCAAATCGTACGACCTTCGACGTGACCAAGGCGATGTAACGGCGTAATATACGATATTTGAACTCGGTAGTTTTGGTAATACGCAGGCAACGTCAGCCGGAAGTGACGCGGCATCGCGATCATGGAGAAGTAGACAATGGAAGTAGAGCCAGCAAAAGAGGAATGCGTATAAGTCTTAAAAAATGAAAGTAGAGATTTGAAAAAATCGAATCGAAATTGAAACCCTGTGACGATTTCGCAACTTGCGAGAGTCAATTCCTAGCGGATTAAACGTTTCAGACTCGTTCGCGTATAGCGATGTTCTCGGAGAACGCGGCTGGCTCGTTTTCTACGTCTAAAAAGTGACGGTGCTATTTTAAGCAAGAGAGAGGCGAGATTTCTGCGCCGAGCTAAATTGGCGAATCGAAGAATCCGACTAGCGTTTGCGATTTTCATTAAGTAAATTATCGCACACCGGTTCTAGCTATTTCGATGGTTAAATTTCAGCCGCGTCTCGGTAGACGAATTGGAAAGTAGATTGTAAACGTCGGATCGGTAATAATATGCGTGGAATGAATACGACTCGCGCCGGGCAGCGTCGAGGAAGAAGTTGGGCGTTGGCCGCGAGCGAGCGAAAAGCGAAGCGAAACGCGGAGCCGTCGGTTGCTGGCACTGCGTAGTCGGCCATTATTGAAACTCGGAAGCGAGCACAGCCTGTACCTGAAGCGTCGACGCGGGCTGAAACGGGTAAAATCCTATGCCGCCGAGTTTTTCGCCTCGGACTCGTTGTCGCGGGTCCAACGTCGACGACGAGCGACGGCCGTCGACTTTACAGCGATACTCTGCGCCTCGACGGAGTCCCGACGATTCCCGTATCCCCCCACGTCCTACGAACGGTAGGCAGGCAGGCGGCACCAGCACCAGCACCAGAAGCAGAAGCAGGGCTGTTGTTTACACCCCCACTTCGTCGGGTTAGAAGCAGAGATGCCTCGGAGGGGCCTCGGAGACCACGGCAGGCAGGCACCCACCACCACGCAATTTCCAACCCCACCAAGCCTCAACCACTGTCCGTACTTCTAACCACCCCACCAAAGGCAGGCCCGAGCCGTGAGCCACGGCGAGGCTCTCGCGACGTATTTTAGTATCTTGGGGTGGGTGCCGTGTGACCACCAGCTATTTCGCGGTTTCTCGCCGTCGTCTCGCCGCGTTGTTGTCTCTACAAGATCGAATACCAACACACACATGTAACGTTATACACACCTCCGCGTCGGCTGGCTGGCCTGGTCTGACCCTAAGCCGGAAACCCGCGAGCTACGATATTCCTCCCAATTGAGCCAAGCTCCGATATATCCAGCGGGACCCGGTACAATGACGTCGGGAAATCCGTAACGGTATGGGATCTATCGTCGAAAACCGTTGTTGCCGAGGACGAAGAGACGCGCGAACCGAGTTCGGCTCGTTCTCCCGCTCGCCACGCTTAACGAGAGAGAACTACCTCTACGTCGTTCGACAAACACTCACTCCTGCCACGGGAATAAACGTTTCACACGCACGTCCTACTTACCCCGGTTAGTTGTGACGCGACTGGTATCCTTCGTGCAGTGAGCACCTTCTCGATTGTGTGGTTGGCCCGTTCCTCGGCTCGGACCGTGTGTTCTCGATATTCACAGCACCAACTTTCTCATTTCTACGGGTTAAGCGTTCCTCGTCGCCGAGGCTTTTCAAGCGTTCACTGTGCTTTGCATACGTCATAGACGCTGCTCAGGGCCGTGCTAACTCGACTCGGATTCCTTTCCGACGGTTTCAGCACCACCGCGCAAACACAATTGTACTTAGCTTGTTAATGACGCTCACCACGGCGTCGTCGAACGTCGTTACTGCACTCGGCAAAACCAGTAATGGAGAAGGATTTTCAACTAACGGTACATAGCCACTGGCCACATTGAACGTCGCGTGGTTACGCGCAGGCAAGCAGGCAGCAGCGAGGCGACTTGTCTCTCTCCGTGTCACAGTTAACTTTCCCAGTTTCAAGCCATAACAGGTGCGACAATTACCGGTACTCGATACGGAGGCGCCCCGATAATATTCGCCCACTTCGCGAAGCAATAGCGTTGTCAATAATTTCTACATCGTAACAAATCGGTAAACAAATACATAATTCTTGAATGAATGCTGCTATTAATATTCTATCGGGTGAAAATTAATGATGGCCGCCTTCGACCAGCGCGCGCAGCCTCGATTTCTCGGTATTACGGCCACGTTTATTTCTGCTTCGTCGACCTGCAGCGTTACTGACAATTTTTAACCAGCTAACACAAGATACGGGAACTACAGATGATTATCACAATTTGACAACAAACACCAAAACACCTGCCCTCCTGTCTACCTCCAGCACCGCAGCTCGAAGCGACACTGACGTGCGCGCGCATCTATCGACCTTGCTTGAGGTTAAGTCGACTCTCGACCCTCGGCCGTCGTACTATCGCGCATGCGCAGTGCGTCTCGAGAAATATCTTTCAAAATCACGTTTGCTCACTTTTGCCAAACACAGTGTTAGCTGCGTCTTCTTTCAGAGGGAATAAGAAACGACGCTTCGCCACTCGTATTCCCAATTTTTAGGTCGTCATGTTACCAGAACTGTGAGAATTTATCAGCTGTCCCAACCTCGAATCTAATCTTTTGCGGTCATTTATTTACTATGTACACGGTACACTGATACGACCAGAGATTTGAATATACTAAAAAAAAATATTACCATGCTGAAAACTAGTTTTACCGGAAATTTTCAAGGAACAATGCTTTTTTTTTTTTTTTGCCATTTACTGATTTACGGAATATTTTAACAACAGTCAAGCCAGTTATCATCTTACTGCACAAAAGTACCTAACGCAACCGTACAAACATTGCGCCACATTATTCTTCGGAGATTCAAAATACGATACGAACGGACAAGATTATCTACTGTTCATACTTCTTGTAAAACGATTGCTTTATAGATAATTTTCTTTATACGAATTCAAAGGATTGCAATAACAAGTAGTAGTATACTTTAGGCAGTGCACAAATGTCTGAAGCATTGGAATAATGATATCATCAAGGTTTAATGCAGTCGCAGTAAAAGTCTGATTTGTTTACAAAACCGTTGGCACATAGGCGCGGGAAAAATTAATTATAATATTAAAATAATTATTAAATATAATATTAAAAGAAATTAATGTACTTCATTTATTGATTTTTATTTTTATTATTTGTTGATTTATTAAACTAATCTTACATTAGACTGTACTAATAGCATACAAGCGCTTGTCGCACACCAGTCGGGACTTGACAAATTATATGAACAAAATAATCGTAAAATATGTCAGTATATCATGTAAGTGTTAAACATGATTTCAGACCGATATACACTGCGGTTTTAGTTGAGTAAATGTGAATTAATTTCTAATATATTTTTCCTTATCAAGATGTACAGGGGATAATAAAATGCAATACAACAAGTAAAAGGTTATATCTGGCCCAAAATGGTTTGATGAAAACACGATTCGGCCTGAGGATAATTTGAAATTCTCTAATTGATTTTGATTTTATTAGTCTTATCGAAATAACTATTAGACATATAGTCATATGTTGCATGAGATTTCTTCTTTCAAAGCTAGCTGTATGCCAGCGAATCAGTAAAGGCAAAATGTAAATCCAAATTGAACAATGATTAGTATAGCTCAGATGCTCTCTGCATACGCTCCATGTAAAGTGAATAAAGTAATTTGTTATTTTCATAATAGTACGGATTGTCATTTGCGTCTAAGTTGGGCCTGTATTCGGCGGTATATGAGCTTCTGCTCGAACTACATCCATCCAGAGAACTCGAGCCTTGGGAAGGCTCGGAATGATTGGGAGATGGAACATAGCTGCGGTTGCCCCATTCAGAGTCCATGGTTTCTTGGGAAGACTCGGGAGTTGGTAGTCCAGATAATCCGTTAATGTGGAGATTATTTATCCTTTTACTAAGCGGCATGAATTCACCAGCTTCATCTTCTATGCTGCGTCCTCTTTTTCTGAAGTGTAAATGCAAAATGAGGCATGAGCGGCGAGTTTAATACGAGATTGGAAAACGTGAAAAAACAATTAGAATAAGGAATAAAATTAGCTGCTAATTACGTCGTCGAATAAATTTACGTTTAATGGAATAGCTGATTTAAAAAACAACTGGGCGAAGGACAGTAAAGATATTTTTGTTTCTGGGTAAACACAACATCAACTGTTGGAATAAATATAAAATATTAAAACCGGGAAGACTCAAATTTTTTTCATCCGACAGTTCAAATCGCATCGAGCCCAATTTTCTTCTGTCAAGTCAAAAGTGTAAAATTAAAGGTTATATCATCGTGAAACCGTTCGTTGTAAATACTAATAACTAACCTGTTGGCTTGTGTCATCGTCGAATTCGATACTCCGTATTTGGAGTATTTATTAACGATGCTCTGGTATTGAAATCATATTTTTCGCAATACCCTTATGGTCTATTAACAGTCGGTATTTTACAGGAATTATAACAATTCCTGGCTGTACAGCGTAAAATACATCTACGATATCTGTACTCTCGTCCCTGAAAAAGTGGCGATCGCAATAGTGGGTAGCAAAGATTTTCAATTTTTTGTTGCTCTTCGTAGTTCTTGCTTTCACCAACAGATGACAGCAGCGCTGGCTCTTGGAACCTAGAGCATGTTACTGTATATGCTCTAAGCTAAGGCTCTAAGCTTGGAACGTTTCAACCAGTGTCTTTCGCTGTCATGTAGTGGCACACTTTGGATGGAGCTAGGTTCTTTCTTATTAGGGAAATTTGAAACCAGGCTGCGCGTCCAGCCTATTCATAGCGGGAGAGTTTGAAATTAAAAAGAAAAATATTCATTAAAATTCTCTCATCAGGGTTTTCGATGTGATATTCAGATAGATATTTGGTTGTGAATTTATTCCGAAATCAAATTTTTTATAAGAATGGTAATCTAATTCAAATTCGATACAGTCTTCTTGGAGTATTTTCACTGCAACGGATTTGAATCGATCGCTACTGCGCTCTATCGAGGGCCGCAGGAACTGTTTACCTCCTTTTGAATTACCGAAAATTTTGAACATTCTGAGTCACCAATTCTCGTAACACGTTATTTAAGACGCCCGATACTATTCTTTTACATCGAATAACTTTAGAAATTGAAAAATGTTCATTTTATACGCTCACGGATTGTTAAGTTACATTTTGCATCACGTTCCTGTTGGGTACATATTCATATACAGGCCTTACCCAGACTCTTGTCAGAATTAATACCAAATTGATTTCAATTTGACTATCAAATAACCGCCGAGTGCTGACGTCAGATACTCAACTGACGATCTTGGAATCAGGTTTCCTGTAACTGCGTGCCTCATTAAAATCTATTCAATCGATATACACGGGTACATAATCTACAGATGGTTTTTCGTTAAGATAAAATAATTAGAATTATTTGATCCACCTCATACCGATTTTTTTTTTTTTCGATCTTGAATATGATATAATTGTATCAATGCCACGATTCCGAATTGGCTTCGTACGTTTAATTGATTTAAGCTTAGACACGTCCATGTTTAGGTAATCACGGACGTGTGGAAAAATACACTTGTATTGCAATCTAACTGTCCTTGTTTGTAGTTTATCTGCAACGTATCGTAATAAAGATAGTTTTTGACATTGAGGTAGAATGTTATTATTATTTTTTTTTACCTTACAGATATTAATACCACATGAACGTGCACCGACAAAGTGTAATTTAGCCTGGAATAATAGAAGGAAATTCTCGCCAAAATATCAACACTAAATATTTAGTCAAAAGATAGAAGATTGGCATGCATAGTATTGGGACTTTATATTCAAATCAAAATATTTACTTCTATTATGGGCAGTGACGTTAATTAGCATCACGTTGGAGGAATTTTTCCAACTATAGATTGTACGTGTTGACCTTAATTTCAACCGGAATTTCAAACACTTCAGGTTCTATTAGCTATATCTTATCTTACATTGCGTAATTCGGAGAAGTGAAGTATTCTTGATAATCGATCTTCGACGATCTCATAACACCTATTTGTAACGTAAGTCACTGTGAGTTCGCTAAGAAAAAGATTTTCAAATAAAAAAATTATTTCGACGGAATCGCGAAGTCATTTTTATCGTCCGTCACGATTATAGAAAACATAACTCGCGGTTAAACGCCTTGTCTTGCCTTGGTATGTAATTTCTGAAATTGATTACATGACTTGCAGAAAATACGAGTACATGTGGTTGTAGGAAGACCGAAGTTCAGTCAGAAACAAGAACTGAGTGACATAGATTATTTGATTTTTTCCGATAAATTGATGTGAGTACACATACCTATGCATGATATATGCAATCTTTTTTTCTGCGATTAATTATAAATCGTCTCTTATACGTTGTACAAAATTTATATAAGTTACAGTATCTCAAGGGCGATCGAAAACAATAGTTAATAAAAGCGTTCGTTCAAAGTCCCAAGATAACCGCGTCCAATTATCCATTTATGGTCATTTGACTCATTAAATACCGATGAAATCCATTCGCCGTATTACGATAACGACTATATTCTTATCGCGGTTCGTAATGATATGTATATATACATGGCATTCCCCGTATTCACGTTCAACTGAATTTTCAATTGAAATTGCATGGAGAAGAGAAGCAGAATGCTAAGGCCGGCTTAGCAGCCCAATTGATTTTGACGATGTAAATCGACGTGCACAAATTGTAGAATGAAAAAAATCTACGGCAACGGAAAGAATCCGTTCGGATTCAAGCGACGCGATGTGATAAAGTCAACGTCTGTTTGGAGAAATTCTGTGCGAAAGGAGCGCATGAGTGACAAATAAAACTAGTCTTCCGAAATGATATTAATATGAATCACGTATGAGACAGATGATCGTGAGTAAGGCAGCTGAGGTGTAAGCCTGAAAAGGGGGAGCCGCGGGATATTCGAGTGCGAGTAAATGAATCATTGGCCCGTAGTCATCCGATGTGTACCAACGTATAACGCCACCTTCGAGTAATGATTTCCTAGTAAACCAAGGAGAATACTTCGGAGATAGCGTGAATCACGAGGCAGACCTGCGGGCGGCGTGACTGCGAAGCATATTGCTAATAGTGCGAATTGCTGGTCGGGAGTTGAGCGATAGGGTCGAACAGATTACGAGGACTCTGCAAGTCTGCGGATGCAAATCTGTAACTTCGTCATCTCTTGAAAGATGACTCGTTCGGTTATTTTTTTTTTTTTTTACCACTTGCGCATCCGAATTTTCAATTCATTGGCCACGCATATATACGTTGAACTGATAGAAATTTATAGTTGTGGCCAGGTGATTATGGTGATAATACAGTCCTAAGTTCAGGATGGCCACACGCATGGAAATCCTGCGAAACCTGGAAAACCGGCAATTGTCAGGGAATTTTTATTTTGGTCATGGAAACAACTGAAAATATCAATTTTCTATCGTAAGAATTAGAAATGATTTTTTGAAGTGACAAATTTACTTTTTTATGTCGTGAAAAAAAAATTGGCTTAAACTCACTTTTTTGTACATTGTATATTTTTTCAATTTGAATTTTATGTGACTGAATATAGAGCTAGTAATGTCAGTGAAACTGAGTTTTGGGTCGTGGAAAATTGGGAAATGAGATGGAATTTTTTTTTTCCTAAAAATTTGTGACCAGCCTGTAAACTATTCTCATATTTTACCATAACCGTAAAATGTAGTTCTGGATTCTTTTCAGTTTCTTTCAGTTCTTTTCTAGTTACTAGAAAATCTAACAGACGTTACCACGGTTTTTTGATTATGCTTATCTCGTACCATGATATATTCTTGCAACTATATATACTGCGATAATTCGCGCGAACAGTTATTACAACAAATGAATTTATTTCTGAATATTACAGGCCTGAGCCGAGATCTCCACGTCGTAAAAACGCATAGCATTACCTATGACTCATGCACCACGCAAGGACCCCATACTCAACGTATTAGTCATGGTGGTTGTACCAATGCCGTGGAACTCTCTGCTTTCGGTCCACTGGCATGTGCTATTAGTACATGTTAGTTGGTAGTGACAAAATTCTTGCTTAGAGGCGATTATGCGCTACTGAAATAACCGCGGAATGCTTGTTAATTCGTGATCAGTACGTGAATGAATGAATTCACCTCTTGACGTATACCTTATATACTATGGTATATTTGTGACTATGATATGCATGGTTCGAAGAACCTACTCTTAGTTTTTGTAACATTTTTACACGTACACGTACTTATGTACATTTATCTCCAAGTACGGTTGAGAAAATAAATTAGAAAAAAGAAATCAGTAAAAGCAGGATGCGTGAGCGTTTCATTGTCAGCTCGACGATACGAATCCCTTAACTTCCTGCAACCGCCGCTCCCTGCTTGAAGTTATCGTCACGGAATTAGAACGGCCCAACGAAATTCTAAAAACTTCCCATTACACCAATCAACGCACCTCTAAGGCATGAATGAAAATACTGAATTATTCACAGGTAAAAAAAAAAAATCATCTAAATCCTTCAAGATCGCAATAAGTGCCGATGAAGTATACGCCAAATTTAGGCACTTGTAATTATATGAACGCACCGACGTGGCCATGTGTGTGACACAGCTTGTACCGATGTTACATATATTTTTTACTTCTCTCGTCTAAATTGTTGCCCATCCATTTTTAGATTACGTATATATGTCGTTGAACACATTTGAAACTGGGCTCATGTGTCTGTTTCGCGTCCATATTTGGGACGCCTTTAATGTTCTCGAGCTCGTTGTAAGCCACCGCTGACGGTTTCTATTATAATGAATGTCTGCTCTCTCTCTCTCTCTCTCTCTCTCTCCGACAGTTTTACACACGCACACAGATTGGTAGTCGAGAAAAGCTGGCCCCCGCACACAATCGAAAGTGAAGGCATTTGGCCGTCGCCCACGAGGATAACGAGAAGTAACAATCGGCAACAACCCAAATGCGTCAGGTGTCAAGACGAAAGAATTCTGTAATTCATGGCCTTTTTTACCCAGTGGTTTATCATTCATTTATTTTTATATTTATTCGCATTTTTCTCAAATTTTTTTTCACCTCTTACTGTTTTGCAAACTGCTGCATGTAAATTGCAATTTTTCGTCAATTTCAAATTGCTTATGATATATTTAATTAAAAAACTTGAATTCTTGCTTTATGACCCTGCAGTGTAATTTATTCGAAAGTAAAACGTATCTGCAGTTGCAAAAAAATAAATAAATAAATAAATAAAATAACGAAATCATATACGTGGGTAGGTTTAATTCGAGTGAATTTCTCCAAATTTATACAATATTTCTATTATACCTACACGCGAACACGCGGAGTCAAAATATGGCCCGTAAATGGTCGACTGCCATTTCAACCCTGACATGCATTCGTATATGGCAACATCCTCACCCGCGCCTATATTTGGGTTGGTCGTTTTGCGTTACATGCTCATGTTGGACATAATGCTTACATAGCGAGTACAGTAAATAGGCATGTAACGTGATCAGGATTCGCAACGTGACCGTAAAAGATTAAAAAAAGAGGCCTGAATAAACGCATATCAATAAGATTCCGCGCAATGCATCCGTTTTTTCAAAGTAGAATACAGTCTGATATTCATTCTAGGACAATAATTGGTAGGAGAAATAAACTGAACGGTAGAAAAAAATTAAAATAACAAGGTGACAGCCTTGCAATGAGTACATCAACCATAGTGGCGGAAATGAAAACTTGTACCTTGATTTAGGCCGCAATTTTGCAATGAATCGAACAGTACGACACGTTGCGACGCAACTTTTCCTTTCAAGGACTAGTACTTAACGTTACGTACAATATCTGTAATATACACGTGATAAAATCATACTTTCACAGAATTTTATGGTAAAGAAATGTGACAGATGTATTATACCACGTACATATTAAGCCCTGAGTAATGAAACGAAGTAACGCCAGGTCGAGTCCCTTCCTGTCCTGTGGAGAGAGCCTGGAATATCCCACGGATGTGTGCGGTGTATAAAGAGATAAATAAAAGTTTAAGAAGATCACGAAGAGCCAGTTTACCATTTGAAAAAAAAAAACACTCGCAACCTTTTTTAATTATCTTGTTCCACTCACAATGCAAATTCGACAACTATCCAGCTGCTAATTATTAATTTTAGCAGATAAAAATTATGATACTAATATCGAAGTATTGTGAATGTAAGTTGTGAGGAAATTTAAGATTATAAAGCTATATGATAATATTAAGAATTTGAATTATTCTTACTTATCTAGATTAAAAAAATTTTTACGTCTACAATCATATTTATTATTATTATTATTATTATTATTATTATTATTATTATTATTATTATTATTATTATTATTATTATTATTATTATTATTATTATTATTATTATTATTATTATTATTATTATTATTATTATTATTATTATTATTATTATTATTATTATTATTATTATTATTATTATGTGGATACTCAATTATACAGATGTTCAGCAATTTTTCAAATCATGCGGGCTTAAAATTTTCACCAGTAATTATGAATTAGTCGTTTACGAAACTTGAGATTACTTATTGTAACAAATTTATGTATTTTTTGACAATATTACTCGGTGAAAGAATTGAAAATTTGATAATTTAGTCATTCAAATACCTTATATAGAAAATTATCGAAATACGAACACGTGCAGGCAACAGGTATAAAAGTACGGTTCAATGAGAACTATAAATATTGTAAATTTTCTAGAATACATAATGCGGCACCTTAAATCGGATCGGTTCGAAGAATTAAAGGTCACGGAACTCATACCAGCTAGACTTTGGGCACTGATAATTTATACGCCTGTATAATATACGTGATATTATATCTAATTTCACGATGTATACAATTAAAAGATGTACTTTTCGTAGGAAGAAGAAGGAAGCGCAAGAGAGATGAACGGATGAATTAATGAATAAATAAATGAACAAGCTGTGTAAACGGAGGCGGGGAAAAAGAGAAATAGAAAGACACCGCGTTATATATCGCGCGCTAACGATTGTAATTAGTAAAACTAGTGGGCGTTAATTATTATTAAATTATTTACTGCAGGGATGTATGGACTACAGGCAGACTTCACGATTAGAGGAATTAGAGCGGGACTTATAAGGAATTAAGGTGTGCTCCACAGCCGCAAGCGCGCTCGTACATCGAACGCTTCAAGTGGTTAAGACCAAATATGGAAGTTTTATGGAAGTATTAACCGCGTGTCGAGCTATCGTCACTTTCATACTGTATACATGCCTGTGTACGCGACACGCGTGTACTGTGTGTATTAACGAACAAAAACGCGAACGTATCGAATACTTCGACACGTGAGACAAGTGCAATCCTATTTATTCAAACCTCCGCGCCAAAATCGTCACGAGCACCTTTCTTTGTTTCACTTTTCACGAACACGCAGTACCGACGATGCGTACAGAAATGGGTTTCCACGGTTTGAAATCCGTTTCACACCAACAGAGGCAAAAAAAGAAAAAAACATATTAATTGGGATAGCGATAGGAAATAAGAATTAATATTTAATCACAAACAATCAAAATGACTTTTGAAAAATCTAACATTGAATGACAAATGACTGTTCATTTTCGGAGAATGTTTTCCCATTTTCATGTATTTTTTTTTTCTCATTTCGTAACTGACTTCATTCCATATTTCATTAGTCTAATATCCATACGTATATAATGTATGTAATATATTCTACACAGTTCGCTCTGAATGTATGAAATTCAAAGCCTCTTCTTCGTTGCGCAGATGCACTGTATGGCCATATATACATTATATAGCTAACTTTCATGTTTATAATTATTATGTAAAGTTTTATCGTAAGTGGGACAGAAACGGTTCACAGAAATAGTTATACCCACATAGCGTTGATGTACCTATTAGCATTTTCTTGGCTGTCACATTATGCCATATAGGTGTCTGTCGTTCGCTACTGCCTCCTTCTAGAGTTATGCTAAACTCGATTCCCAAATACCTACACATAATAAAAATAATAATAGTAATAATGATAAGGGTCGCAAGATAAAGTAATGAATTTGGAAAAAAACAAGTTAGGTATAAGTATTCAACTCTCGTGGATTTTTACTTTGCACGAATGAAAAAAGAAACAGTGCTGTTCTGGACAAGATTTAGGAATAGAAGAATGAATAAAAAAAAAAAAATTGTGTATATCTTACGATAAATAAAATAAAATTATAACATACATAGAGAAAAATATGTTTGACGTAGGATTGAAAATAAAGAAAGAGTATAAAAAATGTGGAATAAGAGGACGCGCGTGCAGTGATTCTTTGACTATAACAATAAATGTAAAATTCACAAATCTTAATTATAATTACAGATAGAAATTTTTAGCTATCTTCATGCAGCAGGCAGTCAAATTTTGTTTGTAGAAGGAGAAGTGAAAGAGGAATAAAATTTGAAACTCTAAAGGAAAAAAAACGATTTCCTAAGGAGGAATGATTGCCCCGTTCGTGTTAAGGAGTCGTTGACTCCGTGCTGGTTGAATTTAATTGACTTCATTGCCTGCGAGAGATCCTGACGGTTCGTACCGTGCGAATCAAGGCCAACGTTGTAGGTAGGTATAATGTACATATACATGTAACTACCGTAAGCGGCCTCGTTGCGCTCCTTCCGATGCATCGAATCAGCTCTTTCGAATTTCCCGCCGGCGGGTATTCAAAAGTTCTGAGAGAACGGTTCCCGGCTTTTAGCAAGCTGGCAGCCAAGAATTAAAATTTTTATCGCCAAGTAAGGCATCTTTCCGGCTCTTTTCATTGTGTGTTGCATCCGCGAAGTCGAAATGGTTTTCAAGTTGATTTTATGTGACTAACAGTCGTAGCCTATAGATTGACCGACTGATTTCAGGGAATGGACACGCGTTAGTCATCTGCGGTTCTTGTCGATTTCAAATTAACGCTAGTTCCCCCCCCCCCCCCCCCCCCCCCCCCCCCAAAAACGACAAAGTAAATCATTTTCAGACGGTATCAGTGCACAGACACTCATTATCGTATCACACTGTAATAACGTAATTACCGGGTAGATTGTTAATTGTATATCAGTGATCAGGTCGGAATAAATTTCACTGATTACAGAAGTGACTAGCCGAGCAATTTACAAATATCGAGAAAAAAATATTACGTCACCTTTAGGAACAACTTGATAAAAATTGTACAGGTCACAAGGTCGGACTTTATCGGCTGGAATAACCCAGTAATCAATGATCTGGGAACAGGTGATGTATAAATATGCAGATAATGATACAGATACGCTAAAGTGGTCGGTTTTTACTTAAAACTTCGTGAATAACAGTTCAATCATGACGTAAACCGTCGTGACCGTCGATTCGCTCTGGCTTAATTCGATCCCTTGACTATGAAAATGGTGTTAAAACATTCTCACCATTGTATAGCTATAAAAGTGTCACGGTGTGACAGTTGAAATAAAGGAAAAAAAAAAAAAAACACGAAAGTGTGTAAAACTTAATACCTGCAGGATATTTTATCTGCTGGCAGATAATCTTTCCTCCACGTATCAAGAACTATTATATACATCATCAAACAATATGGCGGCGAGATCTGGACTATCAGTAGATGACTTCAGCTAAATTACGCGATTATAAAAGTAAGGAAAACGTAGTGCAAGCTGTGAGGCCTTAGTTTTTTCACGTGGAATTAATATACAGCAAAAAATACAACGAAAGATGTATTTTAAAATTAAATATGGCCCAGTCAAATCAATGCATTATTTTTCCACCAGATGTCACACCGTCACATTTTCACTCCCATAATAGATTGCGGTAAATGCAGAACCGATCTGTGCAGGATACGCGATGCAGGCAGGAACGGATGATTGCATGGGAAAAAAGAAAACACGGCCTGCGGCTGTAATAGATAGACACGTACCGAATTTCAATGGGGGTGCGTGAACTCGGCATGGGATGAATCATCGTCGTATAACCACCCCCGGCTTGGGCGTGGTGCAGGAGACGTCTCGCCCCATCGATCCTCTCTCTTTCCCCACACCAGGAACTCCCGGAGACTAAAATACACGGACACAGACTGCAGACACGGATGTATAATATTCAATTCGATTCCCGCGGCTAGCTGATCGCTGTTCTGTCGTTTTATGATCAATAGGGCCCGAATTAATATGTAAATGCATATTTTTTATTTAAATCATTTTCATTTCCTATTAGGTTTTCGTACATAAAGTATGATGTTTGGTGCCAGAAAATTCAGCTTCCATTGTCCATATTTTAGTCTTTTTTAAGTCTATATGCATACTATGTACATATTTCGTAATTTTTAATACCAACGGTTTATCCGGGCCATAATGATCAAATATTTGATCGATGATTTAACCTTAGTCTCCGATCCCTGGATGTATTAGACAATCAGGAATGGTAAAGCTGATTTGGTCTATCTTCGATAAAATTATTACATTCGCGTCAACATCATATCTCCGAAGATAAAATCGAATTCATTTTAACGTTCAGCGAAAAGAAGCAATATATTAATCCCTTAATTATGCATAATTTTCAGTTTATTGATTATTTTGGTACAATTGTATCCAAATTCCGAGTTGTACGTAGATTCAACCTTGTGGAGTAGAAAAAAAACGTGCATCCCTGTTCGTTTTTATTAAATTTCATGTACAGATATAATTGATAAAGACTGCATGTTCGATTAGATTTTCAATTTGATGCCTACAACCTAGGAACGTTTAATCATCGCGTTACGTGGGATGACTCGGAGGTTCTCTTCCGTGTCTTTAATCGCGGTCGCATCCTTGATAATTGGTAGTCTACGTATATACCTAACTATACACAGAATGAAGTTGCGGGATTTATCGTCGTCAAACCGCGAGCGAATAATTCGAGCTAGTTTAAAACTAGACTCGCTCTACGAACATTATATTATTCATTTATACCGCGGGGATGTGATTAACGGTAGTTTTCGTTCCTTCTAATTATCCTAATTAACACGGATCGTCGGGTTGGCGATGGACCTTTTTCGCGATAGTGCGACGGGCCATTCCCTGGTTATTGCAATGTGTTCCAGTTCACTGCGTGAAACGTGAAATTTACGACAGGTACGACGATGTACACTTGGGGACAATGAATCTGAGACGGCTTATTTTTTACACCAGACAGTTATGTTGGCAACACTGAGAAACTACGATTTGACGGTCATGGATTATGTCATGTTTATTGAAATTGAGTTTGTTTATCGCTCGGCCGACTATGGCGCTGTAGATTTCTCAGTGTTGCCAAGATAACTGTCTGGTGTAAAAAATAAGCCCTCTCAGATTCATTGTCCCCAAGTGTACATCCAACGTAATTCGGTTCACGTAACACGTAGGTAGGTTACGTTATGTATAAGCTTGAGATGTGTATCAAGATTGACCGTCGATCAATCTGTGACAGTCTGCCAGAGAGAAAATCAGCACGAGCATGAAAGTTGAAGACGTTCCTAATCCAATTTGCGTTTTGAACTGTACGTGAAACGTCGAAAAGTGCATAAAAATGGGAAATTTTAAATATTTCCATAACACGTGACCTAAGTCTGGATGCGGTGTAATTGAAATTTACACCCAATTACTGTTTTCGTAATATGACCGACGGCGATCGGCGAACACGAGGATTAGGAATGTATGCTCATTACAGTGTTTCAAAAAAACCGACTATTTTTTTTTTTTTCGAAGAACATTGAAAAATCTTCCGAGTGTCCCTCAGAAATGACCTCGGTAAATTATGAGCTCTTAATATTGATATTTCGAGGTGGCGATTCTCAATTTTCTATTTACCATTTAAATAACATGGGAAAAAATTTTTTTTAAATTTAGAATTTTATTGCTCGAAAATGAATCAGTGTGAAGATATAAACAAAACATATTCTTGTAGGAAATTTTACGCTCTGCAAAAAAGATTTGACTAAAGATTTTCGTAAGGTAAGTCGTTTCGGAGTTATCAGGCCTAAAACATCGAACCGTTTGGAATAATGATGTTATTAATTTATAAATGCTACAAAACTGACTCATATCACTTAAATGCACAATATTATTGATTTTAAAATTAAAACTATAGACTTCCAATGAAATTTTAATTAATAAATTTCATTAATCAACGATATGAGTCAGTTTTGTAGCATTTATAAATAAAAACATCATTATTTCAAACGGTTCGATGTTTGAGGCCTGATAACTCCGAAACGACTTACCTTACGAAAATCTTTAGTCAAATCTTTTTTGCAGAGCGTAAAATTTCCTACAAGAATATGTTTTGTTCATATCTTCACACTGATTCGTTTTCGAGCAATAAAATTCTAAATTTAAAAAAAAATTTTTCCCATGTTATTTAAATGGGAAATAGAAAATTGAGAATCGCCACCTCTAAATATCAATATTAAGAGCTCATAATTTACCGAGGTCATTTCTGAGGGACACTCGGAAGATTTTTCAATGTTCTTCGAAAAAAAAAAAAATAGTCGGTTTTTTTGAAACACTCTAACGCACATGTGGTACGAATGCGAAATTACGGTTCAGAGGTAAACCGCAACTCGGTTGTAGGCACAGGTATTATAAATGCCGCATCATGCACGATGACGGGACAATGTATAAGCAAATAGATGTGGAGTGCAGCACACCTTCAATCTTCGTCAAGCTCTTTATTATAGCTACACACAGGCTGCCTTGTCTTACATAAATTCCAAACCATGCGACACTGTAATCATCCGCTTTTGAAATTTAATCTAATCGAGGGAAGATCTCGAGTAATTGAGTAACGCGTGTCACATATTCAACGCCAATCATCGACGTGTAGGTAGGTATACGCTGCACTTCAGAATATAGTCGAAAAAGTGTAATGTGAACGGTGCTTTTCAATCGACTGTTTTAATTTTCATTTTTCGTCAAGTTTTCTGTACTTCTTCACTTCCGTCGTCTTAAAAACTGTTTTGTATGCTCGATCGGTCGCTTAGCTACTTCCGGTTTAGAAATATTACAATACCACGAACTCGGTGAAGCCCAAAGAAAGATATAAAAACGCACACGTGGTCAGAGAGAATGGAGGAGAGGTAAATCAGTCTTGGAAAAAGAATATGAAATATAATAATAATAATAATAATAACAACAACAACGACGGGTGGAAAACCCTCAGCCCACAGAGATAACTGACGGTGAGTACCGGGAAAGTGTCGAGTATTAGACGAATGAGAACCATACCATGTTCCATCCGCTGTTTCGTTTAACAGAAGGAAGTTTATGGCGCATGTGGAACATATATACACGCAATGCGGAAACCAGAGCTACGAACGTTATACCCAACGGTTTATCGCTGATGTCTTGACTTTCATACATTTATAAATGTATAAACGATACTCTAGATTGGTGTGCGTCTTGAGGACGTTCTTATCGTTCTTATCATGATTTGAGACGGATTGTACAATATACGCACGAGTATCTAGTAATAATTGTTATTTTTTTTTATTTTTAGCAATTGCGTAACTTCGGCTTTTTTTCTCTCTTTCCTCGTTCCTTGTTGTCAAAACGATCGATTCGATTGATCCCGGTTTATCATCAAGGCGATAATTTTATTGCAAGTACTTTTAAGGCGTGCTATCGATAGACTTCTTGTGTTATTGTTGTTTCCAATCATGCTGTACGAATCATTCGGAATGAACGCGATCGTTTTTTTACCATGTGATTTCTAACCACGTTCCCCAAAAAAATCCCCATATGCATGTAACGTGGTGTTATAGCCTTAGCATGTGCGTCTACCGGATCTCTCTTTCTGTATAGAGGATCCCACGCACATGGATGACCGAACAACCGTAAAACATGAAGAATAATGAAGATGACGAGAAACATCACACGAAAAATTATACCTCTGATATTCTACTGCGAGAGGTTCGTTTTTGCATTCGTTAGTCGAGGTAATATCGACGATTCTATATTATATCCCCATAAAAGAATTTGAAGGATATTATTTTTGAGACTGAACGTTCCAAGTTTCTTACAAAAAAAAGTATATTATTACAGGCTCCGAGGAGAGTACAATTTCGAAATTTTTAGGTGAGTTGAAAAATTAACGACGGAGCCAGGAATCGAACCTGGTATCTAGAGAAGCTTTGCCGGAGACTTACTCCACTAGACCACCTAGCCGCCCTGACTACACTGTCATTAATTTCTCTCATCACCTGTATTTCGAAATTGTTTTTGTTTTCGTGTGCCATTGAATTTGTTTACATTTGAGATTCGTCGCAGAGACACATTTTAGACTTACAGGCTCCGTTATGCAGACACGCCGTAAATGAGTTTTTACACTGTATAAACGCCGAAAACGAAAGGGAGGGCTGATGTATTGCTAGTTTCGAATTAGGGACGACAGTTCATGGGGTGCGGACGTATACGTAATGCGGATATACCATCAGCTGACGATTCTCCCTCCCCGATTACTATAATACCGTGAGTCATAGGCGCATATATACCTATATATACCTATAGAAGGAATCTATAGAAATACGGAAAATCGATTCTTAAATCAGGCGACCATCTATAGCTCAATGTGAATTTTGCGAAGCAGCGATGCGAATGCACATCTCGAGCGCTCTGCAGGGACGTCCACGCGAAACTACGTAGACCCTAAACGCTCTGGAAAAAAAACGAAACCCATTAAAGTATTAGGAAATGCGAGCGAATGTAAATTTGGTTTGCAGATGTTACGAAAGAGTCCGCAGCTAAATTCCCATTATTTCAAAATTAGTTCCGACGACAAGAGGTGGATCGATCAGTTCGTACGGCACTGTCTTCAAACCCAGAAACAGTTTTGTTTGCTCCATTCTGTGTACTGTAAACAATGGCGCACTTCCCATAGCAATGATCCGCATTCTACGCGTGCTCTGTATGTGAAATTCATACCGATCGTGTGCATCGAACATGAACTTGGTTAACATGCCTCGGTGAAAAACCGTTCCCTCTATATCGGTGTGAGAAGTGCAGGGACGATCTATACTCCGACTCCTCGATGTGAAACCATGATATTCATGAGAAGCGCCGTTATTTTCTCTTACCTCCAAATCAGAGAAACAATGCGAATTGCCAGGTCGTTAAACGAATGTTGAAGCATAGCGCAAGTCTCGAGAAGAGATTGTTAGATCGTGCATGAATGGGAACGAAAGGTATTTTTTACTCGAATATTTGCGAATCCAAAAACCTTTTGTTCATTGAATTTCTACATACTCCGGTGAAAGTTCTCCGCCCGCAGTACCCTGGTGAAAATGATTTCTGCGATTTTGTACGATTTTTTCGGAAAATTCGAATATTTCGTATAAATGTTTACAATATATTGTAAATTTTTATAGAATTTTTATTTTTTCACTAAAAAATCTACAAGACACTACAATTTCTAACCAAAATTAACAATTCTTTAGGAAAAATTAAAGTTCCGTAAAAAATCGTTACAGTAGTTAGGAAATTTTCACCATGGTATCCATGAATGAAGGCTGTATAAGGAGATTGTGCGTGGATGCGTGCCGGCACTACTTCCACTACCACCGCGTTATAATTATACGACTTCTGATGTCGGTGGCGAGACGCGAGGCCGTCAGGTATGTTAGTATGTACAACCGGAAACGGCGTGTATACATAGGAACTCGTACAGGCATCGCGCTTTTTCTCCTCGCGATTGTCATTATTTTCTTTGGCCCCCTTAGGCCACCACCTCCGTCGCGACGCGGGCAGGTTATAAGAAGCGCGTTCGTGGACCGTCGAGGGACTCGTAGATGCTTGCAGCCTACTACCAGGATCGGGTATTCGTATAACGGGGCGACAGGTGGTGAGCAGGAAAACCAGACAAACGAGGCTTGAACGAGAAGAGAAGCCGCGAAGCGACGAGACCCGGCAGGTTCCTGAATCGCCAGCTTTATATTCGCGATCGCTGTTCTGCAGCTCAAGTGCCTCTGTGCTCCTTGTTCCTGCCCGAGATCAACGCACTCTTCATAATCCTCGACCGGCTAAAGCCCGTTTCACGCGGTAAATACGACGCGGCATGCCCACGGTTTGCCCCAGTTCCACAATCAACGTGACTAAGTTAAGTGTACCAGTTATTGAGACGTTTAGACCCAATTGTTGCCCCTATTATTTTCGAAAATTACAAATTGACGCCACGAATTGCTACAGAGGGTTAGACACTGCTAATTTATTTGTTTAAACACTTTAGAACTAAGGATCGAACAGATACAACCGTAAAAAGTCAATAATTGGGACAGGGTCAATATGTGGTACACTTACGTTACCGTACGCGAGCGTCGATATTGGGTCAGACTTCGACCCGAGATCCTTTTACTTTGAGCAATGATCAGATAAGGTGTGTAATGAAGATATCATGTGATGTCGATGTGGTGCACCCGGCATAAAGATGTCGGAAGATATCAGGCGCCAGGTATGCACGTCAGGTTTGTAAATCGCGATTTCGAGCAGTGAATTACGCCGTCTAAAGAAACTCGCGAAATATACGTTATATGGTTTACTTGGAATTGTCGAAATCGCAAACGAGTTTCGGTCGTGTATAAGCGTTGGCAGCGACTGGAAGACCGGACTTGACCTTAAAATATCCGTGCAGATGATTTATACCCAGAGCGAGAGAACGTCGATACCTGATAATGTCACCGTCGTTTATAGACACTGAAATACGCTGACTTGGGATATCGGTGTACAGGCTTGTATCTGCAGGGTTATTGATTCCCGTTTAGGAGTCTCAAGATCGAGACTCGAGAGTCTGGAGTCTGAAGAAATCAATACCGCGGTTGCAAATCCTGAGCTTCCGTTCATCGTATTCTGTAGATTCACCGTCGTTCGGTCTACCAAACAAGCAACGTTCATATGTGACAAGGTCGAGGGTCTTCTTCATGTTATTCATTTCCCGGGAGAAATTTCAGGAGCTTGCCAATAATTTGAGCATAATGAATTATGGAGATTCAGATCTTACAGTATTGTAATTAATTGTACACCGCGTGCGGTAATGCAGACTTCGTGATGATCTGTTCCCTACTTGGAAGCGGACACGATTCGGTATATAATACAGTACATACTGCAGACGGCTGCAAGTGGTGTTCCTGTACAATATCTGAGGAACTGTCTTATAGCCTCACAAGTCGGCGAAACTCCGAAGCCACAAGCCAAGGTGAAGGTGCCGCCTGACCTCCAAACGAACTTGAACTTGAAAGATGTGAAATGCTCACACATTCCCAGTTTGGGCTGATATTGTAAGCGGTATATAACGTTGAATTGAAAGTAGATATTATGTGTTTGTTCTATTCTCAACACCGGACACATTGTCTCTTGCTGTATGACAATGAGCTATCTGACAATCTGAGCTGTGTGTCTTCATCTGCATAGTGCGTGTCGAGTTTCTCGAAGCTCACCTACATATATTCACCATTTTCTCCCGAATCAGCTATTTCGTGTCTACCATGTCGTTTTTTTGTTTCTTGAATTCCTCTTCACAGCTCAACTCTCCTGACACCTGATTGTGAGTCGGTAGTATACTTTAGCCACTCTCCTCATTTATTTTAGTGAAGAATTCCTAATTCGTACCGGATACGCGATTGTAAATAGAGACAAGGTACGCTTCGATAATAGAAGTTAATATCCGGTTGGTCAAAATCGATTTGATGAAGCGGCGTGCGACGTTGCCGGACCACTTCTATAAATATCCGTGAACCCGAATAACGGTTTTCATACTAAATTTAGTAAACAAATCGATTAGAAAAAACAAAAACACCAAAAAATAGTGGAGAGTAAAAAAGAATATAAAATTCAGTTTTAAAATTGGCATGTACGTGATGTAAACCGGGAAAACGACTTTGATATTAGAACAAAAAATAAATTTACTGGAGCTCATGCGTCGTGCGCGGTTTTTGCGAGATTTCTCCATCCATCCCGTGTTACAACAGATTGTGGGGCCTTATCGCGGTTCGGCTCGGATATCAAGCCGTCATAATCTCCAGCATTCTCCTCTTTGCGGCGCTTCAAATGAAACCGGAAGACGTCCGCATTCAACGATGACTGTTGGCAATAACGAGTTACCATTTAGGGAAGACCAAACGCCTGATGTCTATAAGTATAATATTCAGCGAGAATAGATCCTCATTAAACACTTCCGAACGATCAAATTTGAAACGACCTTTACCGCCCAGTTCTCACCAAATTGGTAAAACCATTGTCACTTTCAACGAGCTCTCTTTTTGGCGCCGTACACTCCAAAGAATGCCTCTCAATTATCATATACCACACGTCTTATCGACCCGTACCGGATCCATAATTCCCGGCCAACGGTTGCGCGGACATCCGGCCTGCAAATACCGAGCTTAAATTTTCAAATTCCCCGACTGTTTCGGGGTTCTTAAAATACCCGAATGACTCAATAGCTGATCACAGCCGTAGATTGTGCGGAAGGATACTCAGTTATAATAATTGTTGTATCCAGACCGAGCGTGTCTCTATGTAAAACTGATAATTAACAGCGCAATCGCTCTTCGATAAGCTGCACAGATCGTGGCGTGTTTCTCACACATCAACGTATCTGCAACTCGCGTTGTTCGCATTGATATGCATAAACAAGAACAGCCACAAGCATAGAGTGTGCGATGTTTACAGAGACTTGCGGTTCGCGGTGTCCCTGATACGTCTGCAACGCTTGCGGAGCACCGGGGCTGCAGAGCGCTCGGTAACCTTCTCATTGTCAACCCTGTAGCGTGTATTTTTAAATACCGGATCCTCGAAGAACCGCCGACATCCTGCGCAGCCCTTTTTATTCTTGTTTTATTTTATCGTCGACCCTGCGTTCAACGGACAGCCAGTGGTGAACGGTGTCGAGTTCTGAAGTCTGATCCTGAGAGAATTTTGCACTTACTATAGTATACCGCGTTTCTAGTGCAGAGAGGATATTATCGATCAGCGGTGGGCACTAAGCTAAATATAATCGATGCATCGATTAATCGAGTCGAGAAAAATAATTGATTAATTGGTCGATTGGTTCGTATTTCTTTTAAACGGTGCATATGAATCGAAAATTTCGTAAACTTCGGTATGTAGTCTTTCATTCAAAATATTTCTCAATATCAGTTGAAAACATTCGTATAGCTTTCACTTGTTATATCAAATAGATACTTGGTGAGTAAGACGATGATAAAACTTTATTCGCATAAATTGATATTGCATTGCATCGTTCATGGGAGTAAAAGACAAAAACCGATTGTAAAATTTATAAAAAAACTTTAATCAAAATTGTAGAATCACACGCCGAAGCCTGACTAACGCCGAGTACAACGAATAAAGAAATTTGGAAAAAAAATTCGCATCAATTTTTTGCTTCGTTCTGTGGTTTCTTGGTTATATGCCATTGGTATCTGTGTTCAAGTCACACGATGATAATTACAGCAACATATCCTATCGCGTATATGGAATAACGGATCCGTTCGATTTCTCGTTATTTGATCATCTCTTGGCCAACTCGACTCTCGGGTTATATCCTATATATAGACGAGGATATTATATTTAAGTAGTTTTACCTATTGGAAAGGCCACTTCTCTCCTAGCGGTACATTGTATGTATGTGTAGATATTGCAGCTGCCAATTATACGCACGGTTTACCTGCGCTATGTGTGTACTCACGATCAGCGACAAGGTTTTTACCTTCTAGCACGTTATATCCAGATCATCATCGGTATTTTCTGCAATTGCATCTACAAGCATTAAAGTCTTGCCATAAGTTTCCTCAATTCCCGTATAATTTAGTTTGCACATACAGGTATACTGTGACAGAAAAAAAAAAATAGGAGATTAGGAATATGGAAAGAAACCCTCTGAAACGTGCCGATGTCCGCAAACTGCGAATAAGTTAATTCATTAGAATTCTCTTTTTTCATATACAAAGGTATTGAGGTCACTGGGTAAAGTGTGGAATGTCACTTACTGGTACTGTACATATATATTTACAGGAATAGAATGAACCAAATTGGACTGTGGATGATTTCGTTTTTATTTCTTCAATTCCGTTCGTTATTTATTTTCTTTAACTGCAGTTTATCGTCAGTTGGAAGCACTGCTGAGGCTAATTGACGCGAGATCGACAGACGCGTTACGTGCAGAGTATCATCTCTTGAGAATACCAAATTTCTGGGTCAAAATCTGCGTGAAATTTTTTGTGTATGGGTGATGTACATTGTGTGTTGTATGTAAGCTCTCGCACAGCAAGATTAACGGTATTGTATATCGTTCACGAATTCACGAATACGTACAATATAAAACACGGTACACACAGTCACGAGTTTTAGTGCCTTTTTGGTCGCGCGTTACCCTCATCGGCGTGGTCCGCTTTTTAGAAACCTAATTAACGGTCGTTAGCTTTTCGGGAATTAACAGCGATTGTCTGTTCACGGATATTTTACTGCAACGCGCGAGTATTGGTATACAGGTACCTACAGCTCGAATCTTCTCCGGTAACCGTATGTATGACTGATACGTGTATAGATATACCTCGTACTCTTAGTCGGAGTTTACACGGTCTTTCACCTTTCTCTTCCTCATGCCCCTCTCCGGGTTTCGCCACTTCCTGCTGATTCGAAGTCTTCGATTTAACTTTATAAGTCTTACCCACTTAATGGTCCCCAGCTGATAGGGGGTAGTCTCACATCTCAATGATTTTTTTTTAAACACTTTTTTTCACAGTAAAATTTATTCAATAATTTCAAATTTCATGCACATATAAGAGGAAGTTATAAAGTGAGAGGGGAATTTTTTTTCATCCGTTTCAGATGGTAAATCTCGCTGGAATGACCGCCTGAAGTTACCTCTATTTAAATCTGGCTGACACGATATCTCAACTTTCATACATCTGAGATAAGAACAAAGTATTATTCTATAACTTCCTCTATTATGTATAAAAACTTTGAAATTTTTGAACAAATTTTACTGTGAAAAAAAAATTATTAAAAAAAGTCATTGAGATGTGAGACTACGTTCTTCGCAAGGTCGTTTGGCATTAGTGCAGCCAAATAAGGAAGTAAAAAATATTACCTGTATTCATTTGTATCTACTTAAATATTAGAGTCAGACGTGACAATTGGGTCCTCGTAACGTGTAAACAAGCTTGCATAACCGTCTACCAATGCTTATAGGTAACGCCTTCGGAGATTCAGAATTTCCTCTTTATGTATACGTTATAAATATATCGATTATATAAGGTATACCGACAAGAGTACTCATCGCACCTCAAGGTCACACCTTTATAAGGATTTTTCATTGCCCCTGCTAAATGAGATTAGAGTGATCGTTATGTCATGGGAAGTTCCAGAACAATTCAAACATAAGCCACGCAATGATTTCTGCGTTTTTATATTTCTTTCCATTTTGTTGAAGAAGTATTTACCCCTTAATATTACAACTCATATCATATATATGCAGACCGGGAGATGAAGAAGTGGTTCCGTGAATTCGAGCCGTTAAATACTTTGCTGGCCTTTATTTTACATCTTCAATACTGCAACTGTCGTGTAAAAACTTGTAATCAATTGGAGAATTTATTCGAAGAAAGAAAAATCTCGTCGAACGTTTCTTGTTCGAGAGCAAGAATTCCTTTCCATAAACATGATTATAATAAATAAAATGGACCGGAAGCGTCGGATGCTGCAAGATTGCATTCAAGTGGAATTTCCCGCGTGTATCATATTATATATCATACACAGCGATAACTACACGCGTGAAATTAAAAGGCATTTATGAATACCGGGATGAGATACTCAATGAGCATTACATGTAATACACAATTCATTAAGGGAGGAAACGTACAAAACAATTGAACATAGACTGTCGTAGAGAGAAGGACGAGGCGCCGCGACGACGTACGAGATGCGAATACGAATATGATACGACCATCCGGAGTATAAATCCTTGGAAGAAGAATCAACGGAATATAAACCGGCGATTTATTCATTCAAGAGAAACGATGCGTGATCGAGAGTCGAGTAATCGGACAATATTTTTAACAACGTTAGTCAAATATCAAGGCACAGAAAATTGTATAAACTTCTAACCTTGTATTCGGTAACATTGAGTAAGTATACAACAAAAAAAGAATCCAATGTGAAACGATTTTTTTCATCTGAATAAAACTCTCATCTAAGGAAGGTATCCCAGGTCGACCTCCCCGATTTGATTCCTTTTGTAATACGTTACAGTAGACTAAAAACTAAGCGATACGTATTTTTTTTTTACCTGCCATTAAACACTTTAAGGGGGTGAAACAAACTTCTATACTAAGGCGTGTCAAAGGGCGATTTGGCAGTTTCACTCACGAGAACATAATATGTTTCAACTAATCCGACTGAAAAAGTTTTCCCATAACGAGAAATGAAAAATGTAATTTTCTCAATTTGAAAAACAATAAACTGCCAAATCACCCGTTGACACGTCTTACTTTGGAGGGTAATTTCACCCCCTTAAGGTGTTTAATGGCAGATAAAAAAAAATACGTGTCGCTTAGTTTTTAGTCTACTATAGCGTATTACAAAAGCAAAAAAATTAAATCGGCGGGATTGACCTGGGGTACTTTCCTTGTTAGTGCAGTTTGTTCTCCGCACGCCAGACGGTGACTTCCGATAAGTTGGATTCCTGCCTTACCTACCGCACGCATCGACGTGAGCCACGAAATATGCGTGCATGTGAATGTAAACATGCAAACGCGCGACTGCCCGTGTATTATATGCCAGTGCCGATTGTCAATTCCCTCGGTGTCTCGGCTACCACACCCTTCGTCGATCCCTCTCCTGCCGCTTCCCTCCTTCCAGCATCGCGAAGCTTCCAGAACGGCGTGATCGTCTGGTCCCGGCCGTCCCGTCTCGTCTCCTCTGCTCCTTAGCTTCCTTTTGCTTCGGCTCAAGCGTGGCACCGTGGCCTCAGGATCCGTAATCCTGGCTGGGCAACAGACAGAACCGTCTCCATACACCGTTGCATCTCGCCGAATCAGTATTCGCAGTGCATTCCTCACCCCGTCGCCGATATTCTCTTTCATTCAAACTCTCCCGCGCTTTTTGTCTACCAATTCGGGCCTCCTCCTCTCCTACTGGGCCTACCTTGCTTCATTCATTCGCGTTTTTTGGTACTTGAATCTGCGGGATCATTCACAAGTTGGATATTATGCAATATCAAATTCTCAGACCCTGCAGTGACCGTTGATTCGATCGTTGGTATGGTATGTTGGGAATTTTGTAACGGCTGATGTCATTGCTGAAAGCTGGACGATGGGGGGGAGTAATTTGTTTGAGAATTCGTAGAAACTACACGCGTTATTCTCTCCGTTCAATCCATCTTTGATTTTAAATTTCAAAGAAGAAGGGAAACTGGGAACGCCCGTTCTGTACACCGAAATACACGTTTGTATCTTTTTTGTTGGTCCCCTAACTGGTCCGAGTTTTTGGACCCACATCTTGGGCCCGAGTCTGTGAATTAGATAGCAACTCGGCCTTCCGTTGGATGAATGTTTGTTGTGAAAGGTCCATTCCTCAGGCATTTATACGTATTGGACTCTGACGAGGGTCTCGTAATATTTTCACCCTGTGTGAAATGTTGGAACGTTGAGCCAACGAAGTTCTACGCTGTAGCTGAATGCGAATGTTTCTGAAGTAAAAAGTTACGACTGAAAGTTTGTAACACGTCAAAGGACACGCAGCTTTCGTTGAGCTATTCGAACGGGCGAGATAAGTTCTTGTTAATCCGTTTCTGCGTGTAGCGATGAAAAGGACGGCTATTTAGGGTAATCCTTGCCATTAGCCCCACTGCTGACCATGTCCCGATTCCTTGACACACACTGCCTTGGCAACGCGTTTGCACCTTACCTGCCTGCTCTGATATACCTGTTCTGGGTCAGCTGTATGTGCAAGGTCAACCCTGAAGAACTTGGTACCAATTACTCACTCCAGCCAATGTCTCGTTCCGCGTACAACGATGTGACCTAGTACACTGTAAAAATTGACGGTGAAAAAATTAAGTCACGAACAAATCGAGCATTTCGCTATAAAGGAATTGTTCAATTATCATACATATATATACATGTTATATGTATACCGGAGAAGTTTCGCTAAGCGGTAAAAAGCCGTCAGAGGATATACTGGTAAATTATTTTTATCAACAACAATTGAACATTCCGTAAAAAAGATATGTAACGCAAATGCGGTGACAATAAATTCGTGCCGATTTCTGCCGGTCCCGTGGCAGCTGCAGGAAGATAACATTAATTGCCTCCGTACAAAAACGGCGAAGGCACTTGGCTTAATCTCACATCCGCCTGTCAAACTGCCGAAAGTACCTAACACCCTAATCGCTGTGTATAAAACAGCTATCAGGCACGTTTTACAAGCACATTGTCCGCCTGCGCAAAGTACGTACCTACATACCCGAGAGTATATTAAACCAGTTACCCGAAGTACAATTTCTCTGGATACATAGATTACTTTCACTCGCTCCGCGATACCGGGTCTCGAGTTTAACGATAAACTACGGTTTTGTGCGACCGATAAAACCACCGTTTCCCGGTCATGCGTCGTGCGATGTCTGCGCTTCCCGTAAGGAAAATCCGTTCTTGACAAAAGCCGGATAAGGATCTAATCGGTAGTCTCTGTAACTGCGGCGATAACCGTGTAGCAATGTATTATATTACTCGGTAGTTACTTCATGAGCAAGAAAAAGTAAAAGAAAGGCCAAAAAAAAGAAGTGAATATCCCTTATAAATGCCCACATACCGCAAAACATCTATTCCGCATCCGTTTTTCCGTTACTCATGCATAGTCACAGGGTGGCCACTAAATCTACATCACAAAATTCTCTGACTTTTCCAAATTTTCCAGAAAAAAATCTTATGATTTTCCCTGAACAATTTGAATAAATTGGTTATACCGAATTGAGAAAAGCTTTTTTTCTGACAAAAGTCGGGTCTCACTGTCCAATTTAACCGATGCGAACAGTCGTTTGTAAGGTAGTATTTCGAAATATTCAAACTTTGAAGAGAACCTTCCGGTGATGGTAAGAAAATTGGTAATCGATCTAATTTATCTAGAGCTTAAAAAAACTGTGGAACTTGTTTGTATGAAAAAAGTATATAGTAAACGAGTCCCTGACTATTCGAGAATTGCAGAATTCCATGACGCTTCCAGGTTTTCCAGAATTCCCTGACCAGTGGTCATCACCCTGAATTATAGAAAAAAATCGATCCAAAAAATACGAACTCCTAACGAGGGTCCGATGTCCCGTAGTCGGAGGAACGCGAGATTAGCTCTGCAACGGCGGTTACTGACGCGGGCGGCGATGCTCAGGGTGGGAGAATACGTGTAGCTTCGGATCGCTCTTGGTAGTTTCCAAGCAACCGATCGAGCCGGGGGCTGCAGTGACCTCACTCAGTGACGGCAGCATTCCATCCTATACGGCATGTTCAACGTTTGAAGAATTCCAGTCGCGCTACTCGACTATAATCGCGGTGTAAATGCTCACCTATAATAATACGCATACAGCGGGAGCTGCTCTCCGCGCTCGTTTTGAATCATCGATGATTTCCGAATCGGCCGAGCGTCATGATGACCTACCTGCGCCTGCAGTGCGTAAGCGATAACTACGATGCTGAGGTCACGCGTACGAGCGACTAAATATAGCGATTATCGTACTCTCGGATATTGTCACAAGGCGAATAATAATATTATTTTTCCGAACTTGGAAACCGATCGAATTATAATGACACCGATATTAACACCAATTTCGTCGTGCGTTCTTCGCCGGAATTCGACATCCAAAATTTCACCTGAACCACTTTACGTTATATGGGTATAAGTCACGCGAATTTGAAGCTTATAAACGCCTCATTTTTTCACGTCGATAAAAATTCGCAATTATGTATATGACGGGTCTATAAATCACCCAGCATCTATGGCTTCTACGTACGTACCTACGCGATAATAATCGCTTGCTTTGATGCGTATCTGTACAGGAATTAACTATACAAAGTCCGTGCTGCTCTCACTCTCTTCCTCTCTCTATCTTTGAACGAGAAGACCAGCCAAGTTACTTGCGACCAGTTGCTCAGCTGCATCGACTCCGTTGTCTAGGCTTTTCCTGCTACTACCCGATGTTACGTTACGCCATACTCGTCGGGGTTTCATCGTTCCCTAGCTTTTAACTAGCTTTTTTCAATAATTCACCACTCACACTCCATACTTTCGTCATATTACACCACTCGTCTACTCTCTACTTTTTCAACATCTTCCCGCATTATTATATGTATCAGTGGATTCAACTCACTTGTTGCCATTCGCTCACTCATTTTACCATTTATTTCTATGTACTTCTAAAATAGATCTGCGTAGCTACCTAAAAAAGTAATTTTATGTACAACTCGTTATAACTTATTTATCGTATTCCACCATTTGAATGCTCGTTATTTTTCTTGGTTTTTACATATTTGCCATTTGTAATACCACCAGTTTGCCTTTTGGCTTATTTCAACCATCTAATTCGATCTATTCTAATCTCTCTCTGTCTCCGTCTTGTTGTCTTTCTCTTCTTTTCCTTCGATTCTCTGCAGTATTTCGCTGTAGAATATAATTCCGTGTACTGAAATCCTAAGGCAAAGCCCGATATTCGATATAATAGAGACACGCGATGATCGGCGGTGCCGTCGGGCGTGAAACGGCGGCTCTACCCCGGCGCTGCACGACCGGCCACCAACACTGTAAAAATGATGATTCAACTAACCGGACGAAGTCAACGGCCACCGGCTCGGTTACATTGCATGGCATGGGTAGCGCGAGGAAAAGATTGACTCGCCAGGTTGCGAATAGTGTATGTAAATACATGAACTAGAGAGAAATCCAGAGAAAAACTGAATCGGAATTATCGAACGCGTTACGTAACGACCGGTCGAATCGCTGATGCGAGAGGCTTACAGCTCCTGATTATCCCGAGCGATCGCCTCGCCCAGCCAGGCCTAAAATTTATATTATGTCCATATAAAAGCGGGATAGCTCCAAATACGGGCTATCAGCGTGAGATAACTGTCCTCAATACCCATTGGCCTGCACCGACGTATCAACCTTGAGGCCCAAATAAGGCCCTGTCAAGGTCCCCGGCTGGACTTGCGCATCGTGTAGGTATAAGGCTGATCAACGCGTCAGCTTCGGCATAATAATTACTGGATTATTCAGTACTTGGCATGATCGGCGAAGTGCAAGTGCTCTGAAAGTTACCGATTAGTCATCGATATTATTAAACATAACTGTCTTAGCTCGGTGAAAGTAATCCCTCGAAATTTAGAGCCAGCTGCTACGAGCTAATTGCTCCATTTTTTCTTTCAATTTTGCGTAGTTACAAGGCTAAGCCCCTTATTCCAACTTATCTTTCACTCGTGAAAAGAAGATTTTCCGTTTAAACCTACCTTTTTTTGGTCTAGATGGCGGTTATCACCGTTTTCACGACTTAAAAATAAGTCAGAATCAGGGGCTGCGCCGGGAATTTCCAGCCTTTATTCTTTCGTTTTTCTTTCCTCCATGAGGGCTGTCTAGGCACGGTCTTCGGCTTCGGGTTTTCGGAACGCGCAATGACGTGGCGGGCGATTCGGGTTGTCTACCCGTCTGTCTGCCTCCTTTCTGCCAGTATCCAGGAGCGTAGTTGGACCATTAGTCAACAAGGCGTACCTACCACCATTACATTGGTAGGTAGTGGTAGTCGCGACTCCGCATTGAAATCAATAGTGAGTCGGTATGTGCCCACGCCGAGATTCGGTCGCTCTAAGTTCAACGGACACGACTCCAACTGCTGGAAAATGCATTGTCCCCGACGCCAATGAAGATAGAAAAATATACCCAGATATACACGAACGTCAATAATGTGAGAACGAAAGTCTTCCAGGCAACTTAAGTTAAATTATTATACCAGCTGCAGTTATACTATACGTGGATGATGCGGAACTTTTTAATTGCCGAACGATTCTTCAATTGATTGGCAATCTGAGCACGTGGTGCAGGCATTGTAATTACAATCCTATATGTATATTACAGTCAACGAAAATTGATTAGTCAATATGTATATTAACGTTGATCCAGAAGTTTGAATTCTCCGAAGCGAATCGATTGACTCACTGTACCTAATCAGTTTTTGTTTATCGACGAAGGGATTCGTCATCGATTTCTCAGCAACTGCATTCCTACTCTCTAACAATAAGTTAAAACTTCGAATAATAATTCTCATAATAATTCTGATTGCAAATCGTACTTAATACTCATCGATTATAATTATCTTCCAAAAATTCTTCGAAATAGATAAGTCATATTTTTAAAATTTATTTTCCGATCCCGACTGCAGTTGTACATTGAAACGTATCTGTAAACCAGAAATGAATAATCCATATAAAAAAAAATAAAGTAAATAAAGAGACCAGTTACTGCTCCTTTTATGGTATTAAATCAGTCATGCAAAATTATATCGTCCGACAAAGCATCGCACGATTTTCCGAGGTTGACAACGATCGTCCGCGAAGAAATAAAACTCAGAAGTCTGCTCTCTGAAGTTTTCCTCGCCACGTGGCCACCCGCCGCCGTCTGCCACTATACGCAACGCACCGCATGCGTATCGATTTAGAGATACGGGGGGCTGCATTCGCATTCACATGCAGGCAGAGGTGCAGGACCAACACACGGAGATACGGTAACCCCACAAGCACGCGACAAGGAGGCTGACAGGACGCCCGTGTGACTGCAGCAGAGCCGCTATGATCGACCCTACGAGACGTGACGTTGTAGTATCCTACTGCAGTGCCCTATGGCCGTGGCGTAGGCGCCCTTGAATCTATATTTAGCTTGGCCACCTCGAGAAAGAGGTATAGAAAGAGAGTCAGAGTGAGAGAGAGAGAGAGAGAGAGAAGAGCGATGCGCGTTCTAGACGGCGAGTAATTAACTGGGTGAATACTCTTTTAGCCTTCTCGCAGATATTTTTGAGAAAATAGTCGTCACGGTGCGACGGCGTATCTACCGTCGACTGTTTTTTCGAGTAATATTAAACGTAGGATAATGTATTACACTGTCAGACATACCGGCTGCAGCAGTTCGAATAGTCAGTACGGTGTACGGTTATCGATCGATAACACCGTTGAATGCTTTTCGCAAACCGCAGCGATTAAACGCACTGCATACTCGCGGAAAGCTTTTGTATAAATTAACAACTACGCGGCAACCGATTGTTTAAGTTATCGTTGTTATACTTTCTGCATGCGGGGATAATAGAGTTATGCACTGCATGGTAAAAAGAGAGGAACGTATTCAGCTCCACGTTTAATGCTTTCGTATTCGTTTTTCCTCGATAATATTATGTTGTTTTTGTTTTTTTTTATAGTTTGTTTTGTTATCTTTTTTTTTTTTTTTTGAACCGTCGCTGCAAATTATGCTTATATCGCGTACATGAGTTTGTGCATACTTGTAGAGATAACAAACAACATGCGTGTATAACGATCGTACGATGATGCCTCGTTTCAAACTTCTTGTCCGGTTGGTAGAATCCCCCCCTTTACCCACGTACGCATATTTCAAGTATTATGATTCGCAATGCATTCTTTGTTCGAAACGAAAATTATTACTAATTTCGCATACCTTGTAAAATGCAACGCATTACGTATATTTTACGCATTGTACGCAACGACGAATGGATATTTCCTTCATTGTCTCGAGCACATACATATTACAGGTGGTGTTGTCGGGTGTCGGCGTCCGTTGGGGAGAACTTTCGAGAAAAGAAACCTCTCAAAGGGAGCTGTCGTGCGTCCCAATAACTATAAATAAAAAATCGAGTTTATAATCCATTCTAGCACGTGTTACACATATTTTTCGTCTAATATTCGGTCAGGCGGTTTAAGAAAGATTATTCGAACGCGCGACCGTTACTCGGTTCGAGGCTTGCTGAGAGAGCCGTTCGAATGCTGCTGATACACCAATATTTGACGCGCATGTGTGTATCGCACGTACGTGTAAAACGTATGATACACATGAAGCGAGACGAAAAGTGCGAACGGAATTTGCAACAAACAAGCATAAGAAAACCGTGTTGAAAATTTCATACCAAATGGATGATTATCATGTAGCACCGCATATCCCCGCGCGTATTTAACGTTCCGATACGAAAAGCCGGGGAATGAGAAAAATACGGATCGGGCAAACAGGTATCATTCGAATGCAAATTGTCTCGTTCGCTCTCAAAGCTTCGCGGGCAATTGAGAGTCTGTCGATAAATTGATTTCTGAATAAGGAAGGGAACGAGACAAAAAACAAAAAATCTCGAAAAGAAAAAACGAAATTATCGGACAATGTAACATCGAATATCGGGCATGTTACGTCAGGAGAGACCCAGGTTACAAGGTCGCTTCAATCCTCGTACATACATACGTATTTAAAGCATGACACTTACACACGCTCGATAACATTTCGTCAACCGTTAGTCAGGCCGCAGGCCGAACTATACCGATCTATAGGTATGCTGTGCGTTGTATGGTATACGCTAGGCTACGGTTCGAGTATCGTACACTTTAAACCGACATTTGGAGAACCTAGCCGTCAGTCGGCGCGCGGACCAATCGGACGGCTCCATTCGTTTTATGCCCATATATGGCAAGGGCTGTTGATCAGGCTGGTGGGGGAACTCGGACGATTCTATTGCGGCTGCCGAGGGGAGTCGGGCAGGCCGTTCAAAAGTCTAAAACATGAAAAAGATGGGTTTGTTGGATAACAAATGAGCCGGAAAAGAGCGATTTCCTCTAAATGATTAGCCCGCGAACCGTCGGTAGCGAATTTTCACTCCTTGACAGAGAATTCCAGGGCAACTTATACCGGAGATCGGCAGCTGCCACACCTTTGGACGAGTCTACTTGGCCGAGGCACGATTTTCCTCAGTGGTCGGCGTCCCTCACTCACGCCATATTTCCAGTGTTGATCGCACGTGTGACGTTTCTCTGTCTCTTCAAGGTGAGTAAATTATTTTATTCTAACGGTGGTAAAAACAAGTTGAGCCTACCGGGGTCAACGAAACTATCAATAGACTGAACGATTTCGCTGAGACCGGCGTATTTGGCAGCGAACTGTCAGAATTATCGGCAAATTTATCAAAACCCAGCACTAAATACCGGCTCCGGCCGCCATCTTGGCAGGGCGTTGCTCTCTCCCTAACCGATAATATTCTACGTTTGTGAATTTTATTCTTAGAAATTTCGTTATACGGGGCACGATCATTTCGAGAATACGAATATCCCGAGCAGTCTAACAGGTTGCCTCGTCGCTCGGTGGTTTAATTCCTCGTTTACAGGTGGTCCGGCGAGCTTTTAAACCGCATGAGCTATTTTTAACCTTACGGCGACGACTTCGTCGACGCTGCCGGTGACGTTAGAAGCACTAACCTACCGCCAGATATCTAGACAGGCTATTTGCCCCACGTTTATTTTAAGATTTACTCTGTAAATAGCCTGCTTCTCAATGCCGGTCTCACCGAATTAAACTATATCTAATAGTTCACCGGAAGTTCTGCGTCCAACGCGTAGCCGTCCGGTTCTGGCAACCTGGTGATCAGAACACGCATGCAAAGTATGTCGGACTAATAGCCTGTTGTAATGTCCACCTCTCGTCACGTAGCGTGTAAAAAACGTCGAAAGGATCTGCCGATTCGCACTTTTCGATACCCCGGTTTTGAGGTTATGGCAAATTCTAGTTTCGATATTACGATACGTATGTACTCCGTAAATTTGTACTCCGTATTGCGCCAAATGTTTATCTATAGAAAATGAGTGTATTATCATTTATATATGAGTGTATAATGCGGTATATAGACCCTTAATATTTGTATCTCGAATGTTTGTTCTTTCCAACCGAAAATTCGTTCGAAATTACACATTCTAGACCAATCTCAAAATTAGGAACCCCAGAGTGTGAAATAAAGAGAGACAAAAACGGGATGAGAAAATTTCACGAGCAGAGTATTCGTTGCTGAAATAAGTGCTTTCACGCAACTTATGTACCGAAAAGATCAGCGAATTATCGAGAATATAATTCGAACTATAGTTACCATTTCGTATAACAGTAAAATATCTAGAAAAGCGTGGTAACTACCCGCGGATAGAATTTATACTGCAGAATACAACTGCAAGTGACGTGAAAGAAAATCGGTGGATTTAAAACTGCGGGTCGCAAACGATCTGATCCCTTTTCCACGTGATACTGATTGAGTCTCTCCTGCACACGTGTCGCGTACTCTGACAGCGGTTACGGTGTTTTGACAGGTACCTACCGACCGACCAACCGATCCACCCACCTCCTCCCATACTCGGGTGTTTAAACATTCCACGAAAAATTGTTCAATTGTACAAATACCGGAAATAATGGACAACAACTACGTATTTCGTACCATAAGAAGAGCTAGTCGGGGGAGGGATAGAGAAAAAATTCATTGACATTGGGTTCGGGGAAAATGCGAACGGCTAGGATGGGTCGCTGGAAAACGCGGCGAGGGAAGAGGGGGAGGGATTTCGGTGAGCGGAATGTTCGGAAGATGCGCCAGCGAGCTGCTCCATGGTGGGGCGGTTTGAGGGGCAGAGCGGGGAAGCCCCTCCGTGGCAGAGTACTACCATATATGGTAAAGAAAGCCGGGATTGGCCGAGGGTGCCATGTCCTTATTGGCGGGGTGGCGACTGGTGGGGGGTCTTCTATACGCTCCTGTTCATATAATACACTGCAATTCGCCTATCGGCTACATTCTGTGTTTGGTGCTAGATTGGTCAACAGTGCGGTAGTCTGTAGTGAGCCGACACCCTCCTAACTTGTACATATTTTTTTACACGAAAGCGTAAGTTTTATTATTTAAAAGTGGAATTAAATACAAACGCGCCGACGAAACGAATCGAGAATTAGAAAAGAAAAAAAAAACACGTACGAATATCATTTACGCCCGTATTGAAAATTTTCTTCGTTTTAATTATTCGGAAAAGTTCGTTCGTTCCTTCGTTCATTGCTAGGAGTTTAACTCGAAATATCAGTGAGAGAATATATATCTGTTTACGGGCTAGTAGGATACTCGGTAACAGTGCGTGGGCAGTTTTGCTGGAAAAATATATGCAACCTGTATAGTATGAACGTATTTTAATTTACCTCTGCGACTTCGAAGTGGGTGTGTTTCGAAGAGATACGTGTCCATATTTGGTGTGTTCTGTGACAGACTTCCGTCCCACGTTCGAATATTCGCGATTTTGCATAATTGTGCGTACGAAGTTTGTTATACGTGCCTGCCGAGACTTTACCGTGCGTTTCGTCGGCCGGCTCGAAGCCGGTTTTTGCATTGACTTGATTTGATTGAAAAAGTGATTTATACCGGATGAAAATTAGCAAATTGAATTATTCGGTTGTAATTTCACTTATTCCTCACTCAATTCGTTATCAATGTTCGTTACTTTTTACTCTGCAGTACAGTTTGTCAAATCCTCCCATCAGACACACCGGCCCAAAAGTTTTTCTCTTACGAGTTACCACTTTATAATCTGCTCATTTTTGTTACGTACTTATCCGTTGTGAAAAAAATCATTTCCGTGATCGGTTTTTTCTTTGGTAAAGAAATCTGCTACCCGTTCTATCGATCGTTCTCGCCGTATTACTTGCCTGGTTTGGGCGGGGCAGAATACGCGTTATGGCGCTTGTCACTTTGAAGCATCACCGAAGTTATTTATAAAAGAATGCTTGTTCAGGTTTTTCGGAATCATTCCTCGTATTACTACGAATAATTGTCGGATAACGCGACGTCGTTAAAAATTTTATTCACGAAAAATTATTCGATTGAAGTAATCTACGCTCCGCCAACGGACAGCCGGGTGGCGTGAACATTCGAATTGGCAGCCATTTTGTAAATCGGTTAATCACGTGACAAGATTTTCGTGTTCGATTTGAAATTTGAATTACTGGTCATTCGAACTTATTTAAACATCAACGAATATTTTTTTTTTTACCAGGTTACAATTAACTGCGATGTAGTCAGATCCTAAAATTATTCTGAAATTTGATTCTGGGCTTCTGGAATTTTACAAATCATTTTTTTTAATTGACACACCTTTGATAGATTGAATATTATTGCTCGTGTGGTTGTTGATCGAGTATGTTCATGGAAATCTGAAGACACTGTTTAGTGTCTTGGTTTATAGAGATAATAGATTGAATATCCTGAATTTAAATCGATACATGCCCAAATGAAAGGGGGGTTTTTAATTGACGGTTCTTTTTTTTTGTATTACAGCTAACCCCACAACAGACTAAACATGTGTGACGAGGAAGTTGCTGCACTCGTAGTTGACAATGGATCCGGTATGTGCAAGGCCGGTTTTGCCGGTGATGACGCGCCCCGTGCCGTCTTCCCGTCGATCGTTGGACGCCCTCGTCATCAGGGTGTGATGGTTGGCATGGGTCAGAAGGACAGTTATGTAGGTGATGAGGCCCAGTCAAAGAGAGGTATTCTCACTCTGAAATACCCCATCGAACACGGTATTGTCACCAACTGGGACGATATGGAGAAGATCTGGCATCACACCTTCTATAATGAACTTCGTGTCGCCCCAGAAGAGCACCCAGTCCTGCTCACTGAAGCTCCATTGAACCCGAAAGCTAACAGGGAAAAGATGACCCAGATCATGTTTGAGACATTCAACACGCCCGCTATGTACGTCGCCATCCAGGCCGTGCTCTCCCTGTACGCTTCTGGTCGTACCACCGGTATTGTGCTTGACTCTGGAGATGGTGTTTCCCACACTGTCCCCATCTACGAAGGGTATGCTCTTCCCCACGCTATCCTGCGTCTTGACTTGGCTGGTCGTGACTTGACCGACTACCTCATGAAGATCCTGACCGAGAGGGGATACTCGTTCACTACCACCGCTGAGCGTGAAATCGTCCGTGACATCAAGGAGAAACTCTGCTACGTCGCCCTTGACTTTGAACAAGAAATGGCAACCGCTGCTTCGTCTTCCTCATTGGAGAAGAGCTACGAACTTCCTGACGGCCAGGTCATCACCATTGGAAACGAGAGATTCCGTTGCCCCGAGGCTCTCTTCCAGCCTTCATTCTTGGGAATGGAAGCTTGCGGTATCCATGAGACCACCTACAACTCGATCATGAAGTGCGACGTTGACATCCGTAAGGACCTGTACGCCAACACTGTACTGTCTGGTGGTACTACCATGTACCCAGGAATTGCCGACAGAATGCAGAAAGAGATCACCGCCCTTGCACCTTCGACCATGAAGATCAAGATCATCGCACCACCAGAGAGGAAATACTCCGTATGGATCGGTGGATCTATTCTTGCATCGCTTTCCACCTTCCAGCAGATGTGGATCTCCAAACAGGAGTACGACGAATCCGGCCCATCCATTGTCCACAGGAAGTGCTTCTAAGCGCATTATACTGATAGTCATTTACCCACATCTTCGCTATCACCACACGAAAAAGAAAAGAAAAAAAAAACAAAGATAGAAAGACAAAGAACAACACCGCCAACTTCTATGAGTCTCTTTACAACCATGTGTGCTGGACAACACCGCGATCGATCAATGGTATATATTTGCGTTTCATCTGATACAAGGTTTTTCCTTTATATTGGATCAAGTGGATTAATTGAGAGAAGACTACATCCTTGGAGGCTCCTTAAAGATCCTTGCTCTACTCATTTTTCATCATTTAACTAGACACCATTATATCTTAAAGTGCTCCTATACCTTACCCCTGAACCCCTTCTCCCCTGATGCCCCTTTTCTCCTCATTCCCCTACTCCCAGTTGTATTATATATCAAAAATAACATACTAGCCTATGGTAGTGTGTACCTAACATTCACTGCATATTATATTTTTCATTGCGATATTTTTTATTCGCGAAATTTAATTGTATTATTATTATTTTTTTCTCCGCCGCATTCTATACAAGCATTTCTATTATCAACATCTTCTTCATGAGTATGAGTATGAGTATGATATTAGTCATATTGTACAAGCTGAACTTGTAGATGGAGTGAGTGCAAATTTTTAACGGGGAATAGACTCCATTGGAAAGTTGCCTTATTTTTATTCTACAAACCGATAGAAAACACTGGTACGAATATACCACAACTATGATTACTCTGCTCTTGTATTTAAATATATGATATTTCTGTTGACTTAGAGGGCGCATCATTCCGGGCAGGCAGGCCTCTATCTTATTTTTTAATTATTACTGTTATTAATTATTAATTAAAGAAAGGATTGAAAGACTCTTGTAAGGAGAGACCGCCGGCCCAAAGTAAAATATATCCCACATGCTCGCTCAAAACATTAAACCTGCAAGCTTGATACATTGTGTTGATTCGACAATTTGTAAGATATTGATATAAAAAGAAGAAAAACGAAAAAAATGCAAAAATACTACTTTTCGTAATATTTAATATTATAATAAAATGAGAATAGAAACGAATGAAAGGCGTAACAATTTTGTAATACTGTAGGACAACGCAAATTTTTCAGATGAAAATTTTTCCATCATTGTACGAACATCATTTCAATGTTCTTTCTTACAAAAAAAAAGAGAAAAAAAAAACAAAAAAGAAAACTTAAAGACGGTTTCTTGCCTTAGTGGGCGGGATCCTGCCAAAGTGATTATTAAACACTAGCCAAAGTATTATAATTTATTCCCATTATATTGTGCAAGACCACTCACGTACACAAACTTAAGAAGACTACTTTAGACTTATGGGATTATAAAATAAAAATCTTAAAAAAATTTAATATTTTATTGTGTTTATTGAACCTTACATTTACCACCTTTTCCCGTCTTCGAATAATAAAATATAACATTGCATACTAAAATTTAAATACTTAACATTATTTCACTATTGTCTCATGGTATTCGTTTTTAAAATCTTTATCTTACGAATTGTTAGAATCGCGAACACAAAATTAACAAAACCCGTATCATTTGTATCTCCAATCTTACTGTTCCAGCCTGTAGCTTTGTACCGTATAGACTAATTTTTGTATCTTATTATTACTATAAACTACAACTATTATTCTGTAAGTATTAGGTTTACGTTTTCAGCCCAATAAAGTTATTTTCCATGAATAATACGGTCTCACCTGTTGTTTTGATGATCTTCAATTCCATTGTACCAAAAAATATGTTACCTATTTGTTCGGATAATATTCAAACTACCAGGTTCAAATCGATTATGCTTTTTTCTTCGAAAATACGAAAATAGGGATTTTAAATTTTTTATGTACTTTGGTCTCTTATTAACCCAGGCACTGAATATAAAATTACAGATACTTGTGAATCGTGGAATACTGATCGGAAATTCTTGTATTTATTTTATTATCAAGAACTTACGTCATCTGTAAAACAAGAGCAACGCAACATTACAATTTCATAATTTCGAAAATCGCCACAAGTTTATCAATTTGGATAAAATTTAATACATTATGAAGGTGATACTATATCGCAAAAGAATAAATCATTAAATGTGTGCATAACGCGAATTACACGATATGCAATGAGCTGATTTTGTGTACTTGAATCTCGATCACACTCTACTACGATTGAGTTTGTGATTGCGATTTGGAATTATCCTCAAACCTTAATAAGAAATCAGTTCCAAAATCATACAGATATTCAGCATTTCAGGAATCAAAATTCTAGAAATGAAGATCGCGGTGAAACGTTGAAGCCATACGAATTTTCCCGCTGGGCTGAAGATAGCTGCAGATGAGTCAGCTTTGATTCGTCGTGTTGTCCAATAACGCGATTAAATCACAGCAATTCGCGTGATGCTGAATCCACGTATAACACAAGTGATAGTAGAGAGCATCTGTTCACTGTTCAAAGTTGTGTTGCTTTGTTCGGATTTACGAATGACGCCAGACGCAGTCATTGACATGTGTCACAAATGTACAGACATCAATTTTGTCAATTAAGTAACAATTTATTTGTTTTAATCGTAGTTCAGTCATGCCCGAGGCGAATCATCCTTCGGACCAGTATTCGACATGGGTAAGTTGACCTTCTGTTTACGTGTTTACATTCGCTTTCTAAACAAACGCAGAGCTGTCAATGGCGACTTAACCTTATTGGTCAAAAAATTTCTGCACTAATATACTGTCGAAATTGAGAAGACAAGACGCTCGCGATAAATAACTATTCTTAGATATCTGTTATTACTAAACATATGTTTTCTGTTGGCGGTGTATCGTTTCCATCATTTCTCACATGTGTGTTATCAGTCCCTATTATTTTTAATCCCTCATTCTCAGGTGGGACTTATATACATTTTCAATCTCATCGTCGGCACCGGAGCACTGACACTACCTGCAGCTTTCAGTCGGGCAGGATGGGCGCTGGGTCTGACTCTCATCTTGATATTGGCTTTCATAAGGTATAGTAGAAAATTATTTACAGTTTGTCCCACGCACTTCATATTGACCCTCTTTTCAAACGATGCATTACACAAAATAGTATGGTCGTTCATATTTTTTCCTAGAATATTCTTAACAATACTCTGGAGCTTAAATTCAATGTGTTCTGGTTTGCACTGGACACTTGATCTGATCTTGAAGATGTGAATTTATTGTGGATCGTATTTTGTTGCTGTATAGATTGTGTCTTCTTTACAGCTTCGTCACTGTAACATTTGTTATCGAAGCCATGGCATCTGCAAATGCTGTTGTGACGTGGAAGCGGATTCAGCAACGCAAACGTGTAGGTGTTATTCATAAGTGGTCAATTTCGCACTCAATATTTTACTCGCCACAGTAATAACTGTGCATTTGACCACAAGAATTTCTAGTATTCAAATTGCTATTTGTCAATTATGAAATTTTTCTTCAAACTCTAGACGCTGCAAATGTCTGGCGAATCAGCTGCGTCAAACTCTGATTCTGAAGACACTCCTTTGGTTTCGACAACAGCTAGCAGCCCCGAACGGCATTGCACAAACTATCGTTATTATGCTATACAGGACAAAATAGAAATGGGAGAAATGGCTTCGATATTTTTCACCAAAACTGGTGTGATGCTGTTCTATCTCTGCTTTGCTGTATACTTGTACGGTGATCTAAGTATCTACGGTGCAGTGGTGGCTAAATCGCTCGCTGATGTGGCCTGCACTTATCAGCCAGCTAATTTAACTTGCAACGATACAATACCTGATACAGAGGCTTGTTGGGAAGGCGTTGAGACCAACAGGCTGAATGCCTATAGAATATTTTTGGTACGTTTTTTTATTTCATTATCTTACGTTAAATTGTAACAATTGAAATCCCAGATTTTTATTGTTCAAATCGATACGAATGTACAATTTTTAACCATATTCTCAACTTATACTTGGTTTTTTATTACTTTTAGACAATATTTGTAGCTGTGCTTGGTCCATTTGTCTTCTTCAATGTTCAGAAGACAAAGTACCTTCAACTCCTGACATCTGTAATGCGCTGGCTTGCATTTACCATTATGATTGTCTACGCTGTGCGAAAACTTGTAATCGATGGACCGCAACTTGATACACCAGCAGCAAACATTTCTGGTAAGTAATAAAAAATTAATACTTTTTTAATTCATTGTATAATTTGTGAGGCTACAGATTGCCTTATTTACTACTTGCACTTTGTTATATGTCTGTGAATGAATTTATAATGATTTTTGTGTAATGGGAAATAATATTGTCCGTGAGATCGTTGTATCGATATTCAGTTTACAATTAGAGAAACCTCAGGAAGGTCAGAAACTAATGGAACTTTCCTTACAAATATCAGGAGTTCCTGGCCTTTTTGGTGCTTGTGTGTACTCGTTCATGTGTCATCATTCGTTGCCAGCATTGGTAGCTCCGATAGCCAACAAGTCAACATTAAACCGTTCTTTATTTTTGGATTATATTCTGATAGCAATATTTTACTTGCTCTTAGCATTAACTGGTGTATTTGCATTCAAACACTTGGATGATTTATATACCCTCGATTTTGGACCCAGAGGTTCAGGCGATTGTTCAAAGAGTGACAACATTTTCATAGTTCTGCTTGAATATTTCCTTGCCTTATTTCCAGTTTTTACCCTCAGTACAAGTTTTCCAATAATAGCTATAACCCTGAGAAATAATTTACAATCGTTATTCCTGAGCGATGGTACTAGCTATAATCTCTGTGTTCGAAGGCTGATATTTCCCGTTATGGCGATATTACCGCCGTATTTAATCGCTTTAGCTACTAAGGATTTGTCGGTCCTGGTCAGTATTACCGGTTCCTATGCCGGGGCAGGCATTCAATATTTAATTCCAACCTTGCTTGTTTATGCAGCAAGACAACAAACAACTAGAACCATAGGTTCTGGTGTTATGAATAACTTCGCAAGTCCATTCAGGACGAATTATTGGCTAATATTTGTTGTCATTTGGTCAATTACTTGCATGGCTTTTGTATCAGTTAATTTAATGGAAAAACATTTATTAAGATCTACAGTTATGTAGACTACCACCCATACTCCTGATAATGATAGGCTTACAAGGCTGATGCTAGCAACCAGGATTCGCAGCCAAACGTTCTAACGTTCATTCGAATAAGATAGCTAAGTACGAAAATCTAAATTTGTATAGTACCTTGAATTCCCGATACGTTTATAGAATTATGAAGATGAAACTGAACTGCATTTTTATAATTCCAAAAAGTTTAACACGTTTGGCTGGTAACTTTGACTGCTAGCTTCAGCTTCATGACAGGCTTCACATTTGTTGAATATAGACTTCATATCAGCTGTATATATTTGTCATTTTTTCCGCGTGGCAGTTGTCAATCAAAAAGCAAAAAAAGAGTTTTGAATATGTATCGACGCAATTTTAAATCCCTTATTTACTGCTATTTAAATTTTCATTTGACAAGAAAGTATTAGGTGTGACTAGTTTACAAATATGATTTTTCTTCTTTGAGAAACTTATTCATGCATAATACAAGTCCTAGATACATGCTATCTACAATGCATCGAACAGTACATTTATACTTTTATTCGAGTGTTCATAATTCGCAGGATTACTGGCTTTGTATCGCAGCTTCTATAGTTATTTTGTTTTGAACTGCCTGAGATTTATTATTTTCAGTTCGTTAGGTATTGTAGAAACATTTCGGAGGCTTTTCGAATTAAATAATTAATTGTATTTATTGAGGAGAAATATTTCTGAAAATCAAATGTGTTGTACTGAAATCGTAGATGTATGTTCACATTACGCTTGCAGAGTGAACTAGAATCCAATTACAGAGTGCGGGTAGCAAACAAATTTAATTTAAATGCATTTAGACTGGATTTATACTTTATTTTATTAATTTTAAACCAAAGAGAAAGAAAACTTTTAAAAAATATTAATTTCAGTTGATCTTTTCGTTGTAATACATTTACATTTCCGATTGATTTACCAAATGGTTTGTTTGCAATTTAAAATTACTCTAACAATATTTCTTTGATCTTCCTTGAATCTGCTCTAAAATGTAGCAATTCGATTTTCACGTTATAAGTGAATATAAGTTCCTCAAAATTCCCAGATTTCATTCTGTAACCATAATAAGAATAATTACTGATAATCGCGTTTCGTTATATTTAATGTTCACTTTAATTACTAGGATTATATGTTAATTATTAAGCACATAAGTAATTACTGAACGATTTCTTATACGTATATTATAAAATATGTGCAAACAATCAACATGTTCATGAGACAATAGCAGATGAGTGTCAGACAATAGCGTATGTAATTGATGGCAATAACATATTTGTAAATTGGCTAAAATATTAAAAAATATTGGCCAAAGCCTTACACTATGAGTTAAAAAATGTAGCTAATATTTTTATTATATATCTGAGCACATTGCACGGGATAGAGTTCTTAACAACGCAGTGTCTTCGAGTGCTCTATGCGTGTGCCGACTTTATTTCTTATTTACTTGGAATATAATTAGGAGTACGCATCACCAATACAGAGTTTCAATTCTACTAAATTTAGTGCTTGGTGTGACTAAGTTCACAATCAGTTGAATTATAATTGGCTTTAGTTAATCTATTTGCCAATTAAAAATGGGACTAATATTTTTAGGATAAACCTTTGTGCCACGATGTTTACGGATTTTGAGAGATTTACAATTATCAGTTTTTTTTTCTATCAAGTATGGCATGATAATGCTTTCTACAAGCGTAATTAAATTGCCCACCCTCCATGCGCACATGTTTTTACGATTGGCATAACTAAAATGGCCTCTCCCAAAGTGATGTTGAATAGTATTTTCAGCTAAGGAGTTTGTAAAATTGTAAAAAGAAATTGTTTGATTTTTATATTACGTATAATGTATAAGTATATGGATATTAATACAAGATTATATTATGATTACCTAGACGGTTGTATACTTAAGATGTGTATATTTATAAAAATAAAATGTATGTCTTACTGTATCTCTAATGTGTATAACGGTCAAGTACGCAATAGAAATAACCGTTAGACTATTATCCATAAAGTGGAGATCTAAGTTCACCATTTCACTCATTTGAAAGCAGCATTCTAGTTCCATAAATTTATGAATCCATTCATCGAAGCTGTAGGTAGGTATAGTCTACATATAAATCATGAATTTAAATACCTACTTACCTTGCGCATATACTGATAATTTGGTAAAATTATTAATTACATTCAATCTGTTGTTACAGAAAATGGTGCGAGTATACTTGATACCAAGTTCAATATCGATACATTTACACAGGTATGTATAATTTTGTGTACAAAATTAATCCTAATCAATCATAATATATTTTAGAGAGAATTGAAGTTTTTATTTTTTGAACTATAAACTGAAATTCTTCTTTAACGTTAAATATCTGACAAAAATACAAAGATGCGAAAACAAAGTTTCCATGTAAATAAATAACTGTAACAATTAGCTGTGCCTTAGATAATTTGTAAGTTAAAAATGCGGAGCACAAGGATCCACGTATATCCATATAATTTTTGGTAAAACTAATTTGTATTTTTGCACGTGTTTTAAACATATTTATGAGTTGTTATTTTTCGATTCTTAGAGATAGTTCAATTACGATATGTATCGCGTTTGTTTGGCGGGTAATAGGGCGATAATTTTGCCGAAAACTTATTTTAGTTGTCTTCAAGTATTGCCACTGGTAATATAATATGCAGTTATAAATAATTTTAATATGCTTTAGGATGTGCCTCGTTTTTGTTCTCAATAATTTTCACTATAAGGGCATGCCGCCGCTCCATGTCCCACACATTCTATGACAGGATTATGACTACTGTCCCACATCCCTGGCCCACACTGTCGACAAAGTCCGGCCAATGCGCACGGTAACTGAACTAACTGACGAAAATGGTGTAACAAGCCCCTAGCTTTTCTTATTATCACATGCCCATCCATATACATAGCTAGCGAACTAAAGTGCAGTAGCATTTCATCCGTTTTCAAATCCTGCGCTATCACGTCCTCAGCATAAACACACATTATTGCCAAACACAAGAATAAATGAAAATGATCTGTTAGGTAGTTCACCCAACAAGCTTCCCACATCACCAGAGCAATTTCTGTTGGAAATTCTCGTTTTAGGCATCTGTAAAGAAAAGAATGGATTGATTTTTAAGTGTCTTGCGTTATTGGCTGATCTGACCATGAGTTATTCTTGATTTTCATCGCTAACTTACAGTAATATCCAACGATGGCAGAACAGCAACTCCAAAGCATCGGTGTGCTTTTCTAAATGAGCATAAAACTCGGGTACCATAATTCTGATTAACTCCCTCAGGTAACACAAATTCCTATCCATATCTGTGTCTGTTGGCGTACATACAGCGACTGACCTTTGCATCAGGCCAGCAAAACACCAAAATGCTTCAGCTTCGGAATTCAATTCAGCTAACAGGGGTGCCAAAAGATCAGACATTCCTTGCGTGTATCCCAATTGCGGATTGTAAACGGCATAGTTCAATAAAATGTTTCTAGAATCGTGAATCATATTCATTACAAATTGCTAATCTACTGAGGTGTTTGGTACTGTGTAAAAAAAGTCTATCTTACTTCATAATCTCAATGTTTGGATTATCTTCTCCAGCATAATAGGGATTACCCCGGTCGGTTCTCACAACATCTTTTTCTACGATGCAGACCACGTTTCTCCAGAAATTCTCTGCCTGTTCTGGGCTCATACTTTCTCTGCGCCTTTTGATTTCTTCATATTCTTCCTTTCTTATACAATCAACTTGTTCACGCTCTTCGTAGGTGCTCTGGTAAGAATAGCAGTGCAAAAGGAATGGCCAGACGATTTTTCGTAGAGCTGGTTCCAAACCACCAAAAAATATCCCCTTCCTCAGCGCCAAGTCATCTTCTACTTGTCCACGTTCGTTTAACAGGTCTTTCCATGCCAGTGAAGTTATCATTGCGACTTGACCTTCTTCGGGGTGCAACTCGTCCTGACTTACTTCAGGACGGCAGACCATGAATTGTCTGAAAATGTTCACACAAATTTAGAATAATCGGATTAGGCCAGTCAAAGCAAGAAAAAATTGCTCCATTCAAACCTGTACGGCAACGCCTCGTCTGTGTCTGTTCCCAATCTCGGATACAGAAGCTGGTGCCACTGGTACAGAGTTCTGGCAAGTCGGTCCAATCCGCCGTGATGAAAATGGAGTATTTTATACTGACTTTCCCTGCTGGCAACAACCAGCTGTCCACAAGTGCATCCAGGGTCGGAAAAAAATAGTCTCAATGACCTCATTTGGCTCAAGTCAGCTGAGAATCTTCTGCAGCGATGAGCTCTTCTCAAGGTGACCGGAGATGCCGTAGCACTTTCGGGAAACATCAAGTTGTGCTGCAGTGCCAAAAGCTCTGGGGACCTCATCCATGTTGGAAATTCTTCAACTGTGCATACAGGAGTTTGAGTTATAGTTTTTCGTAATAGTAATTCGTCACCATTGAATAATTATTTTAAACTTATTATTTACCATCAGTTGGAGCCATTATGTTCAAACTGCATGTTGAAGTTAACGACATACTTCGGCTCTTCATGCTGTCATCGTCACATCCCCATACTCTTATTTCATTCTTGGTAAATACCTTGTCGTCATTATTTTCTGTCTCGAATTCAGTCTTAGACATTCCAGTGTTTACAAACTCTATGCTCTTCGCCCCTGATTGAATGCTCTTTGTTTCTTTTGAGTTTACTGCGTGCATAGATCTTGAATTATCTTGTCTTTGATACTTTTCTTCACACTTTGTATCGTTGCTATCTAAATCCGAATCAGTACTTTGACCTTCCTCTTTCGCATCCCTATATTTTACAGAGTTTTGACTCTTAGGTTTAGCATTAACATTATCTAAGCTTATAGGGTTTTGAGTAGCAGATTTTGTATAACTAATAATATTTTCTCTTGTTTTCTCTGAGTTCTGATCATTGCACTCAATGTCTACATTCGCAGTACATTTTTCGGGATCGACTTCGGTGGTTTTAAGTCCATTTTCTGTCTTTCGGTCAACATCAGTTTGTACTTTAAAATTCCCACTATATCCAGAAGTCAATCGAATACCATCAGAGTCTCTATTCTGTGAGAATCCATTGCCTCCTTTAGAATATCCGCCAGAACAAATTCGTTCACAGTCCCCGCAGTTAACAGGTTCCTTGACTTCGAGGCAGACGTCAATGTTTCCTTGAGCGGTGTCATACTCTAGTCTAGAATCACAGCTTTCTTCAGAAATCTGTCTTTGGTATTCAAGATCCAGTTCTTTCAAAGTTCCATCCAGCTTCTTTGAAAAATTATTCTCCAAAGTAGTTGGATGTTTTCGAAGCGTACTGTTTGGTATCCAACTCAAATGCAACGTAGGAACTGTAGCGTTTTTAACAAATCTACAGGTGACCGTCAAGTAACCCGGATGATGTACGACATCGCAATGTTGTCGCATTATCGTCGGCGGATGAACGCATACATTGTTTTTGCAAAACAACACCTCGCCATCCTGGTATAGCGTAGCACGCGAATCGTGGCCTCCGTCACCCAAGATGTAGCTGCTTGCCTTTTTTAGAATATTAGGTAACGGCATGTTCGTCATGTAATATTTCTCACTTTACATTAAATTATGTGTGTATAATGGCGCTAATATCCCCAAGTTAGTCACTGTGTAGCTATCCAGTTAGCAGGTCATTCAGATACACTTTTTACGTTGAGTTAGTCCCAAAACCAGGTCACAAGGTAATTGACTATTTGAATATCTGCTCTTGAATAACTCGTTTATCACAGTTGGTCATCATTTTTAGTTATATTATTAGTTAGAATTTATTACAAGAAAAATTATTTTGGGCCGTTTTAAATTTATTTATAGTTTACACATTAGATCAAGAGCCGCCAGTCTGCTCCGTTATGCAGCAACCAATTGTAGCGCATCGTTTAACACTGACTTTGGATTACCTGTTTATGTTATCAAACCTGCAAACTCATTACGATGTAAGTGTGTTATCATTCAACTAGCTGTCGTATCCTCACAGCACAGGTAAGAGATACACGTTTACTGTTCTTTGGAATATGTAAGTTCACATTAAGTCAAAGACTGTTCAGTACGAACTTGTACTGTTGTATTAAACGATTTGAATAACTTATATTTTTTCATATAACTTGCGATAAAATTTGATTGAAAACCTGAGTATTTTATATAAAGCTCCCAAATTTACTATTCTTTACAATCGTGTCTGGTTTAAAATTCCGTTTAGATACCGTCACACTTATAAGAGAAGTTGGTTGTTGCTAATATTATTCAAAGTTTTAAAATTACTCTTTCATGTAAGTAAAATCACTTTTGCGAATAGAGTTATTAAGGCTGTAAAGGCATTGTTCAGTTACATGCGAATGGGTGCGGTGCACATTTGCATAGTAGAGAGGCTAGTATTATTACATGGTTCGCAGGAACATTGTTTGGTAAAAGATAGTTTTGTAGATTGATTTGAAATGTGTACCAGTCACTAATTGTCAATACAACTAACACAGTATCATGGACAAACTAACGACAGGTAATTACAGATCGTATTTCACTTCGCGAGTGAAGTGAAAGTATTTATTTGAATCGATACAACTTTTTTCTTCAAACAACAGTTTAAAATATGTTTAAAAACTTGTTCCAAATTGGAAACATTTAATGTCTTCTGGGTATATTCGTATAAATAAACACACTGGTATATGTTACAATAAATAAGTTATTAAAAACTACTTAATACTGTAAGCGTAAAACGCGAATGAGGTAAATTAACGTATAGTTTAGTTCATAGTTAGGTCGAAGAATGTTATTGGCAACATTAAACAACACAGATGTCCAATATTTGGGATCAATATGCCCCATCTGATCCTTAAGACCCAGCTGCTACCGCGGTACTACTCAGGTCACTAACATCTGCTTTTAAATATAGTTCTCTCTTATTGATTTTTCTGTCAAATGAGGGAAACATTTGTCTCAACATACCTCGCTCAGCATTTTAGTTCATTTACCCTTGCTATTTGTTTAAGGATTATGAATACAGTGTAGATACATACAAAGTTACTGTTCAATTATCACATGTTTGATAGTTTTCAATTGAAATATTGAGGGATGCGATGATGTTTAAAAAAAAACTGGATTGAAAATGTTTTTTACAAACTCCATGTCCTTATGAAAATCGAAATATATTACCATCAAGGTTTTCAGTCTTCACAATCAATAATTGCAATAAATTGAAATACTATTTTACAGTTATGATCAATTTTTTTCAGCTAGTCTTTTGTTTTTTACTGCAATCTTCCTCATCGCTCGAGTCGATAATGTAAACTTTCCTTTTCTCGCTTACTCGTTCACTCGCCACAGTTACATCCTGTATGTTATCTGACCTAGTTTTCTCTGAAACTGAATGTTTATTCTCTGTATTACTACTTTTATGTTCGGTATGGTTATTTTTCTTAGTATTACAACTACTTCTTTTATCGTCCAAACCGATTTTATTAGATCCTGAGTGTTCAGGATCTTTAGAGTTGTGCTTATTTTTACTCGAATTGTGTTTGTCCTTTGTGTCACTCTTTTTCTCAACTGATTTTGAATTGGAATCAGATAGTTTACCGCCGTTCTTTTGCCGTTTTGAAGAAGCGTCCGCATCCTCGCGCGGCTTATATTTACTGTTACTCTCTGGTTTTGACGGCGATGCAGTTTGACTTTGTTTCCTAGAATCGGTGGATTTCTGATATTTTTCCACCAAACTATCGCAGGTAGATTGGATCAAATTTCCTTTCACTCTAAACATTATTTGATGACTTTTATTCAAAGCAGCACCAGATTTAGGACCCCGTTTCAAGTATGATATCGTAGAGTATGCGGTGAAATGAAAATCCTCCTGTAAATAGCCTTCTATAAGTAAATGAGCGACGATATTTTCCGCGACTTCCCTGGAATGTTTCGGAATAGATACCGACGGTACTCTCAAACTAACAGCACCCTTGCCAAACCAAGAGTCAATCAACTTTAGTGCAGTCAGTCGAGTGTCGCTCTGAACGGCTTTAGTCATAATTTCGTACAAGGCCCTGCAGCAGGAACCGATATCAATTTCTTTTTTTTCTCTGGGTAGCCGACAGTTGTCGCACATTTTAGCACAGTCACTAGCTGTCCAAACCTCCTCAAAATGTGTTGCTATCAGACTTCTACGGCATGTATTTTGATCAAGGCAGAAAGCGATTACTCTGTATAAATTTTCCAGTCCAACTCTATCTTTGAAAACCATTCCACTCAGCTTAAACACGTCTGCCAATCTGTACAGCACAATGCATTCAGCCTTCTGACCATCCCGTCCGGCTCTTCCACTTTCCTGATAAAAATTTTCCATTGACTTTGATATGCAGTGGTGAATGACAAATCTTACGTCTGGTTTATCGATGCCTAGACCAAATGCTATCGTTGCTATAACTGCTTGATATTCGCCGGACAACCATTTAGCGTGCACCTTTGTTCGAAAGCTTGCCTCAAGCATTGCGTGATAGCAGCCGACCCTCAAACCTCGCGATCTTAAATCCGTGGTCAATTCTTCGGCATCTTTAATGGTCGTCGTGTAAATGATCCCAGTCTTGTTTGAAAATCTATTTTTGAGCAGATCCTCCAGCATCGACATACACTCTTCTTTGAGTGCAGGCTTGCATCGCACTTCGTAATAAAGATTAGGTCTATTGAACGAGGCTCTGAGTACGAGACAGCCCTCTATGTCCAGCATCTTTTGTACGTCAACAATGATTTTAGCCGGGGCTGTGGCGGTCAGTCCCAATATCGGTACATCAGGGAACATGGATTTTAAAACGCCGAGGAATTTATAATCTGGTCTGAAGTCGTGGCCCCACTGACTGCAGCAGTGTACTTCGTCAATCGCTATTCTATCAAAACGATTCATCGTGTACGCTTTCTGCAGCTTGGCCATAAACCTCTTGGACTTTGCCATATATTCTGGGGTAATGTATATCAAACGTAGGGCTGATTTTGCATCGGTCATAGAGTTCATGATTTCCTTGACGTCCTCTTTGCTAGCGGTTGAACTCAGCATCATCGCCTTGACATTAACTTTACGCAGGCCGTGGAGCTGGTCCTCCATCAGCGATACCAATGGAGAAACGACCACTGTTATCCCGTTTGATATTACAGCTGGCAACTGGTAGCAGAGACTTTTACCACCGCCAGTTGGCATGATGAGCATAACATCTTCCTTGGACATGATTGCGTTCATGGTCGGCAATTGTAGCTTCCTCAGATTTTTTATCTTGAAAACATTGTTCAGTTTCTCCATCAGCTTCGCGTACCATGGGAAATTCTCTCTGTCCCAGTTTCTGTTCGACAAAGATATGCTCTTCTTTAGCAGGGCGTCATCTCTTAGTTTCTCTTTACGTTTGACCAGGACCTTCCGCCGATCGTTCAGTTTTTGTAATTCAACGTCTATCTGCCGCAGCTCGTAATCGATCGCCGCAATCTCTTCTTCCTCTGTAACTTTAAGACGCATAAAATTATTAGAAAATATTGTCAGGGGAACAAGAACTAAAATTATCTGAAATATGGGTTTGAAAATGAAAATGAATACTCAGGAAATACGGGTGCAAGTCCGTTTCCTTGCAGAGAAAAAAAAATAAGTTTCAAACTTTGAAATCGTGTAAGTGGTCTTTGTATTGTTTACCTTGGTAATCATCGACGTTAATAACCGGCTTATCATCCGGCATCGTGGATGAAATGAAAATCGTGATCAAATGTACGCGAGTAAATACATTGGCCTTGAGAACCGGTTGTTTCCTTTTATCGTTGAGTAAATGTAAACGGCAGCCTACGGGAGCTGTGAATTGGCATGGTTCACCTGCTGGAGGTGAAATATAACATAACCTGCAAAACTCCGGTCAGTGGCAGTCAGCTGTGCTTTCTGAATAGGTATGTAACCGCGTATATTCGCATAAGTACATACATGCAAAGCCATGCTTAACCACGCACTCACACAACTTCCGAATGAGTATCGTAATCCGTGCGTGCACGTACGTTATTAACCAGTGTTAATGACAATACTAATTATCAGTAGATATTTTTTCATCTTTCCGTAATGTTGAGCGCTGTTTTGCGGGCCTGCCCAGCTTGGCTAGAAAACGGACTTATATCAGCTTATTTCAGGGGTATTTTTGGCCAAATTTATAGTCGACTAAGCCAGGATTGGGCCTCTGGGTTTTCTGTGCTTTGGATATTCGCATTTATGCACGATATTGCCCATTTTTTTTTATTCAATGTGTACATTCTCAAGATGTAATAATAATCGCCACAATGGCCGTTACTTGAAAATTTATATTTTCAACTATTTTACTGCTATTTCAACTCCACTGCTCATCTGCTGCGTTGTGCGTATCACTCGAGTATTTTTCTAGCTCAATACTCATCAATCTCATCATTTCAGCGAAAAGCTTATCGACAAACGGATTTTCTGGTACGCATAGTGAGTCTGTAACGATTGATCTGTCCAAGATGAAGGTTCAGATCTTACCGGCTCTTCAGGACAATTATATGTACTTGGTGAGTCTTCTTTTTTGATACGAATTCAATTTTCTGGAGAATAATTTTATTTGATAGATTTAGCAGAAAATTTTGTTTTCTTACCATACCTGTATTCAAAGTTTGAAAAAAAAAAATGTCCCAAATATTAATCAACCGAAATATTCCTATCCTTGACTTTCGCAGCCCTTTGAAATGCCCAACCATGTTTTCAGATAATCGATGAAGCTACTAAAGATGCAGCTATTGTAGACCCTGTTGATCCTGATGCAGTTTATAAAGCGGTCCACGAGAATCAGGTGAATTTAAAAAAGGTCCTAACCACTCATCATCACTGGGATCATGCCGGTGGAAATGAAAACTTAGTAAAGAAGTTTCAACATCTAGAAGTTTATGGTGGCGATGAAAGAATCGGGGCCTTAAACAGGAGGGTGAAACACGGAGACTTGTTCAAAATTGGTAATATCGATGTAAAGTGCTTGGAAACTCCGTGCCACACAACTGGGCACATTTGCTATTACGTTACTGCAGACCAAGATACTCCGGCTGTTTTCACTGGTGAGTTTCTATTCGATCGAGAATTATCATTTAAAACCCTGCCCTGATAATTTATTTCTACAATCAGGTGATACGTTGTTCGCTGGTGGTTGCGGGAGATTCTTCGAAGGTACTGCCGATCAAATGCACAATGCCCTTATCAATGTGCTGGGCATATTGCCAGATCAGACGGTGAGACCAACATAAATATTTATTTTGCATTTGCAGAGCTGATAAGAAGTAACTTTTCACACTTTTACCTAAAGTCTAGAGATTTTTTTCTCACAAAATTTTCGTTGCAATCAGGATAATATTATTGTAATAAATTTGCTGTAAATCTTAGTCGTCGAGTATACTAATGGAAAATACTTTTTTAAAAACCAGTTCTGCACTTGCGTTCGGATGTTTGTTTTGTTTGAAGTTGAGAGGAGATGATTGACAACTATAATTGTACCCAATACCGCAGAAAGTCTATTGTGGGCATGAATACACGGAGAGTAATCTCAAGTTCGGACTACACGTTGAACCAAACAATGAGGCAATAAAGCAGAAGATACAGTGGGCTCGTGAACAGAGAGAGAAAAAGCAACCAACAATCCCCAGCACCATTTCCGAAGAGAAAAGCACCAATCCATTTATGAGGGTTAATGAACCTTCCGTTATGGATCACGCGAAACAAAGCGATGCAATTGCGACGATGGCAACTATTCGCAAAGAGAAAGATGGTTTCAAGGGATAGATAAATGCTGTACCAAAATGATTTAGTACTCATGCTACGTTAATGGTGACAAGAATCAGAACTCATTATCCTTTGTCAATGTTACATTAAACATTGAAACAAACCTTATGCTATCTGTACAATTGAATACTTGGAATATAATACAAGGGGTTGAAATATTTAACATTTCATCTAGAAATAGACTTGCCTAAAGATTAGATTTGATGTGATGGAAAAAAAACAAAAAAAAATGAACATTCTCAAGTTATATTCAACGGCATTTGAGGTGGTGCGTCCTCGGACTTCTTATTATAAATTTGCATTTCCGCAACGTACTTTTCTTTCGAACGCTCGTACATGTCGTAGTAAACCTATAACAAGAAAAACCAAAATTTCCGATACATGTTATCGGTTTTTTTTTTGTTCTCAATCTTCAAAAAAAGTGTATATTTTGATTTCAGTTCAATATTGTTCTAAATATAAGTCAAGGTTTCTTGTTGCTGACTTGACCCCCAAGAATCATCCCCAAGTGGATTTATATTCGGGAATTTTAGCAAATTTCCGTTACGCACTGAAAGTCTTTTTTATGAACATTTCAATCATAAAATTGGACCAATGGAATTCAAGCTGTGATATTTTAATCTACCTAAGTTCCATTGGTGATTGTACCTACTTTAAAAAATTGCAATTTATAAATTAATATGGTCATTAGGGTGTTTTCGAAAATTCCTGCGGACAAGGCGGAAAAAGTTTGCAAGAAATCAAAAAAAATGTACGCGAAACTTGATGTCTGCAGGTCAACTCTAAGAACTGCCTCCGAGGCAGTGAAATATCCCATTTAAATAACATGGGAATTCGAGCTTACTACATTCTTTTTTTTTTCCCCGCCTTAATAGTGCTTCGAAAAATCTGAAATTTGGTTTACGTCTTCCCCGTAGTCATAGGTATTTAAAAAAAAATTGGCCGATTTCCAGTGATAAAAGTTTCGAAATCCCACGAAACACAACTTTGAGGTTGTTCAGGCTTCAAGTTTTGCGTACATTTTTTTTGATTTTTATGCAAACTTTTTCCGTCTTGTCCACAGGAATTTTCGAAAACACCCTAAATAAGGATCACCCTAATGGTCATATAGTCTTGTGACCTGTGTACCCAAAAAAAAGTTGTGAAATGCAGACTGAAAACTGAAGGCTGACTTGTATTCGGAACAATATGGTACATAGCCGAAATTTCTGTAACCTTTTTGTCCTCTGAGGTGAGCGATTTCCAGGTTGTTGCCAATTGCCTGGTAAGTTCTTGTTTGCTAGGTTCTGGTTCCCCGGCTAGTCTTTCCATGACTCTTGGTCTTTGTTCTTGACAGAATTGGAAGAATGGATTAGCAGGTCTCTTTGGAGCATTTGGATCTGCCTTGCCTCCTTTCCGCTTTGTCGCTTTCTTTGGTTTATCTTCTTTCTGATGATTGGCAGTAGATTTTGAGCCTTTCTCTTGCTTGGGTGTCGCTTGAGACACGCTATTTTCTTCTAAGACCCCCATCGGAGCTTCGCGCCATTTATCTCCGTGCTGATCTAATCGACCGATTAAAAATCTGTGAAATTTTCATCCATGGTTTCAAGTATTAGATAAACTACAATTTAAATTAATTCCAGCAAAAGCTGATCAGTTATTTAATGGTGATGTAGTACTAGTGGTTTAAAAACTTACTTTTTTTCTTTTCGGGTATGCCTCAAAAGTTTTCTCACTTTCTGAATTCGATATACAAGTCTTTCATTGTCCTGTAATATGAAGCGACGATAAGTCACTGGAAAAAATCGATAAATCACACAAATCCGGTGGCATACCTGTTGTAAAATTTCGCATCTTTCGAGTAGAAGTTGATATTTTCGCTTATAGACATCGTACTCCTCTGTCTCCATTTCATATTCAGATTCGTCAGACATCATTCTCGTTACGTAGAAAACCGCGTATTTTTAAGTATTATTCAAATTTTCATTCCCGTATTACTCTCGTCTTGTCTTTCAATCTTATTTTTCGTCAGAAATATTTTGATTTTGAGGTTAGAATTCTCACAATACTTGACAAGAAGTTTTAGTTAGGTTTGCGTTAATTTTTTTTCAATGTAACAACAAATACTTGACGCTCGATTATCTTGACGAAACTTTTTACAAAAATATTTTATCACATTCTTGACTTTATCTAATGTTGTCAATATTTTATTGAAGGCAAAATTACATCACTGACATTGTTGATAGTTCCTCGAAGACACAAGTTATCATCCGAGATCATTCTCGTTTTTTTGTTTTTTTTTTTATTCTTTTTTATTTTTGTTATCAACAAATCAGCGTGAGATGGCACTGTATGTTTTCTAGCGTAAACATTGTCGATGATGCAGACTTAAACGCACAACTGTTGTGAAACAGTAGAACCCTCTGTGCTGTCTACTATTCTTTCGCTGTTATACTTGCAATCGCAATTATTTACTTATCTATGCATGTATACTGTAGCGAAAATATTTTTATCCGTATTATGTACTTGAATTAGAGTTCAATTTGCTAATTGTAAGACAATGTCAGCAAGCTGTTACGTCCTGGTATCGAAATGAGTAAAAAATTTATAACTCTCCAATTAAAAAATTGAACAGAATTCATCAGTTTGAAATTTAAATCTAAAACACTTTAATATTCGTTGAATTTATGCCCATTTCAAAATCTGGAATATTTGTATATAAGTGACTGAATTATGCTTTCTGACCAACTGAATGCTATATCGTTTCACAGCGTGATACCTTCGTTATCGATTGAATCAGGCAAGTTAACCAAGGTTTCACAAGTTGCCCCGTTTCATCGCGCAGGGCATCGCGCTACACGCATATATCTCTATATCTAGGGCTAGGGTATTTATCGGAGTCACGTATATACGAATCACGTGTATGGAAGGCATATGTAACAACAAATGTCGTGGAACATCAGGCAGGTATCCAATATATGATAATCGCATACGAGCGATAAGGGGGGGGAGTAGTCCAGACGAAGAGAAATCGATCCTCGAAGTTTCCGTTTTACCGAAAAGCAGCGATTGATAAATAGCGTGGCGGAAGGGGGGGGGGGGGGGGGGGATAAAGTTGTCCTCTGTCCAATCTCGAAGGCATTCAATTGGGCTGACAAAGGCGCCACGGCACGGTGCGCAGCCACCGCATTGAACTGCAACGTGGGCCAGGAAAAGCATACAATCGTTGTTGCCGCTAGCAACTCATCGTCGCGACAGCAGCCGGCTTCAAGGCGCGGCAGGTATGGGGCGGCGAGGTGAGGTGTGAGTCTGGTGTAGAGACGAGCGCCCTCGACGAGGGGCAAGCAGAGTGGCGGGGATAGATAACGGCGTCGGCGGGAGGAGAGTTGCGGTTCGGCGCAGGCGCACTCTCCGAAAACTCGCCCTCTGATGAAAATATTCGCCGATCGTGAAACGTCTCAGGTCTCTGCAGTCAGCCTTCGTGCCAGCTCCGTACGTATTGTTGATGTGCCACGTATCGCCGGTATAACACACTAGACGCGATATCGTTTTGTTTTCTAGTTACTCGTACCTACTGTGATCGAGAGTCCGCCTTCTACTTTCGGCGAGCACGACCTTTTCTGACAAAGCGTCGCGCTCAATTTACACATTTTATATTTTTATTATACATCGGGATCTCGCGGTGTCCTTCGGTCGTTCACGCGTTATTAGCTGCCCTCTCAAGTCGCTCAAAATCCCCTCTCCTTCGCCCTTTACGAGGCTGCATATTTTACGAGGCTAACATGCAGGGTTCGACTGTTTTTTAGCATCCGGTCAAGGAGGTTCTATTTCAGCGGTAAGTAATCGGATCACATATATTTTACGATATCGCCCTACTAGCGGGTTGCAATACTAGATAATCCATGTATGCATGCAAATACATACATCGTATGTATGTACACAGCGAGCGCGTGTCGCGCGACTGCAAGGTGCGCTCATTGTTGACCCTTAACGAGCCGAAATTGTTCCTGTTGTTACAATCCGACCGATATCCTCAATTACAATATCACATTATCAAACGTATTAAGCCGGTCGGATAATTAATGTGTGTACCACGGCATGATGCTGAAAATCGATAAGTCTACCGTTGCTTACGTGTGCTGCGTGTATGTATGTTGAGATAAACAAAGTAAACCGCGCTTCGAGCAGCTGAGCGGCTTTCTAATACAACGTATTTACCACACACTCTCGCAGTCATGCGGGAACACACGTTGTGGAACACCTGTGTGGAATATATTTAGCGAGACATTCGTGCTGCGAAAATCACACAAAACCCTGACGAAAATTATTTCTACAATTTTCTACCAATTTTAGGGAAATTGGGACATTTCGTAAGATTTTGTAAAAATAATTATTCGTGTACAAAATTGTAAGTATTCATAGTTTCTCGTGAAAACTTGTATTTTTTTAATAATAAATCTACAATGTACGACAATTTTTAAAGAAAATTAACAATTTATTATGATTAAAGTATACATATTTACTAAATAATACGAAATGTTTAAATTTCTGTAAAAATTCTTAGTACTATAAATTTTCACCAACGATCCCACTGTAACTATGAGCGTGCTGTACACTATCGTCGAAATCTACTTATAGCATTCTATTCCTCTCTGATTTTAAATGTGTCGACACGCGGCCAGGAGGCAATGATTCAGCAGAGCAGATGCAAAACGTTTGCGAGGATGAAGCTAGTATCGTTACTGTAACGATGCGTGTTTAGGGAAAATCTCTAATTCGCACCTTTGAGACTTTCCGAAGTTCTTAGTAAACCATTATAAACAAAATATATACTGAATAGTGACTTTTTCTCTCCTGATGTATCGTTACGTTAACGTTAATAACTTCAGCCTCATGAATGTTTCTAGGTAACATAGTTCGTGCTGAACTCCGAATTCGCAATATTGCGTGGCCTTTGGTCTATTTGCCTCAGTTAGTCGATTCGATTGTCTGATAATTGGTCAACTCCGACTCGTGTGTATTTGTAAACGAGTAAGATCGCGTGCGAAGTGTCAATTGTCGCGATACAAGCTTGTAAATAAGTCGTTACCCTCACAGCTGATCGGTGGTATAACACGGGTCCTGTTAAACGGGTAAATTTCATCATATTGAAGTTAGTAACGTTATCGTAACGATTCATACTGAGGAAAAACGGTCATTCCGCTATTTTGGAATTGTCTGAAATTCAGTAAACCGTAATAAAACAAATCACACTCATATTTAGAGACGAATAGTCGAATAAAAACGTGTAGTATTTTGATTTTTCTCATTTCGCGTCAATCGCGATTACATTATTTTTTATAACGTGTATAACTAAACACGTTCGTTTTCATGCTCTGACTCTATGTCAAGGTCGGCATTTATTTACTCTGTTCACTCTCAACGTTTACCTATGCCATTTCTCTGTTAAATACTTGTGCGCACAAGTGACTCGACGAAAATTTGGCGGACGACAAGCGATTATGTCGATGGATTATTTACTCCTTATATAATTATTATCTATTGAATTTTCCGGAAATATTCCCTCGACGAAAAGGGGGGAAAAGATAAAAAAAATACCCATCGACGAGGCGCCGAGGTAGATTTAAACGAAATTAAACCACCCTGACGCATGACGCTGAGACAACTGCATCGCATACCGGGAACTGATCGATATGATGTGGTGTAATTTTATCGATGGACATTGTTTGAACGAGTAATAGCTTATCATCGGGTGCAGCAAGCTTGCTCGGGCTTGTACGTTAGAGTGGTTCTTAGTGAGGTTGTTTATTAATTTTTACGCTCACAGGGGCTTAAACGCTTACAAATTAATCAAAGAAAGTTCCCTGAAAATTTGAGCTCTCTAGATCAACTCTAAGATAGTCCGCTTTGCGATCGAAGTATCTTGTGGAAATAACGTGGGAAAAACTTTTTTTTCTCTTTGAAATTTTATAAGTCGTTGAGAGATATACCGAAAGTAATGGAAAATTGAACGCTCTACAAAAAACAGCTGATACACAAAATTCGTAAATGATGATAATTAATTAACGAATTTGATTAAACTTTGAACGTTAGTTAACATGTGAATTTTATGCATCAGAGTTTTTTTCGCAGAGCATTTAATTCTCTACAAAAATAACTATTTTTCATTATATTCCGGTTTATTTGTCGAGGACTTGTAAAATTTCAAAGAGCAAAACCCGTTTTTTCCCACAAGGAAAAAAGCAAAAAATATATATTTTTGTTTTCAAAGATTGTGAAACGATTATTCAGTTTTATTTGTCATTAAAAATATTTTACAGTTTCAATGTAATTTATGCATTTAACAGTATGGATTTTCACTCGAGATTTTACGCACTTTGTTATTTATTTCTCGTCTTGCGTGTTATTATTCACATTTATTCAGCTAGTTATTGTTCGTGAAAAACCGGTACTATGAAGAAAACAACCAGTCTCACAATTTAAAGCCCCACTTCATCTCTGTACTACAATTTGAAGTGAATATAATACAACGGGGTGCGCAACTTCGGCGAATTATAAGTGGAAAAATACTGGATTATATGCGTAGATCATACCGCCTCTATAAATAGAGGTGGAAAGAGAAACGGCGAGGGAATGCGAGAGAAAGATTTTGTGTTAGATTAGATCGCAAATATTTTCTTCATGTAGTTCCTACAAGTTGCGAGGTGTATCTGCATACAGATCGATAGAAGTCTGAACAGTGAAGTTGAACCTAATTTTACCGATACGAACATGTATCGTCGTAAAAAGATGTTTCAAACTTACGAATCTCAAGCGAATGCTTCTGTCTAGTGATTATAAATACCGTTAGATTTAATTCAGTGTATAGTTGTTCAATCATTCATTGGGATGACTGTTTTGCTGACTGTAGTCTCATATTGTATACCTACGAGTAAACAAACGTTTTGGGAGAAATAAGCTAGCTTTTTATTAGAACGATGGGAAATTGGGAGTTGATGGGAAATGTATACGGGGCACTCCATAACACTTCGGCCTGGGTCTGACCCTTGACCTCTCGGATTGGGCCCGCGATTTTTTATGTAATTATTCTCACTTTCAACGACACGCGGTTTTTTTTTACAGTTTTTGCGACTCTGTTTGAATTTTGTACAATTTTTCAAAACGACTTCAGTATGACGAATCCAATTCAGAAAATTTGGTGTAACCTGATTTCAGATTCGTAATCGCCAACTCCAAAAGCCATAGAATACTATCTTGTTACAAAAGTTGACTCGGTACAATAATGTGTGACTCTGAGGATTAAGATAATCGATAATTCGTGAAAAAACAAGCATTAATTCATTAAAGTTGGAGAAACTCTATTAACACAAATTCAGTCCCCAGTCAACGTCAGTTTGATCGTTTAAACTTCGGGATTTCAACATTGTTTTATTTTTGTCAATTTAGTTTTTATTGGAACTTCAATATTGTGAGAGAATAAAAATAGCATTATGAAAAGACTAAACATAGAACGATGAGAAATTCGAAAAACTACGCAACTGTTCATCTTTTTTCCCCCCCGAGGATTGACGTCACCTGCAGAGCAGAGGTCTCGTATTTAAGACCGAGTAAACTTGGGCTCGCAATATTTTTAGGTCAGTCACACGCACGTTGTACTGTCTATAAAACAAGCGTGAGAATACGCGAGCAGCAGAAAGGTCTTCCAATCGCGCGTTGACGCGTAAATATTTCGCGGTAATATCAGGATTTCGAATTATTCAGCCAATCCGATTTTTCTGTACAATAAAAAAAAAAAAAAAAAAAAAGAAAGTGATTTTAATGAAAATGGAAAATCGGTGATAGTCTTAAGGACGTATCAAGCGTACGGTCCGGTCAAACAGCTGTAAAAATAGAAGTGTGATATAACGATGATTCGAAAGTGAATCGAGTTGAATTTAGGTAATAAAAATATTGTCTTAATTTGGTAAAGAAATTTAAAAAATCGTCACTAACAAGACATCGATTTCAATGAAGTAGGGCTCATTTTGTCGGTAAATGAATTCTCTGCAAATTTACAAAATCAACTTTTGGGTAAGGATGGAGTATTTTTTATCAAGGCAATGGTTTGCTGTTCATTACTCATAATTATTTTATTAATCCTGTTCTTTTGATCAACTAAAAAGCTTAATAGAACATATGACTTTATTGATTTGTAGAGGAAGCATTCGCGATCAAGATGAGAACTAGTTCATTGAAATCGTTGGAACGATCCAAGCTTTTTAGAAATGCTTGGAATACTGGCATCTTTTTAAACTCATTGATAGTTATCATATTGTACCTGTAATTTATAGATTATGTAACATATATTTATGTTAAAAAAAAAATTTTCTGTTCTAAGGGAATATTATTTCACCTAAATTTAAGTCGGTGCACCTTCTGATCTTCGTTACCTGCGATCGGTAAGTACGGTGCGGAAAAAACGCGGCGATTTAAAAGCAAGATAAGAAAAGGTTCGGCTAGATGGCGCGGAGCTAACTATGGCATACAAATCTTATTCAACGTCGCATAATGTGTTTGCTCGTTGATAAGGGTTTTTTTTTTTTTTTACACGACGACGCTATGCGGTACTTTTGTAAAATTATGATAAATGTTTAAGAAATAAATTGATTCAATTCAAGTCCGCTATAAAAGTCGGAGTTCTGAAGCTTCGGGATTTTTTTCGCTTCTTTGATTGAAGCAAAAAAAAAAAAGACTGTATCAATTAACGGATATGTGAATCGATTTTTAAGCAAAGTTCGTAGTCCTCATAATTTTTGTCGAATTTTAAAGTACGTGAAGGATGAAGATGGGTATACCTGAAATTAATAAAATTCAGCAACATTGAATGTCTTTGATGTACAGTTTACTATTGATAACTTATTCCAGTTGTAGAACATCTACTTTGGAAAAGAGGTTTAATTTCGATTGTACGAAAGATTGTAGGATTGTAATCAGCAATTTGTATGAAAAAAGAAATTTCGTTTTCCTACGCTATGAATCTTTTTGATAAATTTTTTTCACTAATAAAGAAATACTTTAAGGAGAAATTACGATGCAGAAAAATCACTCCATTCGTTTTTATTCATAAGAAATTTCAATGTAGCTGGTGAAGTGAAGTAATGCGGCAGAAGTTTTTGTTAAATCTTCCATACGACGTATTTTTTCGTATAACGACGTAATTATATTCGTATAAAGATGAAGAATAGGAAAGAGATGGAAAAATAAATTAAGCTATAAACCTATAAAGCTTATGGAAAATCACTAAAGAAACAATAATCATCCGGCGCTAATTCATAAATACGTATGCATACAGGGTGGGCGAAAAAACCAAACCAATTTAAAACACGAATAAAATCCAAACGCGACGATGGATTTTTAAAATCTTTTCTTTTTTTTTTTTTTACTTGAAATTAGAAGAATTATTAAAGAACGTTCAACTTAATTTCCAACGCGTTCGGATTTTATCAGTGTTTTAAATCGGTCCGTGTTTTTTTTTTTTTTTTTTTTTTATTCTGGCCCGCCCTGCACGTACACAAAACGTGTGAATTACTGTGATTAGGTCAGACTGTGCATAAATTGGACCTTACATAATTGGTTCCGGCGTTTTGGCCTGATTGAGACCCCGCCTAGCTCTCGGCAAATTTTGATCAGCATTCATTCGTCGATCCACCTAGAATGTAATCAAAAACGCGGAAGCACTGCGGTGCGGTACTTGACGTCTTTTTCTCCCCCCTTTTTTCTCTTGAAACCACATTGTTTTATTTTTCATTCGCATCCATCTTACGCAAAATCGCAATTATCGCTCATCCATTGTATATTAAAATTTCCGTTTGTTGATTATTCAACATTCCTTACATAACACCGGATTTCAGGTATATAATATCTATGGCAATAATAAACGTAACAATAACATCAAACATGGCAGTAATTTAACAATACGAAGAAATAAAATGATGAAAAACAATAATAATAAGTTTAATTGAAGGGGAGGTTGGCGTTTGGTTATAATAATATTGTGACAGCCTTAGAGCTTGAAATCTTTAAGTATTTCTGAATGGCGCTGACGCAAGACAAGCTTAACTGCTTTTATTCATGTCCAATTATTGTCTGTGCGTATGAAAGGTCAACAAAAGTTGGGCTGGTAGAAGACTCGCCATATACTGACCATTCTTAAAATATACAAGCACAACTTCCCTTGGTTATATATATATATATGCATATATATTATACGCATCGTCGACATTGATATTCGACCTTAGACCATATCTCGAACTTGTTTGAAACGGATACGTGCTGTGACGATCTTGGGCGAAGTATTCAATTTATTGGAAATTCGATGGATTTTTATCTACAAGTTTTTCAACCTTAGAAATTTTTTCTACCCCTGCGGTACATAAGAGAGAATGAGAACAATTTTTCTGATTATGCATGTTAAACTACGGTAAAAAGTTTCGAGTATACCGAAGAGTTGACATTTCACAAATTTGAGAGTTTTATTTATTTATTTCTTTTTTTTTTTTCTAAGAATTTACAATCGTTACGTGAATTTTCCGTCACGGGTATAAGCTTTGATGTTTAATTTATAGTATGCGATAACTGTGGAAACTAATCGTCACGTGTATTATTTGAAAGTGAGGAAATATTATTACATAAGAATTTTCAAGCATCTCTCATATAAGATGTCGTAAAATAATAATTACTTCTAAAGCGTCGTGTACAAAAATACCGTAATTTTTCTATCATCTTTTTTTTTGCAAGATTTTCTATCACACCTCTAACGAGCACCTAGTATAGTACAGAAGAAATCTTTTATAATACTTATGACCGATGTAATACGATACGTCGCATATCTTCTAGAAGAGACGCTTAGACCTCTCGGTGACCCGAGAAACGCCTGGCCCAGATAATATTCGGCATAATATATACAACAGTGTTATTATATATGTACAGAGTAACAAACTTAGCCTCGAGTTTATTCGTTGCTGTCCTCTTCGGTTGTTTAAAAGAATAGTGCTGACTTTTAAGAAATAATTTCAAACGTACTTAAATTTTTCGATTTTTAACAAGGTCTCGGGTTCTCCACTATCATCGCAAAAGGCATTTTATCAATTTTTCGAGAGTCTTCGAAGGAATAAATTTTTTCACTTTTTTCTTAGCCTTTTTTATAGATTTCCTTGACAGTGAATTCAATGATATATAGCGTTATACTTTATACAGAGGCATAAACCACCTCCCATGCAAAGTTACGAAAAGTGAAGGTTTGCACAAGGATCGGTCAGTATCAACTGTAATAAGCGACATAAGCGACCTTAAACTGGCCATGAGCCAGTCCTTGAACTTCCCCTTCTCACACTGCAGGTTCCAAGTTCATAGAGAAAAATAAATAATAATATCAAATTAGAATTTCGAACTACAAATTGAGATTCGTGACTACCGATTTTAAAGCCTTCGAATACCATGTTACATGAAAATATGACGAGTTTTTTTTTTTTTTTATTCCGAACCACTGTAATGGATCCATCATCATAAATTTTCGAACTCTGACCTTGGATTCGTTATCGGTGACTCAAAAAAGCTCCGCCTATCGATTTCTACCAAAATCGGATTATTTTTTAGACTTTTTTCCTACCATATTGGATCGCCAATAGAGTTGATTCTATAGACCTTTAAACTTTGAGATCTAGTAAGAACTCAACTTTTCATCCTCGGGGTGGTTACAATAACTTGCCTTTTTTTTTTCACTGAAACCAGAGAAATGGTAAGTTCAAAGGAGAGAAAAAAAAGGAAAAACATTATATTTCCTTGTAGGAGGATCCGGATCACCATTTTATCATTGAACTTGCGGAATCTGAAAACTATGTACTCGATGAAGTCTATCGCCGATGAAGTAATTGCCTTGTTTTATCTTCAGGTACTTTATTTTTATCCGACGAGGGTAGGTTGCATTACATGATAATACAATGTAAGTAATGGCAGGTTACAAAGATCTTTAGTTGAATATTATCTCATCATGAAAACGCGTTTTATATAATGCAGGACGGATTAGACCGATTTCAATTTTTTCTCCAACATCACGAATCCTGTTCAGCCTTCGTATCAGAGAATTTAATACGTAAAAGTCGCAGACCCAACAAGAACAAAATTTGATTAACTCGTAATTCCCGGATTGCCTTGGGCAATGGAATCATTAACGTTATGATACATCGGAATCTCGTCGACTTCTGTATATCTTAGAGTTGTATTATTACTGCGTAAAAATTGTTGTAAATTGGTAGAGATTCAGCTTCCAGAGAAATTAGAGTTGTTATTTTATTCCTAACCGTGATAATCCGTGTTTAAACTATGATAATCGACGGTTCACAATTCGACGTTTATACTATACACTAATATTCGTGGTAATTCAATTACCGACTGGAGTTGATGATCTGCAGCTTTTACTCGTATCATCGTGCCAACTGCTGTAGGAACGACCTCGTAGGCGTACTTAATGCGAACGATGGATGTCAAGCGGTTATTCCACACTCGAGTTGCGAGTAACTACTTACTCGGGAAATGTTTTAATGATTCGACGAAAGAATGATGTGAATTTTAGAGAATTAGATTAACCAACAGCGTCTGCTGATAGGAAGTTGAAAAAGAGAGGGCGTGCGTCTAACGAAAACTAGCTCTTGGATGTATCTGTCTACGTAGTAATAACGCACGCTGGAATGATACGCTGAATTCGTTTTATGTTAATTTGAAAATCGGCTTTTCAGCGATTTTCTCTGTTTTTCTACAACCTCTGTACTTACGCATAACATGCAAACAAATAAACAATAGTATACTCGTGTCTTATCTGCCAAAAGAGATAGTGTAATCAGCTTTTGTTCTTGATTGAACTCTGGTCTTTACGTCCGTTTACCAAGCGATGCAGTTGCTGCTGCTGCCGGGGATAAGGTACGGTAATCAAATGTTGCATACTGCGCGTTTCTATCTACAATACAACGAGCCAAAGTCATTGCTTCCGATGATTGTATCAACAATAGGGTTCGTTATCCTCGAACTGGTTGTCCAGGGTGTAGTTACTGTTCAGAGGAATCTCGGAATGCCCGAAATTATCAATCGCAAAGTTGGAACTGGTTCAGGGGAAATATCAGGCTGAAGTTTGCACCATTATCGTAATGATGTCCCCGTAGAAAAAGTCCTGGGATTACCTGAAATTTAACAAACCGTTGATACAGCATCGACAAACTCGGATTTTGTAAATTCAACTTTTTCAGTTATTCCAAATGTACGAAATATCATTTTTTTGATTTAACGTTTCGATACGTTAACGTTGCTAGTTTCAGCCTCTTGGGGAAATGACGGATTTAGAATTTACGGCCTTGGTACAACTTGGGGAATACCATGGATGGTTTTTTTGCGGACGTGAATCAGCAATGAACCGAGGAACGGCGAAACCGATTATGGCTGTAAAGGAAGTACAGCGAATGTAATTCTGTTATTATTGTATAATTCACTGGATTATCGTGAATCATTATATGTATAATGATATAAATTATACATACCATACGGTGGCACAGTACTTGAAGTGTCAAGTCCAAGTTGTTGCAGATCTTACAATTTTGTTTTTACACATTTCACACGGTTTGTACACGAAATAAGAAATGATGTTGAAGCTACATTGCGACAACAGTGAAACTGTGTTTATTTGTTTGCTGCTGCCTCATATTCTTTACGTAAACAATATCGTGTTTATTAACCTAATCAAACAATAAAAAATTCATGACAAATGTAACAATGTTTTTTGTTTCAATACAAACAGTGAAGTAAAATTTACCGTTTATTTCTTCAATCACAGATTCATCTCAAATTTTTAACACAGATTTCTTGGATAAATTATTCTCTTAATCTGGATATCAGACTGTCTTATAATCATCGAATATTGCTTACCGGCGAGTATAAGAAAAAGTTGGGAAGTTTAAAAAAAAAATTTGAACCTTAACTTTAACTGGCGGTTTTACATTTCATTTTTATTCTTCTTCCAAACATGAAGTCGAGGCCGACAGGATAAACTACTCAAGAATATTCTATCCAAATTTGAAGTTAGTCGGTTTATCTGCTCTCGAGATATAATCGTGGTTAACGAAAAGCTTGTCACATAGGGTTGACGTCGGGCGGAATAAATTTCCATAAAAAAAATTGGTAAAAGCAAAGAGTAATTGAATCAAATTAATCGTTATCTATAATAGATGTAAATTCCCGAACTCCATGCCTCTGGCCAATTCACCAATTTTTTCACCATGGGAAGAAACTTCGCCCCGTCCGACACCCTGCTAATTAGGAATATTCGATTCTGAATCGATGTTTTGTACCGATTCTCCACCATTTGATTTTCGCGAGGATCGATTTTTATAGGCTGGAATCGATTATTTTACGTACTTCCGTGTTGCGGGTTGCGGGTTCCAAGGCAACATGACGATGAAAAATTTTATTATACCGAGGCACGTGAAAATATTCGAGTGCGATAACGCCGCACTTAATTCGGCCAATATTTGCGGGGCCGTCTTAGGGTTTGTATTTTGGTTATTCGCTTGGCTTTACGTTTCGATCATTCGCTTAGTTTGGAGTTTGGCTTTTTTGGGGCACGTGTCATGAAAACATGAATTTGCAACACGATCTTTATCAGAATCGATTTTCACACGTCGATTTCTTACAAAAGATTCGAATATTTCCATCCTGCTTAGCTTCCCGCGTCTGGAGATGCGCAACGAGGATGCGCAGACGCGTGAACGTGCACGCGCTTTTACTTCGGCGGATCGAAGAACGACGCGAAGAAGTGGGGCGATTGAGAAGCGAGTGCAAGCGAGTGAACGCTCGCGCGGCCGCGTGCGCTGCTCGGCTATAATCCAACGAGTGTCAGTATTCGCCGCGCAGTCCTGACAAGTGTTCACTTTCTTCGCGCGCCGTAACCGCAACTTTCGTACCGTCTCTGAGACGACTCTGTTTACGATTTTCCTGCCCAATTCCGATTTGCAAAAACGAAGGGACGGGGCGTGTGAGGTGTGACGTATTTTCCGGCGATTCTACTCGATAAGAAAATTTCGAAAATCAAGAAAGAGAAGTCCCGTTGGTGAGCAGACTTGAAACAAGAATTCACTTCCAAAAGAACGCTCCGTGTTGTCAGACTGTATACAAACGTAAAAGATCCAATGTGCACAATCGTTCGTTGTCTAAACTCGACGTAACGGCATCTGCATGTTGACGCAAAGGTGAAGAAGTATCGGTATTATTAACTGGTTCAACCGGTCGCTGAAATCGTTTTACCAAGTGCAGAAGTTGGAGTAAGGCACCTTTGGTAGACCTTGTGGTCCCATTCTAAGGAGACGATACACCCGGCAGAGTAAAGTTTTGGCAAGCTTAGACGCAACCTCTTCTGCCCAACGACTTACGGCATAAACATTCTACCGACTGTAACCAGTTTCGTGAAAGGATTATAACCGTACAGTAGTTACCTTATACCAACTTTTCAAGTGCTTCGCATGTATAAGACATCGGACTACCTTGCGGCAGTGATTATTGTCGTTACGTACCGTATACGCGCATCGCGATGCATCTATGAACAGTTACGGATTCACCACGACAACTGCTGCATCGACGGGTTTTGATCAAATTTAAGTATTGCTGCTGTTGCTGCTGCTGCCCCATAATGTTTGCAGTGTTAAAGTTATGCGAATCGGATTGTGTATTTTGCAGGACGGTGGATCTAACTTGAAATGTTGCAACAACAGATGTTTTATTATTTATGTTTATTAGTTGTCCGTTGAAATTGGATCGGACAAGTTCCCCTGAACAATAATTCCGCCACCCTCTCACCCTCGGCATTTAGCAAACGCGTCGTAACCTGCACGGAGGATACTGGTTTTTGGCGATCTGATTCGCGTGTGCAGCATCGCGAGTTCCGAACAGTCTTCATTCCCCGATTCGTGCAGCCCTGAAGAGAGACTCAGGAAAATTATTATCACCGACTTTGATAGCACGTGCACTCGACGAGAAATGGTTTGTTGAATTTTTTTCACTCAATTTCAAACTCTCATTATTAATTATCAAATAAAAGGGTTTCTCCTCGCGATAAATCGAACACCCCACGACAAATATTTGACCTCCGCGAGAAAGCTTGTATATTATCCGAACGTGTGCTGTACCGGCGGCTAAACCATTGGCACTTCTCTTTCACGATGCCGGGAGACCGACGGATTGATAAAAGGTGACGATATTGTCTGCCGCTACTGTTGGTTCGTTTTGTTATCGCGATAAGAGGACAGCGTAATGTGTTTGTATACACGAATTCACGTCTTTGGTAAACTGTTCGCGAAAATATCCTCATCTTCACTGTTTCGGCATCTGACAGAAGGCAAAGGCGTAACTTTAGGGTAATCAACGGATAATGCGTGATGGAAGTTGAAAGTCGTTGACACGATTTCTTCGAACATGTTAATTGAAATGATAGTGTTGATTTGGTTATCATTACGTCTGGAAGCTCGTGAGTATAATCATCAACATAATTCAAACACGACGCAGAACGAATGTTGATCACAGAAAAGTATATTTGAACAGGACTTGGCTGACTTCGGAAATCTTCTTGTTTCGGTAAAGTAGGCAATGCCAAACGTTCTTACTAACAGTACCAACTGATATTTTGTGTATTTCGATCGAGGTAAGATACTCTTCGCACCATTCGATCTTTCGAAATATCCTCATATGCAGACTCTGGAAGGTTTCACCGAACGACTTGCAACAGTTTGCCACACGGCTTGTTTCAAGAAGGAAGCATCGTCGCGATCTCCGATATCAAATGTCTACGCGTGTCTTATCTCGAAGAGCGAGACGACACCGTGAAAGCCGAATGCCTCGAGCATATTGCGATCATTCCTGTTCTCAAGAATTAACCTAATGCATCGGAAGGCAACCTGACCTTATTCGTTGACTCGATATTCTCTCGAACACATCGGGAGGTTGGATTGGTTACGAAAATTATTGATTATTGAGGTCTGGGATCAATCGTGCATGTGTAAGGAGTTGCGGCTTGTTGTGTTAATTACGGCACCACGTGAGCGTAGTTTATCGATTGATACTGATGATTGCAATGGCGGTGACGAGATTCATTTATATGCGTAATAGTACGCTTTCAGCGCAGATAATTTTAAAAGATCGTTTGTCGTACGCGGCAAGTCGAACGCGCTGACGTTGATACTATCAGCTCCGTGGAGTACTCTCGAAATATGTCTTCTCACTTATGATAAGAAGCTTTATCGTTGGTGTTGTATTTGACGCGATATGAAACGGCTCTACGAATCATATCAAATCCCCACGTTTCTCGATCAACGCCGAGACCAAGAGAGACCATGTCTAGAGGTGGAAGAAGTTGAACTATAACCGGACTTTGTGGCCGGCTGACTCTCTTTTACGCGTATGTTTCGTCTGCTCTTTACAGAACCATCGGAAACCATTTGCCATAGAATTTTGTTCATATATTCGTAGAAATAAGAAATTTTGCTTAGATTGTGTTCAGGCACTATGACAGTAAGGTTCTTTTGTTTCGTCGCGCAGACGTGTGAACCCAATGTAGGACATTGTCTTCGACATTATCTTATTGACGCCGACTGATACTTACTTTGTTATCTTTGGCTTTTCGCCACGTGGTACTTCAAGGCCAATGGTCAACGGTACGCGAAGACTTGAATTATAGATAGAGAGAATATGGTTCGTTTGGAGTCTTTTTATGTTTGGTACTAAGATCTTGACTTAGGGACGAGTTGTTGCAATCGTCATTTCAAGCCTGGTTGTTTAGCCTCGAGTATTCGGTTTTCGATTTCTCATATATTCACTTCACTTTACCAACGATCGAGATAGTTGCAATAGGTACTATTTTCCTTCGGTGTCTGCTATTCTAAGCATGTAGCTTGTCATCATAAACTCTGGTAGACAAGAGATTGTCCAAAGCTCGACTGATTCGGTACGATTTTAATAATTTTGGAAACTATAGAGAGTAAATAGGTATGTAGACGTATATAGGATTTTGGAAACAGGAAGCAAGGCTTGTGCGTATCGTCAAATGACTAATACCTAAATGTTCATCACACTTGCGTGGGTTGAGTCAAGCAAGCATTTGCCGTCATAGTAATCGAGGAATTACCCCGTCGATCTTCTTCGTGACCGGAAGTATTTAGCTGGAACTTTTAACCAGCCTCGTGCGCAGAGTCGAAATTTAAATGACACAGCTGCTGACATTTTTTACAGCTATATTTTCAAGAGTAATCTACTGCTGAAGGTTGGACTAATTAAATAACAAAATTAGATTCGACTCAGTTTAAAATTGAATCTTGAAAACATAAGGAAAGACCTCTGGTTAATTATCGGACGAATTTGTGACGTGATGAGATATGACATAAAGAGGAGGTAAAATCTAAGGAGTACGATACCGACGTCAAGATGGCGTGAGGCTTGCAATGTACGTCCGTGTTGAGTCTGCAGCCCGAATGGTTAAATCCTTAAATTGGTAGCAACTCAATCACAATGAAGTCCGCTTACAATCGCCAACTCTAACTACCCGCAACCACTGACTGACCATACTATCCGGAACATCTATCGTCCACTTACTTTATACATAGGTGCATATAGTTGTGAATCAACACTCGGAGAATAAGCATGTGTAATCGCAATGTTCGTACAATATTTATTCGCATAAGGTACCGTAGAGGTTCTCGCAAGAACAGCATCTGTTCATTTTTCCTTCATAACTGTTATCATCCCTTGCGTGTTGACGTAAATAGGGAGAGGATCGTGCTGCTATTAGATGGTATTCTCATTTGTCGATTTGTTTCGTGTCTTCGTCCAATCTCTAGGGAGGAATGCGGAATACTTGTCAATACCTGCGGAAATGAGTCCCCAAGGTCTTCAACCGAAGAACCGTTCTTGGTAGCAATCAATGCAAAGATCGCTGAGAGAGTGTAAATCATTAAAACTTGTTACTTGTACCATGTATCATATGTACCTGCGGGGATATCGCGATCGAGATTATAATAAAATACAGCTTATCGTTCATCGTTGACATAGAATTTGTTCTGTAGTGGAATTTCGTTGTGAATTGATTATAATTGTGTTATTCTGTATTTGCGATAAAAGACCTTGGTAAGACCGGAGCGAAGTAATTGGTGTTGGTTAAGAGTTCCGAAACAATAAGAACGTTTTATTATTATACACCTGCGGCTGCTTATACTTTTTAGGTATACAGGTGCCTTTTGGTCCAAAGCCAGCGACCCGAGTGCCCATCCAAATTTATTTTCGTCCCCATATGTATATGTATAATTATATATATATATATATGTATAAATACGATCTCAGATGTTCGATTCCACCTGTAGGAACTCTTTTTAGTATATTACTGATTGAAATTTGCTCACTAACGATCGCACGTCTCGTTTCTCATGGTGTGTGCTTATAGCTCCTTGAGAAATTTTTTCTAAACGATATAATAACGGCGGCCTTCTTGTTGTACGCGTTATAATTATTTAGCGGTATGACGACTTTTTCAGGTATATCCAACGTACGCAGAAGCGTTTATAACGAAATGTTAAAGTTTGTCTAAATCGCCAATGCCGGTTTTCCATCTAACCTACAAGACCGATGCGTGCTTGCACGGTGGACATCTCGATATTTATTTATGTCGGTAGGTACCGACCATGACCGCAAGGAATCTGTAGATCGTTAGAATCGCTCGGATTACATGTGCCTGACCACTATAATACCGAGCGAGACGAAGGGCGGTGTACAAATAGAAATGGATAGATACTACCTTATGGTTTATTGATCTTTTAGCAAGGAAGGAAAAAGGTAGAAATAGACTGAGAGAAAGTGAGGTTGGGATTAGATTAGGCTGTTGGATTTATTATACGCTGATTGACTCGGAACCAACAGTGTTGAAATTTTATTACGATGAGGCAGACACAGTTTTATCAACATTTTATTGGATACTTACCCTGCAGCTCGTTCCTCGGATCCAACTCGAGGTTTGCATGTAACGTTAGGCTTATACCTGTAGATAAGAATACGATTCAGTAAAAATATCACGTTAGAGTCGCGGTTTTTTGTTCGAATCGAATCTTGAAATATTGTTAAGGCGTTATACGATTATTGTTTTATTTCAGTGCACGTCTGCAGAGAAGCGAAAGTATTGTCCGCCGTATGGGTGCCTGGGATAGAAATTGGTTCGAGGACGTGGGCGTTGGAACGACTCGTCGTGGGTCCGAGAACGTCGGGGTCTGCAGTTGCGATGGTGGCGGGAGCCAAATACAGGATCTACTTCCATCATCACTGTTGCTGCTGCGTCGTCAGTTCACCAGGGAGTTGTACGAGTGGCCGATTCAGCCGTTGTTTAGATCAAGGACGAAATTAAATAAAAAGAAAGAATAAAGGGGAAGATCTAAGAAGAGAATAAATTAAAGTTCTAGAACAAGTAATCCTAATGTTGATAGTAATGGTATGAAGTTTCGCTGTTCTCGGTTACAATCGATGTTGACGTATTGCCTTTAACCCCCGAACGGGTAAGAAGTCTGGGTATATATAACTGCCTTATTTTGAATGAAGAAGATAATGAGTAGGAATAATAAGAGGAAAAAAACGGATACGGTTTGACGATATCGTTTAAAGTATTATTAATCGCGACAAGCGGGTGCGATAATTATTTGGTGCTAACGTGCGACCGTGTGCGTAGAAGGTATTAAAATAATAGCAGAAGTTTGGTAAAGAAGACAAAACAGAATTAATCCAAATATCGTACAGTACAATACTAGGACGGGGGAACAAGGGTGCTGGAAGAGAGAGAGAGAGACAGATCAAAATATACAGAAAGGGAGATAGACACACGGTGATAATAAAATTGCGATACGATTGCCATGGCTGACTGGACGCAGCTCAACGGTCAAACAGACACCATATCTTACGACTCGTCGAACGACAACGGTATACCCAATGCCAAAAATCATCTCGAGGCATCCATCAACGGGGATTACCGATCACAAGTGGCCAAGCATAATGGAAATGTCAAAGCTTCCAGCGAACCGAGCGAGGTGGACCATGAAAAGGAGGATGAAAACGACCCTGCGTATCGCGACGCCGGTGACAATCATCTGGCGGCGATTCTTAACGAAAAACCGTTCGAGAATGAGGGGGTTCGTTACAGTTTCGAGAACGGTGTCACATCCGACAGCGAATGCGAGGGAATCCTGGATCAGAACGATGTCAAGCTGGAAGAATTAGGTGGAATAATCCGGGAGGAAGCGAGGCTGGAATTAGCCCAAAACTCGTCGAAGCGACCGAACAGTCTCTTCAAGGATGAGGTTTTCAGCCCGCGTCACCAATCCCTGGACGAAGCCGCCAAGATCTGCAATGATAAGAGTCGTTCGTACCTCGACAGTGGGGCGGTAACCAGACGGCGTGCTGGTAGCGCGGAAAAATTGGTCAATCGTAAATCGCCCAGGGACGACAAGCAGGTACACCACGTCCAGTTCAACAAGGACTCGAAGCAGTGCTCCGAGGACCCTCATCCTAGCCCCAGTGCTTCGATATCGACATCCAGCTCGAGCAGTTCGGAGGACAATTCGAGTTTGGCCCAATTCTCCGAGGCTAGACCGCCGGACGGTGGTTGGGGATGGGTCGTGGTCGCGGCGTCCTTCGTCGTGAACCTGATCGCCGATGGTATCACCTTCTCATTCGGCGTGATATACGTCGAGTTCCTGAATTACTTTGAGGAGGGTAAATCGAAGACCGCATGGATCGGGAGTCTCTTCATGGCGATGCCGTTGCTCTCCGGACCGATAGCCAGCTTTCTGACGGACAGATACGGGTGCAGGCGGGTCAGCATAGCCGGCAGCGTACTCGCTACTAGTGGCTTCGTCATCAGCTCATTCACCAACTCGATGGGCTTGCTGATATTCACCTTCGGTGTTATCGCCGGCTTCGGATTATCCCTGTGCTACGTTGCCGCGGTCGTAATAGTCGCCTACTACTTCGACAAGAGACGTTCGTTCGCCACCGGCCTTTCCGTCTGCGGAAGCGGCATCGGAACCTTCATATTCGCCCCGCTGACCCAGTACCTGCTAGTCGAGTACGGCTGGCGCGGGACGACTCTTATACTAGCTGGGCTCTTCTTCAATCTAGCGGTCTGCGGGTGTCTCATGCGTGATCTAGAGTGGACGACGACAAGGGCCAAGGCGAAGACCGCCGAGAGGCGGAAAAACCGCGAGAGAAAACGCTCCAAGATACAGAGTTCAAGCGCTGACTCGTTCTCTGGGTCGAGCTCGGCCAAACCGAACAACAACCAGACCTCCCATGACCTCAAACGGAACTTCGCCTCGGCCAGCGCGGTCGGCATCTCCATTGACAATGAACGGGATGATGCTCATGGAAGGAGGTTCTCCAGTCTAGTCACTCTGCCGACCTTCGTTAAAAACGGCGAGAAGGTGCCGCTCGAGGTGCTCGAACTTTTGAGCACCCATAAGAACGTTTATAATGTTATACTACAGAACTATCCCAGTCTTCTCATATCGTCGAGGAGCTTCAGCGATTCAGGCAGACTTCACGAGCAGATCGACACTGTACCATCGGAAAGGTTCGTCGCTGGCTCCAACGAGCAGATAGACTCAAAGGACTCAGAGACGGCCAAGTCCACCGGTGTCCTGCACGTTCACCACGACCAGGTCACCGAGAACTCTAAACCAGCCAGGGACCAGGAGACTACCGCCAACCAAGACCAACGGCATCATTTGGACGCTGCGTATCTCTGGTGGCTCAAGAAAACACATCCAGATTGTCCCTTCCAGAGGGCAGCTATGCTCGATCATACCGCCTCGCGGAGACTGCCGACCGCATACTTCAAGGACATCAGGGTTCATCGGCACAGTCTTACCTACAGAGGAGCCATGCTAAACATCAAACGATATCGTCTTCGCGCCTCGAGCTGTCCTGACATTTATAGAAACTCGATGACTACCATAGCCAAAACGAAAATGGTCTGGTACGCCGGACTCTGGGAGTTCTGGGATCTCATTGTCGACATGCTTGATTTTTCACACTTTGCTGATCCCAGGTTTCTTCTATTTGCTATTAGCAATTTCCTGCTATACACTTGGTACGATGTTCCCTATGTTTATCTAACCGACAATGCTATCGAAGTTGGATTCAGCGAGAAGGATGCCTCCTATCTCATATCCGTTATCGGGATTGTCAACATGGTTGGCGAGGTAGGTTCTCTCGATTCCAATATCTTTTTTTCCTATTTCGTTCACTTCCCATCTTTCAGTCCTGAACTGATCAATCAAACGCTGAAATCAGAGTTGGCTCTCTCAATTCATTTACCCAATTCCCCGCCATTATCCGATAGTAACGATCGTCAGTTTCATTGTCAGACGGTAGATAAGAACCGACGGTATATGAATATTTGAATCTGTTGATCTTCCGTCAATCACGGAGCCGAGGCAAAGCTCTGGACGAATCATTTCGCCCGTTCTGAATCCGGAATTGTGTTTTTTTCATTTTATCGGAAAAGTCAATAAATCTTTTGCTCCGTCTCAACAGCCGAGCTTGTTTCGTCGTAACCCCAATTGGGAATTTTGAATTATTAAGTCACTTTCCTGTCCGGTCTCCAAGCGCGTTTCGGTAAAGCACATGGTGTGTAAGCTCTGTTCCTTTTAACGCTTTGGAAGACCCGAGGCTACTTTTAAAGTTTGCCGGATCCCAAAAACCAACTTCCCCAATCCCTCTCCTGGCGGAGTTAAACAATGTACGTAATTCCGGTTTAATGTTTTACAGATAATCCTCGGCTGGGCCGGAGATCGTGCTTGGGTAAACGCATCCCTGGTTTATGCGGTTTGTATGGGTCTTTGCGGAGCCGTAACCGCGCTGATTCCTCTGGTGGTTCACAATTATTACGGCCTCTGCGCAATAGCCGGTGCATTCGGGTTGTTCATAGCGGCGAATTACAGCCTCACCAGTATAATCCTCGTCGAGTTGATCACCCTGGAAAGGTTTACCAACGCCTATGGTCTTCTGCTGCTCGTTCAGGGTGTCGCCAATCTCATCGGTCCTCCACTTGCTGGTAAATTTTTTCACAAGGTCAAAAACAAAAGTTACTTTACACTAAAGATCGACATTCATTCGAATCTGTTTTTCACAGGTTGGCTGTACGACATCACGGGGACTTACAATCTCTCCTTCTATTTATCCGGATTCTTCATCGCTCTCAGCGGCGGTCTTCTAGTTATCGTACCGTTGATTGAGAAATATCGCGAATGGAAGGCTGAAAGCTGGGAGGAAGTTACTCCCGAAGTGACGAGCCAGGACTTCGAGAAAATGAACAGCGTTTAGAGCACCTTAGCACACATTATATAGTAATTTTGTTCCAATTAATTTATTATTTTCTTTTCTACAATGCATTTGCAGCGTTCTCAGTTTATGATCCACGATTCATGACGTACAATCGCTGCATAGAGCGAAATTGTAGAGATTTTCGATTCGTTATAGAAGTGATATGTAACGAATATCACAAAAGCCTTGATACTATGTCGTCAAAGCAATGAGGAAGCCTAGTCTTCTTTATTTTTTAAAATTTTTTGTCCACGTATTTGTATACATATATAATAGTAGGAAACCTTGTAATAGACGGAATTGATGATAACTGAATGATTACTGTTATTATTGTTGTTATTATTTAGGTACGTACTAGTATGCTGATGTAGATGATGATTTTTTTCTTTTCCTTTCGATAATAATGTCGCCCTACATCCTATGAAAACAGAGGTGCGTACCTGCACGTAATGTTCTATGTAGCCTATATACATACCCCGTAGACATATTGTACGTTCGTTACGTAGAGAAAAGAAAGTAAATCACAGTTATTATATTATCATGTATTTGGTTCAAATTGTCGTATATCGAAATGGAAGCGAATAATGCCGTTTCGAAATACATTGTCATATACATACCTAAATATATACGTGTACCTAATTTTAATTAACAATAAGACGATTTTGCGAGTATTCGACGCGACCGGTTTGTTAGTTAGTCCGTGTCCGCGATTATTCACTTGATATTGCTATCGTCAATTTCAATACTACAATATGTATATTCTGATGAAAAAACAAAAACAAAAATAAAGATAATTTGAGAGAAAGAAAAAAGAAGCAAAAACAAGAAAAAAAAAACATTTATCATTACGTAGCTGATTAATTTATATAATACAGAATAATGAAGCTTTCACGCAAGATTTCTGAATTGATTAACTACATTCGAAATACCGATTTTATTAAAAATCTATATATAGGGTACAATATGTCATATATTTCTATTCGGACAATCTATATATTAGATTTACGTGTATTCGTTCGCGGAAAAAAAAGAATATTGATAATAATAATAATTTTTCTTCCACCAATTTTTATAACGAACAAGTCTTAGAAAAACACGTTTGAACATTAAGATCTTAGTCGAATATTTGATAGATTCGAACTTACGAAAGCTATGGATATATCTCACAGGGTTTGTAGCATACATAGCGTAGTTATCGATTCGTATTTTGTTTCATTTGATTTCTTTTATCCATATTACATACCTATATCCAATTCCATATACATAAAACATCATTGCGTACCTTTCTATATTCATAGACCGTTCTTAGTGATATGAATTTTTTACCGTAGTTTGTTACATACGTAGCGTGAAAGAAAAATGATGCATGACAATTTCAGCCGTTTAGCTAGCCTACGGCTTTTTTTTACGTCTCCGAATATGTACGAGAAAAGTTAATCGTACAGTAGTGGTAATAGTAATAATAATAATGATAATAATAATTACAAGATTCAATTAAATACAAAATTTATATAGTATTATATGTAAATACATACACATTGAATTCAATCCTATTGCGAAAAAAATTGGAAGTATAACATGTTACTCATAAAGTATACATATATATATATATACATATATATACATACATATGGTAACTTTTTAATATAATAGCGAGTAGGTGTACACATGATATTATAACGTTATGTACGTAAAAATACACAACAGTAGTATAAGGAGTTGCTCCAGTGACCACGTAGAATAGAAAATCGAAGTGGGGAATTTTTCAAGGTTCGATCGTTCGCTCGTCGCACCGCGTAGGGATTCATATCCTCAATCGAATACTGCGTACTTGTACCCTTAAATTTCTCATTCCTTTATATTATTCATTTAAGGGTTGCAGGATTGAAGATTGCAATCGATGCATGACGTGTAAACTAATGGGAATCAAGATAGTACGTAGATAGTATTGTACGCTATTGTAGGTATCGTAGAAAGAGAAAAAGGGAGAAATTAACACGAAAAAAGATAAAGAGAAACAGGAGAACGCGGATGCGAAATCCGAATGGTGTGATGCGTGTAGACGGTTAGCCGATAGATAACTGATATTTCATCGATATAAGACCCTTCTGAATCTCAGGTTTATTAACTATACTATGTATTGTATACATCACTATAGATATTATGATACGTGAGAAGGAGGAGGAGGAAAATTCGCTGTAGCTATGTAACATGATTAATCAAGTCACATTACGAAAATTACTAAATTATATAATCTACTTAAGTATAGATACACATTACACATGATATACATCGGTTTATTATTACCGGAGGCATTGATTAAAATTTAAAACGCATTGCTTTGTTACCGAGCTATAATATACATATTAACAAAGCAAAATAACGCGAAGGAGAAAGAAAAAGACAATGATCCAATCATTTTTTATCGCCTATTATTATTGATCAGAAATTCAGAGGTTGTACGAGGATAATAATGGTGATGATGATAATAATAACAATGGTGATTCTTTTAAATTCTTAGTTTCTTATGACAGGAAACCTGTATATTTTTATTGTATGTACGCGTTATACATACACGTACCGAAATAAGTACGTTGTAATTATGTTTGGAAAAACAAGAAGAAGCGGAAAAAATACATCCGATTGCCAATATTATTTGCGCTCTCTATTATACAATATATACCGAACAAAAATTATGGCTTTATGTATTTCTAATCTATAACCTTGAAATTATATTCTTTATATTTATCTTTACAATTAACTTTATAAGTTTCATTCCGTACTTATCTAGATTTTGGTCAGGTGGTAACCAAGGCAAAAAAAATTCTCCGGGGCAAATGAATGGTTATATGAACATTGCGATTATATTCGAAGGATAATTGGATCACATAGAAAAGAAGGAAGGCTACCTCGACATCAAAAATCTTGAAGGAATGCGTATTTTTATAAAATGCCTTAGTGAAACTATCATCTAACAATTTCTCTTCCTCATTTTGCAGGTGCCTGATATAGAAATTGAAACTGTTTGCAGCGAAGAAACAATTAATATTGAAAGAAACTTCTGTGTGAATTTCCATGAGACTTGAATTTGAAAGGACATATTTTGAAATTATATCTTTTCACTTCAACGCAATGCTTTGGTATTTACCGGCGACGAAGTTTCAGACATGCAGATGTATGCAGTCTATATAAAAACAGTCACAAGATTTTGTAAGGCGAATAATTGAAGTAGATATCGCTAGAATTGTGAAGCATGCTTGGAATTTAGATTCACAACGTGAATTCGAGATTGAGATGAAATAATAGAATAACCCATGTTTGAATAATTGTTAAGTTAGACGATATTTTATTCCATATGCTTCTATAATGAAATTCAGCACTAAGCATTTCGAACCTTGTATAAAATTTAATAGTCTTTTGACGAATTCATTGATTGAGGTGACATTAAACACCCGAAATGCTTAGATGCCATAACAGTGAACACAGGGAAATCAAAAAGCATAGAAAACGCGGAAGCGAAATATTAAAAACGTGAAAGTTTGCTTTTTGAGGCAGTAATTGGATGCGCTCAGATAGATTTCTTGTGATTTTTTTCCGCGGTTTTCAAATCCGATGGACAAAACTAAAAGTTTCCTTGTTATTACAAAACTTTCCAATTAGCCGAACTTGTTTTGCAAAATGGTTAAACTCGAGTTGATTATACATTATAGTTGAAGAAGTCGACGGTGTTCAAACGTTATCTGACAGACGGTAAACAACGGAGAAAAACGAGAGCATGTTTAACAGTAAGTTGCTAAAAAGTATGCAAATAAGTTTGCTCGCGTATTTTAATTTCGTGAACTGATTAACTTACTAAAGATTGCACTAATGGATTCAAACTTCATTCCGAATTTTTCTTTTTTTTTAAATTTCGTTGTTGCCGAATCGAAACTGTACTGCAAATCTACGGAACCACACATTAATGCAGACACAAAATTTCAGGGACGCTCGAGCTTCTCCAGCCAATTTGCCCAGTGATTCGTTGTTCTTTTCTTCGAAAGTATACTTATCGACCACCTTTTACTCCGCCAATTGCAACGTCCGGCAGTGCATCATGAATAATCACCGACAACCGTTTGTGAACTCACACGTATCTGTAACATGCTCCGCAAGTAGTTGTACGACCAGTGAAGATTTATTGATTTGTCCGAGGAATTTGCAACCTGTTTCGCCACGAAATTTTCTCCAAATTTCAAGTTTGTCTATTATTCTATATTTCCGCGAGAGTTTTTATATGACAAGAAAAAAAACCACGCGGGTACGCGGATCGATTTCACGACCGACTTTGTACAAAGAAAGCACGTTTTACGCGTTTTTCCATGCGTGTTTTCCGTACACGAAGCACCCTTTTCTATGACGATCGAGCGAGTCTGCGACAGCGCATGCGCGGAGTAAAGAAAAGACCACTTTTAAGTCCTAGGAGTTTAAAGAGATTTTTTTCTGTACTGCGCGCATGCGCTGTCGCTACCAAATCTGACATTACGCGACTCTAACCTCAATTTCGTACTTTGTGAAAAACGCGTAACATACTCTTGCTGTATTAAGAATCGTGTGCAACAAGAAGGCAACGGTCTTTTCGCCTCGCGTATTTTCAATATTCGTCTTCGGCCGACCTACGACTGATATTGCAAACTCACGCTCGGTCCGAAAAGACCTAGTTTGCCTCATTGTTGCACAATATATTTTTTCCTTCGAGTTTCAGGGGGGACGTCAAGGTCTTGAGGAGAGATCCTATCGCTCGGAAGTAATATGGAAGAGGCGTATATTCGTATGTTTTCATCGATGAAACCGGCACGCGATTTTCTTGCCGGCAAAACTGGAACGTGGTTTCGTGTGAGATTGAAGAACCTTCTGCTGGTTAGATTCGGTGTTTACATTGTTAGGTGAATTGAACCTTGATGAAAAAAAATTACCCTCACCTTCCCCCGAAGCATCGGAGGACATTGGTCTCGTTATTTAAATGAGGATTCGAATCAAGCCTCTTATCTGAAGCTGTAAACCTCCGTGACAATAAATAACATAGATTCGAGATCTGCGCAAGGCTATAAATGGGCGGTGTGCGCCTACAGTCAGGTGGTTGCTCGTCTCTTTCAGACTCAGTGTACTTCTACTGGTCTCGCACGTCGAACCCCCGGACTTGCAAAAACGTGGTCTTCTAACGGTCAAAACATTGGCAGATGAAAAAATAACGTACCCACAAATTCGCGTAGGGTAATCGATTGCAAATCTGAGCTCTGCTTGGAGAAAAATTGAAAATTTTTACACGCTGCGTACAGCAATCGAATAATAAATTATACGATATTAGTATAGTAGCTTTACATCAACGGAAAACTCGTTGGCCAATTGATACGGTTGCCTTTCCCTCAACTCTGTGAGCAGTTGTTGAGAATCACTGTGATAAAATTAACAACAAAGTAACGTTAATAATAATAACAACAACAACAAAACCAACAATAATAATAATAGAAACAATAACATACGTACGTAAGCTTAGATAAATTTGAAAAGTTGAACAATTTTGAGTAGTTCGAGAAAAAATAAACATCTACTGCACGGTAAAATAAAAGAAGTTTTGTGAATGTCCTGAGAGTTGATTATACTGTCAGTTGAATCGCTGGCGGATAGAAATACGAAAGGGATCCAATCCAGGCTGTTTGTGGTAAGTCACAGAATGTTGATATGATTAAGAGATCGATAATAAAATTGGTGAATAAATTGAGCACTAAGTGGTAATGCCTGCATATTTTTTTGATCATTTTCATTTTTGTTTTTCGCTTTACAGAATCCTATAAAGACCCGTTTAGCGGAAATTATGAGGTGATTATTACGTTTGAAATTATTATTTTGCATGACATTTGTACAGTTTCATTTATTTTCAAGCCATGTTGTATTTTTTTATTTTTTTTTATTTTCAATAATTGTGCTAGATCGATATTTTCAAATTCAATCATTGTTCCGAAAGGTTGTAAGCTTGCAATTTTTGAATACTTCAACGTTCTAATTAGTTTGAATGATGTGCTCAATTCGCTGATTTTCCTAATGAAAGACGTAAAATAGTTTGACGGCTGACCATCCGTATCGTCAGCCTTGTAGAGCATTCTACAATATTATGTGCAAAATTGACATTTGCAAGAAGAATTTTTTATCGACGTCGTAAAAGGAGAGATAGACAGTTGATTGTTCGAGACGGAGGAGTGATTTTGAGTTGGCATCGTACCGTAGAGTGATTTTATAATTCTTCTAGATTTATGGACGATACGCGACGCCATAGCCCGTATCTATGTAAGATAAGGGCTCGCAGACTACTGGTTTCCACTTTTGACAGATCATATGTAAACCAAGTCTCAAGGCTCGTTAACGACTCTTCGTGCCGTAATTATCGCATCCTCGTTTACACTAATTGTAGAATAATTTTCGTTTTACTACAGGTATGAATTATTTTTCTGCCTTATACATTTCAGTGAGAAATTGCAATTGACGATAGGGAAAAAGGTCATCTGTGGTACCGATGGAAAGTCTCTGCATTATCACCACCGTTTTACTCCAAATTTGATTTCGATCAAAAGATACTCGAACGCTGATCAGGGATAGATCAGAATGATTTTCTGAAATAAAAATTTGACAGAATTAATTGTGGATTCACTCCAACTCGCGGTGTCGAATTTCATAGCGAGACGTGGAATTGACGATACCGTTGAACAGTGATTTGTTATTTGCATTGTTAAAAATGGTTGTGAATTTACTACATATTTACTGTACAGAAGATTTATCAAACTTACAAATTCGATTGAGCGACGTGAATTACTATGTGTTTGTCTCAAATTTGCAATGAAAGTTTTTAATTTTACTAAAATTTATAGGAAAAACACGAAAAAGCCTTTTGAATTTCGTAAATTAGTCGTGCAGTAAATTGAATAAACAGTAAATATATGGTGAATTAACCCATACGTATCTGAATAAAACTTCCAATACAGTGTAGGAAGTTCCGTACAGAATTTTTTAACAGCGTGGCTTACACCCTGGCGCTGACCTATTCCTCACGGCATTTTGAAACATCACCTTCGACGTTAAGGCATCTAAGGCGAGACAACGCATCGATTTTGCACTCATATCACAGCCTTTCATTTCGTGACCCTGATAAAAATATCCCGAGTTGTTGTAAAATAGCAGGAAGTAAAGCGAAAGGTCAGGTCAGGCGTGCAGAAGGGAGGTTCAGAATGGAACAGGGCTAATTATAGCAAAATCAATTCCCGGCTAGTGTTTCTATACACAGGACTAACAGAGGGGGAATGAAAATCTCGCATCAAAGTTTCCACATTTTCAAAAGTACTTAATCTAGGCTCAACTAGTTGTCAAACGAATTTCCGAAATGGTGAATAAAATCCTCTGATCCTCGATTTTTACCGCAGGAATTTAACGATCCTGCGTCACAGCTTCCGAGGATTCTCGTACGAAAGCTCGCAAAGAAAATCGAAAATTTCACTAGCCGTGATGTTTTTATTTCCATTTTTTTCTATCGAACTGGAGACGTGGAAATCGACCAGTCGGTTGCCATGACGATGTTCTCCACCCACTTTTACCACCCTCTCAACCTTACTGATGTCATACTTGCGTAACGAAGCGGACTGCACGTATACCAAGACTCACTGCCCGCAAACCTTAAACGCAATCGGAATTTATCCTAGTCAATTTTTCCAACCACAAGGTTCGAAAAGGACGTTTGAACTAATTGACTCCCCGGAAATCGGCTGCCGGACACGATTGCCGGTTACTCCCAATCTCCTCCCTTCACTTCGGCTCTCCCTTGATAAATAGAATCGTTTTTACACCCCATTATTCTTTTTTCCCTGAAGGGTGTGGACGAAGGTGAAATTCCATTAGTGACCCTGAACGGGCAGCACTTTGCAAATGATCATTGCGTCTAAGGTGATTAGAGCTTACAATCAGTCACGGGCTTTTATTGGCCTAAAAGCTTTCAACGATAGAAATTGCGTATTGTAGTTAATGCACAGTCCTTGACTGTTTTCATATTTGTTCTATAAGCAAGACGATATGTCTCTGGTTAAAAAATGATAACAATTAAAATCACCAAATAACATATCACTTGTACCAAAATTTCTTCCAATTCCAACAATATTTAAACCGTTACCGTAACGACACCCGTTCTGCTGTAATTTTTTTTACCAACTATAAGTAATGAAATATTTCCCAGCGATGTAGGTAGTCGAATTATCGTAATGCAACGCGGCTAATCATCTTATATCTTAATGTGCCTTCTTCGGAGGAGTTTTTCATAGGCGTCGACACCGCATGAAGAGACGTAGCAAATCAATAACGACGTTGTGGTTGCAAAGGTCAGTCGGATGCACGTGCTGCACCTGTCGCTATTCGTTAATTTTTTCTCTCTACTTCTTCTCACGATCAAATTTTCTCGTAATAGACAAACAGAGGCGGAGTGATAGGTGCGTCAGAAACAGAGAGAGAGAAATCTATTTCCCACAATTACTCGCTACTTGTTTTCACCAGATAATTACAACCGCGCGTTTGATGCCAACTCGTAAATCGTTCCCAAGTTTGTACAATCCTGATTATCACACCTTGGAATAAATTTCGGCAATTATCTTCGTTAATGACGACAAACGGCCGTTTGTCTTATCGCCCGTACGAATCACGCCAACTAAATTCAGCCCACGCACGAAGTATCAAATGAATGACGCATTGGGTGGTTTTAAATTGAACAAATTTACGTAAAACGATAATGGAGAAAAGGGCAATCTTAATACGGTTTAAGCCATTCTCGTAAATTTTTTTTTCATTTTCATCAAACTGCACATATTTGCACAACATTTTCAACTTTTTATTCCATCCACGATACACCTAAGGATTTCGACTTCAGGGTCACGCACTCGTTCACCTATTTTTTTATTACGTATCTTGCTCATATTTACTCGACTCAATTTTTTTTCATGTCCTTTATATACGTATAAATGTATATATATTTTTCTTTTGCAATTTTTTCTTCTCCACAGCTTCTTCTCATTTTTCAGCTACAACGCAATTTTTACTCAACACACTGATTTAATCTTGTAAACCAGGTTATATTTTACATTATTCCTTTTTCAGCGAATTTTTTTTTTTCAGCAGCATATGTTTATTAATTTGGGTTTTATACTTTTACTCTTATTACTTATTTCTCCTATGGTTTCGCTCACGCACTGTCTGTACCGTACGCACTTTCCTGAACTCTTGCACGCCCCATTCTGCCAAGTTTCATTTGACATTGCCTCGATGGTGAGTAAAGAGTTTTTTTAATCTTAAGCTTGCAATTTGAATCGTTTTATTTGTATTTAAATATGCGCACTTTATTCTTCATAAATATCGTATATAATTACACGTGTAAGGAATTCCACGCTATTTTACCCAACGTTTAACCCTCAACTCATTCGATTTCGAGTTTGATTTTTCACGATGTAGCGTTACTCGAAGAACCCAAGATTTTGATGACTTTTTTTTAGATATCTCCTTCAAAACTGATATAAAAATAAAGTTGTCGCTTAAGGAAACGACGGAGCTACTTGCAGTTATGATTGCGAATATCGACAAAATTTTGTAAAATGAATATTAAACGCTTATAATCCACACATTTTGCAGTCGGTTGGGAAGGAAATTTTTTACTTCTAAAAATAAGCAGCTTAGTAATGACGATTGGCAAAAAAACTACTGAATTCAACAACTTACAATTAATGGGGAATATTTTTGTATTATTCCTTTTTTTTTTTTTATTGTAGGCAAAGAAATTATATTTCCTAAAGACTTTCTGAGTAAAAATGACCAAAAATAATCGATTTATTATATCAAACTCGATTCATCGACCGATTCGATTGTTTTTACACACAATCGGTTTTTGTTTTTTCCTCCCATGAACGATGCAATACAATATCATTTTATGTGATGAAAGTATCAATTATTATCATTATCTTGCTTACTGAGTACCTACACATTTGATATAATAAGTGAAAGATGTATGAATATTTTCACCAGAAATTGAAAAATAATCTGAAAGAAAATGTCTATTATCAAAACAAATATCCGCTATTAGGATTACCTTTCGTATTTACGAAATTTTGGTTTCAAATGCACGGTTCAAAAGAGATTAATTGATTAATTTTTACCGATTCAATCGAGTCGTGTTTGATTATTTTTCTGGACTCGAATATTCGATGCATCGATTATGTTTAGCTTAATCGTCACCTCTCAGGTATTTATTACGATGTCATGTAATTACGTTCACATTATTTGCTTTAGCATAAAGTTATAAATGTCTGAATTTTCGGTACGTTTAGATTAACCACTTTTTGTGAGGTCTTAAAATTTCTGTCGCCAGCTACGGCAGAAGTTTCCCTGATTTTTTGCAAAAGTGAAAGGTGTGCTACGTGGGAGAAAATGAAGTTTCATAATTTTTTATTGGAAAAAAGTTCAATTTCGACAGTTGAACTGAGTTTTTTACGTTCATGGAAATAGCTGTTCAAAGGCGACAACTTTATTGTTATATGACTTTTAACCATATGATGTAGATTGCAAGCTACAGGCTAGAAACTGTGACGTTTGAAATGCTGAAGAAAAAGATATTTCTTGCTTGAAGATGGAAGATGGAGGTTACATTTTGACAGAAATCGTGGCTTCTTATTGCATGTCATGCTAGATAACACAAAGAACTCAATCTCGAAATCGAAAAGTCTGGGTCGGTCGTATCGTGGAATAACACGTCTTCCTGATCAGATTGGTTTTTCTAGGGCACGGCGCGTCAAGAAGTGTGTATGCTGAAGCAGCCAGGTGTCTCGAACTGCGACAAGGCCCAATCGCAGGGCCTTATGGTAGGTGACGAAGTCCTGCGTGTACTGGCAATAAAGATACACGGCCTGAAAGGCTGGCCGCGGCGTTGGTCCCACTGAAACGGAGCCACAATCATCTAAAACCATGGCTGACAAGAATCAAAACTTCATATCGGAATCGGCGAATCCACCTTTAGTCGAGACGACCCAAAACGGACTGTACAAGGGCAACAACAATGCTGGTTTGCCCGGTGGTGCGAGGAAAGAGGGACTGTACACGAAGAAAGATGGCGGCGGTGGGGGTCACGGCTATGCTTCAAGGCACGCGAACATGGTTAAGGACTCTTATCTGTCGAAGTCGACGGAGGAGAAAATATGGAACAACAACGCCGAGTACTCGGGAGAAAAGGGCTTTGCCCCAATCGTCGGCTGGCAGAACGACAGCCCGACCGTATTTCCGAGCTCCCCGGTAAGAGGCCTAGAAAAAATGGTGTCAGCGGGGGGATTGGACGGCGAGAATCAGAGCTCGACGTCCAGGAGCTCGGGCATCCTTCAGGATAGCGGTCGGACCGAGGACCTGCTCTTTCCCTCGACGCCTGCCTTGACCATCGACCCGAGCGCTGAATCCTTGGGGCTCGACCAGGACTCGGAGAACAAGCCAACCCTCCTGAGTCCCGGAACCGATAGCACCGAGGATCGGGTGCCACCGACGCCGACGCAGAGCTTCACTGCTTCGCCGAACCTGACAGTGGGACCGAGTCCAACGGGCCCTCAGAGCCCCGAGGACGGCGAGAAGACGAAGGGGGTTGAGAAAACGCAGGGAATCCTGGTGCACAGGAAGTACTCGGAGCCGGAAACGACGGTGACCGGGAACCCTGGGTACCTTGACTACGATCCGGGGGACTTCGACTCCATAGACGACTCGGAGAGTATTTTGGAAATATACGACGAAGATGGGGACGCGGTGCAGACCAAGTCGAAGATCCCAGACGGGGGCTGGGGCTGGGTCGTCGTGGTTGCGTCGCTACTGATATCCATGGCCGCCGATGGTATCTCCTTCAGCTTTGGCCTTCTCTACATCGAGTTTCTCCACGAGTTTGAGGCGTCGAAAGCAAAGACAGCCTGGATCGGCTCGCTCTTCATGGCAGTGCCGCTTCTTACCGGGCCGATAATGTCCGCCCTGGTGGACAGATACGGGTGCAGGCGGATGACCATCCTGGGTGGCTTCATTGCTGGGATAGGATTTGTTCTGAGCTCATTTTCTCAGTCCATCGAGGTAATGTACTTGACATTCGGGGTGCTGGCGGGCGTCGGTCTGGGTTTGTGTTACGTAACAGCGGTCGTGAGCATCGCCTATTGGTTCGACAAGAAGCGCACTTTAGCGGTAGGTTTAGGGGCCTGCGGTACCGGTATCGGGACCTTCGTCTACGCTCCCTTGACCACCTTCCTAATTCGAGAGTACGGATGGCGTGGGACCACTCTTCTGCTCTCGGGAACCTTCTTTAACCTCATTGTATGCGGCGCCGTCATGCGGGATCCAGAGTGGTGGATCGAGGAACAGCGGAAACAGGGGACCATGGGATCTCCCAAGAAGTCAACGGGTTGGTCTGAACTCGGCGGCTCATCCGGCAGCCCCGTGGATGATTTTCCCGGCGTCGACGAGCTCAGGAAGCTCCTCAAGAGCGGTCAGGCGCCCGAATATCTTCTCCAGAGCCTCAGCACCACAACTCAGGCCCAGCCGAATGCTCGGGGTGGAAATTTCAGAAGCGTCGTCAACCTGCCGACCTTCGTGCGTCAGAGTGAGAAGGTGGGCTTCTTTTCCCCGTCTCATCGTCGTCGGGATATCATACCAATCATGTCTGATCACGTTTTTAGGTACCGCTCGAAGTCCTCGAATCACTTTCGGGGAATTCAAGACTCTACAACGTTATACTGGAGAACTATCCAAGTCTCTTATTGTGCCGAAGTTTTTCTGATAAGAAGCTGATCGATTCCAACGGCGAAGTTTCCAACACCAATAAGACTGGCGTCACGATGTCCATGAGGTTACATACCTGGTCTGATATCTGCATCCTGCACAATTTTTTATTTTCGCTAACACTGTTTTACTAATCTCGACATTCCAGGTAACGACTGAACGCTTCTTACGTTTTCTTTGGATTTTTATTTGGTTATGCACACTTTTTTTGGGCCCCCTAAATGCGTTTCGAGTCTTCTGCGATTTTTAATTCAGCACGCATAACTAACGTACTAACCGTCACTATGGCTGAGCTAAATTACCCTATATCATGGTTTACCTGTTTCTGCAAAAACTGCATCGCTAGTAAGAACAAGCACATTAAGTAGTTATTTAGCCTTGTTTAGTAAATTGCACGTCAGTAAATCGATACTCTAGATGAACTTCCATTTTGAGTATCAAGTAAGCAGCATACTTCTCATTCCTCTGAAAAGGATCAAGCAAGCTACGGAAAGAGCGAAGCCCGTTGCACCGACCAAGGACTCTCGTTCCGGATCCACGCATGCGTCAACAAAGTTATTGGCAACTCGACGAATGTCCAGGAAAGATTTGGAAGAGACGAACCCGTTACTTGCCAAGGAACTTGCACATGCGGTGAGAAAAAGAGTCGAGTTTGGTACTGCCAAGTGCAATCCCTCACCTTTTCACTCCCTCATTCCGATTCCAATTTTTCTCCAGATGGCTGAGGCTGAGAAAGCGAAAACGCACTCGAGGCACCACCTGCCAGGATTTGGTGGTACGGTCGTGAGAACGGACTCGATTCCGTGGCTGCGTCGGCAGTTCAACACCAATACTCATTACTTCAAAGACATTCGGGTGCACAGGAATTCGGTAATGTACAGAGGGGCGGTGTTGAATTTGCACAAGTACAGATTGCGGGCCAGCAGCTGTCCCGACATTTACAGAAACAGTATGACGACGCTTGCCAAAGAGAACGAAGAGGTTCGTAGACATGCGAAACGGATGTTCACCAAGAAATATCCGTCCTCTATCGGGAAACCAATTTTTACCGTTTCAGAAATGGTACGGTGAGCTGCTTGAGCTCCTCAAGGGAATGATGGACTTCTCGATGTTCTTGGAATTGCACTTTCTCATGCTCTCCTTGTCGACTATCCTCCTTTTCACATGGTTCATTGTGCCTTATTTCTACCTTGCCGATCACCTCACGAGAAACGGTTACACCGAAGACGATGCCGCGAAATTGCTCAGCATAATCGGTATCACGAATACTATCGGAATGGTGAGTGCACTCGTCACCCGGCAGGTATAACTCAATTGTCGAGATGTCGTTTATCATTTGAGTGATTAATGCCGGCGACATAATGTTAACGGATGAGAAATTTGTTACTTGGAATTGTTCTGTGCGAAACCTATACCCACGTGTGTCCTTAAAAACCTCGAGATCAGGACAAGGTCAAAACAAGAACCAGATGCCACATGGAATTGTGAAAAACGAGTCGACCGAGTGTACTTGGATTCCGTTTGGTTCTTCCTCAACCCTCGTCTTATGTTTGCAGATTGGTCTTGGATGGGCCGGTGATCAGCCTTGGATGAACGTCAGTAAAACATACACCTGGTGCCTAATCGCCTGCGGTATAATGACGATACTGATGTCGATATGCACCGCGTACTACTGGCTACTCGTTGTCATATGCGCGGCGTTCGGTCTCTTCTTCGCGAGTAATTTCAGCTTCACGCCGGTTATACTGGTCGAGCTGATACCTCTTGAGAGATTCACCACCGCTTATGGTCTCAGTCTGTTGTGTCAGGGGATCGGGAACCTATTAGGACCGCCGTTGGCTGGTCTCATTTTCGATATCACTGAATCTTGGCACTTGTCATTTCTCTTGGCTGGTTCATGGATCATAGTTTCAGGGGTTCTCATGGGCGTCATACCCTGCACGAAAAATAGACGAATCTGGGGCAAGGGTCCGGTAGAAATGGATAGGGAAAGAGACCCCGAAGCCTAAAGGTCACTTCTGTATTTCCATGAAGTCTGACGGTAGCAAAATCTCGAACCCATCGCCAATTTTACAACACTCGCACTTACAGGGGATGATTTGAACTGAAAAATCGTGATCAGATTTTCCATTCCTATTTATTCAATCCTGTATCGTTCTTCAGAGGGGGTGAATTTCAGTCGTGATCTCATACGGTGTCTTGACGGTAAGACTTGATAGTAAGCATGCACCAAAAAATCGAATAAAAAATCAACATTAGCTCATTTATATTATTGGTTAAAGAATAAATGAATTATTTCAGGCCTGCTGCAAAAGGTCAATCGATATGTAAATAAAATAGGAGTGGTTTAGAACGGGGCATATTAGTATATATTACTATTGATAGATTTTATTATATCAAATTCTTGATTGGTTGTAAATATTTCGTTTTACTATTTTACAACTCAATCGGCCTATACTCATGTGTCTTAACCTCTGATCGGTAATTTCCGATTATACAATAAGCATCGATCAATTATCATTATACATTTCTTACAATTTCTTATCTTGTGTTTCATTGAAAAAAAATTTCACGTCTGCGCGGATACATAGAGATATATACATATAACATTTGAGTGAGTGTTAATTAATTTAAGTACATGTTAACGTTGAACGGTGTAACTTTTTTTGTACATGCCTTTATCTGGCAATCAATTAAAGAAAGTGATTTTTTCCTCTTCGAAACGGTGCAAACGAGAACTGATCCAATTATACGCTTATAGCGATACCGAAATACAGTAATAATTAAAATAGAAGAGGATACGAAAGGGAGTGAATAATGCATCTGCCTTCGATCTATTGAATCATATATATATATATATATATATGTATATATATGTATTTAAATATTACCTATACATTGTACACGTATAATTATATTGTATTTCATATACACAAATTTCGATCTATACATATTTCAATCTTATACCGTGAAAAGAATCTTCCATTCCGGAACAGATAATTTTTTAAATAGCAAATTATTTCTAAAAGCTCGTTTAAGGGGTCTGGAGATGAATAGTTTTTCGAATCTTCATTTATTTAGCTTCTATACGTACATTATATTAAAGTGTCGTTGATACATGTTCCATTTTCGTCTTTTTAAACAGACTAGAATTATAAATAAAGTTTTTGAAACCTTACAAACGTTATGCCTTCGAAAGGAAGAAAAAAAAACAGTATAAAATATAATAAAAACTAAAATCACTATAACAAAATTCAATCTGTTCATTAATTAATCAATCAACGGCGAACAGATTGTTCATTTAATATCCAAGCATAATGTTTTATTTCAAAACTCGTTCAATTCCTTAATTTACCTCGTATGTACTCAATGCTGTCGATAAGGTATCATTGCCAAATAATGTCCATATTCAGCTCGAGAATATACACAAGGCTTAGGTTGTGAGGTTATAAGTTTCCTGTACGTAATGGATTATCCATAATCAGAGTTTCGCCCAGCGTTGCTTCTAAAACAGGTTGTGTATTTCATTCCAAACAGATTGACATAAACTGTGTAGTTATACCTATATAATGTATTAAATGTATTGCCGAAACAATTTTGCCATAAATTTTATGCATAAATATAGCAATTTGTCGGCATGTTGTCACCAAAAAAAGTGACGTGTTATTAACTAATTAAAAAAGAAATAAAATAAAAAATAATCAAAAATAATGATGACCAAATAAAAGTTGAAATTCATCATATATTTACCATGTGAAATGAGTCAAATAATCTGTGCAATAACGTGTATAACAATATTGCATCTGTGAATAAAATATCACACATATACTAACTATTATGACGATAGAATTGGTATATATAAATTACAACCATGAATCTTGAATATTGTAAAAAACTGCATTACACAATTACAGTTTTAGGATTTTTCGCTGATCCCATTCATAATGTTTATCGACCAGCGGCACCTGCAGCGTTGATAATTTTTCTTATAGGTATACTCATTAAAAAATTGTATAATTCCCATTATTGTACTATACGGTGTAAAACTTACGCGATTATAGTCACGTATAAAAAACGATTGTTTTCTCAATTTTTATTTCTATTCGTAAACTTAACGTAGGTACTACCGTGCCAGTATCCAATTTATATACTTATACAACAATAACAACCTCCTGAAGACAGATTTTAAATTATCCCAATTTCTGGTGTGTAAGAAAAAAGTGGTGCTTCGCTTCACGTTACAACTCACAGCCTTGTAGCTCAGTACCAATTGTAAATTCGAAAATGGAAGATTCCACATGCGGAAGCAAGAATTAATATCGACGGTGCAGGGATCGTTTGAACCCGTTTTTGACCCGTCACTCAAGATCGGTTATCCCCATCCTAATTCCTAACTGACCATTCTTTGACCTAATACCCCGGAGATGTGGTAGGACTCGCTGAACCCAGCGGACTGGCTGGACTTGGACTTCGACTCCTGCTCGGTGTCCTGGGAACTCCAACGGTGACTGCCAACTCTTGGACGCTCCTCCGGAAGGCCTTTGTGATGAGGAAATGGTGCGGCCCGATCATCGCGTCGCCAATAACTCCCAGTCGAACTCCCCCACCGTGTCTGTGCAGCGTAACCGACATACCTGCGAATGGCGTGATAACGTCAATAGATCAGCAATGGAAACGAATCCCAAATGTAACTCCGGTGATCGCTTACTGCAGTATCCTTGAGGAGGTCGCCAGTACATGGCGGCGTCGACGCCTTCGACGGGAAGATCGCCGTCCACGTGGGTCAGGGAGAGGGAGTACCTCCTCGTGAGGTAAAGCAGAGCTAGTTTGAGGAGGATCGAAGGTACGTAACATGAGACCAAACCGGTCGACGATTCGGCGGCTGAAATGGCGTAGGTGGCTTTTTGTTTGGACCTGGCCTTGTGGACGTTCTCCTGAATCACCTGTTCGATAATCGAGAATTCAGCTGTACTTCTCGTCATTTCGTAAAATCGATAGCGATCCTTACCTGCAACGTCTCGAGCGGATTGTCATCGAGGAGAGGTGTCTTGGTGGGAAGTCCGAGGCACAGGACACCTCTGGTCTCCTGATTCCTGAGGAAGAGAGCTCTCTGACTGACGAACTTTGCTGTGACCAGTATTTCCGCCGGTGTTTGTAGTCCCGACTGTTTGAAGTACTCCTTGAAGGACGCAGCGGTTGCAGCGAGGAGAATCTCCGCCTCGGATGCTCCGGTCACGCTTGATATTTTGCTGATCGTTTCGATCTCCACCTCCTCGGACCACGCAACGATTTTTCTACCGCATAGTGATATCGTCTGCAAGTGATTCGTCTCCGAGGACTTGAAGAAGAGCTCTTCCAGAATGAGCTTCGGGGCTGTTACAACGATCGCGGCTATCGATGTGAGCTCAGCGATCGTCTGGAACACCAGCGGCAGGTAGCAGGCCAACACCGATGTCAGGGTGTCGGGGTGAAAGTGCTTTTGCGACGAACGCAGAGCGTTCAGTTCTCGGATGAGGAGGATGGGCGTCTTCAGGATGAACGTCACGCATATGTACCACATCCAGTGGATGCTTGAGTAGAAGATTTCTACGGGATTAACGACGTTCATGAAAGCCCAGAAGATAACCGAGGTCCGGAAGTTTCTCTTCGAGGCTTCTCGTCGCAGGATGGCGAAGACCTCGATGAAACGGAAGCCGTCGACCTTCTTGTAGCACCTGGTGACCTCCTTGACCGTCGATACCCACACTATCACCCCGATTTTCACGCATTGGAAGCCGCCAATCGACTTCTTCAGTATCGCCGGATTCTCGGCCGGGTCGTTGTTACAGAGAAACTCGTTCCAGTAGTTGCTGAAACTCTCAGTGAGCATTTGGTGCAAACGGGGCAAGGCTGATGGCTCGGAGTAGAGATTTGTGAGGGGAGAATCGCTCTCCTGGTACTCCCAATTTTCCGAAGAGTATTTCAGCGGCAAGAAATCGGCCAAGGTCAGGTGCTCGCGTCTCAGTATCAGATGGTGAACTCTAACGATGCAGACCTTCGTTTCTTCGCCGTTCAGGAAACAGGTCGCGACGAATACTTGCCAGGGTGAGAAATTTGGCGAGAGAAACTTCGACGTCACGTCGTTGACAAACTCCTGTTCAAACAAATTCATTAAATCTCGGATTTCGCAATTAAAAACTTCGCTCGTCGCTCACCTGTAAATTCGACTCTGTGATCGGTCTGCCTTTGAACGAACACGAAGCATTTATCAAGTGATTCTCGACCCTGAACTCGTCGACTTGTCTCCAACCGTAAAATCCCCACATTTTTCGCAGAACCGATCGCAGCATGGGTCTCGTTGACGTGAGCTGCAGAAGGTGGCTTCTAACTCCGTCTGTGATGGACTTTCCTTGCAACAGCAGCGTGTAAATACCCTAAGCAGGCAGTTCGATTATTCATTCGATTAATTATTAATCAGGTTAAATCATGTGCTGGAATATCAATAATTCACGGTATGTACTTTGTTCAAAAGTGAGATGAACCGGAGTTCATCCAGGTTTCGTTACCTGATTTCTTCCCTGGTCCAGAATTCCTCTGACGGATACTTCCTCGACGATTGTCCAGTTCGGATATCTCCACTTGACAAACCGTAGCCAGCTCTTCCTCGACCATTTTGAAACTGTACGGTATAGGAATGAAATGGTCACAAAGTTTGAAATTTGAGGCAGTATGAGATTTGAGAATTAATTGGTTTAATTAACTAATATTCAGAGTATTTATACACTGTTTACATAAGTTTATAACGAGCAATTAATAATTCTGCATACAGTAATAGAATGAAGATAAGCGTTTTGAAATTATAATTTAGCGGTATCTTTTCTTGGATTCGACCATTTGACCTGGATTATCGATTATTATGTTACAAGTTGATGAAAGTGGTACAAAGTTCTGTTGTCAGTTTAATATACAGTGTCGGAAATGTCCTAGATAAAACCTTTGATCAGGTTTTAAAATTCACGGAAGGTAAATTGAATCTTTTTCAGTGGTTTTCTAAAATCATTTCTCGTTTCTTATATAGATACGAGTTGAGGAGGTCAGATAAAATGTAGATTAATTTGTTCACTTACAAGGATAGTAAATTAGGATCGGTATTGCGACGGCAACTGATATGAAAAATCCAACCGCGGTGTAAAAGAAGAACCGGAAACCCAGGAAATCTAGAAGATTGAACGAGGCCGTGGCCATGACGAAGTGCAGAACAGTCGATAACCCTCTTTTTCTTCCGAACTTCCGGTAGCTTAAGAGAAAAAAAGAAACAAACAAACAACAACCATCAACGATCACACTCAAAGTTGGAACGAGTCAATAAATAATTATCTAATGGCATTGCAATTCAGGCAAGCGACTGGCACAGACTGAAGCGACATGCATTCGATGGTGACCCTCGATCTTGCCCTCACTTACCCGCCTATCTGGAATGTGTATAAATACAAGTACAGACATATATTTGGATAACGAGCGATAACATTATATTATACTTCTGCCACGATAAACGGTCCGTAAGACAAAAAATGTCCGTCCGGGTAGCTGAACGGTCATTAATGGCAAATGTCTATAATTATAAACGATACTTATGGTCTCTGTAATTGTAACGCATGTGCATGTAGGCTGTAATTCACACGTTGTTAACCCCGAGGAGCGTTGGAGGAGCTTTGGAAGAAACTTGCAATTTTTTGGAAAAGAGACGAAGAACGAAAAGAATATAATACGTACGACGTTAATTGATACGATAGTAAGTCATGCCAAGCGATGCTCGAGTATAGTGTGTTAAGTAAGAGATAAGTGTGCGCATACTTACATCACCGCCATGCCCCCGAATTTGATTTGTATTTTTACTTCTTCTTTCATACATGCGAGACTTTTATCGGCCAATGAGAAACCGCTTCAGGCATAATTGACAAGCTTTGAGAGAGTGCGGACGAATAGCACGAGGTAAAACACGACCAGTATGACTTTGAGTACACACGGGCTTTTCCCTGTCGGTACAATTTCGTTTTGTCCACTCATCGCTGGAATTCAGATAAGACTGTGAGGAGAGAAAGTGAGGATAAAAAGAAGAAGAAGAAAAAGAAGAAATGAAATGTCACGATAAACGTCTCCGGTCACTGTCAGCCCTCTACCGTATATATAATTGCATGTTTAGATTCTCCTTGTAAATACGAGCACAATGTGGTAGAGATAACGAGAGTTGACGGGTCAGCCAAACATGAATATTTGTCATACACAATAAAGGTCGGGCACGTAATTCAACAACACGCTTATATGGATTTAGACCGTGGCGGTACGAGGTTCTTGGTATTTGAAAATTATTAAACGTACCTTGGTCACGAACTTATCAAACGATACGAGGTTCGATATTCCAACCACTACATGGGTTTGGTTCTCGCTGCCGCGCTGGTCGTGAACACCGACCAAATTACAACTGCCTACGGTGATTACGGGTGATCATTATTACGGTAAAATTGGTAACGGTGTCTTATGGAGATTATTAGTTGTGCAGCGTGTGCCACTCATCCTTCGGCATGCTCGCGAGTTTGTCGAAAGGAGGCTACTACCATTACCGAAGTGACTTGTCTTCAGAATTATTCACTTTTCGAACAAACCGTGCATCACTGAACCGAGTTGATCTCTTTCCAAAACTTGAACGTTTCCAAAGATTATCAGGATTATTGCATCGTTTAAACACCGTTGAAGTATTCTCCAGTAGTAAAGTGCAAGGATCCAAGTATCGCCAGCTGTTCACGGTGCTGACAGTGAGGTACAAGGTACGTGTACATATGTAAGAAGCTTCTCAAACTTGCGCCTGTGATACGATTTAATTACGGAAAACCAACTGCAGGCTTGTCATTGTTCCAGATTCGACGCAACGGACTTTGAAGCAATTGACATGCGTGCATGTTTCTTCAACCGCGGTATGCATCATCAGCTGTTTAAATCCAGCATTGCGTGTACCAACTACGTAGGAACGAGGAGTGACATTGTAGAAATACATGCAGCTTAACCGTCCGTTGTACTGGGTGAGTCTGCACGGATTGCAGGCATAAAGGTCAGTGCCACGATGTTTTCCATTTTCTTCAGTACACGCAGCGATTTCCTATCGCGAGCATCGCAGTTCAACGGTTGAAACAAGCGTAACAAAAATGGAAATCCTGAAATGAAAAAGTCGCTAGGACGTTACTTCTTGCTGCAAGTCCAACGGCTTTGAAGCGGCGATTTCAAAATTTCGAACGATGATGCAGATGTTTTTCTCTTTGCTTTATTTCGTAGTTACCATACGCAAACGTCATTTGAACGTACGGTATTCTTTATTTTTCTTTTTCACTGCATCGTCACGTGGCTGTCGAATGAGAGATATCGAGCTGTCTTGAATCGGGCAATCCTCACACGATATTATAAATCCAGCGCGTAGGAGACGAGGAAAAAGCTGATATCGGGGGATACGCGTATCAAGGGTCAGCTATTTCTTATTTTAAGGCCATGTGGCAATCCTGCCATTACCGACTGAGCAGACTTGCCCGTTTTCTTCCTATATTAAATTAACAAATGAAAGGAAAGGGTTCAAATTTCGACGGTTCATCGCTCTTTCGTATCGGAATTCAGGTTACTCATATCCCGAAAATCGTAAAGAATAGACCATCTTTTATGTACGAAATTATTGTAATTCCTAGTTTTCGTCTAGCGGCAACAATACTGTTTGAAAACAGTGTCAAGATGGCTCATTTTACTCCTCATTCCTTACGTAATTGCGCAAAGTATCTCAGCTTTGCACTTTTTCACCACTGAACTACGGAAAATGTGAAAATAGTAACACGTGTCTGAAAACCACACATTTTTTGACGAGTTTGGGACATGAGTAGCCTTCCTGAATTCCTCTATGTAAGAGTGATGCATAGTCGAAATTCTAACCCTTTCATTTCATTCGTTAATTAAATATCCGAAGAAACGGGTGAGTTTGCTCGGTCGGTAAGGGTAGGACTGCTACACGACCTTAATCCGAAACTGCGAAGAGCTGTTCAGTGTCGTTGCCACACGAGTTCCCCGTTTTTATTGTCTTTCTTTCCCTCTGCGTTATATATACTAGTATTGCATGTAATAGGGATTCGGGATTATCAATATACATAGAAGTAGCGGCAAAGTTCACTCATGACGTGATTACCAGAGCAATAGAAACGCTTTTGTAATTTATTTACAGTAACTATCTTCGAACAAACTCTCTGCTCTCTGCCAACGAGCCACTTTAGTCACGTTCGCAGGTCTTGTACTTAAAATTAATTTTCATACGTTTATAGACCCTTATAGTTTGTAGGTATTTTGGTTTTTATTGATCGAAATTGAGGAGGATGGCGAGCGCTTCTCAGGGGAAGGCGGCGAGAGGGGTAAGTCTATGCTTATACACGGACCTGAACGACGGTTCTCAACTCTGTTCTCAACTAATAGAAAAAGAAAACAAGAAAGAAAAAACATATTCAAAGTCAAGGTTTTCGACAAATTACTTATGTGATATGCATCGTTTGTCATCCAATCACTTTTTTCAAGTGAACAAAATGATACAATTCCGAGATAGTATTTTACGAGCATTTGCTCTAGGATTGTACGTACAGGCAAAGATTTACATACTTTACGAACATCTTCTTTTAGAGTACTATTTACCATTTGGATAGTTTTTCATTGAGATGCCTGTACATTTTTTTTTGTCTGTGATTTTGACGGTAAGCGGCATTCGCAGCATAGTCCGTCACGTTCCGCCGTAAACGCTCTTGTATAAAAAGTTCAACTTCAATTATCAAGTACTCGGAATCTATCTGTCTGAGGTTTTCCACAACAACGTAATTAATATTGATCAATATTGTGTAAAAAATTGAGTCGATCGACTACATTCCAATTTTCCTCATCAACATCCTTAATCGTCATTGATTTCGGTTTCAGAACCACAGAATTATTACCAGCGGTATTCTGCAGCGATGAAGACAAGTAACGCGTAAGTCGTGGGTTTTCGTGAAGTTTAATTTTGAGAAACAATTTATTTACACTTACCTGAGCATTGTTGTGTTTATAATTACATGGGCAAACATGCGTGTACGTAATTGGGTGAATTTGAAACAGTTTATTTGATAAAAATGATCCAGCATTAGAAAACTTGTGTATGTATACTAGAGATTTAGTGCTTACCGCAAGGTTGAAGGGTTGAAATTAACTGACTATAAACTAAATAATGACAAGTGTTATATTAATTATGTATATAAAGTATACATATGTATTCAATTCGGGGTGTTCGAACCAATTACTTATGATTCATGAATATTCGATTCCCTTGAATTAACGTTATTAATAAGCATATCTTCACCGTTCGCTCTTTTTATGATTTAGCATCACAGTTGTTAGATGGAAAATTCTAAAATCTGACAATATTCGTGTATCACGTATTGCTGATAATGTATTGTCACTTTATTTTATCTGTAACTCCATTGCCAGTAAAAATAACTCAACGTGTTTCAGACTTATAGAGCACAGGTATATAAAGATTTAAGATTATAAAGACGTTTCTCAATTTAACGCTTATTTTGGATTTACAACTCGAATTGCGCCACATCAATCACCAGGATGCATGCAATATAATAAATCAATCTTGATATCGAATATCTACGTCAAATTGACAAATATTTTCAATGTAAAGATGAATTCACCATCCCCTCTGCAGATGTAGAGCTTGCTCACTTTGAACGTAACCTTACCGATTAATGGAGCCAATCAAGTATTGACTAACAAATGTTTTGGGTATTTTTTCATCCCACACCTATAAGTGACAACGATTGGTAACGTGGCTTGTTTTGTGGACTACTATTTATAGTCATATTCCGGTCGATTTATTCCTACCTTATTAAATATTAATTATTATTAATTATTAATAGACATTAAAATGTTCAGTAAAACGTGAATTCATTATTCATTGAGTATTAAATACACTATATATTGTCTTTCTTCTTAAATACAAGCAACAAACATTACATTTACTAAGATATTATTATTGAGCAAATCATGCACTATTAACACCTCTTTTTAAAGAAAATTTGTCATTATTTTCAAGCAGACGGTGTATTAGCTTTGAGCACGCACTTCACTTCGAATTTCCTGTGATAGCTAACGCTTACCTGAAACGTCTACTGCTATAAGGTGACTAATATACTTGAATGGCCCCTTAATGGAGAAATTCGACTTTTAGCCGTGAATGACAATGTTCGAAATCGCCATGAATCTTGAAACGACAATCCACAGATTGACCCAGTATTTCATTCAAGGTATATTACAGACTTGGTATAATTGATAAGGTGAACCGATATGTGTTCTATTTGTAACAGTTGATATCTGGTTTAAAATTTTGGCATGAAAATAATGCACATTTATTTCTTCAAGAATTGATATGTATGCTTGTCCACTGCATTGATACGTGTACGAATAATCAGCCATATTCACAAAACTCGGCATTCGCATCCCGCTACTTAACATCGATTTCTGCAATTTCTTCAAAAATTTCCAACACACCTAACATGTTGTTGTACATACGTGCAATTTCTTTCGCATTGCTTATAAAAGTAACACTTACAGTTTTCCTTCAAAATACTTTCCCGCAGTGACTGTAGACTTTGGGACAATGTTTTTGAGCAATAACGGCATAAGGAGCCTGACTACCGACGTTGATTTTTTCGTCCTTGCTTAGCTTGTTCCATACGTGAATGACGAGGGAATCCTCGAGCATTTTGAACGTCGAGTTTCTGTCCGTCTCGTCGAAGTAGCGTTTCCATTTCTTGTAATGGATCGGGTAGAAGGTCGATGGCGGATAGACGGTGAAACCATGGCACCGAACCGTCGTCATATCTCGAGCCTGAGAAGAGAAGTAAGAAACAAACAACGTAAGTGTAACCCGTCAACTTGCCCACAACTCTTGCTTCGGAATTCATCGATCGAATAACTCTCACGTATTTGGTAGCGCAGAGCTTTTGGAGGATCCTCGTTATCACCCCAGGACCGTTATTGCCCCACACGTCACCCCGGAAGTTGGTCTTCAGGTCCCGCAGACAAGCGTCAGCCATCCTTCGACCCAAGCTCGATTTCTCGAAGCCCAAAACACCGGCAGCCACATCTTCCCAGTCTTCGGCACCAGCGAAATTCGTCAGGTGTTCCAGACTCCTGGGAAAAGAGAGGTCGGGATAAGTGTCGATACAAGGAGGTCTTGACGTGGTGCAAAAGTACAGTTAAAACGCTCTGCGATTCGTCGATTTATCGTATGTTTCGATACATTTTTGTTTTTAGTATTAATTCGTTCCCCCCAAGCAGTCATCCCGTGGTTTATGATACTTTGGAAGGATGCTTGATAAATAAATCTCATCCTGTTAGTTTACATCGAAATGTATCATTAATTGACTAATCGCAGAGCCCTGATTTACACCAAGTACATTGTTACAAATAAAACTTGAATACGATCGAGGGGTAATTCGTTCCCGAAATTGCATCTCACGATGTAAAATCAGGGAAATTTCTCGAAATCTGCTGCTGAAGACGCGCGAATTCGTATTGTACAACGAAATCGCAAGACATAAAGAAATCACGTGCAGGCACCAATCGGGAGTGAATAACCTCTCGCTAATAATACTGTAGCGAATACGCGAATACAGATACTCAAGTCAGAAATAACACAGAGTCGGAGAAGCTCTCGGTGATCTTCGAGACTCACGATGTGACGACGACGTCGAGGTCGAGGTAAATCCCACCGTATTTCCAGAGGGTGAGGTACCTCAGTATGTCCGACATGTGACTCCTGGGCCATCGACTTGTCTTAAGAACGTCCGTGGCGTACCATTCCTCGATCGGGGTTCCCTTCGTGTACCTCTCCATGGAAATGTGTCGTATCCTGACGTTCTCGTAGCTCGTCAACTGCCTGACTATCTCTTTAGAGGCGTTCGAGAACTTTACCGGACTTACGAAGAGCAGGTAAACCGTCGTCTTCGGGTTCATCATCGCCGCCGATTCGACGGCGCAAGCTTGACGGGCGTTTAGGATGGCGCCTTCCTCCCCGAAGCAAGACGTCTCGTGGAAGAATATCCGTCTTTCCGAAATCGTACCTGAAACGTATCTAAGATCACTTTCGAATGTCGATCGTCGGTTATCCTGAAACCGCTCTGAGCAGACCTTAGATTTTTTGAAAACACTGCTACCGATGTGTTTTTTTTTTGCATTTCAAAACGAGTCAATCCATCATATATTTGTATAAAAGAAAATTAAAACGTATAAAAAATTCGTTGGACTAATTGAACAAAAAATAATTAAATATTATATATGTAAAAAAGTTTCCATGCATGTATGAAATAAAAAATTTCTTTTTTTTTCTCAACAAACACATATCTCTAAGTAAATGAGTGTTTCTTTTTTCGGTTTATGGATACATCTCATTTGTCTGTTGTTGCAATTGCAGTGAAAGAATTTTCGTTGATTGCAATAAGGGATTTGAGTCATTCGCAAATTTTTACCAGATCATAAATGTGTGCAACCTGTTGGAATGTTAGTGAAGATTGACTTAACCGTTCGTTATTTTTATTTTTTTTTAATTCACTCAATTCGTGTGCTAGCTAAAAAATTTAAACGATTCTTTATGCTCAGTGTCCCGAGTTCTTCTCACCTTCTTCGGATTCGAATTGCTCGATCGAGTCGATCGTCGAGGACTCTTCGTAGCAGGATACGTCGCGTTCCTGAGCGTATCCCAAGAAGGGTGTAACCCTTTGTATCATGTCACTGTCGCTCGATATCACTAGGATGAAGAGGAATACCACACTGGCGAATCCGAGCACGAGCCGTTTCCTCATTTTCGTAAATCTTATCGATAAAACCTTGTTAAGAAACTTTCCTTCAGTCTTCATCGCGCAATGATATTACCAACGATGTTATGAATGCAGTTCACATCTGAATTCGGGTACCTTGTATTTTTCCTTTTTTTCAATTCCTTTTCACTTCTCTCGTCAAGTCCCAACCAACGAATTCATTTTATGTTTCATCATATCTCCTCGGTCGAATCGACACGATCCTTGATATTTTCGTGACCCCTGGTATTATCGCTGAGATTTTATAATAAACAACTTTGCCTGATAATATTACTACAACGTATTGTACTGGTACTAAAAAATAGTGTATGAAATATGTTAACACTAAGCATTTTTTACTTTTTGCAGCTAAAGCATCTCAAATGGTATATCTCAACCAAATATGAGCTCTTAATACTGATTTTTTTTGCATCTTCCATTTAAATAAAACGTAAAAATAAAACCGGAACATTTTTGAATTTTTTCTACCACGTAAACGGCTCGACTTAGTAAATATTTAAATACAGATTCTTATAGCAAATTCTACGCTCTGTAAAAAAATACTGAGATAGAATTTTCCCAACTCCAACCGATTAAGAGATATTCGCCTGTAAACATTGAGTCAATTCGAATATCTCTTAATCGGTTAGAGTTAGGGAAATTCTATCTCGGTGCTTTTTTATAGAGTGTGAAATTTCCTATAAGAATCTGTAATTAGATAGCTTATGAGTAAAAAATATTCCGCTTTTCCTTACGTATTATTTAAATGGAAAATGGAAAGAACAAAATCGGCACCTCTAAATATCAATATTAAGAGCTCATATTTGGCTGAGATATTCGATTTGAGATGCTCTACCGAAATTTTTGTGATTATTTGAAAAACATGTATTTTTTTTTTTGGCACACTCTGGCGTGCATTCAATTGTTTGTAGTATTGGTGCGTGTGGCATCGATGCGTACTTCTATACAGCCTCGGAATGGGATGAATATCAACACTGCAGTTTTTTTTTTTTTTTATACCTGAGATCGTTCTCGTCACGGACAAAGAGACTTGATAGTACACGAATATTGTCATTGATCAATAAGTTAGAGAATGGTGTGGATGATATTCAACTAATTACCTGAAGTTTAGTGAATGAAAAATCCATAGACGAGAAGGTACATAAAATCAGAACAAATCTCATTTTTCAAACGAAAAATTTGATCTTTTTATTGTATAACGAACCGATTTTCAAATTTCAAACGGAGTCTTAAAGAAGTCGTATTAGATCATCGGAAAAACAGATTGCCGCGTTACGTCCTCCAGACCTCAGATTCATTTCCTACACTCTACGGCTATCTTATACCCCGAATCTTCTTCTTATCATCACCTTATCATATCGCATCAGCAAAAAGCACCCTCTATTCCTAAACTTCGACTAGCCAGTCCCTTTCATCCTTTCCCCCCATATATTCTCACTCTCAAGTCATCTTGCATCCGGCCAACATCTAAACTAACTTCTCTTCCCTTATCGTCCTCCACATATACTCATTGTACTCTCCTTATCTTTTACAATAAATCAATTACACACTCAAACATTGGACTCCTCGGTACTAGTTCCTCTCATTTCCTTTTATCATCATTCGTTCGTGCGCGTATTCGACCAGATGCCTATTCAGAATGGGCCGTAATAAAGTTACTGTTGGCTCGGATGCGGTTACCGATAACCGCTCGACGTGATAACAACACTAGTTCCGTAAAAATCTTTTTTATGTTTTACTGAAACGTTGTGTTTATTTGTGTTCAGGAAACCGTAAAAACAAAATATGCAAAAATTCAATAACAATGTATGAGGAATTGACTTTCGACCGTGAATATAACCACATACATTATTTTCAGGGTTTATATATGCGTGAGTTTCGCGCCCGGAAAACAGGTCGATTCATTTGTTTGTTTGTTTATTTATTTTAATTTTTTGTTCTCACGTGGATATTGCTTATTGACAGCTCATGCACAGTCCAAAAATAATGCATGCGAATATTTGCGCTCAGATTATGGGATAATACGTAAATCGGATTGATTCCCGATAAATACTGCACAGAATCATCATCTACCGCCACTTCTCCTAACTGGAGGCTACTTACAGAACATCTAACTAACTTTGTAAACCGATAACGTCACTCCCTAGCTTTGGAGCTTTTTTCAAACTTGTCCTAGGGTGGACAATATCCAGGCGAGTCAGTTTTTCAAGGATTAATGTTTCTTGATTTGAATAATTAACAGTAATTTCACAGACGAACACCGCACTCCAGATTATTCATGCTGCAGTCCAGGTTTTATCGCAGATAGAGCCACGATTACGTTTGATCGAAAAAGACACGACGATACGAGCTTCGCCCTATTATCCGCACGGCGATATCCAACCTGATTAGCCGAATAACGAAAGCAGAACGAGCCGGTTTCGATTTGGTCGCGGCGTTTAAAGGTTCTGCGATTAAAACGAAAAGCGGTGCTGCGCTCGGTCGATCATGTAGAGAAATCACGATTTGTTGAAATACATCCGATTGACCCGGCTGCACATTTAGGGGTTTGAAACGCCCACTTTTTGCCCGACCGACAAAATAAAAAAAAAAAAAACAAACAAACAAAATGTATCAAACGACAATACGATCGACGCTCCCGACGAGCTGACAAGTCGCGTTTCTCTGTCGAGCTGATTCTCGACGACTCCTTCCAACGGCGACGGGGTCGAACATTCATGGAGCGCATGCGTCGCGTTTAATAATTCAGAACAAAGCCTGTACCTCCGGTACAAGTTCTCCGGTAGATTCTAAGACTACCCTATTTTTCAGGGTCGAAATTCCCGCTCGTCGCCGACGTCGTCAGCTATATGAGCCACCGGTAAACTCCTCGGTAACGACCCATTTTAATTTCCAAATTTCTTGCCCGTGCCTCTGGTCCTCGTGTCTCTTCCGCTGTCCTCCGCTCTCCTCCAGCATCCGCCTCTTCTCCCGTTTATTGATCAGCATCCGCAACACCCGAGGGGTCGCTTCTCGCTTCCAAGTTATGCAGGCCTTTCTGCCATTAGAGCGGTTTGATTGCGTTATACAGGGTAGAGGCACCCTGTATTGCTTTTACGGTAAGACTAAATCGACCCGATTGCCAAAATTCATTAAGACAAATGTAAATCACGGGCAAATTGACCAACGGAATTTTTTTAATCAATGCCATGGTATGCTTTTTTCGATGTACCCGAATTCCCAGGGCTCGCAACAAGTCCGCGTTTTCCACGCGTCCTTTTCTTATGTCTGCATCGTATGTGGTGGCCATCCGATTGCCATGGTGAAAATTTCTTCTTCTAGGAATTCTTACAGTAATTTCTTTTTCCGTAAAGAATTCTTAATTTTCGTTAAATATTGCAGTATAAAAATAATTTATTTTTTAATGAAAATCTACGTGTTTTTTTTTTTGTGGGAAACTATCCATATTTACTAAATTACACGAAAACAATTTTTTCTACAAAATTGTACGAAATATCCCAATTGCCCTGAAAATTCATAGAAAATCGTAAAAATCATTTTCACCAAGGCGACTACGCGGATTTGGGTCAACGGGGTTCTTCGTGGTACAGACATTAATTGACCGCCCCGTAATCGATATGCACCCTTTTTTATGCGGATGGTAGTCTGACCGGGTTGACTGGGTCAGAGTCTCGTCATGTAAGGGTATTACTGCCGTATATCACCTATTCTTGCCATCAACAATATATATGCACCTAAGACTTGCACACCGCACATTGCTCGAGGATCGAAATTCTTCGTTTTCAGACCTTCGTCGACGGTAATAAAAGATGATTATAATAAAAGACGTAACAAAATTTTAGTGCCGGTATAAAATACGATCGCGCTGCTGAAATCATCGTACACAGTATTAAAGTTCGAAACCAAATTTTGGATGTTCGAATATTCGGAAAGTGACGTCACCCAAAATTTTTTCTCACTTGACGTCATCGATCTATAGTAATCGTCGACGACGAAAATCAGCTAGCCGAATTCCTCAGTCCGGAAAGAATCGCGCAGTAGAGAGGACGAATGTGAATCGCGCTCCGCAGATTTCGGGTACCAGGTTCTCTACCTTCTGGATCCTGCGCTCCAGATCCGCTACCTGGTGAAACTCGATTTCCAGGACAAGCGCTCCGTAGTTCTGGCTGTCCGGGTCTTTTATCTCATGGATTTCGACCTTCAGGACTGGCGCTCCGTAGTTATGTTTTGTTGAAATTGTTGCTGTACATTCGATATCTACTAACAACTCTATCACTGGACGTCGAGATTCACTATGTAAATTATTGCGTATGTATTGTAACGTTTTGGCTAACGTCACGAAATAAATACGGGTTCGTGAGCTTAATTAGCGAAGCAATCAAAAGCGGAAATTAAATATTGAAAAAATGCTTTAATGGCAAGTAAGTGTTATCAGTTTAACGTCCGAAACAAGGCTGTTTTTATAATACTATCGGTTGACGCAGCAACCTTATTCATTTTATGACATATGAAGTCCTACATGTCTTTTATCTGTGATAACTACTAGATCATTTGAAGGGGAGGTAAAACGGGTGATTTCACTCTTTGTAACAGTATATTACGATACATACGAGCAAAATTATCAGGTAGTGAGTTATGTTTTAACTTTCTACGAATGTACGCTAAACAAATGACAGTAAGGCTTTATCCAAACGAGCACAAAAATCAGCTGTACTAGGCATCCCAACCTTATAGCAGCTTACTAAACTGAGTTAATGATCGTATTAAGCGCATAAGCACATCTTGAATCGTGTATTTGCACATACGTGTGATAATGTATTGATTAACATTTATTACCCATTGAACAATCCTCAAGCAGTTAGGGCGTGAGGTATCTGGTAAATCTCGTATCATCTGGTAAAACACTGACAACGAGTAAGCGAGCATAAGAACCAGCTACACTAGGCATCCGACCCCGAGCGAGCTTTAGCGAGCGATGCTTTTAAGCCTCAGTACTAAAACTTGCGAAATTTTGGTTTCGAAGCATTGCTAAAAAAAAAAAAAACTTTTCCCCACTTCGTGAAAGTGATATTTCAACAATTAATCTATCAACCAGTATGTGACCTTGCGTGAACGTGTATAAAATTTCAACTCAGTGGCAAATCTATCAACAGTTTATCAAATTTTATTTAAATCACGGCTTTGAAATGAAGAATTTTTTGGAATCCGCCCTACGACAGGCAGCCCGCTTTACCGCGCCGTTCGTCAGTCAGCGCTTAGCGCCTGATTCGATTCGGGATCAGTCGAACCGCGAAAGTTCTTACGTTACCGACAGAGTACCTAGGCATGGAGGGGGGACGCGTTGTCAATCGAAACGAACCGAAAGTAGGGGCGCTACGGCAGGTACGTTATACGTACACAGTCAAAATGGCGCCGGTAGAGTGAAGTGGTAGCTGGTGCGCGAGTCGGAAAAGTGTTTAATATCGGAAATGTGGCAGGATTTGGACGGCCTGGGCGGATCGGGAGTCAACTCTGGAGCACACCAGGTCGACCAGTTCAGCACGACGGGTGAGTAGCGAAAATCAGCCTAGTAAACGGGCCCAAATCTCATCCATTGACAGTCTGGCGAGAGTGCCGATTGCCTCCCCTTTACTCAATGCGTGGGCTCGTACGCACGGTGGTCGATTCCCTTTCCCACATCTCTCGCCTCCTCGTAAACAGAAAGCCGCGAGAAAGAAGAGAGTAAAAAAAAAACACTCAGGTACGACACGCCTTGGACCGCGTCTCCTATCTAACCTCTGTCAATGCTTTTTAACTGATCGCGATTCTGTCGAATTTTTTGTACTTCGTTTTCCCTCTCTTTTTCCCTATATCACTCTGACATCTATTACAGAGCTTTGACACAATGTTCGTTTTGTTGTTTTTTTCAAATAGCTGTTGTTACGCCCCTCTCTGTGTGTTTCTTGTTGTAAGTTGTTTGGCGGGTTGTTTCAGCCTTCACCTCCTGTATCGTTTTCATTCATTTATGTTTTTGTACAGTCAATCGACGACCTGTGCCAACATTTGACTTTGTATTTTCAATATTTAAGTTAAAAACAAACTTCAGTTTTATGCTGCTTTGTTTGTACCTTGTCTTTCTCTGTTTATACGTCCTGGTAATCCAAATTCACAATTTCTACCTAAAACGATAGAACTTATCCCTGTCGATTCATCCAGAATTATCATCCATGTGTTACGCTGTTCAGGATCTTGTTCGCATCGCTGTGCTCAATTATTTCAAAATAAATATCTTTGACTCATTATTTCTATGACATTTGTCACTCACAGTTGTGCAAAGAAACACAGTTCCTTGTTATCACATGTCACGGTGATAGAGTGTAAAATTGAGATAAGCAATGAGATTTTTCAGAACAGTAGAAGTTAATTGAAATATTTTAATAGAAATACGTGAGATTTGATTATAAAATCACAAGCCATTGAAATCTAATCTCTCCCACTCCAAAAGATAAAATTTCACAACGTTATCTGAATGAGGAAAAAAGCTTGCGAGTAAGCACTCGAGTAACGCAGTTGCAGAATCGATGCCTCTTCTGGGTAACAAAGATACCTTGAATTCCATAAATACACATCTGTTGACCGTTGGCTAATTACGAAATTTCCTGTTCCGATAAGTCGCAAGACTAACCACGTGTGATGATATAAATCATATACGCCACTTATACTTTGACTACAAGTTTATCATGTAATTATAACTAATGACAGAATCGAGAGTTTTTCTTCTGTCGTTTAATTCAACGTTTGTAACAGAACTGAGTACTGACTGGTATTTAGAGGGGAGATTTTTTCTACCTCGACAAAGGCTGGATGATTTTACATGCGTGATACGGTGCCGCTTACTCACGCTTCCATAGATAAAACACTAATATCCGAGCATTCGATTGTCCAGCGAGTAACAAGTGTAATTCTCTAGTTCGTTTTCAGTGGTGATTTTACAAAAGAACTTTTTCAAACTGTTCGTTTAAATTCTGGGAACCATTGATGTCAGTGAAGAAGAAAGGAAAAATACTTCCCACACCTTCTTGAATTCCCAGACAATCTGAATTTCTTCACTTTTTCTGCAGCTAGGCTGCTACTGCTGCTGATGCTATTGCTGTGACTCAGAGTATATTCCACCGGCGAGGTGCTCGTATGCTTTTTTATTATTTGTACCCCAGACCATCTTCTTCGTCCCTGCTCTGTCGTGCATCAGTAACAGAGTGGTAAAGCACACACAGACACAGAGTTTTAATCCGAAACAACTATTTTTAGAACTTTCGCTAAATTGACTCTAATGAATATAATACTACATAGTCGTCGCAACAGCAGTGGATGCAGCAGCTTTGTACCGGCGACGAGTAAGAGATCGTCATGATTAACTTTTACTTGATAATTTACAATTATTTAACAATTTGATGACAAAGGATTTTCATACGCTGTTATTTTCTTATTTTTTTCTTTTTCCTCCTCATTTCCCTTCGCTGAGTAGTGCTTAATTTTTTTCTTTTACGTTTTACAATTTCATCTTTCCTTTATTTTTCAAGCACGATATTTTGTTCCTGAATTTCGGTGAGAATATTACTTTATCGAAAATATCGAAGTTTTGTTTTCGAAAACTTTGAAAATACTTGAAACTACACGACCTTGTCGAATTATTGATAAGATTTATTAATTTCGAATTACATTGAAATTTTTCATTGACAATAAATTTTTGGAAATCTTTACTTCAGATTTGAAAATTCTTGAGGCTTAAATTCTTAGCTTTAAGTACAGGTATTTGGATAATTGAAATTGCGCAAAAGTCCCATTTATTTATTGCACATCGGTCATTACGCTGCCTTGTTTTCTGATTATTAAATTCACATGTCCCGGGACTCTCGCACGATTGTGAATGCTGTATTTCAAACCCACAGATTACGTCATTGCTATACGAGGCCTCAATTACGTGTTGTATAAACCATAATTCATACCCATAATCATTATATGTATGCATATGTACGTGTATGTGTTGTATCCATAATGTATGATGATGTATTTGGATCAACTCGCCGACAATTCTAAACATTTCTCGCATTGCATATAACGTGACGAATAAAATATACCTCGCATTCATTCGCATTTAATGTATTTGAGAATCAGAAAAACCGAAAATGAGACTTACGACGATCATTCGAAACTTTGATATTTCGTCAGAGTTTAATTTCTTTACTTTAAGTTTCGCCACCAAAAAATTCGGAATTTTACAAATTTGAAATTTCAACCCCGTCCCTTAGACACGTAATTCTGTACCGCGAAGTAAAGTACGTAGATTTATCGTGTTTGTCGCCAATTGTAGCCAATAAAATCGACAAAATTATTAATCTCCTCTCGTTATTGTATTTGTTTTAGAATTGACGTCAGAGCAGCAGAAGATTTTAAATGACATAAGGAGGAAGAAGACGGAACTCTTACTTGAAATACAGGTGAGTCAAAATTGTTTATTATCAATCGATACAAATTCCTTATGCTATACCTATCAATCCTTATTAGCCTGATAAATGATTTATCTTACACTACTGCACGAGATCTACTTGAATCTTTACACTTATATTACACATATCTAGATATTGTACACATATTATTACAACCAACAAGCGAATCGCAGTTACGAATCACGTTAAATACCACGACTGACTCATAGTTTGAAAAATGTGTTCACCTTATCTGTCCTTTATCGTCTCGTCATACTCGTACTCGAATATTATATACGGCACATATGCGTACGGATAATAATCTGAAGCGATTATATCGGTCGTCGGACATCTTCGTTCAAAGAGATCACTGGTCAGATAAAGAGACCAAAGAATTATATTTATTTTTTTTTCCCCTAACTTGTTTTGTTTATTTTCATCCATGATTAAAGATTGAAAAAGTTATTACCGTCGTTTAATTAATTATAATATATAACTCTAATTCTTCCTGAAGTGATTTGACTTTTCTGACGCTTGAATATTACGTCGAGACTTTTAAAAATACCACCTCTTATATTTTATAACATTTCATTTCCAGTATTGATTTTGATGATTACTTTGAAATCTATCGCTTATTGTTCTCCTATTCATATTCGTTGTTATATCGCATGTAAAAAAGTAAAGAAATAAATATAAATTAAAACAATTATGTTGAATAAAATTTCAGTCGAATCTTGTTTTTTTAATTACTGTGCAAATGGTTATCGTTTCGAAATTTCTTTCTTGAATCCTCCTGCATTGTGGTAATTTATTTTTTTTTTCTTCTTTTTCCTCGTTCTTTACATCGAATTATCGTTGTACCTGTAAAGCTTCGTTTCAATGAATTCCTGGCCAATATTGCGGGCTGGACAACATCGACACGGCGTGTTTTCTCCCCTCGGTAAACTTCCGGTTTGCTTGCCGTTGCGCGTGTGTATATATATACACCTATAAGCATATTATACGTACCCAAAATCGCCCTAAATCGCCCCTGGCCCTTTTATCCGAGGCTCGAAGGACCCAAGCAGGTGCGCAGCTGCTTGATATTACACGCATTCGAACTTGTATATTCTTTTTAAATATTGTATAGAATTTTTTTTCTCTTTTTTCGTCTTCACATTATACATACACCCTTCGATTTTGCATGAAAATAATTCTCACCCACCTGTAGTATATTCGTTCGTGGAAAACAGTCGTCTCTAAAATATGAAGAAATCATTTATTCTATAGTTTACAACAATATTTATCCTGCACATTCTTAATTACAATTTATCATAAATTTTTCCTTACAAATTTTCATTCGATGTCCGATAATAATGTGTGATATTTATAAATAATTTAAATCCTTATATTATTGCGAGGAATGAAAAACCGTTTTACATGTTACTTTTATTTGTGGGATAAATGAGAATAATTTTTTTCATTCTTTATTTTATTTCGAATGAATTATTTAAAAATTGTTTGATTATATTTGGATTTTTGCTGTTGTTGTTTTTTTTTTTTTTTTTTCTTTCTTTTTTTACCTCGGATATTGGACAAATTTTTTGGAAAAATAATCATACGGTGTTCGTGCGTATCGGGGGAAAAGTGCTCAGTGCCTTTTGGTTGAAAAAATACAACCAATGCGTATATTTTCTCTGAAACTCTGCCTCCCGCGTGGCTCTGAAAATAATTTCGTATAATTTCGGACGGGTAGGTAGACACAAGTGGATAGCAATGGCAATGCAAGCATAGGACGAAACGTGTCGTTGCGTAGGCATTTACTCCGCTATTTTTGCTATACGTTAGTACAAGTACAGTAAGTAATGCGTTATACCTGAGGATGCGGTACCGTAATCGTTGTGCGTGGTAAAAATGCGGAAGTCCCCGTCGGTTCGCCGTCGACGATGCGTTGCGTCGAATATCGTCGAAACGCAACGCCTCCCTTGGTGGGGAAATTTTTTTACGTCGACGTTACGACGATGTTTGTTGAAAAAAGGGTCAAGTTTTCTTCGGTGTTTATAGAAAGTAATTATTTCATTACGAAGTATAATTTTATTCAAATTCATGCTGCTAATTTTTAACATGGACAAGGATAAACGGTCAGTGATTATACAAACGTGGAGCATGGTGACTTTTTAAAATTTAATTTACTTTGATGTCTATTAATAATTCGCGATTTTTATCGAAGAATTGATCGTAATAAGAGAGAAAGAGAGAGTGAGAGAGGAATTTATTTTTCTTCACAAAATACTGTAATATACTGCTATGTGATCTGTAAATTGTAGTAGAAATTGGATAGATTTTTTTTCTTCACCGCGATTTCTGGACCCAAGTCCATTTGCGGGTGTATTTTTTATGTCTATTTAATTGGTGAAAGTTGAATAGTGGCGAGAAATTTGCATACATCCGAGTCTTGTCGATAATTTAGTACTATGTATCTTATAAGTACGGAGACTATCCTAGTTCTATTTTTAATCTAATGAGGTTAATAGGTTGCCAGATTGATTTTATAAATGAAAAAAGCTAATATTTATGATCGTCGTTATATTGATAATATCAACGTTAAAAATTGACTATGAAGAATCTAAAGCCGATAGAACATTTTCATGCGTGCAAAAATTAAATTATTTACTGAGTATAAACATTGTACTACTTTCGTTCAAGAGCAGTAATAATCATCGTCAAAGGAGTATTAAAATGTTCAAACCAACCCGCGTCGCGATTCGTTTCGTCGGTTAAACAGCTTTCATATTTTTACCATCGGTGATATCTCTTCATAGTCAAATTACCCGCGGTACTTTCTTCTTAACCAACAGTCGATAACTTGCGTTGAGCTGATCGGAGTTTCTGTTTTTACCGACAACGATTAGTACGTTCTATTTCCTGCAGGTAGCGCCACATGTTTTTTTTTTTATGTTTACAATCAATTTCTTTTTTTTTTTTCTTTTTCTTTTTTGTCTCTTCTGTTGCGAAATTGAGCTATATTAACTTCAATAATAATTCATTTATTAATTTACACTTACATTATACATATAATATATAGTAATTTTATAATTATTGTTCCTTCACATATTATAAGCCTAATGAAGGTGATGATGCTGTTAAGCTTATATACGAAAAGAAATATATCACAAAATTATGATGAAATTTTGAAACTTTCAGGGTTCGTTCCTATCATTATAAGCAATAAACCTTGCCAAGTTTCAAATCGTTCCCTCAATTTGTACCAAAGTTATACAAAACGAAACAACTGGTTATAAAAACTACGTACTTCATTTTACATTTGAAACATTCGAAGCTTACTGGCACGTGTTTCAGTAGACGTAGAGGCTTGAAACTTGACACAATTTTTTTTTTTTTTTTTCTTCTTTTTTTTTTTTAATGAAAATTTTTCCAACTCCCAAATAAGGATCACCCTAATGTATGCATACAAGAAGAATTGCGATTTGTATTAATAATCGTATGAATAATGAAAATAATGATAATAACAACAAGAAGTACAGTAGCGAATAAATATTCCATGACATACGTGTTGTATTCGGAACTTGTACAGTAAATCTAATCGCATGTGGATGGCACGTGTCATATCACACCAGAATGTTATTATTCATTTCTTCGCTTCTCTTTCTCTGCTTTTTTTTTTTCAAGTAGAATCGCGTTGCGTCGTATTAGAACAGAAAAATGTGGCTATCCTTCGGCACGGCGATAAAACGAGGACCGCATTTCCTCGCCGCTATAGATAGTCGCGCCATTCTGGTTCAGCTTGAATACAAATTATAAATACAAATATATGTATGAAATATGTATATGTCGAATATCAAGGCACTCGCGTTTAATCTTACTTTATAATTTTGTATATTCGCCGCATTTAATGCACGCGTATAACTACATTAAGTTTTACAAATTTCTACGAATTTTTATAATTTTACTTTTTATTTTGGGGGGAAAAAATCGCGACGGATTTACAATTCTTACAGACACGTTTCCTCCAACTTATTCACACATATTGGTTTGATTTAAAAATTTTGAAATCCCCGTCGTATGTATAATATTGGTGAATTTGATAATGAAAAATGGAAAACATGTTCGATAATGCAAATTTTATTATTTCACGATATAGTAGAAAAAGAAAGATGAAGTTAGGCGTGAGTTTAACGAACCGTCGGAGTCGTATGTTACTTATCTCGGACAATTGAAGCCAATACATTGAGATAAGTTCGCGTATATAACTAGTCGTAAAGTCTGCACGCGGATACGATTCGTGAGTGTGAGTATGAGTATGTGGTACTAATTAGATAATCGCAATGCTCTATTTTACTCGGCGCGGATATGAATAGCGATTTGTATCATTTTATACACTACGCGTACAATGAACGGATCTCTGTTATTGTTTTTACCGTATATTATAAGTATTAACTATTCTGTTGTACGATTATGTATGTCGATAATTCAATGCAGCGATTTCTAATTTATCATATAATATTGTACTTGAGATGCAGGGAAAAACAACTCGAGAAAAATACGAAATCAAACTGTTTGGATAAACAAAAAGAACAATTATAATACAATTTTACAATAATTTATTATACTGTGGGTATCGTTTTAGATACATTGACTCAAAACTTTGTTGTTTTCGAGTCGGTTTGAATATTATCGTTTTTACAGATATCAGGAGCATAAAAGTTTTCATAGCTTAATCCTTACTACGATATTTACAAAAATTTATACAAAACAATTCGAAAATAAATTCTGTTTTTTTTTTCTCAATAATCATTTACTATTATATTGTAGGTATACAATCAAATTGCTTTTATTTTTTATCCACGAGATGAAAACAATATATTTATATGTATAAACGATTCCCTCCTAATGTATATTATAATTGAAAAAAAAAATATCACCAAATTTGTAATAACAGTTTTGTTTTCTACTTGTTTTTCATAATGTTGTTGAAATTATATTCAGGTGTTATATATTTTATTCGTTAATATCGTTTGATCGTTACAAATGATAAGTTGATGCAAAGTTAATCAATTGTTTATATCGAATGAAGTTCAAGTGCTGGTTTTATAGTCGAGAGACAATTTATGTGTTGGATAATAGTTTGGATTCGTTGGAGGATACGGGCGGCTGCTCGAGGAAGAGAGGTAACGAAAAACAACAACAAAAATCATTGTTTTTAACGAACGAACGTATAAAAATTAAGACGCCCTAGAATCTAATGAATTTAATAAAATCTGCAATTTAATTATTTAACGGTTGTTTTAATTTTTTTTTTTTTTTTTTACTTGAAATAAATCGAGCATCGAATGAGTGAAGAAAATTTCCGGAAGAAAAAGCAAATACTATCTATTTACTCGTAAATAAACGAATACTTGGGCGTAAAATAGAATTCAACATTTCGAGGAAACATAAGGAAAGAAACGAAAAAATAAGGAAACGTAAATACAGACGAGATTAAATTGTTTGATAGGTCACGTTATTTGCGGCTCTAATTTTGTACGCAAACTGTGCAAGCTAATGGTTGTCATTTATATTGTTATGTACAGAAGTTCTCCGAAATGAAGATTATGAAATTTCGCCCTTGCAAACAAGGGAAACTTCCGAAATCATACGCGGAGCAATTTTCCTGTGAAAAATTTGTACCGTTTGGTGTTTACTGTAATTCTCTGTTTAGAATTGCTATCTTGACAAAGGAAAGGCATTTTCAACATCCTTGACAACGTATTTCTCTTACATATCTTATCTACGCTGTATTTAGGCTTTTAGCCGAAGTTTGACGTAGTAAATTTGAAATTCGTTCATCTTATATATTTATATATTTGAAATTAGTTCATCTTATATATATAAGATGAACTAAATCAAGGCCCGAATTATTTAACAACAAACTTTGGACAAACACGCCGACCGCAAAAAATGTGATAAATTTCATATATATATATATATATTATATATATTTTCAACAAATTCTATTCATCAGATGATTGTTATAAATCCAACCTGAATTATTTGCTGAATTTTGAAAATATTAAACTAATTTCTCAAGTTTTGTTCTGTGGTAGCTAGATTGAAAAAAAGTAAATAAACAAAGACGTAAAGGCTTTTACTGAAATTACGCTATCGATATGATCTAAACTATAAACTCTCTGCTAATATACAGCAAAAGTAAGCATTTCGCCATCGTTATACAACGCAATAAGCATTTCGGCACAGTGTGTATATAATATATAGTAATGTTGTAATAAAAAAAAATTTTTTAAATATAATATTCGAGGAAATTGCGTTACGTTTCACGTTTCACGCCGCTTTGGATCACACAAGTTCAACTCGTGCTCTTATATGTATTTATAACTTTTCGACGTACATTAAAGCTATTAATAATAAAAAATTTTCACGGAAAATTATTAATATTTCAACATAATACAAATGCGGTAAATCAGTGCTCACAATTATATTCATCACGACTCGTTAAAAAAAAAATTACGACAAAGTTTTACCAACAAAATATTCTCTGTTGCGATTAAATAATCAATCAAAGATTTTCATTTCTCCGAGATATTTTGTAAAAATGAAATCAGGAGTTGAGATTATTATGGAAAATCTACGAGTAAAGTTGAGGAGATCAGTTTTGAATTTCAGATTTTACGACTACACATCGATTATCGTATGGAAAATATTCTGGAAATATAGTCAGGTGTAATACAAATGTATTCGTACGTGTTTGTGTGTGTTTCTTCCGCTTCTTATTTTTCTTCTTCTACTTAATTACTATGTGAAATGGGTCAATTCCGCAAACACGTTGCTGCGTTTAAGTCTTGATGAATAATAAAATTGAAAGCGACCTTTTGCGTTTCAACTCGTTACTTTGCTTCCTATACTCGTTGGTTTGAGGAACAATAATAATAATAATAATAACAATAACAATGGTGTGAAGAAAATTCAGAGTTTCACTAATTATTCTATGAAATATTATTACTATGTGGGTTAAGGCGTGCATATGACTTTTCTCACTAGGTACAATCGTTCCAAATTCCTTTCGGATTTTATTTTCTGATCATTATAATCTTTTAACCACAAATTTCCTCCTCCGGTTTTCACTATCCTTGAAATATCGCTTATCCTATGTCGTAACCATAATCGTTTCGTCTATATTTATATCTCCAACGAGCGATAAATCCAAAACAACGGTTAAAAGAAAATCATAAGAAACATTTGATGGCAGTTTTTTTTTCTATCTTCTCTGTAGAAGGCGAAGAAAGAGATATTTGAGTAGAAAACACCTTAGAAAAAAACAGAATAATTATGTTTTCAGTAACAGTTGCGAAGAATGAAAAAAAAATGCCCACCTATATTGCACATATTAATTTTAGATATTTTAAACGATCGAGAAACGAGATTATTTCCAAGAGTCAATGCTTCAATTATTTATGCAATAAGCGATTTGAAACGGCATTCTGCACAGAAATGACGCATTCTTCATGTCAAGTGGCGCAATAAATCATCTGTAATTACGTATATCAGGATACATGGGAATTCCTTGTTTTTTGGTACATCAAATTTGTTTGTTCTTATTTTATTTTTTTTATTTTCTAATTTTACAGTTGCTCATCCGTTTACATTTTAGTGCGATGCTCATTAGTACGAGAGTATAATGCAGTTGTTTTCTTTATTCGTTCTCTTAAGCTTTCACAGTGATTGTGAAAAAGATGTTTTACAAATATAGTAGATATATAAAAAAAAAAAAAGTAAACTGTGAAAGTAAATTTTTTGAAAACCGACGACAAGATGCTGATATATTGATATTTATATATATATATATATATTTCAAATTGATAACAAAGGAAAAATTTATACCAGTATGTATAGATTTGGTATAAATTTTTTTATTCATTTATTTTGTTTAAAATTTTTTTGACGTTTTATCCAATGCGCGGCTATAATCGTTTTCATTTCTATATTAAATACATTATTTACTCTTATCACATGAACGTGTCTTAATATTGTACAGGATGTGAATGACATTTATTTTCAAGCTCGTAATTTTTTTCTCGCAACGGATCGTTTCCTTTATCGTATTTATTATGCCTCCCGAAGCACGTCAGAGGAAATTTGAAGTTCCGCAATTACGTATTATTGAAAAAAAAAGGATATAAAATCATCACTTGTGACGCGTATACACGTTTAAATATATTACATATTATATACATATATACATGTATGTGTATGCTATTTTGTATATTCGCGTCAACTTGTATTCCCGGTAAGATAAAAACTTTCCTGCGAACCATTTGCGGAAATTTCATATATTCTGTGTTCCTTGTTTTTTAGTATTGGTTTGGTTTTTACGATGAAAATTAAAGGCGGATGTTGGTAAAAAAAAACAAAGAGAAGAAGAAGAAGAAGACGAAGAAAGATAATCAAACGCATCAAGATCATATTATATACCCATGTTTGTAAATCGCGCGAATAATTCTGTTTGCATCCGTACTGTAATGAAAGAATTTTTGCCCGCCATTCTAAAGAAAAACTAAAAGAACACACCATTCGAAAAAAAAAAAAAAAAATGTAATCAAAGCTACTGGACTCCTACTGAAAACGGCTTCGTAATTAGTATGACTGAAAAAAAAAAATCAACCATTAAATATTATAAAATCAAATCAAGAAACTGAAAATCTATGAAACAGTTCAATTCGTCGCGGTAAATGAAAATTGAGAAACAGGATTTTTTTTTTAAAAGGTATTTTGCGGTATTCTGCTGAATCTGAACGAAGCGGGAAATTGTCCTCATCTCTCGAAGAGAGATGAGACGAAACCGCGTGAGCAACATCTGGGGAATGTCGGAGCTGGTTTTTAGAGTCGTCCCTCCTTTTCGTCGACCATATAATGATAATATTTGCGTTTAGAAAATAGTAAAATTGAAAGCGGGTCGAGGCGGATTGCGTGATGGTAAAAAGAGAGAAAAAGAGAAAGATGGTGGAAATTATATTTTCATTGAATTTATTTTCATCTCCCACAATTTTATACTCTCTTACATTTATTTATTCCCTAGTTTTGCACAATTTTGAGAAAAACACGTCTGAAGATTCGACTCTTTCAACCACTACTACTTTTCCCTTGGTATTATATTTGTGTATTTTGTTTAGTCTCAAACCCACCGGGTTAAATGGTCGGTAAATAAATAAACAGGAAAGTAACGAGACTCTTAAAAAGTATGCAGCAACCAGTAAAATTGTAACAAGTGTGCATTTTTTCTTCGATCTTTACCCAATTTTCATTTTCTTTTCGTTTCTTTTTTTTTTTTTTTTCTTCAGCCTACCGTTTCTAAACCCAATAAATTTTTTTTTTGTACGAGAGTAAACGACGATGAAATGCAATCGTAATTTTTTTTTTCAGAATTTTTTTACCCTACGAAAATGAAAAATATGAACAGGGATTTGAAGCCAATTTTTTTTAGCAAATGTTGTCATTTAATTTTTCGATCGAATCAGTTTTCACTTGTTTTGTAATGTTCAGTTTTATCGTTTGTTTTTCTTTCTTCCAAAGAAATTTTAGTCTCAAAGTTAAACAAGAAAGTGCAGATTGCAGGTATTTGAATTTGATTTGAATATTTATCTATTCCGCAAATGTTGGTTCAACTTTCATACATTTTTTACTCGATATCGTGAATCATTTCAATAATAAATTCAAACTTGTATCTACGCAATATATCACTGGTATATAATCTAAATTTCTGTTGGAATTTTGTTTGGATTGAAAATAAAGGTTAAGAGGAAGAAGGCGAAGAAAAAAAAAAAAGAAAGATTCATGTTCTCGGAGAACGTAAGAAAGTTTAATAAAAAAAAAATTATTAGGTTTATCAGTATTATTGAGATGAATATTTTAACAAAACGCATAAATTAATTGGAAATTTTATGCACGCAGAAAAATTATCTGTAATTAGGTGTGTAATGGTAATCGAATATTACTGATTTATTGCGGATAAATAAATTACATAAACAATTCAGATTATACAAGTTTATAATCAACATTAATTCGAATCGGAGAATTGTTGTTGCCTCTTAATATTTACGTATACAACCAAGGCTGTTGTTCGTTAAATTGGTTATAAATTGTACGCTCCAAATTTCGAAACAACAACAAATGTAACTACAGCAACCAGAGAAAGAAATAATCAAACATGTTTAATAATTCGGCAACTCGGTGTAAAAAAAAAGTCCCTGAGATGCAGAAAAAAGAAAATGTAGAAACACTGGATGATTTCTCGTCTGAAGAGTTTCATTTAATATTACTGATTTCAGTGCGGTTTTGGAGATTACGAAATGATCACAGTATTTCACGATTACTTACTATTTTTATCCAGCGATTACGAAAGATTGCTCGACTAATCTTAATTTTAACAGATAATTTCTCTAAATATTTCTAAGATTCCAAATGATTTCTTGAAATTAAAAAGCGATTCATGTTATCCCAAATGATTTCTCGTTACTACCAATGATCGCTAATACAGAATTTTATTTCAATATTAATGATTTCAATGCGATTTTGGAGATTACGAAATTATTTCCAGTGATATCGGCACCATGATTACTTACTATTTTTATAGAGTGATTACGAAAGATTGCTTGATTAATTTTAATTTGACCAGATGATTTCTCTAATTATTTCTAAGATTTCAAATCATTTCGGGGATTAACAAATCGTTTCGAACGATACCGACACCATTGTTACCGAAGTGGAAGACCTCTTGTTCGTAACTTTTGATCCAGACGGTCACCGACTAACCGGCACGCATCGTTTTATAGTAATACGAGCATGCGTGCAGTCAATCACCCTCATTCGAGTAGGTATGAGAGAACAGCAGGTGCAGGTACGATGCATCAGGTCATCGCACGCGCCTCAATTTATATGAAAGTGCCCTCCGACTATGCCTGATGACGGTGAGATCGCAATCTTAATTACCTCTCGGTGTATAAATTAATTACGGATAATTAAACGCATGAAAAAATAATACGGAGAATGAGAAAATTATCGAAAGAGAGTAAATAAGGTGATTTTCTTTTTTTTTTTTCAAACCAAAGAATCATCTCACTGACAGTATTTTTTTTTATCGAGTTTTCTCCCTTCGAAATCGCAACTCGATTCTTACTCTAATTGGCCTGGAAATATTTTCATCTGCTGTTACAAAATTCGACGCTACTCAAACGCGTAACGTGACACGATAATCAATCGGTATACTTGCGCATATTTTTCGAAAACATCTTTCAGCTCGAGGAACGGAGAATTAGCGTGTTCAAAAATAAATTCAGTAATCTGTTTTAACAGTTATGCGCGATTTGTACACATGCTTCTTACATGGTATATACGTATGTACAGTGTACGTGTCGAATTGGCGTATTGCTAAATCGAAGGATATCACGGCGTCTGATTTGCCCGGAAATTCACGTGAAATTTGGCCAGGGAAGGAGAATAAAACGGTTGAAAATTTGTAGAAATGTTGTTTGCGCCAGTGACGGTGAACGAGAATGAAAAAAAAAGGACAAGTTCGAATGACACGAACTGAGGATATCGACTATTCGAAACAAGGTTTTTTTGATGATCTCGGCAACGGCTCGCGAAAAAAATTTTTAAATTCACAGGACTTTGCAACGAAATAATGAGCGCAAAAAATTGCCATGTCCCGTGTAATTTAAACTCTCGGTTCTACCGGAAATGAATCGATTTTCAATGTTTCACCAACGAACTTATACTTGTTCTAAATAAAAAGTTGTGTTTTTCCTCAATTTATATATTTATTTTTAACAAAAATTATACATATTTGAAGTAATGAATTTTTTTTTTTTTTTTTTTTTGTTTTTCGACTTGTACACACACAGCTAGGCCACTTATCGAAACTAAACCAAGATGCAATCGTAATTCTTGAGTCTAGCCGTCGCTGCGTGCGCAGATTCGATGCAAAGCCGTGTGCGCAAATATTTGCGGCATCCAGCCAGTCGGCCAGGCATCTCGCGGTAGTTGAAACGCTTTCCACCAGGGGTCAGGATCGGCGGGTTTCAACTTGGCCACCTTATTTTCTCTTCTTTTCTCAGTTGCTCGCCGGCCGCCGACTCGAAACGCGTTTGCTGTGCGTACGACGTAAATCTTATCGTCAGTTTGTTGACATCGCGGTTTTTTCCCCCGCATTCTGGATTTTCTGCCATGATACGGACGATTAGGTGTACCCGCGTTATTCCCGCCCGTTATTATAAAAATAATATCAATTTTTATAATATTTGCCGTTTTTACATAATACGTTCTTTATAACGTGCAGTTATTATATCAAAGTTTTATTCTGTGGTGCTGAATGATATTTTGTTTTATTCCTCGTTTTTTCTCATTTCGATAAGAAAAACAAGAAACATTTATATCCGTCCCCTCCCAACTCACATTTTCCAACTTTCGTGTGAAAATTTGGTGATACGTGCGACGATCGGTGAAACAATACCTCGCGTGTTTCAAATTTATCGTTAAAAAAAATTACTCCGTGTGTAAAGTTTATATTACACACGTTTGCAATATCGAGATACACCCGATTGCATTCAAATTTCGCGCTGGCGCGATATTTGACACGGAGCTGCGTACAAACGTATATTATTCATACACGCGCATACGATTCAACTACTAATTAAGTAATTTTTGGTCTCTTTACTAAATCGACGTATACTACGTACAGTGCCTTATGTAAAGAAAAAAAAAAAAAGCAATAAAACAATAGAACAAACATAATAAATAAAAGTAGGAAGGAAAGAAGGCAAGGAAAATTAAGCGATACCTACGCGTAGATAAAGAAGGCGACTGCTCGATCGATCGATTGGATCGGATCGTTTGATACAAAAAAAAAAAAAAACAAAAATCTAAATCGTCAAAGCTGGCTCCGCGAATGATTTTCACTGGGAGGTCAGTGGACGCTCTGGACGATGTCCGAGAAGACGTCGTCGTTGGAGTTAAGCACGACGAACAACGTCGTGATGTTAGTGTGGTTGCTACGGCTGCGGGATGGTTCTCCAGCCTTCGAAGGCCGGGGAAAAAGAACAGGAAGGCCGTGCAGAATAAACAGGTGAAAAGCGCCTGGGATCTGACCACCATCACCATGGTTAGTTTTTTTTTTTGTTGTTGCTGTTGTTTTTTTGTTTTTTTCTTTTACCACATTCGTAGTTATCGTATGTAAATACTTGTGTCCACAACGTTTATTCTGTAATAATAGCAAAATACAGTTTAATCGACAATATTTTACGATTTTTTCACATTTGTCACGAATCGTAAAAAAATTTTAAAAGAAGAATGATGGAACGAGCGCTGGGGAAAAAAATCATCGAATCGAGGATAAAAACTTTGTTGTTCAAATGTACCAAGTCCATGAAGCGAAAATCGTCTCTGAATGACTGTTGATTTTTTTTCTTCGACTTTTTTTTACTGATTTTCTTTTTGTTCTTTTTTTTTTTTTTTTTTCTTTGAACACATATTTTTGACGTACGGTATCTCGAAGTATATTCGTGCATCGCGACATAACATTGAATGACGCTGGAAAAAAAAAACGTATTGAGTCATTTATTTAACTTATGTTACGGTTATTTGAATTTTACGAATTTCCGATGTAATAAAAAATTGAAGAAAAAATTAAAAAGTACTCGTTACTTTTTCACGAAACGAAAGAAAAACGTTTCCGACAGTTATAGAATCAAATGTTGCATGTGTAGAAAAATTTGAAAAAAAATTCCGCGGAAAACAAAAGTTTACGACAAATTTTTTTTTTGTCTTCCGCGCATCAATTCCGAAATCTCGGTAACAAATGAATGAGTATGTCGTGTGTGTGTGTATATATACACATATGTTTGCCCGGATGTCCATTAGATAAAAATAGCGAAACACCGCGACTCAGTTGTGTATATATATGTATGTATGTTATAATCTACGTTGCGCTGTCGTCATTTCGCGAGTAGCTCGTATCATCATCCTCGTCGTCTTCCCGAAGGCATACATAGACGTACGTTCAAGAATATAAAATGTGTGCGTGTGTTTGTATATATATATATATACGTATAACCTACGTAAATACGCGTGAATTTGTACACATGAACGTAACACCTCGCTCTCGCCATACGTACGTTCATTTCCTATCTATAGCCGTTACGCGACCGTGTTTTTGTTCGTCGATATACCTACAATGTCGATCCGTGACGTCATTAAATAGGTATGTTCCCTACGTACGCGTGTATGTTTTAATGCATTCATGCGGAGTTTCGTTCATTCGGAAAACTTACTACCGACATCTATACTTTTAATATCGAATTGTAAAACGATTCGCAGTGTGTTGCCTGGAGTTATACAAGTATATATATATATATATGCATGTATGTATGTATGAGACGAAAAGAAGAATCGTGAGAAATGAAATTGCACAACTACATTGCAGTTAACTGTAAGGTATTATGCGGAGCCAAATTTAATTAGTGCCAATTGCGAAGTTACGATACTTGCTTGTGTACAAGTCACTGTCTTTACTTTTCACGGATATACACGTTCAACGACCGTCATTCAGGCTTGAGGTTTTTTTCTCTGCGATAACAATGTATATATATATATATATTACATGTATGCTGTGTTGTTATCTCAAGTGGAAATTAAATCGAGATTTCTTACACAGAAAACACGTGTCGAATAGATTACGTATGCATAGTTTTGTGCATACGTGCAACTGTCGTATTTTTTCTCCCCTTATATATCCGCATTGTGTGTGTCCTCCTCATCGTAGGTTGTCGCTGGGTTAGTTTTACTTTGGTTTATCTTCTGGTTTTGCTTCGACCTTTTTTTTTTTTTTTATTTTAATGCTTCCGTATCAGACAATTTCAAACGAATTTCTTGCATAATTTTCTGTACTTGCGACAATTTAATGCGAGAAGTGAAAATTGACAATAGAAAAGCGAAGGTAACAAAGAACACGATTTCACACGATTCGATCTTCGATCGACGATGAGTACATTTTGAAGACAAATTTCCACCACTGCAGTTTGGTAGCTTGTATAATAAGCAGAAAAAGATATATATATATATATATATATATATATATCGAGTTTTTCTTTTTCCTTTTTTTTTTTTTAACGCGTGCCGATGTTTCACCATGGATTTTCGATAGATTTATCATCAGCTTCCGGTTCCAATTCCATGTAAACACTATTAGCTTTGCTTAAACGATAACGTGTATACACGTTGTACGATAGGACGATGGAAAACTATTTTTGCGTGACTCACTACACACATGCGATTGTACGCACACACATACGTACAGTTGTCGCCGCGCATCCGCAACCAGGCGATTAACCGAATTGTTATCATTGTTATTTCCTTCGTAGCCTCGTTTTATCATCGAACCATCGTTTACTCTTGTATGCGTCGTTCTTTATTTAAAGAAATATCAAAAAATAATCACCGTCGTTAAAAATAAAGTCCCAAGATCGAAGGCCGCGTCACGATTAGACTCTGGAAAAAATATTTGGAAACTGTCAGCTGATCGGATTCGATGTGTGTCGTTATGCCATTTTTCCTGAGGCTATGCTCGATGGGCATGAAATAGCGAAGTTTAAGATCCGTGACGAAACGCTGCGTGGCGATTCGCATGGATCATTTTGGACACATGACGCGTATAAATACCGCGCCGCCTTTTCTGGAACGAAAAGACTTTGGCAAAAACGGGAGAGACGCGAGAAAAAAAAAAACTGATTTTATCGGTGTAACGCTATTATTTACGGTCCGATTGCTGTAACTGTGAAAAAGAAGAATTTAATATAGGTTGAAACTGTCGTTCGATTCGATGATGATAAAATCTACGAGAGATAGATTATTGTTAACCTAAATTTAGATCAAAAACGATTTGCGGAATATTTATTTATTGACAAGATATGAGTCAAGTATCTAATTTTGATTTTGATCATAATTTTATAGTAAACTATGTAAGATGTTTATAATTGAAATATATTCTTTTAGAGTCGTTATTTTTTCCTGTTATTTCAGTATCGTTAAGAATTTAATTTCACAGTATCGAACCGATATTAATCACGGTCAACGAACAGCAACATTGAACTGACTGTACGAACAAAAGATTATCTGTTTCATCGAATTTGTAAATCATATTGAATAATTTGAATAAAATGAGGAATCGTGTAGTGAAATCGAAAGGATCTAATAGAAATTTTCAACGATTTTGAAGTGATTTGAAATGAATCGTCGACAGCCTAAGCTTTCGTTTCTAATTCCACTAATTGCTGTTATCGTGTCTTTAAGGAAATTTCTATAGCCTAGGAATATAATTAATTACTTATATTAAATACTCGGTTTAGGCTCATATTGCAATAAAATTAATAAAAAGTACAGCTTTTTGTCGAACAAATCGGCTTAACCCTTGACTCTAGTCGAAAACAAGTTCCGTGCAACGCATCGTCGATTGATCTACAACTCTAGTCTGGTCTAGTTAGTCTAGATCTTGCAAGCCTTCCGCATGCAGGCGTGCGTTTCGATGGCTCGGAGTTCGTTCCACCTCAAAGAACGACGATGACGACGATGCCGAGGGTGTCAAAAGCTTGAATCAACAAACGATACACATCCAGGCTGCTACTAATTGCGCCGACAATGCGTTAACACCCACCTATTCCACTTTCTTTCCTTCTATTTTCTCATCCAACTTTATTTTCCCCACTTCTTCTCCATTTCCCTGATGCAACGTTTCGTGTATACGTTCTCTGCGGTGGTGTTATAAAGAATAAATCGAATTCATTCTACGAAACGCCTCTCGCAACTTTCGGAAGAAAACTAATTTTTCTTTCTTTTTTTCCTTGTAATTATAACAACGTTACAGTTAAACGACTTTGTTTTCTTGAACGATGTAAAATAACAACTTCATTAAATCGCGACGAAGCGCGTGACGTATCATTTCGTTTTGTATTATACACACACACACACACACGGTTTTGAATAAATATGCTATCAAATATTTAATGGATATTCTCTATCAAAGTAATTATTTCTCGGAATATAGTATACTTTTTTGTTCGAATCGACAAACTGTTTTATTCTTTTGTATATTAATTAATAAACACATTATAACAGTGCGATGACAGATGTTATTTTATTTATATTTTTTTTTCTTCAAACTTCACATCAATCTTCAACTTCAGGTTTGTACGAAATTCGTTCAACGTTATTACACATTTGCGAAGTATATATATCATGAATCCGAATTGGTGTGAAAATCATACTATAACAATAAATATATAAAATTTATATAATTCAAAAAAAAAAAAAAAAAGAAAAAAAATGGAAACTTATACTTCTCTCCCCTTCCTCCCATGCAAATCGCGGTATTTCATTTCGAATGGCCGTATTCGTTACACATGCATGTTACACATGTACATATATTATACATTGAAAACGTATACCCGTTCTCTCTTATAGTCATACACGGGTGTATGGTATACCTGTAGTTGACCTCCACGTAACTCACACGCTTATTGACCTTTGTTGATCGAGCTCAAATTTGCATTTAAAGGCGCCATTTTTATACCGTGACGAGCGTATTGAGTTTGTTTGTTGCGTGCCTTCGAGTCTCGTGGAATTATTCTCGTCTCGGGTTCGATGAAATTAGCTGAACAAGAATCGGAAATATCGGGAATGAGAGAACGGATGGAAAGGAATCCGGGAAAAGTAACCTCTTACCTTTGCATTTAAATAACGATTCGTTTTTATTTTACAAAAAACGACCTATTCCCCTTTCACAAAATCCATGAGATTTCAAACAAGCTTCCACATTTTTCGAATGACTCGGTCCTTTTTCTTTTTTCTTTTTTTTTTTTCTTTTTTCTTCCCTCGCTCTCTCCTTCATCCTCAGGAGCGAAGTGCTCGGTTTCTTCTTTTCAAGCTTACTTTTTATTTCTATGTACCTTCGGCTCTCATTTGGCAAATGGAGCTTTTCCCTCCGACGAACAATGCTATGGATAACCTATACGTATCCACGATTTCAGGGGGGGGGGGGGGGGGGGGGGAGCATAGACAAAACCGCCCTCGATGATGATGCGGCTGGAAAAGTTAACGGCTAATGGAAAAAAGTCCTTTCCTTTTATTCAAATACTTCGCAGCATATTGCGAATTGGTATCTCGGTCCTCCGACAATTCTAATCACGATTTATATACGTAGAGATTCTTTGTTTCGTTTATTTTGCACGTAATATTGTAAAATTCTGTCATGTCAGTTACGAACGTGATGGAGGGTTTGTAAAAAGTAAAAGAAAAAAAGAAAAACCGTTCAATCCTGATCGAGAAAAGTGCGGTTACGTATTTTAGATTATAGTTGAAGACGAAAAATAGACAAAAAGTAAAACTGAATTCGCGAAACACGTGGCGACGACTTGGGAATGTTGTAAACGCGTGCCTGCCATTTAATAACAAACAAATTTGCTGTTTTATTTTATTTATATTGGTTTGATTTTTATACCTTGTCACATAAATATTGACACGTATATTTACCTTTTCTCCTCACTTCCTATATGCTTACATACTTATCTGCATATGCCTACATAGATGTGTGTGTGTATATAATATAATGTAAGTAAAAACTTTGGCGAACTGCCGAAATTTATCATCGATTTCGTTCACTAAAGTCTCTCACCACGCTTATCCGGGCGCGTAATATCTCTACGTAACGTATTAAAATAATTGGCCGTGTTCCAATTAACTTTAAACGTATATTATTCGCATCGTATATACACAGCATATTACAGTGGAAGCCATTATGCGGCAACGTATGCGGATATTCGATATTTTTCCACGCGGTGATGCGGAAGAAAATTTTCTCTCGGAATAACTCTACGCAATAAAAGTGGATAATTCAGAAAATTATCGATAGCCACATCCGTCTCTTGTTCCCGACGAAGATACTCAAATCCTCGTTGTATAAATTATTGACGTCATGAAATAACAAACTGTTAGATGAGGAAAAACATATCGAAAAAAAAAAAAAATCAGACTTCCCGCCTGGGGCCTAGTGGGATTTCCTAATCGGGGCCTAGTGGGATTTCCTAATCGGGCCCAAATCGGGTTTCCGCAACAAATACCAGATAATGAGAAAAGCAGTCGAATCGTCGTCGCAAGTGAAAATTTATTATTTCTCACACTGGCGTCACTGCTTATATCCACCTACACATGATATATATTAAATATTATAAATAATATGGAAAAATTGCAGCATTTCCTCGCCTGCGTATCACATCTTCCTCGCTAGTTCTTTTCGTACACGTTTATTACATCTCTCTTCTTTTATTACATACATATATATCTATATATATATATAGTAGGTATATTCGACCCCGAGAATCACAAGTTATAAGATACACGCGTAGATTCCGGGTCATGAGATTTTTTTTTTATTTCCCCCCCAAGGTCCCCGTCATTCTCCGTCCGAAGGTCGTTTTTGTCCAATATAACACATTATGATTTTAAATCATCCTCTGAGGTCAATTCAAAATATATAACACGCGACTTACAATCAGTTGCGAGATTCTGGACCGATTTAATTTCGTGATTAGCTCTGGAGTTTTTTTTTTTTTTTTTTCCTTGCAATTTTTTTTTATTTCTCGGTCATTCTCGTTCGTAAAAAAAAGAAAGAAAAAAATCCCGTGTTATGGAACGATAAATTCAATCATCTGTTTGTTTCGTTTTTTTTTTTTTTTTTTTTCTTCTTCTTCCTTCTCTTTTAATATATTTTACAGCGATTCCGTTGCAATAATTTGTTTTCTCTGCTGTACGTAGCTGCTGATCGGGACACGGCAGAAGAAAATATCACGACGAATTGACGCAGAAAATAATTGATCGAAAAAAACCAGCTTATCATGAAAATACGTGCGCGGATGTAAAAAAAAAAGAAAAAAGACGCATGTATCATGCTGATAATAAGAAGACGTCATTCGCTCGGGAAGTAACAATATATACGTTGTACACAGACACGCTTCATATGTCTGATTCACTTTATCACAAGCTGCAAGCAATTTTATTATAATATATACACGTACCGCAAATTCTTCGCCGCATTCACGCTATAATACTTGGAATTGCGTACGCGGTAAATACATATGCCTCACATGCTGCGTTCACGTCCTATTGCGTAAAAAGTGTTTTCATTTTTCTTCCATTTTATGCAAGGCTGTCGTTTACGGGAGATTGTTGAAAATGATGATCGCGAATCGTCACGTTAAAAAAAAAAAAAAAAAAAAAAAAAGGGGGAACTGATAACGGCTAAAATAATCTTACGATCATAACTTGATTTATTATTATACAGTCGTTGATAGTTTTTGTTATTCGCCAATAATTGTAAAAAAAAAAAACATAGTTTTTGGTACAAAATGAAAATTAACTTCTTAGTTGAAATCGTAAAGCATGGAACGTGTCACTGTTTCTTTTTTTTTTTTTTTTTTTTCTCGACCGTCGCTGGTACTGTAAATTTTCTTGCAACTATTGCTATGATAATTTGATATTGCGACAAGATTGAATTGACGTCGGGTCGTTGATTGACGGAAAAAATGTGGCAAATTAAACTAACCTGATAAAATATTGCGATAAACTAGAAAATTTACAGTAGCATCGACAAATTTAATCCCACTAAACAAGTAGTCGCTTATTATACCAATTTCTTTGTGTTCAGAAATCTAGAATTTTTTAGTATAAACTGTTAGAAATGAATTTTGTACAATATCAATGTACATTTGTACTAATAATAACAATAACAATAACAATAATAATAATAATAATAACAATAATAATAAACATAGCTCACCGAGAACTGCGCCGTGATTTCCTTCTCTTCTTCGTCTTTGTCTTCGTCTTCTTCTTATTCTTTTTAGTCGCCATGTCGAGCTTTGTGCAAGAGAATAATTTATTGACCCCAATTGAGCTTCCAGTGTCAATTGTAAATGAAGCAAATTTCTCACTACCTATCGCTGCTGCTGCTTATACCGTGTCGTAATTCATCCTGGGACGGGATTCGAATTATGAATTCGAAAAGTTCCGAAAGCGTCAAATTTCGAACTTTTTGGTGGCGAAAGTTAAAGAAATGAAACTTTGACGAAACATCAATGTTTCGAATAGTTCGAAACCCGACGATCAAAGTTTCGAAAGTGTGAATGTGCGATAATTAAAAAATCTGAAGCATCGAAATTCCGAATGATGGAAGATTTTCAGCTCCGTGATTCTCCGGCTTGATAAAATTTCACCACCTTGATCTTTCTTTGTGATTATATTTGATTTTCCGAATTTTATTCTATCGAAACTTTACTTTGTCGTAACTTGATTTCTTGGTATATTGCATTTCGGAACTTTGAACCGTCGGGTTTTCGACCGTTGGAAAATTTGTTGTTTAAATCCAGACACAGCTATTAACCTACATAGAGAAAAGATCACTTAATCATTTACCTTTCTAATCAACGTCCCCGCAGCTGTTATTTAATCTACTCTCAGCGCGCTTTATAGAATAATCGATTTGAAAATTACGCAGCAATTAACTGATTGGCATATGTTCGGTAATTACCATATTGTTCGTATCATACATAGTTATACACATCTATCCATGCGCGTATGTAAGCAAAGTGTTTAAAATTAATTTGCTTATTTTTTCCTTGTTTACGAAATGGCGCAATCATTTGACTGCCATACTCGCGCCATTTATTATTATCAGCTACCCTCAGCTGATCCTCGTTTTATTTTCAAAACATTGATCTATCAACGTACGTCATCATACATATATATATAGTCACAGACATCAAGAGGTCTGATTTTGAAATTAAAATGAATAAAAAAAACAACATTACAACTCAAAGAAAGTAGGAAATCCTTCAGATTCAATATCTCGTTTCATTCTTACGCTGACAAAGAAGTATTTATATTTATTCTGAAAATGAAAATGAAAATTTCTTTTTTCGCCATCTATTCTTATTCATTTTGATATTTAAATCGTGTCGTTGAATCGCTAGCTGGACAACTGTTTTATTACTTGTTTCGTAATTATTATTTGTATACGTATTTACTTACCGTTGGTACAATCTTGTCGCAGTTGATCTCTGATCTTGAATTACTCGAGCGTCTCAAGACGGCCTCGAAAGGTCATCTCGGGAAATTGAATAAGCCTAAGAACTCAACGAAGTGGAGGAACATTATGAGCGAAGAACATTCTGTTGGTACAGAAATATATTAACAATCATACGCTCAGTTTACTTACGTTTTTTACTAAACCTCTTATTCATGTTTTTCGCCTTTCCCTCTTCTTTCCCTCTCTTCGCTAGTGTAGAAATAAATAACTAAATAAATGAATAGATAAATAGATAAATAGATGAATAAAGGTACGGCAAAGTATATCCGCGTTGCACGAAATAATAGAGTGCAAGAAAATTGGAGAAAATTATACGTGTAGTAACAAGGTCGATACTCTGCCTCCTCGTATGCACCGGAAGAAGTTTTCTTTTCCATTTAAAAACGACGAGACGCGAGCGACATTCTTGTGTCGTTAAAGGATAGAAGTCTATAAATATGAATGTACCTTACATACCAGTCAGGTAATACATGGACCGCGGTGAGTAATTTTTTTTCTGCTTTTGTTTTTTTTTTTTTTTATTTATTTTTTCCCCTTTTACCGAGGTGAATCACGTTCCGAATTCGTTAAACTTTTCTGCAACCAACCTTTGCGCTGCAAGTCGGTCGTACAACTTTTGTACGCGCAGAGTTTTGAAAAAAAAAAAAAAAAGAAGAAATCATTCCGCATCTCAACGAAACGTAATCAAATTAAAAATTTTTACGCTTACCAAAAACAATTGCGGAATTCTTGCAAATGTCTGAGATTCTTTGCGGTGTGTGTTTAATTTTTCATTTTTGTTCTCAAACTGATAAACGGAGGTAAAAAGCGATGAAGAAAATGAAAAAAAACACGACGGATTGAAACGCGAGCAGTTGAATGGTGAAAAGCGGGTATAAGGTATTTAAACTAATTAGCCGGGCCATCAGAAAAGGGGATCGGCTGCATATAAAATCGCATGCATCGTGCATCCGCGGCAGCGCCGAACGGAACTATAAAAAGAAAGAGAGAGAGAGAGAGAGAGAGAGAGAGAGAGAGAGAGAGAGAGAGAGGGGGGGGGGGCTTAAGTGGGTACTTGAATAAAAAACGAGCGCGCAAAACCGTTGGCGGAATTTTTACCGAGGAATGATTAACCAACCCTCCGCATTTCAGGCACCATCTTTTTCCTACCGCATATCTACGCAATTCAATACATTAGAGAAAATAAAAATAAACGAGCCAATAAATGCGTAAACAAAAATAAAAAAAGATTATAAAAATATTCAAACAAATGTTAGCAGGTTGAAAATATTTGAGTGTGTAAATTTTTTAAACCCCAAGATTTTGTAACCTACGATATATTTTGCGCGGTAATAAATTTTAGCGAATATCGCATAATTTCGCAAAATTGAAAAAGTTACAAGTTTATTTATTTATTTATTTTTTTTTTTATTTCTACAAAATTCACTCTTTCCAAATTTTGGCATAGTAATTTTTTGAACGATATTGTCATTCGCTGACGAGCGATTGAAAAAATTTTTCGCCACGTGTGACGCAAAGGAATATAAATTGAGGGTATAATTGCGCGTGTTGTTATTTAAAAAATTTTTTCCAACCTCTCCTGCAATTGGAGTGTAAAATAATGTACGCGCAAATAAAACAGCGCGTCTGTGGCATCGAGGTCGCGAACCTAGTTTAACTCTATTTTTGCACTGTTTTGCACCTCAAGAGACTAGACGTAACTATATATATATACACATATATATATATATATATCAGGTATCTACCTGAATACATACGAATAAACACACACGTAGTAGTTTCGCAACCAAAAATATACCGAATTACAGCTTTTAGCGTATTGATTGTCATGCCTGACGAGAAAATCGTTTGCAAAAATCACGCCTCTTCTCGTTATTACTACTCGTACGTTTAGTTGGACATCAAAAATATTACATATATTGCCTTGAATAGTTCACGGAAAAACATAACTTTTTTATGCGAACATATTTTTTTTTTTTGCCCGACTCGAATCTTCCATGACGTACGAATTTCAAAAAAATAAATAAACATTACCGGAACATGTAGGTCAAAAAATCTAAAAAAATTCACAGAGAGTAACTTTAAGTAGTACCACTGTTATTACCAATTATGGAACAGATCCGAGAGGATAAATAAAAAAAAAAAAAATGCGTGTGTGGCTAAGTTGGCGGAGAATGCCTCTTAAATAAGCGTATTGATTTTAGCCATTTAACGTGTCGATTTTAGAAGTTAAACGTTCATTCGCACGTTTATTATACACACAATATGTTTGTTTATAATATGTAATATACCCTGGTTTATATTTATTTTCTTTATTTTTATCTACTCTGTGCGAAATGTTCGTTTATCATTTGTATTATATATTTTCTACCTTTCGAATCGCCGCAGCCGCCGCCGTTGCTAATCGATCGGTAAACAATTTATATGTATATGTCATGTATCAACGTCGGGCGTAATAAATTCTCTACCATGTATATGTCACACAGCGTATACAAAAAGGTATAAACAGGTATGAGACAGTTTCCATCATCGGGTCATCGCGTGTCGCTCGGGTTTATTTTTAAACATTCGAAAAACATACGATCTCACTCGCAGATAGCATAATGATCGAAGCCTTTAAATAATTTTACGTAATTCTCTGCCCTCTCTTCTTTCCTTTTTGTTTTCTTCTCTTCCATTCAGTTATTTATTACTGCGGAAAAATTATGGGAGTTACCGAACGGCGAAGAAAAGTTTTTTTTGTTTCTTCTGTTTTCCATCACGAAAATTCGCAGGATTAATTTTCGTACAAGATAAATTTTTCGCAACGATGATTTTCCATTGATAGAAGAAAAAAGAAGCAAATCGTGGTTAAGAAAAAAAAAAAAATTGCAAATATATCTGTAATGTATATTAAAACCTGGTCACAGGTAATTGAAAATGCAACATTGTCGAAATTACAACTCTGTAGTAATAAACTTTCTCTCCAATAGGTATACATGTATATTCACCAAGCGAATTTTTTTAAAGGAAAAAAAAAAAGGAAATTAGGTATCGAATCGAACGTTGATCTGCGTTTTACTTATTTCACGCACAGTTGCATATGCATGCATATGTGTATGCATATCGCATTTTACTCGAGTATTTACTATTTCCCTGCCCTTTTTATCAGAACGTCCGGTGCCTTTGGACTGCGTTACAGGCGATAATATCCTTGCAGTCTGGTAACAAAGTTGTGATGCGCCAATACATAACCCAGCCATCGGTAATTATACAGTTTGCTTTGTTGGCTGCTGTGAGACGCGATGCTTGTTCGTTTTGCTAGTTCTTTCGTTTGCAACTCGGTCTGCACCAAACGACCGTTGCTGCATAAGTTCGCATTTCTGCGGCGCTCTGAAATTGGCAAGGAAAAACTTTTCCTCAGATCGCAACGCGTTTACACATACACAAAATATGTGTAATATATGTTTATATATACCTGTATACGTACATGCGGAGGAAAAACGTTGTGTAACATATCGAGCTGCTCTCTGCAATTATTTATTACATATGTGTGTGTGTGTGTGTGTGTATATATATATATATATGTTTTTCTCTCTATATATATATATATATTTTTTTTTTCCACTCGTCTTCAGGATCTGAAAATTTTTATTATCAAAGGAAAGAGAAAACTCGTCCCAGGGGAATTTTTATTTTTCTGTCCCAATTGTAACCTGTTTAATAAAGAAAGTGAAAGAAACGGGCAGGTTTTCTTCTGTGCAGTCTTACATTTACAATATTATAATTTTGATGCAAAATTTAACAGAATAAAAAGAAGTTATCCGTAAAGATTTTTTTTCTATTATTTGCTTGATTCTTTCACGGCGAAACAAGAAAAAAAAAAATTAGTTTTTTTCAAATAACAAGAAATCGAAGTTTGGCATTTAATAAAACTTGCGAAATGTATCCGAATCTTGGTTTAACACTATCAATTCACTATTTATACATTCATGTCTGCACTCGGTAAAGATGGACGATTTTATCGTACTACATCCACTGTACGAGTATATATTTTATCCAATAATTGGATCATCTTCGCAATATAATCGTATATGTATAATAATTGGGATCTAGGCGGAATCCCTCGGGGTAGACTTGGTAGGACTTTGCGCGTCCAATTTCTAACAGGGCCTGTAATTTTTAATCCCCTTTGACGCCCCCGTCCCTTCGTCGTATCATTCCACGGGATCTAATATAGCCGAAGTCGCCGCCGCCCGCGCCTTTCTAGACATAACACGGGGAATATCATCACCCTCTTGTGTCGACTGGCCAGCCAGCGGCTGCCAGCCCTTCCGTTTCGTTCCGTTCCGTTCCGTTCCGTTCCTCGACGGCAGTGCATTCACCCCCATGGAATATCGATGCGAATATCTACTGGGTGGTCAGTCAGAAAAGTCAGAAAAACGTATATGGTGAGAAATTTCGAGATTCCTGGAGTGACGTTTAAACGAATTTACGTATTAATATAATTAATTATCACATTTTCGTTTTAAATTTAACAAGTTTCATCATACACTCCAAAATGTTTCTGTATTTTTTCGTACGAAAAAATTTCTGTTTTTTTTTTTATCGCACACCTTTTCGATGTATCGTGTGGTATATGATCTCGGAATTTTGCGAATGAAATGACAAACGCGGAATAAATAATATATGCGGGAGATGAAAATTTCGGAACGATTGTAAACTTGGAGAATATTATTGTTAATTTTTAAGTCGAGGCGATGCTAATTCTAATGTAATGGGTATTAAAAGGTAAAACTCAATCATTCGTTCGCGAAACTGATACTTTCTTTTTACTTCGAAATTGACGAAAAAAGTGCTTGAATAAATTCGACGAGAATAAACAAAAGACAGGTCAAAGGCCGTTAAAAATACTAAAAATAGATATAATAAAATAATGAAACCGAGACGTATAAGTATAGACTCGTAGGTTTTACGCATGTGATGCACTCGAAAATAATACACGTGCGTACAAGAACGTGAAGTGTTTTATGCTCTACATGTAGATACTAAAAAAAAAAGAGAAGAAAAAAAGAAATTAAATAAAAGCACCGCATTACGTTGGTCCTTGTTGAAATTGGCGTTGATGGATAGAGGAATGAATGGATAAGCCTGACTTTGTAAATGCCTGCACCCTTTTACAAGGCAATAGAGCCGACCATTATTCGTGCGCAGAGAAACGTCGTGGTGGAGGACTGGGAATTACATATACGGGCGCCGGCCGCGCCCTCGGGAACAACCTTCTACGTCGCGTTTAACCTGCCTTTTAATTATCCCCGTAGACGGGCGAGGTCCCCGAGGAGTTGTGAAAAAGAGCGAGGAGAAATGGTAAAATAATGAAGGTGGAAGAGAATGACAATGCGGTTGCAAAATTTCAGGGATTTTATTCGAGAAGATTGTCGGTTGAACTGAAGTCGATACATTTTTTTAAATATCATTTCATTATTGCTATTGCTGTTTTGTAAATGAGGCGTGTTTAGGAAAAGGAAAAATTGTTTAAAAAAAAAAATGATGAACAAAACTTAATCATATTTCGAAAAGCCTACTTTTTGAAAGTCGTTCTAAAATTACACAATAATGACTTTTTTCTCTTGATATTTGGAAGAATATTTTCTACAAAGTAAGTTATTATATAGTAGTAATAGTAATTGCAACGGTATTTAAACGTTAATTCATGTGATTATTTTTTTATTTTTTTTAGTATTTTTTACACCGTTTCTCATTTCTCTATAATATTTTTTTTCTCGCTCTCTCTATAATTACATGAAATATTGTAATTATATTACAAAACTCGTTTTTATTAATTTATAATATTTTATTCGTTTCTTCTTACTTTTCGATTACTTGTTCTTGCCAACTTCCAACTTGGTCTCAAAATTTTCGTTTCTTAACAAAGAATTTATGACAAAAATTTGAAGCCAATCGATCGGAGCTGTCGATTCGATAATTGGATTATTGTGTTTTGGGAGCAGTAAAATCAAATACACGATCCAAAAAATATAAATCTCGGTGAAGAACATTAGAATATTAACATGAAGAAAATTTCCATGGATTACATACATCTAATGTAATAAAACGAATAAAAAGTAGGAACGATTTTATTTATTATTTGAGAAATTTCTTTTCTCTTCATTTTACTTTTCGGCTTTTTCATAAATTGTTATCTCCGTCAATTGAAATTGGAAGAATTTAACCTCCAGAAAATATTATCCCATTTAACTCCTGTCACATTCCATTATTAAATACACATACATTATACGGCGGGGGAATCAATTCGCGAATTTGTAACTTCGTTGGCTGCCGGTAATTCAATTTCCCGCTTCTCCAACAACGATCGGCAAATATTGTAGCTTGCACTGTCTACGCAAGCTGAAATAACTTACTCGGAACAATTAACGATGCACTTGCATGTTGTAGTAATGAAGCGATGACAGTGGCAGAGAAATGCAAGCGGGAAAACCGATATTTTATTCCCCGTATATATTATGTATTCCACCTCTTCGACTCATCGTCGTTGACGTTTTTTCACGCGGTACGTTTTCTCATACGTAGAAATTCTGGTCGCGTTCGACGCGCCTTCGTTTCTAACCCACGTCTGTGTAATGTACATACATACGTTCATACGTTTATTCGTTCATTCGTTCGTTCGTTCGTTCATTCATACATACATACATACATACATAGAAGTATCAAGTACAATAATGCAACTGATGCGACAGTAATCCTTGTCATTCGTGCACAGTGTTTCGCAACTGGAGACGCGTTGCTGTGCCATGATTCACGTAGCTACACACATACATGGGCTAAAATTGTCATGCAATGTGTCCGGCATTACATGCTTCCTCAACCTTCGAGGTATGCCGTGGTTTAAAAGGTCTGACACGTTTTTCCTTCCCTCTATGGGGGAAATAAAGTCGTATTTCAATCTACGAATCTGATGCTATAGCAGCCAAACTTGCCGTTTTCAACGAAACAAGGTAAACACATTTGGAAAACCTAGAATTGTCAGGGTGTTTTTTAAATTGTTAATGGAAAAAAGTGGAAGTATCAGTTTTCTATCATGGGAATTAGAAATAATTTTTTGAGGTAACAGGCTTAAACTGACACTTTTTGTACATGCATTATACTTTTCTTCAATTCGAATTGAATTTCAACCTTACATAGAGTTCATAAGCTGAACGATTCAGGCTTTAGTAAATTACCAGAAAACTGGGAAAATGTCTGAGAAAACTATGTTTTAGGTTCTGGAAAACCTGGAAATGTCGTGGAATTTATGTGCAATAATCTAAGTGAATAATGAGGCGTCGAACGTGGTTACGAAATTATTCTATTTCTGACAAGTTTAGTGAATTTCACTGACGATGTAATGATTCCTGGCATAGACTTTACGCCCAGTGTGACAGAAGAATGAATTTTCTTTCTCATATCTTGTACAGAAGAATGTCAACCCTTTGCTGCGCAGGGCGATGGAAAAGATATAGAAGAAATATGTTGTCTGCGACGCACATCCGGTCATCAAAGATAATAAACTCTGGATACAAAAACTTCCCCCATACGTCCGTTGCGTGCTAGCGTGTGGTTGGTTGGATAAAATAAACACCCTGTAACGTGTATGAAGAAATTTTCAGTCTTCCAATTTCCACCACCATGAATCATTATTATTATTATTATTATCGTCACATCAGGGTGGGACGCGAAGTGGGAGGAGGGAGGAGATAAGCACAAGGAAGACCCTGAGAGACCTTCGATTTTGAGTCCTGCCTTACTTTCTTCTTTTCAAATGATATACAATCCGTCCGTTCGTTCGTTTTTTAATTGCTACCACCGGCATCGTGATAACGTCGTGCGACGCGTTTTGCTTGTTGGTTTGGTTACCGGCATGGCAGCAACGGCGATGCACGATGGGGTCGAAAGAAGGAGTTTAGAGAACGAGGAGTGAGAGGTCAGGGCTCCCTTTAATTCGACCGGATATCCTTTTCCACACAAACGAATAACCAAACCAAAGGATGCGCCGTTGCGACGCGCCGCTGATTACAAGCATGTTAGCCAGCCCTTTTTTATAACTTCAAACCGCTGCAGGAATTCTCATTGTGTACGTCTTGTCATCCAAGTTCTTCATATTATGCACTCTCGGAATCTACGTATAATATATAAGCATATATATATGTATGTATGTATATGGGTTTTTATATAAAAGCTCAAATTTAGTTTGAAATTGATTGATTGGGTTTCACAGTATTTGCAGGCTACACAGTCGTTCTCATATTTTCATAAAAGTACTATGTTGTTTCCCCCGTAAGCATTTTAAAACTGAAGGTTACCCCTAAATGTACCCTAAAGGAGTCAATTTCCCCATAAAACTCCTCTATTTTTGTCAATCGGTTACTTTTTTTTTTTTTTTTTTTTTAATATAAACTAAAATGGATTGGAAAAATTAATTTTTTGTTTGAGAAGAATGTTTATACGTCAAACTTGACACAGGAACAAAAAAAAAACTTAGCTGGCTTGAACACTGTAAAGTCTATATTTGGACAAACATTATTGCCACAATTCTTAATGAATTTAAATGAGAAACCTGCTGATGTGAAAAACACGTGCCTGAACTTTGATTCAGCGATTTTCTTGGTAGATATCGTTTGAAAAACGATTTCATATTTTCAACGTTCGTATAATCTATCGGTAGTTAATAGAATATTATACATATAATTCCTAGCCTGAATGAACGTTCAGACTTTGTACCATTTGCCTGATGATAAATCGTGGCTTGTTAATCGGCTTCCTGGTATATTACATTATTCATGCAAATACTAGACCTCTGACTTTTCTATGCTTTATATTATACCAGGGCAATCTTTTGAAACCTGAAAATTAACCGCGCATGCGCGAGTTTTATCGTCAGTTCGTACAGGCTGGCCATCCCGAGTTTTCAGCTGTCAAACTGTTTCTTGCGGCGATGTAGTTGATACGAATTTTCGAGATTAGAATCTCAAATAATTGAGGTAGCGACTCTGAAAGGTTTGGGAAGCATTTGTTATTGGGTCGGAAAGTTGATTAATCAAAGAACGGTCGGAACTTAATGCTTATGCTGTTTGAAAATTCAAACGTACACATTTTTCGTAGGTTGGCCCGCCTGATGGGAATTAAAATCGACTCAACAATCCATAAGTTTGATGTATACAGTATCTTTCTGGTAATGGGACAGCTTAATGAGACAATCTGAATGATGGAAAATTAAGGAGAGTTTAATTAATCGTTATGTTCTTGTGTAACTAGTAGTCAGGTAGTCAAGCTCGAAAGCACGTTTTCAGTAATGCACAATCTGCAGAATTTTAACTCTCCTCGTATCGAACGATCAATATCAGCTACACCATTGAAGTTTGCCAAATGTCTGATTGGAACTGTACTCACTTACCAACTGCTGTTTCTAGAATACAGAAGTGAAACCGAGATTGATGACGTGTGTTCCAAGGTTCGATTACAAAAAAAACGCTTTGCAAATGCAAGAGAAGAGGAGCGTAATATGCAATGTAAACAATTAGAAATAAAAGGAACGATCTAGTTTCGTTATTTCTCAGTGGTGTAAAAATACCGGAAACGAAGTATCGTTTCGCGCAATGAATTATTGCGATTCTTCGTGAAACCGTGTGCGCATGAAAACAACTAAACCGACATTTCATTAACACTTTGCGCGTGATTCATGAAAGTTGACGAGGCGACGGCGCCTCGATGCTTCGAGTCCCATATCATGCTTGGAATATAATGTACGTTGTTTCTCGGTTATTTAGATTCCAGACTTGTGTCACGTATTATTTGACACGGAGACAATTGGCTACCGCAAGTACGCTGTATCATATGGCACCAGGTCCGCTACAGGTTGCAGATGAGTCGGCGTCTATAGTACATTGTTAGTTAGTTTATACACCGTCCGAACACTCGCTCCATGGTTATAATATTCCTCTACATCATAAACCATTCGTCACCTACACTGTCTTCGTCTAAACTATGGAGGGTAGAGGTAAGGAGGACGATTTCCGTTTATAGAAAGTATCCATGAAGTAGAGTACAATTAAGATGGCGTTGCTGTGGTAAAAGTTCCAGAAAATGCCAATCAGATTCAACCCTGTTTTCACGTTTAAAGAAAGCACCAATCAGATTGAATCTTGATTGCTTTCCGGTGACTCGTCGAACCCACTATTTGTCGTTTTTTGGTGGACACTTTTTCAGTTGAAAAATCCATTTCAGATATTTCTTCTTAACTCTATCCTCCATGATCTAGATTGTAACAATACTCGATCTGCGGATTAATTCTCGTTTTCAGGCACCACGTCCAACTCGTAAAACCTGATGCACACAACCATTACGTGACATCAGACAGTTGCCGGTTTGTGAAAACATTTGGTTGTTGTTTTTAATACGGTTTAAAATGTTCAGGTATCGGCTTGATATTTTTATTCCCTTTTCACGCGCTCTTTAATTGTCCCACAGGTGAAAGTGAACGCATATTAAGTGCATGCTGATACGTAATGCTGTTGCACAAAATACGGTCAACAATTCCTAACGTGCAATTTGCACATGTACGTTATTCTTCAAAGTTTGATACGATTTGCTTTTATTCGATAGGTAATTTGAAATTCTCTTAAGGAATGCGGAGGAAGAGGTGACGGTTCGGGCAATATGGTTGGGTTTACATACCGCGGGAAGTTTTGATTCACGCTGCTGCGGGTCAGACGTTGTAAATGACGTAATTTATTTCTTGGATTTAACCGGTGAGAAATGCCATCATCCTGGCGCCAGCATTGCTCACGACGATCGTCAGAGATAAAGAGCAAGGAGTCGACTACGATTATTTGGTTGAATAATTGTGCGATTTCTCATTTAAAAACTGCATACACGTTGCTATTGCGTGATATCGAATTTCACACGAAACTTGAGCATCTATCTTGAATAACGATGCCTTTGTCCTTTGAACAATGTCCGCAATTAGCTTTTCGATATCCAACCTCGATTATCGCTCCGCTATTCATTAGGTCGAGTATAAATTAAACGAGGTCAAGTTTGTCCGACGTGTTCCGGACTACCAGTTTTGCGGTTTAGCGTCCTTCCATCGGAGAACCGCACTCCACTCCTTTTCGTTGCCTATGTCGTTCTTGTTTAACAATATGTTATGGATTGCGATGATGATGAAAACAGGAAGTACCTTAACCGTGGACGCAATTTTATCGTTTCAGCAACTCAAAGATGAGCTGGGAGAAGTTGTCGCTGAAATGGAGGCGATGGAGGGCGGAGGATTGGCTTCGGACGAGACGAAGCCTTCGAACAAGACGAAGCAGACATCCATCGGTCGCAAGAAGTTCAACATGGATCCGAAGAAGGGAATAGAGTACCTGATAGAGCACAACCTCCTGGTTTCAACGCCGGAGGACGTTGCTCAGTTTCTCTACAAGGGCGAGGGACTGAACAAAACCGCGATCGGCGACTACCTCGGTGAACGTCATGACTTCAACGAGAGGGTGCTCAGAGCCTTCGTCGAGCTCCACGACTTCACGGATCTCATACTCGTACAAGCTCTAAGACAGTTTCTATGGTCGTTCAGACTCCCGGGCGAAGCGCAGAAGATCGACCGGATGATGGAATGCTTCGCTCAGCGGTACTGCCAGCTCAATCCAAACATATTCACGAACACCGACACCTGCTACGTTCTCAGCTTTGCCATAATCATGCTCAATACGTCGCTGCACAATCCAAGCGTCAAGGATAAGCCAAGCGTTGAACAATTCATATCCATGAATCGGGGGATCAACAACGGCGGCGATTTACCCAGGGAACTTTTGGTGGTAAGTTTTTCTTTCGCGTACCGTTTGGTTTATGGACAGTTGTTTTGTAGATTGCATTTGTTCTACGCGCGCAGAGATAAATCGTCGTCGCCAAATCGTACCGAAATGAGAAAAACAAGTTGCCGTATTGCAAAGTTTCAACAATTCATGTGTCAGTTTACTTACTCATATTCGAAATACATAATACTATCATCGTTTCTCTAAGAAACGATTAAGCAATTTTTGTGACTCAGCTACCTATATACCTACAGAGCCAAAGTTTAAGTGGTATCACTTGCGTTGCTTCAGGATATGCAATTAGGTGAATATAGATATGTATATATATATATATATTTATACTTTGAAAAGGAAGAGCGGAAAGATCCAATTGGTATTGAGTGCTTCGCTGATTACAGAGTCACGAGCGTCTTGAACGTCTTCGTCGTCGTTTGGATAGCTGGTGAAAAATCTAAATTTAGATTATTTTTTTTGTTTTTTTTTTCAAAGCGAAATTAGACGGTATCTCAAATTTAGCAAAGTCTAAGTGATTTGGATTCTTTCCATCATTTATAACTTCTACGACGCAGTTTTTTTTTTTCCACCCAATTTCGAAAGCCGGCATCTGGTTAAACAGATTTACCACATTTGTTTGATTCTCTTTTCGAATTGAAAATAATTGACGGTTTTCAACCTATCTCGTCTATACGTATATACATGTATTCATAAATGTTTTAAATTCAGGATTTTACGACGCCCTCATGATGAAAGTGTGCTTTTTGCGCAATTTTCACGTATATTTTTCTTTTATCTGCAGACGGTGATGTTGGTTATACCCACGACTGACTTCGCGATTAGGGAACTCGACATTCGGAGATAATCGTTGGATTATTGATTCTTGGTTAGAAAAAAAAAAAATTACATAGCCTTCTTTCATTGATCAATCTCTAATCTACGATGCGAGACTTCAGGTTATATCTTTTAGCGTATAGATAACGGTGTCTGCAAGATTAATATTGCATAATATTCGTCGATAAATGACACGTCAGGGCAATATTATTTCCTTGAATATATATGTATATATATAGTATGGGTAAAGACGACTAAACTTTATTTTCAACAATCATTGCAGAGTTTATACGAGAGCATAAAAACGGAGCCCTTCAAAATTCCCGAGGACGACGGAAACGATTTGATGCACACCTTCTTCAATCCTGACAAGGAGGGATGGCTGTGGAAGCAAGGTAATTTTAACGATTCCCGATCGTTTTAGTGTTTAATCAACAATCGCAGTGTGCATAAATAAGTTTGCTGCAAGATTATTAGTTGCTAATCAGATATTATCATCAGTCAATAATTGTCTCGGTTCATTTCTGATACCGTTTTTATTATACCGCAGCGAAACGTTAATGTTGTTAATTTGAGCGTATTTCACTGCATGCAAAGATTACGATGCTGTGTAATTGCATTTCATCTGGATATTTAAAGTATCACAAATTTAATCACGGCATTCTGTTTGTTCGTGAACTTTTCTCCTTTTTTTTTTCTTTGTCTGTGTAACGCATTGCCTGTTTCGTGTTATAATTGTATACATAAAGATTATTATACTGATGAAAATGGTTTGTCCCTTCTCTGCTGCCCTGACGGAGCCAGCAGGTAAATAATCACGTCTGATGAAACGTTTATTCTTAAATCTATGAATTGTGATATTGTTACAGGCGGAAGATACAAAAGTTGGAAAAGGCGTTGGTTCATACTGAACGACAATTGTCTGTACTACTTTGAGTACACGACCGACAAAGAACCACGAGGGATTATTCCGCTTGAAAATATTCAGGTTCGAGAAATTCAGGATCGTCACAAACCGCACTGTTTCGAGCTTTACGCTGCCGGCTCGGAGTTTATTAAAGCTTGCAAAACCGACAGCGAAGGGAAAGTCGTTGAGGGTGAGGAAAAAAAGAACGGAGTTTATCGTTTTACGTGACTAACTGCGAATTAGTATAAAAATAAAAAAAAACATTTCATACTTTCCTTTGTTCTCTGCTTGCCGATAACTAACGATTGTCTTATTTCTACAGGAAAACACACGGTATATAGGATGTCTGCGGCCACGGACGAGGAAAAGGATGAGTGGATAAAGTGTGTTCGGTGAGTAAATAAATTTTGCTTCTTATCCACGCATGCTTGTGCAATCATTGTGTGATCGGTTGTTTCACGTTGAGTAATTGTTATCCACAACATGGTTTTAAAAATAATTCCATTACCGTGAAAAAACCAGATTTTCTTTGCAAATGTGGTTAGAAAAAACGTCATTTGAACTTGACTTTGTAACGTTCTGAAGTTTGTCAAACGCAATTATACAAATACAGGCCACACGAGCGATAAGGTATTGAGAAAAAATCCAGAACTTTTATACTTGTACTAATCAGAATCGTGTATATTTTTTCCAGGCAAAGCATATCGCATAATCCTTTTTACGATATGCTGGCGGCACGCAAAAAGAAAGCCCAAAAGACGAACGTCCATTCGAAGAGCTAAGCGAACTCTCGGATAAGGAGAAGCCGAGTTGAATCACCTTCAGCTCGGTGTTTGTACAAGACTGTAAAATGTTCGGTACGCTACCAGGATTGGCGTGCTGAACTGACCGCTGCTTTCGGGATCTCATTGCGAATAGCGTATTATCACCGAATGCAGATAATTCCGAATTGTGACGTCGCGCATCGTCACGAAGAACCAGATACTCCACGGAGAGAGAGAAGTGCAGCTGCTCTTTCTTCATTTGCACAGTCTTTTACATCTTTTTTTTTCTTCATTATTGCACGTGGAGATAGGGACAGTTACGATGTCAGGGCATACTGCAGGTTCTCGGTGTTATAAAGAGGGACGGAACGAACGTTTTAACGTTAACCCAGCGATGTTTGTTGCGCGTGGCCAACTCTATAAGCTATAATTCGAATTTTTTCCTCAACCCATTCGTACATTCATTCATTCATTCATTCATTCATTTATTCATTCATCCATTTATTTATTTATTTACTTACATGTATGAAATCGAGTTTTCACGAATTTTATTTTTCTTCATTCGAAGAAAAGGGCATCGTGTACTGAAAGCTATTTTTATTTATTTATTCGGTCGTTTATTATTTATTTAACTTATAATTGTTACGTACACTTGTCGTAGATGTGAAATTCACCAAAGCTAATTCAAGTGAATTTTCGTTATCAAATCGTATTCTCACGTGTTTGAAATCATTTTCAACCCCGTAAACCGGTAAATTGTTGATCGTACATACGTTGAAGAATTAGAATGGAGCGAGTTGGGCGAGGGGTGAAAAATGATTTTAAAACGCCAGAAGAAGGATAAAAATGAAAATATTTTTCGGTAGGTACATGCCGGTGATCGTAATTCTCATGTGTAGTATGTTTTTGTTTGTTTTTTAATTTTTCCTAATTACAGAGTTGGCCAACGAAATTAAGTGATGAAATTCTTGTTCTCTGACATGTGAGTGCAGATTTGCCCCGGTATTTAACTCACACTGAAGACGAATTTTTGTTTCTCGTGAAAAGAAATAAATATATAGATTCGTGTATTCATTCAGTCACGAGTAAATAGATCACTGAACATGTGCTGTAAGAATAAATTGTCGGAAGAAAAAGAGTAAAGTAATAGGCTTATTGCGTTTTTTTTTTTTATTTTGATTTTCTATCCACAACTTTGGATTTACAGCCAAAAACAAATGAATCAAATGAGACAAGGAGAGAGGCAGAAAGAGATTTAGAATGATCATTTAAAATACTGTGTCAAGAATACGTTGATATATACATACTGTATATACGTGATTGTTGCTTGTTTTTATTTTTTTTTTTTTTTTTCGTTTTTCTCGTAACCCCAAAAAGCGCCTTAAAACCTTTATTAACGTAAACATCGAAGCCCTGAACAGGCTTTGAGATGCAAGTTGAATGATGGGATGTTTAAAGTTGTATTTTTAATCGTGTAAAATTGCTTCATTCACTCGATGATGGTTTAGAACATGGAGAGTGTACTGTGAAGGAAGGATAAAACAAAGGACAGAGAGTAACGAAATAGTAAAAAAGTTCGGTCGTTTGCTCGCTCATTCATATCTGTAACGGACCCAGTCCTCCGAGATGATATATTTCTGTTTAATTGTTAATTAAAAAGGTATTAATGAGAGGTGAACACAGCTAAAGCTGTTCACGTAAGCATGAAACGGTCGAAACGAAGCGTGTATATAAATGTGATAGCTGTTTATTTATTTGAACAAATGTATAGGTAGGTAGACATTAGGTACATAACGATGATATTAGTTATGATTTAATTGCAATAATGATAATGATAATATCAATAAATGAATTAATTAATTAACTAAAATAGTTACAAAATACATTACCCACAGTGAATATATCCCTGTACATCGTTGTACAGGCTGTAAGTATGGCTTTGAATGGCCAAAATAGTGACACTAGGATATAGGAATACGCGCTCTCCTTACTAATTACATTTATGTATATTGTATCTACATGCGTTTGCGAAATTATTTAATTTCGGAATTATATATTTATATGTAAATATTATATACACAAACACGCATACCTATAAACGCACGCAAGCTTCACAGCATCAAGTGTGTTTAAAAGAATGCATATATGTAGATATCACAACCTTTATTACCATTTGATAAACTGACAATATACGTGTGTATACATTTTTTAATATACCTCCTATGCAATGTTTTTTTCTTCTTTTATTTTTTTATACGTGCGTTATGTTTGATGAATTTTGTAGCGCTCGATCAGTCAGCTACTTGGGAAATACCTCGGTGATCTGTAACGTTTTTACAGGAATTTTGTTATCAGTTATTCACCTGCGGGTGAATGGAAACGCATCACAGGTCACATGATGGTCTTTTTCTAATCTTCCATCTTTTATAAGTATTTGTAGAAACTAATCCGTCATTCAGGCAGGTATACGTTTTGCGCACGTGTAGTGTGCTCTTGAAATCCAGTTGTTTCAAAGCAAGATTAGAAGATCGATAAGGGAGAAAATTGAAACCTTATATAGACATCGAAAACGCCTTAATACGTGAAAAATTGAATAGTTGATAACCCAGGCTAAAAGATAAAAGAAGAAATATACACAAATGGAGTAGATTTTCTAATTTTCGAACCTGTTTTTACTAGTAAAATTAGTTTAGTGTTTGTATGTATAATGGCGGATTATATGAAATCGGTTTTTGATACCCGTTGATAATAAAAAAAAAAAGACTAGGGGTAAATTGAACTGATCAATACCCGTTCCAGAACGAACTGCACCAATTAAATATTAATGTTTATTCTTCCTTCGTCCCTAGGGTTCCAATCGTGTGGCTACTTTTTTTCTTTTTTGTTGTCTGATACGAAAAAAATAGTACCCATGTCAAGAATCACGTAGCTGGTCGAAATACGAGGTTGAACCTTGAATGCATGTCTCGAAATTTGATTTAAGATTCACTGAAACTAGAAGATACAACTGAAATAGAGGAATAGATATCATTCGCTTTTTACGGGACCATCAACCATTTTTTCCCTGGTATTCAGTCGGGTGATATAATTTGCTATATTATTGTGGCGGTGAAATTTTAAAGGCTATAAAATAGAGTCAAGCTCACGGACTTGCCATAAGACATGTCGTTATGGAAATTCTTTACGTAGTCGTCGCTATGTTCATTTGCGTTTCACTGGTGTTTGTTGACTGTACGATTTGAAACGGTACTATTTATTCCATCGGCAAACTCCCATTTTTATTCGCCGCAATCGTTGAAAGATCAATACAATTTCAATAAGTTATTACTACTGATGAAATCAGGTTTCCATGCATTTTTCTGCGAGACAGCTTTTAGATAATACATAGTATATATAGATGCTTATGTTTTCGACATCGTGCCGAAATGTGATACTAATTGCGATTCTTTCGGAAGTTGGGCTTCATTTCTTACAGTGGTAAGCCTCGGTTTTCACAAGAAATCGTTGACACTCAAGTAATGATATTCTTGCGAAAAAGTTTGAGCTTTGGAATGATGTAGTTCAATCAGAAATTCACATGTATGCAAACAAAGTCGAAACGAATTCATTGCAGAATCAAGGCATCTGTCCAATAATTTCACAGCTTTGATATAATTTAAACATATTGTTGTATATACACAAATGATGAACACAACATGGATCTACTCTATTGACGTGGAATGATTTTTATCTGTTAGGCCTTTAATTGTTACAAAGCACATTGTATAAATTCTGTATTCTATTCCAATAGGTTTTGTATATGTACATGGAGCTGTATATTATTTTTGCTCTCTGACGATTGTATGGATAATAAATTGTGTACTGTTGTAAATCAACCAATTTCTTCGTATTTTCTGAGCTGTAGGTCCCACGCTCTTTTTCGTGGGTTTTCTGAGTTCCTGGGAGTCCATTTAGTCGGGCAAGGGTCAATCAAAGGTGATTGTAGGCGATTTTTTTTTTTTTTTTGATAGTGAGAGAAAGAACGAAGCTTCTTAAAACTTCGAGTGTATTCTAACAAACATTCGAATGGTACGAGCAAAAATTTTTATCATCCAACTGTCGCAGAACGACAGCGTTATTAGCTGACCCGTTAACTGGAGAATACATCTTGAGTCAACGGCTGACCATCAAAGGGCCTAACCACTTGAGTCTGGAATCGGCAGGAAAGATAAAGTGCGTATATCTTGTTTGAAATATAAAAACTAGAATCATTATACATCATATCATATCATCATACATCATATCATCATACATCATATGTCAAACATCATACATCATACATAGTATGAAAGTTCGAAACCAAAGTTCGGATGTTCAGAAAGTGACGTTGCCCGAAATTTTTTTTCTCTTGCTAACCGAAAATCAGCTAATCGGATTCCTCAGTCTGGAAACAACCGCGCAGTAGAGCGGACGTATGAGAATCGCGCTCCACAGATTTCGAGTACCAGGTTCTCTACCTCCTGGATTTTGTGCTCCAGGTCCGCTTCCTGGTGAAACTCGAGTTCCAGGACAAGTGCTCCGTAGTTCTGGCTGTCCAGGTCCTTGATCTGTTGACTTTTGACCTTCAGGACTAATTTTCCGTAGTTCTGGCTGTCCAGGTCCTCCACCTGGTGGATTTTTACATTCAGGAAAAGCGCTCCGTAGTTCTGGATGCGCAGAAATAATAAAATTTATTACTTTATTAATTTATTAATTAATTATATAAATCCTCACACAATATTTTTGAGGTGTTATTATACTGAGAATATTTATTACTATTTAAGGTACAACTCGAGGTGGTTATCGGTGGTTGTTGGAGATGGTTGGCGGTGGTTGGCGGTGGTCGGAGGTGGTCGGAGGTGAACGAGGAAGACGAGGAGAACAAGGTGGACGAGGAGGACGAGGATTTGTGCACGGTGAGTAAAACATTTTTATAATACTTAATGGCAATTGTAATTATATTTCATCTAACAGTACACAGTTTTTTGAGGTGAGCAAATAATCCAATTTATTCTCATTATTCCAGAATCGTGCACTCGTGCATAATTATCATGCCTTTTCATACGTTTATTACCGCATGGTCTACACTGAAAACATTGCGGTGTGTCCAGGGCCTTTCTTCTGAACAATAAACAAAAATGAAAAAGATATTAACACTTTATTCATTTCACGGCATTACATGTATGACGATTCTAGAATAATGAGAATGAATTAGATTTTTTGTCTTATATCGCTAACAGCTACTCATAGAGCTTACAGAAAAGTTTTGTGGAATACGCTGCGAGCGAAGTATCAAAAGTATAGCCGAAAACATAAGATTTTGTTGGTAATTCCTCTGCTGTTGATCCTATATACGCTTTATTAAATGTCTTTTCGGCATTTTTCAGGGTTAGAATTATCTGATTTAAAAAGAGTCCTGCAAAACGATTTTACGACGAAAAGTTTCCAAACTCCGAGAGTCGCAAATTTTTGGCTGATTTTGGGATATGCTGATATCGATTTATTCACACCCAGTATCAACATAATTTTGCAACGAATCAAAACTTACGGCTGAAAAACATGAAAGTTGCACTGGATTTTTAACGAGGTGGATAAGAAAAATCACAAACTCGTAGGGACAAAGTTCCAGTTCCAGTTTATTCAATGTAGTACAAGTGTTCAGGTGTCAGTGTATACTACTTTACCAAGTTTCCAAATACTATGAATCTATTATGTTATACTAGTACATTACACTAATGATTTTATACCAATAATTACTATAATAATATTTTCATTGATATAATTAGTATGTTATTTCTATATAGAATAGATACTGCGATATGTATTGCATTGAGCAGAATATGAACAATGTTGTATAAAATGGTTCTTAATGTTGTTTGTAAGCGCAGTTTGGGTTCCAGTCTGAGTACCTACAATGTTAAAAGCTACAATGCACCTCTGCAGGATTCAAGATGTGTAATGTTGTATTACTATTATATGTAATATTGAATAAATTGAATAACACCTACTGGAATTTATCCGTAATTTTTTCGTATCTTCTCAGGTATTGGTCCCGCGGGGCTCGAAATACCTTTTTGTAATACTAGAGCGATTTTGAAAAGGGCTGGAATAAATTCTTTCATGCACCATTCCGACGTACTTTTGCAAGAGAAATCGATTGGGCGCAGTCCCAATACGCTGCGATCAGCGCATCAAAAGTTACAGCCGAAAAACGAGAACCTGTGTTTTCGACATTTTTCAGCAGGTGCTTTTTCCTCCGTGACTTCTCTCCTGTTGATCCCACGCTGTTTTCGCTGCGTTTTCTGAGTTCCTGGGGGTCCAATTAGTCGGGAAAGGGTCATTTCAATCGAATCTGGGACCAAAAATTTTTCAGCTAAAAAAAAGCAAGGCTGACCCCTTTGCATTTTTGGCGAAAATTTTCGCGATTTTGAAAAGGGCTGGAATAAAGTCTTTCATGCACCATTCCGACGTAATTTTGCGAGAGAAATCGATTGGGCGCAGTCCCAATACGCTGCGATTAACGCATCAAAAGTTACAGCCGAAAAACGAGAACCTGTGTTTTCGACATTTTTCAGCAGGTGCTTTTTCCTTCGTAACTTCTCTCCTGTTGATCCCACGCTGTTTTCGCTGCGTTTTCTGAGTTCCTGGGGGTCCAATTAGTCAGGAAAGGGTCATTTGAATCGAATCTGGGACCAAAAATTTTTCGGCTAAAAAAAAAGCAAGGCTAACCCCTTTGCATTTTTGGCGAAAATTTTCGCGATTTTGAAAAGGGCTGGAATAAAGACTTTCATGCACCATTCCGACGTGATTTTGCGAGAGAAATCGATTGGGCGCAGTCCCAATACGCTGCGATCAACGCATCAAAAGTTACAGCCGAAAAACGAGAACCTGTGTTTTCGACATTTTTCAGCAGGTGCTTTTTCCTCCGTAACTTCTCTCCTGTTGATCCCACGCTGTTTTCGCTGCGTTTTCTGAGTTCCTGGGGGTCCAATTAGTCAGGAAAGGGTCATTTGAATCGAATCTGGGACCAAAAATTTTTCGGCTAAAAAAAAAGCAAGGCTAACCCCTTTGCATTTTTGGCGAAAATTTTCGCGATTTTGAAAAGGGCTGGAATAAAGTCTTTCATGCACCATTCCGACGTAATTTTGCGAGAGAAATCGATTGGGCGCAGTCCTAATACGCTGCGATCAACGCATCAAAAGTTACAGCCGAAAAACGAGAACCTGTGTTTTCGACATTTTTCAGCAGGTGCTTTTTCCTTCGTAACTTCTCTCCTGTTGATCCCACGCTGTTTTCGCTGCGTTTTCTGAGTTCCTGGGGGTCCGATTAGTCAGGAAAGGGTCATTTAAATCGAATCTGGGACCAAAAATTTTTCGGACGAAAAATGAAAAAAAAGCAAGGCTAACCCCTTTGCATTTTTGGCGAAAATTTTCGCGATTTTGAAAAGGGCTGGAATAAAGTCTTTCATGCACCATTCCGACGTAATTTTGCGAGAGAAATCGATTGGGCGCAGTCCCAATACGCTGCGATCAACGCATCAAAAGTTACAGCCGAAAAACGAGAACCTGTGTTTTCGACATTTTTCAGCAGGTGCTTTTTCCTCCGTAACTTCTCTCCTGTTGATCCCACGCTGTTTTCGCTGCGTTTTCTGAGTTCCTGGGGGTCCAATTAGTCAGGAAAGGGTCATTTGAATCGAATCTGGGACCAAAAATTTTTCAGCTAAAAAAAAAGCAAGGCTAACCCCTTTGCATTTTTGGCAAAAATTTTCGCGATTTTGAAAAGGGCTGGAATAAAGTCTTTCATGCACCATTCCGACGTAATTTTGCGAGAGAAATCGATTGGGCGCAGTCCCAATACGCTGCGATCAACGCATCAAAAGTTACAGCCGAAAAACGAGAACCTGTGTTTTCGACATTTTTCAGCAGGTGCTTTTTCCTCCGTAACTTCTCTCCTGTTGATCCCACGCTGTTTTCGCTGCGTTTTCTGAGTTCCTGGGGGTCCAATTAGTCAGGAAAGGGTCATTTGAATCGAATCTGGGACCAAAAATTTTTCAGCTAAAAAAAAAGCAAGGCTAACCCCTTTGCATTTTTGGCAAAAATTTTCGCGATTTTGAAAAGGGCTGGAATAAAGACTTTCATGCACCATTCCGACGTGATTTTGCGAGAGAAATCGATTGGGCGCAGTCCCAATACGCTGCGATCAACGCATCAAAAGTTACAGCCGAAAAACGAGAACCTGTGTTTTCGACATTTTTCAGCAGGTGCTTTTTCCTCCGTAACTTCTCTCCTGTTGATCCCACGCTGTTTTCGCTGCGTTTTCTGAGTTCCTGGGGGTCCAATTAGTCAGGAAAGGGTCATTTGAATCGAATCTGGGACCAAAAATTTTTCAGCTAAAAAAAAAGCAAGGCTAACCCCTTTGCATTTTTGGCAAAAATTTTCGCGATTTTGAAAAGGGCTGGAATAAAGACTTTCATGCACCATTCCGACGTGATTTTGCGAGAGAAATCGATTGGGCGCAGTCCCAATACGCTGCGATCAACGCATCAAAAGTTACAGCCGAAAAACGAGAACCTGTGTTTTCGACATTTTTCAGCAGGTGCTTTTTCCTCCGTAACTTCTCTCCTGTTGATCCCACGCTGTTTTCGCTGCGTTTTCTGAGTTCCTGGGGGTCCGATTAGTCAGGAAAGGGTCATTTAAATCGAATCTGGGACCAAAAATTTTTCGGACGAAAAATGAAAAAAAAGCAAGGCTAACCCCTTTGCATTTTTGGCGAAAATTTTCGCGATTTTGAACAGGGCTGGAATAAAGTCTTTCACGCACCATTCCGACGTAATTTTGCGAGAGAAATCGATTGGGCGCAGTCCCAATACGCTGCGATCAACGCATCAAAAGTTACAGCCGAAAAACGAGGACCTGTGTTTTCGACATTTTTCAGCAGGTGCTTTTTCCTTCGTAACTTCTCTCCTGTTGATCCCACGCTGTTTTCGCTGCGTTTTCTGAGTTCCTGGGGGTCCAATTAGTCAGGAAAGGGTCATTTGAATCGAATCTGGGACCAAAAATTTTTCAGCTAAAAAAAAAGCAAGGCTAACCCCTTTGCATTTTTGGCGAAAATTTTCGCGATTTTAAAAAGGGCTGGAATAAAGTCTTTCATGCACCATTCCGACGTAATTTTGCGAGAGAAATCGATTGGGCGCAGTCCCAATACGCTGCGATCAACGCATCAAAAGTTACAGCCGAAAAACGAGAACCTGTGTTTTCGACATTTTTCAGCAGGTGCTTTTTCCTCCGTAACTTCTCTCCTGTTGATCCCACGCTGTTTTCGCTGCGTTTTCTGAGTTCCTGGGGGTCCAATTAGTCAGGAAAGGGTCATTTGAATCGAATCTGGGACCAAAAATTTTTCAGCTAAAAAAAAAGCAAGGCTAACCCCTTTGCATTTTTGGCAAAAATTTTCGCGATTTTAAAAAGGGCTGGAATAAAGACTTTCATGCACCATTCCGACGTGATTTTGCGAGAGAAATCGATTGGGCGCAGTCCCAATACGCTGCGATCAACGCATCAAAAGTTACAGCCGAAAAACGAGAACCTGTGTTTTCGACATTTTTCAGCAGGTGCTTTTTCCTCCGTAACTTCTCTCCTGTTGATCCCACGCTGTTTTCGCTGCGTTTTCTGAGTTCCTGGGGGTCCAATTAGTCAGGAAAGGGTCATTTGAATCGAATCTGGGACCAAAAATTTTTCGGCTAAAAAAAAAGCAAGGCTAACCCCTTTGCATTTTTGGCGAAAATTTTCGCGATTTTGAAAAGGGCTGGAATAAAGTCTTTCATGCACCATTCCGACGTAATTTTGCGAGAGAAATCGATTGGGCGCAGTCCTAATACGCTGCGATCAACGCATCAAAAGTTACAGCCGAAAAACGAGAACCTGTGTTTTCGACATTTTTCAGCAGGTGCTTTTTCCTTCGTAACTTCTCTCCTGTTGATCCCACGCTGTTTTCGCTGCGTTTTCTGAGTTCCTGGGGGTCCGATTAGTCAGGAAAGGGTCATTTAAATCGAATCTGGGACCAAAAATTTTTCGGACGAAAAATGAAAAAAAAGCAAGGCTAACCCCTTTGCATTTTTGGGGAAAATTTTCGCGATTTTGAAAAGGGCTGGAATAAAGTCTTTCATGCACCATTCCGACGTAATTTTGCGAGAGAAATCGATTGGGCGCAGTCCGAATACGCTGCGATCAACGCATCAAAAGTTACAGCCGAAAAACGAGAACCTGTGTTTTCGACATTTTTCAGCAGGTGCTTTTTCCTTCGTAACTTCTCTCCTGTTGATCCCACGCTGTTTTCGCTGCGTTTTCTGAGTTCCTGGGGGTCCGATTAGTCAGGAAAGGGTCATTTAAATCGAATCTGGGACCAAAAATTTTTCGGACGAAAAATGAAAAAAAAGCAAGGCTAACCCCTTTGCATTTTTGGCGAAAATTTTCGCGATTTTGAAAAGGGCTGGAATAAAGTCTTTCATGCACCATTCCGACGTAATTTTGCGAGAGAAATCGATTGGGCGCAGTCCCAATACGCTGCGATCAACGCATCAAAAGTTACAGCCGAAAAACGAGAACCTGTGTTTTCGACATTTTTCAGCAGGTGCTTTTTCCTTCGTAACTTCTCTCCTGTTGATCCCACGCTGTTTTCGCTGCGTTTTCTGAGTTCCTGGGGGTCCAATCAGTCAGGAAAGGGTCATTTGAATCGAATCTGGGACCAAAAATTTTTCAGTTAAAAAAAAAGCAAGGCTAACCCCTTTGCATTTTTGGCAAAAATTTTCGCGATTTTGAAAAGGGCTGGAATAAAGTCTTTCATGCACCATTCCGACGTAATTTTGCGAGAGAAATCGATTGGGCGCAGTCCCAATACGCTGCGATCAACGCATCAAAAGTTACAGCCGAAAAACGAGAACCTGTGTTTTCGACATTTTTCAGCAGGTGCTTTTTCCTCCGTAACTTCTCTCCTGTTGATCCCACGCTGTTTTCGCTGCGTTTTCTGAGTTCCTGGGGGTCCAATTAGTCAGGAAAGGGTCATTTGAATCGAATCTGGGACCAAAAATTTTTCAGCTAAAAAAAAAGCAAGGCTAACCCCTTTGCATTTTTGGCAAAAATTTTCGCGATTTTGAAAAGGGCTGGAATAAAGACTTTCATGCACCATTCCGACGTGATTTTGCGAGAGAAATCGATTGGGCGCAGTCCCAATACGCTGCGATCAACGCATCAAAAGTTACAGCCGAAAAACGAGAACCTGTGTTTTCGACATTTTTCAGCAGGTGCTTTTTCCTCCGTAACTTCTCTCCTGTTGATCCCACGCTGTTTTCGCTGCGTTTTCTGAGTTCCTGGGGGTCCAATTAGTCAGGAAAGGGTCATTTGAATCGAATCTGGGACCAAAAATTTTTCGGCTAAAAAAAAAGCAAGGCTAACCCCTTTGCATTTTTGGCGAAAATTTTCGCGATTTTAAAAAGGGCTGGAATAAAGTCTTTCATGCACCATTCCGACGTAATTTTGCGAGAGAAATCGATTGGGCGCAGTCCCAATACGCTGCGATCAACGCATCAAAAGTTACAGCCGAAAAACGAGAACCTGTGTTTTCGACATTTTTCAGCAGGTGCTTTTTCCTTCGTAACTTCTCTCCTGTTGATCCCACGCTGTTTTCGCTGCGTTTTCTGAGTTCCTGGGGGTCCAATCAGTCAGGAAAGGGTCATTTGAATCGAATCTGGGACCAAAAATTTTTCAGTTAAAAAAAAAGCAAGGCTAACCCCTTTGCATTTTTGGCAAAAATTTTCGCGATTTTGAAAAGGGCTGGAATAAAGTCTTTCATGCACCATTCCGACGTAATTTTGCGAGAGAAATCGATTGGGCGCAGTCCCAATACGCTGCGATCAACGCATCAAAAGTTACAGCCGAAAAACGAGAACCTGTGTTTTCGACATTTTTCAGCAGGTGCTTTTTCCTCCGTAACTTCTCTCCTGTTGATCCCACGCTGTTTTCGCTGCGTTTTCTGAGTTCCTGGGGGTCCAATTAGTCAGGAAAGGGTCATTTGAATCGAATCTGGGACCAAAAATTTTTCAGCTAAAAAAAAAGCAAGGCTAACCCCTTTGCATTTTTGGCAAAAATTTTCGCGATTTTGAAAAGGGCTGGAATAAAGACTTTCATGCACCATTCCGACGTGATTTTGCGAGAGAAATCGATTGGGCGCAGTCCCAATACGCTGCGATCAACGCATCAAAAGTTACAGCCGAAAAACGAGAACCTGTGTTTTCGACATTTTTCAGCAGGTGCTTTTTCCTCCGTAACTTCTCTCCTGTTGATCCCACGCTGTTTTCGCTGCGTTTTCTGAGTTCCTGGGGGTCCAATTAGTCAGGAAAGGGTCATTTGAATCGAATCTGGGACCAAAAATTTTTCGGCTAAAAAAAAAGCAAGGCTAACCCCTTTGCATTTTTGGCGAAAATTTTCGCGATTTTAAAAAGGGCTGGAATAAAGTCTTTCATGCACCATTCCGACGTAATTTTGCGAGAGAAATCGATTGGGCGCAGTCCCAATACGCTGCGATCAACGCATCAAAAGTTACAGCCGAAAAACGAGGACCTGTGTTTTCGACATTTTTCAGCAGGTGCTTTTTCCTTCGTAACTTCTCTCCTGTTGATCCCACGCTGTTTTCGCTGCGTTTTCTGAGTTCCTGGGGGTCCGATTAGTCAGGAAAGGGTCATTTAAATCGAATCTGGGACCAAAAATTTTTCGGACGAAAAATGAAAAAAAAGCAAGGCTAACCCCTTTGCATTTTTGGCGAAAATTTTCGCGATTTTGAAAAGGGCTGGAATAAAGTCTTTCATGCACCATTCCGACGTAATTTTGCGAGAGAAATCGATTGGGCGCAGTCCCAATACGCTGCGATCAACGCATCAAAAGTTACAGCCGAAAAACGAGGACCTGTGTTTTCGACATTTTTCAGCAGGTGCTTTTTCCTTCGTAACTTCTCTCCTGTTGATCCCACGCTGTTTTCGCTGCGTTTTCTGAGTTCCTGGGGGTCCAATTAGTCAGGAAAGGGTCATTTGAATCGAATCTGGGACCAAAAATTTTTCGGCTAAAAAAAAAGCAAGGCTAACCCCTTTGCATTTTTGGCGAAAATTTTCGCGATTTTGAACAGGGCTGGAATAAAGTCTTTCATGCACCATTCCGACGTAATTTTGCGAGAGAAATCGATTGGGCGCAGTCCCAATACGCTGCGATCAACGCATCAAAAGTTACAGCCGAAAAACGAGAACCTGTGTTTTCGACATTTTTCAGCAGGTGCTTTTTCCTCCGTAACTTCTCTCCTGTTGATCCCACGCTGTTTTCGCTGCGTTTTCTGAGTTCCTGGGGGTCCAATTAGTCAGGAAAGGGTCATTTGAATCGAATCTGGGACCAAAAATTTTTCAGCTAAAAAAAAAGCAAGGCTAACCCCTTTGCATTTTTGGCAAAAATTTTCGCGATTTTGAAAAGGGCTGGAATAAAGTCTTTCATGCACCATTCCGACGTAATTTTGCGAGAGAAATCGATTGGGCGCAGTCCCAATACGCTGCGATCAACGCATCAAAAGTTACAGCCGAAAAACGAGAACCTGTGTTTTCGACATTTTTCAGCAGGTGCTTTTTCCTCCGTAACTTCTCTCCTGTTGATCCCACGCTGTTTTCGCTGCGTTTTCTGAGTTCCTGGGGGTCCAATTAGTCAGGAAAGGGTCATTTGAATCGAATCTGGGACCAAAAATTTTTCAGCTAAAAAAAAAGCAAGGCTAACCCCTTTGCATTTTTGGCAAAAATTTTCGCGATTTTGAAAAGGGCTGGAATAAAGACTTTCATGCACCATTCCGACGTGATTTTGCGAGAGAAATCGATTGGGCGCAGTCCCAATACGCTGCGATCAACGCATCAAAAGTTACAGCCGAAAAACGAGGACCTGTGTTTTCGACATTTTTCAGCAGGTGCTTTTTCCTTCGTAACTTCTCTCCTGTTGATCCCACGCTGTTTTCGCTGCGTTTTCTGAGTTCCTGGGGGTCCGATTAGTCAGGAAAGGGTCATTTAAATCGAATCTGGGACCAAAAATTTTTCGGACGAAAAATGAAAAAAAAGCAAGGCTAACCCCTTTGCATTTTTGGCGAAAATTTTCGCGATTTTGAAAAGGGCTGGAATAAAGTCTTTCATGCACCATTCCGACGTAATTTTGCGAGAGAAATCGATTGGGCGCAGTCCCAATACGCTGCGATCAACGCATCAAAAGTTACAGCCGAAAAACGAGGACCTGTGTTTTCGACATTTTTCAGCAGGTGCTTTTTCCTTCGTAACTTCTCTCCTGTTGATCCCACGCTGTTTTCGCTGCGTTTTCTGAGTTCCTGGGGGTCCAATTAGTCAGGAAAGGGTCATTTGAATCGAATCTGGGACCAAAAATTTTTCGGCTAAAAAAAAAGCAAGGCTAACCCCTTTGCATTTTTGGCGAAAATTTTCGCGATTTTGAACAGGGCTGGAATAAAGTCTTTCATGCACCATTCCGACGTAATTTTGCGAGAGAAATCGATTGGGCGCAGTCCCAATACGCTGCGATCAACGCATCAAAAGTTACAGCCGAAAAACGAGAACCTGTGTTTTCGACATTTTTCAGCAGGTGCTTTTTCCTCCGTAACTTCTCTCCTGTTGATCCCACGCTGTTTTCGCTGCGTTTTCTGAGTTCCTGGGGGTCCAATTAGTCAGGAAAGGGTCATTTGAATCGAATCTGGGACCAAAAATTTTTCAGCTAAAAAAAAAGCAAGGCTAACCCCTTTGCATTTTTGGCAAAAATTTTCGCGATTTTGAAAAGGGCTGGAATAAAGACTTTCATGCACCATTCCGACGTGATTTTGCGAGAGAAATCGATTGGGCGCAGTCCCAATACGCTGCGATCAACGCATCAAAAGTTACAGCCGAAAAACGAGAACCTGTGTTTTCGACATTTTTCAGCAGGTGCTTTTTCCTCCGTAACTTCTCTCCTGTTGATCCCACGCTGTTTTCGCTGCGTTTTCTGAGTTCCTGGGGGTCCAATTAGTCAGGAAAGGGTCATTTGAATCGAATCTGGGACCAAAAATTTTTCAGCTAAAAAAAAAGCAAGGCTAACCCCTTTGCATTTTTGGCAAAAATTTTCGCGATTTTGAAAAGGGCTGGAATAAAGACTTTCATGCACCATTCCGACGTGATTTTGCGAGAGAAATCGATTGGGCGCAGTCCCAATACGCTGCGATCAACGCATCAAAAGTTACAGCCGAAAAACGAGAACCTGTGTTTTCGACATTTTTCAGCAGGTGCTTTTTCCTCCGTAACTTCTCTCCTGTTGATCCCACGCTGTTTTCGCTGCGTTTTCTGAGTTCCTGGGGGTCCGATTAGTCAGGAGAGGGTCATTTAAATCGAATCTGGGACCAAAAATTTTTCGGACGAAAAATGAAAAAAAAGCAAGGCTAACCCCTTTGCATTTTTGGCGAAAATTTTCGCGATTTTGAACAGGGCTGGAATAAAGTCTTTCATGCACCATTCCGACGTAATTTTGCGAGAGAAATCGATTCGGCGCAGTCCCAATACGCTGCGATCAACGCATCAAAAGTTACAGCCGAAAAACGAGGACCTGTGTTTTCGACATTTTTCAGCAGGTGCTTTTTCCTTCGTAACTTCTCTCCTGTTGATCCCACGCTGTTTTCGCTGCGTTTTCTGAGTTCCTGGGGGTCCAATTAGTCAGGAAAGGGTCATTTGAATCGAATCTGGGACCAAAAATTTTTCAGCTAAAAAAAAAGCAAGGCTAACCCCTTTGCATTTTTGGCGAAAATTTTCGCGATTTTAAAAAGGGCTGGAATAAAGTCTTTCATGCACCATTCCGACGTAATTTTGCGAGAGAAATCGATTGGGCGCAGTCCCAATACGCTGCGATCAACGCATCAAAAGTTACAGCCGAAAAACGAGAACCTGTGTTTTCGACATTTTTCAGCAGGTGCTTTTTCCTCCGTAACTTCTCTCCTGTTGATCCCACGCTGTTTTCGCTGCGTTTTCTGAGTTCCTGGGGGTCCAATTAGTCAGGAAAGGGTCATTTGAATCGAATCTGGGACCAAAAATTTTTCAGCTAAAAAAAAAGCAAGGCTAACCCCTTTGCATTTTTGGCAAAAATTTTCGCGATTTTGAAAAGGGCTGGAATAAAGACTTTCATGCACCATTCCGACGTGATTTTGCGAGAGAAATCGATTGGGCGCAGTCCCAATACGCTGCGATCAACGCATCAAAAGTTACAGCCGAAAAACGAGAACCTGTGTTTTCGACATTTTTCAGCAGGTGCTTTTTCCTCCGTAACTTCTCTCCTGTTGATCCCACGCTGTTTTCGCTGCGTTTTCTGAGTTCCTGGGGGTCCAATTAGTCAGGAAAGGGTCATTTGAATCGAATCTGGGACCAAAAATTTTTCGGCTAAAAAAAAAGCAAGGCTAACCCCTTTGCATTTTTGGCGAAAATTTTCGCGATTTTGAAAAGGGCTGGAATAAAGTCTTTCATGCACCATTCCGACGTAATTTTGCGAGAGAAATCGATTGGGCGCAGTCCTAATACGCTGCGATCAACGCATCAAAAGTTACAGCCGAAAAACGAGAACCTGTGTTTTCGACATTTTTCAGCAGGTGCTTTTTCCTTCGTAACTTCTCTCCTGTTGATCCCACGCTGTTTTCGCTGCGTTTTCTGAGTTCCTGGGGGTCCGATTAGTCAGGAAAGGGTCATTTAAATCGAATCTGGGACCAAAAATTTTTCGGACGAAAAATGAAAAAAAAGCAAGGCTAACCCCTTTGCATTTTTGGGGAAAATTTTCGCGATTTTGAAAAGGGCTGGAATAAAGTCTTTCATGCACCATTCCGACGTAATTTTGCGAGAGAAATCGATTGGGCGCAGTCCGAATACGCTGCGATCAACGCATCAAAAGTTACAGCCGAAAAACGAGAACCTGTGTTTTCGACATTTTTCAGCAGGTGCTTTTTCCTTCGTAACTTCTCTCCTGTTGATCCCACGCTGTTTTCGCTGCGTTTTCTGAGTTCCTGGGGGTCCAATCAGTCAGGAAAGGGTCATTTGAATCGAATCTGGGACCAAAAATTTTTCAGTTAAAAAAAAAGCAAGGCTAACCCCTTTGCATTTTTGGCAAAAATTTTCGCGATTTTGAAAAGGGCTGGAATAAAGTCTTTCATGCACCATTCCGACGTAATTTTGCGAGAGAAATCGATTGGGCGCAGTCCCAATACGCTGCGATCAACGCATCAAAAGTTACAGCCGAAAAACGAGAACCTGTGTTTTCGACATTTTTCAGCAGGTGCTTTTTCCTCCGTAACTTCTCTCCTGTTGATCCCACGCTGTTTTCGCTGCGTTTTCTGAGTTCCTGGGGGTCCAATTAGTCAGGAAAGGGTCATTTGAATCGAATCTGGGACCAAAAATTTTTCAGCTAAAAAAAAAGCAAGGCTAACCCCTTTGCATTTTTGGCAAAAATTTTCGCGATTTTGAAAAGGGCTGGAATAAAGACTTTCATGCACCATTCCGACGTGATTTTGCGAGAGAAATCGATTGGGCGCAGTCCCAATACGCTGCGATCAACGCATCAAAAGTTACAGCCGAAAAACGAGAACCTGTGTTTTCGACATTTTTCAGCAGGTGCTTTTTCCTCCGTAACTTCTCTCCTGTTGATCCCACGCTGTTTTCGCTGCGTTTTCTGAGTTCCTGGGGGTCCAATTAGTCAGGAAAGGGTCATTTGAATCGAATCTGGGACCAAAAATTTTTCGGCTAAAAAAAAAGCAAGGCTAACCCCTTTGCATTTTTGGCGAAAATTTTCGCGATTTTAAAAAGGGCTGGAATAAAGTCTTTCATGCACCATTCCGACGTAATTTTGCGAGAGAAATCGATTGGGCGCAGTCCTAATACGCTGCGATCAACGCATCAAAAGTTACAGCCGAAAAACGAGAACCTGTGTTTTCGACATTTTTCAGCAGGTGCTTTTTCCTTCGTAACTTCTCTCCTGTTGATCCCACGCTGTTTTCGCTGCGTTTTCTGAGTTCCTGGGGGTCCGATTAGTCAGGAAAGGGTCATTTAAATCGAATCTGGGACCAAAAATTTTTCGGACGAAAAATGAAAAAAAAGCAAGGCTAACCCCTTTGCATTTTTGGCGAAAATTTTCGCGATTTTGAAAAGGGCTGGAATAAAGTCTTTCATGCACCATTCCGACGTAATTTTGCGAGAGAAATCGATTGGGCGCAGTCCCAATACGCTGCGATCAACGCATCAAAAGTTACAGCCGAAAAACGAGGACCTGTGTTTTCGACATTTTTCAGCAGGTGCTTTTTCCTTCGTAACTTCTCTCCTGTTGATCCCACGCTGTTTTCGCTGCGTTTTCTGAGTTCCTGGGGGTCCAATTAGTCAGGAAAGGGTCATTTGAATCGAATCTGGGACCAAAAATTTTTCGGCTAAAAAAAAAGCAAGGCTAACCCCTTTGCATTTTTGGCGAAAATTTTCGCGATTTTGAACAGGGCTGGAATAAAGTCTTTCATGCACCATTCCGACGTAATTTTGCGAGAGAAATCGATTGGGCGCAGTCCTAATACGCTGCGATCAACGCATCAAAAGTTACAGCCGAAAAACGAGAACCTGTGTTTTCGACATTTTTCAGCAGGTGCTTTTTCCTTCGTAACTTCTCTCCTGTTGATCCCACGCTGTTTTCGCTGCGTTTTCTGAGTTCCTGGGGGTCCAATCAGTCAGGAAAGGGTCATTTGAATCGAATCTGGGACCAAAAATTTTTCGGCTAAAAAATGAAAAAAAAGCAAGGCTAACCCCTTTGCATTTTTGGCGAAAATTTTCGCGATTTTGAAAAGTGCTGGAATAAATTCTTTGATGCACCATTCCGACGTAATCTTGCGAGAGAAATCGATTGGGCGCAGTCCCAATACGCTGCGATCAACGAATCAGAAGTTACAGCCGAAAAACGAGAACTTGTATTTTCGACATTTTTCAGCCGGTGCTTTTTCCTTCGTAACTTCTCTCCTGTTGATCCCACGCTGTTTTTGCTGCGTTTTCTGGGTTCCTGGGGGTCCAATCAGTCAGGAAAGGGTCATTTAAATCGAATCTGGGACCAAAAATTTTTCGGCCAAAAAAAAGCAAGGCTAAAACCTTAGCATTTTTGGCGAAAATTCTCGCGATTTTGAAAAGTGCTGGAATAAATTCTTTCACGCACCATTCCGCCGTAATTTTGCGAGAGAAATCGATTAGGCGTAGTCCCAATACGCTGCGATCAACGCATCAAAAGTTACAGCCGAAAAACGAGAACCTGTGTTTTTGACATTTTTCAGCAGGTGCTTTTTCCTTCGTAACTTCTCTCCTGTTGATCCCACGCTGTTTTCGCTCCGTTTTCTGAGTTCCTGGGGGTCCAATCAGTCAGGAAAGGGTCATTTGAATCGAATCTGGGACCAAAAATTTTTCGGCTAAAAAAAAAGCAAGGCTAACCCCTTTGCATTTTTGGCGAAAATTTTCGCGATTTTGAAAAGGGCTGGAATAAGGTCTTTCATGCACCATTCCGACGTAATTTTGCGAGAGAAATCGATTGGGCGCAGTCCCAATACGCTGCGATCAACGCATCAAAAGTTACAGCCGAAAACGAGAACCTGTGTTTTCGACATTTTTCAGCAGGTGCTTTTTCCTTCGTAACTTCTCTGATGTTGATCCCACGCTGTTTTCGCTGCGTTTTCTGAGTTCCTGGGGGTCCAATTAGTCAGGAAAGGGTCATTTGAATCGAATCTGGGACCAAAAATTTTTCGGCTAAAAAAAAAGCAAGGCTAACCCCTTTGCATTTTTGGCGAAAATTTTCGCGATTTTGAAAAGGGCTGGAATAAATTCTTTCACGCACCATTCCGACGTAATTTTGCGAGAGAAATCGATTGAGCGCAGTCCCAATACGCTGCGATCAACGCATCAAAAATTGCAGCCGAAAAACGAGAACCTGTGTTTTCGACATTTTTCAGCAGGTGCTTTTTCCTTCGTAACTTCTCTCCTGTTGATCCCACGCTGTTTTCGCTGCGTTTTCTGAGTTCCTTGGGGTCCAATTAGTCAGGAAAGTCCTACCGGTAAGTACAGAAATCGTTGATACCACACCGGCAAACAACCATCGACTTCTGCTCTGCATCGACTTAAGTTAACGTCATCGACAAACATCGACCACTCATCTTTTCGACTCTTGGCTCGCCAATGTCATGTCCGTGATCGTCTCAGTATTCCATTTTCGTTATCAGGAACGTCGGGAAGTGGGTCACGCTACTATTAGTTCCCAAAAATAAAAGTACAATTTCCTTAAAACTGTAAGGAACGTCACAATCTTCTGGAAAGTTCGAATCCTAACAAGCAGATAGGCTTGGTAATTAGAATGTAATGACCGATCGACACGTAATTGACACAAGTTGAGACGCATTTTGTAACTATCTGTCATTATCACGTGGCCCAAGCGCGCTTACGTTTGACATTGAACAAAATAATTGACAGCACACATCAAGTACCTCGTCATGACAACCAATTTATCTTGTCTTACTTGTCTTCTGCGTAAAAGTGCCGTAACAAAATTCCACAGTGATGCTCGATTAATATTTACTCGAAACTGTCACACTGTCGACAAGAAAGATGCCCTTAAAGAAATCCTGTCAGATGTGGAAGAAAATGGAAAGATTGAGGATTTGACAGAGCCGACAACGTGCTGCATGTCTGGCTGTGTCAACTGTGTTTGGATTCAATATGCTGAAAAATTGAGTAAGTCTCTGGAGGAAAGTAACGAGGATTTGCAGAAAATAATAATGGATAAGGTACAGGATCCGAACATGCGAGCGTTTCTTACAATGGAGATGCGTGTTAGAAAACTTATACCGTGACGATACTTCGTCACAGCTTTAGATAGAATATAATAATGGTGTAAATAAACTAGTAAAATTTTTTTATTTTTATTAGCTACATGGAATACTAAATAATATGGTTGTAAATAGTAAAAAATAATATATACAACCTCAGAGTTACCAATCTATCTGGGAATGAGATTATAATGTCAGTCTAAGCAAACTCTAGCTCTGCAACTGTTCAATGTAATTATAATGCATTAGATAGTAACTACATGATAATCCATGTTATATCGCCAATTCGTACCTGAATAGATTGTCTGTAAGACTTTTATTTTACAAATTATGTATCGTTAATTTATAGACAGAGACGAATGAACATAAGAAAGTAGCGCTATATAAGTTTAAAATACTCGAGAAGCTAGAAGATACAGCAGGATTGTCATAATATTCGTAATATGTACAATTACCAGCAGCAATAAAGTTTATATGAATATTAAATTAAATAATTTTACCATCTTTGAAACTTCGTTCTTAGCTCCCCTAAAAATTTATTGATCATAAAGAAATTGGATAATAAATGTGATTCCCTAAATAATCGTTATAATTAGATATTAACTAATAATTATATGCATCTATGATAGCTAGTTAAATTGTACTGCTGGATTCTGTTCATTATATGTTGAGTAAGTTTGGTGTCAATTAATTATTTGGGGTATCAGGTATGTAATATCTTCAATTGTAGTGGTAGAAAAAAGTAATTAACACAATAGATGGTAACATTTATTTGCATTTTGGAATAATACGGGTTTTTTTTTTCTTATAATAAATACGTACAGAATATCATGATTATTTTCAACTAAATACGCACTTAGGTAACTATTACGAACAAATAAATTAAATCAATCGAGGATTAAATACATTCAGCGCTTTTGTCATTCTTGTTCTTTAGTTGATCTTTTGTACAAAAAATGTATTAGGTGCACGCACTGTGGTATTGCTTCATGTACTTTTGTAATAATATGGCAGGTTGCGTGCTCATCTAATTTAGATTTAACCATATACTTATAATATAGGAATTAAACAGTTACTATAGACAATGTGTATAGTACATAAATCGAATTTTAAATAGCAATAAGAAAAATTATTACGTAAGAAATATAACGGAAACTCCCTATATACCCTTGCTCGGTGTGTTGATTGGTAGTTAATAATACTAACAAATGAGGTAAATTTCATAGACCAACAGTTTCTATTTCTCTATTTCTCTCTTAAGTTCACTAGTATGATTTCTCGCAATTTATTACTTTATCACATCTTGAGAAAACTTTTTCATGCTATTTATTCCTCCTTTTACACTAAACTTTGGCTAAAATCAAGCAAGTAAACGTTTGGTTTGTTGCACAGAAATTATTCGGAATACGGTTTCTTGGTCAGAATAAAATATTCTTGACTAGAGCATCATCTAAACACTGAGATCTCTGTGCACGAGCACCCTCAACACCACTACATTTAAATGCAAGACGATTATTACTAATAATAACTGTTACTCATATTATTATTATTTTTAATACACGTTCTATAGTTAGTTCCGCTAGTATATTCGTTTTATTCTACAATTTCTTTTTTTTCACGTTTCTCTATACGTGTATGTATGTATGAATGCTTGGAAACATGTGAGTTAAATTATACGCCTATTTGTATCAATGTAATATCTAACGACTTTTGCAGTAGCCAACAAATTTAAAGCTTATTGAGGTTTCCAAATACATTGGAACGTCTGAGAATAAGAGATCGAGAACAAAGGTTGTACTTGTCACTTTGAACTTTCACTCGAGTGATTATAACTTCAATACGCCAACGAGATTCTTTACTGACTGCATAAGTAATGAGTGTGTTAAGTAGAAAAGTAAACATTTAAGTCAACCATGAGTAAATCTGTATAATTACCAATGGCTGAGTATTTCCGAATCCTCAAAACTTAGATTAATTAGCTCATGTTGGCGATAATACATTCGTCAATAGCTGACTTATTCTCAAGCCTTGATACACTATTACAGTATGCATATTATTGAAGCAAGATGAGACAATAGGTATTAAATTAAAGAAAAAAAAAAAAAAAAAAAACGAAAACGAAACTAAACTAATCTTACTTCATCTTTACATTAATTACCTTTTGATATAGATAATAATGCAAGTTGTGGTCACTATGAACACGTCACAACATTAAAATATATTGTAGTATATAGCCAGTATGTACTAACTTATTGATCGTTAGATACTATTCATCTTCGTTTTATGCTTTTCATTTTTTTCATTTTTTTTTTTTCTAATCGTTCATTGTTGTATAGTCGAGAAGTGGTCATATAGTTTTGCCCTCATGACAATTTAGTCGGCTCAATATTCATATATATTAAATATTTGTTTATTTCATATTGAATAGCGCACGATAACTTAAGTACAAGTGGTCAACAGTTAACCACATATCAACAAATAACTCGTCCTTATCACCCCCTCCACCCTTCTCTTAAAATTATCCTATTTCATAAACTTCGGCAGAGCAGGCTATCAAGAAAAAGCGTAGTCCTGCCTTTACATTGTTGAGACTACTATGCGACACGTGTGTTTCAAGATATTTATTTTAGTTTGTTTGAAGAACAGAATTGTGTAATTCTTCTAAGATTTATTATCAGCATTATTATTCTCAAGAAAAGGTCCCAACCTCCGACGATACATGCGAGAATACCAATGATTAATATGATCTCAGAAAATATTTGTCTGACGATAAATAGAATTTGATAATTTTTGGTATAAATGAAATTTATATTTTTTGAAAAAATGAATAATTTATAGCACAAGTACTACAATAGAGCTCTATGAATTCACCTATGGATAATTTGGCGGGTGACAATGTGATGAATTCGTCAAGATGTCGCCGAGAAAAATTAGAATCTTCAAACAGATCATAACTTCTCACAAGTTAATTTTATTCATTTAATAGCCAACCCTCAAAGTCCGTAGAATAACTTTAATAAGCAGGTGCTTGGAAGTCTCCCATACCTCGTTGCTGCTGTTGCTGCTGATTGAAAGGTGGTTCTTGATAAGCTGCGTCTGTAGCATCAGGGTAACTCGTGTAGCCCGCACCTCCAACTGGATCAGCTTCGTAACTTGGAGCAAAAGCTGCATCTGTGCCTTGCTTGAATCTTTGGAACGCAAACCAGGCGCATCCAGCCTATATGTAATATGCGACAATTACAATCCTCGATACTAACCAGGGCATTAGTTATGATAGTAAAGTGAATAATAGTATCGTACGTATGTTCATGTGCCAATCAATTTAGATATGATATGAATAAATTCTTCCCACTTGTATCTCTTACCCATGAAAATATCGAGAAGAAAGAGAACGCTATAGCTGCTTGGACATCGTTCACACCGATTCCACCCTTGGGCTTTTCTGATTGTCCCCAGGCGTTGGTTAGGTAACAGAATCCAACAAAGTACAAGAACGCCCAAAATCCAGAAATTCTAGCATGAAACGAATAGTGTCAGAGAAATTTTTTCATAGTGAAATAATATCAGCTACAACAATACTGCGTGAGGACTCGTCCAGTATCAATGGATTTCACTTTAATTTTAAAAAAAATGGATTATTTTACCAGATGTTAGAAACCAGGTATAATGTCGAGAACTTGCAAATTTCAAAAACGCGATCTCAATGGCTCACCAAACGATAATCATGGGTGAATTAGTAAAATAATGTATTTTTCATGAGATTGGGATATTTCTTACCCGAGATCCAGAAGAACGTAATGTTTGCGCGTCTTGACGGATGACATTTGTTCAAAGAGGTATTCTCCAGCGAGGAATCCAATGCTTCCCAAGAATGCAAGAACACCGATTCCTACGCCATAATTACAAGCATTTGTATCGTTATTATAAAGGCAAACTTCCTTTCCGTCCACCGAGGCGTAGCCTTTACTGCTGATGGATCCAAAGACGATTATTGCAAACAGCTAGGAACAAATTCAAAGGAATCTATATATTTGTATGTATGAATAAGGATGTTGATATATATTTGGAAGTGTCGGACGATACGTAAGCTGTAGTGGTTTTAATTTTTACCATAATTTGATAGCACGTTAATAATCTAACCACAAGTGAACAAATGTTCTGGGTAAACTTGAACCCGTTGAGAAATAAAACAGAGTATTCTGTTAATATTACAAATGCTTTCCACGGGAATGAAAGTTTCGACAGTATCAAATATCCAATGAAATCTAATGCGTGTAATTATCTAGTGAAATGGGATATTTGATATTATTATTCCTTTTTTAAATTTATAAGCACAGTATTGTTCATCAATTGTATCGATACACATGGCTATGTTAAACCACGTTATCAAACGCGCTAGAATACTGTTCGAGACTGCGTATGATTAAAAAATTTTAAACAACAGTATCAGAGGTGTAAGCTGGGATATTTCTAGTCAACAATTGTGTCAGGTATAATAAATATATTAATTGCGTATCTATAGAACGTAAAATCCCCAGGGGAACAATGGTGAACAGAAACAGGCTCATTGCTGCATAACTACCACACGTCCGTGGATGCTTTGTTAAAATTTCTAAACACCGCCGCGATCTTAAAGATTCATGGAATCGCTGAATGTGCAAGATTTCGTCCGTGATTACAGGAATCGTGACAGGTCGTTATTGTCCGGCACAACGGACGAGCCCTAAATACCAATTAAATTTCGCTCGTTTAAACGTTGTAAAAAGTGATTCGGCAGCGAATTAAGCCGAGCGTGACCTAGATACGGATCTAAAACACCATGAGAGTTCATCTCATGGGGCGTATTGCATTAATTCGTGAAAAATCAATAGGGCAACCCCGTGTAGGCGTTAAGCGGGGCGGGGAAGGGGTAAGAAGCAAGGGGAGGGGTGGAGGAAGAGACGACTGTCAAAATCGATGTCTGACAGGAGTTTGAGGATCGCTTGTAACGAGGATTCGTAATGACACGAAATGCGCGGCGATATTACGCGGCTTGCGATAAAGACTTTCACTTACCAAGCACAACGCTCTCAGTATTACTTGAGGCCTTTGGACAAATGCGATAGGGTCGAAAGGAGCCCCAGCCTTTCCTCCACCGTAAGCTCCGCCACCGTCCATCTTTTCGCGATACTGAACTGGTGGGTATTTAAAGCGTACCCCGAATCCGCGGCTGTTGCAATCATGTAGATGGCGTACTCGATCTAATTTACCGAGAATCACCGTCTCGCAGCGTGTAGCGCCACCTTGCGGACTTCTGACGAACTCAGTCGAAGAAGAACTCCGTCTTATCGACTGAAATCACAGTCGGTACAGCTCATCTCCTCAAATTAAGCATAACGGGCGAATGTGTGGGATTTTCTAAGAATGACCAAAAATAATCGATTTTCGATTAAAACGATCATCTTTTCCCGATTAATCGCGTATAATCGATTGTTTTTCAAACTATATTATTTTTCCGAGCAATTGGTTTTTTTTTTTCTTTTTTTTCCCACTCCCACGAACGACGCAATAAAATATCAATTTATGTGATTAAAGTATCAATTATTATTATCGTTGATTATTTATGCAATAAAATTATTATTAGAGCTACCTTGAGGAGACTGTGATTTAAGGGAATCAAAAAACAAGTTACAACTATTGTACGACAAATCAAGTATTGAGAGACTGTGCGCGCTGTTAAACTGAGGCGCGAAGAATTTGATTGGAATTACTTTAGTCGTCGGATTCCGTTCCAAACGATTACATTTGGCTTGTATTTTATATCTAATTTTAAATTATTTGAAGAATTTCGGAAAGATACATCCTCACGTTAAACCATGAAAGCAATCAACAAATGTTGACGTGAATTTTTCATCGAACTTTGAACATTCTAATGGAATATTCTTCCTTCTTACATGAAATAAAAGGCAGGTTCGATTCAAATCTATCTGACGATGAAAGCTATTCATCATATAATTATTACTTTCACCAAGAGTAATGAAAATGTTATCTCACATCCCGTTGAACGAATTTTCACATGAGAAAAACGCTGTTAACTTTGGTAGCAAGTATAATCTATCAGATATCCCTGCTTTTTCACGGCTTCGTGATAAACCTTGTGCAGCACTAGAATAAGTTTACATATGTCTGTTTATCTTTGACATACGGTCGACTAACGTTAGCTGTGTTCTATGAAGCGATCGATCATCATTACGCTGTCTAGTTAAACGTATAGATTTTCATAACGGAACTCCGTCCACCTACGCGCATAATATAATAATCGTTAAAAAAATGTATGAACGAAATCACTGAATCTGGTCGCAGATTTAATCCCGCATAGAGTATTCTACTAGATTTTATTTTATTTCTTCTTTATTACTAAAATGATCCATAGAAACTTGACTCGTCGAACCGGATGACGTTTCAGATAAAAATTCATTAAGGATGTCTAAAACCGACCAACGATCCTACCGTGAAAAAGATTAATCGACACACGCTACGATTGTAACGGTTTATTGTATGCCCACGTTTGGTGGGACGATCACATGGCGGATCCCAGATTGGATTACATATCCATACCTCCTCCACACGTTATATCCGAAGGTTTCGAAAGAAGATTATGCATACACACAACGAAAATAAGCCAGCACTGCTGCAGCAGGAGAGAGAGATAGAGAAAGAGGAGTGGGAATGCGTAAATACATATAATTATGAATAATGAAAGACGCGTAGAGACCAATAATTAGGTTTGGTTAGGTGATATTATACCGATTGCCATCAATACATTACGTAACCTGACTTGCGTACAGGTTTAACGGAAATATTTTTAACATATCTTATTGTTATAATAACCGTTTGTCGTACCGATTGTATATTACACGCATCGCACACTTGTTCATTCTAGAATACCGTATGTATCGGGTGTAACAGATAAACGCCGTTAAACTTCACAGGCAACCGACTCAAAGTCGAGGCGAAGAGCATGATTGAAAAAATGCACTAGACTAGATCTCGAGTTTTCTCACTTTATATTTGAAACGTGTCTTTTATAAACGATGATGAGACCCAACTGTCAATTTAAATCGCACTAAAAGTAATCATTTGGAAAATCATACAAGGACTGAATAATTATTTCGTTCATTAATGTCTTATTGGACGGAAATTGGACGATGAGACAAGAATCTGAAAAAAATAATCACAATAATGTCAAAAAGTTGTCAATGAATTGTTTAAACAAAAATTTGTTCAACAAATCTATTGAGAAATTTAGAAAAATCAATGAATTCCTTCGATATGAAACAAAGCAAATTCTTATTATCGAGTCGGTTATGATTGATTTTTTGTAGATTTTCATCTCATCGCGAAGTTATGGTTGAGAATATCCGTCCAATGAGACCTTAAATCGGTACATAAAAATGAAGTTCACAGAGTTTGAACTTTGATTTCTATATTATCGCTGATCGTTTTCGCTGATCTGAGGGAACAGGTTTTATTCAGAAATGATAATCCCAATCGTGTGCTGAATTTGCATTTTCTCCATAAATGTCGAAAGTTAACGAATAAATTAATTGTATGCTGAGGAGATTGTAGTTCTCGCGTCGGTAAATCCGCAATCGAAATGGAAAAAGACTCGTTGCATGTGCAGCGCGTGCAAATCCGAGATACGTAACCCGTGGCCTTATTTATTTCGTAGCAAGTTTTCAGCTCTATAGAGTATAAATTGAACGATTATACACCGTTTACACGATAAATAGAGTGCGAAAACAAATATGCTGGTTAAATCGTATATTAGAGCGATTTTATACACATACACAATGATACACAACACGATCCAGTCATCATTATTACAATGGGAATGAAAAATAAACTATAAGCACGTTATTGTATGTACGTGCCTGTATAAACATTCATAGCGTGTATGAAAGATCGTGAAAAGACTTCCTCTCAGCAGTAAAGAAAATCGCGAAAGGTTTTGATGTATGAAGCAGAGAACCGCTTCATGGATATACGCGGTTATTTGAATTTAAAAATAGGGAAACGCAAATGGCTGTCACCGGAGAACGGTCGACGGTATTGAGCACACGTTCACACGCGCTCTTATAAGCATACATATATGTTTAAGGTACGTACCTACGTACGTACGTACATCGTTGCCGGCGATGCCGTGTATGCATAACCACGTTTCACGCCCTGGGCGAGTGTGCGGAAACTAGACGCACGGACATATCTGCAGGACAATCTTATCAGCGACGTCGTTCTGATTTCGGGGACCACCGAGCACCAGAGATTATTTGCCGCGTAAAAACTACCACGGTGGGATCAAATTTCGCGTCGTTCCGACGAAATCATTAATTTTATAAACGCGAGTGAATTTTATTTGGTATAAGAGATAAAGCTGAGCTGGTCTGGTTTTGGCCGTTGTTTAAATCTCGGTACTATACATATAACTGACATTCATTATCGAACAAGACAAATGTACGTATATTTAGCGGATCACGAAACGATGATTTTTTTTTTTTTCTTTTTCATCCTTTCTTTCGAGACACTGAAATTTGTCCCTGATCCCATATTTAGGCACGAAAACGGCACAACTCGTTTCAGATCGACGCAGACAGAATTCATGTATGGAAGGTCATTACAGGCATCATCCGGATTTATCGTAAAGACAAAATTGCATTTCCTCGGTGGAACAATATGGCGTCGCAACTAGGTTATGAGCCGATAGTTTCAGGTATTTTGCGGTAGTAAAAAGTTCCAAAACACTTCGTGCCAGCCGTCGGACTTTAATTCCGTTACGTTGAATCGAAGTGTGGTAAAATACGTAGCGAAAAACGACATTTATAATTAAATACGAGGCGTCGTTCGAAGCAGATGGCGTCTTTCGATACTTTGAATCCCGGCAGAGATCGTCGATCGCTGAAAGTCTACCTGCCGGAAATAACAATTTATAGTGTAAACTCGGCGTAAAAGCTTCGAATTTTGAATTTCGCCAGCAACGTTACTTCGGCCTCCGTATTGCGCCTGCAGTTAAGACGTCAGTGAATGAAATACGCGGGTACGTAGATCGGCGTCTTCGTGCATGCGTGTCGCTTTCGCGGTTGTAGAATTCACGCACACACACGGTGATCGCCTATCTCGCCCGAAGCAGTATGGCAAGGCACTGGCCGGCTGTGTGCGTGGGCGCCAAGGTTTGCGTGTTTCGTCTTTCGTCGGTGTGGGTGCGCGTATTTTCGCTTAACCCGATGCCGCCGCAATCTCAGAAGTCGTTGCCGCGCTGACAGGTCCCGATCGGCGGCCGTACGCGGATTGAAAACGGTCGGAAAGTCGGTCTGAAACAATAAAAAAAGTCGCGTCTTAAACGAGCCTCTTGCAAGTCGACGACCGGAAAATCGGCATCTCGTTTCGCGCGAGGGGGAAAAAACGGGATTATCACCGAGTGGTTGAATTCGATCAGTGCACCGAGGAGAGACGAACTTGAAATTCGAAAGGAAAACGTAAACAGTGCGTTGTGTAGAAATTTTTGTACTTTTATCTTTTCATCTTATTTTGTGATTAATTTTTTTTTTTTATTTATTTCATTTATTTATTTTTTTCCTACTCTTTTACACACCGCATTCAATAATATTATTTATTCTTTGATTCTCCGCGGAGGAACCGGTTGCTACGATATTTTTTACCGACGATTCGAAATAGAATTTGACATCATACGTGATACGTGAATATAATTATATACCTGTATAATGAGCCGCGTGGAGCGAGATCGATGTATGGATAAGGTGTCCTATTAATTAAAAAAATCATTTCCCGATCAAGATACAAGTTGGATCCGTGAACGAGGTATAAAGAAAAACTGTGTCGAAGAGAAGTGAGGCAAAGTTTTAGCGGCGCTACCGACTGTAATATAAGTATATATATATATATATATATATATATATATATATATATATATATATGTATAAATATATATATATTACAGTTGACGCATGTCAAATGCTCTCGAACCGTCGACACGGCGTGTGCCGCAAACCCGTGACACGTGACAAGTGTTAGTTGGGCATATAACGGATATAACATTTCGCCGTAGAAGTTGGAAGTTTGGGAAAAGTGAAAATTATCAGATACAAAGGGGGTGACAGTGGGAGGAAAAAAAAGAATAATAATAATAACTTTCAAGTGTCAAGCAAAAGAAAAAAAGAAAGTTGACGTAAAATGGCGGGAAATCTTTCCATCGTTGTGCCTATTAATTTGTGACTTCTTTGTTTATTTTACACTCTGTGCAATATTAAAATTTTAACGATACAACGACAACGTGTACGTATGTCTTTAAAGATAGTGAAGACAGATAACGAATTGGTTCCTGAAAAAGACGCTGTTGCGTCGGTTGGCGCGACGATCACCATATTATACATGCTAGTTCAAGCTAAGGGGGAAATTATGGGAAATTCGATAGGAATAATATGAACAGCGTTGATTTGTATTTAAAAAACGTGCAGTGTTTCGTATGAGTATAGTGGAATAATATCTGATGACGCGATCTTTGAAAAATCTCGCATGTAATGTAAGAAAACTGTGATTACCTAGCGTTACAAAATTGAAGATAGTTTGAAATAATTGTACCGATTGTGAACTAAAATTGTATAAATCACTCGGCGACTGAAGTATGTCGTGTTAAAAACGCGTAGAGAATACCGAGGATTCTGAAAAGAAGGATTTTGTTTCTTCGATCGGCGCGTTCCACTTTCAACGTTATTTTAATGTCACCTCTTTTTCCGTGATGATAGTTGAATGTTTGGAATATTCGGTAAAACGCAGAGCGTCGAGGCTGCTGCAGGAGGAGGAAAAGCTGCGGATGCAGCGATGCTGACACCGGCGCAAGACAAGAGGCTGGGAAAATTGAAAAACTCCGAGGATGAGGAAGAGGACGCCGCTTCCGCAGCTACGACCACTCCTTGGAGCGAGCTTCTCGTTCATTCGGCTGTACCGGCTGCCGCCGTTGCTGTAAAGCTCTGCGAGGATGCACCGGAGGATGATCACCTCGCCGTACCTTCGCCGGGAAGCAAGGAGAAGCAGGGATCGGTCAGCAGCTTCCAGAGACGAGCACTTAGCAGGATAAGCTTCAAGGGAGAGAGCGGACCGTTGCTTGGAAGGTAGTCTCAGGACCCGCTTCGTATAATGATGATAATCGGGGCGGGGTCCGAATTTGAAAAGTTCCGAAAGCGCCTAATTCCGAATTGTATGCGGGCGAAACTTGATGTGATGAAATCGAAATTTGAAGACACGACAAAGTTTGTTACATTAAATTTTAGCAACGGATGCAAGAAAATATAGCAACAGTGAACGTAATGAGAAAGAATAGTAACGGATGCTAGACTTTCCGGTTTGAGGACTGAGCGGTAACCGGAACTAAAAATTTCTCTCAGTGTGAAAATCATCCATCTTCAGATTAGTAATTTTCTTCATTTTTGCACTTTCGGAAATTTTCACATTCGGAATTTCGACGACGCCCTTAACAATGACTAAAAATGAGAGACGTTTCATATTTTTCAACATAGTTATAAGGAGAAATGACACGCTAATATGTTAAATAAAACTACATTATAACGTAATCTTTTTCCTTTTTGCAACGTTCGATCCGCAATTTGTATGATGAACTAAATTTTTACGGTCGAGTAAAGTCTTGTCACTTATTTATCGCAATAAATTACAAGTTCAATGAAATATAATACCAGTTACCAGGATCGAAAACAACAGCAAGATGAAATATGTTTTAGGTTTACGGCTACAAAATTAATTATATTTATGTTTTTAATAGTCGTGTAATAGTAAAGTGACCGAAACTCGTTAATTCAGAAGTCACGCGCAAATAATTGGTAATAATTATATTCATTCGTTGATAATCGTGGCAAAACACGAAAATGTTTTGCAAAAAATGTTTCAAACGATTCCAGCTTGTAATAAATGTAAATTCCCCAGCCAAGTGCAAAGTATTATAATATAACTATATAAACAACTCAAACTTTATAGCCATTTCAGCAAATTACAACCTTTCAAATGAATTCATTTTTATTGCTGATAGAAGACACAACATTGTTTTCCTCTCCAATAATCGCTCGTTTTTGTACGACCGTTAATTGTTTTGCTCTTCTTATTTTTCGCTTTAAAAAACCACAAATTCATGACGTTGCTGGTCAGAAATCCGGTCAATATGGATAAGCAATTTGTTCATCCTGCTTGTTATTCCCACGTGCCGCTGGTTTCTCTTCGTCATAGTTCAACGTTTCATCGAGTTCGCGAATCAATTCAGTAATTTTTCGCCAGTGAATTAATTTCGTTTTACGACCTGTTTGATTTTACGTTGGGAATTTTTACTGCCCGCTAAGCTATTAGATTGTTGCTAATTTATTTGTGGTTAAATGTTACAATCGAGCTTCACTCAAGTTATGAAAATACGATTAAAATCAAAGACGAAAATCCAAAAATATTACAATTTACAATAACCGCGCATTTCTAATAAAAACCCCTCCTATTCGTGCAACGAAAAAAATCGCCATCGAAGTGTTAGACACCATAATAATTGACATGATAATCGGAATCCCAATATAACCGGGTTATTTTTCGAGGGGGTTAAAAAAAAAGTACAACACCTTGACACGACAAGTTTCAGAAAGCTTAAAAGTTCATTGGAATCGTTGATAACGGTTTTGATAATAGTCGTAAGGAGTGATAAAATAAATTGGTAAAAAAATATATATACATCCAACAAGCGCGTCAGCTCGGCCTCAACTATTTTAGCTGAAAAAAATGTCAGAGGTCTAGATAACTTGTAATAATGAATTGCGACAGCAAGTTCCAGTCGATTTTTCCCAATCGTTTACAATTACGCGTCGCCGAAATAAAAATAAAAAAAATGTACAACGACATACATTCACAAATTATACGTACGTGTATAATAATAACAATATGGAAACACAATATACGAAAGACAAAAATTGACTTCTTACGGAGAAAAATTATTATCTCGCGATTGTATGTATGTATAATAATAATATATACGGTACAATACGCAGAAGGAGTCGAAACGCGGTGTATGAAAAAGTTTAAAAAAATAAACCATCGACCATATAAATTCGCATTCTCAAACGTCATGTTTTTTTTCTTTCCTTTTTTTTTTTTTTTTTTTTATTGTGCTTGTACAAACATTGTAATACCTATGCAGCGTCGTTTCTTTTTTTTCTCTCGCATTCCGACGTCATTATCAACCCAAGGTCTGAGCTTACAAACGGAAACGTGAAACGGAAAAGTTCTTAATTAACGAATAATCGGGGGGGGGGGGATTTCTCAGACCGTAGTAAAGCAAATTTAATGGTTTTCTTTGACCTGAGTTTCCGGCTTCGTTTGACGCCCTGAGAAGCTCCGAATTTCCATGGCAAATTCTGAACATCGTTAGATCATCGCTTCAACGCTTTCTCGATCAGTTTAACAAGCTCGCCTTTGTTCCACCGAGTAAAGTCACGTCCGTGTATCCGTTGCGTGACACGCGTGTGTATTTTTTCTAAGCATACATACATTATTCTTATACGTGTATTCGGATATAGAAAATATAGCTGCAGCCGGCGCCGGGTGATTTTAGAATTCGTATTTATGTGATTTATGTCACGATGAGTGAATAATCGTCTACTAAAAATGTTTTCAATTTTTTTTTTTTTTTTTTTTTTTTTTTTTTCTGACCGGTGCACAGAAATCGGCGCGGTGTAAAAATCAGCAATCTTCACATTCAATCTCGAGTGTCTTTCAACGATTTTTAAATCAGACATTTTTTTCTTGCATAGATTTTTCTAACCTTTGCTTAGTTCGAGTTATATTCGCGTTGACCGTAGCTGAGAAAAATATGCGTTATCAATTAATCGTATTATAAAATATAAACACAGTATATTTATGTGTATTTTTACCGCGAACTTACCGCGTCGTCAACTTTTTATCAGATGTAAGCGGTTTGTAAGGCGCAGCCACATTTCCTTCCTAGTTTTTTTTTTTTTTTTTCTTCTGCATCACTTCTTCTAATCACCGCAAACTTTGTCCTTACGATGTTGATACACTTTTGCGCAATTTTCCCAACGCGCTGAAATTCTGGATTCCGTAACGACTGGAACTGTTGGCGTGAAAAGAAGAAAAAAAAAATATTTCATCCGGTAAGCTTGAATTTCCGACAGGCCGATAACTTACTTCTCAAATCCTACAGACTGCGCGATTAATCGTGAATGTTGCAATGAAAAAATAAAACGATTTTTTATCGTTTGATATTATTTTTCCCAAAAATTTCACGCAAAGTAGTAACACGTGAAGGATTTTTATAATGACGCTTGAATTTCGTTTGGAAACATTGACGAAAAAATTTGTGTAAAAATTAATTAAATACTTGGATTCAAATACTGACTGTAAATATTTAAAATCCCAACTCGAGGCTTGAATTTAAAATCACAGTAAGATCGAATTGTGAGAATTTATTTAATATCTATCTATCTGTTATTTCCCGCATCTCTGAGCAGTTCACTGATCCAATCGAGACGAGACTTGAATTCGTTTTGCGCAACTCGAGTTCAACAACCACGAACTGTATTTGGTTTACAAAATCGAAACCAAGAAGCGTCTCAACGCCGCACGACTCAATTCAAATACAGAAAACAAAAAAACGTGCATAAGAATCGACGCAAAATTAAATCGCCCGAATAACGAAGACATGGCTTTTTGCAAACGGACACACGTGCGTGTCATTTACGTATGAAAAAGTAGCTAAGCATAGACTGAGAAAGAAATTTATTTACGGTTAACAAACGTATATTTGAATATGGCGAAATAAATGTTTCGTTATTATTATCACCAAATTATAGTTGAGCCAAATATGATTTGTTAACTATTAAAAAAAGTCAAATTTTATAACAATACCGAAACATTTCTGTTCTATTCGCCACATTCGAATTATATGTATGCTTTTGTTAAGAGTAAACAAATTCTATTCTCAGTGTAATTGCGACTCGTTTCAGACCTGCAGTAAAATTACCTGCAACGTGTGACGATGATATTTACTTTCGCAAAATTTACACCCGGTGCCAAAAATTTCTACATAAAACACGAAGTCGATTAGCCAGGCGATAGGTTAATATTATATTACATTTATTTATTTATTTATTTATTTATTTATTTCTACGACGTATTATTTTTACGCAGATATTATAAAATAATTTTTCAAACTCTTCGCGTCACGATCAGACCTTTGATAATTAATTTCGACAATTAGTTCGCGATTCGATGTCCGGTCGCGCACTTTATTTCAGAAGTATCGAGAGTCGATCAGCTGCTCGTCATGCTGCTTCCTCAAATTTTGTGTACCTATCAACGGACTGCAGGATCAGCGATGTGTAAACAGTGCCGAAAATAGACGAAACGACAGAATTTAGTGTAGGTAGGAAGGTGCTTCGAGTCTAAGTATAGATTCACGGTGCTCAACAAATCTGGAGCACAATGCGCGTGAAAATACGAGAATAGCTCCCTGATTCTCCATTCTATATTTTTACATTTCCCTTTGGCCGTCTAAAGGTGTAATTTTTTAAATAAAACCGATATCGAACGCATCTTCAACGATATGTATTGTGGGCTGGGGTTTAAATTCCGAATTTGAAAAGTTCCGAAAGGGCGAGAATGATACAGTTTAAAAATCTGAAACATCGAAATGAATTGAATTTCTGGCTTGGTGAAATTTCACCACTTTGATCTTTCTTTTTTTCGAATGTTCGATATTTTCATTTTTAGAATACCGATAATTCTAATTTTCGAATTTTCACATTTTTTACACCCAATTGTTGTGTAAATTACGCTGTGTGTGTATATTTTAATTTTCGTAATTTCACTCTGTCGAAACTTTATTTTACGGAATTTTGCATTATCGAAACTTCAATTTTCGGAATCTTGCATTTCGGAACTTTGAGCCGTTGGTTTTCCGACCGTTAGAAACTATGTTTTTTAGGTTTGCGCCTAACTTTCTCATCTTATGTCTACACGTCGATTATTATTTATTAAACAGCCATGAGAATTAGAGAAACGTCTTGAATTTAACGAAACGATTCGGAAGTGAAAAAGAAAAAATACATATATATATATATATATATATATATATATATATATAATTGGTGTGAAGAAAAAAATGCTAAAGATGAATAGAGAAAAAAAATGATAGTTCGCTCTAATGCCTACCTCACTCTATCAAAATAAACTACCAACGGACATTTCGCCACGGAGCTCTGAGAATAGTCTAATACTATTCTTTTTTTTTTTTAATTATTTTTAGACTATTCTTTAACTGCGAGCGGTGAAAAAAACAATTGGATTTTTTATTTCTGTTCTCGACTTAGAATAACCGATCTTGTCTGACAACCTTAACCTACATCGCTGCATATGCACCGAAAAAACTTGAACGTATTATATTTTCGTAGAGTTGAATTGTTTGAATGATAAAAAATTTACCAACGAATTGAATTCGAATTAGTATTTTTGATCCGTTTATAGTTTATTCAACAAAAGTTGCTTGTAGCTAGTACTTTTTTTTTTCTTTTCTCTCCCTCTTCCGTTTGTTTTTACATCGAGAAAAAGTCTTGTCACCGTACTTCGACTCGATTATTTCTAGTGTATTCGTATTCACGTTCAGGCAATTAAACATTTCTTTGCAACTATTCGAATAGGTATATATGTATATAAACACACTTCAGACCCTGAAGAGTATTTTTGCAGCATGAAAATATAAACATATATTTCCTTGAATTGATCCAACATTAAAATTGTCAAATCTGCGCGAGGGCGCTGCGAGCATTATATTACAACAGATCCTATAAACAATATACATATTGATTTAAACTTTTATTCGGACAATTTTTTCACTTTTACTTACTTCAAGTATATTATTTTAGACTTATTTATTGTATATTCGTTACATAAGGAGTTAATTTTAGAAATTAATCTTTATTGCATTATTTAGTTCATTTTACCACCGGTTTTAGTGTAATTGCGTGTCAAGATAATTTCAAACTTGAAAGCCGACGCTTATACGTACACACATTTATACATATATGCAAATAAATTATACGATAAACATTTCGTTTCATCAAAGGGGATCAAGAAAGTCGGGTGACTTGAATTTTTCGCTTTCCAACCCATGCAAATGTAGCTAAGTTGTTGAAAAACGAAACAATTCGTAAAGTTTGTTGACGTTTTTTTTTTTTTTTTTTTTTTTTTTATTCGTGCAAAAGTTTTGTAGACAATTGATAAGAAGAGGAAAAAAAAAGAAAAGAATTGTCACCGTTCTCGGAATTTTGTTACATAGTAGCTGAACAAATTCTGAGCATGATATAACCATCGAGACTTTTATAAATAATCTCAGCAGCTCTGATATATATATATATATATATATATCCATCTCTCTTCTCTTATCCGTCAAATTGAACTTTTTCTTTCTTCAATGGTTCAGAATCGCAGCCAACGAGTCGGAAACTCGACCGCGTGCCCTCCTTAATAATCACGTTACATGATTTAATATCACCGTATATGTAACGTCGGTGATATTTATTATCTGAAAATAGCATATATATATATATACGTATATATATATATACACGACACGTTGGCCAACCCCGAATTACACATACAGGATGAGTTAGGATGACGCTACGCGGAAAGAAAGAAAGAAAGAGATATATAGACAGATCGTATAATATGTATTATGCTCTGGAACACTGTGGGGAAAGATGAATGCATGGACAAGTATGTGTAACCAACGTTAAATAAATTGACCCAATGATAGTTGTGATTTTTACTTGAAAATAAAAAATAAATATAAAAAATACAGTAATCAACGTAATATAACAAAAAAGACACGTATTCGGATAAGAAAAAAGTAACAAACATTGATTAAATTATAAAACAAATGTAATGATACGTCGAAGAGAACGTGTATGATTGATGAAAATAGAAATAGAAATAAACTAATAAGATGAAAAAACAAGAGGGGCGGGGGGGGACAAAAAAGCTTCGGTGACAAATCACAGATGAGAAGCGCCTAGCCAAAAACGATCGCAAAGCTCTCCAATTAGGCCAGGCAATCGTCACAGCGTCTGTGCTTGCATGTGCAGTCACGAGCAGAAGCTCGATGAGACAAAATCGAGCTTGGGATAAAGAAATAATTAACCGGTAGATTGTCGAGACACGGTATTAATTTCTTTTTCTTTTTTTTTTTTTCTTTTTTTTGTTTTTTTGTCTTTCCCTCGTCCGTTGGATGACGATAAGATGAAGTCGAATTTTGCTCTGTTCAGAAAAAAAAAAAAAAAAAAAAGAGGCTTGAAAACATAAAGGATAATAATAACAAAATAATAAATAACGTTTCTCGGTGTAATTTGCAGCGGTATATATAAGATGAGAAGGATTAATCGCGAAGTGTCGGATAAGTGAATGAACAATTGCAGCTAATTGCGTGTGTGTGTGTATATATATATATATATTATATATATATATATATTATATATGCATATATTATATATATATACATATATATATATATTATATATGCATATATTATATATATATACATATATATAATATATGTATATGTATATCTGTGCACATTCGTATACGTAAAGATATAATATTTTTATACACATATATGTACGTGTGAGAACTACGCGCCGTATTTCCGTAAATCTTACGCAAAGTCTAGGTTTATTTATAAATATACTCGGGGAATCGTCGTCGTTGTCGTCGTAGTTTTCGTCTGGTAGATACGATCTCGATTTCAGACGTTCGTTTCAATACAGTTTTTTTGCAATGCTTGAAAAATTTACATTACGACCGAGCGTCAAATTCAAATGTACATTATATATATATATATATATATGTATGTATGTGTGTGTATAACTTGACCGCGTATCCACGCGGTATAAAGAAATAATAAACCGTCGTACGTTTGTGAAGTTATAGGTGAAAAAATAACGAAAGAAGAAATCGTGGGGGATAAAAAAAAAAAAAAGTTGATAAAGCGAAAAATGAAGAAAAAACCGATCGAACGTTCGTACAAAGATATTTCGAGAAAACTAAATCGTAACGTGACTGAATTGCGACGCGGTTGACTGGTTACGTCGATAAGTGAAAGAAAAGAGTGAAGGAAAAAAAGAAAAAAAAAACAACAACCAAACATCGAAACTTTGATCATATTTCGCGGTGAACAAAAATCGCACGACAATCGCGTCTTACGCGCAATCGCGGCTTTGATTCAGCCACGTGTCGTGATGCGTGTCGAGTAAAAACGCAAGAAAAAAAAGAGAGAAAGAAAATTGGAGATTCCGCAGCGCAGTGCAGTGCGGTGCGTTGCAGTGCGGCGTAAAAGTGACGAGGGGAAATAATTGTTTTTAAAATATTAACGACAATCGTTATTTAGTCGTTTTTCTCTTTCTTACACCATTAATAAACTGATCGCGACAACAACAAGAATAACAAATAACAGTGGTATTGTTATCGGAGCAGTGGATAAACGATGCAAAATTTTGAGTAACCCCTTGTGATAAAACGTTCGATGTTGTGTAAAAAAAAATTTAACTGCAGATTGTAATTGACATCGAGTGCCAACGAATGTGGTGCAAGCGTTTGGTGTGGATTTTTCTATGGCTTTGGACACGCTGTGACATCTGGTTATAACAACAACAACAATAATAATAATAATAATAATGATGACGACGACGACGATGATGATGATGGTGACAATAATACCTACGACGGATAATATGCGTGTATAATAAGAGTGAAGATAATATTGTGAGACGAATATTGTATAACGGTTGAGTGTAAAATAATAATCACGGTGCGAATGTAGAGAGTAGAAGGAGAGAAGGATGACAGAAATGAATAACCGAAGAACGTGGAGAGACGGCGAGAGGGTTGATTACTAGGACTCGATATTATCGTTATTCAACGATGATACGGACAAACAGCCATCTTGCAACGAGTTTCAGGGATGCTAAATTTAGCCAGCAAACGCGACCGCCATTACCAATTCCTGTCTCAAGTTTGTTCTAGCTTTAAGGCCTTCGGGCCAGAGGCTCGATCCGCAAAATCAAAATCGCCCGTGTGAGATCGCCCCGCCCCCACCCCGCAAAAAAAAAAAAAAAAAATTCTACGATCCGTACACATAGGATCCGAGGAAAAAAACCCGGGAGTAAAAAGAGTCGCGATTCTTCTTGAACCCGTAAACAGTTGATTAAGACGTGAGCGCAGAAGTGATGAAAAAAATTTTTCTTGATAAAAAATAAAATTAAAAAAAAAAACGGCAAACCTTTGTAACGTCGTAAAAGTGATGTGTGATATTATACATGTAATAAATACGATCTATCTGTGCAAAAAAAAACAAAAAAATATTTTGTCGAATGATAATATTCGAGGAAGGAAAGAAGGAGCAGCGGATATAATTTGAAAAAAATAAATATACAAGATAATATTGAAAGATTGAAAATTTGATAGTTTGAAAAGAGTTTTTGGTGTTGTTTGTAATAAACTTTCCGACATGGCGGACGAACCTGCAATCCCCATGGGCACCCGAACTCATCTCGGCGATAACATCGCCTTGTCGGGTCTTCGCAGAGCGATTTCCCAAGTATCGATGCTCGTCTTCAAAGCCACATCGTCCGGCGAAGCTGCGTGGCGCGATGAATTCCTCAAGTATGATTAACGCACGCCAAGCGACAGGCGATTCCCGTAATAAATTAATCAATTTCACCGTGACACGGAGTCGCGTGTTTGTTTCATTTTTTACGTCTCTCTGTTTTACAATATTATTCTCAAGTCTGAGATTTCACATTTCAATCAGGCTTGCCGGTAGATTTTTTTATTTTTAATTCTTCATATTTGTAAAATCATCGGATTTGTTATTTACTCCTTTTTTAAAATTATTTATCATGAAATAACGGAAAGTAAAAATCGAATAGGGAAATAAAGAAGGCTTCGTATCTTTCTAATCAAGTCGTACAACGGACAAACGGATGGAAGTTTAGACACCCACGCCTGCAGACCGAGATTGTATAAATTTACGCATAATGCGATCGGCACTAATTCGACATCCGTGAAATTATGCCGTTCGTATACATATTTCTGATTTATGCATCTGCAGCCAAGTCGTGAATCGAAGCGGCTTACGATGTGAATTTGTAATTTTCGTCAAAATTGCATATTTTTAGAAAATATGAATTACCGAAGCTAGTAACGTGAGTGTGACGAAACATTGGGGACAAAAATAATCACTGTTTTCCAATTTTTTAATGACTTTGAAGCGGTCAAGTTTTCAAAATATCAATTACTTTTTCCTTATTATAATATACTGCTGTTCAGAGATTTTTAAAATTACGAAATGAGGAGTTTTCCGAAACACGAATCGTTAAGATACTAACGTTACTATACTGAGAAAAGTGTTATTTGTTACAGTAACTATAAAAATTCAGTAAAACAGGTATCGTTAAAAAAAACTGTTTGAATATTGTTGGAATTACAAAAAATGAGGTACGCGCAACTATTTTGCGCGATTGTCGATCCTTTTTTGGTAATCGCAACGCAAAACCAGTTTCTTTGGCAAACTCTAATTTTTTAGTTAAACAAGGCTTTAACGTCAATTATTCTTGCACGAGCATTAAATTTTGGCAACAGTTGTAAGGAAATATAGCAACAGTTATCGTAACGAGAAAGAATAGTAACGGATACTAGAGTTTCCGGCAACAGCTAGAAAACTAATTTTCATTTTATATCTGGAACAATATTTTTCGATTGTGGTAAAAAACTAAAATAGTCAAGGACTGAGCGGTAACCGGAAATAAAAATTTCTCTCAGGGTAACTTCAGCCTCGTGAGAATATCACGTTCACGTGTTAATATTAATATTAATATTGTAACGTGCGATCGCATTATTTTAATAACTAACTGTGCAATTATTTTGTCGGCAAAAGAAATCGTCAATTTCACAATTCCCAAGTCAGGAGCCTCTCTTTCTGGGGGGATTGTAATTTAGTTATTACGATAATTGCCAGGCAAGCAGATAGAATAATCTAGGCCTGTCTGGAGCTAAGAAGATTTTCGCAAACTAACTTCAATTATTTTATCGTCGAGAAACGGAAGTCTTGCTGTATGTAAACGTATAAAATATCCAAGTATACGTACGTATACGTGTTCATCCTCCTCGAGACCGTTGACTTTCGCCAACGACGTCCTCTGTGTACACAAGATTATACTTCGTTAAAGTTTAAACGATCGTAAAAACTGCACGTGTGCAAAGATCCTCATCACGAATCATTAAAGTCATAACACGCCGAAATTATCTTTACCTTTCTCTCTCTCTCTCTCTCTCTCTCTCTCTCTCTCTCTCTTTTTTTTCTCTACGCTTCTTTTCAAATATTTTCACCCGCGAGTTCAGGGACTTGAAAATAGCCAAAGATGAAACGTTAATGATAGGCTATAACCGTTTTTTGCCGCCTTTAAACTCTTGGCTATAACGAGAAAAAAAGTAAGAGAATGAAAGCTGAGGTTATACAGACGTATTTAAAATCTGCAAAATCTGTAAAAGTGAAAACAAAAAACGATTATTTCATTGACCAATACAATCCAAAAATGAATCAAAGTATGAAAGAAACGACAATTTTTACGATTCTCTTCGAAAGCTTTATACGCGTGAATCAAAGTCTTGCGATAAACGCTGACACTTGGTATTTTTATTCATCGGGAAATAACTTTTGCAGTCACCATCCCGTTAAACTTGTTTCTTTCCTTCTTATTCTTCTTTTTAATATCACGCTGCACGCGACATCGCGCATAATTTTTCCAACTTTAAGCATATCTATTATACACGCGGCTCGGCAAATCTAAAAGCGAATTATACAGCGGCAGCATGCAGTCAAGTAGCCTTGTCCCAAGATATATAACCTCTCTTGATCTATAATTATCCACACTACCGTCAAAGAGTAAATTGTTTACAAGTCTCTTCCAGCAAATAACGTTATTTTCAAAGCTTCTCCTCAATAGGTCCGAAGCGTCTAGATGTACGTACAAAGTACACGATTGCGACGATTATAAGCCAGAGAGAAACTTACAACAGTTATATTTTTAACGGTAGCTCATAATTTATATCCTTCGGTTCTATATCGCACCTCTCGAGGCAGCGTATTCGTCACGCACATTAATTGCAATTAAAAACAACTTTTTAGTTCCGGTTACCGCTCGATCCTCAACTATCTTCATTTTTTACCACAATCGAAAAATATAGTTCTAGGTACAAAATGAAAATTAGTTTCTCAAGTTTTTATTTCCGTTGGCTTTCTCTGTTCGGGCTGACAGTGTCAGGGTAACAACGTTCGGGGTCCACCTCAAAGTCAGGGTGACTTCGTCGCTTTGGTTTTGAGCTTTTCCAAACGGCGAAAGAGCCGCGACGGAAATTGCACCAGAAACTAAATCGGTCCTGCGACTTCCGGCAGGGATTGGTTGGAAACGTGTGGCGGTATTTCGTATGGATTAGTGTTTCAGGGTCGAACGTCTCTCTCAAGCGTGATGCCGACGTGTTGGAGTTTTGCGATCCCGGGAAACGAGCGCGCATGCTGAACCATGCAGTTGATGCTTAAATATAATTTTGGTAATATACGCGGAACAGTGATGTCGGTGCCGACACATGATTTAATAATATATCACGCTCGTGTGCCGGAGCTGTTTGTGGAGCTGATATGCATGTGGCGTTTATTCTCCGCGCGGAAACCGCGTCAACAGAATTGCCGTCGTTGCCTGATAGCTTTTCGAAACGTCATCTCGGCCGCATATGAAAAAAATCGACAGTCAGAGTTACCAGGATTACTAACATAGAAATATCGAAGATCCAACGCGAAGAAACATATTCGTGGAACTGAAGATCTTCGATAATTCGAAATTTCAGTGTTTCAGATTTTCAAATTTTCTTATTTTCACACTTTCAGAATTTTCAGGATTTCGGACCGTTCGAAACTTTCATGTTTCGTCAAAGTTTGATTTCTTTACTTCAATTTTCCTCACCAAAGACTTCGGCATTCGGAATTTTCGGAGCTTTTTAAATTCGAAATTTCAAACCCGCCCCTTTCGTATTGCACCCATGCAACCGACTGCAGAATCCAGAACGTTCTTTTTTCGCGTCGTTGCTAAAAAACGTCATGGAAACCACACCGGTAGTTCAGTCTTGACAAACCAAGGGTTAAAATAGACTTGTGTACACTGAGAACCGCTTACAGTACCCTTATAGCTTATACTATACTGACAAGATAAAATTCTCTTTGTAAACTTAGCGAAAACCGAGAGCACAGAATGATCCGACATCGATTGATCGATGGTTTTGCAACTGTTGGACTTAAATTTTCTACCTAACAAAATGGACGGGAACGCAGACTCTTTTCTTATCAAACTGTTTCCAAAACTCGTCTCATCGTTCACTGGAATTAATTGAGATTAGTAGAAGTTTATTCAATTTCTGCCCATCAATCATCGATTAGACATGAAATATTCTGAAGCCCGAAATGCTTGGAGTCTTCGGATGACAATTGGGCACGAAAATGGCGGGCGTGGCCACGCAATATGGCGGCGAGAACCGACAAGCTATAAGCAAAGTGTTTCAGGTCAATTACGCGAGTACGAAAGTACAGAAAAGTCAGTGCAAGCTGTGAAGCTTCGCTCATTTCGCAAGGAATCGATATACCGCAGAAAATTGGATAAAAAGGATCTTTTAAAATTAAATATGGCCCACACTCGGAGTAACGCATTATTTTGCCACCAGATGTCACAGCAACGTATTTTCGTTCCCAACAGTACAACGATCGTTGTCGCGGAAATTACAGATACTCGGAAACTCTTTGAAATTTTGACAATCTTGACAATCGGTTAAACGTCCGATCGTGTTTTCATATTCAGCAAGCTGATGATCACGGACGAAGAACCGAGTCGATGATAAATCGGCTTGCCGATCCGAATCAAGAGTCGGGAATTGGAATGATTGGTAATTTTCGGTGATAAATTTTCGGAGATTTCGAAACGTCGCTTTTTGGCCTTCACTTTTTGCGTCTGTTTGTTTTCCCGCTTTATTCCGTCCGTTTGTGTATCTGGATTCTAATTTGAAGTTGCGGTTAAAGCTTGGACTCTGGTGGCAGCGTGATGGCAGCTGGGATCGTTCAGAAGCAGAAAAGAGAGAAGGACGTGAGACGTGTACATACGTGTGTCGGTTGAGAAAAAACACGACGCGGGCATCGTTCCGAATTTGCCACGATCGAGACAGAAAAGTTTTTGCATCACCCATCAAGCGTATTTTTTCATCTTCCTCTTTTTCTCCTACAGTGATTACACTGGTCCGAAAAAAAACCTTTTTTTTTTTGTCCTACTTCTTATTATTACGTGTAATTATAATAGATTTGATGCTACATTGAATCGAAATATAGTTATAAGAAATATAATGTACCACGTGTACTTTTCATGTAATGTTTTTTTTTTTTTTTTTTTTTTTTTTTAAGGAGGAGTTTTTTGCGGACCTGTGTCACAGCAAAAACAAGGACACAGAGAGATAGACGTCTCGCCAAAGCAGCGAGAATTCGTTCACCAATGTCCATGTAGCTAATAATTTTTGATCCGTTGAAAACTAATCGATCCTATAACATTGATCGACGTTAAACACCGTGTGGAAAATCTTTGACGTAAAAAATGTTCTCACACATACGCATGGCGTTTGTTTTTATACCCCATTTCTGTCAACCTTCACCACCCAGGGACCGAAAAAGCTGAAATGTTATGGAATACTTATACCTACGTGCGTTAAATTCGATTTCGAGCACTCAGCACGACCCGTTAAACAAAATTATCGCAAACCTCACGTCCGCCTAGCAAAAATACGTTCGCAATATTACTTGTGCACTTGGGGAAAAAGAACTGGCCGTGTTTGATTTCCAAATATTTTATCGTAATCAATCGCACCGCAAATTGTTCGATTCATTAATCGGTGATAATTTGACCTTCGTCGAGATGACATTTTTTAACGCATTTTCATGACTCTTCAAATCTGTTCAACAGTTTGTACTGTTCCGGAGTATTCATCGGTATACCATTAACACGGTAATGGGTTTTGCACAAGCAGGCACGCCTGACGGATTCACGTGGGTTCGGATATATTATTAAAGTTTCAAGGGCGCGGTTATACCCAAAGTTCTTCAGAGACAAAACGCGACGAGACGATCTCCGCAGTCTCAGACAAACCTTGGTGCATTTTGGCACGGTTTTGAGCGACGAAAACGTTTTATGCATATACATTTGTAAACATATACCTACGCGTATAATAACAGTTTTATGTATATATGTGTGAGTGAAACTATTTCTGAAATACGGAAATGTTGGATGAAATTAGCTGCGATATGACAACGAACCGCGCAAACGATTCGACAAATGGTTCACTTAGCGCCGGATGAGAGTAACGAAATAACAGAGACTAATCGTAAAAAGAAAAAGAGAGACAGGGTTACGCGTTACAACACAAAGAATAAATCAAATTCGCAATTCACAGACACAGGAATATTATTTTTAGTTTTATTATACCCACCTTGAGACGCGTTGTCTTACGATGCTTGGGATATTTTTATATCCAACAGACATTTATTCAACCATGGTATAACACGACTATCCACCTGTCGTCTGGTCGTCAACCCATTTCTGGTTGACCAGCTTGACCGATTGCGCAATGAATCCACCGCCGTCTGATGGCTAATTTTAATGGCGGAGACCATATCGCGTTGTATAATTGGTTCGCGAATTCGCTTCCAATTTTCGTAATTTTATCTCCTTGCTTGCATTTCAATCTGTCGTATTTATGCCAACAATACGATGATAATTTATTCTCACAAATGATATTTACGTATACCGCTCATTGTGTTATATTACGTATACACGGTACACGCGTCGTTATACTCGTCGGAGCGCATAATGTATACACGATTAAGAAGTGGAGTATAAATGAGCGAAAGCCTATTCAAATATTTATAGATTGCAGACACCAGCGGCACTGACCTAGGGTCAAAAAATAATAATCAAAACCGACTTGGAACGATCCGACAACCTGGAAAGCTCGTTTATACTCCCATCAGTCGATCGTAACGAATAAGCTCGAGTAATTTCCTTCTTTCGTTACCAAGTTTGATTTACGATTTACTCGAACCTTACTCAAACGTTTCCTATATACACTGAGTAAAATTTCATTTGTTACAGTAACTAGCGAAGTTCAGTAAAAGAGGTATCGTTGAAAAAAAAATGTTTGAATATCGTTGGGATTACAAAATTCAAGGATAGAAGATAAAAGAGAAGAATTAGCGGTGCTAATTATCGAACAAGCATACTTATATATGAGTTCTTTTATTCATTCGCGGATGTGTGAGGCGTCAGGTATTTTGACATGGATAAACATGAAAAAAGTGCGACTTGCATCATTCGTGCGTGACGCGGGTCCGTAATTACAACCGACTAATTCATAGACGTGTAGCAACGGTGTCGCTTTACCAACTAGCCAATAATTCATTACAGATTTTATCGTTTCCTCGATAGGTATCGGCAGACCAGATTCAGCACAAGAAGAGTGCGAAAAAGAGTCGTATTCAAACACGGTGACTGTAACGTTATCCAGGGGAACGTAGCGAAACGTCGAAGAAGATATTTGCAGGTTTGTGTGTAAAGCGAATTTCAACCGGAGGCTGGCTTTCAGCCTTTTTTTACGATTTTATTGTGTTTTTTTTTTTTTTTTTTTTTTTTTTTAGTCAGAAGAATTAATTGGAATTTTATCCAACTTCGACATTGTTTTATTGATATTTTGAATTACATTTAAAAATTTTTTCAATTTTTGGCAAATTTCCGGGTAATGTGCAAGCAGCAATATTTATCTAAAAGCAAAATGGCTGTTTTTTGGCATTATTAGCATATTTTCCTGATAATATGAACCTCGTTGCTGGTAAAAAATTATAAATATTGAAGTGTTGACTGGTGTTTGAAAAAAATTTCTCGATCTTCACAATTTTTTCAAACTTGTTTTTCAATAAAAAAAAAAAAAGCCCTTAAAATAATGATATCGTCAAAATTGTTGGTTCGTATTCTTGGGAAACCTGTTGAAAATGGTTCAAAAAAAAAACAACCATTTTACTATCAGATAAATATTGCGACGTCCACATTTCCCGTAAACGACGAAATCGAACAACGACCTTCGTTGGACAACAATCCATAACTTCGACATTTTTGCCAAAAATGATTTGTTAAAATTTGTAAATGTAATTGAAAATGTGAATAAAATAATGACAAATATATATAGATATAAAATATATAATAGATAAAATTCCAATTAATTCTTTCCATAAAAAATCAAATTCATAAAAAAAAAAAACATCTGAAAATCAGCTGCTGGTCTTTTTATCAATATCGTTATTGTGCTTTCAGGATATTTTCACAACGCTTGTCGACGCCCAGTGGAGGTGGACTCTCTTGGTATTTGCCTTGAACTTCTTACTCTCATGGCTCGGATTCGCCCTCGTATGGTGGCTAATCGTCTACACTCACGGAGACCTCGACCACGTCGACACGGAAAACCCGAACGACACTTTTATACCGTGCGTCAATGACATCCACGGATTTACAAGCTGCTTTTTGTTCTCTGTGGAAACCCAGCATACCATTGGGTAGGTGCTGACGTCGAACAACTTAATTTTAGGCAAGAGTGGAAGTTTGTCACATCAATGGTGTTTTCAGGCTTTTTACATTCAATTTTGGTTTACTTTGGGTATCGTTATCTTGACAAACGGTTGGGATGCGGAAACTGACGAATCGGCATTTTTCCCTAGCTTACAAAAAGTCTGCACTTAAATTATTGTACCAAGTCTCAAGCTCCTTATCTTACAATTAGAACCTTGAGCACTGAAATCAAACCAACGAAATACTTTACATGCGTAAGACTTTTCTACCCTGTATCGTTTTCAGATACGGTTCAAAACACACGACCGAAGAATGTCCCGAAGCGATATTCGTCATGTGCATACAGTCGATGACCGGTGTTATGATCCAAGCCTTCATGGTGGGCATAGTTTTCGCTAAACTGTCTCGACCTAAGAAGAGGACACAGACGTTACTATTTTCGAGAAACGCTGTTATCTGCCAACGAGACTCCCAGCCCTGTTTGATGTTCCGAGTCGGCGACATGCGGAAGAGTCATATAATCGAAGCTCACGTTAGAGCTCAGCTCATAAAACGGAAGGTGTGTTGTAGAGCATTGCAATTTGTTGGAGAAAATTTTCAATCAGCTCGTTAAACTGAGTCGCTTGGATGGAAATAAATAAAAATAAATTTATTGCATTTTTTTTTTTGTTTTTTTTTTTTTTTTTTACCGCTACACGATCGGGGTATTTATAATTTATGAACAAGTTTGAAGAACTCGTTGCGACGCAGTTAACCAAACTACGAACAATTTCCTCGAACATACCCGTGTCTGTATAACTTACGACGTACACGATTTATAAGATTTTTATCATTTTATCATTTTTATTAACTACTTATCGTAACCTCAAGGAATATTTCAGGTTACTCGGGAAGGTGAACTGTTGCCATTTTTTCAAACGGAATTAAAAGTCGGTGGCGACGGTGAAGAGGACAAGATATTCTTCATATGGCCAACGACGATTGTTCACAAGATAGACTCGCGTTCGCCGCTTTACCATCTGTCGGCAAGCGACATGCTGAAGGAAAGATTTGAAATTGTAGTGATACTCGAAGGTTCGTAAAGTAAAAACGTCAACTGTTCATTAATGGGTTTCAAGATTTAAGGTTTCAAGTGTCTCACTATTTTTTTGGAATTCAAAACTGAAACCAGTTTTCGTTCTATAGAAATTTTACTTGTCCGTGATCGACGTATCGTTTGTATCTCCCGTCACTCATTGCATTGTGACATAAAATTTGCTTAGAAAGGAAACTCGTTCCAGTTTTGTTGAAAAAAAAAACAAAAAAAAACAAAAAGTCGTTGGAAACCATTAACGAACATTACTATACTACCCACGTATTTGAATAAAACAACATTGCCCAACTTTCTATCTCATTTCTCCTCCGTTTAAGGTGTCATCGAATCAACTGGGATGACAACGCAGGCGAGAAGCTCGTATTTACCATCGGAAATACTTTGGGGGCATCGCTTCGAGCACATAATAACATTCAGAAAAGAAAGCAGCGAGTACGAGGTGAATTACACGCTTTTCAACAACACCTACGAGGTTGACACACCCTTGTGCTCAGCTGCACAACTGGATCAACTCAGAGCGCTTCACCGCACCAAAGATGGTAATGGACACCTATCGTCAAGTTTTCACTTCGTTCAAGTCCAACGTTCAATGCGCCAGACGCCTGCCTGCGGGCAACCGGACCTACGTCCGAGTAAACATGACTAAAAAAATTAATATTCGAGTAATTTTTGCCCTGAGAAGATACACTTGTTGGTCATCTCAAATCATCCGTTTGGTTCTCCATGAGTTTTTCAAAATGACTTTCATACAATTTTTGTCTGAATCGGTTGAATCATTTTTCCTGTCGATACTCAATATGAGTAAATAGTTCGTCATGAATTCGTTGATAAAATAAAAATTTTCAGGGATTAATTGGTCATTGGGCATTTATCGTGCCTGATAAAGAAACTTGGAGTAATTAGAATGGTAGGAGTTAATTACAGTATTGTCTAGGCGTGACAAAACGAGCGGAGAAAATTTAATTAACCCCAATTGAGATCCACTTGGTTTAATTGAATCTGTGGTGACACACTGAACTGTAGTAATGGCACGCGACTGGACGAGGTCGACGTCAAGTGCCGAGATGATATTACCGTATCAATCGGTAAAAATTAAGCGTCTGCAATCGTAAAAAGAATGTGTCCGTTTTACTTGAGCTTGTATGAGTAATTGTTGTATTTAATTGAAATATTAACGATTTGGCGTATGAAGACCACGGTGCGGTTAGAATTCCGCTTCTTCTTGTCAAACCGTTGAAACGTTTCCAATGCTCCAATTCCACTCGTGTGAATCAACAACTTACGGGATGGTCTCACTTGAAATGTGACGCTATATTTTTAAGACAATCGCTTACCTTTCAGAGCGGGCAAGTTCGGGAATCTTCTCAGGAATCAGAGACGACTCGAGCAGCTCTTTGGCCACCAGTTCTGGATCGAGTTTGGCATCTTCCACGGGTGGTCTGCAGATGCAAATACCGCCAACACCGCCTACGCCTATTCCAGTTACGGTGACTGGTCCTGACGATTCTCCACCCTGTGGTAGCATCGACTACGACCCAATTATGCAGCGGAATCAGAGATTGGCTAGTTTTTACACCCAGGACGAGGTGAGTGGGAGTGAAGATCTGTTCTTTCTCTACACTGAGAAAAATTTCATTTGTTACAGTAACTATAAAAATTCGGTAAAACAGGTATCGTTAAAAAAACTGTTTGAAAATTGTTGGAATTACGAAAAATGAGGTACGCCTAACCATTTTGCGCTATTGTCGATCCATTTTGGTATTTGGTACAAGCATTGAATTTTCGCAACAGTTGCAAGAAAATATAGCAACAGTGATCGTAATGAGAAAGAATAGCAACGGATACTAGACATTTTGGGAACAGGTACAAAACTAATTTTCATTTTCTGCCTAGAACTATATTTTTCGATTGTGGTAAAAAAATGAAAATAGTTAAAGACTGAGCGGTAACCGGAACTAAAAATTTCTCTCAGTATACTTCATTCGATGAAAACTTCATTCGAGTCTGTTCCGCAGTTCACGGATCCGGAAGACCTGCGGAGAAACGCTAGCTTCAGTTCGTCGAGCTACACCGTCGAAGACCTGAAGAACCAGCAGGACTACAACAGAGTACTCGAGGACATAAATGCGTGCTTGAGGAAAAACCGTAAATGCAGTATACCGGCCAAGGAGGACCGGAAGATACAGAGGGAAGGATCCAGGCCCGCAATCCAGGACTCCAGGAAATATGACGCCAGAGGAACGGGAGACGGGATGAGAAGATCGGTGTCAAAACCGATCTTCGAAAGCCAGAGCCACCCGAGTGCCATGAAAAAGTCGCCGTCTCGATCGACGATAGATTCGAGGTACTGGAGGGAGTTTTATTTTTTCATCGTAAGACGAGAACTTTACCGACGTTTCTCATCGTCCTGCTTTCAGACACACGCGATTCCACGATTCGCCCGAACGGACGCACGAGCCGAGCGACTCGAGGGCTCTGCCGAGGAAAACGAGTTTGAGTGACGGTAACAAAACCAAACAGGAACATCACCACGGTATTCCGAAGAAGACCAGCTTCGTACTGAACGAGGGTGAACCGATAAGGATCAGTCCCGAACACAGCCACGTGGAATCGCGGGAAACCCAACGGCTGCCCGAAGAAACAGTTATCAGGATATCGCCACCCCCGGTCCCTCATCAAAAGACTCCGGAGACCAACAAGAAGATCAACAGTCTTCAATCACAGCACATCGGCCCAGAGGAACAAGTGTAGAGGTGAGTGATTATTCTTAAAGTCGTATTGCGATCTCTGGCACAAAGTCAATGGGTACCTGTTTGATCGTTTATCACGCAGAGTATCAATCAACAGTGCAGTTACTGAAAGACGGTGCGTTAATAAAAACCTTTATCCACTTTACACTGCTGTTAATCCACACATTGATATACGTGCTCGAATCCATACGAATACACTATGTTTTGTACCGTGTAATCATGGTTACAGGTACCTTAAAAATTTTGGTACCTAATTTGACGACCGAGCGATGATCGTCAGCGATCTATATCCTCAAATCCATTCCAATGGTCTGGATCACTTCGGTAAAAATGTACTCCAATGATTCAACTCATGTTATAGTCACCGTGGTTTATGGATGAGAAAACAATCTACAGTGATTTGTAAGAGAGAAGAAACGAATGTAAATGAACATATCGGTGAGATAGAAATTAGGATTGCAAGATTGACAAGTGTAGATAAGGCATAGCGATATCTGTACAGCAGCAGTAACGTGATCCGGAATAGCAGCGATGCAGTTAAAGGTTGGCAGAGATTCCCGCTGTTCAATAGAACAATTGAAAATTGTCATTCGAGCGTATAATAATAAACGATAATAGAGCTGCTGTACGATCTTGTAAATTGGAACACAAAGGATTGCTTAGCGTCAAGGTGTGCACGGCACGAGTGGAAATACGTGTTATAGAGGCATCCTGTCTGCCAACAGGCATCAATCAGTTAATCCCTGGGACGCCGGTTCTCTCATGCGGAAGTTAATTTGCCTGTTATACAAAGTGTGCCTAAAGCATGCCGGATAAATTCTCGGAACATCGTGGGCCATCTCTATTCCTAGAAGGTCTTTTACCCACTTCCACAAAACCGCCGATATTGCTTTTCCGTTCATCTCTCTTCTTACTTTTTTTTTCTTATACAAACGTACCGCAATCAGCGTTCGCCCCTCTCATTAATCGCTTTCAATTACGTGGTGAGTAAAATGTGCCGTATTTATGTTTAATTTTTTGTAAATTTCAGTCGACTTGAATGACGAATTCCAGGGTAAATCCTTGTAACTTGTTCATAATTGACGTGATGTAATCAGGCTTTGTCTAAAAATTTTTCAAGTCTTAATAAAGATATACGCGTACTTGAGAAAACGGAAACGTCAGTTTACGTAAAGTAGCATATTTTCATTACACGGTATTGTCGACGGTGCGAATTAGCCGCGAAGCACGTGTCCGTAGCTGCTGACGTATGTTATACGTACACATTTACGTATTATATACATGTGTAACAAAGACTCGGGGTAAACCTGATCGTATACCTACGTTCAGTTAGGATTGCGTGGTGTAATGTCGGTTTTATGTACGCGAGTTGGTAAGTGGCTGGATAATATAACGCATGGTAGGTACGTACCTACCGAAGGTTTCAAGAGGTGGGGGACTAGCAGCTGATATTAAACAATTGACTGGCGTGATAACGAGGGCACTTCCCGCCGCTATATAAATTCATCCTGCCCGCCAACGGATGACTGACTCCCTTCCTCTCTCTCTCTCTCTCTCTCTTTATGCAGTATCGGATATAGGTATACATACGTCAGTTAATAACGCGTCACATCGAATCACCGCAAGCCTGTAGAGAGATCGGTACAGATACGAATATAACAGACATTCGGTCATCGCGAAATATTTCACTCGAGATAAAAAGTTTGGGTTATGACTCAGTGCTTAAATTTTTAATATCGCCGATCGATCGATCGATCTATCAACCATGTAGAAAATTTATAACCGTCAGTGATCCGCGCTTGTATGTATAAGCGATGAGTCAGGCTAAAATACAGCCAAACCGAATAACGATCGTCAGCAAGATTTACTGTCCGAGTAAATTATATGGTTCGAGAAAAGTTTAAGGAATTCGTATACGTGACAGGGAGGAAAATTTCTACGACTTTTCTGTTGTTACATATATACCGGTGACGATGGATGTTTCTAACCATGCCGATGCATACAACCGATTTAATTAGTCGGTTCTGATAAGCTTCTTTTACACAACGTGCAGCGAGACTCGGGTCAATAAAACCTTATGCGTCTACCCGGAGGCTCGTGGCGCATATAACAACCTACCTCCTGTACGGGTTACGGTAGGAATACCGAATCGTGATTGACGTATCGAATGAAATCGGTCGAACATACGCCAACGGCACTTCGAATCTACAATGCGTACGCACTGCGTGTAATGGAATACGTGATGGAAAACCGAAACGATACAAGACTGCAAAGGCAGTTGTTGGCGCTGCTGAAGGGATACCGAGGAGGAGGAACACAAGGACTAAAGCTTCGCATTCCAGCCTCCTGGACAGTGGAATAACGAAACACGATTACCTACATCCATTTTGCGTAAGGTGAGAATTTTAATCGTCGACAACGTAACGCACCGCGTGAATTTGTCGGGCGAAATACATCGGCGACAGAACGACGTTAACAAACTGTAAGGACCTCTTTCCGTGGTATCACACGTCGTGAGATGTGGGTGTAGAGGTATGCAATTGTAGAAACGCACACGTAAGCCTGCGACGTGTCATTTGGTAATCAACATATTAGACCGAGGACGGTAGACGACGGAGATGGCGTAACAAGTTTCACTAACACCTACCGTCTCCTGTACGATGACGAAGACGACTTATGTACATTGTGTTCAGGAAACGAACGCAATCCAAGCCGGTGTAGGTACTGTTACATTTTTCTGAGGTATGTCATACCCTGGATCGAGGACGACCTTGTCGTGCGTTCGGGTAAGATGCTTGCCTGAAAACCAGTTGAGATTGTGCGATGAAACGCAAAGACGAAAAGTCGTTTGTACGGTGCGCGATGTACCGTAAGGTAAAATTCATGATCCGAATGAAAAGAAACGCTTTCGACATATGACGTGAAGTAGAAATCCAAATCGATTTCATTTCAATTATATTTACACTGGTGATGTATCATCGCCAATAACGACAATGACGACACAGCTCAACGAGTTTGACGTCGTATGCAGAAATAGTCGAAAGCGATGCAATTTTCAATGCTGCTGTCGAAATTCGTACGTAAGTACGTTGTGTGGATTGTTTTTTTGCCAATATCGACGATGTACGTGGTAAAAATAAACTTGTGTACAACGTGTTACGATGTATTCTACCTACGTGTATTTTTTCTCCTTTCCTTTTTACTGCCCGATTGTTGGTAGTCCCGTTACTTGCCATTGGTTGAATAGTAAAAAAAAAAAAAAAAATACCAACAATCGTCAAGTTTGCAGGTCTTTGAGCGAGTCTGTAACGCGTGGAGAAATAATGTCTGAAAGTTGGTGACGATAAAGAAACGTCATTCCGTCGTTACGAGCTATTCTTGGAAACGATATTACTTACAGGTAAGCAGATTGCTAATGCGAAGATCAGAACGCGGTGTGACTGCTTCATCGTGACTCGACGGATTTTCTCATATTCTCGTACGTGACTACCGAGCGAAGTAAAAACCAAACTTCTTCATAAATAAACGGCCGCAATAACAATTATTCATCAGTCTTCGGTCTCGAACTACGCGTTCAAAAGTGCTGCAATTTCAGCATTGCGATTAAGGGCGGGGGGCGACCATTTCGATATAAATTTTAATGAAAAGATTCTGAAATGTTCTCGAAACTATGAGTAGTAAAGCCCTCAAACTCAAATTGCTCTAGGTATTTTCATTTTCTTGAAAAAAAAAACAAAAAATCTGTCCAAGGTGTAACCCCCCACCCTTAATGAAAGACTCTATCATTTTTAAAACAAAATAAAAACAGGCACGATTTTGACAACCCGTCCGAAGAGTAGTTTCTTAGAGATTTCTTGAAATCTAATCTGTTTCACCGGGTGATGACTGCGCAAAAGTTCCTAGTACCAATATTTCGATTGAGTCATCAGTGTGTAACAGCGGATATACGCTTAGTAAAAAAAAAAAAACACACACACAACTAGTATGCGATTTTCTCAAACATCCGTTTGATTGCCAAAACCGGTGAATCAACTCTCAGCTTAATGCATTCAGCTATGTAAAAAGACCATAATTTAACGTTAAGATACGTGAGATAAAAAACCACATACGTTCTATCGCGATTGTCCCAGGTCATGGTCGGCAGAAATTAAGAATATTATCCATGTATCGTTATTTCTCACTGCATGTAAGCTGTAATTTCGTCACAAATTCCACAAGCGCGAAGTGACCGAAGATCCAAAGACTACCGTACAAAACAGAAACAGGATTTCCGTACAAAACGATTACGTTAATCGATCCCGACGAACGAGCGAAGACTCTTGATACCATGGGAGAATTGTAGGGGGAATACGACACTACGAAGATCCACCGTGAAAGATTCGTCAATAAGTTATATCAATGAGTCACACGGCGTTGGTCGTCCCGAGTTTTGCGCTAGCGAACCCGAAAGCGTAATTGTCAATTGGACGACGTGTGTAACGCGGAGAACAGACTTTAAAACAGAGAAACGATAAGTAGGTACGTTGGCGAGTAAAGAGACAAGGCCGCTCGCAAATGTCGAACATTATGATTTTCCCTCGTTTTCCGTCAAACAACCTAATAAAAATTACGGTGACTCGCGTTACCGATGCAGAATATGTGACCGTAAAAACCGAGCACGGTTACGTTCAGAAACGCACCAGCGATTGTTGTAGGTGGTAGATAACTAGTTATCTGAAAAGGCCCTGGGCATCTGTCGTGGCACCGTATATGAGAGAAGTAGGAGGTACGAATGGATGAATGGTTTTGATGGTTGGATGGATATTCATGCACGTCCATACGATAGTATGAACTCGAGTGTGGGCCGTTGACGTCACATATAACGTCGGGTATGCACGATCACTTTTGCGCTCGTGTCTTGGTGCCCGTTAGCGACATCGAGCTGGTCTCTCTCATTTTTTCTCTCTCTCTCTCTCTGGCTCTGTGTGTTCGAGCCGACGAGCAATGCGGCAGTTGAAACCCGAGCCACCATCTTGCCTCTCGCGATTCTCGTACCTCACCCACCTCATGCCGTGATGGTCCCCGAGTGTCGCGAGTGCGAAACGACCGATTTGCCAAATATCCGTTGAAAAGAAAAAAAAAGAAAAAAGAAAAGAAAAAACCGGTCGAGAACCGTATTAGCGATAGTGCGGAAGTCCCTCTTCGCCCAAAGAAGCACCGATCTGTTCCCGCGTAAAGTCGCGCACTTCCTCACTCAATGCCACGCTTTAAGTTCGCCGTTCTTCTACAGCTAGAGCAAGATTGTATATATATATGCATGTGTAACAACGATCGGCAGTGTGCGATGACATGCTGTTTGTCTTAATACCAATTTGTAAAGCCGTGTGTCACATGCGTGGGTGGATAGATCACTGTTCGCGATCAGCCGGCGGTAGAGTTTCAACATTACAGTTACATATTATACTGCACGAGGGGCATATTCCGAGACATCTCGATCAAGATTTCTACGTCGATGTCTCAGATTGACTGTATGATTGTTTTTGTTATTGGTTTTTTTTTTTTTTTTATTTTTATGAAAGTACATTACAAAAAACGAAATCGCAATTTTTTGCAGAATCTTTTCGACCCAGCGTACACTGAGAGAAATTTTTAGTTCCGGTTACCGTTCAGTCTTTAACTATATTCATTTTTTTTTTTTACCACAATCGATAAATATAGTTCTAGGTAGAAAATGAAAATTAGTTTTGCGGCTGTTACCGAAAAGTCTAGTATCCGTTACTATTCTTTCTCATTACGATCTCTGTTGCTATATTTTCTTGCAACTGTTGCGAAAATTTAATGCTCGTGCAACGATAAATTGACGTCAAAGACTTGTTTAAAAAAAAAAAAAAGTGCAATTGCCAAAAAAGGATCGACAATCGCGCAAAATGTTTACGCGTACCTCGTTTTTCGTAATTCCAAACAATATTCAAGCAGTTTTTATAACGATACCTGTTTTATTGAATTCTTCTAGTACCTGTAACTGATAAAATTTTTCTCAGCATATCTCAAGTATAGTTTAAAAACTTGAAAACCGGACACCCCCGAGGTCTGAAAAAATTTTGTAAAATATAACAAAATTTTTAGCCAATCTGAGACATCGACGTAAATTCTTGATCGAGATGTCTTGTTATGCCCGATGTATACATATATTGTATATACAGCGTTTCCGCATCGCCAATCAATTCCAACGATGATTTTTACATCCAACTTCCCACCGAAGGTGGGCAGGAATTAATTGCAACCGCATTCAATGCCGTTTATCACGTTTTAATCTTGTCTTATTCTTACGGGAAACATTAAGCGCTTCTGCACTATACACTGATCGCGGTTTCAATTACACGGTATTTAATAAACGTTCAAGTTGAAACTTGGAACTCCCGATTCGAGAGTTAACGCATCTATTTTTATATGAAACGATTGACCTCAATACGGAACCATGTGATAATAATCGGTATTAACACGTCCAGTTACAGTGTTATAAAATTTTCTACTCTTTTCGTACGATTTTTCATTTAAGAACACTACAAAGAAATTTAACCCTCGCGTCTTCTTACCGACAAAAATATTATTACTGTATACTAATGAGATGCATGGCATAACGATCGTATCAGATATACTGTATACACTATAGTGAGTTGAATTATAACATCTTATAGGTATACATATATATATATATATATAATTCTCGAAGCTTTATAAACGAGCTAGTATAAAATAAATTGTTCGCGCAATAACTGAAACCCGGAAATGGTGGATTATACCCGCATATAATACGTGTATATATACATATAACATATACATATATACCTGAGCAAGGCTAATTTCCCCTCGTTTAGTAATTCAAAAAATGAAACAGAGAAGAAAGAATAGAAGAATAGTAGTAAAAAAAAATTAGAAAAAAAGAAAGAAACAAAAGACATTACGATTAAATTACTGAAATTACAAACTGACATAACCTTGCCGATCTCCTGCTGCACGTTTCCCGCCTCGGCGAGCCAGCCGGCATTCGCTGAATGGGCCCATCATCATTCCTTTCTAATCTATACTTTATAACAGACACGAATTTACGGACAAAGGCGTGTTGCGCAGGTAGAGAAAACACACACACTCGTATAAATATATCTCGCAAATAGGGGTCGCGGGTAGAACAAGCGAGAGAGAGAGAGAGAGAGAGAGAGAGAAGAGAAAAATAAAAAAACAAACGAAAAAAAAATAAATAAAAAAATTAAAAAAAAAACGATCCGTCCAGCGAATGATCTCACAGACTGATCATGAGGTCCAGCTACGAAAGAAGTTTGAAATCGAAGGTAACCGTTGAGAACGTTCGATTATACGAGATGAAAATTTTCGATACTTGGACCAGATTTAAATACATAATAACGACCATGCATATTCATAGGCCGAAGGTGTTTCGAAACCTGAATGTTTGCGTACACGTATCGATGTATCATGTACAGGTACAGATACAACGTACGTCTGCTATAAATCGAATTGCGATCATCTTATTCTGGTTTTTTCGAAGCCTTTTTTGTGCCAAGGTGATGGTATATAATATACCTACTCAGAAGAGGGACAAAGAAGCCTAGGGCAGGCAGAGCACCTTTGTGATCTAGGTTTACGGATAATATGGGTCATCATGACCACCAGGTGTAACCTCCACGCGTATTAAATTCAGGGCTTTAATTGCTCTTACGATCCTCCTCGTCTAGGCTACACGTTCTACGATCTGAGGATGTATGGTTTTCATGGGGTATATGTTGAGAAAGAAGGAAATTTGAGACGCAGAGAATGGAACGAGAAATAGAGAGAGAAAGAGGGTACGAGCAGATAATTCCCATAGAGACTCGAAGAAGAGATGTGAATTTTTAATTTGTGACAAAGCTACAAAATTTCGTATAATGTAATTAAATAACCAAATCCAGATCAGATAATCAATTTGAAACATTATTTTTAATCGGTAAAATAGCATCTGTAATAAATTATTAATAATCTGATCACCCTTCAAGAAACCGTCTCGTCGATAATCTCTATTCTCTGATGCACATTTTGACCGTCATTTTCCTATATTCAGGCTATTCAATACGGAAAAACTTTGTGAAAATGGAGGTGATTAGGGTTTCAATAGTTTTTATTTAACGCGAGGACGTTTTACGCGTTTTTCCATGCAGAAAGTACCCGTTTCTACGACGGCCGAATGAGTCTGCGAATGCGCTTGCGCGGAATACTTGAAAGTGGTCATTTCTGTACTGCGCGCATGCGCTACCAAATCTGACATCACGCGACCCTAACCTCAATTTCGTGCTTCGTAAAAAACGCGTAACATGCTCGTGTTATAGGTGACGGTCTTTTCGCCTCGCGTGTTTTCAATATTCGTCTTCGGCTCACCTACCTCACTCATATTGCAAACTTGCAAACGGCTCGAAAAGACCGAATTTTGCCTCGTTGTTACACAATATGCTATTTCATAGTACTGACAAAAAAAAAAAAAAATAGGGTACTTTAAGGAAATAGCGCACCTATGTACCCGTATATTACATCTTTTATCCCTATTTATAATACTATCTAACTTATTTGAAATTAAATTATATCTTCATTTTATACACATTACGTTGTTCCCTTTTGTTTGTTACATGTGTTGAACTATCAAGCTAAGTTTGTTTGCTTGCAAGGAGTGAGGATATTTCTTTCCTTTTTTTCTGTAAAATTAAACGATATAAAATTACGAACAAGTCGATGAATAAATAAAGAATTTTTGCACATGTTTTATTTCAAAAATTTTTTAATTCGATTACTCGAATTTCCATGCAGAGTTGTAATGAGCGTATTGATCTCTACATTTTGTTAATTCACAATTCAATCTCTCTCTATCTTTCAGGGAAAGGATACTGTGTCATTCTCAGAAAATTTCGTAAACATAACATTTGAGTGACTCGTACAATTCGCGTTATATTTTCGATAACCAAAAAAGGATTCTGAATATATTATACATTCCGGACGATGTCTCATCGCTTGAAATTTTTTTATATCTAATATTTTATACTCGATTATCCGAATTTCACTACGATTTCCGTTGATTATTATACATAGTTAGCATGAAATTTGTACAGGATTCGCCATTTCTGTTCCTATTTTACTCACCCTCTCTCCCTCTCTCTCTATCTCGTTCTCACTATTTCTATTTCCCTATACTCGTTTCAGGAAAAGAATACCGTCATTCTTCCGAAATTTACAATAAAACTTTTGAGTGACGCATATATTCGCACTACGTCAATCTATACACAGCCGATTACTCACCTATTGGAATTAAATTTTAACATATTATTTCACGTTTCGTTGTTCCTTTACATAAAATTCGTTGCCGTCAATATAGCTCAGAATATCCGAAATTCAATGTCATTTAAATATGTATTTAAAGTTTCGTTCGATCAAACGCGATTATAAATCAATGCAATATTGCAGCCTGTCTCAAGTCAACAATTCCCTACTTTCGGACTGCTTATAATATAAACAAGCTTCGCTTACTCTTAAAGATTCCGTTACACCCACAGATTTTATATCAAGCCTCACCGATAAAAAGTTCAACGTTCAAACGTAAGCACAAATTTTAAAATCCATTATCCTCTTCAAATTTCAATATCCAGTTTCATCGTCGGTAGAATCGTAAACAAAATAATAATAATAATTATTCCAAATCACGTCTGCAGCTCTACGTAAATCCCAGTTATTATACATATACATATAACAATCACAAAAAAGAAGATTAGCAAAAATAGAAAGAATCCTTTATACACATGTATACGTATACCTAGATGTACATCGAACAGTACAATTAACCCGTTCAATTTAAGAGTAAGGAATGATTTTGCATCGATTTGTCAGAAAATCCCCCCCCTCCATTTCACACATATACACGACAATTATTTGACATCCTTTACAATACGTCAAAAAAAAAAAAAAAATATTAAAAACCTAAAACCAAGATTGTAAATTATCGTTACGGTACAAATAAAAAAAAATGAAAAGGAAAAAGGCAATCCAACGACTGTCATAAGAGCACATGCCGACGGTGCATTATACCTGTAGTACAGGTACCTGCAGTACCCACGGGATAAGACAAGAGGCGGCGTCTTGTACCTTGTATACACGTGCATTAAATAATCATTTTTACAGTACATAATACGTATATACGTACACATATGCATAGACAGGTATGCGGGTACCGAGAGTTACGCGACTAGCGGAAACGGTGGTCGTTTATTCCGTAGGATATGCACGTACATATGTATGTGCGTATGTGTGTATATGCATAGGCATGGTATATAATATACGCGATAAATTCCCCCGCCATAAGAGGTAAATGCCATAGCATTTGTTGGCACAATCTCTCCCGGTCGTCGGGTAGCAGAGCTCGCGAATCTGAAACACAGTTGAGTTTGTCGAGTCCCGCGTGTAACAGCGAGCAAGGGAAACGTGCGTGGATATACGGAATAGAGCCGGAAGAGTTTGACGACATGTGAGGGAACCGGAGGAATTGCATCCTAGTTTGATACTCGATTGGGAAACAGAAGTCACGGATATTAACAATAATCTGTTCTACATACGTATTAAAAAACACAATCGGGACGATAACTCCGTTTACTATTATTCGGATGCAACGTTCGATGGAAATAATCGAAAACATTGTACCGCACGTGTACGGGCATGTGATCGTATAGACGGTTAATCGATCAATCGATCGATCAATCAATCAACTAGCGAATCGTTGGACGTTCAACGCTATCCGTTCTACAGATTAGAAAAGTGCGATATGTACCTATATTTGAAATTCAAAAATATACAGTGAAGAAATATGATTCGAGAAGAGGAAGGAGAAGAGGAAGAAAATTTTTTTACAGTGAATGAGTTACGGTGACTTTATCACTTGTTGACGTATCACATATTTTTATGAAATTTTTTTTTTCTTCTCTTTTTTTTTGTTTACACGGGGGATCACGTTCATAGAAAACACCGCACAGCCGTAATTCCTAGCTATGATATCACTCTGCTGCATCACGGTTTTACGATACCTGCCAACGTAAGTGCGTTCTGCCTACTACAAGTTTGAAATCATCGGAGGCTCGCGTGCATTTGTGCCGATATATTAAACCCCTAAGGAATCTTCATCTATATTTAAACGCGAGGATCGAAGAAAGACCGGTTTTGTGCAACGTCGGTGTACAATGTATATGTGTGTGTGTATATATATACGTATAATATATACGTATGTGTGTATATAACGAGAAAATCTAACCGTTAATCGGTCGACTCGCCGCCGATAAATTGCGCTCATCGTAAAGACTGGTTGTTGTCGTCGTTGTTGTTGTACTTTATGGTGTATATGTATATATGATCGTATGGTTAACGTTGTATTACATATACTCGTGTGCAGAATCGAAGAGGAAGAAGAAGAATAAAAGAAGATTGAGCGGTGCCGATTTATCGCCGATTTAAAATCAGTGCCGGAATACGAATGTATTGTTACGATACATAGAGTGAAGGAACCGTTCGTTAATTACTCGATTTTACCACGTTCGATAACCCCTGAAAAGTACCCGAGCTTTTGATAATCTTTAATTCCTCCAGGCCAACGCGGAAAAGCCGAACGGTGATTTCGATGCCCGAACAGGAGCTGACTTTCTGCATAGATATTATCAAGATTTAAATTCAACAATTTTAATTTCTCGCGTTAAGGTACAAGGGGGAAAAAGGCGTGTATAAAATATGTGTGAAAATACAGCGACGATGGGCGTCGATAATATAATAACGTGATTGATGTAAAAGGAAGGAAGAAGCGATGACGAAGGTTGTATTCGTTTAGAATAAGAATAACAAGAAGAAGAATTATTATAAGAAAGGGAAGTTGAGAAACCTGCATCGATTCGACCAAAGATATATATATACATATATATTTCATTTCATATATATATATATGTATAATAACTCCTTATAGTTCCTTAAATGTTGTTTTCAAATGATGTTGAACGATTTGTTTCGTTAGTGACCAAAGTTTAAAAAATAATAAGTAGATAACAAAGTAATAAACACTCCGAGACAATTAATCGTAACGATAAAATATATTATCCGGGGACAGTGTATCGACGGTAAAAATACAAAGAGAAAGAAAGATATAAAAAAAAAAAAAAAAAAAAATACAGATATATGCAACAAGATGTTACCATCAATAAAACGTGACACTATCATATATTACGTATTATATATTATGAATAACGAAGAAGAATTGCGGATAAATTAATTATAAAATTAAATATACGTTCGGCTGTGATTATATAATACCGGAAGTAATCCGTTCGGCGAGCGAAGGTATGGAAGAACCGTCCCAAAAGTTGTTCCGTTTACCGGGAACGATAGAAGAGGAAGAGGAGAGAGAGATGGAGATACTCCAAGAACGCGGAGATAATCAATCGGGAAATCATCTGCAGCCAAGATGCGAATCCCCGTTACTATCGATGCCGCAAAGAATTCCAACCGTTCCAAGCTTGCCGAAAAATATAACGCTTGTTCGCGTCAGCACGCAAAGTAGCAGCATCGGCGGTGGAATGGGCCGACAAGATTCAGCAAGGTAAAGAGAAACGATTTAGAACGGTCTTTCTTTCTTCCTTTCATTATTTCCTTCTTTTTTCATCAAAATCTAGCGAGCTATTATTATTTTACGACTTTCTTATTCTTCCCAGCTCTTACGATTAGTCACTCGGTTTTACGTTCGAACAAATGTTTAGCTTGCCATCTTCACGCGTGTATTTTATACACCGTACGCGTTATCCCGAAACCTCGTCACGTTTGCTAAAATGTAGAAAGTTTACCAGGGTATGTATATTACGCAGGTATTGTACAAAGCGAGTCGCTAACGGGTTGAACGATTCGATTGCGCATGCGTTGAAATTCGAGAGCAAGAGCGATTGGTTTTTCAGGGTGACCAACATTTTTCAGGTTATATACACAACGGCGATCTTGTTGTACGAACTTATTTACGTTGGTCACCCTGACAAATCATTTTCAGCGCATGCGCATTCAACAGTTCAGCCGTTAGAAATTCGTTCCGTATATTATATTACACGTCGGAGAATGGCAAATCGTCAATTGCGAACTTTGTGTTTTGCGTGCGGGACGCATATTGAACCTTTTGTTCAAACGAGAAAACTCTCAACTGTGATTAACGGAACTTTAAAAAGAGATCCGACATTCAATTTGAGAAAGACACGCTATTCTACTTCTTCGTGACGATAACCGCGTAACTTTTTTACGTTTTTTTAACGGAAAACAAGAAAATTATTATTTTCTTATTTGACAAACCATCGCGCGTACAATATATTACAAACAACTCGATCGCGCAAATCGCTGTGTCCTTAAAATATTTTTAATCGTGAGGTGAAGGACGACGAGTGGCAGAAAACATGATTTGTTTTCTTGCGAAATTCTTCGAGTTTTTTATTTACAGGATGAGCATGACACGCATACTTGAGTCGGATACGGCAATAATTCGAAACGTAATATTTATCACGAACGTTACAGTACATCGATCGGACAAAAAAATAAAATGACGCATTTATCGTATAGTATATTATTATTGTTATGTTAGCGAGTGTGCGCGCGTTATAAAATTAAGTTAGGTACAATCATGTACCAAGTTCAGGCTCGATAATGCTCGTAACGACCATGATCAGGATTATGATGAATCGTGATGAAACAGGCGAAGCAAAAAATGGGACAAAAAAAGCAACAGAAAGAATGAAAAACTAGTCACGAACACTTTCAGATCCTAGAATCACTGCACCTTGTGCACATATTTTTAGGTATGAAGATACATATACGTGCTTACACCTGTGTTAGGTACGTAAGTTGTATACGTAACGTTGATTTTTACGTAACCCAATGTATGTTTGCACATTATTACATCCGTCGTTTGAGATTCGATTCTTCGAAATATTCTACCGTTTCGTCTCCGCGAAAACACCGTATATATACATACATACGCAACCTGTGATAAATAAATATTCATTTCGGTAAATTCCAAATTTGAAAAGTTCCGAAAACGCCAAATTCAGAATTTTTTGTTAATAAAACTCAAAGTACAGAAATTAAACTTTGACGAAACGTCGAGGTTTCGAATGGTCCGGAAAGCAGATTTCAAAAGTTTCGAAAGAGTAAAATTCCAAAAAGGCGCAACTTCGACAAGTAAAAAGTTCCGAAAGTGCGTAGGTGAGAAAATTTAAAATCACCCAAAATTTCGGATGACCCAAGATTTTCAGTCCTGTGAAGTTCTGGCTTGGTAAAATATCACCGGTTTGATCTTTCTTTTTTTTTTTTTTCTTTGTGTCGGATTTTCGATATTCTTACGTGAGGAATCCTGGTAATTTTGATTTTCGGTTTTTCTCATTTTTCACACCCGCTCGTTGAGTAAACTACGCTGTGTGAGTATATTTTAATTTTCGGAATTTTACTCCATCGTAACTTGAATTTTCGGAATCTTGAATTTCGAAACTTTGAGCCGTCGGCTTTCCGACCATTCGAAACTTTGTTGCGTCTTCGAAGTTCGATTTCTTCCCTTCAAGTTTCCCTCTCAAATAATTCGGAACTGGCTCTTTCGGAACTTTTTAATTTAATTCGAAATTTCAACCCCGCCCCGCTGTCGCAAGTTATCCCTTCAGAAACAAAAAATTAGACATCTTTTATGAGCCGAGAAAAGGATATATAATATGAAAAACACTTTGCAGCCGACTTGAAAAAAGAAATTTTCACTCAAAAGGTATAAATTGTAGAAAAATTTGAACCGTTTCCTAGTGAAAAATGGTATGTAGTGTAATAAACCGATAAATTTTCAATTGTCATTTATAATTCTGTTTTTCAAGCTTACGAAAACGCGTATCTTGTTTCCGATCCTCTCGTCTCCTTCTCCTCGAAACGTTATAATTATTTATCTATTTTTCTATACCAACCGCCAATAAACACCGACAATATTTCATTCGTTATAAAACCTTGAAATTAGTAATCAAACAACGATCAAGCTCTGCGGCGATCATCGCACATCGTCATTACGTCTATAATTAATGACTATCGTAAACTTTGCGTGTAGGTACATGCAAATTGTAATTAAAACCCGCGCTCCGCAGCTGATCGTTGTCAGCTATCGCGGATTACTCAAAGCATTGCAGAAAATATTGCGAGAATCTTCCAGGCATACACACGACGCAGTTTGCAAGATCGTAGACGTCATATTCGCACGCGTACGAAAGGATCGTACACTGAGAGAAATTTTTAGTTCCGGTTACCGCTCGGTCCTCAACTATTTTCATTTTTTACCACAATCGAAAAATATAGTACCAGGTACAAAATGAATATTAGTTTTCTAGCTGTTACCGGAAAGTCTAGCATCCGTTGCTATTCTTTCCCATTACGATCACTGTTGCTATATTTCCTTGCAACTGTTGCGAAAATTTAATGCTTGTGCAACGATAAATTGACGTCAAAGCCTTATTTAACTAAAAAAGTTGAGTAAAATGGTTAGGCGTACCTCGTTTTTCGTAATTCCAACAATATTCAAACAGTTTTTTTTTTAACCATACCTGTTTTACTCAATTTTTCTAGTTACTGTAACAGATGAAATTTTTCTCAGTGTAGCGAAAACACGTTAGCGTAATAATCACGGAGCGTCCAGAATTATCCGCGACAGTTGGTGAGTGATTGAAAAATAATTGTTTACCGTAGACATCTCGGCTCTCCATCGTTTACCGATTATTTACTCAAGCTATTTGCCACACTAGGATATTACATATCTCGGTACCTGCGCTCCGGATTCCTCCATCTGTTTGCTAATGATCGCGTATAAATGAAACGTAACTATTTTTGGGAGTTCAAATTCGATAGTTATTAACCCTTTAATTCGCGCTGGGACGGTCGGCTTTTTTTTTTTTTTTTTTTTGCAGCCTTTTATTTAATAAACTGCTTTTTTTTCGATAATTGCCAATTTTTTTCTTTGGTTCCGCATTGTCCCTGAAATATTTCAAAGTATAAAACAAATGTAAAATTTTTTAATTTATTTATTATAAAAATATGACATGTAAACAAATGGTCGAAATTCGTCATTTTCCCCGAGAAAAAGCATTTTCTACCAATCTACCACGAAAATCCGAATGCCAATTTTTACACAAACTTGATACACACCGAAAATTTTTTTTTCTTATCGTTTTTGTTTCTCCGCGGTCCGCCATTCTGAATGTTCCAATTTCGAGTTCAGATTCGTAATCAGTGACCCCAAAAGCTCATTTACGTAAAATTGGAAAACGACCGAACAGAACTAAAGCGAGAATTCACAGAAAGAGAGAGAGAGAGAGAGAGAAATGAATAACTTATGAGCTAAATAATAAGGAAGGACCAAAATTAAAATCAGCACTGGACTAAGGATAGTTATAGAAGAAAAGAGAAGCCAAAACTATAATTAAACGAGTAAATAAATAATAATGAATAAAGATAAAGTTACAGAAATGTGAAAATAAATAAAAATATATATAAATAACGTAGAGATAAATAAAAATATAAATAAGCAGAAATGTACGCATAAATAGAGTAAAATCAAATAAACGAAAAGAGATAAACGGATAAATAATAATATGCACTAAATCGTTCAAATATTAAGTATGGGAATAATATCAATGTGAAATATACACCTTTAGGCATATTTTATTGCATCGATATCCGGATCCTGCAAGACGCGACGAAATCACGTATAGGTACTTCCGGTTCTCTGTAACGACGATAATTATCATAGGTTCATATGTGTTACAGGTATGAAAGTGTATTCGTCGAAACTGTACACTTTGAACAAAGTAAGATAAAACAGCGGCCATGAATATTCGCGTCATAAATTGTATGTATAAATATTTTTTCTTTTATTTATTTATTTTTTTTTCATTTTGCATCTTACGTTATTTACTCGTGCCCGCACACCTCCGATATCTTCGAAGCGTTTGATTAGCACGTCTTAATTATGTTTACACCTTTGTTTGGACAAGCTGTCGTCGAGTTGTCGTCGTTTATCGCTTTTCACAACCAGCTGATATACCGATATCAGCTGCAGGTTATTATATCGCAGATTAATACCTGACTTGTTCGTATGCATGTATGCAAAATATCCGTTACGTTCTCCTTATGCGTTATAGGTGGGCATAAACGATATTACGCGTTTCACATCGTCAGCTGCATCGCAGATCCGATGTTTATATACACAAGGAGAAATCGCGACTGGAAATTTAAATTGAATTGAAACAGATTTAAGCACTTAGTGTTATATGTTACGAACTTTTATGAGTTACAGAGCTTGTTAAACCAGGAGGTGCAATCTTCCTGATTGTAAAACGCTGCGTTTGATACGCTGATTCGTCTATGCATATACATACACCTATATGGGGCATTCCGTGACACGTAGATCAAGATTCTACGGCGATGTCTCGGATTGGCTTTATAATTTTTTTTTTTTTTTTTCAACGAAAGTACGTGACGAAAAATGCAATCGCAATTTTTTCACAATTTTTCGACCCAGCGTATCCGAGGTATGATTTACGAAACTTGTAAAAAAAAAAAAACCCCGCTTTCTGAAATTTTTCACATCCATTAAAAGATGGAGATTTCATAACTTCAAAAGACAAATTATGAGTAAATTTGTGTTCATTGTTATGCCAAAAATGCAATAGAATGATCAATTATTTTTTTTCTTATATTTCTTCTCTATCTCTTGAAGTTATGAAATCTCCACCGCCTAATACGTGTCAAAAGTTTTTCAATATTTTATAAGGTTATTCAGAATTTTTTCAGATTTTGGAATATGGATTTTTTTCCAAGTTTTTACATCATACTTCAGATACTCTGGGTAGAAAAATTCTGAAAAAATTTGCGGACGCGCTTTTCGTCCGTGTACTTTCGTACAAAAAATTCTAAAGCCAATCTGAGACATCGACGTAAAATTTTGGTCGATGTGTCATGATTATACATATATATATATATATATTTATATGTATATATATATGCGTATATAACCATCGAGTAATTCCATGCGAATTTTATTCATTATTCGTCCTTGTCTTTGTCTTTTATTTTTTCTTCCTTCATTCTATCGCTGTACAATATGCACGTGTCGCTACATCCGTCGATGCTGACGTTACATCGATGAAACAAATTTCCTGGATTATAAAAAATCTTTCCAAAAGAAAATGTGAGTCTTCATATTTTTCAAGATATTTTCTAAATCAGCTGTGTCACAGCTTGAACAATTCTTTTGTTCTTTTTTTTCTCCTTCTCTTCGTGATCTCTCTTTCTCCCTTTTTATCAGACAAGTTAGCAATACGATATAAAACTCACATGCAAATGAAAACGAGACTGCGAACCTACGATGACTAAACGGTAAGAAACCAAAAAGTAAAAGCTTGACATTTGAACAAAAAAAATATTAGCTCGATTAGTGATAAATCGAGAAGGATAATTATCAAGACCGTATAAAATTTTTATCCAAGCGAAAAACGTAACGTTAATCGAATTTTGATCAATTACTATTTATTTCGTTGCAATGAAAGAATTCACTACGAATCATCTGTGACACGAATTTTATGCTTGTCTAATCCGTTTTGCGGTGCAGTTTGTTTCGAGGGTAAAAATATATAAAGATCAAAGAAGAGATGGGCTGTGAACATCGAATGTTTAAATAAGCGAAAGTTTAATTTAGAGAAATTAAAAATGTGGGAAAACGAAATATGAAGAACCAAAACTATAGAAAGTTCAGAATATAGAATGCCGAAATGTAGAATCGTCAAAATACGTCTCGGTAATACAGAATCGTATACAGATTATAAATTTGTCGTTCTATATTTTCTCTTTTCGTATTCTCAATTTTCTATACTTTAACTTACTACAATTTTGTAATTCAGTGAATTGGATTTTCGCGTCTTTGAAAATTTTACATTTGGGTCCTTCTACTAATCGTCTATTCTAGATTTTTTCACCTCCGCACCCTTCCAGCAAGTTTAAATTCAACCCTCTAATAAAACGATTCCCGTACACTTTGAAAATACCGAACACAGCTGGGCAAGGTTGAAATTTCGAGTTTTTTGGCGGTGAAACTTGAAGTAAAGAAATCAAACTCCGACGAAACATCAAAGTTCCGAAGGGGCAAAAATGATAAATTTAAAAATCTGAAACATCAAAATTCCGGATGATCGAACATTTTCAGCTACACATGAATTTGAATAACTTCGATCTTTCTTTTTTTCGGATTTTCGATATTTTTGCGTTCGTAATCTTGGCAATTCACTGATTTTCAACACCCACTCGTCGAGTAAACTACGCTGTGTGAGTATATTTGAATTTTCGGAATTTCTCTCTATCGAAACTTTACTTTTCGGAGCTTCACTCCGTCGTAACTCGAATCTCCAGAATCTTGCATTTCGAAACTTTAACCCATCGATTTCCCGACCATTCGAAACTTGGTAGTTTCTCAAAACTTTGCCTTTTTTACTTCAACTTTCGCCACCAAATACTTCCCAATTAGACGCTTTCGGAACATTTCAAATTCGGAACTTCAATCCCCGCCCTTGAACCACATAAATAATTCTTTTTCGAAAAAGTGTCTCAACTAACCGACCACAACCGCCGGCTTATCTGCGACCGGGATTTGAAAGTGGGGTCAGAATTATTCGGCGTGCACGGCGCTGGCCGATTTGTCCGGCATTTGGCAGTCAAGTTAGAAGGTGGGAGAAGAGGAGGGTTCCAACAGGACGCGGAGTATAAAATTCGAGTGGTGGATAATTGTTGTAAATTATTTCTCTCTCTCTCTCTCTCTCATTTATTTTTTGCGGGGCGGGGGATGGAAGGGGACGAGTTTATCGACCGAGGTGAGGGCGACGATCAGCAAGGCTGCACAGAACGGTGGTTTAAGTATTATTATCCGCACACACACGGTCATTTAAGAGCTGTCAGACCGGCAAGCAGGCAGATTCAACACACTCGCTTACCTACGACACGCGTACATATACATATAGATATTGTTCGCACGCAATCATTCTGTTAGGAAAAAATTATCTCGCACAAATTTATTACTTAACAACTTGTTAGTCTTATTATGAAGCTTGATTATCGAAGCCGTAAGCATGACGTCACAGTGGCACTGGCGAACTGACACTGTAAGCCAGTAGAGACGTGCCGTCCCAACTTTATATACGACGACACGACGACGGATAGAAGAGATGTATTCCGTCTCTCCAACCCCAGTAGAATATCTGCGGTGCAACCGATCCGTTGTTCAAGAAATAAGACTGCGTCTGTCGAGTCGTCTCTCATTGTCAGATTCAAATTGCAATTCGTCGCAAGCCGCGTTTTCGTACCGTTCGAGTAGGCGTGTCATCGACAATCATCGTAGTTATATCCGCGCGGAACGTGAAGGAATTAATTAATTAATTGGTTAGCCAATTACCGATACTTGAGGTATTCGTTTTATCACGAGGTAATCGCACGTTGAGTTTTTATTAAATTATTGGATTCGTGTTGGCTGGGAGGAACTTTTTGCAATATACGAATATAGCGAGTGCATGAATTGCGAAGAAAATGCTTGAATATCGATGCTTTGTTTGAATATGTAATTTAAAAATTGAAATATTTCAAATTGGAAGATTATTTTTTTTTTACAAATTTGATGAAAGCACTTTTTTTTTTTTTTTGATTCATCATCATTTCGGCGTCGTTAGAATATTTCATTTTGCAACGTTGATTACGATCGGCAAATTACAACGTAGAATCGACTGTTTAAAAAGTGAAAAAAATCTGTTTCGTTAAATTTGTGGAAAATAGTGTTCTCAACGAAAATTAAAGTTTAGTAAATCCTACGAGATTACCAGATTTTGAAAAATTTCTATGCGATTTAACCCTTTGAGTCATCGTGGTAAGTATTCTTATCACCTATTTTATATCCATTTTTTGTATATTCAGAGAAACTTGCAAAATTTTCTTTGCTATTTCCGATAGTACGCTAATAGGTTTTTTAATACTCGAGATTAATTATTGCGATATAATGTAAATTTTTATTGATAGAAATAAATTGAAGGTCTAATTCATTTTTGAAAAATTTACCCCTCTACACATTACGTACACGTTTCACATAATTTACAAGTTTTTGGGATGCCTGATTACGATTCTGAAATAGTATCTAAAAAATTCAAGATGGCGGATCCAATATGGCGGATAAAAATTTCAAATTCGATCGAATCCGGTCAAAAAACTCTGTACATGAGTTTTTTGGGGTCGGTGGTTACGAATCTGAAACCAGATTTTGAAAATTCAATACGGAGAATCCAATCAGCGACCCGAAAAACCCTGCATATAGTTTTTTGACCGGATTCGATCAAGTTTTGAATTTTTGTCCATCACGTTGAATCCGCCATCTTGAATTTTTGAAATTAGATTTCAGACCGGGAAAACCATAGAATACTATCCGGTTACAAAATTTGACTCCACACAATAACGTGTGACTCAAAGGGTTAAAGCGAAGCATTGATATCGACGCTCTCGTTTTTAATTCCAGTATTTTCAAAGCGACGTCTTCGAAGCTTGAATCGCGAAAAATAAAAATGATTCGGTGAATGTCGTACTCCAATGTTCGACTATCTCGTGATAAGATTGATGATGGAAAGGAAAGAAAAGTTGAGGATTTTCGGGCAGCCTGCGGAAGCAGAAGCTTCTCCTCGACTCCTCGAGTGGCTGGTGAGGTGCGTTTAGAGGGAGAGGGAGAGGAAGGAAGTGCCAATGACTGCTGAAACGCTCGCCTGCATCTCCGACGATTCGCCGACTCCTCTCATCCTCGGCTTGCATGCTTGCCGGAAATCGAGCCCGTCTAGCCTTCGGAAATCACCCTCGATTACACGCCCAAGGAGTCGTCCGAGCTGGTTGGTTCATTGAACGAAGGTAGAACGTAACACGCGATCTATCCGCACGATTCATTCATTCCTCATCCGTATTCATTCATTCGTACGTTCGCCACACCCGCAGAGTTGGACCGATTTTATTCGATCATGTTTTTTTTTTTTTTTTTTTTTTTTTAGTACATCACCGAATTTAAAACTTTAATTAGAAGTAGATTGAGTTGATCTACGCTCGTTGATCAGCTTCGTTATGTAACAAAAAGCGAATCGAAAATGGTATACTAAATAAAGTACATTAAATATATGTATAGATATGTGTATAAAAATCGAATAAATTTTGTAACGTGTTTTGTCGCACGTGGAAGTGAAAAAAATCTTTCATTCAAAAATATCGTCATTGTGATGGTATTTGTATTATAACACATAGGTACATGTGTAAGCACATAAGTGAATTGTTATTAATTTGAATAATTTGTTACTCGTAATTGATCGCTCAGCATAAATTATTGCGTTGTATTTTCAAATCGAATGGGATTTGTTATTTACGATATTCATAAACTGCACTGAACAAATCAGGTTTACGAAAAAGCAGTTTTTTTACTTTATTATAAATTCTGAGTCTGATAAAATTTGATAAGTATTAACGCGGATCTGTGAATTCTACGGTAAAATAAACGTCGGGAGTAAAATTATATCCAAAACATCTTAAGCTGGAATATAATTGTGGCAGAAAGAATAATCAATCAATAATACGAAGTATAAACTCGATACGACTCGATGTTTATTTGCCTGCCGCGCATTGGATTCTTCCCATGCAATTTTCCATAAAAAGTTTGATAAAATATGTACGCATAATTATTATTCATCACGCGCCTACAGCAGATACCAAAATGGATCCATCATTAACTGCACTCGAGTAAATAAACGCTAATCAAAATATGCATATATATATACATGGGGGAAAGATACCGAATTGAACAGATATTGAAATAACTTGAGTAGGAGAGAAGACATTTATAATAAAATATACGACGCTTATGTTCGAGAAAACAAACCAATTGTATGATAGACGATAATTAATTAGTTGTACGCGATATATTGGAAGACACTGTACGCAAACATTGTTGTTAAATTATTGAGGGGAATTTAACCTTTCAAAATTGATTAAAAAGAAGAGAAAAGAAAAAAAAAAGAAACAAAAAACTATCGGAATAAAAATTATTAATATACATATATGACGTAATGAAAGGCCTAAATCTATTTGCAATAATTTACAAACGTGCTCGGTGTATATTTTTACAACCGCCGTATAAAACAAATCTGCGCTCGCCCTGCTAATTGTACGAAATAAAATTTCATCATTTAATTACAGTGATGCAATTATAATCTAGAAACGGGTCACGGAAACAAAACAATTTTTAATACTGCTGTCTTTTTTTTTTTTTTTGATTTTTTTTTTTTTTTTTTTTATGTATCGATATTTTTAACTGCGCGCGTGAAACGATACAAAATAAAAGAACCGTAGCATCGCGTGTCAACGAAAATTACGACAAGTCGTAACATTTGGTGACATGATTATTTTATACACAAGATTCGCAAAAATTCCAAGATTGGTCTGTAATGTATAAATTATTATCAATTTAAGCGTGTAATGCGATAAAACCAACGCGTTACTCCCACGTATTAATAAACCTAACAATTATTAGCACAACGGTTGTAATTAACAAATGCTACGTCATATCGATGTTATTAAGCGCAATTGCGGAGCCGAAAAATCGTGAATAACTTTTACGTAAGGGCGAAAAATTTGTACGCGAATAGACGGTGAAAGAAAGGACGGAAAACATTGGAAAGATAAATAAAAAATATCGAGTTACACGTATATATATATATATATATATATATATAATGAGTAAGCAAAGAATCACAAAATCACAAGTAAGATGGAAAAAATTAGGAGAATTCATGCAACAAAAAAGATGAAAACAAATCCTAGACGTAAACGCGATACGATTAATAGAACATTAGAAGCCGACGTGGACCGCGCTAAGTTTCGCTTCAATCAGCGCAATTCAAGTCTATGTAGACGATATTACAGCGATTATACCCAGTGGGTCGGGTTTGTGCAAAAAGGTGTCCGCAAGGTATCGTCGAAAGGCGCGTGGATGGATTTAACCATACTTACTAGCCTCGCGAATTTTTTTAGTTAGTCACAAGTTTGCGAGCCGAATGATCTGATAAGGCGTTGCAAGCGTCGCGTAACACGTAAGAGGCTGAACGCAGTTCTGATAAGAAATTGAAAACGGTAATCGTCGGTAAGAGCAAGACGTCAGTCGCGTAGCCGTCACCTGAGAATCGCGCGCTTACGATTCAAGCTTCGCCTCATTTCCGCGACGTTTTCCGTTCCGCGTCGAGTATCCGTAAAACTGCTACAAATTTTTTTTATCCAAACGAAACGAAAAAAAACATATACCAAACATGTATAAACATACAGGCAAAAACTTGAGTTCGACGCATATTCCTTGTCAAGAAGAACGGTGTTTTTAAAAAATTTTTTGAATCCCTTTTTATTATTGTTTCGATTTAAAAAAAAAAAAAAAAAAACATCGTTCTTTATTCTTTTAACGTATTACAGAGGTGTAATAATAATAACGATATTCGACTAATATTTATACGAATCGACGCTAATCTAATTTGCTAGACTCGCAAGTGGCAGTGATTTATTTTCATTTTGCTCTGCCTTCCTTCCTTCCTTCCTTCCTTCCTTTTTTCCCATCTCTCTCTCTCTCTCTCTCTCTCTCTCTCTCTCTCTCTCTGTTTTTGCAAATTACCAGTGCAAACGCGTCGTTTAGAGGCCGATAATTGGTCGGACAGTCAACACCGAAGCGACGGTATATAAAACGTTTCAAGATATTACGTGTGATCAGTATATCGTAACGAGTCGACGTAGCAGCGACGCGTGTACCTGAAAGATCGACGACGATCGTCGGTCGATCAAACGTTACTTAATAACAGCAAGCCGACCGGCTATATAGCTTCGTACATCAAAGTTCTTCACGAATTGGAATTATTGAGCAGGCGCGATTATGACGTGTTTTAAAATCGCGAGAACTAGTCTTGGGATGAAGTGACGTCGTGATAGAGAGAGAGGGAGAGGATAAAAAAAAAAAGTTTTAGAAAAAATTTTAATAAAAAACACACATACGCACACAGACAACGAGATGTTTATATAAATCTGCGAGTATAATGATCGAGGAATCAAATAGCGGTTGACAAGAAACGAAGTGACGAGAAAAATTGGGAGAGAAGAACCGTGTTTAGTTTCTCGTAAATTACGATTTTTATTAAAACTTGGTGCTAACTTATATACATATATATATACACATAATATATTATTCAAGATTAGCAGTGATTTAAGTCATCGCGCAGTGTTTTTTATTTTATTTTTTTTTTTTAACATCTTATTACGCGTAACAGTGAAAAGTGAATTTATTCATCTTGTTTTTTTTTTTTTTCTTGCTTTTTTTATTGTTGCACGAGCATATAATGAGCACAAACGGCGGAATACCGAATAGCAATTCGAACGGGCAATGTTACTCCCCGGACAGCGGTGACGAACAAAATTTGATACCGAGATGGGCTCAAACACCGATAATCGTTGGTGTACCGAAAAGCCCGAATGCGTCATTCAGAAGCAGGTATTTTAAAAATTTTTTCATTCACGCCGAATAGAATTTTAAATTAGGAAATGAGAAACTTGTTCCAGGAAGAAAAGAATCCTAGAATTACCTATATATAAATATAATAAAAATAAAACGCCAAATTTTCTCATCGCCGCCTTTTATTGTTTTACCTGTACTCCAACGTCGATAACGTTTCATTTTTCTCCATTTTTAATTTTAATTTATTTACTTATTTTTTTTTTTCCTTTGTTCGGCTCATTTCTTTTTCTCCCGGTTCCACGCGCGAACTTAATTAACGACTGTGCAAATATCGGCATACGCATTAAGGTACGATAAAATCTACAGGCTTCGTTCATTCACCAGGTTGTCTAATACGCATTGCTAATTAATTTAAAAACATGTAAAAGTGTAATTTGCATAATACGAATAATTCGCTGAATCTTGGTAAAATATTTCTTATTCTTTATTTATTTATTTATTTTTTTTTTTTCGGAATGCCTAAGGTAATACCTAACGAAACCGAAACGAAAGAATCTTAGTAAAGTTTTATCTTGCGTGACGATTGAATTGAGATTTTTGGTCTGCTAGCCACCTTGAACAACGGAGGCGACCTCTTATCTTGAGGAATTTAGCGTACAAGGTATCCGACTATTGTGATCCCTGCATGACACAGTGGCTCGCAAGCCTTGAAACATCTCCGTGACAAAAAGCCCCGATAAGCGCAAAGGTGGGTTTAAAAAAAAAAAAAAAAAAAAAAAAAAACTTACAATGCGTACAGTTGTCGCAGACTTATTACACCGCGTTTAGACGTGTGGTTATTACAAACGGAGATTTGAAATTCATTCTAACTTTGAGTCACGCGTGCAGAGGTACGAGATGTTTTATATATATATATATATATAACGTATACAATACAGGGACGTAGAAATTACAGACGCGAGTTTGTATTACAGAACGACGCTGAAAGACGGTGGGAGAAGAATAGAGTCTTGCTGCTCTTTTCATCTCTTTGTTAAACTTGTACACCGTCGAGATTTGCTTCCGCTAGAAACACAACCGGTGATGTTTTACAGATAACAATTATCGTCGCGATAGAGTTTCAGCGTTCCCGTTTTGCGTGCAAAAAAAAAAAAAAAAAAACATCATTTGGCAAAAACTATCGCCAATTTTTTTTATAGGTAAATTTAATCGTCGATAGAAATAATGATTATCTGGAGAAAAAACAACTCGCGTATATGGTACAATTAGTTCGGATATTAATTTCACCGACGATAAATATCACGAGACGATATCTCATCTGGTGACGTATTTCCTTGAACTGAATTATCAACGCATTCGTTTCGTCTCATTGTCAAATTCTATTCTTTCTTCTATTGTCGGTTTAAACAAAGCCTTCAGTCCTTCTAATTTTTGTGAGTAAATCAACGGGTTGAAAATAATTTGTAGATTATTTTCTTCCGTTTCATTCATACGGATAATATGTATATGAACAATCTTTACGTCGAATCTTTAGTAGGTTACGTAGTTCGGACTTGAAGATATCGTTTCAAGGTAATAGATTACCGATTTCTAGGCCGATAAGGTCGAGTCGAGAGGCATCGGATTGACCGTCAAAGGACGAAAGACCGGATTTTGTTATTGGGGTGGATTAAATATTCGAAATTGATCTTTTTCTAGTATAGTTAAAAAAAAGTCTTTTTATAAAAATGGGTCACTGATTGGATTCACCGTACTGAGTTTTCAAAATCTGATCTCAGATTCGTAATCAGCGACCCCGAAAACCCGTGGACAGAGTTTTTTCTCCGACTTCGACTTCAGATTCGTAAATTTACATTATACCGCAATAATTAGTCTGAAGTATTAAAAACCTGTTAGTATACTATCAGAAATACCACAAAACCGCAAAGAAATGTATTGAAAAGTTGTCTGAACATGCAAAAAAAATGGATATAAAATAGGTGGTAAGAATACTAACCATTACGACTGAAAGGGTTAACGAAACGAAGAATATACAAAACTGACAATGAGAGATCGCATCGCGTTTTTTTTTTTCTTCGACTGTATATACAAATTATAAGATAAAATAAGTATATAAATGGCAAAGTAATAAAATTCACAAAGAGACGATTAAATTTCAAGAGATAAGAATGATAATTATTGTTTATTATGGAATAAATGAACAAAGCTACGGGCTTTAAAAATTTTCGCAAGGCGTTACCCATCGCTTAGTAATTCTGGACCAGTCGACCAGTTTCATCACCCGCGGAATGAGTTTATATTATTATTATTATTTTCACCCGTCCCTCAACCGTGCAAATTTTTCAATCGAGTCTGAATATTTACCCGAGATATAGGAATAAAAAAACAATTTTCATCGTCCTTGTGTTTATTGTGCGCGAATGAGAGTTCCGATAACATAAATGCGATTATCAAAAAGACCGGTGGAACTTTGTGTGTTTCTACGACATCAAATTTTCCGAATGGAAAAAACATCGGATGTGGCAATTATTCGCGATGCGAAATGCGAAGGAAACCCTCGTAGGTTCATTTACATGCTGACAAATACTTCAGAGATCCTCATTTTAACGTAAATAACACGTTTTCGCGTGACAAGTTTACCGATGAATAATTAATTCGTTCAAAGTCGTACATTATCTTAACATAGGTATATTTTTTTTTTTTTTTGCTTTTTTTTTTTTTTGCTTTTTTTTCAACACATATCACCAGAGCTAACGCGTGTGATGTAATTACGTATAAAACATAGTCGACGTGGTTTTTGTCTATAAATTATTTTCACCTCATACTCGTTCGCTTCTCCCGTTCTTCGTTCTTCCACCAGTACGTACGTAGATAATGTATTCCTTCTCGTCAAAAGAGGGGGCAAAAACAAGTCGAAAATAATCATTGCGATAGAATTTTCTAATCGGTTTCCAAATACAACGTACGTTCGCAATTTACGATACTCTGCAAAATGACGTTTGACAATTACAAACGTCGCGGTGGAACTAAAAAGAGGAATAATAATAAAAGTAATAATATTATAGAAACAAAACGAGAGAAAAAAAATAAAAATAAAACTAAAATAACGAAATATCTAAACGTCTCCAAAGACAAAGACATGACAGGTTTGCAAAGTATGTTTGAGATAAGAAAAAGAAAAAAAAAAGAAAAAGAAATTCCCTCTGCAAAGATTGTCACGTTGTCGCACAAAGTGTATTTCTCGTACATTGGCATACGTGTATATTACACATGTACACGTTACATTTCGCGCGTGTATCATTTTGTAGAATTAAACGAGCTGACGAGTTTATCAGTTTATCACACGTTACACACGTTTACAGTCCATAAAGGACGAAATAATACAACAATCATAAACTATGACTGAAACGATGTTATACACCCCGGTTATCTTATCTTTGATAATCGTTACCTATTTTCCCATGTATTTCAACGAACGAATTCGCGTATCCGACACATAGCTGATGTACGTACAATATACATATTGTATGTGTAACGTGGACGTGGCGGGTATTTTAACGGGAAAAGAAAAAAAAAATAAAAATAACACTCAGTACAACGGAAATGAAATTCTCCCATCGATGTAACAACGGTATATAACGTATTATACGTAATATATGTAACTACGGGTAACAATAACGTCACGCAGAACTTGTACATTGATATAACTATACGTACACTTGTGCCAATATAGATTCATCATTTATATTGACGTGAAATAAGAAATATGCGTAAAAAAAAAAACACAAATATTATAAAAATGATGCATAAGTATGTTAGAACAAGGTCGATCAAGTATAACATATACATATATATATATATATATATTGAACATTAGTACCGATTATACTTGAACACCTAATGTCCATGGAAAATTATTGCGGCAATTTAACACGATCCGAAGACGTGTGAAGAGGTCGGAATTAGACCAAGCTCAAACAATTGAAACTGGGTCAATGCTCGTTGTTCTCGTTTTCTTTTTTTTTTTTAATTTTGTTTGTCTATTTTTTTTAGTCAATGTCAATGGATCACGAAACTTACAGTGATTGATCACGTGTGGCTGCTCGACAAACCGTTGTTAAGATTCTGAGTTGATGATCGAGAAGCTTAAATTAATTGTGGCGATATTAATTATTCTTTACTGCGTCCAGTTGTAATTTAATCCTTCGAGTCATACAGTGGTAAATATTCTTACCACCTATTTTATATCCACTTTTTGTGTGTTTTGAGAACTTTTCAACATTTTCTTTGCTATTACTGACAGTATGCTAATACGTTTTCAATACTCGGTAGCAATTATTGCGACATAATGTTGATTGTTATTGTTAGAAGGAAATTGATTGAAAAGAAAATGTGAAAATTGAAGGAATAATTCATTTCCGTGAAAGTTATCCCGCTAAATGTATACATGTTTTACATAAATTATAAATTTTCGGAGTCACTGATTACGAATCTGAAATCGGATTTCGAAAATTCAGTACGGCGAAGCCAATCGGTGACCCTAAAAACCTCTGCACAGAGTCTGTTGATCGTGTTCGATCAAATTTGAAATTTTTGTCCTCCATGACCCTGGAAAACCATAGAATACTGTTCGTTACAAAATTTTACTCAGCAAAACAATCTCGTTCGGGATGTAAAAGGTCGTCGACGACTCACGATCGTTGATATCCGCTTGTTTCAGGAGCCGTTACAGAGCAGGCCCAGTGCGTAAAATTCGCCGACGCGCGGTGTTGAAGAACGGAGAATGCAACGTGCTACAATCGAGGATATCGCGACGATCGTTGCGTTTCCTTCAGGACATATTCACAACATTGGTGGACACTCAGTGGCGTTGGACGCTGTTGTGTTTCACACTGAGTTTCCTCCTGTCCTGGTTAGGTTTCGCTGTGATATGGTGGCTGATAGCTTTCACTCACGGTGACTTCGACGAGAAGCACCTGCCGGGAGTTCAGGTGGAGAACAAGTGGACACCGTGCATATACAACGTGGTCTCGTTCACTAGCTGTTTCCTATTCTCAATCGAGACCCAGCACACGATAGGCTACGGTAGCAGAGCAACGTCGGAGGAGTGTCCCGAGGCCATATTCGTAATGTGTATACAGAGCATAGCCGGTGTTATGATCCAAGCGTTCATGGTCGGCATAGTGTTCGCAAAGATGACGAGACCGAAGCAGAGGACGCAGACGCTCCTGTTCTCGCGCAACGCGGTTATCTGCCAAAGGGACGGTGAGCTGTGCCTGATGTTCAGGGTCGGCGACATGAGGAAGTCGCACATAATCGGGGCGACGATAAGGGCCCAGATAATACGCTCGCGAACGACAAAAGAGGGCGAGTTCCTCTCCCAGCATCAGCAGGAGCTCACCGTTGGCGCTGACGGCAACGACAGCGACCTATTCTTCATATGGCCGATGACCATCGTCCACAGGATACAGGCCGAATCGCCACTCTACAACATGTCGGCTGAGAACATGCTGACCGAACGCTTCGAGGTCGTAGTCATACTCGAGGGCACCATCGAGTCCACCGGTCAAACGACCCAGGCCAGGTCCTCCTACCTTCCTCAGGAAATACTCTGGGGTCACAGGTTCGAACCAATGGTCAGCTACTCCAAGGAGCGACAGGGATACGAGGTCGACTACTCACTGTTCAACAGCACCGTCCAAGTCGACACTCCGTTATGCTCCGGCAGGGAACTGGCCGAGTTCTACAGGGTGCAAGACGACCTTCGACACGGCGGCGGTAAGTCGATTAAAATCCACACCAACGACACTTCGGTGACACTAACACCAACACTCTATCCACTACAGCCAGATGGTCTCCAAACCTCACATGCGCGTTTACAAAAACTAACCCCAAGGTGCTTCTTCCGACTATCTTCACTCTCTGTGTTCTCCCACCCGCTTGTTCTTATCGCTGCAATGCTTAAAACGTGTTTACGCTTTACTGGGTGTTTAATTGGTTATATCCTTATGGTGTCTGACTGTTATTGACGCTGGTATCGCAGATGCCGGTGGTGGTATGCGGAAGGTTCCAAGCGAGCCAAGAACAGCCCCAGCTGTCGTCACGCAGGCTTTTCACCTGGACCCTAATTCCGGAACACGGCTAGTGCCAAGCCAGGATCAACCGAGACTTCACCTAGAGATACCAGTGATCACTGAACCGCCTGATAATTGAAACACAAAACGATCTCTTCACGCACACGTTGTAACGGACGGGGAATCAATATACACATGAATGTCTTTGTCGCAAACCCGTTAGCGTTTCCCGTACGTGTCACACTCTGTGTCCCTTTGTCAACGTCGAACTTTTTCAATCGATTGGGAGAACGCTGGTCGGTCTTGAGGATAAAAGGATCAACGTCTAATAAACGAGAAACAATTTTCCACGCGATATCGCTTTGATTGGTTGTGCCGTCGCATCGCTATTTATATCGTAATGGTAACGTTGTACAATGTTTAATGTGAATCTGAGAAGAAGAAAAACGATGTCCTAATCAGATGGCGGAAAGAAGGAAACAATGTCCTGGAGAATATTACAAAACAATTATACATGTATGTGTCAGGTGAATACTGTCATAGTTTGTTTTTCGTCGCACGTCCGTTAATGTCCGACTGTCTATGCATAAATATTTTTTTGTTGGGAAAAACTATTAAGTATAGATATACACAAATAATATCCGGTCAATTTCCTCACTTTTCTTATGTACGCATGATTCAATTTGGTCCTCTTTTCTTTTTTTTTTTTTTCTTTTTTTTTGGTTATTGGTGTTTAAGTCCCGTTAACTCTCCTCTTTCTCTCTCTCTCTCTCTCTCACTTCATTACTCGATACGCTGTATACAATGTCCGATCGTACTACATTTACTATACATATACAAATATTATGGTACACTAAGTTTAACGAGAATGCACGAGGTTTATGGTGATTGAGTAAAAAAATAATAAAAATAATAATAATAATAAAATAAAGACAAAAACAAAAACACAGAAATTCGTCTTTTGGAAAGAGTGAAAAATCGGTGCTGGTCTAAATCGCAGTTGATATTGTTGAGAATATTTTTCCGGAATACGAGAGAAATTTTTCAGGTTACCTCGTCGACGAAGACGGACTCTTGATTGAGAATTATCAAGAGAATAATATGCAGGGTGGGCACATCGTTAACGCACAGACGGGAATAAGAGCACCCGGACACCGACTGGTACACGCGGAAAGTACGAAAAGCGATAACAGTTTAGAGGACAGTGCAATCGGGCGAAGTATTTACAGAGATAACTCGATAGCGTCCCAGCAACATAATCATCATCATCATCATCAGCCGGCTAATCCGCACCGGGAACCAAATCATCATTACAAGAACCAAGAGGGTGATTTGGACGCGATTGAGGTAATCGACGAGGACGATCTTCACCAACTACCGGACTCCGTGAACAGGGAGATACTGAAGAACAGTCGTGAGATAGTGTACGAAGAAGATTCGAATAATCTTTCAAGGGACGAGAGTTTCCTGACGATGCGACAATTCGGTAGTAAGAAGAACCTCGAGATCCTCGAGGCTAGCAGACCGCTAATTTCTGGTCGTCGACACTTCGTCAGGTACAATCCGTCGTCGGACGAAGCTGAGAAGCGATCGTTAAACGGATCGCGGAGGAATCTGAGCAGCAGAAACCTTCACTCGAACCAAGACGAAGATAAGCGTTCTCTGAACGGTTCGCGGAGGAATTTGAGCGGTTCAAAACGCCATAACCAACCGAATTTTGAAAAGGCGGAAAGTTTGCACGGCAGCACGAGGAACCTGAACATCGGTAGCAGAGAGAACTTGATCGGTTCGCGATTTCAACCCGGAAGCAAGGAGCTCCTGACGACGACGACGACGACCAAGCGGAATACTTCGGTGGTCAAGGGTTCCAAGGAGACGAGGGACGCGAAATCGAGACGAAGAAAGGACGATAGTGCGAAAAAGGAGGTCGAGATCGAGATCGAGGGACCGGTTGGGCCGAAAAACGAACCTCCGAACCTTCACCAGGTCGCGTTGGCAACCTACTTGTCATCGCCGTCCGAAATGTCACCCGAATCGGGCATCGTTGAGGGTTCGGTTGTCCTGTCAAGTCCCGAGGCGGTAAGACGGGACCTTAAACTTCCGGCAAGCTCAGTTATCGCGAGGAACAGAAGAAGCTACGAACACGCTCAGCTCCAGGATGTGAACGCCGAAACTACCACGTCACGTCCCGGAAGTGGGAGCAGCTCTTCCGACAGCGATTCCTCGTCCAAAGTTAACACTCCGCTCGTAGTTTTGCCCGGTAAGACCGGCGTCACTTTAGCCAAACAGAATGTATCTTACACGAGTGTTTAAGAGTTTGAAGTTCGTAACGTTGATGTAACGAACGATTTTTTTCCTTTTTTTGTTTTTTTTTTTTAACATTATTTCGCAACTTTAGGATCGTCTCAAATTAAATGATTTATTTTTAAAAAGCAAAGTGTATTCAAATCTTGGAAATTAGAAAAAAAAAAAACAAAAAAAAAGACACGACAATTTTAATTTCAACATTTCGTTACAATTAACGTTACCGACTTCAGTCCGGTGAGTGTTTAAAGTTTCTGTCAGTTTTTCTTTTCTCTTGAAAATCTATTCTTTCATTATTTTTTTTTAATTTTCGACGAACAATCGCTATCAGAGTTAGAGGGCATAGACCGTCCGCGACATTCTAGAAAAGGACTTTGAAGAACTTTTACCAAGAAATGGTAGGATGAGTGTGTTAATTAAATATTCCAGTTATCGAGGAATCGTGTATAAAAGAAAATTATCAACTAAATATCTAAGTATCTTTTAACGATGTATAAACAATAAACAAATTGAGAATTATTAACCGCCGGTCGGTTAACTTTCCCGAGTGTATAAAATATCGTGTCATCTTGTATATTATATATACGTATGTATTATTATTATTATTATTGTTGTTTTTATTATTATTATTATCATTTTTATATATCTATGTATATGTTCGATGTGCAATATACTATCTATACGCATAAGGGCCAACAAGCCCGCAAACGCCTTCCTTCGGAACTGTATATTGAAGGAAAAACGGAACACGAACTTATATAATCATCGAATATTATATACACGATATTTATAATGAGAACGATTAAATTCAAGTTTTCCAAAGGTTGTATGAAAATTTGATATACATATAATAAACACCGATATTTGTATGCGCGATATAATATGAATCGATACCAGTTGTACTATAACTGTAAGTATGTATGTGAAATTAATTGTATACTGTTGAAACGAAACCGGTGCACTATAATAGAGTGTAAATAATGTGTATAATAGAAGAATTTGGAAAACGTATAATTTTTTCGTGTGACAAGGGTCGTTTAATAATATTAATTGAAAAGAAAGAAAAAAAAAAGAAAAAAGGAAAAATATTAATAATATTATTATTTTCAACCCGAAACTTAGTCAATATTTATTCTTATACAATAAAAATACGTAACACGTCGTACAGAAGATATGACAATAGCCTAATTTTTAATTAGTATGTATAATATAGGGTATACGTATATAATATACATATACATCCTACATACTGTATACATATAATGTATCATGTATTTATAATAGTCATTCCCCCGACAGAAACAAATCATAATGTTACAATCGATTGTTACTACAACGTAGTAATTCTGTAATGCGTATTATATGCATAAATATGCACACCACATATATAGATATATGTATACATATAATATATATATATGAATATTAGATGGAAAAACAATGGAAAACGAATGAAAAAAAATTCGATTACCGTTACGGAGGAAGACAAGATCAATTTATTTCAAATATATATACATATTTATATATATATATATGATATGTTATCCTAAAAGTTCCGAAAGCGGAGAATCTCGAATGTTTTCGTGGCGAAACTTAAAGTAAAGAAACAAAACTTTGACGAAACATCAAACTTTCGAATGGTCGAAAATCCGACGCTCAAAGTTCCGAAAGTGCAAAGTTCCGAAAGGAGAAAATACCGAAAAGACAAAATTCCGAAAGTGCGAAAAGAATAAGGAGTAAAATGAGCCATCGTGAGACTGTTTTCATGCAGACCATTCTGATTTTTGGTATTTCTGATTTTTTACCCGCACCCGACAAAAATGTAGTAACAACAGATTTTGTGTATGATAAAATTTCCTATAACTTTTATTACAAACTTTTTTCTGTATAATGTATAGGTTTTTATTTATAGCGCGTCAAACTTTCTTTAACACGGTTATTGCTAAATATATAGGTAATGGTTATTGAAACATTGAGAATGGTGTGAACCAAATTTGTAGTACATAAAATTTTCAGTAAACTTTGTTTCAAGTTTCTTGCCCTATTGGAATTTTTGCTTTTCGGAATTTTGCTCTATCGTAACTTTACTTTTCGGAACTTTACTTTTTGCAATCTTGCATTTCGGAAATTTGAGCCGTCGGTTTTCGGACCATTCGAAACTTTGACGATTCCTCGAAGTTTTTTTTCTTTACTTTAAGTTTCGTCACGAAAAATTTCGGAATTCTGCGCCTTCGGAACTTTTGAAATTCGGAACTTTGACAACGCCCCATAATATGCGCGACAGAAATTTTTGTTTTTAATAAACAAAATACGAAAAACTACAACTACTAAGCAATGTTGTTTCACAATTCATTCTTCCCTCTTCATCTGGCCCAAATAAGATCCCACATGAATTTATATTAGAACGAATAACAGTGATTAACGAATGATAGGCTTTTACATTTCTTCACATTACGTGTCCGTCGGACTTCAAGTCCAACTATTTTGCACGATACAGATTCCAAAATATTCAATTTTAAATCGATATGAAACAAAATAAATGGATCTATTAGAAATGTATAAATAAAAATATGTCGATTCGTTTTCGTTGACAATTTTGTTACTTTGTTGTCAATGATACAGCTGATCTAATAAATGTATACGTATGAAAGTATAACGAGGAGTCAGCTGAATCGACGCCGCCTTGAAGCGAGGAATGTATTTTAATTGCAGTGAAAAAACAAAGACGATATGAATAAAACGGGGACGAGAAAAAACGAGTCGCGCGAAACTTCTCGAGCTGTGATCGTTACAATATCTTGTTTTTTGGAAGTAAAAAAATATACGTTATAACCTAACAATTTTATCCATAACTAACGAATGAAGAGTAGATATGGAATTTCGAATCATCCGATCGGTCGAAATCGGTACGACTTTTTAAATGATAAGAAAAATCGGGCCAATTCCCCGCGTTATTATCACGAATTAACAATTATTGTATACATCGTATTATCTATTTCTGCGGCGGTCAACAGTCTTTTCAAAATACGGCAATACACTCATGCAACGACTTCCATCGGACGGGTAAAACATTATGTACTATACGTATATTTTATATATATATATATATATATATATATAAATGTACTCGTATGAATACACAGACAGGTATTGGTATAAACGCATATATACTTTCTCATTGCGAAATGCTGACAGTGAGATTATAGACGCGGCACTGCAACTTTGACGGCGGACAAAAGGTAGTGTAGGTGCATTTTTACCCGCTTTGTGATCAACGCCATGATTAACAAGTCGAAACGTAAGTACCTCAGCGAATTGTAATTAGTGTTTACGAAAGATAAACTATTTGAAAAGTGTATACGATATTTTTCATCGATCAAGAAATTGCCGAGACGTGTGGAAAAGAATAAAATTCAAATTTGACACACCAAATTTCATCCTCGGTTAAACGCGTCGTTATTATTTGAACGCGTTAGACAATTTAATTAGACGCAGTTACTCGTTAATATCATTGAAATTAAGTGAGAGGGAAAAATATCGTAATACGTTGTACAGTGTGAAATCAGCTCAACGTAAACAAGTTGTTAGCTCCTCCTTTGCACCGGTGTAACTTTTATATTGCAAGATACAATGAGGCTTTATTCGAAACGCAAATGCGGCTCGTCTGCAGATGTTAACGAGGTGCAAACAACTCGCGATAATAGAAACGGGCACGAAACGATCATGCTTATCGGCCATCGTTTTGCTCCACATTATAAATTATGGCTCGTCAATGATTCACGTTATATACGTCGGTGTTAACGCGACTAAAATTTCGCGTGCAAATTAATGAACGAAAAATGATCGAAACTTTATTGAATTGGAAAACAAAGAAAAAAAATTATATTTTATCATCTGAAACTCAAGATGGATACGAGGAGGAAAAACCGCTTCTCGTTTTGTCGCTGGATTCGGAAAACCTGAGACTTTATCAACCCGAATGTGAAACGGCAGTGACGAAAGGAGCTGCAAATTATCTGGGCCGATGGCCTGGCCACGTATTTGCAGCATTCGTTTCTGGATTTATGGTTATAGCGACTTTTGTACTCTTCGGAATTGTCACGGTGACGTTCACAATTCCTTCGAGCGAAAAATGCCGGTAAGAACGAAATCTGGAGGTAGAAAATTGAGGAAAAAAAGAAGTCTGCGGTTACGGTAATCGATATCTGTGAAACAAGTCGAAAATCAACGTATTGAATACTGCCTTTAAAATTGAAGCAGAAATTTTGTATAGTAAAAAATGTATTGTCGAAATCCCAACCTTTTGAAAATTGATATTTTTTTTTTTTTTTCACCGCTCATTCAGAATATCCCGAAACAACGAAGCCGACGAAGTGCCGAACGTTTATTTCATAAAACACGAAAATCGCACGTGGAATACAAGGGAATTATGTTACATCGAGAACACCGCTAGAATCCACGAAAATCTCAGTGTAAGTCGTGAATAAATTATTTTCTCCAAGTATAATAAACTTACAAACAATCATTTTCACATCGTTAAAAATACCGAAGCTAATCATGACGGATCATACACGCAGGTTTACCTGATCAACTTATTGTCCGGGAAAGAGATCGAGAAGAATATAACCGAACCATTGAATCAACTTCGTCAAATGACGGACGGAAGAAACTCTCACGCGATTCCAACATCCTTGGATAACCTTTTAAGCCAGTACATGACCGAACCTCGTGTGACGAAAGGAGCGTCATCGGATAAAAAGATGAGGAAAAAATTGACGAGTTCATTGGCTAACGTAAAAAACATCGAAGTGCCAATCGGACGATTATTCAACGGGTAATTTCTTTGAAACAATAAAATGGAAGAACGATCTTCGGTCCGTTTTTGACCGATTTTATAATTTTCTTCATACGGAGCAGATCAAGATTGGCAAATGTCTGTAATCATCTCAGTAAAGAAATGCTTGAAATGGCAGCGAGAGCGTACGTGCTGTGGAATTTTCCCGGTGTGGCATTAGACCCGGAGTTTAGTCCGAACTTGGAATCGTTGAAAGAATATCTGTGCAGGTGAGTGAAAATTTTCGTATAAATCAAAATGGTCACGAATTCGATAACACCGGTTTCCACTAACGATGTGAAAAATCGTAAATCCGAAAGGGATGATGGCGGTTTGAATGCCTGCGCCGCAAAGGACAGCGTCGCTGCAATCGAGCTAAACGGAGATGTTCAGGCTGCTTCCGTTCCCTGTCAGGCCTTCATCGGTTACCTGATTCGGCAAATAGCGGCAAAAGGCTCCCCGGATCAACGAAGAGTGATGCAAAAGGCGATAAACAATTTCTGCCCCAAGTGAGAATCGACGACGATATTAACCCTTTAAACTAAAAAATTTCCACGTCGTAGGCTTATCACATTTTATTTACAACTTCAAGTGATCTTTGTATAACTTTGTATAATCCCAGAAGTCCTAGAGTAACAAGTTTCGGACAGAATCGTCGAATTTTCATAGTTTTTTCGATTTCACATCCGCCATATTGGATAAGCCATCTTGGATTTGGAAATGATTCAATTCCGACTTCGGATTCGTGATTAGCAAGCCTAAGTATTGAGTTGGAAAATGTTTGACTGAAAGGGTTAACCTGCAATAATTTTCAATTTCAATCTGTATGTACTAGGGGTGTGCGATTAATCGATTAATCGACGATTTCGATTCATTGGAATAACGATTAATGGAAAAGGTTGACTAATCGATTAATCGAAGCTACCGATTCATCGATTAATCGCGCAGCCCTAGTACGTACAGCAAAATTTCAATGTAGGAATGCATTTGAATCGTGAGTTTACAGATCCTCGCGGTGTTCGGGAGTGAAGATATTGGATCCCTTAGACTCACTGACTGGAGGATCATCATCGATGGAAAATTTAAACTGCCCTACGATACTTTCGACAAATAAGGATGCAGCGAATAAGACTTCAAGAAAAATGCTTGCAGCAACATCGAGCAGTTCGCGAGTGTTTAGAAGTGCGTAAGTTTTTCTAAAAATTATCAGAACGCGAAGAAAAATTCTATATTACATAATAATGTATCCACATTGTGTAAAATTCGTTAGATGATATTCATTTTAAACGTGTACAAAAAAAAAAAAAAGAAAAGAAAAAAAAAGAAATGTGTCACAAAGTATAAGTATATTATACACAAATGTAATAATTAATAGAAGACAACAATTTTTACGCTGCGTAATTTTTTAAAACAATTTATAGACTGTGTACGATGAAATTTCACCGTTAGTATTTTCATTTGAAAGTACGGTGCTCGTAAAGCTGCAGAACTCCCGACCATACCCAAAATTCACCGACTGAAATATAATTTATCAATTTAATAAAGATCGATCGTTTTTATGCAATTAAGTATTCTCCGTCGCTCCATTCTCTCTCTCTCTCTCTCTCTTTCTTTTTCTTTCCGAATGTAACGTACGGATTATGACGAGTGTTCCAGCGGTATACAATATCGCGGTAGCCATCTTCAAACTTGCAAAAAACAGCCAAATCGCAACGATCGCGTCACCGACGTCGCAGACCAGATCAGCCATGCACAAAACCACAGAAGGAAGACTCCAGGATGCTTTTTTCTAAACCCACGATAGTTTTGATTGTTCAATTTTCAGGCAAATAAATTTTTAACATCAACATAGATATGAGAAATCCTTGTGGGACGTAAAAAGTCGTTACCATTGATAGAAAATTGAGGAAAAGGGTAAAAACCACGTTTAAAAAATCTCCAACAATGTTATTTACATCAATGATGGCGAAGACGGTTGAAACGATATTCTTACTGTGTATAATTAAAATGAATCCGAGCAAATTCGAATAACACAATATCAATAATTTGAGGAACGTTTAAGAAATGATTAATCCCAATTGGTCACACTTCAATAGAATCGCATAACTGTAACACTGAATGAAATTGACCCCAGCTCCAAAAAAGTGATATTCTGCTTCAACAATGAGTTGTAAAATTTAAAAAAAAAATATCTAGGTATTGTTTAAGGGTGGCAGTAAAATCTTTCTCAGTTTTGCTAGCCAAAATTGATTGTTTAAATATCGTAAGACATCGGCAAAGTTACGATAAAACGGGAAAAAAATATTTTACAAATTTTTTTTTTTTCTCTTTGTTACAGATATGATTTTGACCATAAAACTATAAAAATCTATTCCTGAACTCTACGAGGCGTTTGAAAAATATTTGGGATGAAATTCACTCAGAGTAAACCAATTAGTGTTCAAACTCTGACCTAAACAATAACATTGCCGGGGATTTTTCAAACAGTTGTTCCTCTGTTCCTAATATTTCATTCGTTCTTGAATATGGAACAATAAGTTGCTCAAACCTGAATTACTCACAGAAACAAGGGAGTAAAGGAGCATTCCAGCTGATATCGCCGAGAGTATCGAATAGGGTGGAGAATATCCTAGACTCAGGGTAACTACGGTACGATTAGGAGGCACAGAGCCGTGGACTGTTTTCCCATTTTCCATGAGGCTGTATTCCGATCGCCCGTAACGCGCTCCGTTGTAACTCAACACCAAAATGGAAGTGGCGAGCAAAACTGCTTGAAGATTCCAGCAAAGTTCGTCGTGGTTTTTTGCGAATCGGAAGTGGGGGGCTTTTGAGCATGACTTAAAGACGTCGCCCGAATAGTTTGCTCTGGATTTCGAGTCGGACGATTTCTCCTGAGGAATATTTCGACGTGTGGTTTTTACGAAACGTTAAATTCAAAACTCCGAATATAATTCGAGAATTTTTCCTGATTCTGAGATGAATTTTTATTAAAATTAATTCTACAAACGACTTACTGGAATCGGAGCGCAACCTTCAAGCGTCTGTTTAACGTTTTCATAGTGCTTTTCAGGTCTGTAATTTGCATTGAGGCTCTTTTTCATGTCGAAAATAAACTAATTGTGTTTATCGTGTATAAAATGATATACTTGAGAGAAAAAGCAAGTGAAATATAAAATTGACGTTGAAAAGGTTAAAAGAAAAAAAAAAAAAACTTGTTACATTTTGTACTTGGCGTACTTTTCTCTTACAGATCTGACGTTACGGTGAAACAAATTGTGACGAGGAGGATAACTCGGAGGGCCATGAACGAAAACCTCCTTTTCCATTGTTCGCTTATTTTCCCCCAGCCTGTTATTTCCGTAACTAATTTTACGAAGTATTTGTCACGATCCATGCAGTCGAAAAAATTATCAAGTGTATCATCGCGTAAATTCCTAGCCTGCAAATTAATGTCCATTGAAAGAGACAGCGGTATAATAAGAGACATTACAGAGAGAGAGAGAGGGTAGGAAATAGACTCCCGTTGAGGAAAAAAAGAAGAATAAAAAAAAAATGGGCAGAGGATCGAGGAAATGCAGTCTCTGTGGAATAAGCTCGTTATTTGATAAGAATAAGAAATCAGTGAGTAGTGATAAAAGCTGCTGGAGTAGGTATTATCGGCTGTCAATAATAATCTGTCAAAACATACGCGAGAGCGAGAAAAGCAGAGAGGAAAAAACCGGTTCAAAACATCCCCGAATACGAATTAGATAATTACTCGGCTCTGTGATGTTTGTTTAATAAACGCAACGAGAGACGGCGGAAAGAAAGGAAATAATGGGAATCCGTAATCGGCGAAAATGCAACGCAGCTGTCTCAGGATTTGTATAAAATATAACATTGCCAATCACGTGTTTTGGATAGAAATTTTTTTACTTCGCACACTTGACCCCCACTTAAAAAAATTTGCGAATCCGTTTCAAGAGTCGCTGAATTTATGTACTAATGACGCGTATTTTTTTTTTTGCCTTCCGTTGTAAATAACTATTATTCCAGCGCCTGGCAAAAATCGCCTGCAACGTTTGCGACAACTATTTCCTTGGTACTTCGGCCTACGTCATACTTTTGGGCCTGATTGGAACGGTGAGTTTTAAAATTGCCAACGCCACTGTAATTAACTCCGTTAAAATTAAAGAGAGAAGAAACAATTCTGATTTACATTCAGGTGATAACAGGTTTCGACATTATTCGCATTATGAACTCAAAACCTCCACTTAGATGCGCTAATCGACAAAGAGGCGGAGGCGACGTCGGTGAGCCAATCAGTTTCTAATAAATCTTGCAACGGTCTGCAATCTCATGGTGAAAATATATTTTCTATTAAAATTAATCTAGTTGCCAAAAATTTTAAATTCAACCTTTCAAACTTTCAGACCAATTTTTATCGTACTTTTTCAGACGCATAATATGTTAGTTGAAAAGAAACTAAGTCAAATCCAATTTCAGATTTCAAATTTTACAATCTTTTCAGCTTATTTTATCATTTCGGTACGTATAACTTCTCTACGAAACAGAATTACCAAATTTTGTTGTGAAAGCCTGATTATTGATAAACCTTGGCTTAAATTAGAGTTTTCTAATGTCTTCTTGATATGTAATTGAAAATTCCCAATGCCCACATTGTTCGAGTAAACTTAATGAAATAACTGTCATCAGGTCATCATTCCTTAGTCGCAATCGATTAAAAAAGGTGATTTTCTTAATTAAATTCAAATTTAATACAATCCGCAGTTCCAACCGACGTCGAAAGAGACTTGAAGCTGATGACTTCGATCCTCGGAATAGAACACTACACTCTAATAATGCTTGGAGCGATAACGGTGGGTGGATTTTGATATCGCAACGACTTTTTCGTGAAACTCGCCACTCGACGCCGGCAGATAGGCAACCGATGTGCCATTTCGATCACGTTGCGCTACAAAACGTAGCTCCGGTTGCCTATCTGCTGGCGTTGAGTGGCGGGTTTCACCGAAAACGTCCGGTATAAGGGTGAAATAAAAAATGATAAAAGTTCGTTCTTCCATTGCAGGAATATCCGATGCTTCACACGCCGTGGCTCCTGATGCAATTGTGCGTTATTCTGGTCGAGGTAATCGTTTTTTTCGTACGACTATTCCTCGATGGATTGCACGTAAAACGGGATGAAATTTTACTCGCTTTTCTCGCTGTACACAACTGGCTTCAAGTATTTTGCCTATTTCACAGACAAGCTCGTCACCCGACCTTTTGATTTTAAGTATGTATATTCGTAAAAAAAAAAAAAAACACCCGAGTGAACTGCCCAAAAACAGATCGAATTTATGCTGTTAATGTGTTAACGGATACTGCAATGAGGCGTCTGTTATTTTATCACATTCATAAATATATCCAAGTCGCTGTTAAACTGTATGAAACTGTAAACCGTCCGTCAATTGTCCAATAATAAATTCTAACGACTTTCTGATTCTGTCAAAATCTGCCCCTAGCGAATATCTACTCAATTAGGGAACGATTGTGAAAATGAATCGTTTTGAACGACGGTTTCATTTGTCAATTTCTGTCGCAGGTCGCGTTTTCTAATCAACAGATCATAATTTTTTTCGCCAATTTGGGTTAAAATCCAATTTCCCGTTCTGTTCGGCGGATTTTGTCTTTGAATAAAAGCGATAACCATGCCTCAGTACACAAAAGCAAATAGACAAAAGATTCGAAAGGTTTTCAAATTCCGTTTAAACGCGTGTGAAATCAACATCTTACTCAGCTTACTTCATACCATTGATTTTCTTAATCCGAAAACTTGATCAGATCTTCTCGAAACGGTGAAAACAAACATTCTAGAATGATCCAATATCAAGGGATCCGTCTTAACGCTCCTGATTATTTTTTCAGTAAATAAGACAGGGTAATTCAACTTACCGCTTCAACGATGCGAGGGATGATTATTTCTTCCGAATGTCAGAGCGTTGCCGCTTTTTTCGGGCTCCGACTTATCGGTGAGCGGTGATCATCCTCTTGTTCACAAACACAATATTTTCCACTGAAGATACACAAACTCCGCACATAAAAGGCAGACAGACATCACTAGGAACATGCCACATTTTCACTACTTTCAACTTAATACATTTAAATTTTCCCGTTTATATTAATCTTATTTCGCTTAATCTTACCGCTGACCCGCACGGTCGGACGCCGACTAATCCGTCGTTACCGATCGAGTCTCTCACACTCTTTTCATCTGGCGTTACCTGCCGCGATATTTTAGTACTACCGCCGTGAAGTCCGTCAGTTTAACCTGACCTAACCTAACCTAACCTTGACGCACGTTGGACGAATCACGTCAAAGGGGAAATTCCTTTGATATTTAATTCATGACAGCGATTCAGAGACATAAGTAGATGGGTCTATTGTTCGAAATGTATACAGCAGCCATGAACGCTTTCCGATCGCCAACTGCGATGTAATCATTGCGTATGAATCGATCATCCGTGTGACTAGCTGCTTATTCGTTTGATTATTTGGATTACTGGAGAAAGTCTCGGTAGTTTTCGCTAACGTTGTCTATTCTTCGTCGTCAGTCACGTTGCTGATTTGTCGGCCGAGTGACGCGGCGAAGAGGGGAGCGAGTGAACTGTGCCGAATGTGCCGATACGACAAAAGACGATCTCCCGTAGACCACGGGCCAAATAATACGAGAGCAGTGACAGTGGAAGCACCAAGGCAATGAGCGAATTCAGCGCCACCTTCGGGGAGTTAAGTCAACTCTTCTAAGCCAATGACATTTTAGAATACAGGAGAAGCCACCAATGGGTTCTTCGGCCTGCATTACGGCTGCATAAGCTTGATCCACCCGACAGAGCGCATCAAAGCGACGTAGATTGATTCTAAAGAAATCTTTATTCCAATTTTAAACAAATAAAAAGCTGATTTAAATGTTTTTTCGCAAGTCATGTTCAAATATCAAAATGTAAAATTCGACGTGCGCGCGAAATTACGGCTGCATAAATAATCAAGATGGCGAGAGAATTGTCGCGCATGCGCATTCAATGCATTTCGCAATCGTCCGTCGTGACCGACTCGTCGTTGTCCCGTTCTAGAAGACGTCTGCCGGCAGAAGAGTCTCGCTAACGGTTGTTTTCCGACTTCTTAACGTATATCCTACCGCGATCCAAGACCGTTTTCTTTGCATTTGCGTCCCGACTAGCCTGTCGACGTTGCATCCCGTCCGCAGCCATATAAAGCCGCGTATCAAATCGGTATATCGGTGAAAAAAGGGCCGCAAAAGACGCCGGATAACCGTATCTTTTTTTTTGGAGGGAACACGGGACTGCAGGGCGCATATTTTTCGGAAAATATCCCTTACGGTAAGAGTTCGAAAGAGATTTTTATTTCGTATTATTATTTTATCGCAGATAAACGCACGAGGGTCGATTACCTGCAATCCCTCGTGCTGGAGCGTAAAGGCGTTTTACAATAACAATGATGTATTATGGTAGATCGATTAATCTATTAATCAATTAATTAACGAGAGTAAAAAACATTCCACTGAAAGATCGTAACCGCCGTTGAAAAACGTCTACTTTCGCTGTCGGACGAGACAGAGAGACAAATACGCATGTTTTCACGACACGGATTAATTAACCGTTACAACAAGATTGAATTTATTTTCAATAATTTTTCTTTCTTTTTTTTTTAGTATACAATTTTTCCCATCTTACACATTAGTGGACGAATTGTTTCTTGCTTTATCTGGTAACGGTCACTCGATATTTCATGGACGTGTGGACATTATAATTATGATGACGAATTTTTGTTTACTCGATTTGCAAAGCTAGTATATCTATATATTTTTTCACTTCGTGGCCAATCGAGGGCGAGATACAACGGAATGTTGAACAAGCCTGCCACTACACGTTCTTCTTGTCGTACTTGCGGAGACCGAGCGAAAAACTATTACGGTAATACGTTATCGTTTATTATTTTACTTTACAAACGCCGAACGACGTCTGGCTGTTATGTTTTTCAGCTCTTACACTTGGCCCGCCTCTACAATTTATACGTATGCTCATTCATGCCTTCCACTTCCGGTTTTTGATCGTTAACAACACGTGGTTCATAATTCTATACAATTTAATTACAGTCGATGGATATAATTTTTTCCGACCATTGGCAATGTAAACTGTAAGGATTTGAGCCTCCTTTCAATTTTCGCTTTAAAGAAACAACCGAAAAAGGACGGGATTAATGAACATTATTTTTATCTTCACTAATTTGTTTTACCTAGAAGATTGTTTAAAAATCTTTTAAATACGCGGATAGTTATAAGCTTATAAAATGACTAAATACATAGATTTGCGTATAATATGTATACTTTGAATTGACTTAGCATTTCAATGATCCCTTCGTGATTTCTTTTTCTTTCTTTCTTTTTGTTTCTTTTTTTTTTAGCGCGAATATTTGAACTACATGCGATGATTATGTTACGCGATTTCGTTATTAATGCTTCGATTACAATCTATGGCTGTGCATGCGTATATAAAATTATGCGTCGATTCTACCTATATCGTTTCCTAATTTCTTGACTTTCTATAAATATAAACATTCGAGGTGGTTCGATCTGTACCATAATCTGAATATTTCCTCTGACACTCAATAATACATACGCAAATCGTTAATACTGCACACAACAATCGATAGGAGGAAAAGTAAAGTTATAAAAGAACGTTTGTGTCTTACTGTTAGGAACAAAACTTCGCCCTTACAGGTATAAAACTTTTCTCCTTCACTTCAAAATTTAGTGCCGAATTTTCCTTCATACGTTTGTCTTCCGTCTATTTTCTGTTTTTGTCACCGCCAGAAGCGGGAGTGTGCTCGGTAAGTGAGCAGCATTCTTTGTTCATGCCCTGCTTACCTCGATACCTGAGGGTACCTTCGGAAGAGGTCAATAGTTCTCTTCATTTATCTCACACACCGGCATATAACTGGTACACGGTTTATGTGATGTACACTTGATATAAGCTTACAGAAATACAGACATTAACGAAATAATCCGGCATTGTACAATTTGTACAAGCTCGAAATATAATTCATTACGAAGTTTAATCACGAGATCGCCTGTTACGAAAACACATTTCAGGGAAATAAATGGAAAAGTTTAATTGACCAAGAGTTTAAATGTATACGTGAGAGGAAAGTTTAAGTCCCGTTTCGTCAGTATAATGAGAACTAAGTTTCCTCCTCCTTCTCTCATCCCTCTTTCATTGTTGCGAAAGTTTGTTCCCCCGTTGTATTATCATTATTGTTATACCATCTTATTTTATGTATCACACAGACCTAACTTCTGCTACCTTTGACAATCCGTGCGCAGGTTTATTACCATATTTTTGCCTTCTTTTTGTGACCCCGCCCTTCAACCGTATATTTATATTTACACGTGTAATTCTTGTGTGTGTTTGATAATTTCCGTCACCGAAGTTCGAGAATGTTTCCTTCAATCGGTTCTTTTTCAATCAAAAATCAAAGGTGAAAAGAAAATGCTATAGCATGTACTAAGCACGAATATGTATGTTATCATTAGCTGAGCATGAACGATGATTGCATATTGTCTTATATCAAAGAACTTGCGATTTAATGTTATTGTTAGTTTATATTCGACCTTTGAGGTATCAAAACCAGTCATTTTATCCCACACATAATCCATTCCTCTGTAAATTCAATTCCATGCACCCCGTTGTCCCGTCGATATCGCATGCCTGTATGTTTATTTGTAAAATGTGCGTATGTAATCTGTGTAATACGTGTCATCATAACTTTAAAACATCGTAAAAATATAACTATTTGTATAGTTTGGCAATTAAGAATCTGCGTCACTGGTGTATGTATTTATATAGAGTAGTGCTGTGCGATTAATCGACTGATCGTTTTTTCGATTAACCAGTCGAGTTTCCCGATTAATCGATTGATTAACGATTTCGGTTAATCGTTTATCCGATTAATCGAATTTAGCTGATAATGATTCTGCAGGTCTATCGGTATACTTATGACTCGCAACTTATTCACCATTCTCGAACTATACTTGTCTCTGACCGAAATACAAAATCGAACATGGTATGTGAGTCGCTAGTCATGTACTTATTGACCTGCAGAGTTATTACGAGGAAACTTCGATTAATCGGAAAAACGATTAATCGATCAATCGTACAGCATTAATATAGAGAAAGATTGTTACAATGTTCAAGTTGGCGGGTCGGTAAGAATCATCATCAATCGATCATCATCGTCATCACAGCATTTCAATTGACTGACCGACCTTCGGTCTTCTTATCGGACAACTGATCCTCCTGCAATATCCTCTCGCGCATCCAGCAGCTACACCTGCATCTATACCGTTGCTCGATCTGTTTCAAACCTCAAAGGCCTCCCACTGCTACGCGATCAGAGCCGCTATCGGACTGAAACGCATTATTTTACTCAGCAGTATCCAGGCCACCGAGGCCAGGGCGCAAAGCGTCACTCCGCCCCAGCCGAAGTCGAGACTCCAGGAAGTCGTGAACCTTCGCGCCTTTAGCACATCCTTCGGCACCGGCCCTCCGACCACTCCATCCTCCGGCCCATCGAGGACTCGAGCTCCGCGGTCCTGGGCCCGCTTGAAGTGAATTATCGTTAACGTGAACAGCGCGAATGTCGCTGAAACAGTAATTGTTGACTTGTGGGTAACATTTTTTAACACGGTTTAAGGATGCATCAAACGTAGGGACAGTTCAAGCGCAGTCAAAGAGCTGTGAAGATGGAAATATGATGTAACGAAGGTTTCAAAGTGTAACTTGAATTAATTCAGTTGAAACAATGAAATTCCCTTGACATCGAAAAAAATATCAAAAAATCATAAATTTCAGCTACAAAAGCACAGTTATTGACGATTTTAAAGAGATCCGATTATCGAATTATTTCTACAATGAAAAAAATTACATCGTTTGACCGATTTCGATGCGTTAGAGGTCAATTTGTTTGTAAATAAATTTTCAACAAATCTACAAAATTTCAGACAATCCTAAAGTTGCGAATTAAGAATTTTACCAAAATTGCACTGTCGTAATATCGTCACGAACTGTAACCGCATTATATTTTGTGTTCTCAGTCTTCTAATTTTTTCTGATAATTTTCATATACAAATTGTAGGAGTCAAAAAATATAATCACGTTCATATGATTCGTCATTTTAAATTTCATAATTCTAATCTATAAATGATGAATTTTGGTAAACCGATTTCTATAATAATAGATTAGTTTATGGTCGATTTTTTCATCCGCCATATCAGACACAAACAATTTTGAATTTAAACGTTTTCGTCTCAATAATCACAAGTTCGAAATGATTTCTGCCGAAACACCGTGAAGACGACATTGTGTAATAAAAAATAGGCCCAATAGTTATTTCCTCTTACAAGAAATACCAACCGTTAATCATGACGTGAACAAATTTTGACAACCATGCATCCATCTTCCAGAATCAATCATTGGGTTTTTGTTTGATTTTTACGAGAGGCAAATATTATCACTCTGTCCTTCTCACAAATGAAATAAAACTCGCTATCCGACAAACACTCAATCACCGTCGCGTAGTCGAAATCGATTTCCAATTTCGTCCGCATATCCGTTCTTCTGGTTTTATTTACCTTTATTTCAATCACGTACCGCGTCCAGTGTATGTCCTTGACCGCGATTCGCACGCTTTTCATTTCGGCAATGAACTTGACGACGGCATCGACAGCCGTTCTCCTTGTTGCGTAACGTTCATGGCCGTCGATGACTTTCGTTAGTGTGTGACGTTACCAACCGCAGCAGCGCGGCTGCTTTCGAAGGATCCGATCGCCGGCCGTCGGCTCAGGAACACTTTCAATTTCGTTGAAAGGCAACTTTTACTCTCGGCGAATCCCTTCCGCGACGATTTCACTTCGCTTTCTGTTCAACGTCGGACGTTTTCACCCACCGTCAATATCCCGAATTGACCTCCAAACCCGACCCAATCTCGCCGCCGGACTATCTCGCGCTTTCGTATTACGTGAAATTCTGCAGGTAGAGTGAAAATCGAGGACTCGCCGACTTACGACATTGTTATATCTCATTCGCTGTTACCAATCTGGGCCACGAGTCCCGGATTGAAACAAAATAGAAACTAACCATGTCTGTTTTACCGACAATTGTCCCGAAATTACATAATTAGTTTTAGTATAGCCTCTCGGTCCTAGTTGAGCTATCCACATATATTATTTTTTATACAATTTCACTTCGTGATTCTTGTATCTCTCGTTGTAGCATATCCCAGATTTAGAAGAATAAAAAAAGAAAAGCCTGTCTATATCTCTTTTACCGACACTTGTCGTCCCGAAACTACATAATTAGTTTTAGAATAGCCTCTCATTTGCTTTTCTTTTTCTTCTTCGCGTATGGTATATAAAATGCGACAAGTAGAATCAAATACATCTCATTACAAAAAAAAAAAAAAAATCTAGTGTATAATCTCAACCCAGTTGATGAAAAAACGTACCTGTAATTCCAGTAATCTTTCCTTTTTTATTCTGGTCCTCTTCCGAGGGGAAATGTATCGTTTTTAAAAGATCACTGATCGATCAAGCTTAGAAAATCTTACCTGCCAAAAGATACATGACCCCAGCGACAAGGACCGCCGATATTTGGTGTCTGCAAAGTCCGAAGAAACCAACCGGCGCAGCACAGCTCAGAATTATCAGGCAAACCAGCGAGCAGGATATACTCAAATTTTGCATTCCTGTAAGAAAATGGCATAAAGTATTGACAGAATAAGAAATCCAAAAGTAAAAACGTTTCTTGATTTATCACGGTACTTTTCATCATCTTTAATTTGCGATTGCGTATAATTTTTCATTTCGCATCGACTGAAAAGAAGAAATTTTGGAGGAAACAGAATCCGTAGTAGCATAAATTCTTCTTATCTACAAATTTTGTCGATTCAGTGCTTTTGGTAATTGTCGTGTTAATTGTTGTTTTGCGTTTTTATATTTACGTCGCATTTTTTTTTCTCTCTCTTGTTTCCGGGTCAGAGATTTAATTTAATCAACGTTTTTTCATTACAAGAAATCGCTGCTGCTGCTGCTCTGCCAAGTTTGAGACGCGACGCGGTGCTGATTAAAGGATGAAAATAAATTCGTGACTCGAATCATCATCAAGATTTAATTAAAATCGCTGGTATTATTCTCGGCGACGCCGTTTCGGTTTAATTTCTCTTCTCTTTTCTTCTCTGCGCGTAATATATAAAAACATATATACTTATATATATATATAATGATATGATAATATATATATATATATGTATATATATCTACACACATAATTTATGACCAGACGTGTCTGGTTAAATTCTTTCGCAGTACAATCAAAATTACAATCCTTGAACATTTTGATAATGCGATTTAACCGCTACGTGAAATTGGCACTGCATACTTGGAAACGATAAATTTTTTTTTCAGTATTCTAAAATTACGATTTGTAATGTATAAATGTATAAGTAATATCAAACTTACAGCTGTGTTCGCGCCCTTATATTATAAGCTTTCAATGTTATATCGTATGAATTGCACCGAGTTTTTGCACGTTACACAAATACTATCCCCTCTCTCTTTCTCTCTGCACGATTTTGCAAATTTTTTACCGGGCGATTATGCATTCCGACCACGTCTTCTACATATTGTCGTGATTTTACCATTCGTACGATATTCAATTCGCTCTGCAGCTGCTTCTCTGCACCCTCGCTTTATGCTAAATTTCATTATGCAAATTTTGCGGTCACCGATACTTCTGGGGATAGATAAAGGGGGAAACTTCAATTAAAATTTACATTCAATTTAATCAAACTGAACAAATCCCCCAGAGACCTCTCTCTCTCTTTCTCTCTCTCTCTCTCTCTCTTTCTTTCACCTACCCGTTGTAGATGTAGGTAGATATTTGGGCCGGGGATTTTCCGTACGAGACTGAATGAATGATTGAATGATCGAATATATTATTCGGTTCGCTGCTGTCGATGCTTCTCTATTATTCACACTGGGATTAAGTAAAGGGATTAGCGTGAAATTTAATCCGACTAATCGAATACATATCATATCCTTACAAGAATAAATTGGATCAGCGATATTGAAACGTTCAGAGACGGAATGTGATTCGATCAAATTATGGCGAAAAATTCGCGTTAATGCAACAAAAGGTTTATTACAATATTGTCGCAGGAATATTTTATCGTATTAGAAAATTTATCGTCCGGTAAGCGTATACACAGAATATTTCCATAAGGTAAAATAATGTGAATTATATGAAAGATAAAAAAATTATCGTGCAAAAATCAATGGAAAGAGAATGAGTTTTTTAGAATTTTTTTTTTATCGTTCTACCTATTAATATTTATTATCGAGATCGGCATTATTTATTACGAAAGAGACTGAAGAAACATATTTTATACTTACGATTTTGCCAAGTGGCTCGAATCTCTTCGTGAGCTTCGTCGGGGGTCAGATAATTGATGCATTTCTCCTGAGGGAATCCAACTCGTCCAAGAAGTCGAATTTCTTCCTCTGCAAATCGTTCAAATCCACGATCATCATTACATCTTAATATCTATTAAATGAAAAATGGAAAATCGTGTTCGGAAACCACTAAATATTAATATCAAGAATTCAAAATAATAACAGGCGTCTTATTTCCTCTTCCGCCGAAATAAGACGCCTAAATAAGATAATTATATATATGTATACGTGGGTGTGTAAAATTGCGTCACAGGTCGAATAAATCTGCTATAATTCACAAAATTCTCTCCCTCCGAAACTTAGCGAGTAAGGAGAGGAAACGCTGCTGCTAAAGCCGCATGAGCCGATTACGGTGTTAAGTACGATTCATGAATTTCCCGTCACGTATATTCTCATGCTTTTAGGTCAATCGCACACGATATCGCGGTGCGGTAATATTACATGTGTACAATGTATGTACGCACATACACACGCGTGTATAACATATATATATATATATACACACACACGCAAGGGTCTAATTCAATATCTCTGTTAACGATCCACCGTTGAGCAGCAGCAACAAATGTTCGCACCGGAACCATTTCTCTCCTACTCTAACAAATTTTATCCATCCTCCTATTCGATTCGATATATTTTAACGCTGTCGGAATCTCGGCGTGGTGAAAAATAGGGTAAGCACTCAGTATATTTGAAAAAAGTAAAAAAAAAAATAAAAATAAGGGAATAAATCTCGAAAAGTTTAATTAAACAATTATCACAATTTTCGAATTTGTTTGTTGACCCATTTTTTTAAATCCACCTATAATGATCTGCGAGTGACGAAACTTTCGCCAAGATTTCGTGTCGAGAGCTTCGCAGCGTGAAAATTTGAGACCCGAAAGAAAAAATAAGAAGAGACCAACGCGGTAAGGTTTCGACATTTTGAAAGTGTGATAATTTACGATTTCACGAAAAATAATCGTGTAGTTTCGTAGTTTTTTAAGCGTTGATACCGCGTGATGGAAAACTTGGCAGCGGTGTTTCTGCGTGCAGAAATCGAAGAGAAAAAGAAACGCTGAATCGGCGCAGGCAGATAAATCACGGTTTAGATTTCCAATTATTTATGGTGTTAGTATAAGACAAAATCTGAATTTTTTTTCTTTTTTTTTTTTCCCCGGGATTGCTTTACTCCCGAGAATTGAATCTGCAGTTCCAATATTTCAATCCGTGTAATAAATAATATGTAATACATTGTGATAGAATCGTAAATGAAATGATGTGGCCCATATAGGCGTGCGGATATTGAACTTCGTTCCCTCTATATTTATATCTACGTATATTTATATGATGTATAAAGAGCGATATGCGAAAAAGCTCTCAGAAAAATCGACCGTGTCGAGCTCCCCCTTTTATACTATAATTATGATATTACTTAGTCGCGGTGTGTGATTCCAGGTTTACAGCAAAAGAAAAAAAAAAAAAAAAAATGCTGTATATAATTTATTATAATTGTTCGACGAAGTTGTCTTCTCCTAATAAAAAGATTGTCGAGAATTTAATCGAGATCTCTTTAATTCTGTACGGTGCGTAGTTGGTTTTTTTTTTTCCCCCTTACTATACAGATTCTAAAAATTCACGAAATTTTTGCAAATTGAAAAAAAAAAAAAAAAAAAACAACACGCATCGTAAGAGAGGATTGAATAATTTTTGATTATAATTTGTATAAACTTTTAAGTTAACGGGGCGGTGCTAAAAATAAATATCAATACTACTTCTACTACTACGAGATATTAATAATCTTGAAACATCGTCAAAATTCTTGTACAAAATTCACAATTTACCACGAGTTCTTGGTATTGAATATAATAATGTAAAAAAATATATATCTAGATTAAATAATCGTGATAAATAGAATGACACTAAAGACGTAATAAGGGCTGGAATTAAAGATGACTGATGGCGGGAAATTGTGTATCTAATTCATCGACTAACCTGTCAACAAAAAAGGAAAGTTTGCGCCGAGTTCAGAGGTGACATTTATGCATCTATTTCTGTACATTTCGTTTGTACGAACGAGAAATCGATTATCACAATAATTCCTCACGCTTATAAACGCGGTTGGCCAATATAAATATACATATAAAAATAATATACGCGACGTGTTTTGGTGATTGATTAACTCGACAACGTTCATTAAGTCCCAGGAAATGAGTAAAAGATCCGATATACGAAATTATTATTAATTAATGTACTTATGTAGCTGTTTGTACAGTTAATTGTACGAGATTTGTTGAATAATAAGATAGTTGAAGAGGGTGAAAAAGGGAGAAAAAAAAAAAAAAAACAGGGTGGAAGATCTATAAAAATTTAAACGATGAGCAAGTATACATAATAATGATAATAATTAGCCGGAAGATAAAGTCGCGGAAAAAAAAATTAACTCCGCCTCGTTTTTCCCTCTCAGCAACTACAATTATCCCCTTTTTTTTACTCATCCTGCATCCAGATGTTACCAATTTTCACGTGGCTATGTAATTAAATACCTCGCTCCTCGGTCCGGAAACAAAGGGGATGGAAAAGGAATGTAAAGTGAAAAAAAAAAAAAAAAAAAACCCGAAAGCAACGTACAACAATAACAATACCCCGTTTATTTTCCCTTGGGTACAATACCAAAACTACCGTGTGTTTGGCCTCAATCCACCACTCTATGTACACCCTATATACGGAGGTATTTTAATAATACTGCACGACCTTTAACGATGAAAGGGAATAACGTATTCGCGAATGAGGTATAAAAAAGGAATCATGATGAAAATCCACCAATCGCAATAATCAACCAATTCATGTCAAACTTGAACAAACATTTACCCTTACAGAAAAAATTAATAATAACTATGTTACAGCGATCGTCTTTACATGTATAAAAGCGTTTTATCTTTTTTCATTCATCGCATAAAACATGTTAAAGTTTGTTGAAAGATAGATAGATTTTTTTTCCTTTGCCGTATGTCAAAAGAGAAAAACAATAAACATTTAATGGTCATACTTATTTTGAATAATTATAAGCTTTAATCGCATGTATATTACAAATCTGATTTCAGATTTGTAATCACCAACCCCAAAAACTCCCGCACAGAGTTTTTTTCTTCGGATTTGACCGACTTTGAAATTTTTATCCGCCATATTGGATCCGCCATCTTGAATTTTTAAAACTCGATGTCTGATTCGTAATCAGCGAGCCGAATAACTTACAATTCATCTAAAACACGTATATAATGTGTATAGAGTGGTAACATTCACCGAAATTAATTATTGCTTCAATTTTCACAATTTTTTTCAATCACTTTGTTTCTAACACGAATAATTTACATTATATCGGAATAATTACTCTCAAGTATTGAAAACCTGTTAATATACTACAAGAAATAGGAAAATACCGCAAAAAAAATACGTTTAAAATTTCTCTGAATGGATATAAAATGAGTGACAAGAATACTTATCACTGTGACTCAAAGGGTTGAAGGGGTAGCAACAGGCTTCCACGTGGATATTGTACGATTTATATATTATAATACCCGTTTAATAAATATAGTCGTCAAAAAGTGATTCGACAATGTTGCATGCGGAGCCAACGATTTAAACGGTGCTAACAAATTTATCGCGATAATTAGCGAACAAGATGTCCGATTTATATCCAACTGTGCTTTTTCCGATAGCCACTAAGCATTTTCCATGTAATGGGCAGGTTATGCCAACCATCTATCCGTCTTATCCGTTTCAACACGGTGGAGATTGTCGGTGCTTGGCGTGCCGAGCAGTCATAAGGTTTAGGGCTTTATAAAAGTCGTTTCAGCTCCCGCTCTCTCCCCGCTTTAATCCTCCTCCTCGGATATTATACATACATACGCTACTCGATTGTCGGTGTGTGCATTACCCATGCATACATATATGTGTTATTACATACACGTCTGTGTATCACACATATCAGTGGGAGTTTTCTTTGTCAAATGTGGGACCACCTTTTTCTCCGCGATAACACATTTTTTTTCCTTCTCTTTTTTTTTTTTTTTTTTATTTGGTACGTATACTTGTCGTTCGATTTTTCATTTTTTTACCCAAGAAGATTTTTCGCTTAGTTTTCGTGTTATAGGATATATTTCTGTTACACCTTGCACAGTTTTAGTTTTCATTTCACGACCGTTAATCATATTCAACGATTAAAATTCTGTTGTAAATAAATTATTCGCTGAGTGGTAAAGTTTTAGAAAATCGTATTTATACCAAGCGTCATGTAATTATGAAATTATGCTAATATTGTAAAACGATGAAACACTAAACGATAAATTTATATATAGTTAAAGAAAATTGCATCGAGCGAATTTTTAGTAGAGGAAAAAATTATCGGGGATGTAGATTATCATTGAATCCATTTCTCTAACCGTCAAATGTTTGAAGAATAATTTACTTTATCGATATTGTAAAAGAAAACGGTATTTTTGGTCTACGGATGAAACTATGATGACGTCATTATTCTGACAAACAAATTACGAACGTATGCATACATTATACATAAATAGGTACGTATATAATCTGTTGCCGTATAATTATTATATACGTACACAGTAGGCAAGCCATATTTAACATTGCATTTGAAAGCTAGTGAAATTCCAGTAATATTCGGTACATTTTATCGGGGTAAAACACGTATAATGTAAGTTAACCGTTGAGGGTGAAAACCAGGGGAAAAGTTTGTACGCAGTGAACGAACGAACGAAGAGGCATTATCACGAAGCAGCAGGGTTATAAATCATTAACGCAAACATCAGACTTTAGCACATTGTCTACCATACACAAATACACACATCGCTTTAAACTCGTAATGGAGACGCGACGATTCAGCTGCAGGGTTTTTCATATTTTGCTTACGAGTCAAGATTAGATTACCAATCTCACACGATTTATTTGATTTTCGTTTATTTTGTCGACGCTTCGTTTATCGTTGTGAATAAGAAAAAAAAAAAAAGAGTATCAAGGAAATCGTGTCCGAATATTTGTAAGAATTTCCATATAATTTTATACTTGTCAACGGTCTTTTATTTTCTCCTCGTTCAGTTTGTAAATCTGTTGTGTATATACGTAATAATTATATTATACCTCTATTTCACATTTATTCTGTTTACATTGAGAAAATAAAGAAAACTTTTTATCGGGTATAAATCTGCTGAATAATTTGCACGATCTGAATTGAGAAAATTTTATTTCACTGCGTCAAAACTTCTTTCAACCCAATAAATTCTACTTCCGAGCAATCAAATTTTCTGATTATGGATTCGCATGTCGCAATGCATACTTTTTTTTGGCCTTAATATTCCTCTCATCCTTTTTTTAATTGTTATTACGATTATTATTGTTATTGCTATGGTTATATATCGTCTGGTTGAGGAGGACGAATATCAAGATGCACATAAGCTTAATATCGCGATATGACGTGCAGGTAATAATAAGATGCATGTAGGTCGTGACGGTATAAATACTGCATGAATTTTCTAAGGCCAAACCCTTCAATCCTTTCAGTCCAGAGTAATTTAGATCTTAACCGAGACGTTGGGATCGATAAATCGGTCAGTGTCAAGGTTTGTATTACAATCCCCATGTCTAAGCTACCGACCTCGTGCTGCATGCTCACCTGGATCGCTCAAAATAGACAGCCAATAACGAAACGATTATTTACGATATCACTCGGACGAAAAACACGAAAACAAACAAACTTATCACGCGATTGCGATTCCCTTGATCGCGATCCCTAATTGCGTGTCTTTTATTACAGGCATATGTATTATGTACGCTGTAAATTTTGTATGTATATTCGTCGAGCAAAATTCATTACGCAGTAATTACTGTGTATATCAATATTGATGTAGCTAAAGCTGTATCCCTTAGTCCAAAAATTAAACGCAATTTATATTAAACAAATGGCATCTTGCTGTTATACTATCACTTTGAGTCATAGTGGTAAGTAATTTCATCACCTATTTTATACCCATTTTTTGCATATTGAGAGAACTTTTTTAGTATACCTATAGGGTTTTCAATACTCGAGAATAATTATCGCTATATAATGTAAATTATTATTGTCAGAAACAAATTGATTGAAAAAAAAAAACGTGAAAAAAATCGAGAAAGTTTACTCCTCTATAAATTATAAGTTTTGTGGTCGTTGAATATGATTCTGAAATCAAATTTTAGGAATTCAAGATGGTGGATCCAATATGGCGGACGAAAAATTCAAATTCGATCGAATCTGGAGAAAAAGCTATGTGCAGGGGTTTTTGGGGTCGCTGATTACAAGTTTGAAATCAGATTTTGAAAATTTAGTATGGCAAATCGAATCACCGACCCCGAGAACCCCTGCATAGAGTTTCTTTTTTAACCGGATTCGATGAAATTTGAAATTTTTATCAGCCATCTTGAATTTTTGAAATTGATTTCAGATCCGTGATCAGCGACCCCAACAACTGCAGAATACTATTATATCTTGTTATAAAAGTTGACTCAGCACAATAATGTGTGATTCAAAGGGTTGATGACAAACACCAGGAAAGTAGAAGATGAGAAAATCGTGAAAAACTTGTGTTCTTCGTGCCTCAAAGCGACTAATAAAAAAAAAACGAAAGGGTTGATCGGTTCTTTTGGCAACGAAAACTGCAAACGTATTTATTATACCTACGAATAAATCCTGCGCTTGAGGCAGATTTATCAGGGAAATGTGAAATCGTCTGCAGACCAACGGACGGGTTGTATATTTTATACACGGTTTTTCTCACTATCCGGTTTTATCCCGACCCCGCATATTTATTCATCATACATACATCCGCGCGGTTCAACACCCTGGAGATTCGTGATTTTTCACGATATTTTCCGTTACACGGTGCGTATGAAAAATTGCCGGTAAACGAAAGAAAGAAAAAAGAAAAATTTTCTTCGGGCGAAGTTTCGATCGCATGTACACTGGATATTTTCATTTATTCATATTTCTCTCTGTATTCCTTTCTTCTTTCTTTCGTTTACCGGCAAGAGGTTTATACATATATTGTGATTCTCAAGCTTTTCCCCTGCCGCATTTGAATTTCCGACAACTTTCGTCTCTCCTTGCATCGTCGCGTCGACGTTGATTTGAACTGGCAGGCGGTTTATGAGATTCTCGTGTACATATAGTTGTTGTATGTGTGAATATATACCGGGTGTGCCATTGTAACGTACCATCTGATTTATCTCGAAAAATACTGATCTCCGATCAAATATCGAGTCGCATAAAACTTTTAGGGTTCTAAGAGGAACTTTAAAATAAAACTTTGTTCTTGGTCCAAAATTCAAAATGACAGCGTTAAGATGGCAGACATGTTTTTTTTTTTTTTTGTAAATGGAAACACCAAAAAATTCATCATATTACAGTTAACAACTTTTGTATAAATTTTTGACCGATAAAGTACGTAATTTTTAAGTTGGAACAAAATTTTTGGTGGAAACAAAAAGTTATGTTTCCATTTCGAGAAAAACGTGTCAACCATCTCAACGCCGCCATTTTCCATCTCGGACGAAAAAAAAATTTTTTTTAACCTCACCCTTCGAGCCTTAAAAGTTTTATTCGACTTGATATTCGATCGGAGCAGTATTTTTCGAGATAAATCAGGTGTTACATTAAAAAGGGACACCCGGTATACGTATACAAAACAACATGCATAAAGATGGCGAAATACCACGTCGAGGATTAGAGGATCAGAATTGGTATCCCGATTTTTCCTCTCGTGCATACATCTCTACACAATATAGATATGACGTGACTATTGGACAGAAATAGCGGATAAGTTGGGAACGTAGTTAATGTAGAATCTCTCCGTGGCGAAACAGCGAAACTTAAGCTCAACTTTGCTTTCCGTGAGTTTGTTCAAACCGAGAGGTAGAAATCAGAATCCCACGAGATATAACTCCCCTCGGGTAGTATTAAGTTAAGTATAAAGTGAGTGTATATCACTCTTCACTCTTGCCTCTTTAATTAAGGATGCGCAGGTGTTAAAGGTCGAAATCGTGCTAGGTCAATGAAAATTATAGGAATTGTTCTCACATTTATTTTAAACACTTGCGTTAAATTTGAAAGCGATTGTCTGAACTATACCGGAGTTATTTCACTGTTAGCTTTTATCAGTCTGAAGTTGGCAACGTTAACGTAACGTAACGAAACATTCAAAAGTGAAAAAATCATAAATGCGCAATTTTAGAATGACTTTCAAAGAGTTGGCTTTTCAAAATAAGAGTATGTTTGGTATATCATGGTTTACCAAATTTCATACATTCCTAAATGTACGAAGTAGCGATTTTTCCTAAAAATGCATCGTTACAGTAACGTTACCAACTTCACGCTGATTCATTATTCTTGATTTTACATTCAACCTGACAGTTTCCCATAAAAATCAATGTAAAATCACACAAAATTGTAAGTATGTACCTAAAATAACTCCTTTATTGTTCAGACAATTGCTTCCAAATTTTTTCACAGGTGTTGAGAATAATTTGTATAATTTTCAGTGACCTGGCACGAGTACGACCCACACGCCTATACATCTTTGATTGCAAATCCCAAAGATTCTACCATACCCATTTTCCATGCAAGAAATTTGCCCCTTCACCTATGTGTGTGGTCATTAAAAATGAGTAAATGAGAGATCATCCTGTAAAATGCACTTCGAGTTGTAGCGGTAGTAGAAAGCAGAATTCGAAAATAAATTCTAGCTTAACAAGAGACTCGACTCACCCGTCAACGAAACGCAGAGCGTCCAAATTCCGCCGTTCATTGGAACCAGGAAGCCAGGCTGCTTGTGGAGGTGGTGATGTGTGTGACCCGGATGAGGTTCGAACATCGCTACTTGACGGTCCAGATACCACGTGGGGGTTGTGATGTTTGTCAGTCCCTTGATCACGTCCTTATCCCAGCTAACCTCCTCCCAGTGATCGGACATTATCGCACCGCAGAGCATACCGGTTGCTGGAAAGCAATTCTGAAGCTACATTGTCGTTGGAATGAATCAGACCGCGACGAACGAATGCCCAATGACGAATGAATGCGTAATTAAGAAAGAATGGCATCAAAGGTATCGGGAAAAGAGAAAATACCGTTTGGAAAATCTCCAGCAATGTTATTCGCTCCAGTTACAGTAGACACGAATGAAAGGACATCCGTACCATCAGATATAAATGAATCTGAGAAAACTCGAATAATGTCAGCTGAAATATCAACAATTTGAGGCAAGGTATTACGATTAGAAAGTTCAAATTGACTAATCATTTTGGGATTCTGTTTTCCTCGCTGATCAGATTTCATTCGTTATTTAATATCAGCGTAACTGTGTTTAATTTTATAACTATTCACGCCTTTTCATCGAAATGTAATGGTCAAGAATTCGTGACGAATAATCGGGGTAAAGATACCCAAAGAATGACCGGGCAGCCGGTCATTTACCCGATGTGTCTATATCGACAGTCTTTCATCGTCAGTCTGGAAAGTTTGAGAGTTTTTGAGATCGTAAAGCAATGAACGAACGTCGTCGTGAATGTCCTTAACTTAATACAAACGTATACATGTCCTCTATTTGTCACATTCGACGGAGTTGGGTTCTCAAGTTTATCGAAGTGAAAATCTAGAATCTTGGTAAAACTTTTGCTCTCGACATCCGCCTCTCTCACAATCAGTCGACGCGATTCGCACCCGACGATGGGTAAAATATGTTTGTTGAGAGGAAAATTGATGATAGCATTATCACCGTGACAAGTTGTTAAACGTATACGATAACGAAAAGATCGCTCTGTGCTATTCGAAACGTAAGAGTGATTGATTGACTAACATGGATGGTGTATACCACTCTACGTCTTGGTATAAAGTTTACGAACAAGTAACTACTCGTAATCCGAGCGAGGAAAGTGAGTGAGTGAGTGAGTGTAGGATGTAAAGTATTTTTCATCTCCTGACAGTTGAAAATAAGAACACCGACTAAAAGCATTAAAAATTTCTGTACTATACCCCTCGACCGCGAAGTGGATGTGAATAATTTGTCGCAGTTAACGCTACCCCGTAACCCGCTACGAGGCTACGAGTTACTCGAGATGAAAAATCATCCCCCATGCTTAAAGCACCTGTATTATAAACCTCGCCTCTTAACAATTGTCGACGATTATCTTTCACGCAACATTTCGTGGGATTGAATAATGAATCGGGGAAAATAACTACTCCCTCTCCCTCATTCCCTAGCTTTGTTCTTTACCTGCCATCGTCAGGGCCAGCGTGGCCAGAAGGAAACCCAGACGGGGTGCAGGTCCTCCGGGAACACGAGACGGCTCCATCCCTGTCCGACCCCAACCGCCCACTGAACTCGTCCAGTCGTTACGAACCTCGGTTTGGAACAACCCACCGACTGACTCGCTTTGGGTTTTGGTCGAAGGTAGCGACGGCGCGTCGGCAAGCGTCGGTTGGGGGAGGGGGGTGGGTTTGAAAAATCGAACTTAGACGCCGGGCGTCGCGCCCCCAGGATGTAGACCTCCGGATGCTACGGACACCGCGCGTTTAATCGTTCCCTCGTCTGGTATGTTATTAGAAAAGTCGTAGACCATGAGACGATTCGATGATCCTTCGTGCTCATCTCGTGGTCCGTACCATTAATGGTCTGCCTCGATAGGCACTATCGCTTGGACCATATTACGGTTGATTCCTCTACGGGAAATCAGGTCAGTCTCCAGCATTGTCAAGTAACGTTGTCCTTTGAAGTTCGTGTTGTTATCACGTGTGTTTGTTGTGTAGTCTGATGCACGAGACTAGACGAATGGTCGACGAATTAGTTCGTTCACACGGTATTCAGGGATATGTTTGATGAGAGTCTAGTTATAAGTAATTCAAGACAGACGAAACACTCGTCACTCCAATATGCTCTGTCATTGGCTTTCAAATCCGTTTAGAGCGACAGCAATATTTTCATAGACTGTAGATCACTGGTCGAAATAATCGAACCTGATAGAAAAGAGACAAAAGTTATCATGATGACTCTGATCTTGTAAATGATTGACAAAAAAATGTAAAAAGACTTGTATTTGATGAAATACATTTCTCCAGTCTTATTAAGTATTTTGTTCGCATCATTGATCTTGGTTTTTAGCTAAGTATAGAACTGTAGCCTCCTGCGTGCCTGAAAGCGAAATTTCGTGAATTTGGCTTTTACGGATCGTTTTGCAACTGAGCTGACATTATGACTATGGAAATATGATGAAAATATCGTATATTTTTCGACTAATGCACTTCTCAGCATGCGTCTACAGATAATTCGGTTAACTAATCATTTTCAAATCTTGAGACAAATGTGTCTTCTCTCTATTCCAACCCCTCAACTTATAATTATGTCCGAAACCGCGGTACATTGATCTGTTCGATAAATGTAAAGGAAATTGAAGTTTGGAGCTTACAGTTTTAGCAATTAGAATTAGTTTCGTAATCAAGTTTTCAACACCAACGATTCTGAACTGTTACTTATACTTGTTTTACTTTCAGATGGCTGACGTAGCAGAAAACGCACTCTTCACTGATCCCGTAACAGCAATATCTCAGGGTAAACGTCACCTCCTAGTTCGCGATTATGGAATGGCAGTTACAGCCCTTGCCCAGGCATGCGAACTACTGGCACAGAAGTATGGAGAAACTGCCGACGAACTCGCGGAACCATACCTTCTCTATGGAAGAGCTCTTCTGGCTTTAGCCAGAGAAGAAACCGAGGTGTTAGGTGGTGCAGTTCCTGGTTCCGATGAAGTGGAAGCTGAGGACGAAGTCGATGAAGATGACAATAACGTAAACGAGGAAAAAGAAGATGATAATGAGACTGATGATGAGGAAAACGGAGTCAAGAAATCTAATGGCGCTGCTACACATGCGGAAAAGGTAAGATTTGTATCCTCTGGTTGAACTGTCGGAGGTTTGACAGTGAAACACCAATAAATACAAATTTTTTTATTGCTTGCTTTGCGAAATACTAAATTGGATTTTCATCTTGATACAGGTGACCTTGACCAACAATGAAGCAAACACGAAAACAGATACAACGCCAAAGGCTAAGGGCGATAGCTTGACAGAAGCAAAAGTAGAAACGCAAACGAAAACAACTAGCGAAGCGACCAAAAATTCTGTCGCTCCAAGTAAAGAAGAGTCTACTACCGGAGTTGATAAAGATAAAACTGCTAATAAAGATGAGACTAAAGTGCCTTCGACTTCGGAGGATTCAAAAAAAGATGTGGAACATAATGAAAAAACTAAGGTAGCAGACAAAAAACCTGATAGCACAGAGTCGAAAGAAAAAATCGTATCCTCTGAAACTCCATCAGCTTCAACTTCCAGTGACAAAGAAGTTTCAAAGGTAACTCAAAACGGCGAAGCATCTATAAACGAAGATGAGGAAGGTGAAGATGTTTCAAAAGATGAAGATGACGATGATATTAACAACCTGCAGCTCGCGTGGGAGGTGCTGGAGTCGGGAAAATTGATTCTACTAAAACGTGGACCACCTGGCTGGAAACATTTGGCTGAAGCACACAGATTACTTGGAGAAGTAGCGATGGAAAGTGGTAATCAGCAGGGAGCATTGACCGACTTACAAGCCTGCTTAGACCTCTTGGCAAAGATTGAACCCTGTGATCCAAGGGCCATCGCCGAAACATATTACCAGCTTGGATTGGCTTACTCGTTAGCAAACGAATTTGACTCTAGTATTGAACAATTCAACGAAGCTACTTCGCTCCTGCAAGCGCATATTCAACAGCTCGAAGAAAGTAAGGATTCCCACAAGAAAGATGATCCGTTCTACACTGTCGAAGGTGAAATAAAGGAATTGAAGGAACTGCTACCTGAAATTCAAGAAAAGATCGCAGATATGAAAGACTTCAAGGAAGAAGCGTGCAAGGCCATGGTCGAAGGTATAAAGAGTAAAGTAGCCGCTGACTGTCTCAATGGCGCCGGTCCGAGTGGAGACGGTGCCAGTTCTAGCGCCGAATCAACCTCCACAAATCAAGCAAAGCCTGCCAGTGATATCTCGCACCTTGTCCGGAAGAAACGCAAGGCGGATGAATCTGATAAATTGGAAATTGAAACACCATCCAAGAAACCGACTTCTTGAAGAAATATTTTAATCTCAAATGAAATATGTTTCCCATGTCATTTTAAAATACCTGCTGACGATATTATTGCGATACATTTTACCGTTCTTATCATTTTCTACTATTATGTCAATGTGTGATTTTTAATTATGAAAGAAACAGTGAAAAAAAAGCCGGAAAAAAAAACGTTAGAAGAATAGACTTTGGTGTAACATTACCACATAATATTATGCACTCAGCCAATTTTAGTTTGGATCAAAATTTAAGTATTAAGTTTATAATATGTGCACTTGAAATGGAACAAGTACAAGCGCTCTAGGCTTTGGTGAAATGAACTGTTGAGTCACTATCACCACTTGTGAGTCTACTAGGTTTTGCACATTTTTAGCACTTGTTAAGAGCATAACGAGATATGCCTAGTTCCAATATTTGGTTAGTATTTTAAGGGATACTGTTGATTTTTCATTTTTTCTTTCCATTGCATTCTTCTTGATTTACGATGTTCGATTTTTAATAACTTAACGAGACACATTGATTGCGTTCTTTCATTTAATTTTTTATTCTTGTTCATTAGTCAATGTGTTTTATATTTCCTATTTATTGTTCAATCACCTAAAGTATAATATTACCCGAAACTAGTTACATTTTAAGCTTATTCTGGCTGTTCATCAAGACTTTGTATATTATGTGAGGAAACAAAAAAAAAAAATGAAAACAAATAAGACTGTAATTATTAAGTTAGGTCTTGGTAAATAAAAATTAAATGGTTTTCTAGAATCGCGTTTAATTTCTGTTATTCCCGTTCTCTTAAAAAATAACACCGAGCGCTGGGTGAAAACAAACACCAAATGGACGGATTGAATATGCGAACGGAATTTCGCGTAAATATAAGATCTAATGCACTAATGTTTCTATTACTACGCTCTACTGATATTTTCACGCAGTTTTCATTGGACGGATTAGTTTAATCGAATTGACAAAATTCACTTACACATTTGTTCGAGCAGTAACTTCTTTCATTTATGAAACTCCCGATAATTGAATGGAAAATATTATTCGCCTAGTAATTCTTCTATACCATCGTCTTTGTCAGAACTATCCTGCCTTTGAATGTTAATCTTATATCCTAAGGCCTCCAATAAATTTACGTTGTAGTAATAACTCAAATTTATTCCAGGTACGAGCCGTTTTAACTCTTCGATTGTTCCACGCGCCTTTTCAGTCTCTCCTATGTTCGCGTAATGCTGTGTCAATGTCGCAAACAAGTCACCACGTCGTACAGATTGTTCTAAATCGCTCCCCTGCGACTCTATCAGTTGGCGAGCTTGAGACACTGCTGCTTCAGTCTCACCGTGTTCAAAGAGTCTGTTGACAATATTCATTGTCAATAAAATTGCAAGTAAATGCACATCTGTAATTCAAGTCAAATACTCACTTTTTGATGTCCAAATAGCGTTTTATGGTTGCCATTCTATTATTAACCATATCATTGGCCCTTTTGTGCAAGTTTCGATCACGAGGCGTAGTGACCTTTGATAAGCATCTGCTCGCCTGATTAAGAGCATCGAATGCTTTTTCGTAATTTTGAAATTCATCTATTTCAACCTGGGCACATGCGACATAAAAATTTGCCAGTAAATCCATCGCTTTACCTTTCGAGTAGAAATTTATTATGTTCTTTAAAACTTCTGGTTGATTTTGCCAATCTAATGACTGTAGATAGTTTCCAGCCATAATATAAATCTCTCGCTGTCGCGAGACTTGGGCAAAGAAACAAATTTTCTCTGTATCACCTGACTTCAGAAGAGCTTTCATAGCTCTGAGTTTATTTCCAGCTTGAGTGAACTTTTTAGTAGCCAGATGATAATTCCCTTGGGAGAATGCAATTTCTCCTATTTTCTCTAACGTCGAAGTTCGGATCTGTTCTCTTTCCATGTTATTATCAATTTTCTCTAATGTCAATTTCTCTGCCAAATCCTCGGTGAGTACAATATTGTGAGCTTGTATTAATTCTAATGCTTCCATGTAATATTTACCAGTTGCAAGTAAATCAACAGCTTTGTCTATCTGTTCATTCTGTACAAAATAGTCTGCGCATTTCCTAATCAACGCCGGATCTGAGTCTGCATTTATATCCATAGTTATCAACTGTAAAGCATTATACTGCTGCGTTTTGAATGCCAGATCTAAGGCCTTGTGAAGCATCCCAGCTTTATGATATAACAGAACAGCTTTATCGGGCTGCTCAGCTTCTTCGAAATATTTTGCTACGTCAATTTGCGCGTGACGCGGCGCCAGCATAGCCAAAGGCCACAACTCCTCAGTCATGTCGTTTTCCTATTACAAATAGATCATTTGGAGTTGAGGTCAAGAAAATTAGATTAATCCACAAAATTTTGACTTACCTTGCAAATACGAATTGCATTGGTATACGCCTTAGCTGCACTATAAAAATGTACAGCTCGTGCTATGTTATTTCTTGACTCGTGATGTGCAGCAAGATGGTAGGCAGAAGCTGCATGATTAGTCCTAGTAACAAGCTCGGATACTTCTTCGTCACGCCCAAGATAACACAATAAACGAGTCATGGCTAAGGTGTCGTTTGCACTTTCGTAAAGACGCAATGCTGCCTCCATATCACCAGTTGATTCAATATACTGTGCATGCCAGATATGTATTTCCCTGAATTATGCGAGAGTAGGTTTATGAGTCGCAGTAAATACAATGTGCCAGTTGTTTCTAAATTCAACAAATACTCACTGGTCGTCTGAGTTAGACAAGTATGCTTGTAATTCTCTCGGCCTAGACAGAAGCATCCGCGGTACTTCAAATCTGTGACAATCTGCCTTTGTGTACATCTCTATTGCCTCTGATATCTTGCCTTCCTGTTCAAGAGCCTTTGCGTAATTATAATAGCTTGTTTTCTCACGGATTTTGTTTTCCTTTATTGCCAGATCTATAGACTCCTCATACTTGTTACGTGCTTCTAACATAGAACACAAAAGATCCAATCTATTCGCATCTCGAAAAAGACGCTCTGCATCTTCCTGAAAAATATATATGTTTATTTTTCTGAACTTAAGATCAATATATATTTTGTGGATGTATTTGTTCTGACCAATATTATGCATGAAAATTGTTCATTCTCACATATAAACCAAGCTGAACTGCCAATATGCCACATTTTGCGTCCAAGTTTAAATCGTCGTCTTGCATCGCTTCTCTCAAGGCTCTAGCTCCTCGGGCATGCTTCATATGGCCTAGGCAGAGTGAAGCCATATTCAGCTGTTTGGTTTTGACACACATTCTTGCCAGACTTTTCCAAATGGCTTCATTTTGAATTGTTTTGATCGCTTTGAAGGCTTCGTCCATGTTGGCTATACTTATATAGAAACTAAAATCTAGGATTGCTTTTTTTGTCACCGTATCACATACGCCAAGTTCTTCAAAATCGCGCATTACTATATAACGTACTTTACTCTCATTGTCAAATGTTACTTCTGAATTCAAAATCATTATATGCGGAGTGCGAACTCCCAACAATCTGCAGTTTTCATCTTTTACTGAACGTACATCTTGTACTACAATCCCATGATCTGATGTTGCAAACATTGTTATCAACACAACACTTGTTAATGGTTCCTGGAATCGATATAAATTGCGTTAACTTTACGTAAAATACAAATAACAAACTCGTAATTATACTAAATAGGAAATTTTAGGATGACACAAATGTTTAACGAATCTTGAATACAGTAGTCGTACCTGAGCAGGGGTGGGTATTATTTGTGATGGAGGTCTTGAGTTCGCAGAATCCAACTTTTGTGCACGGCAGACTAAAAGTCTTGGATCATCATCGTCCCAACAATGAGAAGTCACTAATCGACCTTTGCACTGGATTGCTCTAAGAATAATTACAATAAAATAAGGTAGAAGCTTGAAAAAAAAGCGACTCAGCTCTCTTTGCTATAGTCAGGTGCGACGACTTACGTAGGAGATTCTTCATGCCCATCTTCGGGATCAGCAAAATTATATTCATAGATCTGATCGCTTTCGATATCCCAAACATAAAAAATCGAGCTAGGCATTAAATTAGCCATTGCAACAGTGATTGAAACGCATCTGCAGTCAGAGTTGCACCTAGCTTCAATGATTTCGGCAAAATCATCAATGGCTTCAAAAACAGCTTTAGCCCTTGTGTACAATTTGGCTTCTCTCTTGCTCACGTCCCAAATTTTAAGAATCCCATTCAGTGAAGCAACTGTCAGATATCGGCTAGTTAGCTCCATTGTAATTGGTTCACCCTCTTCAGGGGATGTAGGCAGCGTTTGAGTTAGACTGCCTTCTATAGATCTCAGTTGAATGACGAGCGGCGTCAGCACAATTAGAGTACTTTCATAAATCAGTATTTTCTCCGTGTCGCAATTGAAGGATCCGACGAATGTAGTGGATATGGAATTTTCCCTGCTCAATTTATAAACGGCAATTTGTCTCCCAGAAGAAACGGCAACATAATCTTTATTCACCGCTACAACCTGTACCTGCAGGTCAGTTTTCAGAACATAATTTTGACCATGCGTTTCCAGCAGGATTTGCTTGGGTGCCAACTGGCTGGCGCATATATTATCATTGTAAGCAGCGCACATTGGCTGCTGTCGCAAAATGAAAACGTTCGTTATGCAATTGACAACCAGAAGAGGATTTCTAAGTATTGTGGCACCCCACGCGAGCTGTTTTACTGTGCCATGAATTGTACAGGATTCTGGAATTGCTGGCCAGCCGTTATCCTCTGCATCTGAAGCATTTTTATGTTTCCAGAGATAAATTGTTCCCAAATTTGTACCAGCTGCTAGGGTTTCTGGAACCAGAATTGAGAATATAGGTCCAAGGAGACAAAGAATTACAAAAAAAATTTGTTATATTTATTAGTTCATTGAATTCAATACCATTATTTTTGCAGTACGATAGACTCGTGCAGATCTCTTGAGGCGTTGCAATGTTTCCATTACTGGTGTCTGGTGGTGATAAGACATAAGTATCTCCGGTATGGAGATCCCAGCATCTGATAGCTAGTTCCCCTGTTAATACAGCCAGAGTATTTGTACCTGCCCAACAAAGAGCGGGACCGGATCGAGACATGTCGGTCTTGCCACTTAATTTCACCTGAAAGTTGTCAGTTTTTGAAAAATTTTACATCATTTGATAGCGAATAAATTTTGCTACGAGATGAAGAACGATTCCTTACTTTGGTGAGCTCGGTGAGGCGACCAGTGATAGGATCTGCTTGAAAATGCCCAATATTCAGCCCTTCCGTCATCATGACTACAGAGTCTCGTGATTGATGGTGTAGCAAACAATGCAAAGTAGCACCATCCGTGTTCAGTACTTCAATACATTGCCCTTGACTATCAACAAAATATACCACCCCATTCATAGTTCCGATGTAAAAAGCGTGATTATCTCTTTGCGTTGTAACTGCAACGGGAGCTGCCGTTCTTGGTCGCCAAGAACTAAAAAGATCTAGCGCCCTTTCGTCACCAGCTACTGCTGCCTTTGCCAGGCCACTATAATATTATAATACCACAGTTATATTCGAGGTAAAGAGTACAGTCACTGCTTTCTTGAGATTACAAGAAACACTAGAAACAAAGTAAATATCTTCAACTTTATGGGAAATGATTGCGTTACATACTTAATATCAATAACTGGCTTCGATGGAACGACTTTGAACGCTATGTGAGTGAAAGAATCTTTTAATTCATGGTGAAACACCATTAGAAGCTGTCCTCTTGGGTCTATTTTCCATCCTATCAAAGAGCCAGCTGTATCAGCGGACACAAGTCGTCCACCATGCTGGCTCCACTCCAATATTGTAATAGGATCTCGATGTGGCGTGACGATAATGTTAAATTCATTCGCCCCAGAATCACCCGGCCAAACCTGAATAACAAGATGAGGGTTTATAATTATTTAAAGCATATTATACTACGGACTGCAATAATAATATTGGCTGGTTTATACCAACCCGAAGTTCCCCACTTTCCCATCCAGCAGCTAGCCAACGTCTATCATGATGCCACCCAATGGCGGTGACTTGGGCGACAGAGTGCGCGGGTGATTCTACATCCTGCAGAGGCTCGCCCAAGTCATCGTAAATTGTAACAAACCCTCCTTTGTCTTGCGAATAAGCAGCGACAGCTAACAGCGGATAGTTCGGATGCCACGCAGCGTATGTACTAATAGAAGCAGTCTCAGGATTTTGTACTCGAGTATCAAAATACAGCGACATTATGAAATGCTCTCCAATTTAATCGTGGCGTTTGAATTACCCAAATCGGCTCAAGGCAAACGAGGGTCTGAAATTATTTCAGTATCAGATGTAACACTAAATGTAAGCATTTTCGTGAAACTACGATAGGTTAGATCACAACCGGCGCCTAATATCGACTGATTCGGTCTAGAAGCTCTGATATCAATGACAAAATTTACGGTTTTTCAAACGTTCTAAGCTCGCTTGGGTTGTTTCTCGATAACGAATTCATAGCAAAATCAATTGTGTATCGATCGTTTGACATTTCGTGTAAACAAGCACTTGACGTAGAAATAGTTAGTCAAGTTTTGTTACAATTGAGCACGTATACGGGATTAAAATTCGTTAATTATTCAACAGATCGACAGATTTATTTAGCAGTTTTTTTTTTCTTAAACCAAGAGTTCCCTCGGTTCTTTTTTACTTGATTTTTCTAGAATTCTACTAGTTTCCTATTTGATCGAAAACGCGCATGGCGGATTTTCACTGCAAGAAAATTTGGGTCATTTGGGTCACCTAACTGTTAACAAGCGATTCATTTAGAATGCATCATACATTTCCCAAAATAAAGAACATTCAACTTATTTAGTTATATGTATTTTAACAAAAATTGCAAATAGTAAATTCTTATATATGTATGTTGAAGTTTAATTTTTTCCAACCTTTTGAAATATCTTTATATTCATTTACTCGGTGTTGAATTTCAATTTCAGTTAAAATATAGCATTTCGTTTATTATAAAATGTTGATAAGAATTTCACGATATAAACAAATTTACCTTCAAAAATGAATTACAATATCAACCGACGACATTTAAAGTACTTAGGTAAAACACGCGGGCTCTGATTCTAGCACCCTCATTTTCTGAAAGGAATCATAAATTTTCGTAAGCAAACAGGAGAATATATTATTTTATACAAGCGTGAAAATCACTATTACATTTTACCTTGAGATAATTTTGCCTTTGGTTGCCAGCACTCACATCTGCGGCAGCCAACAGTGATCTGTAACGTTCTTCCAAGCTTTCAACTAGACTGTCTAGCTCGCACTGTTTTTCCGAACTCAGTGACATCGATAATTCACTACGCTGACCCTGGAGTTGTAGCTGCAAGGCTTTAACTTCGTTTTCTTTATCCTGATATGCAAATAATTGTGTAGGCCACTTGTAAAAAATATCTCAAAAGAGGGTAAAATATATTTGGGAAATAATATGCACCTTTAAAATATGATAAATGCGCTTCTCATATTCATGGCTCATTCGTTCTTTAGTTTTTTCCAATTTTAAAATGCCTTTTTTTAAACTGGCCACTTTATTGATAAGGTTTTGATTCTGCTTTTGATTCGCCGCTTCCATATTTGCCCTCATTTTATTAAATTCGCGCTGGATTGTTGAGCACTGCTCAGTAACAATAGCTTTCAATTTAGCTTCCTGTGAAAAAATACGGTCATTGTGCGGCATTATTGAAACATAAGAAACGTATGATTCAGATAAAAAATTCATGAACTGCGAACATACTTCATCTTTTTTTGCCTCCAAGTTCTTCTGTAGCCCATCAATCTCCGTTTTCAGTTTTTCAATTTCAGCATTTTTATTTAACTCAATCAATGCCAATTCTTCCTCTTTCCGACTGATCACTGTATCTTTCTTTTGCAGTTCCTCATCCTTCTGTTTGATTAAGTGTTCGTGCTGCTGTCGTGCAGCTTCCAATTTTTCAGAGCAACTACTTTCTACTGCACACAGTTCTTCATCCTTTGATTCAAACATCATGTATACATTATAGATTTTGAAATAGAACTAGAAATTCTGTTAGCTTGTCACTACTTGACAACAAAGAGTAATACACAGTTGTACCTTTGCCCTAGTAATTTTTTCCAAATTGGCAGTCAGCTCAGCAATATTATTTTCCAAGGTACTATTCTTACATTGGAATTCTTGCAGTTGCATATTCAACTCTGTAATTTTTTCATCCATACTTTGCTTACATTGCAGGAGGGCTTCCTCATTGCTTGCCTCAAGAGAATCCTTCATTTTTTTTACTTCCATTAGTCTAGAGATGAGAAAATTGATGATTCATATTAGACATAGCTTATTACCGGATTTTGTTACCCACTTGGCTTTCAACGTTCCAATTTCTGCTGATAATTGTTTGATAGTAGCGTGAAGGTGAGGCACTTCCTTTGCAGTAGAATTTTGTTGCAAACGATTTAGTTCTTGATTTAAACGTTCATTTTGTATCTGCAGTTCTTTCACAATAGTGGTCAAGGTCTCTATCCTTTGTTCGTAAATTGCGATTTGATTTTTGTCCGCTTTACTTCCCTCGTAGCATCGAGATGCACCGATATTCTTTGTGATGTGACCGCAACGACCAGTACTGGTCGAATCAGTGTCACGTTTTTGGTTTGGTGTTTTACTCCTGGTGAACTGGCATTGAATGCTCTTTGCATAATTCTTTGGCCATCCGCAATATGGGATTGTGCTCGCATCTGATAACTCGCTCCACGAGGAACTTCCGTGTACCTAAATTTCGTTCAAATATTCTTTGTCACACTCTGTTTTAAACCACTTCACTTCAGATACTGTACCATTGGAGTATACGATCTCCTTAACACTGGCAGAGGTCCATTTGGCGGCGGTTGGCTAAACATCCCACCTACATGTCCAGATTCCACTTGACAGCATAGTTCCATCAGATACTCATTCCTGAGTGCACGTTGCGTGGAGGCATAGCTCAGTTTATCCAACCAAAGCCGGCAGAGCTGCACATCTTCAGGCGCTGTGAGGGCTAAAATGTAAGGTCTAACTCGAGCCAAAGAATCCTTGAACTGCTCATCCAGCTTGAGTGCCTCCTGTTCATCGCGTTCCCTTGGTCTGGACATTTCTAATACCTAATACTCCATAAAACATATAAATGTACTCCAAATGATAGGCACTTTTAATTACATTATTTTATCAAATGCTTGAATTAAGCTTAAACTTTCTGAATTCATTTAATTTCTCCAATTTATACATTTTCATATTTTATTGTGTGTTTTCTTGACAGCTAATAAATTAATGTATGAGTATATGAATGTATACATGAATGTATGTATGTATGTACATACATTCGATATTGTCATTGTTTTTCATATAACCATTACGATATGAAATTAACAGACTAGAATTGAGTTAGTTCACCGAGTATTTGCTAAAAGTTTGTAGGCATTTTCGAAAGATTGATCTAAAATTTGACAGACACATCAAAGGATATAAAAAGATTTTAGAAGTTCGAAAGTCTGCCTACTTTTATTCCAGAAAAATATGCAGGTCTAAGATTGACGATATAATTTTGACACCCTTGCATATCGAAATACTGTGCTATCGTTTGTTTATGATTATGTTCAGCAAACTCGGTGGCATATTTCTTAATTACAAATCCAGTTTATTACCCCTCTCATAATTACATGGCACGTTTAATACTTATAATATATCACGTTCAAGCATTGATTCGGCCAGTTTTAATTAATTCTGTACAACTTATTAGCCGCTAAAATTCATTGAATGAATTTGATATTTGGTTGTCTTTTTACTTTGAAGCACCTCAAGTGATTGTGTTGCCCAATTCCAATAAAATTCGTCAAGAGGTACAATTAATCTTCACACCCTGCAGCCGTGTTTCAACTGATTCTCTGCATCTTGTTTTAGTTGTTTCAATCTATTCTTCAGGGGATAAATATGTGTACCAGTCCATTCTTCCAGGGTCGGTTGAAACAAAATAACTTCCATTTGAACTCGGATATAGCCCTCCAGCGATGATAATTCCAACAACAAACTGAAATTTTATGAAAACATAGAGAACTAATACGTCACATCCAAAATACATTGAGTGCTTTCGATTGAACTTAACACCAGTTGGAAAATGTGCACTAAAATACTTAGGCAAACAATACTGACTCGCTCAAAGCCGTCACCAAACTCCCCAATTGCATAGGATTTGTATAGTTGTTTGCAATTTGCCAAGGATTCATCCATGTTGCTATTCTGTTGAGGAATTGGCATATTTTTAGAACAGACCTTGATAATGTACAAGTACAAATATTCTGCCCTTACTGATCGCTATCGACGACATGGTGAAACTTGGTTCTGAAGTTAAGGAACCATTCGATTCCTACTGCAAGCTGCCATCCAGGGAATAACAATTTGTTTGGTATGGGAGCTGGTCGCTGTTGCGGCACTATGTGGAGTGGATGGTCTACATAGCCCAAGCTTTTAGCTACTTCTAGGTGTCTTTCTTCGGAATATCCGTGCAGCCAGACTTTTAAGCACATCACCAGAGATGGTATTGCTGTTGGCAGGAGCTCGCACATTGTGGCATAGTGATCATATCTGAAATACATTACACAGACTGTTCAGCATAATTTTAACTATAGTCTTGGTGGTGAACAAGTAAAGAAAAACAATCGAATAATATTATTCATATATATAGGTGATAATAAAATAAGCAAAACGGCACATGCCTCGACCATCCGGTGAATGCAGTTCCACGGAATTCACAAACTTTGTTGACATGAGTACTCAACTCTTCTAACCATCGTTCGTGGTTACTTATATGATGTTGAATCACGGGTATGTGTTGACAGGATCCGGTAGCACCTTTAAAAGCTGTTGCAGCCCAGATATTTGAAAATATAACACTATATTTGTCCCATAAACCTGAAAGTTGATTACATAAGTGTCTGTGTAATGCTTACAATGTTATTTAACTCACAATAAATAGATTCAAAACATTCAGGAAATTTGCTATCGGCTCTACATACATCATTTGAAAAGTACTAACCTACTGGCAAACAAAAAGTCTCTCTGGAATTATAATGCCATATCATTGGTTCAACATATTTTCCAATATAATGTTCTGAAATGATAAAAGTATATTAAGTTGAGGATATTACACATTGTCTATGCTAAACACAAGATAAACTCAAAGCATGCTAATGATTCTGTAATAGAAGGTTCTGTATTGATGATAATTGGCTTAAAATTTTTCTCATGACGTTGAATACTAACAAACTAGGTAAATAAAGTAGTATTTATATCTTAGATACGTACGCACCATTTAAGACCTGTACGTCTATGTTTCTCAACATATCGTCCCAAATGATAACTTTTAAATACGGATATGTCTCTTGTATATGTTGCGCGACAGCTAAAACATGTTCCAAGAATAACGCGGACTTCCCATGTTTGCTGGAAGTGGCTCTTTTTATACAGACTGAACATAACCCCATGTGCCAGACCTCGTCAGCTCCTATATGCAAATATTGTATGTCAGGATGAAAGGACACTATTTGACGTATCAAAGACTTCACCAGCGGTAATGTAGCTGGGTTTGAAGGACACATCGAACTTGGAAACAGCTCAACTTCTCGTAACGATCGCCACTCATCATGCTTCAATACAAACTGGAAAAGAATATTTTTCAATTGTGCTTATAGTTGAGGCGTAATTAAATTTACACACGGTTGAAATATTGTTCAGTTTTTTGAGCCGTAGTTGTTGAATGTTCAGAGCCAATGGCAAAGTAAATATAAAATATTCATACGAATTTTATTACTATGAAATTTTTAAGTACAGCTTTACCTCCATGTGGCCGAAAGTTTGAACCAACGGCACAACTGCTAGCCCAGATTCTCCTGCGATTTGCAATATTTGTCGTGCTTCTTGCATTGTATAACCGTTGGCTATGCTGTTTGGGCCATTGCTTCCTATTTGAGTCAATTCTCGGTTGTACGGGAAGGTATCTTCCCATTCTAGCAGCAGTCCTGTAGCACCCCATGATCGCAGCAGCGGAAACAACTGACAAAATAAGAAACGAGTGGATAATATCGCCTCTAGGTTAGATGCAACGATAAATATAAGACGATTATGCGATCATATGTGTAATTAAATTTTTCTCAGTTTTAGTTTCACCCAAAATGAAATATGAGAAAGATGTTTTGTTTAATGAATTAAATCAGCTCAGAGTGCTGGTTGACTTTGCCTTTTACTGGTCAGAATGCGAAAAAAAAGAACCAAGACCTCCTTTTGACAGCTGTCAAAATTAGAAGACGTAAACAAACAAATGCTGCGCATATGTAGGGTATCTGTATATTTCTTGCAATACAGACCTTTTCAAGGTAAGATACTCGGGGTGGAGCGCCCTTGAGGTCAAGGTGAACAAGTCTGAAACATAAGGCTCATAATAATGCAACGAATCATGAATTATCTATGAAATAACTTGCGAAACATTGGATCTATGCCAGAGTTATGTTTACCTGTGCGAACCAAAAGTCAGGGCGTCCATCTTTGAAACATTCGTATCATCATGGAATTATCTTGCAGCCCTTTACTCTGTCCGCATATTTAAACCAATCATCAAATTTTTACGCGTGTCAGCATAATTATCAAATTTCGTTTTATTCCTGTTCATTTCGCGGCTCAAATGATTGAACGCGATATTCAGCTGAAAACATCGGGAATAACCACGTGGTGAACAACGTCGTTGATGACGTGTTCAATTCAAGTGTCAAGCTGAGTACTTTCAGCGCCAGTTTTATCTGCGATTCAAATTAGCGTGGCGGTAAATTTGTTTTCTGATATTCTACAATCAGTCAGCTTTCCTGTTCAACTTTATTACGTAGTAGATATTGCGAAAATAAGCAAAAACTACTACATAGTAAACTTGAGTTTCGTACAATTCGGATTACTATCAAATTATAACAGGTTGTTTATTTTGGACAAAATTAGAAATATTTCTAATTCTAAAATCACCTGCGATGTATGTGTACTTTAATTCATTTTTTATCCAAGCTCATATTTCGAATAACTAGTATGCAAAAAAACTGCACAATTAAGTTTAAATACAGACGTTATTTAGTAATATTGAACCCATAATAACAATAAATTAAAAAATGTTCAAATTTAAAATTTACAATTAGCGACCAGAAATTTATTCAAATTATAATTTAATATACACAGTTGGACGTAAATCATCATCATCGTCAATCGTCGCATCGAAATACAGTCACTTCATCAAAGCTATTTTATTTGTACAAAATTCATTTGTTCTTAATTAATCACTATACGTGTATGCACAGTAGTTCCACATTGCATGAATTGAAGTTAGTCAGTTAGTTAGTTTATCAGGCATATTCCAAAGACCGCGTACTACGAATTCTATACAAGTTACTTTAACTATTCAGTAGTGATCACAATAACTCGAAAAAGTCAGCATTTAAATTTATTTTTAATTAAAGAGATCCATAGAGTAACATGATTTCATGGAGTTATAATATAGAATAGTGAGCACAGTCAATCGATCATTAATAAATGGAATTCCTTGGTAAACTTCAATAAAATGGATCAGCCACGCATATGTATAATGTTTATGTATGTAAATCGTAAGGGAGAGGGAGGGAGGGGGGGAAGGGGGGAGGGGAGGAGATACAACATTAGTCATCGATATACAAAAATTGCGATATTTTTGGCAATTTAAAAAAAATTGAGCTAATCTTAGAAAACTAATTCTTACGTAACTGGACAACAAAATCCAGCTGTAACATCGTTAGTAGGACTTTAATCGTCTTTATGTTGATAACATAATAGCAAATATACCTACTACAGCTGTGATACTTCGCTTAATATTTCATTTGTGAGTTTCGTTCGAACAATACAAATATTTATTATCCTTAGTTTGTCCATTTATCGATATAAGATCCGTAAAGCACGAGAGTATTAGGGATTACAGAGTCTGCTAATAATACTTCAACAGAAATAAACCGTAAATATACATACACAAATAGCAAAACTTTTCCTGTAATCATTCCACTTCCGTCTGTGAAGCGGATATCAGTCAGTTCTTAACTCGGTGGATCGGAGTCGACGACACATTAACGAATTCTACGGAATCCGCGGATTGACAGTAGTAGATTAAGTAGGCTCGAGTAATCATTTGACAAATGGAAGATGATTGAATAAATATTGAAATATACGTACAGTGAATTGGCGTTCTGCAAATCCTACAATTAATCCACTTAGTTTCCATTAAAACTACAGCGATATACTTTTACGTTAGCTATCGGTAGTCATAAATTATGATTACGATATATTTTAAGAAAGTTTTTGCAGCCAATCACTTTGTCCCTAATAATATGTCATGAAGGTAAAAGTTGTAATTAAGTAGTTGTAAAACTAAACAGTTATTATAAATTATTATGATTATTGTGATTTAAATTATTTATACTCCTAATTTTTTTTACATTAAAACTGATGCAAGTATATTTTGAGAAATAAATACGCAATATATTTTAAAGTAATCGTTCAACCGCTCGCATAATCATAAGAAGGTTCGAAAAAAAAAATGCTGAAATATCAAGTTAGAATATGTAGAATCCAACCTATATACGACGTGTAATAAACCTAATCAACTTAAAATCTATCGCCTGACTTATCGTTGTCAAGATAAATAATTTAATTACATGATTTGGGTTTTATACTTTACTGTTTTTTCCATACTCGAGGATCTGCTTGTGATAAAAAAGGAGGTACCTGCAATATTTTATTTTAATGAATAAAAAAATTAATTATTACACAAACATGCGTTCGAAATTTTATTTTTACTCAAATTCAACAAGGAGTCTTAATCTACTTACCCTTCGCTAGTTAACACGTCCTTCAATTTTGCCCTAGTTATTAGATGATCGTCACATTTGAACCACTGATCTCTCTGCTGTCTAATAAACGCTGTGTAATGACCAGTTTCCAACGATCCCTCGTGGTTGATAACAGCGAAGAGCGAATACCTGTTATCACCGAAGGCAGTATCTTCGCCATTTTTCGGAAAGCTATCTATCGTGGTGTTGTTATTACCGTTTCTTTTATGAGACATAAAAGGAGTCATGTCCAACTGTTCAGGGAAGGCTATAAAGGTCGATATCTTTTTATCCTGAATGCTAGAATGTTCGAATCTCTTCAAGTGAAAGCTGGCAACAATGGGTAGCTGTTTCATAGTTAATTGTTTTGTGCTTTCCTGGTAAGTTTGGCAATTACTACATTTTATCTTCGCACTTGATCCCAAGTGTTCGGCACGTGTAAAACGTTCTAGGCAGTCTAATAACGAGGTAGGTGGACCGGAACTGTCAGGCCCCGATGCTCCAGCAGTGGGGCCCAAGTCCAGGGAGATGTCCCAAAAAGGATCAATCGTAGTCGATACTCCACTGAAAAGTTAATTATTATCAGTTCACTTATGCGATCGGCCATTTTTTTCGAGTGCCGGTAAAGCCCTTCACATCAACGTCAGCTTCGCTATTGACCTAGGATAATTGATTCTTGACTAAAGTATATTGGATCGGTTGACGTGGAAAGCTTGTTACCCTAATCGGATTTGTAATATCAACCTAAAACCCTTCCTTACTTGCACGCTTGGCAGACAACATCACTCTGCAATCCTCCGGTAAATATTTGATCTATAATACAATTACAATGATGAGGGTTGTCTTTGACCAAAATAGGGGCAGCCTCGCAGTGCCTGTGGAGTACATCTAGCGTTGCAATAAAGAATTCATGTGCATCTTGCTGTTCATAGCCAGCTAAATGCCTGGCGTGTGTCCAAATTAGATGAAGCAGTTTATGAAGTGTCAAGGGAGCCTTGTTGCCGGAATAAAATTCTTGGAAAAGGTGCGATACTTCACAAACAAGACAACGGCTTGGCTGGGGACAATGATGTCGATCAGCTAGAAAATAGTCTCGAAGAAGAGGCGTATGTATCAACGCCTGCACTATGCAGTTCATGAAACAAGTACTACCGAGGTTTATCAGACCTCTCAGACCTGAAAAATTGTTTCTACATATATTAAACAGTCAGGAGTGTGGGAATCGACTCTCAATATTTCCTTACCTATAGTGGAATTTTCCACGATACGTCGACGTCGTGGATTTTTTCTCAACAAGTCCGCCTCAACTTGCGTCGGTTCCCAGGCTCTATAAAACTCTCCCAAACTAAGTGACCTCGCCGACTGGCTCCACTGTGACTTTGCAACCGCTGTTAATTCCCTGTCGTACACGTAGTCCCCACATTGGAAGCATAATATGTTGCCGTAGCATAGATCAACGGCTGTAATTTCAAATTCAATTTCTTTGTATATCGTCAAGTAAGATTATCAATTTCACTTATATTTAAATATGCTATAAAAGAGTACATCACTGATATTTTCAAATCAAAACCTGTTCAGACGGTGGAATTTTGCAATACAGTAAAAACAAGTAAATTACAATGTTTCAGTAAGACAAATATATATTCAACGTCTGTTTAGTTCTAGAAAAGTTTGTTACTTAATGCTAGACAGTAAATAGTTATAATAGTTTATTCGTCCTCCGGCTATAAATAGGTCCCTACCTATTTTAATACCAGCAACGGCCCTTGAAATTAGAGCAAAGTTAAAATTGTGTGATTTATAAGATAAACAATATGAAGTCAGTATGAAAAAATATCCTAAATTATGCTCAAAATATACCTATTTCTATAAATAAATACTATAGACTGGGTATATATGTCCCTTCTACGTGCTTCGAGTAAAACCTGCCAATATCCTATTAATATTACAGACATGTGTATCTAATTTTCTGTCATCATCTTGGGTATTTGTTACATAATTATTGTTCTATTCTTATCAAATTTTTTATTTTTCTATTTTATTTTTAAAACTGATTGCGTCGAAATTTGATTTTTATTTTTTATCAACGTGAGAAAGAGGTACTGTATCATTTATGGCGGACGAGATGTGGAATAGACTTGATATTTTCTAAATGATTTAGATGAAAACCTGGTTCATGTGACAGACAATATTACCTAGAAAATGTTTTTTGGTCTTGGCATGTTCTTGTATGTGTCCTTTCGAATAACAGCCAAAAAAAATGCAGTGCAAACACGAGTGAAGGCGATCCTTGTAAGTTTTACAGGTGTGACACAAGCAGCTCACTGCCTGTAAAGAAAAGGAGAAAAAGAATAATAATGACAACCAACGGACTATATCGCTGCTTATAATTTGCTGCTTACACTTAATTACTGTCAAAATTATGACTACGTTACAGATCCTTAAAAATTAAATATTTCTTTAATAGGATACTTGAACTGATTAATAATTGGTATGATCCGCTTCACTTTTAATTTTAGTGCGGGTTCAAAGAATATTATGCAAATAAGAGTTTCTTTTTTTTTTTTTATTAGTAAAAGGATAGTGAAATTAAGATACAAGAATAATTATAATAAATGAAAGAAATGCATTTATTTAACCAGAGATAAACGGAACATAGCCTGAGTTCTAACAACAAACAGATGAATCAATTATATTATCTAATAGTACACCGTAAATGATTATCTTATTTTTATTTTAATGACTAAACAACTAAATGTCTCACAATCAGCTCACAAATTTCCTTTCTATTATCTTACACTGACTCATATTGCCCGCATATGATTATATTTTTTCTTTTTGATATGATACATTATCGACAATGCACAGTCATTTGCTCTCCTCAATTAACTGAACATTAATACGAGTAGCTTGCACATGTAATGAAATTATGAACATCATAATCAAAGAAGATTTGTTTTAGATTTGTACTGTTTTTTATGAATAAAATCTTAATTTATAGCTGATCACGTGTGGCATAATTTTGTTAACAATACTGTGCCATGATCATCTTGGAACATATAAATTGATCTCAATTTAAAAATTGAACTCAATCTTTCTGCGGTTTAATTAATTTCTTTAATAAAGATTAATTGATATGCATTTAGTTATACGTTGATTAACATTATTGATTTTCGACCAATAGATGACAAAAAAAATGAAATAAAAAATTCCATCCATGAGATATCATTTTTGCAACATGTATATCGAGTTAACTTCTGCTTTGTACACAGTCATAAATGTGGTATATGTGACCCATGCATGCACACCATTTTTTGAATACAAGGAACACATATTTCACAAATATGAAGAGCAAGTATAGACGGCGTTATTATAGCGTGTAAACATAATTTCGTGTCGGGCAAAGGAATATAATGTCCACACCTGTTCGACGAGTGGAAAAATTCGACAGAAAACGAGAAGAAGCGAAAGGGGAGGGGGGTGACATACAGGACGAGAAAAAAAGGTTCGCCGTCTATTACGACTGACGAGCAAAATGATTGCTAAAACAATATAGTCATAGGTATATCAGATAAAAGGTATGATTATAATAAATTGAAAATGGTAAGCGCTGAAGCGACTGCAGGTCGATCGAGAAATTGAGAATATGCAAATTAACGAAAAAGAGAAAGAAAAAAGAATGAAAGATCAAGGAGTGGAAAATTCGGGAAATATCGGGACACGAGTAGGAAATTTGCATTAAATCTTTAAGAGTCCGTGATTTCTGATAGGAATTATGATAATCACTCGTTTCTTTCTGTAATACACAACGATAGGAAGAGAAGCGAGTAACCTCACTTCTAGTATTTCTTGTACCTTGACCGCAGCGTTAAAAGAATGACATCGCGAATACTCTGACATTGAGCAAAATCCGTGGATCTGGTATTTACACGTCATAGTACGCGATGAGTGTATAATATATTGTACGTTTTTAGTAATAACGAGTAAAAAGAAAACGAAGGAATCATCGTTATTCTCAGCATGACCAAGTCTCGACGTATATATGTATTTTTCAATTATCATCAGTTTGGATTGAATAAAGAAAATGATTTTTTTATCGGGGGTTTTAGTCGGATGCGAGTAGCGGGAGAGAGACAGGCGCGTGTCGGTAAAGTACGAATTCACACTCGTAGCTATCTACCATGCTGGAAATGTGAATGAACAAGAGTGTGTGGCATAAGTTTGAATGTCGGGTGAAGTTAGGTGACCGAGGAGTAGCTGTGGCTGTGACACCGGACGATCGCAGTCCGCGACAAAACACTATCGCGATCGAGCGTGTTTTGTTTTCTGTCGTATCTGAGAGGTGGAGCAAAACATAGTTGATTCAAATTGCCGTGACAGACTGATAGTACAATATTTACCTTTAGACGTACACACATAAGTATATTCGGGATGGTGGAATATATTATTTGTAAACATAGATAGGGGGAGGGGGGGGGGGGGGGGGGGGAAGGGAGGTATTCCACACTATTATCAGTATCTCTAAAGGTTTGGAGATGTGTAAAAAGATGTCGCACCTTCCTTACGCGTGCCTCGGTCGAAGTGCTGGTCACGAAATAGGAGTGTATTACTTTGTACGGCTGTATCCCCTTGGCTGCTTTGAAATTATTCAAGTGTATGCAGCCATGATCGCTCATCTCAATATTGCGGGGGCTTGCTCGTTGTTACGACGGTTTCCCGAGGCGGTAGTAACGTTACCGATGTATCCTCAAAAACCACTAAAATATCAGAAACAAACCGACGAATTCGAGTCTGTAACCACGGGGCGTAGCACGCTCGCCAGTTCGACAGCGTGCGTGGCGTTGACATGGAAAGTCTCGGTGAGCCGTGATGTATCCAGCTCAATTGTCGTTAATAAAACAGTGGAAGCGTTTCGATAACAATATACTATCGTCAGATATCTATGAAATATCTATTTTTCGTCCACGTTTTCGACACCCGAGAGGCAACGGACGCCAGCCGGTTACTGCAGCACCGGTACTCGTCGCCATCGCTCCCTCCATCTCCGTCTCTCTCTTTTACTCATCGTCTCTCTCCGTCGCTATACCGAAGCCATCCTCTTTCTCTTTCTCTCTCTTTCCCCTCCAACCAGCGCCAGCCGACGACAGTAGCGTAACATGCGGGCTCTCCAAAACTACTCGCCATCGTATTACGTGTTCCAATTTCGCTAGCCTTTACTTCTCATTCTCGCGATTTTTCAACTAAAATTCAGAATTTTCTGCAATTCCTCGATCGCATCCGCGATTTCAACAGTTTTACGAAAACTTTTCCACAAATCAAATCCCGAATTATTATATCTTTGACAGAGAACTGGTATATGTATGAACATGAACAATGGGATAGTTGAGAAGGTGCGAGTTACTAAAAACTCGCAATAGAAATTATCAACGACCACACAGCGTGTAGTACAATAATTCTCATAACTGCAAATGCAATTCGCTGTTGGTCGGCGACAAAGTGAAGTGCAAATCATGCCTACGCACAGATCGTACGATTGGTCGATAAGCATAAGCTTATAAAGACATGTACACGTGTTAGTTTTTTTCATTCCCAGCCTGCGTCTCTCTGTATCCCACTTTTTATACCCAGCCAACGTTTTTTTTTTCATCTCGTTTTTGAGGGTAAAATTTTTTCTACGGAGCAACCGTATCCGGTCACATCTGCGGGGACGTGAAAAGGGGCTCACGGATACCCCAATCAAATTTCTCGTGGGTTGTCCCTGATCTGTCCTTCCACCTCCCGGGTACCTGCTGTGGTTTTTCGTAACAGCTGCGCGCGATATGCATTCACGTCCTTTCAAAGCCGCTTCGCAGGACATTGCGGTAAATGCCCGTCCCTGTGAACTGAGAGAAGAGTCGACTGACCACTACGTTCTGAAATGCCCGAAAAGGAAGAATTGTAGAAAGAAAAATGTCCATCATCGCCAGCCTCTGAGTAAATTCAGGGCCTCCTAATTCGTCGGTCGTGGAATTGTCGTAATTAAGAGATCCTCCGCCACTCTTCAACGGTCTAGACGCTCGGACTGTTCCCTGGCGGTTTTTTCATGAATTTATTGGCGCTCGTCGCGGTTTTTAGGTATATCATCTCGCAGGATAATGAGTTGACTTACCGACGGTAAACTGCTACCAGCAAATGCTATCGGCGCGACCGATAATCTAGAAAATGTTTATAACATACACGATATTTCAGAACGCTGGATTATATAAACTATTCACAGGCGGGATTATCCAAGTTTAGTCGTGACTCACAACTGTTTTGAAACAGGCTAAAGAATACGAATTTTTCTCATCCCAGGAGTTTGTTTTTTAACCAAGCGGTTGACGCTGAAGATGGGAAAAAAAATTTCTCCCACTTCAGAACGCAGGCAAAGTCATGTCGAGTCAAAATCGATCGCATCATAGCCTTGAATGACGCTACAGCCACGAATGCAATTTCACCGCATTATACATTCTGCACACGTATAATAAATCCGCAAGTACATAATATTCCAATTAGGAATAGCCTATTGAGGATTGAGTTGAGTTAGAAAAGCTTTTAACAGGCATAGAAACCACGTTATGAAGCAACTAAACCTTTTGTGTTTAAGAATAATGACTAATTCTACAACAAAGACTCGAGCATAAAGTTCAAATTTAAATGTTTCAGGTAATTGAACTACCTATAGTAAAATCGTATGCTTCTTGACCATCTTATTTTCACTGTCATACGAGAAATTTATTATCATTCGAAAGGATGGGTATCCAACAGTTCCATTTATTTCTAAAATCGTTTGTCAGAAATTTTAATCCGACGGTTGTAAAAGTTGTGTTTTCGAAATTGAAAGAAACAGCTGGGGTGCAAAATATGCGTGTATCTTCTATATTCGATTGTTTATTCGTATTATAGCATACGTATAATTACGTATAGTTTGCGTAATCGTGAACAGCAATTACTATTACATTTATAAGTACGAAGCGTATACGAAATTATAAATTAAATTGTGATCACGATCATAATCGAATTTTTATAGGATTATCTTAACTCTTGTATCTTTGACTTCACGTTTCTTATCATATAATAAATAGACATATATTAATATTTTTATAATCTGTAACTTTTATGCATAAAAATATATTAACTCTGCTTTCCCAATAAATAAATATACTATATATAATATTACGATAAGACTGATGTCAAATTTTTCTGGAATTCAAACAAAATACCCTTGCTTTTATTATTAAGAATAATTTCAATCTCAATGATCAAAGCGTTGATGCTAATTGCAAGTGATAAACATCGTGCGTTGCATACGCCTTTACGTAAACATTTACGGAATGAATATGGCCAATGAAGAAGATCAGTGTCGTATTACACGTAGACACCTTACAGAGCTTCGAGGACTGGAGCGAGTGAAATCACCAAGGACAAACCACGAGAAATAATACATTTTAATTAAAACACGAAACTCCATATATCAAATGATAAATCTCGAACCTGAATACTGAGCAATACTGAAGTTGAAAAAAAATTAATCAAAGTTGATTGTTACCAGCATAATTATGATATCTACATTGAAAGAGTCCAAAAACGACTATCGATTTTCAGATACAACGGATCGTCAGCGACTCTGGATAATTATTATTACCCTCTGCATGTGCGCATCACTAAAATTGCATACCTGATTGATTGATTCGGTACTTCCGTTGCTTCCATTATTTCTTGGTAGGTATCAAACGCTCAGATTATCCACGTGTCCGACAATCTTTACTGCAGTATTTCCGATAAATCGCCCGTCCATTTGCTTAAGTAAAACGTTGTCACTTTACGCCTTTATATAGGTATATTTACCCAGGCTGGAATTTATATATATATATTATAATACGCACAAGTGTATACGTATGTACACACACACATTTACGTGGTCATGAGTCAAGTAATACGTGTATCGCATAGCTTATTTGCAGTTGTAAAACTGCGCACGAAGATTTTGCAATTCATTCAAGAGCACTCTCACGCCTGGGAATATGTTACGCCCGTACGAGCAGTGTGAATAATAGAAATTGAAATATAAGAGTAACTATTAAACTATTTCCCAGGGCCCCGCCAGCCTACTAATTATTTATACGCAACTTTTCAAACTCGGTTAGATTATACGGTACAAAAATATACTCTGCAATAATTTCCGGGACAATAAATTGAGGGTAAAAAAAAAGGTGCGCTTCATACAATGTCATCGGGTTTCCGATCTGTCGGCCCTTTTTGCGTGAGGCGTGACCCGAATCGGCAAGTTTGTCCAGGGTGTGGCCATCAAAGTAAATTTAGCTCTGTTTTTTTTTTTTTTTCTCTTCCTTTTCTTTTCATATTTCGCACGAGTCTTCTGCACGAAGCGCGAAGACTTAATGACGTTCGGACCTGCCCGTTGTAAATTAGAGCATAAGGATGAATTGGTGGAGAGGTAAATATGTGACCATTGATGTTACACGATAGTCCAACCTTGACCTACAGATTCAATGACAACATTGATATTGAAGTCACTCGTTGCATGACCGTAAAAACTAATTGAACGATGTTTTTCGCGTGTTAAATATAAACCGCATAATTATATTGTATGTACGTATATACACTATAATACATACATGCAACCCCAGATACAACCTTGTAGCTGGCCATGAAAGATCATAATGTCTATCCTTTTTTTCACATTTATATTTATATACGTATTGACGTTGCCTTTTTTCTGCCTCATTAGTCCGACTTGATAAAAGCATTAAGAGTTTTCTAAGTATGAATCCTCGTAACTATAAGCATATATGTTTTTACTCGTCACTCATCACGTATATTTGCGATATTTTGCGCGGGCAAAGGCTGCTGGAGCCTTGGAAGGATACAATTAAGGTGATTAGCGCGTATGTGTTCGGCTCTGTTTTTCCCTTTTTTCTTGTCACGTAGTTATATGGAATAAAAGTCATGTTCCCATCATGATTAAGTACGTGTTTGATATTGTGAATTTTGGCAATGTCATCGTTTTACTGGGCAACCGTCCAAATCGGTTGGAAACTAACAAATTTTTCTTTAAATTTCAAATCATTTCTCTTTCAGAGGATAAACTTTTTCGTTTACAATGCTTGGGCTTTTTTAGTTTCTGCACTTGTAGTTGAATAAAAAATCTGAAAAAATTAAGGCTACTGTTTCAGAGTTGGGACAATTGTAGAAAATTTTTTTAACAAAATCATAAATGGTTAGGATCAGACTTTAGTGGTATAGTGGTGGGTGTAGGATAACGGATCATTGCACACAAATGCGGCACATTGATGGAATCTGACATAAACGCACGTCTTTTAAACATCGGAATAGTTGCAGCTGCTGAACCCACGCATGAAAATGATTACTCATACCCGAAAACAGACATTTGAGTACAATTTCTTATACCTAACAGCCTATGTAATATAGGTTCATGATAGTTACACCCAGATTTCTACATTTTTTCAATTTGTCATCACCTGCAATTAATTCTACAAAATTAAAACAAAACTCTCTTTGCCACGCGCCCTATAAATCTCCCTCGGAGAAAGTAAAATAACTGTGTCAAAGCTGTCAAATCAATATTTCTTATGATACTAAGTTATCCAAATTTTTTAACGTTTACTAATTATACTTGCGCATATACTCATCCATACTATTGGTTAATATATTAGGTATACTTTAATACATGACAGGTCAAATGTACATATTATGTAAATAAATTTCAGCACGTGATATTTGTATATCATTGTTGGGAAACATTGAGTGATTTTCGTCAGGTGATGCGGACGATAGTCGCTTCTGTGAGAAGAAACTATCGTTGTTGGGTTGTTTTTTGACAAGATTTACAAGTGAGATGACAATTTTACAAAATAAACAAAGCCCACGCGACTGTAATTGAATTTTCCAAAATCTTGTGCTTGATTTGATTGAAATATCATTTGGTTGTAAAAGCCCTGTCAATAAATGAATCCCGCACGAGAATCATCAACATCAATGTTATCATAAGATGATGTTCCGACTTATCCATACTGTTTGTCTATTTGCCACCGATAAACTGGAGAATCAGCGGGGACCGATTTACATGAAACTTGCGCCAAATTGTTCCTTAGATCTGCCCGAGTAACATAGGCTACATAAATTATGCAAAATGGATCCAATTAGTACCATATAATATACATAATAATAAGTATTACAGCGGTACAGGAAGAATAATGAAAGCAGAGTTTTTCCGTAGCACACAATCGTCGAAAAATGATAAATCAACAAGCGACGAAGACGAGGAGAATGGCAAATGCAGTGGATATAGCGATTCGAATTTGACCAGCAGCGGCAGTGATTATTGGAAGTTCCGGCGCAGTGCCGTTGGGGAAGTACTGATAACTCTTTTGCATAACGTTACTGGATATGATTCTGTAGTTAATCTCATTTCCGTTAACCTTATTGTTCAAAAAGTTCTGAAACCTGTTGGTGACCCACCAAAGTCGACCATTTTCATGAAAAGCGAAGGTATCGGGCCACTGGAGGAGCTGATGATTCCTGTACATTTTTCTCGGCCCACTAGCGAAGATCTGATTAGCCACGGTGTCCCACATTGCGATGGCGTCGTCGGCCAAAAGACCGTAGTAAAGAACCCCGGTGTTTGACATAACCATGCCGCTGGTCTGGGAAGTTTTTCTACCCACGTCAACCACGTACTTCTGGACATTTCGTACAGAGCTGTTTTGCAAGACCTTGACCGGAATGGCGTAGAGATGAATCGAAGAGACCGACGAGTAGTAAAGCGTCCTGTTTGGTTCCGGAGGCGAAAGAGCGATGCCGTCGATGTTGATGGGCTCCTTGACGGTGGTGTCTGACACCACAAACGTTATCGCGTCGGACTCGGCCTTCATGGAATTATGAGTGACCTTGTGAGCCTTGTTGTCCTTTAGAGAGTAAACTATGATCGCGGGTTCGGGTCCACTGTCTGATATATAGGCGTACCCGCCATCCTGGTGGTCGAGAACGATGTCGTTCAGGTTGGAAGAGTTGTGAGCAGCAATCTCTTGAGGGAATTCGATATTCCTCAACACCGCCCCTCCGTTCTCCAGGTCCAATATCACCAGACGTGGCGGACACTTTGTAGCCTGGTAATCGGCCATCGTCTCTGTCCGTCCAGTGTCCAGGACCCACATTCTACCCTGAGGGTCGATCTCCATGCTCTGCACTGATTGGAACGCGTTGCAATCGCCCGCCAACTGCATGTCCCAACTCGGATAAGCTTCCAGGTCCGGACCGGTGACGTTCTTGGCCTTCGTCGCAGACAATGGAATCCTCGCAAGGGTGACTGGAACTCCACTCTTCCGTCGGGGTATCGTCAGATAAATGTAATCCTTCCACAGCTTTATACCAGATATAACATTGTTTGCCGCTATATACGAGTTAGGAGAGTCTTTCACAACTTCATTGTCTGTCACCCGGTCACTGTACTTTATGACATTCCATTGGAAATTCACTTCCAACGGTGGATATTCTGTGACTACGATCGTCAGCAGACAAGCTAAGAACGTGAGCCTGATCATTTCAACTTTTGAAATGTAACGTCGCGAATGCAGGACAGAAATAAACTGTTTTTTTTTCTGTGTCTTCAGAATCGTAACGGTTCTAATCGAAGGTTATTTTCGGAAGGTCTGTAGAGGGCCGGGTTTTCCGTTCGCCGCGTTTCTCTCTTACGGAAATATGCAATACGTCGAACTGGTCAATACGATCGCCTCTCAGAACAACTTTATCAAGCCATTGCAGGCCTCACCGATTCGCACACTTTATGTTATAAGCCCAGTGGAGTACTATACGCGTGCAGGACACTATTTCCCCGAGCTTCTGAACCTCTCGTTTGAAACTTGGTCGCTTCTATAATTAACTTTGATTATATATACGTTCACGCGTTAGAATTCGTACCGTGCCAACTATTGCCTAATACAAGTCACCGGTATTCAACTTGATTGCAGATGTCGCAGGCCTGAAATCTGGAAGTGGAGGATCTGCTATGAGGTAAACGATGTCCGGCTTAAACGGCTTCCGCGGTTTAACTGGCGAAGACGCGGTACCGAAGCCTCCGTTCTCTGCAGCGCCCACGTTTCCGGTCATCCCCCACCGTTTCCTTCCTACACACCCAGTGCCGATCAATGATCGACCTTTTGGAACTGCACGTGTTTCAACGATATACGTTAACCAATCCATTATCATCAAAGTTCGACAGAATATCTAGGGTCAAATCATTGGCTTTATCTTGGGTTGATGTGTAAGCAAGCACATTGAAGGTACCTATAGACCAGCGTAAAAGCTTTCATTGCACCAAGTACAACCCAGCGTTTGAAGACTTTTAACGATGAGTATCTCTTGATTCCTTCCCAACGTTTTCTACTTTGTCCGGGGATTAAAGATTTGTGCCGTCAACTTTGAAATATAGGCCTACGTGAGAAACACTGGAGAGTCAAAAATGTTATGTTTGACAAAAAGTTCAAGCCTTATAGTAATCGATGCTTTTGATATTTAAATAATGGAAAAATTTGTCATCGATTGTTGTTTGTAACGGAATATGTACTCAAGATTTGAACTTTGCAAGGGTTGAGTTCGCCTTAAATCCGCAAGCTTTTATAAAAGAACTACCAATATGACGCTGTAAGTATTACGATGAGTAAGAACTTAAGAGACGATCCATCGGCTGGAGACCGCGCGTATTATTTGATTACTCGGGAGTCGAGGCGTGGACGCATCTGGCAATATTCATGTATTTATTGTTTTCTAAAGCACGATCGCGCCATGGCTAAGAGCCAAATAATTTATTTAAAAACCAGAAACTGTTTCAAGGTGAAAACCATAACCCGTTGCTCACGTATCTATAGATATGATGGCAAAAACTTGATGGGTTGGATTTATTCTAAGAGATATTCATTTCAGAATGTAAAAAACACAAACGGTTCGGTGAAAAATCTTTGCTTTTTTACTGAGATAGAACCGCGCACAGTGACTGCACTATTCGTTTGTGGTACTTGTTTTGTCATTCTAATGTTAACAAAATCCGTTTAATAGTTCGTCTCGAATCCGGTATACAATATTACTGTACACTGAGCTATGTAGTTGAAAATTGGTCAAGTATATCCCAAAAAATAAATTTAGGGGGCACAAAGTCGTACTTTGAAGTTCAACTAACGATCTTGTAGAAGAAATACGCTATTTTCTTTAAAAATTTCTGTCATATTTAGGTCCAAGTTGTTTGGTTTTGGTAACGTTTTCAGAAAAATCTGATATTTGATATTACACACCTACGTCCGTTTTTTCAAATACTTGCAAACGATTTTTTAGGCGACAGTTTGCTTTTAACGTGGTTTTAGAGTTTTTTTCCAAGTTTGACGTTTTTGGGGAAAAAATCATGTATACCTATAGGGCATTCCGTTTACGAACGGTCGTATCTACCAAACAATAATTACGTCAGCCTTAAGCAGAAAATAGGTAATTATGTACAACACGAGTTTACACAGCGTTCATGGAAATACCAGTATAACGATCCCACAAATTGGATTCGACAGATGAATAAATACAACGCAGAAATTTGATATCCATTATCACCGTACACTAAGGAGGAGTGCCAATTACAGCCTGAAAGCTCGAAACTCTCTCGCGGAGATGAGATGTAGACCAAACGTGTCGTAAAACAGTCGACTTTGATTGCGCTAAAATTGGGTTGAATCGATTTACGACTAAACTGCCGTTTCCCGCGCTTTTCTGCGTATACACCCAGTACGTGTATAATTGGTGCGGCAATTTTACACACATTGTTGTGGCTCTTTCCGGGTGCATTATGCATCCAATTGGAAACGAATAGGCCAATGTATACGTTTCAACTACTTACTATTTACGCCCCTGGGCCAAATTTCTAATTTCTAATCATGTTTGGTATGTCATTTCACGCCTATCAGTCAATCATAACAGGGGAAAATCACAATGATTGGCACATATAATTCACTGCAGTTTTCACACTCGGAAAATTCTACATGCGCTTTACTATTACCACGCAGCTTTAAGATTTAATCTCTGCGTCTTGATTATCAGGGTGTGAATTTGAGCGTCCGAAAATAGTTAACAAACATCTCGAGCTTGATGATGCGGAAGTTCAAGTTCGTGCAAGAATAACTTCCAACTGTCCCAGCGATGGATGCCAAACTGTCTTGTTCGTGCGTAATTATACGGGCAAACGAAATCGAAGAGCCGAAACCCGAAAGTGGAAATTCACGACCCGTGGTTCCGGTGGCAAATGAATATCGCTTTGCTACGCGCGTCCCGCATTCTGCTCCTACACTCTCCACCCATTGCATCGTTACATCATCATCGAAGAACGAGTGTCGAAGGTGTGCGCACATCCCATTCCTATCCCATTGGTCGTCGGATACGATTTACTGGTCATGGATTTTTATGAAAAACGACCCGGCCGTTGTTACGACTCGGGCACGAATTTATACAAATTACAGTACACGTAGGCACGAAATGCCAATAATTCCCCTTGCAGAGGAATTTTTCCTTTTACTCAATTTTATATTCTCGTTACTGTAATTGCCGTACTTTACGGTGGCAAAATTTTCGTCAGCGTTATTTTTACGCGTATTATAACTTAGCGGAACAGCGTTTGTCCGCAACAGTCTATAATTAGTCAAAGAGATAACCTCTAGCACGTAGATTGCTCGAGTTTCGGGAAAGAATAAAAACTGTAACAATGCGAGAATGCCAGCTTGATGCAGGAGTAAGAAAAAAACGATCTATAAGCACATGATCTATCTGCTTTACTTTTTTCAGACTTGAAAAACTCTAATCATCTATACATATATAATATTCATGGTAATCAAACCCAATAACAATTCGCAATGATTACGCCAATGATTAACCTTTTTTAAATCTGAAAAAATCTGGCCATTAATATATTAATAACTATAAACTGTCACGGCGAGACAAGTTTCCGTTGACGATGAGTTGTAATTTTGCGTAAAAATAACAGTGACGAAAATCTTTTGAAAAATTATTTTAAATTGATTCGAGTTTCTGCACATTTAAATTATTTACAGTACGTGAATCGATTTAAAGAAATCTCGAAAACACGGAAAGAAGCTCGCGAGCACGACGGCAATGAACCTGCACATGTTAATTGCAAGTAATGATGCTTACGTCTCAACGTAAACGTTGAAGTAATGAGAATGGCCGATGAAGCTCATTGCAAGTGTGGTCAGTAGACTCTTTATAGAATTCCGAGAGCTGGAGCGACGAAAATTATCTAACAAGAATTAATCACGGGCAATATTATTCTTTAATTAAAAAATCAAACTTCAGATTCTATAACGAATATCATATGGTTGAATAATTAATATATCGGGGAAAAAAAACGTTCAAACAAAGGTATAATTGGTGATTGTTTAATTGTAATATCTACATCAGAAGGTCTAAGTATAAATTAAAAAATTTCGCAAACGACCATTGATTTTCAGGTACAACGGATCACCAGTGACTGTGGATGATTATTATTACCCTCTGCACGTGCGAATCACTAAAATTGCATACCTGACCGATTCATACACTACTTACTGTTAGTAGGTATAAAATGTTCAGATTGTCCTCGTGTCCGACAATGTATGCTGCAGCATGTTCGATGAAGTCACCTGTCGATTTGCGTATATGGTAACGCCTTGTCACTTCACGCTTATACAATATTTGATATGCTGCAGCGTACGCACAAGTACGTTGGAAATTAATCTTCATACGCATCATTTGCGTGTTGCGTGGCCACGAGTCAAGTAGCACGCGTATCGAACGTACAGCTTCTGTTTAATATAAGGTACGTATGTCGTATAGTCGGTGTACGTGTGTGGAGCCGAGTTGCGTACGGTTGTAAAATACTGGCAGAGGTCTTGAATGAATTATTCAAGAGCACATTCATCATTCCTGAGAAATTTAATACCCGCACAAGCTGTGCAAATCATAACAAAGAAAATAAAAGAGTCACTAGTCAACTTCGTCCCAGGTGATTACGAAAATTTTTTGACTCACTTTTCGATTAACGTCTAATCCCATGCATCTGACCAAGCTAATTCCGATGAGTTATTACTCGTTGAATCTAATCCGAGGTGTGTTTCACCGAAGCATTTGAGGTTTCGATATCATTCGAAACCATTTCGTAATCTTCGAAATCACGTTGAAATCAATAATATTAAAATAAAATTCTAGATTAATAATCGTAAATTTAATCATTGGTAGTTATGGGAACTAATTTAGGATTACAGGCATCTCTTTTTGAACTTGAATATCTCTCGTAACCGTTCTATAAGATGTAAATAATCACTAAATACTCAATGACGGTGTCAATTTTTGTTCCGGTGAAACAGGCCTTGATCTAATCGTAAATCGAAGCAATTATTTGAGTGTAGATATAACATGAAAGGTGTGAAAATTTACATTTTACTCGTGTATTGCACACCAAGGGTGAAAGCGTAATGAAGTTAGACCTGTTAGTTGTAAATTAGACCGTAAGGATGAATTGGTGAACGAGTAACGACGTTGAAATATTGGTTACATCATATATAGACCAACCTTGACCCAACGGTTTCAACAATAAAACTGAATCAAGTGTCTCCTTGGCCATAACAAAGAATGAAATAATGTTTTTCATGGATCGAATAAATCGCATAATTACATAACACGCACAATTCCAGATTCAAGAACGTTACGGCTGGCCATGAAACATTACGCGGTCACTTTTTCACACACCTATCCACGCTTTGAGGGAATCAAGGCTATTATCAGCGAGTCGATGTTCCTAACTACGAACAAATAATATACCTATATATTCGTTTATCACATACATTTGTGTAAATTTATGTAGGCTTAAGTAGATGTGTTGGAAGAATATATAATTGGGTGATTAGCGCGTGCGAATTGTGCGTTAGTTTCGTTTTTTTTCATTTTCTTTTTCATGTGATTGACTACAATAAATACGTTTCCAATATAATCGTTTGATTTCTCAAATGCTAGCAATATCGTCGTGATTTGTGGTGCGCGGATGATTTTCTATTTCCTTCTTCGTATAATTTAAATATATACAGCTTTTCTGTGTTAACATATGTATCGTAAGCTTATTCTTATATAATTATATTGACAAGGTGCTAAGTTGGGACGAAACGTTCTCTTTTCGCCAGTCGTTTGAAAAACTTGTGCCAAAAAGAAAAAAATAGAACTCGGGAGATTGTCGTTTGGGTCTAATTTTAAAAGGTCACCGTCGAAATTCGACATTGTTCTATTTAAACAGCATGGGAAAGACACCGGTTTTTTTTTTTATTATTATAACGTACTGAAATCAGCCGCATTTAACGATACGACGTTGATAATGGAAGCATTTTGTGGAGAAATTTTCGAAATGAGCTTTTAAAATTGGGTTCAAGAGACATCCTATAGAGAGGATGTTTGGCCGTATACAACAAGTTTTCCAATCGAACTACCCTACATATTTAAGATAAGATACATGTATATGTGACAGACTTTTTCTTATACTTTTACTAAAATATTATAGTATAATATTATTCGTTTTTCCTGCGAACTATTATGCTACGTAGCGTGGTTACATAAAGCAACAGGTAGTTATAACGAGGTTTCCGCACATGGTAGCATACGTGTACAACTAGCAGGTTATCCTAAATATATGTGGAAACAAATGGAGTAATACGTGAGCGCAGCATATCGACGGAATGTAACATAGATGCACGCTCTGATAGATTGGAATTGGTCGTGACAGCTGAATCCGCATCCAATCGGTAACTAATACTGGAAAACTGACTTTTAGGTAAAGCACTTACATGACAGTTTCACAACACAATTTTCGATACCGATAACTTGTATAAAATACTACAATTATAACTGCAGGTCGCAGCTAGAGAGTGCGAGTGAACGACTATCGGGCTTCGTCATATCGGAAAAGAACTCTAAATTATAATATTTCCAACTCCATGTCATCCCAATTTGATCAACTAGGAGCTGTCAAAATACTTTGTGACGGTGTACCAATTATTGGTACAAAGTCGGGCAAATCGTAAGTGAGACGATACTGGATTCGTGCTTTTTAATACCCGTTTATATTTGCGAACGAGCATATTGTAAGTATAATTTTCTGACGTAGGTTCATCGGTGTCGTATAATTTTAGTATACTAGGTATAATTAATGTATAACATGTACAATATATATAATATAACATACATATACGTAATACGATATTATAGTTGAGTAGGAATATTAACGTCCGCAGTGTTTTTTCGTCGCACGGAATTGTTTAACGGAAAAAATTAACACGCTAGAAAGACGAGAAGGATGGTAAATACGGTGGACATCGCGATTCGAATTTGACCAGCAGCGGCAGTGATAACTGGAAGTTCCGGAGCCGTGTTGTTGGGTAAGTACTGATAACTCCTCTGCATAGCGTTACTGGATATGATTCTGTAGTTATACTGAGTTACATCGACCTTATTGTTCAAAAAGTTCTGAAGACTGTTGACGACGCACCAAAGTCGAGCCTTTTCGTCGAAACCAAAAGTGTCGGGCCACTGGGTGAGAAGATGATCCCTGGAGATGGTTCTCCGTCCGGTAGCGAAGGGCTGACTTGTCGAAGTGTTCCACATTGCGATGGCGTCGTCGGCCAAAAGACCGTAGTAAAGAACACCGGTGTTTGACATGACCATACCGTCGCTCTGTGAAATTTTGTTGCCCAGATCTACGACGTAATTTTGAACGTCGATTATCGAGCTGTTTTGCAAGACCTCGACGGGAATGGAGTAGAGATTGAACGAAGACAGCGGCGAGTAGTAAAGCGTCCTGTTTGGTCCCGGGGGCGAAAGAGCGATGCCGTCGACGTTGACGGACTGGATGACGTTTGTGCCTGCGACCACAAACCTCACCGCATCGGGTTGGGCCTTCATGGTCTCGTGGGTGACCTTCCGAGCCTTGTCGTCCTTCAGGGAGTAAACTATGATCGCGGGTTCGAGTCCGCTGTCCGATATGTAGGCGTAGCCGCCGTTCTGATGGTCGAGAACGATGTCGTTTAAGTAGGAAGAGTTGTGGCGAGCGACATCGTCGGGGAATTTGAATTCCTTCAAAACCGCACCTCCGTTATCCAGGTCCAATATAACCAGACGTGGCGGACACTTGGCAGTCGGATGTTCGCCCATCGTCTCGGTTCGTCCCGTGTCCAGGACCCACATTCTACCCTGAGGGTCGATCTCCATGCTCTGCACTGATTGGAACGCGTTGCAATCGCCCGGCAACTGCATGTCCCAGCTCGGATAAGCGTCCAGCTTCGGCTTGGTGATGTTCAAGCCTCTCTCGTCCTTCACCGGAGTTGACGGTGTCCTTGCAAGGGTGACTGGAACCCCGCTCTTCCACCGAGGTATCGTCAGGTACATGTTATCCTTCCACAACTTAATACCAGCGATTGGATTGTTCTCCGGTATGTAGTGGTAACGAGCGTCCTTTTCGGAGTATTCTGGCGGCCAGTTGTAACTTATGGTCTTCCATTGGAAGATCACTGAGAACGGCGCGTGTGCGACGACAAACGTCGTCGTTAGACAAGCGAGCAACGCGAGCCTGAGCATTTTATCTTTCGAAATGCAGGATCGACTCAAGTTGTCTTTTCTTATTCTTCTGAACAGATTTACACTATACACGATCAATGCACGTTACAGAATAATTTTACCAAGACACCGCAGGCCTAACCGACCTCTTCACTCCGTATTATAACTCGAGTCGATATGTAAACCCGCACAGGACACTTGTTTCTTGCCCTTCTCGAACCTCTCGATCTTGTAACTTGGTCCTTTCTACGGTTAAATTCAATTCTGATTATCTATAACCTCGCACGGGAAAACTCGTACCGTGTCTCAACTATTATCTAATGCATATCACCGGCACTGAGTTTGATTGCAGATGTAGGACGACCAAAATCTGCAGGTGAAGGGATAGCTGCGAGCTAAGCGATGTCCGGCGCAAGTGGCTTCCGCGGTTCAACTGAGAAAGACCCGGTACCGAGACCTCCGTTCTCTGCAACATCGTTTCTCACATGTCCCCCCACCGTTTTCTTTCTCATACGCAGTTGCAATCGAGGGTTAGCTTTGGGAACCGAACATGTTACAAGGCATAGGTATACCTCCACGTATACATTACTGCCTGATTCGACAAAATATCCGTGACAAAATTATTGACTTCATCTTGAGGTGAGGTGTAAGCAATCATATACGAGGTACCTGAACCATAAAACCATTCATTGCACGAAGTACGTCTTTCGGCATTAATGTCTTCAATCTCGATAATTGCCCAGTTAATTTGTGACCCTGTCGCTATCAAGTGATTGGAGGTGAAATTGTATAAAAGTGAAGGTCATTTAAGATGACTTTTTTGCTGACAAGTAGTGACGATTTGAAATTGCCTTAGATTATTTACAGCCGGTTTTGAGTCGATTGATAGTTCACTTTGTGTTGCTTGGTAAACGAAGAGCGCTACATGCATCAGATGACAAACCTCTGGGCAAAAGAACTGACAATTAAACGTTGTGAGCATTGGAATGAGTAAGTTCTGGAGGTCGGAAACCACGCGTATTGTTTAATTACTTAGGAGTCGAGGGGCGTGCACATCTGACGATACTCAAGTATTTATCATGTTCATTTTTCTCACGCGCGATCGCGTCATGTTTACATGCCAAATATAAATTAATTAAAAAGTAGAAGCTACTTCCAGGTAAAATCTGTCATCCACACATTTCGTATCCGTATGAAATAAAAGTAAAAAATTTAAATACGCAGATTAATTTGAATAATAATTTGTTTTGGCTCGAGAGAATGAAACGACGCAAAACCACAACGACGGTGGACAAAAAATAGCTCATCATGTACGAAGCAAGTTGCACAGCCTTCGTAAAGATACCAGTTGCGACAGCGTAAATCAGATTCAAAATCCGCACCGCACAAACTCAAAGTAAATTGTTTCTCTGTACGAAGGTGCCTCGATTTCAGATAAAAATTCCAACATTCACTTGTGACTGTCGAGATGAGTAACGGCCCCCGGAATGAAATAGTAGTCCATAGCTGTGCTAAAACTGGGTTGAATTGCTAGTTTATGAACCCCGACCTGCAGTTTCCCAAGCTTATCCTCGCACGCTCGGCCTTTTAATTGTTTCGATAATTTCACACGCACTGTCGCAGCTCTCTCCGAGCACATTATTCATTCGCGTCGAAGCGAACGAGCCACCGTATACGGTCCAACTGTTTACTATTCACGTCCCTGGGCCAAATTTCTAATTTCTAATCATGTTTGGTATGCCATTTCACGTCTATCAGTCAATCATAACAGGGGAAAATCACAATGATTGGCACATATAATTCACCGCAGTTTTCACACTCGGAAAATTCTACATGCGCTTTACTATCACCACGCAGCTTTAGGATTTAATCTCTGCGTCTTGATTATCAGGGTGTGAATTTGAGCGTCCGAAAATAGTTAACAAACATCTCGAGCTTGATGATGCGGAAGTTCAAGTTCGTGCAAGAATAACTTCCATCTGTCCCAGCGATGGATGCCAAACTGTCTTGTTCGTGCGTAATTATACGGGCAAACGAAATCGAAGAGCCGAAACCCGAAAGTGGAAATTCACGACCCGTGGTTCCGGTGGCAAATGAATTTCGCTTTGCTACGCGCGTCCCGCATTCTGCTCCTACACTCTCCACCCATTGCATCGTTACATCATCATCGAAGAACGAGTGTCGAAGGTGTGCGCACATCCCATTCCTATCCCATTGGTCGTCGGATACGATTTACTGGTCATGGATTTTTATGAAAAACGACCCGGCCGTTGTTACGACTCGGGCACGAATTTATACAAATTACAGTACACGTAGGCACGAAATGCCAATAATTCCCCTTGCAGAGAAATTTTTTCTTTTACTCAATTTTATATTCTCGTTACTGTAATTGCCGTACTTTACGGTGGCAAAATTTTCGTCAGCGTTATTTTTACGCGTATTATAACTTAGCGGAACAGCGTTTGTCCGCAACAGTCTATAATTAGTCAAAGAGATAACCTCTAGCACGTAGATTGCTCGAGTTTCGGGAAAGAATAAAAACTGTAACAATGCGAGAATGCCAGCTTGATGCAGAAGTAAGAAAAAAAATATAAGCTATACTCACACCTACACTTGTTCTACCCACTACATTTTTTTTTTCACAATTCTAGGCATCAAAAACTAATCATTTCCATAATCAAAGTCAAAATAACGCGAATGCTTTGGGTTTCTACACAGAAACGCCAACCTTGCACCGTTTTCGACGCAATAAAACGTGATAAGAAAATAAACATGGAAAAAAAGGAATAAAAAGAACAACGTGGGTAAGAGACGGAAGAAAACGTATACTGTACACGAGCTCAACGGGAGCCAATCGTTTTCGCCCCCATTTTTCGTTAATTCCAGTGACCTATTAACGCGACACGCTTCCTCCGGGAATAGACGTGGCAACGAGGAGTTGCAAGGCTATAACAGAGTCGGATGGCGGTCTTTAGCTCGTCGAACGATGATTAATCGTGAGATTCAATCGTACATGTCGTAGCAATAATTTGATGCATATAGTAAAAAAAAAACTCGGTCGGTCTTGTAACACCTTATATGGCCAATGGCCAGACCTCGGCAGGAAGTTAATGGACAGAGGTTCCGGTATCAGGGTCGATATTCGAAAGAAGATTAACGCCCAGCCGGTATCCTGGATCCTGGGGAGTGAATGCGTCAGACCATGGGCTTGGCAAAGCAAGGAAGAAGGACTGTGTTTTTTTTCTTTTTTTTTTTATGCTGTCTTATAACAACAATGGTATCTGCACTTTGATAATTAATCTTTTATGTAACCATCGACCTTGGGATAAAGAGCTTTTTATACCAAGAGTGTAAAGGTCGGTCGAGTTTATTTATCACATTTAGCGGTTACTGCAACGCACGTGACAAACTGGCGTTGAATGTCCATTGTAAACCTATTGACCCAAAAAAGTTCTTCTAGCTTTAACCGGCGAAATTGAGTGAGAAGAAAAAGTTCGTCTCCATCCAATGATTCTTACTAGACTGTAACAAAAGAAAAAGTCTACTCTTTCAAAAGTTATTCAAGGTCCTCTGTTGACCTTTGATCTTAAATAACTTTTGAACGAGTAGATTTGACTTAAAATTATAATAACGGACGTTTTTTGTAGAGCGTTAATTCTTTACAAAAATACATTCTGGTCTTATCAGTACGCTGATGCGTTGACGAGTTATAAAATTCCAAAGTTAAAAAAAAACCAAAAAAAAAAAATTCCCATCCTATTTAAATAGGAAATAGAAAATCGCGATTATGCACCTCTAAACATTAATATTAACAGTTGAAACTTGGACAGCATCTTTTTTTCGTCATTCGGAAAAATATTTTTGACTTTAATTTTGAAAAAAAAAAATAATAAAAAATAGCAAATTGTTTTCATACAGTCTAATCCTTACTCTTCCATGGAAAAATAATTTCGATAAGAACGTGACACGAGCAGGATTATATTATTCTGGATTTTATACGACCACCAAGGTGGAAGGTGAACCATTTAATTACACACTTGTAGGCGAAGGTGTTTTGCATTTACCCGTTCAGACACAGTCGAATGTAAGCCACATTCGATCATGCGATAAAAATGTTATGCGATCACTGTTATTCCCAGCCAAAAGACAAGAATGAAACAGAACCTGTTTCTCACGAGTTTCATATTAATAGATTTATATGTACTCTCAAAATCAAGCGATTCTAAATGTTGTCTGTATTGTTCGAACGGCGAGATGAAGCGTGATTTTATTCATCCCCATTATCATCCCGTCGTCATTACCAAATGCGTCGCACATACGGTAGCCAAGAACACTCCAAGTCTCATGTAATACAGTTAGCCGTTATCATTCGAGCTAAGATAATACGCTCCCAGTATTAATGGCACAGTAAACTGCGATGAACCCCGATAGAAAGAAGGTCGATCTCGTTTCGAAGCATGCGATATTGGTTGGGGTTGATTTGACCTAACCAGATCGATCGATCAATGTTTCCAATACCAAAGGATAATCGGCTCAATTGGCCTGGCTACGAGTAATATTCCGGATACAAAAATATCTGACACTTGACTACAGGCTCGAAAACTTGACATAAAACTTGCCAGATAGGTTTCTCGTAATTCGCGTCTCTCCGATACAATGCCTGACTTTACAGGGAAAAGAGTAAATACTCGGTATGTAAGCGAAACTTGCCGACCTTCGCGGATGATACTATTTATGTGAATTCGTTCATCAAAACAGAAAAGGAAACGATCCTTCGCTCAACAAATCTCAAATCTGGCGGTGATTCATCTCTCGAACTGCGAGTTATAACGTTGCGTATAAATATATAGCAGTTGACCGTGAAAACGAATTGCATAAACTCGAAATAAAATTATGTCAAACTTAACAAAACTGATTGGATTGAAAATACTGAAATTACGATACCTTACAGCTACATTTTCAAGTATCACACATTTTAAAATTCAATCTATTAGTTTTCTGTGATACGCAATTTAATATGATATCAGAGTCGATGTAAAATACCGATTGATAAATCGTACAGCAGTGGTAAATTATAGAAATTACCACATAGTTAAAAAAATGAATAAAAATTTTTAACAACACGTATCGCATAATCGTATTGGAACGGTTAGTATTAGTAATTGACATGAATTCCAAGTATGATTCACTTAAGTAATTGAGCAGAAGAAGAAGAAGAAGAAGAAGAAGTAGTTCCTCGGTTGTACTCCATGGGAAAACAAAATCGGTATTAATGCCCCTTTACATCAATTACGCGTCAGTATTTATTACGTACGTACCTAATGTCAAAATTATGTCACATAATTATTCAATAATCAACTTGTATACATTCGGCGAAAAGGATGACCGTTTGATTCTCGAATAAAACACGCTTCATTGTTCGCCACGAGTGAATTCTCTCGACAATTATAATTAATAAAAAATAATACCAGCCGTAACGCACACACCCGTACACAGGCACAACGACACTTGAGTCCACTCGACGAAATGGCCCTTTATACTGTTTATACCTATAATACGCGTTACGCAATACCAGCGTTATGACGTAATGTAACATGCTGAAACCACAATGAGCCTGACACAGTATGGTTAGTTATCCTACCGTGAAGGTCGACAACTCGTCGTATTTGTTCTGAATTATAATCCCCAAACTGCGCCCTTTGTATGCTCATCCACCCCCGTATGACAAACATCGGATAGAAGAATTAGATGAATATCGCAGCTATTTTTTATCCATGGAATAATATCGAACCTTCATGGTATTCACATTCTTCAACGACGTCCAGTCGGTTCTTGGTATAAGGTTCACATTTAATTTTTATATGCAACCGCAGTCAGTTTCGTAAACATTTGATTCTACGATTCGTCGTTCGGCAACATTGATATGATACGATAAAAGTAATAATCTCAAGGCTGTCTGTTTGCCAAATAATAATGTACGACGGGTCGTTCATCTCTTGGGAATAAGATAGGTGTATAAAGTGAATAAAGACAGGTGTTTGGTTACAACGTGCAAGTTATGGAAAATAATCAAGTTACATGGTACATCATCGGGCATTACTATAAACAGAAGGTGCTACGGTTGTTTTTCCATTATTATATACATATACTCAAAATCTGAAGAGCGAGAATGAAGAATTTAACTGCTCACCGGATTTTTTTATTTTATTTTTTTTTTTTGCATCAATTCGTAGAATCTATAAAATTATACTTTTTTTTTTAACTCGTCAATCGTATTTCGGCAATACGACAAAAAAGCGGATGCAATTTTTGAAGAATCCGATAAGGAAAAGAGACTCGAAGAGAAACGATTATTTGGATCAGGCGATGTTCGTTTGATTAAACTAATTGTAAATACGGCGAACACAATGTTACTTACTTAATTCAACGAAATACTTTTGTTAGTCGAACGAAATTTTGTTGAAATCGACTGAAAATTTTTTTTATACCGATAGATCTTGAATTGAGATAAATAAATATTTACTTCACCGTCCGTGATCACGCATTTGATTCAATGAATTTTCTTCGTCAGTGGGAGAGATTCCGAGCAGAGATGCGTCAGAAATTATACAATATTAATTAACGTGACAGAAATCGTGAAATTAGCCATTCGCTTTTCGTGTCAAGTTTTTTTTACTCTATTATCATGAATCATTCACAGGTGCAGTCATTGAATTTCCAAGGAAAACCACCGACACCTACACCCGCAGGTTATACAGGAATAATAAATAATAGATGTATATACTGCGTTCCACGTCAATTCGACCAGAGTCTAGCATCGACTAACTTAAATTGATAAAAAATTACCGTTGGAATGTTTTTGCTTTTAGCCGTGAAATTTGTGTGATTTTTTTTTTCATAATTTATTAAAAAAATTTCGCAACTATTGTGAAAATCTCATCATTTTTGGAGCTATGGAGTCGCCGGGGAGGGGATGGAAAAATCTGTAAAAAAATTACTATGCTTTTTAGAGGTGGAAAAACAATATGAAAAATCGTGGACCAAATCTAAGAGGGTCAGGGTTAGAGTTTAATCGAATTGACGTAAGAGTGCCCATACGTATAATATATACTTATTAAAAATCTACTATACAAATTTTGAAACAAATCGTGGGTGTATTTTAGAACCAAAGAACCAATAAAAAAAACATCGGTGAATAAATCGGTGATGCGGTGTATATTATGATAGATATTTAGGAGGTATAAAAATAGAAAAAAAATTAAATCAATCATTAAAAAAAAAAAAACCAAGTTCCAGTGTGAATTTTGCGCGAAAATGTTTCATTTCGGAAACCAAATTTTTTTTTTCCTTCTATCATAAAAAAAATGTTGGATGTTTACGAAACGGGTTTAATTAAAAAAAGTTCATGGTCAACCGTTTACTAACGCGGAATGCTCCATATATAACGTGTGTTCAAAATTCGAATTACGGAGATTGCGACCAACGTCTATTTATACGTGCACCGTAAAATCTTCAAGTGTATTACACGCGCGTTTAATACAACCCGCAATATTATATACTCGTCTGCATTGCGGTTAACTAAATGACACGCATATGTCACGGCTGTATCACAACATTGTCCAGATATATTCGACCGAGATCAATCGTTAATACGTTGCGTGAATATTGATGGTCAATTGCATAGTTTGCCGTAATACGTGTATAGAGTGTAGATGGTTACGAAATTGTTTCGTCGATAATTCAATTGAAATTTCATTATAGCAAATAAACGATCGTATACTGAATACAGTGAAATTTGTCATCTATGTTAGTTACAACTGTAATCGGCAGCTACAATCCAATTCAAAAATCGATGAAATTGACAATTTTTATTACAGATGTGCGTGGTATAACAATAACAACAGCATCGAAATACCTAAAAATGTGTAAAATCTGAATGGAATTATTTCAGGGAGAGGCAAAATATACCAAGGTGAGAAAAAAAATTAAAGCTCAACCTCCGGTGTGTGTACGTAGCAACAATAAAACCCCTAACCAATTCAAATTACCCAGAGGAATTCCCCCGACGGGGTGCGTCGCGACGGGTGACATTAAAAAAGTGGGTCACGGCAACGACCGACGCGTAGTATCAAACGCACACACGTGAACAGAAACATGCGAAGATGAAACCACGGGGTGAAACAGGGCGCCAAATCACGTCGCGACTTAACGACCTAGGCGTAACACGTCGGACGTCCTGCAGATGTTGGCTAAAAATGGGCTAGCTAAGGGGGTGCAGCCCTTTCGCAAAAGTCCGCATAATTCGTACGGCGAATTAATTATCAGCGTTTCCATATTTTTTTTTTTCTTTTTTTTTTTTTCCCCAAGGAAATAGAACGACGCGTAAAACGCTACACCGAGAAAAATTTCACATGTTACAGTAACTGTAGAAAAATTCTAGTCCAACCCCGATTAAAATTTCAAAATTAAATACTTTCGCTGACCCATATTTCGGTATTATAATTATTTATTTGTTTACTTTTGATTTCCCTTTAACAAATCGTATAGTTCGGTTAATCTTTCTTCTTTCCTCGTCAAGCATAAGATTCAGTCTGCAGGTTTACATCCGTTACGTAACGATGTAACGTAGCTGGGACATTTCCGTGAACGGACGATAATTTTTACGACAATTTCAAAAGTCAACACACGTCGGTATTAGTGTGCTCATATTATACAGAGACAAGTTGTATACGCATACGTAATAGTATAAAACGATTAAAAGAAGAAAAAAAAAAAAAAATCGGTACGATACGGGCAGGGAAGAACAGGTTGGACGCGTGTAATAAATATTAATACGCGTATTATTTCCTTTTTATCAATATTCTGCAACGGAGGTAACAAATACGGATATACATTTACGATGTACATGGTATATACGCATAAATCCGTAAAGATATTCCTCGAGAATCCCTGACGCCTCATCAGCCAAACGACATTTCTCCTATCTTAGATCATCGATTTGCCCTTGAGGGAGAAAGGAAAATAACGAGAAGAATATATAGTGTTAGAAGAATAAGAATAACACGTCTAATGACGATACGTCATGTCAGTGAAACGGTAGTATACTTTGTTTTCCGACTCGGAACTACGTGGCAATCGTTATTATTTTTATTATGTACACATATATATATATATTTGTTTATATAGATTTTGCGTAAACAGCAACAAAAAAGAACGAAAAAACAGGTCCAATTCATTAAAAACGTAACCTTGAAACTCGTCCCTCGTGCAGTTTAATTTTCTGTGACATGTGCAATCCAACAAATGCGTGCTGGACCTGAGATGACAAAATTCTAGGATGACAATTGAGGGTAATTGCAAACTATTTCACATCGAGACGAGATTTACCTTGAGGGGCAATAATTTCGCATCGCAAGCAACGAAACTGTGTCGCGTCATTCGTATGTATAAAATAACGATTTGCAAATTAATGCCGTTCTTTATTTGGATTCAAATGTTTACTGTACATTATACCGGGCGTATTTGGTTAGTACGATAATTGTGACCAACAAACGGGGCATCGTGTTTAATCGTGGTGAAATATTTGCCAAGAGTTTGAAACATGACTTAATCTAACAATAAACGAAGAAATTCATTTCATACCGTATCGTCGGATCAAGGACGTCGATTTTGGTGACATTTAATTTGGGAAGAGAAGAAACAAAACGGAATAAAAGAATAAAACTAAATATCTATATAATATATAATTTTTTTTTTACCCTTAAACGGATAAAATTTGTATACCCAGACACAACACGCGACGAAAAGTGATTCGGCGATTTTTCTAAACAGCGACGTGCGAACCTCGATGCGTTGAGTTTCGTTAGTTTTTATTTAACCGCGCATGATGTCACGGATTTTCGAGCTCAACGATTCATGAGAAACATAAAAAAAACGCATGATATATTACACACAGAAATTCGCTTACACATACAAACAATCCTGCTAAATTATTTTCGTTTCTTTTTACTTTTTCATTCGCGGCATGCGGTGAGAAGATAGCGAAACCTGCAGTTTTTCGTATTAGAATTTAATCAATGTGTTTCTTTTTCCGACCTTATCCAACAGATATAAGTGTGGGTTCTCCGTGTCCTGGGTAAAATTAGAAATTGTCAAATTGCTGACTTTTCAACGCTTTAGAAACACAAAAAAATATCACATAAGATCATCATAAAATTCCCACATGGTGAAAAGTGATAATTTTTAATTTTACTTAACGATATATATGTGTGTGTGTGTGTGTGTGTGTGTGTATATACATATATCTCAAGGATACATTTTTTGCATAGTTATTATCATCATTTTATGTACAAAAATAAAATCGACGAGAAAATGGGCGAGAGAACAGATCAAAGTTTCGATAATTCCGATCGTTATTTATACTTCTATGCAGATCCGATGAGTGAGGTTTGTCTATAAAAGTCGTTCCAAACTGTTGGAATGAAATAAAAACATCATAGTGTCTTTATAATACGATTTAAGATCAGAGTTAAAACGAACATGACGTATAGAAATTTGTTTTCGCTGCGAGAACAACGCTTTCGAGAATTACGTCAGTTTGGTGTCGATAAAAAGTTCCACGACTACGGTCTCAAAGTTTTATAAACAGGACGTGAAACGTCCCAGTCGCAAACGAGAAACAAAAAAAGAAAAAAAAAAGTCGCGAGCTGCTGATCATTTTTCGAGATAGTGGAAAATTTTCCAAATGATTTCTGATCATTTTCCACCAGAGGATTCAACCTAACATCGCTGTTGGACATCACTTTGTGTAATTAATTGAATCGGAATCACTAAATAAATTCTTATAATTTGTGTTTTAATTAATTACAAAAACGCCCAACGCCGCCAAAGATCTTTGAAAATTGGATTCATCGACTGATGAGAAAAAACTGATTCAAACAAACGGATGGTGAAATGTCATTCGGCAAATTCTTTCTCAGCTGCGGCGTCATTGTTGTCTTCACGGACTACAATGACGATTAGCCAATTCTGCATCACGCTACATGATTTCCAACGACTTCCGTCCACCGTCGACAAACTCGAGACGAGCCTCAAGAATTTCGTCACATGTTACAAGTTTCAGAGTGCGTAAAACCGGAGCCTGCTGCAAAAACTAGTATAGACGAGACGGAACGAGCCAAGAGAAGACACAAGTTAATTGCGCAACTAAAACGCATCGGAGGTTTTCTCATTATTTTACGTTCGCATAAACAAAGGTGAGTTGGTCAGTTCAAACACGCTCATTTACCGCAAGATGTTTTTGCATCTTCGTGGCTTGGCATATACGTTAAGTATTAATGGGACGTACAGTCGGGTAAAAATTACGTCAAAAAATACATATTGCAAAAGTGAAACTGAAGGTAACAATGCTGAAGATAGTTAACGAAGTCTATCCGATCCGATGTAAGAAAAATATCAAGAGACTGAATTTCATTTTCAGTTATGAAATTTTTTTTATTAACAATAACTAGAGAAATATAATTATCTTGATCTTTTTTTTTTTTTTCTTTTACTAAAAAATTCTTACTGCTTGTTTGTTCGATTCCAATGAATAATATAGCTCATATATTTATATTCCATGCACAAATGAAATTGCCTTAAAAATTTTTGTCGATACAGATTTTTTCTAACTTGTAGACTAGCTTCATTGGTAGTTTTTCCTCTTTCGTTTCTCAGGGTTTTTATTTATTTATTTTTTTCTTATCTGACTGTACGTCTCATAGATTTTTAAACAGATGTATTGTTTATGAAGGCACAGCGCACTGAATTCATCCTCGGCAATTCCACCAGCTTGTGCCTAGGTAGGAATAGATTGCGTTGTCTTAGTGTGACAGCCACGCGTTGGTCTCTTCGAATTCCCATTCCTTTGTTTGCGTTAATTACTTCAAGGTTCTTGGACAGCTAGCAGTAGTTTTAAGAGAAGTAGGAGAAGAAGGCTGTCCAAATATCGGACAAACGCTGGTGTAAAATTATTATGTACGAAATCCTCGCAATTTCAATCCGTTAACATGACTATATGACCTCTGCATGGCACCCAAATATTACGTATAACAATTGTCCTTGTCTTTTTCGTATCACAATACGTCTGCAGGTTTTTTGAATTTTTTTTTTATACTATTCGCATTTTTACCACAATTGTTCATCCAGCAATAGTTTGGAATACATAAATAATTTTAAGAGGAAAGAATTCTTCTTTCAGGTTTTTTGTTCAAAAAACTGATATTAAATAGGTTACGACTTATTTTTACCCCCTTTCAAGCACTGATTTGAACGTATTGATTTTTTCTCAACTTCTTGAGCGAAAATCTTTTATAAATATTAATGGTTAACCCTTTGAGCGACACATACGTTATTGTGCTGAGTCAACGTTTATATCAAGATAGTATTCTACGGTTTTTGGGGTCACTGATTACGAATCTGAAATCAGATATAAAAAATTCAAGACGGCGGATCCAATACGGCGGAGGGAAATTTCAAATTTGACCGAATCTGGTTTAAAAACTCTATGCAGGAGTTTTCGGGATCACTGGTTGGATTCGGCACACTAAATTTTCGGAATCTCATTTCATATTCGTAATCAGCTACCCCAAAAAACCCTGGACAGAGTTTTTTCTCCGAATTCGATGGAATTTGAAACTTTTTTCCATCGTATTGGATCTGCGATTTTGAATTTTTACAATCCAATTTCAGATTTGCAATCAAAGCCCTCGAAAATTTATAATTTATGTAAAACATCTTTACGGGTAGATGGGTAACTTTCTCGGAAATGAATTATTCCTTCAATTTCCACAATTTTTTTCAATGAATTTGTTTCTAATAATAATAATTTATATTGTATCGCAATAATTACTCTCAAGTATTAAAAACCTATTAATATACTCTGAAAAATAGCAAAAAACGGCAAAGTAATATATTGCAAGGTTCTCTAAATATACAAGAAATGGATATAAAAGGTGGTAAAGATACTTACCACTGTGACTCAAAGGGTTAAGGTAAATGAGAATTTTCCCAATCATTTTATTGCTACGCGCATGTGTTGAATAAAATTTCCGCATTTAATTTCGCAACAATTTCGAGATATCTACTTCGTACGGTACCGTTTAGGAATTTGAATTTCTACACAGAATTTTCAGCGAATCATCTCTATCCTGCTCTGACCAATTAACCCAATTGGCAATTCATAGTTCTTAAACACCGTATCATCCGCGTGTGTACGACGTTAAGCCTACCGTCGATCATTCAAAGATCTAATCTCGTTGGATGAGCGGAGTATATATGAGACAGATTAACAATGAATTTTATTGTTAGCCAGTGAACGCAGCTACTTCGGTAAATCTTATCGAGGCCATAGTGCAAAAATGTAGTAACTTGAACACCGGCGATAGCGTTATATATTAGACACGTTACATATACACACTGCAGGCATACGTGAAATGTAACCGCAGAATGCCATCTCCTTGGTCGGTAATTGAGCTAAATCGGCTCTTATTTTCTTAGTCATTTATACGTTGAGTATATAAGCGCTAACTGCTTCTCGACAAATACCATTATATTCACACATACTCCGACATGTGTATGTATATACATATAATATATAAGAATTCGTATAACGCCTATGTGCAAACATTGAGTGGTATTTTTTTAGTACAATTTATGGGACGTATAGCATATCTGTGCTTTTTTATCGTTTCAAAGTAGCTCGTCATATTGCACGTTAAAAGTTGCATGAATTCATATTTCCATTTGAGTTTTTACAATTTCGCACTGCAGAAACATATGTTTCCTTCGTAACGACCAAAAAAAATGAAAAAAAATTTTCAATTATATCTTAACAAATTATACAATTTTTACAAATTCTTAATTTCCATGCGTAATTAGATTTTTTTTATACGTGAAAGAGGCTGTTAATTACCCGCCAACACTGTTATATTACGTGAAATTTTTCGCCGCGTTCGACGTCGAGTCGCTAACGTATTTCGTTATTCTATGCATATAATGTAATATTACAGTGCCTTCGTAGAGGTTATGTATTTTTTTGCACAATGAAAACGACCAGTTTTGAAAAAAAAAATGTTCGTAAAGCAACGTAAGCGTTGTACAACAATCACTTCTTACGCGAATAATAATAGTTTGCTGCTACTGACTTATGAGTCATTGTGAGATAAAAATTAATTACATAACCAGGGCGACAAATTTTTTTATATGCTCTATGCACGTGTAAGTTATAAAAAATGTATGTAAAAAATTAGTACGAAACAAACGATTGTAAGCTAACTTTTTGCAATATTAATGAACGTGAATTTTTCGAGTAGCGAGTAGAAAAAAAAGAGAATCTCTAATATATATAAGTATATATATAAGTATATATACATATATCGGTATAATGATGCACGTATAACGAGTAATAAATTTTCTTTGATTGACACGGAATAAACATCAATGATATATTGAAAATATACACATGAGCAATAACGTCTATAGGTGATACATATCATTCGGCAAAGGCGTTCTTATTTTTCTTGGGTATTAGTATGTTTCGCACGTATATAACCCACGTACGATGCATGTGCGTATAATATATACACCATCCATTTAATACCTTGGTAAGTAAGGCTTGTTGACGCCTTCAACAGTTGAAAATTAGTTTATCACCTCCTCGCAAGGATTGAATAATTCAAAAGATTGACATTGAAAATTTGCGCATCCGATTATGGCAACTGACGATAGACCGAAGAGTAAATTTTTACCTCATCGTCAGATATAAATGATGATTTTTCTACTACACGTATATTTCGATCTAAAAACAAGACAATCTAATTCAAAGCGTACAAGTAATACTTTCGAAAATTTTGTGCAATCTTTACCGATTTCGTTTTTTTTTTTTTTCCTTTCATACCTCGTTCGCGACATGTTGCGTATTTTTAAATTCAAACCGTTACAGTGAAAATAGTTCTGGGATTCACCGTCGACGAGCAGCACCTGCCTCTGACTAGCTACTGATGTATAGTTGCTAGGTTGGCTTTATCACGTGAGTTTTGCAGATAATATAAAATTGACGGTCGGTAATGAAAATCAATAAACGATCGAAGAGAGCAAAGTGCGGCAGCGTTGGAAATTGGATAAATAATAACATTTGTTAAATTTTCACAAATATTTGTCAGAGGAAAGAATTTAAATAATTGACTAAAGGTTTCTTATTAAAAATGAAAAAACAGTTGAAACTAAAACAACATATACTCTAAAACTTTTCAGCAGTTCGTTCAAACAAAAATAAATATACCTATGTATAATTTTTTTCCTGAATCAATCAATTATTCGACAAGAACTATTTAAGTAGATATTTTCATCGATCGAGAATTTTTCTCTTTTCATGTAGTTATTAAAAATCGGTTCAATAATCCAAAGGCAAAAAATATAGCTGAATCAAAATAGAATATGATTAAATTAAGAATTGGGCAAAATATTTAATCATGTTTTAAGATTTAATTATTAAAATACACAGTTGTATCGACAAGCTCGATTACACAATCTTCTCACTACGGTTTGTAAATGCCGCGCGAGCTTATCCTCAGAACTGAAGAGTATCAAGTTGACGCGCGAAAGGTAGGGTCAAATTGGAAAAACCTCATCATTCGTTATCTACTGAACTGTAAACGAATGCAGTTTTTCTATTTTCTTGATCAAAGTTAAAGATAGATTCGCCTAATAACCAACCCCAAAGAGGAATTGTAGATCAATCAGACGCGTTTCGCAAATTTAAACAATTACAGATACAAATTTTCACCAACGAATCGATGAATGTTGAATAAGCAATAGAACAAGAGTGCGAAATGTAATTACTTCGCAAGTGAAATTACTGATTAAAGAAAAGAAAACTTGTAATCGTGAACTCACCAACGTTGTTGAATAATTGTCCTACTACTCAAATGTCTGCTCGCAGCTAAAAAAAAGAAATTACCAATCGAATTAGCATGGTACGGTATTCACAGTTTTCAATTTCATTATTTAGATTTTGATGTTATTAAAAAATCTTATTCAAGTTTAGTTACGAGACACGTTAATGTATAAAAATGTTGAGACAAAAATTACTATTCTATACATTTATTGTTAAAACACTTGAAGAAGTCGAATTTACGAAATCTGAGTTTGTTGATGCTGTATAAACAGTTTACTAAACTTCAAGTAATCCTAAAGTTGCAAAAAATTACTTTTTCCAAAGATGCATCATTACATTAAAGGGGCCGTCCATTAATCACGTGATCTTTTTTTAAGCATTTTTCAACCCCCCCTCCCCCTTGGTGATACGTGGTGAGGCTCAAGACTACCCCCCCACCCCCCACCCAACATCACGTGTATTTTTAGTATCTAAAAAAAATCTAAAATTTTTCAGAATATCTTAGAATATTATCCTAAGTACAGATATAAAATATAATCTTATCTTATTTAATAATGAAAAAATAAATACACGTGATATCTTATTACACCCCCCCTTTCAAGCCTCACGTGATTAATGGACGGCCCCAAAGTTATAAACTTCAGCCTGATAACTAGTTTCTATTACGTTTACCCATCGTTACTTTTTGTAACGACAAGTGTAACCCAACGAGTATTAAAGAGAAATTTTATTACCTCGTATCCGTTGCTCCATTTCCCGAATGCAGTTCTTGCATAATCTCGCATCCTGGCGTCGTTACATTGCCCGTTCAAAGGTCAAATTCAGAAGTCGCACTTATTGCACCACATCACAAATAATACAAAATATTCCGTCATGCTGCAAATCCATTTCACTTATCACACAACTATTTTTTAACAAAACGATCGGATTCACTTCCACGTTTCTTTGACAATTGTGATCAGTAAAATCACTTCATTTTAATCGTTTCTTAACCACAGCCAATTCTGCACACATTGTAATCAATGCCCCAAGATATGTTTTTTGTATTTTATCATTTAAATCGATACACGTATTCACCACTAATTCTGCATTATTTCAACACATCGGAGATATGAGAAAAAAAACCACAACAACAACAATAAACAGGTTACTAAAAATTTCGGAACTTTGGACACACTCGAAATATGGAAACAATTCAACGTGTTATCCATTCTTCACGTACCGGAATTAAATGAGATACGAAATAACAGATCACAATCTTAATCCGTTATAAGTAATATATGCAAATGCGTGCAGAATCGAAAACACGAGATCCTGATAAATACTCTCGACGATAAACAGGGTATGTTATTGTTTATCAGTAACCACGTAGTTTTCGACTTATAGCCTACAATTAATTGCTAATGAGTTCCCCTTTTTAAAAGATATAGTATGATTGCGGATTAGTTGGCAAAATCGATGAATAAAAATTTATAAAACAAAGAAGAAAGTCATACGAAAGCCAAAAAAATCCGTGAGAACTGACGTTATGTATCGTAAAGGTCGGAAATACGCTTTTGTAGCCATTAATAATAATAATGAAATCAGCAACAATATTGAGATGTTAATTATGAATGGATATTACCGCTCGACTTTATCTAGTTGGTACATACAAAAAAATGTTAATTAAGCAAATAAATTATGGTAATCATAAGCTCAAAAACAATAAGCTCAGCTACAACATCAATAGGTTAATTATAGCTCGACTTTATCGCTAGACGTTCACACTCGTACTGATCACTAAGCCTCTTTTCACCCGATCAGTCTCTCAGCTCACACAGATCATTGAAATCATACACATATAGTGACATACACATTGTACACAAGAGCACATACAAAGGTACACACTCGGGTCCACACATCTAAAGTGACCTTTAACACTTATCATAATATAACATACCCATATGTTATTCTTATACTCTTATTCTTACACCATGGATTTACGCGACGTTCAGGCACTTCGCGCCATTCTTCGCAGTCCCGTAACCAACTTCATTCTTGTCATACCGCGCATGCGCTAACAAGGCTATTGTTAACCGTTAAGTTGCCGTTGCCCCGAGCGCAAGGCGTTAATTTGAAATTCTCAATAAACACCCCCCATCCGTTAATGAATTTAGAGCAGATAATATGAATGTAAGAATTTTTTTTTTTGAGAAATTCTTTGGATTGTTCAAGGGGATGCCTATGTCAATTTCTAAGTTGAAGTATATATCTCCGAATATCGAGATCCACATATTTTAAATGCGAAAAAGGGTTTAATTAACAGCTCGATTCTATATACAGTTCAGAATTATGCATTGAATTTGGCTGTTAAGCCCTTTTTTGAGTTTCAAATACGTGGACTTCGATATCTGGAGACTTATATGACAACGTCGAAATCGACCAGGGCATCCCCTTGATGTTCTAAGAAAATCGGAGTTCGGCTTGAAATTTTCGTTCAATTGAAGTTAGCCTGATCGTGTGTATTGTCGTGAAATATAATACGAATTACAACGGTAAGCATCATTTCGTGAAAAATTTGAACCGTTGTTCGTTTTTTTACCAGCTTAACTGTAAACAAGTCAAAACTTTTCCTCCCAAGTATAAGATATTTAGATAAATTATACAAATATATCACAATCAAGTGTATCATTGCAAATACTCAACCGCATCAGAATAAATTTTTTTTTAAATAATACATGTTGTCTCACATTTAACATAACACCAGTGTATTTCGTTTCACAACTGGGATACATAATATTACAATGGTGCATAATAAAATTCTATACATATTTTCTTTCTATCTAAAAATAAACCACTTCTTAATAAACCTTTCCATCACCGTTCTTTGCCGTGGACCGAAATTTATACTTATTTTTTATTACTTTATATAATAAAAGAGGATAATAACGAATTAAAGTACGGATCATCTTTTATGCTATCGTGAACGGTTGACTGACTATACAGTAATATAGGTATAGTTTTTATAATAATAATAAAATAATGGTATAGTATATCATTTTTGTGCATTATTTTTCATACAATGAAGACTGGTTTCGGTTCACGGAAAATGAGGTCTATCAAAATTCGAATTTACCTGTCGTATGAATTTTCTTCTAGAAACAAGCCCTTAGCATAAACCTCTTCATGAAAAGCATAAACCAATTCATAATTAATCTTTTTTCTTTTCCTTTCAACATTTAATAATAATAATATTAATTCATACAAACATTATCTCTATTTATTCCTCGTTACTTTTCATATTTATATAATATATAATCATTATTTATATATATATATATATATAATTCTGAGAATATAATGAAAGTCTATAGTCTATGTAATATAACTTCTTCCACTCATTCGCATAATATTGTTTCAAAACATTTATTACTTTAGATAATAATAATGCATTATAGATATAACTAGTCGAAGGAATTTAGTAGCGTTCATTATTATGATTATTATTATTATTATTATTATTGTGGATCTAGAGTGCTAAAAGTGTGTTTAAAAATCATGATTCACCATACCGCGCACTTTTTCTCAATTTTTTTTTCCCCTTGTGCTTACAGAAAATAAAACCTTCCGTGTTTTTCCATACACCATACCGAATTGGGTTGATATAAATTCATTTTACTATGCATAATAGCATTAAATATATTTCATCTCGTTTTCTGCCATTCTTTTTAAATCCTAAACGCTAAACACGAAATACATGACTTTACAGTCTCTATTAGTAGTGCTATTTTGTCAAATACTAAAATAAATTGGTAATAGCTAAAATTAGTATAATAAGAGCTCTATTGATGAATGGCCATACCCTTCTATTCTTTAGCACACGAGAAAAATGCAGTTTTGTTCCTGTTTCCCTCATGTATATAACTTTCCGACAAAACTCACAATGTAATTAAATATCAACGCATATATGTATACATTAATTTACATATATAGGTGTATTTATATGTACCTATACAAATGTATACTTATACAATGATGAAAGTGAACCTGTTTTCTTTGCTTCAACAAAGAAGTTCTAACACTTTATATTGACAACGGTATCAAATGCCAACGTAATACCTAGTTGCGTGAGCAGCTTAGATACTTCGCTGGGTAAAAAGCATATTGCACTCAAGAAAGCTGCTATCTTGCTTAAACTAGAGATGTACGGGAAGAAGCTGGTTCTTAATTACCATTATATTTAATATACATTTTTTAAATTTCTTTTCATTTTATAACCTTGTTAAAATGGTATCATGAATTTCATTCGAGAATCTCGAGTATTAGATAGTACATACATATATATAATATGTATAGGAAACACAAGAATATCCAACAAATCCGTACAGATTAAATTTACACTTAATAACGTGTGTCTCTCTCTCTCTTGTGTTAATATGTTACCTGGATCTCTGCAACGCTACCAACGAATATACATTTGTGTATACACGATATATTACAAAAAGAATTCAATTAACGAAACAAAAATCGAAAATAAAAAAACCAAATTGGATAATCAATAGATCAGCTAGTTGCTCTGTGCTGTCGAAAGGGTTTCTCGCGATGTTTACAGATTTCAACCACCTATTTGTAATAAAACTAAAAGAATGGTAATAAACTACTTAATAATCTATCAATTTTAACCTTTAGAGAGCCGGCATTTTCCCCTTGAAATTCGATATTTTTTTAGAGGTATGTTTTGTGTATGTAAATAGTCAACACGTGCAGTGAAATTTCCGAGTTATCTGCTAACTCCTAAGAGAAGCAGGTCAGCCATCTAAAGGTTAAAGATCTGAGTCTAAATTATATCATACCCCAAAAAAAGTAAATCTACTATTTATGAAACAGAACGTAAATTGCAAACGAGTTAAAATCGAAATGGTAGTAGATCTTCATATTCACGAAAAAGAGAAAAATTAATGCGTAAATAAACCAAGTACAAAGAATAAAAATAAAGTTAAACTCTTTTCATTATTTACAGTGATATATACCATTATTTTGTTTTCATTTCTTTTTTTTTTCTGCAAAAGTAGTAAAATCAGTTCACTTTCATTTTTTCCCCCCTGCCTTGACTTGCCCTCCACCGCCCTGCACTCGCTTCGTATTTTTTGCAAACTAACTTGCCTGTAAATTTTTTTTTTGTCTTTTGTATTTTTGTTTTAGTATAAACTTGAAAACACTAGCTGCAATTTAATTTTCTTTGGGAATAATTATACGTTGATCATGTTACATTGAAATTGTTGATGTAGTGTACATTGAGGATGCTACACAGTGATGCGTCGCATTGCGACCTACTCAAAGGCAGGCAATACAACAATATGACGGACTAATGTGGGGCAATCTTTGCGATTATTAGTGTTATGCTGACCAAGAGAGTAGCGGCAATCGCGAATTCTAACCAGGAATCGTGAATGAAATGAATTTGTTAGATTCATTCGATACAATTAACAGTTGTGAATTCTATTCGACAGAGTATAACTACAATAAAACCATGATTATCCAAATCTCAGTTATCTGAACTACATCTTAACTTATCTAAGAACTCAATTACCCGAACGCTGGCTCAAAAAATGCATTTTGGCAAGAAATATACATTGTTACTAGCTCCGATTTTGCGAGAACCACGCGTGGTCGAACATGCTCAAGTGCGTTTTCCATCTTCCAGCGTTAGACCACTTGTACGTTATTCTATCAATAATTTTTATTTGCTCCTTGTTAGCGCGAACATTTATTTGTGTTGTACATGTTATCGCTTGCGATAAAAATTTCTTTTCGGTTATGCTTTTGATTTTCCGATGTAGTCTCGGTCCCAATTGATTCAGATAATCGATGTTCTACTGTAGTACGGTACGATGAACGTGTTTAGTAAAGCAAAAAAATGCGAGCGCTCGCAGATATTTGGGGACCAATTATTGCCGACTCGTCACAAAATTACTGTACAAGTTTTGAGAAATTTGCTAATTTTCGATACAAGAAACTATCACAGTTTAGTTGGCTAGTCAGTCACGTAATTTTTTGACGACTTTCTTTTCCAGAACATGTAGTAAGCGCGTACTATAGTATTTTGGGTGAAATTATTCAATTCAGAGGAATATAGAATTTATATTTATATTAAAATGTGAGAGATCTTGCAATATTTCTACTTTATCAATACCGCAATCGTCAAGTTGCACATCTTTCAACAAACAGATTAAATTTATATACATAATTCCAAAGATATTGAACATGTTCTAAAATGTGCGTGTCAATTACGAAGCGCTCGCATTCTTGAAATGAAGATTCAATTCAAATAATTCAGATATCATAAAATTTTCCCTTAACTTCAGTTGAATGATGTTCTATTAATCATAAAAGCTGTTCAGTTCAAGATTAAAAGTATTAAATTTCAGTACCAATCATTCACTGATACTATGAACTCATTGAACATGAAATCGTCCACCATCTATAGCCGCCTTCGTAACGACTTTAAAGTCATTTCTTTTCTTATAGTAATATTCAATGTGCCAAAATAAATTTTGTATGCACATGTTCGATAAATACGAAGTATAAAAATCCAGTGAATTGACAGAAAAGAAAAACTAGAATAGGGGGTCAAAGATTTCACGCCAAGCGACTATTTATAATATTGTGTTATGTATATATATATATGTATGTATGCTGTATGTATATATAATTAATTAACACTAATTTATGTCACATATATCCACTGCGGTAATAAACTGTTAATAATCGTTCGCAATTTCATTAATACGACGTTAAAACTCCAGGTGGTGTCGGCACAACGACGGTATGTTGGGGCACAACCGGTGGCGCTGGTGGAGCCAATGGATGCCCAACTAAAACAGCAGCTGTAGGAATAGGGAGAACTCCTGGCTGAGGAATAGCCGAAGGTGTGCTGACTTGTGTCGGCGGTCCCTCAGCTGCATGCTTTCTAAGATGCCTTAACATATTTCCTTTTTCAACAAAAGTTTTTCCACAATCCGGGCAGCTGTGCGGTCTTTCGTCCGAATGAGAGCGTCTATGGGACACCAAGTGTCCTTTGCACATAAAATCTTTCGGGCACAGATCGCATCTGAACGGTCTTTCCGCGTTGCTACCTTTGTTGTGGGATCGCATGTGGAACAAGAGGTTTCCTTTAAGAGGGAAACTTTTGCCGCATTCGGTGCAAACGAACGGACGTTCGCCAGTATGACATCTCATGTGATTCACAAGGTGTTCCTAATAGGAATAAAGTAAAAAAAGAAAAGAAGAGACATTGTTAGATTGTGATTCAATATTTAAAAATGTTATACTTCGTTAAACTTCTACAAATTTGAAATTACAACAAAAACACAGCAATAAATGATAAAATAATGAAGGACGTTTGAAAAAAGAAAGTAAAGAGGAGTGAAAAAGGCTTACTTTTCTGGTGAATGGTTTGGAGCATACGTTGCAGCAATGCGAAGATTCGCCTGTATGTTGGCGAAGATGATTGTTAAGATGTTCTTTCCTAGTAAAGGTCCTCTGGCAGAACTCGCATCTGTGTGGCGATTCCCCAGTATGGATACGAACGTGATTGGTCAGGTGCTCCTTTCGAGTAAACGACTTGGAGCAGAAGTGACATCGGTGTGGCGATTCGCCTGTGTGTTGACGCACGTGATTGGTCAAATGTTCCTTCCGCGTGAACGATTTGGTGCAATACTGGCACTTGTGCGGTGACTCACCCGTGTGCTGCCTGACGTGATTAACCAAGTGATCCTTACGTGTGAACGCCTTCGGGCAGTACTGGCAGCGGAATGGCGTCTCCCCTGCAAGCATAAAATCGGTTGAATATAATCTCCACGTCTAGTCGTATTCTTATATCCTGAAGAAATTAGTGGTTTCGGAAAGCCTAAAAAGCTATCAATCTCAATTCTATACAATCACCATTATTATTACAACCAAGATAATATAACGTACTTTTCACTGTCAACAAAAGCACAAAATATTTCAAATTCATTTTCATATTCGACAATGTTTTATATTTTGAGAAAACTGTTAAACCAGGTATCGGATCTTTTCTAGAGATAGAAGCTAGCAATCTGACTAGTCAAAAATTGACTGTCAGATTAAGGACAAGAACAGAAATTCATGAGAGCGGTGTATATGGCAGAATGAAATAGTAATAAAAAGATCCATTATTTGAAAAAATATCCCTCTTACTGGGATGGCATTTTTGATTGAAGAAACAATTCGTCTATTTATTTCAACCTTTAAAACTGTTTGAATGCAAATTGTTTTTATCAGCAGTTATTGAGACAGAAAACTAACGCATTTAAAGTATTCCTAAGTTAATCCTAGAATTGAAGTGACGTTTTCACATATTTTGAAAACAGCTCAATTGGTAGAACTTGACGGGCATCCACTCTCTACTATTGCCAATCGCAAAACGGTTTATACTTATATAAAGTAATAAGTTCATTTCTTTTATCACCCTTATTCAATTCAGAAACAGTTCAGCCCTCAATTAGTGTGTCAAATAACATAGAATCATAGAATGAATGAAATGGAATATTGACCCTTTTACTAGTTGTGAAAAATAATTTAAAGATTCAATTCACTACAAGAGGCTAAAAATAAATTTACCTTTTGAGGTCTTATTTCGACCGCATTAATTTCTCACCAATTATTAGAGAACGTAACAAAGTATTACCACAATAATAAATGAAGAACAATACAGTGATTTGTGGCAAAAATATCTGAAATACTACTCAAAAATCATCGAAGCCATTGTAGATATAAGAACCTTCAACAAGAATTACAAAATACACTGCTAAAAGGGTTAGAAAGATAAAATTTGAAGCATGAAAGGTATTTTGACTGAATACTGTAAGGTAACGATGGGTAACCATTATTACGAACGATAGTAATTAGTTGCCCGTGAAGTGAACATCTGCCAACCGCTCTCACCTGTGTGTTGGCGGATGTGATTAACAAGGTGTTCCTTTCTGGTGAACGATTTGGAGCAGAAGCCGCATCGGTGTGGGGACTCACCCGTGTGCTGGCGAACGTGGTTCAAGAGATGCTCCTTCCGAGTGAACGTCTTTGAGCAGAAATCACAGCGATGCGGTGTCTCGCCGGTATGCCACATTATGTGGTTCGTGAAGTGCTCCTTCCGTGTGAACGACTTACCTGGTTGCGTATTGAAACAGATATAGAGAATAAAATTAAATCCGTAGTTATTTACTTTTGGCAATTTAATCTTTGCACTTATCTTTGCTTTGAAAACTCCCTAAAACTTTTCCAACTTTTCCATACAAACATCTCTCACAATATCAGGTTTGTTAAATTTTCAGCTTTGTGGCTACAAATATTTGTTGAGAATTTTTTTTCTGTATTACAGCTTTGAATAAATACATCACTTATATCCATACATTTACGGTGAAGAACATTGGTGATATTATTTTTTGTGACATTTAATTTGCAAGGCAAAAAAATGGGACAAATATTAATTAATCGATTTCCAATGATCTGTTCCCGAAAAATTATCAGAATCCCAGTAAAAATTTTGCTGAGTCACAAAATTTCATTGAATATTTATTTAATTTAATATTCAACTAAAATTCGACAATGAATGAATAATATCACCAAAAATTTGATAATTACTCGAGTTCGAATGCTTCAGAATTTCATTATTTTACCAGATCAATTAATTAGTAATGTAAGAATAACAAAGTTGAAAAATGCACGGAAATTTCAAAACAATTAATGAAACAAAATTTAAAATTGATTTATTTGTGATTTCATTAGAGATTTGCTAATACTGAAAAGATATTTTCACAATTATACATAAATTAACCCATGTAATTCTTTCCTGAAAATTTTTTGTAAAGTAACAAAATGGAAAAAGAAAAAAAAGAAGATAATTACTCGGATAGAGTAATAAAAATTAAAAAAGTAAAGTAGATAATTAACCAGGATAACTTTGCGTTTAGAATGAAGCAGAATTTGATAAAACGATGATGGAGAATTTACTATCAAGTCAAAAAGTGTAAAATCCTCAGGTAAAAAAAAAAATAAAAAATAAGAAGAAAAAGAAGAAGAAGAAGAAGAAGAAGAAGAAGAAGAAGAAGAAGAAGAAAGAAAGAAAGAAGCAATACTTTTTATTACTCAGCGGAATTCGTTATCGAATTTTTTTCTTCTTCAATGTGTTGATGTAAAATGATATTTGAGAGCTTTGCTCTATGGTGTATAATAATGGAAAAACAAATCGGTAGAGTAATACGAACCGCTGATATTTACGAAATAACAAGTCATGCCATTCCAATTTAATCGAAATAGATGTAGAAGTAAAAAAAATATAAATATACTGGTAAGAATTATAGTACTGAAGTCACTGATCCCTAAGGTTATGGAATAAAGGGTCAGCGGCGCTAAAGAAATGCGCGCGACTATCGCCGCGGTAAAAGCCATGCGCGATCAATTCTCGCGGATATTATTTTTACGTTTTGTAATAAGCCACCTTCCCGATAACTTTAACTACATATTCACCTAGCATGCGCACTAAACGCGAAATATTTAAATACATCTATATCTAAATATTAAGGCTCATACGAGTCGGTAATAATTATCAATTGTCGCGATACATATATTTCTAATCATTATTCTGGTACGAAAAAGAAATTACATCTAGATTTGTCTTAAAGCTTCATTTTTCGGATAAATTGACCGTAGATTTTTCGACGTAATAAACGGTGACGCAATACCGCGTTTTTCTTTGTGTTCACCCTTTCTTTGTATCACTATTTCAGTGTATTATCGCCATGCGTAATATATCCACCTGCTTTTGATAACTTCATTTGGATTTTTTCTTTTTCTTTACTATACGATATGGAAAACCTGAGGTAAGGTTTTTTTTTATTTACACCTACATGTAGCGATGCTTTGCCGAAATATACTCTACATAACAAGAGAACCAAAAGTTTCATCAATACTGATGCTGCAACGATTATAATACAGAATTATGCATCTTTGATACAGTTTCAAACCAAAAATAGTCTCATGATACTCGAGAATATTTTGTGAATATCAACGAAAACTTCTTACTCGCTGAACCGTTTGTACAGCGATTAACAAGCAGATTTAAATAATTTCCGACTTGTATCACAAGCAGTTTTACGTTCTCGTAGTATTTCTCTTTGCTTTTCAGAGGATAAATGTTAGCTGATAAAAAGTTAGAATAAATTTTTGATCCTCAAATGCCTTTATTTTGAAATCAGATTTTCAGACGACCTACTGCCTATGCCTACTCAATTTATCCCGATTTTTGCTCAATGTTTGAATGATTAATGTGGTAATTTTTCACATTGTTTCCGTAAAACCGACACGTTTATAGTACTTTAAGTGTCTGAAAACAAATTATGAAAAATTCTACGCGATATGTAAATCGATGTTACTGCTTCGAAAATCATGTAATTGATTGAATACATAGAATTTTATTCACAGTCCAGTGACATGAACCCACTGCAGTAACTAAAAATCTTTGTAGAAAGATTTGAGGACTCACTTTGCAGAAGTTTAAAAAAATATAATTGAGCATATTGAAAAGGTTGTTACAAATATTAAACTATTTATCTTTATTTCAGTGGATTTTTCCGAGGGATATGTGATTATTAAACATTGGCTGTTTGTTTACTCACCACAAATTTCACAGCGAAAGGGCGTATCGTTGGTGTGGGATCGCATGTGATTGGCGAGATGTTCCTTGCGAGTATACTTCTTTCCACAGACTTGGCAGTGATGAGGAGTTTCCCCTGTATGCCACATAACGTGGTTCATAAAATGCTCTTTTCTCGTAAAACTCTTCTTGCATATGTCACATCGATGTGGTGTCTCACCGGTATGTTTACGAACGTGGTTAACCATGTGCTCCTTCCTGGTGAATGTCTTGGCGCAATACTGACATCTGGAAATAGATATAATAAGAGGTTAATTTTCCTTTATACAATGAATAGAGAACCAACTTTTAAACGTCGGCGTTTCTAAACTTGATTTTAATGAACTTAAGAACTATTAATTATAATGAAAATAAATCACAGTCTTGAAAAGATACACAATAAACGCACCTATAAGGCGTTTCGCCTGTGTGACATCGAGTGTGGTTGTCCAAGTGTTCCTTCCTGGCGAAACTTTTTCCGCAAACGGTACAATTGTAAGGTTTGTCAGTAGCATGTCTCTTCATATGTCGTTCCAGTGATGGGGCATTAGCAAACACGTGAAAACAAACCGCGCAAGTGAACATAGATCCTCCAAGATGGCATTTACCATGGCGTGTGAGGTCATTGGCATTGGTAAATGCTTTACCACAGACCTGAAACAAATACAGAATATTATGTTAGTAATTTTATAGGAACTTTAAAGTATTACTATAAATTATTAATCCACTCTTGCACTGTTAAAACAGAATAATGAATTACCTGGCATGTAAAAGGCTTGCGCTCCGTGTGATATCTCCGATGTACAATAAGTTGATAACGAAACTGAAATATTTTTCCACATACTTCGCAGGCATGACTACCTACGGAGACAGGAGATGCGCTTGGTCCCGGGGTTGCTTCTCCGTCACTTGTTTTTATATCAAATTTATTCAACTGAACCTGTTGCACTATTGGAGTTCCGTTTTGTATGGTGGTTACTGTTTGGGTCGGCACAGTACCGCCCACCAATGTTGTTCCGGCAGCTATTTCACTCTGTAGTTTACCAAAAACTTCATGGTATGCCAAAAGTTGATTTATATCCTCGACGTTGACCTAGAATCAGAATGAAATAAATCATATGCGTAAGCATGCAGGAAGTAACTTTACTCAAATTAGTGAAGAAAATCCACAATTACAGTATTATTCTTATTTTTATTCTAATAGCTTTTAATAACGTCATGTCCCTACCTTGTACATGTTCTGCACCATCTCAACGCCCAGTGTCTTTGCAAGATCTTGCTCGCTACCAGCACTTATTTTGACAACTGAACCATCTGCCGTTCTTACATCCATCATATGTCCTCCAGGTTTAAGATCAGGTAACTGGAATCTGAATAAAGAATTAATCAAAACTAGGCCCTGAAAAACAAATTGCAGCGTCACTGACGTTGTAAATTTTTCATTCTACTTTTTGTTGTACTCCGAATTTGTTTGAAAAATACTACTATGCTGTAGCTGACACAACAAACCTGGGTGTACACATTGTTTCAACAGTTTTCTTTTTATTAATCACTCTGGATATCAGTTGTAGAAAAGTTATCATTCGTATACTTACTGCGCCATACTATGCTGACGCATCTCCTTTTCTTTCTCAGTTTTCATACTGTCAGAATTGTTCTGATTTCCACCATCTGTAGAACTATTTCCTCCTATATTAACCCCAATTTGCTGCTGTTGCTGCTGCTGCTGCTGTTGTTGCTGCTGCTGTTGCTGCATTAAACTCTGTTGCATGTCGGCCTGTGCCTGCGGTTGCAACTGGAGGTCGCACTGAACCTGACAGTGAACTTGATTATCACTGCATCTCTCAGTTGTACAACTTCCACCTTCATCTTTCACTTTATTTTCATCCCTCTGATTACTTGGCTGGTTTGGCGGGCTGTGCCCACTATTTTGACTAGTCTGATGATTTTGCATTTGATGATGTGATTGCTGTTGTTGTTGTTGTTGTTGCTGCTGTTGCTGCTGCTGTTGTTGCTGTTGCTGCTGCTGCTGCTGTTGTTGTTGTTGTTGTTGTTGTTGTTGTTGTTGTTGTTGTTGTTGTTGTTGTTGCTGCTGCTGCTGCTGCTGATGCAATTGCTGTTGGGACTGCATTTGTTGCTGCATTTGTGCATGTGCTGCATGCAAATGGCTGACACTTGGGGGTATGTGGGTACCGTCTAAACTGAGACCAGGCAGCGATACTGGAATCTGTTGAAAATAATTCAATAATCTTTACTTTGAGAATGAAATTGAAAACAATAAGAATTGCATGAATAATGCTGCACAATACTTGATGTTACTAGTATGTAATCATCATCTGCAAACGAGCGATTATGACACCAAAGTTAATTGATACTAATAAACAATAAATAATATACCGCTTCACATGATGGCTTCATCATTATTGCGTTTCAATTGAAAGCTAAAAAAATTTACTACATCGTACTTTGTGACTTGAGCCACTCGTGAGAAAGTACAATACAGGGTTATTAGACACACAATGTGTTTAAATTGATAGTGGGTATATTAGTGTTGACTTACATACATACATTCTTCAGCAATGTGTCAGCATTAGCGATTCTTCTACTCATTTAGAAACGGAAAATTATTCTATTCTTAATTCACATAAGACTTGTGTCTGTACTATTTATTGGGAACAATACTTGACATACTATTTGTGGTAGAAAAATAAAATGGTGATAGGTCTTGAAATGAGGTAGAGGAAAAAAAAAAATAAAATTACCGTTACCATGGCAAGAGAAAAATGAGATTACTAGAGGCTGGTACAAAAAAAAAAAAGTAGTTAGAATTATTTTTCTACATGAAAAATGAGAAATTTCGAAAATGTGGAAGTTGGTGAAAAAAAAAAAATTAATCTCTCTACTCAAGCGGCATACTATGTTTAAACATGGAAAAAAAAAAAAAAAAAATAAGAATACATGAATATGTATACTAATAGCTACTGCGTAAGCGTACTTGCGTCTGTCGTTTATAGAAAACGAACCTGTGCATTTGGGTGCAAGGAGTTATGTTGATTGTTGGTATTAACCGAAGTTTGCTGATGATGATGCGAAGTAGATGCTTGCTGATGAGAGTTCTGAGCCAATGCCATTTCTTGAGATAACGCAGATGCTGGTTCTTTATTTGCCGTGTCTCCAGCAGCAGTTCGATGCGAGGAATTATGGTGGGCGTGGTGATATACCGAAACCTGAGGAAGCGGTGCCCCAGGAAAGAGATTGGTCAGGACCCAATATTTAGCTACCGAAGAGGCTAAGGCTACGGCTGTACCTACGCGCAGATCTGCCGACGAATGGGGAATACTTCCTACGTTCCCAAGACCAGAGCTAGTGGTCAATCCACTCGGATACGAAGGGCGACCACTTTGACCCACGTTTACTTCCTACCGATACACATTCAAACATTTTGTACGACATCAATTTAGCATGCAGAGGCATGCCTCAAGGCTGTTTCCCAACTGATACCAGTGTGCTATTCTATTTTCAACCATAGACGCTAACTTCTAACTTTGAGTTCTGTTTACGTTAGGCCAAATTAATAGTTCGTAACACTTAGTTCTGTAACATGCATGCCGCAGGCGACAATTCCGTCTTTCCGTGTGAGAAGAAATGGAGTTTCATACATACGATGCGTATTTTCCATGATGAACTCCAGTGGAAAGTTGCATCGATCAACCTCAAGAGCTCGTACAATATATGAATAGATAGTATGTTTTGCAGGCAATACTAAAATACACTAACACAAGGATAACAAAGATAAATTACAAAAAAAAAAAAAATTATCAACGTTGACACATTTTCGAAAGTAATAACAACACATTCTCACAACTAAGCTATACACGGTGCAGCAGGATACGGTCGAGATTTTTGCAGAATTGTATTTTTTCAAACTAATACTTATCCAGATATATCTAATGCTTTACAACATATTGCAGAAGCGATTTTATGCTCAAGACATTTCTTTGTCGCACATTTTTCAATTGGAATACAGCCTCGTAATAAATCTAAGAATACTTTCTTACCTCTTGCTGCCCCTGCGTAGTCGCTGGCAGTGCATGCTGCTCCCCGTTCATCTTCGTTCAATGAGGATTGTTGACAATCGTCATCTGTAGCTCATCGTTCCTTGACCTACAAAAAAATTCATTGATGAACACGGCTCAAAATAAACAAAATTTCACTCGTATATTATCCGCGTAACGATGCGAGTAATTTATAACTGTTTCGTATCAATAAAATTGTTCGTATAAATTGTCTCACTTCAAGAAATAAAAAGTTCAAAGTCTCATCAGCTGATTCTAATATCAGAAAGTTGCTGAGAGAAAGCTCAGGTTTAAAGAAAAAGCTTGGACTTAATCCGAAAGTAACAGATGACGGAACGAATAAATGTGATATTTCGTGAACATGAGTGGGACAGGAATATCAAGTCGGATCATGAGGTTAAAATTAGTAATGTTATCGTAATGAGTTACATTTCGGAAAAATCATTATTTCGCAATTTTAGGAAATTCTAAAATTCAGTAAATTATAACAAGGCAAAAGAAATTCATATTTTGACAACTCAACCACTTTAGAGTCACTACAAAAGTGCAAAATGGTGATTTTTTTCCCCCAATGTTTCGTTGCAGTAGCGTTAGCAACTTCAGCCTCATGTCAGATCATGGAAGGTTCACGAAACGGATAACTAAGAGGTAATTTGACGCAGAGTCTCCTTGGGGCATTTTTTTTGTGCGATACTAAAACTACTACACTCTCTAAACTCACAATTTTTTCCCTGCATGTGAATATATCCAATGAATCTAGTGTATATTGGTTTTAATAAATCAGATGATACACTATTAAAAATCGAGAAAAAACACTATCATGATGAGATTGATCAAGCGAGAAAATTTTGATGTTCTTCTGAACCGTAGTTCGAATGAAGTTTGAAAGATTCTTCAACCCGTTAAACTTTTAAGTATCTAATAAGATCTGATCTCTCAAGATAACAATACATCTCTTTGTGCAATATGTGTGGCTATTGCTTGACTCTGATATTTGCCAATGAATCTATGAGGAAAAAATGACCTAAAACTAACTTGGAACTTACAAACGTCAGAAAAGAGAGAGAAAAATTTGTATAGGTAAAATAGTCTTAACGCTAAGAAGAGTATAAACGCGAGTTAGGGAGAAAAAGAAAAAAGAATAGAAAATAATCAACGTAAACGAAGACGAGTGCGATAACTCGGTTATGTCCGAGTATGCACAAGCCGTGACTGTTATAACTTGACTCCGCGTTGAAACTGAGTACAGTGACAAAAAAAAAGTAAGAGCGAAAATAAGAAAGAAAAAAAAGAAAACATAAAGAGAAACTGCACCAGGGATGCAGCCGTTGGATGGAATGTGGATAACGGAAGAATCTGATATATAAAGAGGATAAAGTGTGACATAGTATGTGTTGATAAATACGTAATACCCTGAAAAGGAGTTGAAATAACGATAAGAGCAATCGAGTATGTGTACGCGCGTGCATGTATTGCAGGATATACATAAGTATGTACCCATCTTCTGGGTGACCGCATGACGCGTCAATTTCCAAACGGGACTGTGAACGTAACAAAATGGAGGTTTACCAAGGGTAAGTATAATGTTCGGGTAGATGAAAACGGCCGTCCCGAAGCTGGGAGGATTGATGTCCTGGTTGTAAGGGATTAAGGGGGGTTGTCAGGAGGCACTCACGTGTTTGCTGTTGTTGGCGGGGCTGGCATCTCGGTCGTCGAGGCCGGGGACGTGCGTCCCGACGCGAGGGGGGACGCCTCTCCAACACCTCACCTCGCCACAGGTACCCACAAGCAAATCCTTCGATAATGGCCACGCACCGCGACTACCGCGTCGACAAATATCACCAAATGAAACTAGGAAAAACCCGGGGCAGTATGAGTGCCGAACAGGGTATGAACCGGGCCTGGAACCTCGATAATTTTACAAAAATATACGGAAGAATAATTGTTGTTGCAGTTTAGAGAAAATACGACTACTGTCATGGCGGACCTCGCTTTCCACGCTTCGTCACAACCCTGACGATAAATTTATCCCCATTCGGGATACAATGATAGGTATAAAGCTACAAGATACTAGATCGGTTTGCATTTATTGAGAATTCATAATGAATCTAAATCATTTTTCTGCGATTTAACCATCATTTTCATTTCATTCTTCAAATATCCGAGGTGTAACCGTCCACGAAAACGACATGCGCGCGCAATTTCCTGCGACGCGCGCATCATGACGTATTTCTCTGTATCCACCCCGCCGCACACATCCGGTACAATGAATTCTGGTTACTCACTCTAATCTTTTCACTACTTGGAAACAGGGTTCAATCAATTTCTTACCGATATTTACAACGTTACACATTTGAAAATTATTCGCAGTAATTTATGTCAGGATTGCTATCGATAGCGCATATCTTTTCTATGCCTTTTGCATGTTCGATGATTTCTTAGCACCGTGGACAATCAAATCAGTAACTATAGCGGGAATACGAATGAATGGAGAGGATCCAAGTAACCCGCCGCTATTCCAAAGTCTCTACGAATTGAAACAAAACTAAAGTAGAAGCTGTAGTTGGCATAGGAAATTTATCAGTATACATTGTAATTAGTTAAAAGTAAATTAATTCAATTTTGTCCAAGCAGAAAGTGCTAGAATAATCGTTTCTTTACGCACGATAATACATACGCCAAACGAATATACCGTTTCAGTTGTTGACCTGATAACTTCATTTTCATGTTTGATTAGAAAGCGTATTCGGGTTTGAAATCCGGCAGATGAATTCACTACGTTAGGTATCAGTAGGATAGTTCCATAATGAACATCGTTTATTAACTTATTTGGTAGTTTAATTTAATTCATTTATTTTCCATGTACATCCGCGTGAACAGATCGATATGCGTACGCGGTTTATTGCATATATTATGATCAATTATAACTAAACCTAATATTCATGTTTAAATATGAATTATTACATAAGTATATATACATCATTTTGTACAAAGAACCCGTCGACGGTCCTATAAGGTATACATATATTATATAAAAGAAGTAAACAAAATAGTAATCGCATTGCTTCACTGGGAAACATACCTATTTATAATATATAATTATACACATTTAATAAGTATACATGTAAAGATTCAGGTGTTACATAAAAAAAAAATGAGATTCAAATAACAGAAAAATGAAACTTTTCACATGAACAAGCAAAATTTTTGACACTCAATTGTCAAGAGGACGAATGTTGCGCTCTCAACGAAAATATATACTGACTAGTACACTAAATATACAGTAATATAAAACAATATAATATTCAGTAATTAAATATCAATCAATATTTATACAAAAGAAGTCCTATAATTATTTGGTATTTTCACTATTTCGTCGTATTATATAGTCCGATATGTCGAATAAGGCTGATCCAATGATTATAAGTTTCAACCAATTTGTTTGAATATTTAGTCAAAGGTTGAGACTAAGTTATTTAAAATCAGAACGTTATTGTCCCAACATTTGAAATAAATATCTGGGAAAAACAGCTAGAATCAATTTAATTTGAATTTCAACAAATATCACGGAAATATTCATCGACTCAACGATCACTGTGTTGAGTAGAATAGCTAATGGATATGTACGTTGTATGTATAACCCGCGACTGTCGGCGAATTATAACTCAGTAGTAATTTCGTCTTGAGGTCTGAATCCTAAAATAGTAAAATCGTCTACGAGGTAATCTCGATTCGGCAGCCAATCGGACAAAATAGTGTAATTGGCAGCTTCAACCGGCGACTGAAATTCCCACTGGGGGTTTAGTTCTCTGTCCAAAATACTGGACTCGGTTTCAATTCCGATGCTGTCGCTCTGAGGTGAAGCAGCTCCCGAATTATAATTATGATTAAACGTAGATACAGCTAGCTCTTGTAGGTTCGAATTTGTATTCTGCCCTCGTTTCTGATCACCATAAACCAGGGGAACAGTTTGACCCAAAGTCGAGCCGTTTGGACTCAATTTTTCATTATAAACGCTACAGCTATTTTGCCCGAGGCTCGAGCCGATCGGGCTGTGATTATCTTTAGCATATCCTAAGCTCGAACCTGCCGGACTTATGCTAGATTTTTCACTTGCTTGAAACGTTGTTAGTGGCATATTTGCTTGGAATGTTGTGAGATTCGTGGGTGTTGCTCTAGGCTCATAAGGCTGTGTCTGTTGCGTGATTGTGATCGGCTGAGGCGGTGCTAGTGGAATTGAGTTCGCTGGTTGCTGAAGGAACGTTACCAGCTGGGCCACCTTGTGATTTAAAATGAAAAATACTGTTGCAGTACGTACAAATTACAACTGTACATCATATCATGCAGTTTCTCTGTAAAAAGTGAATAAAAAGTAGCTGATTTTCATCCAAGAGGGAGACCATCCAAATCGTATCCACTCTACGATCAACAATAGAGAGAAACTTCACAGGTGAAGTTGATGAAAGTAAAATAAAATTGACTTCTGAGAATATACATAGTTACATGAACAAGTTTGAAAATCGGCTCTTTTTACCCTTCGGTATTTACTATCGCAAGCAACTAATGAAACCCTAAATGATAAAATATTATTTCTACTAGTGTATCAGTTCAAAATATAATTTGTTCTTGATCTGAAGAAATTCATGCACCTTAGAAGGATGTACGTCTTATAATCAAAGAAACTTGCTGATAATACTGCAATTTTTATCTCGCAAATAGTTAATTTCAAAAATAATTGCCTTTCAATGTTTATACGCCTTGTCAAATGTTTTAGAAGTTGGATTCATCGTTTTAATATCTACAAGTGTTATTATCATGCCGGATGAAAAGTAATCAATTCAATTTGGGGGGGGGGGGGGGGGGGGGGTCTACCAGGCACGACTGATAAATCTATTACTGGCAATAGGGTTTTAGTTTTGCAAACAAGAGATCGTTGCATGTTTATTATTCTCAGAGTTTAATTTTCATTCCGTGCGTGAAAACTCACCAAAGTATCTTACAGACTAGCATGTAAAGAATTCTGTACTTTAACATCATTGGAATAATCGCAATTCCTCGTTAGGTACTTCACCTTCTTCATACCTAACAACGCTACCTACCTCAGGTGAACTGTGCCTTTTGTATCGTCGCAATAACCTTTCAGCCCAAGCCAAAAGCCTCTGCCAGTCGTCAGGGGGAAAAGGAATCTCGTCGTCTCTTCTGTTGACGAGAACCAAAATTCTTGCCAGATCACGAAGCACTGGCCTGTAATGCAAAGACGACATAAGATTCACATCGACCATAGCCATTCTACATGATAGCGGGTAAAAGTTATATTTTGTCAGTATACCTGTAGGCTTGAACACCTACAGCACCATCTCCATTGTTACCGGCATAATATATTTCTCTAACTTGTCTTCTGGTATCATTTAGCATAGAGAGAAAAGTGTTTGCTTCACCCCTCAATGTCGCTAGATGCTTCAAAAACTCTCTTCGTTCAGCACTGTAAAATAATAAGATAATTAGAAGCAATCAAGCTGTTTCAATAATGTTTTTCAACCATTTCAATTGACTCGAGGAACTTTAATATGATAGTTTATTAAAGTTGACATCCATTCCTGAACTCACCTATCCTCAAATTGCTGTACTAGCTTTGCCGCCTTTCTTTTTCTTCTGTGGACAACTACGACGCCGCATAATATAATGAAGATGCATATCGTCGCCCCTGACACAACGCCGACCAATATTGCAACCTGACTTCCAGTTAGGCCAAACATGTAGTTGCTCTCTTTGCACACTTTGCCCATATAATCATCCTGAGTAAGCCAGCCCTCGGTGTACCCTGATGGACAAGTTTGAACGCAGGTACCTCGGTGAAGTATAGTACCTCCTCTGCATTTCACGCATCTCCCTTCTTTCATCACACATCCTGAAGCAAAAGTAGAAAACGCGTAAGTTATATTCCAATGTAAAAGTATTATATATAATTCCAAGCGGGCGGTAAAATTAGTTTGAAACAAGAAATCAATATGAAGTTAGTTTTTTTTTTCTATACAGTTTCATAAAACTTTCTTCTGAGAATTCTCAATTCGGGATTGCGAATAATTTTATTGAATATACAGATGAATGAATAAACATTGTATAAAATTTTTTTTACAAACTTTTTCTATAACTACAGCTAGTTACGTATAATCGCTTTAAAATATTATAATTACTTATACGGATAAACTATGACAAACTCAAGAAAAGAAAATCTACAATTTAGTTTATTCAGTAACAGAGACGAAACAATGAAGAAAGAATTTTCATCAACTCTATAATCGTGAGATCAGAACAGAGTTCTAAGTTAAGCGGTAATTCAGTAGAACGGGTTGGGAATTCAAACGGAAGAAAGACGTAAGAGAAAAGGAGAAAAAAAAAAGAAAAAAACTATCAGGAGAGACAAGACAACGGTAAATCTTATTGACAGTCCTGATATACGGACTGCAGAGAGTTTGCTGAGCAGTTAAAAACCTTTTTTTTTTTCTTTCTTTTTCTCGCTGCTGCTGAAGAGAGAGAGAGAGAGAGAGAAAGGAAGAACGGAAGAGATAAAACTGAACCGAAAACAGATGACGCGGCTGCATTTTCTCAATTATGAAAATTGTCCTTAAATAAAGATAAAAAATAAAAAAATATGCAACAGATGAGAAGATGTAAGAGCGATGCTTGTACGAAAAAAAATTGAAAATGCCGCACCGCGTCATGGATTATCTGCGGAAATTGTGCTGAATGGAAATGAAGGGAAAGGGGAGTTCACATCTCGACTGTTGCATAGATGGAGGATGGATGGATGTGGGGGTGGGTGCAGTAAGACTTGCAGCAATGCGACCGGGTCAATCTTGACACGCTTGTTTTCACGATTCAGGCGATAAAAGGGGCCGACCTAACTACTGCAGCGGCGAGCTGAAAGAACTGTTCTCAACTTGGAGAATGTAAGGCTACAGTCGGTTAGGAGACCCACATATCGAGAAACCAGTAACCACATTCCTCGTCGTACACGTATGCGTTAAGACGAGAATGTGGTTGATATCTCGTCCGAGTGTATATAAGGTACATACATTGTACGACTGTTATTATATACACGTCGCCGTGTGTCCGTATACATATAGTATTTTTAAGAAATAATAACAAAAAAAAAAGAAGAAGAAATAAAATATAAACAGTTACGGTGGGAGGCAATGTGGAGCAAATAGCGTACAGTATGTGAATAAATGTGGGTAAGAATTTTTGGCCCACTCCTCGAGGCTATCGGTTAACAATTTGAGCATGTCATTCGTTTCCGATCTCTTTTTAACGCGTTAATATAGGTATACATACCGAGCGGTTCTCTTGGAAGAACCGGATCGCGTGTTATTCTACTTGCTCAATTTTGATTGGCTGATATTCATTATCGATGAAGTTTGCCCGAAGCAAACCTTTGCTAACAGGAAAAAATTCCCTAGAAATGACCGATTGACAAGTGACAGTCAACCATAACCTCTCTGGTATCGGTCATTCTGCCTACCATGCTGGTAACATTTTTACGAAGTTGGCTACAGTTATGAAATAGACGAGTTACAACTGTCGAGCAGGCAGTGTTGCCAGAATAAGAGAATTCCTCCTAAATTTAGATGGAATTGGAAATTTGCGGAGAAATAATGAGGGGGAAAAATATCGAAGACGTTTTTCAAAAGGAATTTGAGGTATTGTCAGATTTACGCTCCGCTCGCCAACTTTTCCGTTTTTACTGGCTTTGTTTCTTATTTTTCTGTGCGACATGTACAGTGGAGCGAAAGGCGAAATTATATAGGTAAAGCAAATACCGGAATTTCTGGTAGAGTCGAGCATTTCGGATAAAGGGGCAGCTTATTCTAAGAGGTGGATTTTATTCGTACGTGCCAATTATACATATACGTCAAATTGTAGAAACTTGATTTAAGACTGTTTTGTCTGTGAAAAAATTTCGGAAGAAATTTAGGGGGATTTTCTTTGTGGGTTAAGAGAATCTAGAAGGATTTCAAAGTTTCCCTAGGGGATTTGTGCAGCAGCAGTCTGGCAACACTGCGAGCAGGTCCTTTCAAGAGAACCTCTCGGTATATGTAAGTACTCTTTCTGCAGCTCCTATGGGTACAATATAATACAAGACCGTTCTCTCGGATCACGAGATTATCACAGCAACCCTGAACTGATCTCTAAATGTCGGCGATTGTTTAGTCCGTACTTTACTGCAACAGTCAAGCGATCAGGTCGCATGAAACAGCTGGTGATATTTGAGCTTACAATTAGACTGTAAAATGGCCGTGGCCAGGATTTTCACCGATTTTCGTAATTCAGCGGGTCATTAAAACGAAAACGCCAGAATCAAACCAACTGTTCAATGAGTCTGAAGTTAGTAACGTTAGCGTAACGAAACATTGGGGGAAAAAAATCATTATTATGAAATATCGTAGTGACTTTGAAGTGGCTAAGTTTTAAAAACATGATTGACTTTTGCCTTATTGTAATTTACTGCGTTTCAGAGATTCCTAGAATTATGAAATAACGGGTTTTCCAAAACACGAATCATTACAATAACTTTATCAACTTTAGCCTCATACCAAATCAGCAAGAATTTCGCTTCCCGCAAGAATTACACAGTCGTGACGAAAAGTCCATTTCCGTTGTATGACGTCAGTGATTATCACTGTATTGCAGCTAAACGAAAATGAAATTTTTCTGGGTGTCTTTCAAGGATTTACAAACACGAACACGAAACACTGCGGTCCAAAGAAATGATCCGATTTCCAATGCGGCATTATTCAAATTGGGTCAAACTCGCCTAACACTATACAAGACAGTTTTGCCACTTTTATTGCTTTCCTTTGCTCTTTTCAAACTTGGCGTCATGACGTATTTGATGATCGTATTGAAGTTAGTAACGTTATCGTAACGAATCATGCTGAGGAAAAACCGTTATTTCGCGATTTGGGAAGTGTCTGAAACTCAGTAAACCGTAATAAAACAAAACGCACTAGTATGTCGAAATCTTAGTTCCTTGAAAATCACTGTGAAATTTAAAAAATAGTAGTTTTTCCCCAAGTGTTTCGTTACGATAACGTGACTTACTTCAATCTCATAAAATTTGATGGATGTTCTGAATCTTCTTCTAACTTATCATTCACTTATCCATTACCTGCTGCGTGTCGCACATATAATTTACCATAGCAAAGAAGTAGCAACAACACGCTGAATGCAAACTGAAGTGTATTTTTTCAGCTGTTTGAAGAATTTTCATTAAACGTAAACGGATGCATGCGCATCTTACGCCATGACATATTCGCGTTCCTCAAGACTTGATGAATTGTGCTACATATATAGATATTTTAACTTTCACTCCACAGTCGCGTCTATGCGTATGTATGTACTTATAAGGATTTTGTGTTGTTATTTTTCTTTCGAGTGCACACCACGAGCCATAAATGCAGTGCAGTGAGAACCTTCCGGGTTTTGACAATTGCGAGAGAAAAAAAATTATTAACCGTCGTAGAGTTTTCCTTTAAGCTACAAAGCACGTTGCAGCAACGGAATATAACAATTTTCCTTCAATTATAGCGTTTCAGGTCTCTCGAATCTGGGTTTGCACGATTATAAGAACGCACACAATGCAGCACACATGTAACGGCATAATACAACAACACGCCGTCGTCAAACTGGGTTGAAAAATGCCCACAATTAACATCATCATCAGTTGTATCCGTACCCTTTCCCACGATTCATTAATTTTTACACTCTCCGATGTCCATCGCCTTACTCTCAGCGGACTGCAAAGTGTATTATGAACAATTCCAAGTTTGCCTCGCCCTGCTGCAGTACATGGCAGTTAATACTTTCATCGCATAATTTTTTTTTTACGTCGAATGTAATCCAGAACAATTCACGTTTACGTTACGAAACGAATATACATTAGAGAGATTAAAATCAGAGCAGTTGTTACAGAGTCCATAATATGAACTCCGTATACATAATAGTTAGTTCTCTTGGAGTTTCGACTCGGGTAGTAGAATCTGTGCAGTTTGATACGCCATTCGCCCGAAAACATCGTCTGTTGGAAATTTTCTTTTTTTTTTTTTTTCTTACTATCTTCCTTTTTAGAATACTGCCAGATTGTGATAAAAGAAAAACTGCAGCGAATATGAATGAAAAATAAGATATGAAAGAAAGAAAGAAAGAAAGAAAGAAAGAAAGAAAGAAAGAAAGAAAGAAAGAAAGAAAGAAAGAAGGGTACGGAATATACGAAATAAATATAATTATTGCGTATGTACGGTATAAGAATATTAAAAAAAGAAGGTGGTGGCGGATAATCGTGGAGTACAACTAACCGTGACCAGTGTATAATTGTTATCTGAAACCTGGGATCTTTCCACACTAGATACACTAACAAATTTATGTTGAAAATCAACGGGAGCAATGTGAAAAGGTTTTCTCGAGAGACGAATTATGTCAAAAATTTTAATTGGCTCCGCGGTTTCGAAACATTCAAACTCGCAGACGTATGTGGGTTGAGTGAGAATTTCGTATTTATACATTACACTTTGTACTGACAAATATAACACGTTTAAGTACTTTCGGTATAAATACATAGAATTAGGAGAAATCTTAACGACACGAAAATTTCCCGTCAACGATTTCGAAAGAGAAATTGATTTAGTCTTCTGTTTCTTTTTTTTCTATTTTTTCCTCTTATGTATGTTCATAGAAAGTATGATTTACCAGTGAATTACGTCGCGTACACATAAAATATACTGATTTGAGCGATCATCTGTGACGGTTGAAGAATTGCTCCTGCAGGGATATAAATTGTTGAAAGAAACGTTCAACTCATGCACTGAATTCAGAATTTACATTGCTGGACATTACGATATACATTGAGAAAAATTTCATTTCTTACAGTAACAAACATCACGTTGTACGGAAGACCAGTTTATCGCTGATAACGTGATAAATATTAGATTTACGAAAATTTTACAAGAGATCTTTTTTTCTAGAGCATGAAATTTCCTACGGAATAATCTCGGGATTTTCAATAATTTTTCACATCATACGTAGCTTTCAGGTGCTTAGCAATTTTCTTTTAAAAAGATTTCAAATACACGCAACTTTCCATATAAAATTCGACTGTCGTCTGATTACTTTTTGGGGATGAACGCGACGTGATCCAAATAACAATCACCCATACATACCACAACTTTGGAATCGTAATTATTTGCAAAATGACAAGATACACGATTTTCAATACGTTGAAAAGGAATAAAACCGAGGATGGAAAATACGATAACGATTAAAAGACGTGAATATTGAATCCCGTATCGAGGGCGCAGAGTACCGTTGCAACGTGGGAAACACACTTTAATATAACACCGTCATCACTTTGCGAATCAATAGCGACCGACGAGCGCAGAAGGAATATTTCATTTTGCCCGTAAAATACACAGAGTGTGTCGTATAATATATTACGCAATGCAATGTATCCGCGAGTACAAGTGTTCCGGTTTTAATATTTGTGTTAGTAGGTACATACGGAAGTAAAAAAATTTTTGCAAATGCAGTAAACAATAATTAACAACAACAACAACAACAAGAAAAACAACAAAAGTTTCCCCACATTTTCAATCATTAACTTCGGTATTGATTGCATGTAACAAGTAAATTATTCATTCCTGTATGAAACAATGTACAAAAAATGCAATATTTGTCGATGTTAAATTTAAAAAATAATTAAACAAATAAATAAATAAATACCACAGTGATCGTACAATAATGGTATAATAATAACCTTTCCTCGAAAATCATGTCGCTGCTTTTTCTTGTGTTTTAAGATTGGATTACACCGAGTTTAAAAATAAATATGTCACGTGTTTATACGTATGTATACATATATATACATATATAGTGGAGAAGATATAGAGAAAGATATCGCTGCTGATGCGTGCTGCATAAGACACGTGTGACACGGATATAAACTCGATTTCCTATTACATGTACATAGATGTCATTTTATACATATATATATATATATATATATATATATATATATATTATATACATATACATATATATATATATATATATATATATATATATATATATATATATATTCATCCCCAGTGTTAATGTTTGTAAATTTTATGCCTTACGCTTATGTCACCCGACAGCCCGATGTCAATAGACATGGATATATGTTTGCGCAAGATTCAACGGTTCATCACGTAAGTGTTATTAATTAAATATATAATAATAATGATAAAATTATACATCAACAATTATATTATGAGTATAAATGACATTACGGCAGAAATTAATTTATCAAGTCTCAAGCACGTACACATTGAGTTTGATTTTTTTTTTTTTTTTTTTTAATGTTTTCAAAACACTCCATTGTACATGCAGCAGAATTTTCAGATATATCTGTACGTGCATGTTTTAAATTCTACCGCATGCGTACCGCACTCTTTTGAAAACGTGAGAAAAACGAATAGAAAAGAAAAAAACAAACAAAATTAAACTCAAATTATACCCGATTAAAAGTTAATTAATCAATCTCAGCCGTTACATCGTTTACCAATAACACGATTGTTGATGTGTAATTATTATTGGTAAATGTAATTTGTTTACTCAACTATGTTTGATTATATATATATATATATATATGCATGTGACAAGTTAAATGAAACACAACGCAGCTGCAGCAGCGAAATTAACGAATAAACATATTCATGCATATTATTGTAATTATTATTATTATTATTATTATTATATAAAGTGAAATTAAACGTCGAGTCGAGTTGTACGGAGTAAATTAGACACCAGAAGGAATTAACTAATCGTAAGCCGAGGAAAAGAAATTAAGGATAAAACTTGCAGCGCCACGCTGACGACAATAAACGAAGGCCGGCGGCATCTGCTGCATCGCCTTGCGTTGCACCGACACTTGAAACTTATTTTATCTCCGCATCCGGAGACGACAGATGCGGCATTTTTTTGTCTCCTCTCTCTCCGTTTTTTTTTTCTTCTTCATTTCAGACACCGTACATCGCTTGGCGGGTTTGCGTGTAATTAATGGGTGCACATGAGCTTTTACTCGTAAAACTATACATGCATGTATGTATGTAGGTGCATTACATAGTGTCGCATGCAAGTTTTTCTCTTCTAAGAATTCAACGCGTGCGGTTCGATTTTCATGTGTGTATTTGTGTGTGTGTGTGTGTGTGTAAAATCGAACGAAATGTACATTTATATTTATTTATATAATAGATCATTGTATGTACAAACTTTGTGTGAAATGTTATCTCGATATCTGACACTACGGTACAATACGACAATAAATAATCGAAATATATTGATGCGTATAAGATAAGTGATAATTCGATTCGGATCTAGATCATCTGGTCGTTGTCATTTTGTTCACGAATGATTGCAGGCAGTTCTATAACATTATACCTATAACGACGATAATTATCTCTAAAATGCTGATTTTTTATTGTTTTTTTCTTTCTTTTTTTTTTCATGTTATGGGATTGAAATTCCGAATCGTTTGGTGGCGAAACTTGAGGTAAAAAAGATCAGACTTTGTTGTTTCTTTAAAGTTTCATTACTTTACCTGGGTAATTCGGAATTACACGCTTTCGGAACTTTTCAAATTTCAAACCTCCATCCTCCCCCTCCCACAATTACAAATAAAAAAAATACATTCTGTTTTTCCATCTTCTCTGTACCCACGTTACATGCAAACGTTAGGGGCAAATTTTAATACCATCAAATAAATAATTACACGCGTATGTACGATTAATACAACCATGTTTACATACTGAAATTACGTCGCCACAGGTCACGTGTCGTGAGAATAAAGAAAATAAATGTATTAGGCTTGTACGCTTAATCCCGTAGGGATACTTTGATACATAATTATTATAACATAACAAATTGATGCAGGCAGCAGCAGCAGCAGCAGCAGCATCATCACCGCTCGCAAACTTACGTCATAATATACTGGATGGCCTTTGTCTCATCTTTTAATGGTGTATCAGTGTACAATTATGTGTGTGTGTGTGTGTGTGTGTGTGTGTGTGTACATATATGTATATTATTTTTTATATTATTTATACATATAATATAAACGTATAAACGTATTTATCCGTGTTCCAGAATCGCACGATTCGCGTATCGATCCTACTATAACATAATATTTCTACTACACCAACAACGCACTGCGAATGCAGCTTCTTCGGCGTGCTGCGTGTTGTATAAATCGAGTAAACGACGAGTGTGCGCGCGTGTGTTTGTTTGTGTAAGGTATATAATTTATAGGATATACAACCTCAGGATCATGACTGTTGCTTGTTAATTACTTTTTACTACTTTACGGCGTGGATTTTACTTGATTGAGTCATCGCCAATTTCAGTTAAAAACAGACCATGTATCGAAACAAATAGACAAACAACCAAGAAAGCAAGAAATAGACACAAACACTGTTCGGAAACTGCGGAAAGAAGAAAAAGCGGCCGAAAAAAAGAGGGGGGGGGGGGGGGGGGGGGGGGGTTAGAAAAAAAAAGACGAAGAAGAATCACTCGTCATTTTTCACGCTCTCTCTCTCTCGCTCTCTCTCTGTCGTTATTATTGCTATTATTGTAATACAGTTGACACTTGCGAACAGTATCATTACATGACGATTATACGCGAAAAATATTTCGATTCGTTTATAATGCAAAGATGATTCTGGCAACTAATTTATACACGTATTATAGCTTGATTAACGATTTGCTTCAATGTTTTCATAAATCGAAGTTCATTTATCAGTTACATAAAAATAAAAATCCTTCGTGCGATTAACATTATTTACGATGAATTTGGAATCAGCTTCACGGATGTACGAGGAACGATTGGTTTGATGATGATGACGATGGTGATAATAATAATAATAATAATAATAATAATAATAATAATAAATAAACAAAGACGCACAATGTATTATATATATACGTATATACGAGCATGTAACAATTACAATTACAATTATTATTCGTGAGTAAATACGTTTTATAATGAAAAAACATCGATGCATCATCCATCGATCGGAAAGATCTTTCCAATACGTTATTTATACAAAACGCCGCGGCATATTTACCACGATGAATGTCGTTTACATTCGTACTGTAAACGTGTATATAATTATGATGATGATGATGATGATGGTTGTTGTTGTTGTTGTTGTTGTTGTTGTTGTTGTTGTTGTTGTTGTTGTTGTTGTTGTTGTTGTTGTTATTGTTATTTTTGTTGTTATTATTATAAGATTAAGAAAGATGCTGTAATTTACAGCTGACGGTGATGACCTTCGATTTGAGAAAATACGAATGCGGCATATAATTTAAAGGCATTGCATATAGCGAATTATCGAAACAATAATCATAATGTGTTTGGAGTAAAGGACGTTTTCTTTTTTTTTTTTTTTATTTTGGTATCCCCCTTAAAAGCAGCAGAATGAAACTTGCTAAATTGTCATTTATTCATATTCATATACATATTAGGGTGCCCCATATTTACGGTGTTGATGAAGTTTTTCATTGAATAATAATAATAATAATAATATATATAAAAAAAAAAATCGTAGCAAGTTGTCTTTTTATAAATTATACGGTGAAACTCGTAAGTATCACTAATATACGACGCAACTTGCAGATGCAAAATTGAAACGCGTGTCAAACGGGCAAAATTCGCTTTCCAGTTATTCCGGTATGTTACAAAGAATGTAATTGAAAGCGAAACGCGGACTCAGGATGTACGTATAACAATATATATATATATGTATAAATATATATATATGTAACGAAATAGCCAAAGTAGTTTGAACACTTTCTCGACTGTGCAGCACGTGTTTACACATATATTGTACGTACGTACATGCGCATCGATATATGTGTCCAATTTACCGTTTTTTGTATGCGCATACAATATCCACATTCGAAAGTGAAGACAATTGATCGTTTGATCACGATTTTAAACTCTGCACTTAGTAAGAATGTCAATTTCTGTAAGACTTTTACAATTATCCTTCGATATTTAAATATAAAAAAAAAAACAAAATAAAATCAATAGTTTCGTTTCAACTATTCAAACTGTAATAAAATATGCATAAAGATTGTACACCTGCCATATGAATAACATACGTTTGAATGGACTAATTTTTCATTGCGATTAAAATGATATTCGATGCGTTTTAGAACAACAGAGTCGAAGAAATTTTAAAAGAAAAGAAGAAGAAGAAGAAGAGAGTCGTTTTCTACCACGAAAACAAATATACGTTGCCATAAAATTCCTTACGGCACGTTTTTCTTCCAAATTTCCCGAACGGAAGTAAGAAATAAATAATATTTATAAAAAAAATTCGAACATCGTGACATTTGTAACGAATCATTGTATGATAATTGTATAAGGCCGCTGCAGTGGCGAATTCTTATAATTTTCAATTCATCTTCATGAAGAATGATTGTTAGCATTCCAATCACGTAACGGAGATAAACCCACGACCAATTTTAGTATCTGGGCCACAGCAGCGTGTGTAAAATACAATAAATACGATACATACATACGTATATGTATGTATGTCTGTATAGGTATGTATATAAAACATATGTACGTACGAGAGAATGTGTATTAGCGCGGCATAAGCTAGCCGAGTGAAATTTATTGTTACGATGCATCTGCCGCTAGGGAATGAGAAACGAAAGATTCCAAGAATGTAATAAATCATATGTGACAATTTTGCAGAGTTGGAAAGAAAAGAGGATGAAAAAAAAAAAAAAAAAAAAGTTAAAAACTCATTACGAACGAAACTTTCGGCATTTTTACCAATGATTCTCGAAATATTTTTACTGACATTATCGTAACTGCAATTTACACACACACAAACACACACACATATATATATATATATATATTATATGTAAGAGACAAAAGATACGTTATTAGGGAAAAAATAGAATAAATCGATAGAAATATTATGTGAAAAAGTTTGAACGAATGAGAAAATAATTAATCGAGGCAAGGAATTCCAACACCAAACAGTTCCGATGTAAAAACAAAAGTGTTTGTTACGAGGCAACGTTTGAAAAGAAGAATTATTATTTTTCACCTTTGGAATAACGCAAAAAGTTGAATTTAAAAAATCAGAGTTTTTTCACGGCTTGTATTAACGGTTTCCTAAATTTCAGGCAATCCTCCGCAAATTTTGCGAAGAAATAACGTGTTTTTCTAAAAATGCATCATTACAAATAACGTCGCAAGCTTCAGCCTGGTTGTTCATTGGCGTTTGGCGATATGAGAAATAGGCAACTTGCCGTATTTCTTTTCATTTAAAAAAGAAGAAAAAAAAAAAACCGATCAATCAAATTTTTGCAGTTTTTTTCCGAAAATTTCAAAACCAGGCCCACGACGGATTGCTTTTTTTTTTTTTTTTTTCTTTTTCATTTCTTTTCGCAACACTTTCTATTTTTTTAATCAACCAAAGCATCGTTTAAACGGTCTGAAAATTTACAAAAAAAAAAAAAAATATCCCGAAACTTCTGCTTTTCGCTTGTAACATTTTTAGACAGCTTTCACAATTGAATTGATGGAAATAAAAGTTGAATGCGGCCAAAAAAAAAAAAAAAACCACAGACAAAAATCGCTTCGCAATTTGGGACCGGTCTAGAAACGTTTCGAGTGAAAAATAAAAGTTTTGAGAATTTTCAGACCGTTCAAACAACGTTTGAATAGACCAAGCGTATTGAAAGTGCCGAAAAGAAATGGGCCCAGTCTTAAAATGTTCGGAATAAAAAATACAGCTTTTGAGAATTTTTATTTTTATTTTTGAGAATCTTAAAAAACGTCCTTTTCAAAATCACTTCAAATATTGACAAATAATTGACCAGTTGAGTAACAAAATCTGTAAAAAAAAATTAATGCCGCTGTTTCGGAGTTGGGACAATTGCGTAAATTTTTTTGGGATAAAATCAATAATGGTGAGGGTCAGACGTTCGTCTGGTTGGCGTGGAATAACCCATACACAATATGTGCGTCTGTGCGTGTGTGTGTGTGTGTAAGCGTACATTACAGAAAGGAAAGGCGAGCAGTCAAGTACTTATTGTTAGTTATACGCGGTACATATGCGTATGTAACATACATTATCTGTAGTTGGACCACTTGCGTAAAATACGGTACACGCATACTGACGTACCTTGTAACTAGTTCCGTGTATGCTACAACTTATATCTCAACCACCCTCCTCCTCTCTTCTATCGTTCGTGCACAGCGGAGGGACGTTACAGGGTCCATTATAAGATTAATACGTTACGACAACGTGTAAAGACAACGAATCATTGCGTAACTTATCGTAGACACTACCTATACATACGTACATATTTATATGCAGCGTTATATTGTACGTATATTATATGCATTAGAGATTAGACACTTGTTCGAATTTAGTTGAAAGAAAACGCATTCTCGTAATACATGCGTATCACACACACGCACACACCGCATGTAACATGTATATATTGTATATATAAACGTAGATTATATATGATAGTAACAATAAATAAATAAAAAAAAAAAAAAAGACCGAATTAGTAAATTACATGCGAAAGTTGTACGTGTACGTGGCATATATATTTATCATCGAAGAAGATAACACAACTTGTAAATTTAAGAAAGAAGTGGAAAATAAGTAAAAATAATAATGAAACTAAAAGAAAAAGGTGTTTAATTTAGAAATAACTTGCGCAACCGTGAAATTGACTTGTTTCGGTCGAATCGTCTTACGGATCGTCACGGTGCTGAGAAAAGTGTAATTGGATGTACGAGTGAAGATAATAGACAAGAAAGATTATTTTCGCAACTTGAATTGAATTTCCCGGTGCCGTTTGATTTTACGAAAATCTATTTAAACGATGAACGTCTGATGAGATAATTCTTCGAAAGAAATTTCAGCGATGCTTACTTTAGTTACTGTAACAAATGAAATTTTTCTCAGTCTGTGTATTTACGTCACGAACGTGCATCGGTGAAAACCGCCGGTCGATGTTATCTGAAGAGCGGTTATAAAGAAATGACGAATCATTGTTAAGTATGTGTAATATTGTATTACAGCGGTAATTTGTTTACGATTTAGCGTACAGAGAAATCAAAGAAAACACGATTCAATCGATAGAGGAAAAAATACGGTTATACATATCAACCGCTTTTTCGGAATAACGTTTTTTAAAAAAAAAAATTAAACGTGTCTAACACGAATATAATTCACGCTCAATGTTCGGGAGAAAATTTGGAGGTACTTACTTCGATTCGTTCGTCTGACTGATCTGACAAAAAAAGCATTGTAAAACCTTGACAATTTGCTTCGCGAAGATACTTGAAACTTGATCTTGAAAAGTGTTAATTTATTGACGGTTCGATTGTGAAAGAGAGAGAGAGAGAGAGAGAGAGTTGAGAAAATAAATAAACACATTTTGAAACAAGAGATTCTCAAGTAATATTTATAATTTACAACAATTTCCACTATTACATGTCACCCAGATCCGAAGGGTACGAAATAAAAATTTGTCATTGTACGGCTACGAGCAGTAATTCGAATTTATAAGCTCAGGTATTCCAGTAAACGCCTAAGAATAAAATTTTTACTTATTGTTAAATCGAAAAATAATTATTCCTTATCAAATATAAGAATATTGGCGAGCAAAAGAAAAAAATTGCATAATTTCATAGGCTGAAACTAAATCAACAGTAATCAGTGAGAGAAACACAAACTAAAAAAAAAAAAAAATCAAAATAATTCTAAACGCATCGTTAAGATAGCAGAAATAATATAAACCTGCACAATTGATATAAAATATCGTAATTTGAATTATAAACCGATAAAATCGCTTAAAATTTGTGACATCAGATAAAATTTGTATTAGATTTAATTCATATTCTTTTCTATTCCTCTGCGACGACAACAACGAGTAAATATTTATTAACGTAAACCAAATATTGATACGTGTACGCGCAAATGATATATAATTATTATAACATACGATGTGCGTATAATAAATAAGAAAAGAAAAATGCGCGGCAGGAGACACTTTACGTGCTATCTCTCCGACTTCCGTCGTTTCATTTCCGTCCGAATGAGTCCCCGGAGAGTCGAACCGGTGACTTGAACCACGTAACGAGAAAGGAGGGAGACAGCAAAGCAGAAGGAAGAAAAAAAAAAGTGAAAAAAAAAAAAATAAGCAGAGAGACAAAGAGAAAGTAACAATTTTCATATAATCCCATATACATATACTATACATACCTATATGTATATAAAGGTCGAAAAGAATCTACCCTCCAGTTTTTTTTTTTATTTTTTTTGTTTTTCATCTCCTTCAACCCCACGAAAGAAAAGAAAAAACGAAATTCCTCACCAAGAGTTGCGACTCGTTTTGTACTTTCTCTTTCGTTTCTTTTTCCTTTTTCTTTTTCTTTTTTTTTTCTTTACGGGTAGTCATATCATTTCATTAACTCTCAAGGTTTATCGCGGCTCTAGGTTTTAGGTTCAACCCCCCCCCCCCCCCCCCCCCCCCAGTTTTTAATACTTATATTATACCAAAAAGTCTCAAGTCGTAAGAAAATTGTGGTAAAAAGAAAATTTCACACGAAATCCTGACGATATTTCCCGCACTTTATGAGACGGTAAAAACCTGTTAAAAAATTACAGGATATAACAATATCACGATGAGAGAATTTTTTTCACAAATTTGCGAAAATCATTACAACACATAATAAACCGTAACTGTTACAGTATAACCAACTCTTTCGGACCGAATTGTGAAGTAAATTCAATCTATTGTTTCTTGTTAAACGGCTAACGATCATGATTTATATATACATATATGGTGTATTCCACGTCAAATCAACGGGTCATCAACCTGACCCCTTTGAGATTCCGATGATCAATGGATTATTTTGTTTGATTCGGTAAAAAAAAAAAAAAAAAAAATTACAGACCTCTAATTAGTTTCAAATTTTTCCACCAAATTGTAAAACTGTGACGACGTCGTGAAGTAAGAAAATATCCTTAACACGAAGACGGATATTTTTAAAATCGATGAAACTCTTTTGTAAAATCAGGGACTTGAAAACCCATTTTTACATCGTGGTTTCGATATTGGATGAGAATGCCAAATTTTTATTTTTCGAATTTGAAACAAACAAAAAAAAAAAAACGAAGCCGTCATGATCCTTTGAAACAATTATACCGCTAGATTAAATATCAATGCCGCACTCGGCTCGTTTCAGCAATAGCTATAACACCGTGACAAAAAGAAAAGAGATAAGTAATAGAAACGATAGAAAAAAATAAAATAAACAAACAAAAACATTCCCACTTACACTCATTCCGCGATGACAATACAAATATCGTATCGGTTGTAAGATATCCGTGTATACATTATGCATAGATTATACGTACACTTGTACGTTACGTACAGGTACATACGTCATACGTGTTACGCATAACGTAACGCGACGCGAATCGAATTACGTGCAACAAAATAACTCTCTAGCGTTGGCAGATTTCAGTCAGTCATGTTTGATATTATAATACATAAACAGTTGTTCTCTGCGGCTCGGATTGATATGACAAGAAAATCAGGCCTACGTCGTGTAGGTAATTGTCACGCCATGCCAGGGGTCCAGTTTACAACACAAACACGTTCAATGAGAGCATTCTTTTCTTCTCTGTTTCTATTTCTCATTTCTCTCTCTCTCTCTCTCTCTCTCTGTTTTACTCCATCTCTACCTCTTGTTAACCCTTTGAGTCATACCGCAGGTAAGTATTCTTACCACCTATTTTTGAAAGGTATTTTTTTTTTTTTTTTTGCATATTTAGAGTACTTCTCATATATATTTCTTTCCGGGATTTTGCTATTTCTGATTGTATACTAACAGGTTTTCATCACTCGAGAGTAATTGTTGCGCTGTAACGTAAATTTACGAATCTGCAGTCGGATTCAAAAAATTCAAAATGGCGGATCCGATATGGTGGACGAAAATTTCAATTTCGTTCTAATCCGATGAAAAAATTTTGTCCACGAGTTTTTGGGATAGCTGATTACGAATCTGAAATCAGATTTGGAAAATTCATTACGGAGTATCCAATCAGCAGCCTCAAAACCACGGAATAGTATGTTGTTATAAAAGTTGACTCTACAGAATAATATGTGAGTCAAAGGGTTAAAAAATGTTTATAAGAGAAACCGCGAGAAAAAGTGGTTGGCTATATTAATCGTCACAGCACACAAGCGATGATAAAACTTTGAGTCATCAAACGAGTCAGATGAATTTCCGGTTTATTATACATTATAAACACATTGAGCATTTTTTTTTTTTTTTTCTATTCTTATTTACAGTTACCGGTAAAATTTCTATCGTTCGTACCGTAACACAACGGTTGAATAAATATTTTTCGAATTACAAACGAGAAAAATAATTACAACAAATGGCTAATTAGTGTCATACATTATAATAATAAACAATCAACATCAAATTGTCGCAATAAAAGTATTACAAGAAAAAATACAGCATACCACTCACCGTCGTAATCGATAAGAAAAAAAAAAAAAAAAAAAAGATTACAGCGACTCATTCTAAATTTTCTACTTCTTTACAGTTAAAAACATTCGTTAAAAATTTTTTTTTTACCCACAGAACTACGTATTTTTCCGTTACAAGTACAAAATAAAGATTTCAATTAAGGACCGTAACATACACATTAAACCCCCCCCCCCCCCCCTCCGCCAATTATGAAACAAAATTTTTCTCACGAACGGTAAAAATTACGCATGATCGTCATCGGCCGCATCGAGCGAACAGATCTGGATAATTTTCAATCTTTAAAACTGTTTCGTAATTATTGCTTATAATACCGCAGCAAATCGATGTTAATATAAAATCTGCGGATCGCGTCTTCGAAAATTTCACGAATAAAAAAAAACAACGCGTATCCCTTGGATTATAATAAACGTTCTACGGGTATAAATATAGTCGTACCTGTGCATTATATAGCGAAGCAGTTCGTAAGCGTCGGAGGTCATCGACCTAGTCCTTAACTTCAATTATCGTTAATGTTCCGAAAAAATAGGAAGAAAAAAAAAGAAAAAATAAAGGAAACAACGCGAGACCCGTTCGGCCGCTAGAATATATCCCGAGAGACTTCTGTGTATTATAAATACATGCCTTACTAATGTAACGAACACAGACAGACTTTTGTACGGTTCTTCGCAATATATTTCGTTCCTGTACACGTATACGGGGCATTCCATGACATCTCGATCAATATTCCGCGTCGATGTCTCGGATTGGCTTGGCAATTTTTTTTTTTTTTATTTTTATTTATTTATTTATTTGTTTTTGTTTTTTTTGGGGGTACATGACGAAAAACGCTATCGCCATTTTTTTCAGAATTTTTCGACTCACCGTATGTACGGTGGAACGGACCATATCACACAAACGCAATTATCAGAAACACGATAATTCGCTGACACATTCTAGCTTCACGCGCATACGTATGTAGTTTCATACTCGAACGGCTGCATTTTACTTATTTTCTTCTCATTTTATAATAATGATAATGACGATACTTGTTAACGCCGCGCAAAGATTGGAATTCAAAATTCCACCCTTTCGAAATCTTCCTATAATACGTACGATGATATTTCTGTCTTACATGCGCGGATGCAATGCATTAGTTGGAACGAGTCTGAGTTTTAGGAAGTGAACAAAAATGTCGTAACACTAACGAAATAATTTACAAAAAAAAAAAAAAAAGTTTCAACTCGAATTACATAAATTTGAAAGTATGTACGTGTAACTGTGTAAGGAAATGTCACGATATTTGTAATAAAATAATAGTTTTTCTTTCTATTCTCAAGCAAGCAGGCAAGTAAAAAAAAAAAAAAAAGAGAGACAATTTGTACGATTATTTTCATATTATTCACGACATATTATAAAAACATTCCTCGGCAAACTTAGTTAAGTGAGAAACAAAATATATATATATATATAACACATTACACGCGTATGTATTTATTGTAAGTCTTAAAAATTAAAGACGGAACAAGGAACAAATAAAAAAAATTGAAACGGAGTTAAAATGAAATATTGCGCTTTTCAGGTTGCAAATGTATAAATACAGTACGTGCATAAGAGAAATAAAGATACAAAAAAAAAAAAGAAGAAGAATAAGAAGAATAAAAAAGCGTAATAAAAGACAACGCCTGTCAGACACCTTGCTCTTTTTCTTCGTCTTCTTCCTGTCGCCTGCCTCAACACACGTATAAATAATAAATACATAAGCATACATGAATGTCGAGGTGTTGAAGCCGAGTAAATTGAACATTATCACGCATCGTGCATGCTCTGCGCGTGGATTCTGCAACGAGAGCAACGCGGTAGAAATCCTATAATACATACTTGCAATAAATTCACGATGATGAAAAATTAAGTGTATCATGCAATTTTTTAACTGGCACGTTGTTGCACATTGGCAACAATTGGAGAATGAAAAATGTGTATATTGTAAAAAACGAGCGGATTAGACTGGCCACGAGCCAGCCCTCGAACTTCCTCTTCTCACATTGCAGGTTCCAAGTTTATAGTTACAAAAGAAAAACATCCAACTGGAATTTCCAACTGTAAATTCAGATTCGTGATCAACGATTTTCAAGCCCTCGGATATCATATTACGTGAAAGTCTGACGATTTTTTTTTTTATTTTCAACCACTGTAATGGATTTATGATTAAAAATTTTGTTAAGTCGGACCTTGGATTCGTTATCGGTGACCCAAGAAACCTCCCTCTACCAATTTCTACCAAAAATCGGAATATTTTTAGATTTTATTTCCACGATATTGGATCATCATTTTGAATTTCGCAATCGGACTTCAGATTCGTCTTCAGCCACTCAACAAATCGACGAACAGCAATTTTCATCAAAATCCAAATGTTTGTTTGTTTGTTTTGTTTTTTTTTAACAGCTTATCGAATACGCCACATTTTAATTTCGTAAATCTGGCCTCAAATTAGTGATTGGCGACCCAAAAAATTTCACGGTATCAATTTTGAATCAAACCGATTCAGCCATTCTCAAGATATCGTCGTTCTCATTGCATATACAATAACTTCAACCTCGTCAATAACTTTGTTTCTTTATTCGTCGTTTTTTTTAAATCACAGTCAGATTTTTTTCTACTTGCAGATTGTACACACACACACACACACACACACATATATCAAGTACATGAATCCCTGATGGGTAATTATACAATTCGATTCTCTCGTCCTGCTTCCTGCAACAGACACCAATAACAAAACAGAACCAGAAAAAAAATCATTACTCCGCAACCACAAAATTCAGACTTTGGAAATTAAATCCCTTCAAAGTCGTTCGAAATTTTCATACCAATGGTGTTACTTTCAATATTTCATTAAATTAACGTTACTCTAACTTCAATCTGATTGAAGTTGACCGTTAAGTAATTAATTAATAATTGTAAGTCTAATGAATATACCGAGTCAGGCATGAAGGGAGGAAAGCCCTCGGCTTTATGTCCAATAAAACTTGACATTGACTCAACGATAAAAACACTCTTAAATATATATATATATATATATATATATATATATATATATAGAGAGAGAGAGAGAGAGAGAGAGAGAGAGACTGCAGGAAGAAGAAGACGCATAAGTTCATCGAAATAACATACGAAACAAGAAACGTGATAGTGCGGTACGAATAGATCGCAAGGTGGTTTTAAAAAAAAGGGGGGGAAGGGGGGGAGGGGGGGATATAACACGATATGTTATATTATACATCTAATTAGCACGTGTGTATACGATACAAATTTATGTACACATATACGGTACATCCGTTGTAGATGAATGAAGTCATATTAGTTGCAGCATACAAAGCAAGCAGCACGTATTGTATGCAAAATAGTGATTATTTTTTTTTGTTTCTTTCTTACTGTGGCAAGTGAAGGGAATTTTTGAAAAAATCAAACGTTAAATATTGCGACTGTTTATTTTTTCAATAAAAATATACGAATGAGTGTAATAAAAATGAAAGCAACGGAAAATCACGCAAGTGTTATACATGTGTGTATATATATATATATATGTATATTGAAATTACTTTTGAATACAATTTCAATGTCGAATAACTTTTAAAGGAGTGAATTTCATGAAAAATGTTAAGAGACCTTTTTTTGTAGAGCATAAAATTTCCCACAAAAATAATGGTTCGATCTATGAAAATATTGATTTTTCTGGTAATTACAAAAATCAAAAATTCAAACAAAAATTTGAGAAAAACAAATCAATGTTTAAGGCACGATTACAAGGAAACGGCTCGATCTACGTCAATTTAGTAGGAGAGCTTTTTTGTAGGAAATTTAATTTCCTTCAAAAATATGGATTGATAAAATTTTTCGGATTGATAATTGACGGATTTTGGGTAAAAAAATGCGGTAACTGTTAAAAAATCAATAGCTGTAACGATACACCCCTTAATATTAATATCAAGGGCTCAAACTTTCAGGATAATTTTTATTTGTCGTCATGAACGATGTTTTTACAGTACCATTAAAAAAAAATTCTTCGTTTTTTTTGGCCCTGTCTAATATATATATATATGTATACATGTTATATACACAATAAAATTGATTCTGGACGGCAAATATAGTTTCTTTGGACCTTAAATCCTTATGACTTTGACGGCAACGTGACGTAACATTGATAGCCGGATAAACGGTTGTATCCGCTCTGTAATAAACTGAATACCTACAATTTATATGTGTATAGATATACATGCTTTGTATAGTATACACGTGTATTGCATACACATATATACATATATATATATTCATAGGTGAACGGCTTCACCGCACGATCATCATATGTTGGCAATTTTGTGCACGCATAGAGCAGCCGACAATATAAGTATAATAACCACGAAGATGCGTTTCACGATCAGCGTTAATTTATTTTATAACGACGTTGTTCCGACGATTGTTATCATATATATATATACACATATATATATATATATATATATATACATATATATACACATATTGTAACGTTTCAGTATTACAGAAGACGGATTGTAATTATTAATGAAAGCTCTGCAAAGTTAGCAATTATCATTATCAACAATCGGCGTGTATTGATTACGGTAATAAATATGTTAAAACATATTTTTATTAAAATTCGACAAAATTTGTGCAAACGTTTCGCGGAGATTTTATCGAGTGATAATTTTTTTCATAGCGTTATAAATTATTAGAACATCTATGCATCTGATAAATCATGAGTTTAAATTATATTCTATCAGGGGATATAAAATAATTTGCATGGTTGAAGGAACGTTTTTATTCGCAATTCCGAAACCAGAGGGATTTTATTTTTTTATAAGTAGATTCGGACGACGATCTGCACACGATTATAACGGCAGCAATAAAAATACCATTCCAATGACTCTATGACGAGGATTAAATTTGAAAGAAAAAGAAAGAAATTTTTGGCACATTGACATCCCTCGTCTGTATATTTTAGTAGGTATATGTATAATATATGACATGTACATAACGTTTTATACACATGTACATATGTACCTAATAAAACGCGTTATATGTATAAACACGTAATACGGATATTTTCGTTCTCGATCAATCTGCCGCATATCTTAAGATTCTAGAAAAAAAAAAAAAAAACGCACCTTCCAAAACTTTCAATACGTAGAAAAGAAAGAAAGAGAGAGAGAAATTCGTTCAGTGTATCGTCAGCGTTTCGTTTCGGGACGATGATGCGATTCTAGATATTTGTGATAAATAAAGTAAGAAATATGTTAATAAGAGTAAAGACAGTAGAAGGAAAAATCATCTAATTGTAAGACGCGAGGAATTTTATTACAAGAAGGTCGACTGGCCAAATTCAATAGTAAAAATAAACAGGGTTAAAAACGAAAACTTACATACATCGATGCTTCTTTTCAAAAACGTTAAATATTTAGTTCATTCGTTCGATTTCAGTCCCACTTTATTATACATATAATGGATAGTTTTATACAGAAGAACATTTCCTACAAGTTGACTAAAATAAATTTGCTCTTTTGTTTTAAATTTATTCTTTCCGTTCTGCATCGTCGTATTGATACCGATCGAGAAATGGCAATATCGAAACGCCGCCGCTGATTAAAAAATAAGTTGATAAAATCCATTTCAAGAAACTTAATCTTCCGAACTAAACGAGTCATCGTATGTTTCAAAATTCTGTACAACGATTTTTGAATCTTTTGTCAACAATTTCTGTACATTCTGACTGAAGGCAGCAACGTTAACATAACGAAACCTGAGGCTAAAAAATCAACAAGAAACTGACTTTTCAAACTTGAAGTATATTTTCTGAGTATATGAAAAGAAAGTGAGAAAAAATAAAAAAAAATAAAAAAACAACTACAATAGTTTACTAAATCTCGGACATTCCTAAAGATGGGAATTAGCAATTTTTTTCATAAACACGCATCGTTACAGTAACGTTATACTAATTTCATCAACGATCATTCTCCTTTCAAGAAGAATAAAAAACAAACAGTTTTAATATAATATACTCGTAATAAACATTGGTGACTAATATCCCAATGAAATTGGTAAAAATTAATAATACATGATACATCGATTGACTCTTGGCCAAGTAACCTCCTCCTCGAAACCGACGACTTTTTTTCATCATCGTTCAGGTTGAGTTTTCTCAACCGACGTTCACTCGTCGCGACCGCCAGGCGACCACGGTAAGTCGGTATAATCATTTTGTGTACCGTTTCTTCTTCGAAGAGAGTTGACCCATCTTCTCCTACTTTACCGCTGCCCCTTAAAGCCTGCCTTTGTGGGATTTTCCGCGTTAGTATGCCTTGTAATTTATACTACGTCTTGTTCCTTGCTTACTGTATCAATATGACGATTGTTCGCATCCTTTGTTATCCAATTTTAAGATTTCTTTTCCAGGTGCGCCCCCCCCCCCCCCCATACAAAGCTAAATACTTGACGATGAGGGGATTGATTGCAACTTTTCCTACGTTTTTTTTTTCGGTTCATTCTTCACCCCGATAACGCGTTACAACCTTTAATACCGCAATTATTAATCTGGTCGATCATCGTTCCAAGCCTGGCACTCGACAAACGGTTCTGATGTCTTTTTTCTACCTCGACTCTGCGCGGTGAATTATTCATTGACAGATTAATTTGACCGTCTTAAAAAGAGTTGGAGGGAAATAAAAAGAGAAATTAATAAGAACTGGATTAAAAAGTGAAACTGCCGAACTTGCAGATCGAGTTTAGAACTTACGATAGGATTTTATGTACAAAAAAAAACTGTTTTCGGTAATTGATCGAGAAGCTGTGATGAAATAATTCATCTGAATCGTTTTCTACAACTACATCGTGTGTACAATTTAATAAACAAAGGTGATAAAGGACTTTTTTTCGTTAGAAGAAAAAAAAAATCGCTACTTTCAGGCATTGTTCCTTTAATTAAATTCAAACAAATCATATTGAAAATTCTTCCACTATCAAACCATAACCCCATTATCAGGTCATACGTATTATTATACTTTATAATTGTTATGAAGATACGCATATATGGCATGTAATACAGATGATCGATAATCGATCACTTGTATAACGATTTAACGCGTTAATTCGTGTCTCTTGACGCATTTAAGTTTTACAACTCACTCGCTTGGAAGAAATTTCTCTTTTCTCTTACAAGTAATTGACCGTAAATTCTTCGTTACGTACACACTTGCAATTATTGCATCGTAAAACGCGGGCAATTTTTTTTTACACCTGCGATACGCTGTCAACGTTTAAGTGCGAGAATATCTCGACGAATATAATATCGCCTGGTTAAACAGGGATTTTAAATAATAAGAAAGTGCCTTGAAACTGTTTAAGTAGAAGTTCGAGAAAATGAAAACAAATGAACAATGTAAGGGGATAAATTTCGTCACGTGTTGTAGATGATCATTAGCGATACGGCGGTATCGTCGAAATGATAAACAAAAATACACGCATGAAGGGGGAAAAATGAACTCGACTGATCGTCGGTAGGTTTAGAGAAAGAAAGCTGATGAACCGGATAGAAAAGAAATGTGATACGTATGTAAACGTCGCCAGTCTCTTACCTCTGGACTCTTCCTCGCCTCGAGCGTAATCCATTAGATATGGTAAAAATGCAGCACCAAGTCTCACCACTGTCGCTAAGTTACCCATTTTTTGTCCACATTATCCTTTCGAGAACGTTAATTCACCACTATTTGTTACAAACCGATCACGCGGCACCCGGCATCGATCCATCAACAACACCCACTCCTCACGGCGGTCGGTGACATACTGAAAAACCCGAAAACTACGAAACGCGGGACAGAGAAAGAGAGCGATAGCCGCGATTCGTCGATCCCAGCGCCACGACGGACGTTCACCGAAGCTTAGCGAGCGAAACTGGAAGTGGGCCGTTCGGACGGCGCGGAATTTGAATGACCAAAAGTTCAAAACAGCTCCCCGACGTGATCACTGATCGAAAATCAATATAATAAATGTTGGAATGATTCAACGGAAAAGTTTTCAAATTACTTGGGGATATTGGGAAAAATTGGCAATCAATTATCGTTGGAGTAAATTCGAAGATTAAAATATCAAATTGCAATAAAGTAGTACACAAGGGTGATTAGTTACAGATTTACGATAAGCGTGTAAACGTGTCAAAAAGGTTCTTAGATTTTTTGCAAAATCGTTATTTATTCTGTTCATGTTGTCAGCGACAAAGATACATGCATTTCGGCAAAATCGATGAATAGAACTTTTAAGACACTATTTATACGCAATAAAATGTGATTCTTACCGTGTTTTATTATTATCATTATTGTTATTACTATTTATCATATATATTTATATTACACAAAGATGAAGACTTAATCGTACGTCTGAATCGACCAATATAATAATCTGTCAGAATTTATAATGTCACGTAATTCAATAGAGATTAAAACAGACAATCCGTTATTATTTTCTTTTCGATATTATCATTAAACCAGGTCACAAAAATTACATACACCTAATTTGAGGGGAACAGGGGAGGCAAGTTGCTTGATATGAAAAAAGTAAAAATATCTACTGTATAATTAACAGTTCTCGTTTGTATTAGTTTTTTCCTCTTTCATTTTTGATCAATTTTCCACAAGACATATACATTCGATTGTTACTGTTTTGTTTCAAATTTCGTCTTTTTGTTTCTTTTTTGGAATTATAAGAATCCGCTACACTTTTTACAGATGTATAATAGTAAACTTTTATACAAATTAGGGGTATTAGGCTTTTGCTTTTATTATTGTTTTGTTGTGTCAATTCTTTTCTGTTTATTCTGTAATTAAAGAAATTTCTTTCCTGATAATTACTTCCTTGCTTAACTATCATTTCCAAGCCTTACGCTACATTTCACTTAGCATTTTATGTACCAAGTTCTAATTTTTTTATTATATTTTAATTCATTTTTTTTTTTGTTGTTTTTTTTTCTATTTTATTTTTACACACATCAAACTCAATTTTATTCTCATTTGCTCGGACCACACGTAATTTTCACTAGATAGTCTGATACTTTACATAATTAATTATTTGAATAAGATGGAAAAAAAAATAAAAAAAGAAATTGTATCTTCAAGAAAAAAATAAGGTGGAAAAACACATTTAAACACATCATCATCATCATCATCATTATTTCCAGATATCTGTTATATCACAAGTAGGTACGTATTATAATTTTTCCTAGGATAAAATTTTGCTTCCCTTTCGTACATGATCATAGAATATAGTATATGTATAAGCGTTTTGTTATTATTCCTTACTAACAGACCTAAACCATAATTTTAACTGTTTTCTTGTTTGTTTCGTATAGATATCGTCTTTTTTTTAATTTTTCTATAAATTTAAAAGGCCTGTCACCTAGTAACATTGGAAATTCAAAACCGTGACTAATTAGTGGCTGGCGTTCGTAATATCTATAAGTTACATATAATTAATCTGATAAACGAAAATTATTTTACGCATGTTAAATAGAAGAGCATGAAAAAAGTGCGACGTTGTTAAGGGATAGTCAAATAATTTTACACCTTGTGTCACGCATAATGTACACTCGCGAATCATTCGTAATGAGAATTATTTCAAAAACGCTGGAACATAATTTGTACACGCATATACTGTATATTCGAAACCTTGGTTTCATTATGGCTTTGCAATAAATTGTTTTTTTCTGTCAAGATAAGTAACTAAATGATGGTGTAGTCTATTTAGTCACTGTTTTAAAAATAACCCATGTAATCTACTTACAAATGAATATTATGCTTCTAAATAAAATGCTGTTTTTTCATTATCCTTTTTACACAACGTTATTATGTACAAAGAATCATTATCTCTGATAATTTTCTCAATTTTCTTTCTTCTTTTATTTGTTTTTAATTATAAATCTATTACTTAAAAATGATTATTATTTTAATTACCTCAACGGGGGGAGAAAAAACAAACTACGGTAGATATACTTCGGCCTACATGAAATAAAAGTATATATTTACAATACCTATATATTTATTATTGTTATTATTATTATTATTATTATTATTCATTTTTTACAATTTCCTTTCCAATATGCCAGAACTTAGCTCTTTACCTTTATCGTAGCAAAAATCTGTTTTCCTTGTTTTGTACGACGTATAATATAACTAATAATTAAATGATTATTCTGATTCCTAAGCTTGTTTTAAATATATTACTACCAATCACTGGACAATGGTTGTCAATGTCTATAAAAACTGCGATTACAGTTTTAACTACAAAACTAAACCCCTGCCAATTCCTTGTACAATAGGAATTCATTGATGACGTACTATGCTTAAGAAAAAAATATCCATACATATAAAACTTTGAAATTGATTTGTATACTACTGTAATTGAAATTTACAAGCAAAGGTATAAACACCCTAGCGGTTCAGTAAATGAATTTGTTCAATTCGACTCCCTTGCTTTGTAGAAAAAAAACAAAGAAAAAAATATTCATTTATGCTGTACAACAGTGCTGTGTACTTACATAAGATCATGCATATTCCATTTCGTAAAATTCGAAATATGAAAATGAATGTATAACAATTATTTAAACGCAATCGATGATTGAACTTCGTTACTTCACAATATATTATTTCTTCTTGATACTTACAGTAAAACTTTATGTTTTATGGAAAAAAAAAAAAAAACTGAATACGGCAGACTTGCAGCGCTAATTATAAGTATATAATTGCTTTCATTTAGGTAAATGTCTTCAGGTTACAGTCAATATACTTTACATTGTCCTGTGTCTCACCTGTTTCTGGATTGGACATCTTTAAAACATGATTATAGCATTAGGTATAGTTATCTAGATCAACGAGAAGTAACATTAGTGTTTTCAAATGAAAAGTGAAATGCGCAAAAAAATAAAATAAAATAAAAATAAATAAAAATAAACAATACCTCTGTGAGGGCGGGCATTTTAAATTTACCTGTTTTCCAGTGACCGAATTATTCTTATAATAAAAATTCTTCTATCTATTATTAATAGCTGATTTGTTGTCCACATTCCAATAATATTACAAACAAAATCACTTTGTTGCTGTTGTATATTTAGAATTATAGATGTGTAAAAAAGTCTAGTAAAGTTATAAATGAGAATACACAGTAACAGCTGCCATTACGTGATTTATTGAACCCTCTATATTTAACTAACCAGTGTTTTCTATCAGCAGATTAACATTTTTACACAAACTTTTGGGACTGGTCACTAGAAAACATGTCAACGTCTTTCTGTCCTTCACGAAATGATAGACAATATGGGTAGAAAAACAATATTACGGAACGTTTCAGTCGAGTTCAGATGGATAAAACGAGATTTTCGAACAACTGCTTTATTCCAATCAAATTTTCAAATAATGCTTTCCTCATATAGCAGATACCTACTTCGAAATAATTTGGAATACTTATCACATTAGAAACCATCTGCGACTACAAGAGGCATCGCTAAATAAATCCTCACACCTCGGCCGTCTGTGATTTGAATTTTTTTTCCTGTAATAGAATTGGGTTATGTGAAATATTAACTCAAGACCCATTGAAACACATTCCAGTTTGAAACTTATACCATTTAAATTGAAGTGCTGTAAGTTGTTACGAAAATAATACACAAGGAGATAGCAATGAATCGCAGATATATACCAAAAACAAATGTATACTTAAATTTCAGATTATGATTACGCAAAATCGCTGATTTAGGCAGAAAATAAAAAAAAAAAAAATTATTTTACATCACTTGGGCTTTACAGCCTTCGGGTCTGCCTTCATGCTTTGTAACATAATCCAGATTTGCGGAATAACTTATTACTTATCACGCTATATCAAGCAAACGATGATAAAGTTCAAATATTAAAGTCAACCGTTTCGCACAGAGTTTCAGTAAAATATACATAATTACTCGAGAGACAGGAAAAATTTCTATTAGAGGTAAATAGATGTTACTAATATAAACGTGACAACTCGTTGTCCACGTACCATTCCTTTTCTAACATCTTTCCGGCATCCGTTTTTTCGCATACACAATTTCTACTTTATAAACGTGGTTAAAACGTTTTATAGTCCTTATATTTTAACGATGTTACACAATTTTTTCCCTGTTTACCGACCCACCAAAGTTTCACGTAACTCGATGTAGGTTGCATTTGGGTATGTACTGATTCGTGTCGAGAAGCCAGCCCTTGGTGAGAGCACAGGGGTAGTGAGTTACGCTACGGCAACCTCGCTTCACACAGCCGATGTTGGCCCCAGTAAAACCGCACGAATCGCAAACCGATTTCGCAGCATCCCAGACAGCTTCTTGAAGTCCCGTAACTCGTCCGCCTGAACATGATTAAAAATTAAAAACTTCCAAAACAGGTTCTTTACATATAAATGCTAAAGAAGAGTTGTCCTTTATTTCAAACTTAATTACTACCAAAGTGGTACGTTATTGTTTATGAATAATATATCGATATTCAGAAACCTGACCCACCTGCCATATAAACACCCGCAGCCCAGACTGCACATTGTTCGTGAAGCCATACTTCCCACCGTTGTTCCTCTCCAGGAAGCTGCGTCATTCCCGTCAACATCGTATTAATTCCTCCCTCGATGGAATTTCTTTTTTTTTTACCCATTTTAGCTGCAAATTGATCAGCCAATCCTGCATGTCTTAAACTCCTCTTATTTTTTCCACCCTTTTTTTGTTCCGTAGTTATTTCCTGTTCGTCAGCGGACATCACCCCGTCCTCGAGCCGTTCTTTTCCTATCAAATAGGGGCCAAACAAATCGCTCAAAACGCCGGCAGGAACCTGTAATCAATATCGGATATGTTTATTCAATTGTCATTTATTACACTTGTCTTCATTTTTTAGTTTAGTAATACAAACCATGTAGGTTCCAGCAGCGATGTGAGGACCTGATAAATTTGGGTGTGGCCTTGCCGGATCGCCAGGAACAACAGAATGTGGTCCTTGCTTACAGAAGACGCAAACCCACGTTGAATCTGTGGTATGAGCGTCGTACCGAGAAGATAGGGTTGAACTGAATAGACCAGCTCTGCTCACTTTTCCTGTTGAGTAAAATAATACATACACAATACCACATTTAGGATTCAAACCCACTTTTTGTTTTTGCTACAATCACGTAAAACCATCATTCTTACCACGGTAATCAAGATCATTTTGATGGCTCAGCCTCTTGCTACGTCCAGTATTACCATTTCCCACACTTTTCCGTTTTTCTTTACTCTTCTCCTCCTCCTCTTCCCGTGGGGCGTTAACCACTTGAACACTCAAAGGACTGTCCCTTGGTCCCTCGACATGAACCACAGGTCCGCGGGACCTGATGGAACTTGCATTGGAGCCGGAGTCATAGGCCATTTCTCTAAGTCCATCGACTTTTGTCGTCTTCTTGGTTTTCTTCGATATATCTTGTTTTTTAGCATTTTTAGACGCCCGTTTCTTCTTAGTTTCTTTTTGCGGTAAATCGCCAATATCGCTGCCAAATATTGCATCTGCGGATCTTGATATTTTTCTCTTACCACCTCTGCCTTTACCTTTTTTTGTCTTTTTCGGCGACGGTTTAGTTTCTACCGTTGATGTAACATCCATTGCTTTAGTGTCTTGAGCCTCCATTTCGTTTTCCGTAATGTCAACGTTTACCACGTTTTCTTTCTCCGTATTCATGGACTCGACTTTCGGCAAATCCTCTTTCGATTCTGCATCAGTTTCCACAATACCAGCAAACATTTTTTCCAACTCAGATTCGACCTCGTTGAACGGGTTCGCATTGGCAATACCCTTCGGGCTTGTAACCTTGGAAAATTCCGTCGCATCGTCACTGGATTTTCTTCTTGCTCTTTGATTATTCGCAGGTACATTAGACGCTGGTCCTTCACTGCTTCTCCGCCTTCTGATAGGCTGATTTTCTTCTATCCTTTCCTCTTGCTTTGGAATTGGTAGAGAGTTTGCTTTTTCCGGTATTGGTTCGCACATTCTTGGCACGGACGGTTCGGTCGGTTCAAGTTCCATATCTTCGACCTCAGTTTTTGAATCTTTACTTAACCTGACAGGTTTTTCTAATTTTCTTTTCCTACGTTGTTTACCGTTGTCATTAGAATCGTCGTTACTAAACGACGGTGATATTACTTCATCCTCTCTACTTGGCGATTTGGATTTTTGACGTTCAGGCGACATGCTCTTTATGCTACACGCGTCCTTCTCTTCAATCGGAGTTACAATAACCGAGCCAATGTTCTCCATACAGCCTAATTTCTTGTTACCTCCCTCCAATTTTTCCAGCAACGAATCAACCCCCTTTTTACCACGTTTAAGAGGATGTTTTGGTGACCGTACGCTACATTCTTCCACCTTTCTGTCCATCTCATTCGTTTCTCTCCTTGGACTGTCCGTCACGTCCCTATGTTCTGCCGTTTTTGATGTTAAATTAACAATAACAGGTAATATACTTCGAGGTCCTTGCGCAATTACGCTCAACGAATCTTTGGACTTTAATACTTCATGATCCTTCTTCTCTGTCGATACCCTTTCGATGGTTACACTAGGTGGCAAGTTCATCATTTTTTGAGCAAAGTTATCCATATTCAGGTCTTTAACTTTGTCATGAAGATTGGCAACACCCTTCAAATTGCTTTCAAAGTTTTTCACTGTAATTTTAGGCGTTGTTATTTCCTTTGTAGACAAGGAAACAGGTTCACTGATAGAATTTGGTGTCGGAACTGAAGAGCTGATACCGCTGTCAGATGAGGTTTCTCCGTTCAAAGGTATCGGTGGTGATATGATGTTACCGTTTCTACTGCTCTTATCAACACTTCTGGCCGTCAAACTGATCGGTATATCTTGAGGTATCCTTGAATAATTTTCAGCAATATCTGACGTTGCCGACAGATCCAGTGTACTCTGACTGCCAGGTGAATTCCTGTACTGGTTTTGGTTCTGACGATTGTCGACCAACATTTGTAAGCTAAACAAAGGACTTCCAGATGCGCTCGAGGGCGTTACAGGTTTAGAAGGTACTGTTGGTGTATGCCAAGTTGGCGGCGCTTGTGTGTGGGCTAGTTGCGGAGTCAATTGAGATGCCAAATGCGACGCTCGTGTCATTGATGGATGTGTGTAAAATCCAGGAGCATTCAAAGCCGCGCCAGGCAATGCCGTCGGATGCATATTCAGCCCTGAAATTATAGAATTCCATTGTTAAATGCTCTTGTATTAGCCTCACAATGTCTGACTAATAGCGTTTGAAGTCTTACCTTGTCCCTGTGCCATGGTTAGATGATTCCAGACAGTTTGAGGTGGTGGTGTGCCCACGGGGGGTCGACTATGTCCTGGATACTGTCCAGACATGTTGAAATCGTTGATTTAGTTGGAGGATCAAATTTTAGTTTTGCCAAGTCGTGTGTTTCAATAATTATCTTCACTTCCTCGTTTACAAATTGATCATTTATGTTTTTACACGTTTTTATACCACGAACTGAAGATGCTGTTGAGTGATTCAAATGTTTCGGTTTAAAATTTAGAACTGTTAAATAGTTATCTACAATTACGGTGCAATAACTTATGCTTTCGCTAATTAAATTTCTTCAAGAAATAATTATTTTACCACTATGCTCGCTTTCAACGTTGGAATGTCCTTTTGAATCACGTCAAATTCTATCCGATGAACAATATACACCGTAAATATTCTGTTTTTACTGATTTTCAGTACAGTCAACCTCTTTCAATAACAGTGTACACAGAAACAAAACCCGGCACTGTTTATAGCGAAAAGATTTTTATTATACATGAACATAAAATATAAGAAATTTGGTACTGTTTTGGTGTTTATGGTTTCGCAGTGTACTTTCATTTATCATAAACACAACTTCTTTCTTCTACAGGATTTATCAAGGGAATTTTGACATCTGTAAATTTGTTTTAATAGTTAAAAGAAAAAGTTATGAAAACTTTCGTACCACAGTTTCATAAATGTTATTTTTCGATTGATTAATTAATCGAATTAATGTTTATCGCGGTCATGAATTATCTCAAACTTTAATCGGTTTCCTTTTAATGATTAAAATAATTATTTACAAATCTTTTCTGCTTTATTACACAATTGATAAAACAAAGCGACAGAAACCAGTTATTTACTCGTTATGTTTAAGAGTTATTAAATATCGAGCGTGTATCGATTTTAGTCAGATCAATAACGGCACTTCATGTAAAAAATTACTTCGGACTAAAAGATTCGAAAAAGTATTACACTCAATTGTGATGCAAGGTGAAATCAGTTACCCGCTTCACTTCCTGTTTAACACAACTTAATTGGTTTTTAAAGTCTGTCTGTGAACAAGGAATGGAGTCGTATCACTTTTAAACTAAAACAATTATTGGCATCAATAAATTAAACGTTATTTGATGACCTTTAATTATATCGTCATCGTCTTTGAGCGCAACTTATTTGAAAAAAAAAAAAAAAAACTTTGCACGCTAATAGGCGCTACCAACCAACGATGTTGGTAGCCCTGTGACCCACAATTGGTCGAGCTTTCCCATTGTGATCCAATTCCCAGAATTTGCAACCCTGTAACGAGTAAAAAGAAATTGATCATTGTTCATTGCATCCAAAAATATGCCAAAAATGAAGAAAATCGAGCAAGCTGGTCACTTCGGTAGAAATGAAAATACTAGAAAAAGTTGAGCAAAAAATGGATAAAAAATGATCTGTTAAAACAATGTTTGATACAATATACGTCATACGATTATGTAGAAAGAAAATCATTGAATTCTTCATATTTAGTGAGCAAGAACCAATTCTAGGATTAATTAATCATTCTGAGTGTGATAAACTTATGAAATTGTCGACAGTGTTTTTATCACTGCTTAACGCTCAATTAAATTTATACTACATGCAATTGTCAGTTTCAAATAACAATGAAGTTTTGTGCTGATCCTTACCATTACTGGGAGCAACATGCTTATTATTCCTAATATTTAAATCATGGCAAGTGTCTGTGCTGTTCGATTACGTTCACTTCTGAAACTTATTAATGTTCCAAGATTTCGACCAGCTGTTCTTGAGTTTTTCGAAGAATCTCTATAGCCAGGAAAATTGTTTCAAGTTTCACGTCACATGTAGAGTGGTTCACTTCATCTGTGGCTCTTCTAGATTTCCTAAACAACGAAAGGTTATTTTTTATTTATTTATTTTTTTTCTTTGTCTTCTCACTTATGAGTTACCTCCATGAATAATATATATTTAGAAAACAGATTCGTTCAGGAGAGATTCAAAGCGATAAAAAGAGTCATCAATGCCTGTGAAACCATTTACAGCCGGTAATAAGTTTCGTACGCTTGAGGGCAATAAAATAGAATAAAATAAGAATGAAAAAAAAGTTAGGTGAGGTAATCCGCCACACGTTTAAATGTGTGCATGTATTACCATTTGAGCGACGTTCACTGACATTGACGATGATAATAATACAGAATGTGAAATTCATTTTAGCTGTGACCACGAGGCTAATGATAAATTTTCCGAGTACAGCAGCATGGCGTAGCAGTAAGGGGAAATTTTCAAAAAAACATCACTTCGCCACTCCTGTATGATAAATAAATTCATTAGATATTCAATAGATAGTCTGGCACGTTTTATTACGAATATTTTATTTAAACTTTCAGAATCGATTTCAGCCGAGTGCGAGGCGAAAGTTTATACCTTATTTTCTAATTCAATTTGAATTGTTAAAAATACGACTTAATCACTGACTTTAATACGTTCATAGAAACGAATTAACTTGGGAATCGCGGATCTGTGATTTAACCGAAAGAGTAAACAAATCGTGAAATTTTCACCGTAGTTTCGCGTACATACGTGCGTGATGGAGATTGAAGAGTTAAAAATCAAAATAACACTTCCGTATTGCAGCGTAACAAGGAAAAACGCGTAAGTAGGAATGGGATAAAGGCAAATGATTGAGCATCTGTGGGAAAGAGAGAGAGAGAGAGAGAGAGAGAGAAAGAGACGGAGAGAGAGAGAGAAAGAGAGAGAGAAGAGAGGGGGGAGGGAGAGAGAGAGAGAGAGCAAGAAAAAAAACCTCTTCGCGATAGAAAAATAATAGACGCAATTGGCGAACAACTGTTACGTCTCTTTACAGTGGAATTCTAACGGTTTATAAATCCAGTGGACGGAGTAGAGCGTATGCAACTGTAATATTGCATTATAATAAATAAATGAAATGATTGTTACGAGGGCCGCGTCGATATAAGTATTATAACTAGTTGCTTGCTTACACCTGACAAACTATTTCGAATGTGTATAAACGCGATGTAGTGGTGTAAGGCAGGTACTACCAGGTGTGGAGTTGATTCGCTGATTGTAAGTACGTGCAAAGTGTATATTCTGACGTTGTAATATCGAGGCGAGGCAAGGCGAAGCAAAGTTTACGAACAATGACGAAATATCAAATCGGTTTCCTCTAGAGATTTTTTTTCCGACGTTTTGAATACGGTGAGAAAAGTTAAACGCTGCTGCTGCTGCTGCTGATGTTGCTGCTGCTGCCGGCACGCATGCATCACTCCAACACCAACACCCCGACATGGTGCCTTTCTTTGCGTAAATCGATGCCACATTTTATTTCACAAGATTTATCGTTTAACCCTCGGCATTCGGCGCACATCACTATCACCAAAACTTGGTTTATCGATAAACGGATCGTGGACGATATTACCGATTACCTACCTAGCTTACGCGGCCCGTGCGAGGCATGCAATTTACGATTTTTGGCCAAAAAATCGTCGAGACATCAACCAAACCAGGATTTAACAATGGTGGCCGCTACCGAGCCGCAAGCAATGCTGACACCTTGCGGAGGCGGCGTCAACTAACATCAACCTCTTCATCTTTCTGCACAGCGAACAACGCACACTCACCCCAAACACTAAAGTACGCTTGCAATCAGCTGTGCCGCCGAAGTTTGTACAGACTTGATTTTTCATCGACGGCAGGAAGGATATTGCCGATTTTCACTCCCTCTCAAGCCCTTCGAATCGAACAATTTTCTTTCAGATGCTTGTCCCTCGACATTGTTGAATGAAATTTTATCGACGGACAAATCTTGATAGGACTGCACCATATAAACTCGACTTGCAAACACTGTAATCACACGTATACACACGTATGGTATCCACATACGCATGTGTAAACAGCTGTAATTACGTGATCAGTTGAATCCACTTCCTCGAATTTTTATTCCTCCTACAGCCTCGATTTCCTTGGCTAAATTAATTTTCGAATTTAATCGAACGATGCGACCGTTTAAATGTACCCAAACCAATGATCGATTCTCCTGAAAGTTTGCGGACTGTTCGTCGAGTTTCGTTATAATAAATCGTATATACCTACCTTGCCTAGTTTTCATTCCGTGGGCACATCGTCGCTGTGCGTATTACGTTATATTGTCGTATCAAGGTGGAAGGTGTGTTTTATTCGATCGTTCAATATGGATATTTTACACTCAAATTCTGTCACCGTACAACGAGCTAGGCAACAAATAAAAATAAGCGTTTCTGCATTATTATGTATAATTCCGTGTGATTATCCATCAATCAGGCCAACCATTCCAGACTGTAGAGAAAAATGTAGGGAAAATTTGATTCAAATTTTCTAAGCAATATTTCCGTCGCTTGACGCAATTCTTGAATGGTCATGGAAAGCCGTCATATCGGAAATATTATACACGTACGTATTAAAAGATAAATCATACAGCAACGTTATGATTCTACATTTGTTTGGAGTGATTTATAATGCTTCGACTACTTTTTAAACCAGAGTTCACTAATCCCGTTTATCTACGAATTCAATACATTATCGATTTCAAATCAATTAGCCGATGATACGGTTTGCATTATAATATTATACAATTTCGATGTTAAATTTTATACAGTAAGCTCGCTGGAACTTTATTCATGTACAACAATGTGTGTTAAATTAAACGAACGATTCAATTATCTCAACACAAATGTGCAAATACAACTCTCGAGTACACACTGCGTTATACAAACAGTAATATACTGTGTTAGTACAGTTGTTACATTACAGTAACCACCGCACTAATAACAGTTGTTTCAGAAAAACTTTGCTACTTTTTTGTACATTTCATGCCATCATTTTTTACTGAAACTGTAGGATATACCTACGTAATAAAAATTTCCCGTAATTCCACATTATTTCTCGATTGAGTAATAAACGATATTTTTTCCTCATCGTAATCGCTTCGTATGAATTACTATAACGATCTTGCTTTGCTTAATTCAAAGATTTGTTTATCGATAAACTACGAAACTACGATCGCTCTAATTTTTATTGCTACTCTGTTCCGTAATTACGACGTATGTACACTTTACGCCCTGACCGTAAGAAAATGCAACCCGTATTGCACCACTGCTGTACCATTAATTGGGGAGACCTGTGTTTTCGATGAAATTATACAATTCATGCGAAATTTTTTCATCGATACTTCAATCATTAACAATGAATCGGTCCGACGTTCAAATTTAAAAATCGAACGTTACCTTGAAATTTGTATCGATCTAAATGTTTCTCCCGGGTGAAAGAATAATACGCTAGTATTACTGAAAATGTATTCATTAGAATCAATCCAACAGGGCAAATGAAATTTCTTCGAAAATCATTACGGAAATTTTTATCCATGGGCTCTTTCGCTCCTGGCTACATGACTGTTCATTAATATAACTACTATGCGCATGTTATGAAAGCGTGAACTATATGTATATTACGCCACTGCGTTATTACGCCATACAAACGCGGGAGAAATACTCGCATCGGACATGAGATGCAGGAATATGTTATCGGTTATCAACTTGTCGTAGTATTATCGTGATAACATCAGCGTCAATGAAGTTAATCGCTAGTTTCGGGTTCTCGATAATCGGTGGAACGGTCGTCTTTTGTCGTTTCTCTTTTCAAAATGAGCGATTGTTTTACGTTCGAATGACAATAACGTCGTCTGCTAGTTTGACAACTGCGCGCGGCTGATGCGCAGTGGTGTGGAAACATGGCACCCAAAGAAACGTCAATTTCATGGTCATTGATACGGAAATGAGTAAAATATCAATGACAGTAAGGGGCTTCGATGGTGAATATGGATTCACCGAGTACAAAGGCGCCGGAGGTTTACACGAAGCCTAAAAAATGGATGTCACGGTCAGAGTCTGTTGAAAATCAAGCCAATTAAACACCTCGCAGAGTCACATATACACAACGTTATTGTATTATGGATCGTTCGGATGCTCACGACGCGCAGTCGAATCCCCCGAACATCAGCACAGAAATATCGCCGAAATCTAAACAGAAGAAAAAATCACTATGCCGAATGTTGATGAACAAGAAGACGAGGGTCGGGTGCCTGGAGGTTTCTTACAGGGACAAAGGCGGCGAAGGCGATTCGAACAAGAACTCAAAGACCGAACTCTCGCATCACGGTTCTCATACAAGTACCAAGTTATCGTTATGCTGCGCTATGACAGAACGCAGTAGAACACCGCCGCAAAGTTTGACCGTCAGTCGATTGTCTCCAGCCACGCTCAGTTGCGCCTCCGTCAAGTCCGAACTCGCCTATACAGCTGCAAATTGCCAGGTCGAGGCCTTTGTAGAGAAGTCCAAGACTCCGCCACCTGCCGCCACTCCAAACCCAAATCACGACGGACATCTACTGCATAAAAACGAAGCATGCACAGCCAAGGAATCGTACGTCGCTGGTAAATCATCAATCATTTCCCAGTCGTGTCTGTTATCTGCACGATAGTCTCTAGCGTACCTTTGGACCGATATCAAATAGTTTATCACGCAACCTTGGTTTGCACAATCTTCTATCCTTGACTTGCGATTCTGGTCACTTGACCTCTAATTGTCACCGCCTACTGCACCGCTTTGCAAAAAAATTGGAACATTTTTTCTGTTCAAAAAGCTCATTTCGGGTTCGTACACGCAGGGAAAACCTGGGAAACAGGGAAAACTCAGAGAATTTCTTACAGCAGGGAAAAGTCAGGAAATTTCGACTTTTTGAATTAAGACTGGAATTTTTAGTCTGTCGAAGAGTTAAACTTGTTCTTATACAAAGTGCTATCGATTTTGAGAAAAAAAAATTGTACTTATGAGTTTGTTTCGTGCCACCACTTCATAGATTCTATGTATATTACTGAATACCAAACCTTCTTTTGTTTTTTTCTTTTGGAAAATCGCAGGCTGTTTTTTGTAAATTGATAGTCAGATAGTAAGATATTTACTAGGTAATACTGAAGGTATTAGTATTAATTTATAAAAAAATTGTCGTAATTCAGCAGTATGTTTCTTTAAAAGATATTGGAAACATGCTATTTCAGGCTGGAATACCTGAAAAACTTGGGAACTTCAGATTTCAAAAAGCGTACGGACCCTGTCACTTAATTTCCATCTACTCTGTTATTTTTAAAACTTCCTTCTCCTTTGTAACGTTGTGGTTATACCTGTTGCTCATTTGTGTGTAATCTTACGATAAGTTATTTCAACACTTTTACTTAGATAGATATAAAAGGCTTGTGACATATCTGTCACTGACTTGTACAATATTTCCAATTACGTTTACAAAAGAGCAATACCTTTTATTAATAACAGAAGATTCGATCCCCTGGATATTAATATTCAGAATAAAATAATAAATACACACAGAAACGGATACAAAAAGAAGCTAGTTGTATGTAACGAAAAAAAATTAGGCAAACCTGCCTACGTAATATTTGGCAAAGTAAGTTCTCGAAATTTACTCAAAAAATTAGTATTACTTTATTTTTCATTATAATATGTAAGATTGAAAAAGGAGCTAAAAAAAAATTAAATAAAAATAGGAGGAAACGTAAATAATATTATAGTTAGCACTTCCCAATTAGCAAATATCAGGCAAACTAAAACAGATCATTTAAGTTGAAATTTACGCGATAATGAAAGAAATTAGAACTCGTGATACATTAAATAAAATGACTGGTAAAACTCGAATTAATGAAAAAATGTTTGGAACAAGGGGGAGGAACCATCCAGTCAATATTTGGCTGAATGGAAGTTTTCATTACACGTACCTTACATAGAATGTTCCCTGGTAGCTCCCCTCTTTTGCACTTAGGAGGGGGAGTGGTTTTCCGTGTCTATATACAGTTATACAGTTATCTGTGTGGTGGAGTGTGAATGTGTTGGGTACATCCATACATCAGGACTGGTCTGTTCAGTATTGAGCATTCCACGCCGGTTTAGTGTGCAGCTATCTTCTTTGGGGAGTGGATATCTTTTGTGGAGAGCAGTGCAGTGTTGAAAACCTGAGTATGGTAAATTGCGTTTAATACGTGAATGTGTCGAAATGTCTAGCTTGAACAAAGTGTGCAGAAAAGAGTCATTCCTAGACAGATTTACTGGATTATTTAAAAAGAAAAAAAAGCATAAATCTACCAGCCGGTCCCCGAGTCAAGGCCAAACAAACAGCGAGGCACTGGAAGAGGGACGGTACACACAGGGAACGTCTAACAGTTCCGAGCATGGAGATGAGAAAAAAAAGGTGATCACTTATGCAGCAACAAGTAGTTCTGAAACGTCAAACTTGTCGTCCAGTATTGATCCGACTAATGTGTTTACCGCCTTCCCAAATAGTGGGGAAAATAACAAGCCGGTTACACATCAGGCTAGTACAAGTCGAGCGAATGGTACAGTCGATGGGAAAGATTCCAATCAGAGTAATGAGAAGCAGGCGAGTTCGCACTCTAAATCTGACGTTTCAAAATTGAAGAATGGATCGAAAAATAATTCTTTTGAAGAATCGAGGCTCGTCGAGGCCATTAATAATGATTCACGGATTACAAAATTGATTATCAACAATACTGATAGCAAAATATTAATCAATCATCTTGATGACAGTTCGAAAGGAAATAATTTCAACACTGCACCTGCCGAGACAAAAGAATCGAAGGATGAAAAAGTATCGTCTGAAATTATGAAAAGAAAATGGTTCAATAACGAGAATGTCGATGTCGTAACGCAACAAAGTCAAGTTGCGGTAAAGTCGGAAAAACTAGAGAGGAAGGAAGAAGAAATCTCGCAAATCCAAACTGAAATTCAGCAATTGAATATAAAAGACGTTACTGCTCTCCCAGAACCTTCACTCCCGAAAGATAAATTGATTCAACTGAAATTACATGACGGAGAATTCCTTAGAGAAGAAACGGTTTTGCTAATTGAAGTAGAAAAAAATGCTCGAGATCCAGAAAACTATTATTTCACAACTGGGAAATACGCGTCATACTTTCTTTTAGCAATAGAAAGACAGTATTACGATCCTTCCCAAGTGTACAGCATGGTTCGTTATCACAACGATGAAGATTCGGATGATTCTGATTGGGAAGGTTCTGAATTTTTGAAATTTACAATTATATCTACAATCGAAATTTTGCACAATTTGTGAACAGTTTTAAACCTGTCATTTGAACGGCTTTCAATGAAGGAGGGAAGCTCATTATTCGTGGCAGAAGTTAGAAAAAATAGAAAGGAATTGACAACGATTTCGACTCTACGATTAATAATAGCCAGCGGGAAGATTTGACCTTGATCATAGCTTACGCTAGGAATAGCTTCGCTGTAGCCCCGCCTTTTTTTAATCGAGGTACTTAATTTGCAAAGGTCAAGGACAATGTTCTTTTCAAAGAAGAACACTTGTCATGTTACGAATCATTCTCTGGTAAAACGGGATTAAAGTAGAGGTCTTGCAAGTTTTATGAATAAATTACATTTATACTCATGACAATCACTTCACATGCAATAACTGACATGTATATTTACACACACCGACACATGTACATTTCACAATACATGCCCGTGTACAGTTTTCCACAATTCCGAATGATTGCGAAACTTAATTCCTTTCAATTGCTTTCAATTTTCTCCTATTACCCATGACCGCATGCCAGGCTATCGTTCTAACAATTTACAACACGTTAGTCATTGGTCTAGAAATAAGAATAGGTGTATATTTATTCCCGGCGTGGGCAAGTTTTTTTTCCAATACCTTGACCCAAGATGCTACATAGGATCGTAACTTACGCTGACGTCAATGTAACCAATTTTGTTTCACGTTTATTATGATAATGAGGAATGCGATTGTGACTCCAGAAATCGAATATCCACAGCACAGCACAAGCTATACACTGTTTGTTTTTCTTTTGCTTTTTTCTTTCATACTTTTCAACTACCTAAGGCCAGAGTTACGTTATAGTTGTACTGTAGCTGTTTTACTGTTCGGTGTGAAACGATACTCCAATGCATGTTATCAATCGATATCTACATGTAAATACCACAATTTAATGAATAATCAATGTTTCCTCCCTCCCAAAAAAAAACCAAAAAAAAAAAAAATAGGTGGAAATTCGTCACCCGAATCTACCTCTCCCAACATACAAGGTAGTATGAGACGCCGTTTGTTACATCGACGATCAGCTGATAACTTGATAGTAAACTCGCCAACAAATTCAATGAGGCACTCTAGCCCAGAATCGGTAAAAAGTGCTCCGATACAACTCAAGCCAAGATCAACATCGCACGATACCTTGTCAAAGAGGAAAGATAAACAAGGAAATCAAGCAGATGGAGTTTCTATGGACAGTCTTGCAAAGCAGTCGCTACTTGCTGCCCAAGTTCTCAATCTTATACCAGCTCAGAAAGCAAGAGACAGGTATGCGTTTGAAGAATAAATTGATTGGTGGATAAACAATTTTTTCACGTCTATTGCGAAAGTACTGACTCAATCGAATCTTATCGAAATTTTCAGAAACTTTCTTCACGGGCGAGTCGCAGCTAATTCTTTGTTAGGTCCAGTCGAATTGGAGAAAGTTCTCCCAAACAGGGAGATAAAAATATTCGTTGGTACGTGGAACATGAATGGACAATCTCCGCCTAAAGAACTTAATGACTTTATGTTACCATCCTGTATGGAAACGATTCCTGAAATGCTGGCTATCGGAACACAAGAATCTTGTTCTGAACGGACCGAGTGGGAGGCAGCTTTGCAAGAAACTCTGGGTCCCTCACACGTTTTGCTAACAAGTACTGGGCTTGGAACGTTACATTTGGCATTGTTTGTAAGAAGAGATCTTATATGGTTTTGCTCCGTTCCGGAGGACTCTTACTTTTCAACCAGACCAGGCACTGCGTTCAGAACTAAGGGAGCTGTGGCCTTAGCCATAATGCTATTTGGAACGAGTTTTTTATTTGTTACTGCTCACTTGACGGCGCACCAAGACAAAGTAAAAGAAAGAATAAACGATATTAAAAGAATTGTAAGAAATTTGGATCTGCCGAAAGATTTACCGACAAGAAAACACAGCAAAGGTAAGTCCAAAGCGATTGAAAGTATCCTTATTGACTCATATTTCCATTCCTTTGTAATTTATTTCTGTTAACAGATTTCACATCATATAAAATATATTATAATAGATTGACTGTAAAAAATATTACAGATGTGACGCAAAATTTCGATTGCGTTTTTTGGTGCGGGGATTTAAACTTTCGTTTGGCTCAACCGCGAGAAGAGGTAATTCAATGGATCACAGACACCCGATTTCCGCAAGAAACTCCAATAAATTTACACGCCGACCAATTGTGTACAATTCTGAAAGAAGGATCCGTTCTTAACGGTTTTAAAGAAGGTGCGATAATGTTTCCGCCGACATTTAAATATGATCCAGGAACCCAAAACTTTGATTCAAGCAACAAGCAGCGTATTCCTGCCTACACAGACCGAATTCTTTTCAAAGGAAAAGACCATAATCGAGACCACGTACAAAGAGTTAATGAGAGCACAAATTCGTACAAAGATGGTACCTTAGAATGCCTAATATACGATTCTGTACCTAGTATTTGCACATCTGATCACAAACCTGTTTGGGGAGTTTATAAAACGATACTTCGACCAGGAATAGATACGTGAGTACAGTTACCTTTACATTTTGTATTCCGAACAGCGATGCTTTGTTACGCCATCTAATCCTCAAGTTTTGAAGGTGTGTTTTGAATATAGATGACCCCTTTAGTAACTTACTCTCATGTTCATCCAACCCCACTAAATCTGTCAATCAAATTTAATAATCATGTTTAATAATTATCAATTCAATAAACATTGTTACATCGTTGCTCTAGCTTCAAAGTGTCTGCAGAATTACACCACAAATAAAAATTAACAACTTAATCATCACTGTAACAATGTCATTGAGATACTAATAATCATCCGTATTATATCTGTTCTTTTAGTATTCCGTTGGCAGCTGGATTGTTCAACCGAGAGATTTATTTGGAAGGTATAAAGAGGCGAGCAGCCGCAATGGATGATTCCCCCGGAACATCAAGGGTTTGTTCAATTCAATGATAAACTAATTTCAGGTTTGACTACTAGGATGAACCAAGGAACAATGATGGAATAATGAAATATTCGTTAGAGATACGTTAAAAAATATATTTTCTGCTTATTGAAGGACGGGAAAAAGTCAACATTTTTATTTTAATTCTTCGGATACATTTCATTAGTCAATTGCTCGATAACTCTTGAAAGGGAGTTTAGGCTTTGTAAGATAAGCTGTTACTGAATAGACGTATTATTTTATCTATATATTGTTCGACAGCGTCACAGCTTTGTCTTGCATCTATTTTTCTAATTTATTTAAAATGGATAAAGAACATCTAGTCAATTTACAATTAATAGATTGTATTGTTGTTTTGAATAATCAGTATTTTTCGAAGGTATTATTCGGCCATTTTTACACTGGAGCAAATCTGCCATAAACACAGTGTAACGTGTTTAACACGAAATGTTTTAGTTTTCTGAGGGAATTTTGCGCTAGGTCATTTTTTTTTAATCCCTGCGTAATTTTCTTAGTATGTAGATTAAACTGTGTCTTGGTTCTCTAGATATATTACACGGGTGATTTACTCCGATAGATCTTTACATATAAGAAATTCATTTACGATTTTTTAAATTTTACTGCACTCATTGACAATGGCGCAAATTGATTACTAACCATGATATTAAAGGTTGAATGAAATTCGTCGATGATTGTTTATTTCTCGGACATGAGTTCTAAAACTAAACGGAGTGAAAGAGAGAGTATCAATATTTAATTATAATATAGTGTTCACGTACGAACTGCACAAAGACAAACAATAAGACAAAAGTGCTCGTACTACTGCTGAATTTTATTATATACACGTATGAATATATATTCTAATACTGGAAGAATAAGTTCCTATCTGTTAAGTTACCTCGAAATAGAAATGATCGACCCAAACGGCCATATGTGTGTGCAGAACTTTATCACAGCTAAAATATTTAAAACACATACGTGCAAGTGGCAAAGGAGAAATATTCTCAACAATTTGTATGAAAAGGCCAAATTTTCTGTTATCCCAATCCAGGTGACTATACCCCTGATAAAAACAAGAACCGAAAAAAAAACAAAATATTTGATAAATTTTGTAATCCTAAAAATCCTGAGCATTGATTTTGATTTCTTGCTAGAAAATGATCAACCGCTGTTTCTAATCGTAACTTAAACCGTTGACATAAGTAAACTTTTGATTTCCTAATAGATTATACAATAATAAACGGCATAATAGATATAAATACACCATTGCAGACTAATATATTTTCAGCCTTTTGTAGTAGGAGCACGTATATTAAATAATTGCGAACATTACCTATGTGATAGCAAAACTAGTCCGTAGCATAATTGTCAGTATTTTTTCTTAACATTGATAATGTCTCCGAAACGTTTGATTTTACTTGACTTATTAAAAAATACTTCGCGTATTATATATTTTGATATTTAATACGTTGCATTAATACCATAGGAAGTTTTGCTGATTGTGATATGAAAATGATGAAATTGACGGTACTCTTGACCAAAATACAGGGCCAATGTTTTCCTTTTATTTGCACTTTTTTTTTTTTATAGTAATAAAAATAAGTCTTGATCTTAGTAGTAATTGTAATTTTAGTATAAAGGTATAAAAGTTAGAAAAATCTATAGACAATGTAAAGTGCCCAGACAACTTTCTACCCTGTAAGCGTATAGTGTAATAACTAACACAACACTCCCAGATTTTTACCAGGTGCACTGTATAGTCGTCGATCTAAGATCGCTAAATTATGTATCTTTACTACATAGTATACTGAATATAATTAGTTAAAAACACGTAACCGCAGCTTGTTTTATAAAGAGTAATAGAAATCTTGAAATGTTACAAATTATCAAGATATTTGAAAGAAAATTTATTTGAGTTTTGCATTCGGTAGCAATAAATTGACTTTGTCCTACTCTTTAGGCAGCAAACTGTAAATGCATGTACGTGTGCATACGCATTTATAAGTTTCAATTCCTCATGTTGTTCCTGCTTTACAGAAGAATTCAAGAAAGGCAACCCCGTAGACGTTAGCCATACACAATTACCGATGAATCAGCCACTACATTATGATGAACTTTGCATTGTTCCTTCAGAATTATACATATAATTATTAACTCCTTACGTAAATTCTTCTTATCGCGCAACTATTAAATTTCTGTATCTCGGGACCAGATAATGTTATGACGAGATATACTTTCCGATTTCCCATTACTCTACTTCTTTAATATGCTTAAGTAAGGTATCAGACATAAAAAGTAGTTCAGCTGTACAAATTTTATCATAGTAGTTTTACTTGAGTTCAATACAATTCGAAGCGATGGAATACTAATTTATTCACTGGATGTTGCCTGAAGTTTTGTTCCATTAAGTTAATCACTGATCTTTGGAATTTCGAATACATTTAAAAAAAGTCATTACGAAACATCCGGGTATTGAGAATATATCATACCACAGCATACGCGACTAAGAAATTTGATTTTAATTCTTTGTCTAGCCGATATCTTGAATTTTTTTTCCTTTTATTCGGATTCATTAGCAGTGAAGATATTATAGCTGGAATTATTATTTTGATTAAAATTCATTGTACATCCTGTGATGAAAATTACTTCCATGTCCGTAGCGTGTGATCGATGAATGACAATGTTTCATGCACTAGACATTATATGTAGAAATACATACTCGAATGTGCGTACGATTAAAACTTATAGTTGAGAATCCAGTCAGGAAAGAAAACAAGCAATAGCAAGTACGCTAACCTTAGTAATTCAATAGTTATCTCAATCTATGAAAAAAAGATTTCAAACGTTTTTACTCTTTATTCAGTATTTTCTTAAGCAGCTAACTAATATATTTTAATTTAAGATGACGCAGCATTGGTTTTTTCTAAATATCATTGACTCATTGAATGATATTAACGTTGGTTCTTAGCTATTTATACCAATAGAAAAAAACTGTACGCGGATGAAGTAATCATTGATAGAAGCATTTTTCATTTACGACTCTGTAATATCTAACAATAAGCGGGCCAACTGCTGCTATGCAGAATTGACTTTATGAATTACCTACTTTCCATGTTAATTGTATTTTTATACAATGGATACTTTTTCAGCGTTTTAAATTTCACTTCACTTGTAAATCTGAAAATCTACTTAGTGTCAGTACAAATCTGTACATCTCGGATAGTTGAAAATCATTTTCACGAAATTATCACTGACATTTTTCTACCTAGTATCAAAAGTGATTTTATAAAATTTGCCCTTTCAACTTTTAGAAATGAGCTGCAAATGGTCCATCTGAATATTCTTAGGAGTTAAATGTGTTTGAACACGCAAGTGTTTCTAAATGTGTTGTTGCCAAAGTTTGATACAAAGATAACCGTTTTGCAGCCCGCCTTACACCTGCCTTATATATAAATCGTCACTCATACGACAGGACTTTCTTTGGCACGCTCTGTATACAGTGTTTAATTTTTCTATTTAAAATTCTCTGTAAATATATGTTCACTATCTGAAAAGCAAATCTATATCCCCAGCGCAAATAGTAGAAAGTGTAACGGGATCCACCCTCCTGCAGACACTATTTTTGTCGCGAAAATTCAATTTTAGCCCACTTGACAAATTAAGTTTACTACAAAATAACATTAGAGTAAAATTATAACTCTCTACACCACAAATACGTATTATATGATATTTTTCCATATTATTTCTGTAATATAAGCTATAGTGCAAGGTTGTGCTTTGATATCTATTAAAAATTTGGTTCAATGCAAATTATAAATAATTGGAAAGTCCAGCAGAGGTTCGTTAATATGATAAATCTGCTTTGTCTCATTTCCAACTCTGATCAAATTTGTCCAGAGGAAAATTTTCAAATTCTGATTTCGACGAATTTTCTATTAGCGAACTTTCGTTGGGTTAGGAAAGTGACAAATCTCAATAACATGTACCAGGCACATATTAGAAATAATTTATAAACTTATAGTTGTATTTTTTTTAAATCGACAATATGTGTATTCATTATGTGAAATTTTTTTAATCATCTTTCCAAATAAATTCTAAAATTTATGATATTAAAGACTTGTGTTTGAATGATGCAAAATTTTTTTCATTGTTGTTATTGTAATAAAAGTTACAAATTAACAATTCACTCATTTCGCATGCTCCAAACTTGCAGTACATTAATTCATTCATGTTAATTCAGACACACTCGGATCAGATTAGATCGTAAGATTGTAGCAATAATCCCTTCTATCTATAAATACAAAAATTTCATGATAACTAAAGAAAACCGTATCACATACGTTGCATCCTATCTCAATGATTCGGACTTTCTACATTGTAAACAATACGAAAAAGCTACACAGGAACAAGTTCGATTTCTATAATTCTACAATTCATGAATTGTAACGGAATTTCAGGATCGTTAAATGCGGTACTATTTGGATTTGTTTACAGTTTTTGTTTCCGTTTTGAGAATAGAATAGAAAAATATAGATTATATTGAACGTTATCGTTATGATTCATGCTGAGACAAAACCGTTATTTTGCGATTTTGGAATTGTCTGAAATTCAGTATACCTTAATAAATTAAAACATGTTCATCTTTCGAAATATTAGTTTCTTCAAAATCGTTATAAAATTTAAGAAAATAGTGGTTTTTCCCCAATGTTTCGTTCCGATAACGTTAAATTTCTAACTTTAATCTCGTAAATAGAAACCGTATACAAATTTGAATAGGACCGTATTTATCTATCCGACATTTTTTCGAGGTATAACTGTCACGTAGAATGACACTCGAATTCGGAAAAATTTAAAGTAGGGAATCAAGAAGAAAAAAGGCAAGACCACCAAATGCCGAGATTTTGCTTGATCGTTGTCGTTATGTGATGGCTCCGGATTCCGCTGATATATGTTACATATAAGCAAGCAATTCCTACTTGCCAAACAAAAAAAAACCATTCCTAGTTTCCAAAATTTTTGACTCTCAATCCTGCAGAGTCATTCGCCCGTAAAGCTTTATCAAGGGCATCATTGCCATACATAACATAACCTCCGTATGCCGTATATATTTAATTTGTTGAAATATTTCACGAATACTTCAAACGCAATAAAAGCGCATGTAATAAATGAAATCAAACGATTCATGAAAACTCTTATTTAGGTGATTGCGAGAGGTTATATTATGCTAGAGTTAGGTTATGTTTTGTTATATTACACCGCCGAACCGTCGTGCCCAGAACCCGGATGTTGGGTGAGGATGAGAGTGAGGGACTACATTTCGAGATGGTAAACCTTTGTTGCGCATATGAAGCTATTTTCAACCCCTCTTGTGACAAGCATCGCGATATCCGTCATCCCGCCTGTTTTTAAAATAAATGTTACTACGGCAATTGTGCTCCAAAATCACGGTTTTCCCATGAGGTGTACGGAATGCGGAGTACATCAATCGCACGCATGTGTGACTCCACGTATAGTAGGATGATGAGTGGATGAGACGCTTCGGTAACGTTCTTCAATCCCTTCCTAGCAAAAGCCGGGCGATTCACGGTTCAATTCCGTGGTTTCTTGGTCCGTCGTAACATACATACATCCATACATGCATGCATACCTACTGGCGTGATCATACCAGTGCGCGCGAATTCCATTGTCCCTTGAGCCAGACGTCGTCTGTCCACTGCGGCAATAGGGACGCCATTTTGTTTATTTTCGCGTGAAGTGCCGAGGTTCTAGTACGGAGTTGACGAACCCGACGACACAACTGCAGAACTCAGGCGACTTACGCTAGAGAAGAAAGTAGAGAATATAAGATAAATGCGATAAGTGTTGGAAGAATCGAACAGGTATTGTCTAGAAACGTAGAGAATCGTCGATAAAGTCCGATTGTTTATTCGTCGGCGTTATAAAAAGCGGTCTTGATTTTATTCGTGCGCGAATCGTGGTGAGATATATGTTCGGAAAGTCCCTCCTCGAAGCGGGGGCACGCGACAGCCGCAGAAATTGGGCGCATCGCAAGCAAGCACCAATCGTCCAGCGGTAAATTGACGGTGTCCGGCCGTAGCAGCGCCGCGAGCAGCGATTTCCCCGTCCTAGGGTTGCAGAAAGATACCGTGGGGCACCCCAGGGATCACTACACGGTCCTAGGGGTCCGTAAGGTCTATAACAAGGTAGTTAAGAGCCGGAGGCAACCGCGGAACGACAACGAGAATTACGGCGGCGGAGGCGGAGAAGAGGAAGAAGAAGAGGAAGACGACGACAACGACGACAACGACGACGACGACGACGAGAACGCAGATTCTGGTAAAAGGGGTAAAACATATCGAGGGGTATACGAGGAGTCGGGCAAGCGGTCACCGCGACAGCCGACGGCTGTTATTAATCACCCTGAAGAAGACACCTCGTCGCCGCTAGTCGCGCGCGAGGTCACCGGTGCCGACAACACGACCGTCAACATCGGCCTCGCTATGAACCACGTCAACGACAAGGAGAACGTCAATCAGTTGAACCCCAACCCTGTGCAGGTCAACGAAGTCGAAGAAATGGACACCCAGGAAGGTAAGGATCCCCGACTTTACCCAGCCCAATTTATCGACAACCAAATATAGGTGCACGGATATATTTCCGAAAAAAAAAAAAACATGCGTAAAGCCGACCATAATAACGAGAACAACAACAACAATAATAATAATATTAATGTTAAAAAACAAAAAAATCACACCTGTGGAATTTCGAGATTTTCAGCGAAATTACCGTAGCCGACAATTTTAATAACAGCAGATTTGGTATTGTTGCATTAATATCATCACCATAACCTATCAGAGAAGGAGACCCCGCGCCGTCTTTTTGCGAAGGTGAAATCTTTGGCGGTGGGTATATGGGAATTAAATGCGATATATAGTACCCGCAACCCGATACCAGAGAAAGAAAGATCGAAGAATGTTGACTCATCTAAGACGACTACTATGATATTTTTGTCATACCTACCCTATTTGACGCTTGTCATTAACACTTGCGGAAATAACAGTTACCTTTGTTGCACAACTGATATTTATACACGTGCACGGATGGAAAGTTCGATTCTGCATTTGTAGTGTGCGAGTGTAATATTTTACTGATTGACGTTAATTACAATTGACTGTTGTTTGGTAATCGGTAAATAGAAATCCAATAGCATTAAAATAAAAAGAAGAATCGTTGAATGACAACAGAGTTAGACTGGCAAAAGCGCAACTGCCATAAATTGTTCAAATGTTTGTCGTTTTGTGCATCAGCACCAAGAATTGTTATAAAATTATTCTTGTATGATGTAATTACGTGTTTTATACTCGGATTGACTGAAAAAATCACTTGACAACTGATCTCTAATATTTTTACCCTCCCCTCCCTGCGCCCCTCTCCAGTATGATATGAAATTTCCTCCATTTGTAATTTCTATGCTCAGTTGTCAATCAGTTCAACTTGAAAATTTTACAATATATATTATTATTTTAGTCTCATAAAAAAAACTAGCCATAAATTTAGATTTCAAGAATATAAACACCTGCTTTTGCTGCAAACTCATCGAGAAATTGATTAATCCACAGTGTTTGTTTTCATCAAATTTTCTTAGACATGGGAAGAAAGTTATGACGACGCAAATTTAACCGCGCTCGTACCAAGTGAATGAACAATTTTATATCAATGTTTCTAACATGACTATAATTTTACTATACAACGACGTTTTTGTAATTTCCACTTTCTGGAGATTTTCTATTTTAATCATTGTGTATGAATCACTACATACATTTTTCTAATTTTTTATTTGTTACAACAACGATTAATGCGCTGATTGTAAAGTAGATTCTATCGTCAAGTGATATATTGTGTATCGATATCATTTACGAGCACAACTTCCAAACACGTTTTATTTGTCAACCTAACTGGAATGTTAATTAATGCATTAAAGCCATGCCTTAGAAATTTGTTTTTCTCATTTAGAAATTTATATTTTTTTAATAATTATTCTTTTTTCCAATTCAGGTTAGTGAATTCCACAATATTTTGGCCACCGTTAGCGGTATATTGTCCGCTACTAAAAATAGATCACACAAATACCACCACTACACTAACCACGTGACTATCAGTTTTTTTGTCCTCTTTTTTTCTTTCACTTTTCTTTCACGTTGTTATGATGCATTGACATTTTTCATGTAAAGTACTCAATTTAGTTGGTTAAATATACATCCAATAGTATCTTTTCTAAAAATGATACGTCAGCTAAGGTTCTGGCATAAAGGAAGCCATCTAAAATTTAGTTGTCTAGATAGAAAGTGATTTTTCAAGGGAGCCATTTTGAGATTGACATAAGATTGCTGGATTTTTAATCATAGAGTCAAAATTGAATGAACATTAAGTTTGTAACATCAATGTAATGATTTTTCAAATTCAACTCATTTAAAGTTGTTTTGAACTTGCAAACCAATGATCTTTTTAAAAAAATCTTTGGTTACATTACCATGATTAACTTCAATACTGTAAAACTGAAAGAATTTGTAAAATTTTTTTTTAGTACGAGATGTTATACTTTTTGCACTCGTAAAAAAAAAAATGGTACTGCTAATTGAAACCGAGACATAATCCGACTATCGATAGCATAAATTGAAATTGATTAACAGTTGAATCTATAGAGACGCAGAACGACGGTGGAGGAGACGGAAACGAGACTCGTCCAGTCAACGGAGAGCCAGAACCTGCCTGTATCGTACAAGACCAAGACATGGAGGAAGGTGCGATGATCCACAATCAAGCCTTCTTATCCCACACTGTAGATTAATACTGTTGAATATTTTCGTATAATTTCCAAGAGCATGACTATGGGGAAAGTTAAAATCTTTAGACATTATTTCAAGAGCTTTTGTAGAATTATTTTAAACAAAAGTTTGTTGTTGGCGGACCTTTAAGTAAGGGTACTTTCCACAAAAGAAGAGGAAAATAGAAAAGCACGCTATCCTCGCAGCTAATTTCTGAATCCTAATTGCAAGTGTTGTTCAAAGTTCCTTGTTCGAAATCATTTTCTAATTTTTGCTTTTCTTCATTTCTCTTCTCGTTTTGCAAGGGTTGTAGATGGTATCATCAGTATAGGAAATGGAGTGGCATGTAAACAATAATTATGATCCAATATTGCTCGTCTTTACGTTCAGTGCGTATCAAATGCAATTTTAGTCACAATTTGGACAACTGCAAACCTATAATTGCAATCAGTTGTTACTTCCTAATCAGTGAAAATTATTTTTGAAAAAAAAATCTTGAACTGACACGGTGAATTGTAACTAAGAATTATTTTTTGCCTCTCAAATTTCGCATTTATGTTCGATTATTGATGAGAACAGTAAACAGTTTCAGCAAAATTAAAGATAGTTTGTTTCTCGCCTAAAATTATCAAGCACAAAACATGCGTTGATTTTTGATGAAATAAAGATTGTCTATATGCCTTGCAATCCTGCCGAGATTAATATTGATGCATGGGACTAATGTGGTGTCAATGTAAGCTGTTCAGTAAACGTTAATTCCCATATTATTATATCCGATGTATGGGACTGAAACTCTTTATGGAATTTTAGAAATTAGATCGATCAAGCTGTACATTCTTGTGGACAGACAAGACGAATTGATTTGTTTTTGCTGCAAGCAATCTTTCAAAGAATTCATAGAAATTCAATAGTATTATCCATCATCATTTAGCTGCTTCAAGTGTGACCTTCAATCTGTTGATGATGTGATTGACAAAGAACCCAGTGTACACTTCAGTAATGGAATTTATATGAATATAAACGTATATATGATAAACATATCAATAATTTTCTACTTATTAGTAATACTGAATTATTAACTCACCTACTGTTCCATATTTCTGCATGAGACTCTGAGGGGCAACTCTTCAAACGTTATTTTCCCAAAAAAATGTATTTCATTCTTGTTTCAGACGAGGCAAGGTCAGAGGCAACTTTCCGCTACACAGTGGAAAATTTTTCAAAGATGAAAGACTCCCAGCTATCGCCACCTTGCTACGTGCGTAATCTCCCATGGAAGATTATGGTAATGCCTCGTACCAGCCAGACGCAAGAACGCCAATCGCAGCGGTCTCTGGGCTTCTTCTTGCAATGCAACGGGGAAAGCGAATCGGCTTCATGGAGTTGCTACGCAGTCGCAGAGCTCAGGCTCCTCTCCCACAAGGAGGGTCAAGAACCTTTCAGTAGAAGTATGTTTATAATTAATTGATGTCTTTGTTTTAAAAGTAGACTGTATCGTGATTCGTTTCGATTGCTACAAAATGATTATTATTTCGCAGAAATTCAACATTTATTCTACAGTAAGGAAAATGACTGGGGATTTAGCCATTTCATGACTTGGCAGGATGTACTTGAGGTGGACAGAGGCTATATTAAGGATGACTCCATCACGCTTGAAGTGAGTGCCAGTTTTTGATATTTAAACTCATTGTACATATGCAGATTATTTGTGTATTTATTTAATCAATCTTCTTCACTATAACTTCGATCTGTAGGGTTTTATAGCGGCGATAAGTAAATGTGCTTTTTTACTCAACTTCTCACTCCCATTCGACGACCACCTCTTTAACAATAGAAATTTAATCAGTTTAACGCATCTTATTTCTAGTCTTCTGACCTTGCATTTATAAAAAAGTTCTTGATTCTGGGTTATGTAAAAGTTATGAGGAGTATCGCGACATCAAGCTTCGATTGAATGTTTAACCCACATTTTGTTCAGACTCTGTGATTGCTTTTGTGTGTTAATTTATGCAAACGATACTGAGGTTGCTTATTTTCTTTCACATTCGGTCATTGGTCGTCATGTGCAAGCACCAATGTCATTCACAATACCGTATTAAAAACGATCGTTTAACCCTTGTCAGTTTAACATTTTCATCTAAATTATTATGGGCTTGCAACTAGCACTGGCTACATGGATGAAGTCGTTGTGGGATTATATTTATTGCCTTCTCAATTCTAAATTCAAGGTCTGTGTCGTCGGTAATAATAGTTTGTTACTCATTTCTCCACATATACTTGTATAGCACTGACTAATTATAATACCAATTCACCAAATATTTCACAGTGCGACAAATCCACAATACTATAATATAATAATATTTCAATTCAGAGCAAGACTTTCAAAAAACATGTTTTTTTATTCCAAGGTGCACTAATTATTATTCATTTTGTATACTTATTGTCGATGTGTGACTTTTAGGTCCATGTGGTAGCAGATGCGCCGCATGGTGTTAGCTGGGATAGTAAGAAACACACGGGATATGTCGGTCTTAAAAATCAGGGAGCAACTTGTTACATGAACTCACTCTTACAAACCTTGTATTTTACTAATCAGGTGAGTCCACATCAAAGAACAATTTTACTGTGCCAATGTTGACACGTTGGCATATTTATCACACTTGAACTGTCATTTTATACATAACGTTACAATTCGTTCATATTTTCAGTTACGTAAGGCGGTGTATAAAATGCCAACAGAAAGTGACGATTCTAGCAAGAGTGTGGCATTAGCTTTACAGAGGGTATTTCACGAACTGCAATTTTGTGATAAACCAGTTGGTACAAAAAAATTGACCAAAAGTTTTGGATGGGAGACACTTGACTCTTTTATGCAACACGATGTGCAAGAATTTCTCAGAGTTGTAAGGAAATTTTCTACCAGCATCCTGCCAAGGATGTGTATTCAAATAACTGTGTATATGTGATAAATGGTCTGACGTTGAGACCAAATTTATTGCTCATTGTAATACTGTGTAACATCATGTATTGCATTACCAAAGTTGTCTATGTCTTCCTCTTTCACCACTCAACTTCTTGTTTATCGTTTACTTTTCGATTGGCTTTCTCTTTGAAGAATTAAAGAAAAAAAAAATTTGCTCCTCACTGTGTTTGTTGCAACATACCCAAGAACGAAAGGAATATCGAAATTTCATTACTTCCACTGTACAGCTATTCACACAGTTATTTGTGTACACAATTAAATACACATTACATGTATTGAAAAAAAAAAGAAAAAAACAAATGGCAACAATCACATTTTTACCATATGTTTATATACGTCTGTTATGACATCCTTGAGCAAAGTCAACTTTTTTCTTATGATGTATCACTTGTATTGATGGATCTTTATTTTTTTTTTTTTTACAATTTATAGCTTTTGGATAAACTGGAAAGTAAAATGAAAGGGACATGCGTCGAAGGGACAGTACCAAAATTGTTTGAAGGAAAAATGGCTTCGTTCATCAAATGTAAGAATATAGACTACACATCAACCAGAGTGGAAACGTTCTATGACATCCAACTCAACATCAAAGGAAAAAAGAATAGTAAGTTCGTTTACTACATTGTGCAAATACTAATAATCACATCAAATGACACTTGGCGTAAAGTGTTTAGCTTTTCTTATGGCAGACAATTACCACCTGGAGCATTGGATTATCATTTAACTGATTTAAAATTTTCAGTCGATGAATCTTTCAGAGATTATGTAAGCACAGAAATTCTAGATGGTGACAATAAGTACGATGCTGGTGAGCATGGGTTACAGGATGCTGAAAAAGGAGTAATATTTTCGTCTTTTCCACCTGTTTTACACTTACATTTAATGCGCTTCCAATACGACCCAGTAACAGACTGCTCTGTGAAATTTAATGACAGGTTTGTATTTCTCTAAATTATAATAATAAAAGTGTTGTTATAGATCATTTTTGCAGTACAATTTTTCAAAAGAATTTACGTTATACAATGATATTACTATTACGGTTTCATTATATTTGAATGGGGCTTATGCAGGTTCGAATTCTACGAAAAAATCAACCTTGAGCCGTACCTTCAGGTCCAAGAATCAACAAGAGCAGATTACACACTGCACGCAGTTCTTGTCCATAGCGGTGATAATCACGGGGGACATTACGTTGTATTTATCAATCCAAAAGGAGACGGCAAGGTGAGTTTAACTTGTTGAACGTCTTATTTAGAGTAGAAGTTGTTTACGTACTGAACTCGTATTAGCAAAACACAGCTTTGAGCAATTTTGACGGAACTAAATTTAAAGAGTGTTGAGTAATTTCTTACGTATGAGCCATTTATTTTTTTACTTGTAAGTAATTTTACAGAGGTTTCTTAGGTGGCAGAAGGTGTGATGCAGAACAATATTACTCGTTTCTGTATATTTACATTCGTTCAGAAGATCGTTGATGATGTTTCCCATTACGAACCGTCCAAAATTTTTTTTTATTTTCCTACTAATATATATTTTTTTAACAGTGGTGCAAGTTTGACGACGATGTGGTTTCAAGGTGTACAAAGCAGGAGGCGATTGACCATAACTATGGAGGCCAGGACGAAGACATGTCCATGACCGTGAAGCATTGTACAAACGCGTACATGTTGGTTTACATTCGTGACTCAGAGCTTAAGAATGTCTTACAAGAGGTCAAAGAAGAGGACATACCTCAAGAGGTCAGAAACGTCCTTCAAAGAGAGCTTTCGCAGGAGTTAAGCGACTTTGAACGTGACAAAGACGCTACAGACACCAACAATGATGCTAATATAGAGGCGACAAACATTCGTCCCTGCACGCAAAACATACGGAATCCAAATCTTTACATACATGATTTTTAAAATATTTGATTAGGCGCGCTTTGTAAATTGATTATGTTGCATTACTACAGAATACCATTCTCATTATGGTGATAATGACTGAGATACAGTTCTTTGTTCTAATTATAAACGACCAAAAACCACAGCTATAACATATCCGTGATGAATAATTATTGCAAAGATGTCGAAGCAAGAACGTTACGACTAAACACTCTGCTGTCTTTTCAATCAATTTTATATTGATAAATTTTTTATCAACCGATTATTTTAATTGCAAATTTTCTTTCATAAGTTAGTTAATTTCAACTTTGCTTAAAAAAAAAAAAAAAAAAAAAAAAAAAACAATTGAAAATTATGTCAATCTACGAGCTTTATGTAGTATACGTGCGAATGGTATCTGTAGTGACTATTGATCATATACGACTATGAATGAAATACGAGCGAATGAGTTACTTTGTTACAATTGCATAGCTTTGAGTCATAATTTAATTGCCTTGTGGGATTTTTCATTATTTAACGGCAATATAATACTTATTTGAAGACGAGTTGCAGAAAAAAAAAGAAGAAACTAAAATAACCACACAACAAGACTCGTAAGATAATATCTAAATACAAAAATTTGACACAATTGACAAAGACGTGCTGTTTCGACATTGGACTGATGAAATTTGCTTAAGATGAAAATTGTATTATATATGCTTAAAATTAAAAGGAAAAAAAAATTGTATTATAGCTAGGAATATTTAGGATGAATCGCATTTGGGACAATTGAATGTCGCATAATTTTTTTTGGGGGTTGGGCGAATTTTTATCGAACGGATCAGGAAAATTTTCAGATTACATACCTATTATACATATGATTTAAGATAACAGTTAGCAGAAAAAAAAAATTTTATATAAAGTATTATACATGAAAAAAACGTTTAAAAAAAAGAACTATATCTTTCTTAGCAACAATAGCTTCCTTAACATGTCTTCTAATCTATATACACTGTTTGTTATTGACTAGGAATGTTTAGAGAAACCGAAATATGGTGTGGATTTCACAATCATTTGGTGTATGTTCTTTTATTTCGTGATTCACCCAAGTCCTTTTACGCAAATAGTTTCTGAAGATTTTGACAGTTTTTACCAAACATTCACAGTTTCTTTTTTATCGAGAAAAAAAAAAAGACAGAGAAAATATCAAGAAAATAGAGAGAAAAAAATCGAAGAATAAATAATTAAATGACTAACGAACAAAATTTTCAGTGTTACTAGAGATATTACAAGTATTAACAGATGCTTATTTATTTGTTGTTAAATATTAATAAACACGTAAAAAACAAATGGAATGAATTTATAATGGCTGTAATCGTCATCCCTTGGAGTTATACTACTATTTTATATATACTAAAAAAAAAGAAATAAAACAAAATAAACTGTTGGATGTTCATGAAAACTACGAAAGTCACTCTTGTGAATTATTTTTACAGTTTGCGAACTCGAAACTAATTTCAACGGTTTATTAACAGAGTTTATTATTGAATAAGCGGTTCACAACATATGATGTTTGGTTTAGATTCAAAATAACAGGCATAAGATATAGGGGGATATAGGGTACTATTAGTAGCCCTCCACACTACCGAAGTTACGCTATACAATCTTAAAATTATACAGCAAGACCATAAAAACTTGTCACTTATATAATTTACATACGTAATATACAGGGTAACGAGAATTCTGGGGTCATACGTAACTGGTTTTGATTCGGTTTAAGAAATGGTGATTCAAAAGTTTGATATGTTCATTTTTTACCAAACGATGGGGCTTGTCAGTTCTAAAAGTTTCTCATAAATTTTGATAATTGTAAAATAATTGTTTAAAGCATTACTTTTTTTTTATCATAAAATTGTAAAGCAATCTTTATTTGTTTAATTTGCACTCTAGTATTTAATTTTTTGCCCAAGTTTGAATAATTATGACTACTTATAAGATCCCTGTATACTACTTGTGTAACTTGTATTAGTGTGTGTATAAGATCATACTTGTACATTTAGGATTTGTGATCTTTAATTACCAGCATAGCCGTATCCACTGCTATCAGCTAAATAATTTTAATTTTGTAAACGCGTAGCTGGGTAGTCGGTATAGCGGCAGAATAACAAAATTAAAATTACTTGGTTGCGAGAAGGCCATCTAGTCTTTTGAAATTCCGAATGTATCATTCCCGAATTTCAAAAGTACGATGAACGTTGAAATTTCTCATAAAAAATATTTGAAACTTTGAAGAAATGGAAACAAATATTGATGAAAAAGAAAAATGAATCAATTTTAAATGAAAATGAAAATTCTATACACCTGGATAATTTTAATTTTGTCGGTCTAGCTGGTGGACAGGCTGCAAGAGGAGAAGAGAATGGAACAAATACGAAGAAAGGAAAGAAGCGAGGCTTACTTGTACATGACTGTTAACGTCCTTCTCGAGGACAGCTTCGACGGCCATCAAGGCAACGACCTCTACGATCCTGAACGTGCACTCTACCGTGTTTTTCGTGTACGCAAACAGACCACCCTTAACGAGTTCCTAGAACAGCTCAGCGAAAGTCTGGTGAGTGTTTGAAAAAGAATTCAATTCAAAGGTTCAAAATAGTACTTCTAAAAAAAAAATGTACAAAAAAGTTTCTAACTAATCTTCCAACTCAATCCTATAATGATTAAACACAAAAAAAAGACTTTGAAAATTCTATTTCAATTTTACGGTAAGTAATAAAATATTTGATCTGAGTTGTCATTACCGATAATATTGAACAACATCTTAGCTGTACGAAAATTTTCAAACATTTTCGTGTATGTTTAATTAACAAAAATTTTCACAGAAATATCCGATCGAACAAATTCGTGTGTGGCCCTTCAGTCTTCGCTCAAATCAAACTTGCAGGCCGACACTTATCGAGTTGGAAGCAGATTTACACAAACCGATAAACGAGTGCGCGGAAAATGTGAATCCTTGGAATGTTTTTGTCGAACTTGTCCCACCAGACTCTGGCTTAACCGCGCTACCCCCTTTTGACAAAGACACAGATGTACTATTATTCTTCAAACTATACGATCCTAAGAATAAGAAAATACACTACTGTGGTCATCACTATATGCCAGTGACAGCAAAAGTTCGTAAGTATCATTCTAATCCCCTAAAATAGACTCACAATGGGTAAATGTACACATAAATACCAAATATTGAACCGTATGCTTAACGTTTGATATTTCTATTTGCAATAATTGAAATAATTTTTCCTTAGCTCGTCACAACGAATTGCAATCGATACCATAACTACTATAATTTGTACTGACGCATTGTTAAAACATTTTCATCAACAGAGGAACTCATTCCGATCCTCAATGAAAGGGCTGGCTTTCCTCCGGATACAGAGCTCGCATTATACGAAGAGATCAAGCCCAACATGGTAGAAAAAATTGAAAATCTGACAGAGCCGTTGGAAAAGGTACTTGAAGAATTGATGGATGGAGATATAATTGTCTTTCAAAAAGAGGAACGTGACACAGAAGTTTATGAGTTGCCCACATGTCGGGATTACTTCAAGTAAGTTGAACTTGATAGTTGTTTTACACACTGTGAAAAAAAAAGAAGTCGCGTTTAATACAATTCTTGCTTCTTTTTTCAGGGACCTGTTTTATAGGGTAGAAGTAACGTTCTGCGATAAAACAATAATTAATGATCCTGGCTTTACAATGGAACTATCGCAAAGAATGACATATGATCAAATTGCAAAGGCTGTTGCGCAGAGAGTAGGAACTGACCCATATCTCCTCCAATTTTTCAAATGTCAAAAGTAAGACTGTCTTATGATTATTTCGTTCAATGTTCACCAGATGAATCGCTTCTACAATTCTAATACAATTTCAGTTACAAAGACTCACCTGGGCATCCGTTGAGGTGTACATTTGAAGGAACTCTAAAAGAATTAGTTGCTTACTGCAAGCCAAAAACAAAAAAAATTTTTTACCAACAATTAAGTATTCGAATTAATGAGCTCGAAAATAAAAAACAATTCAAATGCATTTGGGTGGGACCTTCGCTCAAGGAAGAAAAAGAACTGATTCTATATCCGAACAAAAATGGCACGGTTGTTGATTTGTTGGAGGAAGCTAGAAAGCAGGTCGAATTGTCTGAAAACGGTTCTGGACGATTGAGGATATTGGAAGTAAACTGTAATAAAATTTTGCCTGGACCGAAAGATGATGTTCCTTTAGACAGCTTAAATACTACTGGCACTAAAACGTATAGGATAGAGGAAATACCACGAGACGAATTAAATTTGGCTGAGGATGAGATGCTAGTTCCTGTCGCACACTTTCATAAGGATATCTTTTCCACGTTTGGAATACCTTTCCTGTTCAAAATGAAACATGTGAGTTTTGAAAATTTGTCGCAGACGTTTTTTTGGCTATTCAATATTTCTCAATACCCTCGCACAGCATGGTAATACCACTTTCGTTCTCAAACTCAAAACTCTAATAATACGCGTTTTCAGGGTGAACCTTTCGCCAAATTCAAAGATCGATTATTGAAGAAACTTGGTGTGCAAGAGAAGGAGTTTGAAAAGGTAAGCAATTTACATAATCCATGAAAATATATAATGAGAATTCATAAAAACTTTAAAGTTTAAGTTTGCCGTGGTTACGTTGGGCAAGCCGCAATTTATCACTGAAGATCCAAGCTATTTCATCAATTTGTCCGACTTCCGAACTCACCCAAATCAAAGTAAGTACTCGTAACCACGTTTCTCAGAACAGTCAAAATTTGTTTGTTCAATAAAACCGAAAGAAAATGCTAGATTTGAGTTTCGTTTCTATGGGCACAACAAATATTCATGATTTATCTTTCTCAAACACAGGTACAGCGTCGCAAAGGACTTGGCTCGGCTTAGAACACGTTAACAAGGCGCCAAAACGTTCCCGAATCAACTACCTTGAGAAAGCTATAAAGATCTACAACTAGAATCTAATCACCGAGGATGAAATTGAGCAGCCACACACGTAAATACATTATTATATAGCTCTTTGTACAGTAAGAGTGATATATTTGCCGCACGATGCCAAGATTGGAGGACGCGTAACTATTCAGTTGTTCAGCTAGATAACAAGCATATTTTAAATAATATTCTATTAATGATATTAAGTGATATAATTCTGAGCTTCGTGTATACGAAGAGAGCGATTGTGTCGAACGTGCGACGTGATGCAAAGTGGGGAAAAGGTTGCAAAGCCTTTCTTTTTTCGAAATAATAAAAGTTTTATGCAACTATAGTGCTTCAAGTTTCTTTTAGTTCCTACGTACAACATTTAATGTATAACACTTCTTAATGCTCTCATTTTACTCTACATCTAGCGCTTAGCTTTGATATTGTCTTGGAATATTACTTAGTTGAGATGAAGACAAAAAGAAAACAAATCAATTTTATGCATACTAGATACATGTTTCGGCTCGTTCTGTTACTCTGATCTTCTAATAATAATGCTTTCAAATATTTCTTCCATCGAGACTGACCGATGTAACTTTTTCATGTATGTTGGATACAACGATTGAATACCAAACTTTACTTAAAATCTCTAAATTTTTTTGTCACACTGACGGTTTCTTCGAATATTTGTTGTGCAAGGAACTAAGAATCACGAAAAGTTGCTTAAAATATGATTCATCTACCTAAATATTAACGAGACTCAATCTTCGAGCATATTATAATGCTAATGTAATATTTGTACTATGAACTCTCATGCTCGTCCACCATTGCTAGGAAGTGGAGTTTCCCGTGTAAGTATATATATGTATATATACATGCATATATATATATCAGAGTTCTAAATTTTTTTTGCATTCAGATTGTTTGGAAAGTGGACGCTGATTCAAATTCTGAATGATTTCTGGTGTAATTTATTGCTAAATAGAATTTTGGTATAGACGACACCTGACACAACAGACAAATTATCTGATCAGATAACATCAATATTCGGTGATATTAAGTGCGAGAGAAGTCTAAGAAATAATAACATCATTGATAATAATTGTCTAGTATAAAGTATATTAAAGGTAATAATGGTGTCATTCAGCTGTGAATTATTAACCAGTAATTAAACAGCAATTTTTTTTATGACACATTTGGTGCAACGCAAGAGTCATGAGAACTTTTTATTATCGTTTAAAATAATGTATATGTATATCGGTATTAAATAGTAAGTAAAATTATCTTCATAAAAGTAACAGTAATAGTACCCAACAATTTATTATCTCCGCAATTGATTCACAAAAATTGGATTTTTGCAAACGTTTCTCCTACAATGAATTGTTTTCTTCATCTACTTTGTTCGAAAGGCGAAGATTTATGAAGTGTTAGACGTAAAATTCCTTTTTATTGTTTATCAATGAAATAAAAAATGCAATTAAAAAAACAATAAATAAATGGAACGTAACTGATGTCAATAAGCATAACTTAATTGTACAAACTGTATGACACCGCCGCATTTGGATAAATTAAGAAAAAAAAAAAAAAAAAATCCCAGATTATAACACATTGCCTGTACTCATTTCCTAATTAATAAACTCAACAATGTGTAATCTAAAACTACATTTTTTCGTTACGCAAGTGATGCTGCAGCTGTTACACAACGCGTCACTGACCCATTGCCAACTCAATGTATGAATTCTATTACATCCATATATCAAAGTATGAGCATTTGACAAGACTGTGCTCAAGAATTTTTTCAATATCAAAATATCCGTTACATCATTTTTTCAAACAGTGTTCATATTAATACAGTCTCGGCAAGTGATATCATCGACTCTTTAATACAAGTGTTTTAGACAATACGCGACGGACATTTTAACTATAATGGATTCTTCTGTTATACGAGCATCTTTGTTTGTGCAGTGTGAAAATAGAATTTATCTTCATTTTTTATTGAAAATTTTTAATCTATATATTCATTGATGTTATTGATAACTGTGACTTGACAAAAACGTTGGAGCTTACCTTGGTGCTGCAAATAAATAAATTCTCACCATTTATTCTTTGAAACATAACTACATAATGTACGATTATTATTTACCACTCGCACAGTCTTCTTATTTTACTGTTTTCAAGTTGATAAATTATCAAATAATGGCTGTTGTTTGTTTTGACACCGAGTTTATCAGTCATGTAATGTGTCTAGTCAAGTGTGGTCGAAAATGATTGAGAACAATTTATATATAGTACACACATCGCCGAATCACCAAAAGTTATTCAAGATTCAATGATTTTGACTACATTTCAATCATCCTGTATTATCTAATTTGTTTCTACCGATTATTTTTCCTTAGTGAGTGTGTGTGCGTTTAATATTTTTTATTCCAATGTCTTTATCATCGTTAGGGGAAGTTAGAAGAAATTTTTCGATTTTTTTTCTTTATATATATATATATATATGTGTGTGTGTATACATATATGTATAATCTGTCTTAAGGGAAAATTAAAGTGGAAGAAATCCAAAAGAAAAAAATTACATTTAATGTATAAGAGGTGCTGAGTTTCCATGAAGTGACTGAAGATCGATGCTATAGATTGAAGACAGCAACAAAAAGTCAAAAATAATTGAAGAATATTTCAACATTTACGAACTCGGTGTTTCCATGCTTCACTACTCTCGATACATGTTATAAAAATGGAGTTACTGGCAAGATTCCATTCAAATTTATAATATGTTTCAATGAAAGAAAAAAGTTCCATGAAACTCTGTTATTAAAATAATACAAATTGGTTTAATTTTACACATAAAATTATTTTTCATTTCAAACCTGAAATCATAATTTTTACTTTATTTCTTGTGGTATAACAAGATTATTATGTGAATTCCTCCGCAATTTTATACTTTTTATTTTATCAACAGTTCAATGTGTCCGAACAGCCAACATTAGGTCAATCGTTATTGTTTCATAGTTTTTGGCAATTCGATTTTCTCCGTCACCTATGTATATTGATATCTAATTATCAGTGACCTTTTGATGTTGTAAAAAATTGAATTTACAAATCTAATTTCCTTGAGTACAAACATTGGAAAATTAGTTATGTTTGACAAATGAATTGAGCTAAGACTGTAATCACAAGAAATGTTGCATTTAGAAAGTTTCAAAATAAAACTTGTATTATAGTAAAGCATATATAATGTATTGCTATGCTATGTAAGCGTGATTAAAATAAGCTTACGAAAGTAGAATAAGTTGTTGTTGTAGTCTCGTAACTTTTTAAACAGCACTATCAAGACTGTTTGATATCGTACGATACTGTCGTTTTCAGACTAATATTTCAGATTATGTCTAATTGAACAGATACATTATTTATACTTTTAGTTTTTCTGTTTCTACGTTTTATTTTGGAACATTCTGAACTTGACTTGAAAACAATCTGTATTTGTATCGCAAGAACAAATTTAAAATGATCTATGAGCTCTTACTGAACACAAATAAAATTTGTATATTTTCTTTGTGATGCCAAAATCGTGCATGTCGTGAATAATAATAAATTTCTAAAGAGAGTGTTTGAATCTTGAATTAAGGGGCTTGTTATTGCATTGATGAATCTGTTACCAAAAAGAATGAGTGTTATTAAAGATGAATTAAGACTCCTAACCTTTAACATTATGTAACACTTATCAAGAGTTGATATCAACTTTTGCAAGTAAATACGTGACTATGTGTTCCCAAACACATTCAAAATTACTATGAATTGGATTAAATATTTCTGAATTCTGCAATCAATTTTTTATACCGAATGAGACATTTTACTTTTCTGATTTCTTTTTTAGCATCAAATTTAATTAAAATCAGAGTCAACGTTTCCATTTTGCATCAGGCTCACAATTTGCAGCTATCCGAATAATCAATGTGATTCTTGATATTAACTCTTTTATTATTATTACTGTTATTATTATTTATAATGTTGTTTTTCCCCTCGGTTTTCAAAATACCCCGTGCGATCGCTGCAGGATGTTCTCCGCAGGGTTGTCAATCACTCCGTCGCTGTTATTTGTAACTCGTTTGCCTGGTATCACAATCCTCATATTTGTATGAAAGTGTACAAATTTGTTACGCAATTACGTTGATAAGTTGAGTTTTTACGAGCGTAGGTATAGTTACTGCATGGTATGAATAAAAAAAATTTTCTCCAGTTCTTTTGTCGTATCAGTTGAGAAACACCTTTCAACTGGTAAAGGTACCATAACGGAGTAGCAAAAATAAAACACATAAGCCTATTTAAGATTTACGCTTCTTTCGTGTTAAGATATACATATAATTCTAAGTTTTTATATTTTTTATTATTCACGTTCTTCTTTTTTTTTTGACTCCGGACTGGTGAAAAAGGAATTTGATTGTCACATAAATATCAATTTATATTCTATGAATAATTATCAACCGTGTATTATTTGTGTGTTGAAAACATAGATCGGTAACAAGCCCTTGAAATGTAAATGGAATAAAGGGCTGCTCTTATATAACGTTGTGTATTTAATATTAATATGCTAATTAGTAATGGAGAAAGAAGAAAGAGTCAGAGAAAAAAATTGCGTAAATTAAAACGGGGAACCAGAGCTCTGAATCGAATCACGTAATGTTTACAAAATAAGGATAAATTGTAATATTGTATTAGATATAGTTATAGAATGAGAAATAATGAGTTTAATAATCACGTTTCGTTATATTGAACGTATATTGTGTTGCCAATTTTGGTCGATAATAATTATTATTAGGAATAAAGACAACTATGTATTTTTTTGCATAATGAGAATCAAAATACAGAGAAAAAAACAAACAAACACACACAACACATACAAATTTAAACTTAAATAAAAAAAAAGCATTAAATATTGTTGAAATTATTGTTGTATGATATTCACAATAAATAGATAATTCAGCGATCATTGCAAGAAATAGTGTTTGTATATACGTAGCATTGATGTGCAATGGATTATGTATTTTTTTTCTTCGGTCTCTTGCTCTTGAATATTTCTTGCCCTAATTTCCGTCCGGTGAAATATTGGAAATCTGAATACAATAATTACTCACCGAAAATATTAGCTATCGTTGTTTCAATAATTAATATTACACGTGCGCATACAATTTGTAATTTATTAATTGAAAATAATGTCGATTAATCGTGATCAAAAATGATATTGTATTATTTGAATTTGAATCGCCTGCAATACTATTTATCATGTTGTCTTGTATATCAATCAACCAAATATCAAACAGCTCTCACAACCGATCATAGTTGAAATATTTTTATAAATAGTTAATTTTCTCTAATCTCGAATAAAGTGATTATAATTATTTTCCGTAGGTCTTATTATTAGATCTTACCGCAAATTTTTTAACATTATTTGTAAAACAAATTCGCTATTAAGTCAGGTATTGAATATCTTTTTAATATATCATTTAAAGTCGACTTCATAACGTGATCATCTTAAAAGTTTAAGTGAAATTACATCGAAACTAACTATTCTCTTCACTTAATTTAAGTACTGTAAGTTAATAAACCAGTTCGCTTGTGGTGTATAAAAATTTGTGCACCGGGCGTGGTTTCCTGGAAATTGAACCGGTTTCATTGCACACATTACGTGTAAAAGTAAATTGCTTAGAATTTTACAACCGCATTTGCAAACCGGTTATAACTTGTTATGAACTCAAATCCATCTCCAGAGCAATGGTCTTACAAATTTATTTCAATAGCGAATGCTTTCGTTCTGAAAATAATCAATGAGAGAAAATCGTAATAAAATCGATTACGATAAAGTAATAATTCAGATAGTTGAGTCGTTGAATTTGAAATTAAAATACTCTTCATTTCTTTGAAAAGTTCTCCTACCGAGTTTCGTAACAAATTATGATTTCAATGCATTCGGCAGCTGCATAAACCGCTGAATTGAAAGCTTGAATAAACTAGCAGAGGCGACAATAAATAAGTATATGCAGTGTTTTGAATTTCTGATAAAACATTCTTAATCTACCGATTGGTACGGGGGATTGTCTTATTCACAATATATGTATATGTATGGTTGACGTGAAGAAATATTTGCTGGCTGTTTGCCGCGGTAACGCGAGAAAGCGTATTGATCTATCTCGTAGCGTGTAGAATATACACGACACGTATATATATATACAATGATGCACATTCTCTCGCAATCCCTTAGCAGTCAGTTCTTTAAACGGTGGATCGTTCTGCATGCTTATAATATGCACAGTTGGAAAGAAAACGTTAATATAGCCGGTTTGTTTTTTTTTAAATTTATGCGCAACGCGTACATAGTTGATAGAATTCGGAATTGGTCCTGCGTATTATAACGCGTAGCATATATCCGTGAAGATAGATTGTACCGACTTCGCGTGAACTGTCGAAAGGCTGGCTATTTAGTTATTTTAAAGGCAAACTTTATACCCCTACAGTCAGTTTATATTTCCATACAATCGTGGGAGTATCACCGAGCTAAATACATAAAATATGATGGCCGGAAATTGGTATAATTTAACCGGAGCGGCGAAGCAATTGGTTAAAAATCTGGTGAGAAAAAAAGGCAATGCAACAAGAAGACCAAGAACTCTGGGTCACTCGGTTACTCGCACTACATCATCGTTTCACTACGTTCAACACACGGCAACTGACTGCACTTCAATGCCGGTGAGGAAAGCAAATAATGTCGGGTATTCTAACAATAAACGTTAAATTTGTTTGATCATTTTTTTTCTTGACCGTACTGACAGCCGATATTCACACGCATTGTTGCAATTCTACACTTCGATGCAATATTTGTAGTAGATGCAGTTTAGCCTATAACGTAGATAATTAGTGTGACAGCGATGTGAACTTATCTTTAAGACGGACAGTGTGACGAAATAATTGTTTTTAACGCGCTCGTTTGCGATTATGTGTGTTTTCGAAAGTGCAACAACAATAATCGGTTATTGTGCAAACTTTGATAAGGGCGTCTCTGCGATAATCATTATACCTATATGTATTATAATTATGATTATTTGCGCAAAACAAATGTCGAAAGTTGTGCTAACGTGAGTTATTACATGTGTGACGCTTGTTTGCGCTCTGCTCCGATTTTACATTCTCACTATCGGCGATAAAACTCGCGCGTAATCTTACGTTTAAGTTTCACGTAAGAAGATTTCACATATTCACGACCTCTTCGTGTCGCTCGGAGAGTTGGGGTTATCTCGCTTGAACTCCATCAGTTTCCCTTAACTAGGCATTATAATACAACGGGTACCGCAAATTTCCTACCATTTAGCAATCAATCTTTGACGAATATCGCACGTTACTGGCACGTTTTTTTTTCGCTACATAACTACTTCCATATTTTTTTCCGTTCGAAGCACGTGTCCGTACGCAGCAAGACGTGTGAAAAGCAACAGGTTATTGTTCATTTCGTGATATTCTTTGACGGAAATTAAATGTGATCAATTAAATTTTCATGTGCAAGTTATAATGTCATTTGAACGAAAAGGAAAGAAAAAATTATGAAACTTGTTTTTTCATTTCTATTAAATCTGAGAATTTCATTTCTAGGACAATATGTCGAGCACTATTCACAAAAACTTATGGGACACGGATTACGAGCTGTTCGATTTAATGAAAAAGGAGAAAAAGCGACAAGAGTGTGGGCTGGAAATGATTGCGAGTGAAAATTTTACCTCTCTTAGCGTACTCCAATGCCTCGGATCTTGCCTAGGAAATAAATACAGCGAAGGTCTTCCGGGACAGAGGTGAATAAATTAATTTGACTTCCAAATTCTCCTCTTTTGTACCTGGAACTATGTGAAATCGTTAGAACATAATTTTATTTTCTTCAATTGTACACTAATAATTTTTCACTTTTTCAGATATTACGGTGGAAACGAATTCATTGATCAAATTGAATTACTTGCTCAAAAACGTGCCTTAGAAGCTTACAATCTAAATCCAGAAGAATGGGGATGCAATGTTCAACCGTACTCCGGCAGTCCGGCCAATTTTGCTGTCTACACTGGTCTGGTTGAACCCCATGGGCGTATAATGGGTCTAGATCTCCCCGACGGAGGGCATCTAACACATGGTTAACAAAAATTCCTTAAACGTATTTATGAGGAGCAGTAATTTTCTGTTATAAAGAAAAATTTTACATTACCATTTTATTTATAAATCTACCTTCAATGTTTCATAGGATTTTTCACCGAAACCAAGAAAATCTCTGCAACATCGATATTCTTTGAGTCGATGCCTTACAAGGTGAATCCTGAAACAGGATACATAGACTACGATAAACTTGAAGAGACTGCAAGATTGTTCAAGCCAAAGATAATTATAGCCGGTATATCGTGCTATAGCAGGTGTTTGGACTATAAACGTTTTAGGGAAATTGCTGATCAACATGGAGCGTATCTCTTCAGCGATATGTCGCATATTTCTGGGCTTGTTGCTGCAGGTGTTATTCCTAGCCCGTTTGAATACAGCGATGTTGTTTCTACTACAACTCATAAGACGCTCAGGTACAGCAATTAAATTGTTGTAAACAAATTTTAACATTTGTATAAATCAGACAGTCAGATATAATGTTTATTTAATTACAGAGGGCCACGTGCCGGTGTAATTTTCTTCCGGAAAGGCGTTAGAAGTACAAATAAGAAGGGTGAAAAGATTTTGTATGATCTGGAGACCAGAATAAATCAGGCTGTGTTTCCCGGCCTGCAAGGTGGCCCACATAATCATCAAATTGCTGCCATTGCCACAACAATGAAACAGGCTAAGTCTCCCGAGTTCATTGCTTATCAAAAACAAGTATTAGCTAATGCAAAAAGACTCTCGGACAGTCTTCAAAAACTTGGTTACAAAATTAGCAGTGGTGGCACCGACGTGCATCTCATCTTAGTTGATCTGAGTTCCACTGGTATCAGCGGAGCCAAAGCTGAGAGGATACTAGAAGATATTGGAATCGCATGCAACAAAAATACAGTTCCTGGGGATAAAAGTGCATTGAATCCAAACGGTATCAGGCTTGGAACACCGGCTTTGACTACTAGGGGTTTCAAGGAAGCTGAAATTGATAAAGCTGTTAATTTCATTCATTCAGGTAAGTTCTATCAGTTTCACTATCACTTACGTTTGAATTTGAGTTAGCTTGGCGAAGCGTTCAAAGTTATGCTCCAGCTTTGACAATATCGACTCACAGGCTGTTAATACTATTTCCCATTTTCAGGTATAGAACTGGCTAAAGAAGTCACGGCTATATCTGGACTTAAGCTCCCGGAATTTAAAAGGGTATTAGATACTGATGTGGCAATAAAGGTAAAGGTCCAAGCACTTCGTACAGAAGTAGAAAAATTTGCCTCACAATTCCCCATGCCAGGTCTGAAAGAGTATTAAACATGTGTATCCAAAAGAGATACAGCTAGATAGATTTCTACTAACAAGAAAGATCAGTTCGGTGTCCGCCTCCGATTTAGTTACAACTCATGTATATTTGTAGAACATTAAAAAAGGTTTCATTCATGAATAGGAACATTTCAGCATTGGTTTCATTCAAACACATCGTGTACATCAAGAAATTACCATGTTGGGTTTCCATCTTTGGGGATCGTTTTCATCCCTTCAAACCGTTTTTCTGCTGATGAAAAAAAGGTGTGTTTTAGTTTTCAATGTTCTACAACATACACGAGTTGCATCAAATTCGAAGGGGGATATCAAATTGGTTCCTGGTAAGATATATCATTTACAATGATTAATACTAAATGATAATATAATTGGAAAATATTTTCGTTTGAGAAAAGAGCAGGTTGGAATATAGATCTACGTCTCATAATTTTAATATTGAGTCATGTTCAATATAACGTACATAAAAATTTTTCCATATTGTAACTCCCGCTCAATCATACTAGAAAGACTTATAATCAAGCAGTGAGCTACTTTTAAAAAAATCGAGGTTTGCTTTGATAGATATAATTCCGTAGTTTTCCTATACATACAATAGTGGTCTAAATTATATTTTTATTTCTTTGTATAAAAATCAAAATCATTTCCCAAACCTGTGCAGTAACGTAACCTACAATTATAATATCACCAATTATTTTATAAGAAATTAACGTTATTTACCTTCTGTATCGATCATGTAGGACTAGTTTTTTTTTTTTTGGAATAACATTTAAGAGTTAATATTTTATAGTTAAAACTTATGTATGCATTAAAATTGTAAAGGATTGCGAAGAAGGAATTGTTTTTATTGAAATTGCATGTAAATGGCTTACGAGATAAAAAGTATTTAATATCCGAGCTAAAAATCCTCGATAAAAGTCTCATGTTTATATTTTTTATACTGAAAAATAAAATACACAAATAAAAACCACCTGTTAGTATTTTACAGTTTTTTAAGGTTAATAACGAATTCTGTATGTGAGAAGATAGTGGATTATCATTTTGTATTTTTATTTTTAATATGTTAAGGATCTAGAATTTGTTTTTCCTCAATTAAATAGATTATTATGCCACTGTCGGAGATTAATTTTAATTCACGTAATAAAGCATTATAGTATTTCATACTAAATATTAACTGTTGCGTAATTGAGCTTTTGCTACACGCTATACTACTGTAAAATATATTTGCTCGTATCTCTTAACACTGTTTTAACTTACTTTGGAAAGATTCTCAGCCTGTACATTGATTGCTCAAACGATGTGTTATCTAAAATTTGTTTTACAAATTACATAGATGCTTTTTTAAGCATTCTTCTACTGCGCCCTAAAATTGTTAATATTTCGATAAACCAGAAGTTAATACAAACTCGTAAATATCGGATTCGTTTCAATGCGTAAATTAATATAATTTTAAATCCTATCATATGACAGAAACAGCATCAGCAATCGATAGATCAGAAAAAAGACTAATTATTTTCATGAAGTAAAAGATTGGAAGTAAATCGAAAAAGTCGAACAAGTAAAGTGGACCTTGTTCGCACTAATAAAAATCTATATACACAATACCAGTCAAGTATTCATAAAATTACATGCTATATTGAATAAGAGACGAGATGAAAAAAATTTGCCATTGAAAGGTATGTACTGCAATAATTATTACTTTTGTACATTATTTAAGTTGACTCATAGTTTGACATCTTACAGCTTACTAAAATTGATAATAATATACAATGTCTAAAATAGTCAATATTCTGACGTCGGATGTGTGAACTAGCCTTGTACTTTGATTTTGACGTTTCTTTACATTATTCGTTAGTAGATGAATATTATTCAGTTTTGTCACGTGTCTTCACTTTAACTAATCACATGTGGTATTAGTGCAGTTTATATTTTTAAGAAAAAATTATTATGCTAAATATTTTTTCCTTTTATTTCTCACATTATTCAGAGTATACAAAATAACACTTTAAACCGATTCGTATCACTTCCAAAATGTACACGGTTATTACTATAAGTTTTCTTTAGAGCCAGATTTCAAAAAGGGCACATTAGATATTATATGCTTTGCCTCCTGAATGTGGAATATCGAGTTTTAGAATAACTATCTCATTTTAAATCGCTTAGTTTCGCGTATTTATAAGCTAATTTGTTAGCACACGGTTTAGTATAAAAAAAAAACCTAAAAATCTCACATGTTTGTCAATAGATTATTAGAAACGTAAACGGCGAAAAATAAAGTAAAATAAAGTCATACAAACTGAATGGGCATCGACCATGAATTTATGTTTTTTATATATATTATTATTTTGAAGAATTGAAATTTACGCAAAAATAAATAAAATTCTGTACACTGCTTCTACAATCCATATAGGTACAATGATGAATACGTAAGAATGCATATTCAGATATAAATAAATCTCTAAATGTAGGCATTTTACAACCCTTCGAATGTTCATCAATATGTACCTATGTATATTATTATATATTTATATATCTTAGAGTGGGTTCTTATTTGGGGGTCTGAAATATTTTCATTGCAATGCCCCCCAGACCTGTTCCAAATCATATAAAAAATTTGTGTAGTTTCAAGCCGTTACATCACTGATACACGTGCCTCTGCGAGTTTGGGTTTTCCCATTCAGGTAAAAAAAACGTATCCTTTCTTAATTTTTAAGTTGTTTTAGTTGCAGTGGCTTGAAAATTTACAGATTTTTTAAAAATGATTGTGAACAGGTCTGCGGAGCGTTGCAGCAAAACTTTTATCGACTTCCAAACAAGGACCACCCTAATATATATACGTATTTGAATGGATGAAGAATGCTAAAAATGAGAACAATAAACTGCTACATTACGCTAGATTTAATATGTATATGTATGTATACCCACTTCAGCAGACCCTTATGTCATCTCAAATCTCTGTAAGCTCTTTTAATTCATCTCATACAAAGCTTAAAAACATTCCCTTTCCAATTAGTCTAATTCTTGTGCCACGTGCGATGTCGTAGGAGCATTTCGCTGATCATCGTCTGAATCTTCTTCTTCCAGACCGTTGAAAAACGATTGTAACAGTGAACCAAATAATCCTTGACTTGGTGCCCGTGGCGGTGATACATTAAAGAACACTTGACCTATTTTATCCAAGTATTGTCTATAGAGCGGGTCTCTGTTCAGGCTTAACTGGTACTGCTCACACAAAACTGTGAAAGCGGCCAGCTTACCACTGTATTTACAAAAATTTTGAAAAGTTAAAATGTTTTTGATTTCTGGTGAATATGTTGAAATCTTTTAACTGCCTATAGTCATTCATAGCATTAACAATCAAAAATTCTCATAATGTCTTGAAAGACAGCAAGTGAAATTTGTAAATTTAAAATGAGACCAAGTATTTCAAAGGCAAGAATATCCAATACAATTGTTACGATATTGCTGGATTATTGTGATGAGGAATGTATCATGTTAGTGTATGATTAACTATATTGCTAATTTATTAATATAACATATCAGCAAAACTTACGTTTCAATGGTTTTCAGTAAGAAGAATAAAAAATTCAACAACGGCAGAAAGTACGGTGGACCACTATTTATTTTTGGGTGTTTCAAAGTATATGAATGAAACGCTTCTTCTGCTGTGGTTTTATTTCTCAAACATAAGTACCTGGAAATCAATGAAGTACAATATAATAAGAGCGTAACAATTCTTTTACTATTTTATAATGTACATGTGAGCAAACAATTCGGGTATCTTTTACAAAACTCTTGTATGAAGTATAATTTCACTCAATGACTTACTGTAAGACGGCTTGCACAATGAAAAGATCTACTTCACTCGAGTATCCACGCTCTTCGTGAAGTTCAACAAGCATCGCAGCACAACCAGATCCATCACTACTATATAAAAAGTGTTGCCTGGCCATTATGTAGTTTTTCTCTGTATTTAAAAAGATATAAATATGATATGATAGATTGACTGCGAGAGCTTCTATGCACAATGAAGTAGCAGTATAGTTTCACAATGTACAATTTCAATGAATCTGTCTATCTGTTATGAAAGAAATATTTAATACACAGATCTGATTCTTATCACTTGAGTATACCTTTCCAGAATACTTGTGCTATTCGCTGATGAAAATCAGGGTGACCCGTTTTATAATCGGACCCCTTTAAGCTCCACCTTAGCGCTTCTAAAAGAAACGTTTCCCTTTCTGGTGCTGTAGGGTTCATCAAGCTGAATAAATTCGTCAGTTTTTCGAAATATACTTGCGAAGGCTCAGTTTCTGACTTGACTAGAGCATCGACAAATAATGTTCCAAGATCAGCGCCACTTGCTTGCTGAAAGAAAAATTAAACAATCAGTGTTGCTCATGTTCTTAAATATGTGATGCATGCCTGTCGTAGATTAAATATATGGGAATTGCAGAATAAATGTGAAAATCATTCAAGCATTTATTTTGCATATCTGCTACAGCAATGCTACTTCATAACTTTGGTAACATTTGGAAATCCAATGCAAGAGATGGCAAGACTTCTACCACTTGTGACTAATCACTGAATGCTCCAATGAACATTCAACATACATGCATATGCAAATGTTAAAATTTGGTAGGCACTTTGTATTGATGCAAATACATTAAAGTAGATAAATTAGTACCTGATCATGTTGTAGGAGTAACGTTGATCCATTGTACAGTAATTCCAGTAATTCCGAATACTTTCTTTGTCCAAGGTACCTAAAGAGAGGTTAAGTTGCAATTACGTAGCACTTGAAAGTGGTTAGAATATATAAACCATATGAATAATTGTCGGCTTACCTAAAGTGCAAAGTCCTGTACATCTGATGTGCTTCATAATAGTTTCCGGAGTTGACAGACGCTTCTAATTTGGCTAAAACTCTCAGAACACCGAGACTGCCTCGGGAGGCCATGTTTATGCTAGTTAGGGACTTTTTTCAATTGAGTCTCGAGTCGAGTTATGTTGGTAACATTGGAATTATGACTCAGGACTACTCATGATGAACAATTGCCGCGGCAAAATCACTAGGCAAAACGTCGGTATGACGGAATAATTTTTGTATAAAAATTTGAATCATTCGCCCATGTTACTCGTGAATTATATTGACCAAATCACTAATTGACGAATTAAAAAATACTGCAAGATCACTTGGCAATTGTTGCGGAGTATTTGTTTTTGTTTCAGTGGCATAATTGTATAGAATCACTTTCTGGCGCAAGAAATAGCCGATATTTCAAACATTGATAGAGATCGGTAAACAGATTTAACAAGGTAATTGTTTAGAAAATTGGGGTTTATAAAACCACTTTACACATTTATACTGTACTATGTTAAAATACTTTGGCCAGAGATTAGGAGACAATTGAAATTGCATATATTACAGTAAACCGTAGTTCAGATATTAGCTCATATGTATAGTCTAGACATCACACCAGCAAGCGTAATAACGAATTGATGATGTCAATTTTTTGAAGAGTTTCATTTGAAAATAATTCAAATAAATTGAATTCCGTTATTGAATCACCTAATTTTTGTACAACCGAAAGCCGAATAAAATATAAATAAATATATAAGCCATTAGCAAATTCATTTTCATTTCAAACACAATCTCAAAGAGTCAAGAAATGATTATCATTACATTGTACCAAGTTATTGATTCGAACAACTTCTTACATACCTAATATTTTATATCGTCGACTTAAACTCATCTTTTTCTTCCGTAACATCAGATCGTTGATCAGAATTAGGAGCGCTAATATTAAATGAGTCAGAACGACACGCAGTGAAAACTAGTTGAAACTAGTGCGGGGTCTATAAATATGATTACACTTCACATATCACATGATGTATGAATATAAAAGATAAAATCAACATAACAGGGGCTTGATATTAAATTTCTAGAATTAAAGAGGCTGTCTCCATGTACAATATTTATTGGGAATATGAAAATGTCTTCAAAATTTTCGTATTTATGCTGTTTCAATGAGGAAACACTGCGCATTTGATAAACAATTTATGCACATTTTTATAATAATATAAGTCATTTCATTCACCTCACTACAAGGTTTAAGTCTGATTAGATTTTTTTTATTCGTAAAAAAAGGCAGACAGTGCTAATACAAGATTATTAAACGTACAAGGTTGTCACCGTCAAAATAGTAATTTTAATTTAAAAACATCTGGTCGCTATGGGAATTATCAAATCGCATACAGTGCTTGATATTACTTTAAAACCATCCTCGTCCATTTTGGCGTCGGTTTCTAAAGCATTTTCATTTCTACAGCTTCAAAATTTACTATCACCGATACAAGTTCATTTTAAAATGATGAAACAACCTTTCCCGCGTCTAGTAATCTTGTTTCATGTGTCTCATTAATTTCCGTGTTCTTTTATTCTTGAAATTTTATACCTATATCTTAAAATTTAACTTTTTAAAATATTTTTTAAGACTCATTTCATTTACTTTGAATTCAATCATTTCTTGACATGGTGTTTGATAACAATCGAAATCGATTGTTTTCAAGAATTGATTTGACAACTTATATGTTACAGTTAAATTGCAATGTAAATACTCATGAGCAAATGATAATTTCTTCAAAATTCATATCCAAGATGATAATTAGGAAGCTAATAGCCGGTTTAGTTCGTATTAAAGGCTATAGTTGATTTTTCACATCTCATGCATAATAGCGAAATTATGTTTAGTCCTTTATCAATCGTTTCTCCGTAAAGATATGAATGTGGCGTTCAACTTTACAGTGCAACTAAATTAAACGGACCGCTTGATTATTTATTGGACGATTGGCACGAAACAGACTTGACGCTGTCCGCACGTGTTTATGTACATGTTTAATATAACTATGTAACCATATACAACCATGTACAAGATTTCAAATCTTCCATCACGGTGTTTTATTAGGCAATACTTTATAAACTTCGCTCTGTGACTGCAATGACTTCCTTTCACAAAAATTTGAACGAAATTTATTCTTTTACATGCATTTTAACTGTTAAAAGAATAATTATCGTGCACAATTAAGAGTAGCATCCTCGTAAATCGATTAAATATATTATTATGTACCATTCTATCATTCATTAAATAACACGTAATTGAAAAGAAAATTTTTCCTTTTCTCCCACATGATTTTGAACAGTTTTCCAAATTTTATTATATAAGGTATAAGTAGGATGAGCGCTGAATACCAGTGAGAAAAATGAAGCAGTTTTATGATTGCAGGCTTTCAGACCTTACTATTAAAAAAATAATTCTATTTCTATCTTTGAAAGCAATGACACCGTTTTGCATATTTCAAAAATAATTTATTTGTACTTATGCTATCTAGGTTTTTCTCATAGTTTTCAATACTTTGAGTAGAAACTACTTCTCTATGTCTCAAGAAAAAATTATCCTACTTCGATATACATCAAATAGGATTGTACGAATCACACATTTTTACATTTTATATTTCCCCCTATACCAAAGGACAACAATTTGTACATCGTATTGAATGAAATTGAGAACAGCATGAAAATGGTTCGCTGGAGGAGAACCCTCGATTTCTTTTAAACAATATTCGTAATTACGGTTATGAGAACTTTCTAAAGCACGTCATATTGTCTGGTAAATTTCCAACTATTGATGAAGAATTCATATTGCTAATTAAGCGCTAAACACTGAATACTTTTTGATATTAAAATTTCACAGAACTTCATTGTGTTAATTTTTTTCATCAAGTTTTCAGCACTCTTCCCTGTTTTTCATAATTTTAGGCCCTCGCAAAGATAGCTTTAAAATGGTTAAAAGCCAAGCCTTTTCAGTAAAAACCAAACCGGCTGACTTGATTGAATAAGTAAATATTGATGGCGCAGCAATATATAAAAATATCAATGTATCCCACACTACAGCATGAGCTAAGGCTCTTAATATCTATTATTCTTCTGTAGTTTGCTCACCTCCTTATACTTCGTTTGTGTTTATATTATTGGTAGTTTTTATATTAATAATTAATATTAGTTCAATCCATAATAATATTTAATAATAACAATACGGACATTGCCGGTTCTTATATTTTACAATTATTCTTCTCTTCACCGTGTGATTGTTTCACTGAAGCTACAAAAATCACGTTTCCATGAATTCGCCTAGCTATGTATGTGCCGATGGTGACAAGCTCTTTAATAAAATTCGCAAATAGATTATAAAAAAAAAAAAGTACGAAATATGAAGTAAAATGGAAAACGAAAATGTCAACGATTATTATATTCAATACACTATAAAGTTCTGTACTTATGAGCGTTACAGACTTCGTGTTCTTTTCTTTCTTTCTTTTTTTTTTTTCTTGGAAGACGAGATGACAACCAGTATTTTAGTGTATTGTATCAGAGCAAGAGTAGAGTAACTAACTTCTTTCTATCGATATACCTTACACATGAATAGGAATATTCGATGCTTTTTTAGATTTACAAACTGATTTTTCATCCCTGTCTGGTATTGTCACAACTTCAGCCGTGATCTGATAATTGTCATAAATACTTCTGCAATCAATTTTTAGGGCACAATGTGGCTGGTTTGATATTTTTTTTATAAAGAAATCAAAAGATATTCATATCAATTGTCTTCTTATAGACTACATTCCTCAAAAAATCTATGTAAATTAATTTACTCTCCCTGTGTTCTATCACAGAAAGTTTTCACGTATTATTTTTTCTTTTTCTTTTTTCTCTTTCTAATGAACATAAAGATGCTCCAAAGTACAGAACATACAGTGAAAATTATTACAAATAAACAGTTTCGTAGTAAATTAGTATTTTAATGAGAATAAAATAAGAAACAGTACAATATTGATTTAATAATTATAAATTGTTGTGGAACACTATCTATTTGCTTTACTCAATATGTTTCATCTATTACCCATCAATTCAATGATAATAATAATAATAATAATCATAATTAGCGTTAATGCTATCCATTATCATTTTTCACATAGCTCCGTAGAACAAAAATATCGCCCTCAGTTTATATTGAAAAAGCCTTTTTGTATACCCTCCTCCCCTACCCCCTTGCCATTAAAATATTTCAACGACAACGAAATCCTGAAAAGATTTTTTTTTCGTCTCCTTTAGGGCAGGGGGTGGTGCTGTTTTTTCAAAAACATTTCTTTGTATTATCTATTTTATTCTTTTCTTTTTGTAATCAAAGTCGTTTTATTTTAGTTTGTCATATATATCATTCTTTATATATATAATATATATAATTCGCATATATCTCTCTCTGTTCACCCAATCCCAAATTACACTTACCGTGAGTGCGTATTGTTTCATCATCTAATGTTTAATGCATACAGATAGATCATAGGTTCTCAAAGTTTGTGTTTACATTGTTTGTGTGTGATTTCAATGTGTTCGATGGTAGGTATAATAATGTCCTTAGTCACAATAAAATTCAACGTAAAACAGAACTTACTCAACCACCTTCAGCACCTTACCAATAGCAATAGTTTTGTCTGAAAATGAATGAATAAGCAATCGTCAATAATGTTCCTGATATATACTTGCTTTTTGCGATTTAGTTGAAAATTGAGCGAGTTTTGTAAAACAAATTTAAAGTTCGATAATTAGAGTAACACACTGTTTTGTACTTTTGATCATGATATTTACGAGCTATGGATGAGGCAAAAGGATAATATACTCACTTTCGTCCCTAAGAGTGAACCGACCCATTTGGGGAAACAGTTTAAACTGTTCAAGGCAAATAACTCCGGCACACTCAATTCTCATGATGGCCACTTGATCTTGTTTGACGAACCTCGGTCGCGTTTTACTTTTCTCACCAGATTTTTTGTCCACCAAACATATGAGCGCTTTCACACTGACTTCTTCCGCTGCGCAGTGAATGTGCATTACAGCACTGTAACCGGCACAAATGATGCTTTTGTGCTCCAGGATGACAACTTGGGCGTCAAAAATTTTTCCCGTTTTGATCGGATTATTACTGTCGCATAGAACAAAACCGGGACTCACGTCTTCTTCCTCAATACCCTTTAGCTTAATCTTTACATTTTCACCAGGACCAACCGACGTTACTTCTTCATCGTCCGACCACAATTGGTCTACCGTTACTGCCGTCTATCAATTCAACGAGAAGTATCGAATGTAAATGAAAATTGATCTAAGAACACATCGAGCAAAATAATTAATGATTCAATATACTCACTCGATTAGGCATGACCAGAAGGGAATGTCCCTTCTTTGCTTCTCCAGCCTCCACTTTACCCATTACGACCGTACCCATATCCTTGTATTTATCAACAATTGGCATAATAAATGGTCCGTTACTCTTACGATTAAGGGATGGTAGTTGGTCAATGAATGGTATGAACGCTTCACCCTTGTACCAAGTACAGAGCTCCGCAGGGATTGGATCTTTTAAGCCGATTCCTAGTTGGCCCGATACCGGCATAAAGGTCAAGTCTTTCGCTGGGTTGAATCCCAGTTTACGAAGGTAGGGTAAGATTTTATCTCTGAAAATTGATTATTGCAACTTGGAATAGAACTGTTACAACTTAACTATGCAAAGAATGAAACATTCTAATAGTATGAAATTTATCTTTTTGTACCAGATATTCATATCAGCTTTGAGAAATGAATGTTTACCTGCATTCGTTGTATCTTCCCTCGTCCCATTCCACCGTAGGGTCATCCATTTTATTAACTAATACTACCAGATGTTTGACGCCAGCAGTTTTGGCCAGCATGGCATGTTCTCTCGTTTGTCCCCCTCTGTCAAATCCAGTTTCAAATTCACCTTTTCTCGCAGAAATTACAAGGACGGCTAAATCAGCCTGAGCAGCACCACCGATCATGTTTGGTACAAAACTTTTGTGTCCTGGCGCATCCAAAATTGTAAAGTGCTTTCTTTCAGTCTCAAAATACGCCCGGCCAACCTCGACAGTTTTTCCTTTCTCTCTCTCTTCCTGGTTGGTATCCAGCGCCCAACTGAGGTACCACGTTTCTCTGCTCCTTTCCTTAGCTTCTCTTTCATACTTTTCCAATGTTCTTTTGTCGACCATACCTGTTAATGCCATGATTTGTCCGCCGATGGTTGACTTCCCGGCATCTGTACAATTATTCAAGAATTTGCATCTGAGCTAATTTGTTAAATAGTTTATCCCAATCTGAAGATGATTTTTAGAATTATTTAATGCCGCGAATAAGCTCAACACGACACTCGAACGTTTCTTGTTCATAACGCCACAGCTTGTACTCGGAATTTTGATAAACCTATTGTGAAATAGGAGCAAAGTAAATAAGGATAAAGATAGGTACGATGATAGGTGGTAAGAAGAACATACAAATGACTGATTGCACTTTTTTCAACCATTGTTTACTATGTCTGACTGATTAAGGAAGGAAAGATTATGTTCAGCCATCTTTCTTACGCTCAAATCTACACGTGATGTTTTTCAACGTTGCCATAAAATATTCCAAACCAGTTTTCTCCTATATGTGTGATTTTATATAACACACGGTATCACCAAAAAACGACGGAATTTAAAACCATAAATGCAACAGCATCACTTTATATTTTAGTGTCACGAATCGGTAAATGAAAAATTGGAATGACCAATGAAATGAGTTTTAAAATTCCACGACTATCCCAATTTTTTTTTCTTTTATTTCTCAGAACCAAAAGTTGGTTTTGTTCTTTTACTATCTTCCTACAATAAACACTGTGCACGAACAGTGATTAATACCAAATAATCTACACACTTGAATTCATAGTATTTTAAAATTTTTCGCACATAAAATCATACTTCCTTCCAGTATTTATAAATATTTACATTTCATGTTCGCCTAGCTACAAGTTAGCAGTTTATGAACTTAGAAATTACCAACTCACCGACATGTCCAATGAAGACAACATTGACGTGTTCTTTTTTGCTTTTTGTATCTTCCGTTATTTTGACTGGCTTCTTTTTCAGTATTTTTACCACCGTCTCTTCATCCTCGTCAATTTCAGCCTGTGAAGCGACAATTGTATTATCACAGTATACAAAATATACGTCAAACAACATCGCATGTGTAGAGAAAAAACATCGGATCGCCGTTGTCGTTACCTCTTCATTCTCAGGTGTTAATAACGGGTCGGCATCAACGGCTGCTTCCTCCCAAGAATCAGCCGGCTGATGTTCAGGACTGGCATTCTTGGCGTTTGTTGCGTTAGGTGAAGGTGGGGCCCCTCCCCCAGCAGGCGGTTCCTCGACTAAAGTACCAGCCGGATCAGGTGGAACGGCGACAGAGCTTCCTCCTGAAGTCGACAAGGTAGTTTTTCACAGGTGTTCGATATAATATCGTTGACCAGATGACGAAGAAGGTAGGAAAAAAAAAATAAAGCATCGAAACTTTCTAATCGCCCAACAGCTGTGCAGTCTAGTCAACATATGTGATAAATAAGATAACAGTTTGGTGATGAGATCGTGCCTGTTTGGTATGAGTAAATTAGGAATGGGTAATCGGGACATAGACAGGAAGAAACCTCAAGATCTACAGAAGAACAGAACAAGAAAAGAGAAACGTGAACAAAGGGGAAGAAAAAGTTTGGATGAAATTATTCCGATCAAGTATAAGCGAAAAGTAGGTTGGAATGTCAAGGTAAGTGGAATCCACGTTGTCTGATACCGTGGTCAATGCGGGGATGCAGTAAAATGCGCGGCACGCATGGCATTTACTTTATTCCTAGTTTACATGCTGAATAATTTCGAATAAGAAAAAGATAAAAATACGATAATGGATTAATTAGTGATAATATACGGGGTTTGTTTTGTCGTCGTTCAAATCCGTAACGACGAGTATTAAAGGCATTATTATGCGGAGTGCGGAGAAACAATCACAATGTTATAATTAACCGCCACCAGGTAAGCGGTAATGTAACGGATCCAGCCAGCGGTGCGGATGGGAAAATGAAAATTGTTATCGGTCAGATAATGGACATGTGTTAAGTACAGAGGGATACGTCATCATTAGTGGATATGTACTGTTATTTTTGGAGGAGTTCTGGGGAACGGAGAAGATAGGTAAGGTAAGGTATCCACGTACCGTGGCTGGTGTCAGGAACGGTGGCGTTGGGGCTGTCGCCTGCCGAGCTCGTTTCCGAGGATGGTATGCAGAAGGAAGGCACGAATTCAGCGGCGTTTACATTCAACGTTGAGAATTTACTCTCCAACGATTTATCCTGACCGTTCGCATTATCCCCGCTGTCCGCCTGCTGCTCCCACGAGTCTGGTGCTACGCTGTTCGCCATATTTATCACTTTACTGACACTTACGAGACTTATTTCGATTCTACTTTCACTAAAAACACTCCGACTCTTTAAGATTATCGATTATTTAACGCGATCGCGATCGGACGGGCTTTAAAAATAATTTTCTTTTTTATTGTAATCTACACGCACGAGTCACGATCCGCGTGCAGCCCCCGTGGTCTGTTCGGTGATTCGGTCTGTTCACGTCTACGGCTCAAACGGAACTGCGGTGTCAAAATATTACCATATTCGGAAATACGATTCGCCACTGAGGACTTGTCGCCGTCTCTTGACCGTTAATTTCTCTTTACCCGTACCTTCCGTTATTTAAATACCGTATTGCGTTAAAATTTATCGATATCAAATTTTAATATTACCGGCTAATCTGTTCTATGTTGTCTATGGTTCACCGCACCTGTCACACAACTACTCGAAATATAGTAATTATCAGAATCATATTATTCAATGTAGTTCGTTCTCGTTATTCCTACGTATTTACGAGACGAATAAATTTAACACTCATTGTACGCAACGTGTTCGTACCGATAATATTGTTTTACAATATTACATCCAAAAATGTCATCCCTACCATCGCTCGACGCGCGCTTAGTAAACGTTTTTTAAGCTCATCCGCAAGTTAAATACCGTATTTTTGATACTACACGGTTGTACATAATATTTAAATCCTAGCTATCTGAATACCTCGTTTCGTTTATAACTAAGGATTCATACGAACGAACTACATTCTTGAGTTTCCGTATGTATAATAGTCAAAACCTTTTACTAGCGTACGGCGAAATGTTGGCCTATGTAAAAGTTCCCCGGAATTGTAGCAATAATAATGTGCGTCACATGTGAGGAGTTCGTGACAATACCGGTTTCGTTATTGTTAGCAATCTATTTCCTACGTTCGGAAGTTTTGAAAATATACGTATACATCTTAATTGAGTTTCGAAGAATAATTAAGAATTCTTTAAGAAATTAGACTAAAGAATTAAAATAGAATAAACCTTAAAATGAGTATAAGGAGGCATTTATGGAGGTTATGCACAGCCTGTAGGCACGATTTAAAGAACATTAGAACGTACAAAACGTACAAAAGTAGAAACGTTTTAAGACTTTACGATAGAGGAATGTTTCAGGATATTTTTCCAGACACTTCGGCGTGAGTACAGACTACCGTTTAATTTATGATTTTTTAAATAATTTCATTGACTCTAACAAGCGAAAGGCACTCCATTCTTCCTACGATTTTAATATTCCACTAATTTTACTTAATCCATTTTGTTCACACAGAGGAGAAGTCATTGATCTTCTGAATGCGTCGTCGCAGACGGTATACGCTGGGTTTGACCCAACGGCGGACAGTTTGCACGTTGGAAATCTATTGGTATTGATGAATCTTCTACACTGGCAAAGATCTGGCCATCAAGTAATAGCTCTAGTAGGTGGAGCTACGGGACAGATAGGAGATCCGAGTCACAGAAAGTCAGCGCGTACTGAAATGGAACAGGTCCTAATAAATGAGAACATAAAAGGAATATCAAGAAACATTAGAACGATATTTAAAAATCATGAGGAACTTTTTTGGGAGGAAAAAAAGACTGTGAAACCTGTTATGATTGTCAACAATATAGAATGGTACAAGGACATAAATGCGCTTGATTTTCTAAGAAGTGTTGGAAGGTATTTCAGACTCGGTACAATGCTTAGTAAAACATCTGTACAGACGAGACTAAATTCAGAAACAGGAATGAGCTTTGCTGAGTTCTCTTACCAGGTGCTCCAAGGCTACGACTGGTTCCATCTATTAGAAAAGTACAATTGTAGATTTCAAATTGGCGGTAGCGATCAAATGGGTAACATCGATGCTGGGTTTGATTTGATCGGCAGAGCAACTGACAAAAGGGTATTTGGTCTGACGCTACCATTAATCACCACAGAAAGTGGCGAAAAGTTTGGCAAATCGGCTGGTAATGCTATATGGTTATCGGAGAATAAGTCATCGAGTTTTCAACTCTACCAATTCTTCATACGCACCAAAGATTCGGACGTTCATCAATTGCTGAAATTCTTCACTTTCATCCCATTGGGACGTATTTCAGAAATTATGGTTGCCCACCAAAAAAATCCCGAACAACGTACAGCACAAAAAATACTAGCTGAACATGTTACTCGATTGGTGCATGGAGGTAATTGATTTTTACTGCTGCGTATCATTTTCTAATAACTGCAGATGTTCACATTTCCATTTATTTCCATTGATCAGAACATCACTCATGTGAATTGATAACTTTTACAGAAGCAGGCTTGAAAACAGCACAGCAAACCACATCCATACTTTATGATAAGTCGATCGAAAGTTTGTCCAGTCTCAGTGCCGATGAGATGGTCAGCGCATTTCAAGGGGCAACTTTAATTGAAATATTGCCTGAGCCAGGCTTGACCGTGCTGCAACTTAGTTTGAAAGCAAATTGTTTCCCGGATGAAACTAATGCAATAAGAATTATTACCGCTGGTGGTTTTTACATCAATCATCAAAGGATTCAAAATATCGAAGAAATAATCACCCCTGGTGTTCATATCATGCCAAATAATTTAACGATGATTAGGGTAGGAAAGAAAACGTATTACATTGTGAAATGGATCTCATAACAATTGGATGATGTAAGTATGTCGAATAATTTGTAACCAAGTGTACAAAATGTGTATAATAAATTAACTAGTTTTTATTTTAATGGAAAAATCTATAGTTATTGTTCATGATCCTCCTTGGCATCCTATTACTTGAGGAATATTGTTTTGCAGATAACTGTACATTCTTAAATTATTGAACAAACCTGATAATAATTTTGCCAATTTAAGCCACGAACATTTCAGAATTAGAAGTGTTTTATCATATGTGTCAGATTTACAAGTAGGCATCTATATATTGTATACAAAAGTTTTTACGGTGTTTGAAGTGTCAGTAGTATTTTTCGTGTCACATCTTTCAACAGTGGAAAATCACTTTGCGTTTGTTCCAATATTTCTTTCAAATCTGCATTCATCACACGCTGTTTCAACAATTCCGCATCTAAAAGTGATTCAGATTTGTGCAGCATCTTGTGCCGTCCGCTGTGGACGTCTTGGTACATTTTGACTTTGTGCTGTTTCCGTATTAGAATCTCCAAATTCTATAAAATTAATATCAAGTAAATTAAGAGTATTCCTGGCTGTGTGTACTTGAGTTGCAATATGCATAAAACATAAACTACGTCTTGCTTGGATCTTATCTGCAAAATTATTAAGCAATAGTCAAACATCATTCTAGACTATTCGCAGCATGCAGCTTACATACATGCTGTTTTATAATTTCAGCTTCAGTTATCTTCTTTTCAATGTCTGGAATAGAATCTTCGATTAACCTGAGCCTTTCTTGTTCCTTATTCAACTGCTCTAACATTGTCCTCTGCACTTCTTCCAATTCAGATATTTGATTGTCTATCTGCTTCGTTTCCTAGAATTATGAGTTGTTAATGAGGTAATTTTCATGGATATTGATAATCATGAACACTATTCAATATCTCACTTTTGCTATTTGTTTGATTTTCAGTCTTTGATCGGTCAGACGTTTTTGAAAAATGGTTCTCTGATTGTGTTGTCCTTTAGGATTTCTTTTCTCTTTCGCCATTGCTCCGTCAACAATTGCATCTCTTCGAGAAACGCAGTGTTCCATGTCTTGAATCAACTTTTCCTGAGCCTTTCTAAGATGCGAAAGTCTAATTTGCATTCTTTGGATTTCACTTTTCATTATTCCCACATCACCGAAGCAGCCTCGTTCGTCTTTAATATTCTTGTTGGTCTCTTGCGCTAATTGTACCTTAATTAAGATTCGTAATATATTTATGAAATATTCTTATATTATAATTTTTCATTTAAACTCTGTATTTAGTACCAAAGATTCTGGATCATAATAAAATCATTAGCAGAATGATAGTCGAGTACTTTACCTTCTTTTCCCAAGATAGACTCTCCCGCTGTAAAGTGATCAACCGTTCTTTGGCACTCAATTTTTCATCTTCCAATTGCTCTATATCATTCTTTAATCTAATGATATTCATTTCTAACTCTTCCAGTGATACCAAGCACTCATTCTTCGTTACGTAATTCGTGTCTTCCAAGAAGTCCTTGTAATCCTTTTGCATTGCCAGTCGTGCATTAAGGTCCACTAACTTCTGTTGATAGTTATTTATAACTCTGCCCATATTAAGCTCTTCTTTTCGTTGCAGTTCAAGCTCAGTCTCGAGTTTCAAATTCTTTTGCTCCATTATTGTTATCTGTTTAGCCAACAAGCTCATCTCTTGCGTCTGAACATTCCTCTGCTGAGTAAGGTTTACCATATACCCTTCCTGCCTTAGCCAGTGTAACTGTAGTTTTTGATTCATCTGCTCTGTCTCCTCTATATTCTTTTCTAACGTTAGTATCTTCAAATCAAGTGGACTGATTTCTTCTCCCCCTGTATTTTCTAGAGCTTCTTCAATTCGTTTGTTCACAATTTCAATATCTCTTTGTTTTCTTATAATAATGGAGTCGTATTTTTTTATCTCTGATTGTGTCACATCAATTTCTTTTTCTTTCACACTGTTAATATTAACAAGTTCTTCCAACTCTGATTTATTGTTTTCCAATAGACCTCGTAACTTCTCAATATCCAGCAATGTTTTTCCATAATTATTTTCAGCCTGTACTACAGCCAATTCCTGCTCCCGAGTCGCGCACTTTAAATTTCGTAAAAGTTTATTCAGGTATCGAGCAACTTTGTCGTGTGCCACTTTTTCTTCCAGTTTGGCCAAAATCTGCTCCTCTATTTGAACTTTTTGGCTAGCTAATTTTTCAATATCTTTTTGCAACAGTTTTTCCATGTTGCGATAATGTCGGTAATCCTGAAATAAATTCAATTATTTACATGAATCTGTGTAAGTATTTTCAGTTAATCAGAGTGCACAACTTAATATGCACGTCATTTTTATGTTGAATAATGCCTACACTTTGAATTTCGTTGAATTCTGCGTTATTCTGCTCGACCAGTTTAGCTATTTTTGTAAACTGTGATTCAAGATGAGTAATCTTCTCCTTTTCAATGGCGTTTGTTTTTGAATTGATCTGAATCTCTTCTTCTATTCTCGATTGAACAGATGTTAGCCTTTCGTTATTCTCCATTTCTTTGTTGGCTTCTTTCTTCAATTTATCTATTCCAGTTTGTAATGTTCGAAACGATTCTCGGATTTGTCTGTAATATTCATAAATAGTGAAATATGTAATAAGTAATGATAATAAGATAGCTCAAAGATGTGAAAATAAGATTACAAGTAGTTTTTACTTATTCATTGGGTTAATAAAAAAATTGGCTTGCCAAGGAACTCACTGTCTCTCATCAGAAATTTCGCTGTAAATCTGATTTCTTTGAGAGATATTAGCAACAATGTTATTCCATGTGTTGAACAGATTTTTATATTCTCGTTGCAATGCATCAAGATCAGCATTGGCATCGGTGATAGTTTGACTGAGCGTACCTTTCTCTTTTTCTTTTAGTTCAGCTTGCTCATTTAAGATTTTTATTTCTGATTCGATCTTCCACACTTCTGACATTATTTTAAACAGAATATAATCCTCCTGCTGCTTCTTGCGAATCAATTCTTTTTGATCCATTGCATCTTTTTCAGACATTCTTTTCGATACTGTCAGATTACTAGATATTTCATCTTCCCATTCCCTGAACTGGCGTTCTAGGGAAGACAAACTCTCCAGTTCCCGAATGATTTCTTCCTCCTTTGCCTTCTCATCTCGCAATTTCTGGTACGCTTCCTTATGCACATCTTTCACTATACATATTTGTGTTTCCTTTTCTTCGCGCATCTGTATCACCTCTACTAATGTAGCCTGATAGTTCTCGATTGCTGATTGCTGCCGAGATATTTCTTCCTGCGCACTGTACAATTTGAGTCCTTCTTGTTCTCGAACATCTTTCGCTTTTTTTATTGCTGCCTCCTGAAGAATATATAAATACACATGGAACAACTTGAAAATGGATATGTATTTGAAAATACTATCGATATATAAACAGATTTTTGATATACGCACAAGATCGAAGATTTCTTCGTTCAATTTATTATTAATACGAGACAAGTGGGCCTTGAGGGACTCTTGGAATCGCTTCATCAACGGATCATCAGGATCAAGAATTGATGGCGGCTCTGCAGGTGGAGTATATTTCCATAATTTAGAGTTTACTTTTGTAGAAGGTTCATTCAAAGAATCTGAAGGCGTCTTCTCATCTTTGTCCAAAAATCTCGGTTTATAACTGGATCTCTGTTCGCTGACCGGCGATGGTAAAGCCCCCAAGTTTGGGTCGCACATTGTTAAAAATTTGATTGCGGTAAAATTTCCTGCTGTACCAGCTTCTACAATTGAACAATCAGGAATATTTGTGTATAGTTACAAAAGTTTAAGACTGTACTTAGTGTACTGTCAAAGGTAGATATGTCAGAACACCTATGCTTCAGCGACAAATATTCTTAGTCATTTTGTTTGATCAATTGAAATAAAATTGTGAGCGTCTCTATGGGAACACATTCACAGTGATATTGGTTTATCGCGTACGCTGGAATAAAAGTGGAATACTCACAATCTGTGATTAGCAATATGGTGCCAAAAAAAGAATAATCAGTTAATAGTTCTAGGTAAATTATAATAAAATTATACCCAAGCATAGAAAGCTGTGCAAGTTCGTAGGTTTCTATTTTGTCTAATATATTAATGTGAAGTGAAAAGTAGGATTAGAACATTATTTCTATTGTTAAATGCGACTCTCTTTAAGTAGTATGCATATTCTGCAACAAAATGGGCCATTCCTTGCTAGTAGGTAATAAATAAATATTGAAATACATTAACATGACTTAAATGATGATTTAAATTTTCCGCGGAATTTTGCGAATGAAAAGTGACTCCGGTTCGAGGTTGGTGACGTTCGTGTTGATGTTGTTTTTTTTTTCAATTTTAGTACCGTTAGGTTGTCGTCTTGAAAGAACCAGGGTGACTGACATCGACTAGCAGGGATTTTTTGCGATGTATTGCCAAGAAGAAAGAAATTCTGCTTTTATAGCTCGCTGAAAAAATGTTGTGAAATCTAGTATTTCCGTAAAATATCAATCAGTTCGTATATATCGTGTGTAGGGTAGAAGTATCATTTGTGTTTGACGCGCGGCGAAGATGGATTATTCTGTACGTAATAAATCTTAGCGGTTGGGTTATTGAGTTGGGTGGATATCGCGCGGGGTTCGTAACTTCGTACAGTACGTTATTGTTAAAAGTTCTCATTAAAGTGAAATAAAAATTACCAATGAAATGGAGCGGACTCGTTGACGCAAATAATAACTACATAAATCTACCACTCGTAAACGCCGAGCAGGTTCGTCGAGTCCATGCGAATCGTCATTGTATTTGCTGAAAAAATAATAGGTACACAGGTAACTTTTAATCCGATTTTTTTCTTTCTTTTCCTCTCTCTCTCTCTCTCTCTCTCTCTCCCTTTCTCTTGATCTCACTCTACCCCGTTATTTCCGATTTCAGAAAAATAAAAAATTCACCAAGTTGACAATTGTTTTCGTCATTCACCCGTTTGCTCGTTATATATACATGTATATTATATGTATACTGTGATTATATTCTTACATTTCATCACCAGCAAATTGAAGGCTCGAAATCAAGTCTCAATTCTTTCTTCAAACAATAAATATGTGTTATACCCATTTTCATTGTTTTGCGTTCATTCTCGAATATACGTTTTTATCAAAACGAGACTCAACACGTCTATCCCCACCTTGAACCTAACGCCTTTACACATATACATACATGTTTTCTACAGTGTATTCATACATAAATACACAGATATGTGTATATTAGATACGAGGCATAATGGAAATAAGTGATGAAATAAAATAAGGCTGTTTTCCTGGTTTCTTTATAACGTAATAACCGCCTTGAGAAATGTGTAATACGTCTTACTCCGATCCTCCATCTCCAGTCATTTTTGAAACAACGTATTTGCGCGATCTGCTATTTCTTCAATGAACAATAATTGCTGTTTAATAAGCACTTATCACTACAAATTGGATTGTTGTGTTATCTGACTAAATAGCTTATGATCAAGACTGCCAAACAAAGACTGAACCACTGATGCAAGGGGTAATATACCTTGACGTTAAGTACGGACAGCATCAATGGGAAACTGTCTCTCGTGTTTCAAGGTGCCATCCCCACCGTCTGCACACATTCAACAAATTTCTTCGGAGCACAAAGACGGTATGCGACTATCATGATTAAAAAAAATTTATATTGCTACGATTAATATAAAGCTATCTAATCATTACTACTAAATATGGCCAATCTGCTCATCAATTATTCCCTTTTCACTTTCATGTTACTGTACTTTTGTTTTCATCGTATAGAGTAATATTTAAAAATGTACCTTTATGTGAAAATCTATTATATGTCAACATTTGGCATAACAAGTATATTTATATCATATCTCTTTAACTTACCAAACATTGGCTGTTTTTGATTCTCCCAACCCTGAATCTGAAGGTAAACAGGAGCCTAAACTTAATCTCTGGTTTACAGAAACTATGGAACTTGGGGATCTTTTTCCACCAACAGGTTGCCTTCAAACAAGCCCTTTGACAGCCATAGAGACTCACACAAACGGCAACAGCAAATCTGGTTTGGGCGCCTTGTCAACATTTAACAAAGTTGGTTCAGATAACTGTGGATCGCTTCCCATGACTCATAATAATCTGCGAACATCCAGAGGAACTTATGCAAGAATTCCACCTCTGGACAGACCTAAAACAAGTTTAGGACTCAATTTAACTGTAGACTGTAAACAGCAGAAAGACTCTTCCGAAAGCAAGTTGAATGCTCTCTTTGATATGTACAAGGTAAACGTCATTAAGCACATCTCAACTTGCTTTTATTACAGCTGCATATAATGATTTGACCTTGGATTTCGCATTATTTAATTGACACTACATTTTTCTTTCAATTTTCAGGATCCACATGAAGATATTATTTTGGCTGACGGCATAGAAAGGCTTTGTGAAGACTTACAACTCTCTCCCGACGAATTCAAAGTACTAGTCTTGGCATGGAAATTAAATGCTGAACAAATGTGTCAATTTGCTCGTCAGGAATTTATCACTGGCCTTAAGGGAATGCACGTTGATAGTATACGTGGTATTCAGGCTCGTTTGCCCGAAATCGTTCAAGAATTGACGGAGGATGGAGAATTATTCAAAGATTTGTATCGATTCACGTTCAGATTTGGCTTGGATGTTGGATCCGGCCAGAGAATTTTACCAGCTGACATGGCACTCGTTTTGTGGAGGCTTGTGTTCACTATTCGCGAACCACCACTGCTCGTTAGGTGGTTGAAGTTTCTCGAATGTCACCAACATGTACGAGGTATTCCAAGAGATACCTGGAATATGTTTCTTAATTTTGCCGAAAGTATTGGCGATGATCTCAGTGCTTACGACGATACTGAAGCTTGGCCAAGTTTGATTGATGATTTTGTGGAGTACGAAAATGATCAGATGAACCAGAACATTACCAAGGATGATATTATAATGAAAGATAATGTTGATAAGGAGTAGATGTAGTGATATTGCGAAATAATAAGAAATTGAGAAGATGCAATTTTATATATATATATATATATATATATATATATATATATATATATATAAAACTTTCAAGCAGGATATTCCCACGACTTAAGTAAGCTGCCATCAAAAAGGAGAGAAAAGAAAACTAGTATCGAATTGGACTTCTGTAAAGTTAATACTAAATTATTGACCAAAATGTTTTTATCAGAATCAAGTTTATTTGAGCCTGTGCGGAATTTTCAGGTATAGATTAGCGATGGGAAGAAATATTTTCCGTAGTTTAATGATATGTTCAGAAAGATTTCAGGGAAAATCCTGTTCAGAACTGTTCAACAGTCATTTGAAACGATCGTTTTAACACGCGGGACTTAGCACATAATATGTTATATCGAAATTAGTATTACGGTCCCAACTTGTGATACATACATTACTGATAATATTTGTCTTTTAGATATTTAAGTAAAATTTAGGTAACGAAACAAACGAACTAGTAACGCAACGTATTTTATATACAAGGACTCGCAAGACTAGCCAATCGAGTACATATTCATTGATGTATGTATTTAATTCTATAGAAATAACGATCATATATATAGTTAATTATATGCGAATAATGCAGAGGTGACAATTTTTTTAGTGGCTAAGTAATGAAGACAAAGTATTTCATTCAGTTTATTCTTAAACTTCATTCAAATTTTTTTTAACCCAGTTGAAACTTTTTCCTTAGCCATTCCTGCGTGCTTATTTTCTCAGAATACCATTTTAACTATTTTATCTATATAAATTGTAAATACAAATTCGCAGTGGCATGGTTGTTGATTTCCTCCTTAAATTGGCTTGTAAGTCATACACAGGGTAACCCAGGACGATCGCCTTATAGGCTACCAATATGGTCCTCCTGAACATCCGCGAATGAAACGTTTTTTACTTTTGATCGAAAATTTGCCGTTTCCGATTTTATAGCCGTTTGAAATTGGCCAATCTGGTAGCATCTGAGGACTCAGAACAGCAGATGATCTGCTAGTCGCGTTCTCTTTCAGTTCTAAGCCATCAGATGCTACTGGAATAGCCAATTTCACACGGCTGTAATTTGCAAACGACAAATTTCCTATAAGAAATGAAAAACGAAAAATCACAGATTTTCCCAAAGAATACATTGGTAGTCTGTGGGGCGATAGTACTGAGTCATCCTGTATAATAGCTTGGTAAAATATAAATCAGTTGCCTGAATAATCCGGTCAGTTATGGTGTAGGATTAATTTCAGCGGTTTTCTTTGTTACAACTTGATAAGTATGTAACATTCAAATGCATTTTGACAATCTACTAAAAACAAAATTGCATTAGGCTTTGGAACAGATATCGTAAAACCTTTGCACAAATCCAATTACCAGTTATGTCGATATACTTAATTTTCATCACCTTGTGTGAAGTACTCGTGAATTACAGTTCTTTGGACTGTAGGTTATATTATTTACCAGAACCTCAATTAGAACGATCAATATTCCAGTTATATTGTATACAGTGTTAAAAAGTTCATCATCGTCATTTACCAGAAATCAGTGACAGTTCACTTAACATAATTTCTATATAATTCCTCTTGACAACAAAGAATTACTTTGGCGAAAAAGATATTCATAACCATCAACAAAATGTCATGAACATATACAATACTATATCATGGTTTTTATGGAAAGGAATAGTTTCGACAAATGATAGTTATTTTTCGAAAATGTTTCCTTTGCCCCGGAAGGACTGTATTTTTATAAAACACTTTGAAATCAACTTTTCAAAATTACAAAAATTCTAATCGAAAAATCAATTTGCTGTACTAACATTTGTGGCCTTCTAAATGAGCATATACTGAAAATTGCAATGAATATATATCTCGGCATAGTGAATATTTGGTTTATTTTTAGCGTGGCTCTGTTTATTCAGAATTGGATAACTGAACTGGTCAAAAAATCACAGCAGTAATCTAATGTACTCAGTTTACGGAAAGTGCCAACCAGATAAAAGATTGAAATAAAATTAATTAATGTAGAAAAATTATAATAAGTAACGAGACGTGTGCTTACAATTAATGTATATGTATATCTATTTATAAACTTTTGTATATAAACTGCTACTATCAGTTACTAATTCATCATAATCTCTCATTCAGACAGATTAGTCACTAACTATAACGATTCATATAGATTTCATTTCAAGCGTTCTAACCGAAATCATTTTAAGCCTGCATTCCAATAAAATGTTTCACTGCTATGATAACGACATGTTCGTTGAAACGTTAGCAGGTACGTTAACTTGTACTATAAATCATTGTATTCACATAAAATCTAGCTACGCATTTAGTCAGTTTCAATAACTGTAACATAACGGATTCAATCTACTTCTAGTGTGACATTTCTTATCGTGAAAATCACTCGAAATTTTGCAAGTGATAATAGTTTACGTAATGTAATATGCATTATCCAAAAATAATCACTGGATTTTAGTTACTTGGTAGTTGAAGTGTTTTACGAGAATATCAGCCTGAAAAGTAGATGGCTTATTTGCCATTTAAATTCGTATAGGATCTCAAAGGTACAAACCTTTCAAATGAGTTGCACACAAGTCATTTTTTTTTCAATTCAAAAGCCAATCTCTATCACTGTGAATCATTAAATAAGTATGCAAGTGTACTTTATTATGTGTTATTATCAATAGCTGAATTGAATTCTTTTATTCATATTTTGATTGACTAAGTTTGATTGTCAAACGTAAAACTGAAGAAGTCATATATCATTTACATTAAATGATATTATTATTTCTAACTCACATTTGATAGAGGTGTTCGTGATAAAAGAAATAGTACGCACAGTATAATTATTCGTTAGATCACTGTAAAAGGGTTTAATTTCCATTTTGAAGCACATACTTATTTTCTTTCGTGCACTTTAAAGAGTTCTGTATTGAGTAGATTTTGTTGCAGCTCAAAAATTAGAAAATCATAGACCGAATTTCTGAGGGAATTTTATTAGCTGTATTTATTACGAATGGAATGCTTGCTAAATTATCTTATTTGGAAATGTATATGTACTATAAAAACACGAAAATATTGTGAAAACAAGAAATGTTAAACACGTGAGGTTTGGTGATAAAATGAGATAGTTGCAACTGTGTAAAAAGACTAGAAGAATTTCGTCCAATTTATGTCAACTATCGATTAGTCACCAGTGACAGAGATCGTCTTTCAATATACGGTCAAACTACTTTTTACAATCTATCAACGCTTCGTGTACTCAATTTTTTAATAAAACCAGTAATGTTCAAGTATTGAATGTTATGCTTTATTTTTCTTATAATTTCGGGTATAACTGAAAATCAACTTAAACACTGCACTAACGTTTAATCATGCGGTTTGTGATACATATATACATACATGTATATACCTATAATATATCGATATAATATAGAGAGACAGAAGCTACATTTGACGTACGCCTTCAAGTGACCATGGACCAGCCGGGCACATCTCTAGAGAAATCGTTCACATTTTAAATACATTTTCACGATATATTGGAGCATTATTTTAATCGTTGACGGTAAATTATGCCTCGCATGAAAATGCTCCCTGATTGAAATAAGCAGTTATAGGAAAAGTATTGTATTTTGATCAGAACGGTGGCATTGACATTTTTAAGGGCTGTTTAGGCGGAATGTTTTGTCCTTTTCTTTTGTGCGAATTCTTAGAGAATACCCCGAAAGACTGCGACATTGCTATAATTAATTACGCCTTATAATGTAATCGGATTAAAATCATTAATTTTTTGGATCTTTCCATACTTACAAGGGACGTTTGAACTTTGAACTTACGAGAATAAATACCAGCAACTTTTTAGTTTGTTTATATACCGCAAGTCCCAAGTGTAAAACGCAGCTATAGCCTTATTACATTTATGTTCATTACACTTCAAAGATGAGATTACTTTTTTGTATTTTATCATCGACAAGTTGGTGATTAGCATCGTGTTTCATATAGGCCACTTCGTCCAATGTATCTGACCCATTTAATAACATCATGATCAGAATAATTCAGTTTAGATTCAAATACTTTCAAGTAACGAACTTTGAATCCAGAAGGGGCAAATGGAACCTCAAAGTTCATGGAAATTGGTGGTCGTGTCCACTTCTTCTTCGTATCAGTTTCTAACAGATCAATTTCAGCAGACAACTGCGTCTCTTTCATGCCAGCCATTCGCTTTATCTTCCATACAATTGCATTTTCCGATGCCTTATATTTTGCCTTTCCCTTTAAACATATCAGTTGTACGCCAGCTGTATTCAATGGCGTCGGAACACGGACCTCGATCTTTTGGCCAAGTAAAGAGGATTTGAAACTTGACTTGAGGACAGCCTTTACTTCCATCTTCGTGCGGCCGACTTCACGTACCAATGGTATAACGCGGAATGGCAGTGATATATCTTTTGTGGTCCGATATCTGGTACAACAATATTTTACATAATTATTTTTCAAGTTTTCAAATCACTCGATGTTTATGTATTTACTCATTATTTGGATGCTACCAAAAGAACCGTTACTGGAACCCATCAATTACCTCATTAATTCGAATTCACCATCCGGTGGGATGAAACTGATGGAATGTTCTGTCTCAAACTTGGAAAGTTTGACACATTGATGGAACTGGCAATCATCGATAACCACCACAGGCTTGCCAGATCTAGCTCCAGGGTCATCACCCGTGCTACCTAAACTACCACCTCCTCCTTTCACTCCTTTTGCATCCATCACTATTTTATCATTAATCCCGAACTTACACTCTGGCATTCCTGACAAGTAGGACTTCATCACTACCTGTTTGGGAGAGAAAACTTTTAAAATTAATAACATATTTGAATAGTTCCATCAATGCTAATAATGTCAAACATCAAAACGGTTTTTAAATCCTTAGGCATCTGAAAAAAGATGGTAAGAATGTTTGCTAACCTTGCCAGCCACATGAGCGCTGAGAACCTGGCCCTGGGGGCTCATCAATAAATTGACGTATTCAAGAACATCAAGGAAAAGTTCATTGCGCCTATATTTTATTCCTTCTCGTCGCCATCCGATTTGACCTGTAACTTGGGAAGTAATCTGAGCCTGTTCTTCTTTTGTGGCGGACTTGACGCCTTGCTGAGTGATGAAGGTTTTCAGTACCCCAGTGTCACAGTTTTGTGGGTAACCAAAATCCAGAATTTCTAAAGAATCGATAGAAAAATAGTCATAATCAATGATTATGACCAAATACCATTTTGTGCATGATTTTAAGATGAAACTCATACGATGGAATAGGCAATTTTTTTTACCATCAAGCAGTTCGTAAATCAGGACAAAGTTGTTCTTAATGTTTTCCTCAGATATTTTGCCAAAATACGACTGCATGACTTCGATGATTTTCAATAAAAACTCAAAGACCATAGCAGCGTTGACATTTTGCTTGGTAACAGCAGCCAGCCAGATATTGGCTCGTTTAATATGGAAGAACGACGTCCTGGCAATATTGGTAACTGGCGATCGTACTTGCTGCCGAGCGTGAATAACATTGACTCTGAATGCATCGACTGCATTTCTGCCAATATCGTCACGATATACTCGAGAGATCAACACCTCTCCCTTATGGTTGTAGACAAACAGTCCCCCGATCATCTTGACGGAGGCTGTGAATTACTTTTTTGGTTACGCACCTGTAAATTCATATATAACTAATCAGGGCAGAGTTACGTAAAAATTTATAATTCAACAATTTATGATGATTCAACACTTAATATACTAATTAGATAGCCTACTTTGCATTCGTTTGAATAAATACAATCACAATTTTGGCCCTCTAGTTCTTGACCTTCCAAAGTCATTAAGTAGTAATTGAGATGCATTCTAATAGAGACATGCACTTGGTATTTTCACAGTGCCGAAACTGGTCGATTACCATTTTTCTCACACTCAGGGTAGTCAATTGTCTAAAGGCAAGCAGCCTACTTGTGATTTCGATAAATTATCCTATGTATTTGTCACAGAATATTCGTTGACACCGTGGTCAACATTTAATGCTGTTGCTTGTAGCAGTTCGGTGTTGAGCACTTGTTCAAAGAGCTCGGATAGTTGTAGAGAAGTGAAAACGGAAACCGATCAATGAATCGTTGGAAGTGAGAACCGAAAATTCGCGTACAGCTCGCTCGGATCTGTGATAAATAATATTTTTAATCAGTCATGAAACGACCAAGACTTTATTTAACGTAGAAACTGGTTAAAAATGACGCTTGATGACCCGATAAACGCCCACCGAGCGTCCGACAATCTAATGATGGTTCAAAACGTCATGCAACACATCCAAGATCCATCTCTACGAGCGAACGTTCTTCGGACCGTTAGTATTATCGATTGACAAGTGGACGATGCTTAATTCAGAACAGATTAATTTTTCGATGAGATGTAGAGTTGTGTTAGCCGAGGAAACAATTGAGAATCAACCATATAACAAAGCAATGAATTATAATGGACACTTTCTTACTTACGCATTCAGACGACTCAAGAAAATCGTAGAAATTACGCTGAAGTTCAGCTGTTCAGCGGGCACACAGAACTGCGAATGCGGCAGCGACACCCACTTTTTCCTACTACGGTTGTCAGTGATCGTCACTGGATGATACCGTGTAGGCATACCGGTTCAATGATCCAACAGGTTGAATCGAATCGATGAGTGTACCATGTTGTCAACCTGACGTAAATTCAATCGATTAAATAGCACGGAACAAACCAATCGTATTTCTCTTTCTTAATTATTTGTCAACAATAATACAGTAGTTAATTTGATCTTGTTACTTGAGATTTGATTGAAGTCAACGTTGAATACGATATACCTATATGGGAATTACTATTATAAGTGTATTGGGCTGAAAGAAAACAAGATATCTCAACACGTCTTTATCCACGACATTGCTCATTTATTTGTTTTTAGCTTGTAAAACATTGGTAAACAAAGGAAATGAAAATATTTCACAACTGATAAGGTGCGCGTAATATCGGGAGATCTAGAAGCATAGAAGAGAGACTATCTCTTGCCGAGTATTTCCGATTGCCTTTACCGATCATAATTTCATTATTTGAAAGAGTCAGCGATTTGTTTATAGTTTCTTGTATTTTCGGGATTGTTTTTAACCTTGACCGTGTTAATCTCATACTGACCAAAGAATTTTTGATGTATCCGTATACCCATACTATTATGTATCAGTGGATAATAGTATAAATCGTGCGCTTGCGTGGAATAGACTGCACTTTTTCTGTTGTGTTCATTTTGCAGTGAACGAAAAATCACATCTAATTACCGTAATACATACTTATTAGAATCTGTTACATGAGTATGAAGCTACGTTTATCGGCTAGCAAAAGTGAGTTATAATCGACGCGATGGCCATTGAGGAAAGTAATAATAGCGTATCTTTGCGGGATGAGCTCGTAAGTACTTTTCGCTACTTTAGGTTAGAATATCCGGGATTTTATTTCACATTCGAAACAATTTAATTAAGCATGATGACGACACATTTATTCAATTAATGAAAACACACAATCACCACTTGATTACCTTTATAAATTCACCAACACTTCGCTTTATAGCTGTTCTTCAAATTTTTAACAACTAAATTACTAGCTGCTTCTCTCTTTCATCTCAATCTAGGTCAGGACTGCTGTAAAATTTTTACAAAATCCCAAGGTAGTTCCGAGTCCTTTAAAACAGAAACAGGAATTTCTCCGAAGAAAAGGTCTCTCGGAAAACGAAATTATTAAAGCATGTGAAATTGCTGGGGGGGACCAAATTGTCACAGAAGTTTCGTTTACTCCTAATCAAAAAGAGTTCACAGTTGTTCCTATGAATCATGATCACAGCTACCCAAATTACCAACTACAATCGTATCGTCAAACAACATTTCAAAGAGTCAAAGAAATTCTAAATACCGTTGCTCTGTTTGGAACTGCAACTTATTGTATATATTGGTTCTACAAGGTGAGATTCCGCTCCTTATGCTGCATAGAATATTATATGTACTATGTTAGTTTCGAGATTCTATTGAAGATATAAAAATTGCCAAGGTTCTACCTAAAAGGCTCAAATGGAAATGGTAGTAATTCTGTTTCAATTAAACGAACCTGCAACAATTTAACCTTGTCATTTCTTCGAGTTACAAGATCAATTATACTATTTAAAAGAATTATCCTAATTGACTTTCAATTGTATTTTAGAAATTCATAGAGCCTTATTTATTTGGACGCAAGAGTCGCAAAACTGTGGAAGAATCTGTAACGGACTTAGACAAAACTATTAAAACCTCATTGAGAGAAATGAAAGACTCCATTTCCAAGGTAGAGATAGACGTCAGTAAACTGACGGAAAACCACTCCATCGATCCTAGCATACCACAGCTCGTTCAAGACTTGAAACAGGACTTAGCCAGTCTCAAGGGTCTACTGCTATCAAGGTACAGCAATGTCTATTTTGCAGAGTAAATAGTGATTTAGTTTTGTCTGAATTTGTTTTGTTCGTAAGTTGTGAATAATATCGGAATTACATTTTCTTTACCAATAGGAAACAATTTCCGAGTGTACCGGCATCCATTCCAACTTGGCAGCTAGCAACGTCGACAGTAAGAGAGAAAACAGGCGATAGAGAAGATCTGGATGATGCAGGGAGTGGTAGCAGCACCAACAACTCCGATAGTTCTTTGGAGATGATAAGAGAAGATCCTCCAAAAAATTGATTCAGCCTTAACCGAACTTGTGATTTTATTTCATTTGTAGATTTGCTGTACATGCCAATCATGTGGTTATCCTAATGTGTATAAATTTCGATCGATACAAGGACAGCCAATATAAGTTATGCTAACGAGTACGGATCACTACAATAAGCTGTTGAAACTCAGATCAATATCTTTTTTTCTATAAGGAACAAGTTTAGATAATTTCTCAATTTCCCCAACAATTGAATGAAAATTGTTAATCAGGAGGCAACTGCTGAGTCTCAAATACAATGTTTCATTACATCAATTCTTTTACAATTATGGTAGACTTTTTTACACGCATTATTATGGATGTTGGTACGATCATTGTTTTGTACATATAAGAAAAGTGTTTCATTGTTACGCAGGTTTATTGTTAGTATATTACTCATACAATTCAGTCATACGATAAATTGCCAAATATACGAATAAAAACAGATCGAATCATTGTTGTTTATTCAAGAAAAACAGCCGACATACGATTCGGCACACGTTTGTATATGACTTATTTAAATACCCAGTTATTTTGTCACTATGATCAAGAATTTATTATTAATAATAATATATAATTAATAATCATAAATCTATATATATATTATCCACGTAAATATATATATACACGTGTATATATATATGTATATTTATAGCTCATGTATATCACTATAATATTATCTCACGTATACCACAACCGCACGCGACATTCGCAAACCGACAGATGCACGGCCATCCTTACTAACATACACACTTTGCGCTCTAATATGTACAAACCATGCAATAATAATGATGTTTAGGGTTATTAGAAGATAAGCGGGCAAAATATAGAGCTATGTTCTCATCAATTCTTTTCCATGCCACATACAATGTTTGTCCTGTTAATTTTAAATTACGTGTACATGGATCGTTCGAGCGAATTACGATTCGATAATTAATCAACGGCGACCCTAATGAGTTGAATAAAAAATTATAACAAAGAAAGATATTTCTGTTGCTTCATAATGTTTATTATTACTGTTTGTCTGATTCTTCATAATCACTTCAGGTATAATCGGCATACCGCTGCCTCACTGATACAGTGAGCGTACAGCTAGATATCTTCTAGTACACATTTCCTAGTTATTCTAGGGCAGCTAATAGAATTCGTTATTGCAGTATGGTTACTTGAATAATTATTCGGATCATCATTGCCTGCTACATACGTCGAATGGCGTAAAATATTTACTAAAAATATCAGTTTGCTGAGTGGAATTGAAAAGAGGATTAGTAATGATGACGATAATAAAATAAAAAGCTAATAGAAATTACGGTTTATCGTGCATTTACAGACCCTGATATTTTGTTTTCATTTTTCACGTGTCAAAGGTGAAAGGCGAATATGACATAAAAGCAGAAAAAAAATGATACCCTACATAACTTATTGTGCTGACGTAGGTGATGGCTAACAGTAGCTTGCTGTGTGCACTTTCTATCGGCGCTACTGATAAGCACAGAAAGTGGAGAGTCTAAGGCAAAACTTTGTCATCTTATTTCATGGGTAGCGCTTAAACGTTCCTATTATTAATTATTAATAATAATTCTACCCTAGACACACTAGACTGTTAGCGGTTTGAACTCTAATCTATTCTATGGGTTTTACTGGCAGGGGCTATGCTACCATGTATGATGTAAATGTAAGTTTCTAGAGAGTACAGAGCGGACGTCCTGTGTAAACCGTAAGGCATCCAACACTGGAAGTAAACTGAGTAGCGCTGTGTCGCCGGCATCACTAAACCAAGACTTTATCGGTATTGCATTATCTGTAATTTAAACGTCAAAAATTGATTAATCAAGTATACAATCTGCGGACTGCATAAACCATGCAAGAGTGACTCTGCTACAAAAAAAAAAGCCAATTGAAAATAGAAAGACTTATTTCTATAAAGAATATTGTTCTGGAGTAATGCATGTCGTCCAAAGTGATAACGGGTTATAACATTTTCGCAATTCAGTAGGTATAATAAACACCACTATAAATAATATTCTAAAAATTTATAGCTTACGTGGATAAGCTCGGTAGGCGCCAGGACTATTGTCTAAAATGAAAACAGATGCTAAGTCTGAGCAAATAGCAGCCAAATCTTTAGTGTAAGATCCCATTTCTGGAGTGCAGTGCTGTCTATAATATCTCCGTCTTAGAATCCCTCTGTTGTTGTCTAGTTTGTCAGCAACTGCTGCTCCATAAATTTCCATTGAAGCTGTGAATACTACCAGCTCGTACCTGGATCATATTGAACATATATACATTACTTCAATTTGTCGGTGCCAACAACAATTTTGAAATATTGAATAAAATTTAAGCAACTTACCACTGACTAACAATGTCCAAGAAAAAATCTACGTGTGGCCTTTTATGAACAAAAAATCTGACTGGATGACGATCTATGGTGACTTTGAGGACAAAATCTGGCGGTGTGCCTGGCCTGACAGTCGGTCTTGCAACACCGTCATGGTGCGAGTGAATTAGTGTCTCGTCTAAGTCCAAAACTAGGACTTTTCTCTTAACTATACCTATAGATGGTGAAAGAGCATAATTTGTTTTGGTAAAATAGAAACAACCGTTATTGATGTTTATTTTAAATTTGATACTTTTTTTAATAATTACATTACTTACTGAGTCGGTGCCTAGATAAAGGAGACAACGGAAAAATTTCATATTTGACTGGTTGCATCTGGGAAACCTGAAAATAATTTTTTTTTAGTCAACGTTTTTTAATTTGATTCAAAGCAGCTACAACCTTATTGTGTCCAATGAATGCCACAGTATGTACTGTACAAAATTGTGCACTAGTCAAATCTTGTTGTCAGAATTCATCAATCAACATATTCAGCGATCAAGATATTATTCAAGATAATGTAACTCCAAAGATCTATTCTATATACATTATCAACACATATACCTATACATTACTGTAATATCTGCATAGTATACATGGCTGAATTCATACAACACATTAATATTAGATTAAATTTCTTTTATCTCCTTTTGACTTTTCTATCAAATGTGATGCGAGAGGGAAAAAGTTTATGTAATAATCTCATGAAATCGAAAGTAAAGGAGTGGGAATAAATGAGAAAAAAAAAGAAGAAAACAGGGGAAGGAACTTGAAATTAACAGTCTGACAAGGTTGCAATAATGCAAGGAACGTTACATCGTTATGTGATGACATGAGGCTTGTTGAGAAATATATGATTTCAGTCACATTTTTCATCGAAATAAGAGTGCATATGTCGAGAATTGTAGATCGTCGATCGGTTTCGGGAGAATAAGGTTGTATGGGCCGCGCTCGCGCACGATTCGCCTTAGCTTAGGTGCGCTACACCTACTTACGGCTCTAACCTGCTTCTTTAGGAGAAAGCAGACGCAGGTCCATACCCGGGAGGCCATCAGGAGGAACGCTCTCATCCCCATTTGCAATTGCTTCAGCATGTCTTTAGTATGAACAACCTAAACTCAAAATTATACACTCGATACCTAGAAGTCTGTTTCTTTACCCCTTCACACGGTTTCAATCGCGGTGTTACACAAGCCCTCTCGTAAACAAACGATGATATCTTTGTTACGATACATATATGCAATATTTACACACGATCGTACGATACACAATTTTATTAATCACATTTTCGCATCCTTGATTATGTTACTACTAACTATTCGACACTGTTTCAAGATTATTAACTGCTATAATCTTATCACACACACCATGCAGTGGCCGCCATCTTTCGCACATCGACCCAATTTAATCGTGCGCACGAACTATGCGCGTTTTCTGTCAAAACGAATATCACACTTTTCAGTTTACGAATTCGGCACGCTATGCACTTATTTTTTATTGCATGTTCTTCCCTTTCGGATAGATCGTAAAATTATTAGTCATTTAGTTATACATGTTAGGTTTTATGAACGCAGGCATTTTTCTATGAAAATGTGATATGTTTGGTATACCCCGCGGGCACTGTCGGGCACAGCGGGCAACAGCCGCCGGATTGTCACAATTTCTGTTTCCACGTTTTCTCGTTCGTGAAATTATACAAGCTGGTGATTCTAGGGTGATTCCGAATCTCGAAGTATCGAGGCGCCCACTCTCGTGGATTTCTGTAGAAGTAGTTTAGACATGCAGCGTATGTAACTACTAACAGTCGAGTTCTGTAGTGCCGGCAAAAAATGCACACGCTCGCGTTTTTCATGTCCGAGGTCTCCCATTTCGTAGCGCCCTCTGAAACGAAATAAGTTTTAGAATAAGTGTCGTGGTTGCCGGATAGTAATTGCATATCGTTAAGCGAACAATACTTTGTTGTATTTAGGCATTTAGTAACACCAAATCTGTCGATAATGCAAAGCATATTTATCATAGCGAAGTGTCACTGTACGGTTCGAAACTGAACAAATCACAGACATTAACAAATGATATTATTGCAGTGTGAACAAGCAATTGACCAGATTAGTAAGTTCAAAATTAACTGCAAAAGATTATCTACATTGTACTGCTTAATCTCCATCGAATTGCTGAATCTGGGTATCCGCACTGGATCGAAAATTTCCAACCAATCACGTCAACGGCTAATATTTTAATAAAAAACAAGGTTTGTAATTCTAATCTTATTTTTAATTATTTTTCGTATATATTTGCGAACCAATCCGGTACCGCCAATGCCATTGCGTGTTCTTGAAACAACACGCGGCAGTTGCTTAGAGATCGGTGCGATGTTTTACGAACGCCGTACTAAAATTCAGTATGGCATCCAACCGAGAAGCAGCTGCTTGCGTTGTTTCAAAATATTGCGAGATTGCGGGAACGCTGTAGTTCGTGCTTCGTATCTTTGTGCTTTTAAGTACGTCGTTGTGTCTTTTATTGGAGCTTATTAGCCGGTCGATTAGCCGGTCTTCGAGCACGATGGCCGATTTGACAGAGTTGAAAATGAATGTTGCTGCATTGAAACGCGTCGACCCGTACGTTAAGGATATTCTCGAGACTGCGACCCATGTAGCCCTGTACACATTCAATGCCGAGAACAACGAGTGGGAAAAAACCGACGTCGAGGGTGCCTTGTTCGTATATTCACGAAACGGGGAACCCTACAACAGTGTGTTGATCATGAATCGGTAAAAACGCTAACATTAAGCATCGCAATCATTCAGAAATCGTTTCTGACTGACAAAAAAAAATTAGCGGCAAAATATTGAGACCTAAATTTTCTCCTTCGTATTACGAGGACGTGTTTTTTGAACATGTCCCACACATTGTCCCAAAACGCTTCTACTTTTAACGAAAGATATTTGTTTTTTTTCTTCAATTTTCAAAACTTACCACCGTACTATAAAATTTTTCTTTCTTGCAGGCTGAATACCAATAATTTGATGGAACCTGTAACGCAAGGGCTCGACTTACAGCTGCAGGAGCCTTTTCTTTTATACAGAAATTCAAGCTGCAATATATTTGGAATCTGGTTTTACGAAAAGGAAGAATGCGTTCGCATTGCGGCTATGCTTAACAAACTTGTTAAGGATTCTGAGCAGATGCGAAAATCTACTAATAAGGTTAAGACTAAGAAAAATTCAGGGCCAAGTGTGAACAGTGTCGATATATTCAGCATGCTGAGTAAGGCCCAAGAAGACTTCAACACTAACAGGGGAGGGCCAAAATCTCCAGGGAATAACTTATTGTTGGAAAACATGACAGGTCCTTTATCAGCACCTCTCGGACCTGATGTTCCTTCGCAAAGCGTTATGGACTTCTTTGCCAAGGCTAAGGTAAACCTTAGGGCTGTGCGGGTATCATAATTCTTCGGATCAGGTCGGAAAAAAACTGTTAGTATTGGGTTGGGTGCCCGAAATTTTCAGCATTCCCAGAAATCTGTAAATTCTCAAAAACTTTAGAATTACCGCTAATCCGGGAATTCCCAAAAACTCTGGGATTTACGAAAATATCAGTTTAGTCAAAATTTTTGGGATTCCCGGATCTCCCGATGAATGTTGAGACACTTTTTACTGAAAGTATTGATTTCATATAATTATAATATTTACTATTAGTATTTATTTAATATTTAATCGATACTGTGAGTATTAAGTAAGTTAGGTTACCCGCGTCTCGGGCTTCTCAAATATTTCTGGCTTTACAAAGATTACGGGTTTCCCAAAAATTTTAGATTTCCCGACACTTCCGGGATCTCTAAAAAACATGACCTGATACAAACCCATCCCGAACCTGAACTTTTTTCCTGAGATTTTGGAAAAATGCACAGCCCTAGTAAACACATTACAATATTGGGGACTAACAATGATTTTAATACTTAGATCAAGTTTACACTGGTGGACAGAAAGTGGGAAATATCACATCATCACGCCTTTTTCTCAACAATTAGGTAAACCCCGGCCAATTCAAGCCGGGTGATCAACCTCCAACAGGCAACCCTGGTCCTACAGGACCTGTAACACCAGAGACTAAGCCATTGTTGGCGCGTCTGATGTCAAATCCAGCCGCACATACTCTTGAACATATTGAAAAACAACAACGATCTACAACGCCCCAGCCAGGACCTCCATCTCATTCTCAATCTCAGTCAGCGTCAACTATTCAGCCAAACAACGTATCAGGAAATATAGTGAACAGATCTAAAAGGCGAAATCGCATAACTACGACCAATCTCGAATCTGGGGGTACAACTGTATCAACAGCTGTACCACGAGAACAGCCACCATTGACAAATGCCAATTCAACTGATACAAATAGTACTTCAGGGTTTCTCAGGATACAGTCTCCGACTAACACCACGTTAAATAATCATCAACAATCATCCATTCCTAATGCAAATTCACTTGCATCCTTATTTGCCCATGCTACTGGACCTACGGTTAGTAAATAGAGCTTCTCAGCCAATTCGAAACATAACACGAAAATTGTGGGATTCTTAAAATCTGAAAAGTTATATATATCCAATTACGTAAAACTTTGTAATTCTATGTCATCGGATATTACTGGCAAAACTTGAATAATATAAAATTCCAAAATTTGTCTACAAACCATATACTTAGCAGTGCTTTGCGTAACAGGAGACGATATTTGTGTGCTGAATTTTGTTGATGCAGAGGTATCAAATGATTACATTGCATGATATTTCTTGCAGGCATCTGTAGAATCGTCGAGCTGTTCAGCAGTCGGTTCTGGCCCAGCATTGATGCCACCTGTTATGTTTGCTGCCCCTAGTCCCCCAGATCCATTGACAAGACCGGTTGAGCCGCTGACAAGGAATCAGTTATTGCAGGCTTTTAATTACCTTCTGAGGAGCGATCCAGACTTTGTCAACAAACTTCATGAGGCTTACGTGAAATCTTTTGGTGAGATACTATCTTAGGTTCATTATTCGGACCACATTTAACCAGAATCGTCATGCAGGATGTGATGGACGGTTATATTATACACCGACTGATCGATAGAACTAAGCTAAAACTATTCCTACAACACACATGTGTGTAATAATTGATGGGAATTGGTATGTAATGTTCGAAATTCGTGATTTTGACAAAACTCTCGAGTGAGTTTTAGGTTGAGAGTGAAAAGGTAATGATTAAAAAAAAAAAAAATAAGAAAAAAGTTAAATATGAAGTAAATAATTGCAAGAAAAAACCCTGGACAGTATTTTTGTAAGACAAAATATTTTCTTTGAGATGTTGCACCATGCAAGAAAGTTTTCTTGTCAAGTATTGCAGTTTTGTCTGTGTTTTTGCGTATCTCGCTGCGCAGTATAAAACTACTACAAGGTTGTTGTGACAATTTATGAAAGCCTTGTAAAGCTATATAATGCACGTCCCGCCAAAAGATTTTTATCTGTGATGGCAATTTGATCATATTAAAACTACATAGTGTCTACTATGGTTATACATTAAAAATGCAAAATAAATGAAACAATGTTCAAACAAGATGAATGGGATTCCTATTTTATCGAGTAATGACTCACCCTTTCTGTAATACGAGTGGCAAAAAAGGTGTATGTAACAGGCATTGAAGGAAGAAATGAATAAAATGAAATGAGCAAAAAATGTTCAGTTATTTTATTTGTATTATTTTTTTATACTCTGTATAATCGCCCTGCGCAAGGCGATACATCTCATTATATGTGTATAAAATCGCGTATCATTTGAATTAATATTCATATTATTATTATCATTATTATTATTTATTATCAAGTTAAAATAATTATACAATATTATCACAATATAATATTTATTCGGAATATAAATAGAGCTATGGAAACCTCAATCGCCTGTTGGCTGTACGAAGCGAAGTTTAATTTGACGTTAATGGACCTTAAATGCAGAATCCAACTTTAGCCATTCCGTCAATGTTAAATCTCGTATGAACTGAGAGCTGTCGTTTTTTTTCTCTATGTCGCTCAAGTTCAAAAATTTTGCTGCACCGCAATTCGCAAAATTTTAATCATCAGAGAGAAATTCTTTTTTTTTTCGTGTAATGCGCGTATTCCATTTTTTATTTTACCCTGTGCGTGAACAATTATTAAAATACATGAATGTAACTAGTTTTTTTTTTTCTCGTTTCTCAGAAAATGATTTCTAAACTGTATTATAATCGGATTAGGAGGTTGTGAACAAATCTGTTCGTGCCTCTTACGTAACACATCTTAACGTGATGTTACAAATGATCTCAATTATTTTCAAATTTTGCTTTTCTGGTTCATAACTTATCTGTTGTACATCGCTTCTATTGAACATTGTGTGGCACAGTTGCTAGTTACTCCGCAATCGGGTTTGCGAGGATTTCGAAATTGTTGAAAAGTTTTCAAATTCAGAGGAGAGATTCATGAAATTTAGTTGAGGTAATTGGATCAGTAAAGCGATCTAATAAATGAGCTTTGGTGCACATTGTTTACAAACGTAAACTAAATAAATTTCATTGAATGTTAAAAAAAAAAACATTCTTATTTTTCACTAATGGCCATTATGTCAGAATCTTCGACTCTTTGAACGGCTAAAAGCAATAGCTCTGAGTCAATTGTTGAATAATTAGTAGAGTATCATTGTAAACGATCTACGAATTACATCCTATTGCTAATTTTATTAAAAATATATACTATATGTCGATGAATATATTTCATATTACTATCCAATTTTACAGTTTGCACAGCATTAATTTTACTATATACTATGTTACAAAATCTTGGTTTTCCATATTGTGTATACTACATATATATTTATATATTTACATTATACAAGTGCGAAAACAATTACGGACGGGGATACTACACATATATACTCGTTGTTAATATAGGAATCCGAATACAACATGATTACCTGTTCAACTCGTTGTATTTTCTTTACCGAGGAAGTAAAAACCGTCTCTCGGTAGGGGGGGCGGGGGGGGGGGGGGGGACATTACGAATGGTTTAAATTTCTCCGCAACGAACATGCCGAACAGGAGCTCACAATCAGTAAAAAATAATCCCCGTCTTTGAGTAGAAAAAAGCAAAAATCATAAGATATGAATATTGTCTGAAAATGTTTTTTTTTCCAATTTTAGTTTTTTCTCTTTCTTTTTTATTTCTTCATAAAATTCACAGCCAAGAGAAGCCTCGTAGGGCCCGCTAGCTTTCTTAAGGTTCTATACAATTATATAGTATATCATATAAGGCCAACCCTTTGAAAGAAGTCTTTAAATCACAATTCACACATGCAGCTGTTGAAATACCTGTCCATTTATATACGTATGTCCTACATATACGTATATATGTATGCGTATATTTGCAAACAGCGCGTGACATTTTGTTGTTGTTTTTTCGCGTTTCGTAGGAGACAATAGTACGGTGAATATCGCATGTACGATAAATAACGGCCGTGTTCCTTGTGCTTACCAACTGAACGCGTATTACAGTAAAAGAGGAAATTTTTGAAAAACCTTTGAATTCCAAAATTTATCTACACCTGCGGATATATTTTTTCCTTGCTCGGATTTATTCCGATTTCACCAACACTGTCGGACGCCCGATGATGCGACGGGGATGGAAATGTTCAACTCGTGTTAATTCGCTACTCAGTTCTCAAAAATATGTTTCACGTATCTTCTCTTCACTCTCCAGCGGATCGGTTAATCGTTAGACGAGAGGCACTTTCGGCGGTCCCAAAAGGGGCGGCGCGTTATCCGGAACTCTGCAGTGCGGGCCGAGCTTATCGCACTGCGTCGGCATGGGCTTCAAAAGTCGAACGGCCAAACCGGCAAGAACAAGAAGAGCGACTAGGCCGCATATCGGGACGGCTATCGTCGCTGTTCTGAACCAGCCCTCGGTCGCTTGATTCCCGTGATTGCTGCTCTGGATAGGTCCGAAATTGTAGACTCGCTGGTCCCCGGACAAAACTGCAATAATCAAAACGACTTGTTACATCACTGCTTCAGCTCTTACACATTCCACATAGTCATACAGTCGGAATGTATATTTGAAATTGCAATTCTCCGATACCATTATTTTCTTTCTCTCATCGTTGGGGGAAAAGATTCTGCCGTCATCTTGAATTTGTGGGAACATTTTTTTCATTGTCAAACAACTCGCCCGTTTTGATATTTTTTATGAAAAATAGTTGTTACTAAACTTGTAGGAAATTTAATTCTCTACAACGTAATGGTCATGGAAATTTTTTGATTAAATTTAATATTTACCACTCAAACCATAAATTCAACATGACGGCTGAAGTTATCGCAGAATTTGGTCTAAATTCTGGATTCTGGAACCCCGCCCGCCCAACGATAAGACAAAAGAGTGATGGTATCGAAAAATTGCAATTCTAGTTGTTCTTTTTTGTACACAGCGACTGGGCTGGTAGGAAACATCGTGACAATCCGCGTCCGGACTCACCGTGGAGAGTTCTATTGAGTTTCGTTTGAACCGCGGGATCGTCGACGTGATTGCACAAGTCCTGTTCGCAGCACAAAAGTCCCGCGGGACACTGTCTGTCCTTAAAATCATCGCCGAGGCACCCGTGCCAGGGACTTCGTTCCGGCCTCAGCGATGACGGATTGTTCAGGCTCGAGGGTAGTTCGGTGAAACAACCCGTGCCTCGGCACAAGTATCCCTGAGTCACGCAGGCCGCCTGGTTGCAGAAGCATCGCACCTCGCGTCCGACTGATCCTGAAACGAAACGATACGAAATGAAATTGCGCAAGTTTGGGTCTAGGATTCGAATTTTTCAGGGTGGTCCGAAGGAGAAGGTGGAATTCCGAGTCCCCGCGATCCATCTATAAACGATATGTCAGTTAGCGGAGAAGGACGAACGCGGGTCGAGGACAGAAAGGAGACGCACGTAACTCTCATCCATCATTTACATAGACGGAAGTGGACCGAGATTCTCCTGGCTTGTCATAATAAATTAAGGAAGCCGGAGGCCCGAAGGGCTTTTCAACGCAGAAGCACACATGCCCACGTAACGTAACGTATAATGAAGATCAGAGCGGACCACCGCATCGCACAATTTGCCGATTGAATTGAAAAGTTTGAATAATTGGGATAAAAGGAAAAAGGGTCAAGCATACATATACATATGTGTATGAGTTATTCCCGATGCAAAAGAAGCAGCAGCAGCATCGAGGATGGAATGTCTCTGGTAATCAGCGGCGAACTGGAAGTCGTAAAAGATAACCGTGCCCTGTTATGTGGTACATGGACAATGTTAAGTTGCACGTAGATGCGCGTGTACGAATACATATAGAGCGTATGACAGAGTATGCTGCACGCATACCGTGCATCCTGTAACTATACACTATACTGTACACACCTTCGTTAATGCATGTATGTATAATAACGTGTAATGCATGTACGTATGTATGTACATGTAGACGGAGAACAAGAAGTATAAGGAAAAGGAGGATAAAAATGAAGGCTTGAAGAGGGGTTCGAGAGAAGTACATGGACGCAGAGAAGCGCGGCGAGAGAGAGACCCCTCGGGCGTATTAATGAGCCCGATATGAAATAAACCATTAAAAGGCATATAAAAGCGGCCGAGGCGGTCTGACTAACTAACGTCGTATTTATTATTATAATATCAAGCTGTCTTTCTCCGTCGGTACCTCGCTCGCTAATAAGCCAGCGGCGTTGTCTCTCCTCCTCTCCTCGTGCGTCTACTCTCTTTCTCTCGGTAAGTTTCACTCGGCGTTCTTCTATCCGAAAGCCCGGCGGGTCTCCTCGAGGGCAGAAAGAGGGCGCGGGGCGGTAGTGGGATTCAGCTCGGCATGGAATATAAAAAACGCTAAAACAGCCGAGTCACAAAAGAAAGATTAAAGTAGAGAGAATATACGGAGAGAGGCATGCGGCTGCCGCTGGTGATGCTGACGGAGCCGCTGCTGCCGATGTTGCTGCTGCTGCTGCTGCTGTTGCTGCAGGGATCTCACGAATCAAGAGGCGAACCGCGCGCTGATGCAGAGAAGAGTGAGATGAAGAACTGGTAATGCTTGTGTGTACGGTACGTGCGTGTGTTGCGCGCAAGATCGAGCGTGTGCGCGCTCGTTTAAGATAAAAAGGGATAAAAAAAAGAAAGAAAAAAAAAATAAAGTTAAGAAGAAGAAAGAAACAAAAGGGAAGGGGGAGAAAAGGACGGAAAAAAGGAAAGAAGAAAAGCAGAGAAACAGCGGGAGGTCGTTTCGACGAGCTCCTCTCTACTCCGGCACGGAACCCGGAGAGGATCCTGAGAGCTGGAGCGAGACGCGAATAGATTCGACTCCGGTTAGCTAAACAAAGACGTAAGACGGGGCCCGCCCAGGTCTCTCGTTCCCTTTGGGCTCTCTCCCAAGCTTCGAAACACCGAAAACAAACAGTGCTCTTCGCTCACGGGGCCATTCGTTATGCGTCCCAGGCATATTAATTATTTTCCGACAAGCCTTCTTAATTCATCGTTATTGTTTTTCATCGACCTCTACGCGGCATCAGCAACGCAAATGGACCCTATCCAAATACCTATATAACGTATACATATGTGTTTACCGCAACCCTTTGTCGTGCAGTCCAGCTGCTCTTGATGGTTGGTTGCTTGCCTGCTTGCTCCGGACTGATCCTTTTATTTGACGAATATTATGTCCTCGCATATATTGAATAATGTTGATGATGTTAAACGGCAGGAATGTCTCCACGCGGTGCAACATTTTTTCTAACTCCGGGTTTGTATTGTACAGCCGATCCTGAATTGTTATAAAACGGCTTGTGGTCGTCGATTTTAAATATTCTTTCAATATGAATACAGTCCGATAGTGGGAAGAGTCGTTTATCGACCGTTTGGAATTGAAATTTTGAAAATCTGGAATCGGTTAGTTCGCTTTGGTACGCACATAATACCGGGCCATGTTATAGACGTTCCGTTAATCGTTTCAACGACGTTATATCAACGAGCTAGCTAACCGATCCACTGCGGGAATGTACGTTATACCTGTTGAATAAATTTCAACGCCCGATCGAACGTCCGGGCGTAGTAATTATACATATCCTATAAAACGAATACGTAGCTAATTCGCGACTGCTACCGAAATGCTACATAATTAATGTGACAATTCGTCGCGATCCGAGTATGCGAAACCGGATTTCACACGTTCGAAACCGAGTTAATGTTTATACGAGGATCGAATTTGAGTTGTGTATTTTCGATTATACGCTATCGCATGGGATTTATAATATCCGTTGTATTATCCCATGTAATACACACGCAAGTAACTTACAGTAAAATGTCGCGTACGCGATTCTGCTGGCCAACAGGTTCTATTTCTCAATTCTTTCGATAACGGAATGTAACAAAACTTTCATCAACTGTAAGATTATATAGGTATAATACATGTACCCAGGTACGATGTAACGGCATACAGAGTGAATTGCTAACGCTGCATGGCCGTAGTTTGCTACAATGTAATGCGCATGCGCTAGAATCCGACAGCAATTGTTTTCTAGGGTGACCAGCCATCGTGACGGTAACCTCAAAAATGTTGCCACTTGTACTGGGGTAAAGGAGTAGAATCTCTGTTGGGGAGCAAAGGAAAGATTCTTCATCGTCCTCGAAAATTTGTCATTTAGTAGTTTTAAATTTCATCCGAAGCATCGCTGTCATCGTGAATTTCCGAAGTGAAGTCGGTAAGAATTGACAATATATATATACATAAACAATATGGATCGTGACCGGAACGAAAAATTGCTCCTCATTTGAACGTGAATAACGTTAAGCACGCGTGTTAGTTATTGTGGAGAAAAGTGATAACTATCGTCATTATATTAAGGTAGGAAATTAAATTGATCGCATGTTACTTAGCAAAGATAGCATAAATATTATTTATTAATTGTGTGGCTTTATTAAAAACGAATAAGTGCAGCTTGAGGATCAACATAACCTCACAAACTTGTTGTAAATTTTTGGCGAATTATAATAAAAATGCGTATATTTGTCTCTGTCTAGTCTGCCCACCACCCGTTGGATCTTTGCGATATCAGTGCCGTTCAGAGTCAGCCAGCGCAAGCTTCCTTGTATATGGATTTTCGATGCCGGATCAAAGGTACGAAGATTGAACTCCTTTATTCTAGTCCCCCATGAGTCTTCGGTTCAACACCGACAGGTGTCAAAATATTTGAGGTTAAAAACATCGCGGCGAACTGCCGTATAAATTTATGGCGGTTGGTCGCCCTGGGAAATAACTGCTCTCGGATTGTAGCGCATGCACATTAAATTTTAGCAGACGACAGACCGTTCAGTCGTTAGAAATTCACTCTGTTCCCACATCTTGCAGAAATGACAATAAAAAAAAAAAACAAAACTTTGTTTTTAAAATGTTGTAAAGATACCGCGCGTTATTGGAAAATGTCCTCGTGACGTCAGAGTCTGGTTGTCGGCGCCATTTTATCGCCACATAACCTAAGTTTTTAATTTTAATCGAGGCAAATCGTAATTCTTGGGGTTTTAAATTACTCACGTCACATAAATTAACGAAACGTAACGAATGATATACCTGTTCTACAATCCACACGCGAAAAAATATGGTCAACGGTCAATTGTAGGCGTGGCTACTTTAGTTTGATTTTTACCGCTAGATGACGCGTTGCAAAGTGAGTGAATCCCAATAAAAGCGATCGCCGGAACGCGTGCGCAGGGCACAATTTTCAAATACATATGTTTGTATCTACCTACTTAGGTTATATGCACACAAGTCTGGCAGTTAGGATGAATAATTGGTATGCGTAGCACGGCGTTATATGCAGGCGTGTCAGCAGCCGCGTCCAATTGAACATTGAAATGCGTATTCTGTTTCTGACACGCGCGACGCATAAAGGGACCTCGACGATTGACACGCGTGTGCGCCTAGTTGACCGTCCCGTAGGGGATCAGCAGCAGTTTCTTTCACCTCGAACCGCACGCTGCACTTCAGGGCTTCCTTGTGTCGGTGGATGCAGGCCTCGCGCACACGCGTCCAACTTTCCGCACCGCTACGTGATTGCCCTGAACAATTCGCAGCCTATTAATAGATTGCGTATATAATTTGCCTTTTCTCTATTTTTCCGTATTGGCAAACTCTGCATTGGCAGCATGGCTGCATGGCACTGGTGCAGAATTACTGAGATCTATATTTATAAATTGACACCGTGCAACGTGCAATGCAGCTGCATTTGCGTTTAATAGAAACGTCGCTGAAGAGGATATGTATCGATAATTATTAATTATTATCGATTTACCGGCTTTATTATCGGTAATAATGTTTCAATTCATACACACGCGGTAATTAATACCTACTGGTACGTACGGGTGAAACGTAAGATTCTGATTTTTTCAAACAAGACCTCGAACCTGAAAACTACCGTACCGCACCGTCAAAGCAGTTCTTTTTATATCGACCGTATGACGGATAATTGAGAGATTTTCATCAAATAATTATAACCTGACCGAATTAATCTTTCGTTATGAAAAAATAATATCTCGTCGGCATCTGTCGGTTGGCTTTGCTCTCCTCTGCCTCTCCGCACGCATACCTATATATATACTTGACGTATACCTATAAGCCGCGATGGTTACCGCATCAATGCTGTCAGTCATCGAAAAAGGCTTCGAGATCCTTTATATTTCGGGGCCATGAGAGTGCAGTCGTTAACCGTGCTGCGGCTTGTACAATATTCAACATTGTGTATTTATTATATACTCGTATATATATACTATATGTTCGTTGGAATTTGACTATGGATGTGTATGTGGGTACACTGGAGAAGCTAATGAATAATCTACATGTTTAATATCACGGTTCGATGCTGCGTGCACCCAAAGCGTACTGCACACTACGTACGTGTAATAGTTTCTGTACTATCTATTCATTAAATGTTATTGACACTGCATGGCAGCAGCTACCACCGTGCACAAGGCGCGGTTGTTGACCGATTACAAAGAGGCTTAAAATCTTTAGCTCCGCGTGCATGGCTTATATAGCTCTATACTCGTCCTATTTGAATAGTCAGGAAATGGTATGTACGCATGTACCTAATATATACCGACCTGGGGCGTATATACACATTCTAATATTGACCGACTCGAAATGGTTTCGAACGTATAAACTAGCCGAGGGATAATTCTTGAGCAAATATAGAAACTGCAGCAGCAGCAGCAGCGGGCAGATGAACGATGATGGGAACGAATACGAGAAACTCGGGATTTGGGCATTACTTTACCATCTCTGTGCAAACGGCGCGAATGGTCATATACCCGTGAATTTGAGGATATATTAGTGTAATTAGAGCCGCAGGTAAAACCGGAACTCTATACTTGTGGGAAAGTATCAGAATCCGACAGATGTTTAGGTACGTTGGTCTAATTTTGCATTCCTTTTTTACGTAATAATTTATGAAAATAACGCGTCTACCACGGAACGAGATATCGCTGAACGATTAGGTATTACGGGTTCCAGGTAAAGCCTTTACTGCAGTACGTATAATGTGTACGCAACATCGGGAAGTTTTACACCGACATATCTCTTGCAACGGGGACCTAAATTATTCCTCGGATTGCCAGCTCCGTGAGATAAATCAAGCTGCTGCCGCTGCTGTTGCCGCCGCTGCTGCTGCTGCTGCTGCTGCTGCGAATGAATTACAGTATATTCGAATCGTGTGTACACATATCGGTATACGTATACACACTTCTCGGAATTACCGTGGTGAAACGACGTTCGTCGTCGTTCCTCCATCAGTTTCGATAACTACAGACAAATCTTCGGCTGCACGCATATTTATATCTCGGTTGCACGAAGGAGTGAAGCAACAAGTTTGTATAAAGGTACCGTTTCAACGCACTGTGTAATGCAGCATCGCCTTGTCTCGAACGGCTTTAATGATTTTGCACGCTGTACCAAAACACTTCTGAATTTACGGTCGGAAGAAAAGAGAGGAACAAAAATCGTTTCGGACCGTTCGAAACTTTGATATTTCGTCAAAGTTTCATTTCTCTACTTCTCGTATCGATACCAAAAAATTCTGAATTCGGCGCTTTAGGAACTTTTAAAAATCGTAATTTTCACCCCGCCCCAATTTGACGGAAAAATTACTTAAACCGTATTATTTTTCATGCGATTCTATACTTGTCGTTTCATTCGTACCCACTATTAATACCATTGCGTCACGAATACTGTAACATTGCTGGAGATATTTCGAACGTTTTCATCCATACAAGTCCGCGCAGTTAGTCCGATATTAATATGCCTGTATAACAGGCCGTTATACCAATGAACTCTGGCACAGCTGTACGAGTGAATGGTGCCGGTCAGGTTTTCGCTACCTGTCGACCGTCTCATCCTGACATTCTAAAACAAAAACATTCCTGTGTATTTGCTCAGACCTGTAACTATCCGAGCATTAAGGACTTCGCTGCGAACCGTGAACGACGACGAGGACGGGGTGGAAAAGGGGGAGGGGGGGGGGGGTCGAAATAACCGACCGGTCAGAGTTTTGGGTCGTCTGGGCGTGGGGGACGACGGCAATTAGCAAGAACAATAGAGAACCAAGGGCCAGTTCTTCTGCGGCCGCTCTCTCATCGGCATTGCTGGCTTAAGTCCATACCTTTCTGGGAAGCACCCGAGGGCGAAGGTATAACCTGAGGTTTCGACGTTCCTTCCACCGCTTCAGGGCAGGTAGTTACGCACCGAACGGTCGGTGTCTCTCTCTCTCTTGGGTATTTTAGGCGGTCTCACGCAGCCAACCTTGTGCATGAACGTGAAAAGCTAACTGTCCACAAAAAAAAAAAAAAAAGCCAGACCTTTAGTTCACTCGATCATCTCGACGTCTTTTCACCGTGTGTAGCTGTAATAATTGTAATCAGGATTTGGTCACTGTGTGCTAGGGTCTTAGAAGACGAAAAATTTTTTTTTCTTATTTTTATCAAACGCTCATCAAAATTTTGGACAAGCTATTAGTACTGATATTTAGAGGTTCCTATTTTATTTTTTCCATTTTCCATCCAAATAACACGTAAAAAAACGGAAAAAGTTGGAATTTTTTTTCTCGTAAACGGCTCGGCTTATCAACTATATAAATATTGTTTTGTATAGGAAATTTTACGCTCTGCAAAAGAAAAGTACTGAAATAGAATTCTCCTAAGTCTGACCGATTAAGAGATATTGAAGGTGACTCAATGTTTATAGGCGAATATCTCTTGAGCAGTTAGAGTTAAGGAAATTCTATCTCAGTACTTTTTTATAGAGCGTGAAATTTAATATAAGAATCTGCATTTAGATAGTTTATGAGTCAAGCCGTTGACGAGAAAAAAAAATTCAACAATTTTCTCATATTTTTAACGTCTTATCTGAATGAAAAATGAAAATAGAATGGTAAATAAAACAAATATTTACCTCTAAATATCAATATTAAGACTTCACATTTGGCTGGGATATTCTAGTTGAGATGCTCTGAGAAAATTTTGATGCGCGTTTGAAAAAAAAAGAAATGAACTTATCGAGTCGGATTATTTAGTGTTTCCATCCTGATTTATAGAAATATGTATATACATACATACGTTATGTACGCAATCAGCGGGTTGACACAATTTTCCCCTTCCACTTTCTTATTTGATAACTTATGACATTCTATTACCACAGCAATAAAATTAAATATTAAAAAGGAAATTGCCTACTAAGAGCGGTAGCATTAATTGTTACAATAATAACAAAACAATGGAAACTATTTTGCTCTTCTATCTCGAGAGTGCGCTGCAAAAAATTTGTGTTACCAACAAACGTGGGAAAAAAGTCAAAAATTCTACTAATCTTTGGTTACTTCATCACCCAGCTCGATTCGGGTGGTAATTTTTCACAATAATTTGACGAATAAGGGTCCTAAACCAAAGCATTGAGTTGTCAACCCGCTGCGCGCATTGTCAAAAATTTCAGGTTCTTTTGGTTCTGGTTTTTCGATGAGGTACGAGGGGGTGGTTCATATCTCTCTCTTTCTCTCTCTCTTTCTCCTCGAATTTGTTACCGAGGCATCCTGCACCCTGGCAACTAGTGATTAGGATGCGTTTTAGGTTGGCATCGGATTGACGCAGCCCTACTTAAATCGAGGTTCGAGTATGCGGAGAGACGCGAAGGAGGAAAGAAAAGTAGCGGCGTGGAGAGGAGAGGAGAGGAGAGCAGGCGGAGCTCGAAGGATAGGGACTGCAGGCGCCCGCCATCAATTACAAGCAATTGCCAAATTACTCCAAATTATATATACGAGGTCGGGTTATAAAATTTTCTTCCCCCGTTCTCCGTTCTTGCATTTCTCCTTTTCTCTTCTCCTCTCTTTTCCTCTATCCCGCTGTTCGGGCGAGCGTTCTTCGTCTCAACACAGCGAGGGAGGATTTATAATATACTCTTGTGCAGTTCTAAATGTGTAAATAATGACAGAGAGGATAAGAAATCGCCGACAGAACACCGCGCAACGATTATACACGCCACGACCGCTGTACGGGAAAATAAGAGGAGAGGAGAGGAGAGGAGAAAAGGAGCTTCGAGAGTGCGGAGTGAAATTTAGAGGACAGGGATAAATGCCCAAGATGATAGGCTACCAGTCCATGGATGGAACGGGGAACAACCTGGAAGGTAGACAATGCGCTGAGAGTCGGACCGTCCTGTGCGCAGGAATTATACACACACAATAATAGACGCCTGTATAATCCGAATCCGCCGAAATTCGTATCGTTCGGGAAACGTAATTAACGGTCATTATACGGCGAGGTTTCGTCGAGACAAAAGAGTGCCGACTCTAAAACTGCTGCCTGTATAATAAGCAGGGATTCAGAGTCGTTATGTTCTCTCAATTTGGCACAAAAATTTTGCCAACAATCGTCGAGGACTGTACCTATAAACGCGTTGACATCGCCTTGTCTTTTTTTTCTCCTTCTTTGACGCGGATCAGTCTAATTTTCTATCAACGATATATCGATCGTACAGCGAACGTATAAATGCACTGTCGCGTTGTCGATCGGTATTCGTAATTTTTTTTTTTTGTACTGCACGACGTACTGCAAAAAGAGAGTATAATAATACAAAGTGAATATCTAGCGCAATAAAATGATGACGATTTCGTCATAGTTATTTCAAACCTTCGATCTATGTAACGTAATAAGTATATCACTTCTGTAGCAAACGGCGATAATATATAAATATATATATTAATTCGACGGGAGTTATCAATTGCTGTTTAAAAATCTGCGACTCTGTTTCATTATGCAAGAATGTATAATATGAGTTTGTCTTACGAATCTGCGATCCGCGGTGTAGATAAATATTGCACCCCTCGTTTGAATAACAATATATTACTGCATTTTATACATGCAACCTGCAAGCTTGAACGCACACTGTGCAGCGGATAAGTGCAGAGCCGCTGCTGCATTGCACACATGTTCGGCAACGAAACTTCAACGTAGGAATACATGCATCACGCAATGCTCATGCAAAGATTGGCAGACCCGCGGCATCGTTTGCGCTCGTAAGCATCTCTAATTGCAAAATAAACGGGTATAAGATTTATATACATATATATATATATATATACATACATAAGTGTAGTGTAATCTCTCTGTGCATGTCGGTTGAAATCACACTGCTGAAGTTACGATCTTCTGTATGCTGCGTATGTAGTTGTATACATATATGATATAACGAGTGCACTTTAATGCAGCGATTTCCTGAACGTCAAACGAGAAGGTAATGGCCATTTTTTTTTTTTCTTGTAACGTACGAAACTCAAGCACGCAAATTTCAATCCTCTGTCCACAGTTCGCGAAAATTTCCATACGTTTATAACCGAGGTAGTTCCGTTCTGAAGAATTCTACATATTTTATTCGCGAAACTAAAAACAGATGGAGCTGTTTTTGCAATTATATTACTTGTATGAATTTTTCTTTTCAAATTTTCAAACCCGAGTAATACAAGCCGATATAACGGTTGGAAGTTTGCCTTGATTTTCATCGCTATACGATTAGTTACTCGGGTCTAGTTTTATAGTAAACTGTGAGGGATATCGGATACGCACGAATTAGGAAACGAGGTAGGTATGTAAGATAGATGTAAGCGTGTTGTAGGAAAAGGCTAGAATTTTTCACCGAGCCGATCGATCAATCGCAGGTAGATATTATACAAGATGAGAAAGCGCGTCCCTGCAGGCACATGAGATACCGGATCGTCGGGTTGTCACGAAGAATTTTTTTCTCCCTCAATGGCGGTTCAAACTGTACAAGCGTACATATAAAATGTGTAACAAAACGTTCACCGCGAATTCCGTTTACCACTTAACATTACTACCCTCGATAGATTTTTATGCGTGTACCGTATACATACATAATATAGGTATAATAAAGTTTGTATACCCGGAGCGTATAAAAAGCCCATCGTCACTCACGCAACGTGCATGATGGACCGACCGATCGCTCTACCTTCCAATTTAAAAAACGCCGCTCACTCGTTTCAAAAGTGTAAGAGGTGTTCCTCTTACCGAATCTTTTGATCCCTCAGCTTACTCGACCGCAAGTTTTTCGACCCTTTCAACGCACCGCGCTTGTATATTATCGCAACTTTGTCGATGAGAAAGAAAAAGAGATGAAAAATGAATAAATAAGAAATAATGATGTTAACATGCGACGGGTGAAATGGTGGTCTGAAAGTATATCGAATATCCAAAGATGGGAAAATCAATGAATTCATATTACGTAAGAATTTTAATTTGTAGAAAGTCGGAGAATACATAGAAATGACGAAAATGTTCTTATAGCTAGAGAAAAAAAAAATCTTGATGATTATAATTTACTTTGTCTCTTATATATTTTTTATAGTCGAAGATTTGTTTTTATTTTTCCGATATATCCATGAATTTCTTTTATCGCGATTCTGTACTTTATTCCTGTTATATACGTTTGAAATTTTGCACACATTTAGACTATTCCTCATAGCTAAATTGAAAAATTCTATACGAATTATTCAACATTAATTCAGAAGTTTTGAAAATTCGATATTCCGATCCTTTGAACTTGTGGTTACATATACGAAATCGTAGCGCAGCCAGATCAACATACTTTTGGCGATAAGACGAAGCCGAAACGCATCTCGTCACATCACCCACGCTTGAACGGAGATGACGATGAAATAAAATACTGCAACGTACGCGATACGCAGGAAGCCTGCGTTGATTCGTTCGCCTCCTCCGATATTGACCCTCGGACCTGTGCTCGCGTTGTTTAATATTTATTTATTTATAATGATAATCTACACATGTAAGATCGAGTTCAAACGTTGTACATTCTAATATACATATAACATGTTGATAAATTAGCCGATAACGGGCATGTGCCATTGACACGGTATGTTGCCGTGCGTATACAACGTACTGTACCTACATATATATACATACATATCAGCCGGGCATAGGTCGAAATAAACAGTAGTCATTCAGAGGTGTAACGAAACAGGGTGCTGGGATATTTATCGCATAAATAATGTATAAGAAGGCAGAGCATACATGTTTAGACATCAGCAGCAGCAGCAGCAGCAACGGCGGTGACTCAAACAAATACGAAACATACTCATCGGATTTACCCCTCGGTACAATTTTCGTCGTTCTTTCATACATAACTGCAAGTTACTGTGTGGGATCTCAACAATGGCTAAGGTTTAGTCTGTTCATCGGAGGATTCGCATCATAATATTATAATTATTGATATATGCTCGCTCTTGTATGAATATACGTATATGCAAATATTTAGTACGATAATACATGCGCGGATAAGCTTATTCGTTACTGTGTCGACGTCCTAAAGGAGTACTTTGGTCGATTTTTACTGTTACGAATACATTTCTAAATATCGAAGTCCACGTACATATCCCAACAATCGGAAATGAATAGAAACGGAACGATTAGCAGAATTAGGAATCCCATTTCTTTAAGTTTCCGAATTAAGCATGAGTTATTCCAATGAGACACTGTTCGTTTTAATCTGTTTATTCGTTTCTATTCGATTTTATCTGTTCTTTCCTACCCCGTCATATTCGCGACAATGCCACCTCTAATAGCTTGTTCGTTTCAAGTATTTACTTAGAATAAGGGATGGCAGTTATCAATCCGATTCAATTCTGTCTGATTCATATCGGAACAGATCGTATTGAAATTCTCAATACGTTTCTATTCTTTTCCGATTCTTGGAATGTCAAACGCGAATACGAACGTAAGTTTCTCATTCTATATGCAATTCTGAACGAAAACACTGAAATACATTTTTGTTTCGAGACAGACATAAGAACAATGATATGAATTCACTATTGCAATTTCTTAGAATCCAAGCCATTTTTTGAGTTCTGCGCTGAATGAAAATGTATTGAAGTGGTTTTGTTCAGAATTGCACATAGAATGGGGCATTTAAGCCCTTTTACGCGTGTGAGATACGTGGATGTGAAATTTCACCGCGGCTTACGCATTACAAACATCCTTGTATAGGAATGTTCATTAACGCCTTGGGCTTCCGGCTAACTTGTTCCAGATTCAAAACAAAATGCGAGCTCGAATTCTCTACGAATTATGTGACAATAACCGAGGATGCAACCGACGTGAGAGATTGGAAGTCGTCACATAATCCGTACAGAATCGAACTCACATTTTGTTTCGGACTGCAAACAAGTTGGACGGAAGAGAAAAGCATCGATGAACATTACTGTACGTATTATCGTAAACCTATCAAGGTTTTTGAATACTTCGGCCCTCGGTCGATAAGACAGCATGGGATAAACGAACTCCCCTGTGGAGGAATATAACGCGATGATTCAGAATCGGTTCCGCCACTTCACCCTTCGGCAAACTCTCGAAAATACAAGGGACGTCTGTGCCATGCGGCAAGTGATGCATGCACTTAGCAGCTGTTGGCGCATCCACGCGTACGTACACTGCAAGTGCACCAAGAGCGGCAACAGTCAACGACGTGAGGAATAATCGCGGTACCTGCATTTCAACGAGGGAAAGAATTATACGGAGTTTCAGGGATACGTGAGTGCACGCAGAAGATGTGAATATAGGAGGGGGTGAGGTTAGACTTACAGAACGGCTGCAACCACCGCGCATCATCGTTGGATGTTGTGTGCATTTGAATTCAAAGCCGAACGTTCGAGCCGTTCAACGAATTCAACGTGTCTCGTTCGTTGCTTGCTTGCTGGCTTGTGTTTAGCCCGCGTCATATCGCATACCAAACATTAACGCTTTGAGCTTCTTCGAGGCTGCTGCTGCTGATGCACCGAGCTGCATATCGCGCCACGAATAACAAATATGTACAAATACCGGGCATGACAAACGGCCGAGAAACCGAACCCAGTCGGTATACTATACACTGCAGGTTTCTAGATTTATTCGAGACGAAAAGTACGAGACACCGTCGTCGATGAGATTACAGGCACATTCGAGCTGACCGCGCTTTCAGAAATCGCGGTCAAACCGCATTCGCAAAGCTTCGAATTGCATTCGGGTTATTTCCGCTCTGCAGTTATTCCGACAGTGCGATTACAAAAAGGTTTAATAAGAAAGGTAGAGGTAGGGCGAACCACGCTCCCCGTGTCCGTGTTAAAAACAGTTCGAGCTATATTTATCTCGGGGGTTTGCTTTCGTGGAGCAGTATTATATCTACCTATATGTTAGACGACTGTACTACGTACGTCTAACTAACTAGTTTGCCTTACTTCCGAGCAAGCGTAATCCCCGCACCGCATTTAATTTCAACGCCCGTGACTCGAGTTTTCTTCAACCGCGGAGAGCTTCGTTTTTCGTCCTGCGAAATGCGATCCGCATACCTATAAGTGGCAAAAAATCGTGATTCCTATGTAAACCGCGCTGCCGTGTAATTTCATTATACCGTGAAACAAGTATGATGTGTATAGTCAAAAGCAGCTATTATAAAGCTCTTGGAAAGAGGCCACAGACTATACTCTTGCGTATACGCGTACATGTATTATACATCACGTGTATTCTACTTCGCAAGATACGGATATATAGATATACAGATTAAAGATAGAGCGAGAGAGAGAGAGAGAGATGGAGAGCTTTCCGATTTGTTAGAGGATTGTTTGTTTAAGTTTGAGAACGAGGGCCTCTCTATCTCTGCTTCAGGCAGCGTATACATATACACATATACAATACATACCCGTTAACAACATGCGAGAAAGATCCGTACGCGCGTGTGCATATTCTCACCGATCCTCCTGAAATTGTATATTTTTTTCCCTGTCAAATATTAATTTTTCGTTTTACCGTTTAGCAAAAAACTATATGTAAATGCCGTAGTGGCGCCCCGTTGTGCGCCGAGTTTACATCTCTCAGCCTCACACACGCAAGCGGACGTTAAACGTATACCTACTGTAAATGTTATTACACGTATACTTTACACATATATACAAGACGACGTGGTCGTGCATATTCGCTTGAATTACCGCACCGTGTCTACTGTAAAGTATCACACTTATAACTCGACGATCCACCGTGTTGGGAGCGAGTTCGGTATAACGCATATGTATATTCTACACACACACACACACACACACACGTACGTACATACATGCCTAAATACACACCCGGAACACGGTCAGTGACGCATATGTATATTTGAACGGTGCACCGGGGCCTGTCGGGCCCATATGCGGGGCGCCAGGACTTCCGCGTTTGTCTCGAGGTTTCGTTTCGTTTCGTTTCGTTTCGGTGCGGTTTGTCCGTCCATCCGGGTGCGCCGATATCTATCATCGCGTGTACCTACATCCGTCTAACTATGTATGCGGATGTATACGTTGTACTTGGGCAAAAGCGTGCGGTTCACGACACCGCGTGGTTTATAATTTTCGTGAGAGAGTGGATGTAAAGGCAGTGCAGCGGGACGGCGGGAAAACGGTTCCGAACAGGAAAGACCTCCCCCTCCCCCCCGCCCCTCCTTCTTCCTTCTCCTTCCTTCCTTCTTGGGGCACAACGTTTCGTACCGTCACGCATGCACGCGTTCGAACGCGCCAGGCGCCTAAAAGCCTCACCGACGTTGGATGACGAGGACGAGGACGAGGACGAGGAGGAGGCGACGTGTCCTGGGTGTCCGTCACATCCTCCTCCTCCTGCTCCTTTCATTTGTGATTGCATGCGACTCGGCGCCGGGGATTCGGCGGCGCCAGTCGTCGGCACACTTTCGACCGCATTGTGGATGTGATTTACGCATCATGCGTTAATCGTGATGATACACATGCGTGCTTGTAGGTACAGGATGTAGAGAGGCGCGTGAGCTACGGTTTACTTACACCTTTACTGGTACCTGTAACGACGTGCCCCCGCATTATTAATCCAGTCGGAACTTACATTTGAGATTGCGATTTTTTCAAGCAATTATAATTTTCTTTATCTAATCGTCGGAGTACCAAATTCTGCGGTAACTTTAGCCGCCGTCTTGAATTTATGGGAGAATCTCTTTTTGTCAAATGACTCGGAACATTTTTTTTTTTTTCAAATTTTTTACCAAAAATCATCGAAACGTAAACAAACTTGTAGGAAATTTAATTTTCTACAATTTTGGTTAGAAAGATTTTTTATTTAGTCTATGACAGATATTTCCCGAGTTGAATTATTAAATTCAAGATGGCGGCGAAAGCTTTCGCAGATTCCGATCGAAATTCTGGACTTAGACCGCGAACGATTGGAAGGAGAAAACAGTGGTATCGAAAACATTGCAGTTTCGGGTATTGTTTTTTGTTTTTTTTCTCGTTTTCTGTACATTCCAACCGATCGTGGGCTACATACCCATGACGAATCCGGGATTCGAAACACGCATCGTCTGCATGTATACGACACGTGTATGTTGCATTGTGCATACATATACATGGAGCATGCACAGGCGCTGATTGCAAGCCGAAAGGGTTTTTCCGTAAAATGAGACGGTCGACCTGACTCGTTAAATATGCGACTCGCCGCTCAGCGTGCCGCGAGCGTGATGCACGCGCTTTGCATCCTATGTGCATATGTGCGTGCATGCGTGCATGCGTGTGCGTGTGTGTGTGTGTATAACGTACGTATATACTGTATAAGTACCGACGACTGCTGCGGAGGCCAGCACACCGCACAACAACCGCCTAACTGGCGCCCGCCGCATATTTTATCGTTCACGTGTATGTATGTATATATGATGTCTATATATGTATACATGTATAAATGTATATAGATATGTATACATACATACGTACCGAAAGCGCACATATATATATATATGTGTGTGTGTGTGTGTGTGTGTGTGCGCGCGCGCGAGTGTACATATATAATTATATAACGCAAGATCGGTCAATTTATAAGTTTGTATTTATGTATCGTACCTAGTTACACCGCGTGTGAAATTAATTTTATATACAGCAGGGGTAATTATTATGAAAAAAATCACGGGACTTAGATACCTACGTTGTATTAAATAGCACATTTACAGTAGGTACGAGGGATATTTATACGTACCCTATATCTATATATCTACGTGCGTATCTGAGGCGCCGATGTTTCGACGCGCTACGCGCATATCTACGGCCGCATTATTGCATTACGCGTATGGTATACCACGTATTACAGATACATACATGCACGGGTGTATGTATCATTATTCACAAGAGTTAATATACGGGAGAGAACCGCTAGTCGTATAGCATGTATAGCTGATGCTTATATATATATCGTACACACCTTGAGGCGAGATCTCGGATATTGGTTTCGGAGATCTGCACCAGCCATGTACGTACATCTGTGCGTTTACATACGTGTGCGCATACATATGTCATTCGATTATTGTACAATATTGTGTAGACTTGTATTATATGTACGGGTTTAACGCTATTGTCATTTGAGTAGTTATATTATACGTGTATTGCATACCTGGGTATACACGTGTATGTTCACGAACCGCTGTTGAAACCGATCTTTATATCACGCATATAACGCGACACCTTCGGTTATTACGCATACTATACCTGTATCTAGGCGTATAAAGATCAAGGAACGAAAAGAGCAAGAAAAAATATATATATATATATATATATAAAAAAAAAGACGCAATAATTGTTTTTTAATTAAACTACGGCGAAACACGTCTGTGTTATAATCTATATGGTGTAATAAAAACAAGTTTCGAAATTCATCACGTGCACGCCGGTGTTCAAGTCGTGTGATCAATTTTTGTGAAATAGTTAACGCGTCGCCCTTGGATCACGGCGTGCATTTGATGCATATTACTTGCACACGCGTTTATTATATACCTGTAGTACAGTCATAGAACCGTGTGTTACAACTTTTTGAAACACGTCACACGTATGCTGTATGATTTCATTCGGTTTCAGGAGCGCTATCTTAACCCTATAAGAACGGTAACGGGGGCGATGGGGGTTGAATAACGCCCCGCGTGAATTTAAATTTCCCGCCTTAGGACAACGGCTCACGTTTTCGACTCGAGGACATCGACCATAATTAAATTTTTTCGAACTTACGAAAAATGTTTTTTGGCTCACGTGATTCTTTATCGAAGAAAAAAACGATGAATATGAGACCCTATAGAATTCTTCAGGATACGATGTAAGTACTCGAGAGATGGAATTCTTAAGATTGGGACGTTTTTTCACCCCTCCGTTACAGTTCTAGGGTTAAGGGTGAAATTTGTTATCACAGGGGGATATTTACCTTTGTTATCATTGAATTTGTTGTTGTCATTGCTGTTGTTGTTGTTGGTTATTCTCCTCTCCTCGTCCGCCAGCATCCCATTGTCGTCATACTCCAAATTGACGGAGGCGCCCGCCGTCGCGACGCTGAGGGTCGTTATCGTTGCGAAAGTTATCAATTCCCGTGGCAGCATTTTGCTTCAGCTTGATATGTACGTTTGTATCTATATACCTCTGTATGTACACGTTGTATTACCCGCTGAGCGAGTAAACACTTTCACGACTCGGTCCAGAGTTGGTTGATTTTTCGTCAATTATTATACGTACAACAAGTATAATTTTTCTCTTTCCCCCCCCCCCCCCCGTGTTAAACGATTATTTTAATCGATATTATCTATCGCAGGTTTATCGATCCGTTTACACTGTGGATAAATCAGGTAACACGAATAATTTTAACCAATTATTTGCCGCAGGTACGAATCGTACAACCGCGTCAATTTCATTCGACTCTCGTTTAATTTTCGTTCAAAGAAACAACGTCGAATTCATATTAGGCACACCCCGCGCACCGAAATCACAGAACAATGTACCGAACGGTAATATCAAAGAAAACATTAATTCTCCTCAAAGGGTGTTCGGAGAATAATAGTTTAAAAATAATATCGTTTTTCACAAAATTTACTTTCGAGCGAGGTAAAAGACTCGATCAAATCTCGTTAAATTAAACCGGCGTGCACTTCGAGCGGCATCGAAATACGTTTAAAGTGCACGTACGAGCGAGTCTCGGAGGTACGGCACTGAACCGACTTTGCGAGAGGAAGAACTCGGCCGATCGTAGCCGGCGAAGAACGCTCTCTGATAGTTTTTAAACTACGGCGGCCCTCGCCGAGGCGTTCCGGTCAGGAGGCTCGTTTGTGTGGGTGAGAAACCGGCGTCCGTACGAGCCGAGCTTTCGCCGTGTTCGTCGGCTAAGTAGGGCTGCATAGAAGGGGAAAATCCGGAGGTGGGGGACCGAGTGGCGCCTCGGGCCAGACCAGACCAGCCAGACGCCGGGCGTCGCAACGCGCCCTCGTCGACGTCGCCGTCGGCGTCGGTCCCGGTTTCGCTCCGTTTTACTCCCGCCACGTTGCATCGCTGCATGTGCTCGCCGGCCGTTCCTTGTCTGCACCCACCCTCCTCTTCCTCCTCCTCATCCTTTGCCTCACCGACCTTTTCACCCGCTGTTTGACTCACCGTCATCGGCCACATGATACTTACACCCATTGTGATCAGCTGCGAACTGGAACCGAGCTCCGGCGCCGAGGGTTTTTGCCCTTGTGCTTCTCGCTTCCCGATCGCCGACACACGCACGTTCGTTTTACGTCGATATTCCCACTCGCTTCCTGATCTCTTCGATTACCTCTCTACCCTTCGACGTAGAGATGCATCGGATAATTCGCGTACTTTTCCGAGATATAATTTTTATACCGCGTGGCGACAGCGGCAACGCGATCAACGATGGTATCAGTTGACATTTTGGCTCGATGCCGGATACGGATTAGATCGTAGAAATCTGTAAGGAGGAGAAACAGGATTAAATTTTTATTCGATTTTAACGATTGTATATTATCTCATGCGTTGGTTGTTTGTTTCTTTATAAAAAAAAAAAAAAAATCTTCGCTCTTTTGCCCACGGCATTTTTTTTCCTGTTATTGTTTAGTCTCTTTTGTAATTTACAACGTGTGTCTGCATGTCTGTTACATAGCTATACCTAACGTACACTTGACATCGCGTAGTAACCGAATATGTTTCGTAAACACTCGGGAGTCGGGCAAATCTGTAAAGCACATAAGAGACGACACTCTGTTTTTATTATACACGCCGTATATGTGTACATTTATGTATATACGTATGTAAGCGGGCACCAAGGAAAAAGAAGGAGCAACTACGGTAATAATGAAGGGAGAAGAACAACAGATTAAAAGAACAGAACAGAACAAAATAAAAAAAAAAAAGAAAAGAAAGGGAAACCGGTACGTTTACTCAAAGCTAAGAATTTATTTTCCCCCAGATCCTTTTAGCCGGGAATGAAAATTAGGAGACAATTAGCGTTGCGTTTGTCGATATATATATATATAATATACATGTGTATACATATATATATATATATATATTCTTTGAAAGGCTACTGCGGTGATCCCGATCCATCATCAAAAACCGATTAGATTAGAAACCCGGTCCATTATACCGTACACGAAAAAATAATAAAAACCTGCAGCACGCCTAACTTGCGACTGATATAAAGATCACGTCGCGGAGGGATTTTGAAAATAATAATAATTTATTTTTTATTTTCATATAATCCAAACTCCATGCACACGTTGAACTGGTGCAATATGCGTTTATTTTTTACACATATTCAGAATGATCGATACACTGCATTCGTATCAGCGTTCTTGTTGCACAGCCTTATTGACAGCTTGTACCGTCGGTGGGGCCTTGGGGGAGGAGGAGAGAGAAAAAGACGAACAAAGGAGCACAGTGAGGAGAAGAGAAGAGAAGAATGTAAAAAACGTTGCGCTCACTGCACAGCAGCACTGCACTGTGAAGTTCGAGACGGCGAAGTGCACACGGCGCCGTTCAGCGAGTGGAAAGTTGCGTGAGAAATTCTTCTCGCTAATAGCTTAGAATGTAATCATGAAAAGTGATTACACATTATGTATAACCGTCGGTCAGGAACTCGAACCTGATTTTATACCTCGGCTCTAACCCGCTGGTAAGTAAAGAAGCTGGATAACAGAAGGAAGGAAAAGAAGGAAGGGAGCTACATGATGTGGATGGGCATGGGCAGGGACTAATGGGTCCCCCTGCAATAATTCGAAGCGACAGTAAGATGAAATAAGAGAAAACTGTGCGGTTCATGCATCAGCGAAGGCTTGCTGCATGGCAGAAAAATGAGAAAATGAGAAAATGAGAAAATGAGGAGGTATATAAACGCGAGGTCCAGCCTTGGGCGAGCCGTTCCTTCGGTCGCTGGAAGAAGGGCGAGGAGGGTGGGGGTGGGGGGGAGGGCAGGGCCTCATCCTCCGTAGAGATATTCCGTACTCGGAAACCCACTTAGCGTTCGGGGGGCCTTTTCAAGATTAGAGAGTAAAAGACCGACGCGACATGCCGGGGTCTGGTGGGGTCTCTCTTTCGTGGGTTTCTGGGCCCTACTATTGAGGGGGAGGGGGAGGGGGGGGGGGGAGGTGACCCAATGTAACCGGGATGCTGCGATATCCATCCTGCGGGCGAAAGTTGCGCGATGCCGCAGGTATAACGGGAGGACCTGCTGCACCGTCCTTTCGTTCGTTAATGTCCCTCTCTGTATACCTGTAATAATAGTGACCGGAGTGCAGACGGGGATCTATTACGCGTGTGGACCATGATAGATATTTTCGAGCTGCCGGGAATTCGTCCGACGGGGTGGAGGAGGGCGAGGAAGGAGACGAGGCGTTGATAAGGGAACGCGTTCGACTAAAAGAGAAAGAGGAATTGGATGCCGAGGGAAAATGGAGGCCGAGATAGCCGGACGACCGAGCTGATAGTGGAAGACCGGAACGGACAAAGTCTGACGACCATCGTGCGTGTACGTATACCTATAACGTGGATGTGTATGGCGCAGCAGACGACGTTGTCGATTCCCTTGTTTTTAACCTCCATAAGTAACCCTCTAATCGCTGACGACTCTGCACGAACAGACAAATGTACTTTGATCCTTTTCACCGCGATAGGCTACGTCCACCTAAGTTTGAAATATTTCAAAGTAGCAGGAGGCAGCTTTTAGCTCTTGCCTCTGGCCACTTATTGCATGCTATTGGGATTCGGTCGCTTGGCAATGCGTCATCTGGTGGAAAAAAATCAAACCAATGCAACCAGGCTGACAGATGAACGTTGACCGTGTTTTTTTCGCGTCTGGATGGTATGAGAACAGGTATATCATTCATTACGTTTCATTAATTTATGTGACATGAGTGATTTAAACCACCAAGAATTACGATTTGCCTCGATTAAAATTAAAAACTTAGGTTATGTGGCGATAAAATAGCGCCGACAACCAGACTCTGACGTCACGAGGACATTTTCCAATACTAACGTGGTTACGCAGGTGATCGCGAAAACCAGACACGGTTTTCTAGTTTCTGTCCAATCACGGTTAACATGAATAATGCATAAAAATACCGTTCGCGTATGCAGCTGCTTTCTTTTTTCGCATCTCGGAAAATTGCCAATTGTCGTACTATATCCTCTTTGCGCATCGAGAATCGCTGATGAGCTTGCAGCTATGGGATGAAAATTAAGGGTCACGAAGAAACGAAACATCGCGTCCAAGCACTGCAGCAGGGTGCTTCAAGTTTACAGACGCTCTTCTCGGCTCTTGAAAGTCTCGAGCAGTTTCAAGAGTCAAATACGAGACGGGGTGAAGTGTTAGGCCTGAGCCCTCGCTCGCCATAAGCGTCATCTTGAAGTGCTTCTATAATAATTTTTTTTTCCTTTTGTACTTTCCCTGTTTTTTCGCTTTTTTTCTTCTTCTTCAAAAGCTTCAATCGCTCTCGAGTATATCTCTCGGTCTCGCCAGCTACTTCGTACGTATAATCAAACTACCGCTCGAGTACCACGGCGGAATGAAAAGCACGAGTGACGAGACATTGCTGCTTGTCCTCGTTTGTCCAAATATTCCAAGCCGTACAACGTGAAACATCCAGTCGCGATTGCATTCGATTTGGACACGTTGTGACGACACCGAAATTCATACATATATGCGATTTTTTACGCCAATAATTGTAGTCCATCCCGATGGCTCTCATTATAATTTCGCTCTTTTATTTAAAGTCTCGCGAGTTATAATTCATGTCTCGTTAAGATCCGGCCTGAAGATTCGTGTAATTAATAATGGGGGGGTTTTACTCCCTGTCTGCAGGCTAACGTGTAAAATAAGTTATCGGTTTATATTCGAATGAGGCATTATCTCCGGTCGTTGAAATGCAAATGTCGATAAATCACACGAAATACGTATATACCACACGCGTAAAAAATCTCACTGCAATTAAGAACATTCATGTATGCGTGTCTCCGTGCGTATGTGTGATATCTGTATTCCCGTATAACGCTGACAATAAACCAATGTAACGAATACAGCCGCAACGCGGCGTGGCAACAAGTGAAAATATAACAATACAGCATGACGGATTACGCAAGATATTTATGAGACGGTCGTATGAGAATCGGTGTAAGGTACTTATGTATCGCGTACGTATTCTCTTGCAGAGTTTATAATACGCTACCGGTTTTGTTTTCACTCCAGAGAGGATGCTCGACGTCGAGAAGATAATTTATTTAAACACATCGTACCGGGAGAAATTGAAATATGCCTTCTTTGTGCCTCATTTGACGGATGCACGCGATGTCCGTGTACACGTATAAGTGCAAACCGCATCGTGGACAAAGCGAAGATGAAGCGGGTCCATAGAGCTACTTCTATAATGCTTATTACAGTGTAAGGTTTTACCGAGCTTCAAGTGAAATTGCCTGTACCGAGGGAGTTTTTTTTTTTTTTTTACAGTTTAGACTTACAGTCATCCCTTAGCATGGTTTCTAATTCTTATAACAATACGTCAAGGTTCGCAGCTCGAATGAAAACCTTCGAAAATTTCCTTATACGGTTGAATGAATAACGCGATATCAGAATTCTGTGATCTTTATCGATTTTTCATGCTGCTGACAAATCCTGCTAAGAAGAAACTAATCGATCAAAGTGACTAGAATTTATTGTAAAGAAATAAATATGATCGTGATTCGGATCGTTATTATAGTTATACGAGGAGCCGGTACCGAGCTATAATGGATCTTTTATTTGAGCAGGCAAACGAGTCTCCGAGTTTTGTAACCTTCCTTTTTTCAGACCGCGAGGCTCTCGGCATGGCAAGCCACGAAGCGTAAGAGCCGCGGTCGTTGTCTTACAATAATAGAAAGTGACAAGAAACAATTGCAGACGACTGCGGAAAACGAGTATAAACTATATAAAGTCAGCGATAAAACGTCAGGCTGTACATTACACGTAACGGTATAATGGCGATAATGGATTGTTCTACGTTTTTACTTCCTCGTATACCCAGGAAATTGCAGTCAGGTTCAAAGTGGGCGTTTCAAAACCGGATCCTCCCATAACCTTTTCGTAGTCTCTATATCATGCGAAAGAATGAAAATTACAATTTTGACATTATTATTATACAATTTGTGGTACAGTCAACCGATGCTTAACACTGTTGTATTCCATTTACAAAATGCTCGAAATCGAAACATTTTTATTTGTAAACGTACTCAAAGTTAAATCACACGCACGTGTTTCTCGCGTGAAAAGAAAGCTTTTGATCCAAATTCGAAGCAATTCGAACAAATATTTACGGAGATATAGGACTGAATACTGCTAAATATGACGAAATTCGACTGGTACTAAAATTGTTTATCTCGATAAAAAAACTACGAAAGTACGTACATGTTAGTGTTTTAGGAATATCTCATACAGGTAGTATCATTTCCGCGTCCTATTTTCAATTTATTTTTTGTCCACTTCGTGGCAAAATAATGCCCGTTAGTTTACCAAGGTCGAGAAAAAATGTTTGCAAGAAGACGTACCTGGTGATGACGTAACAGGCAGCGAGAACCGAGATGAGGGCGGCCAAAGCGAGAATAAGGGCTGCCACGTGGAGGGGTTTGACCTGCCGAAGGGTCAAGGAATTCAGACCGCTGCCGTCGCCGGTAAATGCCGAAGAGTCGAGGAGTTTCTTATCGCGATAGCGATCCGGGGGGTCCGAGGATTTGCCTTGAGAGTCCCCGCTGCTGACGACGGGATCGCGGTTCTGGGTTGACAAGGGCCGACGGTGATCCTGCAACAGAGGGTCGAGGGCACCGCGGTTGCAGTAGTCGTGGGAGTCGCAGCATCTCAAATGCGGCAGTCGAACCCGGTGCTGGTAACCGGTCGAAGTGTCCTCGGACCTGGGAGGATTCTCGCACAGAAGTGGCGTCGCGTCTCTGTCGAGAATCGGGGAGAGTCATACTTTAATTATTGCAGAAATCAATTTTTAGTCACGGTTACTATACACGCTGCACAGTCATTGTTATCTATTTTCATCTTTTACCATAATCGAAAACAACTATGCTGAAAATATAATATATAAACTGATAAAGTGCAGTCAACCAACCAAACAGATTCAATGTTTCGGTAACCAAAGAATATAGTAACAACTATATTCTCACTAAATATAAGTTACTCGAGTCTCGGTAGTTTTTTTGTTTTTTGTTTTTGTAGTTTCAACAATTTTTCAATTTTACTAGAAACTTCTAGTAACTATGACAAATGAAATTTACTACAGTGCAGCAAACAGATTCAATGTTTCGATAACCAGAAAATGTTGTATTGAAACTATATTCACATTAAATAGTAAACTCGAGTCTCAGTAGTTTTTTGTTTTTGTAATTTAAACAATTTTTCAATGTTACTAGAAACTTATAGTAACTATAACAAATGAAATTTTCAACAGTCCAGCAAACAGATTAAACGTTTCGGTAACCAGAAAATGTAGTATTGAAACTATATTCACACTAAATAGTATACTCGAGTCTCAGAATTTTTTTTTTTTTTTTTGTTTTTGTAATTCCAACAATTTTTCAATTTACCAGAAACTTCTAGTAAGTATAGCAAATGAAATTTTCTACAGTGCAGCGACGCTTGAGATTCCCTCTTTCTCTTTTCAATTACTCTTTCTCTCTCATCTTGTTTGAAATTTTTGTTTTTCTTTCGTTTACAATTAGCTCAAATCCTGTGACAGAGTTTACGCAATGTGCAGGCGGTTAACAGTTGGACACTTTATAGGCATTACGGTTTCTCCGTCCAGTCAAAGAAGCCGCTATTGAAGCTGTAACATGTACATACATTATACATAACCGTTTACTTATACGTAATATCTGTCTCTGAATGTTTTCTAATATCTTTTTTTCTTCTTCTTCTTCAAACAGTATTCGAGGAACAAGATGATTATCTCTCACCGCTGGTTGCAACTTTTTATTTTAATTTCCTTTTCTACTTTTTTCTTCGCATATGGTTGGCTTGATTTGAATGCCGACGTGTCAATCGCGCGAGTTCACATCTATAATACGTATGTATAGGCGTAAGGCGTAACACGAAATTCATATAGCTACTCTCCGAGAGTAAAATACTCGGCACATACTTGGGTATAGGGATTTTTACTCAAGTTTGATCAAAATCTCGTCGCATTCCGATTAAATACGACGCCCTGGGCTATCGGCGGACAGAGTAATCGCTGACTCGAACGGGATTCGTCTCCGTTTTACCCGTCTTTTTATACCTCTGGCGCTTCGTGTAATATGTACCGCATGCTGTGTTTGTACTTCATACAGTATTTTCTGTTAAACCTAGGGTATGCATATGATAATTTCACATAAAATGTGAAAGAAACCACTTTGAAAAACGAACAAACCAAACAAACGAAGAACTTACCACCGCACGAAACAGTCTGCAGAACATTGAATATATACGTATATATATACATATATATATATCTATACATATTGCACAATGAATCACACATTGGATTTGCATCCAAATACTTTTCGTACGTTAAATAACCTATGTATTAAGTACATTCCCGTCTAACAAAATAAAAACAAAACTATTCTCGCCATTCTTTATACACACCTCCGGCACTGTAAGAACGATTTTTGGTCGTCTGCAGGTATTTCAGTATCGGTACAATCACCGAGGAAAAGAGATTGCAGTTCTGGCCTGCGGGAGGAGATAACTCGAGTAACGAGCATGCACGTCCAGTAAAAGTATGCCCATTAGGTGCATACGTGTTCATGTGTATATATAAATACAAACACGGGTGTACGTACCTGCGGCACAAAGCCATGGTCATATCGGGTGAATACACGCGCATTGTACAATGCATGCAGAATTAGCTAGGCGCAGGATATTTGCTGCACAATTCTCCGTCGGCGGTGAATCGTCTACGCGATGCACCGTCGGTCATGCAATTGTGCAGTGAGTGCAATGAGTAGGTACATACGCATGTGTTACGCAGTCGAGGATCGACATCAACGGGGATGATTTACAACTGTGAAAGATTTATTATAAATGCGAAAACTCGGAATTAATTGTTCTCGGAGCACATGTGCGCACGTCGTTTTATACCAGTTAATTTTTGCCATACCCATTATTATCCCAGCAGGAGATAGCGTGATTTTATGGTATGTATACGGTACGGGATCACGTTAATGTTATCCATATATGATCGTATACGAATTTTAATCGTAACGCGAATAATGCACCGATTCATCCGCTAATTAAATGAATATCATTTCCACGTTGTACGGTATTACATAGGTATACGTATAATGATATATCGCGCAAAGATATACGTACATTGACGGTGCAATCCGTTTTATACGTTGCATTCGTGCGTGATATATGATGGGAAAAAGAAACGGAAATTAAAAAAAAGCACGCGGTACATAGATATGCGATGCGAGAAGTGAGGAAGAGATGCGTATGTGTCGGTATTACGCATACCATATTTCGAAAATAAAACATCTCGCTCGAGACATCAATTACTCTGGAGAACGAGGGGTTTCAATTCTCGGTACGAGACGCTCACGCATTATATACAACACATGCATATTCCTCGGCCAGGCAATATCTCACGATTGACTTATCCGAATGTCACTTTCCGAACATGCTGCTCGCCGTCTGGACTAATTATGTCTAACGGTTGTATGAACCAGCATTATTTCTCCGTTGTACACGCGTATTGTAATTAAAGATTTAATTTCATTGCCGGCTTTTTATGATTCATCTAGTCGTTCGGCATAGCTGTTTCATTTTTTTTTTTTTCTTTTTCATGTCTATAATTTTTACGCTTCTCTACTTCGATGAACAATTTTCTCATATAGCTGGGAGATACTTGTCAATTTCTTGATCGTGTGTAACGGATAAATTTTTAAAGCAATGTTTATCGCTGTACACTATTATGCAGATGAAACGCTGTTACATAATTTCACTTCAGTCATTACCTTGTACGGTTTTGGAAAATCAGGTGACGCGATAATCCATAATTCGTCTCTTTTGATCGGATTATTGCTTTTAGAATATTATATGGTTATTATTATTATTATTATTATTATTATTATTATCATTATTATATCACTTAATCTTGAGGGAGTGTAGCCAGTATTTTCTTCAGTATTGGCCGCTTCGAGACGTATTATTTTTTCCGGGAAAAACTTGAACGCAAGCGTTCGCTATAATAGTTTGGATTAAGTGTCATGGGCGTAAGTGTAAGGAAATTGTAGCAATACTCGTGCTTCGGTATATTGTCGAGCTGTTGTAAAAAGTCAGTGAAACAAATCGGTATCTAGTGGTAAAGTGAAACAACGTTAGAGGAATATAAGCAGATATTGAGGAAACGGGAACGAACCGTCGTTAAGTGCAATGGAATTCAGGGGCTTTATACAGAATCGCAATTTCAATTAGGCAGATAATTATTCGAGTTGGCAGAGCGCGTTGCGGAATAAAGTGACGGTTTGATGCTTGCATTTCTTAATTACACGTACTGCAGTATACACGCACAGTGTGCGGTGTATATTATTTTCTACGATAAGCCAGCAGAGTCAGTGCACGTCTTGTTTCACCGTTTGGAGAAACTGTTTATAATCAAACGGCTAGAAACTTCACGTATTGACTATCTATGTATTTACTGTTAAACCAGGCGGTAAATACTTAAGGAACCTCGGTAAACTTGGCGCGGAGAATCATGCGTGTGTAAATTATGCCGCATGTTTTTTGCCATGAAAGAAAGAAGCAGAAAGGAAAAAAAAAATTGATACCTTGCGTCTCATTTATACGCGCACATCCAGCAATTATCATGTGAATCGAGAACTAAGGCGTAGTAGACAATTAGGCAGAGCTTTGCGAGTATCCAGGTTCCGGCTTCTTGTGCGTGATTGAGTTCAGTGAACTCCGTAATTAACGAAAACATGCTGCACGTCTTATGCTGTGGTCGGCAAGTTTACAACCACAATTCATGCGCCCCGCGCTCATCAAGCGATTGTTAATTTTTTAATCCCCATTATCGCGTTGCAACAAGTATCACGCATGATCACCGAGAAAAACTCGTCTTCAAATTCTAGCGAGAAATATCGCAGAGGTTTAAGAAATCCAGTTGGGTGGTCAGTCCTGTAATTATCGCTGGTATGTAGGATTATTTTAAGGATTATTCTGAGAACCTTCTCACGATATGCCCGAAGTTATCGACCAAATCGAATTTATCGTTCTTCGGTTATGCGCGGAGTTCAAATATTCGAAATTGAGATTTTCCCGCGCTAACTAGGACAAAAATCCCACCAATCCTTAAACGCCGCCCTTAGCGTTGACTGCAATCGCGTGTACACGCGGGCGTGGCGCGTTGCCTGGCGCTAGGCGCAAAGGGCACGAAAATTGTGGGCTGCCGGGAAAGAGCGGGTCAATTTGAAAACATGGGTTATTCATGCAGGAGGGGATTGATCGGAATAAACATTACGTACTCGGTGCAGCCGCGAGTTGTGGTATTTCCTTGTCCCTCGTCTGTGAGGATGAGCTCCGTGTAACAGGCGAAACGCGTACCACAGGTGTCCTTCCCGGTTTCAATGCACGTCTTGGTTGTGCACACGCATTTCCTGCCTGAAACATGCGGGTGCTTTATTGCGTTCGGTATCGCCAAGTCTGCTGCCTTACGCTCTCACAACTGGGGGTTCCGTTACCCGCGGGAACAACCTGGCCCACTGTTATACGCCGAGGACTGCACATTATTACGCACGCACACTGTAACGCGTTATTCTATTCTGGACGCGGGAAAACTATTCTTGAATCAATCGATGCATCCACCACTCGCCGTCTCCCACGCTATTGGATAGAGGATCGAGGAACTTTGCCAATTCCGCGGTGTCATTGACGCATTTTCCTCTTATATATTTATCAAAAAATCACAGAGAAAATTTTACTCGTGGTATAGATCGTCTCAGATATCCCGAATTACCGATAATTGGGTTTGACTAATGTAAATGACTTTTAAAAATGTTTAGAAACGTAGTTAATAGGCAATTAAGATGGTTGTTTGTTCGTGCGATGTACTACAGTTGTTTGCACTGTAATTTTACGAACTTTTAGTTTTTGTGTAATTCGGTAACTACATATTCTAAACGAAAGCCCAACTCTTCACAAAAGCTAAGTCATTTATAATTTTGTTTACATTGACTTACGGATTATAGTAGAAACGTTAAAGAAGTGTCACAAAAAATCATTTCGTTTAGAAGATGTAATGTAACGATGTAATGGAATTGATTCAAGTGTTGTAAAATTTGAACCGTAGAATCAACATTTAATTGATAAAATATGTAGGCAAAATTTTAATTTTTCTTCTTCAAATTTCGGTATCTTTTCCAACCGATGGACTATCCGTATCTACGTGATTGAAGTGACAGTCAAAAGACCGGAAACACTTGAAGAGATACGATTCGAAGCGTGGGATTAAGTGGCCTTTGAAAGCCTAAAGTGGGCCTGATTGCGCCAAAGTTTTGTTACGCGTTGTGTCTACACGGTAATAATGCAAAACGAAATAAAAAAAAAAAAAAAAAGGAGAGGTCACGTGATAGAAGGTGCATATGATAATAAGAGGAATAATTGATGAGCCTTACCATGTACGGAGAGCAATTTAATTGTTATTGAGATGACGATTGTTGCCGCTAGTCGCACGCCTCCCAGTCTCGCCATGTCGGTGTAATTACGGTACGGTGTTTAATTAGCCGGTTAAAACGTGCCGCATGTTCGCGTACGCCTATAATAATACCTATATATAACGTACTCGCGATAGGTATGCAAATGATACATATTTTTTTCCCCGAAAGAAACTCCGTACTGACCGAGGAATATTCGTCTTGCAATTAGACTTAAGTATCGGATGAATCCCGTCGAAGACGTGGAGTCAGGAACCTCGCCGTCTTCTCGTCGACGCGGACGACCTCGTGACACGAAAGTTTCTTTCAAAATGTCCACGTAGTCGCGAAGCCTCAAGATGATGTGTACTTGCGATGCTTCTCTAATTTTAGTACCTCCCACCTAAGGCGCGCTTCACCTCTTTCTCTGATCGGGTTCGAAACACACTTTTCCACCTTATTTTTTACCACCTCCTACTTGATCTTAATGCTCATGGCGCCCGGCTTTCATGCCGCGGAATTATAACGCGTCTCGCACGTTTCACCCGCGCAACCCTCTCCGAAAATTTATTCCCATCCTATTTTAATTCCATCATCACGGACATTATTGGGTAATACTTCACCCCTCTAATGTGCGGGAAAATTTGGTCGCGGTGCTTTTGATGATACGCATTGCCTTTGAGCGACCCATTTTGCTTTTTTCCTTTCTTACATATTTCCGAATTTACTTTAGTATTTTCGCATTCACCGTCTCGACTTCGCACTCGTTGCTTTTCATTTTTCTCCCTCGCTCTTAAAACCTCCGAGTTTATTGTATATCTAAAAAATAAGCGTCACGAATTATTCCTTTACTATTTGTAGTTATAGGTATAATAAGCACAACCAAACCGACGTACAGAGCAGAGTATCTGCTCAAAAAACTCCGAGAAAAATATAATTATTATATCAACGTATGTTTAGTCTAATACTTTCATTCGTTCGGCAAAAAATATAGTCACGATCTTGCGGTTCAGCATGTTTTTTTTTTTAAAACGCCTCAATCCTGCCAATCGTTGCAATTCATCCATACTATACATGTTAACAATGAGCTGGATAAAACGCGATTAAACCATTCTCCGTGTGCATAGCGAACGGAGACCAAGGACTTTGAAGTCAATTACGTGTGAAATATTCATTGCAATTTACTTTCAACTTACATGCAAAAGTGACGTCAATATTTCTGTTCTCTTTCAATGAATTTTTTTTTTTTTACTTCTGTTCTATATTATATTTCACGGTCAGCATGTGTCACCGCAGTATAATTCGCCATTGAACGTTTATAATGTCCGAGGATAATCAAATCAATCATCGCATATCAATGAGTATTATGCAGAATTGAAATTCACACAACAGATTTTATCATCTGAATTTCCATACAAGGTCAGTGAATCATGTATTGTATTACATCATTTGCCCTTCAATCAAGGTGCGAAACATCATCGGCATTGTGCAGTTTTTCATTTGAAATGTACATTTATTTGTCGTTTAATGTTTATGTACAAATAATTACAATTATTGTACTATTATTTGTATTGCTAATTACAAAAACACGGGTGCTATCGGGTGTTGATTAAAAAGAATACAATTTCTAGTTACTTGCTCAATTCGGTATTTCATCAATACGTCGGTTGGCGAATTAAGTATTCCACAAATAATTAGCAACCGGGTCATTATGACGCGTGTGTTATTATTTGGTGCGCGAGTAGTTTGACATTTATTTAATTGTTTTTTGACGGCTGCTTTCTGCCTTTCGAAACATTAGAGCGAATGTATAACGAGCTGTAATTCGTAGGTTTTAAATACTATAACATCAACGTGCTGCAGTCGCAGATTGGTTCGAGACGATTAGTTATACGATAAATTATTACATGGCTAACATAATGTCAATTAACGTTTATATAGTTATATGCTATAAAGTGAGTAGACGTTATGCAACGCGTCCGATGCTTTTCCACGCCTTCTACTTATAAAACACTTGTACACTGTGTATCTATTATAGCTATACATGTGAAAACTCAGCATTTTCCTCATGCTTGATGGCTGTAGATATACTTAGTCATTCATACGCAGGCACTAATTATTCATATCTGTACTTGCACACACAATTTTATTTTCACTTTGTTTTTCTTCCATCATTTGGTCCCGTCAGCTGCAGGAATGTTGCGCCTAGTGAGTAAAATACTTATATTCGTAATTATCTACTTTCTAATAACGATCGCGGTCCAAGTGCATAATTTTTGTTAAAAAACGCAACTTCTCATAGGAGTATAAATATAAGGGATAAATTTATTGCAGATATATATTAGTAATAGTATACAGGTGTATTTTTATCATTCGCATTACACACACAGACACACGCACACACACGCATTTACCTATTCCTTGTCTACTACACGCGGTGATGCATTAACGAACATACATTCGTTTCGCATGGGCGGAAAGATAGTGTATAATAATAGATTGAGTTGTGGGTAGTAGATGTGATTCAAAAAATCTTCGTTACTACTTCAGCAGCTGTAATAAATCTGTCATTCTCTTCACACCAAGTGCGCTGCAAGGACTCGTGTATGTAGGTATAATTGCGGCATAAATTTGTAATTGATTTTGGTAGAGCGCGATGAGTGCAACAGAAACAGTTGCGAAAGTTTTGCAGCAAATGTCATATGCTTGCACCATGTAATACATGGTAGTATGTATAGCTGCATTCCACGCGAAGAACTCAGGCGACGACTGGCGCTAAAAGAATTTCCATATGTTTTATAAATTTCTTCTTTCACATGTGAAACATATTGCTATCCGCTGTGTAGAAAGATTACAAGTACGCCACATTTGTATGCACATACTGATGGATATAAACAACTTGAAACTGAATTTATTTTGACTGGAGGAATTTTATTTTCTTGAAAAATAAGTACGTGTTTTTAAGACAAACAAATCGTTAGCTATGATTCGTTAAATTTTTTCGATGGAGTATAAATAGTACCTATTTAAATATACCGAGAGTTTTCTACGAAACTCACCGCTCAACGCCGGCGGATAGGCAACCAGGGCTACATTTTGCATTCCCACATATTCAAGAGGCAAGTTTGGTTGCCTATCTGCCGGCGTTGAACGGCGATTTCAACAGAAAAATACCGGTAGAAGAAACCGACTTACTCATGTGTGTAAGACTCGCCCGCGGTGCAACAAGGACCATTTTTCTATGGGGGGAAAGGGTCTCCGGTGTTGCGATCACGTTGACGGATATCTGATTTGGACTGTTGGCGCCGTTTTGTCCGTCTCTTGACAGTGATCTTTGATTACTGAAGCCGAACGGAGCCGCGTGAAGATTGTGCCTGCAGCTACTGACGAGGTAGCTGCTTACCTGGAACAATTATTAATCGGCTGGCAATTCGATCTACGTTTTATAGGGATCCAGTGCTTGTTTATCCGTGTAGCGAGACACGGTGTGTCATGTATGTACATACGTACGGTAGTAAAATACTAGAGGTAAAGAGATACTTTCAACTTCCGGCGCGACTAAGACGCTCGTTTAATTGCCGGCGCCCCGCCAGGCGCTCAGCATGGTTCGTTCGTGTGCAATGCGCAAGCTATGTGTAATAAAGTAATATAATTGACGTTTCTGGCTTTCTATTCCGACAGAAAACCCGGCTGAGATGTAAGCTCGATTTAACGCCTCGATATCGCTGACCAAGCTGAGATGAGAAACGTAATTAACAGTTTCGGATGGAATACGTTTCGAATGATTGAATTTGCCTGTTGAAAGGTTTAAACTGTCATTTGAACTTATGGTCAAAGAAAAATAACAGCCATCGTAACTTCGGTTGATAGAAATTGATAATTCCAATGGTCATTGGTGGAATAAATTTTTCTAGAATTTGTCACGCGGCTTTCATTCATCGGTTTAACATCGTCTCAAAAATTTTTCCACATTCAAGCGAGTTTGTAATTCTGGCGGGAAACTTTTTGAAATCCTTCCGATATGAATATCACAGACTCTCCGATGCTTGTGAAATGAATAATAAATTTTACAACCGTCATCAAGGTCGGTTCGTTGTATTAATAACTATATAATAATACAAAATAAACATTATCTTACCGATGTGAGCAGAAATAGAGCGAGCAAAGCGAGTCCGAGCCAAAAGTACCAGGCTTCCCAAAGCTGGCGAGTCGGTCTTCGCTGTACAAGGCAACATTGTGAGTTGCAGCAGTATTGCTTGTTGATTGTACAAAATATCGGACCACTGGCTGTGTAATTCTCACTACGCAGTCCGAAATTGCACTCGTATATCGGACGCGCCATTGTACGATTAAAATTACCTGCACTTACTTCAGACACGTTTGAGCAACATTGATACGGTCGTTTAATTTGTCACACAGAATTTTAAAATTAGCCACAAATTATTATACTCACTGATTGAGTCGTTTACAGAGTGATAATTTATATCCGTGTACTTCACTTGCCACCGTAAAAACATATTATTAAAATACGAAGCGATCCTGTTTGATGGATAAATTTGAACCCCGGTGCATTAGCAAAAGTTCGAATCACTGTGCATTTTGTTTTGCATATAACGAAAGTTCCTGTGATTAACGACAGTAATCACCGTGCGATTGATGGCTGCTGATTTTATGGGAGTTTGTCGTGTTTAACTGAGGTGTTCGAACTTGCGCAACGCGCTTTAAATAGGGATAATCACCTCACGGTCAAAGCTTTGCAAGTTCGATCACAAGAAAGATGATTATTTGGCTCAGAGTCAATGTGCAACAGATGAAACGATCGTTTACCACGTGCCTCGTAAAACTGAACAAATTTTTAACATACCAGTTACGAATTAAGTTTACGTCGCGGAAAAGGACATGGCTACGATGGTAGTCTAGACGGCACAAATGCGAAATAATCGATGCGACGAATGTCCCTCGTACAATTTACGCCAGGTAGGTGCGGTCGATACTGACCAACTGACCGTACCAGGGTGCTAAGATAGTTCGAGCTGACTGTGACGCATTTAAATCACTTGTTGCAAACGAGCAATGTTGCACAGTTCAAATTTGTACGATTCTAACGAATAATCGGGATGGAGGAGTGAAGTAAATTGGGATTTTCGAGTTCTTCGTGCTCCGTGTACTGAACATGTTTGCCGAAATTAGTTTACCTGTCTGCAACAAATAATTAAAAAAAAAAAAAATAATGCAAAAGCGTTGTGACATTTGACCGAAATCGTAGATTGGTGGAAAAAGTTTAAAAATCTTAAATTTCTAAAGAGGCACGACTATGTAACATAACTTCTTTTCTCTCGATCCAGCAAAAATATTAATATAATACAGATTTACATTTTATTCAATCAAGTCAATCATTTATTATAAAACATTCAATTTATAAGTTCCAAATCAGTACTGTCCCGTTTCATGCGGAGGTGGTGGAGGTGGTGGGCCTCTCGGTGGGAATGGTGGCCTGAATTGCGGCGGCGGAGGGGGGGGAGGCCCTCCTTGTGAAGCAGGCGGAGGTGGTGGATGGCGCCACCCTGGAGGAGGTCTAGGCGGCGGTTGAAACTGTCCATACTGTGGTCCACCAGCACTGCCTGGGGGAGGCGGAGGAGGAAACTGGCCCTGTGGTCCCCAGTGTGGCGGAGGCGGCATCATGCGAGCAGCTTGCTGCTGCTGCGAGTTTGGTACAGGCATAGGAGGCAGTGGAGGTGGCATCCCTGGGGGAAGAGGGGGATGCGATTGGTGCATTCCTGACATCGGTGGTAATGGAGGAGGTGGAATGTTGGATGGAGGAAATCCTCCCGATGGTGGAGGAGGGACTGGAGGCGGGGGAGGGTGGTGATGGTGTCCCATCGGTGGCCCAGGAGTCGAGGGAGGCGGCGGGGGAGGAACGACCATTCCGTGATGATGGTGCATCATTCCGTGATGAGGATGATGCGGATGGTGCTGAACCTGGTGCGGCGGCATGTTGGGGTTCTGAGCCTGAGTCACTGGATTGAGAGGCGGTGCGTCCGCGAACAATTGATGCGGCCTGTCTGCTTGGCTTAGCGGATTTTGAGCTGCAAGTAGACGCTCTGCCGCGCTTCCGTGACGCTCGCCCTTCGCGTCTCGCTTAAAGGCGTAGGACACGGAGATTGGACGGTTGCACAAGTACTGACCATTCATCGCCTCAATGCTAGCGTCTGATGCGTCAAATGATGCGAAATTTATAAAGGCAAACCCCTTTGAATTTCCTGTTTCTGGATCTCGCATTATCTGAAATATGGGTAATGCGGAGCGTTAATTATTCACGTTTCTTTTCGATATATGAGACGCAACAGCTTAATTACTGATAATTGAAAGCGACTTAACCTACCTTAGGTGTTTGGAGAATAACACCAAATGCACTGAACGTATCGTAGAGTAATTTTTCATCTACTTCTGGATCCAAGTTTCCAATAAAAATGTTTGCTCCTACGTCCAAATTCTTCTGATGGGCGCTAGCTTTATTTACTCTTATTGGTTTCCCGTACAGCTTGATCATGTTCATAATTTTGATCGCGTAATCTGCATCCTCCTCCCCCATAAATTCGACAAACCCATATCCCTGGTGCATTTGAGTCACTCTATCTTTTGGCATATGAACGTTAACTGAAACAGAAAGTTAGTTTTGAACAGCTAAGCATGAGACATAATTTAATGAAAATGATTCAGGTTTTTCTTATAATTTAATGGAAGAAAAAGACAATAGCAAACTTTTCTTACCGACGGGGCCAGATTGTACGAAGAGTTCCCACATGAGAGACTCCGTAACTTTGTCGTCAAGACCACCAACATAGATTGTAGCATCTGGAAATACGTCATATTCAGGTTATTTATTAGTCACAATTGACTTAAGAAATAATTATGCGCGACAATGAAGTAAAAATTAGGATTCCAGGCAACGTTCTTTCAAAAGTACTTCTAGCTACGAGATAACATAACCTAACATAACCTAAATCGTGCATTGTTCGTAACAGAAAATGTTGAGTTAAAGATGCGCAATTGAAAACTTATCCGCGATGTTTGTGATATGTAAGAAATAGGTCTTTAAAACGAAACGACAATTGTTAATCTCCATTAATTTTCGTAAACATTATGAATTACCTTGATTTCTTTCGGCGATCGGACCGGCCGCCATCTTTCAAGCAACGCGTACGATTGACGTTACGATTTACTTGGCTGCTTAACTCGGCGTCGCTGTCTAGCTATGAAGTGAGCCAAAAATCGAGAGGCCATGATTGTCATTCGACAATCGATTTAAATGATTAAGTTTGTCCAAGCTTCGTCATTCCGACGTGTGACACGTGTGTGTATGGTGTGCGACGATGTGCGGTAGTAAACAGATATGATGTGAAATCTGCGCTATATCGCGAAGTAAATTGATTATTTTTCGCATAAAGGTAACTACTAACCGCGCGGAGAACTCCGAACAAACAGTGCGTGATTGTAGGTGTAACTAATAGCATGACTCTGTTTTACGTTTGCCGAATAAATATGCCCAACGGGTAGGAATGCAGGTTCTTTATATTCCCAGTAGTGTAATATCTCTAATACGGAATAAAGTAAAAAATAAGAAATAGTCGGCTGTGCGTAGCGGGGAATCACAAGCTGTCTGCGCTTGTGAATGTGAAGTATAAAAATCCACCGGTACGACAAAATACGCACTTCGTAAATACTGCGTCGTTATAGTTTTTCATTAGAGTTTTCGATTATTGACACTTGTTTACCGCGAATATGTTGGAGTCAGTTTTAAAGTACGTTTATTACGCTGTTGCGGCAAGTTTCTGGAACACTTAACGCAATCCTTTGCAGTTGCTCGCGACACTTGCATCTGACAAGTGATAAGTAAAGAGAGAAGAAAATAAAATCGAAATTCTTGGGTTTGACACGAAACCGCTCGCTTGTTTCTAGCTTTACAACTATTGTCTGACCGCTTTTTAGTGGCTGTGGAAAAATGAGTTCCAAACCAACTACCCCTGGAAAGGTTACCCTGGGTATGCTGAAGGGTGAGATTCAATGTATTTGTCTGTCGAGACTAATTTTTATTTCGCTGTCTATTGCCTCTTGCAATGTTTATTAAATCTTTGGTACTTAATTCCTAGCATGACCAGCATTCGGTGTTTTATTTTCCACAAACCAGCCTCTACATACTTATTTTATTTCGAAACTAATGTAGCAATTACAATTTGTGCCAACAGCGTGACGACAATATGGTAGCTAATTGTTTTTGTTAAAACAGGTAAACCAATAATGACCTCGGTGCCGGTGATCCGGTATCATGCCAGTGACGATGAACTTGAGGAGCTTTACCCAAGCACAGATGACGACGAGTTGTACACTCCGGAGTCTGAGCACCCATCGACAAAATCTAGTCCATGTAAAACTAGTCGGAATAGATCTGAGGATGAATTGGGAGAAGGCACTAGTCTGGGCAGGCGATCGGCAAGCGTCGATGGAAATTTGTCGGAAGGCACACCACCCACCGATCCATGGAAGATGTTATCCGAAATCAAGGGGAAGATAACAAAAACTTTTGAGGAAAAAATTTCTGAGATTAAAAGTGAGAGGAAAAAGAAAAAACGCAGAAGCAAAGATAATTCTAGTGTTAGTGATTCCGAAGACTTGGCTGACATCACCCCAACTGAAGATAATCTTTCGGAACAACAGGAACTGGAGTCTTCATCCCCTGTAAAATTCAGTAAAAATCGTTCCGCCAGATTCACAGGATTCTATAACATTAAGACTGGTCTGAAGACAAAAAATTCTGAAGAGGATAGTGTTGAGAGTGGAGTAGAGGCTGCGGAGCTCGCCGAGGACGATTTGTTATCAAAATCTAATTTGGATGACAAAAATTTACAAGCTCAGCGAAGCTCGGATGGTAATAAAAAATTACAAACACCTCTGATCAGACTACCTTTGAATGCTATTGAGAAGCTTATTCCACAGCGAGTAAAGTCCGAACCTGCATTGACTCAACTTTTTAAGAAAATAATTTATCAGCTTATCAGCGTTCCCATAATACTTCTCGGCGCGTATCACGTTATTCCTTTGCCTGAATACATAGTTGGTCTCATTGCTGGAATATTTGTTACAATCACGATTCAAAGAGCGTTAGCTCTAGTAACTCAGACTTTAATGACACCTCAGAAGATTGAAGACGTCAGAAGCGGCGACGAGCAGGTCTCTGTTTTGGAAATACCTGCAGCAGAGGAGCATGTCGTTTTGGATCGATTTGAAGGGTGGCTAAATCAGCTGCCATACAGCTACGATCCTGACAATTACCACGTTGCTAGAACAGTTTCAGTTTACTTCAGATTAGAAGGAGGCAGCTTAAAGGTGATGGAAACTAAGACGCGAATACCAAAACGTGAAGTTTGGGACGAGCCAAAACAGAACGTTAGATACATTTGGAAGAAAGTCTACACGCTTGCTAATGCCACAATTAAACTACTTCCGGAAGGGCTGATAAGAAGAAGGTAACTTATCACAGCTGTGCCTATACAATCCCTGGTATTGTTTACTTTTTAATGTGAACCCTCTAATTTATCTTATTTCTTCTTCTCCGCACAGCTTAGAATATGAAATATGATGTTTCGTTGTTACAGGAGGTGGAGTAAAAAGTATCCAATCTGCATAACATTCGGTAAGGATGCTTTAATTGAGAGTTCTTCTTTAAATGAGACATCTGAGGATGAGATTCTTCAAAAAATTGGCGTTGATGAAGATGGCACCATTCATGAAGAGGATGAGACTGATGAAGATCTGTCTAAGGATTCAAAAGAAGCTAAAGATGTTTTTGAAGATTGCACCGACGAGAGTGGTCAGAGATCAAAGATGTACATTTTTGCACGAACAGACAGACAGAAGGAAGATTGGTAACTCTCATCAATCTTTTATAATTGGATCGTTTTGTTTAACTACCTGTTATCGACGTGTGCATCATTCAATGCAATTCGTTTGATTCCTTATGTCATTCGTTCACTAAATATTTCAACTTGCCTTGTGGGTACATATTGCAACAGTAGCTGCAAAATATTACAACTGGTTTTCACTGCATTGTCAATAGGTTTAGACGACTGAACGATGCTGTCAATACAGCTAACAAGCGTGGGTCAGTAAGTTCTATAAATGAGATAATCCTGGCAACAACATCGCCGCCTGTACAAGGCAACAACGAGAGTAAGAATTCTGTCACTACAATCGGATCTTCAGAAATTCCTAACGAACTGAGTTACAGTGCTTATATGGCGATGTACACAGCGGTAAGAAGAACATAACAGATTTTAATTTTTTTTCAGTCATATTTCGTATATTCATGCCTTCTTTTACAAGTGTTGCCATTCTATTTTAGATGACTGCTAGTGCGTCATCCGATTCTGAGAATAGAGAGAAGAGTAACATTACTTGGATGAATGCTCTTGTTGGTAGAATCCTATATGATATGCACAAATGTCCAGAAACTATAAGTTTGATTCAAGATAAAATTCAGCGTAAAATGTCAAACATAAAGTTGCCCTACTTTATGGAAAGTCTTCTCGTGTCAGAGTTAGTAATAGGCCAGGGCGCACCTGTGATACACAAAGCTTCTCAGCCTGTACTGGATCAACGCGGTCTTTGGCTTAATCTAGATATATCTTACGAAGGTTGTCTTACGATGACAACAGAGACGAAGGTCAATCTCATGAAACTCACAAGAGCGGGTTCGATTTCTGGTAATGCCAGCGACATGCCAGGAACCGATAAGCCAAAACCGGCTCGATCCCCCATGTTTGATAGTGACGTAGAAGATAGTCCAGAGACATCTACCGAAGAAGAAGATAATTCAAATGTCACTGTGCCCAACACAGCTCGAGATTCAACGTTAGTTGAACATTTATTTACGAGCACCGGAGATGTTATCTTATTGTTATTTGATGTCACTTTATTTTTGTGAAATTACAGGCCACCTCAATCGTCCGGTAGAAGGTTCCTGAATATGGTGGATAAGCTAGCCGCCAACAAATATTTTCAGCACGTGAGTTGACGACATTGGTTTACAAATTCTATTAAATAATGTATTCGACGCTCGATAATTGAGAAATTGATATGAAATTTGAATCGGTAGCTAAGCGTCTCATGTGTCTGTTACAGGCAACAGAGATACGCTATATACGACGTGCAATGGAGGGATTTTCTAATAAAGAGATTCGACTGATGGTCACAGTGTCCAGTATAGAGGGATGCCTCGTTTTGAATATACCGCCGCCACCTTCGGATAGATTATGGTATGGCTTTAGAACAGTTCCAAAAATAAGTTTAACTGCAAAACCAGCGTTAGGTGAGAAGCCGGTCAATCTGACTTACATAACGAGTCTTATTGAGAACAAATTACTGAGGGAATTCGAGAAGCTCGTAGTTCTTCCTAACATGGATGATCTAGTGATATCTCTGTGTCCCAATTATCCGTACGTCTTCTAATGTATTCATGAAAGATGTGTGTGAGAACTTGAAATTCGCGAGTATTGCAAAGAATCTAGGTAAATATTACTGTAAATATTGAAAGATTTTTGAGTAGCTGTCTACGCGAACAGAGATGGGAGGAAAGGGAATCACTAAAAGAACCGTTTCAACGAATGAATTTGAATTTTTATTGAAAAGTTTTCAAAATAATCCTTGCACTAACAAGTGAACGTAAGTGCTACATGTAAAGTTTTATATACAATGCCTGTTCTAATTATATTTTTCTCATCATTTGAAAACACATATACGAACTTTTTTCACATAATTCAATTTTCTAGCTTTAAGGTGCTCTTTGAATTTTCAACGAAAAGTTTTCAGCATTACCTAATTGGTAAAGTGAGACGCCTTATACCTCAGATTTAAGCAAAAACTTTCATTAAAAATTTCCTTTATTCTTCTGCTCGATACAGTATTGTGTTAAAAAGTATACGCCAACACATGTCTTTCAACATGTAGCGTGAGATTGATTATAGGAATTGAAGGTAAACTTTGATACAATGCAATGCATGTAAACACCTTATTCATAATTGCGTTAGACCATCGCTTGATTTTCTTGGTTGAAATTTTACCATTTTCCTTATTCCCCTTCCACCAGATATGCTTCGTCTATGAATTTAGGTATTTATGAATGAATTTATTGAATTTAGAAGATGCATCTCTTAAGCTCTACATGTAGAGAAAGATAATGAAAAAGCAAACAAAGACAGTTTCGGATTTAGTACATCTATGGCAGAATGCGATTATTGTGATTATTTTGATTCATAGGAGCTGTAGTGATCGCATGGTACTAGGGTAAATAATGTAGATCAAGCCTTTGACTTACTACATTGAAAGCGTCTGCTGTATGGATTGTAGTTTATTCAGTTATTGGTTTCTGCTGAAAGGGATATTTAGTGATTTAACCAATTCAAATTGGCTGTTTCCAAATAATTTTAAGAGATTCGGTGGTTTTCCAAACAAATATTGAAAATGAGCTGTTACATTGATTTTCTCGATTGACTGAGTAGAAAGGTATTGTTATTAACATTCTTTTATATCGATTTAGCAATTTTCATCTTGTCAACATACATATTGCATATCTTATCCTTTTTTCTCGGTAGTTTGACAAACACGTGATTAACTAACGCTGGGTTCGATACGAGTGTTCAGAATATAGCTGAAAACGTAACGATGAATAAGCAGGATTACAGTTAGCAACAGTATTTGCACAGTATATTTACATACCGTTATGTAAATATCAAGAGGTTTGCGAGTTAAGTTTCGTAAATTACAAGGTAGATTGAAGTTGATAAGATTTTGAGCATTACAGAATTGACATTATTGGATCTTGTCGACAGTGGTGTATTACAACGACTTTCCCTTCATTTAGGCGCAAGAAACGAATAATCTACTTTCAAAATCCTTTTTTTAATCCTTCGTCAATCACTGAGTGGTAATATTCTCCATTTGTCAAACTGATATAATATGTGTTGAATTATTCTCCGTTTACTTATTTGCATATTCTATTCTGTTTGACTTTATTTTCAGTACTATCTTAGTCACTGTTTCATTGTATTGATTCGAAAATTCACTTTGTTTGTGCGGAAACATTTGCTAAAAAAAATCACGTGTCTTCTCGTGGGTACTACTTTTTGTTCATTTATGTGTACTAATTATTTAGTAATAATATGTGATAACTTCTTGTCTTCAAAGGGTCGTGAAATTTTCAAAATACCAAATATTTATGTATATGTATGAAAAATACCAGTGATTTATTTCGAAGTATATAAATTTATACTCTCTGAACGTTACTCGGGATAAATTTATTTTCCTTACGAAATTAATGGGCGTAATGATTGAAAGATGCCAAAGCTTAAAATTTTCGGGTGACAAGCAACGGAAGATTGATGTACAAAAATCTCTAAAATGAAAAATACAAAAGGAACAAAAAACAAATTTCGATAGATTTGTTTTGGTAAATTTATGTATCATTGGTTTTTTGATTGAAATTGTTCCCTTGACACATATTTACCCTATATCTAATTAACTTTGCAGAAATTAGTCCAGAATGCAATTCTGGTTGTCTTATTATACTACTTATATAAATATATATATTAATATATTTTTCGGCACACCTTTACACAATGTATTATGACGAATATAAAATTTAAGTTTAAATATTTTTGTACTCATCGAAAACGAAATAAGAAAACCGAAAGAAAATATTTAAATAATCAGTCAGATCATTGTTTTGTCGACTTATCGTTCTGTTTGAAGTTACATGCTATCAAGAGTTTTTAACTTCCAATTCCCATTTACGTGGTCCAACTGATAAAAAGAACATTAATTTCTGATGGTGATAATTCTTCATATCTAGGTAATTTGCGTTTGTGATAAGTTCTTTCTTTCTGTTTCAACGTTATTCCCCACTCTTTTTTTGCTGTTACTGCCGCTCGAGGTCCGATCTATTGATGAATATTTACTTTAATAGAAATGCTATCAAATATAGATATCTTCAGCGGCGAATAAATTTTATCTTGCCTCTTTGTCCTTGCCAAGTCATCATTCCCTTATTATTTCTCATATCTATCGCTTACTTTCAAATTAAGTCTGCCTTTTGAGCGATACTGGTTGTGGGAATGAGGTGCTCATTTGGATGTTGACAAATCTATAATGTTATTATAATTGAATTAATGGACGTCAATAAGGTCCGCCCATTTTTTCAAATTTCGTATCCAAATTCTTGCTCAGTATAAACTGAGAATAGAAAATCTGTCGTGAAATCGGTAGTTAGCTATGGCGATAAATTTTCATCTATTAAAAACAGACGATTGGAGTATGGATTGATTGGGAAAATTAATTATACCGATTTACAGGTGATTCTACTGTAAATTTGCTTTCTTCTATAATCAACTCAACATTCCAAATTCATTTATGTATATCTAGGTTGCATTTTTTGGAACTTATTTTGGAATAATTGACTTACGTTATTTATAACGGGTTTGTGGTATAGTCTCCAGATAAAAATTTCAAAGCTTAAACTGCTAATATTCACGTATATCTTTACTAATTTTGTATAATTCTACGTATAATATTAATTCGTATAGCTGCCGTCCGTTAATAATTACGGAATTCAAATTTCAAGTGTGACTTTTTATCTGGATTATTCAATAGGTAAATATGTATTATTGATGAACAATATAAAATCGTTGTTTTTTTTACGGATATACGTGAATGTAATTGGCTTTTCTGTACGTGTTTTCAGTCTGGTGTTTTCCATGTAATTTGTTACGAAATAAAGTGTTATATATATTTGTTGAACGAAATATGGTCAATTATACTTGCACATATGTTCTGTACATTTATATATGAACATCCGAAATTCCAACTCATGTAATTTCAGTAACCTATTTTTTTCCTTTTCAATGCTTCAATTTCTCATTCGCCAAATATGAGCTGAGTTTGAACTATGCGCCAGTTTGTGAAAAGCAACATCACGAAGTCGAGTCACCCACAATTCCCTAGTTTCGTCGTAGAATTTTTTATCGTCACGTCGGTATGAATTGAAACTGCCGTAGTTTTTTTAGAAATAAATTTCTAATTAAAGCATCAAATAATTATTTCGTGTTTACATTACGCAATGTATTTGCAATAGCTTGATATAACAACGTAACCTCTTTTTGAAATACAGACATCCATTCGGGTCGTAAAGAAAATTAGCTCAACTGGTCAAATATCGGCAATCTCTACAGAATTGCACTTGCGCAATGTTATTCTAGAAACTTCCTTCCTTACCATCCAGAGCACCAACAGTTACGTTCGCATCACAATTAAGAGATGGCGCTGCAATATGTTTAGAGAAAATTGCGACCGAGATCTACACCTCTGTCGAATACAGCTCTGGTTGTTAGACGATATAACGATCAAAACCTTTCCTAGAAACGATTACTTAAAACAGTGTCTTTGCACGTGTGCTTGTGTAAATTAATGTGCGAAGGAGCAACCGACGCCCGTAGTGGAACCGTAGCGAATATGAATACAAGCAGGTTTGATCGTCCGAACAATTAACTTTCGATGTCGAGTGACATGTGTAATTAATTAAATAATTGTTATGGTATCTGCGGTGATTTAATTCCTCGTTGTGTCGTGCAATTTTCATTCCAAATAAAATCAACAATGTCTACGTGACTCGAAAGCGACGATTCGAATCGATCTTGGCATTAGGTATAATATACAAGTTTGTCACCGGGAAGGCGGTTTGATCCGCAGGGCAAAAAGTGTTTCTCACCGTACAAGGCGATGCACGTGATTCACGAAGCTTGTGCTCGCGAGCTTTGAGAGTTCGCAGTTAAACGGCAAAAGAAAACAAAAACAAAAAAGGAAGACTGGATATTTATCGAGGGGTAAATAAAACCGATCCGCGTATCTACGTGACGACCTCTCGGAATTTAGATGAGACGCGTCCTCTTCTCGGTTCCAACCGCGCTTCTTGCCCGTTGTTTAGCTCGGTTCAAACTTTTTTACCCGGGCCCGTCACTTCGACGTCTCCGAGAAAATATTCAATTTGCCGTAGTACCGCATGCCTTTATACAGCTTATACGTCCTTGAAAATTAACTTCGTCGCCGATCGGCTTAAATAATAATTTGCAGCGCATAGCTGCGAGCCCCACGTTTTTTTTTTCTCTCTTCCTCTCTGTGTACCATATAACCCCAAGGAATATATACGATGTACGGAAAATAAACACAGTTGCAGTGCGCAGTAAAGTAAATTACTCAAAACATTATGGTGAACTCTATGGTGGGCCGGAGTGAAATATATTATGTGCCAATACTTCATCAAATTCGAGATGTGGGTGAGTTTGAATAAAATTTTTTGACTTTTAAATACCTATGATGATGAGAACGATGATATTAATAATAATAATAATAATAATGATAATGATAGAACATGGATTTTCGCATGAACAATTTAGTTTTTTATTCGTTGTTTTTACACATTAAATAAAACTGATATAGATTTACTTTATCCGTTGTTTTCTGTTTTTTTTTTTTTTTTTTGTTCGTTTTGATAAACCTCTAATAATACAATAATATCACAGTTCAGAGATCGATCGCTTAATACAACAAAGTACAATCGTGGTATGTACAACCCAATATACAATACACATACATACATATACATAAATCTATGTACACTATTTGTTTTTTCTTTATAGTCGTTTTTTCATTTTCCTATACTTTTTACATCGATACATTACACGCATTATATTTAAAATAAAAATAGTAGATCACTTTATCAATTCAAAACTGTATAATCCTGATCACTGATATCTAAACATATGCGTAATCGCAGATTAAGAATCACATATTATTACAGGCACAATTCGCCTGATTATATAATATTACACGAACCGCGAAATAGTTTTAAATAAATTGAGTCTCTCATCTTTTATATCGATGGTATGCTTGTTACATACAGTACCAACTACACAAAAATTCACCATATTCGCAAAATTATTCGTCCATATTAAAAATATACCGTGGATATTAGCTCTTTAACACGCAAGGAGCGGACTGCAGCTCTCTGACTGCCTCTGCCCAGGCTTCCAACCTCGGTGCACAAACCAAGGTCAGATCTCCCAGCCTTTTCTTTGCCATTATCACAAATTCTCCTTCGCCATGACGCGCGTCGCACAAACTAGGGACTCGTATTCGGACCTCCTTGCGATAAATGTCACCGGTGTCCACTTCGTTGTCCTATAACAAGTATAATCGTAAAATTAATCCATGTTTATATGCATGAGAAAAATTACATAGCAGGTACAATAATATCGCGAAAATATCGTGTCTGTACGAAGTCGTCAACAACGATTGAAACGACCGAAACACTTGCGGATCAAATCCACCGCAGTATTCTTTTTAAATTTTATGCTGCCAGTTTTTTATTTATTTTTTTTGTGTTATCACTAGTTGACCTTAATTTTTGAAATCATCGTTTAAGCGATTGATTTACCCCTCTTTTAGCTGTCTCTAATATCAAAGAAAAAATCCATCGTACTTACGTCGGCTAATTCGTCGACGCGTCGGAGCATCTTTGTCACCCTGAGAACGAGCTCGGCGGCGTCGATTTCGGGTCGTTTTTCGACGGCCCTGACGGTCCCCCTGGCGACGAGGTCGCTCTGGCAATATGCCTCGGATAGTTCCTCCTTCGAGCAGGGTCTGCACTCTCCCTCGTCGTCGACGAGGTGGGAGAACTCGAGGTCGTACTGGAGCTTCACCCGGGTTCGTCCGACGGTAGGCGGCTCGTCGGCCTCGACGTAGAGGGCGGCCACCGGTCCTCGGGAATGGAAACAACGGTGCAAAGCCTCGTGCTTTCCGTCACTCGGGTTGTAGACAGGCCTCAGGGTGCCCTTCGCCTCCAGGTAGACTCGCGCCGGTCCCGAGACTTTCACGCAACCCCGGAAACTTCGCCCTCCGCCACCTTGCAACACTATGCGAAGCGCTCCTCGCGGGTAGCGCCAGGACACCGCGCCTCTCGAACATCGAAGATAAACTGGACGGACTCCTCGACCCCCGCCTCCACTGTTGGAAATAAATTTGACGATTAATAATCCCGAACTCGGAGGAATTTCAAAGCGCCCGTAATCGCTTTTCGAACACACGAGATGTAGCGACATCTCCGTAAGTTCCCGGTTTTCGGGCTGTCGGGGAAAAGCACTTATCCGAACCTGGTATATCGATCCTTATCCGCTGGATCAATTTTCGTCGATCGTCTGACTTATTACAATGCAAATACACCAGCCTCTGTAAGAGTACCCGATTTTGGGGCTGAAAGTATATACCCCAGGCTCTTAAACTCCGTAGCCGTACTGAATTTAGTGCTATCTCGAAAATATCTGTGACAACACATGGAGAATAAACGTCGTGGTCATTTGTAACCTAGGATGTCGAAGTATTTGGAAAATATTGCTTCAATTATTTCTCATATGTTTCATGTCTATATAATCCGCCTCTGACCAACGAATATATCCAAGATCGAGAAAATGTACGAGTCTCATTCGTATAATACCTATAATAAATGTACCTTCGTATATATTATATACGCATATAGATGTATATATGTACATATATATATATATATATATTGAATATATAATATAATTTACTTCACGCGTGGCTTGTATATGATTTGTAATAAGTAGGAGAGAAAAATCTTGCTTCAAAACATAACCAGTTGTACGGCTTTATACAAAACCGGTTTCGCCTCATGCGACAAGGGAAACACCCCGTTCTCATTATCATTATACATCCATATATACATATATATATACGGTATGCATGTATGTATAATGCATATTACACCTTTGGCGCTTTGGGAATAAATACAAGCCGAAGAAGGTGGCAGTTAGATACAGGATGTGGCTATATTAAAAACTCGATGTCGCGCGTAGCGTATCAGTCTGAAATCGGGCGAAAATTTTACGCGGTTTGTTATCAGATCTTTGTAAATTCTGTAATCGATGATCGTGTAAATGGACAGGTTATTATTACACACCTAGGCCTTATATAATTCTATACGTATCGTATGCCGGGGTAAATATTGACGGTTAGACGAACAGAGAGGTCTAGTTATACTCTTTCCCTGACACGTGAATCAACACAGAATCATACGATTGAATGAAGAATTTATATTCACGTTTACAAAACTCCACTAGACTCGATTGACGGTCAAAGATTCTAAATTTCACAATATTTAAACCTGTTTCGAAACCTGTTACGCTCTATAACGCGTTGCGAATGTCAAACGATTCTGTATCGTCACATGACTCAAGTAAATTAGATAATATTGTCCAGAAGTGCCGTGAAATTGAAAAAGGAATTGTATTTTTAACGTGCAGTATTTCGAATTCTTTGATTTGAAACGATTTGTCCATCGTGTAGAAAAATGTTTTCTATTCCGTGTTGTACTTGCAAAATTTTACAAAAAAAACGATTTTTTACCGCTAATAGTAATGGAGCTGGTTATAAAAATTGAAGCAAGTACTGTCGAAGGAGAGAACCATTGCAGTTCAAAAGCACCTGCATATTAGCCGAAATGATAAAACTGACCTTCCGACCCAGTCGCATTGGTCAGCGGGAGGAGCAGCTGCTGCAGGATGCAAATGTGTCGCGGCTGGAGCAGCATTGACCGCGGTTTGACGAAAATGTAGTAACAAAAATCCAGCAGCAGCGAATACGAAGGCGTAAGATGGCCACCTCGGCTCGGACCTTATCATCTTTCGACGAACTTTCGCCTCCTCTTAATGATATTCTTCACCAACTTCGCCACTGTCGTTTCTTGAATTGTCCTAATAATTTCTCCGACATGTACGAGGATGAACTTGGGAGTGAATGGTATTCCCTTTGCCCGATTACTGTTAATCAGCTATTATAAAACACACCGTCGGGATATTTCACACTTCCCGCACTTCGGCAAACTTCTACAATGTCACACAATTCGCAGTTCATTGACGATCATTCGTTGTTTGTTATCAGTGGTTAAAATCGGAGTATCTACCGTTGCATTTACTAGTTCATCATCGTCAGCTTTGTGCTTCTTCTTGTTTTGGGACTTTGTATTACTCGAAACGTACGTGTGATCGATTTAAACCGTACCGCGTCACTGTATCCATGAAATCACAATCAAACACCGAAGTGACACGAAGCAGAGCTTTTCTCTTACGCTTGATAAGGCGATGATCGGCTTTGTTTCGTTGTATTATCAGTCAGCGTTTTCTGTACTTGTACTATCATCGGTAACGCGCAGTCTTCATCTGATCCACTCCAATCGTGAATATAATCCTTTTGTAGCAAGGTAAGCACATTCGCTGTCAACCTTCTCGAACAAGGCCGGTATAAAAATCCAAACGGTAAAACACAATACACGTTGGTATTGATCCTGGATTTACGGATGGAGAACGATCCCCTTTCGTAATGTTAAAAGGACGTCGTCGTCGTTGTCGGTGAAAATTGTACGGAAATCACCTCAGGCATAGTTTTATTCATATTAAATCCACATTTGCTTATTGGTACTATAGTTGGTATTATTATACCGAGACACACTTGCAAATGTACAGACAAAAGCAACGTTACACTGGCAAAGTGTGATTTTCTCTTTATATTGTTTGCTATTTTTCTTCTTTTTTATTTTTATTTTAAGAAGGATGGCGGAAAACTATTTCAGTAGGTGACTTTTGCTTTATATTCTAACTATTTACGTAGAAAAAAAAGGAACCAACGAGTTCACTTCAACGATGTTATTGTCCTTTGATTTGTTTCGAAAGGAGAAACCGTGCAGAGGAGAAGACTTTTGGTCGTCTTCCGTCGACATGACTATCCCTGTTTGAAAGTCGAGCGGGAACTGTCGCTGAAACCACCGACAACGACTGCCTCGTTCTCCAGCCTACTTCTGCCCCCTTCGTTCGTCTCTTAGATCTTTTGGTGGGGGGTCAAAAACAAGATGAGGGACGCGGGGGACCCGAAGGGGCACTTGAACGCGGTGCTGTACACACGCCATCTACCGTGCCTGAAACACGCACACACGCGACACACGTGCCGTAGCGGCGGGTAAGAATGTACGCACAATTTCTGCTCAAGGATCTCGAAATTCGAAAGGAAAGAGGACGTCTTCGGCCTGGGTACGCAGGATGCGTAGTTGGAAAATTTTCGTCAAAGCTTGAGTGGAAGAGATAAGAATGATGAAAATTGTCGAAAATCTGGTAACATGAGAATACCTTTCTTCTGAATTCGAATATTTTGCTGTATTGAACTAGTAACACTTCTGAAAGCATTCCACTGCCAAAGAAATGTCGTATGAAAGAAAGAGCATACGTTGATCGTGGATTTTCGAAGTTGAAAGACTCGGCTTGAATAAATGCTAGTTCTGTACAGAATTTCGGCGCAAACGAACATGACGTACCACGAGGATGGCTTGTGGTGATCATCCGAACTCTGAAAGAACAATCGGTTGACTTTTGTCGATCTGTTCTTGGGACTTTTGGCGGGCCTTGAGATTTCATCGGCTGGCTGCCGGCTCGAACCCATCGCTAGTCGTAGATCAGCCTCCCACACCAGCAAAGAGCGAGGGAGGTATCGAGGGCTAGCAAGCAAGCCAGCCAGAGGAAAGCAGCGAGAGCAGCAACAAGTTGCCCGGAGGCAACCTGTCCGTGTGTATCACGCAGAGCAGACCGTAGAGTCTGCCTTCGAGGCACACGCATAATGCATTCACGTATGCTTGTATGCCATACGTGCGGCAGCAGAGAAGAGAAGAGAAGAGGTGGAGGTGGAGGTGGAGGTGGAGGTGGAGGAGGAAAGAGAGCCGAGAATGGGCGTAGATTTACCTCGGGCAACCGAGTCTCGGCTCGTGCATACTTGAAAAGCACAATCAAAACCAGCGGAGGGCAAGAAAGGCTTCGGCGTTTATTTTCCAAAGGCTCGAACTCCTGCTCCACAGCTTCTTATACATATCCTCGATACCGGTAATTTACATTCCGATTTACCAACCCACGTCAAGCTCTCCGATCGCAGCAGCGGCAGCAGCAGCAGCAACAGCGAATGCAAGGCTGACTTTCATCCAGTTTATCGACGATTATCCGTGTCAAATTCTGGGCCAAAACTTAACGTGGTTTAAAAAAACCTCACCAATTATCTGAAACTACCTTGCGTCATACGGCGATCAGGGGCAGCGATATCCGCATCCAAGAAATGGGTCGCAATCTGGTACCGCGCATGGTTCACCTTGATCATTGGGTTTTAGGTTGAACCTTTCGCCGGATCGACGAACTTCCCTGGAACTTTTTATCCGCCGTACGAGAGCGGACAACCCGGTTCTTGTCATTGCGCGTAGATCGGTGTGTAACGTACGGAGGCTTACGGACATAAGTATTGGTTATCCACTCGTGTGTACCTGGGCTACTCCCACCCATTGTTGCGGGCGGTGCAGGGCACACTTTCAACTCTGCCTGGTTGGTCCAGCTGCGCTGCCACACAGCGGGACAACGCCGGCTCCTTCATGCGGTGTTAAAAATTACACACACGTAAATATATACCTACGTTGACTTGCAACGAAAGAGTCCGGGGCTAGAAAGTTGCAGTGCCGTAGTGCTCGACTGGACTGGACTTACTTCTTCTTCTCGTCGTGCGCATGGGTAGTAAGTGTATTAACGACGGGAATAAATATCCTTCCAGATAATGCTTGCAGGAAGTACGTTACACGGACAACCGAGTCACGTGTTGGTGGTGTTGGTGGTGTTGGTGGTGATATACCTACGTACTCTTCTATTATTATTCTGTTTTGTTTTTTTACCATGGTTACTTCAACGAATTTAGAAAGATACTCTTATACGCATAGGGTAATCAAATTTATTCACATGGTAATTTTTTTTTATCCGAAGGTAGATATGTATTGCATTTGGATACGAAACAACTTATATGATGATTGCTCCAAACTTCTTTGTACCAAGTGTTGTTCAGTCCCTTCTTCTACGACTTCTTGACTATCATTTCGGACAGCATACTCACCAGGCATTTTTTTCTGTGAAAATAAATTCTTGAGTAGATCGTGGCATTCGTTACTTCATTTTCTTACTCACGCTGTCCAGAGTGGGAATAACAGAAAATCGAGATATTCGAAAAGAGTGGGAAGACGTTCGAACGTTTTTTGTCACGCGTGTGTTATTTAGATCTTTGAAAATAATCAAGGAAACTTACAAGATTTGCTTTAATAATTCGTTGTATAGTCGGTTCAATTAAGCCACTTGACCCAAAGACGGGTGACGTCATCGGGCAAAGAAGAAAAAGAAGAAGACGAAGAAGAGTAGACGTATGTAATGTACGCAGTGACACATTAGCTGTCAGACGTAAACGCACAATTACGTATATTACAGGGTGTCCGAAAGTCTGATTGCACTCAACATGTGTCGAATGAAAGGATCGAAATATGATTATCGATAATGAAAAAAAAAAAAAAGAAGAATTATCGAGCAACCTTCTTATCTTCACCACAAAGCGGGAATATATATATATACGTGAATAATCCCGTAGTTCGAAATTGCGCTAAAATATAATACATCCGAAGTAAACTAATTGTAAGGCGAGCAAGCGAGCGACGAGCAAAAACTGCGATTTTACTACGGTGCTCCAAAGCCATAATTCAGTGTCTGCCTGCTCGTCGCAGTGATAATTTATTGTAAGAATGCCCCTCCTTGTACATGTATAAACCGACAAAAACTAACCTCTATACACTTTTTTTTCCACGAGACATTGTTTAACTCGATGAAATAACTTTTACACATGCGCCAAGTTTCCGGCCATCCTTAACTGTCCGTCAAACTTGATTTACGCGATTGAATATCGCTTGAAAATATCCGAATGTACAAAATTTGTCAAAATATAAAACATGTTAGTGATTTTGGAACAAGTTTCAAACGTTGATCATGAACCAGGTCATAATCTTTTCACGGTCAACTGCTGCTCAACTCGAAACTCGAGATAATAGTTCGATATTTCGATTGAAAATTGCTCATTGCTATGTAATTTGATACAATATTAATTATAGACAGTCCGATGTTCTATTTCTATGTACATACGCGTTGCACGTAAATACCTACGGTCATATATTGACCGAGAAGCGAGCGCTAGTTAATCGGAGCAAATTGAGTTCGTCCCGCACGCGCCTTGTACGTTTGTCTCTCTCGAAATCAGTCCAGCATCCATTCTCTGTCGCACTGTAGAACGGAGACGGACTCGTGTACATATACGTTATACGTACATTCGGACACTAATGCAAATTCAGGTCGGTTGTTTAATAATTTATGTATACTTTATAGCTACACGACTGTATAGGTACCCGAGCACAGGACAATGACAGAAATGATTCGCAAGAATGGTCCATTAACCTCTGACCGAGCCTCGAGTCCAGGGGTCATCTACGTTCTTTACTTATACGTATTGCGTGTTACATTTGAGGGACGAAATAATCTTTGCAGTTTTTTTTTTTTTTTTTTTCTCCACAGTAAATAAACTGTCTTGGTACATTCCCTCTCCCTCTCCCCACATTTTTTTTTACCCGTAAGAAGCGGGGCTTCAACACGGTACTCGCAAAAACTCGATCTATCGCGGTCTCGTTCCGTTAGAAGCAATCGAAATGTAATCAAGTGAAATAAAACGTGAGGAGAATGAGAGAACCAAAGAACGATGAATCGATGAATCCTGGATTTCGTGTATTCTGGACGACTGCGCGTCGATTGGTTTCGGTAGAAAGTGGATACGCAATACAGAATCGGAAAGACGCTGTCTACTCGAATTTCAATTGACCCATTTTGTTCGTTCTCGTGATTTTTTTCAGGATAGAATTACTCGCAGGCCTGTCCTTCGTCATCATCTTCCTCTTCTTCTTCGTCTCTTTGCCTCTTATTTTAGTCGTTAAAGATTCTTAACTCATGCTCAGTCTGCAGTGACTCGAAGTCTCTGAGTCACGAATTTTACAAACGCGACGTTATACGTTCTTGCAGGACTTGAACTATAATCAACCGATAATTAATCTGTTTTTCACTCTTTCATTTGCTTATCTGGAAAGTAAACAGACGATTCCATTCCTAGCCTCGTACCTTCAGGAATAACATATCCTCGGTATTATCCTTCCTCGCAGATTCCTTCGAGGAAAAAAGGGCGTCCGTAATTCGGTCTAGGGTATCCTTTTGGTCCTTAGGACCCGCGGGCTACGCGTGCCTCAATGTCTGAGGCCTCGACCCCTCGCTTATTAAAGTAATCCCTACGATTATTCAAAACTGCCGCGACGCAACGTATATAATGCCTGCACATCTTCTGAAGAAGAGCACGTATGATGGGACCTGATTTTGTCCGGGCCTTCAGAAGCCGGGATCCCCCGGTCCGCTGCAGGTATATCCTCAGGCATCGAGAAATTCCATGTTGCGTAAGGAATTCAGACTGTTGAATGGAGGATACCGCGTAGCTACCAGCTAATGCACGAGACTGAAGTTTAGCAGCTAGAATCAGCAGCCAAACGTTCTAACGTTCATTCGAGTAAGGTAGTGAAGTCCGAAAATCAAAATCTCGTTAAATACCTTGAACCCCCAATGCTATTACAGAATTACGAGGATGCACCTGAACTCCATTTTTCTATTTCCGAATAGTTAAACTCGTTAGCCTGCCAACTCTAACTGCTTGTTTCAGCTTCGTAGCCAATGCCAGGAGAAGGCAATGAAAAGTAGAGTGTCTACTTGACTCGAAGTTGGAGTAATTTTTTCGCAGACGTTATGCCAAAATATTGTTAGAAAGTAAATAGAATCGCCGAGAAGATTCATGGATAGATATGACCGTTGGCCATGATCTTAATCGATGTGGCGGTAATTCAATACACAAAGCGCTGTGTGTTTCCTCGCGTTCTCCGTTCAAATGAATTGTGCGTGAGAAACTTGATCGGTTAACGGAATTTTCGGATCGACAAAGTCCAGCATCGGCTTGATCGTCACGGAGACAGGCATAAACGGTACCTGCAGCTATCTCCTGTCCGTCAAGGAACGATTATACAGCTGAACGATCTGCTCGGCTATTATTACGTTGTGGTACCGTTTGAATTTTGTGTAAATCGCACAATCACAAGCTTGATCGACACTCGTCGAAACTATTTTTCAAACCCAGAAGTAAGGTACGAAAACATCCTTTCGACGCTTCAACCCGGTTATTTATTACTGGTAAATTGACCAGCCTCAACCTCGACTGCTGCCACGTAGTCAGATCAAAGATCCAATAATTGGACAACGTACCGTGCGGTATCAATCGACTCGAACGGTGCGATTTGGACGGTGGGAATCTTCGCCGCGTGTTCCAGTCCTGGATCCATTAGGCACTTGTACAGTTGTACTTTCATCTTTACAGTGCTACACCGCCATCGGATCGGACGCTTATTAGTTTACGTCAGAGCACCGAAAGATGCTTGTTGCGAAAAGTGATCGTCATTAGAGATCGCAGAATTGTTCCGAACGATGAGAGATTGAAATTACTGGGTGGTAAAATCTGGAAAGACATTTGCAACACGTGCGGTACCAGTCGTCGAACCTTTTTCTCTGACCTCGAACGAGCGGGATATATGAATGCTGAAAGTTTAGACCAGTTTAAGCCATTCTCCACGGCTCGATAGAGCGTTATAGACCAGGCTGTTGGCGTGTAGCAGCTTTGGAAAAGGCGCGGTATGACGCAATTCAGACTTTCGGATCATAGGTATATTGTTTGAAGCGGAATGTTTATGCGTTCGGCGGCGATACTGCAATTGTATTGTAAAATTGATGACCAATTTTCAATAAAAAGAATTGAAAAACGAGTAGGTACCTAAGATATCCAATTGTAACTGTCGTTAAACCTGTTCAGTTGTGTACAGAATCTCGAGTCTAGCTTCGCTGTAGGTAAAGGCAGCCCAGCTTTGTACAACGTTTCCGTGGGAACGAATTGTCGGCGCTAACAAACCGAACTGACCTAATAAATTAGCATTTTGCGGTGAAGTAAACATCGCCAGCCGCCATCGAACATCTGCGTCGCGTTATAACGTTTCAGGGAGAAGAATTTTCAACGATACTTATCCTCCGTACGTAACACGTTTGCATTTTACGCAAAGAGAAAAAAGAACTGAAACTTATGATCGCGGAAATTTTGTGGTATGTGCAAGAGGTAAACGCAAGACTGTCATCCGAAACTGCAGGGCCAAATATAAGATTAGAAAAAGATGTCTTTGGAGACCTGAAGTCATAGCCGAAAATCTTACAGAATGTGCAACTGGACTTACGCCTCATCTTCAAAAGTCTGTTTGTCAACCCGTCCGGCTGAGCAAGTCTTCGGGTTCATGTCGTAGCAGCCAATGCCAAGGGTGGTCATTCCGGCTTTGTACTGGTCTAGAGAGATGCTGCCCAAGCCTCCAGGATCCAGACTCTGGAACATGCTCTCGACGTGTCTACGGAAACAAGACTCGTCAAATTTTTCAACAAAGAATCTACAACGCAAACAATGTGGAAAACTCCTGGTCTCATTGTAACTACCCAAGGCAACTAGAGTGGAAGACAGAAGAGGAGCTCGACTATATGTGTAGTCACATGTGCTTCTGTTGGAGGATCAGTATTTGGATACCATCCCGAGTTCATTCATGGAAAAGTATCATACACAACTACGCTTTGCCTTCAGCTCCAGATATTCCACGAAAAGATGTTTCAACTTTGTCGCGTCTGTCTCCTTGACGTTGTGAATGTGTAAAAAGTACCTAATGCTCCACGGTCTTTCGAGCCGAGATTGTAAACTACGAACGATAGTCTTTGTTGACTTTAAAAGACTGAGAGAATACCGCCTAGCCTAGTTTGTTGGATTCAATGTTGCCCCACAGTTAGCTCGTGCTGATATTTTCATGGATTGTTTTTACTGCAGCTAGCATAATTCTGACCAGTGGAAGCGATCGGGTCTAACGATACACAGCAAGTCAGGGTGCGTTTAACGACGTATTTAATCCATTTCGATGCTGTCGTAGTCGTGGTGCCGTGCATATGCAGCTTCTCCTTGTTTCCGCCTTCCAAGTCACGGGAGTCTTGACGTACATTGGCGTGCATTAAGAATTAGGCTCCACAGGTTCCTGGTGAAGTACGGAATAAGTGCCTGCACTTCGGAGCAAGTTAATTACACTGTATGCCTGAGCAGTCGTCCTTCTCCTCTTTCTTCTCGGATGAGTCCAAGTTATACCCTGACAATTGGTTGGCGGTGAAAGAGTAAAGTATAGATATCTACTAGGCAGAGGATCTGTCTCTTAAACCCTCCCAGAATTCGTAGCTCCTTCAAGACGACGAATGATTACAGGCTGCCTCTTCTAGCGATGACTTTGAACGGATGAACAACCGTCCAAGCAATGGAAGCTAATAAAATAAAAATTCTTGCCTTGGCTCTGCGTCCTGTGTAGGAAAGTGTTCCTCACCAATGCAGGCGGCAGGAGGTTATTTCCTTCCAACGTACAGAGCTTCGCGTTTATTGGACAACGCTGATCCACCTATTTTTGTTCATAGCTTTCGCTGCGACGGGCGGTAAGAGACGGTACACGGTCTCCAAAGTCTATATCTTGGGATATTACGCTTTGGCACGTAATCAAGTTTTCTCCGTTAGCTGCAGGAGGGTGGAAGTAACAGTCGACGGATCTAAACTCTGCAGGCAGAGCGGCGACGGCGGCATTGCGGCGGTTAAATTATTGGGCAATTCTCTCCTCGAGGAGAGCCTCATCTTCTTATACCCGACTTTTCATGGAATATCATTTATCTTTCTTCATTTCGTTTGTCACGAGGAGCTTGAGGGGGGTGGCTTGCAGGACTGCATGGTACGTTGCCTGATCTTACCTACCCACGAAATCACTGTCTGGAGTCTAAACGCTGTCGGGATTTTGATTACGATTATAAAAGCGCGGTGCCGCTGAGTTCGTTGAAAATTTTCTTTCCAACGTCGATTTCTAGAAACATTAAATGAAGTTGCCAAATTGCTGCCGCTGAACGTTTGGCGTGAGTATTTTTTCACTCGCGATTCTCGTTTCCACTTCTTTGCTCGTGTTTCTAGGTATAATATAATAGTACAACCAATTCGCGTGCTGATTTCTTGAGAAATTTTTCCATGAACCGACCAGTAATTGAAAAATATACTATGGTCATTGTCGAACCTTTTTTAGACCAAGGTAGTTAGTGTTATTTTCTGATTGTTAATTTACAACCGCTCCAAATGGTCTCGGTAATGCTTTGTCGCTTTATAGAGAACCGATAAATATGAATTCAGAAAGGCTAACGACTATTGCCTCTTACCTCTCCTATCTCTGTATCCGCGATTTCATTTACGTGCGATTAAATAACCCGAAGTGACCCCGTATCATATAACGGCATATAAAATAAATGAGTTTATTATTTACCGGGCGGTGAAGAGAAGCGGCGGCTCGCCAAGTCCGGCTCTGAATAGCATGCATTTATCCAGCAATTCGTAAAGGTACTCGATCGGGTCAGTCGGTTCATCCACGAGGAGGTGACCGATCAGGAAGTTGAATAGTTCAAATATCTTTTTCTCGTTCAAGTAAAATTGCGCCTGCATCTGGGCGTTGGTCATACGCTGAAACGGATGTTGAATACAAAAAATTATAGGATCTTAAAAATCGGAATAAAAATGTTGTAAATTAAAAATTCAATTTCAAGGATTCGCTATCAGGTTTTTTAAATTAAAAATCACTTGTACAATATGGCGGCCTAAAATTCTAACGGAATTTTGTAGTTTAGTTAATTTCACAGACTCGACAACGCGAACTTTGGGGAGAAATTTGTCTCAAGCTTTAGGTGAACACACAATTTATTCCTGTGAAAAAATAATTACGCCATAGAACTTCCCACCTAATTATTTGCTCGAGAATAAAAATTTCACAAGGTAAAATTAGCAGGGTCTTGTCTAAGCGTCGAGGAAACGAGTACGTTTTATCATAATCGAGTTCTAGGAGCCAAAATCCTCCGTACGTACCTGATTATAGACCTCGTTGAGCATTACGGTAAAGTAAGCCTAGGGTAGAGATCGAGTCGCGTTAGTGCCGAAGTCGCTTTTTTTTTTTTACTTTTTCGTTCGTGAGTTGGTTGGTTTTTTTAATTCTTACTTTTTAAAGTTTCTTTTTTCCCATGGCACAGTTGGCGACCCCGGGGTCGCCTTGTTTCGTAAATGTCATAAGTTACGGGCCATCGGTGATTGATTGCAAACGGCTAATGGTTTCTTATAAACACAAGCCGTGAGTAGGTATACATAAGAAGAGGGGTCTACAGAGCTAGATTAACGTTTCAGGCTTATATGTACTCTGAGATACCCTATCGCGTGCATATATACGGGATTTCTACACCAGTTTAGAATTATTCTGGCGACATTATAAGCTTAGGTTTTAATCGGGGAATTAACCCTACAGACACGAAGCTGCGCCCACCGGGCAAAAAAGAACCTTAGGATTTCAAGAATTTATTACATCCAGGTGGTATTTTTATTTTCTCGTTTCGTTTGTTACTCCTTCTTTTTAAAATGTTTTTTTTTTTATATCTTTCTTTTATTCATTATTATTTATTTATTTATTTTTTCTAACCGCAAAAACAATTTACAAACAATTATTACCTCGCGACCAATTGCTGGTCTGCGGTTGGTGCGAGTTTACGGAACGAGATGTAGAGGAAAAAAAAGGTCAAGAGAGAGAGAAAGAGAGAGTAGGTAAGAAATACACGAAATAATACAAATGTTACAGGAGTTTGAAAAGGTGAGAGTCAGATTAATTTCAACATCATATTTTATTTGTGTTTATTAGATCCTCTTCAGTCTTTATTCGTACTTTTCTGTTTGGTGTTTAATTTTTACTTTATTTTTCTCACAGTTAATCAATAATTTTGATTCAACGAGATTTGTACGTTGATGATGATTCACGTTTGTATGTATATAATGTAGGAGATTCGAAGGTACAGGTGTAATTGGGTAATCACGTCGCATACCACATACAATATAAATACATGCTTGTATCGATTTCACCATGATTATTTAATCGCCCGCCAATCCAATCTTCACTCTCAATATATATAGAAGATAGTTTTAGCAAACAGATTCGTGCACGTACGTATATTGTAATCGTGTATACGTAACCTGTAATATTCTCAATTGGGTAGATTGGATATTTGTGGCCGCAAAATTTATAGTCCCAGATGTGTAAAAAATCATTTCGCTAACCGGTAAGCTTCGTGCAATACGCATCATTTATCATGATCATTAACTGTTACGAACTTCGCTTGCGAAATGACTGGTTTCTTATTGTCATTACAAGCATGCAAGTCGTAATTCCATAAGTGGTCGTCGTTGTTCAGTAGATTTACTGGTTTTGCTTCGTGCTGACGCGCTTTAGAAAAATGCCGCAAGTAACGTAAAAGAATTAACAATTAAATGAACCGATCGACTGGAACTGGAAATAAAAGGAATAAATTGAAAAAGACTTATAAAAATTACAGTGAAGATGATTTTCGGGATGAATTCGACTTTCGACGGCGGGTTCTTCGAGGAAGAAAGAAACAGAGGAATTTGACCTTTCAAAGAATCGTGTGTATCTGCCCTGTAAAATTAAAAAAGCGAGAAACGAGGTTTCCGTTTTGTAAAAGAGAAGTTGGGTGAAAAAAACATCGAGGTTCTTATTACAGGGTTTTCGATGAATTCGAGCAATTTTTGAAACATTCCAAAACGGTTAGGAGCAATTTGAACCTGAAAGATTTAGACGCGAGGGTGGTGATAGCCTGAGGCCAAACGAAATGACGAGGGGCACTGATCTCTCGCAGGCAGCAACGCAGAGTTTCGAATTTCCTGCCTTTTACGATCTTCCGATGCGTATAATAATGTTGCACAACAAAGCGTGGCCGGTTTGACGGGGAAAAGTTACGAGGTACACCTCGTTGCTAAAATAATAATATCATTTTTTTAAACATGGCGAGTAGAATTGTTTTAATCACGTGGTTATTTCGGTGCAGCATTTTCGAGGAATGATCACTGATTTTTCGAAAAGTTGGTCAATCGTTACGCATATACAAAAAAAGGGAACAATTTTATGGAAATATTTTAAGAAATATAAGGATTTTATGAACATAAAAATCTTATACCGGTTTGATAATTTTTTTTTTTTCTTCTATTTTCAACAACTGTAACCGTGTTACAATTAGATCGTTTGTATGTCACGGACGTATCTACTTGTTCCAGATTTTTTGCAAGTATCGTGCGCTGCGTGCACAACTGTATAATATGTAGTTTACCTTCACCGGTATTACATGAAAAATACAAGAGAAGACATGCTAAGAAAATTTCAATATTATTCAAACAAATTTAATCCTGGATCATCAACCCCTTCAGTCACAGTGGGATGCTTAGTGTCCCAGCTCAAAAATTTACCATGTCCTAGCCTTATCACAGTTTAAATACAACTTCAAATGATCTTTGTTGCTTCGTATAATCCCAAAAACCCCCGAGATACAAGTTTTATTTCCTCTCCCTTTGGCAGTTGATGATCTCCGGTCGTGGGTAGCAAATCGTAACTTTGATAGAGTAAAACTGTTGATAATGCTCGAGGTGTATTCTTGCATGTTGTCATAGGATGGATCGGTGGCCGATCTGCAGGCGGCATTTAATGCACCAGCTATAATACAACAAGATAACGAAATAGAGGGGGTCCCGGTTGATGATATAATCACGCAACGCGTTAATGCCGAACGCAAGCGTCCCCTAGACCGATATAATAGAGTGGGAACGAAACAAGTTACACAAGTTTCATTCGTCGAGCCGACCGCCACGCTCCGTTAACTAACGAATGTTCATAAGTTAATTCGATTCCCATACACAACGGGGCCGCGGACAACCCATAAAGGCACGCAACCTCCTCGTTTCTCTCCTCGCTTTTCGAAGCCCGTACACACTTTGGTAGTTACTGCTAGCCGCGTGGCGGCACAGCCGAAGGTTTTGTTGGTACAGATGGGCGACCGATTAGCCAAAGTCAACCGGCTCTGAGTCAGCCAAAAATAATACTTACATAGTATAATAAAAGCTCGATGAATGAAAGAATAAAGGAGGCAATGGAGTTATGAATCCTTCAAGCCATGTCAAAGTTTGAAAGTTGGTACCGTGTAAAGTCGGTTCCTCTTCCGAACCGAATATTATAATGTCCCTGGAAAAATGAAGCTAGTTATCAACTACTAAACTCGAAATTCTCTCTCTATCTCCGTTTTTGAGTTCACGTTCTTTTGTGTTTGCAAAATTTGAAAGTTGGTACCATGTAAAGTCGGTTTCTCATTAGAACCGAGTTACGATGTCCCTGGGTAAATGAAGCTAGTTATCAGCTACTACACTCAAAATCTCGATCATCTCTCTACCTCCGTTTTTGAGTTCATTCGTATATCAACTTCGCCGTTGCGCAAAGTCCTCGTAATTCGATATCGTCCCGTACCGCTTGCATCCCGCGGTCAGGGGTTAAAGTTGAGCGACGTGCAGATGGATTTCCATCATTAACGGTTGTCCGTCCAAGAGCCAGGCGAAGCATCCGTCACAAGAGCGTATTGAGTTTCAGGCATGGATGCGGTAGCGGCGTTTCACCTTCATGCGGCGTAGCGGTTATACGGCTATGAGCTACCGGACGTTGGGCCTGCATCATTCGGACGAAGACCGCGTCGGGAGATAAGGCAGGATTAGCGTGGCCGTGTCAAGGGCTACCTGTGTCCGTTCGGCAGCTGCCCTCACCTTCAGGGACCTTTATTAGTTTTACCAAAAAGCTACCGTCGCCTATTTTTCCGGACGAATAACTTAGCTCCTTGGCATTTCGGTGGGACGGGAGGAAGGGGGGCTCAAGTTAGTTAGCCAGGAAGTGGTAGTGATCATAATCGTGACCATCACGGAGGTCTGTCGTACCATCTACATGAATGTATCGGAATTTGAGGGATAAAAATCCTCCGGCATGTATAATTCATTCGAAAATGTATACAGGTACAGGCACTTTCACTTCGGGGCCGAGGCAAACGGGGTGATAAAATAATATTGAAAAGTTAATTTCCGGACCCCTTAGGCCCCGTGGGCATCATCTTCCAACCGTGACATGGACTGTATTATGGGTGCAGGGAGTGGACTGTCCGCTGTGGGAACCGTGAAATTGATCGGCATGGTAACTCGGTTGATGGGTAACTACTCGAGTTGACTTCGTTATTGAGTTGCACCGCTTCTACTCGCTTATCGGGAGATAGCGTTGAAGAAAACTGTATTAAGGTAAGCGTACCGGTTATTGACTCTGTCCTAATTACTGACCTTCTTTGGTTGTATCTGTTTGACCCTTAGTTCTAAAATTAGCCAAATATAAGAAGCAATTGGTTTTAGTCATGGAGAAATTCACAATTCTGTCCCTTAATTTATAATTTTTAGTAATAAGAGGGTCAAAACGTGTCAATAACCGGTACACTTACCTTACCGAGCGTTATTCGGATAGTCAGGTCAGGGGAATCACCGGATTGCGTGTCGGAGTCATCGATCTTCAGGTTATCGTCCGTTTCTTTGGAGGATGATCAACGCGAAAGGTTTTCAGGTCGAAATATAGTCGCGTTACCGATTTTAACAACCCTTTGCGTTCAGGAGTAGATAAAACCGAAGATAACCGTCACGTGCACTTGAGCCGCAACGAAGCGAAGCGACAATTATATTGGCGGGAGAGGAGTCGGACTTATAGGGGGGAATTGGGATGACGAACGAACGGGGCCGCGTCTCTTCACTGTGGGAAAATGGGGAAAAGTGAGAAAGTACATAAAGCCCGGAGGGAAATTGCGGTCGAACCCGGAAACTTTATACACTCACACACACATGCACACAAATGCACCGATACCTAAACCTCCCGTTGTCTTCTTCTCCCCCTACATCGTCGACGACTATGTTCGCCACGCGGCGAAGTTAATGCGTGATGTAAACGCTCCTCAAACAACTTGCCCCACCTTCCGTCTCTCTCTCTCTCTCTCTTTGAACCTCTCGGTGGTAAATAATTTAACCAAATTCTCACGGCTCTCTCTTTCCTGCTTTACTTCTTTCTTTCTTTCATTCCATCGCCACTTTTAAGCTGGCGCAAAATTGTCAATATCAGATCCTAGAAGCGTTTCGTAATTGTTACGAGATATAATTATGGATCGATAGCTTTGACTGGTGAAAATTACTGTGGGAAAAAAATTTATCGAATGTACAATGCAGTGGACAATATACCGGGACAATCTCTTGAAACTTGAAAATCAACCGCGCATGCGCGAGTCTTATCGGCTGTTCGTGCAGGCTGGCCAACTCGAGTTTCAGCTGTCAAACTGTTTCTACCGACGATGCAGTTGATACGAATTTTCGAGGTTAGAATCTCAAATAATTGAGGTAGCGACTCGGAAAGGTTTGGGAAGCATTTGTTATTGGGTCGGAAAGTTGATTCTTCAAAGAACGTTTGGAATTTAATGTTTATCCTCTTTGAAAATTCAAACGTACAGATTTTGCGTAAGTTGGCCCGCCTGCATCGGAGACAAAAATATCGTTGCGGGAAGATTTCGCCGACCAATGAGATTGAATTATTTGGCCCATGCGCGGTTGATTTTCAAGTTTCAAGAGAATAAATTATTCCACCTAGCTAGACTATCGATTTATCATAATTATCATATATACCGTCCCGCTGAACGAGTATTCTAACCAAAGTATCCGATATAGGTCATTTCATGGGAAGATAGTTCAAAGCGGAAAACACACGTACACGCACTCATGGATATAAAAAAAATCGTAAACAAAATCGGAGGGTTGGAGAATTGCCTCGGCTTGCACGAAGGCCCAAAAAGAATTGGGTATCGCCGGTCACGTGCATGCATGGGGGTGCAGGGGGGGTCGGGGTGGTCCCACGCGCAGTGCACACGCTGCACTGGAAGGCATGATGCAGGGGTTGGGGTGAATATATGGGGCCAGTGTACGCGAGGCGTACGTCGTACGTATGCCGGGTGGCATCGTCAGAAGTAGGGCGAGTCTGTGGGAAACTCAAAGTTTCACACACGCCAGTAATAATAAACATAGAGGGGAACCTCTCGTCTCTCCCTCCTTCCCTCCCCCTTTGGCGACGCTTGGCCACGTGACGAACTCGACTATGTATACATATATCCGATGTAAAATTTTTTTGACTTTTTTCCAGTTACTACTCTTTTTTTTTTCTCATCATTTATTTTTACTTCTCTGTTTTTATGCACAGCTATTCGCTACGCCCGTCATACGACCTAACCTAACACAATCTAACCCATAACATGGTCTTCTTGTATATTAGGAGAGATCTATCGCGCGTATATATGATATGCGTGATTCTTCTTATATGTATGTACGTTATGCACTCTTTATTGCTATCTCGTAAGGCGCAGGGCGCCAAACACCGTTATATGTGCGGTATATGTGTTGAAGCATTGTACTAGTTCATACGTTAGAGGTATTCATGTATGTCGTCTATGTAAGACTAAGAAATTAACTATCTGTGTCCGAGATCTACGGGTCTAACATCTTGTCGGTGATTTTAGTACGTGTCAAATTAATTCAGAGTTGAAAAGCATGAGGTTTTTAATTAGACGTAATGTCTACCTTGTAACATCTGAGGCCCCGGCATATAGTATACATCTTTATATATGTATAATATATACATATCTCGACACGGAATATAATTTCCTCTATATTATGCGTTTGCCCGAGATTAGATCCTTTTAGTCATGAAATCGATTTCAGAGTAGTCAAATAGTTAAATCTTATCCGAATTTGAAGAATAAAAGATGAAAATGTGCGCGTGAGAGGCAGATTGTGGGTAATTTAAGATTGAGGTAAAACAATTTTTCACCAATCCATAGGCAGTTTTCTCTTTTTCATGTACTTGTACAAAGGTCAATTTCACTTGTCGAATCCCATGGATATGAAGTAAATTGTGATAATATCATTTTCTCTCAAGGTCTGTAATTCATCAATGAAATTATAATATTCATGTCGAGTGGAGTAGAAAAATATGAGTGACGTGATCTCGGTTAGATGATCAGATCATCATCATGGTAAGGCATAAATAACTCAGTAGTCATCTCGGAGTTTAAAGATCGTTGAGCGAATGAAGTACCTATCATTGATCCCCGATTTATATGCACTATAATTAATAAAAAATTGATTAAATCAGAGGATCAATTAGGGTCGCATAAACGGTGATTGATCAGCTGGTTCAACGATAACGTTTCGTCGGTTAACAGATTTGAGAACCTATACAATAATACCACTAATAAAATGAAGACAAGTGATGCGTCAGATGTCAAACGTTTCTTAGACGCCATGCAGTCTGTGCGTTATGGTTTCGCAATGATTCGGAAGCTGGACGATCATAGGAGGTGATACCTGACAGAACCCCAAAAGTCCAAACAGCGAGGTGTAAAGTACACGGTCAAAATGCAAGGAGATCGATGACAGGAAACGCTGCTGTACTTTTGGAAAATCTGAGTAAATCGTCAATCTTACCCCTCGGGAATCGCCGCCGACGACACCAGCGTTTGGAGGTTCGACCACCTTGCCACCCTCGTAGGCGACACCTTGGGACAGTTGGGATCGGCCTGCCGGACAATTTACGGTCGACGATCCGGGGCTCGGAGGCAACAGTGATGAAGCCTTCGGTTTTCCGTCTTCCACACGTTTCGATACTCCCGGACTCGCGGAACTCTTACGATTTCCGGCTCCGGCCTCCATCGCCGGTGGAAAGACCCTTCACAATTCCAAAATCTTGACCAATCTGATGCACAAATTCTACCCTCAACCCTAACGCCCTGTCAGGCGAAATAGCGGAATACATTGAACATTTGTTTTCAGCAATTGAAGTTCGTTTCGTTCATTATTCTCTTTTTTCTTCCACTATACCATCCTGCATTGATGTCCGATCAATTGTATTCTGCACTCTCAGCAGTGCTTTGATCTTCGGTACTTCTTACCCATAGCTTGATCAATAGTTGGAATATACGTTGCTGGCTCTTCTTGGATCTCATTGCAATCTGAACTTCGGAGGATGCATTCCCCCTGTTCCTTATATAAGAAGGCACTTTGGCCTTACAAGGTATTTATTGGAAAGAGTGATCCACTGCAGCTGGAGTTTGCAGTAGGGTTGTTCGACCGGTTGACCAGATGCGGAAATCTTTCTGCCCGGAAGTTTGCCTCTCCGACGTTTTATATCCAGGAATTGAACTCGTCTTTCTGCAGACTGGAGGATTGATGCGGTATTGAAACGCAGTCTTGTTCATGTTAATTCCGAGTGACGTTTGTCCGTTTGAATCACGCACAAAAAAACTCTGGAACATTACAGTCACCTTATCTCTAACGCTTATCTGTATAGTGCAAGAAGAAACTCGACGTTTCTTCCGATCGCGGAATACCTGCAGGGTGAGTATCTGGCCAGGTGTTTACCCGCATCTGATCGCTTTAAGCCATCCTTCACCTCCACAGTCTAAAAAACCGCTAGGCGAACCCGATACACCATGTGGTGTACCTTGTACCCCATAATACGACTCTAAAGAAACGAGGACATTCACACTGCGCGCGTTCCTTTATCCACGGGGGAAACACGCGGGTGATAGAAAGAGGGTTGATTTTATATTACGGGCTCGTTGGGGATGCGTGTAGAAAATCAATTCACGCTCACCATCTACTTGGTACATGCAATTGCTCGTATTTGAAGAAGAGAAATTAGTTGGGACATATTCGTCATTAATTTTGGACTGTCTGTAGTTGGGTTTATGATTTGTTGAAAATCATTTGATTGAAACGAACAAAGATGCCGGTTTTTGGAAACGGCTTTATAGAGTGCGTTTTACACAGTTTACAAGCTGCAGGATTCTCTTCGCCTATAGTGAGATACGTGGATAGATGCATATAATAATAATAATAATGTTAATTGGACCGAGGATAATTATGGAAGTACGTGGGAGAGGTGAGGATTAATAAGCTCGCTTCTTTAAATATGACGACTTACGGGCACAGCTGCATCATTGTAGAACTGTAGAACTCTTCAGGGAGATCCATTCATCCAAGAATTTTAAACTAGTTTTATTGACATTTAAGTGCGGTTCGTGCATTTGTTTATTATAGACCCTCCTCTCACGTTTTAATATGCATCACGTGCTGCTTTACGTCTCATTATAAAACTCTCTTATTATTCCAAATCCGCGTTTCTTTTTCACACGACGCTAGTATATACGTGGACTCTTCGCTATTTTCTTCTGTCAATAATAACTGCGCGAGGCGCAGACTTTCCATCCACTCCCTTGACGTTAGTCAGATCACTCAATGTGGAAGGTTACGGACCCTATGACTGCAGAAAAGGCAAATGGTCGTTCGCTTCGTCCGTTTATACACGGTTCTTTCCACATTTTAATTTTTTTATTGTTCTTCCTCTTAGTTGTAATTTTGTTCGTTCTTATCTTTGATCTTCTGCCGGAATTTCTTTCCTCCCCCGCAGGTTTAGGGACGAATTGCACGATTCAACAACTAAAAACGAAGTGTTAAAACTCTTAAGAGGTCATCCATAAAGTATAACGTAACCAGTTGGAAGAGTGGGTCAAGCAAAATCCGACGACAGGTAACGGCGAGGGGTTAAAAAAAAGTTCAAAACTGGTAACATGGTTTATGGACGGTTAAGGTGTTCTCCCCATTGTAATCTACGGGTAATCTTTCTCGCTCCGGAGTTACATCTCGGTTTTCGTTTTTCCCAATCGCTGCACTATGCGATATTCACTAAAAGCCAGCCTTTCAGGAAGGGGGATGTAACTTCTTGGTCCCCATTTTACTGCTGACCATTAGCACGGTTTTGTTGCAAAAATGAAGGAAGGAAGGAAACGGAAAAATTGGGGTAGAACAGAGAAAAAGGAATGTACGAATTTTATACGGCTAATTCCACATTACAGAGGAGTAAACATATCAACGGTGCTCCAATTACCGTTTATTCTCACCACAAATTTTAAAGACAAGATGTAATCATGCCCCCCCCCCCCATCGTTCCTCGTTTCTGTTAAGACGCGCGTTTGTATGCATAGTTGTTGAACAGTTTCCTGGAATATTTCGTAACACATGACTCTTTTCGGTCAACTAACCAGCTAGTTCGACGTGAGAAACTGCATCATGAGGCATATATATAAGCCATTGCATCATTTAAATTGTCCAAGGCATTAGACGTATATAAAAAAAATTGTAAAAGCTATATGCATGTACGGAAACAAAGTTGCATATAAGTTTCACCTAAGGCTTTTTATTACAGTGTGCTATTTCTCACGTCTGGTGAAAATAGTCGGTAACTGTGATACTTTTTCATTTACATAGATCTTCGTCGAATTTGTTCATTGTTTATTCGAGCAAATGTATCTTGAACAGTTCTTGTTATCGGCCTGAAGTGCGCATATATGCGTTAGAGAGTATTGGTGCATCTAATAAGAGGGTAAATTTATTATTCGTCACTGACAAGATAGTTGTTTATTTGAAAGACACCGCATATATCATGTGTTCAACATTTTATTTACCTAATCTTTTCACGCCGAGTAAGGTGAAAACATTTCTTATACTTGATATCTCTCTCTCTCTCTCTTTCCCTCGCTTTCTTACATGCGTATACATATTATACTATACACGTCTATCCTTTTCTTTCTACCGTAATCTAGATCTCTCTATTTATCCCTCTTTCTTTCTCTCTGTCTCACTTTAGTTTTCGGTGACGTTCCCTCTCTAGAAATGGTCCTCAGGGCGCCGGGTCTGGATGAGATAAGCTCGAAATCTGAGGGCGGCTTTCGGCCTCACTCAGTCGTGCAAACATTCCTCTTCGTGGTGTGCTCTGCCTGCACGCTCATGGGGCCCCGTCATAACACACGTTAAACTGGCGCCATCGTCGCCGCCTACGCACGCCTTGCATATGCGGTGAGTATAATAAACGCAATCGAGTTTTCATTTGTTATTTTAATATTTCGATACTAGTGATAGAAATACTTCAAGCTCCCACGTCGTGAATCGTGCTAAGACAACTTCAATCTTCAATCGGTTTATTCCGATTTGATATGTGCCAAGTTTACCTACAATGGGTTTACTTTATAACAATCCTTAATCAAAATGTGCGACCCTGCTCATGCGATTCGTTAAGTCGAAGATCGGTACTTGATATAGCGGTCAGATGAAACTCGATTGCTCAGGTGATTTGAAAGGATGGATTCCGGGGCGGATGTCTATCGGGATTGTCACTTTGCAATGCCTCATTTGGTGGAAAAAACTCAAACTATTGCAACCAGGCTGACAACTGACCGTTGACCGTGTTTTTTCGCATGTGGATGGTATGAGAACAGATATATCATTGATTACGTTTCATTAATTTGTGGGACATGAGTAATTTGAAATCCCAAGAAATACGATTTGCTTCCATTAAAATAAAAAACTTAGGCTGTGGGGTGATAAAATGGCGCCGACAACCATCCTCTGACGTCATGAGGATATTTTCCGACAGCTGGCCCGCGAGAATTTGAATCAATTCCTTGCCAAGCTCGACTTTTTATTCCTGAATTGTGTTCCGGTTCCGTGACGGAGATACGGGGAATACGAGAGTTGAGTGTTCACACGGACGTGACTGCAGAACACGCGGTGGGGATGTACGTCAAACGAAATTAGGAGGCAAAAGATATACGTATGTAAACGGTATACACACACATATATGCACATGTATATATGTATAATTTATTTTTGAGAGGAGAAAAAGTTTTACATCCGAAAGTCAGGGTGCAATGGAGCAACGATACAGCGTCGGTAAGAAAAAGTTGGAAGAGTTAAAAGCACGCCGCTTCTATGTATGTACGCATGCATGCATGAGACGCGGGGGCGTGACGCGGGTGTGAATGAAACAAATGTAATGAATGAGGAATATGTATGGTACGTATTGTATGTGTATACATATGGTATATTTTGTATGTATAAGATCGTACGCCACGATGCTAGATGAGACTAGATCAGATGAGAGATTAAGTCGGAGGAGGAGTGGTATCACGTTATACTTCCACCTACGTATGAGTATTATTATATACATTTGCTGGAACTGTCTGGATCCACATGGAGAATGTATCACGGCCACGATAGAAAGTCTTCCGAATCGGATAATAGAAACTAAATTCAGTGCTCTGCAGGTGACCAAATAGTTTGATTCAAGCTTCAACTCTGGCCGCAGTTGTACGGATTGAATAAGTCCGCTGTGGGAATTCAGCTTTCAGTGAAAATAAACAGTCTGCAAATATCTTGTTGCGGCTTCCACGAAAGGCTGTGAAACACATGTCATTTGACGAAATAAGTTATCGTTTGTAAAAATTTCATCGAGAATGATCGATCGTCTTTAACAACCAATTTCTCGTTCAAAGTTTATCAAACTTAACTGGAGAGCCTTGAAACTTAATCCCAATTTTCGTCCACTAGCCAACGTTTTTCACGTCACCGTAAATTCTTTCTCTTACAAACGTATAATACATTTCTCATATCTGTACAGAATATGATTTTATTTGCCTAGTGACGAAAACCACGCGACATGGAGAGAAAAAACGTTATGTGCAAAGTAAAAAAAAAAAAAAAAAAAAAGAGAAAAAGCCGTAAGAAAAATGAAAAAAATTTCAAGACTCGAGTTGCGTACGCTCGAAGTGATACGTCCTCTACCGTTTGCGACCCTGGATTATGTAGTATGCACACTCCGTATTACACGTACAGAAATGTATATTGTATACACACACGCATGTATATATATCGCCAGGACGGACCTTGAGCGTAAAGTGCGTAGGTCATAGGGTACAGGACACGGCTGAATATCTGACTGCATAAAAGATGCTCACACGACTGGGACAGATGCTGGAATCAGTTTCTTGGATGCCGGACCTGACCAAGTCCCTTTTTGCCTTTCTCCCTCCGAGAACGTCGTCGCTCCCTGCAACCCGACCGAAGGTTGTCTCCTCTCCTCTACTCCCCTCTCTCCGCGTGCGTGGTTCTCTCCCTTCCATGATAGACCATTTTTTGTCAGCCCTATACAGTCTGCCGCGTCTGATGATCACGGTCACAGTCAGCTTATGAGCAATGCCGAGTAGACTTGCTTTCCTCGACGATGTAGCTTCACGGGGTAGAAGAGCCGTTATCATGATATCATTCGGCGTTCAAATTTTCTTGTTCGGTACTTGAGAGTCACGGTTTTGACGACGTGCCTACCTTCGTTAAACTGCTTTCTCAATTTTCGATAATTCCAATCTTTGGTTCCGTTCTGTCAACAGGTTCTATAACTATAAGCTAGGCAGCTAGTCGCACTGCTGCAGGGTGGCATTCCGAGCACGTGAAGCAATAAATTGGGGCAAAAAAATGAACGGCAGAACCCTCAGGACCGACCTTTTGACTGCTAATGGCAAAATGGTAGAAAGAAATAGAGAGGGAGAGAGAGAGAGGGAGAAAGAGACAAATAGTTACGGGGTGGAGATAAGGCGTGAAGATTTTCAACATCCAGAGCATGCTGCAGCAGGAGTCGAGGAGAGAAAAGTGTCGATTGCCTAATAGCTTTTCAAACTTGTGTTCAGTCCACCGGGTATTTTCCATCTCGTAGTTGCAGAGAAAAACGCAAAATCCTCGTAAAGTACCTCGATTATGCCTTGGCTAGTCGTTTTTTTCATGTTGTGAGGTTGGATCATGTCAAACTGAATACTCAGTCCAGGAATCACGCTACCATCGAGACGAACAAAAATTATAACGACGTTTCGACACTGTTCCGTTTAGGAAACAAAATGATAGTCTTGGAATCACGCAAGCGATTTCCTTCGAATTTAGTGCCGGGCACACGATGAGACTTTGCAAAATCTTGTCTTGGTCTTGTCTTCGTCTGTTAAGTTTTGTCTTGGTCTCGGAAAAACCTTGATTTTTGTGGCTCGTTTTGGGTTATTCCTTGGGTTTCACCTAAATACGGTTTTATTAAAAATAAATTATTATTTGTCGACGTTTACCACGCGTTACAATTTATATCATATCACCTCGTCAGGCGTGCGTATATATATCTCACACGCTGATTCTTACACGCCCATTCTTTGCCTCCTATGGACTTGATGAGCATTGCTCGTCAAGGGTACAGTTACACCTATAATAGCTCTTAATTTCTTTCTTACACATCTCACCTAACGCTAGGTACCCGTAATTGTATTCTTAACAATGTGCAAGCTCATGCTAGAAAAATTATACCGTCATTAGAGGTTTTTTTATCTTCCAATCAGGGCCTTGGATTGTGATTGCAACGGAAAAATTAGTCATCTTATACCTTCGAAATGTTTCGAAGAATCGTGACTCGAATATCTGATGATTTATCAAAATCGTAACAGGAACGTTGGATTACATATTTGCATGTAAAATGCGGTACGAATTCCGTCCGCAAGAGTTTATACCTGAATAATTTATTACAGATACCTGTATCTAAAATCGACGGGGGCGGTTGTATCACAAAGGAAAACGCGTGCCAATAAATTATCATACTATACTGCAACGTGCTCGTTCGATTCGAAGGCCGTTCTGGATTCTGAGCCTGCGGCTCGGTCTTGATCACGTACGCAGTAACAATTATTATCGGTGTCGCGCGGTCGGCAATTTATAAGCTTGCGCAAGCTCGATCGTCGAGTAAGTTTTTCAATTACAGCTCTTGGAGTTCTCTGCCGCACACGGTACTCGAGCATTTATGAGGGGAAACACGTCTTCGGTATCCGTGCCATTTGTACCAGACCGCCGCTAATGATAATCGATAAATAACAAGTAATTACCAGTCATTTTTCGCACAAATTTAACTCGGGTTGGCAATTTGTTGTACAATTTGTTACAAGTCTCCGAACCATTGATGACCGTTAAAATCGTCTTCAAAGATTTTATTGCTCTTAGCCTCGTACTACACGAGGTTCGATCAGGTTTTTTCGCCTCGTGATACCAATCACGAGGAACGGTATCCGAGGAAACAAGCATCACGCAATGCCGATCTTCATTCATCAGTCAAAAGATTTGAATTTCGTTACGTCTAGGTTCCTGGTAATTGTTGTTCAGTTTTTTCGGGGAGCCGTTCGGACTTTAGAGGTCCTTAAATTCAACAGTTCATTTTTATAGAGTCGACACCGGCAAACGTTGCGATCGTAGATAAGAAACGATACATTTTTTTCCTTTTAGTTTGTTCACATGGTTACCGAGTACATATGTTGATATACGATTGTTAAAATAGAACCGCGATAAGTCACGGTGAGAATTGTTTCAATTCAGTTATCGCATATATGTATGGGATAACTGAATATATATATATATATATATGTATATATATGTATATAACAATGTCCGGTGATGGATGGTCGTCTTATAGGCATAGTCGTATACCTATATGGAACTATACACTGTCATACATAGAAATGGGTTTTAATATTAATTGACACTTATAGCATGTAGGCTATGAAGTATAAAAGTAGTAATACGACTCACGCGTTGGCAAAGTGCTGATAATAATACCTACGTAGCGAGCGGCAAGAATAATTTTATTGCAGAGTTATAATTGACATTTCATTACTTGTATATCATACATTTGTAATTTTATAACTCCATAGTAACGAATGCAGCGTGTATGTCATATCCTCATGATATATTAGCTAAAGAGTTTCGTCTTCGTGTCTTTTACCATCGCAGATTGATTATGCCGAACGACGTCAAGATGGTAGGAAAAAAGGATGACAACGTGCGAAAGAATGAATAAAAGCAAAAGATGTTAAAATTACCAAATGTCGTCGCCGCCGGGGGGAGGGAAATCCAGAGGAAACGCGTCACTACGAGGAATTTCTCTTCAACATCTGGCTCGTAGTACGTACAAGGTATTACACAACCCCAGAGCATTTAGCTGCCAACTTTCAGCTCCTTGCCGTACCTACTCGACGATTAACAAAAAAAAAAAAAAAACACACCACCGTTTTTGACACTGTCATAACGGGCGGGATAACATTGATTTTACACCTCTAGCTGTGTTGCAACAAGTATGAAGGCACCACTCGATCGGTGTAGGAATTCCTCTACGTTTCGCGACATTGATTGCGTTTACTTTTTATCCAAGCTATAACTGCCGACATCGTCGTCGTCGTCGTCGTCGTCGTCGTCCGACCAAGAACTTTTTTTTACGCATATGGTCAGACTGTGCATCGATTGACGGAGATTCGATAAGGTTGCCGAGATCGTGCCGCTGGTTTTCGTCCCTCAATTACGTCGCCGATGAAAATAAGCGCAACTGATCCTTCAAGGTTTTCCAACATTCACGATGAAAATGTTTTAAAGGATAACTTGTAGGATGGCCATGCTGTGCCAGTTGTGGAATTTCTTTTTCTTCAACTTCGTTTTTTTTTCTTTTGCCATCATAAGAGCTCGGCGCATAATACACAAAGCGAGGCGTGAATTGGAAATAGCCGAATGGTCGAAGGTGCTTCAAAGACGATGGTGTGTTCAATACATTAAGGAATCTTCGACGTTTTCTCGTCTTATAACGTCTGCAGCAGTGACTCCTAAGTCGCTTCTGCTTTTAGCACCTTTGGTGAAGGTATATAATATATACCGCAAAGTGCTGCTGCCGAAGCTCCGAAGTATGTACATATTCAACGCTAACAAATCTATCCTGTTGCTGCATCAGCTGCATACCGTCGCTTTTACCTATTGTCTATCATTATTATTCCTTTTCTTTCACTGCAATTCCGTGAACTCTGATTACTGTGTACTCAAGCCTCAGCGCGAGGTATCGGTACTTCTCAAAGCTTCGGAGAGGATATATATTCATTAGCGAGGATGTTCGGTTAAACCCTCTCCCATATTTCTCCTGCTGCACCACCATCGTGACCATTCGATTTCACGGGGTCATCGTAGATTCCGGAGATGTAAGGATTCCGTGCGATGACATTTCGATGTCGATTTTTATTAAATTCGTACCCAGTATTTTGTACACTTTGCAAGGATGTAAAAGATGAGCAGGTCAATGTGCAGTTTATTCGACTTTTGCTTCCTACGTTTCGACTGCATGATGTCTAATTTTCCTTTATTTTTCCGACCGTAGACAGTGACATTTCTTATTCACAGTTTACAGTTGAAACAGTTTTCATCATCGAATACCTTGCAAGTTTGAGTCTACCTTCTTCACAGGGTTTCTCAAAATATCGTTTGGGAATGTGTATTAAAACAATCAGCTCTTTCTTTCTTGGAAAATCGTAGACAAATTTTTACACCATAGCGAATCGAAATCGCCGCTAATCCTTAAACTGCAAATGCATGGCATTCAAACCTCTGAAAAACCATCGTTATTTTTTAACATTCTTTTAATCACAGCGTTGTTTCGAGTCATGAGTACTTAGTGTAAGATTCGCAAGTGTCGCATATCATAGTTTCAAAGAAATTCCTTTGCCAGCATGCGCGGACTCTGCACGGAGTGTTGGGTTTCCTGTCTGTAGATTCGAGAATCAAGATTGCGAAAAGCGTATATCGCGCAGGCAAACTGGGCTAAACAAGCCCGAGGGTCAGGGGAGCAGACAGAGAGTCGAAGAATAATCAAGACCAAGAGACTGCTCGCTGGGCCCACATTTTGCCCGCCTGCAGTATACTCGGTACGTGGTCATACCTCCTGTAACATTATACATGTTACACATACCTGTATTGTGTGTATGCATAAAGGCGAGGCAACTGCGCGGCGGCATGGCACGGCATATAGGAGTCTCTAAAAACGGGACCGTGAAAGGCTCTGAAGTCACGGAGTGACGCGACGCAAAGCATAGAAAGGGGAGTGTGTCTGTCCGCCTTGCCGCGTGAAAAATTACGTCAACTTGGACACGATCGTTATCTTGCCAGCTGGTCTCGTTGTCCCTAGTTCTTGTACCCTCCTCCAGAAACAACCTGGCAAAACAGGATCTCCTACCTTCCTTGGAATATCAACTTATAAGCTGTGGCCATGTATGCAGAACTATAGAACGAGGAAATAGTCTCGCTATTCCATGACTGACGTGTTCCTCTCATAAGAATTTCACTGCGATTACGTCACTTTTTGTGAGACAAAGTGCTCCCCGTTTGCTGCTAATTATGGTTTCGGAATGAGTCGAGTCACAGACAATATGTCGAGTTCTACGCTAGTTGCGCAGTTTTCTACAAACCAAGAGAAGGACTGATTATGGAGGACTCTTTCTTGATGGTCGGAAATCGAACTTGAACTTCGTATTTTTACGGCATTTGCTTGTCAAGTTTTGACAATATGAGATCACGATCCGTTATTTCACGGAGTTTAGCGTCTGCATGTATCGATGCTCAGTATGTTCGATATACGGGATAATTTATATTTCGCGATGCAAACACCCAAGAAGCGTTGGACAGGCAGCGGTCTGGTATACCAGAAAATGACAAGAAACTCAGGGTAAAAAATCGACTCACAAGAACGAGTGAGCGCGACAAAGAACAATGCGATAACCGTGCTGTAGGAAAGGGCTCTGCAGCTTCCTCGACCGAGAAGGCGAACTGGCCTTAGGTATTTTGATTGGACGGTAAAATATGCCACGTCGAATTCTCTGGGAGCTCTTATGCTCCCTCGTATACCGAAATTGTTCGAAAAATTCAATCAACGGCGGGAAATAGTTTCCTCTTTAGGAATTCTTGAACACGCCGTTTGAACCGTCGATAAAGCTATTTCTGCCAATTAATTTCTGCACAGATCGATTGAGACACAAGATTAGTATAACCAATATCGCATAATACGATCGACGGAATTTGTGCGTTAATTTGTTTTCTTTCTTTTCTTGTAATTAAGTCACGTACCGAGCTCGTTTATTATGCATACTTTATTCCTCATTGTGGTCCAGACGCTGCGTAAGTAACACGAGACGATAGAACTGATTGGCAAAGTCTCTCGGCCCAAGATTCCGTCATTCACAGATTAACGCCTCTGCAGTAGCCGGCCTCTTGATTCGAACACCGCCTGTGTAGATATGAAAATTGCGACGTGGAATATGAGAATCAGTGACTTAATGTCTACGGCGGATGCCGACCACAACTTGCTAAGATTTTGATAAAAATTAGAAGCTTGATATCCTTCGGGTTATTTAAAAGGCTCTTAGTTTTTATCAGGTCTTATCGTTCACCTATACTTTCCAATTCCTTCCTCTTATACCAACGCAAATTCCTTCCGGCTTGCTTACTGTTCACGTCAAATTATCGCGTCTATCCAAAAGCCGCTTACTTAGGTTCCGATAAACTCTACTGAGTAACACTATCCTCGTAGTATCTGCAGGGTCTGCCCGGGCCGAGATCAGGTGAAAATAATAACCGAATATACTCGGAAGCATCGCGTACGAAATACGAAACACGAACAAGCAAAGATGAAAAATGAAATATCGAACACCCGACGGCTGCAGCGGCGTTAGCAACGCTCGGATGGTTCGCGTGAAATTCAATCAACTGCAGTGTCCTGATCCTTTTCCCTTGCTTCGCCTTCTCTCTTTCTCGGCTTAGCTCGCTACTCCTCAAGCATTTAGCTTCTTGGTAGGTACGTACTTTTCTCGATCAGAATCCGATACGACACGTTCGGGGGGTCATTTGCCGGATGCATTTGACATCGGCCTGGAGGCTTCTAAGCAGTTGGAAAAACAAACCGTTAAAACCTATTTGGAATTAGTCATCTTTTTTGTTCACAGGATGAAGGCGTTTTGTTACTCAACGCGTCTACTTTGTCTACCAACTTTCCTTTGCATGGCTGAAATCAACAATACTTTACTTAGCAGATCGCTACTTGAAATTATGATATAGTGCCAGATATTCGGGAAGCGGATGTAAGCTGACGGGTCCGAGATGCTCTGTCACGACTTTGTTGACGAGGTACGTACGTTTGGACACAGAACTCTGTATGCGGCACAACCGCTTCTCCAAAACTATCAAGACTTTCAATCTTAGAAGAGAATTAAGCGTTAAAAGGTATCCGATAAGGTGATGCTCCCGCGTAAAAGCCTGTAGACGGGGTCGCTCGTACATAGCTCTCAGCTTGTCTCGTCATATTTTTTTTCAACATCCGTGATACTCGGAAGCCAATTTCAGAGCCCGGGCTCATTCGTTGACTGACTCCACGGGCACGCCTACTTACTTGACCTCTCGTTTTTCGTGTAATTGAAACAATTTGAAGAAGGGCCAACGCAGGACCGTCGACCGGTGGTTTAAAACCGACGATTCATACCTACAGGGTGATTCAGATGATGTGGAAAATAAAAACTCTTTCCAGAACAGAGTGTACAAATGATTGATCCTTGTCTCGAAAGTCCGGGTTTCTAGACCTTTCCAAAGCTTTGAAAGTGACCCACAAGGATTGCTCGCAGCGGCAACTTTCTATACCGGCAGTCGACTGATAACGTATAACTTCGTCGTAAAATTTATACCGTACAAAAGTGCAGATATCCATGAAAATGCGGTATGCTCGTAAAAACTTCTGGACACGCTCACGAATAACTAACTATCTGCATTATAACTATCTATAACTGATGAGATAAATATTTAACGACTCAAAACGTCTCGCACATAAATAGCGGAACTAATCTATCGCCTCCTTTTCTACGTCAGTGTTCGTACAAACTGACTATCGAAGCTGCCGATTAATCGATCAATCGCATAGCACTAGTAGAAACTGAATACGTCTGGTCGTCTCTCCGACGGAGCTCTGCGCTCTCTAGTTGCATCGGCTATCGAGCATTCACCACCAGAGGATGAATTCGGTCGCGTGCGCGGACCGTATCAAGCAGCAGCCATACGGAAGAACCGGACCTACGGGTTTACCGTGTCCGGCTTCTGACCGTCCTCGGTGTTTCCAAATCCGTCGTGCTTCTCCCAGAGGATGAAAGAAAGCCGCGGAGTGAGTTCTACGTTCGCGGGGAAAGATGCTGGGAAAAGGCGGAACGATTATTGACGGGCTTCCAGAGCCACCGTGATCGTTGGGTCTTGGTTTGGAAGTGGATGCCAACCGCCAACGTCCAACTTCCTTAATCCTGCATCACCTTCGCGGCTATGGTTATGGAAGCCGGGTAGATAGGATTGCTACAAACGAGTATGAAAGACCGAAACGATACCGACGCAACTCGATGCCGCGATATCATGGCTTGATTCATTGCGCGCGCCCTCTTGAATTACCTGGACGATATTTACAAGCCGAATGGACTCGAGTGACCCTGCAACGAATCGCTTCGAACTGGTTAATGGAATTTAACCTCCGAGTCTGGGGGCGATTGGGGGCATTTGGCAGGCCGCTTTTTAACCGCCGAGGCGTAATATAATTGAAGCGTTACGCGAAACAAGGCTCTCGCGTACCCATTCCAACCACAAGTGCCTTTCTTCGTCTTCCTGCACGCTCGGTGATTTCATCAGAAAACCAAGAGAGGACGTAAGAAATACGGTATAAAAGACGGAATTTCAACGAACAAACTCTCGTCGAATGGCCAATTAACGAAGGGTATATAATACACAATTTAACCACCTGGAATACACATATTGGAATTCAAAATGTTGGTAGTGACTTTTTCGCGTTATTCATTCTCACCAACTGTGAACCATCCAGTATTTTCTTTACGCACAGGAGAGATACAATATAACACATTACGGGTCAAGACGTACACAGATGGTACCAGTCTGAGCAGCTGGACCCCGTGCAGTGATTTTTATCGAGGCCGAAGAGAGTCACGGCTGAGATATCGCGTACGCCGTATGGAGATACAGATACGTATAAGCTTCTGATGATGCTGGACCCCGCCCGACGACGTTCCGTTTCTACCTACTTCTACTTCCACTTCCACGTTATAGAGTTGCTCGCGACTTACGGCCGCGGCTCGTCGACCGCTGGACTGTAACGCATAACTTTGCCTCAACGGCGATCACCCACGCCTCTCTTCTCTTTTCTTCTCTTCTCTTCCCTTCTCTTCACTCTCTGTAACGCTCGCTTGTTCAGAAAACCTTTCAGATAGGTCCTCCGCCTCGGTATCCGAACGCCTTGTAATTTCTTGCTCGTATTTCTCCTTATACTAACATTATACATATATACTTGTACGTACGTATACAATGTATGCTGGTATATGTACGTAGTCAATTCTTTGTCGTTCTTGCCGTTGTTTCTTTTCCTCTATTTTTTTTTCTTTTTTTTTCATCACTTATTTGCTCCTGTTCAGTTTCGTTCCTCGATCCGCCTTTTCAGCCGCGTTTCACTTACTTTATTCTTATTTTATTGACGGGGCGGGCGGGGGTTTAGTCCTTATAGGTATACCAACGACTCCCACTCGCTGTCTTTTTTTTATTATGCAAGTACGTATACGGTTATTCTCATTCTTTATACCCTGTCGGCCCCCGTATTCGTACCGTCTATGTATACGTCTACCCGTAACGATGCTACGGCTGACCGCTACTACCTCAGGCATACAATGATTCTTCGATCTACCGCATTAGGCAAATTTAAAATACACGAGACCCTTACCGAAGAGGACGTGATCGGCAGGGTGCATTCCCGGATGACACGCTATCCTAAAAAATATCTATCTATCCATCTATCCTACTACTTAGGACATAATCGTTGTCCTAAATCAGTCCTGGTGACACTAAAACGAAAAATTTTCTGATAGCGAAAAGAGCAAGAAAAGCTCATCTTATCGTTTTCAACTGCGTAGAGCAATTTGAATGACACAAAATTGTTGTATATTACTGAATCGTTGTTTCAATTTTCACTTTCTCTTTCTCTACTCAAAGTTTTACTTCACGCAAAATCTCTCGTATCGTTCGGACGGCTTTCAGAACTGGGCTGGGACGTGGATTATAAATAGCGTGTCTTATTTCTCGGGGACGAATGCGTGGACCTGTTCGTAATGGCCCTTGGAGGGCGCGCGCATAAATTTGATTTCTCCTGGCTCGGACAACCGAGTGCACAGTGGACTTGGTGGACCGTTTACGTGTGTATAGGGTGGGCAGCAGCTCGGCGACCGCCTCCGTCCTTTTTGGTTTTTACTCTTTTCACCTCTTACCTCTTTTTTTTTTTAACTTCTTTTCTTGCTTTTATTCCGACGATACAACAATGCTCGTTGTCCCGTGCCCTCGCCACAGGGGGTTCCTTACGGTACTCCATAAAACTCTCCTCGATACCAAAATATTTTTCATCCCAGGGATGATGAAATGGTTTTTAAGTACGCGATAAGTATAAAGAAGCATAATTATGTAGTTCCGAGAGCTGCAGGTTCTAATGTGACCCTCGCTCTTAAATGTGACGTTACTCGCAAACTTGCGAGTAATTTCACGTGAGAATTGTGTTATCATAATCTGGACCAGCACTATATTTCACCTCAGAAGATCGTAAAAAGTGTAGCTTTTCTTATGAAAGCTTCGGTATACCGGGGGAAACAGCTGCTGCCAGTAAAGAGAGTAGGCTGCAAAGTAATGTTCATGATAAATTGTTGATTGTATTATAACTTATGGTTTTTACTTCCGAGAACTTTGTACTAATTGGCATTTGACTGGAAAAAAGCATAAGAATGATTTTATGGATTTGTTTGCACGTCGTGAATTTAAACTCGAATATTTCGATGAGTCGGATCAAGGAGGCAAAAACACCGTACATCCTTGCGGTATATTTTTGTTCCTTTCGAACAGGTTCAACCTATTTACCGTTTTCTTACTTTTAAGTAAACAGAGACCCCTTTTTATATGAGCTAACAATAGTACCTATCTCTTAGTAATTTCACGGAACATTGCAAGTCCGAAGTCGTCAAGGAGATCTTCATGTAATATCCGTTTCTGAAATTCATATCCCACAAACGGTATATTCGTTTGCTTTTGGAATGTTAATATTTTTTTTAATGAGACCGACAGTCGTTAACAATATCAATTTCGGAGTTGATGAGACGTTCTTGTTTTACTGTAAAACTCACGATGATTGGTACGGAATCCATTCGATTACCGTGAAGCTCACTCATTGATGTTAGTAACTAACCTGCAGTTCGGCTGGACACGCAACCTGCTGCAGGATATTTGAAGACGGATGAATGATACTTGGCCATAATTACGCGAGTAAGTGGTTCCATTTCGATGAGACAAAAGCGGAAGGGGAAGCCTCGTCGAGGTGTAGGGAGTTGAACCTGCCTACCACTTACAGATCGGTATACAGGTCGACAAACGTGCTATAAATAGTAAAACTATACGGGCAATTTCTTCTAGGATATAATCTACCCGGTAAATAATACCCCCGTCGTATGTTGGCAGGCAGTCGGTACATTTCATACGTAAGTGTACGTCTGCGCACACTCGCTTCCAGCGTGACGTGGACCATTTGATATACAAGGCTCCGATGCAGAGGAAAGCGTTCCGTGCGCGTGTTTGTCGCGCTTGTGTGCAACGTGTAACGTGTAACGTGCAACGTCGGATATGGCGTTGAGTCAGCCCATGAGCCCATGCCCTGTATTGTAATTGAACCGGTTTCTGGTCCATTCTACAGGCCTCGCTCTGGTCCTTTCGTATCTCGCCTTCAGGCCGCCTCACTTCGCCTCACCGCACCTCGTCTCTCCTCGCCTCTCATCGACCACACACTCCGTCCAAGTCCTGAATATACGTGCTTGCGTTTTGATGCGACCGGACGATATTTGAACAGCTATCATCGCGCCGCCTGCCTTCATCCCTCAACCTTCGGACTGACAATCAGATGCTCCAGAAACGTCTGTGATACACTAAACAGCCGAGAGGCACACTGAGAAGTCTGAAAACTGAGGTTTGGACACTACAAAGGTCTGACTATAATCAACTGATTCTCCAATTCTCAATGACATCATTAAAATTTTTGCCAAAAATTTAAGGAAGAGCTCAATGATTCAACGGAAAAAATAGCTAACAACTCGGTAAAACGAACCATCAATGACAGTTTGCTTTGTTCTTGACAATAATTTGCTCAAGTTTGTCATAAACTTGATACTATTTCTGAAGCTCATGCGCCATAAAGATGAGCTTCTGAAGTAAAAATGACGGGTTTCGTTGCTGTTTCATAATAGTAGGTTCAACGGATGATACCGACTGTCAGAAAAGAACGAGACAGCGCGAAATTTACAGTCACAATATTTCATCGTGTCGGATTAAATGGCGAAGATTTTCATGTGAAAAAAATTACTGTTTTCTTTCTCGTAGTTTGGTCGTCTGTATCCGGTCAAAGGTAAGTTGTACACTCACAGAGCGAGCCAATTCTTTGACTATGAACTTTCACGCCGCGTGGAAGTTGAATGAAGTTAAAAATGATTGAAAGTGGTTTTTTTCTCGGCGGTACCTATATGCCTGCCTGCACACCTCACTGTGGGAAGTGGGTAGTGGGCCATGGATAACTTTTGAAGTGAGCCTCTATCGAGCTATTACTTCCAAGGATGGAAAGATTGTTATTTCTTGTGGTTTGCGCGCCAGATCACGCGGACCGTGGCGACGGGGAGCTGCGCTTGGTCCCCTTGCTTCTTTCTTCATTTTATCTACTGCTCTGGTACCGTGATATACATGCAGACCAAGCACCGTTTTTGTCCGCTCTTCTCGATCGCATCGAGCCGGCTGCTATTGGTTTTGTCAAAACTTTATCCGTCCGCCTCTTCGACACTCCCTTCTACTTCTTCTTCTTCTTCTTCTTCTTCTTCCGAGGTAGGTGCGGCGGAAGGTAAAAGGCTGGCCGATAACCTCTCTCTACATGACAAAGAACCGAGACGTTCAGCCTCTTGGCCAGCCTCAAGCCTTTTACTGCTGGAACGGTGCCGTAAAGACCAAGATCGAATACATCGGTCATCTGGTTCACCATAAAAATACGCGAGACTCGCATAACCCTCGAGTGGGAGGAATAATTTTTGCACTTGTGGAACGCTGGTTGATTCACTGGAAAGCAACACTCGAAACTTTTTAAAGCATTTCGGATGACTCGAATGCACATATCAATCCATATCACATCCGATGCACTGAGTGTAAGTACTAACTGTAAAGTTGACGATCAATTTCAGTGCGATAAGCGAATTCCAAAATGAATCTCTCAAGTGTGACAAGAGTGCCATATTTCCGATTGTCATGTTCAAAGCGAGACCAGAATATACATGATAGAGCACCGATCACTGGAAGTGAAGACGCAAGTTTTTGCTTATTTCGGATCAATTTCGAGAGGAAATTCGATTATCCTCGACGCAGAGCTGGACTGTATCCATAATTCATTTTTTCTTTGGTATGACACACCAGAGCCTGACTTGCTCGAGTCCTATGAACGTCTTCTGGTCCCGGGGGGGCGTCTCCTCAGGAATGACTAGCAGAAATCACCCCCGCATTCGACGGTCGTTATGACTCTGGAGGTCGAGGAAGGTCCTCAACTACCTTCCTCCTTCGCCCTGATCCTTTCACCCCTTTCCCCCCTCGAGCTCAACGGGCGTTCTTCACAACGCACGGAATGCCTGTGTTACACGAATGAAACCGACGCCCTCGGGCCCCGATCACCACGTGCATCCGTGACGCTTGCTTAAGGCCCCGTTTCATCAACCTTCGACGACGATGTTTCATTCTGACAATGAGCATCTTCAGCTGGGGGTGATTCGTATAATAAGGCGAACCGTGGCGAGGGTTTAACATCGTGGACACACACTTCGAGGTAGTTTGGTATTACAATTAGTCACGATTTTCAAATGAATGTGACGATATGTGAACATGTCGCATCGTTTTATTCATAACTTTGGAAAAGATATTATGTTGATAATTAATGGCAATGATAGATGTTGCCGACTTTACAGCTGTAAAACATTCCATATAATTTATTCTTTCATTCATTTATTTATTTATATTTTTTTAATCTAACCGAGAGCTAGACCCGGCACCGGTTTTTGGATGTACGGTAAATTGGATACAAGATCCCGTGTTTAAGTAGTTTTCACATTTCTTTAAGTATCCGTGGGTTAAGTTATATACGTTGAATCGATACGGAGGACTCGCACGAGCCTCGATCATCACGCGTCCAGTTTTTGGAATCCATTAATTTCTTCCTCTCATGGGGCTCGGCGGCGTCGACGCCGCGGTTAAAAGGAGACAACAAACGGACCCACGCATCTCCCTATATATAATACATATACGCGTATATATTTATACATACATGATGCATAATTCATCCTTGATACAACACTAAAGTGAACCGCGATGAGATGGCAATAAAGAGAAAATAGATAAATTCGAAGCAAGAGGTAAAAAGTCTCGAATGAAAAATAACCCCTCGTGTACACTGTTAAGGCTTAGTTTATTCAGACAAAGTTTTGTAATATTCCTGAAAGAAGTGAGAGAGAAAATTTTTATTTTAAAAACGAATTGCAACATCACATCGGATACGTGATTTGAATTAATATACTGCTAAGCTTCCGTGTATCAAGCTAATCCTAAGTTTAACGTGAGATATGACGACGAAGAAAAGGAAAATGAAAATAACAAGTTAAATATGTGTGTACATTGTACATACAAAGTATTCAGGGCTGCATGTATGACAGGGAGTGTTAGTTATACAAACTGCGGTGTGCTTTTGTTGTCCTGGTTAAATCGGCAAACCGCGTCCTAAAAAGATACGGGAATGGTTAGTGGGCTCTTATCTTCCGGGTTTTAAGTCCCTGGAGGTGAAGTTGAACCCGAGTTTCATCCCTTATCTCAGCTAATAATCTTAAACGTTTCTTGGAAGTTGAGAAGAGGGTTTGTGTGTAAATTGCTGTAATTGTTATACTTGGTCTGTGTTCTGTCTGTGCGCATAGGTGGGATGGGTACATACTTGTTACACGTTCGTAGGACCCGTAGTAAGGAGCGTGGGCCATAAACTGGACGTGTTATGGTCTGTATATATGTATTAATTGTATTTAACACCGTCTCGAGAAGTGAATATATATATTTTCAACGAAAGTAGGTACGTACCACTCAAAACCGAGGACCGTAGACCACGGGCCGACCTAACGGACAAATGTTGACGCATAAATTCTCATTTGTTCAATAATGAGAAGTCAACAGCATCGATAGCCACACTCCGTGCGTTATACACACACACTTGTATGCATACCGATAACAAATAACTTACGCACGCCTCCGCCTTGATCATCCTCCTCGCCTTCTCTACCTTTGTAACAGAAGTTGAATCCCTCGAAAACACATGCCTACAAGTTGTATCGAGTATTCAGTTACTACTATCTTTTGGAAATGAGAGGAATTTTCCAACGTGTGGGTGGATTAACGGTCATCCGTTATTGCCCAACGTTTCGCCATCGAACTCTCTTCACTCCAACGATTCTGTTTGGCGTACCTTTAATCAAGTGCCCGTCGTCTAATCAATGGAACGTCATTGTCTCGTTTTTAGAGAGAATTTTTCCACCAGACCGAAGACACGGACGCAATTAACGACGATTCGATCGTGACAAGTCTTGTTCGAATCCAGGGCCCACCTACCCGAGAGCTCACCCGAGTCAGGGTTCGGTTAATTAGACGCATAATTGATCGTAATAATTAGTAGCCAATTTGTAAAGGGGTCCATGTATATCCCGAAGCAATCGTTTTTCCGTCACCCCGAGGGCCGGTCTAGTATACGCCGCAGCCTCTCTCGGTCCAGCCTACTAAATACTAATGGGGTTACTAATTAGCATTTATATGGGTCAATTTTCGAAAACGTGACGATCGTTTCGTGCCTCCGACTTTTGCCGTTGGGCGCTTCTAAGGCGACATGGACGTTTGTATCATAATAATATCGTATCACTCACTCGATGCACAGTGCAATCTTATCACCGGATACCGTTGAGTTAGTAAAACTTTTTTGAGACTTACCGCCGCACTTTGATTTCGGAGTAATCAAACCATCCCTGATTGTATTACACGTAAATACGTCCACGGATATTATTCACCACCCGTAGTTCTAGTTATTCATATTTCATCTTTGCCGAACGATGATAAAGCGATCGCGATGAGAGAATACGACGCGCCTCGTTCAGATTATGATAATATTACCATAAACGCTTCATCATACGCATGTAATTGCGACGTGCACGCATTAGCCGAATGAAAAAAAATATAAACTATACAGCTATATAAGTTTCACGCGTTGGACCGTCGCATATAAGGTGCTGCTGCTTCACGGGGTTTGTTTCTGGAAGAGATATAGATAGCAATGTTTGCTTCTTGGATATATATTTACCTTACGCATTTCTCGACGCGAGCCAGACGCACCTGCGCGTGCAGTTTCAGTACCAGAGCTCTATCGCGTCCGCACCTCTCCTCTTTCGAATCACTTATCTTAACCTACCTTTTACAACCCGGCATGTACCATTTAAGGCGCAAAGTAAACTCTTGATGGTGGTCGGTTCACGTGTCTGTACATACACACCGTATACCTATGCGTGTCGTTTGCTCTTGGATCTTCTCTGATATACACCATACGTGTGCCGGTCGAGGACTGGAGGAAATCCTGCAGTGCAGAAAACGCGGATTGCATCGAACCGCAAGTACGGACAACTCCTAGCATCATTAATTCCCGATGGTTGACTCTCGCAGAGAGTTCTCTGCTCAAGTTTATCTCACGTACAATAGACTCTCGATAAAATTCCGCTTTCGGGGCTGTAGGGGAACGACATTTTTCAAATCTGATTGTCAATTAGTGGAGGTGTACTTGCTGTATATATTGCTTTCCAATTTTTTCCACCATCGTTGTCTCATCGTTAAAAGATTATGGAGTATTGACGACGTTGCAAGAAACACCGATTATATCCTAACACAAATTTTTTTAATATTGCATATCGCAAGTTACGTCACGTTGCCAGGGTGGAGGTAGTAACTTGGGGTTTACTGGCAGGACTATTACGTCTGTACACAACGAAACTGTGCCCCGAAACGCCGCCGCGTCGCACCCACGAAATTTAAACGATTCTCATAAAGTGCCCATGCCATGTCAGTCCTGCGTGGGCGAGCGACTTTAGCTCTTACATATTTGGAGACCACTGTAAACACTCGACGACGAGTAGGCTGTGGGTATAACGAAGAAGGAAAGAAAAGAGCGCGGAGGGGGGAAGATAAAATAAAAAAAAAAAATAAGAAGCTACTTCAAAGCTTTTAAATCTGGACACGCTTGGAATGACCGCGTGCCCATGCGCTCTGGGTAAAATCAGAAATTCAAGCAACTCGTCGATGAGTGTATAATATGAGCCGCTGTCATGCACGCATGCGATGCAGATGACTCGAGGCCTGAACACGGTGAGGTTATTTCTGCCCTTTATGTCTTTCCGTTATCTCATCTTTACCTCACACGAAATCCAAAGACGATTTGCACAAAGTAAGGCAAAGTTAAGGGATATAGAAGGTAATTTGTTGCTAAAAGCTTCTTCGCGCGTCGTATCTAAATCTCACCGGTTCCTTTTAATCCCCCTCATTCGCTTCCCTTTCTTATTCCTCTTTTTGTAACTGTGTTTTTTCCTTATTTTCTTTTCATTTCCGTCTTTCCTTCTTACGCTTCCAGCTTGGCTCCTTTCACGGCTCCCTGGTACGATCATCCGTGATGCGATGCAACGGTGTGTACTTGCGGAGGAAACATGTTTGTCGTATCCATTACCGGACGACAAGAAGATTTCCTTTACAAGGTACAGAGTTGTTTACCTGTCTCGCATACCGCTCACTACTAATCGAGCCTTGGTGCGAGTGGGTATCATTAAACAGTGTAGATATTTGTAATGTCCACGAGGTAAGTACTCCACGTATTTGATAAGAATTGTTTCACCGCAGGCGTGTAACTGCATCGTGCCATTTTGGTCTCTGACGAAAATACTCGAGACATTTTGCTACCACCGTTTCAAAACGCCGACGAGAGGTCAAAGGATCTAAAATTGATCGGCACGAGGACCAAAAGAACCGCTAAAAGCATCTCAGCCTCAAAATAGGCAGCCACGCCTCCCACGTCTATTAGCCATTCCCTCATTGTCCGACGGAAACTTCACTGTTATGGGATTCCGAAAAATCTACGCTACGATCCCCGAAAGTGCGAGTCATTCAACGGATTCAACGGTTGGATCCAACGATTTTCGTTGGTGTTGAAATAGTATATTGTTTAACAAGTTTTTTCACGAAGCACGAAATTTTGAGGTTAGCTTCGCGTAGTGTCAGATTTTTTCGCGAGACCGCGTGCGCGCAGTGCAGAAAAGACCTCTTTCAACTCCTAGGACTTAAAAGTGGTCTTTTCCGTACTACGCGCATGCGCATTCGTGGACTCACTCGACCACCATAGAAACGGGTAATTTGTGTACGGAAAACATACGTATAAATGAGGATTTCTTCAGTTATTCCAATTGTTGAGTCTTGTTATACCTTCGTATAAACGAAGCACGCGTCTTTTACAGAAATAAACGTAGTGCGTCATTGTGTGCGTATGATCGACGAAGCATACCATATATATTATACCGTCGATCTCACATTACCTGCAGTCTGGCTGATCGTGCAGATACGTATATGCATAACTAACGTATCGCGATAATTGAATAATCAGGGATGAAAATAAATAAACAACTAAAGATAAAGAAACCAACATTCTCTAACGTCATCAACTTATGGTCGAACGGTTATAATCAAGCCTGCAATCCCATGCATGAGCACGTGGTTGTAACTCTTGCCATGCGTACACGATGCACAAACGCCTGCATGGATATCCGTAATGCATGTGCATACTCTGGGATCGAATGGCGGACGCGTGTAAGAGGCGTCGGTGTGCCAGGATTGTGTTGAACGAGCTTGGCTCCTCCGTCACTCGGAACAATGGCCGGCATTCCTCCCTGCTGCATAATACAATCCTGCCATTGTTTACAATAATGCATAATAGTGATCGTCGGTCAGGGTTCTTCGTCTCATCGCACCCCGTTTAATATTAATCGAGATTTCTTCCGTTTGCACACGATCGAGCTCACAGAGTGCCGCCAAATTAATGACCAATTACTAATTACTCGTTTGCAGTAGTTGTGCACAGTGCTACATACTCGTAATTAAATCTTGTTTTTCGATTTTGCTACCGCATCGCGAACTCGAGCGACCGCGATCAATTAAACCTTAACAACCAGACGAAGAACCGTGTAATTTGCAGTGGGCTTCGCTAATTCGAAAATCCCAGAGTGCGGATCTCGCGTGTACCTACTTAAAGCAACTGCGCAAACTTCGTAACTCAAATTTTGTGGTACCTACATATTTTGTTTTAATTGTCATTCAATGCCTTAAATTTAATTTTTAACGGTTGCAGGCTTACAGCTCCGTTATCTAACCGCAGTAAATCTAACGCACAGAATGAACGATCTATCGATAATGTTGAATTGGAGAGAAGGAAAGAATGGCCAATTTTTAGCTAACTAAGAAACAGACTCGCGTAATTGCTTCCTGCTATACCTTCTGATAGATATAAACTAGAACTTGTACATCCGTTTTTGTTATTACAAGTAGATACGGCGTGTAACACGATCGCGATTTGAACCGGAAGTCAGCCGTAGGATTTCTTTGTCGCGATCGCAGCACGATTTCCATGAAATAGCGGAGCAGCAGCAGGAATTCGCTGTTATACCTTGTATTACGAAAGTGTCTTGTTCTGCAGTCAGTCTCGCCGCACGTGCTCGGAACCGCTTTTGTCAGCTTGTCGTTGTCAGGTGATTCTCCGCAACTCTCTTTTGCTGATAAGTGAAATCGCTTATTATTACACCGGTTTGCGAACCTGCAGTAATCAACGACTTTGACATCAAGTCACTCCTGCAGACCATTCCATATCGAGCGATAATCACCTCTTCGCATTCCTTAACTACAATACCTCGCTGTATTCGTCGTCAGGATGAAATGTGATCCTCGCACGTTGTACCGCTACATGTTATTAAAGTTGGCACGGTGCATGGTAATGGTTATGCGTACTGCCATGAAATGAATTATTGATTCGTATCATAAATCAGAAATGACGAATAGACCACCGTTAGAGTGATTTCCTTTCTTTGATAATCAGTCAGATCTTCAACCATGAAAGTAAGTTTTGGATCCACAGATAAGGGGTCGTCCATAAACAATGGTACCAATTCGGTTGGGAGGATCCACATAAAGCTCCAAACTGGTAACCTAGTTTATGGATAGCCTCTAAACCGAATGGTTATGCAGCTCTGATACGATGTAGATACCAATTTTTTCGCTCGTCACGATTTGTGGTGCGAGTCAAGCGAAACTTGCAATCATGCTGGCACGTGGCGAAAGTACACGAGCCTGCCGCAAACCCGTTCGCGTTCCGATCAGTTCACGATACCTACATCATCTACGCGATGATTATGTCATTCACGATAAAACCATATTATACAGTCACCCGCTGCGCTGGTCAAGTCCACATTAATTCCAAGCGGTTCCAGTTCGGCGCTCTCGCCTTGTGTACGTTTTTTTTTTTTTTTTATCCTCTACTTCTGGGTAGGATCGTGGTTGTGGAAATTATACATTAAGCCATGTATACGGCGGAATGGACGATTCGAATAAATTTTGATTACACTTTGGTTCTTGGCGCGAAAGGACAGCCCATATTTTTTACATCGCAGGTATTTGAAATGCAATCATAAAATTCGAAGATGTTACCATTTTGCGAATTGTATCTGGTAAAGACACGTACCACTGAATATATTAATTGATTCTTGAGAACCAGGTTTTTTTTTCTCGCTTTACAAGAAATTCCTTCGCACGGGAATTCGTAATAGGACCTTGAGGTGAATGATCTTTCCTATCGCGAATCCGTTTCGATTAATATACTGAATACTTTTTTGCAACCACATGATTTGATGACCGTGCGATTGCCGAGTGTTACTAATATATCCGAGAATCCTACTAAAAACAGACGTCAATTTACCACTTCAAAAGGCAGCTGCAGTATCGCGAATGTACGAGTTAAATTCTTCGCTAATGTTACGTAGCAAGAGAGAAAACGTTGGGGGTCGATTAACAGCCGCTGTTGGCAAACAACTAATTTATTTTGGATTAACTCGCGGCTGAGAAGCGTTGCAGTAGGTGTGGAGAATATTGCGTCAAGAAGCGGCAAACTGCATGAAATTTTTGCCCTCTTAGTTTGGAATTTTTTCATTAAAATTCTCTACCCGCAAATCGGTCCAACTCACCGTCCGATGATGGTAAAGTTTTGCAATGATCTGGTTCAAGTGGTCGATACATCATTCCCGCATTCCAACGTCGTTGCAAATAAAGCCAGCGGTTTTGCAAAAGTTCGAATTCCAACCCTTCGCCTCGGGTACCGAAACCCCAGGCACCGCACCGTGTATGTTATGCACGCCGTGATACCCAAGCTTTTTCAAGTTGGGCCCGAGGGCTTCCACAAAAGGCTTGCCAAGAAGAGCCGAGCTCTTGCAGCACGTTCTAAAAAACGATTTCTAGTACCTCGTTCACTCGCCTGTAGCAGCTGTAGGTACACTCAGGGTGCAAATCCTGATCGCAGCACCGTTTAAATACTGATCCAATGATACCTCTGTTGTCTGTTGTTAAACAGGACGGACTGATTCGGTGGTGAACGGCCCGTTAAAAATTCGAAATGGGCGTCGATTGATCGGTAATCGAATCTTTTTTGTCCTCTGCTGCAGGGATGCCGGTGTTCCGTGGACTCGGATATCGACCGCTCATCACTACTGGAGCGGTTCATCGAGGCTCCCTAATCGTTGCGTGCAGTGCAATTATAGGCCGGTATGTATGGGGAAGGTTTCTTTGAGAAGACTGCAAAGATTGCGTCGCGGAGCAAACCAGTTTTTCCAGTAATTCTCTTTCTCTCGCTCTACTCTCCAACCCGATGCAAGTATATTCCCCCTTGCCTCTTGTCGTCTCTTCGTCGTGTTCCTGCATCATGGCCCGGGGCGCGCCCGTGCTGCATAGCATTATATCGCTCCGCTCGAAATCTCGAGGAGAACTTATTGCACATCGTCCCAGTTGAATGGAACTTATCTCCGATGGACGAATATTTTTTACTGCAATTTTGTATAACAATTCAGGGTCGTACATTTAACACCTCTTTATTGTTATATTCGATTTAAATCAATGCCGTTGGAATTTCCAACATGTGAGTTTGTGTTTCTGGTCACTTATTCTGATCGTTCATCGCTTCTCGATGGTCGAAGAAAAGCAACTTGAAACGGTATTTAACCCTTACAGTCACGCGATGCAATTTTTTTTTTTTTTTTTGGCACGGAAGTGTAATTATACTTTTCCTATTTATTTTTCGACGCTGAATGCGAATCTGGTGTCAAAAATTTAATGAAACTAAAACTGACCCCTAAAGTAGGGTGGAAATAGAGTGAGTTATCAACATTGTTTTAGACAGTGCTCTTGAATGAGATTTATATGAATATTTATTTTGAGGCAGTACGATTTTAGCCCAAAAATACGCGCAACCCCCAATACTGTTTATATGCACCACTCAGGAGGGTGAAAACTACCCTTATGCATTGAAGTTTATGAATCTAATGACCATTCCGAGGTCTCTGTAAACCAATAAATTCCAAGCGTTTTCAGTATACGTTTAACATCAAATTTCTCCGCTAACGAATTACATTCACGAAAATATGTTTTTTTTTTTTGCTTCTGTTTATTTATGAAAATTATAACGAATTATTGATTCATAAAAACCCTAATTATTCCAACGTTTAAGTATGTTTTTACCTAAAAATGAAAGAAATTCAGGATTTTGCATGTAATATAAAAGATATGACAAATGAAAAAAAAAAAAAAAAGGGTGCAAAATTGGATTTCAAATTTATTAAAATGACACTACTGAGGTATGAAGACTAGTTTAAACCAGTCAAAGATTGATTTCACCAACTTAAAGACGGCGTTGGTGAGTTTTAAATCAACATTTTTTGACGATTTCATTACAAGGTAGTCGTACATTGACATTTATCGATGATATTGTTAAAACTCGCATGAACAAGAACAGTCGAGTTATAAACAAGAGGCTTTTCTGCAAATACGTTGCGTTCGTGTCTTGTTCACCGCGGGCAGACGAACCCGTTGACGAAGAGTTTGAGGTTTCGAGCCCGCTCTTCACCTCGCGTTGCACCAGGTAGCCTTGGTATTATATTAAGATCCGTCTGGGCCTCCGGGGTGTGGGTGTGTCTTCGTAACCCTCCCGGACTCCATCCTTCTCCACGAGCCTCTTCTTCACCGCGCTTACATGCCTGAGTATATAACCGACGTATACACGATATTTCTTTGGGTCCGAGCGGTGAGCCAAGCTTGATTACAAGGATCCTCTCTCGTTGGTTGGGGCAACTCAACGTTGCACAATTTTATGAAGTTTCTTCCATTTTCGACTCCGTACAATCCTGTTAGTCGCCCTTATACACGAAGATGACTTTTAGGTCGGGGTGCACAGGTGCAACGTTTATACTTGAGCTTCTCGAGTGCTTCGTCGCAGGCACTTTCGGATTGTGAAATGAGCCGGCCCTTCGGCCTGATCAATTAACCCAGTCCAATCGCCGTTTCGGTCATGATTTTAACGGTCCCAAACTTTCCCTGTGCTCTGAACGAAGAGAGCTTTTGCCGAGACTAAATGGACGGCATTTTTGTCTTGGGTTAACGGTCAGACCAAGAGCCTAGAAGCTTTGTTCAGGTTATCTTTATCTCCGAGGAGTCTTGCTCAACTCGCGCATGCATTGGCTGATGACAAAAGGTTGATGAGGAACCTGTTCTAGTTTTACGGTCAGCGGCCATTTACTGTATATGTACACTAAAACAGAAGAAGGAGACGAAGGAGAACAAGAAGATGAGGATGAGGATGAGGTTGAGGATGAAGAGGAACGTATATAAGGCGCTGATAAACTGACCCTGTAGGAAAGTGCGCAGGAAAGAAGAAAGACAAATGGGATAGCCGTAGCGGAGAAAACTGCCTTAGGTCAGGACAAAAACGGTATACCTACCTCCCCGTGGTGAGGATCCAGATTTTTCCTCGTGCTCAGCCTTAAACTACCCCCTCGCCCGCGGCTAAACGGATCCTGTAACAAAACTATTCGTTGCCGCCGCTCGAGTGCGACTACGTGAGATATTTTTTAGTCCAGCTCGTTGCCGGGTTTTGGGTGTTTTAATTATCCTTGCGTGAAACTTCAAGTTGAACTTGACGTGTTTTTAACGTGCATCGTATACTTTCAGTAACATGTCAATTACTTCCCGATGAATTTTTTAGAAGCAAGGTAAGTGTATGAGTTGTTGATACTTTGGACCCAATTATTGACCCTTTTATTTTCCAAAATTATAAATTGACAGCATAAATTGTCAATTTCTTGATGACTAAAACCAATTGCAAGTGGTTTAGACTCGACAAATTTATTTTTTGGGAATTTTAGAACCAAGGATCAAAGAAATACCAACCAAGAAAGTTTAATAATTGGGACAGAGTCAATGGCTGGTACATTTACCATACGCAGGTGTTAATTGTTTAATTTCAATGCCGCCATCGTCTAATAATCGAGTTCTCAGACAAACTTGCTTCTTTTCATACCTTGAGTTTCTTTGCTCACGGGTAATCGTGAATTTTGGTCACGTGTTGCCCTCCTGTGTCTTCCTGGTGAAGAAATATAAGATAATCTTGTTCTTTTTGTTTTTATTTTATTAAATCTTATCTTTCGTATCGCTCGCAATCACGTGGCTGAATCTAATAGGCATGTGAATAAGAACAGAGCATATTGTCGTGTGCAGGTTCGTCGACAGGGTTCGTTTGACGAGACCTCTGCAACACCTTTTTATCTGTATCCACAGAATCAGACTACGTGACTGCGTACGAATTGTGACTGGTTTGCAGGTAAATTCTCACCAGGTTGGAAAAAAATATTTGGGTATACCTACGGTTTGATATTTTTTTCGGTGTTTTTGACGAGGACGAGAGATGATGGTGTTTGAACAGTGGAGAGAGGGCGAGATAATGCAGGGCCGTTGGTTAACCGACGTTTGAAATCCATCGTTTGAAATCGACTCTGCAACACGGAATAAAGACTAATGAAAGGTTTTTATTAAAATACACGAAGCCTGGGCTTAAAATTTACTCACAATTTACACTGTACCTTAGTGGTAATTCTCATTAGAAATTCCAGGCTTTCTATCCTATCTCTTTCTCTCTCTCTCTCTCTCTCTCTCTCTCTCCCTGTCTCGAAACAACGAGCCCGAATCTTCTTGGAATGGAATTTACGAATCCTTGTCACGTCTGAATATAAATATTGTACGTATCTGTGCCTGCCTATATTTTGTTTATTATTCTTATTCACAAACGCATTCATATGTATTCCTTGCACGAATAGATGTGTAAATTCTCATCACGTTTTATTCTTTAAATACTATAAGCTGCACCGCGTGTGTCACTATTGTCACCGTGATGTTGATTAATTATTTTTTTATTTTTATATTTATACTATCAAAATTTATCAATGCATTGATAATATATAAATTAGACATTGAATTAAAGTCATTTCGATAAAACTTCTAAGGAGCCATATAATCGATTTACTAAGTAATCCGTGAACAAAAAATCTTCCTTAAAAAAGTGGATGGGTGTTGGAAGGCTTCCGGTTCACCCTGTGACGGACAAGTGAATTCCTGAGGGTCGTCAGACCCGAGAAGAGTTTGACGTAAGGCTTCTAACGCGTCGAGACATCGGCCGTGTCCTTAAAGTCCCACGTGAATCAATCTTCGACTTTTTTTAAGCCGATCAAAATAGCCGGATCAATATAACCGACTTCCTGCTTGTTTCTATCCCGCACCGGCTTCAACGGTGAGATAGTGTTCAGCGCACTGATACTTAAATCGTTTCACCTTGCCTAGCGCAGTATCTGAAACCATTGAAGCGCGTAGTTGATTCCGAAACAATCTACTTACAGAGTTTCATTTGAATCGTTTTGAGATTCCGATGCGAAGCAATTGTCGGCAATATACTTTAGATCGGTTGATAGCCTGCAGCAACGTTTTAAGTTACTTTCTTTTATCTTTTCTTCTGTTAAACCGAAGCAAACAGTCCCTCAAGGATCGGTTCGTTTTATGGGAAAGCAGACACCATTCGACATCAATCGGAGTTTGTAATGAACTACGATCATAAACGATCGGATCAAGCGGCGATGAAGAGCCATTCAAACGATTTCTGGAAAATATTTTCCAGTGATGGATGACCGGGTGAAAACAGGCCCAAGCCTCATGCACGAAACAACATGTTCATTCCTCCGGGAACAAACGAAAGAACGAACGGCTGGTCCTACGTATCAAGTTTCAGCTCAGGTTGCAAGACTCGAAAGCTCGGAGCATCTTTCCTCGAAAACGAGGAAACTACTGAATAACGAAGTTTAATTAACCTCCGTGGTTATAAAGCCGGGTTTCAAACCAAGCTCCTAGGATATTCTGCGTTATGGTGATTAACCAACTCCACCTGTAACACAAATCGTTCTTCTCTTTCTCCTCGATATTTTTTTTCCAACGCAAGACGAAGTAGAGACGTGTGCAGCATACCTGCGAAAAAGCAGGTCGGTCTAGGCTTACTCGCGGTTTTCAACCTTTGTGTAAAAAGGCGCCACACCATAATGCCGGGGAATACAGGACTAGCCGCATTAACGTCCCACTTCTCTGTGTAGGACCTGCGGCGTCCTGTCGCTCCGGAGTTGTTGCTGGCAATTGTCTATTCTGGAGGCACAATGCGGCAATTATTCATGCCGCCCGACAGCAGCACGTGCTGCCCACACCCAAACTCCTTCCTCCGACTTGGTCCTGGCCGTTCAGGTCCGTCCGGTCCCCGAGTAAACCTCGAGGGACAGAAACGCTCGAGGTTCCGAAGACCTTCGACCCGAACTACTACTGCAGGTAAATAATATGCCTGCCCAACCTCCACGCCTTCATTCCATACATCCAGGTATGCTGCGTGCACACACAACACAGTTTACTTACCACCGATCCAGTGCAGGAGCACCTCGGCGAAGGGGCGAAGGAGAGAAAGGAAAAAGTCAACAGGTTGCCATTTTTCATCATCCCGCTTTGTGTCAGCTAAAAATGTATTCCGGCAAACAATGGCGAACGGGCAGGTTTCACTTTACCGTATTCGTTTTTTTTTTTTTTTTTTTATTTCCTCCTCTTTTTCTCCCGCAGTGGCCAAGGTATTTTCGCTAGGCTTGTTAGAAAGGAATTCCGCCCTTCGCGCCTGCATCGACAAGGTATAGGTGGTACGTGACTCGGTGTTCTCTTAGCCACTTTGCGTAACAATTGCCAAGCACCTTACGCACCTACCGTTCTCAACTCGTTCGAGAAGGATGCGTGTCTATTATCCTCTTCACGCCCATCCGGTGGAAGAGCTATCCCGATATTGTATAAAGCTGAAATCCCTATCGCTGCACAAAATCAAATCCAATGCCTCGTGAAGGCTTGCGAGAAATTTCGACCATTCAACCGGATCTTGCGCTTAAAGAAAACCTGCCGCATCACCCCTTTGTGATCACTGAACACAACCTCTTAACTGTAAACGGATTCGACGCTCAGGACTCGATACAAGAATGCGGACGATGAGATTATCTCGTGCTTCGACTCCCTCTTGGCTTGGCACACCTACCACATTAACTGTGTCATTCGAGAAGTGTGCTCCGAATCCACTTGGTTATCGTCTTCGAACTTATCATGTCGATTCACCCCACAATCAGGAACACGAGGTTCCGTATTTTCTGTAAACTAACAGTCATCAGCCGGTCTGAAACCGAGGTAGCTCGATTTTGAAACCCCAGAAGCCATGTCTCGACTCGTCTACATACATTGAGGGTTTTCGGTAATACCGTAACCACCAACCACCAACGTACGCAATACCGTCGACCCTTCTCCGACCTGCCTATCGCAGCCACCCAGTTATCCAGTCATCTAGCATGCACCGTTCGTTGAATGTAAATATAGACTTGGCCAGCTGTGTGTGCGGTTAGGTTGGGGGAGAAAAGTGTCTAGAGCTTGAGGCGTCGCTGTGTGCACTTGGGTCTGTCGTTTGGTGTGTCCCCTATGCTTAGGGCTCGGTTCTTAGGGCCCGACCCACGTGCAACAGGTCCAGAAATCACCTCTTCCAACCCCGCCTGCACCTCCGCTGCCCCTTTTTACTCATGGTAGGGCAAACAGGCGAGGCGATGGGGAGAAGCCGGGGAGCGAGGCGACCCTAATTCCATCTAAAAATACAACCGGGCTCGAGCAACAGGCGACTTTTCACTACTACCAAGTGTAACTTTATTAGGACGAAATTCTTCCTCCTTCACCACCGATCTTATACCGCACCATAGAAACGGGGGAATTACGCCCTCTTAGCCAACCTGTCACCAACGGTACATGGGTACATCAGGATTATTTTTGACATGTATGCATGTACCTATCAGATCGTTTCACGACGAACAGAGGAGAGCCTTCAGCCTCCTTCTATTTTCCTCTTCTTCGTCATCTTATTCCGCGTCTTACATACTACTTTTTCATAAATACGTATCATACTGCAGTGCGGTTCGATTGACGGACTGATTCATAATCGGCCGTGCGAAAACGACGCACCGGTTGCACGATGCTCGAAGGCAGCGAAACGCGACGTCGTGACTAACGACGCTGACTTTAGAGCTCCATTGTCCACAATTCATAACGTATGTACGTACGTACGTGTTTCAGAATTGCAGACAACAGTCTGTTTGCCGATCCGTCTCACTCGTAAGATTATATACGATGTACTCGCTCTAGCTGAGGAGTTGGCGGAGGGTAAGGAACAATGCTATCTGTGTTTGGTCGCGTGGCCTGTGTTCCTGGCAAACGTACAAGTCAGAGACTGTCTCTCTGCGATGACGGGTATCCACGTGCACCGCGTGCCGAGTATAGGTATATCCTATGTTTGCACCTTGATACACGGTATCTGTTATCGTCGATGTCACCGTTTCGTTTACCCGCCATCCACCAACAGACGAAAAGGGTTCTGGAAAATGTGATGCGAAACCGGCACTTCCGTTCAAGATCCCGCGAGTAAACGCGTGCAGTGATCACTAAAGTCGAGCTTCGGATGCTCTTCGCTCGTGCGCTGATTGGGCCCAATCTTACTAACTGCCCCGGCCGTCTGAATCATAAATGTAGAATGGTTGACCCTCGCCTCCTACATACTACGACGACGATGCCTCGTACGTGCAGCCACCGAGGAGCAAATGCACGTAGGTGGAGCCATAATTTTGCCCGAGGCGAGCTTTGATCGTCATTTTTGCATCCGCGACGTCCTCGTCGTCGTTGTCATCGTCTGGAATTCATCATTCTCCTTTTTTACTCGCCTGTGTCCTGTCTTTGTTGGGTTGCGGCTTGGTCGTTCTATATTCATGGTCCCCCAGCTTCTCCGGTACCACCTCTTATTCTTCTTCCTTTGTTAACCCGTATACCGGGAATAAAAAATATAAAGCCTCTTTTCGGGGCACACCGACTACCGATGGCACTCTTTCCTCCCTTCCCCGGGTCTGTAAGCCCAAAACGAGATAAAGACGAAGGTTTTTTTCCATCGATTTATGCCCAGGCGTCACTCGATATGAGGAAAGACTTCTTTTACCACTCGCATGATGACGGAGGACTGCTTCGGCTACACGTATTATATTATATTATATTGTACACCTCCGCCGAATAAGTTATGTCGCGACGTAACATCGCGGGAGTGAAGAAACACCGGCCGCGGCATGGAGGCGTCGATGTCGATGCTCTGCCTCCGCGCATCTTATCTGTGTATACTTCTTTCTAAGGCTCTTTCCTGTTCCAACTAGGTATTCGAAAATTCTCATCCTCACTCTCATTAAACCCACGCGTTCGCGGTAATGTACTCATCATCAAACGCCGGTCCACGCGCCAGGACTTCTATCTCCTCCTCCTCCTACTACAGGCATACATACTTCCCTGCATATACGAACGTTATAAATAGTCTTCTTGATTATTAATATGACTCTCTACACGTATGTGTATGCGTCCACATATGAGTATAAGCCGCGACTGTTCTGCCCCGTTAATCAACCGTAATTCTCATTGCAACTGTGGCACGAGCACAAATTTTCATCTTCACATCCTCGCGAACGCAGGACGTTTGGTTTCACAACTCCTTATCTTGATCGCGTCCTTCAAGGTATTCCTCAGTCTGCAGGACTGCGGTATTAGATGTGGTCACGTTTCGCTGATCGATCACTCGTACCTTATATCTATCAAGCATTTCCTCGTATTGTAATCAGCCAAGAGTTTTGCCAGCAAAACCAAGTTCGCACACAGTGTGGTCTTTATGATCTTTTTTTTCTCGATGAAAAGGTCATTGAGTTAAACTTAACGAATTACTGAAACATCGTAAGCGAAGACGGCGCCATGTGATAATTTTCGCGTGGGTTCTTCATATTTTTTGCATCACCATTCGGTCGATTCGAGAGGCATCTTCAGTTCGAAGTTAAGCAGAATCTCGAATGTGTGGAGTGGTCTTTGTTCCAAGAGAGCGTTATTAAGCACTCCCTTTAGAGCACGTACAATCACACGATTCTTCGTCTTGCCGAGCGGTGACATTTAAGAGATGGAGAAAAATAAAGAGAAATATCGGCTATTTTGTTCACTATGGCATATCATATATAAAATTATGTCTATTCATAAATCTTCATTAGCTCAGACCGCGCAGCGGGCAGAAGAAGCTGCTAGGCAGCCAGAAAGATAGTCGTCGTTCGTGTGTATAAGGAATTTAAATAAGACGTCAGCACATTCCTGGCTTACATATCATGTATACCATGCATCACTACTATTATACATATGTAGGCTAGCCTGCCGGAATTGAGATTCACTAGCTTTTTATTGTTAACAAGAATCTAATTAATACGCACCTAACTACCCAACGCTCGTTCTCGCTATGGAAATGAAACACGTGTAACTAAATTGTATTCCCGGTACCAACAATCGTTCAAACCACACCATCCGATTCATAAATTGCATAACGAATCGTAGGCACAGCAGTAAAATGCATAAATGCCTTGACCTTACGGCTAACTTGTTTCCGGTCCGAAACAAAATGCGAGTTCAATCATCTATACGAATTATGTGACAATGACTGGCGAAGTAGGTGACGTGAGAAAACGTGATGCAAATTGTCACATAATTCGTATAGATGATTGAACTCGCATTTTGTTTCGGACCGTAAACAAGTTAGTCGTAAGGTTAAGGCATTTATGCATTTTACTGTGTGCATCGTTAAGTTTACGAGATTCTGCTGGATGTATAAATTTCAGCGCCAAATTAAGTAACACTTCCGTTTTCCTTCCTCTCTCGGCTCTCCTTTTTTTTACTTTTTCTTTTCCTGTTTGCTCTTAGCTCTTCGCGCGAGTAGATTAATATTACGTTTTACTTTTTTTTTTTTCATTCTTTTTTCTTTCTTTTTTTTTCTTTTTTATGCCACTTCCGGGGGAACTGCGTCGACGCCGGTTGACCCGTGACGCAAATGCTTCTCAATGTCCCACGCGGATGTGAAACCACGATAAAGCAAACGGCTAATTACACCGGGCCCATCAGCGACCGAGCAACAATTAGTTAGCCAACCGACGACCGCAACAGCGAACGCTTCTCTAATCTATCTCGCATCTTTCGTATTTTATACACTTATATCTATATACCTACCATACCTACTCGAGGTTAAGTCATGCGAGGAAGCTGCACCATCTCTTGCAGCTTACTTCAAGCCCAACTCTGCCGCAGTCTGTTTTAACCACAGCTGAACTTTTCCTACCTTGTAGTCAGTTCTCACCGACGCTCGATCAGTTGCTCAGAGTAGGTGCTAATGGGTATTTCCTGTGTTCGGTGGAAACTAAAACTTTTTTGAAATAACTGAAATAAAACTATTTATTTAAACTTCATACAGGACGCTTTTTAGATTTGCCGGATTAATATCCATCTTACATAGTTGCATTTGTTATAAACAATCATAAACGAAAGGAAATTGAAAGACTATTAGGGAAAATAAAGTTGCGTTTATCATAGTTGAGTGTATAAATAAACAGGTCAGGAAGTAGTTACTTCCTGAAATAGATTGTACAGGCATGCAAAATATAAGTTATAATTTCCCCTTAAAATATTAATGCTTTTTTTCGGTATTTAGGTATGTTGAATTAAAATGTAGCACTGTTTTTTTTTTCAACACATCCAGTTTTATTTTTATGCAAGATATGCATATTCATAGATTTGTTTTTACAATTTTTATGAAAAAATAAAATATAATGGATATAAAACTGAATGTTTAGCTTTAAAATGAACAGCATTAGTTTTAATCAAGACTTAAGAAACTAGATCAATCAAAAAGACTTACGATATCTTTTTCTACTTCATTCAAAACTCGTGTTCAGTCTTTTTCTCTTGTACTTACGTAGCTCTAAATATGTTTAAAATCACGATAAACAACAACTATGTTTTTTCAAGTATCTTGTAGCCCTTCGTCGTCACACTATACGTAACTTTCTGATGAGAAAGATCGATTTCTTTACTCTGATTTAAATCGTTCTCGATTTGTAACCTCGTTCCGGTTACGCAAAGCTGACGGTGTCTATCACGAAATTTAATTCTCAAAACCGAGGGGGAAATAATTTGAGATATACGTAACGCAAAAATTTTTGGTGTTTAATTAATTTAAATTAATCATGTAATTCTACTTAATTTTTTTATTTCAAATAAATTTTTTAAATTCATTTCAATTTATGAATTTCAATTTTTCTCTCAATAATTCTCGCTAATTCATTTTAAGTTTAAAATTTTTCCAATCCATTCCTTTTTATTTCTGGTTACTTCAAATTGTTTTTTTTTTTTTTTAATTCAACTCAACTTTTTAATTTGAATTCAATTTTTTTCCCTTATAAACAGATATTTCCGGCACGAATTAAAACTAATTCAAATCAACTTGATTTAATGCTCATTATTTCAGTTAATTTTTGATAATTCAAGTTGATTCTCGTTGATTCAGGTGAATTATAATTAATTCACCAACTTATTGACACATCAATTCAGTTAGACATTTTCCCTTCGTTCAAAACAGCAGATTTTTTCCCCAACTAAACTTTTTTAATATTTGCAAACTGGCACTGCGGTATACGTTGAAAAATATATTATAGATTCTTGGTGATCGGTCAATTAAGAAAACGTAATTTTAGTTAACGTTTCGTTTTTTAAAATAAATCGTTCTGAGGAGGGCCCATATCCGGGTCGAAACGTTAACTAAAATTACGTTTTCTTAATTGACCGATCACCAAGAATCTATAATATATTACATACGAGGTCGAGAATTCTTATTCATATGTTGAAAAATAGTAGTCGGTAGTCGCGGCGATATATGATCGTGTATTTGCGCTGCGCAAATCTCTCTGCTTCAGGCCTATAGCGATCGGCTATTCAGGCGGTCGCTTCTTATTTTAGGAATTGACGATTCCAGAAAAAAGAACGAAGTAACATGTAAAACGAATAAGGCGAACTTGCGGCTAATCTTGCAGCCTTGACATTTCGGGTTGTAGTTTATCCCAGCACTTCACGTGAGATTCAATTTGTTGTCCTTTCACCCGTGCGGTCATTCGTCACGAACTAATTCATTTAACTAATGCTTGTAGATAAGTTATTAGAAAATTTTTAAACAATTGTTACTGCACGCAGAGGTTTTCATTGTTGACAAAGTTGAACTGAATTCTGCGAAAAGTTTGGCGCGTTATTCTAAAGCTGCAATGCTGTCTTACAGTTGATAGAAATCATCGTATTTTAATATCCAAATAACTAACGTCGGCGAAGAAAAATTGTTGCTGAACTTGTCTATTTTACTGTTTGAAAGAAAAAAGATTAGATCAATGACGTTGTGACTATATTACACTGTTGTTTTATACACGCTTATCAATTGGGAGTCTCGCAAAGAATTTTCTCTTTACAAATATCGTTAGAAAATTTTTACAACTAGCGGTAAATACGTACGCTAATACCTAAATTTTGTTGATCATGCAAACTTGTAGGAATAGAAAATACATAGATGAACATTTTACATATAACATTCGAGAGTCGGTTGTCGCAGTGGGTATAGAATATCTTTCTAATTTTTTAGTACAACACGACGTCTTTCTCTACGAAACGTTATGGCAAGAGCAATAAAGGAGTTTATAGTTAAAGCTGAAATAACGATTGTAGTTAAGCACGTGAATCTTTCATTGTATTATATACGGGTTGTGCAAAGGTTTGGAATTGTTGCTACACGATTAGAAAAAAATCGTCCCAGCAGATTCACAAAAATTTTTGGGTTGATTTAACCATTTTTTAATGTATTACTCTAAGTGAAAAAAATTAAATTGACAAATTAAATGTTGATATTAAAAAAAATTGTTTTACATAAAGCGAGCCTGCTGAGACATTATGTTTAGTTACATTTTTCTAGCAGAGTAGCAGTTTATTTACTTTTTTCTTCATTTAATCACTGGCAAAGGTAAGACCTTGTTGTGCAATACCGATCGTATTCTAGACTTGCTCGTAATGGACATGGAAACACGTAACGAAAACGTATATACCTGTATAATGTACGTGTAAAATGTACATATTTATTATATATACAATATTTTTTTCATTGGACGGATAACGGGCATGTAGGAACGTATATTGTTGAGAAAAAAAATCGAACTCCAGACGTTTAACAATGAAAATTTTATATATTGCATACATTCGTTCGTATCAACAATTTTTTAATAACAGTACGATATACATATAGTCTCGGCTCTGTCGATGTAAATTATGTGTGTGCGTTTTCTTCTTCATCATCATACACATGTACACGAATAATGGTTATTATTAAAATAATTAATATACCAATCATAGAAAACGATCGTCAAACGCATAATTACAATAAACTCGCGAAGAGAGAGTCGATTCTTGTCATAAAGATGCAGGACGGTATGAATCGGTGTAAAATTTGTTTCATTATGAAATGAAAAGATCATCCTGTTCCCTCTTGACATCAATAGATAAACTCGTTTAAGACGTACACCGAGAAGATCGAGTGTTTATACTTGATAAATTGATCATATTGCACAATTCGTGTTCTCAGATAGAGGCAAAAAACAAAAAAGAAGCGTAACCGATCGAATAATAGATTGATAATATACAGAAAGAAATTGGGCCATCTTAGATAAAATACTTTTCTTATCAATCGTACCTCCATAATCTTGGATCAAGAACTACGATGTCGCTTATTTTTTCACCATTAACTTTTATTTTTAGTAAAAATATACACTTATGTTAAATATACATCTGTCATATATGCATATATTTTTACATGATATATATATATGTGTGTGTGTGTGTGTGTGTATGTATATTTACGTCTCGTCGGTATCTTATCTCGCACCAAATAAATGCTTTCATGAACAATGTGCTACTCAATGTACTCTCTATACTTATCGTTGGACGGAGAAAACTGAATATGCTGTTTGAGTAAACAATCCCGCTGTATGATATAGGTACAAATCGAGATTTCAACATAATTACCGACGTATTTATTTTCTCCATCTTTCAACACTACAGTTAGGTATGTGTATTATGTTGTGTATAATGCAGGTACTTAAGCATATAAATTGCCAATGACGGTGAATTATTGTCTTGGTCCAATCGTTGTTGATTGGGTTATAAGATTTTAATATGTCAAAAAAGCAATTCATTTTGGAAGATGTACAATGTTGTAAAAATGTCGTTGCGAGTATTCGCTTGTCAGATCGCTCCTGCACAAGTGTGTGCAAGTTATTTATTTCGTTTTTTTTTTCATATGTAAATCAAGGATCCGGACCAGAAACGTCAACCAAGGCAGGATCGCTCTCGGAACGTTGCTCCTTTTTTTGCCGCCTAAGGGCAAATTCGACGATGCAAAATGTTAGCGTTCCTAAGACCAGAAAACAGACTAGAATGCCGAGCTGAATGTACAGGCCGATGTGGCTACTGTAGGAAAAGCTGATCGCCGCTGCTACCGACTGTGTGAACTTGAAGAGGGCAAAGGCCGGTGCGCTGTCTTTCGCGTAGAGAACACCGAGGAGTGCGTATACCTGGGTGTTGAAGCAGGCGTCGCCGAAGCCGAGGGCAAGCGACCCGATCATCGCCAGGGTCGGCGACGCCGAGATGAAGCCCGATTCCGCGGTTGTCTGGAAGGGCGAGTCGTCCGGAAGGTTTAAGAATATCGTGCAGAAGGCGAACATGTGGACGATGAAACCGACGATAACGATCGGATCGCGTCCGAATCGCACCGTCTTCGATGCCAGGATCCCGAAGAGAGCACCAGCTACGACTTCGCCGACCCCGATGAAGATCCCCGAGAGTCCAACCAGCTTCTTGGATTCCGAACCCATCGACTGGGTGAAACCGATACTGGCCGAGTAGACCCCGGAGTAAAATGTGAGGACCAGACCCGCGTAGAAGAATGTTATCGACAGGAGCATCATCTTCCAGGTGATGAAAAGCCGGAAGGAATCCCTCAGCGCGTGCCAGGCTGCCATCAGCGGTTTATCCTTCGCTGGTTCCGGTATGTGCAGCTCTTTGTCGGCGCTCGATACTCCCTCGGCTTCTCCGATCTCCATCATCTTCGGGGCCTTTCGCAGGGTCGCCAGGACCACCGTACCGATCAGTGCCAGACTCGTCAGCACCCAGAATACCATGTTTCGTGTCGAGGCTACGATCGTAGATCCCGAAAACATGAAGTAGACGAAGATGTTACCCATGAACATCGAACACTGGAATATCGCCCAGAAGAGACCCGCGTTTCTCGACATTGTGTCTGGGTCGCTGTTCTGCGTCAGATACATCCCTTGACCCGTCCATATCAGCGCTGCTCCTAGACCCACTAGCGCCGATACCACGTAGAGAAGCTCGGTCTGGGCCAACAGGAACGAGGCGATGAACGCCACGTAGCAACAGCTTCCCGTAAGCATCGCCGTTCGAGGACCCGTCACGGATATGAACGATGGCGCCAACCAGTTGCAGGTTGCGAACACAGCGTATATTATTGCCAGGCTCGTGTAACCGTCCGCCGTGAAGGTCTTATCGTCCTCTTTTATACTGTCCAATATCGTTTTCTGTAACAGGAATTCATTTTTACAACTTATTACCTGTATTCTGGTATATACATTCAAATTCGTTTAAATTTGGCATGCAGAAGCTCGACGTGGATGTAGATTTAAAGGAATACGAACTTCATTTTATAGCATGTAATTTCGGATTCAAGGCCGTTTCATCTTCGGTATAAACTTTAAACTTTCGCGAATATCAACATTGGTTTGAACGTGCAGCTTTCTAACGTGTTTCGTATATTCAGAGATAAACCATCCATTGTAGCATCCAGTCTGATGTTTCATATTCACAATCTTTGGATAGAAGAATTTTTTAGTTATTTCTAAACTCGCGCTAGTGAAAAATTACCATCTAGGGGTCGTTAATTGCCAGGTTATACTAGCAGGGAGAATAATTATACGACTATATAATTATATGTTGCTGCGTTGGAATTAAATTGAAAGTTTCAAACACAAACACAGCAACAGAATTTGAATAGAGGTACGACTCTATTGTTCCATCATACAAATATATGAAAACGCGTGATCGGAGCCGCAGCATGTCTCGAAGTGAAATATGCGTCTGACAAAATGAATCGATTTTTTACTTCGTTCGTGTTACCGAGCTTCCTTTTCAAAAAGATAACGTGATTAGTACGCAAAAAATACCCTGCATTTAATTGTCTCTGCTGCAGCGGCATTCCCCCATAACAACCTTACAATATGCTCACAACCCCAACAGGCATCGCTGCATTATTCATCTTCCCCGGACTTTACATTCTGCGATTTTGCATGCTTAGAACGTTGATACGTCTCTATATTTGCATTCATTATAAGAACTATTTTTCACAGTCTGTAATCTTATCGTACGGTGTATCAAGTTCGACGATCTTACGCATTATGCTAACAGCGACTGACTAGTCGTAGAAGCTTTAGTGGCGCGGTAAATACGCTTTCTTTTGTCAACACTTACATTTAAATTGTTTCGTTCCAATGACAATTAGCCTCGAAAGTGAATATTTGTTTCCTAACAATGTTAACGTTAATAATGGTATCGTAATGAAAGATTGGAATGAAAATTTACCCTTCATCAATTTTATAATGACATTGAAGGAACTATGATTTCAAAGTATGAACATCTCTTCTTTTGTTACGATTTATTAAATTTCAGACAATTCTAAAATCGCGAAATAATGGTTTTTTCCTAACCATGAACCTTTCCAATAACGTTAATGACTTCAACACGATGCTGCCTATAACAGAAACCACGCGTTTTTTCACTACACTTTGGTTCAAGAATCTTTTTCTTATCAAAATGATTTATACTTTTGCAAAAATTTATATCAAAGTTTGCAGATGCTGCTTGAATTTGTCTTTATCATACATGTATAATGTATATATGTATGTACCTATATTATGAATTTCGACAATAATTGGCTAACTGAAACAAGCAATTCATCGAATTCAAAATCTGCGTTCACGCCTCCGCCTACTTTTATATTCATTATACAGTAAAATCTTCTCATGAGAAACCTTCGAGCACGGATTGACATTTGAGCAGTTAAAACATTGGGTAATCATTATCTCAGGCGACTCTCTAACTTTCAACTGTATCGCACTGTAGGTACCGTATGTAAAACTATTCGTATTCGATCCAATGTCAAAGTAGGGGAACAAAATGGAAAGTCAAGCTAGCACTAGGATTCTCAATTACGAAATGAGCTACTTTTTGTTTGTCTCGTTGAGTGGGCGAGGTTTCGCACCCACTTTCAAAAGCTTTCCAAAAATCGAAATTTATAACTCAAAATGGTACGTGTATGGGTAATTCTCTGTCAATGCGGTCGAAGATCCGTTTCTTACGATTGGTCATTGTCATTTCCTAGATATTCAATAAAGAGATCTAGAAGAAAAAGCGATCAACATGCGCTATCATTTGATTCGTGACACAAAAAAAAGTAAAAAAAAAAAAAAAGGACGCGGAACGCTTGACGGGAGTTTTAAATGCCAATTGCTATCACGCGCGATTCTTCAAAATTTCCGTACACATACATTACACGCAGAGTGTGAGCGACAAGGCGACGGGATGAGGATACGAATAGGAGAATGCGAATCGGAATGCGAGTGCGCTGGCGAACAGCTGATTGCGTGTCAACAATAGGTGCAAAGTCGAGGGTATTTAAGTCGTCGAGATTCAGAGCCTCCAATGCCAATGATCGTCGTTGATGCGGCAGACGGAGTGATCAGGGATTAATGATAATTAGCCGATTAATAGACTTACCTCGATGTTTCCCATAGTTTGGAATGCGGTAAAAGTCAACATGAAACCACAGCTTAATACTATCACGTTGAAGAGACGAGTATCGAAACTCATTTTGAATAATCTTAACTTTAAAGCGCAAGGAAAGGAAAACTTGCAAAATAACAATCTCATCGGTTCAAATCCTCCGTTAACGATTAATATTATATTGTGATACGGAGCTGCGCCGGCAGCACAGAATGCTAGTCAAATGAAATCTGTCAAAGGATTGTTACGGTACCACGTACTGCGCCGCCTGTGAGTACGCACCGACCAGTCTGAAGTTGGCCGCAACTGCATTCGACGCAGCGCACTTTTCTCAACATATTCTATCGACTTGGGGACTAATATATCGAAAGTCGCGGCCTGAAACTCAATTCGTAACTCGGCCCGACGCAAGTACGGGTAATTGCTTTAACACAATGCTAACTTATATCTCAAATTAGAATAAAGTATTTATAATTTCAACAGAAGTATTATAAAATAGAGATATAAATACTTAAGCGGATGTCGATGAGTTTGAATCAAATTCAAACGGTATTTTTTAACTCGGAAAACTCAGTAAGAAAGGAAATTCCAATTCATTGAAACATTGTTTGCTTTGACATTGATTGAAGCAAATATAATTAGATTAACCACAGTCCCAACTTCTGAACCATCGTTTCATCGTAAACGTTGATTCAAGAATATATGGTCAGTCAAGGTTGTAAATTTAGTAACATATTTCAAACCACTGCGATTCAAATTCACAACGCCAGCAGCGCGACTTTCGCGCTATCTTGTGGGATAACTTGAAACCACGGTGATTTGATGTGCGATAGATCGAAGAGAGGGGCATCTCGATAATCCGGAGTGTGAAGTTGGCGGCGAGTGCTGCAAACAAGGCGAACACCACTGGTAACTGCACAGCGAACGTAGAGCGAGCTAGGACAGTAAAATTAATACAAGAGTAGGTATATGCGCGATGCGGAGACGAGTGATAGCTGATAAGAGTTCGAAGGAAAAGTTCGATACGTAGTTTGGGCGAAAAATTAAGCTCCGCGATGGCGAGGCGAGTGGAAATTGAATGAAAAGGAGGGCTCGGGTATCGAGGCCCAATTTACGTGTATATACCGCGGTAAAAGTACTGAAATTTTACGACGATATATAAATAACTTATCGAAGGTGTACAGGCTAGGTTGATCGTGTACCGAACTAGGTAAACTGTGAAGTGAGATCATCGCCGAGCATTATGACGGATCAGTGTCCGTTTACAGTGTCAGACGTATTCTCAATGGTAATTCGTTTCTCGTCTGAACCCGACTTGGATTTTTACATGTGTCCACGTCCAGCGGTGCTCCAGGTTTTGGTTATAAATAGTCATCATCGGTGGGCGGGGAGTGAGTGAAGAAATTTGACAAACAATTGTAGAATAAATAAGAAGAGAAAAGAAACAAGCGGTGGAATAATAAATAATACAGGTGAAGAGAGAAAAAAGAATCTGAGGTGGTGTACACAATCCGAGCGTGCGCGGTGGGCGGTTCGTACCGCGATTTCACTCCGAACTGTCAAACGAAGTACTGAAAATCAGCGACCATGAAGAAACAGTTTTTCAGGGTGAAACAGCTCGCCGATCAAACATTCTCGAGGTAAACACCCGTTAACCATTGTTAATCGGCGTTATTCATCGTTGGACGATAAACCATGACTTACGATGCGTAAACTTGACAGGTTATAAGCTGTACAAAACTTTTACGTTACTGTATTAAAAATAAAAACCGGATCACCTCAATCATTCGAAATAATTTTACATCCCGTTGTTGATCTGCTTGACAATTACGTTCGATGACCTTCGTGGTACCCGCGTTTCACTTTCCTTGAATTTAATATTAAATTACGGTAAAATTGCTGCGAGAATTAAATAGGTTATTGAAATATTCATGTATGCAGCAGTCTTACACTTTTGCATGTTCCTACAGAACTATAGATTGTTGATTGTTTCTTTTTTTCCTTCTTTATCTACTGAAGCTTAGCAGATCCACATTCTTTTTATTTCAATCGATAAATACATATTTATTTTTTATTACTGTATGGATAATATTGAACTGGTGTCGAATTCGATTCAATTGAAGTGTCATAAGCTAATCTATAACAATGATTATCATATCTTCTTCTACGAAGAGATACAATTCCAATTTTGTTACCGAGAGATAAAAGAAGATATAGAAATTTCGCTTGCAATTGTTCTTCAACTTTGGAACAAAAGCTAATGTACTTATGCAAAAATATTCCACTTTGTATGATGATAAGAAATGAATGACAAAGGAACCATGGGATTTGTTGGCCAAATTTAAATTCCGCTATTCTGAAATTAAATTCATGGCTATGAAATTGGCGGAAAGTATCTTATTTTACACACATTGCTTATTCTCGTACCTTAAAAAATCGTAAACTAAGTTTATTTCAGGCTCGCTGTTTGAATATTCATTGAATTTTATTTGAAGTTTAATCAAATCGGATTTGTGCTTGTGCCGTAAAGGAAGTCCATAGCGTTATATCTCAAATGGGAAATCCGATGATGATACAACGCTATGAGTTCTCTTGTTTACAAAGTACAGATCACCAGGTTTTTAATCACTATTTGCTACAGGAATTTCCTGTAATTGATAAAAACAACTGCAAGCTGCTCGCAGAGCAAGTAGGAATTCCTTCACTGAATTCATTAACCATTAACATCGGTATCGTTACACTTTATTGAAATTAATCATTAGCATTTTTAAAGCCTGCAACTTCGTTAGTTATTGCAATCTTGAAAATATCGTCACCCAGTGCTCACCGATAAACCGCTACTTCCGTTAAATGTTAACGGTAAATGTGATTAAAGTCTCACAGACACCACAAAATATATGAGCTGGAAATCTAGGTGAAATATTATAAAATCTGATAATGTGTACAGCGTAAAATGGTAACAACCCTGTTTGAGAAATGACATAATTCTTCCAGAGCTGGAAAGACAGAAGTATTGACCGATGATTTACAAAAGGCAGACAAACATGTGGATCAGATCAGAGCGGCGCTTACAGGACTTAGTAAACGGCTTGGAAATGCTCCGAGTCAAACGCTTGCCCAGGATCCGGCTCAGAAGGAAAAGCGATTGGTAAGATTGGGAAAAAGATTTACTATTTGATTTTTGACTGAGCATGTAAGTAAACTCGTTTATCAATGATTAGTCATGACCAAATTTACAATAGAAATAAAAATTAGGCTTCACTAAATATGCTTATTATACCTTTCTTCAAACAAAGAGGTTGTCTGTGAATCATCATTCTATTTGCAAACATTATCAGGTAAACAAAGTACTAGAAACGCCGTGACATTGAGAATAGTATGTAACTTAGGGTTTCACTTTAAATTTGCGTATTCAGGAAATTTTCGGTTGTATTTACGGATGTGATTTAAAATTGTTTATCAGTAATTGTCCTTGGTCTTCGCAATCACAAAAACGACTACTTTTGTTTGAACCAATTAAACGTATTCATTACTCAGACAGTTTTGCCTATCGTTTACAATGTCTCATTTAATTACATGAAAGAATGTTTTGCTTCAAAGTTATTGTGCTGACCACACATAAGATATTGCAAGTAAATAAGCATGCCAGCTGCAGAAAATGTGTTTCAAGGAATTTATTACATAATTAATGTTGTTGTACAGTATGAAAGCTTTACACATACATTCATTCTAGCTTTAATTCTTTCTAAGGATATTTCAATTCTGTTAATATTTTTTTTAATTCTCTCTTCAATGTTCAGTGTTATCAACCCTTATACCTTGACTCAGTGTCTTTAAAATGCATTTTAGATAGCAGTTGCTTTGTTTTCTCAGAAATACTGCATTATATATAATGAGGAAGAGAGTCCGCAAGACAGCCATGCAAATAATATGTGTCCTATGACTAATTTGTTTTGCCGCATGATTGAAATACATTTTTCCCAATTATCTTGACTCAAGTACATGAATGTTGTTCAATCAAATTGTAAAAAGTAATTTGCTTTTTTTTTTTTCACCTAAATGCAATGAATTACTTTATAGAAAAAATGCCCAGAATACGTTCTTGGGCAAATGATGATAGAAAACGGATCGGATGATACTCTTCTCGGATCTACGTTATTGGAATGCGGGAAGGCGCAGATTGCACTAGCTCATGAAGCTGTGGATCACGAATCCAAAGTCGATCAATACGTAGCAACACCTTTACAACAGATTTTGGAAACAGATGTACCAAATATATTGAAACATAAACGAAATTTAGCTAGACTGACTTTAGATATGGACAGTGCAAGAACTCGCCATCAACAGGCGACCAAACACAGCGTAGGAAGTAAGTAACTTTCCCAAATAATTATGTAAATACTGTCAAGTTTCGGTTGTGTCACTGAGTGCCTACAATGATTTTATTTCCAACTCCTTCAGGCACTGGAGCAACAAAAGCTGACAGCTTAAGAGAAGAATTGGAAGAAGCTGAAGGGAAGGTGGAACAATGTCGCGATCAATTAGCGGCTGAAATGTTTCAGTTAATGTCACGGGAAACAGATTTAGCCCAAACCATTATTCAGTACGTAAAATTACAGAGAGCGTATCACGAGAGTGCCTTACATTGCCTGGAGGATATGATTCCTCAAGTGGAGAGCTACATAAGTAAATTATTACTACTAACTTTTGTCATCACTGAAATCTATGTTACAAATTTTTTATTTTCGCAGTCAACTACAGAATAAGTTACAGTGATTGAGAATATATTTATCAATACTTCTTTTCTGAGATACTAAGAATGACTTTGATCATTTGCACAGATGACAATGAAACGAAGCCGGTATACGGCTACCCGCTGGAAGAGCATTTGCGTGTGACAAATAGAAAAATAGCCCTACCTATTCAATTGTGCGTGTCCGCACTTTTAAGACTCGGTATGGAAGAAGAAGGCCTTTTTCGGATAGCCGGCGGTGCTTCTAAACTAAGAAGAATAAAACTGAGCTTTGACGCGTGTTGTCTGAGTTTGCCTACGGTCCTGGAATATCGGGATCCTCATGTGGTTGCTGGAGCTCTTAAATCATACCTACGAGAACTACCCGAACCTTTGCTCACCTATAAGTGAGTATATGCTTCAATATGAATGTCAATTGGTCAATGACTAGGTGGTCTAAAAATAGATTTTGTATCCACAAGCTCAGCGATCCATTAAGTGGCTTGTAGATTTTTCCGAAACTTTCATAAGATTCCAAAACATTATGTATTCTAACGTTTTATTCCAAGTCTTGGTGCTACTGTGATTTTTTACAAGTTTGAAAATATGTAATATGCAAACAGAGATGTGAATTTTTATATAGAATTTTGGAAAAAAAGTGCACACGTTTTTTGCGTGTGGAAAATCTTTACTTAAGTTTCTATAGAGAGAAGAGACACTGGCTTCTGACTATGTAATATACAATGGGACCTTTATTGGGCTTGTTGGCTACGTTGAACATTCAATTGGTTTGACCTCAGCAATGACTTCCACTGATTTAACTGCCAGCATTAGCCACGTATATTTGATGAAATAAACATGCAATAAAATCCAACATTTGCATACGCATCGTTTAATTCTATTATTCAAATTACTTAACTTATGTAGACAGAACCTTTAAACAGTTTAAAATGATACACGTATATCAACGTACTTGATTGTGCTGTTTTATTTCAAAGGAAATGATATATTTTTAATGCTTGTATTCTTGATCATCCAAAATTATAGTAATAAATATTCCATCAGATTATATCCTGAATGGATGGCAGCTGCTAAAGTTTCCCAAAATGATGCAAGACTGCGTGCTCTCTGGGAGGTCCTGTACAAGCTACCTCCAGCAAATTTTGAAAATTTGAGGTTCCTAATGAAGTTCTTATCTGTGCTTACTAAAAATCAGGATATCAACAAAATGACACCACAGAATATAGCCATTGTTATTGCTCCGAATTTAATTTGGAGCCCACAAGAAGATGGTAATACCATGGTGTAAGTAGATATTTTCAATCTATATTCGCCATGTCACAACATAGTAATAAATTTCAGCATGCCGACAAACTTGAACGCAATTGATTTACATATTTCCTTGTTTATTCCAATTTTAGAATGAACATGAGCACAGCGAACAACTCTAGTCTGATAGTAGATCAATTGGTAACATATTCCGACTGGTTCTTCCCTGGAGATATAGATTTTGATCGTGATTTAGACGTAAGTTTTCTTAATGGTTCGGAGACACAGGGTGTAGGGATGAGACGAGCAATTTCGAATAGCAGTCTCAGCGATCACGGCGGCAGTCCTCCACAAGGGAGTCCGAAACCTGCAACTCGTAGAAAAAATAAACCTGCTCCAACACCACCCAGCAGCACCCCTGATAAGCATGATAAACGATTTGATGAAAAATTACCAGCCACACCAGATAAACCACCAAGACCAATAGTAACTGCTACATTAAACAGGGCGACGTACAAGTCACACAAGCATGATAATGTGGACACTGCGCCTATTAATCATGATAACAAGTCTGAAAAAGTCGATAGGAATCTAGAAATTGATGTAAAACCTTTAGGATTTGAAATCATTAATAAAACAGATTTAGTTAAGGCTGATATCCAAGTTCAAGAGAAACAACCAGAACCTAAGTCACCTCCGAGTGATGTGACAAAGAACAACGAAAGTAAAATTGAGCATGGGAAACAAGATACCAAACATCCTCCTCCCATCGGATTTGAAGCTCTGCATCAAAAGGATATCGAAAACAGTCAAAGTCGATTAATTTCGGATCTGGAACATACAGAAAGTATTACAAACAAGCATAAGCCTGTCCCTGCTGAAAAACCTTCACCTTCGACTCTCGAAAGGCGAAGAGTACCTGTTGCTGCTCCAAGGTCTTTATCGACTATTATCCATCCATCTTCAGGTTGGTAAACTGAGCTAGTTTTTCGAGTTAAACTTAACTTAGGATTGAATTTCCATAGAAATGTTGTTTACTTGCATCAACAATCACTGGCTACTTGTAACACTTGATTCATGAGGTGTTCTGATATTTTTGATATTAAGAATTTGACCTTCACTACTCTATTCTTCAATGCTAACAGATGATATCGTGGAGTTACGGAGAAAATCGGTAGACAACAATATAACGTCTATAAGTGTGAGCAGCGTCGAGAGAAGTGGTAAACCAGCTATTCCAGAACGTCCTGCTGGCCTAGTGCGACCGTCTAGTCTTATTAGACCTGCGCATCGTCAGAGCAATGAAAATCTGGATGTAGAGTCAGGAGTAAGTAAATATTGAGTAAAATATTGCAAGAATTGTTGAGCTTAGAATTTTGATTTGAATCGTAGTTTCTAACTCTATTCTGGTTTCTATCCATTTATAGAGATAATAGTTGTAGACCAATTTCGGGTTTCGTCCTTCTCTTTCTTTCCTTTTTATTTGTTGATTGTTGCACGTTCTTATTCTGGTTACAATGTATAAGTACCTCAAATGCAACCCTGGATTGTGTGTGATTCTATTATTCAGTATAACTCATTCCAGAGATATGTGTATTGGCTTGTAATTTATAACCGAATCAAAGATATTTACATAAATATTTTTATTTTTTAGTATGCTAAACCTTAGGCGGATAGAAGTATGTTATAATCGTGCTTCTTACAATTTTGATGAAAATAGCTTATATATATTAAATACTAAATATTTCAATACTTTTTAAATAGCAAAGTAACATGAAATTAGAAATATTCTATTATAATATTAATAAGCAGAATTGTTCTGTAACGATATAAATAAAACATGAAATATTCGCTTCAGCAAGAATTATTAATCATTTTATTCATCACTTATAAGTTACACATGATCAATTGGACAATTGGATACTATTATCCAATACTTGTGAGTCATGTTAATTTCAATTCAATTCTGCTGTAAGTGTTTGAAAACTTGTATCGCATAGATCTAACTTTATACATTCTAGCAGTTATGAAAATACCCTAAACTTTGTTGTAGATAATTCTTATCTTAATCGACGTGAGATAAGCAAGCCTGATAAAGGTAAAAATAAAGAAGCAACTCTATTGGTGAATGCAAACGAAGGCTGCCAAATATTTATGTGTTTCACGAAATTCATCAGACTCCTGTGGAATGTTTTTGAAGGAACTAAGATCATATCATTAATATGGTTACTGGTCTTGGAAAGTGACTGTCCTGTTTGAATTAAGTTTAATACTTTACTGACTGCATGGTTTTTCCTCTGCCTGGTTTCTTCAAACTTATCCATAATTAATCATAGTTTAGTTACGCAAAGTAGATTATAATATGGTAGTTAATTTCTGTTGGAATATTAAGTAGCAGCGGAAAAAAAAGTTGTACTTTTCAATTCAGTGTCCAGGAAAGTAAATTGTTCATTATCTGGTAATTATGATATCTAAAATGGTAATATTTTGTTTTGAGTATGGTAGAGCAGCGCTGTAAATATACTGTAAATATATATTTAGCTGCTCTTAGTGTATGTATCGGAGCAACGATAATCAATAATGTTGACTAAATGATTTTTTTCTCAATTTGTGCAGCCTTTGACATTGGAACGCACGCACATGTATTCGGTGGATAAGCAACAGGTTAGTATAATCCAAGTACGCGGGAACTTTGTAGGCGCGAACAATTCAGGTGACCACACATCCGGTTCCGGCCCAAATCTTCAGAGAAGTCCCAGCGTCGGAAGTAGGCCAGCATCGATGTCGTTGCCTGGTGAAAATAGACCTGAGAAACCGCCAAGGCCCGATATGCCAGAGCAGATAAGATCTCACAGCAGGACGAGATCGGAGGGAAACATAATTGATGTCCAAACACAAACGGAAACAGTTATTGTTCCTAAAACACCCCAGCACCCGCCTCCACCATCGCCCAGATTTCTCCAACGACCTCCAAGGCCACAACCACCGCCGCCCCCACCTCCAACAGTCAGGGCCAAGTCTGAGCATGAAAGTACCAATCTCTAGGTGAGAAGTTCATTTCTGTTACTTATCAGCGATTTCTGTTTGCTGTTACCTAGTAGCTATGATTTGATATAAATGTTTAAAAAATTTCAAATGATGCCAGAAGCGAGTTTTGTGCTATTTGGAGTAAAAACCTTTGTTGCTCATTAAATTTGTACAAATCTATCTATGCCGCAACTAAATAGTGATTGTGTAGTCTTTTGAAGATCCAGTCTTTTTGAATTATTATAATAAACTTTATGAAAGGCACGCTAGAAGCATAAGAATATTTTTTCACAGGTAAATTTGTGTGAGCTTAGATATTTTCAAAATTTTTAAAACCGAAATTCAAGTAGGTTTGAGTTGGTAAAACAATTCGCTTCAAATTAATTAATACATCTTACAGAGGGTCACAGTTTAATCTGATCGAGCTTATCAAAACGTGACACTCAGCCTGAAACTCATGTCTTTTGTTTAAAATACTTTACTTCGCACAAAGATCAGTATGCTTATACAATTAAAATACATCATTTTTATTTCATTTTTTTTTTGTTTTTTTTTTTTTTTTATTTTCAATTCTCGCTATGGACCAAGCGAAAATTTAGCAAAAAAGTTTTTTTTTTTCGTGTTTCTCTTCGATGTATGTTAATGACATTTGATAATCACATACCTAGTGAAGTTTTAAAAAGTAATTTTAAGGTTGCTTTATCTGATCATATTTCATTAATTTTTTTACATTGCTCTTTTTACACTAAATATACTACAGGGAGTAAAGAATGACAATTATCAGGTGCTAGAAAACTATATTCTTTTTGATCCCTAAAAGTGGTTCAATTACTCAATGATAATACTTACCAATGCATGAAATGTGATTTAGGCACAATATTTCTAACAAGTGACAACAAATGAATTAAAATTGATTTTCTTGGAACTTGTTATACTTGTGTTAGGCATAAAGTAATCACGTATCATTTGATTCGAGTTTATCTGAAACAGTTTCCTGAACTATTTGATGTTTTTTAGCGAAGACATTACGAATATTGTATAGTTAACATAAGATACCGCACGTATACGTGTTGAAACAGTATTGAAAACTTATATCCAATAGTATGAAATATGTATTGAGGATCATTAATTTTTCACTATAATAATTGGATTTTTGCCGAAAATTATATCGAGTTGATTAACATGGACTGTTATTTTGCATTTTATCAAATCATCTTCCTACTAGACGAATTCGTCGATTCATGTTTTGTTGGATAGTTTCAATGTAGGTAGGATAGAAATAGTAATCTACTCTGAAATCACACTAAGAATCCAACATGTGATAGAATTACTGTGGAAATTTAATTTTAAATCTATATCAAGGGACGTATATCGATACAATAGTTATATATTAAATGAACGAGTGCTAAGCATGAATAATAATTTTTATTGTCAGTTAGCAATGAACTGATTGAGGTTTAACGATAAAACGTACGAGTCAAAGGTTTTGATGATATATCATGAAGCAATGTGTACCTAATTCAGAACTAGTTGCACCTTCAAATTGATGCATTTATATAAAACAGTGAATAATATCCACTGGTCATAAATTGTTTTATACATACATACATACGTTATATTATACTATTGCATTAACTGCCTAATTGTACTTTTTAACATGGGCATCAATTAGGCAAATCTACATGGTAATGAAATTATTTCTAGTTATGTGTTATTAAATTTTTTAAAATAATATATTTTAAAGGTCTTACTATGATATAATCGTAATAAAATGACATAATTTTAGTGATTAATTTACAATCTTATATTGCTAATCGCTTAGGGCACTTTGTTTACAATAACGGCTTATTGACTGATTGAGTATGTCCTGTGGTTGTCTTCTGTCAGTAAAATTGAATTTAGTTTCATTAGATAATTACTTTTATTTCATAAGTATTAAACTAATTGGTTTCAATGAAAATTATTTGCTATAATTTATATAATATTGTTGAACTATTAAGAATATAGGATCAGCGTGCAATTTTAAAAGTCGATTCGTATTACTGATGTATAAAATTCTGTACTCTATTTATAATCATTTAAAAATGATTAAAAACGAAATTCGCGATTCATAAAAAGATTGTACAAGTCGCCGTAGTTGTGTGACTAAGAGAGTGGAGATGAAGCAAGGTCACAAAATTGTACTGTTTGATCAAGTATCCTTTTACCAGGGAACACAGGACGTTGATAATATAATATCGTACCTCTTCTATTTTAATCGGTAATAATAATATGTGCTGATCGGTTGTTTTCTGTTTTACAAGTATGGGATAAATACCGATGGAACAAGTATCATGCCTAAAGAAAGCTTCGGCTGTGAGTATTTTGGAGCATAAAAGGGTTTATTTGTACATAAATAAAGCATATCTCTACTCAAAATTCTAAAATTTGTTCAGCGGCATAATATCATTTTTAAGAACTTGCCTGCCATTTCCTGCAACCGCTTTTCACTAACTCAAACTTATCTCAATGTTTCCTGAGCGAAAATTTAAGATTTCAACTTATGTAAAGGCTTGAATAACAGAATCCATCAATTTCACATTATGATTTATTAACACAATGGATACAGACATAAAGTACAGAAAAGTTTACTACTTCAGTGTCAAAGCAAGGCCGCTATTTGTTCATCCGCTACATCTTTCGGGGTCATACCATCGTTGTCCTTTACACACTGAGCCCCAACAGACAAGAGGTATTTTACTACTTCTGCATGACCGCAGGAAGCTGCGTAATGCAGGGCAGTTTGTCCCTCGTTATCTCGAGCGTTTACTTCGGCTCCGTTCTCGACAAGACATTTTATAGTCGGCATGTAGCCTCGATCAGATGCCCAGTGTATCGGTAACATTCCAGAGTCATCAGAAACGTTTATAGATTTCCGGTCTCTGGCTATTATATCTCTAACCTTTTCTTCATCTCCGTCTTTAACCCAATCTAACAAAGTCTTGTCTATATCTCGAAGCTCTACATCTGTGTTGGGTAAACGACTAACTGTGACCCAAGCCTGGGATCCTAATCTAGCGTCTTTCTCCCACGTAGGATCTAACTTACCTACTGCTCGTATGTAACTTCCCATAGCAACTTCCTTGCCCATGTCACCCAGTGCTTTCCACGCCTCCCATTTATGTTTAGCTTGGGTTTGATACCAACTCGGTCGGGGTGTGTCGCATGGTCCTACAGTAGCTTGTTTATACAGACCATAAAAGCCTAAAAGCTGTCCGGAATCTAATTGTGACGCTAAAGATTGAAGGTGATCCGCAGCCCTATCGAATGTTTTGTCAAGCTGAGATATATCGGCGGACTCACTGTTAGCCATAATTGTTGTTTTTTTTTTATCAAGTTGAGCTTATCTCTAGTATACCTAATTTGATGGGGATAAAAATGCAATTCACTGTTGGGGCTGATTGGTAGTATGGGGGTCTGAAAGGTATATCGGGTTTCCTTCTAGAAAGTGATGTGTCTTTTTGACTGCAACGTTCAGTTCTTTTGGACTACTAAACGTAACAAAGCCATAGCCTTTGCTCATTCCAGTCGTTCTGTCAAAAACAACATACGCGTTGGAGACAAAGCCAAACTGTGAAAAGTATTCTTTCAACTGCCTATGTGCTACAGTCCAGGGCAAGTTGCTTACGAACAATTTATGAGTTGACTCTGCAACTTTGGCTGCCATGACACGGTCTCTCAATAATTGTTTTATTCTACGAAGCTCGCCTGATGTCGAGTAAATGAATTGTATGATCTTGCATCAACTCCTGTATATTTATGCCAGAGTTAGCGCCGAGCCCAGCAAGAGGAATATGTGTACAGGTCAACCCCCACTTATTGAGTAAGTGTTCAATGGACCAGTCAGCACTACGCTCTTGATATGTGCACAAGAATCTTGCGTTTGAGTTTCTCTCTAATAGAAAGGCGACAGTTACAACGATGTCTTCGAAGACAGTTGGTTCGTAAAAGCAATCTGATCCCAGGATCAAGTCTAGAGGACCGATTGAAAATAATCCAGACAAGAAGAGGCCCCAAGTTACTCCAACTACTTTGACTTGCGACAAAACACCGTTCAGCTCACAACTACGCTTTATGTGCTGCAAACTCTTCGGTAGACTTGCAGAATCGCTGAGTGTTACCAGAGCGCCACACTTGCTCGCCACTATTCCAGGAAGCGCTGTACCAGAACCAAGCTCCAACACTCTCTTCCCAACCAAATCTCCACGGTGTTCCCACAAAAACCACGCCAGAACCGGAGCTGACGGCCAAGTGTAGAAGCTGTAGCTTGCCTGCAGGAGCTAAATTTTAAGAAAAAAATACAAGTTGTTTGTGAAATTTTTGATCAGATCGACATTGTATTATCTTAATTTTAAGATACTAATTGTAAGTTAATTTAACAGAAGGTACGAATCATATTGTTTTGTTTCTACTAGGTTTACGTATGACTGTAGTTGAGAAGTATCTGTTACAAGAGAAGTTTTGCGAGAGAGAAAAATTCTGCTTTAGTAACAACATGAGTATCTGAACAATTTTAATTTTAAGACAAACGTAAACCAAAAAAAACGTACAATTACATAAAATAATGATTGAAGTCAGACTGTGCTGATTAACGTTGAACTCTAAAATATTTCAGTTGTCTTGCCGGAAAAAAGTTTCTGATTAGTTTCTATGTGACTGTCATCGTCTCTCGTTGATCACGTATTAAACAAAAAAAAAAAAAAAGTTTCCTGTTGGGTAAATCTTTGTTCAGAATATGACCTCCTAGTAGAATTGAGGTTATGTTCATGTTATGGATGTTTAGCCGTTGCTGACTAACGACGGACGTATGTAGATGGTAAATAGATAATTCGAAATATGATACGCTTTGAAAATACGACAGTGAATGTGAAAAAAGGATTGTTGGGGTGAAAATGTGAAATTTTTGATGAGCTCACCAAAACGCGTAATACCGGTAGCAGTTTGTTGGAACATAAAATGGGCGATTTACCGAGATGGTAAATGATGAAAGTCGTATTGCTCACCTCGGGTATGTAAATCTCAAGTGATTCGTCGTCCTGATCAAGTTCCAGGTTCCGTCGAGATGTGAAAAAGAATTTTTTCACTTGCTCGGAGGCGACCCCATCGGACATTGGGCCTTGCGCGGAAGGACTTGAGTGAAACCAAAAACTTTCTTCTAATCCCGGCATAACTATCGATGTAATGAGGTGTATTAAATATTCTTTGTATTTATCATAATTACTTAATCACACGACGATCTTCTGCTTGGAAATATTTCAACACCGCGATCAGTTATGTTCTGATAAAAAATTAGCTTTTATGTTGTTGCTCGTATTGTTCGTGGTTTCGTCATGCGCAAATCTGAGTTTAAAAAAGGGTTCTTGATTAAAAATGGAGGAGGTTGGCGCAGAGAAATGTCTGTCAAGGAGACGTTCCGTCACCGTTAAACCATTTCGTGCTAAGGACGAGCGTGTCGCGACTTTGAAGAAGGTACAGTTCACCCGAAATCAACATCAACAATCAATTGTCACATCTCCAATTCCCCTAATTTCGCAACGTGCCTCGGGTCAATCGGGCTAATCTTACTTTTCACTTTTTATTATAGCTTATTTCTTATCGTAAACAAATATTGGTGTGTATACTCGGCTCTTGACTAACCCTTGTTTATTTTCAGGTCGCCTCTATACTGCAGAAGTCGGAAACTGATCGGACTCACGAGGAAAAGGACATTTTACTATCCTGTGGAGATGTCGTCAAAGAGGTTAACCTCAGGTATGTATACATACCTGCATGGCCATCTTGTAATACGACAATTATCTCGTATTTTGACAATCATCTACCGAATTCCCGTCGAGTGTCATCTTCCTTTACATCAGTTTTAGCGTAGTTTGATTCTCGCTTGTTTCATACGCACAATTCTTATTCACTTAATTCAAATCTGTGACGAAAAACACAAAGCATATCTTTTCAGGGACCATGGAATATTATCAGTACCAAGCTACTCGTATCATGTATTGAAATTATTCTTTTCTACCTTGACAACAATGAAAATTTTTTTCTTGCAATTCAATGACAACAAAACATCCTGTTCTAGATTCCTTATGACTATTGTGCAGCCTGGAATAAAGTTCTTAAATATCGAGAATATTGACGTGGCTGCTACTTTTTTGATGTTACTTAATTGTATGAAAGCTTATAGCATGCTGAATTTATACTAAAACAGGCAAGAAAAGAGGGACAGAGTAAAGGCGAGATTAGAAGAAGTGGAAGATGCTCCAGAAATATTGGAAGAAAAATGTATGCGGCTTGCAGCAGCACTTAGTCGAGCTACCTCGCTTGCGGTTTACACAGGAGCTGGCATCAGCACGGCTGCCTCCATTCCAGATTACAGAGGAACCAATGGTGTTTGGACAAGATTACAACAAGGAAAAGACATTGGGTAAGTTGAATGAAATTTATGAAAAAGCACAGTGCACGGAATTTCATGATTTTGCTCTGATTTATTCATGTAAATGAAAAAGTTGTTTACTTTATACATTATTTTTTCTTTTAAATTATAATAAATGAGCATTTTCCATGGAAACGTGTAGTTGAAATGAGAACATAGTCATTTCCATGTTGTTTTACAAACTTCGAAGTTATTTAGACTATCATTAAGACATTTTTAACTCAGAAGTAAATCATTTATTTCTATACAGAAATCATGATCTCAGTCAGGCGGAACCCACCATAACGCATATGGCTCTTTATGCTCTCTACAAGGCACGAGTATTGAAACATATCGTATCCCAAAACTGTGATGGATTGCATTTGCGGAGTGGTATTCCTCGCACGCTATTATCAGAGGTTCACGGAGACATGTATATTGAGGTTTGTAGAACGTGTAAGCCAAACCGAGAGTACTGGAGGCTTTTCGACGTAACTGAAAAAACTGCGAGGTATTCTCATGGGACAGGTAGAACATGCCACAAGTGTAATTCTATCTTACAAGATTCAATAGTGCATTTTGGCGAGCGGGGTAACTTGTCGTGGCCTATAAATTGGAACGGAGCAAGCAGAGCAGCGAAACAAGCCGATATTATTTTATGTTTGGGCTCGAGTTTGAAGGTCCTGAAGAAGTACCCATGGCTTTGGCAGATGGACAGACCAGTGAACAAGCGACCTGCCTTGTATATTGTCAATCTTCAATGGACGCCCAAGGACGAAAATGCGGTCTTGAAAATAAATGGAAGGTGTGACGAAGTAATGAAGAGAGTAATGACCCACTTGGGGCTCGAAATAGCACAGTATAACAGAGCCAAAGACCCAATCTTTCACCACGCTATAAGACTTCAAGCGATCGAACAATCGACAACGTCACAGCCATGCCTCGAGGAACCTGCATCCTTAGTCGAAAGCGATTCGAAAAACTGTATTGACGTTAATCAAAAATCGGTAAAAGAGGAAGACGGAGACGATGAAACTATGCCAAAAACTGAAGAAGACTGCAATTCACAAATCACTACATCAGAGCCGATGACGGCTTATCCCGCCCCATACTTCACAGCCCTACCATTTCTTTCCATGGGCTTGCCTTTCCCTCCTATGTACATGTATCCACATTTAACGCCGTTTTTTTACTACCCATTTATTCAAGTACCGCCACTCATGATCGAATCACCAAAACCAAAACCTGCCTGTTCGTTTTGTATGGAAAACGAGGGGTCCTTAACTTGCCTATTTTATCCACGAGACGGGGACGATCCTGTCTCTACGGACCTCTCAGCGACTGATAATACAGAGTCTGAAATTGATTCCAATCCAGAACCAATTCAGGAAAACGAATCTTTAGTATTAGACCCCACAACGCCGATAATACAATCGGCTAAAAACCCCGGCTGGTTTGGCAAGGGATATCGCAAAGGTATGAGAAAAAAACGGTAGCATCTGCTGTTGCCATATAAAAAGTGTACGTGTCGTGCGAGTATGGATATTGTTCCTGTGTTACGTCGACTTGATATATGCTGTGAAAGAAAAATTAATAAATTAAAAAGTATGACGCAAGAATTATTAAATTACACATTACGACAAGCAAAGAACAAAGGGTTGAGTAATAAAACGATGTAATATTTCGATTCAGTTGCACCCACATAACGTTTTACGTTCACCCAGGTCAAAATAGTGTTATTCAACGAGGAAACCCATGAGAAAAACCAAAATATTCTTATTCATTTCTTGCTGCAATATTTCTATCTTAAAAAATAGGACTGAAATTAGCTACGTAAACATAATGAAACATCAGGGAAAAAATCATTATTGCACAATTTCAGAATAACTTTCAAGGAGTCGGCTTTTCAAAATAAGAGTATGTTTTGTTTATCATGGTTTACTAAATTTCAAACATTCCTAAAGGTGCAAAGAAACGATTTTTCCCGAACATGCATCATTACAGTAACGTTCCTAACTTCATCCTCATCTTAAAAATGCTAATTCAGGTGTGATGATTAAATTATAAAATTAAAAATTTTTTTTCGTACTTTTTTTTCTTTACAATCATAACGCCACTGGCACTATCAGAGTGAATTCTGCTTCCAATTATAATACTTGCTACGTTAGATAAGTTTGTAGATATGTTAGTTGAACGATAATGATGAAATAGTTATTCTTATCCACTACCATAGTCCATAACATGTACTCAATAACCACTAATGAGCCTTTTTAGGTTCGATAAATATTTTCTGGCTTAGCATTTTAGCATTCTGCAATGTCTGTTCAATGGCTACCTCAGTTTAAAGATTCACATCTTCCTTTGTTTCTTCATATATAGTGAATTAAGCAATAAAGGTAAATTTGAGAAGTGTTCAATTGCTCCTGTGCGTGTTGAATAAAATTCACACTATCTACGGATGATAAATGTTTAATCAATAGCTTCCTACATATGATATATTAATTGAATCAGTGTGGTGAATTCACATACTCAATAACTGTTTATGATTAAAATTGAACAAACCTATAACCGACTGGTACGCCATAGCTCGTTTTTTTATTTCCGTGTTGCATTTGTATAGTATAACTTCTTGCATTATGCTTTTCTGTTAAAGTGACTATATATTACTATTATTGTAACTATTATTGTGACTCTAGCTTTAGCGTTATTTTATACTTATAAGTATTATCATTTATTATTTATTCAGACTAGCTCTGTTTCAAGAGTTTAAAAATATTAAAAAGTGGAAGAGAGAGAAGAGAAAAGATATTATTGTGAAGCAATAATCCGACTGTGAAATTAAACACACTCCTTGGGAATTATTATGCAATTATTCGAGCTGTTCCAATAACATAATACCAACTGATTAGAATCAATCCAATTGACAATTGGAACGTTCGAATCACGTTACTATATGGAATCATATTACAATCTCGTACGACATTTTCTTACTTCCTGTTTTTTTTTTTTCCCCAATTTAATCATTTTTATTCTTTTTTTTCTCAACCTAGAGCTTGACGTTTTACCATTCTTTTTTATTATCGCTTGTTCCGTACGTTGTGGTTACAGGAAACGCTGTCGGCAACCAGTTTGTAATATTGAATCTTTGGTATCAATAAAACCTGCTTATAACGTGCGTTTGTCCTCTGTAATGCTTTGTCATTTCTAACAATAAAGTCCTGCAAATCACAGCAGTGACCTACATTCTAGAATAATCTGTATACAAGGAGGATTAAGTTGTCTAGCTATAGATGCAACGATTTCCTGCCGACATTCTTGGACCCTATTTCGGAGTTAAAAAGTACTTTTTTTCCATCAATTTTTTTTCTTGGCAGACATCACAGAGGAAAGTAAAACGTGTTCAGAATCATTCAAATTGATTACCTGCAACTTATGTACGTATCGCTCGACCGATTCTCATCTGAATATGGTGTTTTAGAAAAAGAAACTGGTTTTTCGATTAAATGTTATTGGGACGATGCCAAAGGTGGAATGGAGAACTAGTAATATAATCTAAAATTCAACTAACGAACGACGCGAACGATGCCATGGCCAGTATAAATCCTGCTGCTATTTAATACACCCTATTGCACAGAATGCCATAAAAGGCCAATGACCTTTTAAGAAACCACTTATGCATGGCATAACTAAAAAATAAAAAAAAAAAATGTAAGTCGAAGGAAACTACCCGTTACATTTCGCGTAAAATGCCACTGTGCGGCATCCGCGATTCAACTGTCATTCTTCTTGATCTTGGAGGGGAAAGAATAGTATATTATTTCTCAAGGGAATAAAGTCGAAGATTATTCCCGCGAGTGGGTTAACTATGATCAAATTCTCTAAGTACTAATTTTTTCTCATAGATGAGGGAAAAAAAGAAAGAGGGAATAATATGCCACTTTCGTCCCGCTTTTCACGTAAAAGTGAACATCATATGTTTGAGTCGAGAATAAATAATGATAGATCATCTTCACCGCAGTTTGACCTATGAAAAATGCAGTTACAACGTAACTTGCGAGAGAAAATAATACGTCGTCCAGCAATCCCAGGTTCAGTAATTTCAGAGAGTTATTCGTGAAGTTATGGTATTTTCGAACGAAGCCTGCCCGCGCGTATTGTGAGCTATTGAAATAACTTACAGTGAACTCACTGCAGCATCAATAAAACAGTGGAGGAAGAATAGGACGATAGATTCGTATAGGAGGAAGCAAAGAAGAAGTTTTATGCGGTATAAAGAAGAAGCGGGGAGCGACGGGATCGATTGGTCGGCTCATATACGCAGCCCAGCCAAGAAGAGGGCAATTCGTTCCAGGCTCTTTGTCACTTGACGTCAGATCCACAACCTTTACGATAACAGCTGTAATCCGAAGTTTTGGAACGGTTCGGCGCATACGTACGATGCCGATCCGCGAGTCGCGGACTAGACTGGCAGCCCCGAGGAGCAATCGATATCGTAACGGGGGGTGGAGGTGGAGGGGCGACGACGCCGTCGGCGTCGACGTCGACGACACTCGTGCTAAGAGCCGCACCGTCCTGGCGCTACACGCGTCGGCCGAGTGCCGGGGCCGTATACCAGGAGCTGCTGAAAGTATAGTACCAGAGACTAATCGTAAAGAGGATATTGTAAAATCCGTCGGGAAGAGACCAGGTTGGGTCTCTCGCGACAGCTACTGCGGTTGTGCAGGCGTAAGTTCGTTAATCGGGATCGGCCTACGGTCTGCCTATACTCCAGGTGTAAACACAGACGATATAGCGACGCTGCACTCCGTACACCGATGTGATTATACCTATGTATAATCTATAATCGACGCGGTCGGAGGAAATAAGAAGCCGAAAGTAAACTCTCTCAAGACCTAAAAGTTAAAATCGGAACGTCTCGAGTGCGGGAGAGGCGCGTCAAGTACGTCTGGTGGAAGTCTGCCGAACGGACGGACGACTCGAATCGCTCGAGACGACGCCTCGCGTCCTGAAACGGCGACGATACGCCCGCCGACTGCAGGCAGCAGGCCGAAGGGCCAGATGACCCTAGCGGTATCGGCTGAGAGGAGCAGTACTCTTCGGGACGGACTTATAAATAGTGGTGAGTCCAGAGCGTAGTTGACTGACTGACAATGAGTCGTGCAGGAAGCGAGCGTGCGGATGGATGGATGGATGCGAGGGTGGAAGAGAGGGATGCCGAGAAGACCAACACGGCTGGAAAACTCGCGGGTCTGTTGCCATGGCGACCCCCCTGCGATCACCCTGCTTCAACACCGGTTCTCTGCAATCCTCTACTTGACTCTATAGCCTGCGTACCACTACCAACACTCTCTCGCGCCGCGGGTCGCTGCTACCTATACCCATCGTTTCGCAGTAGGGAAACCCGTTCCGAGGATTTCGTATACCCGGAACGGGAGGTGCCGTTTCGACACTAATTACGCCAACGCCTCCGCGTCGTTGCACTACTTCTTCAACTCTCTAGACTATGGATGGAAGAGCGTATAAACGTCAAACTGCACCGATCATCCCGCGTAGTCTGACAAATCACCGAAATTCATGAACTACGTTTGTGTCGTTGTTTATTTGTACCGACGATTAATCCTTCGAGCATTTGTAATGTGCATATGCACGTATATAATTTTCCGTCGTAAAATTCGGTTCTTTGCGATGAAAAAACGCAGATTTTACTTTACTTGGCGGAAAATATATTCATAAAAATTCTATCCATGTCTTATATCCGAAAAGGGTAATTAAAAAATCACTGTTACATTTCCATGGAGACTTAGTATAGAGGAGACATGCGTTACGGTGTAACGATGTACTCGAGAAGAGCCTATGGAAACCGTACAGGATTGTCGATTGAAATTGAAATTTCTTCAGATATATGGCGGAATTTTTGGTCTCGGTATAACTGGACACCCTGTGCATCGCTCAGAGTATACGACGAACGTATTCGGTCGCTGATGTGTTGGAAGCACAGCACGCGCGGGCTGACGGATTTTTGAAAGAATCGGAGTCGAGGCATGAAAAGAAACAAATCTCGGTTCCCTCTCGTCTGAGAGAGTGAGAGTAGTAGCGTAGCATTTGCAACCCGATATTCGAACGAAACCATTGAAATGCGTATGCCCATAAACCATTTATACTCTCAAAACTGAGAAACGTCGCCTAATCCGTTCCGTGGTGCCGCATGTTTTTCCTTTTGCTCTCCGCGTCTATACTCTCTCCTTTTCTTTTTCGTTTTCTCGTTCTCGTTCTCTCCTCCCCTTTGTATTTACTGAAATGTGCACGCATTCAATTTCTACCCAACTGCATTATACACGCTCCTACTTTGTTCACACAACATACGGATATTGTTGCGTGCACGCGTTTTCTGAAAATCGTCTATTGCAAGATGTAGGTACGCGGAACGGGGGAAAATCTCTTGAACCCGTCCTCCGCGTTCCAAAGATCGTTTCAGAACGGATATATACGGCATACAGACGACGTGCAATTGCAGCTTTAACCTCGCCTTGTTGTTTTTATTCCACTGCAGTTTGCTGTGCCCGCTGTACTTTCTCCTCAACCGTACAACTACAGTATACGTATGTATTCATTTTACGATTCGGTGCAGCGATTGGCACGGCAAACTGTACCGCTGTAGTTATTATACCGCGTACAAAAGTAACCTCCCGTCATTTCTTTTACATTAATTGTCCATTACCCTGACCAGTCGTGCCAGTTTCTACGCCAATGGGGCGCGGGCGCGCGTTTCAGAATCGCTCTATTTTTATTTTACTCCATTGTTTCCTTCCTTTCTGACCTTTTTCTACTTCTTTTTTACGAAATTCTTAACGATCATGGAACGAAGGTAAACCCGCATGACTCGATATTGCCCAGTGCGTTCTAGTTTCGTTTCTGCCACCCTGCGGGACTTTCGCTTTATCAATGTCATCCCCTCATTCTATAGGTAGCTGCTCGCTGCACGCTCGACTTATGACCTATCAGTCCGCCTTAAGCCCGTATCGTAGACCCCGCTAGTCTAGCCGACAATTAATTCCACGCGAACGAACGTGTGAGAAAAAATTCACTCGCCGGTGAAATTTTGCTCTGGTATCCCGTCGCAATTAGCTATGCTCGTTTGACGTCGTGTTGAAGTTAGTAAAGTTATCGGAACCATTCGCGCTGAGGAAAACCGTTATCTCGCAATTTTCTAATTGTTTGAAATTCAGTAAACCGTAATAAAACGAAATATGTCAATATTGTGCAATTCTAGTTTCTTCAAAATCATTGTAAAAATTGAATGAGAAAATAGTGATTTTTTCTTAATATTTCTTTACGATAACGTTACTAACTTCAATCTCATCATGTTACTTCAAGCATCAACGTGTTGTAACAATTTCATAGCTCGCTTGGAAATGAATTGGAAATTAACGATCTTTAACTGACAAAACCCGCCTGTCCAACTTTAGTGAATATGAATGTCTAATTGCAAATTTGAATTTGTTAACGTAGAACGGTATTCGCAGCCCCTTCTCGATTTCACAATAGAATGACGACAACGCATATTATAGTACCACATATGCATGTGTGTGTGCGTGCGTGTGATATCATTTCAACGCGTTCTTGGGTAATTGATGTTAATTAGTTCTATTGTGTTTTACCCGCCGTTACGCATATATGCTGTACATCTTATTTGGTTTAATACGGTTGAGAATTGGTTATTTCGAGTCCTGCAGACTTCTAAGTGTCTAAATGCCCGCATTCTGTTTTACGACTTTAACACACACACACACACACACGCGCGCAAATTATACATCGTGCATGTTTTATTCGTCAAACAGGTACGGTCATCGCCGATGGAAAACTGTACCAGCATAACAATTGATGAAATGAACATAAAACTACGAGGAACGTCATCACGTCTGTTACGCATATAAACGCGTGTATAAAATGCGCGGCAGCTAGCGCGTCATGGGTGAAATTTTGGAAAGTAATTTCCATGTACATAGTTCACACTTAGTCAGTTTTCCCCACATTTCAGGATTCAGACCCACTATCTAATCTCTCCCTTATTTGCCGCGCTATCTTCCCAGTACATACAAATCGTCAATCGTAGGTATGTCCGTTTCACGTCAGTAACTTCAGTCTACCGCAGTTGCTCGAGGCGAGAGTTAGAGAGACGCAAACGGGTAAACGGAGAGGTCTTCGATTCGATACCGAGGTAAGTCAACGGTGAAAATTGGCATTCGTATAAGGGCGGTTTGAAAAAAAGAACGGATAAGAATTACAACATGGGGGGGGGGGGGGAATCACAGCTAATCTCATCGTCTATCTATATCATTATCCTCGTCATTTCTTTCGGCAAAGTTCGGCCGTCTTCGCCGCCGGCAGTGCGCGCCATCTATATACATCATACTCTATGGCGTCCGCGAGGCTCGAAGAGGGGGGGGCGAATAGGAATAATGGACTCGCCCAGACGGCTGCCGGCACTCTGGCGGCTCTGCCTGGCACTAGCCTGTCAACGGGCGTCCGTCCGCGGATGAATGTTTTATAAAGAGATTGCGGGGAAGTTTCGGTCGCGGCTGGTCGTATGTAATCGGAACGTAGCAAGCGGCTCGGCGAGATGACCGAGTGACTCGGGCGCGAGTGAGGTGAATTTCGTACAACGAGGGGTGTGAGAGAGGGAGTGCGAGAGATAGATAGAGAGCGAGAGGGGAAGAGGAAGAGGAAGCTGCGGTTAATCGAACTCGCCGAGAGTTTTCTTCGTGCTTTTCACCCGTCGCATCGCCTGCTGCCGATTTTACGCGACACGCGCACGCAATTCGCAGCGCACAGTACGTAACCTGGAAAAACTCTTATATTGTTCTTAGTTCCGATGAACATGCGGTTGTAAACTGGCACGGCGATGACGCGCCGCGCAACTACGATCACCCGTTATTGTTATACCAAGTTGTTTAAACAGTTTTTTAACGCCTCCGCGTGTCACAGGCTCAGGTGATATTAGCATGGTGTTTATCAATTGTGAAAACCTCATCAACCACCGACTGGATTCGAGGTGACTGATATTTACCCACCCAGGAACGACACAACGCGCCATGAGACGCATCAGCGGTAAGCAAGACTTGATTCTAACTATCGGCTATCACGAGGTACATACACGCATACCTGTATTTTACCTTGAAAAACACTCGGGTCGGAGAGTCGCGGCGATTGTCGTTTATTGCATTATCCTGCAAAGTAACAGTAAAGTCCGATTATTGTCGGTGTGTTCTCGTTTCCTTCATCGACTGGACAAAAAGCGACGGTTTGGTAAAACACCGGTACTTGTAGAAAACGGGTTCTATTCCATCTGTTTCACTCCCTATTGGTGGAAATTTCATTCGCTCTTTTTTTTTCCCCACCAAGTGTACCAAAAGAACGTTTTTCAGATGCTTCTTTGTGTTAAACACCAATTTTTTTTTTCATCTTCTCTCATCGTAGGGTATATCCTCCCTCGAACCTTACGGAATCCTGTCGCGTTTTTCTTCATTCATTCATTCGTTCGTTCGTTCGTTCTTCATTTCGTTAAGAATCTTCTTGTCGATTCGAGACTACGGTACGTATACAGTACCTACGTACAAAGGACGACGTGGTATTGCACGTAGAAAAAGTATAAGACTGATAAAAGAGAGGAAAAAAAAAACACTGCCGGCCAGCCGTACGTGCGGCAACAACGATGCTCGTGGAGGCGGAAGAAGAAGAAGCCACGCGCGTCGGGTTCAGTCGAGAGTCATAAATTCATTGGACTTTATAACTCGTCGCTGTTAACAAACTGCCGAAGAAAAAGAGACCAAGGGAAAAAGGAAAGGGAAATAAAAAAAAAAAAACGCGAGTTTTTTCCTTCAAAACATGCGACCTCTGATTATCTCTATCGGTATGCGATACGTGCGTTACACGCGTTAAGTTGTTACGTCTTACAATTTAATTGTTTTCAACGAGTAATACCGAAGTCCGTTCATTTGTAAACAGGATCCATCTGCATTGTTGATTTGATCATGTCTGTAAGAATTCCGGGAAATTCTATTCAATTTCCTTCTACCGAGAAGGCTTATCAGCCCAGAATATGCAGAATGCTACCTTTTTTTCGGCTAACGATGAGCAAAGAATTTTTACCACCGAGATAATCAGCTGCAGGTATATTTTACCCTGTATTGAGAACAGAACTGAATTCCTCGACGTATTGTTTCTGGTATTCAGGTACTAACGCGACATTGACGTTAGCGTAACTAAAAATTGGGAAAAAATCGTTACATTTCGCTATTACAGAATGTTGGGAAATAAATAATTTCCCCAAACATGATGCATCGTTACCGTAGAAAAATTAGTGAAACTTAAAACTCGTAGACAGCATAGCTCTGTGCGCTCTTTTATTTGTTGTTTTATAAGTCCAGCAAACTGAGTAGCGCCTTTTCAATTAATCTTCTCAACTTGAACCTATTATCCGTGATTATTCCGCTACCGGAGCCATCGTATATAACGACTGATGGCATCAGTCATCCGTGTATTGTTGTAACGATCAGAGCCGATGAGCATTCAGTGTTCTCCTTTTGAATCCATCTGTTATATACCCAGCGCTTTACTTATCGCAGTACTACAAAAATCTATCAAACATTGGTAGATTTTTCCCCATTATTATTTTCCTGTTCTTCCACTCTTGACCATCGCGACTTCTTCCCCGTCAATGATAACGACGATGATGATGATTATGACGACGACGATGATGATGGGGGTCCTGAATTCTCGGTCAGCTGAGTTTCATTTAAAATAAGTTTAATTGCTACGTTTAACATAAATCAGTGCAGCTGCTCTCCTCCTGCTGCTGCTGCTGGTAACATCGTCGACGAGGACGAGGACGACGAGGGGTCGAGCGGTTTTTAAAATTGCTTTCACGTTTTCTGCCCTGCGCGCGTATTAAAGTGCCCGGGCGCCGCAAGAAACTCGGTAGGAATAAAAATGAACGAGAAGAGGATAGACGGCAAAAAAACACATTTCAAAAAAATAGAAGAAGGAAGATTGTACCTACTTATATCATATTACCATCATCGTCAATGTGCTTATAATGCTCTGGGTGAAGTTGAGGCGTTTTTAGTTTTTATTTATTAATCAAATTACTTTCTTTTTTTTTTAATTTTGTCCCTGGAATTTCGCGCCGCCCTAAACTTGTATAACTTCGACTTGAAATCCAAAGGAGGGGTCTCCTTCTCGAGGAAACCCTTGAACTAAAGATTACGTTGTAAACAGGATAAGATAATCGGTACGGAAGCGCGACGGGGTGGAAAAAAGTCACGGAAGACAAAAAAGGAAGGAAAATAAAAAAAAAAACGAAGAAAAAAAGGGGAACAAAAGAAAAGGAAGATAATGAAAAAAAGGGAGGTGGAGCAATAGTCATGCGGCACCCTAGCGAAGCCACGGTATTGAGTTTCATATCGTGAAAAGAATAAGAAAAAATATAGCTATAACTAATGTTAGAGCTGCGTAATGCACTGAAACACTGCACAGCTTTACTAACGATCAGAAACAATGCAGCAGCAGAGAGAGAGAGAGAGAGAGCGAGGATGAGGTGCGGGAATCCCTTTCCTCGTCGATCAAAATGCGCACTCAACTTTGCTATGCTGATGTTTACACTATATAACGTTTTTTACACATACATATACGAACGTGTTTCCGTCCGTCAGTCAAACGTGAAACGGTGTTCTCACTGTTTATGCCTGATGCTGATGCCGATGCACGGGTCAAAGTTCTCTATCGTTTATAATCGAAGTCAAGGACAATTCAAGGTGCAAACAACCGGAAAAAAGAGAGCGGCTGAAGACGACATGTGATCGTCGATCGTGATAAATAAGAGAGAAACTATCCAAAGAGCCTCTTTTTGCATCCCAAAAACGTGTGTAGTTGCCAGTCTGTGAGGGTTTGTTTTTTTTTTTTTTTTTTAAACAAAATCGTTAATTTGGTAGTATGTAGTAATTTTTACTCCAGTGTTTCTAAAATTATACATGTAATAATAATAGAATACATGTTTTGTAGAAATCACGAGTTTTTAGAGTCGCTGATTACGAATATGAAATCTGACGTTGAAAATTAAGTACGGTAAATCAAATCATCGAACCCATAAATCCCGTGCATAGAGTTTTTTCACCGTATTTGATCAAATTTGAAATATTCGTCCGTAATATTGGATCCGCCGTCTTGAATTTTCAAAATCTGATTTCAGATTCGTAATCAGCGACCCCAAAAACCACAGAACGCGATATCTTGTTATAAAAGTTGACCTAGCACAATAACGTGTGACTCAAAGGGTTAAAATGAAGCAGGGAATTTCTTATAAATCTTGCGTGTTCTATCGTTGGTTCACCGGATTCATTAGAAAGATGCGTCCGGTTGTGTTCGTTGCTGCAGTTTTTGCCTTCGATGACACCCACGCACGTACAATAATAGTAAATATGACAGACGAGAAATCAGGACCCTGACATGCTTCCTTTTTTTTTTTTTTTTTTTTTCTTTACTTCGTCTTCTTCATCTAGCTCGGGTTCTAGTTCTATAGGTTCTAGTTCTATAGGTTTTGTTGCTGTTTATACACGTAATACGCGTTCCCACATCTACTACAACATGTATTTCATATATCGTACGTCTTACTCCTTCGATCACGTGCCTGCATTTTCTGTAACAACACGTTTTTTACGCCGCTTACAACACGAATGTACGTTGTACGGAATGTACGTGTGTTATACATATATCATGTACGTATACATATTATACAGAGTTCACGAGGATAGCAGCCGGTATGTTATAAGCAGCGTGCTATCGAAAATCTCGACGCGTTGCGCGCTCTCTTTCTGCTGAATAAACGTTAGTCGAAACAGAACGGAAGCCCTGTTGCTGCCTCTTTCTTTTATCACATTTTCTTTCTTTATTTCCTTCTTTCCTTATAAGTCAGAGTAGATTTATAACCGCGTGTGCGGATAAAATGAGTGAATAAATAATGGTAGAAATAAGCAAAAATAAAGCGTGTAACGGGAGAGAAACGCGATTAACTTCTGAAAACGGACGACGATAGCAAAAATTTGACATTATTTATCTTCTTCTTTGTGACAATTTTTAAATACCGTTGAGGTATTATTCCGTTTTCCGATCATTAGAATACTCAGTCATGTTCTCTAAATTCTGGATAAATCGTACAAGTATTAAAGAAAAACATGAGAAACATTACTTCATAAATTTCTGTACAATTAATAGTGGACAATGAATTTTTTATATACATACACACAAATTTTTTTAGCTTTTTAAACAACTTCCATCTATTTACAAACATACAGAAGAAGAAGAAGAAGATAAAAATGAATGTTAATAAATAAAAGACGTGTTTTTCTGCATCAATACAATAACTTGTCGTGAACGTTGTTTACTACGATAAAAAATAAATGTACAAATTAAAAAAAAAAAATAAATAAATAAATAAATAATAATGCCACGAGCGAAGCGGGCACTTTAATTTTTTATTTCCTACGTTTTTTCGTTCTTCGTTATTTACTGCAGCTTGTATGTATGTACATGTACAATTGGTACGGTGCAGGCTGTGCTTTCGGTTATTGTTTACACGCGAGAATACGTCGCCCCTGAACGAAATGAACGAAACGAAACGAAACGACAATATGGTAACGCATTGCTGGACCGGCACGCACGCTTTGGTATCTCGGATTGCTCTCTCTCTCTCTCTTTTTCTCTTTTTCTTTCTCTCTCTTTCTTTCCCCTTTTCGCTGCTCTTTCTCAGTCGCTCTCTCTCTCTCTCTCTCTTATGCATATACAAGAGCAGCAGCCGGCATCCAGCATCCGAAATACGTCGGCGACAAAAAATGACGCGCCGGAGTTCGTTCTTTCTTTTTCTCCTTATCTTTCTCTTTCTCTTCCGTTTCCTAGCCTCGCAGTAAGTTTGTGTGTCTCTTCTTCCTTCCCCGATTTATTTTTGTTACTCTCCGCATCTCCGTAACCCAATTTCGAGGCATCCTGTAGGCGGCGGCTACTCTTCATTCATTAACTATAACCAGTCTCTCTTTCTCTATCTCGTTCTCCTCTCTTCTCATCTCTACGAGACACTGCATCGATGCAGAGACAGGCTGCGGATTGAGCAACGAGAACAGATTGTGCATTATTTACGATTTGTGCCGTTAACAAACGCACGCCATGTTTTATACGCATAGTTATCGTGAATTAGTTACAAATGAAGTTAGAGACTTCGTGAAACTTGAATCTGTGATTCGTTCCGGTTATTCATGCCTTACGTTCGGCAATCGTTTATTTGGGGCGGGGTTGAAATACCGAAATCGCATAGTTCCGAAAGCGTCAAATTCAGAATTTCTTGACGACGAAACTTATTCTATCGAATTTTTATCTTTCGGAACCCTGCTCAATCGCAATTTGCCGTCGGCTTTACGAGCAGTCGAAATTTTCACGTTTCTCCAAAGTTTGATTTTCTTTACTTCAAGTTTCGCCACCAAACAACTCGGTATTATTAGACGCTTTCCGAACTTCGATGCCGCCTAATCGTCTATTATTCGTTACTTAATTTTTTTTTATTCAAATTTCAGCCCGTCCACCAATTCTCTCACAAACTATATAAATTATCCTACCGTCGCGTACTCATTATTCATGCACACACGCATCCGTAATCTTTCGAGTAAATTTCTTTCTCACCGTTACACGTACGGTTTGTAAAGTAAAAGAAATGTAGTTGAAACGGTCTAATTTTACGAAATTGATACGCGGGGAAATTATTGCAACACGTAACGCGATATTGCAGTGAATTGCAGGTGTAGGTAATATCTACCTGACCCTATTCGAATACTTATAAGGCATTACTTGTTTCAACGAAGCTCGTTGAATTATATATATATAAGAAATTCATTGAGTTTCCGGAAGTGTCGCCTGCTCGCCTCCCTGTTTGCTTGCTTGTTTGCCGTTGCCGCACGCGGTATAAACGTCCTCCTCCTCCTCCTCCTCCACCTCCTCGTCGTCGTCGTCGTTTCATGAATAAGTGAAAAGCCGGCGGTGTATAAGGTGAAGAACGAAAGAGGGGTGCTGTTGAACTTTATTGCGGGGAGGCGCAAAGACTGGGACGGAGGTGTTTTCCTCCTCTCCTCATCTACTCGCTGTGCAGAGTTCCTTGTCTGTTATATCACGTAGTTCAAGTAATTCGCCAATCTCTTTTGCTTTCCGGCACCTGTAGATCATATCGCCGGCCTTTACACCTCTATCGTTGCATTTTAATCTTACTCCTCGCACCCAACGGACCAAAGTTTTATTTTGTTTCTTTCTCTCGACAAATTTGGCCGGATCTTTTATATATTATACGTTATACTTGTACGACTATTAATAATAACGAAGAAATTGTTTTTGTCTACGTGTCCGATTTGCAATAGGGTAATATTAGATAGGATAATTTGGTATTATTATATCTTTGTCAACCTGTTGCAAGGCGTTTTTTCAATTGGCCAATTCCTCTCGGCTATGCTTGTAGGTATATTATATTGTCACGTCATCGTATGTTTTATTATTCTATTTTGTTCATCACGCGGTTTAAATACGGATGATTACCCCTCGTTCGTCGTGTCTTCTCCGTAATGTCGTACGGTAATCTTATAACGAAGATGAATCTGTTGAATTGTTTTTACATGTAACGAGACGGGGTTGAAGTTGCGAAATTGACAAGTTTCGAAAGCGCCTAATTCGGAATTATTTGGTGGCAAAATTTCAAGTAAATATCACGCAAAGCTCAATATTCCGAAAAATAAAAATACACTCACACAACGTAGTTTACTCAACAAGTGGGTGTGAAAACATCAGATAAACCGAAAATTGGAATTACCGGAATTTCGATCGTAGAAATATTAAATATCCAAAACATAGAAGGATCAAAGTGGTGAAATTTCACCAAGCCAGAAATTCATGGAACTGAAAATCTTCGATCGTTGGGAATTTCGGTACGTAGGATTTTTAAATTTTCTCATCTTCGCACATTCGGCATTTTGTCCTTTCGGAACTTTGAGCATCGGGTTTCGGGCAATTCGAAACTTTGATATTACGGCAAAGTTTGATATCTTTACTTTTAAGTCTCAAATTAATTTGTATGAGTGTGAAAATATATTCACGTTGTGCGTATAGTAATATGGATATTATATGGTGAATTCTGAGATAATTGGCATCCTTCATGCTTCGTCGGCAATCCGTATCCACCCTCTAATTCCCCCTCTCTCTTCTCAACGTAATGGCCGCGAGGGTGTCGCCGTTTTGCCACGTACGAAATGAGGGGGAGAGACTTAACAGTCGGTCTTGAGGTTTTTTTTTTTTTTTAATTTAAAAAATTTTTTTTTCCTGCTCCTTCTCTCACGTTTTTTCCTTTTTCTTTCGTCGTCGCGTTTAGTTGTTTTAGTTTTTGTACGTTTTTTTTTCCCCGTTCTTTTTCCGTTTCGTCACCTTTAACCAATTTTTATTTTTCATCAACGTCGTTTGTTTTGTCGCTGATCACGTATAATACACGCGCATAAGTTTATAACTTGCATCACGCGTGCAGATATAGGCGTACGTGTGAAATCTACAATTTTTACATATACCTGTCTGTATTACAATTACTTAATTATTGCTCAACTAATAAACACTGATTGCTCATCGTTATTTCGATCGGCCGATAATGATATGTGAAATGCGTATACATATTTTACACCGCAAACTCCATTGATTTGATATACGTGAGATTTATCTAGAGACAAATCAGTGGAATAGTCAGTAAAGAATTATTGTATCGTGGTTTTTTTTTTATATTATTTTTAATTTTGAAGTTGAAAATTTTTTTTTCTCTAAAATCTATTTAGTATTTCATGAAAATAACGATGTCCTCCTTTTTCGGTGCACTTTGGAGTTTCGATTTTTCCATTTTGTTATATTATATTATAAATGTATATATATATATATTTATATAATTACGCGTCCCAACTGCGTAGTAGAAATATACAGAGGATTGCATATATATATATATCTGTAATAATAACGACCTGGTAAAATTTACATATACACATATATGTATATATGCAATCTTGAAAGTAAAATTTAACGGTATTATTGGTTTGTTTATTTTGTATAAAAAGCGCAGGTTAAATATTACAGGTGTTTGAAATAAATTTTGTCAACTCTAACGAGGCAATTATTTGAAATATCATTTGCTGCCATACGGATATCGAAGAAATTCTTTTTGCATCATACCAAAAGAATGCGCTGTCTGTTTAATATTACATCGAATGATTCGCTAGAGCTTTCTCATTCAAATTTTTATGTATTTAAAAAAAAAAAATATATATATATATATACATATACATATGTATGTATGCATGTATGTATGTATATATGCTTAATAATGGTAGGGCACTTCGTTACACAAATCTCAAGGAATGTATTATACAAATATGCAGTGTAGTCTTAGGTACACACGAGAAAATGAGAATGAAAGGCTAAAAGCTCTTACTGGCGGCAGGTTATGCCTGCGATCGCATATCCATCCATCCACGGAGCGTCCAAATATTCGTTTCGTATTGAGTCGGCGTCTCAGATTTTCCGATATTTATATGCGGAATTCCTTACGTTCAAATCTTGTGAGAGATTAGATTTTTCAAGTTTACGTCGAAAGTGTCTGTTAGAAGTGTGGTCAAAGATTCGCGAAGACTTTGTAGTTCAAACATTTGCGAAAATATTGAATTTTATCTTTACCGGGGAAAATTCGAACACCCAAATGACGAGATCAATCCTAAATCTAATATACATATAATAGTGTAACAAAGATGCAGCAGCTTTTTGCGACAACGCCTGGACAGAGTTTATTCTCCGGATATGATAGAATTTGAAATTTTTGTTCGCCATATCGGATCCGCCGTATTGAATTTTTTAAATCCGATTCTAGATTCGTAATCAGCGACCACGTTTAGAGAGGTAACTTTTTCGGAAATGAATTACTCCCGTCAATTTTGACGATTATTTTCAATCAATTTATTTCTAACAATAACAATTTACATTATATCGCAATAATTACTCTCGAGTATTGAAAATTTATCAGTTCACTGGTCAGAAATAGCAGAAAACTGCAAAGAAATATGTTACAAAAAAATTGATGTAAAATGGGTGGTAAGGATACTTAGCATTATAATTTAAAAGGATAAAGGTACAGGCAGCGAAGAAGAGCGAAGTGGTGCATCGGAGAATGCACCCTAGGACTCTAATGCAGCGGAAGAAGTGAGATGATAGAGAGAGAGAGAGAGAAAATAACCGAGACGGACAGGACAGAGACTGCAACGCTCTCTCTTTTCTTCTTCTTTTTTTTCCTTTCTCTTCTTCTCTTCTCGTCTCTTCTCTTCTCTTCTCTTCTTTTTTTCCAACTTTTTTCCACTTCTCGCTGGCATGCACGGGTGACGGTTGAGAGGGTCACCTGCCTGCAGTAGCCTTCAGCCTTGAGATCTCTTATGAATCCTGAAAACCAAACGAAACCTTGACAAGGAGACGACGATGCGAGGTTGTGGCGATCAAGCCGAGCCCAGGTAGCTTACTGCAGGTAGATGCTCGTTCATCCTAATCCCGTCCAGGGGTTGTAAATAACGCATCACTTTTTTTCAACGAATTAACCGTTATTTCTCAATATTTAACGTAAAGTATTGTACACACATTAGCCGTTGAATTTTTATTTGAAATTAGATAATAATTCCCATTTAACGTTGAATTTTAATTTTTCAATGGAATTTAATTCCATTTCAGAATGATATGTCGATATTTAACGCATTACATTTCTCATTACAAATTTTACAAGCCGCCTTTCGCTGCTGTGAGTTACAGGTTTTTGATTATCTTTAAGCGATACGAAACAACGCTTCGACGTTCATCAGTTAACTTTTCTTCGCAATTTCAGTATCTTCTTCTTTTTTTTTTCCATTATCTTTACACGCGAATATGGTAACTCTGTGAATACTCAACGTTCGATTATCTCGTAATATGAAATTGGTAAAAAGTATCGTTTCTTGGCCAACCAATCGACCTCCTTGAAACTCGATCTACTGTGCTAGAAACAACCAAAGTGAAGCGATCTGTACGAACTTTATTGACTGAAACTCGACAATGAAAATTACTGTGCGCAGTGACTTACTTGCCTTACTTTCTGTAAAAAGTACGTGAATTTCCTTCTTCACCTCCTCCTCCTTCTTATGACTCGCGTGTCACGATCCAGTTTCAAGTTTACTTTTAATGTCTACAAGGTTTGATCGCCGGATTCTCTTATACTTGTGTATCGGGTTTTTAGCACCTTGTGAACACGTACGTACCTAAATTATTTTTTGTAATTGTCCCAACTCCGTAACAGTACCCTGAATCTTTGGCAATTTTTTTTTATCGAACTGCTCAACTATTTATAAATATTTGAAGTGATTTTGTAAAGCACCCTTTTTTAGATTCTCAAAAACTGTATTTTCGAATCCAAACGTTTCAGGACCCGGCCGATTTCTTTATAATTTTTTTTTTTTCAACACCTTCAATTTTTCTGGTCATCTAAAACATTGCTCGAAAGGACTAAAAATTGCCGACAAATGGTGAAAACGTATATTTTTTGTTCCTAGAACATTTCGAAACCGGTTTCATTGTGGTGCGATTTTTGTCTATTTTATCGGCACGACAAAAATTTTTTTTTATCAACTTCGTAATAAAACCGGTATAGATAAATTCCAAGTGAGAAACAAAAGATTTGTTTTGCGAATTTTTTGATAGTTTAAACAATGTTTGAGTTGGTCAAAAAAAAAAAAAAAAAAATCGGTCCCTCACGGGCCGAGTCTTGAAATGTTTGAAATGGAAAATACAGTTGTTGAAAATTTTTCGAGCACTTTGAATATTTACGAACAACCGAGCCGTCGAATTAAAAATTTGAAAAAATTCACGGTATCGTTTCAGAGTTGGGAGAATTGCAGAAAATTTTTTTAAACAAAATCAAAAACCGCGAAAGCCAGACGTTGGTCACATCCGTTACACGTTCAAGGTGGTTGATATCTCTACACGTATGTAATCAGGCGTGTGCTTCAGTTTTGCGCCTTTGCGTCGTCGTCGTTCTCGTTCTCGTTTCCTCTCCTATAATTCGTTCACCTAGATGACGTGGGTCTGCTGCAGGTTGTGCAATTTCGAATACACGCATGCACCTACACATTGTATCGTGGCAAACGTTGATACACTCCGTGAAGGTAGCTTACACAACTATTATTATACTGTACCACAGCACATGTTCGTACACGTACGGACGTGTACGAACGCAATGATAGTCGTGTTGTAGGCCAAGACGCAAACGGCGATACCATACCTTATATGCCTCGTCCTGTTACTGCTGATCGTGATGCTGATGTTGTTGCTACTGCTCACTTCCACGGTCCACCTCTTGTTCTTTATATAGGTGTAATAACTATCCACCTATGGGGCATTCCACGTCGATTCGACCAGGGTCCGATTTCACACCCTCTTGGATTTGGTTTGCGGTTTATTATTATTATTATTATTGTTGTTGTTGTTGTTATTATTATCTTGTTCCAATTTCCAATAATCATTCCGATTTTGTTTCTCTCAGACCTTTAGTCCCCTCGCCGGCGCCCCCGTAGCTCTTTGAACAATGATATTTTGACAACGATTGCGACATTTTTGATAATTATTGAAAGATATTATACGAATTGTGTGGCCCAAAACCGAAAGTATTTCAACCGTATTTGAAGTTGGCATGCGAAACGGGATTTTTTTTTATTCATTTTTTAACTAATTCGATGACTAGTTTGATGTATCGTACCCCTGATACAATCACAGTCTGTAAATTTTAATCGAAATTCATAATTTTAAAGTTAAAATGACTAAAAAAAAAAATTATCTCGAATTTTGAATTTTGTTTGGAATTTCAATTAATATCTGTAAGCTTGTTGTCGTTGTACTAGGAAAGGCGAATTTGTCTTTCAAAAAAAAAAAAATAATAAAAACATAACGACTCAAAACAATGTATCAATTAGTCGAAAGAGTATTGAAAAATTGCCGTTTTGCCTACCCGCATCAATTTTGTATCGTATACTTTTGGTTTTGGTCACAGAATTTACGCAAGTTTTTTCATAATTTTCAAAGTTTCAACAATCATTGTCAAAATATAATCATTCAAGGAGTTCTGGGGGCGCCGGGGAGGGTTGGAAAAATTTGAAAAAAAAAAATTGAAATACTATTTAGAGTTGGAACAACAATGTAAAAAATCGTGGATCAAATCTAAGAGGGTGAGGGTCAGACCCTAGTCAAATTGACGTGGAATGTCCTCTTCTGTATACTATCTCCCTGAGTGGTTACTGTAGTAAAACTCTCGTCGCGTAACTGCAACCCAGAAATTCTTTTCGAAAGTCAGAACGATCGTATAATATCGGACAAGACGATGAGGTGTGCTGGATAGTAACTGTAACCTACTACACACTCACCGTGCATTACACACTTCTCTGCTTCTTCTCGATTTTGGCCTAAAACGCGCTTCTCTTCATCCACGAAACTTCATGAAGCAACATTCAACCCTTTTTCAACCTATTTTTTTCTTCATTGAGGATTATTCAAAAGGTATGAGACTTGCTTGGTTCATTCCAATTTAGGGCTGCACTGTTTTTCGCTCAAAATTATCTTATATATATAATCTAAATACGCGCGAGGTTGGAATTGGTTACTTATCGTTAACGTAACGTTGATAAAACGATTAGGCTCAAGCTAGTCACGTATGAGTATCGGAAATACCGAAACGTCATTGATTCGAATGGTTTTTCCGTGAAAATCATCTAATTCAGGATCGTGATGACACGTATCAACAGTTTTGTGACACTTTAAAACGATTCTGAAGGAATTGAGTGTGCGCGAATACGAGCATGCTTCGCTTTCTATCTGTTTTTCCGTTTACTGCATTTTTTAAAATCCCCAGGGTAGGAAATTAAACAAATTTTAAGTTGTATGAAAGTCAAGTCGTCTCTTCCGTAATTGAAAGAAACAAAATTCTTTTTAATATAATCCCGAACGAATAATGTCTGTCTCAGCAAATTTCTATTATCTCTCTTTCTCTCTTCATATTTTAGTCACTTGTTGTAACTGCGATTCTCATATGGAAAGTCGCGTTGTACATAACAACATTCCAACCGGTATACCTATGTAGAGTTTTAAAAAAGAACTGCGGAAATATCAGATATGGACACTATTTTTCTATTCGATTATCATTTCGTTCGTTACACATACAATATAATCTCAAACGTATTATCACTCTATTTATTAATTTTTTTTCAAACAGTCCACCTGCACAGGCATAGACTACAAGTATCTGTGCTTTTAAAGATGGATTTACAGGTAATCAATGATAATGAAATCGATAAACAATAAACAGAACGACGTATCTTCACTTAAAACGTATAAAAAAAAAACAAACTATAATTGACCTGATAGATTGTATGGTTGTTGTTAAAAACTGTTATTGTAGAAATCTCGGACATTTTGATACGTGCTAATGCATTTAGAATTTTGTTAAATTTGTTTTTAATCGTCGTCGAGATTTTGGTAGAAGGAAGACTGACGGCGGCAAATTGTTTTTAGCTCGTTAGTTCGCGGGATTTCGAAATTCAATTGAAATCGTTATTGACGGGGGGTCTCATAACCATATATCCGTATTGTGTGCTCACAGTGTTATATAATTATTGATTCGGAATCTCCTGCCAACAACGGCAGGAGAGAATTTACGCTGCGTGCAGCTGTTACTTGCACTCTTTGCACCGTTTCGATTAAAAAAAAAATTAATTTTTTCTCGTTTCTATTTCTCTCTTCTTCTCAGCGCAATTTGGTAGGGGTAAAAAACTAGAATTTTCGATCGACAGACGGACCAGAATATCGAATTTTCATTAGACGCGAAAAACTTTTTAGTAAAATTTAAAAAAATATTCTATCAAGTCCAAGTGTAGAATATTGTGAATATAGATTATAGATAGTCGAAATACAGAATGACGAAATATATAGAAAGGTCGAAACGTAGAACGACGTAAACATTTTTAAATTTTATAAATCAAGTTTTCGCTTCCTTTAAATATGCGATATTGTTTCTCCTCGATTATTTTAATCTTTTTATAATTTTACCTCCATCCGTGCAAATCACACATCCTGTACCGTATAATAACAACAACAACAACAACAACAACAACAACAACAATAATAATAATTAAATGTACAAATCACGCAACCATGCGTTCGAAATTGAAAAATTTCTTTCGTTCCATCCACAGCCGCGTTTTTTCTCTTTCTCTCTCTCTCTCTTTCTCTTTACACGTTACTTTGCACACACACCGCACGAGTTCTCGGTTCTACATCACGAAGCGACACAAAGTATGCGAGGCACGCTCCTGTTATGTTTGGATAACGTCATTATCTCCCCCAATGCCGGTCGGTCAGCATCGCCAGATGTACCTAATAAAAATTAAACTATCAGAGAGTAGATTTAGGGTCAGCTTTAGCTGTGCCCGAGCTTCTAATGTAAGTACGGCAAGCTTTCATCATCGTCTATAACGCATGTTTTGTGCCTCGAACGCGGGTTACAAAGAACGCTGCAACTTTCGCCGTTTATTTCCATATTTTACTATCACACTAGTTTGTGTTTGTTTTTTTTTTTGTTTCTTCCCTTTTCTTAATCTACCTCGTTATTATTATTTACTTTTTTTCCTTTCTAATTTGATACAACTTCAAACCGTCATCTATACACGAAAAATTGTCGCATTTCTTTTCCGTGTAGACCACTTTGTGTTCGCTCTGCGATTTTATTGCATAAAATGTGGACAATGGAATATGTATACATTTATTTGTTTATTCGTAGAATAAATTTTCTCACGTAAATTATAAACATCGATTAATTCTTATACGCCATGACTTTACACGAGCATTAAATGTTTCGCGCTTGTATTAAACTTCGTTCAAATATTACAAAATGATTTTATTCAAGAATATTTCAGCGTTCTCGTTTGCTCTTCGCGTTCTCCTTTTAGGGAGTATTAACTTGAATATTCGTACTTACGTAAATATATTATTATATACGTATACATATAATATTCATTATTCTTGTTACATAAATCGTCCGTCTCCTTTGACTATATTTATTAACTGCGCTCTATGTAATATGTGTAAGGTGTACATAAATGAACATGTATGTGATGTGGAGAGGATACGTTGTAACTGCCTATGTTATGATATGCAAGCGTGACATTTAAAATTCGACGACTCTTATGTGCGTATTATATATGTATATAATTACATATTTATGTGTGTACGTACATATTACATACCTGCAATGTAAAGTGGACCACTGACAGATAATACACGCGTACGAATATGGTGTCATTGGCTTCGGCTCCTGACATACCTATCGTATACAACATACTTTATTATACCTATTACAGATATGTATGTAAATACATACTTACCAACTGACAAATGGCAAAAAACATTGAAATGGAACGTGTCGCAACAAAGGCATTCATATTTTTCAACGCCTCGCGGTGCATTGTTGTACAATTTAAGAATTATACTTGCCCCTTTTCTTCTTCGTTTCATCTTTGTGATTCGGGATACTCGACGTACTTTACTTATTGCAATAATAATTTACTTCGGTACTTATGATGATGATGATGATGATGACGATAAAGAAGAAGAAAAAAAAAAAAAAACTTTGACGCTTCTTCTCCTCTTTGCTGAAATTCACTACGCGACAGTCTTTTTATTTTTATTTTTCTCGGTAACTAATTCGAAGAATTTTATTGTTCAACGTATCGATGTAATCATCTAGCGAAAAAAGAAGAAAGAAAAATAAAATCATAAAAATGAGAAACCAAGCTGTTTGAAGTTGTAATTCGATATCCGAATACACTACATATATACGTATGTATTTTTTTTTGTTCCTCTTACTTTCAGGATCGGAAAAATGATTTCCGGCTGGGAGATGAAACTTTCCCACGAAATATACGTGTCCACGCGACATCTTTGAAAATTTTGTGACAATCTTATTATATACATAATCAAGCTGCTGCATCGCTGATCCTTTACAATTATCGTTATCATTATTATTGTTATTATTTTTGTTGTTATTATATCGTCGTCGTCATACTCGGTGAATGTATGAAAACGCGAGGCGAATATTATTATCAGTGACAGTTTATTTGTAAGAAGGAGTGGGAAACACTCGATCGGTTTATCAAATGTCGTGCTCGAAAAAGGGATGCGAGAAGAGAAGAGGAGAGAAGAGAAGAGAAGGGGAGAAAAGTTGCCGCGCTGCATCCAGCCCGAATCCTTATTTTCTCTCATCCTTCTCATCCCGTCTCGTCGCCTTGCCTTGTCGTCTTGCCTTGGTCGTCGATACGACCTTGGGAATGAACGCGACCGTTTCTCACAGGACGAGGGGTTAGATCTGAGCCCAGCCTAACCTAACCTAACCTAACCTAACCTAACCTAACCTAACCTAACCTAACCTAACCTAACCTAACCTAACCTAGACCATCTCACCTCGCCTCGTTTTACCTGACCCAACCTCTATACTGACCCCCCTTCCCTTCCTCCTCCTCTTCCTCCTTCTCCTCCTCCTCCTTACATCCTCCTTCTCCTCCCACAGCGCAGCTTCTCTTCCTTCTGGCACGCTCGCGTTTAATGAACGTTCCCACAAACAGATATGCATCGTGGGATTGGCCGACCTTACGCGGCGATCGGTTCGTCCGCGAATAAAACCGGAAACCGAATTATTCATTTTTGTTCGCCTGGTTTTTTTTTCTTTTTTTTTTTCTTTTTGTATCCCCTTTCATTTTTTTGTCCCTTCTTCTCTTCGATTTTTCTTTCAGAGCTTCGAGTCGCTTCCTTGATTCTCCGCCGATTTAATTTCACTCGTTTCAATTGTAACGTGGTCGTCACGTTTTGCGATTGCTCGTTTCAACGCCGAAACTATCGGTTTAAAAAAAAAATAAAAATTTTTTCCCTAATCGTGGGCTTACGTTTGGTTGTCTATGTATTGTTAAATTGTAAATTGTAATCAATGTTTTTCACCGTGACAATTGACGTTAATTTAGTATCGGGTACCTGTGTCTAATATTATAGATTCTTAAACGCTGAAATTAAATTACAGTTCAAGAGAGTAATTCAAGATATCGTTGTTACGGTAACTTGGTCCAGTATACTTGTTTTTAAAAACAAATTCCGAAGAAGATGATCGAAGAAAGGTTTGGCTGAAAATTTCGCGAGGAATGAAAAATTGTTCAATTGTACAGCGTGTACAATTGTTGTTGGATATTAAAAATCGTTCGCATTTTGTATAATAATACTATTATTACGAGCAGCCATCATCACGATCATCGACCGTATCGCGTGTTTCACACGTCATTGTTCGTATCGCTGTTTATACCATCGGTATCCATATATCTCTTATTGTTACCGTCATTTTCTGCTCCAAATATTTCCACAATATGTATCCATACGTGCATGCACACACACACACACACACACACATTTATATATTACTATACGTATTGTTCGTAGGTTCGGGTTCTAAGCATTGAAAAGCCCACCGAAGGCCTATTCATGGGTCGACTATTGATCCCTTTGAAGCTATTGTGAATACGGCGGTTTCAGGGTGGGACGGAATATAGATGTTTTATTAAATTCAAACGGAAATCTATTTTCCCTTTTTCCTTTCTTCGCGTTTCGATAGAAACCCGTCTGTTTTTTTTCCTCTCTTCTTCTTCTTCTTCTTCTTCTTCTTCTTCTTCTTCTTCTTCTTCTTCTTCTTCTTCTACCTTCCTGCTTCATCGAATTTTTTTATTTTATCGTTCCGTTTGCCGCGGAATTCTTTGCAAGTTGAGGGAACAAAATTATCCAGCGAAGAATTTAATTTCCAATATTTATACTCGGCCGTGTGTGATAGATAAGAAATTTTTGTGAAAATAAATTATCGTCATCTTTATGAATACGGTTATGTATAATAAGCAAAAGACGAAATTAATTTTTTTCCAAGTACCCCATGACTAACAATTTTTTGTTTTTATTTCTCTACGCGCACAAGGCGATCGCGTATCGCTTATAACAATAATTTATCAAACATCGTGGGATATAAAATACGTAATGTAGGATTATTTTTAATACGGCTTTACGGGAGTTTTGGAGAAAAAATTGCTGTAAAATTTGATTCCTAATTCTGTTATAATCCTACGTCGTTTATTATTCACATAGTGTATAATGCGCCGGCTTTGAGGGAGAGAGAGAGAGAGAGAGAGAGAGAGAGAGAGAGAGAGAGAGAGAGAGAGAGAGAGAAGAGATTGTTTCCTTTAACGTACGTAGTAACGTTGAAATTGATTGCATACATTTGAAATTAAATTAAGCTTTATATTGAATAATTTAATGTCGCATTAGGTAAAGTTTTGTAAGTGTTTGATGTAGTTGGCGACGAATTTCGTCCATCATCATTTTCGACGTGTATGCATAAATATACTGATTTGAATTCATAATAATTAAATTCTCATCGGACCGTGGATGAATTTGTTATACTTATTATATTTATCTTAACTTTACGAGGCTTGTTAATTCGGATGTCCCTGTTCCCGCATGCCCTGCACACGAAATTTGTTGGAGATTTTAATCTCTCGTCATCATCGGTCTGTTATCAATTTCTATAATAAGGGATATGTACAGTTTGCATGCGTCCACATTTATTATGTATATATGAATAAATTATTGTTTCAGACCAATTAACTGGGACTGTTTGAATAATTCGCGGTTTTTTTTTTGTATTCGTATATAATGAAATAACTTTTTTTCCCACTCACCGAAGAATATTGTTTCATTAAGTTAATTGTACAATTGAGTCGTAAATGTTGTGTGTAATTTTTTGGGGTAGTAAAAAAAAAAAAAATTGATCCGATTCAGTAAATTTAACGAATCTTTGTTAAAAATATTAATTTGACTATTTCTGAAATGACGCGTGTTTTTACAGAAACGTTGCGTTCTTGTTTCTGGTATTTCTGATTAAATTGATAATACTTTTATCGCGTGTAAGCTTGTTCTCGTTACACCTATACGACAGTGCATATCAAACAAGCTTTTCAAGTATCAAACAATACTACAAGTGCGCAGTTGCTGTATGCGAATAATACACATGTGTGTGTTATAATGCCGACACGAGAGACTCACGCGGTTCATCGAAAAATGACGCGTGATCGTCGTGTAACCCTGAAGACACTCGGTAGCGTATTTATTTTATCTTTGATTTTCCTTGGAAAAATATCACGTACGGTTACACGACTCGTTGGACATACCGGAGCTTTTAGCGTATAGCGATAAAAAGCCTCGCGTTGCAACGATTGTACATTTATATGTGAAGTGTAAATGTACGTGTAAAACTGAGACGCAGGATAAGCAACGTTGTTGTATAAACGTGTATTTTTTATAACACACACATATATATATATATATATTTTTTTTTTTCACGATGCAGCTTCCAAGTTTATATAGAGAAAAAAAATAATAATATCAAATTCTGATGGGTAATTAACGATTTTAAGTTTTCAACCAGGATCACGAATCGATCGTTAAAAATTTTGTAAATCCGACCTTGGATTCGTTATCGGTGATCCCAAAGAACCTCTGACTACAAATTTCTGTCAAAATCGTAATATTTTTTTTTTTTTTGATTTTTTTCCCACGATACTGGATCGCCATTTTGAATTTCGCAATCTGGCTTCAAATTCGCGATCAGTCACCCAACAAATCGACGGCATTTTAATTTTTTTTTTTAGCCTACCGAATACGCCAAGTTGAAATTTTGCAAATCTGATTTTAGATTCGTGATTAGCGACCCAAAAATCTTAACTGTACGAATTTTCATTCAAATTCATACATCCGTTCTCGAGATATCGTCGTTTTTATTCGTCTTTTGGAATTTTGTTACTCGAGTAATCGGAGAAGCACCGAACCGATCAAAGCCAAAATCAAATCAGTTTTACGTTTGAAAAAGTCGCGTCGATTGAGACAAAAATCATTGAAACACAAACATACACACACACACACACACACAAACACACACACACTGACGTCCATCTTGAAATGGTTTAAAGCGATTCTCTGAAATCGAAAACGCTAAGATCTAAAAAACTCAACTTTTCACTGCCGGGGGTGATTACAATAATTTACTTTTTCCACGGAAAACAGCGAAACGGGAAGTTAGAAATCGAAGAATAATTATACAGCAATAATTATCGTTCGAAAAAACAGGATGTTTGTCTATACTTACAATATCTATACAGTCTTGGACTCGCGATGCATGCAACCTTCTCACCTATGCGTTTGTGTGTTTTTTTTTTTAATTATGTACAAGTTTAACGAGCAGTGACTAATGAAGCAGAAATGCGGCAATAGGTAGCTTCGTGCTCAGGATATACTTGCAGGATTCGAGAAACCCGATGAACGAATACCCGTGTTTTATACTTTAATGCATAACGCGTAGGTACATACATTACCGTTGTTCTCTCACCTTTTACCTTCTTGTTATTTAAAATTTTTAATGTATTTTTTTAAATTAAAATATTCAACTTAATGTTGATGAAAAAATGATGAATGTGCCAAAGAAATATGTGTGCCAAAAATCGGTTCGCAACGAAACTGGTCTAAAAATATTCCACAAGCGAATAATAGAAGTTTTTGAAAATATTTCGGGACAGTAATACTTTGTGCGACCAAAAGTATTGAAAGTGCTGAAAAAAAAAAAAGTGAAAAACAAATCCCGGTCTTGAAACGTTCGTCGGATTTAGAAATCACAGTTTCCGACAATATTTTGATAATTTTAGAAACGATCCCTCTCAAAATCACTTGGATGTATTTGAAAAAAATTTAACAGTCGAATGAAAAATCTGAAATAATTCAGGGTACTGTTTCGGAGTTGGGACAATTGTAAAAAGAAGAAAAAAAAAAAAAAAGGTAAAATAAATATATAAAATCAGAAACAGCGAGGGTCAGATTCGCATGTAATTTCCTTTGTACACGTATAATATACCTTTATACACACACACATATATGTATATATACACCGGTGTACATGTAAATTAGAAACACTAAACGGACGTAACTTTTTAACGGATTACACGCACGTTTTGCACTGCTGCGCCTGCAGAGATACACGCGTGTACGTTATGCATGTATGAGTGTGTGTGTGTGTGTGTGTGTGTGTGTGTGTGTGTGTGTGTGTGTGTGTGTGTGTGTGTACGTATGTTCACATACGGTATGTAAAATGCCTCTCCTTATAATGGAATACGCGAATCACGCGCGCAAGGTCGACGCACCGCTCGGAATATCTTATGTGAAGGGATACGCACTTTGATACGTGTATATATATATATATATATGTATGTATGTATGTGTATGCGGATCTATGTACCATACGTACAGGTTCATTTATTTTTCATATCAGGCATTGTCCGCTTACGAATGATTAAAAATAGGAAGAAAGGTTGAATAAAATTAAAAGAAAAATACAACGAAACTTGAACCACCGAAAAAATCTTGCCCTGAAATTTTAGGCGAGGTTTATAAATTTGTACCTTTTTTCAAAGATTCGCGGTTAAAAATTTTTGTCCGGAATATTTCCTCTCGCGAATCCTGCTGTTTGTTATTCGATGAACTCGCGTTGGTTTTCCGTTATTATTTATTTTTTTTTTTTTTTGTGTTTTTCTCCCTCTTAAAAAACTTTTTTTTACTACGTTTTCTTTTATTATCCGTACCGCATTGTTGTTTCTTCGTTTCAATCCAATTACGATAAGGATTTTCCACTACGTTATACCCTCGGAGTACAGGATGCCTTGTTTTGAGACGTTTTTGTTTCGTCGCGTGTTGTATCAGTAATATGGGTATGTATGCGTACATATATTTATATATATATGTGTGTGTGTGTGTGCAGCGTGCGGAAAGAAATTTATGGATTTTTTTTCTCTCTTAATTTACATATCTACACGAATCGCGACGATGATTAAACTAATTTGCTCCAGCATGCTTATTCTTTTTATCATTTGTATTCTCTCTGGTTTTTTTTTTTTGTTACCTGCTTGCTTCGCTGCGACTTACTATTTACCATTATTATTATAATTATCATCATCATTATTATTATTATAGTAAACGAAGTATCGGAAATATTTGGATAAGAGTTGAAGCTTATCGGAAATTTTATTCGATAAGCAAAGAATAAATAACGTAATCTTGTACACGTAGTAATGTAGTATGTACGTAAAGATAATACGTGTCATGTGAATATGCGTGTGTGTATATTAAGTCCTTATGTATATGTATATATACACATATATATAGATGAGAGGCGAAAAAAATGGGCCCTAGCGGGCAAAATGGGCCCTCTCTATAATCAAACGACATTTCAAAAGATTTCGATAACGCTTGAAATCTATTTTTTGTCTAAAGACAAAAAAAAAAACATTGCACCGTCGAAATTGGTCTAACGTTATTTTTCCGTTGAGCGGGCCCATTTTGCCCGCCTCACCCTTATATATGTATGTCACATAAGTTCTAACGCGTAGATGCATCGAGGATATAAATCAAGCGTGTGTCGGAGAGAAGGAGAAGAACTGTGATATCGTGCAGTGTACGCCTATTTTTATAAGCTGCCAGTCTATGCATGTGTGTATGTATGTATGTATGTATGTACACGGAAGTGTGTTACCAACTATAAGCCTAGGCTGCAGAAAGACCACTCAACTCGATTCTGGATATTGCTGCCCCGGGAATATAACCCTTTATAGCTTATAACCACGACCCACGGGAGATTCGCCTTTATAAAATTCATTTCGGACCGACGACCAACACACACACACACACACACACACACACTTTTTTCTACTTTTTTCTTTTTCATTTCTATTCGACCAAATTTGTTCCTACAACCTTGTATCTGTCCGTAACATACCTACGTACTATATTGACATATTCAGACGATATTGACATTTTTTTCATTCCGGCATTGTAACAAGCCCTAATGTGTACGTATGTACGGAATATCCCAAGGAATGTACGCGTAATTTCTCTTTAAAAGCTTATCCCCCATTTTATGCACACAACATGTATGAATGTATAATAATACATATGTATCATGTGTAGCCAAACAACCCACGCAATAGGATACGTGATTTATATTTTCGCGAGCCTTATTTTTTCTGGAAATACAAATTTAGAATACAAATAATGTATAATTTATTTCCGGAATATAACTCAACATTTTCAGATTGAATTTTTAATCACATCCATGATAACTAAGCTTGTGTATTTACCATATATGTTAAAAGCTCGTATGCATGGATTAACATTAAGCTTCCGGTACTTTCCTGGTTGGTTCGTTGGTTCCTTCGTAACTTGTCGGCGAGACGAACGAAGAACGGGAAGGGAAGGGAAGGGCCTCTGGGGGTCGGAGATTGAGACAATGCGTATCGAGCGGACGTTGCGAGAAGCAGCACACCCGAGAGCATCCAAGAGTGTCGGAGAGCACCCCGTAACTACATATCCAACCACCCTCGACATGTGGGTACATACGTAACCCAACCATGCTCATATTTATGCCCATCCGTGCGGTTGTAGGTTAGACTTTCACGGAGGGGGTGAAAAGTCGGGACTTAAAACCGCTCTCTCGCATTTACGAGGAGCTTCGACGAAACCTTTTACAATCGGTACACCTTACACGCACACGCGTAACGGGGCATTCCGTGTCAAATTAACAACCCATGTACACCTCATCATTTTTGATTTTAATCATTTTTTAGTACGATGTTCGTATCGACTGAAAAAGGTCACGGAATTTTTTCGTAAAAGATTTTTCTTAGCCACCGGTGAAATTTCCAAAAAAATAATAATAATAATAATAATAATAATAAATAATCGAAGAGGCAATCACGAAAACGGCGTTGTTTGAAATCTGAAAAAAATCACAAAGAATCTATGAATCGAAATGTGATTTTCAAGCACCGAACGGTAACGGGATTTCAATATTTACTATTTTCTTTTCGTAAGTTTTTTAGTTTTTCCATGTGGGAATTGGAGGGGTTTTTTTTTTTTTTTTCTTATCCTTATATTCCCTGATCTAAATCGATCACGGAATGATGAAAATAATGTGATTTTTTGATCTGTTTAGATCGAGGCATGTAAAAAAGTGAACAGGCAAAAAGAATTCCGACGTGGAAAAATTAAAAACCTTGCGAAAAGAAAAGAAATGGTAAATATTGAAGATCCCATTGTCGTTTGTTGCTCAAAAAGTTGTTGTTTTGAATCGTGAAATCAGTGTGAATTTTCTAAGATATTTAAAAATTTTGATTCCCAAATAGGTTTTGCGATCTCGTATAAATTTTACCAATGGCTGAAGAAAATCTGAAAAATATTCCCGAGATCATATATATGTATGGGGCATTCCACGTTAAATTATCAGCCCATGTACCTCACCCCCTTGGATTCCGATCATTTTTTACTATGATGTTTTTACCAGCCAAATATATATATATATATATATATTTTTTTATCTATCGTCAGATTTTGAAGCTTAAGATATTTAAATTTTTACCTCACTTCAAATTGCTATTACCGGACGATTTTTTTTTCATCACAAGTTAGCAAGTCAAAGGTTGCGCTGGATAATTTATTTTTTTATATGCCATTTGAAATTTGAAATTTGAAATTAGTATGTATACATGTATACATCATATTCTGTACGTATTTGAATTTATATTGAAATTAACGGCGTTACGCTCCACACCTGGGTAAAAACGACCCCAATCGTATCCTCACCGTAAATTCCATTTAACAAACAACAAAAACAATCTGATTCAATCCGAGGTAAATAATGACATATCATACAAATCGTTAATTAATTCTTTTTTGAAAAATTCAACGTCTCTCACTCAAAGGAATAACTTCTTTTTTTTTTCTATCGTGAATTATCTCCATATTTTTTATTTTTTTTCCCTCAAATATCCGTGTCCTGAGAGTTACTCTGTAAATTTTTAGCTTCAAATATTTACCACGTTTTATAAATTCAGTTTTCTCGTCTCTGTTTGTTTGTTTGTGTGTTTGTTTGTCTGTTCGGCACAAATTTTGCAATAGATTTTTTTTTTTTCATCCTTTGTTTGAAAAACGTGTAAAATTCATGTCTACCGAGAGAATATCCTCATCATATATATGTATATTGTATATATATATATATATATATATATATAGTGTAGTTAACCTAACCGATGTTTAAGAGCGTCTTCTTACTGCTTGCATATATATATATATACAGGAAGAAAATTGCTATTCCAAGTTCGCGACGCGCGTTAAAACAAAAAAAAAAAAAAAGTTTCGGAATTACGACGATGCAAAATCCCTGCAAGAGGACGAATACGTTCAACCCCCTCTAACCACCCTCTTCGTTCCTCTCACGTCCGTGTGCGACGACTGAATTGAAATTCATTGCCCGTATGCCGTACAACACAACGTGTTCGTTGCATAATGCGAAACGCGCCATGCTGCGGGTTCTCAAGAGCCTGCATTGGGCTGCACAGAGTAAGGGTGTATAACGTGTATATGTACATACATATATGCGTGTGTGTGTGGGCAAGCTGTTGTTCAAGTTGCGAAACTGGAACGACGGCGGCCAATTTTGTTGACCCTGTAAGTGATTTTTGTCGAATAAATTAGAAATTTTGGAAGGAGACGAAGAAAACGTCGTTTTTTTGAAAAATTATCAACAATCTCATTTATTTGCGACAGTTCGGAAAGTTTGTAGATACTTGCACGAATTGAACAACGTTTTTTTTTTTTTTTACCGTTTAACAGAGATTATTTTGAGCAAACTCGAATAGCAGAAGGAAGCTGGAATATTCATATTTTGAAGAAATGTTCTTTCATTTCAATTTTCAAAATGACTTCAACTGTGGGTTTTATTATTATTTTGTTTTTTTTTTTTTTCTTTCCTCAATCTGTTTCGAAAGTTTTTAAGCTTCGCATTTTGTTCGCATATCGAATATATAAAAAAAAAAAAATTTGTCATTTTGAAGATTTTAATTGTAAAAACCTTGTTCTCAAATTGTTCCTATCTTATCTTAGCTGTTTGTGCGTTAGTCGAATTTGGCACAGAATCGTAATATAATTTACGTATTAGGTCTGCTGCTTTATAATTTATGTTTACTAATTTTTGGCGGAAATAACGTTGCTGAACATTTTTTAAATTGTAAATTTTTTTTTTTTCTCGTCTTTCTCCTAGTTTCCGATTCATTCTTATGTACTTATAAGTGACGTTACAGTTTCCTGGAGGTCTAGTTTCTATTCCTGGCGAGGTTCCTTGGTCCTTGAGATAATTCTCCTGCAGAATATTTAGGCAATCTTCCAACCGTCCCAATTCTAGATTCAGAATCGATGGAATTTAAAATCGGCTTTGTGTATTCGCGTCTTTGTCTACAACATTCCCTTCCTCTCTCTTTCTCTCTCTCTCTCTCTCTTTCTATTCTTTCTATCTTTCTCTTGCCCCTGTTTTTCATCCTCGTCGTTCAACGCAAACCGAGCCGGAGATCCTTTCGAGCGGGAAGATTGAATTGTCCCAGAGTTCGTAAAATGAATACAGATTGGCCGAATTTTTTTCACCTATTGATTTAGGCCATACGCCCACATCCTCGAGTATATCTACGCGTGTAAGTCACCCAGGCGCGTGTTTTATTTATTTATTTATTTATTTTTTTTCTTACTCTACCCTCTATACTATTCTTACCACCTATTTTGTATACATTTTTTTTTGTATATTTAGAGAACTTTGCAACATATTGAAATTTTTTATTGAAAATTTTCTAACGTATTGGATCAAATTTGAAATTTTTTTCGCGCCATATTCTATCCGCCATCTTGAATTTTTGAAATCTGATTTCAAATACGTAATCAGTGTAACCCCGAAAACCATAGAATACTATCTCGTTACAAAAGTTGACTCAGCACAATTATGTGTGACTCAAAGGGTTGAACGCCTGTGCCGATTCGTGCGACGATCTTGAATGTCTTTCTAGGTAGGAAAAGGATACTATTCACTTGTCGTTTGATATCGGAACCTTGGAAATTTCGGACTACACGAATATTTTGTAGAATAGAATCTTTGGTTTTGACAGTTTATTTTCAAAGAAGAAAGAAAGAAAGAAAAAAAAAAGAGAGCGAGAGAGAGCCAAGTTTGAGGAAAAAAGACCGAATCTACCTGTTCCGAATATAAAATGACTTATTTAGTTGGGGCTTTACGATTTAAAGTGAAAAAAAAAAGGTTGTTTTAATTTTCTAACTTAGGTACCATCAGAATTCGTGCCGAGAATCCCAAACTGCCAGAAATTTTATTCAAAATAATTGAACATCAGTCTGTTACAAAAATATTCGCTCCGGAACAAGAGAAATTTTTGCTAAATGTCCCGTTTGTTTGGAAAAAAAAAGAAAAAGAAAAAAATGCGTCTCGAACAATTTTTTTTTTTTAAGTTCTATATTGAAAATATAATTTATAATTTCCTACAACACGTTTGAAACTCTCACGATTCTGTATCGTTTTTATTCTTAATGTACATCTTTTTTTTTCTACATTTTCATTCTTCTATACTTCTACTATATATATAAAAAACAAAAGGCACGTAAATACTCGTTTCCTTCTTTTAAAACGCACGCGTGCAGCGATATTAGCGTGAAACGGGCGCCGCACCCAAGTCGTCTATCGATTTATCGCCCTTTTTTTCCTCCCCCTCATCTCACCCGCGTCTTTATCTTAATCGCATCATTTTTCTTTCCCCCTTTATTCTTTGGCATTTTGTTTTTTTTTTTTTTTTCGTTCCTCCCACTTGCCGTATCATTCCTTCCTTCTCCTCCTTATTTTTCTCCCCCAGCACTATTTTGTGCAGGAAGAAGAGAGAACCGATCCATCCGACTTTAGATTATTAATTACAGTGCACTCTCTTAATAAGGCCGCTTCCCCGCTTTTGTACACGGTTAAAAAAAAAAAAGAAAAAAAAAGTCAGGGAATTACGAAGATTCGTAGAAAAAAATTTACATTCTTTTTTTTTTTACAAATCGTATTCAAACTTCGGTTATGCGTCGTAAATTCAGTTAAACCAACTTTTGGAAATGATATCGTTCAATTTCTAATTGTTTGTGCGAAACCAGGCAATGCTACGTGCTTTTAAGATCCAAATTTGCATATATTACAAGGTGCACAAGCTTCTGGAGCTTTCGGCGATAAAAGCTGCCCAACATTATTTAAGTATCGTGGAAAAAAGTCGGGGAATTTTATTTGAAGAAAATTGTCGTCCGACTTCTGGAAGATTGCTCTTCTCCTTTTTTTTGCACTGTTGCGGTCCTATTGAGAGAGTTCACTGTATGGAAAAATGTGAGCTTCGTTAATTTCCTCTCAGAGCTGCGATGCATCTCGATACTGCAGAAGCAGCAGTAAGGAAGGAGTAATGGCGCGATAAGTAGAAACTGACGCGTATTTACGAGTCCCAAAGATTTCACGCCACCTTTGCCAGGGCTAAATTTATACGGTTACACGCTCAAATGATCGCAGATTCATCGTCCAAACTTTTCTTTCCTCTTTCCTCATTTACTTCGACTTCGATTTAACCGTCTCGCCAAGTATCCGAGAACGTATTTTACGGTGAAAATAAACTTCCGCAGTGATGAAACGAAAGCGAATTTGCTAATTTTACAGAATTTAAAAATATTTTATTTTCCTGCTTTTTTTTTTTTTTTAAATCTTTATTCCTTATCTATGAATTGTATTTTAATCATTGTTTCTGAACTGCAAAGAATGCTCCGCGTTTAAGAAAAGAAGTTGGTACATACACTGAGAAAAATTTCATCTGTCACAGTAATTAGAAAAATTGTGTAACACAGGTATCGTTATAAAGAACTGTTTGAATATTGTTGGGATTACGAAAAACGAGGTACGTCGATCCTTTTTTGGTTATTGCAACGCAAAATCAGTTCGTTCGGTTTACTCTACTGTTTTTTAATTAAACAAGGCTTTGACGTCAATTTATCGTTGCACGAGCATTAAATTTTCGCAACAGTTGCAAGAAAATCTAGTAACAGTGATCGTAATGAGAAAGAATAGTAACGGATACCAGACTTTCCCGCAACAGCTAGAAAACTAATTTTCATTTTCTACCTAGAACTATATTTTTCGATCTTGGTAAAAAATGAAAATCGTCAAGTCGAGAATATTTTACCCCCGTGATTTTTCCCACGTGAATCTTTTTTTTTGTATATATACATGTATCATATATAGATATACGTATGTATTGTACGTACGTATAGCTTTTACTCGCGGGTATAAAGTGGCGCGACGACGAGACCGAGGGAGGAGGAAAAAAGAACGAACGAAACGCGAAGAAACTCGAAGAGAGGAGAAACTTTTATGTGTTTTGCGAATTCGTTTTTTCCCCCGTTCTTTTTTTTTGCCTCTTGTTTTTTCTTTTTTTTTTTCCCCACTCTTGATGCGGAGAGATGCAAACAAAATTGGCCAGACATTTTTCCAAGTACTTTAGCTCGAATTTTTCTCATCTCAACGCTAACCTGATATAGTGTGTGTATATATATATATGCAAATTTGGTTTATTCGCATATTTTCAAAAAAATTTCATACTTTCTCAAGAAAATAGTTGGGATTTTTTCTTTTTTCTTTCATGAGCACGGGCTTGTAGAAATATAATGAAAAATTAATGGATTCAAGCATTTGAACAAAATTTTACAGAGGTATTATTGATAATGGCATAAAATTAACATTACGTATTGAATATTGTCCCAAGGTCACGTATTGTAATAAAACTGTGCAATCAGCGTATTGTTACAAGAAAGAAAGAGCGGAAGTTCGCCCGACGGAACGTTGAACTAATTAATTTTTTTTACTTTTATACTTCTCCCCCGTGTTACAACGTTCTCCGCGTTTTTACGCCGTCTAACGCAGATCTTGCTTCGCGAACCTTGAATTTTACCACCGATTCACATTTTATACGTACCTGTGTATATATATATATATATATATATACAATCGTCATTCCGGTATTTCCGCTATGACGCGCGTTCTTACCTTCTCTTTATACGATGCGACTGTGTCCTTCTTACCGGCAATTACTAATGTGAAATTTGCAGAGAATTGTGTAAACGGTACTCTTATACATCTATGTTATTTCTTCAACATGTTTCTTTGCTGTTTTTTCCTATTACCGATAGTACGTCCAACAGGTTTTCAATACTCGAGAGTAATTACTGCGATATAATGTAAAATTTCATTGTTAGGAACAAATTGAATGAAAAAAATCGTGAAAATTGAAGAAGTAAAAAAGAGCCCTGTACATAGCTCAATTTTAAAAGAACTTTCGTACTCCGTATTATATGATTATTTGTCAGACCAAATGCAGAGTCTGTTTTACTAAATTTTTCCATTTACCGTACCAAATGAAATTTTTCTCAGTCTACGTATGTGTATAATATTATACTGTATGTAATGGCCGGATGTGGCTAAAATCAGTTTATTTCACCGTACCCGGTGTAAATTTCAGTTTCTCGACATACCAAATTCAGATTGCGGAACTCGCATGTCCAGAATAACAAGGTGTTTGTATATCTGTACATACATGTAGTCATTGTTTGAGTAACGTTACGAGGTTTGAGATTTGAGCTCTCCGGGTTGCGTGCTCAGAGAATCTTCTCCCCCTGGACATTGAACCTTTTGCTGCCGATCAATGAATCAGACGACGACGAAGAGGACGAGGAAGAGGTGGAGCAGGGGGAGGAGGAGGAGGAGGAGGAAGAGAGTTTAGTTTAGCACGTCTAGTATACAAGCATCAATTGCAACGTTTTGCTCTCTTTTATTAGACCGTGTATACTTGGATTATTATTATTATTGCATGCGTTTTATATTCGCGTGCTTTCGGTATATGCATATATATATATGTATATATAACGATATATAATATTATAACGTGTATAAATCTTCGAATACGGTTGAATATATATAACTTCATTGCTTTCACTTTGCACACGGGCGTATTATGTTAATTTTTAAAGTCAGCGTAACGCCTACGTAGACGCGTCTACCGTTTTTTTTTTTATTTCTTCTTCTCTTTATTTCTTCTATTTTTTTAATCCATTCATAAATTCTTTACCGTATATATATATGTATAATATGAAGTGAAAAGTATTCCCCGACCGAGTTTTCCTAATTTTTTTTACCCCCACCGCCGCCTGTGCTCAAGAAATTACTGTAAAAAGTTCTTTTTCGCTCCCTAATATACGACGCCAAGTGTTATGCGTATAATATTGGGAAAAATCTCTTTATTTATTGCGATTTACGGTCGTTGCACTTATCTCGCTAATTCTCGAGTATAAGGTGTATATATATAATTTGATTATTCAAATTTATTACATTCATCTTTTCTTCTATCCATGGAATAGCAGCTCGGAAAATTTCTCGGATATTTTTTTCTTTTTTTTGTTGTTACGTTTTTCACCCTGAGGAAGATGATACTGAACGCGAAAATGAAACACCGTTATTTATATAACGTATATACCGAGTTGTAGGTACGTGTAACGTAGGCATCGAGCTTTCGGCGGACTTTGCAAATTTTAGGGAAAATAAATTAGGCATGCAACTCGAATTTGAATACCAATTTGAATTCAAATGATATGGTTTAAATGCTTAATGAAGAATATGTCGCGTGAAAATTTTCATATATATACGTGTACAGTGTATTTTCTTATACGTACAGGTATACGTTATGCCTGAAGTGTAATAATTGTCAATTATAATATACACGATAATAAGGGGCGGGATTGAAATTCCGAATTTGAGAAGTTCCGTAAACTTGTAATTGTAAATTTTTTGGTCGCAAAACTTGAAGCAAAGAAATCTAACTTTGACGAAACATCAAAGTTTCGAATTGTCCGAAACCCGACGCTCTAAGTTTCGAAAGGATAAAATTCCGAAAAGGCGTAACTCCTACGAGCCAAAGTTCCGAAAATGCGAAAATGAGAAAACTTGAAAATCCGAAAGCCTGAATGATCAAAGATTTACGGTTCCCTGAATTTCTGGCTTGGTGAAATTTCACCACTCTGATCTTTCTTTGCTTTGGATTTTCGATATTTCTACGATCGGAATCTTGGTCATTCTGATTTTCGGTTTTTCTAATTTTTTACACCCATTAGTTGAGTAAACCACGCTGTGTGAGTATATTTTATTTTCTGAAATTTTACTCTATCGATACTCTACTTTTTGGCAATTTTCTTCTATCCTAACTTAAATCTTCTGAATCTGGCATTTCGGGACCGTTCGAAACTTTGTTGTTTCTCCAAAGTTTGATTTCTTTACTTCAAGTTTCGCGGGTCAAGTTATTCGAAATTAACCGATTTCGGAACTCTTCGAATTCCGAATTTTAAACCCGCCCCGATAATAAATTTGCGTTAGAAAATGAATACGTACGTTAATAAAAAAAGAAATTGTAAAATTAATGTAATAGATAGTTTAAAGTTTTCATTCCACAATATATAATAATAATAATAATAATAATGAATAAAATTAAAATACTAGACGCACGTGTCTACGAGTTATTAATCCAAGTGTTGCAACAGAAATCCTTGAACATTTGAGGTATACATGTTATTTTAATGAATATAAATTAAGTCCTACAGAATCCTGCATAATTTTTCATCTTCATTTATCACCACTGTACCACACACACACACACACATATACAGCGTGTAAACTGTAAATTTTTCTTTGTCCGTGAACAGAGTCAAGTATCCCGCGACCTTCCTTAATGTAACGAAACATCTCATATTATACGCGTTGCATAATTGACTCGACGACATAAACAACATATGTATATATTATATTTATATACATATATACACACACACACAAATATGTCTGGATGAAATTGGCGGCTCCTCGAGTTTCTCGTCTCGAATTCAGCACATATAATAAACATGATAAATTGGACCAATCGTCTTTACGTCAACGACAACGATATTCTCTCCCCCCCCCCCCCCCCCCCCCATCGCTCTCTCTCTCTCACTCTCTCACAATCGGCACTTTTAATTCATCCGGGGCATAAACGCCACGTCTCGCGCGTTCCTTAGTTCGTTTCCCTCCCGGCATCGGTTTCCTACGCACCCGGGTGACTTCCTACGCAACAAAACTAACCCGTCCACCTACTGACGGCCTCGTCTACGTCGCCGTGTTCTGCCCACCTGGACCCGGACCCACGCATATTTCGACGACGACCGATAGATAGCCTCTCAGACCTTACCTTACCTTACCTTCCCTTCCCTCGTCGTTGCGGCGCCGTTTTCTCAAGCTTTCCGACAGTTCCTTAAGCCCGGGTCCATCGGCCGGACGGCGATTCGATCGCGTTCAAGAAATCACTTTTTTCTATCTCTTTTTCACACCACAGTGCGTCGTGCCATTCCCAATTTTTCGATTCTCCTACGCCAGACAAACAAAAAAAAAAAAATAAGAAAATATCTCAAATTCTAGAAACTCGGATGAAATAATCCTGCAATTTTTTTACGATTATATTTGTTTCTTTTTTCTCTTTCAAACTTAAAAGTAATATCCAGAAAGTGTAGCAATATCATATTTCGTATTGTGCATCGGAAAGAATATCGCGGATTGAGGGATAAGTTTTATTCCGAATAAAAAATAAAAACAAAAAAAAAACTGGGAGCCATTCGAGCTTTCGTTTAAGAATTACGAAATTCTTGAGCGTAGATTTTTTCCTCTCAAAAATTTTGATTAATTATCACGCGGAGGGAATAATTTTGCACCGAGATTACGGCTCCGATTCTCCTCAAAATATGGCTATCACGGCAGTCTCCGGCTGTTTGGGACCGCCGCCTTTACCGCCTGGAAAACGGTTCCTTCAACGATCGAGCAGAAAGCTTTCGTCCACTTATCAGAGCTTCCGGGATCCCGGGATCGAGGTCTGGAATCAACCCGTTAGTCATAATCAGGAAATTGGGACCGTAGTTAATTACCCCGCTGTGTTTGATGTTGGAAACAATAAATATTATCAACGTAAAATTCGTCGAGGATGCGGTGGCTGCGGTGTTTCGGCCGCTGTTTCGAATCTCGTCAGAAGCAAGTCCGAGGGAAATTTATTAATCGCACCAAAGAAATCCGATGATTTGTTCAACAATTACAGCGTCGTAAGCGGTCCTTTGGATAAATGCATAAGGGCCATTTACGGCAGCTGGCGTAATCTTATGCAACGTAAGTTTTTATCTTCCTTTTTTTCTTTCGCCTTATTGTTACTGATTTGTTATTTTGACAATGTCGAAAACTGAAATCGGCTCGTCGTTAATCAAATTTATGTCAATAGCAAAATATCGAATTATTCTCCGTACATTCGAAACGATTTTAACGATTGAACGAATCATCTGTCTTGAACTGATATAATTAATTAATCAATTGGGTTAATTTGCATGAAATTGATTTTAATTTATTCAATTCCGGTCACACGTCGAGTGGTTTTGAATTAATTTAAATCTGGGAAAATTCAATCAAGCATGTTACATTTCATCGTTGTATCATTCTTCAGAGAATTAATCAACAATTGCAATCACGGTTTGTAAAACTATGCGACGCTTGTAATTATTATTTTGATATTCAGTTATTTTCATCAAATATTTTGAACAATGTAACCATTCTATATATAATAGAAATAATTTCGGGGGGGACGAAGGTTGACTGAAGAAATAAACAAGTCAATTCTTCCTATCTTTTTTTCCGCGAGCCTTCACAATTCTTTGGCAGAATATTATTATACAATAGGTGAAGCGAAGTGAAGTGAAGTGAAGTGAAGTGAAGTGAAGTGAAGTGAAGTGAGCGAGTTCAGGTATTATTATAGTGCGAATGAACAGGTTGTTGCGATACGAGTTTTCTTACAGAGCGATCCGCAGGCATGACATGCCGCTACGCTGATCGCAATCTGAATTACTGACGTGCCAGATAAGAAAGCATTCGAGAGGATTGTTTTTTTTTCTCTATTTTTTCCTACGACCAACGTTGTTAACACCCGGCAATAAATCTATAAGCGATATCTTTATATCCAGTTCGCCTGGCTGTCCTGTCTTCAAACGCAGCTTGAATTAGATTCGGATAGGTGAAATCTAGGGGAAAGACGATCGATTTATGATTGTATACGGGGTTTGTTTCCTCACCTATGTACCGTATTTATTGTATTGTTATGTACGTACAGCACCGCTCGATTAGATTATACGTAACAAAGTGACGATTTCGCACTATGGAATTCAGGAATCGCTTGCTGCAATCTCGACTATTAAACGAGACGTCGTTTCTTTCAGATTCTCGTCATTTTCTTAATGTAGGTATTTCGAAAAGTATAGATATTTATTTACGCATATCAGTGTTGTGCAGTTGATCGATTAATTGAGTTTTTCGATTGACCGGTTTTTCAATTAATCGATTAATCTACTGTTTCGATTAATAATACCGGATTGACTTGCAGAATTATTATAAGGCAAATTCGATTAATTGATCAATCGGAAAGAACGATTAATCGAAACCGTAAACTAATCGATTTATTGAAAAAATTATTAATCAAAATCAGTTTGTTTAACTGATCGAAAATCCGTGGATATTGAACAATAAAAAAAAAAAAAAATTGTCACATCTCCGTTCCTGTAAGGCAAACTTTGGATCTGTAAAACCTGAAAAGAGTTTATCATATTGAAACCACGAGACCAAATTAGTTAAAACGTGAATGCCAAATTTGTTCAGGATGAATTTAATTTATTTCCAATTTCTATACCACGGTAATAAATAATTCCGACGAGTCTTTGGTCCGCAATGAGGGGGAGAAACAAACTTTTAACGTATCTTCTACCGAATGGAGCATCTCTCTTCAAATCTCTCAAAGTTACGCCGCCGAGAGCTCGACTATGTCTATTCCTCGAATCAGTTTCAATAGTTGTGTAAACAGAGCGGGTGCAAACAGCGTTTAAGTAACCGCGTGATAAGAAGTGTCAGACGGTATTTCCCCCTATAATTTCAGTCCTTTTTACCTTGGCTGGCAGCCGTTTCTATCCTAAACCACATTATTTTTCTTCGTCTTAAATTTTATCATCAAGACATCCTTGGCCTATAATCTTGCATGTCGCAGTCAGTCATGATATCTTATATATACAGTATGTAATGTCGGATTTCCAAAAAAAAAAAAAAAAAAAAAAAAAAAGAACACGGAGGGAAAGGAATTATTGAACTAACAGAATAGATTTTATTGGAGACCATTCACGATCTAGTCATAGCCTCATTTGTTCCAGATACGATGACTTCAAGTCAACAATTTCGATTTAGTCAGTTTGTCAAAATGATTTAGCCAAGCGAATTTCTCGATTCAATTCAAGCCTTCCTTGTCGCGATTGAGTGAAGTATTGATTCGATTGCATCTTTTTGATGTGTTTTTAAAATTGAGTCAACTGAATATCATTTGATTTCAAGTTTATGTACTGTTTAGCCGTGTCGTATGTTAGTTGAAAGAAACGATTAGGTACTTGAAATAAAATAGGTACATGAATCCAGCCAAAAAAAAATTTACACCGATCGAAAGAAACACCACATAAACATGCTTCGAAACAAGTAGAGGATATATTCGTCGTAAATATAGTATATTAGTACTGTAAACGGCCGCTAGGCGGCGAACTCTCTCGCTACGGAAGTGGCTTTAGAGATATTTATAAAATCGGGTTCTTAGCTGGGAAGTCGGGTACAGAAAACGTAAGATAAAATTGCCATCGGACCTATCGTGAACGAAGAAAGCATAATACCAAGTATCGAGTCATCGAAATTGATATCGATGACAAGTAATCAAAACTATTAATACATGTTCAATTCTATATCAAGTATTCACGAGTATATTTCGTCGGACAAAAGTATTTTGTCGAATTAAATAAGTATTGTGTTCTCGCCGCGTTTCGCTATAGCATTTAGTAGTCGAATCAAACGAATATCAAATAATTCTTTTCCTTTGCATATGAAAAACTTGCCAACTCGAAGCTATTGATACAGGAATTTGAAATTGCAGAAGCTGCGTGTAACCGCGAAGAAAATTTAATTTTCAAAATTATGTCAAGTATATTTGTTAGCGAGAAAGAGAGAGAGATAGAGAGAGAGAGAGATGAAAAAAGGTGAGACTGTAATTGCGGATGCTGGAGTGGGATTGATAATGTCCCTTGCCAATTCAGAGGAGCAATTTGCGAGCGTTAATTAACGCGACGTGGCATTAGGTATACAGTATGTATGTACGCAAGAGACTCTTAATGATTAATTAAGAAACGTTTCTATGGCAACGTCTCTTGGCATAGGCTCGACGGTTTCTTACCGAGTTGCTGTGCGGCTTAAACGTGTGTCTTAAGCATCAACAGTCGAGTCTTTGGGGTTGGTTTACGGTTTGGGTGAAACGACAGTGAAAATATTTCGTCGTTTCTCCTACCAAATTCTAGTTTTCGTTGCTCGCTGTTACGAGAAGAAGAAAAGGAAAAAATAAACACAAACTCTCTCACCGTGAAAAATGATAACCGTCATTTTGTAGACCTGCGGCATATATATATATATATATATAGATATCACTTACGGTTTTACCCTTGACGATATTATACCGTTATAACTCACACTTTCATCTTACCCACCTTTTTTTTCTTTATTAGACCTATACCGAGACTTCTTATATCATACGCTTCTAAATTTTTATACCTAGACACTGTGAGGTGAATTATGAAGTTTGTGTAAATATTACGCAATCCGGTATCCATGTATACTTGTACCAAGGTCTGCAAGGTATGCCGTGTCGTACACTCTGCGGCATAGAATTTAATACGAATTTGGACGATTGAACAATCGATGATAAAAGAGAGTGAAATTAGTAACGTTGATGTAACAAGTCATTTCTTAGGAAAAATGGATCGTCTCAAATTGAGTAATCTATATTTTTAAAAAGCAAAGTGTATTCGGACTTTGGAAATACAACTCCTTCGAACTCGTTCTAAATTTTTAACAGCTTCGAGCTGGTAATGATAATATATTTGCAGGTTATCAAGTCTTTTTTCAAAAATTTCTAATTTCACACGTGGGGTTTGCATTTTTCTTGGAATGATAATATCCAAGTTTCCCTTTGGATTTTTAAAATTTTCTACATCAATTCAGCCTTAGACTTTTGGATTCAGTTGAAAAGTGCGGAATCGAGATATCCGAGTGTACACCATAGATCTCGGTATCGTTTAGCGTTGCTCACCAGCTAAGGTAGCGGCGAACAGAAGCTGGGAGCTCCTAGACCTCAGTTTCTCGCAATCAAACCCTCGACCCTCCAAGTACACGATGATACTAAAATTTATTGTTCCTTCTATGTACACGCACACACACTGTCGAAAAATTTTGTGAGACCTCGTCACGACTGCGGTTATAAAAAAAAACGTTTTTTTTTTCTGTACTTTATAGACGCCGGTTATTTTGACGGTATATTAAAATTTTTTACAGCTAGGTGCAAATTGAATTATATCGTCCGATTCTTTATGGAATAATTTTTTTCTTCTCTCTACTATCTGTTTATTGGGTGAAAAATATCCGGGATCTAAATTCAGGAACGAACATAATTTTAAACCACGCAAACTGCTGCTTGGATGCAGCGCAACGTGGTTTAGATTTTTAATGGAAAAAAAAAAGAAAAATAAGAAATATTATTCAACTCGCTCGTATTTAATGTTATTCTATAGTCGTAGCAGTAGTAGTAGTAGGCGGTCCATAAAAATTGTATATTTGAACTAGTTTCTTGTTCGACTTCTTCGCTGTTTTCTTTCTCCTTTACTTGCTTGCTTTTTTCTCCTACTTCTCTGCCTTGCAGCTTCTCATAAAACTCAACCTCTCGCTGTGCTTCGCGGAGTGGTGTGAAAAAAAAAAATCGGTCTAGGCTATGATTTGTGTGTGTAGGCTGTTGTAATAATTTGAATATATGTATAAATATATGTGGAATATTAAGTAGAGGGAAGAATCTTCGATAAATCCGTTTATTGAACAAAAATTAATATTACAATTGATCAATGCATCAGTATAGTTGTAATTATTGAACAACATTCAACAGCGATGCGACGAAAGCTGCAGAAATTGGTAATTCATCTCAACCAATATTCTCGTTGCACAAGTTTAACATACCTAAATAGAGTATGCCAAATATCTCGATGATGAAACTCGCGAAATCGTAGAATCCAAGTATTAATCGTGACGATGCGATAACTCTTGAGTAAAGATTTGTTCATTTCTTTCAATTTTTATTTTTTTTTCTCTCTCGAAAAGAATAAGTTTCACCATCGATCGTGAAGTCTGAAATAACTAGCGAAACTTTCGCCAAAAGTTGCAAATATTCTGAAGATGATACTCTGCAAACACACACATGTATATATATATTAAAACGTTATATTACGAATCCAATGTATTAATTTATTCCCAAAGAGAAGAAGAGGAAGATGGAAAAAAAAACGATTAAATTTTCTACTAAAACCGTTTGTATATTGACGTTCAGATGTTACTGAACAAACATATCATGTTACGTGTAAATTTATTATTTACAAAAATTTTTTTTTCAAAATTCACGCGTCGTCCGGGATGATTCACACCTTTCCTCCCTCCCCCGTTTTTTCCATCTTTTACCTTTTCTAACTTCCGATCCTCTCTACCGGATAGTGGTTGTATACGTATACGCACAGCATTAACGTAACTTAAGCAATTGACACGGTGTGTTGGCTCCTCGGGGATTTTACTCCTTTCCTTTCTTTCCCATATTTCATGTATATATATATATACACACACATATTCCTCTGTATCCTTTTTCATCACCTCTTCGCACCTTCCTTCTGTAAGACACACACCAACCACCATACGACGTCGTCGGTCTCTCATCCTCGACTCTACGTTTCTGTGGTCGCGGTGGTTTACCCACGTATTATAACCCGGTATGTAGGTAGTAGAGGATATTATAAGGTAGCTGTCCACCCACGAAACACAGGCGAGATAACTATAACCCAACCGTCACACGCGTGAGACGAATTTCTATTTATTTATTTATTTATTTATTTTCATCATCTGTTTTCATCACTCGGCTCTCGTTTTCGGCATAAAAAATACTACACACCACATACCACGTTTCCCTGCAATAATAATATTATTTATTTTACTTGAGAATCGCGTGTATATGTGCAGTCTGTGTGCCATGTTCGATCGAAAAGATCGCGTGGAGTGCGGTGAAACGATGCGTGGGAAGATCCAACATGTGCGCGTGTGCGTGTCTTGACTTCTTCGACTCCTTTTCTTCCCCTCTCTCTCTTTTTTTTAATTTTTTTATTTTTTAAGGTATTGTGTATACAACGTCGCGCACTTCTCTACCACCGACACCCTTTCACATCTTTTTTGCCACCTTCTAGTTTACAGCGGTGGCGTGGCACTTGGAACAACAAACCGCTGTTTAACACTGCTTGCACTCACGAAGTAACGAGGAGTAACGTAAGCTTCCATTTCGGAGCTTGCAAGTCGTTGTTGGAAAAGTGCGTTTCTTGTTGCTTCAAGATTTCACAGTTGCGGGAAATTGAGGAAATGGGAAATTTAGAAACGTCGGGAATAGACGCCCGATTCGCCTCCCACCCCATCCTGTGTTTTCAATATAGGTAAATACACACGCGTTTATATGCTCCAAGACTAAACTTGTTCTATTTCCTTCTTCATCTTATCGTAATCTTCTCTATCAAGATGCAGTACAAAGAAAACCTCTTGTCCAGGGTTACACGCGCGGTGGTTAGATACGTAAACATTGTAACGGATATAGAGATAATCTTAGACAAGTTGTACGACCTCGTTCTTCTTTTCTTAACACATACCTTGTACCCACTTTGGTTCTGTGTCTCAGCTGCTGCTGCTGCTGCTGTTGCTGCTACTGCTGCTGATGACACCGATGCTGTACGTTTCAGACTAACTTAGAGCAAAGAAGAATGTCTTCTAACAATGAATAATTGATGAAACTCGCGTGAGGTTGCAACACCTTGATGAAAACCATATTTGATCCTTTCAATTTTTCCGCATTTTCGCATATTCACCTGTTTGCGACATTTCGAATGGCACGTTTACTCTCAACGTCTCTGATAAGATTGAGATCCAAGACATTGTTTTTTTCTCGTCAGATTTTCTTTGTCATAAGATCGATGCTTCTTTACCGAATAATTAACGATCCTGAGAATAGAAATCTAAACGAAGATACGACTTGTTACAAATATCTTATACAAGAGAACACTGATCATTGGTAATTTGTCAGCCTCTGCGTAGGTGTGATTGTCATGAATTACTGTACGATGATCAATGGACTCGACAAGTTACCAAGTCGCTAATATTTCATGTCGTTGTGGTTGAAAAAAGATGTCAATTTCGTTAACAATAGTTATTCCAGCATGGCTGAAATTGCGTTTGTCGGTCTTGTTTCTGCGTAATACTCTTCAATCATTTAATAAAGGTTGATTGTCTCCAGTCCTACCGTTGGCTAACGTTTACGTGTGTAAAAGCGGCAGCTCCCGGATTAAAAATTAAGTTTAAAGAAAGAAGAAAATCCTCTTTCGACTAACTACAGTGTATACGTATACGAGCACAACGCGCACATTGAACATCACGCAACTGACAGCACTTGAAGATGTTAAAAAGCCCTTGATTCGGACTTCAAAATCTCTCTCTCATAATGGCCTAGCCGCTAAACCACATGCATGGTCTCCCCATCTCATTATCTCAAAAACAACCTTTGTATACGTTGAAGGGGTGGACGGTTAGGTAGGAGGAAAATTACGGGTGGATTATTTTTTTTTTTCGAAACTAGCTTGCGACACAATCCGGCTTACGGTCAAGTATACGATTTAAATTTAGACGCTTCCTACGCCAGTGAAAACCTGTTCCTCGAGATGAGCATACATACACTCGCTACGTTGCTGTTAGTTCCTTCTGTTGGTTGGTGCTGCTGATGCTGATGCTGATGTTGCAGCCACGTTTCTCGACGCTAAGGTATACCTTGACGGCGAGGAGGAGGACGAGGAGGTGGAGGAGGACGGTCCTCCTCGTCGTGTAGCTCCTGCCACCGGCATGGCATCCCATCCCATTCCATCCCATTCCATCGCGTGGCGTTGCATGGCGTTTCATGGGGGTGGTGGGAGAAGGACGGCGTTGTTCCCGTCCCGTAGTGGTCGCCGTAGTCTCGTGGCTTCTTCGTCCTGTTCTTTGCTACTCCTCCTCGTACGTTGTGGTTGTTTTTTCTCTTTGTTTTCACGAAAAATTTAACCACCGCGTCTCAGTTTTCAACTTACAGAATTACCGAGTGTATTAATGCGATGATCTCGTTCCTATGAACGGTTGTCAACGTCGGTGTAACCTCCGAGAAGGATTCGATTGGGGGTGGTAGGATGATGTTTCTCATTTCGCGGTCCATGGAGACACTCTATGGTTCTGTGTTTTTTTTTTCTTTTCAAACTTTTTTTCTCGCGGCATTTTGTCTACAAATCACGAATCTGCGCAGTGCACAGTAACGATAAGTGTTTTTCAAATCGCAATGGCCAATCAGTGAAACGTGGCGTGCCTTTTAAAATTCATTGCGCGTGATCGGGGTGCACGGTGCCAATCTTCACTAAATGGTGTATATAGGCGAGAAATTAGGAAATAACGATTTAGAACTTGCAGCTGATGAAGTTGATTGAATTCAGTTTGATTGGAAACGTGTTGGTTTTCTCGATTTAGAGAAAGATCAGAAAACTGCACGAAATCGAACTACGAAAATAGTATATTTATACTCGTTTATACACACAGTGACCACGTCGATGTATGCTATTTGTTTTAACTGCTAAAAGCACATCGTTTAACCAATTGTAACGTGTTTACATAGTCAGATTATTCTCTCTGATGAAAGGTTCATTCATGGGACAAAATTAGCTGCAATTCCTTTTTAATCTGACTAGCCAAATGCTTTCAGTATTCAAAGAAATTAAAGAAATTCCTTACGCCTAAACTCTCATCGTATGTGTACCTACTTCCAATTAGAAGAGTTTTTCTCATTTATCTTCTTTGAAGGAACGAATTTTTTTTTTTTTTTATTTTTTTATCAAATTAAATTCGATTGAATTTACCTTCATCATTCTACACCTCGTTCAGTAATTCAACTGCGACTACGTGAAAATTCACCGATTATTGTCATTGGGAAAGTTGTTTCCATTCTCAATTACCAACAATCTATAATCTGCATAATCTATTCTTCGGAATGTTTCAGTGGGCGGCATGAGCCGACCTTCGAAAGCAGTGGCCCAAGTTAAAAAGGTTGCTCCACCAGCCGTCCCGGACGTCTTCCGACACTCCGGTTCGTCTTTCGGTTCCGCGGGATATGCGAGCAGCGAAGATGGCTGCTTTTTGTCGGGGAGCGGGGGCGGCGGTGACGACGGATCCTACGGAATGCCGGCCGGAAAGAGTCCCGGTCCGATTTTCACCCATCCTGGATTCGCCTTTCCCCCCGTCGTCGGGAAGTACGCCCATGCCGAGGATCAGGGTACGTCTAATTTCGCGAATAGCTAAACCCTCGACGAATTCACAATCTTCGACATTCCGTGTATAATTCTGTTTTGTTTTGTTTTGCTTTTTTTTTTTTTTTATCATTCGATCATTCGTTCTCATCTCACAGGTATCGACATGACTCAAAGTCCGGGCAGAGACAGTCCCGGCAGTTCTGGGTCAGGCTCTGGTTCGAGGCACTCGACCGCTTCCCTCGATTCCGGAAGAGCTTCCGGCTATCATCTGGGTCCCAGAGGACCAGGGGCCCTGGCCTCATCGCCACGGTGCTCGATCAGTTCCCTGGGAAGTCATCCGGATCGGCCAGCAGATCTCGACGTGGTACACGCCTGGCTTACCGAACTCCAGTTCGAGGAGTACTTTACTTTATTCGCTTCGGCGGGATACGATCTTGCTACCATAACCCGAATGACCCCGGAGGATCTCACAGCTATAGGTATAAATTTAAAAAGATAATCTTTGATATCCGAACAGGCATTTTAAGAAAATTACCATCATTAAAATTACTTTGAGAAGATTCAGGGTAACTGGCTTCATTCGTGGATGGTTCTGACTTTAACGTAATAGTCTCTACCATTTCCTGTCCGTATTTGGATCGAAACATAGGAATCACTGTAATTTGATAACGTAAGCGTTGTGTTTCCATTTAATTATCGACTTTTGGAGTTTTCACCATGGATTCAATTCTGATTCTTCGTCTCGTTTCGATTATTAAATAGCAAACTTATCTTCTTACATGTTTTGTAGTCAATAAACAAAACAAGATATCCTTCCATGAAATTGTCACTCTTTTGCGATGTTTTATCATCTAGTTTTCAAATACGATAGAGACATGCGATCGAGTATTCTTCTCTTTGACCTCCCTTTCACGAATTCATTAAAGGCTACTCGGTGTGTCCCTGGAATATAAAATGAGCAATTGAAAGATTAAACGCTTTGTATGGTAATAATGATTTTAAAAAAAAAAAAGTCCTCATCCGCAAAACTGAAATATTCCATCTCCTCGATCTCCTCGATACCATACAATTGAATTTAGATAAGTTGAATACAGTTTCTTCGTTAAAATGTTATATTCCAAGTAGACTGTAATATCTAGAGGGGTATGAATATTTTATTTCAACATTAATTACTGCTGTAGGAATAAGAATCAAAATAAAAAATAAAATTGATATTTTCATCCTGCAGGTATTAAGAAACCGAATCATCGAAAGCGACTTAAAGCAGAAATCGATAATTTAAACGTCGGTGATGGTTTGCCGGAGCATGTGCCTGGCTCGCTTGAAGAATGGTTGAGACTTTTAAGACTAGAAGAGTATTTGGGTGCGCTGCAGCAGCAAGGCATGCGGTCAGTCGAAGATGTAACGACTCTGACTTGGGAGGACCTTGAAGATATTGGTATTGTCAGGCTTGGTCACCAAAAGCGACTTCTCCTCGCTATTAAACGGGTGAAAGACATACGTGCTGGTAAACGCATACAGCCTCTCGATCTCGCTCGTCTTCCACCGCACCCTGGTCACACACAGGTACAGTAATAAAATTTCAATTTTATGCAGATGTTTTTTTGGAGTATCGTTATGATAAGAAGATTGAACACAGTTCTTCTGTTGTTTGAATTATTATATGATCTTCATTTGTAGGATGTTGTTATCCAACGTGGTGGACCAGATTTGCCGTCCCCTGATGAAGACTGCTCGTCGCCGGTACTTAGGTCGTTTCAAAGAGGAAATGAGGTGAATTCGACCTCGACGTGGCGAAGCATGTACGCTGCTATGCCTCAGAGCTTAGATTACACAGTAGCAAGGACAGGGCCTCGTGGCAAATCCCTCGAGAGCCTCGAAGATGCTCCTCTTAGTTATCCACCTTCGCCTACCCATGTTCAACCGACTCAAACTGAGTGGCGACCTCGAAGCTATGAGGATGGTGACTTGACGCCGACTAATGAAGCAGCGATAGAAGCTGGTGGCGGCACTCTACCCAGACCAAGACACTGTCTGGTACGTCCACGACCCATCGCTAAGGTAGGTTGACGGTTTCGTAGATTTGTTCATAGATTTTGAACCAAATGCTCGTATCAGGCGTATCTGAAGTTGAATCAATCTTTAGATCGGGTCACAAAATATGTTTCGTAAAAAATTTTCTTGCAACAAATTGGTATAAGATGCTTTTGAAGGGATAATATCCTGGTCTTAGTCGCTGTTAATCAGAATATTTGTTGTAAGAAAATATTTCATCAACAGTTCTGTATATAGCAAACAAAGATCAGAATCTGTTCGTAGTTTTACCTGTTGGATCTCGTCACAATGCCGTTTGTGAAAGTTTCACGCGAATTCGTTCCACCTTGACGATCCACATCGTCTTCAAGACTGTATAATTGAAGGGTATCAATTATACTTATTGTGAAATTTTTAATCACAGGTCACCGCCACTCCTGGACAGTTTAAATCGTTGCCGCGCGATTTTGATAACAAATATCAACTTACTTACGGGCTTGAGAGCAGCCCCCATTTACCGAAACGTCGACCACCGTCGCCGCCGCGACGCCAGAGTTCTCGTGAAATTGGGACATCAGTTGGTGGAGGAACGGGAGAAGTTGTAATAGATTGTAGCGGTCCTGTTCCGACAGCTTCCTGCGATGAAATGATTCCGCCACCGCCGGCTCCAGCGCCTGCACAATCCGCCCAGTCGCAACAAATCCGACCACACTCCTCCATGTCAAGATCCTGGGGCAGCGTAGGTGTTAGTGTCAATGAAGAACACGAGCTAATTGCCTCTCTCGCCCTGCAACATCGCAACGGATCTGACGCTAGTTTTAAGGTGGGTTTTTAAACTTTTTATCAAACGTGCAGGGGTTTTTTTCACATCAACTGGGGACCTGCATTTGTTGCAAGGAACCTTTGGATATTCTGATTTTATGACTAGCTGGATTTTTGAATTGTCAGATTTTAGTATGAGTGAAGAAGAACGGAAGACAACCCATTCATAGTTCTAGCGTTATTCAGATAAATCAATTGAATAATCGTAAAATTGTAGGAAAAGGATGTAGCAAGAAATATGTGTACAACAACGTCGAATTTATTCTTCGTCTTTTGTCTATTCGAACAGTTTTTCGGAAACTTTATGATTGATTACTATATCTGATTAAAAACTTTGTGGTGCCTGGATAGTTCTATAGTTTCAGAGCGTAACGCTGATCGATGTTACATAAGCCAACTGAAAGATGTTTGACATAGACAGATTTAAATGAAAACATGGTATTCGTACCGGAATTAGCAGTAAATATCGGCTTGTGCTAATCCTATAAAAATTTTTCTACAATTTCCAGTCAAGTTCGAGCACTGAATCAGACTCCTTACCGTTTGCGAACGAGAATGCAGGGACAATAAAACAGAGAGCGGCGAGAGCACAGGATTACACAAGTCCTCCGATGGGTGGCATGATGGGACATCATCATTCTGGTGCGGGAACTGGTCAAGAGACCGGGGATGTCTTGAACGACATCGGGAACATGCTTGCCAATCTTACAGACGAGCTAGACGCCATGCTTGAAGAGGAGAAACGTCAGGGCCTCAATCCCTAATTACTGCCTTTGCCCGCTACTGCTGTTCGCTCGTAGCGCAATTATTGTTGCCATAGCGATGAAGATAATTGAATGAATTTATTTAATACGTGACATTCCTTCTGACAACCAAGAACTGTGCGCACGCGAATTAAGGATGAGGAGGAGACGTGGCTTATCTAAATATTGACACTACCGTATTATATCAATTAAAAATGGCACAAATTCAAGATCAGTCAATGGGGCAGCTCTCCATATTTTAGGTATCTAGTTTTATTGAGACCCCTTTGTAACGTGTATCGCTCTTATAGATAGCATATGGTAATGAGAGTACTTGACTTATTACGTTGAAATCAAATCGTTAATTCCAGTCAATAAAATGCAAAATCATTTTGGCTTCGTATTTAAATTTAGGTTGAACGAATTTGAAGTATGACCCGGATTTGAATATAAAGGCGTGCTAGTTAATCTATTTACGCGTAAACGGAATCATTGACATGATTCTAAATATTTAGTTTACCACAGTTATGCTGGTTTGAGGTATGTAATTGTTAACATTACTTCCATCAGTTACTCAACACGACGTTCTCTTGATATTTGAATAATTTTGCTATTATTCTAGTTATGTCTACCCAATTTCAATGAAACGGTGATTGAATTTGTTTTATGGAAATCGTGTGAATTGAGTTGCCACTATAAAAAAGAACCGTATGAGTCGATAAATTAGGTACGTTTACATAAATTGAGAACGCACTAACATTATTTATTGCTTACAGTAATATTATATATATAGGTAGTCAGGTAATAATGTACAACGGTTATTATTGTATATGGCAATAACAATGTGAATATAATATTACTGTAATACTATAATATAAAAAAATTAACAAACAAAAGAATAAAGAAACCGACGTGCCGCAACTCCTTTTCTCTTTTATACACGTGCTACGAGACTGCAGAGAAACGCGCACAGTGGTCTACAATTACGCTGTGCTGTGCCCACACACTACTTAAGAATTATTTACTTAACTCTTAAGATTATTCAAGTACAGAAAAAAAGAGCCTGTTCAATTCAGGCCATGGACTTGTCTTGTTAACTACTATAGGTGTATAGTTACATATAGATGTTATTGGCAAGCAGTGATTTTGAGTTTTGTACTGACTCACTATGAACATGGTCATGTTTGCTTTTATTTCTCTTTTTTACGAACGTCCTTGTTCCTTTACCACAATTTTTTTTTTTTTTTACCGTCGATAACTGGACATGGATCTACATGGTAGTATTCAAATGATGATCCGAAAAGGTTATACTAGCTGACGGGCTGCTATATTTTGATGTTTATTATTATACCAAATCAACGATGAATTTTAATGTTTACATATATACAATTACAGATTTATTTACACTATATAAAAAGTATCTCTATCGACGAATGTCAAAAGTTTTATTATAAGTTCCTAGACATTTATACATAAATATCTATGTAGGTAATATAAAAAATCGTTATGTATACATTATTGTACGAAGCGAACTATCCCCTTATCGGAATACTTACCTACTTCTCGTGCCGCTATTTCTTGCATTGATTTAGTGATGCGTATAGCACGCATAAATACGTATATTACTATAAATTAGTTGATATTTTAGTAAGTGATGGTGATGACATCGAATTACAGGTGTGCATATATGTATTTGCCGCGTGGAACTTTGAAATAATTCAGTGACAGGTTGCGTAGAGTACTTACTGATCACTACTTGCCTGTGACATATACATATTATATATATAAATATATATTATACTAGTTATAGTTTTTGTACAAAGGTATGCGCCGATCAGTCTCGCTCGGCGAGATGTGCGTCCGCCTAAGCTGTATTGTACACCCCTCCCCCCCTTCCATGTTGGTTTAATATTCATTAAATATAACATTATAATGAAGAGAATTGTTATTTGAATAAGACCAGTTCATCTTACTGATGCTTACCTTATTTAAGCATCTCATTTGACTATAAGTAACGACAAACAATTTCGCATAGGTTGAATCGTGCGGAAAACGTATTTACACTTAATCACATTGAATTATTCATCGTGATACTTTCGACCAAAATACAAATGTGTAAATTATGTGTTCTACACCACCGCTTTCACGTTGAAATAGTTATAGTTTGTCGGATTCGAGTGTACTATTGATGAAATCGTATATTAGACGTTACTTCTTTAACAAAAATCGTTGCCAGCAACACATCATGAACAACAGACCAAAAACATGACACTTTTTTTTCTAATTTTTCTGCTGCTGGTCTTCCCTTCGTAACTTCTCGACCGTTGATCCAAAGCTCTTTTCGCTGCATTTTCTGAGTTCCTGGGGCTCCGATTAGTCAGAAAATGATCGTACATATCGAATCTGAGATCCTTTGCATTTTTGGGTGAAATTTTCGCGATTCTGAGAAGTGCTGGAATGAATTCTTCCTGGCACTGTTCCGATGTAATTTTGCGAGAAAAAGCGATTGGGCGCAGTCCGAACACGCTTCGAGCTACGGATCCAAAGTTACAGCCAAAAAACCAGAACCTGTTTTTTCCACATTTTTCAGCTGGTGCTTTTTCCTTCGTAACTTCTCTCCTGTTGATCCCACGCTGTTTTCGCTGCGTTTTCTGAGTTCCTGGGGGTCCAATTAGTCAGGAAAGGGTCATTTGAATCGAATCTGGGACCAAAAATTTTTCGGCAAAAAAAAAAGCAAGGCTAACCCCTTTGCATTTTTGGCGAAAATTTTCGCGATTTTGAAAAGGGCTGGAATAAAGACTTTCATGCACCTTTCCGACGTAATTTTGCGAGAGAAATCGATTGGGCGCAGTCCCAATACGCTGCGATCAACGCATCAAAAGTTACAGCCGAAAAACGAGAACCTGTGTTTTCGACATTTTTCAGCAGGTGCTTTTTCCTTCGTAACTTCTCTCCTGTTGATCCCACGCTGTTTTCGCTGCGTTTTCTGAGTTCCTGGGGGTCCAATTAGTCAGGAAAGGGTCATTTGAATCGAATCTGGGACCAAAAATTTTTCGGCAAAAAAAAAAGCAAGGCTAACCCCTTTGCATTTTTGGCGAAAATTTTCGCGATTTTGAAAAGGGCTGGAATAAAGACTTTCATGCACCATTCCGACGTAATTTTGCGAGAGAAATCGATTGGGCGCAGTCCCAATACGCTGCGATCAACGCATCAAAAGTTACAGCCGAAAAACGAGAACCTGTGTTTTCGACATTTTTCAGCAGGTGCTTTTTCCTTCGTAACTTCTCTCCTGTTGATCCCACGCTGTTTTCGCTGCGTTTTCTGAGTTCCTGGGGGTCCAATTAGTCAGGAAAGGGTCATTTAAATCGAATCTGTGACCAAAAATTTTTCGGCTGAAAAATGAAAAAAAAGCAAGGCTAACCCCTTTGCATTTTTGGCAAAAATTTTCGCGATTTTGAAAAGGGCTGGAATAAATTGTTTCATGCACCATTCCGACGTAATTTTGCGAGAGGAATCGATTGGACGCAGTCCCAATACGCTGCGATCAACGCATCAAAAGTTACAGCCGAAAAACAAGAACCTGTGCTTTCGACATTTTCCAGCAGGCGCTTTTTCCTTCGTAACTTCTCTCCTGTTGATCCCACGCTGTTTTCGGTGCGTTTTCTGAGTTCCTGGGGGTCCAATTAGTCAGGAAAGGGTCATTTGAATCGAATCTGGGACCAAAAATCTTTCGGCAAAAAAAAAAGCAAGGCTAACCCCTTTGCATTTTTGGCGAAAATTTTCGCGATTTTGAAAAGGGCTGGAATAAAGACTTTCATGCACCATTCCGACGTAATATTGCGAGAGAAATCGATTGGGCGCAGTCCCAATACGCTGCGATCAACGCATCAAAAGTTACAGCCGAAAAACGAAAACCTGGGTTTTCGACATTTTTCAGCAGGTGCTTTTTCCTTCGTAACTTCTCTCCTGTTGATCCCACGCTGTTTTCGCTGCGTTTTCTGAGTTCCTGGGGGTCCAATTAGTCAGGAAAGGGTCATTTGAATCGAATCTGGGACCAAAAATTTTTCGGCTAAAAAAAAAGCAAGGCTAACCCCTTTGCATTTTTGGCAAAAATTTTCGCGATTTTGAAAAGGGCTGGAATAAAGACTTTCATGCACCATTCCGACGTAATTTTGCGAGAGAAATCGATTGGGCGCAGTCCCAATACGCTGCGATCAACGCATCAAAAGTTACAGCCGAAAAACGAGAACCTGTGCTTTCGACATTTTTCAGCAGGTGCTTTTTCCTTCGTAACTTCTCTCCTGTTGATCCCACGCTGTTTTCGGTGCGTTTTCTGAGTTCCTGGGGGTCCAATTAGTCAGGAAAGGGTCATTTGAATCGAATCTGGGACCAAAAATCTTTCGGCAAAAAGAAAAGCAAGGCTAACCCCTTTGCATTTTTGGCGAAAATTTTCGCGATTTTGAAAAGGGCTGGAATAAAGACTTTCATGCACCATTCCGACGTAATTTTGCGAGAGAAATCGATTGGGCGCAGTCCCAATACGCTGCGATCAACGCATCAAAAGTTACAGCCGAAAAACGAGAACCTGTGTTTTCGACATTTTTCAGCAGGTGCTTTTTCCTTCGTAACTTCTCTCCTGTTGATCCCACGCTGTTTTCGCTGCGTTTTCTGAGTTCCTGGGGGTCCAATTAGTCAGGAAAGGGTCATTTAAATCGAATCTGGGACCAAAAATTTTTCGGCTGAAAAATGAAAAAAAAGCAAGGCTAACCCCTTTGCATTTTTGGCAAAAATTTTCGCGATTTTGAAAAGGGCTGGAATAAATTGTTTCATGCACCATTCCGACGTAATTTTGCGAGAGGAATCGATTGGACGCAGTCCCAATACGCTGCGATCAACGCATCAAAAGTTACAGCCGAAAAACGAGAACCTGTGCTTTCGACATTTTTCAGCAGGTGCTTTTTCCTTCGTAACTTCTCTCCTGTTGATCCCACGCTGTTTTCGGTGCGTTTTCTGAGTTCCTGGGGGTCCAATTAGTCAGGAAAGGGTCATTTGAATCGAATCTGGGACCAAAAATCTTTCGGCAAAAAGAAAAGCAAGGCTAACCCCTTTGCATTTTTGGCGAAAATTTTCGCGATTTTGAAAAGGGCTGGAATAAAGACTTTCATGCACCATTCCGACGTAATATTGCGAGAGAAATCGATTGGGCGCAGTCCCAATACGCTGCGATCAATGCATCAAAAGTTACAGCCGAAAAACGAGAACCTGTGTTTTCGACATTTTTCAGCAGGTGCTTTTTCCTTCGTAACTTCTCTCCTGTTGATCCCACGCTGTTTTCGCTGCGTTTTCTGAGTTCCTGGGGGTCCAATTAGTCAGGAGAGGGTCATTTAAATCGAATCTGGGACCAAAAATTTTTCGGCAAAAAAAAAAGCAAGGCTAACCCCTTTGCATTTTTGGCTGAAATTTCCGCGATTTCGAAAAGGGCTGGAATAAAGACTTTCATGCACCATTTCGACGTAATTTTGCGAGAGGAATCGATTGGACGCAGTCCCAATACGCTGCGATCAACGCATCAAAAGTTACAGCCGAAAAACGAGAACCTGTGTTTTCGACATTTTTCAGCAGGTGCTTTTTCCTTCGTAACTTCTCTCCTGTTGATCCCACGCTGTTTTCGCTGCGTTTTCTGAGTTCCTGGGGGTCCAATTAGTCAGGAAAGGGTCATTTGAATCGAATCTGTGACCAAAAATTTTTCGGCTGAAAAATGAAAAAAAAGCAAGGCTAACCCCTTTGCATTTTTGGCAAAAATTTTCGCGATTTTGAAAAGGGCTGGAATAAAGACTTTCATGCACCATTCCGACGTAATTTTGCGAGAGGAATCGATTGGACGCAGTCCCAATACGCTGCGATCAACGCATCAAAAGTTACAGCCGAAAAACGAGAACCTGTGCTTTCGATATTTTCCAGCAGGCGCTTTTTCCTTCGTAACTTCTCTCCTGTTGATCCCACGCTGTTTTCGGTGCGTTTTCTGAGTTCCTGGGGGTCCAATTAGTCAGGAAAGGGTCATTTGAATCGAATCTGGGACCAAAAATCTTTCGGCAAAAAAAAAAGCAAGGCTAACCCCTTTGCATTTTTGGCGAAAATTTTCGCGATTTTGAAAAGGGCTGGAATAAAGACTTTCATGCACCATTCCGACGTAATTTTGCGAGAGAAATCGATTGGGCGCAGTCCCAATACGCTGCGATCAACGCATCAAAAGTTACAGCCAAAAAACGAGAACCTGTGCTTTCGACATTTTTCAGCAGGTGCTTTTTCCTTCGTAACTTCTCTCCTGTTGATCCCACGCTGTTTTCGGTGCGTTTTCTGAGTTCCTGGGGGTCCAATTAGTCAGGAAAGGGTCATTTGAATCGAATCTGGGACCAAAAATCTTTCGGCAAAAAAAAAAGCAAGGCTAACCCCTTTGCATTTTTGGCGAAAATTTTCGTGATTTTGAAAAGGGCTGGAATAAAGACTTTCATGCACCATTCCGACGTAATTTTGCGAGAGAAATCGATTGGGCGCAGTCCCAATACGCTGCGATCAACGCATCAAAAGTTACAGCCGAAAAACGAGAACCTGGGTTTTCGACATTTTTCAGCAGGTGCTTTTTCCTTCGTAACTTCTCTCCTGTTGATCCCACGCTGTTTTCGCTGCGTTTTCTGAGTTCCTGGGGGTCCAATTAGTCAGGAAAGGGTCATTTGAATCGAATCTGGGACCAAAAATTTTTCGGCTAAAAAAAAAGCAAGGCTAACCCCTTTGCATTTTTGGCAAAAATTTTCGCGATTTTGAAAAGGGCTGGAATAAAGACTTTCATGCACCATTCCGACGTAATTTTGCGAGAGAAATCGATTGGGCGCAGTCCCAATACGCTGCGATCAACGCATCAAAAGTTACAGCCGAAAAACGAGAACCTGTGCTTTCGACATTTTTCAGCAGGTGCTTTTTCCTTCGTAACTTCTCTCCTGTTGATCCCACGCTGTTTTCGGTGCGTTTTCTGAGTTCCTGGGGGTCCAATTAGTCAGGAAAGGGTCATTTGAATCGAATCTGGGACCAAAAATCTTTCGGCAAAAAGAAAAGCAAGGCTAACCCCTTTGCATTTTTGGCAAAAATTTTCGCGATTTTGAAAAGGGCTGGAATAAAGACTTTCATGCACCATTCCGACGTAATTTTGCGAGAGAAATCGATTGGGCGCAGTCCCAATACGCTGCGATCAACGCATCAAAAGTTACAGCCGAAAAACGAGAACCTGTGTTTTCGACATTTTTCAGCAGGTGCTTTTTCCTTCGTAACTTCTCTCCTGTTGATCCCACGCTGTTTTCGCTGCGTTTTCTGAGTTCCTGGGGGTCCAATTAGTCAGGAAAGGGTCATTTAAATCGAATCTGGGACCAAAAATTTTTCGGCTGAAAAATGAAAAAAAAGCAAGGCTAACCCCTTTGCATTTTTGGCAAAAATTTTCGCGATTTTGAAAAGGGCTGGAATAAATTGTTTCATGCACCATTCCGACGTAATTTTGCGAGAGGAATCGATTGGACGCAGTCCCAATACGCTGCGATCAACGCATCAAAAGTTACAGCCGAAAAACGAGAACCTGTGCTTTCGACATTTTTCAGCAGGTGCTTTTTCCTTCGTAACTTCTCTCCTGTTGATCCCACGCTGTTTTCGGTGCGTTTTCTGAGTTCCTGGGGGTCCAATTAGTCAGGAAAGGGTCATTTGAATCGAATCTGGGACCAAAAATCTTTCGGCAAAAAGAAAAGCAAGGCTAACCCCTTTGCATTTTTGGCGAAAATTTTCGCGATTTTGAAAAGGGCTGGAATAAAGACTTTCATGCACCATTCCGACGTAATATTGCGAGAGAAATCGATTGGGCGCAGTCCCAATACGCTGCGATCAATGCATCAAAAGTTACAGCCGAAAAACGAGAACCTGTGCTTTCGACATTTTTCAGCAGGTGCTTTTTCCTTCGTAACTTCTCTCCTGTTGATCCCACGCTGTTTTCGCTGCGTTTTCTGAGTTCCTGGGGGTCCAATTAGTCAGGAGAGGGTCATTTAAATCGAATCTGGGACCAAAAATTTTTCGGCAAAAAAAAAAGCAAGGCTAACCCCTTTGCATTTTTGGCTGAAATTTCCGCGATTTCGAAAAGGGCTGGAATAAAGACTTTCATGCACCATTTCGACGTAATTTTGCGAGAGGAATCGATTGGGCGCAGTCCCAATACGCTGCGATCAACGCATCAAAAGTTACAGCCGAAAAACGAGAACCTGTGTTTTCGACATTTTTCAGCAGGTGCTTTTTCCTTCGTCACTTCTCTCCTGTTGATCCCACGCTGTTTTCGCTGCGTTTTCTGAGTTCCTGGGGGTCCAATTAGTCAGGAAAGGGTCATTTAAATCGAATCTGGGACCAAAAATTTTTCGGCTGAAAAATGAAAAAAAAGCAAGGCTAACCCCTTTGCATTTTTGGCAAAAATTTTCGCGATTTTGAAAAGGGCTGGAATAAATTGTTTCATGCACCATTCCGACGTAATTTTGCGAGAGGAATCGATTGGACGCAGTCCCAATACGCTGCGATCAACGCATCAAAAGTTACAGCCGAAAAACGAGAACCTGTGCTTTCGACATTTTCCAGCAGGCGCTTTTTCCTTCGTAACTTCTCTCCTGTTGATCCCACGCTGTTTTCGGTGCGTTTTCTGAGTTCCTGGGGGTCCAATTAGTCAGGAAAGGGTCATTTGAATCGAATCTGGGACCAAAAATCTTTCGGCAAAAAAAAAAGCAAGGCTAACCCCTTTTGCATTTTTGGCGAAAATTTTCGCGATTTTGAAAAGGGCTGGAATAAAGACTTTCATGCACCATTCCGACGTAATTTTGCGAGAGAAATCGATTGGGCGCAGTCCCAATACGCTGCGATCAACGCATCAAAAGTTACAGCCGAAAAACGAGAACCTGGGTTTTCGACATTTTTCAGCAGGTGCTTTTCCCTTCGTAACTTCTCTCCTGTTGATCCCACGCTGTTTTCGGTGCGTTTTCTGAGTTCCTGGGGGTCCAATTAGTCAGGAAAGGGTCATTTGAATCGAATCTGGGACCAAAAATCTTTCGGCAAAAAGAAAAGCAAGGCTAACCCCTTTGCATTTTTGGCGAAAATTTTCGCGATTATGAAAAGGGCTGGAATAAAGACTTTCATGCACCATTCCGACGTAATTTTGCGAGAGAAATCGATTGGGCGCAGTACCAATACGCTGCGATCAACGCATCAAAAGTTACAGCCGAAAAACGAGAACCTGTGTTTTCGACATTTTTCAGCAGGTGCTTTTTCCTTCGTAACTTCTCTCCTGTTGATCCCACGCTGTTTTCGCTGCGTTTTCTGAGTTCCTGGGGGTCCAATTAGTCAGGAAAGGGTCATTTAAATCGAATCTGGGACCAAAAATTTTTCGGCTGAAAAATGAAAAAAAAGCAAGGCTAACCCCTTTGCATTTTTGGCAAAAATTTTCGCGATTTTGAAAAGGGCTGGAATAAATTGTTTCATGCACCATTCCGACGTAATTTTGCGAGAGGGATCGATTGGACGCAGTCCCAATACGCTGCGATCAACGCATCAAAAGTTACAGCCGAAAAACGAGAACCTGTGCTTTCGACATTTTCCAGCAGGCGCTTTTTCCTTCGTAACTTCTCTCCTGTTGATCCCACGCTGTTTTCGGTGCGTTTTCTGAGTTCCTGGGGGTCCAATTAGTCAGGAAAGGGTCATTTGAATCGAATCTGTGACCAAAAATTTTTCGGCTGAAAAATGAAAAAAAAGCAAGGCTAACCCCTTTGCATTTTTGGCAAAAATTTTCGCGATTTTGAAAAGGGCTGGAATAAAGACTTTCATGCACCATTCCGACGTAATTTTGCGAGAGGAATCGATTGGACGCAGTCCCAATACGCTGCGATCAACGCATCAAAAGTTACAGCCGAAAAACGAGAACCTGTGCTTTCGATATTTTCCAGCAGGCGCTTTTTCCTTCGTAACTTCTCTCCTGTTGATCCCACGCTGTTTTCGGTGCGTTTTCTGAGTTCCTGGGGGTCCAATTAGTCAGGAAAGGGTCATTTGAATCGAATCTAAGACCAAAAATCTTTCGGCAAAAAAAAAAGCAAGGCTAACCCCTTTGCATTTTTGGCGAAAATTTTCGCGATTTTGAAAAGGGCTGGAATAAAGACTTTCATGCACCATTCCGACGTAATTTTGCGAGAGAAATCGATTGGGCGCAGTCCCAATACGCTGCGATCAACGCATCAAAAGTTACAGCCAAAAAACGAGAACCTGTGCTTTCGACATTTTTCAGCAGGTGCTTTTTCCTTCGTAACTTCTCTCCTGTTGATCCCACGCTGTTTTCGGTGCGTTTTCTGAGTTCCTGGGGGTCCAATTAGTCAGGAAAGGGTCATTTGAATCGAATCTGGGACCAAAAATCTTTCGGCAAAAAAAAAAGCAAGGCTAACCCCTTTGCATTTTTGGCGAAAATTTTCGTGATTTTGAAAAGGGCTGGAATAAAGACTTTCATGCACCATTCCGACGTAATTTTGCGAGAGAAATCGATTGGGCGCAGTCCCAATACGCTGCGATCAACGCATCAAAAGTTACAGCCGAAAAACGAGAACCTGGGTTTTCGACATTTTTCAGCAGGTGCTTTTTCCTTCGTAACTTCTCTCCTGTTGATCCCACGCTGTTTTCGCTGCGTTTTCTGAGTTCCTGGGGGTCCAATTAGTCAGGAAAGGGTCATTTGAATCGAATCTGGGACCAAAAATTTTTCGGCTAAAAAAAAAGCAAGGCTAACCCCTTTGCATTTTTGGCAAAAATTTTCGCGATTTTGAAAAGGGCTGGAATAAAGACTTTCATGCACCATTCCGACGTAATTTTGCGAGAGAAATCGATTGGGCGCAGTCCCAATACGCTGCGATCAACGCATCAAAAGTTACAGCCGAAAAACGAGAACCTGGGTTTTCGACATTTTTCAGCAGGTGCTTTTTCCTTCGTAACTTCTCTCCTGTTGATCCCACGCTGTTTTCGGTGCGTTTTCTGAGTTCCTGGGGGTCCAATTAGTCAGGAAAGGGTCATTTGAATCGAATCTGGGACCAAAAATCTTTCGGCAAAAAGAAAAGCAAGGCTAACCCCTTTGCATTTTTGGCGAAAATTTTCGCGATTTTGAAAAGGGCTGGAATAAAGACTTTCATGCACCATTCCGACGTAATTTTGCGAGAGAAATCGATTGGGCGCAGTCCCAATACGCTGCGATCAACGCATCAAAAGTTACAGCCGAAAAACGAGAACCTGTGTTTTCGACATTTTTCAGCAGGTGCTTTTTCCTTCGTAACTTCTCTCCTGTTGATCCCACGCTGTTTTCGCTGCGTTTTCTGAGTTCCTGGGGGTCCAATTAGTCAGGAAAGGGTCATTTAAATCGAATCTGGGACCAAAAATTTTTCGGCTGAAAAATGAAAAAAAAGCAAGGCTAACCCCTTTGCATTTTTGGCAAAAATTTTCGCGATTTTGAAAAGGGCTGGAATAAATTGTTTCATGCACCATTCCGACGTAATTTTGCGAGAGGAATCGATTGGACGCAGTCCCAATACGCTGCGATCAACGCATCAAAAGTTACAGCCGAAAAACGAGAACCTGTGCTTTCGACATTTTTCAGCAGGTGCTTTTTCCTTCGTAACTTCTCTCCTGTTGATCCCACGCTGTTTTCGGTGCGTTTTCTGAGTTCCTGGGGGTCCAATTAGTCAGGAAAGGGTCATTTGAATCGAATCTGGGACCAAAAATCTTTCGGCAAAAAGAAAAGCAAGGCTAACCCCTTTGCATTTTTGGCGAAAATTTTCGCGATTTTGAAAAGGGCTGGAATAAAGACTTTCATGCACCATTCCGACGTAATATTGCGAGAGAAATCGATTGGGCGCAGTCCCAATACGCTGCGATCAATGCATCAAAAGTTACAGCCGAAAAACGAGAACCTGTGCTTTCGACATTTTTCAGCAGGTGCTTTTTCCTTCGTAACTTCTCTCCTGTTGATCCCACGCTGTTTTCGCTGCGTTTTCTGAGTTCCTGGGGGTCCAATTAGTCAGGAGAGGGTCATTTAAATCGAATCTGGGACCAAAAATTTTTCGGCAAAAAAAAAAGCAAGGCTAACCCCTTTGCATTTTTGGCTGAAATTTCCGCGATTTCGAAAAGGGCTGGAATAAAGACTTTCATGCACCATTTCGACGTAATTTTGCGAGAGGAATCGATTGGGCGCAGTCCCAATACGCTGCGATCAACGCATCAAAAGTTACAGCCGAAAAACGAGAACCTGTGTTTTCGACATTTTTCAGCAGGTGCTTTTTCCTTCGTCACTTCTCTCCTGTTGATCCCACGCTGTTTTCGCTGCGTTTTCTGAGTTCCTGGGGGTCCAATTAGTCAGGAAAGGGTCATTTAAATCGAATCTGGGACCAAAAATCTTTCGGCAAAAAAAAAAGCAAGGCTAACCCCTTTGCATTTTTGGCGAAAATTTTCGCGATTTTGAAAAGGGCTGGAATGAAGACTTTCATGCACCATTCCGACGTAATTTTGCGAGAGAAATCGATTGGGCGCAGTCCCAATACGCTGCGATCAACGCATCAAAAGTTACAGCCGAAAAACGAGAACCTGTGCTTTCGACATTTTTCAGCAGGTGCTTTTTCCTTCGTAACTTCTCTCCTGTTGATCCCACGCTGTTTTCGGTGCGTTTTCTGAGTTCCTGGGGGTCCAATTAGTCAGGAAAGGGTCATTTGAATCGAATCTGGGACCAAAAATCTTTCGGCCCAAAAAAAAGCAAGGCTAACCCCTTTGCATTTTTGGCGAAAATTTTCGCGATTTTGAAAAGGGCTGGAATAAAGACTTTCATGCACCATTCCGACGTAATTTTGCGAGAGAAATCGATTGGGCGCAGTCCCAATACGCTGCGATCAACGCATCAAAAGTTACAGCCGAAAAACGAGAACCTGGGTTTTCGACATTTTTCAGCAGGTGCTTTTTCCTTCGTAACTTCTCTCCTGTTGATTCCACGCTGTTTTCGCTGCGTTTTCTGAGTTCCTGGGGGTCCAATTAGTCAGGAAAGGGTCATTTGAATCGAATCTGGGACCAAAAATTTTTCGGCTAAAAAAAAAGCAAGGCTAACCCCTTTGCATTTTTGGCAAAAATTTTCGCGATTTTGAAAAGGGCTGGAATAAAGACTTTCATGCACCATTCCGACGTAATTTTGCGAGAGGAATCGATTGGACGCAGTCCCAATACGCTGCGATCAACGCATCAAAAGTTACAGCCGAAAAACGAGAACCTGTGCTTTCGACATTTTCCAGCAGGCGCTTTTTCCTTCGTAATTTCTCTCCTGTTGATCCCACGCTGTTTTCGGTGCGTTTTCTGAGTTCCTGGGGGTCCAATTAGTCAGGAAAGGGTCATTTGAATCGAATCTGGGACCAAAAATCTTTCGGCAAAAAAAAAAGCAAGGCTAACCCCTTTGCATTTTTAGCGAAAATTTTCGTGATTTTGAAAAGGGCTGGAATAAAGACTTTCATGCACCATTCCGACGTAATTTTGCGAGAGAAATCGATTGGGCGCAGTCCCAATACGCTGCGATCAACGCATCAAAAGTTACAGCCGAAAAACGAGAACCTGTGTTTTCGACATTTTTCAGCAGGTGCTTTTTCCTTCGTAACTTCTCTCCTGTTGATCCCACGCTGTTTTTGCTGCGTTTTCTGAGTTCCTGGGGGTCCAATTGGTCAGGAAAGGGTCATTTGAATCGAATCTGGGACCAAAAATTTTTCGGCTAAAAAAAAAGCAAGGCTAACCCCTTTGCATTTTTGGCAAAAATTTTCGCGATTTTGAAAAGGGCTGGAATAAAGACTTTCATGCACCATTCCGACGTAATATTGCGAGAGAAATCGATTGGGCGCAGTCCCAATACGCTGCGATCAACGCATCAAAAGTTACAGCCGAAAAACGAGAACCTGTGTTTTCGACATTTTTCAGCAGGTGCTTTTTCCTTCGTAACTTCTCTCCTGTTGATCCCACGCTGTTTTCGCTGCGTTTTCTGAGTTCCTGGGGGTCCAATTAGTCAGGAGAGGGTCATTTAAATCGAATCTGGGACCAAAAATTTTTCGGCAAAAAAAAAAGCAAGGCTAACCCCTTTGCATTTTTGGCTGAAATTTCCGCGATTTTGAAAAGGGCTGGAATAAAGACTTTCATGCACCATTTCGACGTAATTTTGCGAGAGGAATCGATTGGGCGCAGTCCCAATACGCTGCGATCAACGCATCAAAAGTTACAGCCGAAAAACGAGAACCTGTGTTTTCGACATTTTTCAGCAGGTGCTTTTTCCTTCGTAACTTCTCTCCTGTTGATCCCACGCTGTTTTTGCTGCGTTTTCTGAGTTCCTGGGGGTCCAATTGGTCAGGAAAGGGTCATTTGAATCGAATCTGGGACCAAAAATTTTTCGGCTAAAAAAAAAGCAAGGCTAACCCCTTTGCATTTTTGGCAAAAATTTTCGCGATTTTGAAAAGGGCTGGAATAAAGACTTTCATGCACCATTCCGACGTAATATTGCGAGAGAAATCGATTGGGCGCAGTCCCAATACGCTGCGATCAACGCATCAAAAGTTACAGCCGAAAAACGAGAACCTGTGTTTTCGACATTTTTCAGCAGGTGCTTTTTCCTTCGTAACTTCTCTCCTGTTGATCCCACGCTGTTTTCGCTGCGTTTTCTGAGTTCCTGGGGGTCCAATTAGTCAGGAGAGGGTCATTTAAATCGAATCTGGGACCAAAAATTTTTCGGCAAAAAAAAAAGCAAGGCTAACCCCTTTGCATTTTTGGCTGAAATTTCCGCGATTTTGAAAAGGGCTGGAATAAAGACTTTCATGCACCATTTCGACGTAATTTTGCGAGAGGAATCGATTGGGCGCAGTCCCAATACGCTGCGATCAACGCATCAAAAGTTACAGCCGAAAAACGAGAACCTGTGTTTTCGACATTTTTCAGCAGGTGCTTTTTCCTTCGTAACTTCTCTCCTGTTGATCCCACGCTGTTTTCGCTGCGTTTTCTGAGTTCCTGGGGGTCCAATTAGTCAGGAAAGGGTCATTTAAATCGAATCTGGGACCAAAAATTTTTCGGCTGAAAAATGAAAAAAAAGCAAGGCTAACCCCTTTGCATTTTTGGCAAAAATTTTCGCGATTTTGAAAAGGGCTGGAATAAATTGTTTCATGCACCATTCCGACGTAATTTCGCGAGAGGAATCGATTGGACGCAGTCCCAATACGCTGCGATCAACGCATCAAAAGTTACAGCCGAAAAACGAGAACCTGTGCTTTCGACATTTTCCAGCAGGCGCTTTTTCCTTCGTAACTTCTCTCCTGTTGATCCCACGCTGTTTTCGCTGCGTTTTCTGAGTTCCCGGGGGTCCAATTAGTCAGGAAAGGGTCATTTAAATCGAATCTGTGACCAAAAATTTTTCGGCTGAAAAATGAAAAAAAAGCAAGGCTAACCATTTTGCATTTTTGGCTGAAATTTCCGCGATTTTGAAAAGGGCTGGAATAAAGACTTTCATGCACCATTTCGACGTAATTTTGCGAGAGAAATCGATTGGGCGCAGTCCCAATACGCTGCGATCAACGCATCAAAAGTTACAGCCGAAAAACGAGAACCTGTGTTTTCGACATTTTTCAGCAGGTGCTTTTTCCTTCGTAACTTCTCTCCTGTTGATCCCACGCTGTTTTTGCTGCGTTTTCTGAGTTCCTGGGGGTCCAATTGGTCAGGAAAGGGTCATTTGAATCGAATCTGGGACCAAAAATTTTTCGGCTAAAAAAAAAGCAAGGCTAACCCCTTTGCATTTTTGGCAAAAATTTTCGCGATTTTGAAAAGGGCTGGAATAAAGACTTTCATGCACCATTCCGACGTAATATTGCGAGAGAAATCGATTGGGCGCAGTCCCAATACGCTGCGATCAACGCATCAAAAGTTACAGCCGAAAAACGAGAACCTGTGTTTTCGACATTTTTCAGCAGGTGCTTTTTCCTTCGTAACTTCTCTCCTGTTGATCCCACGCTGTTTTCGCTGCGTTTTCTGAGTTCCTGGGGGTCCAATTAGTCAGGAGAGGGTCATTTAAATCGAATCTGGGACCAAAAATTTTTCGGCAAAAAAAAAAGCAAGGCTAACCCCTTTGCATTTTTGGCTGAAATTTCCGCGATTTTGAAAAGGGCTGGAATAAAGACTTTCATGCACCATTTCGACGTAATTTTGCGAGAGGAATCGATTGGGCGCAGTCCCAATACGCTGCGATCAACGCATCAAAAGTTACAGCCGAAAAACGAGAACCTGTGTTTTCGACATTTTTCAGCAGGTGCTTTTTCCTTCGTAACTTCTCTCCTGTTGATCCCACGCTGTTTTTGCTGCGTTTTCTGAGTTCCTGGGGGTCCAATTGGTCAGGAAAGGGTCATTTGAATCGAATCTGGGACCAAAAATTTTTCGGCTAAAAAAAAAGCAAGGCTAACCCCTTTGCATTTTTGGCAAAAATTTTCGCGATTTTGAAAAGGGCTGGAATAAAGACTTTCATGCACCATTCCGACGTAATATTGCGAGAGAAATCGATTGGGCGCAGTCCCAATACGCTGCGATCAACGCATCAAAAGTTACAGCCGAAAAACGAGAACCTGTGTTTTCGACATTTTTCAGCAGGTGCTTTTTCCTTCGTAACTTCTCTCCTGTTGATCCCACGCTGTTTTCGCTGCGTTTTCTGAGTTCCTGGGGGTCCAATTAGTCAGGAGAGGGTCATTTAAATCGAATCTGGGACCAAAAATTTTTCGGCAAAAAAAAAAGCAAGGCTAACCCCTTTGCATTTTTGGCTGAAATTTCCGCGATTTTGAAAAGGGCTGGAATAAAGACTTTCATGCACCATTTCGACGTAATTTTGCGAGAGGAATCGATTGGGCGCAGTCCCAATACGCTGCGATCAACGCATCAAAAGTTACAGCCGAAAAACGAGAACCTGTGTTTTCGACATTTTTCAGCAGGTGCTTTTTCCTTCGTAACTTCTCTCCTGTTGATCCCACGCTGTTTTCGCTGCGTTTTCTGAGTTCCTGGGGGTCCAATTAGTCAGGAAAGGGTCATTTAAATCGAATCTGGGACCAAAAATTTTTCGGCTGAAAAATGAAAAAAAAGCAAGGCTAACCCCTTTGCATTTTTGGCAAAAATTTTCGCGATTTTGAAAAGGGCTGGAATAAATTGTTTCATGCACCATTCCGACGTAATTTCGCGAGAGGAATCGATTGGACGCAGTCCCAATACGCTGCGATCAACGCATCAAAAGTTACAGCCGAAAAACGAGAACCTGTGCTTTCGACATTTTCCAGCAGGCGCTTTTTCCTTCGTAACTTCTCTCCTGTTGATCCCACGCTGTTTTCGCTGCGTTTTCTGAGTTCCCGGGGGTCCAATTAGTCAGGAAAGGGTCATTTAAATCGAATCTGTGACCAAAAATTTTTCGGCTGAAAAATGAAAAAAAAGCAAGGCTAACCATTTTGCATTTTTGGCAAAAATTTTCGCGATTTTGAAAAGTGCTGGAATAAATTCTTTCATGCGACACTCCGACGTAATTTTGCGAGAGAAATCGATTGGGCGCAGTCCCAATACGCTGCGATCAACGCATCAAAAGTTACAGCCGAAAAACGAGAACCTGTGTTTTCGACATTTTTCAGCAGGTGCTTTTTCCTTCGTAACTTCTCTCCTGTTGATCCCACGCTGTTTTCGCTGCGTTTTCTGAGTTCCTGGGGGTCCAATTAGTCAGGAAAGGGTCATTTGAATCGAATCTGGGACCAAAAATTTTTCGGCTAAAAAAAAAGCAAGGCTAACCCCTTTGCATTTTTGGCAAAAATTTTCGCGATTTTGAAAAGGGCTGGAATAAAGACTTTCATGCACCATTCCGACGTAATTTTGCGAGAGAAATCGATTGGGCGCAGTCCCAATACGCTGCGATCAACGCATCAAAAGTTACAGCCGAAAAACGAGAACCTGTGTTTTCGACATTTTTCAGCAGGTGCTTTTTCCTTCGTAACTTCTCTCCTGTTGATCCCACGCTGTTTTCGCTGCGTTTTCTGAGTTCCAGGGGGTTCAATTTGTCAGAAAATGGTCGTACAATTCGAATCTTAGAACAAAAATTTTTGGCTCCGAAAATGAAGAAAAAAGTAAGGCTAACACCTATGCGTTTTTGGCAGAAGTTTCTGCGATTCTGAAAAGTGCTGGAATAAATTCTTTCTGGCACTATTTCGACGTAATTTCGCCAGAAAAAGCGATCGGACGGAGTCCGAATACGCTGCGAGCAGCGAATCCAAAGTGACATACGAAATACGCAAAAATCCCCCCTCATTGTTCCAGCTGTTGGTACCATGGTCATACAGGTCTCGAAACTTCTTTGGAATGGGTAGATCGTTTCTACGACACTACTGTTGTATCATGTTACAGTGTCGAAGACACCATGATAGTTCACTAGTCACCACTTGGTTCGTTGCGATCATCATGCTTAGCATGCCAGGATACAAGTTTATGATAGTGTATGTAATTACAATCATAATGCCAATAGAATAACTTTTATTATGCCAGTTTCACAAAAGATTCGGTGAATAGTACATCTATCTAATAATTAATCTCATGTCATGTTTCTGATCATTCAATTCGAATCCTCATATCCATTCTGACACCATTTGTGCAAATCAAGATACAGTATTACTCTCAGTTTACAATTCAGCACTGATCATTTTCTGAGTCGTACACACTTTTACGGTTAATGATTATCTATATGTACAATTTCATCCACACAGTTATCACATTATGGATCTGTTACGCTTCAATACAATTCGTCAACGGTAAGGTTTACTTCAGGTTTTTTTTTGAACCCTGAAGTATAACGATCTTAGAATTTCATAAATTTCCCGCGACATACTCTATCCTAAATATTTGGCACCTCAGTTGAAATATAACTTTGATGACAGTATACTTGGTTTCGCGAGATTTTTCGTATTAAGTGTGGTTTAAAAACTCAAAAATATGGTGCAATCAATGTCACATTTCAGTGTCAACTGAATTTCCTCTTTGAATGTAAGCTAAGAAAAGGTACATTTGCAGTCTCACTGTAAGGTGCCACATGAACTCGTCTATTATCTAAAGTAATTCAAGTTTGAATTTAAATGTAATTGATTTGAACTGTGATTTACCAAAAAGGTATTACATACTCATTTTATGTAATCGACGATAAACAATTTTAATTAACCATCGAAATAGACAAAACAAACATATTTCATTAATTTGACTAATGTTAAGATATTTATTAGCTAGGAAAGGTATAACAATTTAATATCCGCTGCATGTGTACATCGAACAAACTTCCTTATCGTTGAAATTAACGCTGAAGTTCTTACACTTTTCGAACGAAACCCACCATAGCTTCAACTCGACTATACTGGGTCTGTTTCAACTCCATTGAACTGTTTCATTAGCTGAAAGGAACGTCAGGAATCAAATAGGAACGATACGACAAAATGTATTTCATCATACGTACCATAGCGCTGAAAACCATCGTAGGTTCAAATTTGAACCATTGGTGACATTCAAGGATTAAACTGATCGATTGCTGCAATCTCTGAATGGTAAAGTAAGTAATAAATAAGATAATGCTTAAACCTGGATCTAGAAAAACAAAAAAGTTTCAATTTCCGTCGTATTGTTTTTGCACTGTTATTTCAATGAAAAATTTCTCCATGTTTTCAAACACGGTAATGAAGCGTTTTTTGTACCGCGTTAAATACTATAACGTCAACAGTAAATTATTATTTATTCCTCTGGATTACCAAGAAAATACATATTAACTATATGTTATAATTATAAATAACTTTGTTCAATAATACTCTTTCTTACGTATGATAATAATATAATATAATTCAATATAATATGTATATAATACATGTTGTCAATGTTTGAAAATGTAATTGTATAAAAATTATAACTTCATGTTTAGGCTCTGACGATAGATAGTATTGAGTTTCGTGCTCAGGTTGAGTTTCTCTACACAAGCTTACGGTAAGTGTGTAATCGTCAATTGCCGATAATGTTTGTCTATTGTCAGGGCCTACACATAACGATGAATTACGAAGAATTATACTTTGTAAATTGGTCACAGTGAGCCAGCATAATGCCATTGGCTTTAAGCAGATTGTTTCCGGTGCGGAAAGTGTTTATTCGCGTACCTTTTATTTTCCATTTGGCAAGGATGTAAGTAATTGTATAAACATCGCGGATTGTCAGAAATAAATTGTGAATGTTGTGATTAATATCTCTTATATCACGATTATCTTGAATCTTTGAATAAACGAGGGAAAATGTGCGATTGATTTTGGTTTTACAAAACACAGTTTACATTAAATTCATTAGCTAATCTGGGCTCTTCTGATGATTTAGAAATGTCTGTTGCAATCCTAGGATAGCATACCCAAGTAGCACAGAGATGAATGATTGACACTGAAAAAGAAAAAAAAAATATGAACAGTAGTTGACCATATTATATGCCGATAAAAGTTGATCGTGAATTATCGTCATTGAATAATTATGGTCGAGGGGAAATTTGAAATTTAAATAACAAAGCAAAAGTTTTTTTGCTCGATCTCTGCATTAATTTTTAATTTATTCATAGTCATTTCGAAGCTTAGATGAAAAGTTATGACTTTACGATTTTTTACCCTTATAATTCAATTCATTTATTTCCGTTGATTTTAAATCGACCTGAGATATAGGTAAAAAATAATAAGCATCTCAAGTCACGAGTGCTACCTGGATATGTGTAATTAAGGTAAAACACATTCTAACAAGTCGGCCAACATGTTACACGTATATATTATAACACGTGTACATGCTGTGTATCTATATGAATATTGTACGTATGTTCGTTAAACTTTCGAAGTAAAATTTTTCTCACAAATATTAAATAACCGTCAATATTTTTCATGCGCATGCAGTAAGTCAATTATAGGTATATAATATATTGGAAATGCACATAATAGGAGTGTTGGAATGTCTCGGTATAATTTATACTTTATATATTATATATGCCGTACTGTATTTTATGTAGAGACTGAATTGCAATCTGTTGTCTATGTGTATAATATACATAACATCTAAGCAGAATGGAAATGGCCCCTTACGATTTTCTTTTCCTTTCATTGTATTATTTGGTAAAAACGTGATGGCGATTTCGTTCCGGTTATGACAATTTTACGATGCTATTTATACCAGCAAAATCGAGTTGAATTTCTATGATGCTGTGCGTGCCAATTTTCCCTTGACACTTAGCTTTACAAAACAATATAAGTAATCGTGAATATCAATGTTACGGCCCTTGCCAATCGCAGAGACGCTCCCCACGGAGTTTATTGATAAAAAATCTTTACATGTATAAGTTGTTATACCCTAATTTGGAGATAAATATGGCCGAGTATAAAATCAGTTGAGAACGCCTCTGCATTATCAAGTCTGACAGTCGTGGTCATGACCTATAATACTCATACCGATAAATACAAAAATAAAATATAAACATATCATCTATCTAAGCTAATATTATACTTCTTCTCGCGCGTTTCGAGTAATAAATTTTATAATATGTTATTTCTTAAATATAATTCTTTTTGAAAAGAGCAGCCAAATTTTTCTTACTCAAGTCCAATCAGACCACATTCCATAATTATACATCACTTGTTCTCTTTCACTTAACATTTTCATCGTAATTTATTAACTCGTTCTAAAAAGCTTGCAAAATTCTAATAGATTCTATAAATATATATTCGCCTACAACTGTCTTAGAGAGTTTATAAAAGATTAGTATCATTTCTATTTCTTTCCCATCTACGAAACCTCTTGTTGAAAGCTCAAGGATCGAGGGCCGTTTCTTCTTTGCTTTCAGTTAAAATTCATCCTCCAAGATTGTCCAGAGGATCAATTTCAACCGACAGGATTTGAAAATTAGCCCTGGAAGTCCGGAAATTTCAAGTTCAAGAGAAAATTTTCAAGTGGATCTCAATCATTTTACCGTTTCATTCCGCTTGAATAATTAACTCGCGAATCGCCAGTCTGTTGTACTTTGGAATTGTACGTAATTTTCACAAACAAGTCAAATTCCGCGTACACTAATCCGGATTTCCGAATATGTTCAATGTGAAATTGGACGAAAGAGATTTGAAAGTTGGGTAAGAAAAAAAAAATAACACCATATTTCTTTTTTTTTTTTCAATACAGTAACGTACGTGTAGACATAGCGTATTATATATATTAATTCTATCCTCTCATGATATGAATTACATGGTCACACTCTTCTATTCTCATAGTATAAAAATGATCAAGTCGTGGAGTCTTCTTAATATAATTGTACGTCTAATGGAATTACGTGCTAGAATAATCTAATATATTTCGAGTTATTGTGGTATTACATTTGCCATATAAAATAGGGCTGGGTAAACCAGCTTGTGCACCGATACTCGCAGTAAATATCCGACCGAATTTAACAGATCATTTATAGCTTATAATGTAACGAAGGTATAAGGGTACCGGCCAATTATACGTAATCTCTGAGCTATAGATGAAAATTTGACGAACAGTACCTGCATAGAAATTGGCAGCTTTTCGAGGGAGTTCACAGGAGGAATCATAAAACGTTCAAAACTCTGAGACGTGTTTAGAAATTTAGTTTATCGGCAGGACGCAATAAACATCCCAGTGTTTTAATGGTAAAAACATTTCTCTGAATACCCATTTTGAATCATTGCGGAAATTTTGTACTTTCTCAGCAATATTTTCCATACAATACGCGTCTGAAAGTCGAAGGGAACAGTTTTTTTTCTTTGCAAAAGTCACTATACGCGAAATATACTTATTGTCGGATATTTTCTGTTGCTGGCCAATTTTTTTCGAGTGTTTCTGAATTTCTATATAATTTTGCGAAACCATTTGCAACGAAGCGATTTAATGTTATTCGATGTACGTGAAAAAGGTAAAAATAAAGTCATACAATCCGTTTTCCCTAATGCAGAAATTCATTTCAAAGAGTGCTTCAGAGAATCTTCTTTCCCAGAGTTGAGAGTTTCTATTTCATTATCGTAGCTCGATAATTGTTTACCCTTTTCGCCTTATTGTGTTATTGTCGGGAAAAAAAGAAATAAATATTATAAGCTTTAAGTCATAGCTCTCTAAGCCATATGTTAAAACACATCGCATCACGATCTGTGCCGTGATTCGATGTATTTTCTATTAATTTTATTTCACATTTCAAGATATATGCTCCCCTAGCACAAATACGTCGGAGTAAGTCTTGGTAGTAACGAATCAGGCTAGTATCCATTATTATTTCGGCTAGCCAAATTGATTTCACGTGTCTCGAAAAAAATCGATATTTTCTAACGCGTCCAACTTTGCTAGTTACTCTTCCGCGCCATGAGAGTTAAAACTTTGAGACTCGTACGTTGTGCGGATAGAATTTGTTGCCTATGTGGGAACGTTATAGCCATTTATTCCGAACTACGCTAGAGAGTCGGCGTCCCCACATAAGGTTGTATCATACTATCGTCCCCTGGATGTGTTGGGGGTCCTGCGAACTCCCTTGAATTTGCATCGGAGGTCCCATCGGACTCTGGATCGATGGTGGATCGTAAAGACCTCCCAGGGAGCCACCGAGGCCGGCACCAAGCGAGGGGCCCAAACTGCCCCCCATCGCTGACAGGGAAGGCAGTCCTACATCGAGGATTCCGGTGTTACTAGCGCCACCTCCGGGAGTTCCCTCTTCCGGCGGAGTGACCTCTAAGCCGATAGAGCCGTTCAGAGCAATTTTAATTGGATTGTGATTCGAAGGGTGAGACAGGGCGCCCAGACCTATGTCTTCGAGGCTACTTTTCCGTCTGGTCGTCAGACCTTGTCTGAGAGAATTGCTTCGTCGGAGTAAAATGTCATCGACTACCCTCAACGAATTAGAACGGCCCCGGAGCTGACCGGCTACAGTGGGACTGTCCGGTAAAGAGAGAGAATTTGATTTCGTATTTCCAAGAGGTGGCGCTCTAGCCAACCCAATCCCCGAACCTCGCCGGCTCCCAGGGCCGCCACCAATTCCTGCCGAGGCAACCGCTGCGCTCATCTGGGCGACCAGTTGAGCAGAGCAGAAGCTAATGTTACTTTTCCGCCTAGAATTGTGTCTCTCGAATGTCTTTTGGGCGGAGAACGGACTGGGGCGCACTAAATACACTATATCCCCTTCTTCTAGTTTCAAGTCACAGCTAGGGTTGATTATCACATAAGATAGCGAGTTTCGTTTCTCCGACACGTCGTCGTAGTCAGCGACGGGTAGATTCAGGGATTCCATTCTCGATCGCACCAGGTTCGCTATCTCCGCTCGTTCTATTTGTTGGGCGTGGTTGTCTCGCGCTTCGTCCCCAAGGCTTACCGAGTACTGAAAAAACCAATAATTTCTTGCGTCACGATATGCGAGGCTACTAACGTTTTCCACTGTACGTATACAAAGTGAAATCCTATCGACTGCATTGTACGTCGTCTGCTAAAACTCAATGTTTGCCATGGCAACCAACTGTCTCTGACCTTAAAATTTTTTACAGCTGTGCTCAATTCGCAACTGTCAAAATTTTTAAGGTTAGATACAGTTGGTTGCCCTGGCAAACAGCCGCTCTCAGATTCTAGCGCATGCGCGTTAAATCTTAGGAAACGATAAACCATTCGGTCTTTAGGAATTCAATACTTATATTGCATGTATAACAGCAGTATTTATATAAAGCGGTGCATCGCAGTGTTACAAAGTACGTCACTAGTACAATATACGTATAGCATCAGAACAGTGGCGTGGAAATAATAATCCGATCGAATTACCCTTTTCAAATTTTTTTACTAAAAGATAAGTTTTAAGTAGATATATTATATGTGACTTAAATCACTTGGACACTATTCGTTAAATATACGAAAATAATGTTTAAATATTGATATTTACAAACACTGAGAAGTTATTTGCTTTTTTTCAAATACCTCGAAGCCCAATGTAAGCTGCTAAAGTAGCCAACCCGAAATAGCGATGAATACTACGTAACATATAGTTATTAACTACAGGTAAACAACTGCATCTATGTTGACGAGACTGTGATAAAATATAACGACATCGGTTGGTCTGCCTTTCGCATGACGCGGATTGCGGACAACATGCAAAGCATCCGACTTAGGCGGATAACAAGTGAAAAAGTTTGACGTGCACAAAGGCGCGTGCTTTCAAATTGTGGTGAGAAATGGTGTGCGGACCAAGAGAAGGAAAAAAAAAAGAAACCACATCAATACTCACGGCAGAGGCACCTTTGTCACGTGTAGCGCAATTAGCTAAGCAAGATGCAGCGGCTGAATATCGGGCTTTATATGTTACCCCAACGCCAGTGTCGCTCTCTGCGTCTGAGTCAGCCTGTTGAATGACAAGCAATTCTACCCTTACTACAAACCAGCCACTCTCAGCAACATATAAACGGCGTACACGGGGTCGAAGTCGCAGTTACCAGTGTTTATAATTAGTCCTGTAATATCCCGCGATTTTACAGTTTTTGGAGGTTTTTATCGCGACCAGAAGTCGAAGAACCACGGTTTGTTCATACGAGTTTCTGCTTGCCTCCACGAATTTTCTTTGTGAAGATAAAAAATTTTTTTTTTCTTCACATTCCATGCTCAACATAATTATGGTAAAATACATTCGTCCAGGTAGTGTTTAGGATTGATTAGGATAGTCTCTGTATAGGGCCCGTTACTATGATCGCTGTACAATTGTTAACAGGAATTATTGCATGCAATTGCAAGAGTTTCGGACGTACAACTGTCTTTACAGTGTGAGCTGTTTCTCATGACGAGGAATGGTATGTGATTTTTAATGATAATCCGTGGTTTAATGTTACACGATCATTCTCTTTCACGACCTTCATGATCAAATGGACCTTAGATCTGTATACAGCTGACATAAAATGATTTCTTTTCGAGATGCTTATGCACGAAATGGATCAAGAACCCAGCCATGCGCTACTCACAGGTAATGTTCACACTTGGCCTTCTAAAAATGTCTTCCATAACAATTAAAAGAGGATTTCATTTAACAGCTCAATTTTATGAATTACCTGCGAAGTTTCTGTTGCCGTTGTATCCTGAGTTCTGTAAATACCGATCGGTATTTCGCATGTCGTGGAACACAGTTTCTGGTACAGACGACCGTAAGTTCTGATCCACATGTCATCCTTTGCTATCCTCATCTAGATCACAGTAATTAAATTAATCAGGAGAATGAGCGATAATAAACGAATATGAATTATGGTAATTTTCACGAAATAAGCGTTGATCAATGAAACCGATTAAATTTCACTCCATACTAAAAACTGCGTTAGACTTTTACGAGAGGTCAATCACCCGTCAATTTGATGTACACCTGATTTCAAGATTACAAAGATTTCAGATGATTTCAGAAGATTTCAGAAGATTTCAAAAGATTATAAAAGACTTCATGGGATTCATTTTAAAAGATTTCGGAGATATCAAAATATTTCAAGAGATTTCAGAATCTTTCATGAAATTTCAAAAATTACACAAAATTTCAGGTGATTTCAAAGATTTCAAGAGATTTCATGTAAATATAGAATTTTAATTGCACGAGTCAATTGGATGAAACGTGAAGAGCTTACAGAGGTAAGAAAGCCGGATCCTGGTGCCTGATCCACTCCCAAAAGTAGCCTGACGAACGTGATGACGTAATCTTTGACGAAAGCTTGATACAACAGCGTGTCGAGCATTGAAGCGCTGAAGACACTCCCAGCTGCGAACGGCAGGCGAAACATGTACGATATGTGTGATCCCCGTTCTTTTTCTTTCTAAGAATTATAGTGAAAATATTGTATCAGCATAGAACTGGAAACTCGTGTTTTACGAATCATCCTTATCATCGTTATAAATTATTTCCAGTAAAACTTTTCTAATAATGTATATTGTAAGCAGTAATATTAGATAACGAACTTGTTAGCACAATAAGAAAACTCACGCTTCAAGGATGAAAAATTGTCAAGTTATTGAATTTACCACCGCAATGTCAGCTAATTAATCAATCATATATATCAATGGAGAAACAATTATCGGACAAAATAACTTGAAATATAAACAGAATAGTATGAGAGACGTTCAGATAATAGAAAATATTGTTAAACAGTATTGTTGTCCTTCGAGTTAATAAAGTACTCATTCACATATAATTATTATATCTATAATAGAAGTGTTTAATGGGTTGATCGGAGAATGCTGGAAACCGAATACTTTATGGAGTACCATGCTAGTAAAAATCAGAGCAGCACACACCACAAAACTACGCAGAATCTTCTACTGTACAAAAAAAAAAACTCACCACGTCAAGATTTCAATGCAGGTATAGAGTAGTTACGCATACATATTTACACAAGTGTGTTCTTTATTTGCAGAAAATTCTAAAATCTGAGCTTTATGCCAACGAGGCTATGTAAAATACAATTTTTCGATCTGCATATGGAGAGAGATGTATTTCTAATTCACATCGTCTAATTGTAAAGCTGACGTCTGCATTGTCGATACGCTATTTCCCGATAATCACTATGAATTTTTTACCTTGTCAACAACACGGTGTAGTTCAATATCATTCCAAAGATTGTCGACTAGGTATGTACTATGGAAAATAAAACAGAAGAACCAAGGCGAACAGCATCTAATTGTCTATTTAAGCAACGATCCAAACTAGTGCCTTTAACTCTATTAAGTTTAATCACTGCATTGGCCAACCACCAAAGCTCCAATTTCCTTATTCAGTTTTATGAAATTTTAAACAAAGTCCTCGGATTTTCGTTTGATTTTAAGCACGAATTTCTTTCAAAATTTACCACCGTGAAGATGACGCATGATCTGAAACTTCTTTTCTTCAAACAACCTGTTTTTGGATGGTTTTATGAAAACGCGAATGAGGAAAGTAGGGCTAGAGTGCGGAGCGAGGTGTGTTTGTGTAATAATTTTACAGTTTTTAGGCGAATAAATCAGTCAGTCATATCAGAGATCAGAGTGAGTGATATTATGTTACCGGGGAGCCCATCGGAGGCTCATCGGAGTAGTTGTCACCGGAAGTAGTACTGAGGAGTACCTTTTCCATTTTGCTGAGATGAAGGGCATATTTGTCGTGAGCACGAAACTGCATAAACCTCATGTTGCTGGATTGGGACAGCTCCGTTATGCTTTTTATGCTAGGGAAGAATCTGTCAAAGCACAAGAAGAGAATCGACAATGAATGCAATTGAAGCAAATTCGTTGCGTGGTGGGATAAATCTCACTGTGCATACGACGATGCAAAGTGATCTTTCAAGTTCATATCGAGGAGTAAGTACTATCTTTACTTGAACATTGTCTGCACTGCGACGATGGTGTTACAGTCAGCCAGGGTATCTTCTTCGGCTGAATTGCTCAGCTCTTTATTTACAACTACAACATTTTCGGCCAGCGTGATACCCGCTCGCAACAGATCGTCCAAACAGTCGATGGATCCCAACATCCAGTAGATCAGTGGAAAATATGATACCGCATCGAGGAATGCGATTTCCGGCCGCCTTTCCAAAAGCAGAATTATTGGGTTCAACGATGTTTTCGATCTGAAAGAGGACGCGATACGATTACTGCAGAATTTCTGCGATCAATAATAAACGGATGGTTGCAACAAATACATCGCTGTTTACCTAAAATGGGCCCTTAACGGAATTATGAAATTGTATATTCCATTGCTGGCATAATCTGCCGCTAATATAATTGTTTTATTCTGCCAGTTATATTCTTTCGCGTTTCGATATGAACAATGTTCACAGACCTGAAATTAATTTCACACCTTCAGTCAATTCTTTATATCAATATACACGAGGTTCAGTTCGGGTAAAACATTTCAGTAGTAAGTAATTTGATCATACCTGTGCAAGTTGTAAACAACAGAGTGGCTTTTTCTCTTTGAGAAGGTAGCACAGGGTCGGAGAGACTCCTATAAACGGTGACACTGGTGGAAAGCCCTTCACTATCCTGTAACATTATTTTGAGTAAGATTCGATTAGGAGTTTTGAAACAGATTGCAAATATACCTCATAAATTCAACGCTCAGACACGTGGTGTTTACTGGCTCTTACATGTCGATGCGAAATAGTTGTGTGCAGATAATCTCAAATACAGCGTGCGTGCAATATCAAAGAAATGGTGTAATAATAATTGTGTCATTGAATCGAGACCAACATATCGCAGAGTAAACTGTGAGTTAACGCGAGTGTAACACGTTTAGTAATACCTGCACTTTAGATCAGTTCGATAATCAAGTTTCATTCTAAAGTTATTAATGCTCGTTTGAATCAAAGTGTATATTCAATATTACAGCAATAGTGAATCTTGTACGGTTACCAAAATTTTTTAATAATTATGAAGTTCAGAACTTACCCTCTGAGGCTGTGGTTGCCGAATTGTGGTAATGCAATGTAGATAAAGTGCGACAAGTCGCACACAAAGGTGATGCAGGGAAGACATCAAAACATCCACAGGGTTATAAGGTGTCAGGCAGGACAGCATCAAACAGCAATGCAACAGCACATCGATAGACATCAAGATATCGGAAGGATTAATCGGTGTGCGAAGGATGTGTGGGTCATGATGGAAATGGATGTGACAAGAATTATAAGATACGGTGTCGAGTTGATACGTATACACTTCTAGAAGATATTGCGTGTTTTAAAATTCTTAACTAGACTTTGTGGACTCGAACGTCCTATCTATCTAATTGGAAGTAAAAAATTTTGGTACATGTATAACTACGTTACTAAAAGTGATTCGCGGCGTTAATTCGTAGTCCTAGACAAAAGAGGAATATTTATGGTAAAGAAAAGATCTTTACTCTGTTCTTAAATTGAAACAATTACCGTCATTCTTGATTGAACTACGACAATGTCACGGCTTGGTGTTTCACGAAATTTCTATGATTGTTTATTGTACAGATAATAGAAGATATCACAATTAGGCGTTCATTCATGCTTGCGTGCACGACAGAGTGCATGTATGCATGTGCAGGACGTGAAATATTTCGAAAAGTCAAAGAACCAGTTACAGTCTTTAATAAGATATACTGAAAATGGTACAATAAGTATACAATCGTAACGAAAAAGAGTCGAAACGCTTGCGGTAATTGTCTACGAAAGACGGTGGATGGTTTAGCCTGTTTCAAGCCAGAGATAGAATTTGCAAGTAGAGAAAACTCGTGGTAATAAAAAGATTGACTAGCAAAACTAACGATCCGTATCACCGTTTTCCAAGTTCGAGTATTAAACTTTTGCAGGTTGTTGTATGATAACTTAAAATAGTCACCTTATATTCTAGATAGCATTTGGACAAGTGCATTTCTCAATCCTGAAGACTAGTCGATTCTATGTGCAGTAATATTTATGAAACTCAACTTTTCAACAACATAAAAACGAAGAATTTGATGCCACATTATCGAATAAAATGATACAATTCAGAGCAGATAGTACCTGAGAAAAATTACTTACGCAATCTTTTCACTAGGCGATCGCCATGGAACATCGTCGTCCATCTCATCTTCGGATTCGTCACCTTCGTGATCCAATGATTCTTGACCGGGAAGATGCAACGTTGAACTTGTCAGCATATCCGGTACAGGCAATATGCTGGGTCGTCGGCTCCCTGAGGTGTCGTATCAAAACGTCATTATATGTAACCTGCCAATTAGAAACGTTCTAATGAAATCTCAGTACCGACCTCTTCTCTGCGTTAGTATTTCCGGACTGAGGAGATTAGGATTAGGGTCGACGGATCTTGGTACATCCAAATGATTTCCAGTTATCGGCGTTTGCGGGGTCGATCCACCTTCTTTCAGACACTGTCGCGAGTCCCCCATGCCTCCAGGATCGAGGTACATAGCTAGAGTACAATCAAGAGCATTCGTTAATATCAAGTTTGCCAAGATTTAATTAACCAAAATCTTCGCCATAAAATGTTATAAATGATGAGTGTGTTACGTGAGTGTCTGCGTTTGTATCATTATTGATATTACGGTATGAATATGCATAGGTACCCATGTTAACGTTGAGATGAAAAAAAGAGTTCTTTGTTAGATACAATCTTGTTAAAAACAATGAGTGGTTTATTGCTTCAGAGTGGATCTGAATAGTCGATATGGGGAAGAAAAAAATTGTTGAAATTTGCAAATATCGACCGCAATAGATTGCATTTTATGCACTAATGATGCACAAGGGTGCACGTGCAAGAATCGTTTGGGAAAACGATAAATCTATAATTGTAAAAAAGTACGATTATTTCGTTACATTCATTTTATGGCGTGAGATCTTTGTAATGATATGTATAGCATATTATGTAGGATGTTGATAGTAGTGGATGCGAGTTTGTTGTATATTTTTTAATACATTCCAGGGCTCAGCAAACATGTAAAGCAACATCTAAATATGCATAGTTTTCGGGCGATATATGTATTCATTTGTGATTGATACGAATTTGTTCCATTCTTTTTTTTTGTTTTTTTTTTTATACTACACGTACATATAAGGTTCGTATTACTATATAGAGAGTTGACAATAATATCCTGTACAACATCAACATTCAAATTAGTTACACATACGAATGAAAAGTATGTGGACCTTAAAGCTACGAACAGATACATTCCAATGTCCTTGTAGATACACATACACATGTAGATGATCCTCTTTGAATGATGTATGAATTAGACGGGAACGCACCAGCTGTCAATGGAGTACCAATTTCAATTATGATGCACAGATTAAATCTGCAAAATAATTATTCCGCTTTAGAGAATAATATTAAAATATCCTTTTGTCACTTATTGTCCATTGGTACTTGACCGCCGTGATAAGCTGAACTAATCGACCGACCTGAAGAGTGTGATTATCTATGGAATAACGAGTAGATTTCAAGGATGTATCGTATGTTTTTGCTTGTTGTTTGAATAAAACGACTAAGGTTCATTGGGCAATTAATCGATCTATACCTTTTACCTATAAATCTTCTACGTCAACATGTCCCCCAATTCGATTTCTACATCTAAAGTGTTACTAAAACGTTCTCGATACTGGAAAGTAAGGATTTTTTACGAACAAAGGACAAATGACGACTCTCGACGATCGATGTACCGAAACAGTATATCCACGACTTTTCACGCCGTATGTACACTGTGATAAAAAAAATCGGTTTGGTCAATGGTTGTCACTCGACTAATATCTGAAATTTAATTTCCGAGTAGATAACAAAAACGATTCCACAGTAGTTAGATTTTGGTCGATTCTTTCACCTGGCAGATCGCCACCTCGAACCTACGAACGGAGTTAATGCCGATGAGAAAATCTAGGGCAGAATGTGGGTGGTTCGTATAGCGATAAGTGAAACGAAAGCAGAGGCGCATGCAACACTCACGGTGGACATCGGATGCGAGTAGGTTGAGGTGTTGGTGAAGTGTAGGCGTGCTAAGGGGGACCTGCAAGATAACCTGGGGAGGCATTGAGGCCAGGCTCGCAGCTTGGCCTTTGCCCTCCACCTGGTTTCCAGTGCAGGCCTTGGGTACTTCACTCAGCGTGTTAGAACTGTTGTGATGGCGGTGAGTGTGATCCTCTGGACAGACGTTCATTGCAGTACCATTCCCTCCTTGTGAAGATGCAGTTGTTATCGCGTCCCCGCCCCTTGTCGCGCCGCCACTTCCGACATTTCCGGCAGGTGCTGGAGTGTCCGACTTCGTCTCAACGACGACTTGGTTTGGCTCCGATATTAGTCCGCTCTGATGATTCGCCACAACGAAGGCAGAGTTTTCTTCTTTCGTTATACTCATGTAGTAGCAGGTGTCTGTCTTCTTCATTATGTGGCGTGGACCTGTTACAACGAATGTTGCAGACATCAACACACATCGCACTTGCTCGTATGAAATGCTCGGTAATTTTCCGATCGTCGATAACCATGGATTTTGAAAATTTCTACACAAATTGTACGATTTCGTTTCATGGGATTGGAGTATCACCTGGATTAAGCAAAATTGTGTCCTCGTAGAACTCCGGCAGTTCGGCAGGGCGAACAGCGACCAATGCAACCCCGTATTTTCTATGACTATGAAAGGACGCGTAGGTGAACGATTTACCCTCGTATTCGCCGAAAAATCTGCTGTCCCCAAGAATAATGTGATATATTTCGTTACCGGAACACTTTCCGTATAGCCTGTGCCATTCTTCTTGCGATTGTTGGCCTTCTCTGAAACAAGTCCGAGTGTAGCCGTACAAAAATTTTTCAATCATCAACCGAACTACGCGACAATGTGACGAATTAAAAACAGTCATAATTTTTCTTCCGCATCTCCATGCTCGTTCGCATCATACTCACTGTCCCCTGGAAGTATGAAGCAGCAACGTGACGAGTGTCGAGGCCCCGGGACACGTACAATTGTTGGCTAGTAGAGCGTATTTGAATTCATCCTCGCACACGACGTGTTCCGCGAATTTTACATGGAGTTTGTTCTCCGGACGAAAAATTTGGACGTATTGCGGAACCGCCGGTGCGAAGTCTTTCACCGCCCATGACCTGTGAAATTGAAATGGCCAAATGAAGACTTGACGCATCGCAATGAGCGTGTCAGTCTTATCCAAAGATATGGACCAACAAAAATCCCGGGTAATGAACGCAGCTTGTTCCAACAATTTTATTGGTAGGTATACCAGGCCAGTTTTGGATACAGATTCCCATACCGACACTTACCGCCACTTAGCGAAGACACGAACCGTTTTTTAGAGTTTAAGTTGATCAGAGTGGGGATATCCCTCGTCGTCGAACATTCTAGAAAAAGGTTTGCGTCTTGGCTAAGTGGTGGTAAATGTCGGTAAGGGAATCTGTATCTAGAACAGGGCTCGTATCCCTACTAATATTCAGAATATCTTTCCGGCACATATTTCCGGTGTTGGGAAGGTTATCTACAACACTATTTTTGGAAATTCCTTGTATCGTTTACCTGAGTATCGTGTGCTCGTCAGCAGCAGTTTTGTCGGCGTAGTTTCGAGCCGCCAGAACGAAGCATGCTTCAGCCTCGTTCATTCGAGCCCTGGCAAGGTCTCCGTCCTTCAGACACGAGCCTTGGATGTAAATTACCCTCTGTGCCCAAATCGGGACTTGTAGGATCATCCTCATCGTGGTATCGAGCTCCATAGGGGAGAGAAGAACGACGTAGTAGTCCTGGAGGTGCCAATGGTTTGTTTAAATCAAGCGGATGAGAATCCGTTGGAAAGATTCTGTTACTTCAGACAATTACTGTCACACTGACGACGATTTCGCCCGGCGATAGGCTCATGTTGTGAATCCTTATAAAACTCACCTGTAGCAGCGGATGAGCGTAAAATTCGTTCAAAAAATCCATTATCGTATCGGCCTGCAATGTCGTGCTGCATACGACCACATGCTTTTCGCTTTGAGCTCTATGCGATGAATAGGAACCCCCGAGTTTTTGTCTCTCCATCCACGTGAAGGCCAGTTGCTCGAACTATCGACAGGTCAAGAGTTAATAATGGCCGCCTAGATTTATTCTACGGCATTAGCGTGGAAATATTTAAGCAACCAGCATTGTCTGTCAGGAATCGAGCAAGGCGAGAAGATATAGAAATTAAATTGATCGAGTAAATTTGGCAATGAATTGAGGCCACTCGAATTATCCAAATTACACAATACTTCAATCTGTTTGAATAATCCCGTATCACTGCTAGTTTTCTTTTTTTGCTTTTTTTTGCATCAAATAAAGAAGATATTTAACATTCAATTATTTCAAATCGTCCATTCGGAGTATACATTGGATATTTCGAAAAATACCTATCCATATTTATTCATTTTTTACCAAACGTGGATTAACCAAGCCTTGAATATCACACGTTCTCCTCTCGTATTATACATACATTCAATATATTTCACTGTCAAACAATCGCAGAGCTCGGTTGAAAATAGGATGGAAAAACTAAGAATAGAACAATCGGAATCGGGGGTAAGCCTCGTTGTCTCTGGAGCGGAATAATAATAATATAGCCTTCAATTACGTAGTCAAAATTAGACCACCGCCTTTGATGAAAGCCGGAGATGCAAGCGCCTGAAATTTGCTTTATATTCTCCGAAAAATTTCCTGAACAGGCAAAGGTGATTGATTGATAAACGCAAAAGTATTGGTTATGGTTAAAAATAATAAAAATAATCATTATGCTGATATAACGATGATGGAACAATGGCATCGAGAATGAAGGATGGAATGACAGTAATGCGATGGTGTGTTAGTCTATCTGCCGAGGGAATCTTCCCAGGTGTAAAATCGATTTTGTCCCCATGGTTATAGGTATTTTTATGGAAAGGTCGTTAGCCACGTCAGACATAACGAAAGTTCAGCAACAGTTAGGACGTTTATATCTTCAATGTCATTGAAATTAACGCGTTCCCAATGTTTATACTCCATGTACACATTTCACAGGTTCTGCGTCAATTCTTTGATAGAAAACACGCGTACAGTGTTGAACTCTACCGAATGTATATTAAGTGCAGAATTTTCGCAAACCGTTGATCAAATTGCTGATTGAAAAGTTTCAGGTACAATATTGCAGTTTACACAATACTGAAATCCATTAATGTCAGCCAAAAGCTCTATTATTTTTCAAAATCTACGATACGTCTGTTAAAATGTCATTAGATCATCAGAGAAACGTAACGTTAAATTTGCTTTTGTTGAATCATTTTATTCATCGACAGAATTTAATAATAAAAATTAAGTTAAATTATTGAGTGGATCGTTTGAGATTCACGACAAACGGTTGAAAAGAGAATATTTCATTGTTTAAAATAGACGGTTTGGTCAGCCCTCTGATCCCGTCTATATTTTCGTATAGGATAACTTTTCATTGTGCACGCATACCTTTGTTACGTGTATATAATTTAGGGGGATTTTGTGCGGGGTTGCACCTCGCGGTTAACGAAAATTTCGACGGATATTGCTATTTGCCGTTTACGCATGCCGATAGCGATGATCATCAAAGTTTCACTCCGTTGACCCGAATAGGGGAATAATTCCCCTCGCCTGTACACTATCTAGGGATTTAATGAATCGGAATTTGTACCGAAAAAGATTATCTCTACGGCCTTTCAATCGCGTTATGGTCACTCGTAATATATTTTCTTGTAACTTCTGCGATAATTTGATATTGACACGGCAATAAATTGACGTTAAAGCCTTATTTAAGTGATAAAATACAGTAAATCGAAGAAACAAATTCAATGTCGCACTAACCAGAAAATGTATTATTGACTTACGCTAAATAATTACTTGTAACAAAAATTTCTCGCAATTCCAACAACATTACGATAATACCAATGCTGATTGAAATTCTCTGAATTAAAACTGTAACAAATAACACTTTAATCGGTGTAAAATGTAGGCACTGGAGTCATTCGTCTGTCCTGCTTTGGGCGCACCGACGTTTTATATTCAGGATCGAAGGATCTCTCAATATTCGTGTTCGAAACGGGGCGGTTCATAAAAACTTGGTCGATAAAAATTCGGTGGCGCAAGATTGTTCGTCGATTGGTAAATAGCGAGGTAAAAAAATATGAATGCAGACGTAAGGATTGCCGTTTTTAAATCCCCGTCCAGCCTGTACCCGGCTATTTCCACGATTCTCGCAAAAAGCTCCGATCGTTCCAAAGGATTTGAAATTGTTTTGTTTTAAAAAAATTTCAATAAAGAATCGAGTTACCTGAGTCGGAAGTACGATAAGGGCGACGCAGATCATGATGACCATGTAGAGTTGAGATGGCCAGATGTCGGGTACGAAATCGCCGTAGCCGACAGTTGAAAATGTCACGACGACGTAGTAGGTACTCTGAAAGAGGTTGAGGTGTCTGTGCCCTGCGCGTTGGAAGTGCTGGATTCCGCAAACGCTGAAATCAGGAAAAGAATCGGTTTTCTTTAACGGTTTGGTACTGTTTTTCCTTTTTTTCTTTCGGTTTCTCTATTTTCAGAGAAAAATGGAAGTTATTGTAATCATCCCGAAAATCAAAAGTTGAGTTTTCATTAGATCTCCATATTTTGAAGTTTAGAGAATCATCTCCAGTGATTATCAGATGGACGTCTGTGTGTATGTACGTATGTGATAAAAATTTTTGTCCGACGATATCTCGAGAAACGAGTCAGCGGATTTCAATGATTTTCGTCTCAATCAACGCGGTTTTTCAAAACTTGGAACTGTTTAGATTTTGGCTTTGATCCGTTCGGTACTTTTTCAATTATTCAAGTAACAAGATTCCAAAGAAATCAAATAAACATGATGATATCTTGAGAATGGATGAATGGATTTGAATAAAAATTGGTACGGTGAGGTTTTTTGGGTCGGTAACTACGAATCCAAGTTCAGACCTCCAAAATTTGTAATTGCGGATCCATTACAGTGATGCAAAATAAAAAAAATCGTCATATTTTCACGTAATATGGTACCTGAGGGCGTTAAATCGTTAATCACAAATCTGAATTTGTAGTTCGAAATTAAAATGGATATTCTTCTTATTTTTTTTCTATGAACTTTAAACCTGCAGTGGGAGAAAAACGGTAAGTACGAGGGCTGGCTCGTGGCCAGTCCAAAGCCGCTTGTTTTCGTTCCGTTTCTCGCCCCTCTTTTTAAATATCGCGGCACAGGGCACAAAGCCCTTTTATTCTCCAGCTTTGTAGATAACATAATAATATTGAAGTTCGAAATAAAAGGCACGAGGAAAAACCAGGAGCTCGGACCACTGCGCGGGACGAAATCGAGGGTCGAGTCTCGGGGGAGTGAAATTTCACGCATCAACCGCACTCGAAAAGCTCCGAATGAACCCAACGCCCGATTGTTCTTCAGAATCCGCAGCGAGAATTGAGGCGAGGAACACGAGCAATGAGCTTTTCAACTCCACACCTCGGTGATCATATTATGTGCAGCATACCTCAAGGTTGAGGAGCTTTCTCCAGATTCTCCTTATCGTCTTGTTCTCACTCTGTGCCTTCCGCCCTCCCCGCTTTGCTGTGATTTTATTTCACCAAAAGAAGAAGGCACGAATGAATAGATTTTCGACCATCTTCAAGGGACTCGAAACGAAGAATCGATATCCAAGCTTTTGTTTACAATCCGGCAAGTACGAGTATCTATTTTTTGTTTATTCCTGACTCAATCGTAATGTTCACTTTTTTTTTTATACCTGAAAAGCGGGACGAAAGTGGCATATTATTCCCTAGCACTTTTCTCCCTCGCGAATTCCTTTTTCAGTTTTTCTGGTTTACTTTCTTTCTTTTTCATTTTGAACTACATCTCTCCGTATCATTATAAATTTTCAATGTTATTATACTTTCAGACTGATAGATCACACTTACACATAAAAGGAAAACACGTTCAAGTCAATAACGTGGCCCGAGTTGAGTCGGGAATAAAGTCTTACACGTAACAGAGGAATAAAATTCGATTATTCCCTTGTTACATAATGTACTATTATTTTCGAAGAGATCTTCGTAGCTTAAGAATAAAATAATTCGATAAAAACGCAGGGCACTACTGTCTCCTAATAAAATTCCCAAAAAGCATCGACTCCTTAACGCGTTAAAGAATTTCCTCTTGCGATGACCTCAATTTAGCGTTAAATTTATTCGCGCGAGCTTTTTTTCACCAGGTTATATCGTTTCGCGCGTTATGCCTTGATGACACACTACGTTTGCTTTCTACGTTCCTACGCCTGTTGTGAGCATCTGTCGCGATTCGGGGGGAGAGAAAGGTGGGAAGGGGATGATGGTTCGGGGCGCGACGGTCCATTAAAGCGTCTCAGAAAACCGCGAGCCTGACGCGAAATGAACAAGCCTTTTCGGCTAGCCGACTTGAAAGGAACGGCTCAAAAGCGCCGTTGGCTGTGTCTCGAGACTCGACGTACATCATTTTATATACTCAAAAACATATCCCATCGCTCAGACGACTGTCCTTCCTTATTTTCTTTTTCTTTCATACGTCACACGTAATCTGCACGGTACACAAAACTCGGTAAATATATATATGTATATCTGTATATATACGTTCTACGTAATGATAGTTTCAAGGCGAAACGATAAGGCTGTTTAGCATCGCAGGAAACGGATATCCGAATGTTAATTTATGCGGTAAAATTTCGGCTGCTAGACGCCCCGCGATCAAAACAACTTAGGGGTTGAAACGCGCACAAATCCGAGTCGTATTTGAGAGTTGGGTACATTTTTTTAACGTATAATGACCGGAGGTATTTATAAATTTTATTAAATGTATTATGCACGCTGGGTGATGAACATGAAAAAAAAAAAAGAAAAGGACAACAGTAGAGAGAAGTATAACAATTTGCATATCATATTTTCATCGAGAATCTTTTACTAATCTTTTCACAAGCTGATTTATTTTTTCACCCGTACGCGCCTCGATCACTTTTCGTATTTCATTTTTCGATTACGCATCTATTCGACGAATTAATGTTTGCTCACAATCAGCTTCTGATTTTACCACGGTACGGTATTGTAACGATTTAACACGGCTGCAGCTTTTTACGCACATTTTATTTACCCGACATAACATTGAGAAGTTAGTTTTAAACTCGTCTGCGCGAAGCTTTTGAGAATGAAAACAAAAAATTACGATGCATGGACTTTTCTCCCTTCTCATGGTTGAAATTAATTACAGCTTCACGTGTTTACACATGCTTTTTATTTTTTTATTTACTGTGAAATTATTTACGTGCAAAAGTTCTGTTGTGTATTATGCAATACAGCTATGCGGATAATTCGATACGACAAGAAACAGAGGGCGGTATTTTCACGGTTGAAATTTCATCCGCGGCTTGGATTATAAATCACGATTATAAATCCACGAGTCGACCCTTTGCCCCAAAACTATTCGACAACCCTTAATTCCTAATACTTGCGACTCCGAAAGGGTCGATTCTTGGCTGCACAGAGGACGCTTAAATATTAATGTACTTACAAGACTCGAGAAGAATCACGCGGTGACGAACGGAGGTGGAGATTGAATTGTTTCAAGATAATTTCAACAATTTTCATCCCCTGATGAACAGTAATAATCTTCATATTTTCTCGGCAGCAAAACGGAGCTCAGGATTAATGATAATTGTTGTTAATAATTGACTGCAGAAGGACAAAAGAAGCTTGGAGCAAGAATTGTAGATTTTAAAATCGACAAATTTTCGATTGTGATAAAATTTCAAGTATATTAACAGTAAAGTTTGATAAAATTGTTCTTTTTTCTTTACTTACTCAGATTACAAAACTCATCATACCTTTTATGTCATAGCTGATGAAACATACGACATTTTTTGATCCGATTTGTTACATTCCGGATTTAACAAAACATTTCATTCACCGGTATCAGTTAGAACCCTTTCTAAAAAAGAAGAATAAACCACAGATAGTTTTACGTGGCTGTTACGGTAGCGTAGAGAAAGAAAAAATGGTGAAAAAGAAAACAAGAAGCAAAAAAATCATTGCAATAAACGTCACCGTTCCTTCTTTCTTGTATATTCGGAAAAGGTGACACAATTTCGTGACTGCTAGGGGTTTATGCAAATTTTCCGTTCCGTTTCTGCCACTACGTGGTTAACGTTTATTTTCCGTTCTCGTCCTCTTTCTGTATCGCGGATTTTCAACGGCTGGCATGAAAATCTCTAAATTACACCGCCGCCATCCAAGAAAATCACGTCGAGGTAAAATCGCACGAGTGCATATTGTACATACATACATACATATATATATATAGATAGGTAACATTTGTGTAGCATGGACATATATTTATAGATACATGGGTAGTATCCAAGCAGTGGGAATTTTATGGGCGAAAGGCGTTTGCACCGTGCCACAGATTTTTGAAACGAGTTTCCAGGTTACCTTCAAACCTTGTACCACCCTACCGTTTTTTCTCATCACCTTATATCATCGTCAATTTTTTACTTAAGCCTGTATTTTTTCGCGTTCAGCGGTTGAAAAAGTAGCTGAGAACTTCGCCTTGATGAGGTGTCAATTTATTTCCGGATTCGCAACGTAAAGGATAATTGAAACGTCAGAATAATGATCGTTTTTTAACCGAGTTGAGAGGATGAGCGAATGTATCTGAAACACGAGAGACCGAAAACGGTAAAAGAAATACGGTGCACTGAGAAAAATTTCATGTGTTATAGTTGATGGAAAATTTTAGCAAAATGGGTATCGTTACAATAACAGTCTGAATATTTATAGAATTACAAGAAAATTTTCCACAACTAATTGTTTAGTGAGATTACAGTTGTCGATACGGAATTTTCTATTTTTCGCGATATTGGATCTGTTTGTATAGTTAAATACATTTTTCAGCTAACCGAGAACTTCGCATCAATTTATTGTTACCCCTTAAATACCTGCAATAAGAATGACGATAATCAAGAAGAATAACAAAGGTTATAATAAAAAATGGAAACAGTTAAGGAGGATAGAGTATAACTACGAATTCAAAATTTTTTTTACCGTCAGTCAGAGGAAAAATACGCGTCTAATTTTACAGGGGTGAATTTTTTTTTCCAACAATTCGAAGTACCGTTCACTTTGTTATCGCGTATCAGTTTGATAATTATACATTACCGGATCAATATACACCGACACACACTAATATATATACACGTATAACATTTTATATATAACCGCTCGTTTATTATTTATACGCGTATATACGAGAAGTAGCTGAGTATTATATACGGATAATAAACTGGGGCGCGTTTAAATATTTATATTTGGCCTACATGGGGCGGGGTCGTCAACTTCAGACAAGTCAAGAACATAATTATTGCAATTCCGGTAAATATAGAACAACCAGGTTTCACCTGTTTATAATGCCCATTATTTTATGGTAATTACATTGAAGAAATCAATCTTTGTGTATTAGCAAATAAATTCTCATTTGTTCGATACGAAAAATTGAATTGAAAAAATTCTCGCACACTCTTTGATTGTTATATTTCAAGGGAAATTAGTTGTTTGCCGCGAAATAAAATTTTGAATATTAAAGAAAAATATATGTATAAATAAAATCGTGAAACGACCACTAAAATACCGAGAAATGGATCGTTTTACTAAAAAAAAAATCACAATTCACTGAATTTTCAATATTTTGAGATGAATATTGACTGAGCAACTATCAAGACACGGATATTTAATGAAAAAAAAAGAAATATATGAAGATACTGCGCGATGAAAAAAAGGTAGTTAAAATTTTGGAAAAAGAATGAATTAACGATTTTCACGACATTTCGTTATTTATCTTGGATCCCGGTGTGAACAGTGTAAGGATGAAATTCACCAGGGCAAAAAAATTCGTCGCTTAGGACAAAAAAAAAAAAAATAAACGAAATCATTTTACGAATCTAAAAGGTTTATCAAAAAATTAAGTAATCTTTGAATCAAGCGAACAGAATTGCGTATTTTCTTTCTATGAATAATATAACGACGGTAAATATCGTGCCTGTTAATTTCATGAATCCCGAACTATCAGATAGTCTAAAAAGGGGTAACTGCACGCATTCACGGATTCAACTATCAATATTGGAACAGCTTGTTTACATAAGACCGCGATCAACGGGATTTTCGTTGAAATTCATTCGCCAGAAAATATCGATCACTTGTCACTGATGGCAGTCGAAAAATACGATAGGTATTCGTATTACTGACGAACCCGCGGTAGATTCGTTCACCAATTTATACAATGGGCGAAAGCGGACCCTAAAGTTGATAATAATTGAGAGCGTTCGGGTTTGCCGAGAAACATTTCTCGCTAATTATAAACGCGAACTGATCCTAATCACTTCGAACTCCACCCAAATCCGGCTTACAATTATGCGTTGTATAGAATTGTTATTATACCCGTAGCAATTCGCTTGTCGATTTTCGAGGTCGAAAAACAACGAGAGAAATTCATAACTGTACAATAGTTTCTTTGTGCAATACGTTTCTTAACTATTTAAAATTTTTTTACCCACGATCAAAAGATGTTCGCAGTTCTGAGTAGAACATAAGAATGACGTTTGTACAACAGTGAGCAGGAAATGAATTGTTTAATAACGATTATACCGGTTTTATTTTAACTTTTGATTGATCGTAAGGTACGAAATTTACTAAAATTGGAAAATGTGTAAGTTACAAGGACTCTGATCCCTGCGACTCGCGATAAAGGGATCAAGCGCCTTTTCGGTTTCCCTTCATTATTTCTGGGCACGAATCTACCGTCGGAGTCACGCGAATGTTCCCAATTAAAAGGTTAACGGCTATACATCACCAGTCATGATGGATCGCCGGCGTTTAGTGCGCGCTAATTTACACGCGATTATTTTTCATTGATCTGTACTCATTACCGACGGCGAAATCTCTCGGAGGGAGAAAAAAGCCGCACGTTTATCTTATCCGAAGCGTTTCTGTTGTGAGAATGACAGCCGTAACGATCAGCCCGGCCTATCTTGAATTCAGGCGTCAAACATAATCGCGCCTGAAGTCGTCACGAGGCCAAGACGCCGTTGACGACGAAGCTGTAAACGGTGGAACGGTGATTTAGAGACGATTGCTTTAATACGTGAAACTCTGCAGTTAATTGAGTAATGCTGCGACAGAGTTCGTCAAAAAATCAAAAAGTGGAAGCGTTGATTACACAGACCTGCGAAATGTTACTTTTAATTTCCCCGTAAAATGATAATGCTTTTTTTGTTTAGGTATTTTATTTTATTTAAAAATTTTCAAATTCGGTCAGATCCGGTCGAAAAAAAACTCTACGGAGGGGTTTTTTCTCCGGATTCGATCGAATTTGAAATTTTCGACCACCGTATTGGATCCGCCATCTTGAATTTTTTAAGTCCGATTTCAGATTCGCAATCAGCAGCCCCAAAAAGTTACAATTTGAGTAAAACATGCGTACGCGTAGACGGGTAACTTTCTCGGAAATGAACGAAGAAGGATCTAAGCTCGAAAGTATAACACCTCTGTATTTAATAATTCCAGTAAGATTTTATTATCTCCGAGCGGAGACTCGAGACGCTGGAAAGTTTAAAGCTTAGACCTGGATGCACGTGTATACCCACGCAAAGGGAAGACAGGGCGCTACGTGAATCGCGGCCTGATGAGTGTAAGGGTATACCGGAGGCAGAGCTTCGGGTCCTCTCTCCGAGGAACGAGCAGTCTTGATAGAATAGCCCGATATAACTAGGTTAAAATAAAGCGTCCCGCTAATGAACAAGCTGCGCTTGCAAAGCACCGTTACGGGGAGGAGGCCGGGGATGCGGGGCTGCGAAACCCTCGACCAAGGGTGCGGCGATGTCGGAAGGTAGAAACTCGCGCCGAATGCCAAACGGCCGAGCTTTTACCGCGGTCGTATTCAATTCGCCGGGACAGTCGCACGCCCAAGTTAAAGATTTACCCTTATGCCTATATGTGGCAGGGCGGTCCTTGATAGGATTGTTTTTGAATTTTTATGCTCCCAAGGGCTTAAGCGCTTTCAAATTGTTAAAAACAAAAATAAATAAATAAACAAAGATTCCCTGAAAACTCGAGCTCTCTGTATTACCTGTAAGATGGTTCATTTTGTGATCGAAGTATCTTATTAACGGAAACAACGTGGGAGAAACTTTTTGAATGTGGTATATTTTATGACACAGTTGTTTGTTTCGCAGCTATACTTGAAGGAATGATGATTTTATACACATAAATTAAATTTTTAACGTCAATTAACAAATGAACGCTTTCATTTACGAACTTTGTGCATCAGGGCTTTTTTGTAGAGCGTTCCATTCTCAACAATAATATCTGTTCATCATTATTGTCGGTATATTTGTCAACGACTTGTAAAATTTCAAAGATGAAAACAAAACTTCTCCATGTTATTTCCATAAGATACTTCGATCACAAAGTGGACTGTTTTAGAGTTGATATGAAGGGCTCAAATTTTCAGGGAATCTTTTTTTACATCAATTAGAAAGCGTTTAAGTCCCTGGGAGCATGAAAATTCAAAAAGAACCCTGACCTGTAAAAATTTTCGGATGGTTTTCCATTACCCCATAGACAATTTTGAACAGAGACAGGAACAATAAAAAAAAAAAGATTTCAAACGCTCATTTTTATAAAGGTCTAAATCTATAGAACTGATTGTAGAATTATCTGTTAAAGTTTTTTTTTATATTGCCTGTCCGATAAATGGTGTATATTTTTACGTCGGATATCAGTAGCAGATGTTTATATAAGATTTTTCATACGAGATAGGAATAATTCTGACCTGTCACGTTGGATATATTGTATATACGTATGTATGGTAGAATTTATGCATGTGTACGATTGTACTAAAAGCAAGAAATTTCCCTGCCACGAGGTGAAATTTCCACTTTATACAGGGGAAATAAAACCAAGCGATAAACGGCGTCATGTCCCATACACGTGTTTAATATTGTTATTCCCATATATGTACATGAATATATTATATATGTGGCGGTAATTTCAGGACGATGATTTTTAAAAGGATAAAAAAGTATGTGAAGGCAGACGTTTACCGAGGCACGACCTGACAAGTTGGGTATAATTTTCATTACATGCATCTCGCATCGAATACCGCGCAATTTTTGTGAAGAGCAAAGAGGAATAAATGAAAAAGTGAATAAATGAACAGGCTAAAAACGAAAAATTGCTTGCGGCAACGAACCGACAAGCATTGCGAGTAAAAAATTGATAGTAATTCGATTGTAAGGTGGGACGAAAAAATCTGGCTGCAGGCGGGAGCGGCCTCAGTGTGCTCTTGACTTAACCATATTAGGGCGTAAATTTTGACGTGAAAATTAATTTGCAAAAAATAGAAAACACGAGAGAGAAGGGGTGAAAAGAAAGCCGGCAGAATCGACCAGGTATACCGTAAACGTCGGACGCGAAATCCGTGAAGTTGGTTAGGTGCGGCTCTCCGAGAGCCGGCAATCGATGCTTCACGCATGGCTGTCCATACATGCCTACATGACCCTTTTTACTCGAGGATACACAATGTATCACACCCCCAAGGTTTAATAGTCGCTAAAATAGCGAGTACCGGCTTCCGTGCGACTCGCATCGTCGTTTTTCAGTGCAGGTATGGAAAAGAGTTCGTTTTCCCCTGCCGACGGTGATCTCTCGAAGCATTTTATATTGTTACGATAAAACAATGTATTGTTATCAAAGTTGACCCAGCACATGAATAACGTGTGACTAGAAGGGTTAACATTTAGGCCTCGTTGAGCGTGACCGCTTACGAAAAAGACTCGTTTGTTAATTTCACCACGTTTTTGACCCGAACCTTTTCTTTCGAAGGTACACTTGGGTACAATGAATCTGAGACGGCTAAGTTTTTACACTAGACGGTTACGTTGGCAACGCAGAGAAACCTACAGCGCCACAGTCGGCCGAGCGTGAAACTAACTCAATCTCAATAAACGTAACGTAACCCATGACCATAGAATCTAACCTTAGAATTGACGTGTCAATCCAACAAGTCATTATTCCCGTGGTATTCTAAGGTTAGATTCTACGGTCATGGGTTACGTTACGTTTATTGAGATTGAGTTAGTTTCACGCTCGGCCGACTGTGGCGCTGTAGGTTTCTCTGCGTTGCCAACATAACTCCCTAGTGTAAAAAATTAGCCGTCTCAGATTCATTGTCCCCGAGTGTACATACGAAATAAGCGAAAGCTAATCAGAGCGCGTACGTACGTCTGAATAAGTCGAAAGTCCGAAATTTGATTCACGGTGTTCGGTCTTTGGTCGAAGACCGCATTGTTACTCATTGTCAGAGTGAAGGGGAGAACTGGACTGGCTAATGGCAGTCGGATACAGTTCGCCTGCAGTGAGCCGAGGTCCCAAAGTAGAACACAAAGGCATTAATAATGCACCGGACAAACGTGAACCGCCGACCAGCAGTCGGGGGTTCCACGACAAACACGCGACAATCCGAGTGTTCCCTGCGTCATTCGACGATGCAGCAACGATCCGGGTTCAGGGTGAAACTGACCATCGGGAATATCGCCCCGTTGCGTGCTAGAAGTCAAACCGCACGTCGTTACTCACCTGGTGAACACGAGGCAGAGGAGAGTGGCGCTTAGGATCATCAGTTGCTGGCTCAAGGCCGATTGTGACTTTTGCATTGCCCGGTGAAGATCGTTCTGAAATGTGGAAAGAGAGAGAAAGAGAGAGAGAGAGAGAGAGAGAGGATAGAGGTAAAAGCGATTCGTTTCACTTTTAATCCAATCCATTTTTATCGCGACATCAGCTTCTACACGTAAGTTGTTAAATATCGTAATACTCACGAACATGTTTTCCAGAGAATGCTTGGCCAGCCAGCAGTTTAGGAATACCGGTATAAAGAGGTTTCTCATCGGCGGATAGAGCAGCTGTAATAAAACATATTGACAAAATTTTAGCTCTTCACGTACGCGAAGCACGTCCATCAAAGCTCGAGTCTACCGCGAGTATACAATACTACTAAACACATACACACGCAAAACTACTTCTTAACTTATGTAAGAGCATCGGGTGGGCGTAACAGAGAATCGACTGCCTCAGAGCGAGACCCAGTTCAATTGTGACTCTAGGATGTATGGCTGTAACTTTACGCCGTACAATTGCCCGTTATAGAATCCGAGTTCAGGTGGCGTTTCCGGCCGATAGATCGAGGATCGTTCCTATGGATAGAGGCGTCGTGCACTTTTGTATCAATTTTTCTGTGCCGCGTCATTCTCCTCAACATTAATAGTGATAACCTCTTGTTTCACTAACTTCAATGTATGAACTGTGTTCGCTGAATCGGTTCTTTTGCTCTTCTTCGACCGATTCGACAGACCAAATCACCGTTACTGTCATTGTACTTAATAATCGACTAATTTAGTAAATCTACAGCTAATTCTTGACCTGTGTTGTTATGTCCACGATTTCCGCCTTGACCAGAAACAGAATATACAATAAATCGAGCGAGTTCATCGAAAACTATTTTTACACCATGTTATATGCATTTATGTACCAAATAACGAATTTAATATATACTGGACAGGAAAAATGGTTTCAATAATTTGCTCAAGTTATCGTATCTTGTCTTTCCCCCTATTAAATCAGGCATAAAGAAAAAGTAATGTACGAAATGATTCAGTTGTACAAATGTTCGCAGATCTTTCGGAATCATTGAATTTCATCAAACCACTTTTATGGCACAATGGAATCGACTGTGTAAAAATTTGAATCAGTTGTTTTCCTCATTTTAATAATATAAACGCGTAGGTAAATCAGCGAGAACACTCAGCAGAAACAACAAACAGCTAAAGTCGACGTATTGTGGATTGCACTAGAATTCGCTGTCATCAAAGCTTTTCTCAACCCAGTGCACTTTTCGGTCGGAAGAAAGGTTCCCTACTCTCATCACTCGGTGAGTGATAATTCCTATCCCGGGTGTTTTCTTTTTTTTGTTTTTTTTTTTACATCCTATCCTCGACTCCCGTCCGTAAAATTGCTCTCAGACTAATTATTGTCTGCAAGATGAATAGAGCGGTCCGTGTATAGTGCAAGTGGTGCTGAAGACCCGCGTTCACATCAATCCCGTAGATATAACGGTTTCAGCACTCGTTCGCAGGAGACTTTCAGTGCCGTTGTGCAACGATATAAGCACCAGGAAAAATGAGCTAGACTTTAAATAGTGTCTAACGAGCATTGAAATGTTCGATATTAAAGAAAAAAAAAAAAAACGTCAACAACATTTCCAGCCCTGAAACTGTGTCGTTTCGCAAAAACTTTGAACATGGAGCTTGCATCCCGTGTGTAAAAGGGAGGTATCGACGTCGACACGGTCAATTGGCCTGTAAAGAGAGCAAAGGTAAACATTTACCGGGAACAAATACCGAGGCAATTGGTCAGGCGGTGTTTACGGATGAGGGACTAAATTTCAGGGTGTACTGTGGACCGTGAAAACCTTGCGTTAAACGTACAGGTGTAATATATAGGTTTTCCCATATCCAGTTTGGAGTTTAAAAAAAAAAAAATAAATACCGGCTCAACTTTCGACTTTCCTTTTATTTTATTTTTTTCTATTTCCACTCGTCGATAAGCGAGTAACGCCGGCTCGGTATCCATGACGCTCTTGTTCGGGGGATAAGCGTCTGGGTTGAAGGACGAGTGGGATATAACCGTGTACCAGAAAATATGGAGCGCGGAACGGCGAAGGACGAAACCGCTTTCCTATGACAAGCCTGATGTAATCCTCCCCCAGCGACGACGTTGAGCTCAGGGCACAGAGACGACCGCGTGCTTACCAAGTTATTCATGACGTTTTGAATTATGGAACAGGCCTCTGTATCTACGTGTGTGTAAGTTACAATCCGGCACGGCACGGCGATGCTAAGCTCGCAGATGCACGCGTCACATTCATCTCTCACAGATCGTATCCGTCCGGGTAATGACCTAAGCTAATTAAACATCTCGGTGGTATGATACTTGTTATGCGCAATATCGTTAGCTGACTTCATCCGCGTGCAGTCAGGCTGCTCGGGGTAATTCCCAACGTCCCGTTGGGGGAAACTACGTAGTCTTGGGCATCGCGATGTGTGCTATTTTGTGACGTCCGTAACGTGGTACTTGAATAAGCTGCACAGTTCGAATGGTGTATGGGTGGTTGTTCGGATGTGTCTCTCCACTCTTACGAGGAAGGTATCCCAGGTCGATCTCTCCGATTTCATATGTTACAGGAGACTAAGAACCAAGGGACACGTATTTTGTTTTCTATCTGACACTAAACACTTTAACATTTTTCGTTATGAGAAAACTCTGACAGTTGGATTGGTTAAATATATTGTGTTCTTGTGGGTGAAACTGCCAAATCGTACCTTGACGTGCCTTACTTTCGAGGGTGTTTTCACCCCCTCAAAGTGTTTAATGGCGGATAAAAAAAAATACGTGTCGCTTAGTATTCAGTCTACTATGACAATTTAAAAAAGGAATCAAATCGGAGAGATCGAACTTGGATACCTTCCTTGTTAGGTAGAAGATTTTCAGTTTGGTACGAATTTCCAGAGAAGTAACAAGACATTTCAGAACATTAATTACAGCTTCCTGGATGGTATTTACCCGGTGTTATCTTCAGCCTGACTTTGCTTTTACATGCGCGAACGACTCGCGTTCGCTCTCTGTCAATTACTGCGAAACGACTTGGAGTTTAGTACGGAACGAAGGTCTTGGACCGGCAGAGAATTCGAGATTTTACTGTGTTTCGTCGTTGGTGTTCTCCAACTCGGGACTTTCCCTCTCATCACAGGCCCGTCTTAATCTTTCGCCGGTAGGCCCGAGTGAGACGTTAAAAGTTAGGGGTAGTCAATTAGCCGAGTCCTGTAAACGGTTACGACGGCAATTTTCTTAGTCGGCTAAACACAGACAACGCAGACAAGCGGGACAAGTCGCAATGCTACAGAAACTCGTACACAAATTGACACTACCAAGGGGTGTTACAGGTTGTTAAGAAGACGCGGAGAGTGTAACACTTACCGTGATGGTGAAGGGGATCGTGTTGACCAGCTCGAGGATGAAGTGGAATGACAGAAGCTGCTGCCAGATGTTGCCCTGCAGACATCAGGAGGACAGCTCAACACACCCCGTGCAAACTCGTCAACGGTCGTTCGTCAACGATCGCGAGATTTGTTTGATTTGTACTCCAATTTACAACACTTTATCACATGCATCGGGGAACCACAATCAAGCGAAAGCAATCGGGTTCGAATTGCTTATTACATCACGCACTTTTGTATTATTTATTTATTTATTTATTTGTTTTCCTTTGGGAAATGAAACGTCGAAAGATGCTGCATGTTTCAAAAAAATACAGGGCAACTTTCGCTATTCTTTTGCGGTTTTTGCTTGGAGCACGAATCAATTTTTTACTCATTAATACATAGTTCACGGGAAATTGGAAGATGGTTGAATCCTCGATTAGATCCATCGTAAGACGAGACTAATTTAACGGTCTTCAGACTTTTGTACGGACGATGTGCTTCCGTCTTTGAAAATATTATTTCATTGCCCGATCAAGCTCGCGTACCAGTGTAACTATAATCTCCTCAGAGACTCGGAGTATCCATATCTGAACGATCGAGGCTTACGATGAGCGATGGATGTAATCGGTGAGGAAAAAAAAATGAATATTTTATTTTTCTCAAGTTTTCAGGCTTACATTAAACGCGTAATTTGATTGAGATTGAATATTGCATAGCAGAGACTGATTGAAAGAAGATTATAAATCGTCTCTTCGCTTATCGTAGTTGGCAAGAATCATAACAACTTTATAACAATTGGGAATCTTTTTTTTTATTCTTGAGAAGTGCAATTTTATGGTGTCCATTTTGGGATACTTTAATCGAAAAATAATATTGTTCACTTCAGTAAACGAAATGTTTCCTCAAACCAATTTATCCAAGTGCCTATCTTCCATCGCAATGTTTGAATACCTGTATTTCAATAGCTATGAAAAACTATACCATTCCAAAAGGACGACAAATCGCTCGTATATCTAATATTCGGTACAAGCATTTGGTAAAATACATTTCCCAACGAACGAATTATCTATCAAATCCATCATGACCGGGCGGAAGTGAGGCACAGAGATCTCATCCGAATATACGTGAAACACGTCCGCATGTGTGCACATGCGTACAGGTATACACCCGAGATGAAGTTAAATGAAGGCAACCTTTATCATCCGGATGAGAGATAGATATGTTTGTCAGGATTGCGGTTGGAGTTGCTGGTTGAGATAGGAGGATGAGGGGTGGGTAGGGTAAGTGTGCACTAAGGGAAATTGCATGCCACAAGGAAACGAACCGTTCCAGATTGCTGGGAAAGCTTACGAGAGCTCGGAGTGAAGCTGCGGAGCAGAAGCATGGACGGGAGTTTCAGTCGGCTAAGCGACGCAGAAATAAAAGTGAACGAGTTACTTGGGATCTGCGAACTCGGGTTGGCTTCGGTTAGGATAAGGTGCAAGGGGATGGTGGCGGTGACGTGTTGTGCTTCTGATGCACACTAACTGCAGGCGGTTTTACACGGAGGTGTGCATGCGCCGAAGTCACGCCAAAGCTGTTATCTCGAATAAGAAGGCTACAAGGTGTAAGCTCGGCGAGAGTTTACGTGCAGGAGAAGGTAGAACGAAGGAGAGGAAGTAGGAGAAGAAGAAGAGGAAGAAAAATATACCGTTACACGCCGTTCGCCCGTTAAAATTGACAAAGGTTGGGTAAACCGATGTATCCACGATCCATCGAACTCCCGATAATGCGTTGGATCTACACCGAGGATGGTTACCTCCACCATCTCTTGCGATTTGCAATTTAAGTACCGCGCTAGATACGTGAACGGAAAGTTTGAGGCGAGCGTTTGCATGTCGAACACATTCCAGCAGACTCGTTGTTTCAAATATGCATCTGCACAGTCGATGCGTTCGAATTGACTGCAGTGCGAATGTTCCATGTTTGAGGAACGTTAGAGATTGTGATTCCGATAGTCAACCCACTGAGCATACGTTCGTCAAATTCCCGGATTATCGATGAAGTAAAAAGCTCTCTTCAACCATCCACTGTACGGACCTTTGCACGACGGATGTGAATCAAAGTTCCGAACGGTCGAAACGCCAAACGTTACCAGACTTCACATGTGCCGTAAGGTGGTTACTGCTTACGTAAGATGATTGGTAGCTTTGCAGCATTGACTGTTTGAACTTTTGACCGTTCGGAGTTTTGACAATTCACAATCAGTGTAATGGTCTGTCGGAACTTGGACCGTTCGGAACTTTGACCCCGCACCTTGCATGACTATGTAAGAATTTTTATCAAGCTTTGAGTCGAGGATGGAAGTTTTCTTTTCAAAATACCGACACTTGGCGGGCTGACCGAGTCTTGTGAGATTGAAATTTGAATGGTGTTTGCGAGGCTGGCCGTATAAATTTCGGCACCTTTATATACAGTATGACCGAAAAACTTTTATAGGGAAACGAAGAGGGTTATTTGAGGAAACGAGGGTGACAAGCCACGCGGGTCGGGACTGGTATTAGACTTTGAAATCACATTTTCACCTACTGCTAATTCTCGTACAGGCATCGTCGAGGGTATATGGAAAACATCAGTTCACCGCACACGGATTTGCATGGGGTGTATACGAATTTTGGGCTAGTCGGCATATGTGCGGTTTACTATAGGCTTGAATTATCAAAAGCTCAGAAGCTTCGCAGTGCGCATGATGTACGTTATTCTGATGTTTAATTATTTCATTCGGTTTTATCAAATATGCGTCGCTCCTGAAACAAGCAACCTTCCACACCGGCAACGTATAACGGCGTGTATAACATGAAACATGAGTTTCGATCAGTAGGAGGAACAATTGAAGAGAAGAATGAACACAAAGAAGATGTCGACGGGCAAGCCATTATGAGGGACTATCAAGTGGACTGATTTTTCTCAATATAAATCCTTTCGCTTTTCAAAATCCATCTAGTGAAAAATTCAGCAATAGAAAATGGCGTTTCAGACACGTGGTTATACGATACATGCTGCGAAACGTTGGGCGTAATATTATATAGTACGAAAAAGGATTTTGTCCTGAATTCGAGAAAAACGAAAACGACTTGAAATTATTCGGTTGATAAATGGCTCAGGAGGCCCGCTTTGAACCTTCGTCAAATCTGGTTTGAAACCCTGCGACCTCTGAACTTTCGAAAAAAGAAATCAATTATCTCGTAGATTCTTCTGGAGGGCTGACGGAAAAACGCTTTCCCGTCAGTTGATGAAGGATGAATATCTTTTCAGCTTGCCAGAGACCCAGATGTTTTTATGGATTCCAACATGAAAGAACTCGAGTAGAAATAATAATCAAGGATAAAAATTTGACGGACAGTATTACTGCGAATTTTTAACGAATTTTTTCGCATCTTGCAAAAAAATCCATGTTATCTTCGTAACGTCGATCGATGCCAAAATTATGTTTTTTAAAGTTTGCCAGTTTTTTTAACGGTGCTAGCTGTTCGAGGGGATAACGAATAATGAATGATAAAAAAAAACGTCCCCTCGTCCAGTGGATAATCTAAATTTAACCCTGACCCAGACACTGTGATTAAGGAGACTGCAGTCGGGGCATTTATCATATTCAGTAATATAGATCGGCATTGTCCTGTTACACATATGCAGAGCTTGATCGAACGGCCATACGTGCGGTGAAAAAGTCAGTTGCAATCGTAAAATAAAAACGTGATCAGTATCTGATACATACTCGTATGTATTTAGCTTTGTGAGCTGCGACACGCAGACGCTTTCGGGAATAATTGTTTGTTAAACCACCCTTTGAGTCATAGTGGTAAGTATTTTTACCACCTATGTCATATCGATTGTTTTTTTTTTAAATTTAGAAAACTTTTCAGCATTTCATTTTGTATTAGAAACAAATTGTTGAAAACAATCGTGAAAATTGAAGGAATAATTCATCACCGAAAAAGTTACCCCTCAACGCGTATACCTACATGTTTTAAACAAATTATAAGTTTTTGAGGTCGTTAATTGCGAATCTGAAATCGAACCTTAAAAATTCAAAATGGCGGATCCAATGTGGCGCACGAAAATTTCAAATTCGATCGAATCCGGAGAAAAATGCTCTGTCCTGGGGTTTTTGGGGTCGCTGATTACGAATCTGACATCAGATTTAAAAAATTTAGTATGGCGAATCCAATCAGCAACTCCGACCGTTTTCGATCAAATTTGAAATTTCCCTTCGCAATATTGGATCCATCATCTTGAAACAATGAAATCTGATTTCAGTTTCGTAATCAACGACCCCAAAAACCATAGAATGCTAACCTGTTATAAAAGTTGATTCAAAATCAACAACAATAAGGTGTGACTCAAAGGGTTAACCGGTATCAGAGTATAATTCGTCGGAGGGAATGGCTCGTCCCGTATTATTCTACGTGTAAGTCGCAAGTGTCATGGCGGATTTGGCGAAAGCAGCAGGTTTGCGCGATCATTAGCTGTAATCCCGGATTACGTCCCGCGTCCCTCGGGACATTTTGGGTCTCGGATGCTTCGCCAACTGTTCAGGACCGCGTCTACTCAAACTCTGATACGGATTTCGGAATTCGTAAATTCGTAAATTCGCTTTCCCACGTGCGTTCAGGTGAGCTTGACGCGGCGCCTTTGTTATCGGCATTTGCCTCACGCCGTTGCGTTCGAAATATTGCAAACAATAAATCACACTCAATTTTTAAGCACAATCGAACGCTCAGGCAAAGAGTTCGGTACTTTTAACAAAATTTTATACATGGTTGAATGATGCTTTTTTTTTATGTACAAATAAACAACACAGTTGAGTGCCGTTGATTTCTACCGAGTGTCAAATACGAAAAACTGGCAGCGGAGATCAATATTCGTTAATACTTGATTCCACGAAAATACCAACACGTTACGTTGTTCCACAGTAGTCGTGTCGGAGTTTTAAAAATTTAAATTAACGACAAAACTCCGGTTAAACTGTGATTTCGTAGACCGAGTTGACGTAATAAAGTTGTAAGCTTTTTTTTCGAACACGAATGCTAATGGCTTTGTGCCTCCGCATGTGTCGCTAAAATTTCTACTTTGCGGTTTTGTATACGTTAAACGCGAACCCCCGTAGTTGATTTGAATCGGCGATCCGAAATCTGGCAGACAAACATTCACGCACGCAGTCAAATGTACAATTTGACGTGGTAGGAATTGTTTTCATTACCTTAATGGAAACGTTTCAATTTCCCACCCAGACATTATTATTGTTTTTTCTTTCGCTTAACACAGATAACGAGATTAGAATACAGCGTTGTTCTTTTGTTTCTCGCTTATCTGTTTATTTCACACCGGTATACTTTCGATATTCGAGCGTTCAAGTTAATGTGACCAACGTCTGACCCTCACCATCACTGATTTTGTTTAAAATCATTCCGGTAATTGTCCCAATTCTGAAACAGCACCCCGAATTTTATCAGATTTTTTATTCAACTGCCCAATAAATGATAAATATTTAAAGTTATTTTGAAAAGGAGCTTTTTTTAAATTTCCAGAAACTGTATTTTTATTGCGAACATTTCAAGACCAGGCCCATGGTGGGAGGATTTTTTCCACTTTTTTTTCAACACCTTCAATTTTCTTGGTCAACTAAAACATTGTTCAAAGAGTCTGAAAATTCTTCTCAAAAAGTTTGGAAAAGCAAATACAGTTTTTCGAGAATTTAAAAAAAAGTTCTTTTCAAAATAACTCTCAATATTTGTGAATAATAAATCAATTGAATAAAAAAGCCTGAAAAAATTTAACGTAGTGTTTCAGGGTTGGTACAATTGCAGAAAAAATTTTGAACAAAATTAAACATGGTCAGGGTCAGACGTCGGTTGGGTTCGCATGGCATTCCCCATACATAATGGTGAGAGAAAAAGATTTTCGATGCTCTTTGAAGGGACATGAAACGCCTTTTACTTGAATGTGAAGAAAGCGAAATGTATAATACGGATTGACCGGCGAACCTAAACCGAGACCGACTCGCGAACTTTCGACGAAATTCAACTTTTAGAAAAAATTGTTTATCATTATTATTTGAAAATTCTTGTAGAAGGAGAATAAGCGTTTGAGAAAAAGCGAACCGTTGAAACGAGAGGTTTAACACTGTAATGAAGATGTATCGTTCTTTTTTTGTCCTGACCGAGGTAAACGCTGCCTGGGCGGAGTTTTGCAAATTTTTTTGCGAACTCGTCATCGTCATTGTTGCGTGTTTGAAAGTATAAATTTAACCGAAGAAGAATGCGAAACTTGCACTGCGAATGTATCGAGAAATTGTTTTCACGTTAAAAAGTTTCAATGGCAATCTGTCTTTCAGTGATTGAAATTTTGTTTTATCAATTTCCATTTATATCGAAAGAAGAGAAAAGCTCGCGGTGGTCATAATTGAACGTCAATTTATATCCGTATTACAAATTGATGAAATGCCGTAATACCTGTATTTCACAAATTTCGAACGGGTGCAGACGATATATTATCTTCTGAGATGAAAATGCCGCGAAGAAATTATTGTCTTCTCTATATAGTAATAATATTCACGTCAAAGAAGTTTGAGTGTTATAAGTTATTATATATAAAATTATTGTCAAAGAATATGTCTCGCAGACTTTACGATGATATATATTAAGATTACAAAAAAAAAAAAAAAAACGTCAATGTTGGAAAATCTTATACGTTTAAGCGAGAGTTGCTTTTGTAAATGTAATGTAAAAATGTAATCAACCGCAAATAATTTAATTTACCCAATCCATTGGACTGCTAACGACAATTATGAAATTTTCTTCAAGTTGCTCAATTTCTTTTTCGAATATCTTATCATCTTTCTTAATGGAATTCAAGAGACAAAAAATAAATAGAAATAAGGTTAAAAAAAAAAAAAAAACAAAAAGAAAGAAAACACTGGAAGAGAATTGAAAGGGTAGAAGGACGCAGAGTACGGTTATGGTTATGATTCTTGCCAACCAACGGAGAAACGCGCAATTATAGGTGATGGAATAGAGCAGGTGTAGGTCGATTTTAAATTAAAAGCTTACGAAGAGTACCTTGTATCCCAGATAGGCGAGGAGGAGAGCCTCCGTCAGCGATACCATGGCGAGAATGACCTGGATAACCCATAGCTCGAGAGGCCTCCCAACCCAGATGATGGCGTCCCAGTTGATGGTTGGATTCTCCTGAAATTCTTCCTCGGTAAGATTCTGCGAGACGAGGAACTCGGTTTTGTTCCCTGGCGTGCAGCCGTAACTGAAATTTGTTATAACGATTTTTATACCGAGGTGAGTATAATTTTATTCACGTGGAGATTTGGACGCGAATCCTGAAGAGAGAGTTTCATCTGAATCGGAAGTTGGGTAAAGCGAGAGAAAAAAGTTGATACGCGTCAATGATTGAAGCTTTTCTCGAATTGTTTAGATCTTGGCTTGTGTTGTTGGGAATTCTGTTTACCGGAATCATTTCTATCGCGTAGTAGGAATATCGTATGATTCATCTTCACTATCATTATTGGTCAAAATGACATGGTTGGAGATTTTTTCAACGGGTTTTTTCTCTTTTTTTAAATTTCGACTGAGAACGGTGATTCCCGTTCATCCTGGTCAGAGGATGGAAAGAACGTTTGCCGCGTCGAAAATTCTCGTTATTCATGACTCGAGTATTCGAATGCTCCAGAAAGCATTGAGAAATGAACAGGTGCCCGTTTGTGCTAAAAACAGATGCGCCTCTGCACAAGTTTAATAATGTAATCGGGTTGCCTTGTACCTTGTTCAAAGCTCAACTGTTCCTCGTCACAGATCAATAACCATGCGGTGGTTGTCTATCTGGGTGTAATTGACAACGTCCTACTACTTTTGATCTGTAAAGTTAAACTTTACCAGTCGTAGGAATTTTTTAACAAATCGCACAATGCACTCGGGAAAATCAAGCTACTTTTATAAAGTTTCTCCCACTCACCATGACGCGAACGTTGGATCGCTGTCAGTGACGACTCTGAATATGTAGAGGAAGCAGGTGATTAGTTTGAAGAAAAGATTGGCCAGCCGTATCCTCAGACCTGTAACAAAACCGAAGATTCACGTTACTCGAGCCGTCTTAACATCAGAAGGAAAAGAATCCCTGATCCCACTATGTGCTCAAAGTCCCGCCGGTTCCATTTGCCGACACGGTATCTCAAATCCCATTAATTTCATCCAGGTGTAGGTCTGGCTTGACGATCCCTATACATTTGATTATTTTGTAACGTCAATCAGTTCTGCAAACGCGATCCAAATTATTATATTATAATTCTCGGTCTGGCTAGAGTGACGTTTATTCCATTAAGGGAAAAATGAGAAGGTTCTTCATATATTATATATTCTATGCTGCCCAGTCAATCAGTACTGTCCGTCAAACATTATCTAATATATACATTGAATCGAATCCTCTTATATGTTATTCTATCGTTACACTTATGCAGTGTAGTGCACTTAAAAACTGCAGGAGCTTACGCTTTATTGCTAATGATGCATCATCGAATGAAAGAAAAAAAAGTAAAGATTCTTTTCGCACCATAACGAAACGGATAAATAATTCCAGTTGGTTTATGTTAGAAATTAGTTGTGGCCATTCGGTGCAAAATTCGAACCGTGTTATTCAATTGGGTATCAAAAGTTAGCCTTGCTTTTGAATTTAACTGGATTTCAAACGCACGCTTTTTGGCTCACCTTTCGGTCCCGTTCAAACAGTACCGTAGGATGGGGTTCGAATATTTATCGACTAGCAGCGCTGTTTGCTGGATGGATGCTCAAGTGGTCCGATCGGTGAAACTCCAAACTTTTTGTACTGTCAGAGAATTAAATCCAAATATAGGCAGTAGAAAAATACTTGTTTCATAAAACTTCACAACGGCTAAAGAGCTCTCAATTTCATGTCAGTCAAAAAATAAAAGAAAAAGTTGTTGAGTTTCACTGACGCGACACCTTGATCCAGTAATTTATAGGCAATATATGTATAATCAACGAATGTCCATCTGTACGTTGCTTTTTTCTTGCCCGTAGGATCATTCAGAAATGATTTTTCGATGCGACTGATAATCGACGTTTAGACATATTGTTGTATTTGAAAGAGGCATCTTGGATTAATTTTAATGTTACGTCCTGACCGTCTATATGCAGACCTTAGAAAAACCACCAGTAAGTGAAGTTGCGCTTACTAGGATACGTTGACATTGCGTTGACAATTGGTAAATAAGAAAAAGAAGACTAGCAGTTGTCTTGGCCGATTGACTTCTAGAAAACTTTTGCATCTTAGCTAATTTGTATGAAAAGCGACATCGTAAAGGTAACTTTCATACACTGGTGTTTACTGGTAAGCTCCCTAATAGCGCTGACCAAAATTTGAAGGGGTCAAAGAGCCGACTGGCCAAAGTATACAGGGTCTAATATCAGGCGAAGCATAGTCCGATTTGCACGTGTGTTATGTGTACCTGCTTTATCACGAACGCGAAAGCCAATCGCGAGGGTCGGTGAAAATCGATCTTGCCAGCTTCACCTGTCGTTGTCAGACGATTGCATGCGCGTTTGTTTGTGCCGAGAATTTGATTGTAAGGAAATGTGCGAGTCCTGTCCGAAGGAAGTCCCCCGAGTCCACGAAACTTCTTGATAAGAATGGAACGCATGGTTCACAAGAGATTCGAATGTCGGAGAAGGTAGATTGATAGATGCGTCGGCTGAACCGTCCGAATTGAGAGTAAAGGAAAGAGAAGTGAATGTTTAGAAAATCTTGAACAATTGTGGATACGAGGTGTTACGACACTGCGCAAACATGGCGTACACTGATAAGAATTACAAAGGTCACGAATTGATCGCAATGATTACAGGTATTACGGAAGGATTGCAAAGATTTCGACATGATTACAAAAGATCAGAAGTGATTACAGAGATTGTAGGGCTGACGAGAGGAAGAAAAAAAATTACAAAAAAAAATTGCAAGGATTACAAAAGATTACAGGGATTGCAGAAAGATTGAAAAGATTTCAGCAAGACTACAAATGATCACAAGCGATTACAGAGATTGTAAGGGATTGCGCACAAAAAAAAAAAAAAATTGAAGAATTACTAAAGATTACAAGGATTACAGAAAGGTTGCAAAGATTTCAGTAAGATTACAAAAGATCAGTAACGATTACAGAGATTGCAAGGATTGCAAAAAAATTTTAAGGTTTACAAAGCGTTACAGGGATCACGGGAAGATTGGAAAGATTACAGCAATATTGCAAGATATTACAAACGATTACGAGGATCACAAGGATTGCAAAAAATTGAAGAAAATGCATGAATTACAAAAGATCACAGGTATTACGGAAAGGTTACTGGATATTGCAAAAAGATAACAGACAATACACGAGATTACAAAGAATACACGAGATGAAAATAACCTGTGTACACTAAATTACAAGAGTCATTGACCCCTCGCTTCATTCGTGACTTCTGTCATTGGCGGAGGTGTTTCGAAGGTCTTTTTCTCCTTGCCCAATCTTCGATTACCGACGATCCGACGGCCGTCTCACCCTCAAAGTGAAATGATCCAGTCCGGTATTGACGGGAGCCGTTCGCCACCTGACATTTTTGATTGAGGTCAAGTTCCGGCTCTCCGGATGCCTCCTCCGGCGCTTGGTTAGTCATGACGAGCCCTGATAATGGAAACTGAATTGATACCGGCGTCCCGCGACGCGCTGACGTCGAGTAGCAAATACCAATACTACCATGGACAAATCCGCTCGTCAAGAGGAGCCCTTCGGGGTTCTCGGTCGATCATGAGGCGGACAAAATTCGATGTCGAAACGATGTAGCGACTTGCGATTGGCCGCCCGGAATATCGGATCGATGCATTATTCAACGTCAGAGACGTGTGACCAGTCGCTTGGACAGAATCTTTGTAGGTACTTTGGCGACGGTCTTGTAGATCTTTTGTGTCGAGGGTAAATAAAGGTATCGAATTTTATTGAAAATTTTAACCAATTTACGGTATGATTAACGCTTCATTAGACTATCTCGCTACGTCGATCCTTTTATCAAAGGCTTATCAATTCTGGGACATTTTAAAAGGCGTCACACGTCTCAAACGAATCATCAGAATATCATTTCAACTCGTATTGTACGTCGTAGAATATTTCGTGCGGAAGTTGTGAGGTTTCGAGAGAGAGATGGAACGGCAGTATCCGGTTTCCTTCTTTACAAAATAAACCGTTTTTGAGGGATTAATACAAAGGTCTTTATGTTGTATAAATCTCGCGGATAATATCGTGATAAATTTAGCCGCTGAATAATTTTTTCATTCTGATAATTTTCGACTCTGCAATTAGCAAACAGTAGCACTTTTCTCACAGATTTGTTAATTAGTTTTTCAATTTTTCCATTTTTTTCTCTCTTTCTTTACTATTTTAAACCGTATCTCTCTGCATTATTACAAACTTTCAATAACATTATAGTTTTCTGACTGCTAGATCACACTTAGACACAAAAGATAAACACTTTCAAGTTAATAATGTGACCAGGATTGAGTCCGGAATAAAGTCCTGCACATAACACAGGAATAAAAGTCGATTTTTCCCTTGTGACATAAAGTACTATTAAAAAGGGGAAAACGCTGCAGAGGAAATTTTTTTTGTTTTAATATTTATTTTATTACGCTGGGGCTCTAAATAAAAAGAAGACGACGTGAGGGGCATTAAACCGACAGTTACAACAATTAGTATTGCAAAATAAATACGTGCTGATCGTAAACCGGGGCGCGTTGATAAGCGGGATAAAATTTTTTACTTTGTCTACCTAGCTGTTACACCAGCTCTCTTCGAAAAGTGACGTGTAAAAAGTGGCTTATAACATTATATACATTACATAACCTGTGAATGTTGAGATAACGATGAGATAAAAACGATGAGTGAATAGGATGAGATGATGAAGGATTGAGGAAACTTTAACCGAAGAACAAGCCGCGCAGGTCAGATCTGTGCAAAATCAAAGAGAGACATTCGTAGAAAACAAGGATGCAAAAGAAAAAAGGAAAAATAAGAATTTGGAAGAAGCACAATCGGCCCGGTCTCGATTTAGGGTCGTTCAACGGAGTATATCAGCTTTTGCCGCTACTTTACGAGTGCGAAAAGTTATTATACGAAGTCTTATCCAAGATTTCTGGCTCCTATCCGTATACACGTAGGTGTTACCACCCGGTGAAGGTATCATAGAAGGCGGTGGGGGAGGAGGAGGATGAGGAAAAAGGAAGAAGGAAGTGGGTATTATCAGAGACCTTTTACTACCCCGTCGTAAAAGGACTATCGCAGTCTAACCCATTTCATTTCGTTCCATTTCATTCTCCTTTTCATTTTCGTCTCTCCGGTTGTTCGCCCTTCGACGTGTCGGAAAGACGAACTCGGTTTGCACCTGGTAAACCTATACCTACTGTACACAGACCTCGGTGTAGTCGCATGTGCAGCTTTTCTCTCCTACCGACACTCCGATGTTACAGACAGTGCAGTTTGCCCATCGTGAAAGCAATTCTTGCGGTTACCGGGCGGGAGTTTGATAATAAAATTCGGAAACTCAATCACCGCGCAGACAATTGACGGGTCGTTAACCAGTTTGCACAGTTTCGCAACTTGCGATATTATTCTTTCATCGTTCACTGGAATTATTTCAGAATTTTTCGTCGAGAATTAATGATTTTACTCTTATCGTCATTTTCTCTCCACTTTGTACTGGCAAATTCAGTCTCGTCATTATCAGGGTACCGCTAAGGAGACCAGTACACACTTTCTTTCGAACAAAGTTAGAATAAGTCCAAAATCGACTTACGTGTATCATAAAAGTGCAAAATTCAAATACGAAATTGTTCTTTTTTTTTCTCTATGAACTCGGAACGTGCAGTGTGAGAACGGCAAGTTCAAGGGCTGGCTCATGGCCAGTCTAAATTCCCTTGATGTTCAAAGAAACTGTACCGGTTCCCTGAAATATCCGGCAAGAAACGCTTCAGTCAGTCGGTCAACGAAGAATAGAAGTCAGAGAAGCTGCGGATCGCATCGACGAAAAATTTTCAACTCGGTCAAGGGTACCTGCACTCGAAATATACGCGAGGCTGGCACTTCAGTCGAGTGAGTAATATTATACTACTATACAATACACATACAGATATACATATATATATATATAATATACTCACTCGAGCGCTGGTTCTTTATAAAGTAGAGCTGTAGACGTTCCTTGAATGTGTTCTCATTCACGTAGTACTCCACTCGTACTCTGTAACAGAATGATAAAACATGCTGTTCAGGAAACCTTTGTAATCACGCTGAAAACTTACTGCAAGCTCCGTATATCACGCATAAATTCAAACTTTACAAACTATTGATTCGATCGCTTTGTACAAATGCAGTTTTCTCATTCTTGGGTCAAGTTCAAGATGGTAGCCTGGTACGGGGTGCAATCCACCCTGTGACGTCATCGCGCCAATGAGCTCTGACGTATTTGAGGAAAGCTGTGCCGTATGCCAGAGCTTTTGGTCGAACGCTCGTTTGAAACGAGCATTGACTGCACGGTGAACGACCCGCGTAGTAAACGCCTTGTCTAAGATGTACACCTTTCAACATGGTCGAGGGAGAAATTAACCCCGTATCGAACTAGGGGAAAACACTTTACAGATTGCAGCGTTTCGTTTGCAACGAAGTATAATAAAATCCGTTGGTAAATACAACTCGCTGCGATAACACTGACTTGCAAGAAAAAAAACAAAAAACTTTTTTTTATCCTTTTTTATCTGAGAATTTTCGGTTCCTAACAAAGAATTTTTCAGGAAAATTTGAAGCCAATCGATCGGGGTGAGAGATGTCTTTTTTTTGTAGATTCTACACCATACTTGAAAATTTCATAAGAATCACCCGCAGCTAGGTTCAGACGTTGGTCGGTTTGGGGTGGAATGCCTTATATACGTGTGGCAGATATTTTAATATCAATTAGTGCGTAGAATAATGAATGAACTAGAATTACGGTTGTCCTGGCAGCTGTTCTCTGGCATACGTAGTTGTTTCCAAGAACAGGTGGAATCCGATAAGTCATTCCTCCCGAAGCTCCGGGAGCGAGCTTTTATAGAAATATTATATCTAACGGTGTGCATAATACGCGGCGAGCTGTGCAGCGTAACAACAAAGGCATCGTGCTGGGTTATTAAAATATAATTCCTTAGAGTGACTGTAACGCGAGTTAATTTTTAAAAGTTTTTTTTCTTCTATTTCTCAAAAGAAATAACTCAATAGCTCCACGAAATTAACATTATACACTGAGAGAAATTTTTAGAATTCCAACAATATTCAAAGGTTTTTTAACGATACCTGTTTTACTGAATTTTTCTAGTTACTGTAACAAATGAAATTTTTCTCAGCGCAATAGTCGTACCTGTATAACATAGTAAACGTTTGACGCGCAGCGTATTCGCAACACGCGAGAGAAAGATTGCTTTTTGAAAGTATCACGTACAGAGTAGTCGCATGTGTATGTATTTTTTCTCGTGTGGAGTACTTGTGAAATAATTCTTTTGCTAACCGTAAAGAGCCTCAAGCATCGATAAAAGCTCGGGCAGGCTAGGCGGTGAGAGTGTGTCGGTATCGCCGCATGGGAAATTGCAAGAATGCCAATTTCCGTAAACGCAAGATACGATACATGTAACAGGACTGCTTCAGCACCTGGGATTTTTGAATTTTATTTTGATACCAAAAGCGATACACATGTTGCACAAGGATATACATTAGGGTGGTTCTCAATAGGGTTATTTTTGAATTTTAAGGCTCCCAGTGGCTTAAATGCTTTCAAATTGATAAAAAATTCAAAAACAACCCTGCTAAGGACCACACGAACGTATCTTCATACATCTTATGGAACTGACGAAAAAAGCTGGAACACATGTTTCGACTTCGATGTATTCATTCGCATTCGGGCCTTTAATCGCGGCTCGAATTCTATAGATCTTCGTTCACCACTGTCATGCATCACGGGCGATAATTTTCATGTCACCTGTGTGAGAAAGGTGTGCTAAATGTAATTGGAATCGTGCGGTCATCAGTTCTGTTTTTATACACGCACGCCAGCGGAGTTTTTGTTATTCCCTTAATACTATCGCTTGCTTTTTATAACAGAAATCGACCGAGGCGTGGCAATACGACTTAATTTTACAAAGATCGTCGAAATTTTGAGAAAAGTATATAAAAGCTCCGATATTGAGAGTTTTATCACAACGAAGAGTTGTCGTGATCGTACCTAAGGCGTCCTTCGTATTCTAGAACCCATTGTGCAACGTATTTCAGGATGAAACTATCCTCATAACCACAATCGACGACACTGAGTACCGTTCGACAGTGAATAAAAATGGCCTCGAACATACAGTTGTTGAAATAATCGGTGAAACTGGGTCAGCAATTCGATTACAAACGCGGTGGCAGCAGGGACAAGAATAAAAGAAAGAAGAAGAAGAATGAGAGGAGCGAATCCCCATCCGGGAGGAGGGATTACCCCACTTTTATATTAAGGGTAGCGGCTTTAGCTCTTGCGAAAGAAAGGGCGAAAAGGAACGGCCAATTTTCACCTGCTTACACTTTTAAATGAATCGAATACCGAACAGTTGCGACACGTTTCGAAACGATGGAATGAACTCGTCTGTGCACCGAGACTTCCATGAGTATTATACGGAGTGTAATTTGGGAACAGACGACGAGGGGCTTTAATCGATAAACCATATTTTCACTGTGTCAGTTGCGTTGGATTATAAATTGTCGCAATTTAACAGATGCAGAATAAAAAAAATGGTACAACATGTTCGTGATGTCCGGTAAAAAATCCTCAACAAATTCAATGACACTTCCAGGACGTTTTCAGGTTATTCAATGACATTTAAAATAGAATATTTCCAGGACGCAAGAAAAATTCTAGGATAGTTTCCGGTAATATTGAAATACAAACAAAATTAAAGGACATTTCCAGGACCACTGGACATCGCGAAAAAAGGTTGACTGGCGTATGAAACACTCGATTCAATGGGAGTGACTAAATAAAGTTTTTCCGTCGCTCATCATCACGCTTATCCACCCGTCGATCAGTGGAATTGATCCAGGTGGGAAGAATTGAGTGGCGAGTCAGCAGTTTGGAGTTCGTTAAATTAATAACGATTCCTCCGGTGCCTCTGCATGATTTCTCGCGAACCATCGAAGGGCAAACTCATCCCAACGTCCGGCGTACGTATAACGGCAAGTTTTTTTTTTTTTTCTTGTCTTCAATTATCACACAGCTCATGATATAAAAATAGAGTGAAAAGCTGCCGAGAATTGTCGCAGTGCGTGAATTTGATTGAGAGCTCTTTTCATCCCGCATGGAAGGGTGAGTTTCGGGACTTATACGGGGAGACGAACCGAACTGTCCGGCACATCCAACATCATCCGAGGTGGATCAATTACACGGACACTTGAAGCCCACGGTCCAGGTCCTAGAGCTTTCGGCATGTTTCGAGATCTTCTAATCTCTATGCTAATCTCATCGCTGATTACACCACCCTCAGACTACAGTCGGTTGCTCTCGTCTCACCTTGAGCGTATGAAAAATCCATCACGAAACCCGTCTGGATAGCCAGGATTACTCCTGGATAGGCACGCGAATCATTCCGAATCTTGACTATTTCGGAATACGACAATTTCCGGATGTAGATGTTACAAGACGTATGTTCCGGTCTCGGTCACAGTCCCGGTATGGACTAATCGAACCAGTTTATGGTCACAAGTGGTACAATAAGGTTCTTCTATCCATAAGATGTCGTAACTTCTATCTGAAACCTGGGAGTAATTGAATGGATCGGAAGTTGTTGCGATTACGAGTAGAGAATTTTTCGAAATTGATCCCAAACGACGCGTTATCTATATTCTACGATGGTCAATCCGAATTTCGATCGTCCGTTCCATCCCGACTGAAACGTGGCACGAGGAGTTCCGACACAGTAGCGTTTGCAAATTTCAGAACCCTTGCGAGCCAGCGGGAGTTGGAAAATTAATTGAGTCGGTATACACGGTAAGGGGTGGTAAATTAACTTGTCGGAGTAGCTAAATTTTGCCCGAATGACGTGGTGGGTCGATTCGTCTCGAGCAGAGATTCCCTTGACTCCGATGACTTTAACCGAGTCGTGAGTACACGTATGCTGTTGCATTTCTCGTCGAACCCTTTGTTGCGCGCAGGGATTTTCGAATTTGCCGATCCGTGTGTGTGCCGGTTCCAGGGCTCGTAATATTGCCCGGAAATCGAAGGTCGGAACGTACGGATTGGCTCGGTCAAAGAACATCGAATCGCGACGTGTCTTTGGGGCTTTACAGTTTTTGCAAAGGAGAGCAAATCCGTAAGTCGATTGCTTCGGGTAGAGGAATAAAGGAAGTCATATTCCATCCTCCGGCTTATATCTCTTTTTCAAACTCCTTTATCCAAACTCCGCACGTGTGGACGGATTTTATCCGTCCGCTTTTGAATAACGCGCGGGATAAATGAAAATTTTACTCATTCCAAGCGTTTAATTGTAGACTTCCTCACTATCCCGCGGGATATTCTACACAAGTTGATCGCCAGTTTTTTCTACTTTAATAACACGTGCACAAATTGATAACTAATTACGGCGTAAGATACTCTGTCAAACAAGTTAATCCACCGTGTGACGGAGAATATTAGTTCCAAATTTCTGTCTCTTACTCTCTCTCTCTCTCTCTCTCTCTCTCTTTCTATTCTATTCAAAGAACCGTCAGCCAAAGTTTGAAAGGATTCAAACAAGGCTTGGCAACGGCCTTTTCTCCAAACTTCGAAACCGTGTCAGTAATACAAGGGTGTGTTAGAAATTGGCACGGTTTCAAGCTTCCCAATCGTGGAAGGTTAACACAAGCTGAAATGAGTTGACTGGAAACTTTTGATGTGACGAACCATAAATACGGTGGCATAAGTATAAAATCGTTCCAATGATAAATTGTTCAGGTTTAATCGAATTAGTGCTGCACAGTCCGTTCATAGTCGTTTCAACTATAATTGTTCGAGACACATCGATAGGTGTTACCAGTCGTCGTTGGCTGTTAGAACAAAGCGCGTTGACTGAAAATCAAGGTGTCGGAATATCGCCGATTCGACTTTTCTTTTCGCATCCCGAGCGCAACTATTGCCAACAATAAATTCCTTGTAGGCGTATAACTTTGAAGAGGAATAATTAACGGAGAAACTTGCACGTACAGCCTAACTTTAATTAATGCAATCCTTCTCCTCCGTACCGATGCAGTTCGCCCTTGCACTTTGCGCCCTCCGTGAAGTGCCAGCTGGGGTAATTGGAATAATGATACTTGAACGAGTGCAGAGACTGCGAGGGACGTTGTGGGAACTCGATGCAGCAGCATTAAGGTTTCGCGAATGACGGAGAGGCTTCTTCGCGAAATGAATATCCTCAAACTTCTTTTACTTTGGCAAATCAAACTCCCTCAATTTCGGTCACGAATAATTCTCATCCATTTGCACAAGGGTTTTAATATTCAACGACGTTTGCGTTTTCAAGCTTACAATTACGCTTCCATTGGTCTGCTCGCGCAACCGAATGATTTGAATACGTGTATTATTATTGTATGGTGTATAATACATATTGTAGACAGCAGGTACAATAGGTTGTTAAGGCTTTCAACGAGGCTGTGAATTCGTCAAATTACATTCATGTAATATGAAATGACCAATTTTATAGGAGATCTCCAATGCATGCAATACGGATTGCGAATTTGAAAAGTTCCGAAAGCGCCTGATTCAAAATTTTTTTGGTGGCGAAACATGAAGTAAAGAAATCAAACTTCCACGGAACGTCAAAGTTTCGAAAGGGCAAAATTCCGAAAGGACAAAGTTCCGAAAATTGAAAAATCCCAAACAATCCGAAATTCTAATTGATCGAAGATTTTTGGTTCCGTGAATTTCTGGCTTGATGAAATTTTACCACTTTGACTTTCCTTTGTTTTGGATTTTCGATATTCTTATTTTCGGAATCCAGGTCAGTCTGATTTTCGGTTATTCTGATTTTTCAGTGAGTATATTTTAATTTTCGAAATTTTACTTAGTCGGAACTTTGTTCTATCGTAACTTGAATGTTTGAAATCTTGCATTTCGAAACTTTGACCCCTCGGGTTTCCAACCATGCGAAATTTTGTTTTTCATAAAAGTTTGATTTCTTTACTTCAAGTTTCGCCACCATACAAGTCAGTATTTGGCGCTTTCGGAATTTTAACCCCACCGCGTTTCGATCGAGCGACGATAATAGAATTATCGACGATTAATTCAAAATGCGATAATTATAACGATCATTCGTCACTTAATCACTGTAAATCACTTTTGAACCATCGATTATAGCTTCCTCTTCGCTTTATACGCGTGATCTATTAATAAACGCTAATAAATCATTCTTCCGTCAAGCTTATATCGCTATGGCGAGTTTTTGTAACGCTCTTTTCGTATAAACCATTCACCTATACATATACCAACAACAATTAAGGCGGCATCACTTTGCTATATTCATAATTCTAACGATCGATATATGATATCTACGATATCGTTATTATTATATAGCAGCATAAAATTTCCCCGTGACGTTGTATAATAATGGCGAATGCATTACTTTAGTTAATCACGTCGTTAATTCGCCTTGAATTGTTTAGATTCAGCAGATCAGCGCTCGGTTATTTCAACAGCAAGAGTCCAAGCTCGGTTTTATACGATACTTCGACAATGGATGTCATCGTTAGGAATTTCATTATTATTATACATAATATTCATGCATCTAAACTGAAATTTATCGAATGTTTTCCGTGTGTAATCAAACCTCAGAATTACAAGTCTTGAATAATTTGATAGGGTAGAAATGACTTGTCATTATATAGAATATTATTTCGATACGATAATAACCATATTTTATCAAGTCAAATAAAAAAAGAATTTGTTAGTAAATTAAGCGAGCCTTATTTTAAACAAATTATATCGTAGGGTAGAAAATTTAAGAAATCAACAAGATTGCGTTACACAATGAGAAAAATTTCATTTGTTACAGTAACTAGAAAAATTTAGTAAAACAGGTATCGTTAGAAAAACTGTTTGAATATTGTTGAGATCACGAAAAACGTGGTACGTCGATCCTTTTTTGGTGATTGCAACGCAAAATCAGTTTCTGAGGTTTACTCTACTTTTTTAGTTAAACAAGGCTCTAAAGTCAATTTATCGTTGCACAAGCATTAAATTTTCGCAACAGTTGCAAGAAAATATAGCAACGGTGATCGTAACGAGAAAGAATAGCAACGGATACCAGACTTTCCGCTAAGGGCTAGAAAACTAATTTTCATTTTGTACCTAGAACTATATTTTTCGATTGTGATAAAAAATGAAAACAGTTAAGGACTGAGCGGTAACCGGAAATAAAAATTTCTCTCGGTGCAAGAAGAAGTTTAGTTCTTCTTTCTTGATGCGATAAATCTGTAATCAGTTTTTGACAAATTCGGTTATTACATACACGACGATCATACAGTATATTGATGAAATTTTCCCCCTCTGCAATGGATATTTATTACTTCCGCTGCAGTTATACTGACTGTGAGAAAAAGTGATTGGTTATCGATTGGATTAGGAGGTCAGCATGGGAAACTCTAAATCAGACCGATCAAACGAACAAAGAATTTCGATTTCGTAAGTGAATTATTGAATCGTGCCAATTATTTTCAAATCATTATAATAATACCTACGTTTTGATGCAGCGGTTATTTCAGGGACATTCGGATCGATTTCCTCACATATTCAGCCCAATTACGATGCCTCTGTATTATACTTAGAAAAATGATCATTCGCAGCGAAATATAATTAAATTGTACGAATAACCGTGTGAAATTTTCAAAATTTTAATAACTAATAAATCAATTTGACAGAGGTATGAATAAAAATCTGTAAAAATAAACGAACGGAAAAATTTGGTTATCAACAATATTTCTTTGCAATATCAATTAACTAAACGCATGCCACAATATTGCACTGTGTAATAATTAGTATGTCCAAAGTAGGAACGAGTTAACGCATCGCGTGCTTTACGATCCTAATCAAAATGTGTATACATACGTACATAGGTGTAGATATACCTGCACTGTACGCAGGTTAAAATATTCTACGGTAAAGAATAGATGTGCGCATAAATCATTGAATGTACCGCCCTTAATGGTCGGCGATATGACGCGCGGACGCGGGGTTTCGATCCGGTGAAAATTGTCGTAGCATACATGCGAAAAATTTCACTCCACGCGAAGGCGAGTCTAGCGTGACGTATGCACGTCGAATCTATAAAAAACAAAAATAATAAAAAATAACCGGAATCGATACGGATGTAATATTTTTTACTACATTTCCCTCTTTGTATGTACATACGTATGATATGTACAGCGATATTGATTTTGCAATATTTCGCTGTACCTGCAGTGAGGCTAGTGATAGTCAAAAATGCATGAATAGATATATTATGTGTGTAAAAAAAGCAGTGACGGCGACTAAGCTAAGAATAATCGATGCATCGATTAATGGAGTCGAATAAAAATATTCGATTACGATTCAATCGAAAACTCATCGTTTTTGGTCATTCTTAGGCAAAAGAGAAGACACAGTTTTTCTTTTTTTATTCAATTCAGAGCTAGAGAGTGAAACTTCAATCGATCGTCACGAATTTAATTTATAGAAATATACCTCGTGATGTATTGTTGATCATTTTAGAAAGTTCGTATTATATCGTTAGTTGTTATACTTTTTTAACGAGAACATCATAATGTTTGGTCAATCTGATTTACGGATTTTGCATTCGTTATATTTTGAGAAGATAAACTGCACGAAACCGAGGAGGAAAGTCTTATTTAAATAAATTGAGAGTTTGAGAAATTGCGTTAAACTTTTGCTTATTGAATAAAAGTTGTAAAACATTATAAACAGTCTATACATTAAAGTTATGAATAATAATCGAGATTTTTCGGTTTAAGTTTACGTGTTTAAACTGTTTTTCATTTATACGTATTACATTATACCTTTTTCCCTTAAAATTAAACTTGTCCATGCAGCTTTTGAACCTTAATTGTAGAACGAATCATTTTGTCTGGATAATTTTTCCTTCGTATTTTTCTTCCGTTTGTTTCAGACTCCAATTTTGGGCATGATCACGCGGACAATTGAATTCCACGCAAAGACGAGTGTCGCGTGACGTATGCACGTCGGAAGAAAAAAAAAACACACACACAAAAATACGTAAATATAAACATACAAATTGAAAGAAAATGTAAAAAAGTGAGAAATCGAATCAGCGTGATCTTCCAAAAAACGTAGAACCCTCATCTTTGATAGGATATTTTTTTTAAACTAAAAAAAAACTCTGTTGGAAAAGTCACGGTGGAATAATTTTTTTCTTAAATATATATATATATATTTTTTTTTTATATCACTTATTAAATACGCAATTAAAGGTACCGTCGTTCTACGGAGCCGTTCGCGAAAGGAACTCGAAATAATTATGTATTTTAGCCGGTGGAACGAGTCGCTCGCTTTCTGCTCATTGCGGAAATAAAAGGGGGACGAGGGGTCTCTTTGTTATTTTCGAGGCTGCGTGTATTATACGAGTTAGGTAGGAACACACTCGAATCGAGAGGGAAGGGTACAGCGAAAAGAATTGCCCATGGAGGTATACGTACTCGTATAATGGGAAGAGGATGGATGGATGGATGAATGGCGAAAAGGAGATACGGACGGGGAGATTTGCGAAGCTGTTTCACCGTCCCGACAATGAAAGTTCTTTGTCGCGCACGACAAACGCTGGGAAATCAAAACCCCGTTGATATTTAAATAAAGTCTCAGGTTTCCCCGTGACGAAGGGTGAATGAGAGTGAGAGAAAGATCGAGAGAGAGAGAGAGAGAGAGAGAGAGAACGATTTTCCGCGTTGCGCAATCAAAAACTGTTCCCTAGTTCCGACGTCGCTGTATCATTATCTGGGTAATACCTGTTATATCTGTACGTTTATACGGGGCTACGCCTTGGCGAACATTAATGGTGGACATACGATTGCCTGTCGTCGAAATTTACGGATACCGCACGAGGATTAATTTCGAAGGCGAATACGCGGCTACGGAAGCGAGAAAGTTTGAGTGCGGTTCACACCTCAGAAATCAGTGGTGGGAGTCGGAATTTGGTCGGACGGTTCGCGGTTGTGCGACATGTTTTTAAAGTCTGCTTATGACGAGGTATACGTACTGTGCGACAAGTTATCTCGACATTGATATCAAAGATTTCTTTCTCGCTATGTACTTCAACAATTCACATAGTTAAAAACAGTGAAATTTTCTACAAATTTGTGCTTTTGACACATTGTGCGGACGGTTCTAATATCCGCCGTAATGTGATAAAAACAAGTTTTCAAAGTTTCGTGAGAAAAAAAAAAAAAAAACACTAAAAAAAATCGTAAGATCGAGTCGTGTTTTGGTTCACCTGCAGCCGTAGACTTGGAAAAGTTTAAAAATCCATCTCAATGTGAGCTTTTGGGGGAGAATTTTGGATCAAGAAATGCGGTCGCATCTCGCCTTAGATACATTAAAAAAAGTACAATAATTTAAGTAATTGGATTACAGACAGCCGCATCTCTGCGGAGTTCCTTTTTTATTCATTTATTTATTTACTTCTCCTCTCTGCCCCCATTAAAGACCCCTCCCCCCCGAGGTAGAAGAACGGAGTGCAGGAGTATATAAGCCGAGGCGCGGATATGATCCGGTAGATCTTATTTCCCACGAGTCTCGTGATTCGATCAGCCCCCGTGTTCTCTTTTGAAAATTTCTTCTTTTTTAACCCCAGACATAGCGATGCCCGCGCACCGACATTGGAAGAGTCCGATAACCCCTTGGGGAACGCGTTCCCTTTATTTGTGGCTTATAGTCGTCGACGAAAGATTTAAGTAGGTTGGTGAATGGAAGGAAGTCTGCGGGGAGAAAAAGGTGGGCGGGGGGAGGAAAAATGGGGGGCGAGAGAAGAAGAAGCAAACGCGTAACGTGTCCTAAAGTATAAGACGCGGATACGGAGGCGTAAGGATAAGAAAAATTTCTGTGCCTGCACGTAGTTTTTTTTTTTTTTTTTATCTTCTGTATTGCGAATATGACCTTCGTGAATTTGACGAAAATCTTACGTATACGCAGGGGCGAGTTTGAGATTCGAATTTGAAAGGAAAGCGCCTGATTAGGAATTTTTTGGCGGCGAAACTTGGGGGTAGGAAATCAAACTTTGAAGAAACGACAAAGTTTTGAATGGGCGGAAACCCGACGGCTCAAAGTTCCGAAAATTCAAGTTACGATAGAGCAAAGTTACGAAAAATTAGGTTTCGATAGGGTAAAATTCGAGAAGTAAGGTGATAAAAGAATTTTCACAAATGCATCTGATTTCAAATCTCAATGTAATTGTTGTTTCATTTCACTTGCGTAATTTTACATTGCTTATAATTGTATAAAATTTCATTTATACATACCGCTATAGTGCCGTTGCAATTATTGCGAATTTTCAATCAGCGTAAAGCGAAGTAACTCGGAAATGCAAAAAAAAAAGTTGTAGTAAACCGAATTTCGTTTCCGATTACCGATAATATGCAACATGTTGTTACATTGTTTCACGTCACCTACACCGCAAGTATTCCTATACAAACTAAAATAATTAATACAACGTATAATTTGTAATTTATACGCGTTGCGTTGAGTTAATTACGCAAGCATTGTTTTACTAATTAGTACAGCGATTCGAGGCGATTACTAGCCGATGAGTTAACTTTGCAAGAGGTGTTACAAATGCTTTTCATTCTATATGCATACAATACGTACGGAATCGCTGTTGCAATTGCTTTTTTTGCAAATATGAAAATGGAAAATATTAACGAACTTGATGAACGAGGGGATAAAATTCACTATCGGTTTGTTAAATCACAATTTTATTTTTTTTTGCTAATCACAACTTCTTCGCCTTTGCTGAGTGGGTTAGTGTTTTTTTTTTTTTTTTTCTTCTTCGTTGACTGAAATTGTTCAACTGGAGGCTTTGCTAAGGATTTGCGAAAAGCAATCGAGACAGTTTAATCACAAATGGGATACATGGTCTGCTGTGCGTGCAATATCGAGCTTTTGACAATTATTTATTGCTTAAAATAGAACCAGCAATGAATGTCTGAATAAAGCTTTCTTCCCTTTAACGTAAGAAGTATAGAAAAAAATTCTATGATCCTGAATGAAGAAACGTACCGTGATTATTGCGGTGATTCAATTCTTTAATTGTATAATATAAGACGACGTGCGAAAAATTGCGAATAAATAATGCCGAGCATCTGGATTAAAATTGCGTTTCAATTTTTTTTTTCTCTGCTTTTTTTAAAAACTTTTAAAAATTTTTCTTCGGATGATATGTATGATTTATAAAAAAAAACAGTTTACCGAATTAAATGTCGAGCTGTATAGTAATTATAGAAATTAGATAAGCGATACGAAAAAAAATGAAAATGTCGAATAATATGATATTACACCTGAAATTGCATGAAAATCGCAAGAGTCTTTTTACCACAAAACTTCTCTATTCCCATATCTGCATCTGTAAAGTTATAATATCAAGTTTTGTGCAAGATTTGCTTCTCTTTATTTAAAAAAAGAAAAGACCGAACGGTCAATTCAAATTGTGCTTCAGCTTCAAGTTTTTTTTTTCATTTCTTTTTGTTGCATCTTCTCATCCAAATTCCGAACTTCCTTCTTCTTCACCTTCGGGTCAAAGTTCAAGTTTCCAATTATGAAAATTCCGTATCGTGTATGTATGTACAGTACATAATGGTGAAAATTTTTGTAAAAAGAAAGATTTGTGAAAATATTTCTTCTAGTTTCGCTCGATGAATTTAAGCAAATTTCATAATTTGATAAATGAATGGTCAACTATGAATATAGATGAAAAAATACGCAAAATCGAATCGCCTCTGTATAAAATACATGATCAACGGGTGAGTTCTACGGTATTAAAGGGACTCGCAAGTAAAATTCTAGACCTACGATACATCTATAATATAATAATAACAATAATAATAATAATTGTTCATTCGTCACAATTATGTTTGCAAAGGAGGGAGGCAGTAAAGAGTATAGCAGGGGGGGTTTTGAAACTTTGTAAGCTAGAATGCCGCTGATTTCGTTTTTCAGCATCGTTTTGGATAAGAAGTGATTTCCCGCGTGGAGAAAATAATTCCAGAAAAATCTTAGCTATTTTCGAAATTTCTCCTCTAAATCGGAAAAGCCTGCCTGGTGCCTGCACGTAATCTATGGCTGAAGAAAATTACAATGATTAAGGAGCAATTAATTTCTTTTATGATATAATATAGGAGGGGCGGTTAATTCGCGTTTTGCGATCCATTAATCAGCCGTAGCATACATAGCCTGATTGTGTAATCGAAGCAAACTTTCGAGGTTCGCCCACCCGATGACTGGCTAACAATTTCTGACACTTGAGCGGGGGTCAGTTCCGGTCAATAAACTTTGCCGCGGTGCGTTAACCGTAAGCTCGTGCAATTCTTGGGTCATTTTCACCCCGGTTATCCGCATGTATAACAGGTGATTCCCCCCCCCCCCCCCCCCCCCCCCGCCCCTCCCCTCCGTAAACAGAAAACAGCTAGAAACTGGTTACGGTTTTATTTGTTTTTTTTTTTATTTAAATTTTTTCTTGAAATTTCGTACGACTACAGAGAAATCTTTGAATTTTGACGAATTTTTAGCGCCAACTGTAGTGTATAAAGTGATAAAATTTTTTCTGAAATACTTACAGTTTACTTTTACACATCTACGACGAACGATAAGTCATTTATTGTTTATTGGGAAGCGTTAATTGAGATGGATATATTTTTTTTTTTTTTTCTAACAAGTAAAGCAAAATCAACAATTTTTTTTATCATTTCGGTTAAATGAGGCAGAGTAAAATTTTTACTTTTATTAAATTCCAAACGGATTCCACGCGACTTTGACGGTTATAAATTAGAATTCAGCGGTGTCACGAAATTGCAAAAGATCGTTTGAGCGATTTCAATGGGTTTTGAAAAGAACGTAAATCCGATGATTTCCCGTATTAAGTGTCCAAGACGGTGAGCAGAATTCGAAAGAGAACACGGTTCGGGATATTGTGATAAAAAAAAAATATATTTAGATTATTTTCAAGATTCCAATCGACTCGATTTTCAACTCGTCAGATTTCGACGCGCGTAATTCTCCAATCTCTGCTGCTCGTGCATTGCACAATTTATATGTATGCATAACACACGTATGCTTATATACATCTTATATATATATATATATATATATATATAAGACACGTCGCGGCGTCTTGACTGTGATTCGGGCAGCCAATCTTGCCCGGAGACAGCAGCTATTCGTCACCTTAATTGGTGGCTTACCTCGGCCCCGAGACACACTGAAGGAGAAGGGTGGTTTTGGCGCGAATTGGGCTACGCGGTTAATTGGTACAGGCGACTCGGATGGTGCCCGGAAATATCCCCCGGATTCGGACGATGTCCGTAAAATTCGAAAATGTGTCGGTCTGTAGGTGAGTTTCGTTTTTCATGACGCTGAAAAATATTTTACTTACTAAATAATGAATATTAAAAAATCTTACGGTGGAAAGAGTGAAGTTATAATAACGGTTAAAGTTGTCGACTTGGAATGGAAAGAAAATGTATTTTCATACTTATGATATATTGTTTGTTAGGTATTCATTGGTTATGGTGAAAAATGAAACAGATAGAGTGTAAAATAAAACACAATTAAAAATTTATCTCGGTCTTCGTTATCGCGGTTAGAATATTAAGTTAATATTTGTTCATCAGATTCGGAGAAGCTATATTGACTTTTGTCAGGGGGAAAAATTACTGTAGAATTAACGTAGTTTCTTTAATGATGTTGATACGAACAGGACTTTACAGTCGAAATTTAGTGTTTTCGCAATTTTTTTTTTTTAATCACAGTCACTTTCATTTAGAAAAAATGTTATTTGAACTAGTATCGTTGAGACATTTTTAAACTGTGTTCAATCACGTTCTATACATGAATCCCTAATTCAGACTGCGATCATCATAAGTAATCGTGTAAAACACTTGATTAATTAGAATTTTGTAATCGTTTACAACTACATATCTACAGTACAATCACCATACTTTCTAATTTAAAACGAATAATTATTACATATGGGATCGAAAATAACTGTGAATAATAATGAAAAGAAAGTGAAATAATAATCGTGACAAGCACACGATGGATTTGCCCATGAAATTTTCCATCTCCGTACATAATTAGCGAAGCAATTAGTTTTGTTGGAAGCAATATCGAGTCAATTTGTCTCCTGAGTAAAGTTGTTTTCGTGCGCGGTAAAGTTGAGACAAATTAGGTACCTAGCTTAAATTCGCTTAATTGGATTGCGCAATTCATCGATGATGGTTAAAGGTATAAAAACTTAGACGCGTTCAAGATTCGAGCAGCTAACGAAGTGCCGACATGACATGTTAAGACGTTCCGAAATACAAATAGAATAATTGTACGAGCTTGAAAATCCCCGAAACAATCAAGGCGGAAGTGGAGACGCGTGTGTCGAGCGTATAACCAACACTCAGGATTCCCTGATCCCTGTGCGCAGTGACAGGGTTAAGAGGGTCGTTGTCAACACGGCTGAGTCAATTTGACAGAGCCCCGATTGATCAACAAGATCCGGCATGCGATCGGGTGATAAAACCGTGACAACCGGCGAGGATTGGATCGATCGAGTCGCGATGCGATTTTTTTTCTATAAGAAAAAACGTAATTTCATTAATTTTCCGCGACGAACGAGCGAAAAGACAGTCACGCGACTTACGAGAGTTCGGCACTTTTATCATTTTGAGATTCGTGCGCTGAGAAAAATTTCATTTGTTACAGTTACTAGAAAAATTTAGTAAAACAGGCATCGTTAAAAAAACTGTTTGAATATGGTTGGGATTACGAAAAACGAGGTACGCGTAAACATTTTGCGCTATCGTCGATCCTTTTTTGGTTGTTGCAACGCAAAATCAGTTTCTGAGGTCTACTCTAATTTTTTAGTTAAACAAGGCTTTAACGTCGATTTATTCTTGCACGAGCATTAAATTTTTTAGAAAACTAATTTTCATTTTCTACCTACAACTATATTTTTCGATTGTGGTAAAAAATGATAATAGTTAAGGACTGAGCGGTAGCCGGAAATAAAAATTTTTCTCAGTGTGACATAAGAACGAATTCACTCTATTCAAAATGGTGCAATTGAACTCGGTTTGAGGATTTCGAGGATTCCGAAGGATTTCATAAGTTTTCAAGAGACTCCAGAGGATTTCTAAGGATTTCGAAAGATTGTAAATGATTTCAAGATATTTCTAAGGATTTCAGGAGATTTTATAAGATTTCAATGATTTTAAAAGATTCCAGAGCATTTCAGTGAATTTTACAAGATTTCAGCAAATTTCAGAAGATTTCAAGAGATTTCATGGATTAGAAAATATTTCAGGAGATTTAAAAAATTTCAAGAAAATTCAAAAGATTCACGGAAAGGTGACACCAGATTTCAGGAGTGATAAAACCCTCATTATAGATCGAGACATTTTTTTACTGTTACGTTTAACTAAAATTGACAAACACTCTTTCGGGAACAAAATGAAATTATCGACAACTATAATTTTCACACTAAATAGTTACTTGCACCCAATTTTCTCGAACTTCTAAAAAGCATTCAAACTATTATATTTTAACGATACCCATTTTACCGTATTTTTTTTTTTTCTTTGTTTTTCTTTCGGTAACTGTAACTAATAAACGGCGGCCCCTTCTTTTTCTGTGTACGATGCATGCTGGGAATCAAATTAATAGAAGAAAAAAAAAAGCACTCAAGCGTCTTTAATCCGTCCTGAAGGTATTGCAGAATTATTTAGGTCGACGAGTCGCTGTTGCGAATACCTAACTTACAGATTCTGTGCAGAAACGGCTGTGATTTTCTCTTTGCCGTTCCTAGCAGCTTCCGCTCTCGATTCGAATATCTAACGGCTTCGTAACTTCCGGTGCAAGCATAAAGATTTCACGACTTGTCGTGTTTGTGTATAAAAAAAATTTGTGACTCGGAATTCCCGAGGAGCTATAGAATGAGTTTGTAAGAAAAAAGTAGGAAGAAGAATAAAAAGTAACGAGATTGAGAAAAAATTTTTAAAATTAAATAAAGAGAAGGTAATTGAACTTGTAAAATATAACCGACCGCTGAGCTTGCAATTGATTAAATTTATATCGTACCTTTTTTTCTTTTTGTGATCAACGAGTCTTGTGATCGGTAAACAATTACAACTGTCAGGATTTGTGTAAAACAAATGAACAAATAAATAGGTAAATAAATGAATGAATCTTGGAGTTCTTATGGAATGCTTGCAAAAATTATGTTATTCCGGATTGTTTGCAATCCAGTGAAGCTACGCAAACACATTTTTTTACAGTTTGCAAACTCGCTACTCCTTCGGCAAAGTAATTTATGGTTTGTAAGTACGTAATGCAAAGTTTCACAATAATGATTTTCTCCGACATTTCGTTACTAATCTTCAGCATCGTGGCAACAGGAAGTGATATAACAAGGTATAGGTATACGTTGTTAGGGAGAGGCGGCGAACATGCGAAGCTTTTAAAGTTGTAACACGATAAAACTCTGGCGAAACAATACGAGTAAGTGCTCGACCACGGGCTTTTGAAATAAATCACAGTTGACTGACCCCCCCATTCTTGTATCTTAAAAACTTACTTCTTATATCGATAATCAATTTTTCCAAACTTTCAAACAAATTCGAGATGTAAAAAGAATCAAGTTATAACTTCACGGTTCACTTCGTCGAGAGGTTCAGTTCCGGTGATTATATTTTTTCTATCTCCTTTCTTTCACGTTTGCCTGTAATATGAATTGAAAAAAATATCCAACTCATTGTCACTCAAATTATAGACACTGTTTCTAAAAACGTGAAATTTCAAGCGTAAGATAACAATTTTTATAGTAAATAGATTAATCACAACGGTCAGCACGAATTTTGGGTCTGGATTCTAGACGTCAAATTTTTATTTCTTTCATGTAACTGGTAATAAAAGAAAAAAGAATTTTACTAGATAAAATTTGCTTTTGTAGAAACCAGAACGATATTTTGAATTTTAAGAAAAATTAACTAGTTTCTCAAACATTTATTGTAAATAACAATTAAACAAACTTCAGTTTCGAATGTAAATCATTTTGATTCAAAATTTGAAATACGAATCTGAAGTTTGTTTAATATTTAATTTTTATTTACAAGAAAATGTTAAATAAAATAGGTAATTTTTCTTAAAATCCGAAATATCGTTGTGGTTTCTACAAAAGCAAATTTCATGTATAATAATAAACCTACTATTCCTTTTATCAGTTACGAGGAAGAAATCAAAATTTGACATCCAGAATCCAGACTCAAAATTTGTGCTGACCGGTGATTACGTAAAAGAGACAAAGACGAACTTTATAAGCAACAAATGAAGATTTTCGTTATTATTCGTTGTATAGAATTAAAATAGATGTATTTAAATAAAAACTGAGAAATTTTTTTTCATTTTTCTTTGTTGACCTGTGTTATTTTATATCCCGCGTTGTCAATTCAATGTACAGATATTGAATATACATTGGCAGGCCTTATTTTTTTTTTTCAGCACAGTTGCAGATAACGAAAATGGGTTTTCAGAAACGCTGGGTGGATTTTTGAACGCGTTTGAGCGACAACTCGGTCCATCGCTACTCGCTTTAACCCAGTCTTGGAAATTTTGTCGTCGTAGTTAGAATCACGGGGAGGTTGTCAGCAGAGACAGAAGATCAAATATTTACCCATCACTTGACTCCTTGACGCAGCGTTTGAAAAGAGGGTAAAACCGAGGGATGTTTGAAGAGGGAGAGAGGGAGTAAGATTGAAAAACGAGGGAAAAATTATAGAATCAGACGAAGAAAAGAACGGCTCGCGAATCACGGAGTTTCTCTCAGTCGGTGAAAACTTGACGAGATCCTTTAATTATTATTGTAAGGCTTTGTTCGAGACTCGAATCTCGGCTATAACCGATTCTACGCCGCATCCGCCGGTATAATAGACACCATACCGCATAATTGCGATGGATAAAGTTTCTCTCGTCGTTGATTAGATCATTTTTCATGTTATTCCGTTTCTTCCAGCTTCAAAAAGCGATATTTCATCCCTGTCAAATGCGATTTTACCGACTTTTGATTTTACTTTTGATTAATTTCAATTAAGAGAAAGCAAAGTGGCAGAAGAAACCAAATATTAAAAATTATTCACTACTTCGTTAGGTACCGATAATTTGAGAAATGCTTTTGCTTATAAGAACTTATAAAATGAACAAACGTTATTGTTTTTATCTTATTCTAATGTGCTCGGAGTCATTTTTTTTTTCATCATTTTACCGAAGATTTCAAGAAATCACATGAAAAAAGAAATTTGCAAACGGCTACCTATTAAAACAATTTTCAGCAAATATCATCGATGGATATATTTTTAAACGATTTTTACTCTTTTCCCAACTTTTCATTCGGTCGGTTCGATCGATTCATCTTCAAGGATAATATTTATGTTATCGTTCATCACATTCGTTTACAATTTATTCGCACTTGAGTCGAATAGTTAAAACGGTTTTTAGCGTCTCTGTGTGACCCGAATCGGTTAGTAGACGCTTTAATTGCCAATTTAGTTCCCCGTTTCATAGACATAAGCCGACATTGTCCAGACTCTACCACATCCAACCGTCCCTTTGTGTCATAATTTATTTCGACACGAGTCTTTTTCGTCATCGTTGTACGTATATTATGAAGTTAAAATGCTGCATAAGCTTCGACTCAACGGATATCTTTACAACGTTAAATGTGTTTTTCTCTTTTCTCATTCGAATTTTACCATTCGAGCTATTTTACACAATTATTTTCATCACGCGATAGACAAGAATCGCTCCATAAAGGAATCGGTCTGGAAATCTTCTGAGTGAAAAATACAAATTTTGAGAATTTTTCGGCAATTTTCAGACCGTTCAAACAATGTTTTAACTGATAAAAAAAAAATCGGCCCGGTTTTGAAATTTTTGAAATACAAAATACAGTTTCTGAGAATTTTAAAAAAGGTCCTTTTCAAAACCACTTTAAACGTTTATAAATATTTGAGCACTTGAATAGAAAATCTGTAAAAAATCAGGATACTGTTTCGGAGTTGGGAAAATTTCAGAAAAAATTATACGCACATTTTTTCCAGTATTATTTTCATTTTCACAAGGAAACGAACATTCATATTTATGAAATCTCAGCTACAAAAGAATGTTGAAACATCGAATTTTTCTTCGGAATCAATCGTACCTCTTACGGCAAATAATACAGAGAACAAACAGTCGTCAATTCACCCATTTTTTTCTCCTCAAAAAAACAAGAGGACGATTGAGAAAACATCGGCCTTTATCATGTATTATAATAATTGATTCGATCGGTCCGTTTGATATACGTCAATTGGAGTTGCAGATGAAAAAACGACGATGCGGAATATTTAGAAGCGAATAGCGTATCTGGTTCACTGCATTAATCTGCAGTTCAAGGGAAAAATCGAGTACAATCAAAACAGAATTAAAACTAGCGGAATAGCGTTCTTCGTATCACGTCATCGTCACGCGTTGGTTTTACTCAAACACACGGTATTTATATTGGAAGATAAAAACACAGTGAAAAACGGATTTTACTCTCCTCCTTTTTTTTTTCACTCGTCGGATGCAATTTAGCTGCCTCTGCACGCACTGCGTGTGCACTGATACGTGCAAAATATCCTACAGTTTGTTATAGACATATGCAGTATCGTGCAGATTAACAATTTCGACGATGAACCGAAAGTATTAAATTATCGATCATAACATTCAAGTGTCAAAAATTGATCACGAACGTACGAACCTGATATCTGTATAATTTATCAACAGGAACGACAAAGTTTCATTTAATACACGATGCAATGCGAATGATAAACTTCAATATGTCATCAAGCAGTCAAATGAAACTCTAATTTTATAATTCACAACGAATAAGTGATCCGATTTATGAACGTACGTATTTCGTCTTCAAATAGAATTTTTTCCTTCGAAAGTTGAAGAAAAATAAATAAATGAATAGATAAATGAAAAAGTATCGAATCGTGCAACGTAGAATCTTCGATAAGATTTTCATCCCATTGTTTTTTGCTTTCATTGATTATTTTGTTGAAGATTATGACATTGTAATTGAAAATGAAGAAATTGTGCGAAAAAATTCTCTTCTTCTCTATCCACCGTCATCTACAATATACATAAATGGAAACCAAAAATAATAGATTATCGATTAAATCGATTACTTTTTCACCATCAGTCGAGTATAATCGATTATTTTTCAAACTCGTTTAATCGACCGGCTCGATAATTTTTCCTCACAATCGGTTTTTGTTTTTTACTCCCATGAACGACGCAATAGAAAATCAATTTATGCGATTAAAGTATCAATTATTATCACTGTATTGCATACTAACTACCTATTTGATACAATTAGTGAAAGATAAATGAATAATTTTATGTGGAATTGAAAAATATTTTCGATGAAACTATAAATTATCATCAAACTTTTCCGCCATTAAGACAACCTACCGAAAGTTACGAAATTTTGGTTGCAACCGTTTAAAAAAAAATACGAAATAATCAATTAATCCATTAATTTTTACTGATTCAAATCGAGTCGTGTTTAATTTTTTTTTTTTTTACTCGATTAATCGACGCATCGTTCATTTTCAACTTAATGTCCGTCGCCACTGTACAATTCATCCGATTACGATGAAACTTTGGTGAGTTGTTGTGCGCACGCGCGCGAAGCTTTCTGAATTAGTACAACAATTTTCGAATAGGTGGCGTGCGAGTATCAGCTATATATACGTGTAGTAGAAAACTCAAAAGTATTTCTGACGTAAGTTCGCTTATAACTCCAGAACGACGGAATCGATTCCGATTCTTTTTTTTTTTTTTCTGTAAATAGCTACAACGTCCGACCAAGTTTTAGGCTACATTTCGTTACAACCAGATCGATAGTATCGGAGAAGTAACGATATTTGAAAGCCAAGTCAGAACGGGATCGCACGCTTATCCGGACGCTGACTAAACTTATAGATAGAGGTTTAGCTTAGGTCAGATATTATCGGTCTTCATTCAAATATTCTTAAATGCGAGGAGAATTTTTTTTACAATAAAAAGAATAAAATTTTCGTTTTATCATGTTAAACTTGAACGCGGTCTAAGCCGCGAAGGGCCGCTGATTACGAATGAAATTCGTAACTTATGCGCAATGTCGAAGGACGATAACCTCGATCACGAGTCCTACACGTGATACTTGGTATCAGATCCATACGCGACTAATTGTAATAGCCTGAATACATACGCAGCGTAGAGTAAAATCTAAGTGTTAATTACGTTAATTATCCTTGGATAAGAAATACCTTGGAATCCTATCGTAGCTGTCCCAGCTAGTGAGGCAATTGTAGCTGCTGTATCTGCTTGACGATGCCATGCTTCTCGAAACGCTTGAAAATATCAAGATCAAAACACTCCTCACGCTTTCGCGTTATCGTACACCTGTTATGCAACTTGCGAAAATCTTCTCTCTCTCACTCTCTCGCTCTCTCTTTTCTTTAGTATTATTATTACTATTATTATTATTATTATTACTATTATTGTTATTATTATTATTATTATTACACATTCGTAATTCAATGATTATCCAATTTATTTTAGATAATGAATAAATTCTATTTTTCTTGGTCTAGTTTCATCACAATATTATTCACGAGAAACACTTTAGTCGGAGTAATTTTTTCGTTTTATCCTTTGTCGTCTTATTTGTTAATTTTTTTTTTTTCTTTTTTTTTTTGATCTCGACTTTCTCAAAATTACTTACGCCCTATACTTTTCACGTTCATATAAAGTGGTTATTTTCAAGCGTTGTTAAAACGTTTTTGAATCTTCTCTCGTACGTTTATCATATAAAATATGATGAATATTATGTTATATGTATATGTATGTGTGTATATATATATATGTATATTACATTGATTATTTCACCTGTATGGTATTACGTTAAAAGAAAGAAAACATCTCTCCCTCCATATACGTTTCCGTCGTAAAAAATACAAATCGTTAAACTTCTAAGCCACTATGAATTGGACCACGACACTCTATAATAATTTATTGGACCACTCTTGAATGATAGGTTTGTATTTATGCGCGCTTGTGTGTGCGTGTGCGTTTTTTGTTAGCCTGAATATATGTATATATTATCGGTTCGATTCTAATTGGTAATCTCGTTCTATGGTAGGTATGTATGCATGTATACATGTATATAGTATTTACTGTAGGTTATATGTCTGTATTCTAAACGAGTGCAAAATTATGTATTCGCACCCGGGTTTTGCGTGTTTGCGCCTCTCGATGTTGTATTACTCGATTGTTAATTATTTTTCATACACGATTATATTCATCTCCTACTTGTATCCTAGTTTAAAATTTATTATTATTATTAATTCTTTTTTTAAATTTTATATTTCGGTTCGTTAAATTTATTTAAAAATAAGCTACATTTTTTTGGACCCGCGAACCAGCACTCAATATATATATATATTAGGTGTGTCGATATTGGAATTCAATATACCTGCACTTTAATGTTATATAAATTTATTATGTATACCGTCTTTTTTTTTTCTTTGACATGAGTACGTATACATGTATGGACGATATTATATATTCATTACGCGTGTAAGTTCATATATTCCATTTCCAATCGTCGAATGAGAAGAAAAATATACACATATATGTATATATATATATACACATGTTATATTTTTCTTTTGTATACATGTATGTGCGTGTATTTACAATTTATATGTATACATATTCATATATTGCTTTTTTTTTTACCAGGCAAACGTTTTTTTTTTTTTTTTTTTTCTTAATCCCGTTTTCGTAAATCTCTACCACGCGCATATGAAATTCACGTTGCACGATTCATTTCTATTAGTCATGTATAATATGTACGTATGTATACAGATATTATAAACTTATAGTATATATAAATATACATGTATAATGTTTCTTGTTACATTTATTTGCTCGTTTCTTTATGTATCTTTTTAATCGTTTTAAAGTGAACCTTTTATGGAAACGAAAATTGATTTAAATTAATTAATATTTATTTATATGTTCGATTGTTCGTTCATTTCTTACAACATAATTCAGTGTCAGTCAAATGCGGACGTCTGGATAAAACCGAACTTCAAATTATGCGTATGTACAATAATAAATAATTCAGGGTTATGATTTGTTTGATCCAACTCTCGACTTAATTAACATCCTCTCATCGATACCGTCGTGATCATCGCAATTATCGTCGACGTTTTTATTTTCGTTTTCGCAACGCAAATGAACAACAAGAAAACGGATCCTGATCGTCCCACTTCGTACCAGGAACTCGAGAAGAAAAAGAAAAAATTTTACTGACGAGAAGTTTAATTGAAATAAATTCGTAATTTCGAAGAAAAAAAAAGACCGCTGGTTAATTGATCAATTTGTTCGTTCGTTTCTCTTCTTTCATTTTAATAAAATTTTGTTTTACTTTTGTTCGACAGAAAGTCACCTTCTTACAACGTGTCTCGCACAGCTGCTATCAGTTTTTACACTTGTGTTATTTTCATTTCGTTTTTAATATTGTATTCCGCACTCTTTCTAACGGAATGAGAAATGCAGAAAAAAAAAAGAAAAAAAAAAAAAACAACGCACACATTCAAAAATAACGGATATTATGCCAGGTAAGTGTTATTTGCATTAACGAAAATCACGAGGGATTAAAAATCGCAACAGTTTTAATTCCCGCCCTTTCCGCAACACTCGATGCATCGTCGGACGGATCGTTTTACGATCCCCGGCAAACTTCTCGTCGCAACGCAAAGATTACACGAAAAATTCTACGTAAGTCAAGCACCGTCGGATCACCCGTTAGAAATAGTTACCGCACACAGTTTGCGGTCAGTTACCGACGCAAACTCGCAAATACTACGAGGCAGCGACACTTCCTTTTTAAAAATTGCATTTTTTCGTATCAACGAGTTGCCGAGTGTTGCAAAAGTCGACACAACAGCCGAGAGAGGCGATCTACGATCCGGCACACACGTGTTTTTATCGATTCGTTGATACGTTAATACCTTAAAAAATTCACTCCCCACAATCCGTTGGTCGATTAGTCGATTATTCACCTCACCGTTGCAAACTCTACTTTCTTACTAGTTTTTCTAAACCTTACCCGTGAACAACACAGCGTTTATTTATTTGTTCATTCATTTATTTATTTATCTATTCATTTATTAATCCGTTAATCATCTTTATCCATTTGTTAAATCCTTTATTTTTCAACGGATTTTCAGTCAGTCGTACGAATCGCGCGCCGAGTTGTGAGAGAGACGCCGATGAGTCTGACAATGAGAGGAGAGAAGGAAAACCACCGGCGCTCGCCCTTCTAGGTGTGAAATTCGAAGCACGAGGTGCTTCGCGCGAGTCTCAGCGCCGACTAGCGGCTCTTGCCAAAAGTTAAACGGCGCCGACGCCGCGCCGCCGACGCCGAGCTTAAAAACTGCGCAAGCTCCAAAAACAGAAGGGTAGGAGGGGGGGGGGGGGGGGGGGGAGAGCTCGGAGGCAGCTCCCTGATTATCAGATGAATAAACAATACGCTTGATTAAAAAGGATATCTGCCCTGTGTTATATTCTACATTTTGGCTCGGGGTTCTGCAGCTGCGTGTGTATTACAAGTCGTTTTGTACACGCCATTCGTTTGGGAAGTTGTTTGTGGCGGGTATCAACCGCTGCGCACTTCAGTCTTGTAATTGCGTCGTTCGCGTTTCGTTTTTTTGTTTTTTCTTTTTCGTTCTCCTTCTAACGATCCTCTTCTATAACCCGATACCTTCGGGGTCGGCTAGGAATTTTTTTTCCTAACCTATACCTGCAAGCGACGACTAAATTTCGGCTCGGGATATGCTCGGGAGATTTGAAAGCGGTTACTGAACGCGGTGAAAAGCTCTGAAGCTGTCTGGATCCCGATTAAAGTTGAATTTTTTTAAGAACGAGTGAAAAAAGAATTGAGACGGGTCGATGACGTAACTCAATATTCAAATACGCATAACTTTGCTGTATTTCCGATTTAGGTTCATTGCAAGATGTATAAGGTTCCTTTTTTTTATAATCTTCGATACATCGATTTTACATTTGCTTTTCAAACGACTCGCAAGTTATTGTCGTAACCTTATAGACATTAAAGTCCGATCGATCGTTTGGTGAACCGTGTCGTGAAAAATGGTTTTTAATTATATATTACGATTTTATTTCCTGTATAGCCTTCCAACTTCACATATATATATATCATTGATATTGCATATTTCATTAGACTTTTCTTATTCAGACAGAGTTTCGCGTTTCAATTATACCGTGCAAATCGAACATTATTCACATACTTCTGCTAGTTACAAAATATTCAATATTAGATGCATTTCCGTTTTTTTAAGCTAGGCGATTACTTGTACTGTAATTAATTGACCCAATTTCAAAGAATTCTATACATATGAAACAAAATTTTCTCTCTCATTTCTTTTTTCCATCAATTTTCGTAACTTTCCGCTTTGTGTTTCAAAAATCACTTCAAAATGTATACTCTTAACCAATATCAATTACCTTCCATATTATTTATAATATTTTTAATACGTGTACGTTTGAGGATCGGTTTGCTAAAGGTGTCAAATTCGCGAATGAATTTCGAATAATACGCTGCAGTTGTAACGAAATAGACGCTTTATAGAAAACTTGCCGCTATACCCGTGTAGTCGAGAGATTCCGGTGGGAATAAAGAGCCTCGTTACATCGGAGATTATCCAGATACTCCGACGCTTCCCTAAGGACCATATCCAGGAGAGTCCTTTGTCCGAAGAACAGTAGATGTCAGCGGATATTCGCCTCATTTGAGGTGCAATTTTGAGGAAGATAATATCAGGTCCGCGAAATCGCTGCAATTGCAGGAATTTTCAAGCTATCAACGGTACAATTAAAACAATATAAATTAATATTCTACCATTGTGCATTGTTGCATCGACAATTGAAGGCGTTTCTAATTAAACTCCCGAGGCAACGTTGCCTTCATTCCGTAGAGAAAAAACACTTCCTTTGAAAATATGCTTTCAAGCGAGGAAAAAAATTATCGTTTGTTAAATGTTTCGTAAAAAATTTTCAAATTCGTTGAAAGATATACCGTTCGATTTTTATTAAAAAGAATAATACTCACGAAAACTGTACTTGATCTTTTTACGGTAACTATTTATTTAATTAGTGGTGAATTGCTTTTTTTTCTTACATCCGAGTAGCGTGACTCCCTTAATTTTTCGAATTGCTCGGAAATGGCTGTTGAAAAGATTAGGATCTGTATCGGATATTCAATCGTTATAAGTATATCCGTCACATCGCGCTGGACGAAATTAGAATGGAATTAATTTGACTGTATGGTTAGAGGCTCAATTAGTAGGTCGAAAAACGTTGGTAAAAGAAAAGTAAAATACATTTTATCGCACAATTGCAGTGAATTTGTTTATTCCTTTGAGATTCGGCGTAGCAATAAATGCTTTGATCGATCGTTTTTCCAATTAATCGATCAATCGACGGTTTCGATTCATACAACGATTGACCTGCTGAATTATTATGAGGCAACTTCGATTAACCAAAATCATCGATTAATCGGTTAATCGCAGAACGCGAGTAGCAATGATGTTTTGCGTTCAGCTCTGCGGGCGGAATTCAGTTAAGCTATCGATCCTCGAAAGCTCGACACATAAAGCTACGCACAAGGTAACTTGTTGCGTGTCCGTATTATTGATGGTACCTAAAACTAACGGTTCTAGGTCGGAGTTAGCAATACGAGTATATTATCATAAGCACCTGGGTAATATTTTCGCACGCCTAGGTATAAATTTATGTCTCCGTCCTCCTCGTCATCCAGACTGATGTCTGTGTCGTTAAATTTTGCCCGTCCGATAAATTATCGGGGGAGCCAAAAAGACGGAACGGCGAAATGAACAAGATAAAAAATTTCATCCCTCTGACGCCTTTTTCAGATCTATTTCGGCGTTGCGTAACGTAGTTACGAATATTACAGGTATACAGGTGAAAGTGTAAATCAGGTCTACGATTCTTTAACTGAAAAAGAAAAACAATTCGATTCTTCGTCACTTTGTGTGACAGTTGCGTTATATTTTTGCCTTTTTTGTTTTCCTCTTCGAAAGCTTTCAACGAAGCGTGTTCGTTTAATTTCAATGCTGTGAATTTCAAGCTCGATATAAATTTTTTAGTAAAAAAAAATTGACCAATTCATACGTATATCGACTTCATCTTCGCCTGTTTTTAACCTCGATTTCACAAGTATAATGGTTCGTTGATTTTACTTTTCTTCGAGAATTGAAAAATCGACTGTCTACGGAAAAATTTGGTGCTATTTCGTACCGAGTAAGCGAGTGTGAAATTCCATTGATCGGTAAAAACAGCCGAGGCGTGTTGACTAGTTCCTTTCAATCAGGCGTTGTCACTCGTGATTCGTAAAAAAAATTCATGTCACTTGTCGATTCTTCTGATTAATCGTAAATCCGGGCGGATTGTTTGACCCGATTTCGTCAATGTTTACGAAATGGCTTTGGCTTTGACATACGGATAAACGAGATTCTTACGCATAAACTTTACCTCGCATTTCGCGTATCGCGAAATTTAGAAAACGATCAAGAAAATATTTTGAATACTTTTCAATTTCAGAATATCTTGCGCCCAACATTTCTACGTATAATTTCTTTATGTGAAATCGCATTAATAATAATACGGCTAACCATTTAGCGTAAATAAAATTGTGACATTAATAATACATCGCGTCAATGTGTATAATTAATTCTCTCTGACAAATTGCGGTAGGTATTAAAATCGTTCCGCTCTTCGGAGTGAATATTCAAACCACAAATTCACGCGTCCCGGCCAAGCTTTCAATGGTACAAATTATTACCAAGCATATAACGCGAGTGTCCTGTAATTATTGGATCTGCAATAATGCAATAAACAATCGTTAGCAACAGATATGAAATTTTATTTCAAAGTTATTGATTGATTGACCTGACTCTTTTTCGATTTCGAAAATCCGATGGCGTTATAACTATTTTCTGTAATCAGGGGGACGCTGTATCAATCAAAGTCAACTCAGTCATGAATTTCAGTGTCGGCTTTGGGATTCTCGTCTTAGAACATTACGAAACACTCGATGCCAACCAATTGATACCACAACTGTAAAATCTACACGATGATTTATTAATCGATGATTTTTACTAATTACATTACCGGAAAGTATTACTCACCAAATTACATTATACTATATTAGCAATCTGTAAAGATCTGTTTAACAACGCAAAACTAAAGAATATTGGAATTGTCAATAAAAGCTTAGATATCGATGTTTCGTTTCTTTTCGTTTGAAAATGATGAAAAAATGTGCTAGATTTGTAAGATTTCACTCCGCGATAGCTCATTATTACCCAGAATACTATTTTTTACAGATATACCGCACACGCCTTTTTAATTACCACGTTGTCATCGTTAAATATTTGATTGACAGATTGACAGACTCTTCCCCTTTCATACGGCGATGAAAAGTATCGCGATAAATTGCGTTTTCCTCCTCTTTACACAATATATTATTTTCAGGTTTACTTCACTCGATACGTTGACAAGTATCCTTAAAATAATCTGCTACGAACAAGGTAAGTCTACCAATTATTGACCTTTTTTGTTCGTACCTGTTTGATCCTTGGTTCGAAAACAGCCGAAAAATAGATTTCAGCGTCCAAACCTTCCGTATATCAACTGGTTTCAGTCATCGAGAAATTCATAATTTGCGACGTCTCTTTTTAATTTTGAAAAATAAAAGGGTCAATAGTTGGTGAAAAAAAAAAAGAAAGAAATTCGTGCAAACGGCAAAGACTTCTGAATACGCTTGCATAAATTCTACTCGATCACCAGACCGCATTCACACCCAAAAGCTGCGTAAAAGGCATCGCGGTTCAAGAACCAGGCATGGACAAACACGCACGTAAGGCCGGGGAATAAACTCGGGAACGGTCGATAAAATTTAATCACTACACAGCTTCGACGTACGTAGGTAGGTGCATGAAAGCGAGGACCCGTCATTCGTCCTTTTCCTCCCACACCTTCGGTCACCGGCTTTTCCAGTCGGAGGTGATCGAGCTGCCTGTAAGCGGCGAACGACCTCCTGGCTGCACGTTGTTTGTGCGCAAGTGAGACTTGACCTTTATCTACGGGTTATGTCTGCGAAGGACGCAAATTTTTCACCTCAGGATTTTCGAGATTTGAGCGATTGTACAAAGGCTTGTTTAAATAAGTTTGAAAAAACGCCCAAGTTATATGTACATATGCTTTGCTGACATTTCTCAGTGAATATTTCTACTGCTACGAAATTTTAGAGAAATCGGAACGTTTCGTATTATTTTTTGTACAAAATTGTAAATATCAATAGCTTTTTCTTAAGGAATAATTCATTTTATTTAACATATTGTACGGTAGCTTGTAGATTTTTTACTCAAAATATACAAGTTTCATAAAAAAAAAAAAAAAAAAAACTATGCATAGTTGAATTTAAATTTACCGATTTCCCTGAAAATTCGTAAAAAATCGCAGAAATCATTTTCACCAGGCTTTGCGGACAATTCATAATGCAGGAATGGTTTTACGTGTCTTTTTCAAAGACATATACTACACTTACAACTCCTCAAATTACACGGATTTTTTCAATTCGAGAACAGAATAAATCTTCCAGTAAATTCATCGCCAAAATCAGAATGTGAGAAGATTAATTTTTATTCAATTTCAAGTTTTATTTTCAACTCGTACATAATTCTTGTCACATTTTAGTATAAAGTATAATCTTGCACAATTTGTGACTGAACAGGTATGAAAATAGAAAAAACGATTAAAAAACCGAAAAAAAAAAATCTTGCGTGACAATGTTTTGTTTTTTTTTTTTTCTTTCGTGTAACATAAAAATAAATTTCGACGTTTTTGAGACGGGTTTTGAAAATTCATAGAGCAAGGACGAGTGTCTGAAATAAATTTGAATATTTTTCTTAAAGCTTTTCAGGGGTCGTACAACGTATGAAAAATCCATGGCGAAATTATAACACGTCATGGTCAACCGTTTACTATTGATTTGGCGCGGAATGCCCCATACATAACGTAGGCACGATACGTATACGACGCCGGAAAACCATGATAATTGTTAGGCGTACTGCAGCTGTTTGAATGTACAGGTGTACACGTAATATCGACATTTCGTTACCCTGGCTTAACGTATTCAATTGCGGGGATCAAGGCGTGACAGACTTTGTTCGAGACTGGATTTCCATACATCGTGTGTTCGATCGGAAACGTACTTGAAATCCAACGAAACTCAACGTCAAACGTGAAAAGTAAATCTAAAACGAATGAAAGCTAGTGCCGGAAAGTAAATCGGCTTTCCTTTGCAGTATCACGCTGTCAAATTGCAACCCAAGAAGTGCGGATGCGAAAAATTCTACGAAGTATCGGGTCGTTTTTGCAACATTGGTTTTTTTTTTTTATTTTTTATTTATTTATTCATTTATTTTTTTTTATTCCGTGATATTCTAACATATAAAGAGATCTGCGAATTATTTCCTCGTTCGAATGACCGTACAATTTTGATTCACCGTAATCGGGAAGAAAATCGTCGACGTTGTATTTCTTGTGGTGGAAAACGTAATTGAAGCAAATCTATTGTGATATACCGATTACGTCATCATTTTATACAGGACTACATTGGGTCCGTGTGTAGACCTAAACTTTTTATCAACCACATTCACGTAAAACGCATCAAGTTTCTCCGGTTGAGTGAACCTACATTTTGTATGTTAAAGAAATTGTGTTTAACGTACGAATTCAATTCGTAAACTTGAAAGCTTTTACGGAATTTCATATATTTTTGCAACGATATTGCGCGTTGATATATATATATTTTTTTTCTATACTACAAGTAATCGTTTTTGATTTATTTCTAAATTATCAACGATTCGGTTGTTTAAAAAAACCACAATTCAGTTGAAGATAAATTTTTGACCAGTTATACAAATAGCCGCCCTATTTTCTGTGGGAAAAATATATACGAACGGAAATCCAATTCCGTAAAACGGGTAGCTTCTGATCGTTTGACTCTGTTCCCTGTGTAATTGCTTCACCTTTGGTACGTGGTTTATTATTATTATTATTATCATTATAATTTTTTTATTTTTATCCCCGTTTCACCTCCAATTTCCGCTATTTAATATCTTTTTCCGAGGGGCCAAGAACGTCTTTAACTGCTCACAGTGTTCGCGAAATTCAAACAAGTATAATCATTACACATGCGGTAAAAACGAAAATGTTGTCCTTTGATTAAAGCGAACCATGGAAGCGTAAAATTAAACGGACGCACCAGATTATTGGTAATTTTCAAGTGATTCGAAACTATTATATAAAGATTTCGTTTACAATTTTTTTAAAACTTTTTACTAATCAACAGATTGCCTCGTTTCTTATAAATATAATAAGCTGACCATCTCGCGTTATGGGATTGATAAAAAGTCTAGATTTTTTACGAAGAACCTGCTTAAATTGGATGCAGAGAAAAGCTTTCACCCTCTGGTTTCGAGGTAGAAAGGTGGCGTGGAGACAATTGTGGGAAAGAGTCAACGCTCGGTTTTATTTTTCTTTCCGCGCGCACTTCGGGCTTTCAATCAACTTCTGATCCGGGAAAAGAGTTGAACGACTCTCGCCACGGTTTTTTTCAACCTCGAAAGACACTCGAGAAATTCGAGATCCATAACTCACAATAAAAGGTAATTGTGATTGACTCGGTTGTGACCCCCGACTGCAGAGGCATGAATTACAATTGATGACTTTATTCGCATCTCTCACTCTCTCGCACTCTATGATACATTATCGTTAAGTGTTACAGGATTCGGCGCCAACGATTTTTCTCGAGTCACTCTTCGTTCGCATTTTTTTTACCGAAAGCATATCAGGAGGGCAACAATTTCTTCATCGACTACCACGTATCGGGAAACGCAATTCGAACGACTGCGGTCAGCATTTAAAAGATGACAAACGCGCCTCGGATCTTTCAATTTTTCGAATTTTTTAATTTATAACTATTTCTATCAACGAATGTCAAATTTTTTTAGGTTAAATAATACGCTTTGTATAAAAACAATTCCTTACGCGCCAATTGAGTTGCAATAGTTACGATATGCACAGGCAAGGGTTGATTAATGTTGTTAGTATCGCGACTGGTACGATAGTTCCTGAGTTTCGAGCTCCTGCGGACAACACGTATGCACAGGGTGTCCACTGATTGCGGAACCAACTTACATTGTTGACAATTCTTGTACAGCTTGGAAAAAGCAAAAGCACAAACAAAAGGTAGCAGAGTAAAAAAGTAGCAGTATAAACCGGTTCTGAATTATTTAATCAAAACAATTTTACATAAAAAAAAAAAAAAAAAAAACAACTGAAATATAAACAAAAAGTTTACAGAAAGCTTGCATATTTACGATTTTTTTACTCTTAATAGCCGACAAAAAAAAAAAAAAATCAGAAACTAGACGTTATTTTCTACCTCGAGGTAAAACAAAAATGGAAATTGTTTGAATGCATGAAGAATCTTTTTACTCCACGAGCAAATTGAACAAAGGGCATACTTTTAGCGTTGAAAAAAAAATTCGTCGCTGTTATGTAAATTCGGGTTAATCGTTACCGTTTGCGGTTGTTGAGGCAATTTTTATGACACAAGTGCAGAACGTATTTCTCAAGCCTACTTTGTTCCACGATTTTTCAGCCGCGAAAATACAAGAAATTTTTTTTTCTTTTCAGAAATATATATTATTCACGGACACGCTGTATATTCGGAAAATCTCATCAGAAGTTATATCTATGTATAGGTATGCATTGTATAATACACATATACCGCAATGCTGAAGCTATGATCGATCGAATCTTGTGTAACTTTAGAAGCAATATTCCTTTTTTTTTTTTTTTGTTATCCAAGAACAACGAACGGAGAAAAAAGAAATGAAGTTTATTCACATATGTATCAACGAGAAGAAATCCGTTACAATTCATTAGCGGAAGATTCCGAATCGTTTTCTATCACCTTACCGTAAAAAAAGAAGAATCTGTCGAAAATTCTTGGAAACGCTTAAACAGCGATTTTATAGGAAATTATTCAACGATAATTATATGCAGGCTAGCAAATATTCATATCCGAGTGTAAAATAAAAATTTACAAGACGGTGAATTTTTATTTTTTTTTTCTCTCCAAACGTAGAACTTCTCCATAGATCAGAAGAACATTTAGAACGATCTTTCGCTTGAAATTTCCGACACAAATTTTATTTTCAAAAGCAATAAAAAAAAAAAAATAAATAAATAATGGCACAATCTTGTCCCAATTCTAAGATGTAACGTCGGTCATTAAAGCGTGTTTTAAACCGTGCAACAAACGGAAGTTTACAAAGTATTTCCGTATCGGTGAGTCGGTTGGTATATTTTAATTGCAAAACATCTCCAACCGGTTGTTTAAGCCGGGATTTACGGTTTGCTGAAGTTTAACATTGTTACCACGGAGATAACATTTCAATCTCACTTCCACCGCGTTGAGTTTCCAGGGTTGGGTTGGGTCGGTTACGCGAGCCGCTCGCCGTCCGGGAAAGCATCTTTTTTCCATTTTATTGTATTTTTTATACCTTCTCCGCAGCATCCGTCCGAATTATAGGAGGGTAAATGTAACAGGGGTTGAGTAGAGAGGCTCCCTCAACGCGGTTCGGGGTAAATCCGTTACACTGTTTCGATGGCGCCACCGTCCGTCTTCGTTAAATACGTTGAATATCGACGAGTTTTCCCGCCGAGGGGCGCCACCCGTTCAAAATAAGCTCAACCACCACGTGCAATTTCACAGAATGACTGTCTGACCCAACCGCCCTCCAACCACTTGATAACTCGTTCGTCGTCTTCGCGTCGAACACCCCAGAATTCAAATTCGCCATCGAGTATTTTTACTACGCGTAAAATGTGAAAACAAAGTCGAGAAAAAGTGAGATAAATAATCCATTATCGACGAAGAATTGTTTTGATTAAACACTTGGACTCGTAGATTTTTAAAAATTTTCGAAGGAATTGGAAAATGTAACGACAGGTAATTCGTATCTCTTTCCGGAGAGATTTGGATTAATTTTTAACTATATTTTCAAATCGATCAATCTATTTACGAAAATTCTTCGACAAATTTTAACCTTCGCCCGACGAAATTAAGAATAAAACCATCGAACCGTATGAATATAAATTTAGGAAAGGATGAAAAAAAAATCGTTACAAAACATTGGAATCGGATGAAGCGCGTAGGAGTTTAATAATTTTGAACGTTCGACTTGTAAAATTTTTTATTAAATTGTTTATAACTCAGTTTGTGTTACTCGAATTTACTCAGAATCATTATTATTACATTAGTTTAAGGTCTTTGATAAACTTGTGATACCAATAAAAATTTACTCGAGATATTTCGAAGGCTTCTTTCTCTTTTCCGTTACTTTTGATCGCACGTTCTTACCGAGTCGTCTTTAAGATACGCGAAAAAAGGCGAAAAAAATTAGTTCCGAGTAGCGGCTTGTTATCGAGCCACGTTTCTTTCCAGCGACCGAGGGTTTAAAAAAAGTGTTACAAACATGAGTAATTTATGGTGTGTAATACCTTCTTGGGATGCTTCTGGTGTCGTTGCGGTGCAGCACAAGGAAGGGTCGTAAAACTTGAAAATGTTACGTATTTGTATCATGTAGCTACACTTGCGTGCTGCTCGAGTTACACGAGTATTTTATGCCTATATAATATATCTAACGAAAGTGCCAACGTTTTACGAGAAAAGCTTTCTGCGTTACTTGTAAACGGACATGCATATGATACGTATACTGAGAAAAATTTCATTTGTTATAATAACTGTTTGAATATCGTTGGAATTACGAAAAACGAGGTAATCAGTATCTACACACTCTATGTCGTACAAGTATAGATAATCCATACATCAATTTTTAATAGCTAAATTTTTTCAAAGTTACATCATAACACTTCTGTCAGAATTGTGGAAATTATTTACACACGCGTTTACGGTTTGTTATTCAGAGAGCTACTCGATTCGGGTCTGGTACACATTTAGTTAAACTAATTGCAAACATGCAAATCAGGGGAGCAGAGAAGCTTCCATAAATCTGACGATTAAAGTGTCATTGACCGCGACCCTCGTCACGTAATTCATTGAATTCGTTGCTTTCAACAGACCTGCGACGCTTTTGAACCACGCAGTCGATGAATCGTAGATTGCGAATTAAAAAAATAAGTTTTGCATTTGAAAAATGCTGTGGACACGTACAATTATTCGTCACTATTCGTATCGAATTATTTACCAACATTTTTGATTTACCTGAAACTTGGCCATCGCTTTGCATTCTGTGAAAAAAGTTTCCTTGGTTATTTTGAAATTTTTTTTTTCGTCAAGCCGTTCGTGATATGTGAATTTTTGAAAATTTCAATACTTTTCTTCTCGAATGCTTTAATAATCTTGTGAAAAATTCATTAATTTAGATACTTTTCAATCTTTAAAGATGTGTGTTTTTGCATGCATTTTTTGAAAACGCAATGCAACAAAATATCAAACACTTTTTTACCAAAATTTGTTTTTCGATTTTAAGATTAAAATCTTTTTTTTCAAACTTGAGCGTATCGATAGATTTCTTTTTGCTCTATCAATTCTTAAAGCACGTGGGATCCTTTTCTCAATTTATTTAACATTTGAACTACTATCCCACACGCCTTTTTTCGTAAATTTTAGGGTACTCTACACACCGAAACGCGTCACTGCCACAAGAGTTGTTCAAAATCGCCTTGTCTAATTCCCGTGAACGAACTCAGGTCAATTTGAAAGCTCCGTCTAAAATTTCTCACCGCCACTGTAATTTACAACTAATCACTCCCCTGCCTTTATTAACCCTATTGAATATAATCGCATCTTTACCGGGTATACATATTATATACACCATAATTACCTCGAAAGTCTACAGTGCAAAAATAAAAATGTGCACGCATTTCCTCTGAAAAAAAAAATATTGTAATTCCATAACTGTTTAATTTTTAAATATAAAAATTGCGATACCAACTAATATTTTGAAACCGACGATTATCTACGAACGCATTAGATATCGCGTATAACCACGAACGTGGAAAAGGAGCAAGATGAAAAAAAAAAAAAAAAATAATCACACACACCCACGCACAATGAAAAAAAATTAAAAACCATGGCAATCGTGCGAGATTAAATTTGCAGCGTAATCATACCTCGGAATTTGAAAGGCGATCTCGTCGAGAGAATCGCTGGGTTGAAGCGGGGTCCGTTCGAAGAGATTACTGGGCCCACGATGCACTTTGTTGCAGCTCTGCATGGATCCAGCAGTTGGTTGAGGCTCGTCACCGCAATTTTGGCCACTTTGCCTTCCGCCCTGATTGCTGGGGCCTGCCCCGCGTCTTTGCCGTTTTTTGCGAGCCTCTTCGGCCTGCCGGCGAAGGTTGTGAAAGCGGAAGAAGAACATCGACATCTCTGTTTGTAAGAAGGGGACGATCACTTCCTTTCTATCACGTATCGCGGTGAGATTGAAGAACTTTTCCGGTACACGTATCGTCTTGTCTGTATTTTCCTCTCCTCTTTCTGCTTTTCTCTCGATCTTTCTATTCCTCTCTAATTTTATCACAAGATCGTTTCAAAGCGCAATTTTCTACCTATGATCAATATTTTCACGAGAATATATCTGCTATCTCTTTGTTAACGCTAATCATTGTACGAATTCGTACAATTTTATACTCTCTCGATCTCCGCCACGTTCGATATGCATTAAGATCGTGAGTAATTAGTCGTGCACGTTAGATGTTGTGAACAACTATTTAGAAGAAGAAAAAAAAAAACAGAAAAAACAAAAAACAATTCTCACAAGCATGAACAGAAAGAAGGAAAAGGCCTGACGAAGTGTTCAATGCGCACAAAAAATACCTGCATGCAATGCAAGGAAAAATGAGCAGGAGCGGCGAAGCGAGGGGAGGCATTTGGGTGCAAAAGAAACCGGTGCTTCTGTATGAATGCAGCCCGAGGTATGTGCAGGAGTAAAACAATAAGTTTTCTCCTCTAAAGCAGAAAACTAATTAGGTTAAAAGCTATAGTAAAATACGCATATGTTTTGCTAAATTAAATTCTTCACAAATATACTTTTTATGCATGTTGTTCTAAATTAGTAATTACGTAGAGCGTTGCACCGAATGAATGCATCGCGTTCAATTGCAGAATAACGTCCGGTTACCTTGACTAATAGAAAAATGTACGCAAAAGTATAAAATAGATTATTATAATATATATACCGAATGAAGCGATAGGAGTGTATATAAGTATTATTTTATGGCCACGGTTATGGGGTTTCAGATCGTAAAAGAAAAATCGCGATGATTGAAACTGATACGTTATTTCACGATTCCGATAACTGCACAAACATATTCCTTATTTTTACGGTCTCAAATTTCATAGTCTTTGATTTTTTCATTCTGAGATCTCGTTATTTGGTAAATAATCTTTTAAGATCTACTCAAAATAGGATTGACCCAGCCGATGCGTTTAAGAATAAGTTTTAGTAGTAGACCGAAAGTAAAAGCTTTCCCCGTTGTACAGACGACGAATTTCTCGACGAGAAACATTGCACGACAATGAGCATCGTTGCGGCTCGTACGTCAGATATATATTTGAGAATGAACAGCAGTTCGATCTGCAGAGAAAAGTTAGCCAATATGGAATGACGTTGGGCAAGAATTGTAACGAAGTTAAGTGCGTCCCTCGACTCGAAAAACTTCCCTCTTAATGGCACAGGCGAAAATACTATACATAGGTGATCTTCTTCCGAAACTAGATCAGGATTTGATCAAACTCATTGTCACACAAAGTTTTTTTCCCTATCCGTCAGCCGCTGTTTTTTCGAGTAACGAAAAACTTCGTGACCGGTAAAAATATCGGTTATAATATAAAAAAAAAAACAGTTGTGGAAAAAAAAGAAAGAGAGAGAGAGAGAGAGAAAAAATTTGACGCACAGATTGAATTATTCCGCGTATAAATCCGTTTCATGACTCAGTTGGCCAATTCAATATTGAGAGTGAATTGAAATTGATATTGTCAATCATGACTGACATGGCGGGTCCTGTTGTATATTAATAATGCATTCAATAATTCCGTTGTCAAAGCAGATAGAATCGATTTCGGCCTGTTCGCGATTAATCCCCTTGGGGGATTTACGGTAAAATTATAAACCCGCATTATAAAATTTGTAAACATTTGTAGATTTTTATACGATTGGAGATCCAGCTAGAAAAATCTATAGCAGAACGCCTGTAAGATTTGGGAAACTTGAGGAGTTTATAACTGAATTTTCAAGCCTGGTGGATACAACGTGGGTAGAAAAATGAAGAAATAAAATAATAAATACGTGAAAAGTTTTTCCTGCGTTGTTGAATTCGTAAAATGAGAAAACGTCCGTCACTGCAGTAGCTACAAGTCGACTTAGGTAGGCGTGTTTAAGCGAGGGTGAAGAGTAAAAAAAAAAAAAGAAAAAAAAAGGAAAAGAAGGGAAAAAAGTGGTTGGCAAATGGAAACGAGACGTAGTTGGTGAAGACTTTGAAAACACTAAATTCGGTGTGTTACAACGGCTTTCGGAATCGTGTTCGGAAATACCGCAGCTCAATTTTCTCGGTCCAATAATTTACTTCCAAAGTATTATAATCTACCGTCAATACCTAACCAGCCCTGAACTTTTGTCGCGGGCGAGTGATCCGGTGGAATTTTTCCGCGGTTATGAAAGTTCAAAGTAAGGTATATTTTTAGACGAATGGGGATGGATTCGTATATATAGATATTTCGTCGCACAGTAAGCGAGTTCGTAAAATACAGAGACCCGTCCGACTTATTCTACCGTCATAAAGTGGAAGTGGATAATCAATATCATATGAATGAATAAGAATTCTCGACCTCGTATGTAATATATTAAAGAGTCTTGGTGATCGGTCAATTAAGAAAACGTAATTTTAGTTAACGTTTCGACCCGGATATGGGCCCTCCTCAGAACGATTTATTTAAAAAACTTTTTGAGTTCAGTAAGTGTAATAAGATGTAGTCGAATTCACAATTGCAATTGGCGGAAACAATGTTCTTTTGAGTGACGGTAGACAATGTCAATCTTCCAGTTGTTTTTGTAGGAGTTAAAAGTTGGTAGTCATATATTTAAAAAAGATTAAAGAACTAAGTTTTTTCACAGTCAATATGTCATAGTGTTAAAAGGTTATTATAGAAAGTCAATTAGCAATGAAATTAATTCACAGGTGTCAATTAGGTGGAGGTAAGCTCTTTATAATTAAGTTCTACATGTCTAACGAATTATTGTTGGTTGAACCACTTGGGTCAACAGGTGGATAACGACCAGTCGTTACACTTACTGAACTCAAAAAGTTTTTTAAATAAATCGTTCTGAGGAGGGCCCATATCCGGGTCGAAACGTTAACTAAAATTACGTTTTCTTAATTGACCGATCACCAAGACTCTTTAATATATAATCAATATCATAGTTGTACTCAAGCAATAAAATCAACTAGGTTCCAATTCCGCAGGCAAGAGCTGCGGCCAAAGTCATTGCTGCTTCTACTCCTCCCGAATTACAACGTTCAGTCATTAAAGAAGGACGGTAAAGTTTCAGCAGTCGTTACGGTAACGCCGATCTCGTTCCTTTCCCGAGATGTTGCACAAGTCGGACGCTTTAACAACACCCCGACTCTACCGACACTGGCGAAGCTAATTTTCAACCAGACCCTTCCGCTTGTTATTATACTTTGTTATTTACCAATCTCAGCTATTAGAAGCCGTCTCTTGGGTGCTACGAGCAATCAGTTACCGACACACCCTGACGATATTGAGCTCGATGGTATTGAGCTCGGGTTAATTGGGAAGTAATTACTGCATCGGACCGGAGATTGATTGTCAACGGCCGTAGAGGGGAAAATTCACCGGTAACAAAGCGGCAACTCCGATCCAATACCTTACGTGTGTGTGTCTTGTTAGGAATTTGTCGCCTGCAAAGACGCGAGGCGAAGAGGACTTATTTGTTGGTCGCTTCTGACCGTTAAGCCAAAGTCGATGAAACAGCTCTGTCCTAATTTTCTCTATCGTTGTCAATGTTTCCGAGTTACGTTCAGTGTACAATGTTGTTGAATGTTCGATACCATGAAACACGATCTTCGCCTTATCGAATGTCAATTTGCTATTTCCTCATGGCTGCAGTGATACGTTACGTTTTAATATTAATGAACAGTGAATATGTGGCATCAGCTGTACTGCCAGTTTAATTTCTATCCATGGAGTATCGATTTTATTCGTTATATCTTGCACCTTTTGAAGTGGAACATAACCATAAAACAACCCATCCAAGGTACCATCAGATGCCCGGCAGGTGGACGGTAATTGGTAACAAAGGAATAACAAAACTGGAAGTTCCAACGGTGACCTGGAGGTCATTCTCTATGTGTAAATGAATGTATGAACCCCGTGTACCAAGACCGGAGAAGTTCACGGCTGTGAAAATCTGATGCTGTGTCGGATCAAAGAGGTCACCTTCCACCCTTCGTCTCCACTTCCGTAAAATCCACATCATTCCCGTGAAAATTCTTCCAACGAACTTATGTCGAAGACCGTTCTTCGCATTTGGGTCAAGTGTGACTTGTCGCATGACTGTGTAGACGCGAAAACTCACCATGAGCAGAAAGGAGTTGGCGGGTAGCTGGCTCCCCAATCCAACAGCCTTTTACTCGAGTACCGCTCGCATGCTCGTCGGTAATTGAATCCCTTTGGCTTTTGCCCAATTTCAATAAAATCCCGGCAAAATCTCCGCACAATCAGACTCGCAAGTTCTTCACATCAGAGAGAACCTACGCAACCATGCTCGTACCTTGTACGGTATTGATTAAATAAGACTTCCACTCCAACAGGTCCGTTCCAATGATTTGGTTGAGTTTTAGTTCCGCAGATCGTCTTGTAGAGCGCTTAAATTTATGGTACCTAATGATTTCATTGATGGGTAAAGAAATAATTCCGTAAATCGTAAGTCGTCGGTCCGTTTGAAGGAAATGACGGGAGTCGCGGAGGGACGATCTGGAGACTAAATCGTCTCCTGAGATCTCCTCCAGGGATGGTGGAAGGATTCTCTTTCGGTTGACTCTTACATGCCCAGTACAAATATATGGGAAATTTTATCACGACGCATTAAGGAGGGAAAAGGGACGGAATCCATTTGTTACATTGCTCTTTGAAATAGGGCTGAAACCGGCACTACTCGGCAAATATAGGCTTCCTAACCTACGTTGGTTTCCTCCCTGTTTGAAATACACCCCTACACATGTATATATACAACGGCATTTTGATAGATGTCAAGGAACTGGATACCTCGGGGTGTGAAACGGATGGATTGAATGTTGATATAGGTACTCTTCTGTACTCCACGTCCCATCCACCGTCGAAAAGTTGATGGATCCCGAACGTAAATCGTGATGTATTGGAAAAAGGGTATATGAGAAATGATTTTATTCCTCTTCCACGCTTTTCGTAAATTCATTAATTACTGAACAATCAACGTAACAATCGAAGTAAATATCACCCTAATTATGTTGGTCCGACGTTTCATTGATACTGAAAATTGTACCATCATTCTGCCACGTTTTTTAACTTGTATTTTAGACTTGTATTTTCCGACCTATAAGCCACCGTCGAAATCCATCCCTTGGATTGGAATCGTGAGTTGAAAAAAATCTTACAGAGTTAACTCGATTGACCAACTTAAAATTAGCATTGTCATACGACTTGGGGAGAAAACTAAATTTGTCAAGGATATAAGTGGATTCGAAAACAAAGAAAGTGAAACAAAATCAAGCATGGGGGAGAGAAGAGAAAGGCGAAAAGACCCTGGGATCGTCTCCTAACGAAGTTTCCACCTAATTAAATATCAACTGGTATAAAAATTCTCGGACGATTTTCGTCTGACCTCGCAGATTATCGTCGGATTTTCACAAGACGACCGTGGTTCTATTCACTGGAATCAAGACCCACTATCCATCGGGCTCATTGGCTTTCACAGATCACAAGTACGTACCGAGGTACATTCGTACCAACACGAGTGTCTGGGGACCGTATTTGGTGCAGTGGCTGGATGTCCTATTTAATTAAGGCTGCATAATACCACAGTACCACCAAGCCCCAATTGTCACCAGTCAGCCTGCTAGTTAATCGATGCCTTGTCCATGAACATAGACACCCTGAAACCAGAGCACGCGATGTCCGCTGATGACAAGGTCTGCCGCGGAAATTCAGGACATGAAATGAAGCCGGCACCGATCCTTTGAAACACTCCAACGACAATTGGTCTTCAGGAACAAATGTTGCACTTCATACAGGTATAAAATTTATGACCTGCGACTTTTTTCTCGCAATGTGTACTCTTGGTCTTGTCTTCGTCTTGAGTATCATTGTTCTTCAGGAACAAGTATTGCACTTCATGCAGGTGTTCATGACCTGCGACTTCTTTCTCGAAATCTGTATCTTTGTAGCTTTACCTGGTGTACTTTTTCACTTACAGCAAAATTTGACACGTCAGAAAGTGTAAACGCATGCTCGAACCAATTAAGTGATATGATTTCCCGACGACAGTTGAAGAGATGTGTTATCGCATGGAAAGATGTTTCATTGTCATACTTTCTAACGGTTGGAGACATTGGTCCCTTAATACGAGAAGACATCCGGAAACGTTCTGTCCCATTCGTGTTCCGCTGAGCCTCTGACAAGAAAAGTATTTCAGGTCGACCTCTCCGATTTTATTTCTTTCGCAATATGTTACAGTAGACTAAAAACTAAACGACACATATTATTTTTACCTGCAATTAAGCGCTTCAAGGGTGTGAAACAACCCTCCAAAGCAAGGCATGTCAAGGGACGATTTGGCATTTCCACCTACAAGAAGATAATATTTTTCAACCAATCTAACCGAAAAAGTTTTCTCCTAACGAGAAATGAAAACTGTAATTTTCTCAATTAAAAAAGAACAAAAGAATTCAAATAACCGTTTGACCTGCCTCACTTTGGTGGGCGTTTTTATCCGTTTAAAGTACTTAATGACAGTCAAAAAAAAAAAAAATACGTGTCGCTTACGTTTTACTCCAACGTAACATATTACAAAAGAAATGCAATCCGACAGATCGACCTGGGATACCTTCCTTGCGAGAGGCTCTAGCTGCTGTTCATCTCCTCTCACCTCTCCGACTTCCTGTTTTTACTATATTCGAGGGAGATGGAGTTTTATTGCGAGTTGACCGGAGTCAGTGGCCCTCCGGAGAGCCTCTGGGCAAGACAAATCGCGGGTTGGTAGTGCGAGCTTCGCTGTCAGTCGGACTGACGAACGATCGAGACTGTATGTACCCAGCTGTACCTGGGATCCTCTCGCCGTTGCTTGCTCCTCCGCTTTGCTCTCCTTTGCCTAGCTCGTTCGTGCAGCCTCTCAGACAGAGCGGTACATTCTTCACACCCTCGGCAAACGACTTTCATCATTCAGAGGGTTGGATAGCTGCAGACATGTACCGGCATTTATTATTGGTAACTTTGGAAACCGCACTCTGGATAGGCAAGGGTAAAACGGAAGTGACGGCGCTCGACTATCGACGTTCTGACGTCTGCTTAGTTTATTACAAGAATCTGGTGTTCTTATCACTCGATCTTTTTATTCTTAGTTTGAATTTCTTCTGTAATTTTTTTTTTTTTTTTTTGACACGTCAGTCGAACTCTAGACTTTTTTGATTTGCTTCTGATTTCAACTCCTGATAAGGCTCGATGAAACAAGTGGTTTTAACTGTGTTTCAATCGGTTACGTTCCATATGTGTCCAGATATTATTTAAAATCACGTTAAAAATTAGTGGTTTCAATTCTCGTCGTAAGTATTTGAAAAAATATATTTACTCTTGTGTATTATTGAATGTTGATTATTGTAATCAGACAGACTATTTCTACTGAGTTTGATTACTAGCAAATTTGTCAGAAATGAATTAAATTTCAAGTGGTTGGAATGAAAATGTCTATTTTTTTTTAAATTGTTTTCTTCTCCCCGTCTTTTCTAATAATTTATAACTCTTGATGTTATGTACCGCAGTAATTGGAACCGAATTTTGATATTTATCAAACGCACTGCAATCGTATTTTTCATATTACCTATTGAACAAATATTTAACATTGATAGTTTCTGAATTTTTTACTCAAAGATACTGTTCGTTACTTTTAACGAGGAAGAAATAATTTCCGGAAATTGATACGGATGAAAGTGTTTTTGTTCATGAAATCCATAAATCTGTTGTCAATTCGGATAACTTATTTTTGTTGAATGACAAAAATATCGAAAATAACCTCGAGTCAAGTGTAGTAAAGTTTTACCACTCATAATAGAAGAAAATCATTTCATTGAATGAAAGAATCACGTTTTAAGAAATATTTATCTCCTAACGCTCAGCGTCGCGGCTTCGCGGTGAAAATTTCTTAAACTTTCGAGGCCGTTTCTTCAGTCACGTAATCGTTTTCAAATAGTTTAAAAGTCCATGTGTCCCTGCTGTGTCTGTGTAAATGAAATTCAGAGGAAAAATCATGTATTCTAAAAGAATCCGCGGCAAAGTTTTTCAAACTTTTACCGTTTCCGGTTTCAAAGTAAAGCGTATTGAATTTATCCAAGGAGTACGCAAGAATAAAAATAAATTTTTACCCTCATTTTGCTTCAAAACTTCCAAGTTTCCTGAGGTCGAGATTATTTGTTTCCCTTCTATTTTACGATAAATTAAACGCGTTTTAAAACACTTCTCACAAATTTTCCAGCAAAATGTAAAAAAATAACTTTACAACCGATGTGGATAAAGGTTATCGTCAAAATATATACCTATATCAATACTCCAGACTTAATTATACCCACTAGGTATAGTAATATTTGAAGCTCAAATATATACGAGTAGAGTAAATATTCGCCGGACTAATTGTAAGAAAGAAGATGAAACGAATGAATACTTCGACAATCATGGTGTAAATTCAAGTATCATAATTGAAGAAGAAAAAAGGGAGAGGGTGAGAAAAAAAAAAAAAATGTCTCGCGAGCTACTCGACACGAAGCTCGAGCGAATTAGCGTGCTGTTGCGAAAATCTTGTCGCGCTTGGAGCGAGGCAGCTTTTATTCCAACCCCATAATTCGTGGTTTAAGCCGAATATTGTAGTCTCGCCGCGGGTGAGATCCTCCCTTATATATTTTTTTTGATAATGTCAAACGGGCGTCGATGTGTCGTATCATTATACATGCACAGGTAGATCGACGTGGCTTCTGCAACGTCAGCGACTCAGTCGACGGTGAATTTTATGTATATGTATAATATACATATGTACACGTAACTCATGCACCGAGCACTTTATATCGGAATATGCAAATATTGTCACCATTAGGGGTGGCCATGTATGTATTTATATATGTATGTATGTATGTACCAACCATCGAACCCGATTTTCACCCCAGGCTCGGGATTGATCTAATTTCTCCCTTCGCCGAGGCCTCGCGTCCTCAAGACTGCCTCTGGAATTTTGAACCTCCACTAGCAGAGAGTGACGCTAATCATCGCAGTCTTAACTTGCGGGGGGAAAGGCAAAACTGAATAACAACGGTGCTGCGGGTTGAAGAGACGTGTGACAGGGTGTTCAATCGGGTGGAATTACACTGTGGCGATTCAAGAGATACGCGGTGAAGCGATTGGACGCGGATAAGGGACGGGGTTGAAATTCCGAATTTGAAAAGCTCCGAATTTTTTGGTCGTGAAACTTAAAAGAAGGAAAACGAAACCCGACGCTCGCAATTCCGAAAGTGCGAAAATGAGAAAATCTAAAAATCCGAAACGTCGAAATTCCGAATGATCGAAGATTTTCAGTTCCGTGAATTTTTTACTTGGTGGAATTTCACCAGTTTGATCTTTTTTTGTTTTGAATTTTTTATATTTTTACGTTCGTAATTCTGGTTATTCGGATTTTCGGGTTTTCTAATTTTTTACACCCATTAGTTGAGTAAACTATGCTGTGTGAGTAGATTTTAACTTTCGGAATTTTGCTCCATTGAAACTTTATTTTTCGGAATTTCGCTCTATCGGAACTTGAATTTTCGGAATCTTGCATTTCGGCACTTTTAGCCGTCGGATTTCCGACGATTCGAAACTTTGTCGTTTCTCCAAAGTTTGATTTCTTTACCCCAAGTCTCGCCACGAAATAATTTGGATTCAGGAGCTTTCGGAGCTTCATCCTCACCCCACGATAACAATTATCGAAAGATTTCTTTCTGCTCTCTGATTCGTATTCAGTGCATGCTTTGTGTCTCCTTCTCTATTTACGTCTCCCTTCTTTTTCTTCTTTTTCTTATTATTGTTAGTATTTTCTACAGAGAGAATATTCAGGACTGTTTCACTCTTGACTAAAAGTGCCCGATTACTCTCACATGAATCAGAATTATGTATGTGGTGGCTCGCGCGGTCCGAAGAGAAAAAAATCAGATCTACCGATGCCCAGCCACGAGTTTATAAATTTTCGTCAACTTTATACCAGCGCTACTCTTCGGTCCGTTTCATTCGTCGTTGACAATCAAACGAAGAGTAACACGGGCGCGGTTATCACAACACGAGAATTCCCGGCTTTGCTTTGAGTTGATAATATGAGTGAGTAGAAAGAATATTTCACGGCTAAAACGCGCGCGATCAAAGGGACCGATGATGGTGTGTTTCAGAATTTTTACAACGCAATCAAGATAAATTTTTCATCATATAATAATTTTTTTCCTTCATCGTACGTTCGCTCGTTCCTCGTATTTTTCTGCAACACTCGGTTTTCGTCGAGTAAAAATCAGTCCCTTCCTTTAATTTCACCCTCGAAAGTTTCGCGGTGTCTTATTTTACAATTTTCATACCTCAATATCGGAATCTGATTAAAAAAAAAAACATGAGATTTTCATAGTTTTTCTCTTTCGAATTTTTGAAAATTTCTTTCAAATCATTGACACATATTAGCTTGCATCTTGTTCGAATTTCCTCAGCTTGGTTTCAATCGCATACAAGAAATGAACGTTGTTCAACTTGTGTTCACAATTGTTGTTTCGAATAACGTCCATTTCTTTCCCCCAGCTTCCAAGCTTTCGATTAATTCAGCTGATCGATCCTCAAACGTAGATCGCTTCGCTCGATCCGTTCGACGATGTTCGGCCACCGCGCGTTTTTATCTTCGGAATGGGGGGGGAGAAATCGTGAGAGACCCGGAGCTATGGGGGTTAATCTTTCCATCAGGCAGAATCGACTTTGGCACGAGGCCGGACGAAGAGCCGTTCGACCCCCATTGATATACCTGGAGAGAAGTGAGGGGGGGTAAAACCCCTCGTGGTTCTAACGGAAAAGGGTTTACCGCAGCGAGATATACGGAGGCAATTTGTGTCCATGATGCGGGGATACAAAGACCCTATTCTCCACGGTCCGCATGGAACACGATGGCGAACGAGCCAGCCTCTGGGAAAATGCCTTCGTTAAACTATCTTGCTCGACTGAAAAGATGCCGCGGAACATTTCGTTCGGCCCTTCTCGAGTCGTTGGTGAAAAGTGTGGAATTCCTCGTTGGAAGAGCTCCCTGAACGTCGCTTAGAGCTTTTCGGCTCTGAAGAAAAAAATCAACTAGCTGCAACTGCGCGGTTATGTGTTTTTGAGTTATACGGTGTGAGGTTGAAAAGTGTCGAAAGCACCGAAATCCGAATTCTTTTCTGGCGAAACTTGACGTAAAGAAATCAAACTTTGGAGAAACAACAAAATTTCGAATGAACCGAAACCCGACGTTCAAACTTTCGAAAGCAAAAAATGCCGAAAGGGCGTAAATCCGACGAGTCAAAGTTCCGAAAGTATGAAAATGAGGACACTCAAAAATCCGAAACATCGAAATTCCGAATGATCGAAGACTTTCGGCTACGGGAATTTCTGGCTTGGTGAAATTTCACCACTTTGATCTTTCTTTGTTTTCGATTTTCGAATCCTGGTAATTCTAATTTACAGTCTTTCTGATTTTATACGACGACACGTCGAGAAAATTACGCTGTACGAGTATATTTTAATTTTTGGAATTTTATTCTATCGAAACTTTGCTTTATCGTAACTTGAATTTTCGGAATCTTGCATTTCGGAACTTTGACCCATCGGGTTTTCAATCATTCGAAACTTTGTTGTTTCGTAAATGTTTTGTTTCTCAACTTCCAGTTCCGCCACCAAATCATTCGAAATTAGGCGTTTTCGGAACTTTTCAAATCTGGAACTCCAGCCCCGCCCCAAAATCGTACTTTATTTCATTTCGCCGATTTGTATCAGTGACGAGTCTTTCTCCGAGCTTTTTCGATACGATTAAACTTTCGTTCATACCAATTCGTCCCAAGCTTTTCTACAGATTGAAAAAGAGCTGCAGGGATTCTCTCCGGGTTGTGATTAGAACAGGTTTGCAGGACAAGGTCGAATCACATCGATCCTTGCTAGCGATAAGCCGTTGAAAAAAGGCGCCTGCTTCCTCCGACGGGGTTTAAATGCACTTTTCTTCCTCGACTTGGGGCTCGTTGAAAAAACGAGATCAAATATTCCGAACACCGTTAAAGCTTTGTACCTACTCTTCGCGATGCAAACACGTGACAGCTAATTTGACATGAAAATGTTAGGTAAGTGTACCGACGAGCTCGTAATGAGAGTTTTTACTTATTTAAACGGTGACCTGACTACACACTGTTTCAGAAGCAAATAACGTACCTAAACTCCTGAAATGTTATACAGCGTTTGACCCGAGACGCGATGCTTTTTCGAACGTACAGTTTTAATATTTCGACTCAAATTCTGGTATTAATTAATCTTTAACAAAAAAAGCGAAGAAATTTCATCGTTCAAAGTATCGCTTTGTGACTTGTATTTACAGATATTTTATTCATCATTGGTACGAAAAAAATTTACGAGGTACCGATTTTACGTGAAAATTGTTACTTCCTTTCATGGTTATAATTATACACAAGCAACTTCTTCGGAGGGTAATTCAATCTCGTTATAAAAACCCGACTGTGGACGAGCTCAGCTTCGGATATAATTCTCATTTCAATCTGTCGGTGGGCTGTAACCATGGAATCGATTTTAATCTAAGGGAGGAACTCCATTGTCCATCGTATCGGCTCAGGCTGGACATTCAACCGAGATTTATAACCTGGCTAAATTAACTTGCCAAGATCTAGAGAATAAGGCATTCAAACAAGGAATTTTACAAATCCAGTGTGAATATTTCAAGTAAAAGGCAATGGGAAGTTACTTGTTGTTAGAATATGAAATTTTCACTTCGACGAAATGAAATGTATCGAGTAGGTTTGATCGACGCGATAAAAATAACAACAACAAGAACAATAATGATAATTGATGAGATTCCCCGAGTACTGAAACGCGTTCAAACCATCCACAAGTTACAAGAGGCGATGAAAGAGCGAGTTGAGAAACTTTCAAGATGAATTATTTCGCTCAGCGTTGTTAAATTGATGTACTTGTCGGGGAGTTTTTAAACTTGCGTACATACTAAATAACACATTGAGTATATTTTTACGGTTATACTTCAAAGTTACTCATACCAATCTTATTTTCTCGTATCTGCAGGCTCCAGTGATCATTGTATAACAAGGAAACACTTGCTAATCCTAAACAAATTCCTGTTTACCGAGTATGGTATAAGTTGTATGTGCCATAATGCGTCCGTGCACTTTTCTTCTCTCGTACCAGTATTCAATTAAGTACTACCGATAAACTCGATCAATTTTATGTAAGTTTTAGGAAAGTTCTTTCGAAGATGTCATATACGAAACTAACCTGAAAGGATGAAAATTGATCGATTGAGGAATACGAATTGAAGAAGATTTTTTTTGGCAGTTCTATGAAACGGATGAATTTCAAGCAAAATTTGATCAGACGCACGAGGTATCTTTCCCTATTTCATTTTCCGCAAACAAATCTTGACCGGAAGTCCACATTTCCGAGCCACGATGCAATGTGCTTTCAACAAAGGGATTTTGGACTTTATTATCAGTGGTTAAAGCTGCATGGGAAATGAGCCGTGCAGAGATACGGCAGCTCGAGTAAAGCCGTAAGTCACGAGAGTGGGAGCGAAAGAGAGACGTAAAAAGGTCCCAAAGGTGTTCCGATACACTCGTTTTTTGATTGTCTTCAAGGTTTGATGGGTGTGGTAGTTGGACGAAGGTTATACGAGTACATAATTATATATTTTCGGTTGTCCATAAAGTTAAACATGGTTAACAGCGAAGGTAACTCAACTCCCCGCTCCGGGTAACAACGGGTGGTTTTCATTTAATTGGTTAATTAAACTTGGGTTAACTCCGAGGGGAAAAGGACGTTGCATAATTCAAGGTAGAATAAAGCGCAAAGCATGAAGTCATAAAGCGTAAAATTATATCTCAAGAGTTTGGAACAGTTTTAACTCGGAATACTTCCTACATAGGATATTGTACTTACGCGTGGTTGTTCGCCTTTTATGTTGTAGACAATACCGTCAGTTTTGAAAGGAGGTTGCACGCACGTTGGTACGTATAACGGGAAATGGGAAATGGGAAAGAATTTCAAGGCGTGACATATGTATAAGCTACGCGAGTGCGCGAGTGATTTATTCAGAGGGGGTCGTAAAACTCGATTGCGGGTCGCGAGTCCTTTCGGAACGATTTTGTTAACCACCCGGATCTGGTTAAGCTCGGCAATTGAACTCGTTGCGAAAATGTTTCCATCGTTTGCATTTATCTCACCCTTATACATATACACGAAATCGGAATGAGTTATGCCTCAGGGTTAAGTGTCCTCCCTCAACGAGGAAGCAAACACTCGGTGATATCAGGGGTTTGAATAACGCGGGTACAGAAAAGGAAATGGTGAAAATATGGCGGAGCGAGTGTCTCGGCTTAGCTGTGTTTATCCTGTGAAAGGACTCCTTAGATGTGACCCGAGGAGACGAGTAAAAGATGAAGAAGAACGTCGAAATTGTACGAACACTTTCCTCGCTGTTCGAACCTATGCTCAACTAGATGTCAATGCGTATGAACAAGTGGAATAAATTGATTCGGAGTCATTGTTACATACTTCACAAGAATTAGGCTAGTACTGCAGATGCAGCTCCGGAAGCAATGAACGATGTACTAAATTTCTCACCAAATTTAAATGCATCATAGTCCCCGAGACGTAAATGATTGATAAGAACCATCGATCAATTAACCTTTCATCACAAAAGGCAACCAAATGTTGAGCTTGTGATATAACGTTTTATAATCGATCTGGACGATGGTCTTCCGCTACTCAATGTGACTTGACAAAACTGTCATAAAATGTGAACTCTACCTTACATAAACATGTGAATCCATTCGTCGAACAAACTCTTCCAGTCGTACGGTTTGCAGCATTAATACCGGATGAAATTTCACCTCCACCACATGCCAAGCTATCATGCCTAGCCACCGTCTGAGTGGCTGATATGAGTATACATTTGGCACCGAGTGGATGGATGAGGGATTTTCGACCGCGGCATTAACGTTGCTTACCCTTCGCTGATGTGCTCCATTATCTGCAGCGACAACATTGCTAAATCCCTAACGAAGCTGTTAGGTTTCGTTCCGAGCACGAATAGTCTCCGCGAGTCTGTCTAACAATGGTGACTTGATCATCATTGGACGTATTCGACAAACCGTTCGAAAACCGTAATAATCGCGTACAATACTCCATGCATGCAATGTCGATAATAGTACTCGCAGTCTTCTGAAGAAGTTGCAGGACGTTACACGAGGATTGGACTGATGCAAGTCAAGACCCAAGCCTAGTCAGACCAAAACTGTGCCTTTTCCTCGGCATTGATCACTACTGACAAGGTCGCACGTCGAATAAGGATCTGATGGTAGAACGATGATCACTAGCTATCAAAGTCCGCGCGCCAGATTGAACTAAATGAGAACTCTCATATCGCTCCGAGTGAGTAGCTTTGTTTCCAAAAATTGTCGTTTTTTTTCGGATGTCTGTTGATTTACCACCCCGCAGTTGTTCTTGATCCGATGGCGGAACAAGTCGGAGAAAAAGGTCTGAAAATGTCTCAATCCCCGGAGAGTATCCGCAATAAAAGTGGAGGCTTGCATGTGTCTGCAGACGCGGAATCACCGCGGAGGTTAAGAGCGGTTCGGGGGTTGGTTTCAAGTGGTTTTCTCGCGAGTAAGGCACTCGGCCCAAGCTTTGTTCCAAGAGGGTTACATAAGAGAGAGGCTGCGGTCCTTCCTGACGTGGCGTTTTCGTACGTAACGGTACTGTAACAGGGTTAGGTATGCACACAATGCGGAGCAGCTTCTTCTCGATCACGGATTCCCTCTCCCCCCCCCCCCCCCCCCCTGCATTTCCCCACGAGTGATTGATTATGCCTGCTTTCCGCACTCTCTTCTCCGCCCCATTCACCGAGACTTTCACGCTACGAAGAGTGTTTTGTCCCGCCCGTGCAACGCTCCTCTGCTCATTGTCAGCTTCATCCCGCTTCAACCGGCGAATCAAAGCACGGTCGGGAATGTCGAAAAGTCTATTTCCTATTATTTAAGAGGAACCTGATTTTCCATCTCGGTTTAAATCACTCGTAATGTTTTTACGCTCAAGGATGCTATGACCGAAAGATATTGCACGTCGCTGCTGATGACGAAGGGCAATTGAACGAGTGAGTTTCCTAAGCTGAAAGTGTAAGAAGTTCTTTCAAAGAGAGAATTTCTCATCATTGGGACCCGGATTAATAAGTAAATTCATATTTTTTATTTAAATCATTTTCATTCGTTGTCTGGTTTTCTACATAAAGTATGATGTTTGGAGCCATAAAATGCAGTTTCTATTTTCCAATTTTTTAGTTTTTCAATACATGTTTATCCGAGCCCTACTCGTCATCAGTCTCTTTTACTTTGCATGGACAGGCCAATGGTTCAGCGTTATAAACGATATGTGAAACATCGTTAGATTTGTCAATAATTTAAACGTGAACGAAAACCTTGCGGGGTACGGATAAAAATTTAATCAGGAATATCGAGGACGCGACAGTTTCACGTAATCGTACAGTTAATTTACCCGATTAGGCGTTAACGTCTTCACTTTGATACTTGGAAATCAATCGTTACATTCAATTGCTCAGTGGAATAAAATAACTGATCCAAGTTATACGACCGAATTGGAGATATTCGAACGAGACGTGCAACATGCTTTAAAAACGGGTGCATGCGATATGCGAGCGAAGAAGAGAAACAAGAGAAATAAAAAGAAAAAGAAGAAGAAGATATTTAAAAATGTTATAATTAACACCAACTTACACTGGAAACACATTTCGTGCAACATGTAGATAGGTAGGTATTATATGAAGTCTGTTTCTTTCTGAACTCTGGACATTAAATACCTGCTTATAGATGTGTATGGATAATTTGTTCACTTTGTAAAACTTGCAGTAGACGTATTAGAGATGTTATGAGATAAAGTATCTTGTGTTTTTATTTATTTTTTTTGTTTTGGTTCTTTTTTTGTCCGTTTAGAAAAATAATTACTTAATCGATTTAGCAATTCGCAACAATCACTCGTACAATATAGCGTTTAGATTTAAAAGCAGAGAGCAGCCTTGTTTTTGTGGGTTTAATTCAATGTAATTTGTACGTGTCGTAACGACGGATCGGTCGAAATTTTTTTATAACATTTATATATCTTCGTGTATTATAGTATATACATAGATCACTCTGAAGATAGTGTTAGTCGTAGGTTTAACTAGTTTTACAAAGTTTATAAAATACCTTAGTTTCACCTATTACAGGTTTAATTGACTAATTACATTCAGTTTGAATAATTTGATAAAATGGCCCCTTCGAAGTTTTTAACAAACTATCGTTAAAATATTGGTCGTTAAATATGTCGATTATAAAAAGGCTCAACAGTGAATTAGATTTACATTCTTGCTATAATTGTTCTCCCGGTAATTTCACACCTTTTCTTTTCCACTTGCCTAGTTTATATCAAATTTATCATTTCCTCGCCATTTCGTTTGAAATCAATTAACTTTACACAGTCGTTTTACGATTATACGGATGTTGATTTAATTATGCCTCTGCAATCGGTCGGTTGAAATTATATTATTATCTAAAAATTATCATTATCCTTCTCATTATTATTACCAACATTTTTATTATTCAAATTAAAATTTAACAAGGAATTTTTCACCTAAGAAATTTCTCAAAGTTTCCGCAGTACGATTCTACCTATCTTAATGACAGTGGCAGATGTGGACGATGTGTTAAACCCAAAAAATAATTGACATTCACGTCCGAAGCAGGATCATCGAGTCAAATTTCAAGGATCAAGGTTCCGGTACCGCTGCTGCACAAGTCGGCACATTTCCCGGGTTCGTGACCTGGCGAAGAATAAGGTAAGATCTTAAGAGGCCCTTGGCGAAAGACGAGAAAACAAGAGACGAGAACATCGCGAGAGAAGGAAGATTTCGCTTCTCTTCCTTTCGAGACGGAACGACGCTGTAATTTTCAGGACTTTTATTAGACCGACACCACGGGTCGTTTGAACTCGGGCTGACTCGAAAGTTCTGGCGCTTTTGGTTTGTTTGTGCAAAAGTGTTCCCTGAGGTTTAAATATTCAGAGTTTTTATTTTTTTTTATTTTTTTTCTCATTCGTAATCGGATAACGTGATATTCGGATTTGTGCGTCGAGTTTTCAAAAATTAAATGGTTTTTTCAAGAAAATTCTTTTCCTGCCGGAGAGTTAATAAGTATTTGGATGGAAAATCAATCGAGGAGGGTGAAAAATATCGGAAGACTCGCATCGGTCGGTGGAAAGATGAAAAAAAAAAAAAAGAAATCACAATTAATTATGTACACGACATCGATCTGTTTCTTCCGTGTCCAAAAATTATTTTGCCATGTATTGCGAGCGTTATAAATTTTCATTGAAAAAAATCTCGTTCACTCCTCGAGAACGGAAAAGGTGTGCACGCACTTTATGGCGTATACATCGGCGGTGTAAGGAAATTTCATCAGAAATTCTGATGCGATCCTTAATTTGTTTTTTTTTTTTTTTTTTTTTTTTTTGAGAAAAGAAAACTGACAAAAACCGTGGCCGCGTACGTATTTTTTCTTGATTTATTGAAGGCAAGTCATTATACTGTCTCAAATGTGAGTCTTTGTTCTTTAATTCCTTTGTTTTATTCTCTTCTTTCCATTTCTAGCCTAACGACGCTTTGTAGTATGAAAAGTAACAGAGTACGTCCGTATGACACAAGTAAAAAGAAATAAAGAAAAGTGAAGGATCAAGCAAGTTCAAAAACAAGATTCGAGTTTCTCATCGACGAGGCTAGGAAACTTTCATCTACATGTTCAATATATTTTCGTAGAATCATGACGTCGTGTCGTTATGAATGAAAAAAAAAAAAAAAAAATCAATCAGAAATAAACAAAGTAGAATTAATAATAGAACATCAAAAAAAGTAAGGCTTTAATAAGCATCGTTGGCTTATTTGCATATTACGTACAGGCAAAGTGGCTTCCACGTTCGAAAAACAAATATTTCTCAATTTATTTCGCGTTCATAATGTCAGCGTGTATAAAATGACTTTGCAATTTTTCTTCTACGTCTAAAAAAAACGAAAATAATTCTAAATCTCACAAGCAATTTTTTGCAATTTCATTGATTATTTTATTATGTATAGTATGCAGTCTTAATTGGTTGAGTGTTTGTAGATTGTTGAAAAAAAAATATATATATATATATTTGTATATATACATATAGAAGTGTGAACTATTTTTATTTAAGAAAAAATTTATTCATCCTATTTATACGCGTGTAAAATTTTTTCGCGCAAAGAAGCAATTTTTCCTCGTTACCTTTTTGATTCGGCAAATTTGACGGGATATTTATGCGAGTCCCGAATACGTATAAATGCTAATTGTTTTTTCATCGTCTCAATTCAATTACTTCTCGAGATTCAATCTCGTTCATGGACCAAGGATTTCTCGTTCAACACTCCGGCCGAACTCCTCCGTTTTCCTCCTTCACCCTTTCCTCTTTCTCCTCATCGCCAGCCATCAACTTTCAAGACTGATTTCCCGTGGGCCACAGTTCGATTTATAGGTCTCGAATCATTCGGAAATTTCGCGTAAATCTTGTTGTTTTTTTTTTTTTTTCTTTTCTTTATTACAAAATCGAACAAATTCGATTCATCATATGCCGTATCCTGTGAATTTATCCTATCTGTTGACTTGTTACAATCAGCCACACATCACTGTGAGACGTAGGAAAATAATGCAGCAAGAAGAAGACAAAAAGAAAACGACATTGAAAATGATATGCGAAAAATTGATTACCTTGCGGAAAAATGCATCTAGAACAAAGAATATATGCAGATCGTAATAATTTGGTTGCTTATTTGTTCAATAGTTTGATTGTTACTTTGTTTGTTTGTTTGTTTTTTGTTTTTTCTTTTTTTTTCTAACAACAAATTGAAATATCCCGATTTAGAAACATTTGGATAAATGTTTGTTTTTTTTAGCGAGCTTCTGTTTCATCACCGATTTACAAGTTCTATCGAGAATTTTTCCATACAAATTTCCGACTTTTCACGTAATTTCACGTGCCGAAATCGACTGATATTTGACAGATTTTCACGTAATCCCAATGACTTTACACAAAATAGGTCAAATATATGATGGTTCATTTTTTCGATACCTGCCGACTATTCTGCCTCATTTCATTCTGCGCTTATGTCTCCGTAAAAAAAAAAGTTAAAGACAAAGTGACAAAGCATCGTCAGCCTATTTCACGTATCGAGCAACAGCCGACGGATGCGCAATATGCGTTTGGGTTGATGGCTTAAAACGTACATCGAGGGTAGGATTTGGAGGATATTTCGTCGGAACCCCCTTTTCGACGTTTCGTATTTTTGCCCTTTGAGTTTTCAACTCCAGAAAGCTGTAGGCATTTAATCTACCGTTGATGCACTCTTGTACAGGATTTTAAAACATGTGAGCTTCGAAATGAAAGTCGCGCGCAACGACGAGAAGAATTATTTCTGTATTTTTTTTCCTCATCGTAAGAAGCAATTTCGCTTTTGTTCTTTTTCTTTTTTTTTTTTCTCTTTTCACGAAGTAACAAATCGTTTTAATCGAATTCAAGTGAATTTTACCGGTCTTATGAAATTATTTCATACACTCGCGGTGCTAAAGAATTAACGGGCGTTATGAATGCCGCGTTTTTATTCGGCGAATTTACATTAAAATTGTCAGAAAGAAAAGAAAGAAGACTGAGAAATTAAACAAAAATTATTTACTGCCCTTTATGGTTGTTGTTTTTTTTTTTTTTTTTTCCACACAGTAAAAGTGAAACTAAATTGGAACAAGTGTAATATACCGTATTTGTTTCTTAGCAAGTTTTTCGACGTTTCTTTCATCGCCAACATTGCTTTGCCGCGATGAAAATGAACCCGTGTGGAAAAAAAGGCGAACGCGACAGGAAAATGGCGATAAAGATAAACGCGCGATATGAAAGATGAGTGTTCCTTTTAGTGGAATTGTCCGTTCGCGAATCTGCGGAGATTCTGAAAACCCATTTAATCGATCGTTAATCGTGATTTATCGTGACGAGTCACGAAACGGTCATCGCTATCTAATTTTATGACCGATTCGTTTCCGAAATTTGATCGGTGATAAATTTCGTGCGCGATAATTTCCGATATATTTCATGACTGCGTAATCAATCCTTTCCTCTGATAAATTTCACGTGATAATTATTAAAACCGCACATAAAATAAAACCAATAAAAAAAAAAAAAAAAAAAGTTCACACGTATTTCGACAGTATTCTTTAGCAATATAATTTTCATAACAAATTAGAACGAGCACGGAATTTCGCAAATGCTATTCCGCACCAGAAAATTACACCTTTTTGTCCATGTAATATTTACTCCGCTTGTTTATACGTCGTGGAAAAATTTCACATTCTCGACCTAATAAGGAAGTGAAAGAAACGTGATGAAAAAAGATGGAAAAATCCGGGCTGCATTACGGCAAGAAGGTAATTCAAGTGATGCAAGCTAAGAATGAAGTTCCTCAAGTGCGGCTAGCCGACGACAAATTGGTCCTCAAACTAGCCTCAATTCCTGTTTTCACTTGACTTTTTCGCAAAAAATTTTTCACTCTGCAGCAGATTGAGGAACGAATCCTTATCTTCGGAAGATGAATAATTCTGTTCCGAAGGATTATTATTTGTATTATTATCATCGTTGTTGTTATTATTGTTATTATTATTATTATTGCACGAGGGCTTTCTATTCATCTTGCAGCGTTGATCGGATTAGGATTGGGTTATTCCCGAGTTCAATTGATGTAAATTGACTACCGTAAAAAGGATCACCGCTACGTCAAATACCAAATGGTGCCGGAAATACGGGAGTGAATTTTAATTCGCTCGAGACTTCTTTTTCGCCTCAGCAGCCAAAACCACCGGATCAATTCTCTCCTCAACCTTGTGAATTTTTAAACTATGGACGGAATCGAGAGAGTTCAAAGCGTGATCAATTACACATATTATCGTCAATCGATCATTCAATCATTTAAAATTCGTTCGTGATAACGATTGGAAATACCCGTAACGTAAATCAATCTGAAATTTTTTTTTTTTAATTTCACAAAGCAATTCTCACCATTGTACAATAAATAAAGTTTCCCCATCCCTCTGCCGTCAAAAAAAAAAAAAAAATGATGGAAGTACAGAGGTTTTTATGTAGAAAATCTAATTTTCAAAGTTTTTTACTTTCCTGAAATGAAACGATAATAATTTCAATTAATAATATATGTACATGTAATCGATATACCCGATAGTATAGATTATTCAAAGTTTTAGATACAGTGAGAAAAATTTCATTTGTTACAGTAACTAGAAAAATTCCGTAAAACAGGTATCGTTAAGAGAAACTGTTTGAATATTGTTGGGATTACAAAAAAACGAGGTACGCCTAACCATTTTGCGCTATCGTCGATCCCTTTTTGGTTATTGCAACCCAAAATCAGTTTGTGAGGTTTACTCTACTTTTTTAGTCAAACAAGGCTTTAACGTCAATTTATTCTTGCATAAGCGTTAAATTTTCGCAACGGTTGCAAGAAAATACAGCAGCAGTGACCGTAATGAGAAAGAATAGTAACGGATGCTAGAATTCCCGGCAACAGCTGTGAAACTAATTTTCATTTTCTACCTAGAACTATATTTTTGGATTGTGGTAAAAAATGAAAATAGTCAAGGACTGAGCTGAACTCAGTTTGTCGGAATTAGAAAATAAAATGAAATTCCAATCAGTTTTTTTTTTTTTTTTCTTTGGTACACCACATTATACGTGTCTACGCGTAATTAGGGGAGTATAAACGGGTGTAAAATATTGCGATAATGAAGCCATTCCCGAAGACGATCGGGTCGATTTAGCTCCGGATTAGCCGGATCGGTTTTCCAAGATTCTCGACTATCGAAGAAGTTCGTCCCGCGTTTGTCGCGGCAGCGCGGCTTCTCGTACCGAATACCCGCCAATTTGAAGTATCAAATTACAAACTGCCTCGTGTTGGCAATTCGAAGACGGCAATTTAACCCTGCGAGAGAACTTAAGTCACGAGGATGATCAACTTTTTCATGATAACGTTGATTAATTTGAAAACAGACTTTCAGACTTTATGAATCTTGGTCCAAAATATGTGGATGCGTGTTGGAAGTGAATGTTTTTGAAAGCCCAAAAAAAAGATGCAGGTAGGCAAAAATGAATCATTTTTTCTTAAACAATTACCGGATAGTCGAACTAAGTATATTGATTAATTATGTTAAAATTGTTCAGATTCTTTACACAAGCTACGAAGATCTCTTTGAAAATAGGCAAACAAAAATTGAGCACTATTATAGATTCGTAAAGAGAAACTACTTAGACGTTCATCACTTGTTACACATTATTCAAATCGCTTGGAAATTGTTGTGAATCAATCAAATTGCTCGACTTCGCTGTACGATTATTAATTTCATTCGAAAGACTATTTTCTACAAACTCACTGCGACAGATTTTTCATTTTCAGTTTTTCCGTAGTTAATTCAATTGCAATTCATTGATCATAGTCAACACATCGTTGCAGCCTCATTGAGTTGTATATACAACGATGTGAAAGTTTCAGAAGAGAAAAAAAAATCTTTCAAGAGATATAAAAAATGCACAAAAAACCAATTTGATAGGTATTTTTCAACAAACCTTTTATAAAGATTTTAATGCAAGACAGTTTAGTTCGTGATATTTAATGATTTCGTACTTCTATTTATGAAATCGACCACATATTATCAATAATAATAGTTTTAAAAAATAACGTTACAATGATAAAGTATTAAAAATCTTTGCGGAACTTGATTTCTGATACATAATTCACCTTACAACACGGTGAAAGAATATTCAAGGATAAATTCTAAGGCACCACACGAAGTCTATTCAATTATTAATACTTCCTGCATTTCCGAGCAAAGAAGCTTACCGAGGATAACATCCTTAATCCAAGGCTTGCAGTTGAATTAGCAAAAGCTGCGGTAAGCACGCCGTTTCCTATTTCTGCAGTGTTCACTTTATACCTAATTCAGACATCCATATTATATTTATGATACCTGCCTTGTATGTGTTGAGAATTTCGATGCGAAACAAAGAAAAAACGAAAAAAAAAAAACAAAATACATATTTGCACAAAACGTAACTCTGAAAGTGTGGAAATCAAAGTGTTTACTTTTCCGTCATTTGCATCGTTTTGTATTTTCAATTTCACGATTTAGCAAATTCAAAAATTTTGATTTTGAAGTATAGAATTAAATGACAGGTATCTAATAAGTAGGCGAATGAATGATAAACGACTAAATTTCTTTCGAAATGGATTAAAGATTCAGGTTACGCGGAAGAAACTTTCTGCATATAAATTGTATGAAAGACTCACGATGAGAAACATTCGTCGCCGGTTCTTGCGAATATGGAATATTGAACGAATATCCTCTCAAAATTACTGACCATGGAAAAAACTTCTACAAATAAGTCCCCACGACTGAGTTTTACACACCGAAAAGTTTTGGCCCAAAAATGGGGTGAATTTTTTAAAGCACTTTATATACACTCACGATCGTTGAGTAGCTTCGTTCTTTCAAACTTGCTTTTAGCATGAGAAAAAGTTTGTTTCTATTCGAAATTCAGTTGGAAACGCGAAGCCAAACTCTCGTAATCTATTCCATCGCATAAAATTTTACCGATCGATTGTGTTATATTTAAATCGATGGCAAATTCGTAGAACAAGTTGATTTCTTTGGACATTAAAGTTTTCTGAAAGCTGATCGGAAATTAGAATATTTTTCGAAATTCCGTTTCGACCCTACGCAAATTATAAAAATATGTTTATACGAAAATAGAAAAAGAATACAAACCCGTTTATATGTTTAACATTGTCGTATTCAAGCGTTTATTTCTCGTATAAGACAATCTTCACTTTAATTATTAATTCATAACGAATGCAACACTTGCAGAGAAGAGAGTAGTAAAGACTCAGAGCGAAACGGGACGATGGACTTTTCTTATTTGCCACGAAGAGAAAATTCAGTCCACTGATATTCCGCATTGACTCTGAGGAAATATGAATAATTATACAGCCTTGATGGTGTTTCAATTATCTTGCAAGGAAAAAGCAAACGTACTACATACTTTCCTTTAATTTAAAAAAGATTATAAATGAATAAATAGATGAAAGTTAACTCGTTACGATCGTTCATCCAACACTCAGAGAAATTTTTAGTTCCGGTTACCGCTCAGTCCTTAACTAATTTCATTTTTTACCACAATCGAAAAATATAGTTCCAGGTGGAAAATGAAAATTAGTTTTCTACCTGTTACCGGAAAGTCTAGTATCCGTGACTATTCTTTCTCACTACGATCACCGTTGCTATATTTTCTTGCAACTGTTGCAAAAATTTAATGCTCGTGCAAGAATAAATTGACGTTAAAGCCTTGTTTAACTAAAAAAGTAGAGCAATCCTCAGAAACTGATTTTGCGTTGCAATTACCAAACAAGGATCGACGATAGCGCAAAATGGTTAGGCGTGCCGCGTTGTTCGTAATTCTAACAATATTCAAAACAGTTTTTTTAACGATACCTGTTTTACGAAATTTTTCTAGTTACCGTAACAAATGAAATTTGTCTCAGTGAAGAGAATTTTTTGAGTTGAATAAATGCGTGAAAATTACTGCTCGAAACAACAGGCAAATATTTTCGAGGTTTGTTGGAAACCAGGAATATATTCGCGGTTAAAAAGTGATATTGTGATAGAGGAAATACGAATATGCGGTATCAGAAAAAGAGCCATAAATGGCCGGAAACGATGTCGTAAATCCGTTCGGTAGAGAGGACGGAAAACCGAGGCCAGAAAATATATATTTGATGGAAAGTATTCGAATACGGTCCGTCAACGGATCACAAGGAGGCCTAAGAATTCATATTTATTGAAGTGTGCATAAAAAAATTTGAATTCGCAATGTCTGTTTATCATTTTTTATTCTTATACATTTGGGAGCAAAAGGCATCGAATTAAAATTAACTAGTTCTCATCATAATCAATAAAATTATTGCTGCAAACTTTTTTTTGTAACTTCAAAACGGTTAAAAACGGAAACACAAACTTAGTATTCGCACAGTTTTTAGTATAATTTATTACCTACATTATCCTTTTATCCGAAAGGGTAATAACGATAAAAAAATGTTTGCTATAGTAAAGTTATTGGATTTTTACTGCTGGAGTTAAAAAGTGGAGAAAGCACCGTTTTGCAAAGATCGTATAATTTTTGTTCAAGAATTAATCTCTGTCGGATTGGCGCAGACATTTTTTCAACGAATTACATAAGCAATATACGGATCAAAAGTAAGGAAAGGAACAATAATAATAACAATAATAATATTAATTGGTACGTCAATGTAATACTCGTCGAATCTTGAAAATTTCATCGACTGTTTATAGTCAGCGGAAGGAATTAAAATTATCTTCAAAAAAATCAAAACTATTAAAATTATCGCGTATCGGAGCTTTTACCTCTGAAAAAGAAAAAAGATGATGTGCAATTTGGTTTAGAATTGCGCGGAGATTTTGCTCTGCCCTCCCCTTATAGGAGTGAAAAGAAAAAAAAAAAAATGTCAAGCCATTAGCGAGGTATTTTATGAATAATGGAAATAGCGTGACGTCAAGCGACTCAAGTTGAAATTTTAATAACAGCTTATTAGATGAAAAGTTATTCTATTTCCGGTTCCTGAAATCTGCGAAGTGGACAAAAATCGGCAAGAAATTTTCGAGACATTTTGACAAACTAAGCTGATTCAGAGATAACCAGACACGGTTTTTTCTTTTTTACTTTTTTCCTCTTCGTATTTTCTAAAATTATACAAATTAATAATCGCATGGCGCCCAGCTTTCTGCACAGAGTGGCATTTTCGCTATTTCACACCTATTGTTGCCGGTTAATCAGTATTTTCGCTGCGTCCTTTGACGTTATAACGGTTTGATCAGCAACCAATTTCCTGTCTGTCACCTACGGGGATGTTTCCGCTTTTGGAACTGAGAACGCGTCGCGAAACTGTGATATTTTTTCGAAAATATGAAATTTATACCGTTAAAAAATTACTCATAATTTGTAATCAGCCATTTCTTTGTTAGTATTTACGTTTCACCGAAATAATTTCCGATATTTAACCTGCATTCGATGTTTTTTGGCAATAAATTATATTGCGGGGGTTAGTCGGTTGTATTAATAAAATAAAAATTTGAAAAATTGAGAGGCATCAAAATGCGATAAAAATTAATCAGGTGCCTTGTACGATTATTTCTTCTATTAATTACTTATTGTTCTTCTACATCTCGGCTCAAAAACCGAATGAACCTTGCTCGATTTCATTTTACCGTAAAATGATTGAAAATTTTCGCAAGGACGTGACCGTGAATTACGCATGAGCGAAAATTGAATTCTGAAACGTTGAAAAAGAGTGCGAAAAGTATCGAATAAAGAGGAAACCGTTCCAAATCACATACTGGACGTGAAGGTATCATCGGAACGAAAAACAGATTGCATTGGACGGAGTTCGATTCAATTTCCTCCCTGTAACCACTTTTATTGAGAAGGGATGGCGATGGAGAGAAAATAAAAAATCGAATAAAAAACAATGGAAAGTTTCATTTCTTCCAAATTTAATTGCGTCTAAGATTTTCCACCATGCAACTTTTAACTTGGCACCAACCAGTCCGGATTTATTGACACTGAACTAAATCGGAGAAGTTAATCATGGATTTAACGTACGCCTGATTTCAATATTACAAACGTTTCAAAAGATTTCAGGGAATTCAAAAGATTACAGATATTGCGGGGATTTCGAAAGATTAAAAAAAATTACAGATGATTTCAAGAGATTTCAGACGATATCAAAAGGTTGATAGAGACTTCAGATGATTTCAAACATATATCGAAGATTTCAAAGACTTCAAAATATTTCAAGTAATTACAAATAATTTCGTAGGATTTCAGGAGATTTCTAAGAGTCTTAAATGATTGCAAGTGATTTCTAATGATTTTACGGGATTTCACAAGATTTCAAAAGATTGTAAATGATTTCAAGAGATTTTAAACGATTTCAAAAGATTCCAGAGGATTTCAGTGAATTTTACGAGATTCCAGAAAGTTTCAGATGATTTCAAGAGATTTCAAAGATTTCGAGAGACTTCGCAAGATTCACGGAAAGGTATTACGCCAGATTTCAGGAACGATTAACCCTTCGACCCAATCCCACTTCGCAAATTCGAATATCTCTACCTTAAGCGAAAACGTGTTCGACAAAGGGCTGAAATTAGTAAGGACGGTCAAAGGCTTTGCACTGTTCAGGCAGCGAGCGTGTATCAATGTGTCATACGCATTTATCACCCGATTACATGCAATTATCCCCCCCGTCCTTTGATTCGATTCAGGGAAATTATACGGTGAGCATTTCGTGCAAAATTGGAATAACTTTCGATCCTAGTTTAATCTCCGATTTGATCCACGGTCGTCTATTTAAAAACACATTATTCGCCGAATTCTGTAAAAGGGGCTCGAATTTCCCTTAGCTTTTTACTTCTTTTATTAAAATCAAATACTGTTATAATAATAATAATGTAGAACATCTTCCGTTGATTAAATGTGCCACTTTTGACCCGCGGTCAAAATTGGTGTCAATATTTTTTCTTCCCCCCATTTGTCCAATGAATTTTCACGAATATTATTTAACAAACACAGATTTCATGATTCACGTTTTCTAATTATTACACAGTCACTTTACCTAGTTCAGAATTATACGTACGAGCTTATCGAATATTTATGAAAGAGCGAATCAAACGGAGTGGCATTTTTTTTTTTTTTGTCACACACATACACGTATGTGTATGTATATGTATATACCACTGATAATTGGAAATTTGATTCTCATCGTGATTCACACTTCTGCGTACATAAATATACATACATACATACATATGCATGTGAATATGTACAGGCTGATCGTGTGTCTATAAACCAATCACTTCTGGAGCTCAAAGAGAAAATTACTTCAAATTCAATCAACGCCCGTGTCTACCTGCCTGGTTATCGCAGATATATTGCACAAATTGTACAGTCATCTGCAGTTGTTGTGCTGTCGTATTAAATTATAGTTCACAGGTTAAACCCAATTTTTCATGTTTTTCGTTAAAATTAAATAGCTGATATTACACATAAACGAGGAATTACACGAAAAATCGACTAATCACCAGCCATTTATTTTCACTAGTCGTAATTTCTAACAGTGTTTTTACTACGATACAGCGCTTCAGTATTTTCGTACAGAGAAAAAAAAGTTTCGTAAAAGTACAAGTTTGTTAAAAAAATTTGAATATTTATAACATTGGATTTGAATGAATCTTAATCCAAATAGAATAAAATCTTCACACTTTCAATTCGAACAATATTCGAACCGTTGTTCTAACGACTTAACACGTTGACCAGAATTTTCAATTAACCATAAAAAAAAAAAAAAAAACCAAAAACGATTCTAATCGAAATTTTTCTCAGTGCGATTTCAGCTCTCAACGTTAATAGGCAGTAAAATGATCGTAAAATATATTTGGTCGATCGGGCGTCTAATTGTGATCCCAGTACACGGCTGGCCTAATAGCGCGTAATTATTTAGGCTGCGTAGCAATTGGATGTAAGTCACGGGTATTTAATATCTGCAAGAAGCGATCAGTTTACGTATCAGACACACCGATGAACACCGTGCATGCTGAAATTCAAACGCCGGATAGGCAGTCGATCTTTCGTAGTTTGTATGCGTCCGCGATTTCACGGGTAAAATTGTTATTCTAGGCACGACTCGAACATACGTTTCAAAGCATAAACGGAACTCGTCTCACGTTTTTTTTCACACGCATAAAAACGTGTAATATGCATATGCATACACGGGCTTATGGATTTTGCAAAAACTTCCGTCGTCACCTGCAGCCTCGCGTTCCTAGCGAATTTTTACAAATTTTATAATTTATAAATTTATTCCCGCATGTTATTTTCTTTCTTTTCGCAGTTTACCGACATTTTCGTACGTGACTCCAAAAGTTCAATTTTTTTTTTCTTTTTTTTTTTAACACGTAAAGTTGATAACAAAAAGTACCGCACAGCTTAATTCTTTTTTTTTTCCCATCATGATTTTATTCGTAAATTTTTCGTTCTCAAGCACCAAAATTCAGGGAAAAACATCGTATGAACAAAAAAAAAAAAATTTTTTTTTACAAATAATGTGACAAATACTTAGACTACGAGTATGCATCTAGCAAAAATATCGATTCACGTCAAATCAATCTCGACACACGTCAAGAATTCCAGGATTTGTATCCTGTAAAGAAAGCAGATGAAAGAAAAGGAAATGAAAGAGATGTCTGGGAGGCGAGGCGAGGCGAGATGAGATGAGACGAGATGAAAGGAATTGACTGACGTATCGCATCATCGAATATACACTGAGAGAAATTTTTAGTTCCGGTTACCGCTCGGTCCTTAAATATTTTCATTTTTTACCACAATCGAAAAATATAGTTCTAGGTAGAAAATGAAAATTAGTTTTCTAGCTGTTACCAAAAAGTCTAGTATCCGTTGCTATTCGTTCTCATTACGATCACTCTTGCTATATTTTCTTGCAACTGATGCAAAAATTTAACGCTCGTGCAACGATAAATTGACGTTAAAGCCTTGTTTAACTAAAAAAAGTAGAGTAAACCGAATGAACTGATTTTGCGTCGCAATTAGCAAAAAAGAATCGACAATAGCGCAAAATGTTTACGCGAACCGCGTTTTTCGTAATTCCCACAATATTTAAACAGTTTTTTTAACCACACCTGTTTTACTGAATTTTTCTACTTGTTATAAGATATGAAATTTTCCTCAGTGTACGTACATACAATTCACTAGATCGAAGTTAGCGACGTAAATGTAACGAAATATTGAAATTAAAATCATTGTTTTGAAAATTTAGAACGACTTTAAAGGAGTTTAATTTTTCAAATCTGACTAGACTTTGGTTTTTAAACTAACAGATCACTCAATCTGAGACGATCCTACAGTTGCGGGATAACGAGTTTACATCAACGTTACGAACTTCACTCTTTACTATCCGGCTATCTAAGCGCGGCATCATTCGGCCTGTTAATCTCGATATCGGAAATACGAGGTCGGTCATTCGATGATATCCAGGCATTCCTTGCGAGTAAAGGGTCGGTTGACGTGAATCGACTCGAAGGTTTGAACCCTCCGAGCGCCCTCGTGATGAAGCTTTATTGCCGAAAAATACCTAAACTTAAGCCGTGAGCCGCCTTTTAAGCAATTTGTTACCATTAGTGATCTCGGCTCCCGTAAATCCTGAAATATTTTATTCCTCGTACCGGCGTTGTACGGATAATTCCACGAGGGTGGAAAAATTCCGGGCTAAACTTCGTTTTTCGATTCAGAATATCGAGTGGAATGAAATGAAATCTCCAAGACGACAGGATTCGGGTTGGAAAAGAATTGCAAATTCGTTTGACAGCGGGAGGGAGAAAATAAAGTATCGAGTATTCGTTTCCTTTTTCTTTCGATTATTATAATTATTCCCTCATGACATTGCGTGGTTCGCGTGTTCGTTGACCTCATATTTTCTTTTTACACCGTCGATTGTCAACAAGGTATTGTGATAATCGAATTTAATTCGATTGATTTTTTTCAGTTATCGCCGAATATCCTCAACATTCGCTTTTTTTACTTTCAGGAGGAACCGCGTGATAATTAAAAAGTGAAGAATATTCTTTTTTCGCAAGTGTCGATGTAATTGAGCCAATTATACACGATATCAAAGCATCGGGACTTGATTAAAGACGACGCCGAGAGATATGGTGAAGAGAATTAGAGAGTTAAAATTATAGACTCGATATCTCGTTATACGTAGCTATGTAATACATAGGCAATACATATATATATATATTTTCCCGACTCTGTGTATAACGCCGTATTTACACCAGCGAGTAACTATTTGCGGTATAATTATCTCCGATTGTATAATCAAGGAAGAAGTTCCGCGAAGGGGAAAATCTTATCGTCAAACAGAAAATTCAAATCAAACCTCATCTTAATTACTTCAGCGTTTAGATTTATAACTTGTATAATACATACGTACGTACATATTGGGATGTTTCAGAGATAAATAATTAATGATTTTTCACCGTCGTAGCCTCTAAAAAGTTTCTTTCGGTTAAAAGAAAGATTCCGCGAAAAGATGAGCGTTCTACGTTACGAGGAAGATCGCGCTCGTTTGATTTTTCACTTTTGATCAAACTTTTTTGAAGTTGCGAAGAAAGACGTTGCAGCACTTCAATCAGTATTTCTATACTGACATTTACGTTCAACCCAAAGATCACGATCCGTAACACGAAGATGTGTCAGCCGGGTATCTTATTCTCCTAAATTGAAAGTTTACATTAAATTATAACCGTTTTATGAGATTTAATTAATAGTGAAAAAGTCGTCGAATACGCTTCTCAAACATCAACCGGAGACTTGACATCACAATTGTGGCTCTCCTTTGTGACGTAAATTGATATTACGATTGACGTAAGCGATAGAAAAGATTTTTTATTCACGATAGTTCATAAATTCAAAGTAACGTATAAAAGTGAAAAATCAACTGAGCGCAATCTTCCATATAACGTGGAACGCTGATATTTTGAAAGAATCTTTCTTTTGACCTGAACAAACTTTTTAGGGGGTGCTACGGTGGAAAATTGCAAATAACTTTTCTCTGAAACACCCTGATGCATGTGCGTAATGTGTATTGAACGTATAAATTACACAACTCGACAATTGAGCCGTTGCGCAACGTCGTTCGTTCCTTGATCGATATTATACAATGTGACGTAAAAAATTTCACAGAAATCGTATCTTCAGCGGCCGGACTTAGAGAGGGATGACGTATTTTATTTTTTTACTGTCTATAAAAATGGTTTATGATATGAGTATTTTAACAGAGATCCGGGAAAATGTGACGAGAATAAAAATGAGATCAATTATCGAGACCTAAAATGTATTGAAATGACGTATAACAGGACGTGAAAAAAGAATTCATCGATCGATAAACAGTAACGATTGTCGCTATTTTTTCCTAAACTTTATTACACGAATCGTAAATTTTTCGCTTCACGATACGGCCATTCTATAATTGAGATATTTCGATTTGTGTCATTCCGTTATTTTTGTTAGTGAATTTCATTTTTGCACAGTGGTTTTGTTCAGGGTGAAATTTTTTCCAGATCGAAAACCTGATCAGTGAACGAGGGGTGAAAAATTGATCTTGAATCTATTCGAAGCTAATCGCGAATTTTTATTTTTTTACCTAAATACAATCCTTATTTAATTTAGTTAACAATTGCAGAAAGGCTGACGAAAAATCAGGTACAATATGTTATTCTTCTATAATTATATGCGTCATAATCGCGTATATTTTACATACATAGAACAATAAAGTATAACAGGAGTGTTTAACCGTTAATAAAAAAATAAAACCAAAATTCATTCTGTTTATTTACTTTTAATTTTGCATCCTGTGGGCTTACTTCACTCAGTCTTAAGGCGAATCACATTAATTTACGTTATTGAATTCACCCCGCGTTGTATATAATATAATACACAAACGAGCCAATTATGTAAATTTAACGAAGAAGTTGTACAAACTTTGACAAATTTCCACCTGTTGAATTCTTATGTAAAACAATTCCGTACCTCGATACACATCCACATATAATTCACGTGTATTTATGTATATATATACTTACGGATATATACTTATGCATGTGTGTAAATAGATTTACCGCGCATTTGAAAGTAATTTATGTATATTTTTTTTTTTTTTTTACTGTCGGTGAAAAATTGTAACACTCGTGATCTGCGTTGCAAAGATTTAACAAATGGCAGTAGACTTAAAAGAATTAGCCCCGTCATCGATATGTAATAAAATAGGCTAGAAACCAGAAAAAATTAAGAAAGCTCGTGTAATGAAAAAACGAAACTAAACGGTGCGGTTCTTTGTGTTTTTGTTAACATTTTTTCGAAATTTGTAATCGTATTTTAGTTTACTTTACACGGAGAAAATAGAGAGAGAAATAGAGATAGATAAATAGAGAGATAGACAGAGATGGACGTGAGAGAGAGGTCAACGGAGGTCAGCGAGGGTCAGGCTGGAGGCAGAAATGCAATTTAATTCAAGGATCAACGCGGATCGAAGTCAAATAAGTTGGAGAGGTCAGTCAGAGCGGGGTTCAGGTTTCTAGAAGCAGGCGGGTTCACGGAAGTTGAGAAGATGAACGACGAGCCGAGCAAATAGAAAGAAGAATAAAGCTTTTAAAAGCTGTGAGCAAATTGTGAAAAAAATGAACAAATACCAAAAGAGCTGGCCGTTTGTCGGCCATCGAACTTCCCGTTTTCACACCGCAGGTTCCAAGTTCATAGAGAAAAATAAAGAACAATAACCAATTCGAATTTCGAACTACAAATTCAGATTCGTGATTAACGATTTTAAAGCCCTCGGATATCATATTACGTGAAAGCATGACGATTTTTTTTATTTTGAATCACTGTAATACATCCATCATTACAAATGTTGGAAGTCTGACCTTGGATTTTTTATCACCGATCCAAAAAACTTCCGCCTACCAATTTTTACCAGAATCGGAATATATTTAAGACTTTTTTTTGTTGTTAGTTTTTTTTCTCGGCTTATTGAATACGCCAAATTTAAATTTCGCAAATCTGAGCTTAGATTCGTGATTAGCGACGCAAAAAACCTATCGGTACCAAATTTCATTCAAATCCATTCATCCATTCTCGAGATATCGTCATTTTTATTTGACATTTTGGAATTTTGTTATTTAAATAGTCGAAAAATTACCCAATCGATCAGAGCCAAAATCTAAACGGTTCTAAGTTTTGAAAAGGCGCATCGATTGAGACCAAAATCATTGAAATCCGGTGACTCGTTTCTCGCGATGTCGTCGGACAAAAAAAATTGTTCACATACGTAAATACACACACACACACACATACAGACGTCCATCCGAAAATGATCGGAGGTGATCTCCTAAACTTCCAAGGGTGGAGATCTGGTGAAAACTCAACTTTTCATCATCGGGGTGATTAGAATAACTTCCATTTTTCACAGAAAACAGAGAAACGTGAAGTTAAAAAACGAAAAACACGGACCAAATTTATTTTCATTCTCCATTTATACGTTTTCCTCTTCTTCTTTTTTTTTTTTACTTCTATTTCGCGGCAACGAGAAGCCGGTGTACGTGATCGATGGTCTAGTTATTGGGTCTTAATACGACATCGAGGATCTGTGTAAGTCCGTGTAATCAACTCTAACGAGAGAAGGATCAAAGAGAAACTACGGAAACCCCGGAAACGGTAGGAAATGATCTTTGTTCCTTCATACATCCGACCAATTGCTGACCAGTCGGCCAGTAAATTAAACAATCCTCTGATCCAATCCTATAGTTTCGTAGTATCACAGTAATTGAAACGAGTTTTCAATCACACGCGATATGCAACGATATTGTATTATACAACCAACAGCCCGTATATTTTCATTAATTATTATTATCATTACAATTATTCGTGTTAAGATTTCGTTTTCATTTTTGTTCACCGTAAATATGTAAACGCCGATATAACCGAATCGATAAATAAATTAATCCGACAGAGAAGATTGGGAAAACCAAGAACTAAATTGAATTTGTCAAAAATTCACTATCTTTTTTAGCGATTTTTTATTTACTTTTTTATTATTATTATAACGTTTTTATCTAATGTTGGCTTGGTAATAATTACAATTATAATAATTAGTATAATTTTCGCAACCACATAGATACAATTACCCGGACTGTGAATAATCCGAAAAAGAAGGACGACCAGAAATCGCTCTCATTATTTCATTCCACCTTCTTATTACTTGTTGTTTTTTCTATTTTCAGTTATAGAATTTCAACTAGCAGAAAATAAACTCTATAATATCGGGACAAATTATTAAAACTTCGAAGAAATTCGAATCTACGTCATTGCACGATATATTTTCTATACTCGAGTGTTTTTCTATTACTTTACTTTCATTAATAAACCTTTAGTTTCATCAATTTTTTCTTTTTCCAAAAATTTTGGAAAACCAGACTCGGTCTAATTGTAAATAATACTGGCTAAAATATCACCGACCATATTTAAATTATAAAGGATTATTATTATTCATAATTAGTTACCTTCTTGCCTTATAAATATTATACTGTAAAATTAATCAGCATGTAAATGCACGCGGTTAATATTTCCGTTCAATTAGAATCCGATCACTTCCAAGTCGTTGAAGTCGTATTATTAAATTTGTCTCCCCGTTAATTAACGCTATATATAGTACACTTATATACGTACGAACGATAAGCACACGACGTAAAACACGTATAATTATATTTCGCGTTGATATGTAAATATAACAATATGAAACGACGATAATTTTATTCAATGTTAATCGTGTTCACTACTTACGTTATACTCGTCATTAAAGCCATTCCACCATAAGCATTTTTTTTTTTTTTTTTTTTTTTTTTTTTGTACAACACGCGAAGGAATTAATCAACCTTCCCTTAGTATTTATACTTATTTATTTTACATGCAATATACGCAGCCGAATATACAACGCTGCAGACACGCACACGTATATGTATATGTATAATATAATAATTATGTATGTGTATAAATGTCTTGATATTTTTTATATCTGTGTTTCGAATTGAATTTTGATTTGAAGAAAAAAAAAAAAAATTATTTTCACTTTTTTCCTTATCCTTCACAACGTACGACAATTATTTGTTAATTAGCATCGACTGTACAATTATACAGTATAAAGCGCTGTTACATCGACTGCACGTGGCGCAACACAAACACACGCACACCGATAGTTACATCCGTGTACATTGTACATAAATCAATATACGATGGTTTGAATATATATATATATATATATAATATATATATATAGGCGAAGCGAAACGCGCGAGGGAAAAGAAAAAATTGCGATGTCGTTAATCACGGTTTGAAAGTTGTACAATAATAATAATAATAATAACAAGAATGATAATGATAATAATAAATTTATCGGATAATTATCAGCGTCGTTATATCGATATATTTAAAAATGTTTCACTGGGTTATAATTATCGAAATATGAAATATTTCTTTTGTTCATCCTTTTTTTTTTTTTTTTTTACAATCTCATGCGTTAAATTGTACGTAGGTATATGATATGTCGGTTAGTTTTCGTATTTTAAAATTATCACCGAACACGCTTATGAATATCAATCATCGGTAAATTATTAATTCGATTTATGTAATTATATTCTCGCCACGCGCTTTTTGCGTCGGAATGAAAATCCGATTGTTACTGCAATTGCGATCACATGGTAAAAAAAAAACTTTTGTCATTCGGAAATTGTACACTTTGCACACTTCGTAAGCACGAAGCTCGAAAAAGTATCGGAAAATAGGCTTAATCCATTTATAATTGAATGAAAACTTGCTGTAATAAAACAACATGCATAACACGTTAAGGCAAAAGCATAAGAATTGAAGAAAAATTATAAACAAGAACGAAATAGATAGAGAAAATAAACACAGGGTGAAGGATATTTATATTCGAGGTGGACGAAGTGTTTGATTTAGTTCCCGAGTGTTGTTGAAATAATTGTTTATAAAACGCGTACTAATTAAAGAAAAGAATGAATAAAGACGAAACACAAAGTCGGAATTCTTATTGACCCTTGAATATAAATTCGATTGATAATTATAAAATAAATGACACACAGTCGGAAGCGATGAGTTCAACAAATTATTGCCGTAGTTGTTTATACGAATAAAATACGTATAATGCGTGTATATTTTCCAAGAACGAAATCGATAAATAATATGAACACAAGGTGGAAGATATTTATTTATATTCGAGACAGACGAAATATTTCTACCCTTGTTTTTTGCAGTTGTAAAAGTGACGTGACTTTTGTATCACCGAAAAACGGCCAAAAGAGCAAGACCCGAAAAATAAGGCAGCTAAAAACTCACTCGATTCGTGCTTGTGACAGAGATGTGAGAAAAAAAACCACAAACAACAACAACAACCAATATAAATCAATAAAAAAAAAAAAAAAAAAAATAATGCCTAAAACAAAGAACGGAAAAAAGAACGAGAACCGATTAACATTCCGCGATATAAAGACATCGCCGAACCGATGTCACCGCCGCACTGAGCCGTCATGGTGTCGTCCACCAGCTTTGAAATCCGCTCAAGCATGGCCGACGACGACGACGCGAGGCGCGAATGCGGCCGGCGCTTCTCACGTGTTCAACTGTAGAAACGTTCCTCGATACAACGGAAACACGCCGCGCACCCCGCCTCCAGGGACGATGATACGGCACTGAGAAGAATTTCATTTTTTACAGCAACTAGAAAAATTGAGTAAAACGGGTATCGTTGAAAAAAACACTGTTTGAATGTCGTTGGAATTACGAAAAACGAGGTGCGCGTAAACATTTTGCGCTATCGTCGATCCTTTTTTGGTTGTCGCAACGCTGAATCAGTTTATGAGGTTTGCTCTACTTTTTTAGTTAAAGAAGGCTTTAACGTCAATTTATTCTTGCGCGAGCGTTAAATTTTTGCAACAGTTGCAAGAAAATATAGCGACGGTGATCGGAATGAGAAAGAATAGCAACGGATACCAGAATTTCCGGTAACAGCTAGAAAACTAATTTTCATTTTGCACCTACAACTATATTTTTGGATTGTGGTGAAAAATGAAAATAGTTAAGGACTGAGCGGTAACCGGAAATAAAAATTCCTCTCGGTGACGGGTTGAAAATTTTCTGGGCGAAAACGGACTCCCTGATTTGAATATTTCCGAATTTTTCTTCTTCATTGTTCGTTTGTTTGTTTTATTTATTTATAGATTTGTTTGTTTCTGTGTTTATACCGGTTTTGAAATCGGAAATCAGGCGGTTTTCACGCACTCGGGCACGTGACGGAAAACGCGTGCGGCAGCCTCGACGCCGGATCGAGGAGGATGTTTTCAGGCTGCCTCCTTGCGAGGCAGCGGCTCGCTGGCGACTGACATCCCCTTCGTGCTCCCGAGCTGCCGGATAGCGCAGACGCCTAAAAGACTGATTTGCAAATTAGTCGTGTACCTTGACGGGATTTTCTTGTTTTCGTTTTTCTCTCGACAATCCGTATCCTTTCATCCTTTAAAATATCCTCGGCGTGATTAAATTCTCATCACGTTCAACCAATTGATCCGATCAAGGACGCCGAGGATAATAGCGGAAACATTACTCGGAAATTTTTGGAAGATAGGGAGAAATGAAAAATCGGAAATTAGAGTTTTGATGCCGTTTGATTTTACTATGCAGTGACAATGTGCTGCCTGTGTGTGGTTCTTCGATATTGGACGGCTTTCGACGGTCGAACGGTAATAGAGAGGAAGAAAAAATTTATCCACGCCATGTCGGGATTGAGAATTGGATTATTCCACTCGGTGAGGGAGGAACGTAGATGCGTAAAGTATACGGAATGGTAAAAAGCGCGAAAGTAGGCGGGATGAATTATTTACGAAAATATGCTTCGGGGAATGTGGACTGCGGAGTGAAGGAATGAGGAGGAGCAGAAGGTGAAAAAAGTATAACCAGTGGAAAAGAAGAGAGGAAACGCGATATTAATAACTGGGAGATAGTAATTCTTGAATGAATTTCTCTGCGGGAATTTAAACGAAATACAGAAAATACACCGTGGGTGGGAAAAACTTGATTCAGCGTACCAAGAAAATTGGAGAGATAAAATTTGCATTGATCTGAGTTTTCCAAATTATTGTTTTCTCTCAAATATTTTGAGGAAAAACGCAGCTCGTCTGAAACTTTTCACGTATTGAAAATATTGAAATTGATGTTTTATTATTATTGTTAAATTTTACTGAAGCCAAATAATGATCTACAAATCCAACTAACCAAACTAACAGATAATGATCCACAGAATTTTGTTAATAGTTAATAAATCGTATTTGGCTCAGCTAAAATTTGATAATAATAACGAAACTTGTTTCGCCATATCCGAACATACGTTTGTTGACGGTAAATAAACTATTTTCTGAAAAAGTATCCTTGATTTTTTCGTACTCGGGGATCGATCAGGCAACGAAAACTGGACGCTTCTTCATTTTGGGTCTCGCAAAATATTCAGTCTCCGATTTTGGCCGCAAGTCGCGGAGCTGAAAGCGAATCGTCGTTATATCTGAATTACTTTAGCGAAAAAGTTCGATAACGATTGCGGAAAAGAAAGAAAAAGATTGATGTTCTATACAACGATGTTAGGCCGAGCTTCGGTGACCTTTTATCGAACCTTGAGCGGCCCAGCTCGCACCTTTCATTTGATTGAAAAATCTTTACCGTTGCAAGCTGAATTCATTGTGTCAATAGTCTTATTGTCAGTAAGACTTTAGCGACGATAATCACCGTAAGGCTTTCAACTTTCTTTACTTTCGATTTGTGAGATTTTCAGCGCCGGATTTAACATGTTTTTAGAGGGGGTGACTTAAGACTGCCACCCTCTACCACCGACTTAATCTAATTATCAATTCAATTTTCTTTTTTGAGAATTGAAAATTCATTCGGGTGTTACGGAAAAGCAATGACCGTGTGAAGCTTGAACAAAGAAAGAAATTATTTGTTGCGCAAGTAGGTTAGATAATAATGTATTTGGGAAAATAAAATGATCGATGACTTGTAGTAGAGCTAGAATATAATATCTTCTTAGCCTCCATGAGCTTTCACGTTTCTTTACAAATTATAAATCATTTTTTTTTTGGAGGTGGGAAAAAACCCGATTTTTCACACTTTAATTTGCGATCTTCTAGAACAATGCACAGGAATTTCAAGGGTATAAAATTATAAGACTGTGCGAAAATTATACAAAGAATTTTCGGGAATATTACATTTTACCAGGTTATTTTTCTCAAAAACCCGATAATTAACTATTCTTTCTTTAATCCAGGATCTTTCACCTCGATGTTTTTATAAACGGTTCATTGGCCAATAACTTTAGATCATATTCCCAGGTATTTCTTTCGAACAAAATCCGCATTTGCCAACAAAGTAACCGGCTTTCGGCGGTCATTAGCCAGCCTTCGAACTTCCCGTTCCGACACTGCAGGTTCCAAGTACAAAAAAAGAAAAACAATAATATCCAATTTGAATTTCGAACTACAAATTCAGATTCGTGATTAACGATTTAAAAGCCCTCGGCTATTATATCGCGTAGGAATGTGACGTTTTTTTTTATTCCGAACCACTGTAACGGAACGAAAATTCTAAATTTTGTAAGTCTGACGTGGGATTCGTTATCGGTGACCCAAAAAAACCCTCCGCCAACGAATTTCTCCCAAAATCCGAATACGTGTGTAATTTTTTTTCTTTACCCACCATAATCCTTTTTCGTAGCTTATTCTAATCAGAAGCCACTGTCGAAACGTTATTTTTTGCATCAGATTCACCATCCAGACCTGGAGTAAATATCGTACAATTCCATTAGCTGGTTTAATCGGCACCCGATGCGAACTTTAACGACGGACGTGACCGCGAATAAACGACGTATAAGCCGGGATAAAACTTTCCCGTAGCGCAGCCCTCCAAAAGTTTCAAGACAAAACGGAACGAGCTTGCAATAAGTTCGTTAATTTGTGAGTAAAAAAAAGCTCGGAACTCGAGCCGTCGCGCCATCAACGGTTTCGCGGTAACGACGATAAGAAGAGAAAATCCGAAAGGTGTTGCAGGTTCGTTACGACAGGAACAGGTATATTTACCTCCTTCCTATTTCATCCCTCTACCCGTGATTGCTCAATCGATGATATTACGAGGCCTCATTCTCGTCCTATGTATGTCTTGTCACTCGGCAGAGGTGAGAAAATAACGAACACTTCCGTTCAGACGTACCTTTGGCTTCCGTTTCTTTTCTCCTCTCTCTCTCACACACACACACACGCACGCACTTATCCACCCACCATATCTATCTTCAGCAACGCGTCGAATTGGTTCCGGGTTAAAGCAGCCAATGAAAATCCCGATAACCGGAAGGGGAAATGGATGTATGTATTAATATCAATGTTGTACGAATTAACCAGCCTGGTTACGGAATGACGAGCCTCGTAAGCTCATGTGGTTCAATATGCCTTGATGAATTTTGAATATTTCAAGCCCCGTTTTCCACCGTAGTAACATATACATACCCATATATAATATTATCACCACAAGTACCCATTTGCTCCACCAACGTCTTGTTCTGATCCGTGATAATTTTATTACGAAGCTGATGCAAGCTCGATAATTTAGAGGGTTTTGTAAATCGAGTGTGCAATTTTTTTTTTTTTGCAGTGTTTCGACGTGCAATTTTTAGTTACGAGTAGTAAGCAGGTACGATAAGCATTAGGTCGAAAATCTGTTTCTCCTGTTAAATGTTGTAACATTATTATACCTGTCATTCGGGAAAAGTTAAAATATGTCTTTAAAGTGAGAGCAGCTGACACGTGAAGTTACAAGATTCAATTTTCTTTTTCCTCGTTCGGTTTGTCGATAGAGAAAAGAAAAACTCTCAACGGTAAACGAATGTATGTATTTTATTTGATGTAACAATATTGTATCGTACTCAAGTATTAATAATAATAATTAAAAAAAAAAGAGAAAAAAAAAAACAGACAAACGTTGAAGGATTTGAGCTTGGAACATAATCATGTGTTTTACTTTATTAGGTATATGACTTGCCGATTTTCATTCCATGCTGAAATTGCAGACCAATATTTTTTCCATCGTCATGTGGAGACGTTGAAACATTTTAACCATCCGAAAAAAAAAAATTGGAACACTGTTCTGCGGTTGATAAATTCATCTGAAATAAATGGACTAAATCTATGAACACTGTCAAGTAATCCAACCACGTTTCTTTCTTAATACAGATAATATATGTGTAATGAATTACGTGTGAAAACTTGTGTTTTTTATTTTTTGAAAGAAGACTTGTTTTTTTTTTTTTTCGAGAGAGACTCCGCACGCCTCGTTATCAGCGTTGGATTCGCGTGCAAGCTCTCCTGACCTTTATTCTAAAACTGGTCTTCCATTCCCCGGCAATGATATATTATTTGTATCGGTGAAATTTATAATTGAAGCAGCTTGTCTATGGCCTTGACTTCTTTTCTACCGTCTACCAGTACTAATTTCGTTAATTGGAACAGTTCAATACAAACCACTTTCTATACCCGAGGTACGTATTCGTCCGTCGTAATAAACTCATAACGAGTCCTTCGAGCACCAGCTTTTGGTACCCTACGACTAGCGATGTAGAAATAGTTGTTGCTGGAACCTCACAGGCGTTCATAAATTTTGAAAACACCGAAAACACCGCCGACGCAATGTCCGATGATAATTGTCAGCGGCTTTGACATCCCGTGAAATTTGATTTCCGATGGGAAAATTAACAGACGAAATAAACGATCCTAACCCGATCGTTTCTAGATGAAATCTAACCGGTTAAAGGTGATGATGTAAAATACGCACAGTTTGAGGTGAGAGAAAAGGATAAAAAAAAAAAAAAAATTTCTCCGCACGGTATGCGTAGCATTTGTAAAGTTTTGACAGACTTGGAAAATATTTGTCATGGAATTTCCTCCACGGTTGAGTAATTGGAGCGCTGTTGACACTCCCCTGGGAGTTACACGCTCTCGCATCTTGTAAGCACACGTAAAATCCCCCGTCGCCAGGTATGAGAGAGATCCGTTGCCATGTAGACAACCGAGTATTCGGTGTATACAGAATTACGCAACTCGGACTACAACGTTATTTTTTCGTAAGTTGAGCTCGGCTTTTTCATTAAAGCGACGCGGCTTAATTGAGGAAAGTTATGGAGCTTGACGATTCAATGAAGCAGTCACTGGACGGATATCAACCCTGATTGAAAGTATCTCTGGCATATCACAAAAGCGTCACAAGCTCGATCAATTTCAAGCGATTCAATTCCAACGTTGTCATTCCTACTCCGAAAGTGTCCGAGTAGTACAGTCAAAATAAGTCTGAATTAAAAGTATTCGGGATACGGCTGCCTGTTTGCGTGCAGGGATTTTCCACCCTCAGGAACTCAAATCTGAAGTCATTTTTGAGCTGCTTAGCCGGTGTTCAGAGAAAACAGCAAAGTACTACGTTTTATTTGCGTTTTCCACAAAAACCGCTATCTATAGATGAAAAATGACTTGACAATCGTGTAGAGCGGAAAATTCTACATCGAATTATGTCCTCATACGTCGGAAGCGGATTCGGATTAACAAATTGAGGAAAAAGAAATTATTTCACAAAAATATCTCTGATGCCGTCGATAAGTAGAATTTCATTTTTCGTAATTTTTTAATCCGACTCAATTTCCAACGTATGAGGACTCAATTCGATGTGGAATTTTCCGCTCTACACGATGGTCGAGTAATTTTTCATCTCTCGATAACAGTTTTTGAGAAAAACACAAAAAAAAAAGAATAACCTCAAATCCTGCTGGTTTCTCGAAACGCCAGTTACGCAGCTCAAAAATGCCTTCAGATTTGAATTCCCTAGGGTGAGAAATACCTGCACACAAAAATGCGGCCATTTCCCGAATATTTTTAATTCAGATCTATTTCGACTGGACCACCAAGTACGGACATCAAGAAGACCGATGAAGGTGCTGAAACGAAATCTTGGACCGTTTCCTCCAGGGTATCGACATGAGTAATCGGCAGAATTACCGTGCAACGCAGTTCGCCTTGGAACGTGGTTTTCCTATTAGACTGATTGAGTTAAGGGAAAACCCTTCAAGTCAGCGACGAAATGTAGCAACACTGATAAACAAGCCCTAACCTTCAGGAGTATACCTACAATATCCTGGTCCTCGTCGTTATCGAGAAGATTTTTTTTTTTCACCTCGAGTTACAATTAGAGATTAAATTTCTCAGCACGTTCAGACGCCGATGGAAGCAATCGTTCAAATTTTTCATACAGAAGATTATTTTCATCAACCAAAGGCTGTCGAGTTCGTGAAGCAGAAAATTAGGTCCTGACTGGACTGGCTTGGATGATTGATTGAGCCGCGTGATTCGAGGTCAATTTTTTATTTCTTCTTTCTTTCCACCATGTCAGCCTGCGGCGGATCAAATTTTCCGTCATGTTAACTACCCTGTATCATATATTTTCACGCAGGGAAAAAATGAAGAATAAAAAAAAAAAAAAAAAAGAAAAAAGAAACACCCAAAATTTCTGTACACGTTGGAGTTTAATTCAATCAAACTCGTCAGTGTTGAGCACCGATTCGCACGAAGAATCGTTTCGAAGTTCACGGTAAAAATGCTTCGCGTCTTTTTGGCGGACAATTGTAATGTTCGACGAAAGCTGCGGGATTACGATAAGTTGTCAAATTATCAACGCAACGTTTTTCTCAGGAGAAGATCTTCAGCCAGCGTTTTCGCAGCTGCAATGAAATTCATTGGGTAAATGATTTCGGTGATTGTGTTTGTTCGTTTTATTCTTGGCTCGGTAAACATCGGAAAAATGTCGCGAATTGATAGAACGTGACAAGGTTGTAGTCCGGAGATTTAGGGAACCGGTAAGATTTCCTGAAACTGTGAGAAAATTGGGAAAATTCAGACTCATGGTCAGTCAGGCTGCAACGACCTGATTCGAAACAAGTAGATTTGTTCAATTTATCGAAAAAAGTCAGTTGCAAGCTGGCGGACGTGATACGATCCGCCCAAAATATCTGACCAAAAACCGAGCAATCTCGAAGCGATTAACATTCGTATCCCGAGCTGCGGTATATAATAAACAGATACGCTGTTTCAGCTTCGAATCCTGCAGTCGATTTGTCCCAGAAAATTATTCACCTCGAATATCCGATGGATAAAAAATCACCGAGTGACAATTATGATTTCCGAATTCGTTTCAGGCGCGGAAATTCAACCGTCCCGTACGAAACGTCGATTCTTTCTCCAATCTAAACGAGTCTTTTACCGTACGAAAATCTTCACTTTAATTAGCATTCAATACTGGTCGAATCATTACCAGGCAGGCTTTACCGAATGACAATTTGCTAGTGTAGAAAGAATGAGCAACGACCTCCGTTTAATGTGGTAAAAATACCGCTGGGCATATGTATCGCGAATAAATCTGGAACGATGAACTATCGGTGAATGCTGATCGCACAAAGAGTGACGTGACTTTGTAAGACGGTCGTTAAAACTTGACTTCGGCTTCTATTTTCGTACGCTTTGTTCGTCTTGACGAGTAATTTCTTTTTTTTTTTTCTCTACCATCTCCTCAATATTTCAATCATTGTCATCGAGTAGCCTTGGTTTTTACTTCCCTTTGGGGAAGGGTTGAAGTCCCGAATTAGAAAAGTTGCGAAAGTGCCTAATTTCGAATTATCTGGTGGCGAAACTTGAAGGAAAGAAAGACATCAAACTTTTGCGGAACAACAAAGTTTCGAATTGTCGGAAAGCCGTCTGCTCAAAGTTTCGCAATGCAATATTACGAAAATTCAAGTTTCGATGGAGTAAGATTCCGAAAATTATTATATACTCACACAGTGTAGTTTACTCGACGAATCAGTGTGAAAAATCAAAAAAACCGAAAATCTGAATGACCAGGATTCGGGAAATAAAAATATCGAAAATCCAAAAGAAAGAAAGATCAAAGTGGAGAAATTTCACCGAGCCAGAAATTCACAGAACCGAAAGTCTTCGATTATTTGGAATTTTGATGTTTCAGATTTTTAAATTCTCTAATTTTCGCACTCTTTGAGATTCGCCTTTGATTCTTTGATTCACTTTAAGTTTCGCCATAAAAAAAATTGGGAATTTGGGTCTTTCGGAACTTCTCAAATTCGGAATTTCCACCCCGCCCGTTCCTTTTATCTCCCGCTCGTTTTTCTCTGAACTAATACCAGCCCCAAAGGTTGAAATATCCGTTTCCGGAGATGGATAAACGCTTCTTTCTCCTTCGAACTCTTTCGACAAGTACGCTTCGTTCGTAGTGCCCGAGTCCCGGGTTGTCGATAAACTAGAATACAGCTTTGTTCCTTCATGGAACCTCTCTCCCTTCACTCTCGTTTTATCCGTAATATTGCTGCGGTTTGCGTCTACTTCAAATTCAAATAAATAAATGTTCAATATATACAGGAATTACATCCGACGGATTTTATGACCGTTTCGTCGCGACCGACGTTGACGCGAAGAGATCGTTTCGCGTAAACTCTCGGCAAAATTGTTCGAGCACGAGAAACAGTTTTAACTTTCCATAAAGATACGCGATCCGAGCGATATGCATATAAACTTTGGCCCCGTGCGTGATTCCGTCTCATCGTCTCACCTCCGTGAGATACCATACAGCTTATATACCGCATCGCGTTACTTCGACACTTCAACTTGACTAGATTTCAAGTCTCGCTCGAGTTACTCCCGCGTAGTTCGCAACGCCGGCTTGAATAACGTCGACTCGGGGTTTGTAATGTAAATAAAAATGATTAATTTCACCCTTGGATGTGGACGGATTTCAACGAACTTTGACGAATATAATATACATGCAGGGGGAGAAATGTTTTGTGCAATTGTAATGGATGAATGTGAGTAAAGAGAGGGGGAAGGAGATTAATTATTTAATTAATTAATCCAAAAAAAAAATAAAATAAAATAAAATAAATAAAACAAAAGGCATCTCAGAACCCTTCTTCCAACGTGAATTACATGCGTGAAATTTTAACCACTGAATAATCACTCGAGATATAATATAAGAAAGAACAAGGAAAATAAATTCGGCTCGCTAATGAGACCCTCTACGTCAGGTACGATGGCGTTTTTTCACTTCGTCCGCAATTTCAATCCACCCAGCAGTGAGCGTGCTAAGAACATAGACTTTGTCAATATTTCGCAAAATTATAATCACCGCGCGTTTGATAAGTTGTGAAAGAATTATTTTCAAATTCCCCAATTTTCGGCAGAAAGCTCGTTTCACGCGTGACAAAATAATAATGACTGTCCGACTGATAACGCCTCCGTAATTATCGTCCGTCCAATCGAGCTCCGGAATAACGTTTTAAATTCATCGTACGACACTTCCGGTGGCGTTTCTAACGGGTAACCACGGCGCCCGAAGGAACTCGCTTTACATCCAAAGGTTGAAACGTTTCGAAGATCGGTGAACACCGGTTCGATTGGCCAATCCGAATTAAGGTAAGCCGAGAAGAGGAATTTCCCCGAATCCGAATGGGTGGAAACGAGCGCCATGTTTTACTTTCGATATCCTCTGCCTATTAAAATTTACGGTCTCTGATTTTCGAGTAAAAGCGGACAATCGTCACCAGCTGCCAACCTTGATTGGCCTAACGAAACGAGAGGGTGAAACAACGCCGAAGGAGGAGAAAGGCAGGCAGCCGATCCTGCGGGATAAATTCTCGAATAAATTGAGCGCGTATATATATATATATGTATCTACTCGGCTTGGTCGGCACTCTGGCAATCCAATTGCCTCATCTTGCAATTCCTATTCAACCCCTCTGGTTTCTCTTACCCTCCGCATCTCTTCCTCCGACTTTGAGGCTGGAAGCTCAAGTCGCTATTACACTCTCCACGCTCGGCCGATAAGTATAAAGTCCGGGCAGAGATTTTCATAATCTCCTAGCTTGGATATGGATAAGAAGGATCTTCCCTCAGCGGACCGCAAGACTTGTGGAGGGTGTTTCTTCTTTAAGGCAAATTGTCGGGGGCTGATACACCTCCGCACCGCACTGCACCAGCCGCTTGCTCGCTGAGTGAATAATAAAATTTCGCTGACTCTGGCGAGATGAAGTGAGGGCAGGGGAGAGAGAGGGAGAGAGAGAGAGAGAAAGAGTAGACGGAGGAACGAGAGTGAGTCTGCAACCCCTCGACGAGATAACTTTGTAGTTTCGGAGTTGTCTCGGGTAAGGACGCGGCTATCTATCCGCGAGTAAGAATATAACGAACCCTTAGGAAATGGAAGTAGGTTCCCTCCTTCACCCACTCGTCGCGCATGGATCGCAATAACTGCATAATATGCATCCAGCGACAATTTATTTCGTTACACATATTCAAACGTTGATGTTTCGATCCGACAGTCAGAATTTGACCTCGATATTTCCACGTTCTATAACAGGATTCTGATTGGTTTTCATCGGGAAACGAAGGTCTCGGCTAATGACACGCTATGGGGGACTGAAACCACCTGAAACCACCTGAAATATTCACGTGGGTAACTCGTCGAAAACTATCCGGCAAGGACTCTCCAATTCTACCCGGGAGCTATCGATTCCTCACTGCCCAGGTATCCACTGTGATGCCAATTTTAGCAATCCGCCGGAGCAGGCGGAACTCACCTCACGCTATGTATCCGTTCGACGATGCTATTTGTGTACTCCCAAAACGATTCTCTACCGTTCGAATAGCCTCCCACGATTCGAAAGGAATCCTGACTGGCTGCAGTCCGCGGAAGGAGTGTTTGAAAAATCGCATCCTCGAGGGAAAATGAGAACTTGAAATTCGATTCGAGAACGGAAAAGAGAAACTTGCAGGCTACAATCTGCGGTTACTCACATTCCGCAATCAAGTAATGGAATGCTCGAGTCCAACTCCTCGAGCCGAATGCTCCGAGGCTGACGTAATTTCGACGTATTTGATTTCATATCATCACGCTCGACGAGTTGACTACTAACGAGGAAGGTATCCCAGGTCGAACACACCGATTCGAATTCTTTTGCAGTATGTCACAGTAGACTGAAAACTAAGCGATACGTGTTTTATTTTTATCCGCCGTTAAACACTTCAAGGGGGTGAAACCACCCTCCAAAGCAAGGCGTGTCAAGAGGTGATTTGGAAGTTTCACCCAGAAGAACGTAAGATATTTTGATCAATCCAACTGGAGAAGTTTTCTGAATTGAGAAAAAAAAGAAAAAAAAAACTGCCAAATCGCTCCTTGACACGCCTTGCTTCGGAGGGTGGTTTCATCCTGTTAAAGTGTTTAATGGCGGATAAAAAAAAAAAAACACGTGTCGCTTAGTTTTCAGTTTACTGCAACATATTACAAGAGAAATGAAATCGAAGAGATCGATCTGAGATACCTTCCTTGCGGCATCAACACCGCAAGGAATATGAACGCTTCATTAATTTCCTCTAAACTCTCTCAATTATGGTTCCAAGAGCTTTGGCAACTGGCTGGTTAAACGTGTGGGAAGAGTAAACGATCACCTGTCGTCACATCTGACTTCCCGTGATACCCGTGACTTCGAGTTTCCTGAAAGACGTTCATGCAACGCGTACACGCACCGTAGTCGTCGTTTTGCGTAAGTCCGCACGTGCTTAATTATACGTTCGACGTGATGAATTGATTTCGAACGGTGCTTCTTACTCGACGGTTTGAAATGAAAAATGGGAATCGCCAGTGTCGCTTGAAATCGTGACGCACGTAGCATAGATACAATTTTAAACGAGACGTCTTTCCGTGGCATATGTGTAACGTACTTGCACGCGTGTACAAAAGGACGCCTCGTGAATTGGCAATCGGGAAAACTCGACGTGGAAGAAGTTTTTAAACGAATTTTATAAACAATACACGTCGGGCTGTTTCCGATACAGGCATAATTCCCAAGTCTTTAATTTAAATTTAAGACGGCCGTCTTTCTGCGTTCTTCGTACTGCTTATAATTCTATCCTGACGATTTCCTAACTTTTGAGGCAAGCCTCTCATCTCAAGTCCGTTATCAAACCTCTCCGGATCAAAAGTTAGTTGGTAATCTTTGAGCCAATTCAAAGTTTATATGCCGCAGAGACGATGTGCATCGTTTTTAATTTAATATTATTTCCCTGACAAAACTTTTCCACCTCGTTCGAGTGAGTTCAAATCCGGCATTTGTACATTCTGCATCACTTTTTCAAATTCATTGACCGGTGGTTGAAAAATAAGTTCACCCCTTAATGATCCTTGGCCCAGGTATTAATAGACTCTGAGGATACTTGAGAGCAGGATTGTAAATTCAATTGTTCCGAATTTTGATTGAATTTTGAAAATCAGTATTAACCGTCGTCTGCAGATAAAAACTGTTTTATCAACTGGAAAACCTTTATATTCTAGCCAAATTTTTTACACCATTTCAAAAGTTAAATTTTAAATATTATACGAATGTAGCTTGTAGCTGCACTTGAAACTTCTTGACTACCTCGTTACAAGAATTCTGCAGTTACTCTCAGCTCCGAGGTCAAGAAGAAATCTTGAAGCGAAAAGGAGCCACACTAATTTCAACGGCTTGAGAAGTTCTAGTCCTACCCGCAACAGAAAAATAAAATAAAATTTTTAAAAATGGTGTGCGCTTTTTCCAGGGAGAATAAGGAATCTTTACAGGAACACCCACACTGGAGTGGTTGAAAAAATACGACCGTCTAATTTTTTTCGCGCACGTCCTTTAAAAGTTTCGAGATCTAAAATAAATGCCACAGCCGCAAGGAAGACGTATACAATGAAATTTTAGAGGTCGCTCCATGAGCTTAAAGGTCTTTCTTTACCGACTTTGGCTGTTTTTTTCATTTAAAAAATGGTCTCTCCTCTGATGCGTTCAAATTGAGGTAAACCCAAATTTCTACTCGTCTTCCATATCCGGGTATACTCGACAAAAAACTATAATTCCGCTAAGAAAACCGTTGAGTAACGAGCAGAATAGAAATTGTGAAAACGAAAGTCATGAGAATTTTTTGAAAAGATCGAGAAAAGTACGAAAAAATGCCAAAACTCGACACAATTTTGTATGCTGCTCTTTACTCAACAGTTCCTTAGCTCAATTATAATTTTTTTCGAGTAAGACGGAATACGGAATACATGTACAAATTTAGGTTCACCTCGATACGAACTCTTTAGCAGAGAAATCATTTTTCAAATGAAAAAACAGCCAACATCGTTGAAAAAAAGACCCTTAAACGCATTGACCGGCTTTGAAAAATTGATGGCTGAGGCATTAGTTTTAAATTTTGAAATTGTCAAAAGGGGTGCGTGAAAAAAATTAGAAGTTTGCGTTTTTTGAACCACCCTAACCCACACATTCATTTCCGTAGCATTCAGCGCCGGTGAGAAGTGACGAAAAGGTTCAAAGCGGTTTCTGGACTCAGGTTGGTAAGGAAGACACGTCGACGTTCATTTATCCCATAAGATACGAAGGAAATGAACCCGGACGAAATCTACCTTGCCGACAAAATTGGATCCACGGACACACGTGTACAGGATGCCTGTGGTGGGTTATCGGTTTCCCACTTACCTGGTAGTAATCAACTACCGTAAAACGATTACACTTCAACCTTCTTTCGCCCAACGACCGATGGACTGACTTCCAAGCTCGATACCGAGGCCCGAAGGTATCCTTGCAGGATATCGTGCCGATAACATTACTCTTAAGCTTTCCAAGTAAGCCAAGTCGATATTTTGCACCGTTCAATCTTCTCGGATAACGGCGTTGAGCATCATCAGCACCTGAACATGTCAGCGTCGAGACGTCCCGCATAAATGCGAACTTAACGTAACAAAGGAACGTGAATAATGCCGAGCTTGCAAATCGATTTGAATAAAACTTGTCCTCAAGTTTGATCGATGTATCATTTAGGACTTCGCAAACGGTACGGGGTTAATGATATAGCTGTTCTTCCATCGGATTCTGAGGTTGTTGAAAAGTCGAATGAATGGAAATTTATTCGATAACTAAAGTCGAAAGATGTAGAAAATAAGTTTGATGAATCAGGGAGGACGCATCAACATTGAACAACTCAGTCAGAATATCGAATGAGATTATTTTAACGGTACGCCAATGTTTTATTAGAGTAGACGAGATCACTTCGTATCATTTCAAAAGACTCAAAACAATCGCGAATGACAATTTTCAAATGACTTCGAATACTTAGTGTACTTTAATTCCTACACTGGATAGACGCGAAGATACTTTCACTGTTCGATCGCATTGAACGTAATGTCGATAATCGTATCCCCGAGAAGAATTGTTCACTTCAATTGAATAATGGATTAGTTCTAATTGCGATGAACTCACGGTAGGAAGCGACTTTGCACTTCAAGTCCAGTGCATTGAAGTAACGTGAAAAATCGGATGAAAGAGGAAAGTTGCTGGAAGGTGGAGAGATCCTCTTGGATCATACGCCAGGTCAAGTGCCGCGAACAAGAGCCGAGAGCTTTCGTCACTGTGGGTAAAAGAGATTGGAGCACGCTACACAGACGCTGAGAGCTGTTGGTCATGAGATGAGCGAGCCTTGTTCGAAGGACGGTTTTTCGGATAAAACGATCCAAGGCTGGCGGGCTGGAGGAAAACAAATCTATGTTCTCATCACCGATCACGGCTGTGATCTTTCGCTGAACTCGACGTTAACCGATCTTCGCTATAGATTGAGAAAATCAACCCCATCTCTCGCGATTTCCAAGAGCGACGCTTCCCCCTGTACGTTTACCAATCTGCGTTGTAAAAGACGTTGAATTCGTCCGATGCATTCAGATGTTGAATCAATCGTACGTCAACCCGAGTTCAAACAAAACCTATGAGAATGAGCTTCAAGTCGTAGGGAAGAACCCAATCCACTACTTTTGCATTCGGGTCACGTTAGGTTGGTTCATTTTTTAACTTTTCTTTTTTTTTTTCAGGTGCCACTTGAAAAGCTTATTGACAAATACTGAAAAAAAATATTGCCGTAAAACACGGAGGAGGTAGGAAAATATTCAGAGGTCGCTAGAAAATTATTGAAGTATTTTTATTTAATTTTATATGTAGGTACTCTTTACGGACTTATATTGCAGTTTATTTTCTTTCCGATCGTGGTCCAATTAATCACTGTTCATAAAAATCAGTACTGAAAACAAAATAGGGGCATTAAGGTGATGCGATATTCCTTTTTCGGCAGCAAAAACTGTTATCTAAATTTCTCCGAGACGATTAATCTTTCGGATAAAAGACGAGATAAGCCAACCGAAAAATTAATTCGCCAAGTTTGCTGTTAATTGGTGAATGATTAATTGGACGACGATACGAAAAAAAAATAAACTGCAACACAATTCCTTTAAATATTTTTTTTTCACCATTTGTCACAAATTTTTCTAGTCGCGCCTTGAAAAAAACAAAACAAAAGTTTAAAAACGAACCACTCCAGAGTCACGTTCATGTACCAACGGTAGAGTAATCGGATCTCGTCTCGTTGACGAGAGCTTCGTTCTGTCATCGAACCCGGTCGTGGAATGCTCGTCGACGCGAGGCAGTCCGAAAAGCTTTCCGACACAAAAACCCGTCTTCCCCACAGCCGTGATTTTGGCTTCTCCGTCTTTCTCCAGCCGGTGTTCGGTTGATTGCGGACTCGTTGGCGCCCACCGGCTGCTCAGCTTGCAACGTACTCTCGTCGCCGAGTCGTTCTCGTGCTAAATTGGACTCCTCCCGAGTTGCGGGCAATATTAGAAACCGTATCGCATGGTCGGGGGTCCAACACTCCCCCAAAAGAACTCGGGAGATTGGGCTCAGCGCGACATCCGGTCAGGAGTAAACGTCGACGCTAACGGCCATTCGCCCGGTTTCTTTACCGCACGCGTCACGGGTAATTGAAAAAGGACATTTCCACGTTCGAAGTTGACGGTTGTTAATTACGCACTACGCATACCGGGACAATAAGAACCGTAACGGTTCGAATGCAGCATCATCGACAGTTTAATCCTTGGTGATTCAACGCGAGCAATTTTCCCGCGAATCGTAGGCGGAGGTCATCGATTTATGCGTGCCACGTTTGCGCTCGTCGGTGTGGGAATTAGCATCTGGGTACTGTGGAAGGGCGAGATCCCCTTAAAAACCAATCAGTTTCTCTCTTTCTACCGAGGCTTTCGCGGACTTGGCAATTAAACCGTAATTGATATTTTAACGAATTTCCCGAGGTCACCTTTACCAAGGTGCGGTACTCCCGAGATATGCGAGACCCATTTGTCAACGTGGCTTAGGCGTCGTCAGAGGGCGGAGAGCATCGTTACATAAGAGAACAAGTAGCGACATGCTAATTGGAATTAGATTTTAAACCGATAACTTCTTCTCTACCCGATTACAGATGCACCTCGATCAATCCGATGCGACGAAACGCTGAAATTAATTAAATATCCGTCACGTCGAAGGAAATTGGTGCGATAGAATCGAAAAAAAAGAGAGAAAACAAAAATCGAACCAACGATTCGGATCTTGTTTTACACGTTGACATAATTTGCCAGCTATTGCTGCTGACTTTTCATCACCCTTAAAAGTTTCGTTGGATTCACTGACGCGAACTCGGACCAGAGAAAACAAGTCCATTTCTTTTTGTACGGTACAACTTTGGCCAGGTAATATGAAAGCATTAATCAACAAGGGTCAAGTGGTTGAGAACTCCAGGACTTCCCGAGTTATACCACGTACAAAAACTGACCCTTCTGCAAGCCCACATAATGTTGTAACAGAGATCAAAGTGAGCGAACCGTGGCAGAATTCAAGTTTTGAGGGTAAAAACTCACGTAAAAGCAGAGTACTTATTCACTCAGAACAGTATAACGAACAAACGATTTTCAACCGAGAAAAGGAACCAGATTTTGAGGCTCAGGGGTTTGGTGTTGGACAAGTTTTCTCTCAACTACGCAAAGTGTTTAACTGTCGACGTAATTAACGACAGCAAGGTGTATTTAAAAATTCTACAATGGTTCGCCGGTATCTTCTTTAAATGTAAATACGGCTAGATGTGAGATTACGTGTTTGAATAATTCAAAGGTTTTCCGAACTTTCCGACAAGGGTATCGATCGCGCCTTCGTCAAGAGTCCGAACAACCGCTGAGCGACATTTTTCACCGGCGTTAAGTCGAAAATGCGAGGAGTAAGAGGTTGGCAGTTTAGAAATAGAAAACACAACGTCCCAAGTCCATGAAAATTTGACAGTCACGTGGTTCCAATTTCTCGAATGTCCCGCCATCAATTCCCTGGTTCAGGAGAACCAGCCAAGCGAACATCATTTATGATCAATAAGGGCATTGGTTAGCAAAACTTTTCCCAATTCCCAGAGTGAGGGTAGAACCTTGGGAAAGTTCAACCGTAGGTAGTCCCTTTGCAGCTTGTTCCGTTGTTCAAGGTTCTTGGAAGACGACGACGCGACGGGTTGAGGTGAACATTCCAAACCACAGAAAGTTATATCCATTGACAAAACGTGATTCTATATTCATGCCCATCCAATTTTTCTTTAAAAAATTTCAGTCAAACACCTGAATAAGAATTACATCGACATTGTTTATCGACAAAAACAAACACTACCGGAAGCTAACCAGACGGAGCTCATTGCTGCTCGTTGTGCAAAGTGCACAAGGATGCGGGGCACATGTCGTTGGAATTCCCGCAAGAAGAGAGACCGGCAAAATTATGCCAGATCCCGATTACCGAGGCCCACCAGAAAATTATAAACTCGAGACCGTCAACGCATCACACGATGTTTTACATAAAACGATCAGCGTCTGACCTTCTGGTTTACGCACGTTCACAAATATTGCTAGTAATAGATTGAAATGTCTATCTCGGTGCGTACACAGTAACGTTTACAAACCCTTTAACCCTAATCACTTACTCCTATGGAAACTTCCACATTACTTACACGAGGTTGCCAAGATCCCAGCCAACTTTGGAACGTTATTACTGTACCCAAAGTTACGTTACGACTTGGAAAAAATTCTCAGGCAAAATTGAACAATTCAGAAATAGACTCCAATCTTAATTTCAGCAAAAACTCGATGGGGATTGTGGGAGAAATTATTCAAAAAAACAATAAGTAAACCAATACGCAATACATAAATGTGGTCTCTGAGACACCAAAGGTTTATCAATCATTCTTTATTTTACTTTACAAGCAAACCTGATTCAAGCACGTTGACTTTAAAATTGTCGGTTAAACTCGGTTATGGGGTCGACTGGTCCCCGTGTAAGTGACTAGGGTTAATACACACCAATTAGAGATTGTCTCAGCATGAGTCTCTCTATGCTTGAGGTCGGTTCGCTGAAGCTCGAGTGCCTGAGGGACCGAGCTTTCCTGGAGTCTAGTTACTACACACTTGTCGTATAGAATGGCCGTCGTGTGAGTACGGCAATGATTTTCGCATCAATGGTCTTCTAGGTTGCGTACGTACATTTACCGTACATAGTTGATATACATTGATATAGTTGGCACGTGAAAATCAGGGTGGGATGTATACGTATATTGAACTCTGATCGTTTTACTCACGCAATCGGTTTCAAATTGTTGAACTCGTGACACGTGGACTTACCTGTAACAAACAAAAGATGAGACGTGGGATAAACGATGCTGAATCCATTAGTCGATTAGAACTCATCTACGTTAATCTCACAAAAATTTACACAGGCAGAGGAATTTTTATTATTCAAGATGCGAATAAATCGCGAAGTATTCAGGAATGCATCGATATGATTAAACAGGACAGTAAAAACTTGCGAATGAAACTTTTTCTAGTAGGATTATACGGGCACTCGTTAAAGGTTGAAAGCTTTTTTACTGCGTTAGTAATAAAATTCCACAAGATGAAAATTGTATGAAGACATAACCATACGTATACTCCGATATATACCAAGTTGGAAAAACTACAAAAAAAAAAAGATCGGTATCTCGTTTTTGTATTATTATTGGTAAAAATTTTGTAAAAAAGAGGAATTTCTGGGTAGAATTTTTATTCTTTCACGATGCCGAGCAAGCGTTGAAACTTGACGGATTCAAGTGACATTACGAACTCTGAAATGCTGAGAAGACAGAGAGTGAATCCAGTAACAGTTGGTCCCGTTAGAGTTTTTCCTTCGTTTCGATAATTTCAGAGCATCGCGTCGGCACGTATGTCTGCACTATCTCCTCAATATCACCCCGCTAGCTTTTTCGTTTTCCTCTTTATTTCGCTCTTTCTTTTCGTCTACGAAACGTGATAAGAAAACATCACCATGGTGTGGAGGATCTTTAGAAGCAGCGTCCCGGTCCAAGTTCGTGGGTCTTTTTGGCTTTAACGAGACTAAAAGGGTTAATTTTCCGAGCAACGCAGCTATCGGCAATTAAGATCGAGGAAGAACGAGAAGCGAGAGACCGCTTTTGCATATCAGATCCGTACTCAAAGGGGTGCTTTGATCGATTTCGACATTGACGCAGGACACCCTTCTTAATTCTACGTTGATCAATCGTTGGAAAAAGAAATGCGATGTCAATTTCCCGACGGGTTCAAACTGAGTCCATGGACTCCTTTTTCAATAACGCTATTGGCACAGATGTTTCTGACTGTCGAATAACCGGGAAAATTCCTCCACAACTGGCACTTCCAGGAGTTTTATTAATTTCGGTTGTTCGTCGGTACATGGCAAGCTAATGTTTCATCATTATTTTATATACTTTACGTGGCCTTGCTGACGGTTGAATTATTTGCTACGCGTTTAATGAGAGCTATTTTTCTATCGCATGATTATTGCTTTATATGCTTTTCAATCGACTGCTTTCACACATTTCCCGAGAATAGTCAAATATCACTCATTCGCGTGCCTTGATTTTATTCAGAAGGCAAGGTCAAAGTTCGTCTATCGAACAAATAGCCCATTCTCATCCGATATTACGCGAATGGCGATTGAGCTAGGTACGCGGATAGTAAAAGTGTAAAATATTGTCTCATCTTAAGTACGACGAATTGATTGTAAGCCTTAAGCCTGAGAAGAAGTTGAACTGCATCGATGAAGTGAAGAATTTTCAATATCGAGGTTTCCGCTTTCGCATCAATTTTCGGCAAATGATAGAGCAATTCTAGTCAAACTCCTTTGAATTTTAATACTCCGTAAATGCACCCTGCGATTTTATTTCGTAAGCACAACGAGTGTGTTCTAATTTCAATGATCAAGAAAACTTTTTAACAAGGAAAGTGATTGCTAATTTTGAAATACCTATCTATCCTCACTATAAAACCATATTTATTTTGATTCGATCAGGTCCAGTGTTTGTGTTACAGCTACTACCAGTAAAATTACATTACATGTTTATCGTTTTGACTTACCTTTTTTCTGATTCAGGGTGTTTTGTTATTTGTTGTAACTAATTAACTGGTATTTATAGTAAATAACAAAACACCCTGAATCAAAAAAATTAAGTCACAGAGATAAAAATTTTGTTTCACTGGTAGTAGCTGTAGCACAAAAACTAGACCTCATCGAATCAAAATAAATATGGTTTTATAATGATGGTGGATAGGTATTTCAAAATAAGAAAGCACCTTCCTTGTTACAAAATTTTTTTCACCATCGTACTGCAACGCTACATACAACCTCATTTTAGTTCATAAGAACTGCCTTTTTGGAAAAAATAAACAAATCGTATTACAATAAAGCTATTCGTATCGAAAATATTCCGATATCAATTCTACCATAATAAACCTTGTTCCTAACATAATCAGTTAAAAGTTTTCATGTTACACACAAGAAGTGAATTTCTGTTGATCAGCGTTTTCATTAACCTAATGCGGTTGGGAAATACTAAAATAAGCTCAGGGTAGTCAACGCAAGCATTATAACGTAATCGCTATTAGTTGTTTATACGTGTTAGACGAACCCACACAAATCAGAGTTCCGTGACTTCTATGCCCAAAGCAATTAAAACTTTTCAGACACGCCGATTGTACCATTCCAATTTACACACTCTGTACCACATCCTAATGTGAGAATTTGTAATGAAAATTTTACAATATTTCTAACGGGTAAACCGTTCCCGTGTTGTATACATTTGCGAATGGTCCTCAGACTTGTATGCGAGCTTTTTTTTTAACCCTGGGACCGTGCACCATCCGTACGAAACAAGTACCCCGGCACTTCAAATCAACGCTACTAACGGACTGTTTGTCGTAGAAAAGTGTCGTTTTATTCCATTCGAATGCTGAAAGACCGAAGAAACGAATAACGCATGTAACGCGAGAAGAGCGCAACTGCCGTGAAAAATGACGTTGAAAAGGAGTTGGAAAAAAAAAAAAAAAAAATGGATGTCAAAATTTCCCAGGGTAATCAAGTGGACGAATACCTTTCGTCGAGCCGAAAGGAAGACCTGGACAAGTCGCTCCACGCGCTCATGCTGCGACTCCGTCTTCGGGGTGGACCGGAGCATCGAACGCTGCTGCGACGCCTGCTGCTGGTCGAGGCGATATTTTCCGGTTGAAAATTGACCCTCGGCGGGCCGTGCGCTCGTTGAGGATTCGGAGATGTCGGAGTCGGCGTGACGGCCGTCGAGGCTTGCAGGTCCGGCAGCGCCTCGTAGTGCCAACCTCTGGCCCCCATTTCTAGCAAAAGCAGAGGTTCCGAGGATGCACTGGAACCTTGGACGGCGTCCCAACGTCTAGGGGTCGAGTCTGACCCGGGCGACAAACACGGGGCGCATCTGCAGACGTCCATCAGACACCCCCGAGCGAATTGCTCACTTTTTTTTCTTTTTTTTTTTCTGGGCTCAAACCGCCGCTTTCCAATCCATTCTTACCTTCTTCGATTTCAACTCTACTCTCGTCCGGTGACAACGCTCTGTTTCTTCGTCTCGCTACTCGTTAAGCATTAAAGATTTGTACCTACGGGATCTACCGTCCTTTTTAACGATTTAAGAACACTGGTTCGACCTGAAGCAGTAGCTATGGTCAGTTATTGAAACGATTCCCGTGAAACAAACCCGCTTCTCACTAGCACAATTTAAACGGTTAAGAATCTTTTTACAGTACCTTGTGATCCAGACTATTTCATCGCTCAAATTCTACTTGCGACGAATCTTAATGTCCGCTCGCTCATGGGTGCGAAAAGCATTCGAGGAGCTAACGGAGCGTCCTAAGCTGGTTTATTCTAATCTATCCGGGCCTGTGAGCAATCAGGATAACGTAGTGTAAAATTTTTACCACCAACAATAAACTAACAATAAGATTTCGAACTATATGCGACCAACAACGTTTTACAACACACTAAGTAACCGGGTTTAAATTTTTCGTTGCAAGTGTTATTGTCAATATTATTATTATTATTATTATTATTGTTGTTGCTATTTTGAAATGTATTATTGCACGTATTAGGCACTAAGAGTTTCGGATTCAGACTGTTGCGATACCGAACCCGTGCTAATTATATATCGCGTATTACCGAGATGAATTTATAACTAACGATAAGAGGCGAAGAGAACTTGCTTTTACTCACATAGATCTATGTTCGAAATCACAGGTAAGTTAGCAAGCTATGCAAAAATTAATCACAGAATGAAAAAGGCAGCTTTGATGATATTGACTTTTAAAGACTATGTTCTAACTTCGTTGCTTTTTACTGATGTATATATATATATATATACATATATACATACATCCGCGGTTGTTAAGTAAGGATCTCAATCACGTATTCTCGAGTTAGCATCACCTCGAACGGTTGGTCAATAACGAAGTTACCGAAACCAAGTTCGAGAACTTTTTAATCTGGATGAAACTTTCTTCATTTAAACGTAAACGGCACATGTAGCCACCTTGGTCTTTCAACGCGACGTGGATACCGGATTACTTATTTTACAGACTAGATGCACTTTTTCACAAAACTGTCGATTGTTCTTAATCGAAAATCCCATATTAAGTCCAAAGAAACTTTTTACCGAAAATTCAAATTCCCACGCACTTTTTCCACGTCCGATAAGAAAGTCGACTGTTCGCTGAATTATTAAAACGAACCCGATTTCGCAAACAGGTTTACGCAATGGCAAGTGTAACTGGCTCTGACTGCGAGGATTTACGATGACAGCGGAGTATCGAGCGGCCTTGTTTTCTTACGGAAATCAATACTATTCGGCAGGCTTCGAATTTAGCATCCAACGACCATCGGTCCACTCTCCGATTTTTACTGCGAGACGAAACGAACCGACAATGTCACGATGAGACGTGGCTGTGTTCCACCTCGATTAAATTACGTCATCGCCTCTCTTCTAGGGTGGTCAAGAACAGGTATCCTATCCGCACGCGAGAGTCTTGGAAAAGCGATACCATTTCCCCCCGAAAATCTTACGACATTTTTTCCCGATAAATGTCGCCATGTCATTAGCGTCATTGGTACTTCACGCACTCGACGTTAGAGGAAAACAAAAAAGTAGGGCGAAAAAAGAAAAAAGAAAAAAAAAACACCACACGTTCCTCGTCGGCACATCGAGCCTTGCCAAAGTGCCTCTAAACGTCGATTTACCCAAGGGTTGAACGAGGAAACCGTGCGTGCAGGTAACGCAAACTTCCACCAGTCCAACCAACCCTCAAAGGTATCTTATAATTCCGTTGGCACAGAGTCTAGAGTCAAGTTCACACATCTTACGCAGCACTGTTTATAAACGATCACTGATACACGGTGGACACGGAATGCGCACATCAGACGGGGGATGGATTCTCTTCAAAGAGGGTCCAGGTGTGTGCGTCAGGCTGCTCGGTCCAATCACTCCAAGACTGGGTCCTCGACTGTCTTGCGATTCGTCGAAGGTGGCCCGTTTAGAATTCGCGTTGTAAATCGACACATGTCAACGGCGATCTGTGTCGCCGCCAGTCAAGTGTTTCCGACAGGGGAATAAGGATCGTCGCTAGATCTCCACCCCTACTGCGCTTCGGTCCGAGATATCTTCCCCCGTGAACCCCGGAGCTCTTACCTCCCTTGCATCGAGCCTTTCTCCGTTCTTCCACGCTCTGCTTCCGTCTTCCTCTCACCCTACGGAGGGGTGACTCCCTCGCCCTCGCACTTGTCCGCAGTACCCGGCACCACCAGCCAGCACACGCCGCAGTACGCATACATGCACCCCCGTTGTCAAGGCGACTGCGCCATGGATGCTTCAGCCTTTGTGTTCCGATTACCGCGAGTGCGGATCTTTTGGCCAAAACAAAAAAAACGAATAAAAAAATCAAAAATCTAATAATCCACCTTTTTCTCCGTGTCCAGGTATTGTGCAGATCCACACCTCGCGACCTAATCGAAGATTAGCCGATTCGTCAAGTCCGATTGACTCTGGAACCGGTTCCTTAATTGAGGAGGACTAAGTTCCGCGGACGGTACCGACGCCGGCCGTCCAGACGGTCGGAAGGTTCGAATTACTGTGGAACATGCGAGTTTCTAGCGCGGAATGTCTCGATGAATGGGTGCCTGGAACACGGCATCGATTCTCCACTGGCCGGACTTAACCTCGCAAATGTAGGCACCGCTCCGCGCAGGATCAACGAAAACGCGCAACGGTCAAGGATAACGAAACCATGTGCTTCGGACGAGGAAATCGATGCTGCTTCCGCCTTACGGTCATTCACGATCATCGAGTTGCAGCAGCTGCTCACGTTCTTGACAAACGATATATGGAACACTGAGAAAAATTTTTATTTCCGGTTACCGATCAGTCCTTAACTATTTTCATTCTTTACCACAATCCAAAAATACAGTTCTAGGTAGAAAATGAAAATTAGTTTTCTAACCGTTACCGGAAAGTCTGGCATCCGTTGCTATTCTTTCTCATTACGATCACTCTTGCTATACATTCTTGCGACTGTTGCGAAAACTTAACGCTTGTGCAACGATAAATTGACGTTAAAGCCTTGTTTAACTAAAAAAGTAGAGTGAACCTCAGAAACCGATTTTGCGTTGCAATAACCAAAACAGGATCGACGATAGCGCAAAATGGTTAGGCGTACCTCGTTTTTCGTAATCCCAACGACATTCAAACAGTTTTTCTAACGATACCTGTTTTACTAAATTTTTCTAGTTGCTGTAACAAATGGAGTTTTTCTCAGTGAAGCATTCTTCCGAACCTTCCAATCTTGAGACAGAGACGAAAAAGCATACGTGGCACGGAATGTACGGGATATAGAAATTCACTCGTGAATCAGCTTTCGAATTATCGAACCTTTGTGCCTTACAGCAAATCTAATAGCCGTCAATAAAGGCCGGAGACGCGTGAATATTGCCATCAAACCGTTTTCAGGATGCACGTATACACTAGATTGCAGGTACACACGCGTCTGAACACGACTGTAAAGACGTACCATAAATCCAACCCCTTTGTGTTTGCCGCTGATTGGGGTGCTTCCGAAGCATTCTGTACCTTTACTTTCCTTGTTTCAGAAAATATGCCCATTAGGGTTGAGAAAAGTAGGGCTGGCTTCATCGGTCTCCGTTACTTGACAATGAACGACTGACTTGTATTTATTTGAAGGATTTCAAAATTGAAAATTACAGTTGCTAATAAAACTGAAAATTGAAAGGTGATCGAATAATTGAAATACCATTTTAAATGGGATAAGTCATGTCGATTACACGTCAACTTTTACCGGATAATGTCGCTTGAAGGTCTTGAGTAACATTTGTATAGTAGCCCAGAGTTAAATTTGTGAATTGTTGATTGTCACTGCTTGATAACACCCCGAAGAAGCACAAGCAAGATTGAAAAGCTATGACAAAAGCTGAATGCAACAGATGTGGAGAAATTTTTACACGAAGCAAGTAAAGTAAAGCAACTAAAGTGGATAGAAGAAAGGGATTTGGATGTACAATTTTGTGTGCAGAATGCGGTTGACGCATTGCGGTTTCAGCAGAGGATGGAAGAATTCTGGCCTCTCATTTCCTGACTCCTGACATCCTCATTCAATGACGCGGGTCTCGTTAAAGTTCAGGAAGATCAACGCCGTTTCGTCGTCCGAAACTCTCTTTAAGTCATTTTATATTTCGAATAAAATAAGGGACCACCGGAAAGACCTTAAAGTTGAAATACCCTTCTACATCCTTCAGGTGTCAAGTTGCAGGAGAAATTCGTAATTTCCCGTCTCTGGTTTACATTTGCACGTGCGAATGTTTAGCTTTGATTTCGTCGTGACCTTCATTGTAGCGTTTTACTTTGTCTCTCATTTTGACGAGTAAGTCGTGTGAAACGCTGCCTGTTTCCAGAAACGATAATTCGCGTCACGGTTTCGGTGTGCTTGAAAATATAGAGTCCAATAAACTCGGCTCCTTTAATACCACGGATCGAAGCACCGTGTTTTATCGAGCAGATAACAACTAGACGCCTCAAATGTCTAACAGGGCTTTGGATCTGGCTTCTCGAGCGGAAATGCTCGAGTCGGTCAATTTCATATTTTTCAAATAAATTTCAGGTGTCCGTTGCATTTTAAGATGTAAGCTTGAAAAATTTTTCCTCCTGCACAGTAAAATGTGCATCAAAGTGTTGCACGAGAGAATAATTGGAAAAGTTTTTTTTCGTTGAAAGAAAGATTGTTGAACGTGTTAAAGGTTGTATTATGTCGAGAAATAATTGATTCGTGACGGAATGTCACGCATATCAGAACTACTACACGATACTGTATATACATTATACATATTCGGTTCGATAACCTGATACCGAGTAAGCATATCCTCCGACAATAAGTATTTCGAATGATCAACAAACGACGTAGTTTAGTTCGCGAATTCGTACTTGTACTCACTGCTCGTAATCTCTGTCTTTGTGCACTGAAAAAAAATGCCATTTCCATTTTCGGTTTCATTTGACGAGGATCATTTCACCCGATGTCATGGACTGACAACTGATTCTGTCCCGGTTTAACCGGACTCCCGAATTTCTTCAGGATCAGAATTTGTTCAATAATAGCACGTGCGCTTGCCTTGATAACAATCTTGGGGCTGTCCAGTGGCCTTCACCTTGTTCCGAGGTATGCTTAGCGCCCGTCACAGGGAGAAATTCGAGTGATGTCTGGTCTACGCAAATTCCATTAAGCTCTGACAGTGAATTGGCAAATTGAATTTTCAGTGCCAGTCGGATTCCACCGAATACGTACATCACTTCAAATTATATGATCGACCGTGCACGTAGTCGATGAGTCGCGATGTAAGGGATGAAAAGAAAACAGAATTCTCCTTCTGGCTGAACATGTAAAAAAAAAAAACGTACCCAACTCAGGTTGTCTCAGTGAGGCATCGATGTGGGACGGTCACTTTGTTGTTTTTGTTTTCCGTTTTCAGTATCCGAAGAGCAGTTCGCGTCGCGTTAAAACTGAGCAATCGACGAGTCGTGCATCGCGTAAACGTTCGACACTCCGTGAGTCGGTACGAAAGCTCCGAAGCTCTCAAGACTTCGCATCAAAGTATCGTCGATAGAGTAGGAAAGTTTCACCAGCCCGTAGGTGATATGGAATTCCAAGTTTTTCCGCAGTCGGTTGATCGACGATAGGAGACTTCTTTCACCCGGAGACAGTAAGCACGACTTGCTTACTTTACACCTCACGTTTAACAACGTGCTCCAAGCGTGATCGTTCTCCGCTTCAAGTTACTCGTAACTTCGTAGGTGTGTGGATTTTAGCGGGGGGGGGGGGGTCATGAATCGTCAGGTAAAGAATTGCTCCAAGGAGAAGGGAAGGGAGTGGATCCAGGGTAACGGGCATCCGGCGATGTCGAACCAAGGCTGCTGCCTTCGGGAAGCGATAACTCCTTCGCCAATCACGTTCCCTTGTGGCTACCCATCGCAAGCCCTCGTTAAGGTAAGCTCGTTTCTCAACTGCAGACGGACGGACGATGGGCAGGTGAATTAGTGGGAATAATTCAAGATCCGACCGCATTACATCGGACACTGTGAGTTATGCATGGCTTACTTGCGAGGGTCTGTAAACAGCTCGCGTTACACATCGCGTAACCAGTGAAACTACTTCGCACGAAGGTTATAAGAACGGCTGTCCAGTCGGAAGTTCGGACAACCGAGGTTTCGCTGGTGGCGGACATTATCGCCTGAAATTAGCACATCCACCCCCCAAACTTATCATTCTTTTATCTAGTCTGCATCGTGACGCAAACTTTTCACTCTACCCAGCGTACCTGGCATGTTCTCTGGCCTGGTGCTGAATTAGTTATCCCTTTTCCGTCTACTCGCCAGAGATAGAGTAGAGCTTCGACGCGAGTGCTAAAAACTAGTTTTATCAAATATTCACGTCATGGTTTTAGCCGGATTATTGTCAACGACTAAATATACACCTGAGCCAAAAAAGGAACAGGGAAATACTGTTATTTTCGGAAAAGAGACAAACAAACCTTACAGTTCTAACATTGGTAGTTCAGTCCTGGATTCAAAGCACTTATTTTGTTTAATACTTTGGTAGCACCGATCGATTTGTTCCTGTGTAATTTCAGCTCACTGCACTGTTTTCGAGACGACTGATTTATACGGAAATAATTTTAAGGTTAACGCAAATTTGAACGTGATTACTTCCGACGAGGAGGTGACAAGTTTTTGCTACCGTAACTTTGCCCAGTAATACTTTACTCTCTTTATGCGCAGAGAGCGTCATTGATAACAGTGTGAAGCAGTTTTGACATGAAAAAAAAGAACGAGTTGAACGAAATTCATCGCTTTGCGTACTCTGGTGTAAAATTATACAATTACGGCGAAGATGGAGAAGACCAGGAGTCGAGATTCAAGCGATTCTATTAACACTACATCTATATATAACACTATAGTCTTAGCCTAAAAAAAAAAAGTGATAATAACACGACGAATTGGTGGTCCTGTGAATCCTGGGGCTTAATCAAGTCGGGCTGAGGGTTGAAATTAGCCAATGTCGGAGCTCAACGCGTCGAAGAAAAGCGGAAGAGTAGAATTATCCTCCACCATTCAACGGCAGGTCCGTTGGACGTTGTGAATACAAAATTGGATGAATGAAAACAGAAGGGTAAACGAGCGCAAAATAAGAAAAGGGGGGATTGAGGCTTTGCAAGATTTTCCAGAGGAAATCCACCCCCATCCCTTCTCGATATTATCGGCACGTGTCATCGTGTCTCCGGCAAGAAGCTGCTGAACCGCGAAGCGTGCAACGAAACTCCCGTATCGAAGCTTGGTATCTGAAAAAAGAACCAGCGTCTCAAAACCACCGGGTTACCAAAGAACTCGATAAGACCTTTTGTGTTCTGCGTAGGAATATCTTCAAACAACGCTTCAGCCGAACTTCAAATGATACGTGGATCGACTCGAAAGATGTCAAGAAATAGTGAAACGTAGATATAATATAAAAAGGGATCAACGAGCTGAATATCTACTTGATAGTTTTTCAAGGTACCTAGAAAGGTCAAAGTGTCATAGAAACATTCTATACTTCATCTTGGGGTTTTGATATTCGAAGAAATAGATTATCTTGTGTCTGCATTGATAGAAATTTTTAGTTCCGGTTACCGCTCGGTCCTTAAATATTTTCATTTTTCACCACAATCGAAAAATATAGTTCTGGGTAGAAAATGAAAATTAGTTTTCTAGCCGTTACCGGAAAGTCTGGTATCCGTTACTATTCTTTCTCATTCTGATCACTGTAGCTATATTTTCTTGTAACTGTTGGGAAAGTTTAATGCTCGTGCAAGAATAAATTGACGTTAAAGCCTTGTTTAACTAGAAAAGTAGAGTAAACCTCATAAACTGATTTTGCCTTGCAATTACCTAAAAAGGATCGACGTACCTCGTTTTTCTAACGAGACCTGTTTTACTAAATTTTCCTAGTTACTGTAAAAAATGAAATTCTTCTCAGTGCGTGAAAATTCGATGTGCTGACTCTTCCACCGTGTGTCCCATTCCATTTCTTGACCCCACTTGGCTCGAGGCTCGTTGTCCCCTCTTCGATAATTTGCGGTTGTAATTATCACGGAGTAAATGAGGACCGCAACGCTCAGTCTGACAGTAGGAAACAAAGCCTATAATCCCACGGGAGGCTGCTCGATTTTATCCGCGTTGTAAATGATGCCTAAGAGGTAAAAAGTTGGCGGGACGAGAGCTCGTTATTATCCCATGTTTCTTGGGTGAAATGTTGAGTGAATTTATCTATTTACCCGGTGGCTTGTCTTCCGTAGGTTAAGGGTCTTTCACGCATTTCAATTCCAACTAACTGAGTATTTCTCAATTTGCCGCACGTCGAATTTGAATCAAATTTGGAATGATTTTGTTAAATCAGTTGCATTCAAACTTCTCTCTGCTTATAATTAAGATGTGGTAGATGTGAATGAATATTTTTCTTTACATTTTTTAAACTGGCGGATGTATCTTGTGTTACCCAATTGGAGAATTAGGTGTAGTAGTATCGGATCAGCGCCCGCCGACATTATTCAATCAAAGGTAATGAATAATTGAATAACCAAGCGCAATCAATACGTGTAAATCAATTCATCGTCGTAGCGTACAATCAGTTACAGGCGAGTATCAAGATTTGACTGCAACTGCAGATCGGTTTTTCAAACGAGGGAATAGATTCTGGCTCCTTGTTCTGAAATTTTACCGCTTGTCAAAAACGAAACGGCGATAAAAGTGATAAGGCTCATTGTTTTTAGGTCAGGTTAACATTTCTGCATCCATTTTACGCTCGAAAGAAAAATGAAAATTCAAAACATAGGCAAAAGCGGCCACGCGCGACGTTGTAAACTTTTTATAAATTTTGAAAATCTGACGATGATTTCGTGATCAGCGACCTCGAAAATTCTAGTATACATTTATTATCAGCTAATTCTAAGGCTTCTCGAACTTTCGTCCGACATCTCGGATCCGCCATTTTGAATCTTTGAATTCAGTGACCCCAAAAGCCAAAATATGCAAAATTTCAAGCGAATCGCACCTCAGGAAAAATATATCCCCGCAAGGGGATATAAATACACTAAAAATAATGATCATTGAGTCTTGGGCTTTGAAATAGTTGGCAATTCATATCGAGGTTATGTCACCTTTGTCAAAGAATCGCCGTGAGCATGTAAAGATACCGCTTAACCTAAAAACACAAAGCTCTATCGTTTACATCACCGCTTCGTCGTAACACGAGGCATAAAATTTTCGAACAAGCACCCTGTTCCATCGAAGAAGCTAGGAACAGCGGCGTGCGTGTCACGGTATCTCGGATTCATGAATTTTCAAGTACAAACGCGAGTCATCATCTCGAAGCTGACATCACGAATATCTTGTGGAAGGTCTTCGCGCTCGCAATGATCATGGGAGTCGTATAATCCTCGCAGCCTCGAGATTCCCGAGATACCACACAGCGAAGTAACAGAAATTGAGACGAGGGGAATGAACAGAGATTTTGCATTTATAAGCCTGATTAGTCTTGAAGAGCAATGTCACGAGGATTTGAATGGCTACAGCGATGGGTGCGAGTGTCTGAGCCCGAAATAAATTTTTTCGCGTCACATGTATCAGCCTGTAGTATTTTCATCAATCAAGAGAGAAAGAAATTCAGTTTTTGCCACCCTCGCTAACGAGCGCATCGTTTATCATTCTTCGTACTGGGTATCCCTTCTAACTCGCGAATGTTCAAAACAAATGGAACAGGAAAAAAAAGGATCGTGGATGTGTTCGGTCGGAAGATCGGGCTCGATTTCTCCCGGAGATTGCAACCCGACGCCGATGGTGCACGTTATCCTTGTTATTACGGGACATAATCGTCTCGGTTATTGCCAATTGCCCTCTGTCGTTGAGTAGATAATCAAGATTACAACGGCTGGCGGAAACTGGATGATAACCTTTCAGTCAGAGAAGCCACTATAGTGGCACACATTTTCTTTTTCCTTTCGTAATTTTTTTTTTTTTTTTTTACATTACATGCAAAATTCTTAATTTTTTGTGTATTATCAGACGAGAAAAAAAAAAAAAAAAAGAAAACACTTGAACTTTGGAACGATTAGAATTTTTTGTAAATCTATAATTATTGTTTACGATTGTTCTGAGCAATGATATGGAAAAAAAGGTATTATCGTGAATGTAATTCGTTGGCGGAGAAATTTGACGATGAACGTGTATTGTAAACGCTTGGAATTCATCGGTTGACAAACAGAGATCTCAGAATGGCCATTAGATTTACAAAATTCAATGCATGAGGATAGTTTTCACCCTCCTTAGGGGTGCGTATAAATAGTACTAGGGATTCCATCTATTCTCGGGCTAAAATCGTGATAAATATTCATATAAATCTCATTCAAGAACACTATATAAAACAACGTTCGCAACACCTCCAGTTTTCACCCCATTTTAAAGGTTGTTTTTCGTTTTAATCAATTTTTGACATGAGATTCGCATTCGGCGTCGAAAAAATTAAATTCCGCGACTGAAAGGGTTGAGCAACGCGTTTTTACCAAGGAAGATAGACGAAAACGTGCAGCAATTTATGCTTGCAGGAAGCGTTTTACTGGATTTTCAATATGCATATTTTCATTCCAGGCGTCGAACTTCGTCTCCTTAATTAGCTAAAAATACTGCTGACCTCGTTCTCTAATTAATCGTGTAACAAAAGCGCAATTTCACCGTCACTCCAACGTGTTAATTGGCAGTTGATGCTTGATTTTGATTCAGCGTCACATCCGTATTTCGTTACGGCCATTCGAATGGCGGAGGTAACGACGATTACGAGGCAATAACATGGACGGCGATAAGAATCAACCGCGCACACCGAGAGAAAATTACGATCGCCGTAACTATATTTTTACTCTGCAGTATAATGGAATAAAACCTCAAACATATTTTTACACTAAGAGCAGCAGGATAATTTATAGCGGCAATGACAATAAATTATGGTTATCCTGACAAAACTCCGATACTATTTGAATATTGCATTCTCGAATATACGGCTTTACTATGCTTGCTATAGTATAACTGTGATAAAATCTTTGTGATAAATTTACTAAACATCTGTTAGGAATCTTTATGCATATACCTACTGTATAATAAATTCACGATACACCTGTTCAGTCGCAAACACTGCGAGAAATTTTTAGTTCCGGTTACCGCTCGGTCCTTAAATATTTTCATTTTTCCCCACGATCGAAAAATATAGTTTTCTGGGTAGAAAATGAAAATTAGTTATCTAGCTGTTACCGGAAAGTCTGGTATCCGTTACTATTCTTTCTCATTGCCGTCACTCTTGCTATATTTTCTTGCAACCGTTGCGAAAATTTAATGCTCGTGCAAGAATAAATTGACGTTAAAGCCTTGTTTAACTAAAAAAGTAGACTAAACCTAACAAACTGATTTTGCCTTGCAATTACCAAAAAAGGATCGACAGTAGCGCGAAATGGTTAGGCGTACCTCGTTTTTCGTAATTCCGATAATATTCAAGCACGTTTTTTCGTCGATATCTGTTTTACTGAATTTTTCTAGTTACCGTAACAAACGAAATTTTTCTCAGTGTAACATATCTTCATTGCTTAGGATTATAATAACGCGATGAATACTCAGTGTACGACTACCTTGTAATAAAAAATAAAATCAATGAATAGTATCGATTCCTTGCCAACCAACCTCCTTAAACGGCACGTGATTCTAGATAAAGTGCGAGTTTTACGTAGGAGAACAATTTTCACGAGTAAGGTGAGGCATAACAATGGATTATCGAATATCGCGAACCGACGAAGAGAACGCGGCGACGTACGTTTAAACACGTTTTTGCAGAGAAAGTCAACGAAGCTACATTTCCGAGCTATTGTCGTCCTCGCATGAATTCATTCCTTCCTGGTGCTACACTGCTGCTGTTATCTTCGCTCGACTGCACCCTTTATCGCACTTATCACTTTACTTCACATTCTTTCCTCACGCCGTTCCATATACCGGAAATTCCATTCGATCGTATATCCGTTGAAAATGGCAGCAATCATTTCGCAACGAAGCTTCCTGTTTCCTCGATTACATCGCAGCGATTTCTAAAAATCCGAGAACAAAGACCGGCTTATTTAGATAATTTCACAAAGTTTGCAGGTACGTGGTAAAAAGAGACTCATTTCTTCTTCGTATCTACAATCCAGCGTCGCCGAGAGACGGTATGTTAAAATAAAGGCAAATCAATCCGGACGTTGACGTATCGTTCATTTATTCTGAAAGTCGAGCAAATTGATCGTCGAAACATTTTTCTCCATATCGATTGTGCTCTGGGTACTAAAAATAAGCGAATTGATCGAAATGAACGAGCCTGCATTGTATCACGGGTACAAACGACGAATAGGTATTAAATGGTTAACGGACAGTCGTGAGAAGTGGTACTTAAACTTTACTACTCCAGTGCTGACACACTGATCCTGAACAAATATGGGTGTCGGTTTGTCTTTTCTCCGCACCCGCAGCTCCGAATTGTGCAAATAAAAAATGTTCAGAGGGTCAAAGGATGAAAGGATTCACAAGCTGACATATTCGCAGAATGGGAATATAGCGGTGAATATCTCACCGATAATACCTTCGGACCTCTGTCTTACACGCGTTTTGCAGCCTTCCATCGATCATCCTTACATTGTATACCCGTTCGGTGCTATTCACCGTGTTTATTGTACAAGTAGAGGTAAGTAAGTTTTCCGACCCACTTAAGGATGTACAGTACGGTGTACAGTTCGAACGAAAAAGTTCGCAGCGGCAGAACTAACGAACGGATGTTTGAAACCAATAATTGAATTTAGTTTTTACACGTTTTATCGGAAAAGTATTGTATGCTTGATACAAGGGGAAAAAAAAATTAAGACACGTTAAATTTTATCGAAACAGTTGAGCGACTATCAACTTATGGTCTGAGAAAGCTTATATTATATCAAATTCGTACAGAGAGTTGGTTGAATTCCGACAGATAAATAACAGCTCAACTCGTTCACAAATGAATTTTTCACAGATCGTCTGACCTGGATTTTTGACGAAATGAATATATTTCTAAATAAAACTTTCTTTTTTTTTTGGCATATACGGTATGAATTTTATGCTTCAGTTAATTTTTTCCGGTTGCAATTAAAATGCTGAATAAAAATTTCGGTACAGACGATTTTTCGTGAGTTCGGTAACAGAGAGGAAAAAAAAAGAAGAGGATTTTTTCTCATACTGGATATAGATATTACAGTGTTTTTTTTTTTTTTTTCTTTTCTTAAAAGAAAAAAGCTGAGTAGTACGGAGACTTCAAAATTGTTAATAAGCTCTGCCTATTCAAAACAGTTTTTTTTTTTTCACATTGTTTAGACCTAATTAAACTCGAGTAACCTGACTTTAATTCGTTCGGTCTTTATCTGATAACTCCTTCGATTGGACATTGTTTAAACTGAACTGTAAACCTGATAAATCTTTAGCGAAGCTTCAAGTACTCGTAGCTGCAGCGTGAAGGCAAGTTGCAGTTCAGAGATCTACCCTTTTTGAAACTTTTCCCAAGTCCATAAATTTCCATACTTTAGAGTTCGCGCAAAATTACGATATGAATCAGACCGAGATTGAATTGACCGTAAAAAGTAAAAAAGAAAAAATCAGGTATTCCCTGAACGATGTTCCACGAGAGTTGGAGCATCTTCTTCAATTTCCGGTTTTTATCGTTAGCTGCATTCCCCCTTCATGACTTTCAGAAAAGCAATAGCGTCAACGATTCTCGATGCAGTCTAAAGCGATGCCGAAACGAATTTAATCGTTTCTTCTTCTTCGTTCCGTCATCTCGACGTATGATATAAATAGTTGTGAAACGAATGAGTGGACTTTTCAACCCGCGCGCATTATTGGCTGTAAAAGAGCATGGAAATCGAGTTACGCCGTATCAGTTCATCGTCTAAAGCAGCCTAGTCATCAAATATTCGAAGTAGGAGCGTCGTGAGGTTTATACCGGAAGTTTAAAAATATTCCGGTGTATTAATTATGCCAAGAGCCCCATCCCTGAAAGCGTCATCACTAAGGATCCTTTCCGCTCCAAGGCTCGGATCCTTGGTGTGAATTATTATACTCGGTGCAAACAACGAGATCAATATTCGAACGGAGCGCGATCCTAAATCAAAGGAAAGCGATACTCGATTCTCTTTCCAATCGTTAACCGCTTTTTGCATCTCCGGGCAGAAAAGACATCGGATATATCGTCCGTGACACGATGATATTGTCATGGTTGCTCTGCGGCGGCGATTTAACGCAGCTGAAATTTAATCATCTTTATGTAACCTCGGGTTCAATTTTATATCCGAATCTTCTTCTCTCCGTGAATTTAGGGAGAAAAATTTCACGATAAAAGATGACACCATAGATTTTTGCATTTGCACTTCTTGACGTTTGGTTAGCGGTAAGGTGCAAACTGTAACTCTGTGACAAAAACATCCAAGGAGTTTTTTTCACGTTATTGGATTCTCTACATGTGTATCTTTGAAAAAAAAATTTGTGACTCAATTTAAGGGGTTTTATTGTAATTTTAATACCTTGGATCGGAGTACACCTTAAGCTATAACTCTAGGAGAAATGTTTCACTGAGCATTTTTATTCCCTTTTCAATTCTCTATATGCGTATTTATTTTTCTTGCAAACGTATTCAAAGGCTTTTTTTTTAAATTCCATTCTTTTTTACTTGCTTTATAGGAAAGTTCTTCTTTCTTTTCCATTTTCTTCAATCGTAAATTCGAATTTTTCGAATTCGGGTTTTTTTTATATAAATACACATCAAAAAACAAAAAAATATAACAGGCCCAATCCCACTTTCTTACGATGAAAAATGTCATTATTTCGGGACGTACAATTTGTAACTAAAAGAAAAAAAAAAAAGATACGAATTTAGAGAATTGAAAGAAGACAAAAATGCTCGTTGAAAGATTTCTTCTGGAGTTATAGTTTAAAGTGCACTGCCATCCAAAGTATGAAAATTGTAATAAAACCCCCTAAATTGAGTCGAAATTTTTTAATTTTTTTTTTGAAAAATGCCCATCTAGAGACTCTAATAACGTGAAAAAAAAACCTCAGACATTTTTGTCTCGGATTTATAGCTTGCACGTTATCGCTTACCAAACGTTCAAAAGTGCAGATGCAGAAATTTTAAAGGTTATCGATACTCAGGAGAACCTGGCCGAATCAATTTCGAATCAAAGTTTCTGCGAAAAATTTAAAACATCCTTCGAACGTTCTTCAAAATTGTAAGATTCACAGTGATTTTTAAATGACTTTGCTTCTGCACACCGTAACAGCGTAATTAATCATTGACAGTAGTTTCCAACTTCTGCGATGCATTCGCAAAGTGATTTTTTTCAAAAATCTCCCCAGAAAGCCGCAGACCTTGTTTACAAAAAAAAAAAAATGCGAACACGTCTTTTTTATTTCAGGTTGTTGAATCGCGAAGCTCACGCCAAAAAAGATGTAATATTCTCCTAAAATTTATTTCCGATGAAAATATTTCAGCTGCATATATTTACGACCAGGTTCGCCAGAAATAGAAACACGGGTCGATGCAAATTAGTGTCAAGTGTAGCGCTTCAAGACCTGAGATGCTACGTGTAGGTATCTCATACTCGGTAAATTACAAAATACAAACCGGACAAATTTTTCATTACTGGGCAAACGATTGTTTAATCCAAGAATACCACCAGCCCAGACAAAATTTTGATAGTTCGGTGTAGATTTCGGTCCACATCGTTGAGTAATTTTTTAATTCTGCTCTAATCCATTGTCAGTCCGCATCACCGGATTCAATCAACCGTGTTTCGTTTATGAAATCCCACATTTCGGGCGTTTTTCGATTCGTTTTGTACTCCCGAGCCTGATCAAAGTTCTTTCACTTGCGTACTATCAGTCACACTCGGTGCATGCAGTTGATTGTTCGATTCAGGCTTTACAAATATGGCATTGAACCATTCGGAAACATATCATTCCATTTTTTTCTATTCGCGTTCTCGCACAATCGTCAGACACAACGTTTTGAGTCGTAGCGGTAAGTATTCTTAAAACTTTCAGGATATTTCTTTGCAGTCTTATGCTAATTCTGATGATATACTAGTAGATTTTCAATACTCGAGAGTAATTATGGCGATATAATGTAAATTGTTGTTGTTAAAAACAAATTGAATGAAGAAAATTGTCAAAATTTAACGAATAATTCATTTTTAAGAAAGTTATCCCTCTACGCGTATGCATGCTTGTTATTAAATTGTAAGTTCTTGGGGTCACTGATGACGAATCTGAAATTGGATTTATAAATTTCGAGATGTGGATCCAATAGGACGGACGAAAATTTCAAATTCAACCAGAAAAAACTCTGTCCAAAGGTTTTCGGGATCGCTGATTACGAATCTGAATTCAAATTTTGAAAATTCTTCATGGCAAATCCAATCAACGGCTCAGAAAACCTCTGGACGCAGTTTTCAGACCCTATTTAATCAAATTTAAAATTTTTGTCCACGATGTCAGATCTACCATCTTGAATTTTTTAAATCTGATTTCAGATTCCTACTGACCCCAAAACCCGTAGAATACAATTTTGTTACATCAGTCGACTCGGCACAATGACGTGCGACTAAAAGAGTCAAACGCCTCTTCATTCGATGACCGAAGGTGATGATCGATATACGGAATAGACTGTTTCTCCCTGTATAGATGTTCACATGAAAATGCCGACAGGTCCTCCAATTATGTCGAGTAAAGCTGTGTTACCTCTTGCCCTTTGGCCCAGTAATTATTTGGGCCATGTCGCTACGTCGGCACGAACTAGCCAGCCTGCTACGTGCCTCTTTAGAGGCCTGGAAAATTAACCAGGTCTAGATGGGTGGCCGGGGTTGGTTATAGAAAATTTTTAATCAGTCTCCAAACGTTCTACCGCAGCCACGAGGGTGTATTACCAAATTATAAGTCGGGCGTCTAGCCAGTTGGAAATGAACAACAATTCACAGATTTCAAAGGCGGGGGAATTCGATTTTTTTAGAATTTCGTCTCCCCCAACAACCAGCAAGAATTAGTAAACGTTTGAGTGAAAAATTTTTTGGCACTTTGCTCTAACGGAACTTTAATTTTCAAAACCTTGCTCTATCTTAACTTGAATTTCAAAACTTTGAGCCATCGGCGTTCCGACCGTTCGAAACTCTGTTGTTTCTTCAAAGTTTAACTTCTTTACTTCAAGTTTCGCCACCAAAGAATTCGGAATTAGGTGCTTTCGGAACTTTTCAAAATCGGAACTTCAACCCCATCCCTGATCTTTTACATACATTCTCCAGCAAACTTTACTCCGTACGATACAACCAGCTGTCTTTTATATTGAGCACGCATGAAACATACACTTTCGTTCAAAACTTCGTGGAGTGCTTCCTTTTGACATATTATGAGCGAAAAATCCCGGTTCTTGGTTAGCGAGCAAATGGGAAAAATGAAGGAAAAAATACCGTTCAACTTTTCTGAGAGAAGAAAGACGGGAAAACGTTTGAGCCGGACGTTGGCGGCAGACTTTTCAGAAATTTGGCGTCAAAATTAAATTACTTTGATATACACGTTTGTCAGAACGGCGTAAAGAGAGAGAGAGAAGAAAAAGATGAAGAAACTAATACCAGTGAGGATGAATTATGAAAGGAAATTGTTCCGCCTCCGCAACTCGATACGCGCCAAAACACTCACACGGTCAAATCATGGTGTTCACCTTCACGATATTTCGCCACCTTACAACACCGTGATTCAAAATTTCGTGAACCCCTACACGTGACCTTACTTTACGAGATTAATTTTATGAAAAAAGGTAAGACCCTTGCTTGCCGATAATTAGGTCGTTCAATGTTGACAGTGGTTGTGAAATTAGCGTCAGATTTCTCAGCTAATTTCACCAAATGGCTCATTTCTAGATGGTCAATCGTCATGTATATATATATACACATATATAGGCATGTATATATTAGGCAGATTGTTTTTTTTTTAATTTTTTTTTCTCTGTTCTTACGTATTCTTCGAAAATTCAGTTTTTAACATCAAACCAAGCCTCGTGAAATCGGACAACGGTAGTAAAATTCTAAAAGGTGACTTATCCGGTTTGAATATTGCAAACACTCTAACCGAAATATCACACTGTTTTTGGTTTCATTTTGTAGATGATCCAACTTTTTATCAAAAAGGTCGAGACTAATGTAGATAGATATACGTGTAGGTATGCTAACGTTTGAAGTTGAGTGCATTGAACAAATGAATTAAGCCGCTTGTTAACTTGTAAATTTGCATTTCATTCGTGTTATAAAATGATAAGAATTATGCTAGGCAAACTATTTCATGGGAAATTATATCATCTGCATAATACGTCTCTTCATTTTCTCTCTATCTTTTACCGCTCACTGTACAGTTCGTCGATAGGACAATTTTTTCATTTTAACTCACAGAAACTTTTCTAATTAATCTAAGTTCCACCATTTTGAAACGTAGCGAAACACACTGGAAGTAGGCTATCGGATAATAATAATAATAATAGTAATAAAACTTTATCACCCACTTTGTTCTTCATTCATTTATTCAATGTCCTCGACTTTGAATGTTTGTATCGAAGACAAGACGACCACTTACAATTAGATGTATGTTAGTCTCAACCTTTTTGTAGAAAAATTTGACTACCTACAAAATGGAACGAAAAACAGTTTCCCAACTTGTATAGTTTTCGAGATAATTCGGTTTGAGTGTTTGAAAAATCCTTAAGCTATTAAAATTCTACTTAGTTTGAGGTTGAAAATTAAATTTTCGAAGAATACGTCAGATGGAAAAAGAATAAAGTTAGAAAAACAACCGGCCGAATACACATGTAATTATACAACTTTGTCAAACAACGAACGAATCGATTAGACCAAATTTGTTTACATCTGATAAAAAAAATGGCAAGAATATTCAAACATTTGCATTGATAGTATAACTTCTGCGGTTGTGTTTCTCGTTTAATATACAATGTACATTGTATGTGTAAGTACACTTGGTTGGTTAGTTTGACTGCCTCAACGCGAAGCAACGATAAATTTCTCGGATAACGATCTACGGGGATATCTTCTAATCACTTTGATCTAAACTCGTCCACCGTTTCCACGAGGCGAGGGAGTGTCATACCCAGGTGTCAACCTTTGGCAAACGGTGCAAGTTCTCCTTGACCAAAGTGAATGCCAGTGACTCAATGACTTTGTAATCACACTTTATACCGTAGAAAAAGAAATGCCGTCGATTGATGACTTTCGGAAATCGTTTGGTTATTTGATTTCAATATTCAGGGTTTCAAACTAGGTACAATGAAAAAAAAACAAGGACTGAACTGCATGAACAGAGGTCATTTTTCACAAAAATTACTTTAATTTTAGTTATGAAATTAAAAAACGTTGACACGAATATCACTTCCCGATGATTTGTGAACCGCGTCAAGACATATTTCATCGAAACTTTCTACGTATCCACGAGGAAAAGTTTTCTTGGTCATGAATTATTGGCTCCTGTGCCATCTTAAATGAAATTAGACGAACTCGTAAGTTTATGCGAACACTCGCGACGATGTTGAACCATTCTTATGAGTAACGGTTGCAATAATATATTAATTGCAATAGAGCGGTGGTTGCTATTTTTTGACAGTTAATAGTCTCAATAGTTTATATGTTTAACGGGATGTCCATTCTCTGCTTATAATATGCAAGATATTCGTATAAAATATGTATTTATATGTATTCGCTTGTTTTACAATAAATAATTTCATTACGAGTGAGCCCTTATTTTCGCAATTAGCCAAAGTTGCCTGGCACCCCTGATCGAAATGTCAGTTATGAAAACGGATCATCGATAACTGTATAAGACGGGTCTCTAAATAATGCATTGGAATCGAAGAGCAGAGAGCTGGCTCGAGATAAAACGATAGAAAATTTCACCGTGTCGATGATTAATGCGCGTATCAACGTTCATCTCGGGGACGAGTTGGAGGATAAATATTAAATTCGTGAATTCTCGATTGCAGGATCAGCCGGTCGGATGAAACGCTTAAACTTCACGGATTATAGATCATACAGTCCCCTAACATAAACAACAACGGCTCTCCGAGAAGCGGTACGACTTTAAGGATGACCCTTAAAATCGCAGAAGACGGCCTCTTCTACCCTCCTAATCGTAACATGCATCGTGCTCCAGACGGTCGGGTTCACCGAATCGTCCCTAAAGTTTTCCCTTCGAGACGAAATGTCTCTGTTACACAACCCGGTCTGCTCGTACTTCACAGCAATAAAATCTTTTTACCACGCGCTATTTTCACCTTCGACCTTGTACGTTACTCTGCTCCGTTCGCTTCTACCTGCTGTGAAGACTTGACGAAATTTCTTCCTTTTGTCAAGGTCATGCAGTATTCCTACCCTTACCGACCGAGCAAACTCGCCATTTTTTTCTTCCTATATTAAATAAAACCGAGTTTGCTCGGTCGGCAAAGGTAGGAATACCGCACGACCTTAATTTATGATTGATGGAAAAGGGCAGCGTTGAAATTCCGCGATTCAGAAAACGCGGAATAATTTCACGGCTGGAGGAAAAGTCGGATCAAGTTGGCGGTAACGAACGAACGCTTTCAACGTAAAATTTCAAAAGAATAACGTAACCGAAATTATACTGTGACGCTTTTTATTCAAGTGGCTTACAATTACCGAGTTCACCAGCCGTGAATTAAGTGCAATTCTGTTTTCGAATCGAGAAGCTTGACCGAATTACAGTTCGCACGCAAATTACCTCTCGTCTTGAGGATACTTACGTTTTCGATGAAAATTGGAATTGATGGAAACAGACTTTTGCCCAATCCGATGGGACGTTTCTGCGGTATCGAAGAATTATTTTCAGATGATCCGCGATTTAATATGGAAAATAATTCTCGTTCCAATATCGGAAGCCTTGAGCCATTGATTTAACGATGGATGCAGGATCAAAAATGTGTGTAGAAACAAAAACAGGAGAAAATAAGAATTGTTTAACAAGTTAAATCTTATTTTATAAAGAATCTTTGTGATACAGATAAAACGTTGAAGCGTTAAAATTCAACGCTAAACGCCAAATGATCGTTAACGTCAGAGAAATTACGTTATTATTCTAATACTGATGAATCCATATACACATTTCTTCCGATTCGAGTAGAAGATACCGCATTTTATTCGCAAATATATTTCTTACAAATTGTTTGCAGCAGATTTGTTTCTCTAGTTCTGTCGACCGGTGAAAAATATAATCGACCCTCACGTATAATACGTTACGATTCAGAAAAAAATACAATATTTTTATCCGAAATCTAATAATTCGAAAGATTTGCCGATAATTCATTTACGAATAAAATATGAGCTACAGCTAGGCTTGTAAGAATTGAACAAGTGATATGAATTTTTTGTGTTTATAAATTTATTACTACATGACGGATTTGACTTTTTTTAGCTCAATTCTGAGCTATAAACAAGCTTCAGTGAGACCTTTTAAACATTTCTTCTAACAAGTTTTCATACCTAAAGTTCAAACAGGAAGTTTCATGGGGAAAAAATCATGGCTCAAAGTATTTTATATTAATCGGTTCGGATTATTTTCATTATTGTAAAAAAGGATAATTTCAAATCGTATAAGCGATTTAGAATCATGGTTTTTAACGTGCTGTACAAGGTGACGTCACACCAATACGCATTTTTCAAATCTGCAGTAGTTATCCGTTTCAAAAATTACTTATTTCAATGATGAGGAAAGAAAACACACAACCTGAAATTATTTTTCCTCCAAATTATCAAAGTGCCGAAT